>NC_089492.1:286972589-289372589 GCF_036850765.1 Saccopteryx bilineata
AGGAAGAGAGAGACAGAGAGGAAGGAGGGGGTGGGGGTGGAGAAGCAAATGGGCGCTTCTCCTATGTGCCCTGGCCGGGAATCGAACCTGGGTCCCCTGCACGCCAGGCCGACACTCTACCGCTGAGCCAACTGGCCAGGGCCAAAATAAAATCTTAAAAAAAAATAAATTTGGTGTTGTTCTGGAGGACAGCTGTGATTGGCTCCGGCTACCCGCAACCATGAACATGAGCGGTAGGAAATGAATGGATTTTAATACATGAGAATGTTTTATATTTTTAATGTTATTATTTTTTTAATTAAAGATTTGTCTGCGAGCCAGATGTAGGCATCAAAAGAGCCACATCTGGCTCACGAGGCATAGGTTCCTGACCCCTGGAGTAACCCCTTGCTCAAGCCAGGGACCTTGGGTCCAAGCTGGTGAGCTTTGCTCAAACCAGATGAGCCCACGCTCAAGCTGGGGACCTCGGGGTCTCAAACATGGGTCTGACGCTCTATCTACTGCGCCACTGCCTGGCCAGGCAGTAAGCTCTTGTTTTTACATAGGATAATACATACTAACTGCCTACTAATACTAATTGCATTCTAGTTATGTGTGTGTGTGGGAGAGGCGGGGGGGCAAGAACTTCAATAAATGTGTTTAAAAGCACTCCTGGCTACTTACTAATTACTCAGCATAGAAGCAAAAAAAAGGGGGGGACCTAAGTTGGCCTCTTCTTACCCTGCTCAATTGTGCCAGGGGTCACTTGGGGACATTTACAGGCCCCTTGGTGAAGTCATTAGCCAGTGCGGTGGCTAGTTTGGCAAGTTTGAAGTGAAGGAGCCAACAGTGAAACATTGAAGCCAATCCCCGCCCCGTTTATAAGGTCAACATAGAGAACCCTTGACCCCATGCCTGATCCTAGTGAATTTGGAAGCTGCAAGTTCACGACAAGCTATTAGCATCTCTGAAAGAAAAAACAAAAACCATACACACACAAAATAACAAATCTCCAGATAAAATCCCAGCTCAGCAGACCTCCCAATAGCTGTGGGGAAGAGGGAAGGTCATAGGGAGCCTGACAGGGGTGGCTGCTCTGTACCAGACTTCACCATAAAAGCAACTTCAGAAAACCATGTGCTTTACCTCAACAGCGCCACACAGCAATTCTGGGGGTGGGAGTGGAAGGTGGGGGTAGGGGGGTGGCGGGGGGCTGTGGCAATGAGGTTTGCAAGCCACAGCTGTGCAACCTGGAGTCGTACTAATGCATATAATTCAAATGAGTGAAGTGGGACTCTCCACTAGTATCAGGGGAAAGAGTTAGATTCACTTAGAGACATTATTGCTATGGAAGGCACGGGGCCCCAGCAGTGTGCCCAGCCCTGTTGGGCAGATAAAATATATTATGCTCACTTTGTTAAAGACGGCGCTGCCCATACAGAAGCCGTTGCCAGGTGATATTAATGTGTGTTGGGGGCAGGCTGTGGGCAGGCAGATTCCTTATAGCCTGGGGCTTGGTTGTGGGATTAAGCCTTTCCCACCCTTTTTGATGTGAGGTGGTACAATCCCATCATGCCCCAGATAAGTGACTTTGTATTAGAAACTTCCCTATTTTGTATATTGGATTGAAGGTTTGGATTTCTACACTATAAAATAGGGGCAGAACGGGAGCTTGCTCGCTTGGTTCCTGAGATTAGCATTAGAAGAGAGAGCAGAGAAAGGCCACGTGGAAGAGGCCAGGAGAAGCAGCCAAGATGGCGGAGTGTTGAGTGAGAAGCCAGTTAGTGCAGAGTTTATGCAGGGAGAAGGAAGGAGAACAGAGGTGAATAAGTCTGGTGAGCTAGAAACCTTTGATTCTAGGAAACTCAGATAAGTCAGTAGCTTTGTGAGCACTGAATGTGAGTGGGTTTTGGAGCCCAATGTGTGTTTTACTTGCCTGCCGGGTGCAAGCTAGAATTAAAGATGACAGCCCATCAGTTTTTGGCTCCATTGTTTCTTTACCGACTGTCCGAATCCAATGCGAACCTGCACTGGCCAGGTAGCTTTGATAGTGGCCTTGGCCGTGGATACTGGCTTTACAAGCCCCAATCACGCAGGCAGCTGACGGGCTACGATGCTGCAGGCTGTGAGGAAGGCCCTCTTTATTTATACGTTGATCAATTTATTAGTTTCCACACGTGACTCTCGCTGAGCACTGATATTTAACTCAGTCATGTTGAGGCAGACACCAAACAGATAATCCTGCTACTCTCCGAGATCTCAGACTCAGAGCTTTCTTGGCTCTCCAAAAAATTGAACAACTTTTCAAAACAAACAAACAAAGCTAAACACCAGAAAACTCTTTCCACCTTTAGAATGGAAGGGCACAATGAAAGGATCACAGTAAATTCTCACCCACACCCTCAGCCCCCAGCAGTTGGGCTGCGAGGTAGAGGAACCCAGGGAGGTCACACCCCAGTTGCTTTCTGTAAACTCAAAGCGCAGAATGGAGGCCACACAGTTTCTGCCCCGGGGGCCCTGTGCTTGACACCCGATGTGTTTTTTCTGGGCAGCAGGAGCGGTTGTGACAACCAGAGTGGAAACCAGCTGTCGCCCCTCGGAGCTGTCCGTCCACACCACTCCTTAGCTTTATCAACGGTCCTCGTTTGGTTTGGGGCGCGTGGGAGGGGGGGCAGGCGGGACAAACATCCCGAGGGCCTGAGGCAGCTTCATCCGGGCTCTGTCCAGGTCTAACGGAAGAGGCCACCCCTGCCGCCCCGGCCCGAGTGCGCCCCCGGGCGGGGCTCCGTCCCTGCTGCCCCTGGGCGGGGCTCCGTCCCTGCCGCAGAGGTGATGGCCAGTGCCGTGCCCTTGCCTCCCGCACCCACACTTGCTCCCGCCAAGCACTGAACAGTCGTCCCTGCTCACCCTTCCTTTGGCCCCCAGATCCAGCCTCACCCTCTTAGGGTCACAGCAGAGGCAGGTCAGAGGGGCCGGGCCACAGCAGGACACTGGAAATGCCCTTCCCCGCTCCCCTCCGCTGCAAGACTGCCTCCCTCCACCCCCAGCCCAGCCTTAAACCACAATGATGCCTCACCTGAGTGTAGGTGACGGCGCCGTTCCCCAGACAGATTCAAAGAAGGTGCGTGTTGGGCAGATAAAATGTATTATGCTCACTTTGTTAAAGAGGCTATTGCCCAGGTGATATTAATGTGAGTTGAGAATTGTTGTAGCCTGAGGCTTGGTTTTGGGATTAAGCCTGTCCCACCCTTTTTGGTGTGAGGTGGTACAATCCTATCATGCCTCAGAGAAGAGACTTTGTATTAAGAGACTTCCCTAGTATGTATATTGGATTAAGGGCTTGGATTTCTACACTATAAAATGGGGGTAGAATGGGAACTTGCTCTTGGTTCCTGAGATTAGAAGAGAGAGCAGAGGAGAGCAGAGAAAGGCCACGTGGAGGAGGCCAGGAGAAGCAGCCAAGATGGCGGAGTGCTGAGTGAGATGCCAATTTGTGTAGAGTTTGTATCTGGGATAAGGAAAGGAGATGGGGAACAGAGGTGAATAAGTCTGGTGAGCTAGACACCTTTGATTCTAGGAAACTCGGATAAGTCAGTAGCTTTGTGAGCACTGAATGTGACTGGGTTTTGGAGCCCAGTGTGTATTTTTACTTGCCCGCCGGGTGCAAAGCTAGAATTAAAGACTATGGCCCACCAGTTTTTGGCTCCGCTGTTTCTTTGCCGACTGTCCGAATCCAATGCGAACCTGCATGAGCCAGGCAGCTCTGATGCTGGCTGTGGCTCCTGGCTTTACAGTGCGTAAATCAGACGCGTTCCCCAGTGACTCCCAGTCTGAGATTGGAGGTGGGCTTCCATCTGGGGACAGCCCACCAGCCATCACAGGAGACCCTCTAAGCACTCAGTCTCAGTTCACAGAAAGAGGGTCAAAGCTTGTGTCTCTCAGGCCTTTGCTAGTGTTGGGCAGATAAAATGTATTATGCTCACTTTGTTAAAGATGACACTGCCCACGTGAGGCCATCGCCCAGGTGATATTAATGTGTGTTGGGGATCATTGTAGCCTGGGGCTTGGTTTTGGGATTAAGCCTTTCCCACTCTTTTTGATGTGGGGTGGTACAATCCAATCATGCCTCAGAGAAGTGACTTTGTATTAGAGACTTCCCTATTTTGTATATTGGATTAAGAGTTTGGATTTCTACGCTATAAAATGGGGATGGAGCGGGAGCTTGCGCTCTTGGTTCCTGAGATTATCATTAGAAGAGAGAGCAGAGGAGAGCAGAGAAAGGCCACGTTGAGGAGGCCAGGAGAAGCAGCCAAGATGGCGGAGTGCTGAGTGAGAAGCCAGTTTGTGTAGAGTTTGTATCTGGGATAAGGAAGGAGATGGGGAACAGAGGTGAATAAGTCTAGTGAGCTAGAAACCTTTGATTCTAGGAAACTCGGATAAGTCAGTAGCTTTGTGAGCACTGAGTGTGATTGGGTTTTGGAGCCCAGTGTGTATTTTTACTTGCTCGCCGGGTGCAAGCTAGAATTAAAGACTATGACCCATCAGTTTTTGGCTCCGCTGTTTCTTTACCGACTGTCCGAATCCAATGCGAACCTGCATGGGCCAGGCTGCTGTGATAGTGGCCCTGGCCCTGGCTTCTGGCTTTACAGCTAGTTAAAGCGCCACAGACCGCAGGACCCCTGACCCTCCCCCCTGCAGCCCAAGTAGCCCTCCCACCCACTCAATCCAGGGTCCTGGCTTCTCAGGGCAGGAAAGGGCTTTGGGTGTCTCCTGTCCCCTGCCGTCCCAGCAGTGTTTCAAGTGCTCTCTTACGATAGTAGTTCATTATTTGTGACTGTTCCTTTAATCCTGTCTAATGGACATTGATAGATACGTGAATTCCAAACTGTCCTCTTGATGTTCCGCTTATCTGTCAGACCTCACCCTTACTGGACTACCGCCCCTGAGACAGAGGAATTCCAAGAAGCTGGCAATCCGCCCCAAGGAGGAGCATTCCGGACATACCAGGACTTTTGATTCAGTACCCCCCTCAGGCTCTCCAAAGCCCTATAAAATTCACCTCATAGTCTGTAACCGGTGCTCTTCTCCCCGAGAAGTGCCTGGCAAGGTTCCTTTCTTCCTTTCGATAAAACCTGTAACTCTGGTCTTTTCAGACTCCCATGGATTCCAACAGACATTTCATTTGGTCATTCATCTGACTATTTAATAAGCCTCACTCAACTGGGAGCCAAGGTCTCTGCTCTGGTGGAAATTACATTATAAATGGGGAGGCAGCTGAGCAAGTCATCAGCGGGGGCAGTCACTGCTGGCAATCGAATGGGACACTGCTGGCAAGTGACCGTGGGATACAGAGAGAGAGTAACAGGGGGGCCCACTCAGAAGGCTTCTCCAAGGCAGTGCTGTTTCAGGGGGACTGGAGGGTGCAGTCAGGCGAGGGATAGCTGAGCAGGGGCACGGCAGTCCCATCAGCTTTCTCCAAGGCGTGCAATGCCTATGCTCAAAGCTAAATTTAGAGCCTGACCTGTGGTGGCACAGTGGATAAAGTGTTGACCTGGAACTCCAAGGTCGACAGTTTGAAACCCTGAGCTTACCTGGTCAAGACACATACATATGGAAGCAACTACGATGAGTTGATGCTTCCTGTATTCCCCCATCTCTATCTCTCCTCTCTCTAAAAATCAATAAATTAAAAAAATTTTTTTAAAAGAGCTAAATTAAAAAAAAAAAGAGCTAAATTTAGACACCAATGCTTGCCTGGCCTGTGCGGCACAGTGGGTAGAGGGTCGACCTTGAACACGGAGGTCGCTGGTTTGAAACCCTGGGCTTGCTCTGCCAAAGCACATACGACAAGCAATCAATGAACAACTAAGGTGAAGCAACCATGAGTTGATGATTCTCATTTTCCCTCTCTCTTCTTTCTGTAAAATCAGTAAATAAAACCTTTAAAAAAAAGAAAAAAGAAAAACCTGCCTGACCAGGCAATGGCACAGTGGATAGAGTGTCGGACTGGGATACGGAGGACCCAGGTTCGAGATACCAAGGTCGCCAGCTTGAGCGCGGGCTCATCTGGTTTGAGCAAAAGCTCACCAGCTTGGAACCAAGGTCGCTGGCTCGAGCAAGGGGTTACTCAGTCTGCTGTAGCCCCCTGGTCAAGGCACATGTGAGAAAGCAATCAATGAACAACTAGTGTCACAACGAAAAACTGATGATTGATTCTTCTCATCTCTCTCCGTTACTGTCTGTCTGTCCCTATCTATCCTTCTCTCTGACTCTCTGTCTCTGAAAAAAACAAACAAACAAACAAACAAAAAACACCTATGCTCTGTCCCTGCCACCTTCTTGTTTCCTTAGATGAGGGAGGGACCTCCCCCCCTTCTAGCCAACTGTATGCACGAATAATCCAGAGGTCAACCTGGAGACCCCCTCTACCTCCACCCCCTATCACCCTATCAACGGTGCATTCCCTCTCTACCCTGTCCAAGCTGTCATCTTCTCTCCCCTGAACCCTGAAGCAGCGCCCCCTCCACCTGCCCTCTGGTTTTACACCTGTGTGCTTCCAACCCAGTCTTCGTATTCTGCCGGGTTCCTTTAAACATGCATGTTTGCTCCTCACACTCTTTTTCTTAAACCCAACACTGGCCTTCTCTTTGCTTTGGGGGTGAAACTGAAAATCTCTATGGTGCCTGCTCTTCATGAGTCACCCCTGCTCTCTTGGGCTCATCTTGAGCAACTTGCACTCTCCCTCACTGAGTTCTTGCCACATACCTTTCGATTCCCTGAAGCTGGCCTCTGGGCCTTTGCATAACCACTTACTGCCTCTGAGAGGGGTACCCTCCTCTCATCTTCAGGTTCCACTCTGAGTCCTGACCATTCACAATCAACGCCTGTGCCCTATTACTTCACGGTCCTTTTAGGTGCGTGATTATGTAATGACTTGTGTGCTCACCTAAGGCTACTCCAGCTGTCTTAAGCAGGGACATCTATGTTTTGTCTGCCGTCGCAGCTCGTACCTGGCACACACTGCAACACGAATCTGGCTGGCAACAGACGAAGGAAAGAACACGCTGTGGAAATCCCACTGTCTCTTTTTTTTTTTTTTTTTCTGAAGCTGGAAACAGGGAGGCAGTCAGACAGACTCCCGTATGCGCCCGACCGGGATCCACCCGGCACGCCCACCAGGGGGCGATGCTCTGCCCATCTGGGGCGTCACTCTGTCGTGACCAGAGCCACTCTAGCACCTGGGGCAGAGGCCAAGGAGCCATCCCCAGTGCCCGGGCCATCTTCTGCTCCAATGGAGCCTCGGCTGCAGGAGGGGAAGAGAGAGAGAGAGAGGAAGGAGAGGGGGAGGGGCGGAGAAGCAGATGGGCGCCTCTCCTATGTGCCCTGGCCAGGAATTGAACCCGGGACCTCCGCACGCCAGGCCGATGCTCTACCACTGAGCCAACCGGCCAGGGCCCCCACTGTCTCTTGTCCTTCACTGTGACCCCACTCGCTCTCACCTGAATAGGGGCTGGACAGATGGACTCAGAACCACAGGAAGTGCAGACAGCCCCACGCTTGCCCATAACTAGCGGGGGCGAGAACATTTCTTCCCACTTTGATGCCCGGTAGCTATCACAAAGAACATGTTGTAGTGGTGCAGCCACCTCAGACCCCCCCCCAGAACTCCCCTAATGGGGGGCTCCCACCTCTGATCACCCTGCAGAAAGGGTGGGGCATTACCTGGGTCCTGCCCCTAATGGCAGGGAGGGGCCCAGGTGCCACAGGGCCAGTTGTTAAGGTGGGTGGTATGCTGCAGTGGTCTTCAACCCTTTCTCTTTTTTGACAGAGTCAGAGAAACAGATAGGGACAGACAGATAGGAAGGGAGAAAGATGAGAAGCATCAATTCTTTGTGACAGCACCTTAGTTGTTCATCAATTGCTTTCTCTTATGTACCTTGATGGGGCGGGGGCTATAGCAGAAGGAGTGACCCCTTGCTCAAGCCAGAGACCCCACACACAAGCCGGTGACCTTGGGGTTTTGAACCTGGGTCCTCTGTGCCACAGACTGATGCTCTATCCACTGTGCCACCACCTGGTCAGGTGAACCCTTTTGCCTTTTAATTGGTATAACTTTTTCTGACCTGGAACCCAGGTGAAAAACCATTTCTTTACAAATATGACTAGAACTTGGATCTTCTGACCCCTGCACCCCCCAGCTCCAAAGCTGTCTGAAAAGCAGTGGTGGGTATTCCAAGCAAGTTAGCTCAGGGCTTTTGAAAAACACTAGGTAGGTCTCTGTACCTTTCTGGAATGCAACCAGGCAGCGCAGATAAAAAGCTTCACAATCTTGATAAACCTTTGACAGGATGATTCAACTCTCAAAAATTACCCTAAGAAAAGCCTTCAATACAGAACACAAGGTACCCACAAAGACATTCCTGCTGCCCCAACCATAAAGACAGAGAGAACCCTCAGGTCTTCTGGACACTCAGCAGTCAGTGAAGGTGGACTGGCTTTAACTTTAAGAGGGATAGGAAAGATTATTTAGGGACATGGCAATAGACTCACAATTAAGAGACAAAATGTGTCTACAGAAAGATCCTACTTTCATAAAAAAAAAAAAGGGGGCCCTGGCCGGTTGGCTCAGCGGTAGAGCGTCGGCCTGGCGTGCGGGGGACCCGGGTTCGATTCCCGGCCAGGGCACATAGGAGAAGCGCCCATTTGCTTCTCCACCCCCACCCCCTCCTTCCTCTCTGTCTCTCTCTTCCCCTCCCGCAGCTGAGGCTCCATTGGAGCAAAGATGGCCCGGGCGCTGGGGATGGCTCCTTGGCCTCTGCCCCAGGCACTAGAGTGGCTCTGGTCACCGCAGAGCAATGCCCCGGAGGGGCAGAGCATCGCCCCCTTGTGGGCGTGCCGGGTGGATCCCAGTCGGGCGTATGTGGGAGTCTGACTGTCTCTCCCCGTTTCCAGCTTCAGAAAAATACAAAAAAAAAAAAAAAAAAAAAAAAAAAGAAAAAGGTACATATGTAGGAGAATAAAAAGTAGATACCAGTATTTCAGTTTGTAGTTCACTTGACTTGTAGATATACCTGTTGGGCAGATAAAATATATCATGCTCACTTTGTTAAAGATGGCGCTGCCCACATGGAAGCCCATCGCCCAGGTGATGTTAATGTGTGTTGGGGGTGGGCTGTGGGCAGGCAGGATTCTTGTAGCCTGGGGCTTGGTTTTAAGACTAAGCCTTTCCCACCCTTTTTTTTAATTTTAATTTTTTATTTATTCATTTTAGAGAGGAGAGAGAAAGGGAGAGAGAGAGAGAGAGGGAGAGAGAGAGGAGAGACAGAGAGAGAAGGTGGGGAGGAGCTGGAAGCATCAACTCCCATATGTGCCTTGACCAGGCAAGCCCAGGGTTTCGAACTGGCAACCTAGCATTTCCAGGTCGACGCTTTATCCACTGCGCCACCACAGGTCAGGCCCCCACCCTTTAAAATTTTTTTTTTTAATTTATTGAATTTTTAGAGAGAGGGGGGAGAGAGAGAGAGAGAGAGAGAGAGAGAAGGGGGAGGAGCAGGAAGCATCAACTCCCATATGTGCCTTGACCAGGTAAGCTCAAGGTTTTGAACCGGCAACCTCAGTGTTCCAGGTCGATGCTTTATCCCACTGTGCCACCACAGGTTAGGCCTCTCACCCTTTTTGATGTGGGGTGGTGCAATCCCATCATGCCTCAGATAAGTGACATTGTATTAGAGACTTCCCTATTTTGTATATTGGGTTAAAGGTTTTGATTTCTGCACTATAAAGTGGGGCAGACCGGGAGCTTACTCGCTTGGTTCCTGAGATTAGCATTAGAAGAGAGAGCAGAGAGGAGAGCAGAGAGAGGCCACGTGGAGACCAGAAGCAGCCAAGATGGTGGAGTGCTGAGTGAGAAGCCAGTTTGGGCAGAGTTTGTGCAGGGAGAAGGAAGGAGATGGGGAACAGAGGTGAGTAAGTCTGGTGAGCTAGAAACCTTTGATTCTAGGAAACTCAGATAAGTCAGTAGCTTTGTGAGCACTGAATGAGTGGGTTTTGGAGCCCAGTGTGTTTTACTTGCCCGCCGGGTGCAAGCTAGGTTTAAAGATGATGGCCCACCAGTTTTTGGCTCCATTGTTTCTTTACCGACTGTCTGAATCCAATGCGAACCTGTATGGACCAGGCAGCTGTGATACTAGCCCTGGCTACTGGCCTTACAATCCCTAAAGACAAAATCTCTCACAGAAACTATCCATGGGGGGCCTGACCAGGCAGTGGTGCAGTGGATAGAGCGTTGGACTGGGATATGGAGGACCCAGGTTTGAGATCCTGGGGTTGCCAGCTTGAGCGCAGGCTCATCTGGTTTGAGCAAAGCTCACCAGCTTGGACCCAAGGTCACTGGCTCGAGCAAGGGGTTACTCGGGATGCTGTAGCCTGCCCCCCCCCCCCCCCCCCCCCCCCCGTCAAGGCACATATGAGAAAGCAATCAATGAACTAAGGTGTCGCAATGAAAAACTGATGATTGATGCTTCTCATCTCTTTCTGTCCCTATCTAGCCCTCTCTGTCCCTGTAAAAAAAAAGAAAAAAAAAAGAAACTACCCTTGGGGCCTAGTTGTTTCCCAGGGTCCCCAGTTCGGCTCCCTGAGTGCAGGGCCAGGGGAAGGGTGTGCTACTTTGGCGGGAGCCAGTTTCTTCCTTCACACACACCTTGGTCATGGGAGGACTTTCCAAGAAGTGGTTTTCATGTGGGTCCCAGATGTCATGGCCTCAGGGACCGAGGTCAGTGAATTCAGTGTTTGTGGCACCACCTGCGGGTAGCTTGGCCCTGCTGTCTCAGGGTCAGGCCTCAGGGAGTCAACCATTCACCACCCATCTGCCCCATGGGCGCTGGGCCAGAATGTCAAGTCACATTCACTGGGGCTCCTCTGCAACGTGCTGTTTAACCATCCCTGCCTCAGCCCTGGATGGTGGCCGTTACTCGAGTTAAACCGAAGCCCAGAGATGCAGACAGCACCCTTGCCAGGCAGCCACAGCACAGAACTTGTGCTTATGACACTTATGAGGCCCGCCCCAGGGCCCCCAGCCCGGGCTCCTGGCTCAGCAGGGGACCAGGGCAGCGTCCCCGAGGGCTTCCTCAGCGCCCATCCTGCACCTGCCCACGCTGGGCCAGCTGACTTCAGCCCAGCTACTGGGTCACCAGGCCATTCCGAGTGTGCTCAGGAGAGAACAAGGTCTGAGTGTGGATGACCGCGGCCCTGCGGCCCTGCGGCCCTGGCCGGGACACTTTTCTGGAGACAGCTGAGCACGTCCTGCCTGAGCCCTGTGGCATGTGCAGGAACACCCTCCCTTGCCTGCTCGGCAAACTTGTTCGCCCTTCCGGCCCCGGCCTTCTTCTCCTGTTCAGCCCCTTGTCTTCCCAGCGACAGTCACACTGCACCCACACTCCACACCACAAGCCCCAGGACCCTAGCCTGAGCTCTGCACGGAACAAACCCTAGTAAGGCACTTCCACTGCACCCCCGCCCCCAGGTCAGGGTGCTCCTCGGCTGAGCTGCAGAGACAATGAAGACGAACAGGCTTTGTTCAAAGGTTGCTATCTATCTTTTTTGGTTTCCTTTCTTGCTTTTGTAAATAAGGTTGTTTCATGTTTCAAAGAAAATGTAAGTGAGCCTCTCCCCTGCCTCTGCAGGGTGCTGGGACCCTGGCTCTGGGAGGGAGGGGCCAGGCCTGGGTGTGGGCCCTCTGTGTTGGGACTTCCTCAGACCCAGAGAGGAAGCACATTCGAGAATGGAGTTTGGCTTTATTAGGCAAAAAATAAAATTAGAAAGTCGACACACATGCCCACTATACAAATGGGGGCCAAGGGACACCATCTCTGAGTGGGAACCATCTGTGGCAGTTGGACTCAGGGTCCTGGTGTGGCCCCCAGCCCCCCAAATTCCTGTGTTCTAGGGTGAGGGACAGGGCAGGAAGCAGCTCTCAGGACAGGAGTGGGGGAAGAAGAGAGAGAAGTCAGAGCATTCTTCTTCCCCACATGGTAAAAAAAATTACTAAAAAAGCACCCAAAGCTTAAAAAAACTAACCCTCCCTGGCAGGGAGAACTGGGGGCATCCTGCTTAACCCACAAAATGCCTTAGCCGGCAGAAAGGTGTAGAAAAATAAAATGAAACTTCATCCCTGAATGATAGAGTGAAGACCTCCCTTCCTGCCCCCATGACTCTGGACTCAACGGGGCAGCCAATTCCTCTCCCAGGGGCACAAACACACTTGCTGTCACACGTGCTGCCCCCCCGCTGGTCGGTGTCCAAGGCCTTGGGCCACAGGGACGGGGAGTCTGACATCCATAGCGTCTCACCCCTCCCAGCATCGAGAGGCTCCCTGTGCCAGACGAGGTCCCTCCCTCCTCCTCTAGGGGCAGGACGGGGACCCCAGCACCAGGGCAAGGGGGGGCAGCCTGCAGTGGGGGTTGGAAGGGCAGTGGTGGAGACCGAGAGGAGCGGGGGAGGAAAGAAAGCCAGCCCAGGTGGCCTGAAACCAGAGGTCACACGCAGCAGCCGACTCTGACAGCAGAATCAGAGGGAGAAAGGGGGTCTCAGTGGCCGAGAGGAGTTGGGCTCACGGCGGGGCGGGGTCCGGTCGCATCTGTGACCTGTGGGCTGCCCCGGGCAGTCCTACGGCACAACTGGGCTGAGGGCCAGGCAAGGCCCCCTTCCCGCGGGCAGCCCCCGAGGAGGGGCCCTGCGTAGTGTTCTCAGGGTAGCAGGACTGCCGCCTGGGAAGGTCACCAGAGGTAATAAAAAGGGGGTGCACTTAGGCAGAAAGAAGTCTGGGGGTGAGGTGCTTACACTAGTCCTGAAGGCCCAGTTGGGCCCGAGACCTAGGACTCTGAGGTGCCCAGGGCTGGGATCCTAGGCATTAACCTGCCCAGCAGGAGAGCCGGAGGGCAGGCCCGGCCACGGGGCAGAGAATGCTCGTCCTCAAGGGGCCTGCCCACGGGAGGCTGAGTGTCCGCTGGGCAGGCCTGAGGACGAGTGACACAGAGACCATCCCTCCCGCCTCCCCAGGGAGCCTGAGGTGCCCGGTGGGACAAGGGAATACAGTACTAAGATGTGACCTCGGCCCGTGCTGTGGGGTCAGGGCAGCCCGGCTCCTGCTGCAGTCACAGTGGTGGTGGTGTCCCTGCAGGCGGGGCTGGACCGGGGAGGGGGCCCGGGGCCATGAAGCCCCTGGGAGGTCCCTGGCTTTGGGGCAGCACCAAACACAACTGATGTGAGCCAAGAGAGGGGCGGGAGGAGTGTGACCTCACAGCCGCGCTCAACCGCAGTCTGCGGGGGAGAAGGCGCCTGAGGACAGGACTCAGCCCGGTGTGTCAAGGGCCCCGGAGGAGAGGCGAAGGTGGCAGTGGTGGCAGTAGCGTACACCTGGGTACACTCTCGAGACACTCTGGGCACCGGGAGGCAGAGGGCCGCGTGGTCAGCGCAGGCTCTGGTACAAGTAGGCTGAGGTGAAGAGGGCGTTGGCAGCCAAGCTCACGGCCAGAAGGCCCTGGACCAGTGAGGGGCCGAAATGACCTTCGAGAAAATGGAGAGACCAGTCAGAGGCATGAAGGTGGGAAGATGAACTTGGGGTGGGGGTCTCTGTGCCACTAAACACCCCTGGCCCACCAGAGCCGCACCTGTGGGCCTGAGGCCCCGCCCCCCAGCTCTTTTCTGGTGCCGAGGACTCCCACCCGGAAAGACACTCCATCCTGGGGTCAGCGGGTCAAGCCCTGCCACCCCTCCTGAGCCCATGCCACCCACCAGACCAGTGTTTGTACCTCGCTGATGGGGTAGGGCCGTGACCTTGCTTTATAAACAGAAAACGGACTTTAGGGAAATGAGAATCCTGCCCAGGCCTTAGAGGTAGGCAGCCAACTGGGATCCTTTTCCCCAAGTCTATGCTTAGGGCACGACCTCAATACTGCGGGGTGTGGGGTCACACTCCCAGATCCCAGCTGATAGGGGGGCAGCACCCTTTCTTTCCAGGAAACCTCCCTGCACCCATCTTCAAGATACCGTGGGCCCCACTCCCTAGAGAGCACCAGGTGCTGACCTCATATCTGCTCCACAGGCCGCAGCCCGTGTGCTGGTCCCCAGCGCCCCCAGAGCCCCTTCCCAGGGGGCGCCCTCCCAGGGACCTGTCTGCAAAGGTGATGTCTAACAGAGCAGCCACAGGCCGCACTGGCCAGTGGAGCCCCTGAAATGAGGCTGGTGCAGCTAATGAATTAACTTTTGTTACCAAAATTTAACTTTGTTATAATCTAAATGGCCACCTGTGACCAAAGACTAATATAACAGGGAGCACAGAACCAGACCCCATCAGCGGGGAATGTGGTCTGCTGAGCCACAGGCTGGACCCAGAGGCCCTGGGTGGGTTACCTAACTGTCCTGTCACTAGAGGGCCCTCGAGGGGTCTCTCTTTGTCAGGGCCCTCCAGAGAACAGGGGCGATGGTGGCTGCAGACCGAGGCCCCATACTGCCCGGCCCTCCTCCCCAAACCGGCGTGCTGACCTCTCCAGGCAGCAGCCTCCTCTGAGCAGCCCCTGGTGGTGGTGTCCACCACACAGGTGGACGACTGAGATGAGTCGTCCTCCTTCTTGATGGAGCGGCTGCCGCAGGCGCTGGCTCTCTCCGGCATGGACCTCATGTCTGCAGAGAAGAGGGCGTCTCGGTGGGCACTCCCAGTCCGCCCCCAGAGACAGGACAGTCTGCGTGTGGCCCACCCCAGACAGGGGGGAGCCTGATACCCGATTGGCTCCCAGCTGCCAGGAGGGGAGTTGGTAGATCAGGAGCAGCAAACCCCACAGCCCACAGGTGGCAGACGCCGGCCACAGTGAGGCTCCCAAGTCAGCGGGACAGGGCGTGCAGAGACTGGGACGCAGGGACTCAGCCTGCCCTTCCACCAGGCTGGCCAGAACTCAGGCCCAGTGTGGCTGGATCTTCTGACATCTCTTGATGTGAAAGACACAGGAATTCCACATGTTTGTGTGAAAACTTTAGATTTTCAAGGTTGAGGCTTAATTTAAAAAATTTTTAAATGCTTTGTAGACCAACATCATTTGAGCAAAATGAAAATATCTGCTACTAGACACAGCCCGATAGGGCACAATGCATTTCTGACCCATACTAAGAGACAACCTCAAGGTCAATTGTAAAACAAGAAAATAAAGCTCTGATCAGGCAGCTCAGGTGGCTAGAGCATCATCCTGATACACCAAGGTTCCTGGTGTGATCCCCAGTCAGGGCACCTACAAGAATAACCCAATGAGTCTGACCAGGCGGTGGCAGTGGATAGAGCGCTGACCTGGGATGCTGAGGACCTAGATTTGGAACCCTGAGGTCACCAGCTTGAGTGTGGGATCAAAGGCATGACTCCAAGTTCGCTGGCTTGAGCAAGGGGTCACTGGCTCAGCTGGAGCCCCCGGTCAAGGCAAGTATGAGAAAGCAATCAATGGTCTACGGCCATACCACCCTGAATGCACCTGATCTCGTATGATCTCGGAAGCTAAGCAGGGTTGGGCCTGGTTAGTACTTGGATGGGAGAAAGCAATCCATGAACAACTAAGGTGCCACAATTACCAGTTGAAGCTTCTCCTCTCTCCCTTCCCGTCTGCCTATCCCTGCCTGTCCCTCTCTGTCCCTCTCACACAGAAAAACCCAATGAATGCATATATAAGTGGAACAACCAATTGAGCTCTCTCTCAAATCAATAAAAGCCCCCCCCCCCCAAAAAAAAAGCAAAAAAATAAAATCAGTCAACAGAAGGCAATGTCCTGGAAGGTTTAAGGTCACAAGAAGCCATGCCAGAGGCTACTGGAGCTTGAGATAGTGGCTGCACACACTGGGATAAGATCAGGACAGCTCCGTGCAGCCTTGTCGTGGGTGTCCCTACTGTGCACTGACCACAGAGGCTCCAACCAGCCCTACTGGGCTCTTCTGCCTCCCGGGAGGGCGCTCAGAGGGTCATACCCACAGTGTGCTTCATGTCCTGAGCCGGCTGCCTCTGTGGGACCTGGGGTGGCTCGACGCTGAAGAGGCTGCCGTTGTGGGGCAGGTGTTCGTCTGAGCTGCTGGGGGTGCTGGGGGCCTCCCCAGGGAGCGACGGGAAGAGCAGCAGCTTCTGCCCCTTCAGGTTGAGTCGGGCAGGGCTGATGAGGGGCCTGCGGTGGCGCAGAGAGCCGGAGCTGGAGGCCACCGAGCTGGCCACGGAGGGCGCAGGGGAGGGGAGCGGGGAGGGGCAGCTTCCCGCCAGCAGAGAGAAGTAATCTGGAAGGCAGAAAGACAACAAAGACAGCGCCGGTGATGTGTGATCGTCTGTGACAGTGAGCCTGCCCCAACTGTTCTGCTCCTCCATCAACCCAGGAAGAACGACAAGGCTGTGCAGACCGAGGGCACCGAGGGAGGAGGAGCATGTGCCCTGCCAGGCAACGGAGGGAAGGGAGAGGGCCACAGAGCCGCAGCCATGGCCCTCTGCCTCCTAATTCTATCCAAAGCCCTGGCACCTCTCTCAGCTGAGAGCAAGGTCCACACAGAAACCCACTCTCGAGCACTAAGGTCAACTCACCCAAGCCCTGCTGATGGTGGGACCCGGAGTGTGCCATCCCCATCGCATTCGCTGGGAGAGACAACAGCATTCTATCTAACCCTGCTAGACGGAGGCACAGGGGTGGCAGTCACTTGCCCGGGGCTGCAAAGCTGGGAGGCACGGGCTGGGATTTGAACACAGACCTGCCTGGCCCCCAAGCCCATGCCGTCCCACCCCACGCACAGCTCCGGAAGCCCCGGCCCACACGCTGCCCCCACCCGAGGAGCTCCCTGTCACTCCTCCTGGCTCTCTGTCCTTACCTGAAACAGGAACCTCCGCAGATCGAGACACCTGAGACGGCGGGCGACTCCCACTGAACAGATACCCCGAGTCTGGCCCGGAAAGAAAGGGCACACAGGTCAGGCCTGCCGAGAGGCCAGGTGCCTGCCCTCTACCCCCCACGGCTGCTCTGCTGAAAGCCAACCTTTGTCATTTATATCCCTGCCTTTCCCAAAGGGCAATTAACCTAGGTCATTCCATTTTTTTTTTAAATTTTATTTATTCATTTTTAGAGAGGAGAGAGAGACAGAAGAGAGAGACAGAGAGAGAGAAGGGGGGAGGAGCTGGAAGCATCAACTCCCATATGTGCCTTGACCAGGCAAGCCCAGGGTTTCGAACCGGCGACCTCAGCATTTCCAGGTCGACGCTTTATCCACTGCGCCACCACAGGTCCATTTTTAAAGAATAAACCAAGAGGCCTGACCTGTGGTTGTTCAATGACCAGGAACGCTGAGGTCCCAAGTTTGAAACCCTAGGCTTGCCTAATCAAGGCACATAACAGATCCTCCCCAATTGCCCTTCTCTCTCTCTCTCTCTCCTCTCTCTAAAATCAGTAACATCTTAAAAAAAAAAAAAAGCAAGCCTGACCAGGTGGTAGCGCAGTGGATAGAGCATCGGACTGGGACACAGAGGACCCAGGCTCGAGACCCCGAGGTTGCCAGCTTGAGCGTGGGCTCATCTGGTTTGAGCAAAAATTCACCAGCTTGGACCCAAGGTCTCTGGCTTGAGCAAGGGGTTACTCGGTCTGCTGAAGGCCTGCGGTCAGGGCACATGTGAGAAAGCAATCAATGAACAACTAAGGTGTCGCAACAAAAAACTGATGATTGATGCTTCTCATCTCTCTCCGTTCCTATCTGTCTATCCCTCTCTCTGACTCTCTCTGTCTCTGTAAAAAAAAACAACAAAAAAAAAACAAAACAAAACCCAAGAGGCCCTGGTCTGGTAGCTCAGTTGGTTAGAGCATTGTCCTGATGCACCAAGGTTGAGGGTTCAGTCCCAGTCAGGGCACATACAAGAGTCAACTGATGTATGCGTAAATAAGTGAACAACAAATCGATGTTTCTCTCTCTCCCTTCCTTTCTCTAAAAACTATTTTTAAAAAGCCTGACCAGGCAGTGACCCAGTGGATAGAGCGTTGGCCTGGGACACTGAGGACCCAGGTTTAAAACCTTGAGGTGGCAGGCTTGAGCGCAAGGTCGCGGGCTTGAGCCTGAGGTCGCTGGTTGAGCAAGGGGTCACTGGCTTGGCTGCAGTCCCCCCATCAAGGCATGTACAAGAAGCAATCAATGAACAACTAAAGTGCCACAACTAC
Source organism: Saccopteryx bilineata (assembly GCF_036850765.1). Taxonomy (NCBI): domain Eukaryota; kingdom Metazoa; phylum Chordata; class Mammalia; order Chiroptera; family Emballonuridae; genus Saccopteryx; species Saccopteryx bilineata. Next base: position 286,990,775 of record NC_089492.1, read on the forward strand.
GAACTGATGTTTCTAATCTCTCCCCCTTCCTGCTTGTCTATCTCTGTCTCTTTGGCTAAAAACAAAAGAAACAAACAAAAAATAGCAAGAAGCTGAGTGCCCGTCTGACCAGGTGGTGGCGCAGTGGATAGAGCATCGGACTGGGATGCGGAGGACCCAGGTTCGAGATTTCGAGGTCGCCAGCTTGAGCACGGGCTCATCTGGTTTTTTTTTTTTTACAGAGACAGAGACAGACAGGGACAGACAGACAGGAACGGAGAGAGATGAGAAGCATCAATCATCAGTTTCTCGTTGCGCGTTGCGACTTCTTAGTTGTTCATTGATTGCTTTCTCACATGTGCCTTGACCATGGGCCTTCAGCAGACCAAGTAACCCCCTGCTGGAGCCAGTGACCTTGGGTCCAAGCTGGTGAGCTCTTTGCTCAAGCCAGATGAGCCCGCGCTCAAGCTGGCGACCTCGGGGTCTCGAACCTGGGTCCTTCCGCATCCCAGTCCGATGCTCTATCCATTGCGCCACCACCTGGTCAGGCGGCTCATCTGGTTTGAGCAAAAGCTCACCAGCTTGGACCCAAGGTTGCTGGCTCGAGCAAGGGGTTACTCAGTCTGCTGTAGCCCCACGGTCAGGGCACATATGAGAAAGCAATCAATGAACTAAGGTGTGGCAACGAAAAACCGATGATTGATGCTTCTCATCTCTCTCCGTTCCTGTCTGTCCCTGTCTATCCCTCTCTCTGACTCTGTAAAAAAAAAAAAAAAAAAAAAAGGCAAGCAAGCTGAGTACCCACCCCCTGGCAATCTACAACCCCCTCTCCCCCAAGACAGTCCCCAAAAGGCTTTGGCAGGGCTCCAAGCACCCCCACCCTGAGGGCCTGGAACGCCCCTGGCTCCGGGTGGGGTGGGGGGACAGTTCCAGACAACAGTCTTTTGTGGGAGGGCCAGGTGCTGGGCCTCCAGGTTCCCAGTCCCGGGGCTGCCATGGCCCCCTGCTCCTGCTGATCAAGGGCTGAGGAGGCCCAGTGTACCAGCTCCTGACCTGGGCTGGGTCTCAGCGGGGACTCGCATGGAGGGACTCGGGAACTGGACTAGTTAAGGGTTTCCAGCCATGCTGGTGACGCAGACATGTCCAGGGTCTAGGTCTCTGCCCTGAGTAACCCCGCCTTCCGTCCCACCATGGAGGCCTCAACGCCACCCGCTGCTCAGTTCAAGCACTGTGTCTTCCTGTGAGCTGTCCCTCCTGCAGTGGGACCATCCTCTAGCTACAAGGACCACCTACATACACATAGCTGGGTTCGACCCCAACTCCTAAAGGCTCAGAGGGTGTCTGACTGAGCTGGGACCCCCACGTGGCAGAGCTGCTGAGGGAGTCCACGAGACAGTGACTGCAGGTCAGCAAGCTGGTGTAACCCAGAGGGTATACAAATTTCAGAGAACGGGGTCCTGCCCGGGGCCCAGCGAGCCTGCTCCAGCCCCCAGGGCGATGCAAGCCCAGCCACATGGGGCCCCGAGCAGGAAAAGCCTTGCCAGGAAAACCCTGCAGGGAAAATGAAAAATGAGCCAGTCTCAGTGACAAGAATCAGGTCCCAGTAGTACCAGGGTCCACGTGTAGCAAGCGCTCGGCAAATGTGACTGACCTGACCTGAGTCCTGCCCCTGGACCACACAGAAAGTCCGGGGACAAATTTTGTGCTCCCAGGTCTAAAAACAACGGCAAGAATAAGAAGAACGGGGTAAAGAATCTCGCAAAGCGCATGAACCTTCATTGCGCAGCCACTGGACGCCGCTGCCCTCGTGAGCACATTACACACACCATCTCTCTTAGCCCTGAGGCTAAGAGGTAGGTTCTACAGCTGGGTTTCTTTTCCATGAGGGAAACTGAGGCTCAGAGTGGTAAGTCCCTTGGCGAAGGGCAGCTGCTGATTTGAACCCAGGTCCTCCTCCTGTCTTTGCAGCAGGAACCCCAAACCCCCAGCTGTCCTCAACCAGAGTCCCTGTGTCCAGCCGCCCCCAGGCCAGCCCAGCCCCGTGCCCAGGTGCCTCTTACCTGCACGGGTCAGAGAGGGTATGGTTCCTAGCGAGAGGGCCCGGCTGAGGCGGCCTGGCAGTGAGGAGGGTGAGGCCCGTCGGGGAGACCGGAACAGCTGCTGGCTGCCCAGGGGCAGGAACCTGGGCGCCGGGGTTGGGAGGAACAGAGACGGCGAAGAGCCTGTGACGCTCGGGCAGGGTATGGCCAGGCCAGGGCACATGGGGAAAAGGCCGGCAGAGTCTCCGGGCAGGTACCTGTGAGAGCCCGTGGGCAGGGGAGAGAGGAGGGTCAGCCTGGTGGGCTCCGGGGGAGCCTCCGCCCAGCTGCCCCCCACCCCGTGCAAGGTGGGGCCTGAATCGGGGTCCCAGAGGAGGCGTGCATTAGTTGAAGCAGAAAAGCAGTCCAACCACATTCACACCATTAGGGTCAGGTGGCTGGGAGGTGCCAGTGTGACCCGCCCCTCCCCGCATGCCCCCTCCGATCGCCCTCAGCGTCACAGCAAACTAGTTCCACTACGAGTCTCGGTATTAAAGTGACACTGTCGCCCTTGCCAACCTCACGCCAGGCTCTCAGTAATGGCCAGTGGTCTTGGGCTCCTCCTTGTCCTTCCTGCTCGTGTCCAGAGCCCCCTGGCAGCAGCTGAGCTCAGGGGCCCCCGCTCCCTGGGCCCTGACTCCAGGAGTCCAACTGCTGCTCTCTGGCCTCAGACACTGGACACTAATCTAAAGCCCCTCAAAGGGCAGAGGGTGGGTGGCGGCCAGGCTTAGGATCCCCAGGAAGAGACACGCAGGACACAAGCCAGACTCGAACTTGGAAAAGACCTGTAAGCGACCGCAAGGCTGCCCAAAAGACAGAAGGTGACAGTGTCTCTTTAACTCGAGAATGGTACAAATCACACAACAGGACCTGGTGGCCCCAAGCCAGAATGTCAACCATGCTTCTGATTAAGGCAACCGATTACAGAGAGGGAGGGAGAGACAGTTAATACATTAGTCCGCCCACCGTCTGGACAGAGCTGCGGGAGGTCCAGCCTTACCTCGTTCCAAGGGACAAATGAGCCCATGGACAATGTGTCGATGGACAGGCAGGCTGGCTCAGGCCCTGCAGCAGAGCCGGGGTGGCTAAGGGACCCCCTGGGCCCATCACAACCGAACGGGGAGGGCATTGCTAGCCCAGCTGCACTCTGCTGAGGTCCACACTATTTTCTACCCCCGCTCCTCCCTTTAAACAAGTTTTGAGTCAAGTGCAGGGTCAGTGTTGCCCTCCTGGAGATCATGTGACCTTTTTAATACCTTCCAAAGGGCTGGCAGGCCACCTGGACTTCAGAACCAAAGGCGGGCTGAGTGTCTGAGGGAACACAGGGAAATCAAGGTAGGAGCTCATCAAACCAATCTGCAGAATGGTCCAGCCAACCTGGCTGGCCCCAGGTGTGCATGCCTGTATCCCACCTGTCGCCCTGTCCTGAAGCCTGTCTTGACAGCCACCTCCTTGCCCCCAAGAGAGCTGGGGAAGGCTCCACTCTAAACAGAACATGTGATTTTGTGCCTTCAGTTTAGAACTGTGAAGCCATTCGGCAGAAGGGGAAACTTCAGGCACTGCAGCTGGGACCTCTGGCCAACCCGCTATGATCATGCAGAAAGCTGCCCTGCTGGGGCCTACCCAGCAGGTACAGCCTGACAAGCAGAGCGCGCCCAGGCCCCCCCAGCAGATGGCAGCAGGGCTCTGCTGGGCACCTCCTGTGCTACCCTGACCAGCCAGCCCTACTGAGGGCCCCCTGCATCGAGCAAGCGAGAGAGGGTCTGAGCAAGGCTACAGGTTTCAGAGGTGGTCAGCAGCCCAGGACCAAGTGAGGTCTTGGTGGCACTGTCCCCGATCCTGCTCACACCTGTGGCTGCCCTATGCTAAACACCTGAGCCTCGTGTCCTCTGGCCCAGACACTGTCCTGTCTCTGAAGTCACTGAAAATGCTGGCATTGAGGGGGAACAGTTCTTTGGTCTGATCCCTCTCACTGTGACACTCAGTGGCATCACTCAACTAGCAGATCCACATGAGGTGCCAAGTGTGAGTTTGTCACGATTCTGCAGAGCACGGTCCCCAGGAGACCCCTGTGAAAGGAGTCCCATCGCCCCTGCTCCCGAGAGCTGCCTAAGGACCAGCACTCCCTCCCGCGGGGCCCGCAGACTGCCCTGCGCTCTCAAACCCCGAAGCCAGACCGCATGCATGACCACTGAAATAAAGAGGTCTGAGGAAGGGCAGGGTGCTTGTACTGCGTCCCATCCGACACTGAGGGATGCTGTCTTCAGCCCAATCCCAGTCCAAGCTGGGAGCGGAGGGAGCACGCATAGTTCAAGCAGCGGTTTACTGAAATGGGAAAATCCCACCCAGCAGGTCATGTGAGGATGGCTGTGGCCTGAGCCTTTCGATGCCCACCTTGCCAGCTCCCAAACCTCCTCCTGTGGGCATGCCCCTATCCCAGAGTGCCCACCTGGCACTGAGGAGGCCTCATAAGGAAAATGAAAGAAAAAACAAAAAAGACGTGGTACCTGACGCCCACCGGTCAAAGCAGGGCCCCGGAGGCATTTATTTAAAATACAGCATCAAACACACAACATCTACGGCCGGGAGTCGTGGTTACAGCGATTAGAGGGTCACTAGACAATCACCGCGGTTCTACGACAGGACCAGAGATGATGAGACACTCAGCAACAGACAGACAGAAGACAGGCTCCTCTCAGGCTGGCGCTTCGAGGCGGTTTGCTCCTGGGCAACTGTTACTGGAGGAGCCTGCTTGGGCTGGGGTGGGGACCCCAGCACCAGAGGGAGACGGCTGCCACGTGTACCTCCCTCCATCTCAGGGACAGGCTCCCTGGCAGGGAGGACACACTCCCACTTAATGAACCCCGATCCCAGCGGTGCCTGTACTTCTGCGGCTGCTGCCAGTAACCTTCAGGAGGTGCTGGAATTTGCTCCAAGTAATGAAACTTGAAGGGACAGAGGGTAAAGTTACACAAAACTCTACAAAGGCCAGGAAGCTCCCTTCACCAGTGTCTTCCCGCCCCGCCCGAGGGCAAGGGCAGACATCTGCTTTGCAGGGAGGGGCTCCTGGCCAGATAGAAAGCTGGTTATGATTATTATAAATAATTTAACTTAAATACACACACACACACATACAGATGTCCTGCTTCTACTCCAAGAACGCCAAGAAAAGCAGTAATTAGCATCATGCCACCAGCTTCCTTGAGAACGGGAGACTCCAGATACAAGGGAACATAGCCAAGAGTCCCCTGGCCCCACCTGGAAATGCATCTCCCCTGGCCTCCGGCAAGTGGCTGAGCTGAAGGGGCAGGAAGCAGGCTCAGGGTCGGGCTCAGCCGTCCACCCTCCTCCTGTGCTGTCCGTGGGACCAGCTCACCCCAGAGAGGCAGGCAGGGCCTCGTCTGAGGCCACACATCTCACCGGGCAGCCTATTAGGACCCCATGGACACGAACACTAGCGACAGTGGGGCTCAGGGGCAACTCTTGTGCTCTCTGGGACCTCTCTTGGGGTGTGGTCAGGGCCTGTGCCCCCTAGCCCACAGGCCATTAGTGGGTGGCCCCTTGCATGGAGCTTCCTCTGGGCTCTAGTGTGCGGAGTGGAGGAGGTAGACATGGAGGGAATCTTACACTCAGAGTGACGAGTGGCAGGACGTGGGCCCTGGAGGGAGTGCGTGGCCCACTCTGGGGTCATCAGAGAACAAAACACCAGGCAGAGGACAACCCTGGTCCAGCCTCCTGCCCTGACCCCTGGAGGTAGCCCTCAGGCCAAGAACTACCTCACGTGTGGACAACACCTCGGGTTCCAGACTATCCACACCGAGATCAGGGGTCCTGGAAAGGGGTCTACCTCATTTCACAGAGGGTAACCTGAGGCTGGGAGAAGCAGGGACCTGCAGGCCCAGAGCTAGTGAGCAGCAGTCTGGGTCAGACACTAGCCCTCCCCTCCCACCAGACCAGGGAGAGTGATGCCAAAGCCCCTGTGGGCTCTGTGGCTGCCCCACAGAGAAGTGGAAAGAGGTCTCAGCACCCTCCGTGAGGGGATCTAGGGGCCCAAAAAGTGGTGACAGGGATAGGCCAGAGTGACAAAGTGACAAATGTCCTGATATCCTCATGGACCTGCATGTCCCTTAGGCCGCTTACCCAGTGCTAACCTTGGGCAACTAGATCTTTCCCCAGACATCATATGGAGGGGTGAGTGGAGAACTGTGGACTTCCCAGGGCTGGGGCCTGGCAGGGCCAGTGGAAGCCATTCAGGCCCCGCACTGCCGGCGTCATGGTCCAGAAAGCCTGGACCCTGTCCCTGCAGGGGCAAGTGGGTGGCCCAACCTTGAGGGTCAGGCTCCTGACTCCCCAGGGCACAGCCAGGGGCTTCCAGAAGAGTGGGCAGGGCATGCGTGCCCTAGTTCTGTCTGTCTGACCCACGGTTGTGCCAAATAAGCAGATGAACAAAGGAAAGACTTCAGATTCTCCTAGCCTGGGCAAACTCCCTGCCCAGCTGGCTGTTCAAGAAAGCTGCTGACCACAGCAGACACAGGATTTCCTACTGTCCACCTGAGTGGAGCCATGCCCTACAAACTCATGGTCAAGGCCAGTCTGGGCCCAGGACTGCACCCTCCATTCCCGGGGAGGAGGCTGAGGGAGTAACGGGGGTCTTGGAGTGGGAATGGGACAGTGGACCCAGGGGGGCAGCCTATACTCCTTCTGGTTCCACAGGCTTCCAGCAGGGCTGGCCGGGCACTGGGCAGGACCAGAGACAGAGCAGGAAAGTGACGTGGAGATGAGGTACAGGCCTTTCCTCTGGGTCCCGCTCAACAGCACCTGCCCGTATCAAATTGCCCAAGTGGTCAGGCCATGCGACAAGGGCCCAGCCTGCAGCCACTGTCACCAGCCCATGCCAGGAGCCCAGAGACAGGGCTGGTAGAAGGAGAAGCAGGAAGCAGGCCCACAACCTTCACCACACAGTGTCAGAGCCAGAGGGCGTGGCCAGGATGGGGTCGCCATAAGGAGGCCCAAGTGCACAGGCAGGCTGTGGGTGTCACCCACAATCTGGTCTTGGGGCAACAAGGGGTCTTTGGCCAGAGCAATGGTGGCAGTGGTGAGCAGCTAAAGGGCACTCGGGGAGCATCTTAGGTTGGGGGGTGACTGGTGTGGAAAGGAAAAGGGGAGGGGCAGGCCTGAGCCCTCAGGGCAGTGGAGGGCTGCGCAGGGGCAGGAGTGAAGCAGGGAAGAGAGATGTAAGACAGAGTGCCTGCTCCAGGCTGGGGCAGAGCTCTGGGGCCGTCCGTCCATCCTCCCCCCGCAATCACTGCTGCTTCTCTGACCTTCGGGGCCGAAACCTCCGCGGGCCCATAGCCTTCCTCGTGGCCACAGCCGCCGTGAAGCCCACCAGGCAGCACAGGGACATGGCGCTGAGCTTGAGCGTGTCCAGCCAGCTGGGCGAGGCGGCCTGCAGGTACTGCTCAGCCAGGTGCAGCCCCAGCAGCAGGGCCCACAGGCAGGTGGAGAAGGCGTCAATCCTCCGGAGCCTGCAAGAAGAGCAGGGCTTGCGAGGGCATCCTTGGCAGGACAAGACTCCTCCCTGTCTCGCCACTTCTTGCCTCCCCCATCGGCCCGATCCTGCTTAGAAGATAGAACCCAGAGCCCAAAGAGAGCCCGGACCTTTCACCCCGCCTCCAACATGAACACGCTGCCTGACTCTGAGCAGGTGAATGTGTCTAGCCTGTAAAATGGGGCCAAGAAAGCTCCCCCAGAGTCACCAAAATGCGCAGACACCATTCAGAACAGGGTCTGCTACTGCACGGGGAGAGAAAGCAGGGGCCCGATAGCACCCTCAATTCTCATAAGGCAGGCGGTCAGCACCCCAACTTTGCGGACCAGGAGCCCAAGGTGGAGAGAAGCAAGGCACAGGCCCTAGGAGCCTCAGTGCACAGTGGGAAGCGGTGCACCGGCCTGATGGTGCTGCCCCCTCCAACGTAACGCAATTGCATGGTCTAGCCTGCCAGACTCCCAGCTGCTGGGAACAGGTGTGTCGAGTTTCAGCTACACAGCCTGCAGCCCAGGGCTGCACCCAGCAGGCCCTCTGGGCTCCAGCCTCACTGAGCCCTGCATTAGACAGGAGTCGCAGCAACCGGGGCAGACCCGCTGGGCCCCACACGCACCTGATCCGGCCGGCCAGCAGCATGGCCAGCAGGCAGGTGAGCAGGCCCAGCACCACAACGCCGATGCGGTGGTTCCGCCCAAAGGCCCAGGCCTCTCGCAGCTTCTCTGCCACGTGCTCAGGCAGCAGGCCCAGCAGCTGCCGCCAGCCCTCAGCCCCAGGGGCAGTGCCGTTGTCAGGAGTGGCTGAGCCATTGCCACCCGGCAAAGCTGGGGGCAGGGTGACCCCTGGGGCAAAGGGGTCACTGGTGCCATACAGTGTGGTGGCCAGCAGGAAGGCACAGGCCAGGAAGGCGAGGGCACGGAGCACGATGACCTGGACTGGGGCCTTCACCGCGGATGAACAGAAGCTCTGAGGAAGGAAGAGACCGATTAATGAGCTGGCCAGAGCCACCAGCAGCCACTGCTGCTGCCTACCCTATGCTCGGGGGTCTGACCAGGGTCCCAGATCACTCGCTGAGGAACCCACGCGGGGCCTGATGACAAGAGACGCTGTCTTCCTATGCCTGAAATTCTCAGACGTGACTGCTCTATTTCTGGGCCTACCGCCGAGCTCCACGGACCCACCCAATTCCAGGGCTTCATTCCACTGTGAAAGCTACCGTGCGGGGAGGGGCCTCTTGCATGCTTTAAAGAAACCTTTCTACTATTATGGTGACCTTATTCTTTGAAGTAAGTTTTTCAATAATTTTGCCAAATTCTCACCAAAAATTCCTACTGTGATTTTACCTGGAATTACAATAAATATATGATAACTCTGGCCAAAGTTAAAGATATAGCACTAAGTTGTTCAGTCCAGGAACATGGTGGTGAGCAGAACAACCACAGGTCCGAGTGTCCTACTGTGCAAACGTGGGCATGTGGGTTGGTGGCATGGCCGTGTGGTCCGGCGCCTGGCTCTAGACTAGAAACCACATGCCAACTGAACAAAGGCATACTTGGGAACCCACGGGGGTGGGTAGGAATTTCTTTCTCAAGGGGTGCAGATATAGTTTTTACGTCTAAATGCACTTGCTAATGTATCAGATTTTAAAAACCAGAACATTCTACTAAGTACCGTGATAAAATGTTAACAAATTTTAGCCAAACAGTGTTGGGTTCAAATTCTGGGGCCTTGGCACACCAGGGACTCTGCCCCCTCTGCCCCCGCTTGGTTTCCATGGCTGCAAGGGGGAGGCTCACAGCCTAGGAGGAGAGCCACCGCATGGGCGTGGGGAAAGAATGTCAGGTGCGGGAAAAGTGCCCAGACACAGCAGGGCAACTCAAGACCCTGTCAAGCGGACCCTGGTACTGAGCCATCCTGCTCAGCACACCTGCTCTAGCTGCCGACACAAAGGGGCCGGGACAGGGTAGAAACGCGGCCCCACGAGGAGGTTGTTTCCCCAGGAGAAGGGTCTCCCTCTGGAGAGCTGCCCTCTAGTCCGTGGGCCCCCCCCATGAGGGTGTTCCCTGAACGCCTGTGGGCGCCCCACTCAGTCCAGACCTGCGTGTGGCCCTGGTCTGCCTCCCGGCGCTTGAACTGGTGGCTGAGCAGTAGGGCGCGCAGCTGGCGGTTCTGGTGCTTGATGTAGTGCTCCACGGCCGCCTGGCACGGCCGGCAGAGCTTGTATATCTGCTCCAGGTGGTGCCGGTACACTTCGATCTCCTCGTCGTACCTGCTCTGCGGGGCCGGGGGCAGAGGCTCAGGGTCCTCGGGTCAACTGAGCCAGCCCCTGTCTAGTGGGTCAAACCTGAGTTCACTTACAAGTGGGGTGACCAAGGGCAAGTCATCCCTACTCTGATCCTGCTTCTTCCCCTGCCTGAAAGGACAAACAGCACACTGAGCATGGTGACAAGGGCCGGCTTGTAGTCTGGGCCGCAGCAGGGACCCACAGGTGGTGGAGACTCTCCAGAGGACACTTCTGGAGGCCAGGGGCTGTGAATGTGGCCCCTGCTTCTGGACTCGAGCTCCAGGGAGGTGGGGGCAGCCATGGGAGAAGGTGGCTCTGGGCCAACACTAGCCACTCAAGCAGATGGACACCCTAGAGGCAGGGCCTCCCCTCCTGTAAATCCTGAGTCTAGAAAGCACTAGAAGGCCCTTGCGAGCTCAGTGAGAGCTGCAGGGTCCTTGGGGCTTCAGGAATAGTCTGAAAGACCAAGTCCAACCCCTCCCCTCCCTCTAAGGACGGAGCAACTGTTCTCTCCGTCTCCAGGGCAGCCAAACATCTCCGTCTGAGGTGGCCTGCAGGGTTATTGCCCGCCCCTCCCTGGAGCCAGACTCTCCAGAACAGCTGCCCTGGTTACCAAGTCACACGTGCCTCTTCCTTTCTGAAGATTCTCACGTCTCCCTGCCTCCCTCCCAAGCTGGACCTTGGGAGGGCCAGTGTCACTGGGCCTGAGTGCTGCAGGCCACACCCACAGGTCCCACGTGGGAAGGCAGAACTAGCTAGATAACAAGGTTGCTAGGCACCATGGGAGGCCTGGGGGAGGTGAGCCTCCAATACCCAGCCTCTCAGCAGCGCCCAGCCTCCCACCCCTTCCCAAAGCCAGGCGCTCCCTCCACCATCTCTACAGCAAACTGCCCTGCCAGCTGGTAGGCAAGCCTGACTCACAGGGACACAGACAGGATGGATCTGACAGGGCCCCGCTGGAACCACCCGCCCTGCCCAGGGACAAGCGCCTCTGGACAGCAGGTGCTAGGTTTCCATGTTCCCAGGCTTGGAGTTAAGAGTACAGGGACCACGAGACACGGAGAACAGAAGTGCGCTCCGACTGGGATGGGAGAAGACACAACTGAGATATGGGGCTGCATGGGTCAGGGTGAGGGCCCCTCCCCACCCCCTCCCTGCCCAGCCCTCACCTCATCGCGAGGCGAGAAGGCGGCCAGCTGCTTGACCTTGGTGGTCTGGTGGTGGCTGCACCTCCTGCACAGCAGCACCTGGCTGCTCACCCACTGCTGTGGCGGCGTGGCGGTGGCGGTGGCGTGGGGGCTGGGCGCGCTGCTCACCACGTGGTTCAGGTGCTCCAAGTACTGAGCGGGGATTGGCTTGTTGTAGTCGCCATTCTGGGGGAGGAGGGACAAGAGTGAGCGGGGGAGCCCCGACCCAACGGTGAAGCTGCCTGGTGTCCTAGGCTCCGTGTAAAGATGGAGGCCCCAGACGGGACACTCCAGGAAGTGGTGGCAGGCCTCAATTGGTCCCACTCTTTCTTTCTACGCAACAAACAGAAGCTTTCCTCCCGCAGAAATTTCGCAGGGAACCCCAACAGGCAAGCTGCTGGGAGCGCAGCCGGGAACCAGGTCTGGTGCAAGGGCCCACAAACGAGGGCCACAGTCCTGCCTGTGTCTGTGAACCAAGTTTTCTTGGACTGCAGCCACTCATTTGTTTACTGCATGTGGTGTCGCGGCAGAGCTGAGCCGTGGGGACAGAGACAGTGTGGCCTCAAAGCCTTAAGTCCTCCCTGGCTCTCGGCAGAGAGCCTGCCAACCCCCGGTCCAGCGCAAAGCAGAGAGTGGGTGTGAGCTGGAAAGACCCAGGGTTGAACCCCAATCTGCCAACTTCAGTGGTGTGACTCTGGACAAGTCACCTGGGTTCCCTGGGCCCGTTTCCTCCTCGGAGAGGGGCACAGGGCCAGGGCTATGGTGAGGGGAGGGCCTGCCAGACCCTGAACAGGGCGGGGAGGGACGTGGGCCTGGGCCGGGCGCACCTCCTGGAAGCCATTGTACTGCTCACAGTGGGGGCAGTCCCAACAGTTGCGGTTCCCGTAGGGCACCACTGTGTCTTGGTCGCAGAACCAGCAGTTGACTGTGGTGTGCGTCGGCTTCGTCCTGTGCACAAGGAAGAGTACAGTCAGCCAAAAGCCCTCTGCCCTCTGTGCACGATGGAGACCAGGGAAGGAGTTCGGGAGGTCGGACTAGGCAGGGCAAGAATCTTGACTGGACATTCTGCATCCACTGGGAGCACTCCAGGCAAAGGCCCCATACCCCAGTCGTCCTGACATCAGATCTCTGGGCTCCAGCGTGCCCATGAGGGGACCCAGGACCACCCACCACATTGTCCTGGGACTCAGGCTGGTCAGGCCACAGGGCCAACAGTGATCGGGTCCAGGGCTGATACCCTCCCTGTGAGGCCTGTTTCTGGGCTTCAGAATTGGTGCTCCCAGGGAGCCTCCAGGCAGAAGCCACCTGTGCTCCACAGAAGAAAAGTCCCCAAGAATGGGGGCCAAGATGGCGGAGGGGTAGGGACCAGAGACAGCTGCCTGGCCTGGGGCCAATCCTCCCCGGTGGCAGGCCAGAGGCCTTCCCGCCACACATGTGGTGACAGGTGGGGTCTGCAGGATAATCCCAGGCCAGACACTAAGGGCTCTGTGCTCTGGGCACCTCCAGACACCACTGGCTACGGGGATAGCAGTGCAACAACTGCCCAGCAAACCCCGACAGTCCTAGGAATCTAGACACATCGTGGGTGATGGGAGGCAGCTGCTTGAGCCCTGGGTCCTGGCCAGGTCACTCCAGCTCTAGGGGTGCCTGGACACTGCTGCAGTGGGCAGCACAACACACAGATGGCCCTGCTGTCTACAGGGTGGCCAAACCCCTGCTTCCAGGAGCCAGAGGCCCCAACTCTGCCAACTTCTAGATGTGAGACCTGGGAGCTCCACTCTCCCTCAGCCCTCTTGTCCTTCCTTCCTTTCCCTCCTTCTGATCTGTGTGCCTACGGTGGGGCTTGCAAAGTGCAACACCATAGCACCCAGGGCATCTGTGTCTCACAAGGATTCAATGACGTAAGACATATAAAGGTGCTTCACAAAGTGAAGGGGCAGATATGTCACTGTCCTGTCTTTTAAGAGCAGAGCTCCTACTCTAGATACTGGAGCTGCCTCCTGCCTTGCTCCTCTACCAGCCATGGGCAGGTTATAAGAATTCTCCAAGCCTCAGTCTTATTACCTGTTAACTGGGGGTAAGAACATCTCCTTCACGAGGGACAGTGTGTGAGAAGTGTTCTATGGTGCCTGGTCAAAACACCCAATAATAGGTAGTTACGCGGGAAGGGCAGAGAGAGGAGGCTCAGCAAAGTCCCCCCCATAAACCCTTCAACCCACAGACGGATAGAGGAGATGGAACCATGCCCTGCAGGGACAGACCCCAGGGTCCAGAGGACACCCCCTGCCCCAGCTTAGCCTGAAGCCCTCACAACGGATAAGGGACTGCCCTGTCACAACTTGTCAACAGCACAGGCCCAGAGAGTACGGACTGGAAGCAGCAGTACTGTGATCACAGCATGGCCACTGGGATAGCATTGTGCTTCCGAGAACCTCCACTTCTGTTCATGTGGCCAGCAGGGACAATGGGAACCCCTGCCCAGAGCGGCTGCTGAGGATCAAATGAGAACACTAGGGAAGTGCTGGCCCGCCAGGCAGCTGGTTATCCCTCAGCATCGAGAGCTTCCCTGAGCTTCCCGCAGTGTGTGGAAGGAGGCGGCCAGGCCTGGGCTAGAGGCGCGGACTCTGCGCCGCTGGCCGAGACGCTGATGCTGCGTACCACGGGCAGGGAAGCACCCGGCTTTCTCTTTGTTAATTGGTACCTGCTGTACAGGCCTCTCTGTGACTGCCCAGGGCGTGTCTCAGTGGGTGATGATGCCAACTGGTGGCCTCTCTGATCTGCCGCCTGGGACCCTTCACCCCTTTTACCCTAAAATAAAACCTCACCATGCCACACCTGGCCTCTGGCCTCAAGCCAAGCAGAAGAGCTGGCAGCCCGTGACTAGAGAGACAGGGAAGGGGACAAGGACACTGGCCCGGGGGACCAATGGCGGTGTGCAGGAACTGCAGCCTTCCTGGGAGCCCGCCTGGAAGCCCCTCCCACTCCAGAAGTCATCATTTCCACTCTGAATCTCCAGCTCTGTTGCTAGGGAAATGAGCAGGCCTGGAAACCAGCAGCAGGAAAGGGAGGGGATCAGCCTTGGTCCCTAGGGCAGGCGGCCCCGGCTCCTGTCACTCTAGGCCTGCGCAATCCCTGCCCAGGGTGTGTGAGGAGGGCTTCTCTCAAGGCCAGAGCAGCGGCTGCCCGTCTTGGCCAGGCAGGGCCCACAGGCCTGTGAGTGGCAGATGGGCTCGCAAAGCGACAGGGAGCTGGGCGTGAAATTGCCCCCCCACCCCCCCGCACAAGCAGTGTGCCTCCCATGCGTTAGACACATGGGTGTCTGGGGGCTCTACCTGACACTGATCTCACAGCCTGTGCAGTTTCCACGGTTGGTCCTGCAGTCCTGGCCTCTGGGTCTGAACCTGCCTTCACCTGGCCTGACACAGGAACATCTGGGTCAATCCCTTCTGAGCCAGATTAGCTCTGGCCCTGCTCTTGCTTGGGGAAATGCTCCCCTCATAAACCCCCAACTCACTTCTCCCTAAGCCAAACCTGCCCCAGCAAGGCTCAGGGACCACTCACTCAGTGGAGCTCTGATGCGCATGGACAGAATGCCCCTGTCTGCCCCAGGAGGCCTGGAAGGTGCATGCCCAGCTCCCACACTGCCTCATGATGAGCACTTGCACTCTGCTGGGACCACAGAGGCCAGAAGAGCCGAGAGCAGGGCGTGACAGCAGCAGGCCCTGGACTCCGTCCTTCCATAGCCTGAGCACACAGGGGGAAAAAGATGGACGTATGCCCTTAGTAAGTGTCACCCCATCAGTCCTGAGCATGGACATTTAGTAAAGACAAAGTAATATCCCATCATTCCCTGTGATGGGTGTGTGTGGTTTCTAGGGGTGAGTCCACCACTGAGGGCTGCAGCTCCAGGTCCTCTGCCCAGGACCCTACCAGAAGATGGGCACAAGCTGTGGGCCTAGTGCTGTGCCACATGGAGATAATATGGACTTAGTCCCTGTCTGCGCAGCCCAGAGTCTGGGGAAGGCCAGTATGTCAGCTGGGTTCCACCAGGCTCTAAGAAGTGCCCCGCCTCCCCAGGAAGGGGCCTGGCAAGAGGTCTCAATGAGTCTGACTTGATTCTCTTCGAGGCCAAGAGGCCAGCCTCTGGCAGGGCTCCAGGGGTCACCC
The DNA here is from genome assembly GCF_036850765.1 of Saccopteryx bilineata. Lineage (NCBI taxonomy): Eukaryota > Metazoa > Chordata > Mammalia > Chiroptera > Emballonuridae > Saccopteryx > Saccopteryx bilineata. Next base: position 287,006,012 of record NC_089492.1, read on the forward strand.
AGGGCAGTCTCACAGGTGAGGGGGTCCTTGCCAGACCCCTAGTTGGCTCCTTGTTTGCTCCTCTGTGTCCTGAGTGCACGATACGTGTCATCCTACCCAACAGGGAGAGTCCGAGAAGGTGCCTCTGGGCTGCAGCCACAGTGGCATCGAAATGTCAGCCAAGACCCAATGGGCCTCTGGGCAGAACAGCAGCCCTGCCACAGCAAGACAGAAGCACCCCCCCACACACACTTCTCTGGGGGCAGGCCCAGCCCGGAGTGGGCAGGTCCAGGACATATGGCCTTCCTGCCAGGCCCATCCACCTTGTGTCTTCTGAGCTAGGCTTGCAGAGAGGCAGAGATGAGCAGGCTCTCCACTTCTGACCTGGACACGGGGACAAGAACGATGACCTCACGGGGCAGCTGGTGACAGATGCCAGGAAAGGCCAATAAGCAGAGCATCCGCTGTCGCCCTAAAGAACAGGTTTGCTGGCCAGCAGGGCAGAGGAACAGATGGCATTCAAACAGCGGGGCTGCTGGGCAGGGGGACCGCCCAGTGTGCGTGCAGAGAGCCGCATCTCCTAAGCCGGAGTGCAGCACCAGGACAGCATGGAGACAAGCGAGTGGGAAATGGAGACTGTGGTCACCAGGACAAGGCTCTGCCACTAAACCTGAAAGGTGCATCCTCTCAGTCTTCTAATGTGACAAAGTAGACAACTCAAAAAACACCTTAGGGGCCGTGGCTGGCCCCTGAGGTCCCGAGCAGAGACACGCTGGCAGAGGATGGATCTAGGACATCATGCAGAACAGCAGGGTCCAGGGCTGGGCTGGACTCAGGAAGCCACCTCGACCACCCCGACCCGGGGAGAGCAGGCCTAGGGAAGGGTAACCCGGCTTTCCACAGTGTCCCAGCGCCAACAACAGCCAAGAGCGCGAGGCCGGATCAGGAGCCGAAGGGCCAGCGAGGAGTGGGACCTGCTGTCCACAGCTGGGTGCTGGAGAGCAGGAAGCCCAGCTGCCAAACCTCCTTTCCTCAGACGGAGAGGGGGGAACAGCAGCACCTGCCCCCCAGGCTGCACCAGGTGCCTGTGCACAGGTGCTGGCCTGCATCATCAGCACTGAATCATGAACAGTACCGGACCCGAGGGAGGATGCCAACAGGTGGGGATGCAGGTGGGACCGGCCTGCAGCTCTGGGAACACTGCAGCCCCTCAGGGAGGGGACCTCTCCCTCCAGCTTCCTTAGCCATCTTCCCTCCATGTCCCTCCACCTCTGTGCTGAGCAAACACCCACCAGGCCAAAAGCAATCCTCATGTGTTCCCTGGAGGCTCATTCAAAACCCGGGCCATGACTTTCGTTCCTCTCCATCATGGTGTTCTCCTCCCCGGGGGAGAAGGGCTCAGTCTCTGCAGGGCTGGTCTTGCTTCTGAATCATGACAACAGCCAAATTAAGACCCCCAGACAAAAGCCAGTGCTCTGTGGGCACCTCAGAGTGTCCTTTGAAGGGCTGGCCCGTCTCAGTCTACCAGGTCCCAAGGTGGCTCACGGGGCCCCTTGGGCTGCTGCAGTGAAGAGTCTTCAAGGACCTGGCTAGCTCTCCTGGCCCACCTCTCTCAGCACTAGAAGCACAAGCCACACAAGCATGTGACTCACACACCAATCAAGCCACATCACACACCAAAGCGGTGTGGCAAAGCTGGGGGACAGTGCCCTGGCTCAGGCTCCTCTCCTTGCAGCAACACTCCCCCATCCCAGGTTAAGTGGGAGGAGGCACCATCCAGGGAACAATCTGGCCCTGGACCCAGCTCTGTGTCAACATGCTCTGGAGCCTGAGCAAATCATCTTGTTTCTGTGCCTCAGTCCCCTCCTGTATAAAACGACAGGTTTGAACCAGCTGGTCCTGCAAGCCCTCCCAGCTTCCAGAAACTGCACAGGAACCGGGACACCAGAGATGTGGGTTGTCAGGGACCCCCACATTGAAGAAGCTGGGGCTCCTTCTATCCCCGACTGCCTTCCCCTGGAGGCCGCCCCCTCCTTAGCCTGCCAGTCTGGCTCATTCTACAGTCACAGCTGATGTCCCTCCTACCCCTTCCTCCTCTGAGAAGCCTGTGACTCAGTCCCTCTCACTTCTTTTCCTCCTGGGTGAGAAGCAGTACATGGTGATGGTTAAGGAAAAACATCCAGACTGCCCAGGTTCAAATCCCAGCTCCGCCACTTACTGCCAAGTGACTGTGGGCAAGTGCCTTCACTTCTTCCACTCAGAATCTGAGCTTCACGCAACCCTTGCTGAAACTACGAACCCAGTCACTGTGTCCCCAGAATGTTCTCACAACCCCACCTTTTCTCTCTGTCCCCTGGGAATGGAGATCAGATGGGGAGACAGTCGGGCTGCAGTCGAGGTCCATGAGACAGGTTGCCCCTAGCCAGCTCAGCAGCAGCTGCAGCCCATTTGAAACACTCCTGAAGTGTGCCAGCCTTCCCCATTCTTGGAGGCAGTATGGCCCAGAGGTTGGGAATGCAGGTTCCAAGACCAGACTACTTCAGATGACACCCTGACTCTTCTGATTAATAACAGTTCGCTTAGTTCCCCTGCCCTCAGCTTTTCTGGCGGGAACAAGGGTCGTGACTCTGAAATGGGCTAACGTGATATTAGCGTAGGAGACCTGAACGCACCACCCAATATCATGCCATCCCAATGTGCTCTCCAGGACCAGGGAGCAGGGCTAAGGGGAGCAAAGCAGTCAGAGCGCGGTCCGATCCCTGCCGGGTTCCCCCGCAGGGTATGGGGGCCGTGCTGGGGGAGGGGTGACTGCGGACCCTGCGGCTCGGCCCGCACAGGTCTCCCTGGGGGAGGAAGTTGGTCAACCACGTGCTGGCCGTTCTCGCCCACCCCGCATTCCTGCAGTCCCCGACCCACTCCTCAGCCGCTTCCGCGTGAGGATTCCAAACCCAGTCCTGTTTCAGGGGTGAGGGGCGTGCAGAGCGGGTCTTGGCACGTGGACACAAAAGCCCACCCCGCCGCAATGCTGCGGCCTCGCCGGGCTCGGGCAGGGAGGCGCCGAGCGGCGCCGGAACCCGCTGCGGGGAGAGGGCCGCGGGCGCACGGCCGCCGGTAGGCGGCAGGGGCGGCGGGGCCGAGGCCGCATGGCCGCGCGCACTCACCTCCGCGCGATCCGGTAGAGTAGCACGCCGGCCGCGGCGCACGCCGTGACCCCCAGGCCGCCGGCCAGGCCGGCCGTGGGGCAGCGGGCCAGCAGCGCGCTCACTCCCTCCATGGTTCCCCGCGCGATCGGCGGGTGTCGGACGGCGGGCGGCAGGTAGTTGGCAGCACTGCGAAGGAGGGCCACGGGAAGATCGCGAGGCGGCGGCGGCGCGCACCTCCTCGCGCCGTGACCTTCGTCGCTTTGTAGCCGGCGCGGGCCCGCCCCTTGACTCGGCGCGCTCCCGCTATGCAACCAATCGGGGAGTGGGGCGAGCCTGGTGGGCGGGGCGCCGGGAAAGACGCGGCGGCCTGGCAGCGCCCTCTTGCGGCCGGAGGTGGGAGGCGGCAGGCGGCGCAGTCCGGCCTGGAGAACTGCGCTCCCGCGCTCTGCACGCCCGTCCCGCAAAGTAGGCCAACCTTAGCAACTAGTCTTTGCTCCTGCTGGTCTTGTTTTCCCAACGCTTAGCCAAACAGGGCCTATGTGCGCAATGCTGGTTTGATGTAAAGTGCAGCTCTTTAAGCCACTCCAATGGTCAAAAATAATTTACATGTTAGGGAGGAGGTTGAAGAAATCATTGGACAAGCCATACATCTGAACACAATGTAACTATTAGAATGTCAGAGCTATAGGTATTGGTATGATACACTGTTCAGAAAAAGCAACATGCACATTAATTTTAATAGTATCAGAAGTTTCAATAAATCTCTATATGCACGCTTGCTTGTAGAAGTAGCAGATGGTTAAATGAAGTACAAGTTACTTCCAGGAGGTGGGATTAGTGGGGAAGATTCATTTTATGTGTTTTAGTATTACGGATTTTGGCTAAATTGCTTTTATAACTAAAAAGAAGTAGGAAATGCTTGTATTTGGTTACACAATGTTTGTGTTCCCACAATTTTCCCAGTGTTTTGGGGGTCACCATTAGAGTTCTCACTGTTGTGGACAGTGAGAGGTTCTTTGACTAGTTTCCTGTGGCCAGTTCATCTGCTCCTCACCTAGCTGTGTGCATTAACAAAGAGCTGCCTGGGGAGAGGGGAGAGAGCCCACAGGAAACCTGGGGGTGACTGAGTCCAAGTCCAAGCTGGAAGCTCCTCATTCTCAGAGGTGGGTGTGGATGCAAAGGCCTTTAATCTGCAGTCCTGCTGCTTTCCCCAGCCTGGTGCACACAGAGGGATGACAGGCCACATTGTGTTTAAGTCCTTATTGGAAGGTTCAGCATCTGCATAGTAACCCATTCACAGGAAGGAGTCTACCCTGGGCATCACCGGTTCCAGCACAGCTCCTTGGGGATATTCCCTGTGGATGCACAATCACTAAGTGAACTAAATGGAATGGTTTGCTGGAACTAGGCTTCAGAGTCAGATCATTCCATGGTTCAGGTGCCCCTACTACCTTTCCTTCATCTACTGGACAGGCAGTACAGACCTACCACTGGCCAGCTCTATCTGCCGTCTCCGAGACCCCAAGCAAGTCGTGTAAACCTCTGAGCCTCTTATTTGTAAAATGTGGATGATGATAACACCTGCCTCCCAAGGTTGTCAGAATCAAGAGAGAAAATATACACCACCTTGCACAGTGCTTGGCACACACTGGGTGAGCAATGAGGGTTTTAAAAGTCTTTTTTATATACAATATTCCTTAAAAGTAATAAAATCCCAATGACTGAGCTTGTGTAGAAGAGAAATAAAGCTTGGCATTTCTCTATTAACAGCTTACACAGTGCCACTTACCATTTAAAAATCCTAACAAGCCCCTTGACAGAGGAAGCATCGCTTTTCCTGCCTGTTCCTGTCCTACTTTTGGGGCCCATGTCTCTTGCATTAGTCAGGAGAAGCAAGCAGAGAACTAACTCGTACTAGGTCAACATCGAATTTATTAATTCAAGAACGTATAAGTAAAAATTTTGAAATAATTCTCTTACCCAATTACTGAATATTAAGCAACCTAATTTTTAATCTTCATATTAGATATAATGTTGAGGAAAAATTCAGGCTTTCATATGAATATGAAAACAGAAAGATGGTGCTAAGTGCCACTATCAGAAGTCATTAAAATGAGGTTCTGGGATAGCAATCTCGTTACAATCAGGCATTTGGTATGCACTAAAGCGTGGCTGAAGTCATTTATTTTGACTTCTACATAGTTGTTGACAGTTGAAGCACCATTATACTAGAAAGCTCAACACCACCAACCAACCTCTTTTAGGACAAAAGGGGACCAAAATTAAACTGAATTTAAATACTATTAGAAAACATCCTCCTCTTACCAGAGCATCTGCAACTGAATCGGAACCACCAGGCATTGGTTAGCACAACCTTGGCTTTCTAAATATTCACACTGAGAAAGAACTCAAGGCACAGTATGTGCAAAGTCCCGGGAGAGAGCATGAACAGAAGACCACGCACCTTACCAGCCTTCTGTCTCAGCTCTTTGTCTTGTTAAATTTCCTTTTAAGATGGGAGGGTGGGTTTATAAGTCTAGTTATTTCTCATTTCTAGGATTAACACAAATTTTTTGAACTAGGGTTATTTCAATAAGCACCACCACTGGTGGTCAGAATAAAAATAGCTCTCCCAGCAGCTGGCTCTAAACCTGTCACTGTCGTCTTCCCTGGCAGGCAGCGCAGGCCCCAGAGTAAGACTGCTGCCCGCACAGGGAGCCCACCACATTCACGGCCGGCGGGGAGCGGGGAGCTGCGTGCTAACATACCTGCAAAACACCTGTGCTTGACAAGACTTAACTTCCGTAAACACACCTAGGAGAGAGGCTACTGGTTAACAGTTCTTTAAAGACGCTGGCCTTTGATGCAACCTGGGGATACAGGACAACATCAGGAAAATGTATCCAGTTTAAAATATTTATGTCAGAAAGTTGTACTTTTTTTTTTTAAACTCAGCAGCCTGAAAGCTCCAATTATGAATCTGTATAAGACTTGGAAATGTACAAAGAAACACAGCTGGGAAGTCTGTCCCGGTCTGCCCAATGCCGCCAAGACGTGACACTTCCTGCCTGTCCCATGAAAGAGCTGGTCTTCCTATTAGGAAACAACTGCACTGTGACGTTAGAGTTTTCTCTGTTTCCAGGGTTACGTTTCATTAATCCTTTGGTGTACAGTATAGTGAACACGAAAGAGGACACAAACCAAATTTATCCTTAAATTAAATAGCATGATTTAATTTAGTTGCTGCTCAATCCTGAATCCTCTTAAATTAAAAAAAAAGTTATAATTAACTATTAACGTTAATGAATTTAAACCTTCCAGAAAACATGAATCCAAAAGGAAATGTCCAACAGGTGACACGAGCCACATATTTTATGGCCTTTTCTGTTTCGGTCTCGAACATTCTAAACATCAATGGAAAAAAAAATTCTCTATTGAGTTTTTCAGTTTTATTCTTCTAGAGCACAGTTTTCTGGCCTGCTACTGAGGACGGTCTTCCAGCAGGTACACAATGAGCTCGTAGGTGGACAGCACGATGGCGGTATTGGGGATCTGTCGGATGAGCTGCGCGAAGAGTCCCCTGTAAAAGGCCAGGTAGCCCTCCTCCCGGAAGACCAGCCGTGCGGTCTGGATGAAAGACTTGTACTTGGTGCCCTCCTCCCGGAGCCGCGTCCTTATGACTTCTGCAGAGAGAAACGCATGCTTTATGTGACAAACAAAGTGCATTTCCAGGCCACATGAGGAGAGAATTCGGAGCACACAGCTTTGGAACTGATGACGCACACCTCTGCCTAGCGGCCACCTCACAGCTCTACTTGGACAGGTAGTTACACAGACAATGAAAGAGGTCTGTTTAGAACATTTTCTTACTGGGAAACGGTCAATTAAGGACATGTATACAAAAGTACAAAATAGCTTTGAAGGGATTAAAAACAGCTTAGTTTTAATGGGCCTTAATTGTAAGATAGTTTATGGTTTTCTATTCCCGATTAAGCAAACACTGTAGCTTCACGGAAGGTGGATTTTGTGTTAAGTATGACAATACTTTCCATAAAACTTTCCTGCCTGTATCCCCTGCTCTCCCCGCAAGAGCCCTTCTCCACTGTCTAGCTTAAATGCCGCCTCTTCCTCTTTCAAACCTGAGCCCACCTGGCCCTCCCTCGCCCAGGTGCCCGTGGCATGACACTGCCGTTGCTACCTGCCAAGCGACCTCAGCACTGCTTGTCTCCCCACTGGGGAGCCATCTACCCGGTTCTCCGTGAGCCCTGAGGCCCTCAGTCCCCTCACACGCCAGGGACTCAATGACCCATTACCGAGTTCACTGCATTCATTCGTCATAGCTGACAGTACAGACGGCGTTTGAAAACAAAGCCTGTTTTTCACGGCACAATAAACAAAGCTATTTTTTAAATAGCAAGTCAGGAGGACATTAGGTCTATAATTCTCTAAAAAGAAAAAAAAACTTAAAAAATAAACTCTAAGGAAGCTTGACTCCTTTCAAAGAAGGAGCAGAGAGATTTTTTAAGTTTGGCTCTTATGTCACTTTTTTTAAACCAAGAGATTTTAAGTAAAATCCAGACTTTTGGCTTCTTAGAAAACATCAGAAGTTCCACGGCAGCGGGCCCATATTCTGCACAGCAAGTCTGGGCACATCAGCTGGGGCTGCGCGACTCTGAGTTCCTGCTACTCACACCACCTGCGCGTGCGCGGGGGAGGCCCGGCCCCGACCGGGCTCCTTTGCTACCTGCAGCAGCTGCATTCCAGCTGGCTCCAGGGGTCTGGGCACACCGACAAAGGACAAGACCTGCCAGCTGTCTCACTGCTCTGGGAGGAAGAGCAACACGTACCGTGTGGATAGGCGATACAGGAGGCACAGCCCTTAGACACAGCAGCAGCTGCCATGAGTCCAAAAAAATTTGTGGAACCCTTCTTAGTCCCGTTTGCAGAGGGGACTAGTGGAGCGTCTTTCAGATACTTCTTCAAGCTTTCATAAATAGCAAAGCAGATGATAGTTTCTGAGATCCCCGCATACGAGGCAGTTAATCCCCGATAGAAGCCGCGAATGCCTTCCGTCTGGTAAACATGGCGCGCGCACTGCAGTGTGTTCATCTGCTTGGAGCCGCGCACCCTGGAAAAGGAGACCAAGGCCAGGCAGTCAGATCACAGAGGGCGCAGGCACAGAAGATGACTGCAAATGTGAAGGAAACCAGTGGGTGACACATGTCCTCCCTGCACTGTGGGCAGGTGAGTCCAGCCTCCTGTGAACCTAGGTCCATTAGCTGGGCCACGAGCCGGCTCACAGTGTGTGCATCTGTACAAGAGTCACAAGAACACGTTCACGCCTGACTGGACGGTGGCGCAGTGGATGGAGCATCGAACTGGGATGCAGAGGACCCAGGTTTGAGACCCCGAGGTCACCAGCTTGAGCGCGGGCTCATCTGGTTTGAACAAAAGCTCACCAGCTTGGACCCAAGCTCGCTGGCTCCAGCAAGGGGTTACTCGGTCTGCTGAAGGCCCAAGGTCAAGGCACATATGAGAAAGCAATCAATGAACAACTAAGGTGTCGCAACAAAAAACTGATAATTGATGCTTCTCATCTCTCTCCGTTCCTGTCTGTCCCTATCTATCCCTCTCTCTGACTCTCACTCTATCTCTGTTAAAAAAAAAAAAAAAAAAAAAAGACATTCACAGCCTCTGGCATGGTTTTGGAAAGAGCTGTATGGAGGAAGACATTCATTACAGAGAAGATGTAACTAACATAGTCAAAACCATCTGAATACCTAAAGACAGGCACAGACAAGTACGCCTTGGCACATTTGCCAGATTAAAATTGCTGGGGCAGTAAGACATGGGGGAGTGTTTGAGGTGGAAAGCCGGACAAAGTGATATGTAAAGCATAATTATAGTTATAATAAAAATATGTTTTAAGAAAATGCTTAAGGGGGAGGGGAGGGGCACAAGAAAACCAGATAGAAGGTGACAGAAGACAATTTAACTTTGGGGGAGGGGTACGCAGCACAATCAAATGTCAAAATAATCTAGAGATGTTTTCTTTCAACATATGTACCCTGATTTATCAATGTCACTGCATTAAATTTAATAAATAAATTAAAAAAAAAAAGAAAATGCTTAAGAAAAACTCAGCCTTCAACAGGGTGGTGAGTGTGAGGGTGCTTTCTTTCTTTCTTTTTTTTTTTTTGTGACAAGGACAGAGAGAGACAGAGAGAGGGACAGATAGGAACAGACAGACAGGAAGAGAGAGAGATGAGAAGCATCAATTCTTTGTTGTGACACCTTAGTTGTTCACTGATTGCTTTCTCATATGTGCCTTGACTGGGAGGCTACAACAGAGTGAGTGACCCCTTGCTCGAGCCAGCGACCTTGGGTCCAAGCTGGTGAGCCTTGCTCAAACCAGATGAGCCCGCGCTCAAACTGGTGACCTCAGGGTCTCGAACCTGGATCCTCTGCATCCTAGTCTGGTGCTCTATCCACTGCGCCACCACCTGGTCAGGCTCCATTACTTCTAAATTTATAAAATCATAAACTTCGAGTAGATTATTCAACAGCTAATCAAAAGCCTTAGGCTGGCTGCCCCTCCCTATGATGGAAGTATTCATAAACTGTATGGCTACAATGGACTCCCAGGGCCTGACAGTGTTTACAATGGTCACAGTCAGAGACCCCTCCTGCTCCCATCAGTCTCCGTGGGTCTGTCTCTTCTCCACCGTGTCTCCCCTAGGCTGTTCTTTACGTCCCAGCTGGGGTGACCTTTCCAACACAAATCTAACCATGCCACTCCCTAACACAGGGCTTCTCAGCCTGGGGACTACTGACATTCTCTACTGTGGGGGCTGTCCTATGCACTGTAGACCCTGGTCTCTATCCACTACTTGCCAGTAGCACCCCACCTAAGTTGTGACAGCTAAAAATGCCTCCAGACATTGCCAAATGTCCCTTGCCGAGCAAACAAGAACTGTTCTAATGGCCTCCTCTGCCCTCCAAACAAAGCCCAGGTCCATCCCCAAATTCCTTCCCAGCGCTTTTAAGGATGTGGCCCCGTTCCTTTCTCCTGCCTATCTTTCCACAATGCCCTCCTGCTCCAACACATTCGCATGTGGTACATACACTCTGGCAACCCTTCGCTTCCATACGTTCCCCAGAATTTCTGGGCACACAGTCCCTCTGCCTGCAGCCCTCTCCACTGCTGGCTAGTTCCCAGAGGGCAGGGTGGAGGCTGCGGCCACAGGAGGCCCCCAGCTGTCTCTCTGGGTCCACTCGGTCCATCCTGCCTAGCCTGCATTAGCAACCCTGCGGGTTCTTTCAGGAAGAATGGGCTGGGGGAAAATGGAACTGAAGACCAATTTAGAGGTTACTGTGGTCACTAAGCAGGAAGAACAAACCTTAACAACCCCTACCTGTACTTCTGGGGTCTCTCTTCTTTCCTTTCTAGGTAGCTTAAAGTTAGACTGGATCAGCTGAAGTTTCCAGTGCCCCACGCGTTACACAGGGTTCTTAGGCAGAATCCTATCACGAAGCCTCACTTACCATCACCACCTATCTCAAGTTGCAGTAGTTACTGGGCCATGGCTTGACTTAACATATTAAGTAGGCATATTACTATATTGTAATTTAAGAAAACATTAACTTGTTTCCATTGCTTCTATTATTCTAAATAGGGCTTGCAGGCTTTCCTGAACCACCAAAGAAATCTGCAGCCCAAACATGAGTTTTAGGGCAGAAACCTGTGCATTGAGGGCCATGGAGATTAAAGTGGCCCTTCTGAGGCCTGAAGGCACTCGCTGTTCTGCCCTCGCTGTCATCCTCCCATTGAAAGAGAAGCCATCGGGGGAGAGCCCACAGCACTGCAACCAGACCAGGGTGGGGTTAGCCAAGAGCAGAGACCCCTGGCTGTCGGAGGTCAGGACTGCAGGTCTTTTTTACAGAGACAGAGAGAGAGGGATAGAGGGATAGATAGAGACAGACAGACAGAAACTGAGAGAGATGAGAAGCATCAATCATCAGTCTTCGTTGTGACACCTTAGTTGTTCATTGATTGCTTTCTCACATGTGCCTTAACCGTGGGCCTTCAGCAGACCAAGTAACCCCTTGCTCGAACCAGCGACCTTGGGTCCAAGCTAGTGAGCTTTGCTCAAACCAGATGAGCCTGCACTCAAGCTGGAGACCTCGGGGTCTCAAACCTGGGTCCTCCGCATCCCAATTTGACGCTCTATCCACTGCACCACCGCCTGGTCAGGCTCGTGACCATTTCTGTTGGTCTCTGTACCCCACAATGCTTCACAGCATGAATGTCTGACAAAAGAAGCAGCTGCAAAGTTCACATTCAGGAAGAACAAGGACTCTGTGCACTGCCCTCCATAGGTGGGATGGGAAAAAACACCCCGGAGAATTCTTGTATTAAGGAAACAACAATTGATAACTTACTTCCGTTCTAGCTGCATCCGGGTTTTAACCATCCATATTGGATTCATTAAGGAATTTGTGACAAAAGCTGGAAGAAGAAAAAAAGAACAGGAAATGTCATCACTGAACACAGCCAATGCTGATTAAAATTGTCTATTGTTTGATAAACATTAATAATGGGCTTTCAATTGTTATAATAAAAATGGATAGTAGGAAACATTACATTTCTGTACTGCAGACAAAAGCTACCGTCCCCTAACATGTAACATCTGTCGGTATGTTGAACCTACAAGAAATCTCTCCAAAACCCAGTCTAGAGTTTCCAGCCTCTAGGGGGTGCTGTTGACATTTCTGTCAATGTGATTCCTATGGTAAGTATGAAACCATTCTAAAACTCAATTTATAAACATTAGGTCCAGAATAATTTGTTTTTAAAAGTTGCTGTCCTAATCCAAGTTTGCCTTATATCAAACTTAAAATAGAAGGAACTAAATCTCCGTTTAACTAAATTCAAACTTAGACATTTGAATACCTGACTATTCATTTAGGAAATTGAAATTTTAACACTGATCTTCTTTACAGAAACCCATTTTTCAGTAAGTCTTCCCCATCTTAACATTGCTAATCATCTCAGACCACCCAAACAAAGCAGCGGCACGCCACCAGTGGCTGTCCTTGAAGCCCGCATCCCCCCACCTCCCAGTCCCAAGCACATTCATCAGATACTAGGAACCTACAGTGTTTCAAAAAACTCCCTCCAGGTCCACTTTATATACCAAGGGTTCTTCTAAGTGAATTTTGCAAAAGTTACAGAATGGATGAACAGTGCTTAGGTTATGACTAACTCACTATCAGCCTCAGAGTGAAATACCTCACTTCCTCCTCAGCTCCGCACTCAGCACAAATGTCTGGCTTGTGTCGAAGCAGCTTTAACATTAGTTTTACTATCAGAGTCCAGAAGTTATTATCAACAACTAGTCAGACGGGTTCCTAGTACTTTACTTGACATAGAAAGGTGGATGGAACTGGTGCATGAACTTCACAGGCTGGCAGAAGGTGGAAAGTTTTCACAAAATGCCAATTTAAGTTCTCTAATACCCCTTTCAAGTTAAACAGACATAAACCTTACATATAAAGATATAGTCCTCTTTCAGCAATCTACAAGTACATGTTTTTTGCCTGTATTTCTTGGGCAGGGGGGGGATCCTGTTATAAACTTTTTACAGTAAGTGGATGACTCCTCAAAAGAGGAGCTCTCTGATCTGTCCCCAGTGCCCACCATCATCGTAGAATGCATGTGTTGAGGACACAGGGTGTGCTGGACGGACACCATGGGGAGTCATGAGAAAAGCAGCTCAAATTTGAGAAAATAACTGAATGAAACAGATATGAAAAACACAATAAAATCCCTTTTAAGGAAGCATTACACCAACGACTAGCATACATGGAACATGTACATTTTGATGAAGAATAAAAAGCTTTAATGGTCAAAGAAACAGGAACCAAGTTACAAACTGATCTTAAACACTCATATTTCATCAGTTCTAACATAAAACTTTTGAAAAATTATTTTAGATGCAAAAGAAGCAGAGAGCTAATTTCTAATTCCTGGAAAAGGCTATTTATTGGGCACAACACATGCTTTAGGAGGGTAAGAAGCTCTCTTCACCACCTACCTGCGGAGCCAGCTGAGAAAATGTGCACAATGTTGCTATTAGGCACAAAGATGCCATTGAACTGCTCTTTGGCTTTGGAGTAACATGCAAAGTACACAGCCCTGTCAGGACAAAGAGAGAACGCTATGAAGACATCGGTACAGCACTATAAATATGTCTGTCCCTCCACAACCTCTGAAAAACTTGGGAAAATAATAAGAGCAGGAAGTTAACATGTAATCGGAAGCTTGACTGATTAAAACTAAAACCTGCTGCAGGCACCCTCGGGAAGGTCCAGCCCGTCCCTCCAGAAAGAATTCAGGGACGGGAATGTCCAAAATAATTGAGGAAAATGAGATTTTGATAATACACAAAGTTCACCTACATTCTTCATTCTGGATAAAAGCCAATCTTTGAGCACCAACATACCCTGTAACTTTTAAAAATGTGTAATATTTCGCCTGACCTGTGGTGGCGCAGTGGATAAAGCGTTGACCTGGAAATGCTGAGGTCGCTGGTTCAAAACCCTGGGCTTGCCTGGTCAAGGCACATATGGGAGTTGATGCTTCTAGCTCCTCCCCCCTTCTCTCTCTCTGTCTCTCTCTCCTCTCTCTCTCTCAGAAAATGAGCCTGACCTGTGGTGGCGCAGTGGATAAAGCGTCGACCTGGAAATGCTGAGGTCGTCAGTTCAAAACCCTGGGCTTGCCTGGTCAAGGCACCTATGGGAGTTGATGCTTCCTGCTCCTCCCCCCCTTCTCTCTCTGTCGCTCTCCTTTCTAAAATGAATAAATAAAATTAAAAAAAAGTGTAATATTTCTAAAATATACATTTGTCCTGTCTACTCCAAAATAAGTAGGCAGCAAGTAATGTGAACGTCTTTTGGATGACTCAGGACCACACGGGAACAGCCTGTTTGCACAAAGAGCCCCCCGGAATATGCTCTCTACCCCGAGTGCACATTGTAGGTGCCGGGCAGCCTCCCCCATGGCTCCGGGTCCTGCATCTTCTCTTCATCTCTGTCTGCCCTCCCTCCTCTGTCTTCTCCCCTGTGGGGCTAGAGGAGCGACCAGCTGGGACTGTCCCTGCCCCTTCACCAGCAACACCAAGGAAAATGCTGCTTTTTTTCAGCTGGTCAATGGATCATAACATATCATTTTATTTCTTTTTCTAAAATTTTTATTTATTGATTTTAGCGAGAGAGGAAGAGAAAGAGTGAGACAGGAATATCAATCTGTTCCTGTATATGCCCTGATCGGGGACCAAACTGGCAATTTCTGTGCTTCAGGACAATGCTCTAACCAACTGAACTATCTGACCAGGGCTTTAGAATTTATTTTCAACTTAAGATCCTGATTACTTATCACTATTGTGTTATAAAACAGCCTTCTGTGTTCTCTAGGTCCCAACCGTTGTAAATGGGTGTGGCAGCAGGAACTACATCAGATTAACAGGTGTTACCAAGTTGGTGCTGTATACTGGAAGGTAGGGCTCGAAAGCGTGTCTTATGTTTGCCATCTATTAATAATGCATACTTCATAACTAGTACTTTCTATTTTGTGTGTGTGTGTGTGGCAGAGACAAAGAGAGTTAGAGAGAGGGACAGATAGGGATAGACAGGAAGGAAGAGATGAGAAACATCATTGATTGATTTCTCATATGTGCCTTGTCTGGGGGTCTACAGCAGACCGAGTGACCCCTTGCTCGAGCCAGCGACCTTGGGCTCAAGCTGGTGAGCCCTGCTCAAAGCAGATGAGCCTGCACTCAAGCTGGCGACCTTGGTGTCTCAAACCTGGGTCCTACACATCCCAGTCCAATGCTCTACCCACTGCGCCACCACCTGGTCAGGCTAGTACTTCCTATTTTTAAAAAGGATTATTCACATATGCTACGAAATTCTAAAGGACCAAAAAGGTTTGATAAAAATCTGCATTAATGGCCTGGGCCAGTTGGCTCAGTAGTAGAGTGTCAGCCCAACATGTGGATGTCCTGGGTTCGATTCCGTCAGGGCACACAGGGAAGAACCCATCTGCTTTTCCACCTCTCCCTTTCGCTTTTCTCTCTCTCTTCCCCTTCTGCAGCCAGGGCTCCATTGGAGTGAACTGGCACCTGGAGCTGAGGATGGCTCTATGGCTTCCGCCTTTGGCGCCTAAACAAGAGTTTGGTTGCTAAGCAACAAAGCAAGGCCCTAGATGGGCAGTGCCTCACCACCTACTGGGCTTAGCAAGTGGATCCCAGTTGGGGTGCATGCGGGAGTCTGTCTCTGCCTTCCCTCTTCTTACAGAATTAAAAAAAAAAAATCTGCATTAATGGTTTGCACATAAACAAATCATTCTTGTGTTCTGTGTATAAACTGGAGTCTTGATCTGCAGAATTCTAGAAGCTTTTCGTCTTCCCTTTATGAAGCACTCCCTTTTATTTTATTTTATTTTTTTAATTTTTTTTTTCCTTTTGTATTTTTCTGAAGCTGGAAACAGGGAGAGACAGTCAGACAGACTCCCGCATGCACCCAACCGGGATCCACCCGGCACGCCCACCAGGGGCGATGCTATGCCCCTCCGGGGCATCGCTCCGCCGCAACCAGAGCCACTTCAGCGCCTGGGGCAGAGGCCAAGGAGCCATCCCCACTCCAATGGAGCCCCGGATGGATGCAGGAGGGGAAGAGACAGACAGAGAGGAAGGGGGGGCGGAGAAGCAAATGGGTGCCCCTCCCACGTGCCCTGGCCGGGAATCGAACCTGGGTCCCCCGCACGCCAGGCCGACGCTCTACCGCTGAGCCAACCGGCCAGGGCCCACTCCCTTTTTTTTTAACATTCTCATTTTTTTTTTTTTTCTTTTTTGAGAGGAGAGAGACAGAGAGGGAGAGAGAGGAGAGAGAGACAGAGAGAGAGAAGGGGGGAGGAGCTGGAAGCATCAACTCCCATATGTGCCTTGACCAGGCAAACCCAGGGTTTCGAACCAGCGACCTCAGCATTTCCAGGTCGACGCTTTATCCACTGCGCCACCACAGGTCAGGCTACATTCTCATTTTTGATATAAACATTATTTCCCCTTAAAGTCTATTCAAGTACTACATGGACTAAGTGTCCCATCCCTGTCACCCAGCTCCCCTCCCAGGAGGCAATCATTTTAAATTTTATTTACTGGTTATAGAGAGAGAGAAAAGAAGTGGAGAGAGACAGAGATAGGAAAATCTATCTGTGCCCTGACCGGGGATGGAACTCGCAACCTCTGCACACAGGACTATGTTCTAATCAATCGCGCTATCTGGCCAGGACAGAAGGGAATTTGTAGAAGCAGTTTCTTACCTACTCTTCAGTGACAGACCACACACACACACACACACTCACTCACCTATTTACTTTTACGTTTACACGTGTCCATCTGCATATCAGCACTGCCCAACAGAACTTTCTGCACAGATGGAATGTTCTAGATCTATGGCCTCTTCTGACACAGGGGCCACTAGTTCCATGTGAATATTAAGTACGTGAAATGTGGCTAGTGAGACCAAGGAGCTGAACTTTTCATTTTAATTAATTTTTAGAACCCCATGTGGCCACTGGCTATTGTGTCTGGACAGTGTAGATTAAAGAGAATTAGGTCTTGCAAAAAATGAGGATGTTGTTTCACATAAAGCATAGAAGCCTTTAAAGTTCCTTCAGATCAGCGCTTCCAGATGCACGCGGACCACCGGGGGATCTTTGGTGGAACACAGGCTGTGATGGAGGTCTGGGGCATGGTCCCAGAGTGTCTATTTCTAATAAACTCCCAATGAGATTCTGGTAATTTACATACAAAATCCATTTACATTCTTCATTCTGGATACATGCCAATCCTTTGAGCAACAACATATATTGTAACTTTTAAAATGTGTAGTATTTCTAAAATATGCCACACTGCTCCTGTTTAACACCACAATGAGCATATGTAATTGGGGCGAGGGGCGGGCAGTGCTGCTGACCACGCACCACATTTACCCAGAAAGAAGGGTCCAGGGATGAGGGCAGACTCACTTTCAACTTAATAAAATAACTAGATCTCTTTCTCACACATGTACTCAAGACACACCAACAGTTATCTCTATTGGCTGTCAGATGTATTTAGGCAAATCCTCCACAGAAGAAACTGGCTTTCTAGCAGTGTGGCCTTTAGGTAAGAGAAGACTCAGTGTATTACATCCGTATGCAGGGAACCAGCTGCAAGTTGAATGCTTACCTTGATGGTGCAACTCCAACCAGATTTGGACCCAAGCCTCTAAAAAGTGACTTTGGTCCCTCATTCTCCAAGATGGACCTGAGTGGGAAAAAAAATTGTATCTTTGAAATCCTCAGGCAAGACCTATACAAAACAAGCTGTCTGTCCGCCTTCCTGTTAGCTCCCTGCATAACGAACAGATTGTTTACAAGACGCAGACCTCATTTGATTATATTACAATATAGAATCAGAAGGCCTAACATTAACATGGTGAAAAGAGCAGCATCAGTCTGCCACATACACGAGAAGCCTTTCCCCTGTTTACGCAGGAGCATGCTGTCCCGGGCTGGACACTAAAACGCTGGAAGGGACAGCAAGCACCCACGAGGTCTTACATGGGGAACCATGTCCTCATCATAACCAGGCTCACTGGAAACAGGCTTAGAGACTTCTCTGGATGGCACTTCTGCATTTACTCCTTATTCACACTAATCCTGTTGTCCAGATTCTTACCTACCATAGGAGAGCCCTAAACAGGGATAGAGGGAATAGAAAAAACCAACAATCTTATAGACTGGATGGATATTATTCAAAGCCAAAGCCGAGTATCTCAAGTTCAAAGAGGACACTGTGCCTGCTTTTCTTTTGAATTTTTCTTATTGTGGTAACATATAGATGACATAAATGGGCTATAAACACTGTAACTGTTTTTAAGTAGACAGCTCGGTTGTATTAAGTGTATTCGCAGTGTTGTGCAGCCGTCACCACCATCATCTCCAGAACTTTTTCAATTTCTCAAGCTGAAATTCCACACCCACCAACACTAGCTCTCCATCCCCTCCCAGCCCCTGGCAGCCACCATTTTTTCTCTCTATGAGCTGGACTATTCTAGGGACCCCATAGGGTTTCCCTGTTTTGTTTTTTCCTGCCTCCCTAATCTATAACCGATGGATTTCTACCTCCTTAGGGCTTCCCCTTTGATTCTGATGTAGGAAATAAGTGATGAAACTGCCATTTTCTGGAGCATTTTCTCAATCCGTTGAGATTTTGCTTCTTGGAAATGGTCAGTCTGATTCAAATAAACCCATAAAAATTCTCTACAGGTTTGAACATTTCTTACATTGGGAGTGTGTTCCAGACAACTAGGAAGGCACATCCCACTACCAGGACAGTATAAATGTCTTTTCTCTTTTCTTTTCATGGCATATGGGCAAGGCCAAAGCATGTATTTAAAATAAGACCTAGTCATAATAATGGAATGTTACTCAACGATAAAAAGTATTGTTACACAAACAAGTATAAACCTCAAGAAACACTGGGTTAAGTGAAAGACACAAGAAACCATAAACATATTGTATGACTTCATTTGTATAAAAGTCCAGAGGAGACAAATCTGGGGGAGGTGTTTCTCTTAGCGGAGATGAAATGTTTGAAAATCACATTGTCATGATGGTTGCACAGAACTCTGTGAACATGCTAAAAACAGTCCACTGCTTTAAATGGGTACGTTGTATGTAAATTACATCTTAATTAGCCATTAAAAGAAAAACAAACCTGCAAGGAGGAAAGAAAAGCTCACTGAGAGAGAAGAAAATCGATAGGAACAAAGTTTAAAACAAAATTTAGTGTTTGTGTTAAATCAATCACTGACAATAGATGACTGAGGACACTGGGATATGGACTGTAGATTAAACACTAGTATATCAATATTAAATTTACTGAATTGAAACTGCTGTGGTTTTAAGAGCATCCTTGTTCTTAGGAAATAAATGCTGAAGAATTAAGGGTAAAGGGCATGATAAGCGTAACCTTAAATGGTTCAGAAAAAATATGTAAGTGTATAGGAAAAGACTGAGGAAGCACATGTGGCCAGATGCTAACAATGACTGGCTCCAGGTAAAGAGTACAGGCAAGTTCTTTGTACCATTCCCCTAACTGTTCTGCAAGTTTGAAATTATTTCAGACTTAAAAGTTCTTTTTAAAAAATAAGCTACAGGTCATAGGTTATAAAAATATTAAACTCATGTTTATAGCCCAAAAGTTATGGGAACAGGGCTGTATAAAGACAATTCTTGGGTTTCTGTAAAACGTGCCAAATGAAGTCATGGAGCTCTAGTGAATTTTCACACTAGACAAAACCAAGTCACCTGGCCCTAACAGAGGCAGGAGAATTGAGCATTTTCAACTTTAAGTACTTCTACTCTCTTACAACGACTGAGCTTTTTTTTTTCTCTCTCTCTTTTTTTTGTATTCTTCCAAAGCTAGAAACCGGGAGAGACAGTCAGACAGACTCCCGCATGCGCCCGACCGGGATCCACCCGGCACGCCCACCAGGGGGCGACACTCTGCCCACCAGGGGGCGATGCTCTGCCCCTCCGGGGCCTCGCTCTGTCAGGACCAGAGCCACTCTAGCGCCTGGGGCAGAGGCCAAGGAGCCATCCCCAGCGCCCGGGCCATCTTTGCTCCAATGGAGCCCTGGCTATGGGAGGGGAAGAGAGAGACAGAGAGGAGGGAGAGGGGGAGGGGTGGAGAAGCAGATGGGCACTTTCCCTGTGTGACCTGGCCGGGAATCGAACCCGGGACCCCTGCACGCCAGGCCGACGCTCTACCACTGAGCCAACTGGCCAGGGCTACGACTGAGGTTTTATTTTATTTATTTATTTATTATTATTTTTTTGTATTTTTCTGAAGCTGGAAACAGGGAGAGACAGTCAGACAGACTCCCGCATGCACCCGACTGGGATCCACCGGGCACGCCCACTAGGGGGCGATGCTCTGCCCCTTCGGGGCGTTGCTCTTTTGCGACCAGAGCCACTCCAGTGCCTGGGGCAGAGGCCAAGGAGCCATCCCCAGCGCCCGGGCCATCTTTGCTCCAATGGAGCCTCGCTTTGGGAGGGGAAGAGAGAGACAGAGAGGAAGGAGGGGGGAGGGGTGGAGAAGCAGATGGGCGCTTCCCCTGTGTGCCCTGGCCGGGAATAGAACCCGGGACCCCTGCACGCCAGGCTGACGCTCTACCACTGAGCCAACTGGCCAGGGCACGACTGAGCTTTTAAGAAGTCAAGTTCTCTGAACAAAAATTTTTCTTACATAACACCTTGGAGTGACCTATCTTTATAGTACATAAAAGATTTTTTCAAATGGTCGATATACTCAAAATGTTAAAAGTTTAGATTCTATCTGTGGTTCTCACTAACGTCCAGTGTGCTGCCAGCCCAGGAGCCATTTAAACACAATTAGGGACTCTGGCTCCGGGAAGGCCGAAGCCTCTCATCTATAATGCAGCGGGGAACAGGCGTCCTCAAGTGACTCGGCCTCTCCAGAACTGCAGAGACTGTCTCCATAGTGACGCGCATTAACAGTGGGCACAAAGTCAAATCTGTTACATAAGTCAAACTTCTAACCTTGCCGGATGTGTACAAAACCTTTCGGGTACAATCAAGCTCCTACTATAAATGGTACACTTCAGCCTCAAAATAAAGTATGTTAAGATCCAGACTAGTTTTCCCATAGTCTTAAAAAGTTTCATTTAGGAAAGAAATGCAAAAAGAAACTAGGGTCTTATTTGGAGCATTTCATCTTCACTAGTTTTATTTTTATTTTATTTTATTTTATTTTTTTAGCAAGAGACAGGAAGGGAGAGAGATGAGAAGCATCACCTAGTAGTTGTGGCTCCTTCATTGGTCACTGATTGCTTCTCACATGAACCTCAATGTGAGAAGCAATCGGGGGTGTGTTAGGGGACTCCAGCCGAGCCAGTGACCCCTTGCTCAATCCAGTGACCATGAGGTCATGTCTAGGATCCCATGCTCAAGCTGGCAACCCTGTGGTCAAGCTGGCAAGCCTGTGCACAAGCCAGTGACCTCAGGGTTTCAAACCTGGGACCTCAGCGTCCCAGGTCGATGCTCTATCCACTGTGACACCACCGGTCTGGCTACCTTCACTAGTTTCAGATCACAATCCAACACAAAGATCTCATCTGAATACTTCTCTTTTATTTTGATAAGATAGAGACTAGATCACTAGTATATTACTTTTCAGATTTAAAAGGCCCCTGAGTAAAAATTACCTGAGTAATGTAAATAATAGGAGGAGCTCTGATTTATAAAACAAAAAAGATTAAGTCGTGAGACTTTTTAAAGCAGATACCTCAAATAAATTGACATATTATTCCCCTTTGGCAAATTTAACAGAGAGAGCCTTTTCAAGTAACTGTATTCAAAATATAAAGGTTAAGCTCTGGCTGGATAGCTCAGTTAGAGCATCATCCCAAAGCGCAGAGGTTGTGGGTTTGATCCCTGGACAGGGCGCATACAGAGCAGATTAATGTTTCTGTCTCTCTCTCCAAAATCAATAAAATAAACATTAAAAAAATATATAGGCTATTAGTGCTGCCATAGAGAAAATGCTTTCTCTCACAGGTTATCCTGAGACACAAGCAATCGCTGATTTGCATTATGAAAAATAAATTTCCTGAAAACAAAGTCTGTTGTCTTTTGAGTCTTGTAAGGTAGTACTTCCTGAAAGAATGACTAATAATAATCAACCTAACCATCCTCACCACCCTTGCTTAGGAATGGTTACTGGAAGAATCTGACAGCAGGCCAATAACCCAGGAGAGAGAATAGAGGGTGGCTTCAACCAGGGTGAAAAGCAGTGCCCTCTACTAGATCGCCCTAAAGAACAACGCTCCTTATGTGGGCACACTGTAGGGGGGTAACTGAGTGACAGACTACACTTAGCACTTATTAGCAGGAAGACGTGCATTTCCCCTGAAGAGTGAGTGTGCTTTCTTTAGAACTATTATGTAGTATGATATTCCGCTTTTTGCCTTGGCTACTAGGAAGTGTGGTTATAAACCTTATATTTAAAAAGTACAGAAGTGCGTGTTATGATTGCAGCTGCTATTTATTATTTACACGGAGGGGTGTGTGCTGAGCTCTTTCTATGCGATACCTTACTGGTGTGCCAAAGTTCATTCGTTCATTCTGTTTGAACTGAATGCTTGCTGTGGGACTGGCAGCATTCTAGGTGGTTGGGGACATCTCGGTGATCAAAGCAAAGCGGAGTCCCTGCCTCCAAGGAATTCCCATTTGGTGGGGACAGGGAGAGAAAACAAATACAATGAAGGGCGGTGGTTCCTGCTGGGGTAAAAATAAGGCAGGAAGGGGGGATGGAGCCTCGCGGAGGAGGCTCGGTTTTAAATAGTCACTGCAAGGCAAGGCGTTCCTGCAAAGGTGACAACTGGGAGCCAGCCAGGCTGACAATGTCCAAAGGCCCTTAGGCAAATGTGTCAGTGTTCGTCTTTTAAAGGGACAGCAAGGAGGACAGTGCAGTTGAAGGGGTGTGGGAGGGACTGAGGGGAGAGAAGTGATGGAGGGGTGACAGCTGTGTGGAAACTGGCGGCTACAGGGACACAGGAGAGAGCAGTCCCTGCAGGGATCTGAGCAAGGATCTCGGCTGAGGACAGATGCGAGTGCAGAGGGAAGCAGGTCTCGGGCAGGCCAGTCAGGGGCTCATGCTGTAACACCGGTGAGACCTGGTGGCTTCCCTCAGGAGAGCAGTGGAGGAGGAAGTGACAAGGCCTCAGATAATGCACGTGTTCTGAAGGCAGAATAGACAGAACCTGCGTGGCTATGAGAATAAGATCCTGGGAGACCGAGGCTTCAGATCTGTGTGGCGCGAGGACAGAGGTGCTGTGACTGCCAGAGAGAGACTGGGAGTCAGTTCTGCAGTTATGCTCTGGGTGCCCTACACACACCAGGGGATGTCAAACAGGCAGTGGATGTACAGTGGGCTCAGCGGAGAAGACTGGGCTCTGAGCCCTGGGGCCCTCCAACAAGAGGCTGACAGGACGCAGGTGAATGTGAGTCCAGGAGTCTATGAGCTGGAACCCTGGTCTGCAGAAGCAGAGCCCCCGCTGGGCATTTGTGATTGTTCGCTGCTTTGCAGTCTTTCTTTAAAACAGGTAATAATATACATCAAAAATGGCCTAAGCCTGATCTGTGATGGCGCAGTGGATAAAGCATTGACCAGGAATACTGAAGTCTTCAGGCTTGCCCGGTCAAGGCACATTCAGGAAGCAACTGCTATGAGTTAATGCTTCCTGCTCCTCCCCACCCTATTTCTCTCTCTGCCTCTCATTCATTCTTGCTCTCCTCTCTCTAAAAATCAATAAATAAAATCTAAAAGGGACCTTGAGCAAGTTGCATTTTCCTCATCTATAAAGTTCCTCATCTAATAACTCTTCATAGTGATCATCTCATTAGGTTGGTGTTGAAAAATCAATGAAATGATCCTTCATAAAAGTAGCCATTTTAGGCCACTGGCTGGCTGGCTCAGCGGTAGAGTGTTGGCCTGGCATGTGGAAGTCCTGGGTTCGATTCCTGGTCAGGGCACACAGGAGAAGTGCCCATCTGCTTCTCCAGCCCTCTCCCTCTCGCTTCTCTCTCTCTTCTCCTATAGCCATGGCTCGATTAGAGTGAGTTGGCCCTGGGCGCCGAGGATGGCTCCACAGCCTCCATCTCAGGTGCTAAAAAATGGCTCTGGTTGCAATGGAGCAAGGGCCCCAGATGGGCAGAGCACTGCTCCCTAGTGGGCTTGCTAGGTGGATTCCCATTGGACACATGTGGGAGTCTGTCTCCTCTAACTAAAAAAAATTGCCATTTTCAAGTTGAAAACTATTATATATCAGCTGAGAATCTTAATAATGACACTTTTTCTAACAAAACTTCACTACAATAAGAATTTTACTTAAAATTCCATTATTTATATATATATGTGTGTGTGTATATATGTGTATGTGTATATATATACATATTATTATTATTATTATTTTAGAGAAAGACAGGAAGAGATGAGAAGCATCAACTCATGGTTATAGCATGTTAGTTGTTTAATGCTTCTCATACATGCCTTGCCTAGGGGCTTCAGCTGAGCCAGTGACCACTTGTTCAAGTCAGCAACCTTTGTGCTCATGCCAGCGACCTGGGATCATGTTGATAATCCCACACTCAAGCCATCGACCTTGGGATTTTGAACCTGGGTCCTCAGCATCCTAGGTTGATGGTCTATCCACTGCACCACCAGAGGTCAAGGCTGTATTTTGATGTGAATGTAGAATCAGTGGTTTATAAAGTGCTCATGTGTAAGTGCTGTCTCATCCCCACGTGGCCATGGCTGCTCACCCATGAGTGAAACCGGTATCCGTGTGCACTGCTGAAGGCACTGCTCTTGGATTTTAAAAGATAGAGGCCTTAAACAATGGTCCTAACTGGGGAGGAAAAAAATACATAAATATATATGGAGAGAGAGAGAGAGAGAGAGAGAGTGTGTGTGTGTGTGTGTGTGTGTGTGTGTGTTACTGGAGCCAGAGAGAGACACCGGAGACGCAGGCCACGCAACCTAAAACTCCTGACCTACAGAAGTGGTCGGATTTAGCTTCTGTACCTGACTGACTTGGCCCCGCTGCCACCCACAGCTTTTGGGTGACAGAGTCCCAGTCACAGTGAATCTATATAACTCTGCCAGTCATGAGTTATTAGGCAAGCACATAAGAGGAAGTTCATTTTGGATATTAGTAAAGTTGGCAAATTACATGTCTCTGTCATTACGTCCAAAGCCCTTGATGTTCCTCAGAAAAATAGTGTCATTTGTCACTGACACTGCCCACACGTATAAAAAGGCAAACCAGGATGGCGATGCTTCATGGTCAGGCTTCCAGGAGCCCGTGAGGCTGTCCCTCTCCTTCCTGAGATGAGAGGGGCCTCCCATTTGTGTCCCATCTCCTGAGTCCATCCCTAACCCACTGCCTCAGGGCTTCCACTCCTATCCTCCAAGTTTAATCTGAAAAAACGGATCCTCCAGGGCTCTCAGGGGCCAGCCTCCTCCCCTGCTGGGCTTCTGATTCTCCCACTGGCGACCTTGCCCTCAGCAGCTGGTCTTACATCCAGTTTTGCTCAATAAGCTTGGATGCACCCTCACCCACGCATTTGGCATGGATGCCTGGGTGACGTGTAAGAAGGCTTTACAAACAAAACATACCTAAAAATAAATTAAGTGCTTTCCAACTCATTTTTCCTTATCTAAAATGTGACTGAACTCTGTCCAAAGTGCTATGTGTTGTGGTTATTCAGAGCATTTCCACTTACTCTATCTTTTTCTAACATTTCCCAGCCAAGCAATAACACCGATAAATAGCCATGCCTTTTTTAAAAAAAGTTTTTTATTTATTCACTTTTAGAGAGGAGAGACAGAGAGAGAAGGAGGGAAAAGCAGAAAGCATCAACTCCCATATATGCCTTAACCAGGCAAACCTAGGGTTTTGAAACGGCGACCTCAAGTGTTCCTATCAGGTGTAGTTAAATTCAACCATCATTCACTGAACATCTCTTTTAAAGCACAAGGGCCCGAGATATTGTCAAGAGTTCTTCTGAATTTCTGACTTTGCCTTAAGCATAGATACCAAAAGTCAGATTCAATTTGTGAATACTTAACTACTTCATAAGCGAATGAGACATTTTTAATGCAGTAAAAATAATAAATTAGGCAGGTAGTCTAGGAATGAAACAAAAATGTTACAAATCATTTTACTAAATGTATATTGAAACTTTTCTATAAGTGTAGAATTATTTCCAAATAAAAATTAAAACATTTTGTTTCCTGATTACTTCCTCTCAAAATATTTAAAACCCTTCTTGTGTGAAACTTAAAATTTTTAATTCCATTCTACCATCCCGTAGCTTCCTGCTAGCCCTCAAAAGAGTTTGGGCGGTAACACTCTGATACAACAATTCAAGTAGGAGTTCTTGGTTTGCGTTGTTAGGCTTGCCTAACTGTCCCTGGATGGTGACGACATGCACACTGGGTGCCTGCTGCCAAGGGAGCGAGGTCAGAGTTCAAAGGTATTGGTACAGAAACCTAATTCTTCAGTTTGGACAAAGGCTGTGCAAACAGAACATCCCATCCAATGGGCTTAATAAACGTTCTGTATTGAGAGTGGGGGCGGGGGTGTGGCAGGGGCCCAGAAGGGAGACTGAACTTACTTCAGAACCTGTAAAAGTCCAGGTGTCACTGATGTTGGTCTCACCATGCCAGCTCCACTAATGGTCCCCAGATGAACCTGAGGATAATAGACCGTCCGGAGAGCCAATCTCGAAGACTGCAGCCTCGTCTTAATGACTTCTAGTGGACAAGTGAAAATAGCACCAACCGTGCCCCCACACCTGCGAGAAGAGAAATCACGACAGGATCAGAAAAGCCATGCCATACCCTACACCAGGGGTCCCCAAACTACGGCCCGCGGGCTGCATGCGGCCCCCTGAGGCCATTTATCCGGCCCCAACCGCACTTCCGGAAGGGGCACCTCTTTCATTGGTGGTCAGTGAGAGGAACACATTGACCATCTCATTAGCCAAAAGCAGGCCCGTAGTTCCCATTGAAATACTGGTCAGTTTGTTGATTTAAATTTACTTGTTCTTTATTTTAAATATTGTATTTGTTCTCATTTTGTTTTTTTACTTTAAAATAAGATATGTGCAGTGTGCATAGGGATTTGTTCATAGTTTTTTTTATAGTCTGGCCCTCCAACGGTCTGAGGGACAGTGAACTGGCCCCCTGTGTAAAAAGTTTGGGGACCCCTGCCCTACACCAATGGTTCTCAAACTTTTTGAAGTCGGGGCACATTTAAAATCCTACAAATAATTGTAGGTGCACTCTATACAAATTTCTGAGAAATGTTATAATAATTAAGTCAAATATTAAAGAAAAAAAAACTCCAAGTGTGCTTTTATGGTAATTAAATGAAATAAATATGACAAAATTACATTTATTCTGACATTAGAAAACATTTTTGTTACATTTTTTGTTACGCTTTTTAGAATTTGTAAAAAAAAGAGGGGTTAAAGAATAAAAAAACGACAAAAAAGTTATCTTTTTATATATATAGATACATTCTTAGTAAGATTTAGTAAATTTGGCAGGTCCCTGTGCAAATATATTAAGTTTTTAATTCTTGTGTTTATGAGAAACATGAGCCTGATGTGTCCTAGCGATTTCTTCAATGTTTGGGCATATATTTGAAAGGCAAACTCTCATTTCCTCATCAATATATTGAAGAATTCCTCTCTTTTTACTCTTAATTGTGTTGAGTGCAGAAAACCCCCACCATACATACCATCTTAACTTTATACCAAAGGATAGAAGAAACTTGCCTCCAGTCTTTCCGGGGAACATGGGGGGTAGTGTAAACACCACAGCTTAACAGCCTTTTGCAACTTAATCAGGCAAGTGAGGTGGGGGGTTGTGCAGACTGTCAGCTTACAGCCAATTCCCCACACCTTTGTCCCCCAAATATCTAAACTCTAAAAACCCTGTTGGTTTTTTGGTCCCCAACAGGCACATATTTCTCTGGAATACCATAGGGCGCACCTGGAAATCTTCTAGGGCGCACACTTTTGAGAACCACTGCCCTACACAAACGAAACATGAGGTTTAACTTCTTTTTTTTTTTTTTTAATTTTTATTTATTTATTTTTATTTATTTATTTTTTATTTATTTATTCATTTTAGAGAGGAGAGAGAGAGAGAGTGAGAGAGAGAGGGAGAGAGAGAGAGAGAGAGAGAGAGAGAGAGAGAGAGACGGGGGGAGGAGCTGGAAGCATCAACTCCCATATGTGCCTTGACCAGGCAAGCCCAGGGTTCCGAACCAGCGACCTCAGCATTTCCAGGTTGACGCTTTTATCCACTGCGCCACCACAGGTCAAGCCTTAACTTCTTTTTATTGAAATATAAGAGGACCTATGTTCATTTCACAATCAGAACATATGGGGAAGTAAAAGAAAATTCTAGCTGAAATCCCAGCAGCGAAAGAGATAAATATTACTAACATGTCAGCACGTAGGGCTTTTCCTGCCTGGCTTTAGATCTCACCTCTCACCCCCAGTTCTCTAGACACTGTGAATGTCAACATACGCACTTACATCGTCGGTGATAGTTGTATATACTATGTCCTCTCCTGCAGCAATGTGTAATATTTTAACCAACTTCCTACTGTTAGACATTCATATCATTTCCAACTTCACTACCATGTTGCAATGAATTCTAGAAAAATGCATCATTTCACTCTCAAACAAAACAGTTATTCAGGTCATGCTACTATTTGAAAACCAATGTTTACTACCACAGACTTTATTAAAATCTAATTAACTTGGACTCCACTGAAAGTTTAGCTAAAGCTTACCTTAAATGACAAAGTCCTTGTGTTTCCCTCCTGAGGTCAGAACTAAGCATTTCATCCTGTGTTTTTATAGTTACACTGTCTTTCCAACTTAGGATCCCCTTTACACTCTTTTCATATCAAAATATTACCTGGTGTTAATTAACAATGTCACGTACTATCTAAAGCAGTGGTCCCCAACCCCCGGGCCGCGGACCAGTACCGGTCCGTGGGCCATTTGGTACCAGTCCGCAGAGAAAGAATAAATAACTTACATTATTTCTGTTTTATTTATATTTAAGTCTGAACAATGTTTTATTTTAAAAAAATGACCAGATTCCCTCTGTTACATCCGTCTAAGACTCACTCTTGACGCTTGTCTCAGTCACATGATACATTTATCTGTCCCATCCTAAAGGCCGGTCCGTGAAAATATTTTCTGACATTAAACCGGTGCGTGGCCCAAAAAAGGTTGGGGACCACTGATCTAAAGCCATCCCTCACCATCAGCAATGCAGGTGCAGCTCTGTTTTTGTTTTGTTTTGTTTTTATTTTATTTATTCATTTCAGAGGAGAGAGAGAGAGAAGGTAGGGAGGAGCAGGAAGCATCAACTCCCATATGTGCCTTGACCAGGCAAGCCCAGGGTTTCAAACCAGCGACCTCAGCGTTCCAGGTCAAGGTTTTATCCACTGCGCCACCACAGGTCAGGCAGCAGGTGCAGCTCTTTGGAAAACAACATAGGCTCAGCACTGGTGCCTTACCCATCTCCGTAACCCCGGCCTCAGGACTCCCAAGTTCATAAACAGTATTTTATAAGCCAAGGAAGTTTCAAGGAGAGTGTTTTTTAAAAATTTTTTTTTTTTGTATTTTTCTGAAGCTGGAAACGGGGAGAGACAGTCAGACAGACTCCCGCATGCGCCTGACCGGGATCCACCCGGCACGCCCACCAGGGGCTACGCTCTGCCCACCAGGGGGTGATGCTCTGCCCCTCCGGGGGCGTTGCTCTGCCGCGACCAGAGCCACTCTAGCGCCTGGGGCAGAGGCCAAGGGGCCATCCCCAGCGCCCGGGCCATCTTTGCTCCAATGGAGCCTTGGCTGCAGGAGGGGAAGAGAGAGACAGAGAGGAAGGAGGGGGTGGGGGGTGGAGAAGCAAATGGGCACTTCTCCTATGTGCCCTGGCCGGGAATTGAACCCGGGTCCCCCGCACGCCAGGCCGACGCTCTACCGCTGAGCCAACTGGCCAGGGCCGTCTTTTTAAATTTTTTAAAGTTGATTTTAGAGTGAGAAGGAGGGAGGGAGGGAGGGAGGGAGAGAAGGAGGGAGGGAGACAGACAGAAAGAGAGAGAGAGAGAGAGAGAGAGAGATATCAATTTGTTGTTCCATTTATTTATACCTTCACTGGTAGATTCTCATAGGTGCCCTGACCAGGGATTAAACCAGCAACCTTGGCATGTCGGGACGATGCTCTAACTAACTGAGCTACATGACCAGGGCTTCAAGGACAGTGTCATTTAAGGGATCTAAATGTTTGAAGATAGTACTTACTGTCTGCCTGCTACAGGTGGCTATTCCAGAAGCACTCAGCTAGGGTACAGTTGTACCGGGCACACAACAGGTGGCTCACTAAAATGACACAGCACCAGCATCTCTGACTGGGAAAAGCAAGGACAGGAGGCGGGAAAGCCAGCCCTGGCTCACCGAATACTAAGGTCCCTTCCTTAGTATTGGTGCCAGAGATGCGGAAGCAAGCCCAGCACCTAGCGCAGAGCCTGAGGAAGGAATGGAGTGGAACCCTGTGCAGCATTTTAAAATCAGGAGCCTAGCCTGACCAGGTGGTGGCGCAGTGGATAGAGTGTCGGACTAGGATGTGGAGGACCCAGGTTCGAGACCCCGAGGTCGCCAGCTTGAGCGTGGGCTCATCTGGTTTGAGCAAAAGCTCACCAGCTTGGACCCAAGTTCGCTGGCTCGAGCAAGGGGTTACTTGGTCTGCTGAAGGCCCACGGTCAAGGCACATATGAGAAAGCAATCAATGAACAACTAAGGTGTCACAATGAAAAAACTGATGATTGATGCTTCTCATCTCTCCGTTCCTGTCTGTCTGTCCCTAGCTATCCCTCTCTCTGATTCTCTCTCTGTCCCTGTAAAAAAAAAAAAAAAAAAGTCAGGAGTCTGTAGTTCCACACAGCAAGTCAAATCCTGGTAACTGAGAGCTGGAAACATTGGTTCCAATATAAGCATTCCTAACCACTGAATGAAAGGCTATCTCATGACAAGCATCCACTCCTCCAGCAATCTCATTCACCCCAAAGGATCTCAATGGCAGAGGAAGAGAATAAAATGTACAGACTAGGGTAGGGGAGGAAGAAAAAGTCCTTTTGGGGCTATTTAGGTAAACCTGTTTTAAAACCATTACAATAATATACCCTAAATTAAGCTGTTTATCTACACAATGTTTTCTGAACTGGGTGTCAAAGCCCATCGACCACAAAAGCAAGGCAGGGGATTGGTTAGAATGGGGTGGGAGGCCAGGAGGCCGGGAGGCCAGCAGGAAGGTGAATGCAAGGCCCGCTTTTAACCTTCAGGGATTCTGGGGTGATATTACTCTTATGTTAGGGTCTCAAGGAGGTTATAGAC
Source organism: Saccopteryx bilineata (assembly GCF_036850765.1). NCBI lineage: Eukaryota > Metazoa > Chordata > Mammalia > Chiroptera > Emballonuridae > Saccopteryx > Saccopteryx bilineata. The sequence goes on from NC_089492.1 coordinate 287,037,251, forward strand.
TGTACTTTCTCAAAGTCACAAAGCAGTTAAGTGTCTAAACTGAAACCCAAACCCAGACCCCCTGTCTTCAAAGCCCGTGTTTGGCCCACTGGACTCGGGTGTCCTCTTTGGGAGTATTACGGGAAAGACGGGCATTCATGTACACTGTTTTCACTCACATGAGAAATGGAAAAATGTTGATCAGACAAGCTGGACTTTAAAACTCTAATCCAGGGGTCCCCAAACTACGGCCCGCGGGCCACATGCGGCCCCCTGAGGCCATTTATCCAGCCCCACCGCACTTCCGGAAGGGGCACCTCTTTCATTGGTGGTCAGTGAGAGGAACACATTGACCATCTCATTAGCCAAAAGCAGGCCCGTAGTTCCCATTGAAATACTGGTCAGTTTGTTGATTTAAATTTACTTGTTCTTTATTTTAAATATTGTATTTGTTCCCGTTTTGTTTTTTTACTTTAAAATAAGATATGTGCAGTGTGCATAGGGATTTGTTCATAGTTTTTTTTATAGTCCGGCCCTCCAATGGTTTGAGGGACAGTGAACTGGCCCCCTGTGTAAAAAGTTTGGGGATCCCTGCTCTAATCTGTCCTTTTGTATCAATAAAAAAATTGTGAGCCTAACTGAATGCTGTCCTAACTGAATGGCTCTAAGCATTAGAATGTTTCTAAAGAAAACAGAACCTAAAGAGAAGTGTTTAAAAAAAGAAGAAAAGATAACTTCCTAATTACAATAGTACCTTGAAATACAAATTTAATTCGTTCTGTAACCGAGCTCGTAAGTCAGTCAACTTGTATATCAAACTGCCAATACTGGACCTGTGCGCCAACATGCCAATTAGCGGTAGCTTTCCGAATCATGACTCGTATCTTGGAATTTCACTCAGATTTCAAACAAAATATGGACCGAGTAGCAGCTCATATCTTAAAAAATTAATGGTGGTCTGTTCGTATCTCAAGGTACCACTGTATGTCTATTTATACAAAATAACTACTCATATCTATTACTATAGCTATGTGCTTTAAAAGTATAATATTTTAAAACATTCAAAAACTGACATGTTACAGAGTAAGATAAAGAAATAGCTGAAATCTATTTATGTTCAATAACATGACTCCATATCACTGAACAAACAAACAAACCCAGAGCTTCTGGGTAAATTCTTTCATCAGAAAGTCAACAAGTTCAAATATGACACAGGTCAACCACTTCTGTCTTGTCTGGTGAGGTTGCACACCACCCCAGGGACGCCTGCACACCATCTACCCTGAAGTCAGAACATTGCCTGTGGCCACCCATACAAAACACAACCAGGGGGCCCACAACCAGACTATCTTGTCCCCAGTCAGTTGCATCCTTTATCTGGCCAACTGTCATCAAAAATCTGTGCTACTGGCCCTGGCCGGTTGGCTCAGTGGTAGAGCGTTGGCCTGGCGTGCGGAAGTCCTGGGTTCGATTCCCGGCCAGGGCACACAGGAGAGGCACCCATCTGCTTCTCCACCCCTCCCCCTCTCCTTCCTCTCTGTCTCTCTCTTCCCCTCCCGCAGCCGAGGCTCCATTGGAGCAAAAGATGGCCCGGGCACTGGGGATGGCTCCTTGGCCTCTGCCCCAGGCGCTAGAGTGGCTCTGGTCGCAACAGAGCGATGCCCTGGATGGGCAGAGCATCGCCCCCTGGTGGGCGTGCCGGGTGGATCCCGGTCGGTCGGGCGCATGCAGGAGTCTGTCTGACTGCTTCCCCGTTTCCAGCTTCAGAAAAATGCAAAAAAAAAAAAAAAAAATCTGTGCTACTGATCAAAGGATGACCTTCAGGACAGTGTGCTTGCTTAACATGGCAAATGTCCTACTATCAATGAGCTGAACTCTTTGAGGATGGTTAGCCACACTTACTACACAGTCACTCTGTTTACCTGTTGCACACAGCGCCCACGGCAGGAGGGGATGGTGGTGGTGAACAGGCCCTGCTTGGTCTTCGATACTACTTACAGGGGACAAACTAAGGCACCATAAATAATATTACTACTCAGAAGCAAATCCCAGATGAAAAAGTGTTCAAAAGATATTTGAAATCATTAAGCTGTGGTGGATACACATTCACACTCTTTTTTTTTACAGAAAGTCAAAGAGGGATAGATAGAGACAGACAGGAATGCAGAGAGATGAGAAGCATCAATCTTCAGTTTTTCGTTGTGGCACTTTAGTTGTTCAGACCGAGTCACCCCTTGCTCAAGCCAGGGACCTTGGGGTCTCGAACCTGGGTCCTCTGCATCCCAGTCCAACACTATCCACTGTGCCACCACCTGGTCAGGCCACATTCACACTTTTAATTAGAAGAAAACAGGTTCTGATATTAAACTGAAATGTCCAAAGAAAAGTCTTCCTGAAACTTAAAACATCTCATAGCAGAATTTTAAAAGTATCTTTCAGCTTAACTTCTTTTTTCTTCTTCATGGGCCAACACATCCAAGACATTCATCAGTCTGAGAAGATAAATGAATCAAAATAATGACTTCTCCAGACTAGCTTTCCCAATTTTTCTAAAAGTATTTCAAGGTCATGTTGGGTCCAGAGTACTTAAGAGTACAACAAATGACATTCTTTGTAGAAGAGTTCCTGTCAATTCTCAACTGAGACAAAGAAGACCTTCAATGTCAGTCTGGCTCCCAACCTTGGTCAACTAGCTCGGACAAAGTTCCATTCACTGCAACTCCGCAGAATTTATCAGCAGAATTTTTCCAGTCTCAATTCAGAAAGGGTGGAGGTATCAGCACTGCTGGCAGGCCCTCTGATCACCGCTTCTTAACCATGCTCCTCTGAACACCCCCCTTTCGTACCAATGACTCACAGGAAGGTTCCACTACTTTCTGGTAACTTTCAACTTTTTAAATACAGTGCCATCTAAAACTTTAAAGCCACGCCCAGCTAGACACGTGGCTTAAGGAGATGTGGCCTGCCCTTTTCTCTCATCTCTCCTACCTTTTAGGGGCCCCTGGGCGTGAGGACAGGGAGCTGCGGTCTTCTGTCAATGGCCTCAGTCTGGCTGTGGGCCCCCCAGTTGTGTTTTGTATGGGTGGCCACAGGCAATGTTCTGACTTCAGGGTAGATGGTGTGCAGGTGTCCCTGGGGTGGTGTGTAACCTCACCAAGAGCCCCAACACTGGGAACCCCCATGTCGATCCCACCAGTAGTCCTTCCCCCAATCTCCTTTCAGCCCTACTTGGTCTGGGAAACCTGTGAACAGTGCTAGATGCCCTTCCTTCCTCTGGTCCCCATGCTCCTTGACATCAAGCCAATGGGGTTCACTAGTATTCTTTCCAATGCCCGCCATGATGTGACAAGACTGGCACTGTGCAGGAAGTCACCCCCCCCCCCCCAATGTCCTTACCCTGCTGTCATGGGCTGATGCAGCAGCCTCCCACCTCCAGGAAGCCTCTGGCCACAGATCAAGTGACCCATCGCTCAGCCTCAGCAGCTCCCTCCCTGGAAGCACGGAGCCCAGACTGTTAGGTAGGCAGGCAGGTAGGTAGGTAGACAGAGGTGGGCAGGGATAGGCAAAGGGGGGAGGGGAGGAATTGCCCCCCCGCATTCGTGCACATCTGCAGGGTCTAGAATCTTTAAGCTGGAACAGGCCTCAGCACACCCAGACTGGTGGTCGCCAGTTCCCTGATGCAGTATCAGCCACACAGCACCCTAACAAAGACAGAAAAACAACAGGGAGAAGCGAGGAAAAAATAAAATAAAAAGGAAAAAAAAAAAAAAAACACGGGACCAGGAAAGTCCAAAAAATAAAAGCCCATAAATATCTAAGTTCTGTAACTGATTGAGACACGTGTTTTCGGGAGTGAGTGGCCCACCCAGACCTTTCTGAGTGTGTTCCTGCAGGGTCAATAAATCCTTGCTTTACTTGCTGCACTTTGTCTCCTGACTGAATTCTCTCTCAAGAACACAAGAAGCAAGGTCTTGTCGCCCTCCCTGTAACAAGACTACGAGGGGCTGGGGAAAGGGAAGGAGATAGTGATAGGAAAAGCCTCTCTCAACACCTCACTTGCCAGGGTTGACAACTATAGCCTCCCTGCCTGAATATTCGGTTTAGGGGGGGAGGGCGGAATGGCTGGTGGCAGTCGGGCAGGTCCCGCCCCCTTTTCCACGTCTCAGAGCGTGATTCTCTGGGTTCAGTTCAGGGCCCTGGGAGCCAATGCTCAGTCAACAGGAAAAGTCACATTCAACATCTAGTTACATGATGACACAGTCCTGGCATGAGGAAACAACTGATTCTGATGAGATATCAACATTTTAGACCACTAATACTCAAAGTGGGGGACTTTATGAGGCATGCGCAATGATCTACAGACATACAGGAAGAAAACAGTACACAGAATAAAATTTTATTCTATTAATCATTGTACTCTATACCATTATTCTGTGTATGTTTTCTAATATGCCTAAATTAATAAAGTAATATAAATATACAGGGGGATATGCACAAACAGTTTAATCATAGGGCTGTGTGATCCGAGTTTGAAGACCACTCTTCTAGACTAGTGGTTCTCAGCTGGGACAATTTTGCCCCACTCTGTGACATCTGGCAATGTCTGGAGACATTTTTGGTTGTTGACATGGGGGGGTACTAGCATGGAGTGGGTAGTAGGGAGGTTGCTAAACACCCTACAATTCACAGGACAGCCTGCTCCATCCCAAGCAAATAATCATCTGGCAGAGGTTGAGAAACCCTGTTCTAGAGCAATAGAATGGTCAGTACATTTGAAGGCACTAAACCAAAGTAAAAGCCACTGCTGCTTGTCTCCTCAGCATCCAGACCCTCTTCCTGTCTTAGCAAGAGCCCAGATTTCTTAAGCCATACAGTTTGGATACAACTGAACCCATTTCTAGGTTTGCCCGTCTCAGCAATGGGTACACGATTCAGCCCAAACAGCCTATGTCCCTGGGAGCAATGAATGCTTTAGAGATGAGTGCATGTCCAGGTTGGTCTGAGCAGAGTTAAGCTCCAGACTTGCCCTATGGTGAAGAAATAAGGGGAGCTGCTGTAAGCTAACGTGTGTTTATTTATTTATTTATTATATATTTATTTATTTATTTTTACAGAGACAGTGAGTCAGAGAGAGGGATAGACAGGGACAGACAGATAGGAATGGAGAGACATGAGAAGCATCAATCATTAGTTTTTCGTTGCGCGCTGCAACACCTTAGTTGTTCATTGATTGCTTTCTCATATGTGCCTTGACCACAGGCCTTTAGCAGACCGAGTAACACCTTGCTGGAGCCAGTGACCTTAGGTTCAAGCTGGTGGGCTTTTTGCTCAAACCAGATGAGCCCGCGCTCAAGCTGGAGACCTCGGGGTCTCGAACCTGGGTCCTCTGCATCCCAGTCCGACACTGTCCACTGCGCCACCGCCTGGTCAGGCAAGCCAAGGTGTTTATGCAGCGACCAGCCCTGGAACCAAGCAGGTAGCTCTAGAAAGCAGAGCAGTCACTGAGGTTCCATAGTGACACTGTGGAGCTATTACGTACCGTATTTCCCCATGTATAAGATGCAAATTTTGGAAAAAACGGTCTAAAAACTGGGTGCATCTTATACAGTGGTTATAGATTTTTTTACTTGCATTTCCCGCTTTTTCACATGGATGAGGAGTTGCATGAATTTCATGATGAATAACAGTTGAATTCAATAACTTTATGTAATATATATTTTTCCAAATTTCTGGCCCCCAAATTAAGGTTTGTCTTATACACGGGGAAATATGGTAAGTCCTCAGGAATGCCTCATTTTCTCTAGAATTCAGGTGTATGTGCCAATAATGAAACCAGTTGGAACTGAATTTTTTATTTACAGCAGGAAGCCTCCTAAATGAACCTAGTCAAAAAAACCCAAATGCTCACATTCAAGCTTTTCAAGAAAGCTCTTAAAGGGTTTTACTCTTAATCTTCCAAAAAAAAAACAGGACTTGTGTTTCTCGTAGACTAGCTTTCAAAGAGCTATGAGGCAACTCTATGGATGTTGATTTAATTTGCCCCTAAGGTAATACTGCTCTAGTCACTGATGCCAAAGTACAGAGGAAATTCTCTGGGATATTATTCCATTCAGCAAATCTATTCAGAGGGTTTGAACAGAGTGGCAGAAAGAAAGGAGCGGTTAAATTACTTGTCTTTTACAGACACAGATAAAAGTAAAAAAAAAAAGAAAAAAAATTACTTGTCTCAGAGTGGTCACAACAGACAGTTACCCTCTGAAATCTATACGCCTAATTTTCTAAAAAATTACCTGGATTTTTCTGTGCATTTTTTCTTTTACTATTTGTTATTTTTCCATAAAAACATCCTTCTCCCCATTCACTCTGTCTCTCTGCCCAGAACTGAAGTCTTGTGTTTATTTCATAAAGATATATTTAACCATTTATCTACTGACCCACATGGGCCTGGCTTGATTTTTACCCCTGTGGCTTAGGCTCCTCTCCTCCAGTTTCTAGCAGAACAAAGCTAGATAGACAATCACTACTTGTGTGTGTGTACATATACATACATATATACATACGTATCTTTATGTGATAAGAGATATAAAAATTTCTAACTAAGCACACAAAGTTTTACTTTTTAGTATATGCACTGCTGAGGCGAGCACGCATTTCTACCTTCTGAGTTTTCTTTTCTTTTTTTAGTCTTCAGAGGCTGTTTAATTTTTTAAATTAAATTTATTGGGGTGATACTGGTTAAGAAAATTATACAGGTTTCAGGAAGACTATTCCACAACACCTGTACACTGTTGTTATTCACCACCCTAAGGCAAGTCTCCTTCTATCACCATTTATCCCCCATACTGTCTTCCACGCCTCCCTTAACTGACTTTCAAGGAACCAGTACCATTTTAAACTCAATGTTTCCATCAAGAATCTGTTTTCTACACATACACTGACTCCTTTTAGGCACTACAGCCAAGACCAATATGCTCTTTATTATAATCGCCACCCAATTGAGAGTAAACTGGTTTCCAGACTCAGAGCTTTTACACAACCTTAATACAGATTCTACTGATAAGGGACTCTACCAAACACCCTGTGCCCCTTTTTCATCTACTCGCTCTACAATCCCTCCCTGAAAAACACTCTTCAGATAGAATTTTCTGGCATAAGGCTTTGAAGATTTTGATTATGCAAATTCTATATTCACTCAGTCAAAGCAAAATGCATAATTTTTGATGCAACTAACTAGCCTTTAGATGCTATTTCCTGTCCTCTATCTCACTTAGAAAGAAAATTTAAAATAGCACTGGGAATGTATAAAAAAACTATAGTACTTTCTGAATCTGAACAGAATGATTATCTTTCACATATACACAAATCCAAAGTAATGCAGTTTCAGCAAATCTTAATATAGAACCATGTTCATAATTCACAAATTATCAAAGTACTGCTTCTCTCTTTTTTTAAAATTTAATTATTGTTATTCTTTTTTTTTTTTTTTTTTTTTTGTATTTTTCCGAAGCTGGCAACGGGGAGGCAGTCAGACAGACTCCCGCATGCGCCCGACCGGGATCCACCCGGCATGCCCATCAGTGAGCGATGCTCTGCCCATCTTGGGGCGTCGCTCTGCCGCAATCAGAGCCATTCCAGCACCTGAGGCAGAGGCCACAGAGCCATCCCCCAGCGCCGTGGGCAAACTTTGCTCCAGTGGAGCTTTGGCTTCGGGAGGGGAAGAGAGAGACTGAGAGGAAGGAGAGGGGGAGGGGTGGAGAAGCAGATGGGTGCTTCTCCTGTGTGCCCTGGCTGTGTGCCCTGGCAGGGAATCGAACCCGGGACTCCTGCATGCCAGGCCGACGCTCTACCACTGAGCCAACCGGGCAGGGCAGTACTGCTTCTCTTAACAAGCCACATATATCTATACTCCCAGGCATGACACACAATATCCTTTTATTCACTTAGTTAATCATTCAACAAGTGCCGATTAAGTATCTATAACATGTATTTGGGATGTACCAGTGAAGAAAACAGACATGGGAAACGCTCATGAAGCTTAAATTCTAGCAGGAATCTTCCATCTACACCATACAGTTTTTGAAAGTGTTTGTGGTCCTGGCTGGTTGACTCAGCAGTAGAGAGTAGGCCCGGCATGTGGAAGTCCTGGGTTTGATTCCCAGTCAGAGCACACATCTGCTACTCTACCCCTCCCCCTTTACATTTTCTCCCTCTCCTTCAGCCATGGCTTGAATGGTTCAAGGAAAAGTTGGCCCTGGGCACCAAGGATGACTCCATGGCCTCCTCTCAGGCGCTGAAATAGCTTGATTGCCAAGCAATGGAGCAGCAGTCCCAGATAGGCAGAGCATAACCCCAGTAGAGGGCTTGCCAGGATCCTAGTTGGGGCGCCTGCAGGAGTCTGTCTCTCTGCCTCCCCGCCTCCCACTTAATAAAAAAGAAAGAATTTGCTATATATATGCTATACACACACACACACACACACACACACACACGAAATATACTGGATAAAGTCAATTTATATTGTCAGTATACTTTTACATAAGCCTTGTGTAAACTATTATGTGCACATTATATTCGTCTGATCAAAATTTCTTTAAGCAGTTGAAATGTTTTGTATCTTCTCTACATTGTCACCCTAGAAATATACTAACATGTACCTAACAGTTCAAAAGTAACCATTAGTTGATACAGATTAAATTTATAGGGAAAAGCACAGTACAGGAGTACACCAGGTGACAGCTATCCATGAATGGGAGGGAATACTGAATTTTGAAAATATCTAAGATCACATATTTTAAAAACTTAAAGACATACCATAATCCCTTTAAGATAGATTTTAAAGACTATATAAGTATATTTGATAACAAAAGAAAAAAATCATGCCATAAAATTAAAACCCAAAGCATATAATCCAGACCATTAATCTCTAACTCTAAAGACAGCTTAGTCTATTTCAGGTGCCGAGCACATCCCCTAAATCGCACCTGTTACGTCACTGCCTGCTCAGCACGGGAAGGACATCACTAACACTACACGGGCAACCAGAGCCTCCAAGTCACTGGGCAGGGAAAATTAAAGATATTTTTTCTCCACAGACATAAGGCCTAGACCAGAAGGGCCACTTCAGAGGGTCTCCATGTTTCTCTTAATGAGATGAGTTAAACGTTAGCAAAGGAATAACAGGTTTTGTTAAGTAGAAACAATAAAACCTGTGAGTACATTCTGTGTGCTTTTTAAATTTTTGTGTTTATTTAAGCCAAACTCATGACATGCCAGGAAGCAAGATCTCAAACGCTCAGGTACATTTTGTGTTTTGACAAATACTACCCAGACTTTGAGATAGGAGGAAAGAAAGCAGAAAACAGCAAGATCTCTCAAGCTACTAAAAGTCACCATCAAGTGAATGAGGTTCACTCACACCGAAGTCACCCACCAGAGGAGATGGTTTATAAATGTGCTAACCAGCAGCCTTAAAAATGTGTTTTGACTCAGCAAATTGTACTTCTGATGGCTTATCCTAAAGCAATAATCAGAGAACTACACATGCACATATAAGGACGTCCAGCTATTTATATTGGCAAAAAAACAGCGAGGAGATTAGAAATTATGTAATCAGAAGATGTTAGGTTAGCCCTCTCATAAATTACTATGACATCCTCACTGAACTCCTTCAGTCCAGCTTGAAAACTGTTTGTCTCCTTCACTGCAACCACTACATGGTGAGGCTCCATACAGGTACATACAAAGATCTCACTACCATGCTGCCATTAGAACATAATATATCACAAGGAAGAAAGCAATTTTAAAAATATGAGCCTATTTTAAAATTAACTACAGAATTACATTTGTTACATATATACATGAACAGGACCTTTTTCTAAAGTGCTTATTTCTAGGTGTTGGTCTGTGGGTGGCTTTTCTTCCACTTTGTTTCCTTCTTAAGGGCAACACTGTATTAAAAGATGATTTACAGCTTAACATAGGACTATTTTCACCTCTGCAAAGAACCCAAGAAACCGTCTTTTTTTTTTTTTTTCTTTTCCATTTTTCTGAAGCTGGAAACAGGGAGAGACAGTCAGACAGACTCCCGCATGCGCCCGACCGGGATCCACCCGGCACGCCCACCAGGGGCGATGCTCTGCCCACCAGGGGGCGATGCTCTGCCCATCCTGGGTGTCGCCATGTTGCGACCAGAGCCACTCTAGCGCCTGGGGCAGAGGCCACAGAGCCATCCCCAGCGCCCGGGCCATCTTTGCTCCAATGGAGCCTTGGCTGCGGGAGGGGAAGAGAGAGACAGAGAGGAAAGCGCAGCGGAGGGATGGAGAAGCAAATGGGCGCTTCTCCTGTGTGCCCTGGCCGGGAATCGAACCCGGGTCCTCCGCACGCTAGGCCGACGCTCTACCGCTGAGCCAACCGGCCAGGGCCAAGAAACCGTCTTTTTTTAAAAAAAAATTAAATCTAAAGACTATTGAGTTGCTCTGAGTATTCATTTTTAATTTTTCATAAGTCTGTGATAACTGATACAATATTTATTCAACATCATTAATCAGTGATGGCATTAAACTTGTTAGATAGGAGTTTCCAATGACTATTCCATAAACAGGAGACGTGACGTTTAAACAGCAGAGGCTGACCTCTTTTTAAAGGAAGTGAAATTAAATTAGTTCTTTTGAAAAGATGCCAGTTTAACAAGGAAACTAGTTACTTAGAGAAAAGCAGCATGTCACCCACTGGACCAGGCAGGGGCACTGGGTTGACTGATTTTAGCTCTATGATATACCCATTCGACACGGAGCTCCTATAACATACTTCTTTAAAAGAAATGAAAGTAATATAATTTAGGCTAGTGGAAAAAATTCAAAATCCATTTAGTTACTCTGAAAGCATCCTTTCAGAAGATTTATTTTCTTTCTTGAATATCTGCAAGTAATCCTCAAATGCTGCTAATGAAGGAACTGAAACCTGTTAAATTCAGGGCTTCGGGCACTACCCTAATGAACTCTCTACATTTTAATCAGTCCCAGGGAGCTGGGCCGGCTGTTTTCCCCTGTCACAAGGCTGGTGCTCCCGCGGGAGAATGAGCAGCCAGAGGGCACTGTGAAGGGCGTGTAAGGAGATTCATCAAGACAGGGCAATCCATTCCACAGCAAGCCTCACAGAAGCGGCAACAACAGGGCGGGTACCTTGCCCCAGTATGAAATACAAAAGAATTTTTTAAAAGACCACCTCACTGAAAACAACAAATCAAAATCAATAGAAAAAAAAAAGATCCTTCATGGCTTGAAAAGTGGTGCTAATAATATGGCCAACTCATTTAAAATTCCCCAGAATGGTAAATTAATACAGTCATAATTTAGGAAGTGCCCCCCCCCCCCAAACTCTCTCTCAAAGTTGAAATATCACGGGGAGATGAAATGAAAGCATGAGAAGGAATGACAAGGAAGAGATGAATGAGAACTTCTTTGTATCTACAACCAACCAACATTTTTTGGCTGGAAAAACAAAAACTGCTTGAGCACCTATAGTTAAAAGTACATAGAGCTCAGAACCCTATCACCATTGTTATTTTCACAGGTAAATTCTCAATCACGAGTCATCTGTAACAAGAAACATAACTAGGCAACAGTCTATCTATCTTAGCTGCAACTATATAAAATACTCAAAATAAGATGACAACCCAGAATAAATTCTATTTTATGCAGAATGTCCTACACTTAAAAAACTGCTGTGGCAGGCCTGTGAGGTCCTCCAATGACTCCAAACATCTGGAAGACTCCAAAAGAACCCAAAGCTACTGGCTGTATTAGAAGGAAAAAAAAATTACTAATACTCAAAAACATTATCTGAAGAAACAAAAACGTCAGCTTCCTTCTTAACCTTGTTACCACTCAACCTCCATAAAAACGCGTTGTCTCCATTGTAAAATGTCAGGAGCACAATGATCAAACGAATGCAGCTCTCCAAACAGAAATCATCTTACCTTCCTCGCGTCTCCCATCAGGAAAGAAGCCTTTTTCAACACGTCTTCCTGACCTAACTTTCTCCCGGGGTCCCCCAACAGCTCTCGCACAGGTTGCTGGCTGGCATCACGGTTCACCAGTACGTGCCAGGCCCCTGCGGATACCCAACACCTGCAGCCCTAGACTGTCTGAACAAGGCCCTGCGCTACCCCGAGGAACTCCTGGGCCAAGCCGAGCATCATTACACCGCCCAGGTCCTGGGGGGGGGGGGGGGGGGAGGAGGAATCCAGGCAGAGGGACTGTTAGGGCAGCGTGGCCAGGGTGGCTGGCAGGGAGGACGCAGGGCGGCCGAGCCACAGTGGTCAGGCAGGACCGACCCCGAGTGACAGTCGTCACACCAGTCTGTAATTGTCTAAAAGGAATAAAAGCTGGAGACGCCGCGTCGAAGGGGGTGGGCGTGGGGGCGCGGCCGGCTCGGGGTGAAACCACCCCCGGGGGATGCGGACCCGGGAGGGGAAAAGGCTGGAGCCTTCCGGGCCCCATAACCGCCCCGACGCCGGGACGTGGAGAGGGCCGGTAGCCGGCCAGGGCACACCAAGGGCGCGGGGCGGACCGAGAGAGCCGCGGGGTCGGGCCGGGACGCTCACCCGCCGGCGAAGAGGTGCAGCAGCGTGTTCTCCTTCTGCTGAGTACCGGTCGCCATGGTCGCGCCGGTTCCGCGGCCCGCCGCCGCCGATGGTGCCGCCGGCGCGAGGCGGCTGGAAGGATGAACCAGGTGGCCTGCTCCGCTTGCCCGGCGGCTCTCAGAAGTCCGCTGGCGCCGCCTCCATGCACGCGCCCCCGAACGACCCACTCACTCGGCCCCGCGCCCTCCGCGGCGTGGCCGCCGGCCCTTCACCGGCCTCTGCGGCGACAGACTAGCGTCCAGTAGAACCCTACCGCGAGGCCGTCACGTGGCGGAGGCTGGGCCGAGACGTCACGCGGCGGCGCGCGCTGGGATCGGTGAACGACGGGGGGGTGTGGCCCCGGGTCTGCACTACCATTGGTTTATAAGTGGACGTGGGCGGGGCGACGGGCAGGGTGCAACCCCGAGAGACGCACTGGGCGGGGCCAGCCTTGGCCCAGGCTTGTGCAGTGAGAAGCCGTAGAGGCAGCCTGGTATCTGCTCAGGTTGAGAAGCTAGGCTTGGCAAAGTCTGGAGACACCCTGGCCTTTTTACGTTTTTACTGTATTTTTTAACTTTACTTCGTAATACTTACGACATGCAAAAATGACATCTCACAGCTCTGTACTCACCATCCAGTCATCCAGTTTAGGGAAAATACATGATCAAAAGAGCCTAAAATCCCCAGTGTACCCCTAATAGCATTTTGCATATTTTTTATTTTTCTAGAAATCGCATGATATGCTGCAAAAACGCTTTTTGGTCTATCTTTTCTGATCATCTTCAGCCAAGGCTACTGAGTTCTAAGCTTCTAGATCCAAGCTGCTTCTCTACTCGTATGTCCTTGGGTCCCTATCAAACTCAGCCTGGCATCTTCTCACCTCCAGGTCTCCACAAGCAGGCCTTCCCTGTCTACCGTTGCAGCATACCTATCACATGTCTCCATTTAATTTCCTCTTACACGTTTCTGCAGTTACTTTGTTGATCGATTCGTGTAAGTGCCAGCTTCAGGAGTATAGGGACCTTGTTTCATTTGTTCACAGTTGTTTCTGACAAAGGTATCTGTGGTTAGTAATGCCCAAGAAATTAATTAATACATGTCCCTAACTGACTTCATCATTCCATTCTTCACCTCCCCTGAACCGGTCTGCCTCCTTTATTTCCTGTCCTAGAAATATGATGACACCACCATCTGCACAGCCACCAATGCCAGACACTCCCCTGTTACCTTGAACACCTCCCCCTCTCTCTGCCTCTCTTCCAACAGTCCACCCCTCACCTGGCACCTCTATCTCCTGACATTCTGCCAAAGCCATCCCCTTCTCTGCAATCCTCCCACTACTACTACGGTTTCCTGTTCAAGCAATACATTGACCAGACCAAGCTGCTAGATGGCCTGTGTGTAAACACAAAGAGAGCGTAAGGAGAAGGGGAATTGTGTGCAAACACAGAAGCTGGGGATTTGATTGCTGGGACTCTTTAAAAAACAACTCTTGGGAGCAGTCATCCAAAATGCAAATACCGTGAGTACTCTACATTAAAACCATTTACTCCTGGTCCTAGAAAGGGGGTAAGCTACACTAGCGCTCCACTTATGGGGGAAAGGAAGGAAAAGAAGAAGGCAGGCAGGAAGAAAAAGTGTTTATGATGCTTCCAGGAGCTCGAAAATCCCTTGCTTTAGTTGCTTGGGAAGTCAGTGTTGGTCTTAGCTGAAGATTTATGAGGCAGCAGGAGCAAGAAGGAGGAAGTAGTGTGACCCTGACTCTGCTAGCCAGGCGGGAGCTGCTCCCATCTGGGCTAAATTCTCTACCAGAGGAGATGCTGCCACCCTTGGAGCACAGCCCCCTGTCAAGGCTGCTCTCTCACAGAGGCGTTCGAGGTTGGGACCCAGGCCTCTAAGGCCAAGGCAGAACCCAGCCTCCTGCTTTTTCCCCCCAAGCTCTGTCGGTCTAGGGCTGGACTAGACAATAAATAGGTCTCCACACCTCCTTGTTAATAGTAATAGCTGCCTTCAGGTTAAAGTTTTCTCAAGGTCTCTCATGTATGTTATCACGTTAGATACCTACAACATATGGCAGCCCTGTTGTTTTCATTCCTGTAAGGCCAGTGGCTGCAGCCGTGGCCATGCAGGTTCCCATTGGATTCGGGCAGACAGTGTTGGGTAAACAAATGTTTTTTAATCTTGCTCACTTGCCCTGGGTGTATAGTCTAAGGAAGGCTGTGGGTGCTTCCCTCAGGGCGGCAGATTACAAATTGCTGATTGCCTTCCAGCTTGAAGGGGCCACTGTTTGCTGGAGAAGGGTTTTTTCCCCTAGCCTGTTTTATTGGAGAGAGCAGAGAGAGATTGACAGGAGGGTGAGTCCAGAGAATGTGTCCGGGTTGTGGAACTAGATACCGAGTCAGGGCTTGGGAGCCCTGATTTCCGTCGGGCCTGTTAAGCTGGGGAGTGCTAAGACCGGTGGGGTCCTGAGACAGGAGAAAGGGACATAGTCTTTCCTGCCTGCTTGCTCATCCGCCCTTAGGATACTTTAATAGACGGAATGGCCCTCCATCTTCTGGCTCCAATGTTCCTTTTCCATCTGCCCGAATCCAATGAGAACCTACCTGCATGGCCACAGCGGTGGACACTGGTCTTACAGACAGTAAAGGAACTGTGAAGCCAGAAGATGGTGGGCCATTCCGTTTACTAAAGTCTTGTAAGGGCGGATGAGCAAACAGGAAGGGCTCCCAAGCCCCTCAGCATACCGGACTCACCCGGACTTACAGGACCCTTTAAGCAAAAGAGCACTCCCCAGCCAAAGAGGTTGGGCCAAAAATCTCAGATCCCACACCCCACAACACTCCCTCTTTCACTCTGAATTCTCCAGCAAAACAGGCTGCTGGTGGTGGTGGGGGACCCTTTTCCAGCAAATAATAGCAAACAACGGCCTCTTCCAAGCAAGAAGGCAATCCACAATTTCCAATCTGCTGCCCAAAGGACAAGCACCCGCAGCCTTCCATAGACTGCACACACATGGTGCTGCCCCAATACAAGCAAGCAAACTTAAAAAAAATTTGTTTACCCAACAATTCCCTTTTTGTGGGTAAGCAGAAGAGATTTGCTCAAGGTCACAGAACCTGTTAGTGGCCGATGCAACAGTCTTTCATGCCTCCATGCCCTGGAACGAGCTGTTGCCTAGGAGGCCCGCTTCCTCTGTGGCCCGACATTCATTCAGCATGTATTTATTGAGCTTTTACTCTGTTGAAGGCAGTGTTCTAGGATCTGGGGACGGGGACCGGGGGTACAGCAGGGATTAAAATGGATAAAAATCCTTGGTGGAATAGTAGCAATCAAATCCAGCAATAGATAAAATGGATAAAATGAGATATGTCCCAGGAATTTGAGGTTGGTTTAACCTTCCAAAATCAATCATATAACTTGGCATATGTTGTGTATTGGTTTAATATAATTTCAGATCCACTTTGATTGTGACATAGAAAAAAAATTGCTTTGATATAAGAATGAAGTAAGTCGTGCTAGGAAGTCATCATTTTGAATCTGTTGTCATGATGAAGCAGCCAGCAGCCTAGCTGCTGAGAGGTCCCCTTGGGGGCTTGTCAGTAAGAACAAGTGGAGGAGCAACTACGGCAAGGGGACAGTTAGATTATAAATACAGCACTGAGAGTTTAAGAGGACTATTTGAGAGTTTCAGTTTGGACAGAGGGACTCTTTGCTAATATAAAAACTTCCGTAATACCCTTGGGGCATCCGTCCAGTCAGGGTGATGCACTCCTAGAAGACAATGGTGATAAACATCTCAGCTCCCCTGTGCAAGAGATCAGCCCTGCCACCAGCACTGGCATCTTCATTCCCTAGCAATGCGCCCTAGCAACGGAGGACTTATCTTTGGAGCTGGCAGCGGGAAATCAGCTCTTTGGTTGGTCGCCATCGCTCCCAGTGACTCCTGGCATAGAAAGATACATCTCTGTTGAAATTTGGACTCTATTCACTCACCTGTCTTTGCTTGGAACAATAGTATGATCAATCTGTCATTTCTTTGGAGTATGTCATTTCTTTATTTGGCTTCTTAAGAGATAATATTCTGTGCGCTAATGGCTTGTGAAATTATTATAATTCTCACAGCAATCCTGTGCTAAATAAATTGCTGGCAAAGACAAAACTTAGCTTCTAAATCACACTTTTGCAGCTTCCCCAAACAGAAACAAAGCCACATATTAACAAAATAAAAGAGAAAAACCAGAGGATCAGGTCAATAGATGCAGAAAAAGCACAGGACAAAACTAAATATCTGTCTTTTATAAAAGTTCTCCACAAACTGGGAACAAGAAGGAATTCTACTATCTGATAAACTTGGGGTCAGGAACCTATGGCTCGTGAGCCAGATGTGGCTCTTTTGATGGCTGCATCTGGCTCGCAGACTAATCTTTAATTAAAATAATAATAACGTTAAAAATATAAAACATTCTCATGTATTACAATCCATTCATTTCCTACTGCTCATGTTCATGGTTGCGGGTGGCTGGAGCCAATCACAGTTGTCCTCTGGGACAACACCAAATTTTTATTGGATAATGCCTAACGTACACGGGTCATTGTATGGCTTTCATGGAATTACATTTTAAAATATGTGGCGTTCATGGCTCTCAGCCAAAAAGGTTCCCGACCCCTGTGATAAAGGGTGTCTACAACAAACCCACAGCTAACATCATACTTAATGGTGAGAGACTTCCTGCCTGCTCCCCTATGATAGGCAACAAGAAAAAACACCTGCTCTTATTGAACATGGTACTAGAGGTACCAGTCAGTGCAATGAGGCATGAGAAAAAAATCAAAGTAAAAAAAAAACCCAGAAAAGAAGAAGTAGCCCTGCCTGGATAGCTCGGTTGTTTAGAGCATCATCCTGAAGCACAGAGGTTGCCAGTTCGATGCCCAGCTAGGGCACATACAGGAACAGCTTGATGTTCCTGTCTCTCTCTCTGGCTCTCCCTTCCTCTTTTGCCAAAATCAATAAAACAGTGTATAAATAAAATAAAATAAATATAATTCCAAAGAGCCTACAGCTCACTGCATATTTTCAAAGCGTAATATCTCTACTGAATTCAATAAATCCTTTAAAAAAATAAAAAAGGAAGAAGTAAAACTGTCTTTAGTCACAGATGACATAGTTGTTAAGGAAGAAATCCTAAGGAACCTATATATAACAACTAGAACTAGTTAGTGAATTTATCAACATCTTAGGAGACAAGGTCAATATACAAAAAAGAAAAAATTTTTTCTTAGCTGCAAACAATTTGAATATAAAATGTTTTTAAATTCTATTTATAATGGCATATAAAAACCCCCATCAAGAACAATAACACAGAAGCTAGATATAAAGGAGTACATTATTCCATTGATAGGAAATTCTAGGAAAGCCCAAATTAATCCACAGTGACAGAGAATAGTAGGTGCCTAGGGTTGAGTTTGACGAGGAAAGGCTGGAAGAACTTCTTAGGGTGATACACACGTTCTGTATCCTGATCAGAATATACATAGATTTGTCAAAACTCATTAAAAGTTACACTTAGCCCTGGGCAGATAGCTCGGTTGGTTAGAACTTTGTCCTCCAGGGCTGAGTCTGCGGGTTCAATCTCCAGTCAGGGCACATACAGGAACAGATCGATGTTCCTGTCTATCTCCCTCTCTCCCTTCTTCTCTCTCTAAAAATCAGTAAATAAATTTTTTTAAAATTTAAAAAGTTATGCTTAAAGTGGGTGCATTTTATTGTATGTAAATTATATCTCAATAAAGTTGATTAGAAAGAAAAATAGCAAGGCAGACTCCATGTGTAAATACATGTTCAACATGTCAAGTTTGGAAATGAGTCCGGGCTTGGACCAATAGTTATACACAGAAATCCCCCCCAGTGTAGTTGAGTTACAGACCAGGGGACCACTCCCAGGCTTGATGGGGTAGGAGAGGAGAGGCTTCTTTGTTTTTCATTTGTTTGTTTGTTTGTTGTAACCATTCAAATTTTAAAGGTTGCTGCTAACCTGCTGTGGGGTTTCTGCTAGCTTTCTTTCTCTGACTGTTGGCTATCAAACCTCTAATTACTTCTTGAATACTGTTTTTCTGCAAAAGCTGCTGGCCTTTGGAAAAGCATTATCCCCAGGGGCTGGGATTTTCTTTTTTAGTGGGGAGGGTACAGACAGACAGGAAGGGAGAGAGATGAGAAGCATCAACTCATAGCTGCGGCACCTTAGTTGTTCATTGATAGCTTTCTCATATGTGCCTTGTCCGGGGGCCTAAAGCTGAGCCAGTGACCCCTTGCTCAAGCCAGCAACCTTGGCCTCAAGCCAGCAACCTTGGGATCATGTCTAGGATCCCATGCTCAAGTCAGCAACCCCATGCTCAAGCTGGCAACCCCATGCTCAAGCTGGTGAGCTTGCGCTCAAGCCAGATGAGCCTGCGCTCAAGCTGGTGACCATGGGGTTTTGAACCTGGGACCTCAGCATCCCAGGCTGACACTCTATCCACTGTGCCACCACCTGGTTAGGCTGGAATTTCATATCTCTGCAGGGAATTGTGAGGAGCAGTTTGGTCTTGCCGAGAGCCTCAGGCTGGAGCAGGGCCAGTTTGGTTTCTCTTCTGAGAGGCTCCAGGCTGAGTGAAAGGACACCAAGGTCTTTCCGTCTGCTCAAAGGGTGGATGGCCTCAGGGCATGTGGTGTGTCTGGGAAGCAAAGGACAAATGCCTAGCTACTCTCTCTCCTTTGCTTTCTCCTTAACACATCCAACCAGAGCCACATTTCTGCTACAGTCTTTCTACAGTTCCTTCCTTCCTTCCTTCCTTCCTTCCTTCCTTCCTTCCTTCCTCCCTTCCTCCCTTCCTTCCTTCCTTCCTTCCTTTTATTGGAGAAAAATAGAACCCCCAAGTACACAGGGAAGAGAGCATAAGAATTCCACTGATAGAGATCAACAACTGACAAGTCAAAATGGTCTAATGTTGTTTGTAATTACTTTCTAATTTCTTAAACAGCTCCTCTCAGGAAAAGCAGAAAAATTTGTTAGGGTTTTTAATTTTTATTTATTCATTTTAGAGAGGAGAGAGAGTTAGAATGAGAGAGAGAGAGAAAGTGGGGAGGAGCAGGAAGCATCAACTCCCATATGTGCCTTCACCAGGCAAGCCCAGGGTTTTGAACCGGTGACCTCAGTGTTTCAGGTCAATGCTTTATCCACTGCGCCACCACAGGTCAAGTTGTTAGGGTTTTTAAAAATCAGAACAGCCTGACTAGGCGGTGGCGCAGTGGACAGAGCATCAGACTGTGACACTGAGGACTCAGGTTTGTAAACCCTAAGGTCACCGGCTTGAGGGGTCACTGACTTGAGCGTGGGATCATAGCCATGACCCTATGGTTGCTGGTTTGAAGCCCAAAGTCACTAGCTTGAGACTAATATTGCTGGCTTGAGCAAGTGGTCACTTGCTCTGCTGTAGCTCCCCCGTCAAGGCACATATGAGAAAGCAATCAATGAACTAAGGTGCTGCAACAGACTTGATGCTTCTCATCTCTCTCCCTTCCTGTCTGTCTGTCCCTATCTGTCCCTCTCTCTGACTCTCTCTCTGTCTCTGTCAAAAAAAATCAGAACAGCTTTAATGTTTTTTGCAGCAGAACATTTCCTTGGCTGTCTGGAGCCTCTAGGAAGGACACTTAGACCCTAGCTGGAGACTTGTTTCTTGGGTCTGCTACTGATCGTTTTCCTGAGTTCTTCGAGACCTGTCAACAGCTATTTAAGCGACGTTGCCTATTGTCTGTCTCTATAATTGCGTGCACGCTGTTGTCTAACAAGATGCTGTATTTTGAATGCCTTCCTAAATTTCCTTTTTTTAAATTTCTTATTAATTGAGTTTTAGAAAGAGAGGAAGGGAGAGACAGGAACATTGATTTGTCATTACACTTATTTATGCATTCATTGGTTGATTCTTGCAAGTATCTTCACCAGGGATTGAATCTGAAACCTTGGCATATAGATCAGTGGCCCCCAATCCCTAGGCCACGGACAGTTACTGGTCCGTGGGCCATTTGGTACTGGTCCGCAGAGAAAGAATAAATAACTTATATTATTTCCATTTTATTTATATTTGTCTGAACAATGTTTTATTTAAAAAAAAATGACCAGATTCCCTCTGTTACATCCGTCTAAGACTCACTCTTGATGCTTGTCTCGTAAGTTCGACAATTATATTTAAAAATAACCACAATTTTTACACCAGTCGCATAATTTTATTTTGTGCATTTATCCATCCCACTCTAAAGGCCGGTCTGTGAAAATATTTTCTGACATTAAACTGGTCCGTGACTCAAAAAAGGCTGGGGACCACTGATATAGATAGCTCTGACCAACGGAGCTATCCAGCCAGAGCTCCTAATTTCTTTTCTTTTTTTTTTAAACGGTAATGGTATTTTTTTATTTATTTATTCATTTTAGAGAGGAGAGGGAGAGACAGAGAGAGAGAGAGAGAGAGAGAGAGGAGAGACAGAGAGAGAGAAGGGGGGGAGGAGCTGGAAGCATCAACTCCCATATGTGCCTTGACCAGGCAAGCCCAGGGTTTCGAACTGGCGACCTCAGCATTTCCAGGTCGACACTTTATCCACTGCGCCACCACAGGTCAGGCCCTAATTTCTTTTTGAACAGCTATTACCTATAATTTCTCAGCTCCTCTGATGAAGAAATGCAACTATTTTATTTACCCTTTCTTTGTACTTGGCTATCTACTTCTAACTCATCCCTACTGGTCTCTGGGGCATGTAGACCTGGTAGTTGCTCTTCAGGAATTTTATTTTTAATGTAGAATTGGTCCTGTTTGAAGGAGACTCTTGGCGTCCCCTGTCGCCTTCATCATCTTGAAAGCTGGTACCCTCCCCGAAGCTCTTTGTTTCTTGGAAACTTGATGCTGTTTCAGCTGAAACACTGGCCAGACCAGCTCCAGTGTTACAAGACTCTTCAAGCTGAGTCCTCCCCTGAACGAAGGGCTGCGTGGTCCCACTCTGACTCTGCGACTTTGCAGTGGCTCTGCGAGGGTAAGCCAACTGCCAGCCAGGCTCTCTTCTCTCTCTGTGTCTTACGACAGGGAACCTGTTTTCCAGTCTTTGTCAGCTCATTGTCTCTGCACCCAGCCTTCCCTGACCATTTCTTAGAATGGAAAGTGCCTTCCATAAAACTTCAGTTCTAAGAGGCCCAGACTTGTGTTTCCAATATATTTTGAATAATGCTTGGAAGTTGAGGAGTGGTCAGTGTTATCCGATGACACTTGTACTTGGATTATCTGACACCTCCCCCTGGGGCAGCCACTGCAAAAGTAGATGAAGCCCTCTTTCCTCTCTCCTTCTCCCCTCTCTCCCTCTTCCCTGTCTCCTCCTTCCCTCCCACTCTCCCTATTGTCCCAACTTCTGAGAGGCAGCAGAACACAGGGTTCTTTTGCCAAACCGCCAAGTTACTTAATCTCCCTGTGCCTCAGTTTCCCCACCTGTATAACCAGGCTGGTAATGGTACATACTTCAGAGTGAGGATTGATAATAACAAGTGCTGACACTTAATACCTGCCAGGCACTGTTCTAAGTCCCTCTGGGACTCTTGAGTTGGAACCGTGATTGTCCCCCATTTACTGAGGGGAACAGCTGGCCTGCCTGGCTGGTGGCGGGGCTGGGCTTTGAACAGAGGGACGGCCCCTGCAGAGGGCATGCGCTTCACCACCCAGCTGCACAGTCTAAGTAGGACACTTAAGGAGCTTAGAGCCCTGCCCATGTCCAGTGTTGAACACAGTCTTCTTTCTTTCTTTCTTTCTTTCTTTCTTTCTTTCTTTCTTTCTTTCTTTCTTTCTTTCTTTCTTTCTTTCTTTCTTCCTTCCTTCCTTCCTTCCTTCCTTCCTTCCTTCCTTCCCTCCCTCCCTCCCTCCCTCCCTCCCTCCCTCCCTCCCTCCCTCCCTCCCTCCCTCCTTTCTTTCTTTCTTTCTTTCTTTCTTTCTTTCTTTCTTTCTTTCTTTCTTTCTTTCTTTCTTTTAACCGGATTCTCAACAGTATCTTTTCGAATCCATCGAAATGCACAAGAACTTCTGTTTCAGACAAAGAAAAGCAGAGTGGGCTGGTGAAAAAAGTCAAGGACACACATAATCCTTAAAGAAGGGTGACTGTCATTTATCAAGCACCTGCTGTATGCGGTTTTGTGCGGCAGATGCTATCAACACACTCACGTATCCAAAGCCCCGGGTGTGTTTCACAGGTCAGAGCTCTTCTGACGGTGTCAGAGACGTCAGATGGTGTGGATACTATGACATTTTAGATGACACTCCTGGCCCAGGGCAGCACTCCACACTCCCTCACGAGGGACAGAACAGTTCTGAATAGTCACGCTGCGTGGGATTTAAAAACACCCTGTAAATAGCCTCACGGTCAGGCAAGGTCAGGGTTTGCCACCCAACGAGACGCAGCCAAGTCAGGTTCCCCGCCAATTCTCAGGGCTTCTTTGAATTCAGAATTGTGGATGGCCGAGAGGCGGTTCGGCTCTTTTCTCGCCTAAGTGGCCAGGCTGGGGACTTGGCCTGAGGTCGCTGCAGAGCCATGATTGGCACGAGAAGAGCCGATATCATACCCAGGGCTATATCATGTAATCTTCCCCACAAGCCTTGGCCTCTTATTATTCCCATTTTAGAGATGAGCAAACCAAGCTTAGGAGGGGCTAAGCAAGCTCCCCCTGCCTGCAGAATGAGCATGCTTACCGCCATGCTGGGCAGAGTTAATCATAGTCACCCCAGAGTCAGGCTATGTGGGTTCAAATTCCAGGACCTTGGGCAACTCACTTAATGTCTTCTGTTTTCCCAACCATAAAAAGGAGATGGGATAATAGTAGCTGCCTCCTAGGGTTGTGGTGAAGATTTTTTTTTAAATTGTAGTGAGAGAGAAAGGGAGAGACAGAGAGAGAGAGAGAGACAGGAGCATCAATCTGTTCCTGTATGTGCCCCGACTGGGAATCGAACCAGCAACCTCTGCACTTTGGGACGATGCTCCAACAAATGGAGCCAGCTGGCCAGGGCATGATTACATAAACTAATTGTGCTTTGACCAGAGAAACTGCCAGCAAATAATGAACCTTATTGTCACGCTTTTGGCTTCCCCATCCCTCCGTAGGGGCTTAAGCCACATTGATCGGTAGGAGGTGGCTGGCAGTTGGCAAGGCTATTGGGCAAGAGACCTTGAGAAGTGGGATCTGGGTTCTTGCCTGCAGAGTGTGGCCCTGAACTGGGGCGATGCCCATTGTTCTTCTCAGCTTGGTACCCAAGGTTGACACTCTGAAACTGAGGGATGCTAGGTCAGGAGCATCAACATGGATGTGCTCCTCCTAAAGGGAGAGGCAGTGGTATCTGGACACACAGCAGCTCCCAAACGCTGAGGGGGTGGAGCAGAGCAGGAGAGAGAAACAGGGCTGACCCATTCACTCACTCACTCATTCACTCACTCACTCACTCATGCAGCCAATACTGATTTGCCCCCCCCACTCTGTTGCAAACCTGGGCATGGCACAGGCATCCAGAGCTGGTGGACTTTATAGGGTTCTGCATGCCTGGAGCTTCAGTCGTGTGTAGAAGAAAGTTCAACAAACTCTAAAAGAGAAGGGAGCCAGGATGGGGAGCACAGTGCAGTGGATGCCCCTGGGCTTGTCTGGGGAGGCTCAGGAGAATGAAGTGCACGAGGATGTCACTTTGGACAGGCGGAATGGAGAAGAGCTCATTTTCTCCGGCGGCTTCACCCCAGTTGTCCTTGTTGGGATTTTGAGAAGTGACAGCTCTCTGGCTTGCGGTGAGACAACACAGGGGTTGGTAGACAAACAGAGCTGTTCATGAAACCGAGCGGCTTCGGGCTGGAACGGGTCACTTTTTAGTGGGCGATTTTCTGGGCCTGCTTGCTGCCCAGGGAGGCAGAATCAGGGCCCCCTTCAGAGGGGTTGGTGAAGAATTCATTAGCTCCTGGAAATGAGCCCAGGTTCACCGCCCTCCCAGCGGAGCAGGCTCGGGTTGCAGGCCTGACATCACCACAGTCTAAGTAGGGCAGAGCCTGGGCTGCCACTCTGGGCCTGGATCAAGGGGAGGAGGCAGGTGGGCAGAAGAGACCCAGAATCTGTCCCAATGATCACGGAGCCCATGCTGCTTGTATTAACTCATGCACCCGTCCCAACAACCTTGAGAGGTAGAGACTATGTCAATTGTCCCCATTTTACAGACGAGGAGACTGAGGCACAGAGGATTTGAGCCTGCGTAGTTTGGCTCCAGCCCCTCCCGGGATTGGATTAGAGGCTCTAAGCAGAAGGCGTCCTCAGACTTTCTCCCTCTGACTTTCAAGTTAAGCTACCCTGAAAGCCATCTTCCTACTGATCACCCCTCTGTGCTGATTTGTAAATCTGTTACCGGTGAGGGGGAAGGAAGGCAGTGGTAAGGAGGAACGACAGGCCGGGTTCTCAGTATCAAAGGTCTTTGCCTTCCATGGCCAAGTCCCTCACTGTCAAAGCTGGGGACATCACTGTGTGCTCTGTCACTTACAGGTTGTGTGACTGTGAGCGAGTTACCTGCCACCCCTGAACCTGACTTGCCTCTTTTAGAAAAAGGTGCTTAACATGCTCACTTCCCCAGGTCATTCAGCATCTCTCCAGCACACACCTTCTCTCAGAGTTAGATGTGGCTCCTGCGGCTTCCCCGGGACTGGGCCTCCAGGCTTCTCCCACTGCACTGTGGGCTTCCCCGGGACAAAGGCACACCTGTTCCCAACACCAGCACTTGAGGGCACCGGGGGAATGGAGATTAATTGTTGATAAATAAGGTAACTTTACAGACGGGGAAACTAAGACTCTGAGAAGTTGCATTTTACTGACCTATGCAGCTAATAAGAGACAGAGATAAGAGGACACCTGAGTTTTATCCTTCTTTTTTTATTTCTTCCTTTTTTTTTAGTGAGAGAGACAGAGAGAGGAACAGATAGGCACAGACAGGCAGGAAGGGGGAGAGATGAGAAGCATCAATTCTTTGTTGCGGCACCTTAGTTGTTCATTGATTGCTTTCTCATATGTGCCTTGACCGGGGGGCTACAGCAGACCAAGTAACCCCTTGCTCAAGCCAGTGACCTTGGGCTTCAAGCCAACCACCTTTGGGCTCAAGTCAGTGACCACGGGGTCATGTCTATAATCCCATGCTCAAACCAACGACCCCACGCTCAAGCCAGATGAGCTCGCGCTCAAGCTGGCGACCTCAGGGTTTTGAACCTGGGTCCTCTGAGTCCCAGTATGACGCTCTATCCCCTGCACCACCGCCTGGTCAGGGTCAGGCAGTGTCTTATCCTCCTTGATGCCATGCTCTTTCTGTGGTATCCTGATGCCCACCATGGAAGGACATGAGCTGGGTAGGTGACAAAGTGGTATCAAATATAGTCCCTACAGCTCAAAGACTGCCAAGCTTACCAACACTGTGATTGGGGGCCTCTCTCTCTCTCTGTAGGGACCTCCTTTAGTCCCAACCTTTAAAGCCCATCTATACGGCCTCCATACGCCCCGCCCCCCAATCTCTGCCTGCAGCGTTACCCTTCCCCTGAGACCTGTTCTGGAACACCCTCCTATTTGGCACTTCCAGGGGGTATTGAAAGGGCAGGTGGAATTTAACGTTGACAAAGCACGTCTATGGATTCCTCATCCCACCCTCCCCTTACCTGCTGTGCCCCAACCTGCCTCGCCCTCCCCACAGGATAGAGACCATGAAAGGACGTTGCCACTGACAGCCTAGACTCAGTTCAGGGCTTCATGGTGTCCTTGAATCATGAGAAGCCTGATAAATTTTTCTACACACAACTTCTATCTGAATCTCTCCTGGTGTGGGCACTAGGGACTCAGGGAAGGACAAGAAGTGGCCCCCACCCCTCACGGAGCCAAGTTTCGGTAAGGGACCATCAATACACAAAGAGACTCGTGTACATGGAATCATCACCTCGTGTCCGATGCCATGAAGGAAAGAAGCGGGCTGCTGTGTGGTAGTTGGTTTCTTTAAGCATCCAACATTCCCTTTGGAGAGTGAGGTCAGGGAAGATGCAAAAGTAGCAGTAGGCTAGATATGTAGGATGCAAAGGAGCTAGACCTGTAAGACCCTGGGAGAGTGTCCCAACCAGCGGGTACAGCAGGTTCAAAGGCCCTGAGGTAGGATTAGGTGAGACACTGGAAGGAGGCCAGTGGGGCTGGGGCCTGGTGAGCATGGGCAGAGAAGATACCAGGGGCTGGAGAAGCAGGTTGGCACTAGGCCAGGGAGGCTGTGTGTCAAGGAGGAATTCTGAAATGTCCTAAATTAAATTAGAACAAGCTAGAGGGTGGGAGAATAAGAAAGGAAACTCAGCCCATTAACAGACTCCAACAAAAGACTGCCCACGTGCCTGAATGTATGTGGAAGACTTGGATCAACTCCCAGCCTGCTGTCCAGATAGAACAACCTGCCACCAGGCACCACCGCTTCTTGCTTCTGCAGGAACTTTCCAGACAGTTGCTCAAAACCAACTCAGAAACAGCAAATACTTCTTCCCTACGGACATCGCACCTGTCCCAGAACTAGCCCCATTTCACTTTCTTCCGCCCCTTTACCTAACAACCATTGTACATTCTGTCAAAGCGAGCTACCTCTTTCTTCCCCTAAACATCATGTATAGAAGAGCCTGGTCAGTCCCAGGTCGGTGGACACGTCTGTTTTCACCTGGCCCCACTGCTGGTGGTTTGGGCCGTGTGACCTGGGACCTGGTCATTCTCTGGCTAGCACACGGCTTAGTAAACCCTTCTTTTATTTACTTATTTTTCTCTTGCTAAAGTGAGAAAGACAGACAGAGAGACAGGAAGGGAGAAAGATGAGAGGTATCAACCCATAGTTGCAGCACCCCAGCTGTTCACTGACTGCTCTCTCACATGGTGCCTTGACTAGGGGCTCCAGCTGAGCCAGTGACCCCCCTGCTCAAGCCAGTAACTTTGGGCTCAAGTCAGTGACCATGGGGTCATGCCTATGATCCCATGCTCAAGCCAGCGATCTCGTGCTCAAACTGTGTGTGCGCCTGCTCTCAAGCAGAATAAGTTCAAGCTTAAGCTGGCGACCTCAGGATTTCAAACCCGGGTCCTCAGTGTCCCAGGTTGATGCTCCATCCACTGTGCCACCGCCTGGTCAGGCAGTAAACCCTTTCTTTCAGAAAAACTTTCAGTCATGAAGGTTTTGGTTTAACCACGTGACTTCTACCTTTGGGAGCTGGTTTACCTCTTAGTCTGGGGATTCTCTTGCAGCCACCTGTGTTCTGAGCACATCCCAGTTCGCCTGCTGAAACTTCATGAATTCAAGCCTCGCGAATTTGTAGCCTTGCGGATGCAGCTGAATCACACACCAGAGGAGAAGCAGGCTGGCACCGCGCCAGGTGGTGCTGAGAAAATTGCCGCTGAGATGGCGGCAGGGATGCTGAGGGACCTCAAGGCCCTTGGCTCTTTGCCCCCAGAGCTCCTGCTTCCGGAAACACGGCTGATTTTTTTTTTAATTTAGTGAAAGGTGGGGAGACAGAGACAGACTCCCGCATGCACTCGACTGGGATCGATGGGGCAAGCCCACTAGGGGGCGATGCTCTGCCCATCTGGGCTGTTGCTCCCTTGCAACTGGAGCCATTCTAGCGTCTGGGGCGGAGGCCATGGAGCCATCCTCAGCACCCAGGCCAACTTGCTCCAATCAAGCCATGGTGGCAGGAGGGGAAGAGAAAAGAGAGAGAGAGAGAGAGAGAGAGGGAGAAGTGAAAGAGGGAGAGGTGGAGAAGCAGATGAGCACCTCCTCTGTGTGCCCTGACTGGTTCTGGGGACATCCACACATCGAGCTGATGCTCTACCAACCGCCAAACATGACTGATTTGAGATCCCAAATAACCCCACTTATTAAGAAATTCCTACAAATCCCAGATGAGATGTAACCACTTTCTCAACACAAAACTGAGTTGTTCTCTGTCATTTATTTATTTTAATTGTAATAATGTAGACATAAAATTTATTATTCTAACCATTTTTTAAACTTTATTTTTAAGATTTTATTTATTGATATTTTTGAGAGAAAGGAAGGTGTGTGTGTGTGGTGGGATAGAGCAGGAAACAGCAACTTGTAGTAGTTGTTTCTCATGTGTGCCTTGACCAGGCAAGCCTGGGGTTTCAAACTGGTGACCTCAGCATTCCAGGTCAACTCTCTGTCCACTGTACTACCATTGGTCAGGCCTAGTTTAACCCCCCCTTTTTTTTTTAAGTAGGAGAGAGGTTTATTTAAAGTAGAAGCAATGGTCTGATTCTTTATTATTATTTTTTTTAATTTTTATTTTTTTTTTACAGAGACAGAGAGTCAGAGAGAGGGACAGATAGGGACAGACAGGAACTTAGGGAGATGAGAAGCATTAATCATTAGTTTTTCATTGCGACACCTTAGTTGTTCATTGATTGCTTTCTCATATGTGCCTTGACCGTGGGGCTACAGCAGAGCAAGTGACCCCTTGCTCAAGCCAGCAACCTTGAGTCCAAGCTGGTGAGCTTTTTTCACTCAAACCAGATGAGCCCGCGCTCAAGCTGGCGACCTCGGGGTCTTGAACCTGGGTCCTCCACATCCCAGTCCGATGCTCTATCCACTGCGCCACCACCTGGTCAGGCTAGTTTAACCCTTTTTAAGAACACACTATCAGGTGGTGGCACAGTGGATAGAGTGTTGGTCTAGGATGCAGAGGACCCAGGTTCGAAACCCCGAGGTCACTGGCTTGAGTGCAGGGTTGCTGGCTTGAAGCCCAAAGGTGGCTGGCTTGAGTCCAAGGTTGCTGGCTTGAGCAAGGGGTCACTTGCTCTGCTGTAGCTCCCCCCCACTCCCCGTCAAGCTACATATGAGAAAGCAATTAATGAACAACTAAGGTGTTGCAATAAAGAATTGATGCTTCCCTCTGGCCATATAGCTCAGTTGATTAGAACATCATCCTGATATGCAAAGGTTGCTGGTTCGATCCCTGGTCAGGGCAGATACAGGAACAGATTGATGTTTCTGTCTCTCTCTAATCAATCAATAATTTTTTAAAAAAAAAGAATTGATGCTTCTCATCTCTCTCCCTTCCTACATCCATCACCATTGTTCATCTCCAGAACTTTTTCATCCTCCCAAGCAAAAACTCTGGACCCCATTAAACACTAACCCTCTATTCTCCTTCCTCAAGTTTCTGGTAACTACTCTTCTACTTCCTGTCTCTATGACCTTGACTCCTCCAAGTACCTCCTATACGTAGAATCATACAGTATCTGTCTTTTTGTGACTGGCTTATTTCACTCAGCATAATGTCCTCAAGGTTCATTCATGTTATAGCATGTGTTGGAGTTTCCTTCCTCTTTAAGGCTAAATGATATTCCACTGTGTGTGTGCGCGTGTGTGCGTGCACGTCATATTTTGCTTATCCATTCCTCTGTTGATGGTCACTTGGGTTGCTTCCACCATTTGGCTCTTGTGAATAAGATTGTTATGAACACAACAACAAAAATCTGTTCAAGATGCTGCTTCCTGTTTCTTTGGGTATGTGCACAGAAGAGAAATTGCTGGATCATATGTTTACTCTATTTTTGATTCTTTGAAGAGCTGCCATACAGTTCCCCATAAAAGCATGAGAAATCTCCAGGGGTCGATAGAGAGGGAGTCAGGGCTGCCCTCCAGCTGTTTGCTGAACTCTGTAACCCAGATGTTGGTTGAGGGAGTAGGGGCCGCAGCCTCTGTGAAGGCTGAACATTCACCCATCTGCCAGCAGAGATTATTGAGGAAAGTTGTCCGACCATCTGGACTCAAGGAGGAAGGGAAAAAAGGTCCTTTGAAAATCTGTGCCCACCATGTGAGGCTTGCCCCACGTGAGTCTGGGGCTTGAATGTATACCACCTTGGTGACCCAGAAAGAAACAAATTCAAAAGTTATGTCTGGCTTTGCTTCTCCCCCAAGCATCGCCCATGGCAAGGCCTGGGTGCAGGGAAGTTTGTTTGGGAAGTGGTCCCAGGCAGCAAGGAGGTGAGGGAAGGGACAAAAGTGTAAAGGGGGAGGTGATATGAGCTGGTACTGTGGGGACAGAGGGCCAGATCCTGCTGAGACCCCAGGGAAACTGTGGGAGCAGCTCAGAACACCCCCCAAGGGGCGCAAGGCTGGGTGTCTGTCATCCTCTGCTCAGGGTTGCTCCTGGGGGTAGGGGCCTAACTCTGCCTCCATCTACGGCACAGCCGGGAATGCCCTCATGGAGGATGCAGAAAGACACAGGGGCCTGCCGGAGATGTGTCCCCCGTGTCTTTTAGGGCTGGCCGAGAGGTGAGTCCCTGGCAATGTTTACCCCATCAAATTAAACAGTCCTGGTACCAGTTCCGGGGGTGGGGGTGGGGTCTAGGGGAAGGCCCACACCCTCCATAGCAGGCTCGCAGGGTTTCATCGTGAGGTGCCTAGCAGAATGGGAGTTCAGGCCCACCGTTTCAAAGCACTGTCTACCCCTGGCTGTATTTCCAGTCTTCAGCCACAGCACACTCCTTCATGCTTGCAGGCCTTTGTACATGCCGTGCCCTGTGGATTTACCTCAAATGTCACCTCCCTGCAGAGCCCTGGCTGCGGCCCTTCCCAAACCCTAGCTGACCCAGTCTCCTCCCTCTGTTCCCTTGGGCGCTGCAGCTGCATGTCCCACGGCACAAGCTTTTGTTTATACGGGTCTTTCCTGCCTTAGTTTTGACTGCTGCCACCTCTGCCCAGCCCAGGAAACCCATGTGACACAAACAGATAACAGAGTCATGCAATGTACTGCTCTCTCGCCCCTTCTTCCAGGGAGAGCCTCGCTGTGGAAGAGTTAGTTGGTCAACTTAGTTTTGATATCCTTGTGGCTTTGAACATTATAATATTTAATTCTTTAAAACAGTTTATGAAGTTCAGACCAGGTCTCCCTTTAAAGTGTGGGTGTTTTGTTTTGTTTTTTAAATGAAGGTGAGATTGACCTCCCATTTGTTAGTGGAGTTTTAAACACACCCTCAGTTCAGGGCACGCGAAGTGGGGGTGAGGGGTGGCTGGCACTGCCCAACCCAGGCGACGGGCTTGGCCTGGCAGCAGTCCCCTGGGAACTTGCTGTACTGAGGGCTTTCTTCTGCAGGAGGACAGGAAGCCCAGCTGAGGCTCTGGGACAAGCCTGGGGCTGCCAGAACTTCTTGGGCAACCACAGGGACATGCCAGTCTTTCAACTGCTCTGCAACCCCGGTTGTTAAGGACAGGGTACAGGGACTTGGCGCCCAGGTGCCTTCACAGGCAGCCTTGACAGTCACGGGTCACGTTTCCATACCTGGAACTTTAGAAGCATATTGTTCCTGAATGGCAGATTTGGTCACAAGTCATGTGTGTTGAGGAGGCAGAAACTGGGAAAGTGACTTTGAGTGGGTGTTGTCATCCCAGGATCAAGTCCCCGAGAGGGGGTGGAGGTGCAGGTATCTATACCGTGCAGACAGCCCCTCTTACCTTTTTTTCTTAAGCTCAGATTTGATACCAGGAATCATACCCATCAACAAAGATTGAAGCAAAGGAAAAATGATCAGTTAGACTCAGAGTCATTTTCTGATTCATCAGGCTTGATGGATTTTTTGCTTCTCATACTGGGGGACTTCCCCCTGAGCCAGTGACCCCCTTGCTCAAGCCAGTGACCATGGGATCATGTCTATGATCCCACACTCAAGCCGGCAACCCGGTGCTCAAGCCGGCGACCTTGGGGTTTTGAAACTGGGACCTCAGCATCAGTTTAATGCTCTATCCATTGCACCACCGCCTGGTCAGGCAGTGTTGGTTTTTTTTAGAGTAAGGGTTGTCAAACTACAGTTTGTGGGCCTGTTTTTGTATGGCCTGGGAGCTAAGAGTGTTTTTTACATTTTTCCATGACTGGGGGGAAATCACAAGGATTATAATATTTCATTGACATGCGAAAAGTGCAGGAATTCAGATTTCTGTGTCTTCGGATAAAGTTTTATTGGACAGAGCCAGGCCCTTTTACTTACAGATCGTCTGGAGCGGCTTTCTCTGCAGCGGTCGAGCGGCGCAGCAGGGACAGGACGGCCATGAAGCTGAACGGCGTTGCTGTTCTACAGAATGCTCGTTGAGCCCTGGGTTAGAATATTGGGGACGAGGCCGTTAATGATGTCGCTCATCTGTGGCCCTTGGCAACACAGCATTGCCTACCTATCTGGTGTACGACCGAACGAATGAATAAGTGATCGAATGGAGTGAACAACCCAGGTCACGTGGTCACACACAGAGGTTGAAATGCTGCTGTCCCCAATCGGGGCTGCAGGGGCGCCTGGAAGAGCACGTTGCGGGCACGGCCCCTGCAGCCTAATGGACAGGGAGGGCTGTGCCGAGGTGAGGAGTCTCCAGGCTTCAGGAAACTGTCCCGTCAGCCGCTAAGCTAGCACCGCTCAGAACACACCTGTCCCGGGCCGACATCAGTGCCACTCCCTCTTCTCAGAGGCAGGAATGCCGGATTACCTAATGTCTGTCTCAGTCTGCTCGGGCTGCCCTAACCGAGCACTGCACGCTGGACGGCTTGAGCAACACACATTTGTTTTCTTACAGTCGGGGGTGGGGCTGGCAGTTCAGGATCAGGGTGCTGGCCAGTTAGGCTCTCCCCAAGGCCTCACGTGGTCATCCCGCCGAGTGCGCATGCCCGGTGTCCCTCTCCCTTCCTGTGTGTCCTGTTGGTTTAGCGCCCGCCCGTCTGACCACGTTGAACCTTAATCACATCTTCCAAGGCTCCGTCTCCAAACGTGGTCACCTTCTGAGGTTTGAGGAGTTAGGACTTCAACGTGTGAACTTTGGAGGAACACCATTCAGCCCAAAATAATTTCCTTTCCATCAGAGACTGTCTGCACCGGGGCCCTGTCCTTGGTTGCGGGAGGGGAGCTCGCTATCAGGCCTTCCTGCGGCTCCTGCCTCCTGCCTTCCCACCTGCGGAGGTCCTGAGGGTCTGCCAATGCCCAGACATTGGGACAGGACCCTGGGAACTGGCCTCCCTGGCCCCTGCTGATCTGCCTTCTGTCCTAGCTGCCCTCTTCCCGATGGAGCTGGGAACCCCACCGCCACTGGCCCCAGAGTCTGAGTCTGTCCCCCGAGTCCTCCCGTGACTGCCTCTCCCCAAGCTCCCAGCCCCAGACCATTCAACTCTTTCTGGTGATGAGAAAAAATTGCAAATTTGTCCCACAGCCCAGAATTCCTGAGTGCCCAGCCTCAATGCCCAGTTGGTATGTGTTCAGGTGAGGAAGAGGAGCCGGTGAACAGGAGTCGCGTTCTTCCCTCCTAGAGCGGGGAAACAAAATCCTCATTATGCCACAGCTTACTAGGTGATGCTGACACAGGCAAGCTCTCCACCCAGCAATGGCCTCTGCAAACCTCTGCTCTGCTGAGACTCCCCCCCCCCCCCCCCCCAGCCTCCTGTGTCCCTAAATGATGCCAGCTTGGGCTCAGAGAGAAAACAGACCATCGGGGCTGCTGGCCTTGAACTTGTGGCTTTCTGCCAGGACCCATGGAACACCCTCACCCCCCTGCCCCCCATCCCTGCAGTGAAGGGGTCTGGCTGCAAGCCAAGTGCCCTTCCCACAACCCCAGCCCCATCCTCAATCACCTCCTCGACATTTTGGTCTTGTTGAAACAAACCTTTTAACTTTAGAATTAGTTATATTTACAGAAAACTCGCAAAGATCTCACAGAAAGTTCCTATATTCCCTCCCTCCCCTGCCCTGCCGTTTCTTTCAATAACGTTCTACATTATTGTGGTACCTTTGCCACAAACAATACATTATTATTAACGACAGTCCACACTTTATTCAAACTTCCTTAGTTTTTACCTAATGGCCTTTTCTTATTCCAGGAGCCCACCCAGGCCACCACATGACCCTTACTCGTCCTGTCTCTCCTCAGGCTCCAATCAACTGTGACAGTTTCTTAGACTGTTCCTGTTTATAAGGACCTTGACAGTTTTGAGAGGTGGTGATCAGGTATTTTGCTGTGTCCGTTGAGACCTGCCTGCTGTTTTTCTGGTGGTTAGACTGGGCTTATGTGTTCTAAGGAAGGGAGACCACAGGGGGAGTCAGGCCATTCTCATCATGTAACATCAAGGGTGACTTACCGCTGTTGATGTTGACCTTGATCTCCTGGCTGAGGTGGTGTTTGCCCAGTGTTTCCACTGTCAAGTTCCTCTCTGTCCCCCTTCCATTCGGAGACCAGGTAGGTGCAGCCCTCATAGTGGGTGGGGAGTTATGCGTCACTTCCCTGAGGGGTCAGCATCTACGTCAATTATTTATAATTCTCCTGTACACGAGATCTGTCTCCCCCACTTTCTAACCACCCAGTCACCTCTTTGTATCGGTATGGACTCATGGGTGTTTATTTTGTACTTCGAGTTGTCATCCAACACGACACTATTTACTTTGTTGCTCAAATTGTTTCCACCGTTAGCCCCTGGGGGCTGATTGTGTCCCTTTGACATGGTCCCTTAGTTTTGGTTTCTGAGCACTTTCTCTCTTTCTGGCTTTCCAAGAGGCTCCGACTCCTCTGATATATCCCTTCCTGCATCCTAGAATCAGCCACGTCTCCCAGGAGTCTCGGGTCCTATTACTGAGTACAGAGGGGTTAGAAACTTGGATCTGTGCGCTCCTTGTTACTTGGGTGCCATTGCTTCCAGCCCTCTTAGGGGACAACATTTGAAATGGGTGTGTAAATACAAGCAGCCTGTGTCTCTATGCCTGACTACAATTTCTGTAGTTATCCACCTGTATTTCTATAATATTAAGCTAAACGTGAGTCAAGCTGATGCCTCCCCTCATTTCCGGAGCTGTTCAGGCAACAAATAGTGTTTTTCCTCCCCTACCTCCTTCATTGAGGTTGTCACACACGTGTAATGGCGTTAGATTCTTTGTCACGGTCTGTATTCCATCCTGGGCTCCCCCAACCCCCAACTGATTTTTAAAAAGGTGTGTATCCATTGAGGCTTGCTCAGTGCGAGGAGCTCCGGGGGCTCTGACAATGTAAGGTCACACATCCACAGTGTCACACAGAACAGGTTCACCGTGCCCCCCACCCAGCACCCTGTGCGTCACCCCACCTGTTCAGCCCTCCTCCCAGCCCTTGGCAACCACTGGTCTGTTTTCAACCTCCCTTTCCTGCATTTTACCCATACTTGACTTTCTCCACAGGCTCCTGCCTACCAGTATTTAGCATCTTTTAAAACCCTGCTCTCAGAGCAACTTGGGTACCTCCCACTACGGTGTCACCTGTCTTTCCCCTTCAGAGCCAAACTCAGTATTTGCCCTCCGCCTGACTTTTCTCTTTGCCACCGCCACTGCCCCTGCCAAAGTCACCGATGGCTTCCCTGTTGCTAACCGCAGGGGGTCCTCCTCCCCTTGTGACCACCTCCCCATGCCAGAAGCCCAGGGCACCCTTCTCCCTCTGCCCTGCCTCTCCCTGGTGACTCACTCCCTCTCCAGCACTTATGGGCATCTGTGTCCTGGAGGCTCCTGTGTGCTCACCTCCTGGCCAGACTTGTTTTGAACGTCAGCTGCCCTGACTGTCAGAGGGCCTCCTGCTAGGATATTCTCACGGGCGCTTACGACGAAGTGGGAGTCACACCAACCTTGGCCTCTCGCTGCCCAGCGCGGGACTGAAGTCACCACAAAGTCAGGAATATTAAAAAAAATTTTTTTTTAATTAAAAAAAAATACAGAGGTAAAATATTTTTAAAAAATCAATTAGCGGCCAGGCTATGTCCTAGCTTTCTTTTTTTTGTACATGTGGCCTCATGCTTTCTGGCCTGCCGCTCCCTGTCACCACATTGGGGGAGCTGCAGTGAGTGATAGAATTGTTAAAGGAAGCCTTTTTTTTTTTTGTATTTTTCCTAAGTTAGAAGTGGGGAGGCAGTCAGATAGACTCCTGCATGCACCCTACCAGGATCCACCCAGCATGCCCACAAGGGAGCCATCCTTAGTGCCAGGGCCAACTTTGTCCCCATGGAGCCTTGGCTGCGGGAGAGGAAGAGAGAGAGAGAAAGGAGAGGGGGGAAGGGTGGAGAAGTGGATGGGCACCTCTCCTGTGTGCCCTGACTGGGAATTGAACCCAGGAATTGAACTTCTGCACACTGGGCCGATGCTCTACTGCTGAGCCAACCGGCCAGGGCAGCCTTTTTCTACAATAACTTCACATCCCTGCGTTTGATGATGAGCTTCATTAATCTACTCCGTGAAACCCAGCTCACCTTCTGTTAACCGGGTCCCAGAGCATGGCCTGCGGCTGCCGTGATATCTCCTGGGCAACAATAGATAGAGGGGAGGTGGGAACAGAAAGAAGCCATATTTGATTGCTTGAGGTTCAATATCTCATTTTTGCAAGTTTTGCAAAACCATTTGACCGTGAGAGCACCCATAAGGGGTGCTGACCCTTAAACTCGGCTCTCCTCTGTGGCCAGCCCCTGCAGGGGTTCCTAACTCAAGCTGTTTCAACGTTCCAGGACAGGCGCACATACGGTTCTCTTAAGGACCTGTGTACATTTTCTGCCTGGTGATTCCGAAAGAAAAACAATGCTTTAAAAACGTGTTTACACAGGCATTCACAAAAGCATCATTCATCATAGCCACACGGCATAAAAACCCAAATGTTCATTAACTGACAGACAGACAAACAGAATGTGGTCGATCCACGTGATGGAACGTGCGTCAGCATAAGAAGAAATGGAACACCGGTACATGCTACAACATGGATGGACCCTGGAAACAACTACAATCTACTCCGTGAAAGGAGCTAGACACTAAAGGCCACAACGTCATAGGTTCCACTGACACGAATACCCAGAACGGGCAAATCTACAGAGATGGGAAGTAAATTTCTGGTTGCTAGGGCTTGGGGGGTGGGGAGTGAGAATTAGGAGGTGATGGCTAAGGGGGACGAGGTTTCTTTTTGTAGTAAAAATATTCTATAATTGATTGCAATGATGTTCACACCTACCTGTGAACAGACCAAAAGCAAAGTGTAGGTGAATTGTATGGCGCATGAATTTGAGCTCAATAAAGCTGTCACCAAGAAACAAAACAAAGCAGACCCTTGCTGATTGCTTTAAGGCAGGGGTCGGGAAAACTTTTTGGCTGAGAGAGC
This sequence comes from Saccopteryx bilineata, assembly GCF_036850765.1. NCBI lineage: Eukaryota > Metazoa > Chordata > Mammalia > Chiroptera > Emballonuridae > Saccopteryx > Saccopteryx bilineata. Next base: position 287,075,070 of record NC_089492.1, read on the forward strand.
CATGAAGGTCACATATTTTAAAATGTAATTCTGTGAGAGCCATACAACGACCCTTATGCCTTACACATTATCCAATAAAAATTTGGTGTTGTCCTGGAGCACAGCTGTGATTGGCTCCAGCCACCCGCAATGTTGAACATGAGCGGTAGGAAATGAATGGATTGTAATACATGAGAATGTTTTATATTTTTAACGTTATTATTTTTTTTATTAAAGATTTGTCTGTGAGCCAGATGCAGCCATCAAAAGAGCCACATCTGGCTCACGAGCCATAGGCTCCTGACCCCTGCTTTAAGGCAATATTTACTTATGTTAGTAATTCTCGCAATTGGGAGCAAGGAGCATCCCTGTGAATTCTCAGGCTGATTCAGAGTTACAGTTACTTTTACAACCCCAACTTGCAGCAGCAGCACAGGCGGCTTATTCAGAGGTGCCTAAAGCCGCACCTGCAGGGACCTGGGAGGTGTCCTAAGCTGGGAGGGGGGTCTTGCAAATCGAGCTGGAACAAAAAGGAAACAGGTCGTGCACAAAGCAAAAAGGGCCACACTTGTTTCAGCTTCCAGAGATGTCATCTCTCTGCACTCGAAGACGCAAACTTGGTCATTGGAACTTGGGACAGTTTTGCAGGTGACGACATTTTAGCCATGTCTGCAGGACGGTTGCTCCGCCTCAGAGAGAGAAGCCCCTTTCTGATGCCAGAGCAAACAAAGACAGGATTGCAGCAGCAGAGTTAGGAAACAGCAGCAAAGCAGCCAAAGAAGTTGATCCCAGAAGCTAAACTGAGCGGAAGTGTCACACACACACACACACACACACACACACACACACACGGTGCCACTGAAGGTGATCCATCATGGGGAGGGGAGACGAGGGATGGGGGATGGACAGACACACAGACGGAGGCCAGGTGTGTTTTCTGAGCAATGATGGAAACTTTGCTCTTGCTCAGATCCCAGCTGCCCCTGCAGACCTCTGGGCCTCCTTTGCACATTAGTGGTGAACCGGTTTTCCCTCTCTGCGATCAGGGAGTCGTTGAAGCAGCTGGTTTTAATTTCCCTGTCACCATTGGCACCAACAACTCCTCTGGGCAGGAGGCCCACTGCTGAATTAAATGGTAATCCGCTCCCCCCAAAAATATGTTGACCTAGAACCTTTCAGGGTCTTGACATGGGATCATCCCAGGTCATCGAGAGGGGCCCTAAATCTAATGACTAGTGTCCTTATATGAGATAGAGGAGGAGGGAACACACACAGGACAGACCTGGGCTTGGGGTGATGCAGCCACAAGCCAAGGGACACCTAGAGCCACCAGCAGCTGGAGGAAGTGAGGAAGGACCCTCTCTTACAGCGTCCGGAGGGAGGGATGTCCTGCCGTCACCTTTATTTTGAACTTCTGGCCTCTGGAACTGTGTGAGCAAACATTTCTGTTGTTTTCAGCCAGTTGGTGGCCATTTATTATGACAGAGCCAGGAAATTACTACAGTTCTTCTGACTAATCTGTATGATATTTTAAAACAAAGCAGCATGTACTGCCTGCCAGGGACTAGGTTCATTGAACATTAACCTATTTACACCATCGAATCCTTGGACTAACCTGCATGGAGGACACTATTTACATTCTCATTTTGCCCAGGTGGGAGGGAGTGCAATGGGTTGAGCGACTCAGCCGTGTCTGGGTCAGGGCCGGCTGTGTGACAAGCTCCCCCAGTGCTCTTGGCCTTTGCTGCCTAATACTCTGACCACCAAATCAAATGCTCAGCCTCTGCCTACTCTTCCCTTCGAGCTTTGATTCTGTGTACCAGGTAGGACTGCTGGGACCTTAGGGGCCATCGAGGCAATTCAAGGGTTAAACCCGAGCCTTAAGTGGCCAGGCTTCTAAACAGTCCTGGAGGTCTCCTATCACCCTGCCCAGGAGGACCCGCTCCTACAGCAGTGTCCTGCCCCTGCCACCCCAAGTCCCCTTGACAGGACAGGGATGCTCAGCCAGGCAGGGAAGGAGAGGTGAGAGCTAGAAGCCTCCCCAGAGGTCATCTGCCAGTGCAGGCCAAACACACGCTGCCTGCTGCTTCACGTAAGCATTAGTGATGGCCAGATGGTGAGGGCTCGGCAGGGCACAGACGGGGCCCTGTGAGAAGGGGTAGTGATCAAGAACAGTGTACAAGGGCGACTGGGCTCACTGAGACCCTCAGGCGGTGGGGAGCCTTGTCCCTGCACACGGCCATAGCTTCTAAGGACGGATGGCTCTTCTCGCCCAGCCGCCCCTCATTTCTCATTCTTGTGCCCCAGAAGAAAGAAGTATTGGTTGTCACAAAACATTTAATGATGCGTAAATAGCATGGATCCTGGGGTGCAGGGCTCCAAGGGATACCTCTCAAGGCAAGGGACTTTAGTCCTGTGACCTTTCCCTGCAGGGAGCTGGTCCCTCTGTCAGGCAGGAACAAGTGAACTGGGAAGGTCACCGGAGCTGCCTCTGTCAGCCTCTGCCCCTGTCCTGCCCTGAATGACAGCTTCCAGGAGCCGGGGTGGGAAGCGCCGGCCTGGGGGACTGGTGTAGCCTGGCTCCTCCGGGCAGGCCCCACTCGGGGAGGTTATTATAACCCCCAGCCGCTGCCAGGGCTCCTGGGTCAGACTGGGTTGTTTGAGCCTCCTATACGGAGTTTGTTTCTCTTCCCAATGAGAGTGAATTTGAACAGAGCCAGGTGAACCCAGGATCAAACTGCAGGATCGATCGTGTTCCCCATCCTCTGTCAAGGCCTCGAGGGTTCAACTGTCCGGTTTGTTTTCCACGCCCCTCCTTTCCCTTTATGGTGAGTGGGTGGGAAACGGTGGGGCTGAGGGGGTGTGGGGGTGTGATTCCCAAGAGCATCTGCCTAGAATCCTTCCTTGTCCTGATTGTGTCCTTCGCAGGGAGGGACACAAAAGAGCTTCACGGTTAGTGACAAAGTAGACAGAAGATCCTGGAGAGAAGGCCTCTGGGAGCATCCACTGCGGGGCTCCGGGTGTGGGGCGCTGGGCTGCGAGGGGTGGGGATGCGGGCCTGTGGTTTTTTTAAAGCAGAAAAACCACACAATCACAAGGCTGCAGGGCGCAAGGCTGTGGGAGGTGGGGGTAGGGGGACTCTGGGTAGGGGACATGGGGCTGCGGGGCACAGGGTGCAGGATGTGGGGCTGCAGGGCAATGGGCTGCGTGTCAGAAGCATGTGGGGCAGAGGGCTGCGAGGCAGAGGGCTGCAGGGCTCGGGACTGCAGGGCGGAGGGCTGCGGGGCTCAGGGCTGAGGGCTGTGAGGCAGAGGGCTGCGGGGCTTGGGACTGCGGGGCGGAGGGCTGCGAGGCAGAGGGATGTGGGGGAACGGGGCTGCGGGGCGGAGGGTTGCGGGGCTGGGGACTGCGGGGCGGAGGGCTGCGAGGCAGAGGGCTGCGGAGGAACGGGGCTGCGGGGCTCTAGGCTGCTCTGACCCCCATGGCCCCGGGCACTTGTGCTTTCATGGTTCTCTTCCTCCATACAAAATATTAAAAGTTGTGTTTTTATAACTGTGTTATAAATACAAACATGATTCAGGCTGGATTCCTTATTATATATTTACTACTAGTATATGTATTTTTTTCCTTCTGATTTTATAAAGTAAAACATTTTTGTGGCTCCCAAAGGCATCAGGAAGTCGCCCGGTGCTCCTGGGGCCTCCCTCCCCTGCTGTTTTATTCTTTAACAGTTGGTTGTGCAAAGTGATTTACATACAAAGTCATATTTCTCCTCCACAGGCTCATGGGGGGGAAGGGCCTTGCGACCCCCCAACCCACAGATGTGGACACTGAGTAATTAGATCTCGTCCAAGGTCACACACAGCTGGGGCAGACCCACAGCTCGTGGCCCCTCAGCCTTGTTCTTAACCTGGCTGCTGGATGCCTCCTCACTCACATTTGACTTTGGAGCGTTTACAGGCCCACAGTTCACTGTAAAAACTGCACACAGCCGCCCGGAGGCCTTGTTAATCAGTTGCCACTTGCACCTGGCCCAGTGGGTACCACCTGGAACAGAAAGTACAGTACAGACGGCACCGCAGGGCTGCGGCCGGGCCAGGAGCTGGGCCCCGCCGGCCGGTTCCCTGCCTTCTGTTCCCTGGGCTCAGAGTTCTCAGTGTTCTCCAGGACACCAGGCAGCCAGAGCCCTGCAGCCTCGCTCTCCCCAGGGCCATTGCCCTGTGAGAATGAGTAAAGTGCGTCTCTTTCTCAAGACCCTTGACTGCAGGAAACTGGTGCAATGAATGTACGAATCTGTGATTTCCAGGACATCTGTGCTATGAATGGTGCTCCGTTCAATGTGTGATGTGCCTAACCAGGAAGGGCAGCCTTGCCCAGGCCTCCCAGATGCCCCAGCCCCACCGCCTGCTTTCAGGAGATTTCTGATCTAAGTGATCACAGGGCTGGTACACTGAATCATTCCCTTGGCACCACGGCCAAGTGGGATTCACCCTCTACAAGGCTGGTCCAACATTTTAAAAAAATCAATTAATATAACTTATCACATCAATAGGTTAAAGCAGAAAAACCACACAATCATATCAGTAGAGGCGGAAAAAGCATTTGATAAAATCTAACACCCAGCCATGATTTAAAAAAACAAAAACAAACTCTCAGCAAACTAGAAATAGAGGGGGATCTTCCTTAACTTGAAGAAGAACATCTACAGGAAACCTACAGCTCACATCACACTTAATGGTAAGAAACTCAAAGCTTTCCCACAAAGATCAGAAACAAGAATGTCCCAACTTTTTTTTTTTTTTAAGAGAGAGAGACAGGAACATTGAGCTGTTCCTGTATGTGCCCTGACTGAGGATCGAACCAGCAACTTCTGCACCTCAGGAGGACACATCAACCAACTGAGCTATCTGGCCAGGGCTTTTTTATGTATTGATTCATTTTCAGAGAGACAGAGAGAGGAATGGAGAGAGAGGGGAAGGGGAAGGGAAGCATTCATTTGTTGTGCCACTCAGCCGTGCATTCATTGGTTGCCTCCTGGGTGTGCCCTGATCCAGGGTTGAACCTGCAACTTTGTCATTTTGGAAGGACTCTCTAATTGACTGAGATAACTGGCCAGAGCAAGAACATCCCATGTTATCACTGCTTTTCAAGATCATACTAAAAGTCTCAGCTAATGCATTAAGAAAAGGAAATAAGCCTGACCTGTGGTGGCACAGTGGATAACACATCAACCTGGAAATGCTGAGGTCGCTGGTTCGAAACCCTGGGTTTGCCTGGTCAAGGCACATATGGGAGTTGATGCTTCCAGCTCCTCCCCCCTTCTCTCTCTCTGTCTCTCTCTCTCTCCCTCTCTCTCTCCTCTCTAAAAATGAATAAAGAGAAAAAAAAGAAAAGGAAATAAAAAGTATACATCTTGGGAAGAAAGAAAACTGTCTTTATTCATAGATAACATGATTGTTCATGTAGGAAATCTGAAAGAATTGACTAAAAAACTCTTGGAACTAATAAGTAATTTATCAAGGTTGCAGGAAACAAGGTTAATATACAAAACTCAATTGTTTTCCTGTATACCATGAACAAACAAGTGGAATTTGAAGTAAAAAACATATTATCATTTATATTAGCACCTCCCCCCCCAAAATGCTTAGGTAAAAATTAACCCAGATTTATATAAGAAATCATGACATTCTGATGAAAGGAATCAAAAAACTAAATAAATGGATATTTCTATGTTCATAAATAGAAAGACTCAATATTTTCAAGATGTCATTTCTTCCCAACTTGATCTATAGAGTCAACGCAATCCCATCAAAATCCCAGCAAGTTATTTTGTGAATGTTGACAAACTGATTCAAAAAGTTACACTAAGGGGCAAAAGACCCAGAACAGGTAACTCAGTATTGAAAGAGAAGAACAAAATTGGAGGACTGGTGCTATCTGACTTCAAAACTTAATACAGTAGAGTGTCTGGCCGGGTAACTCAGTTGGTTAGTGTTGTCCGAATACACCAAGGTTCTGGGTTCGATCACCGGTCAGTACACATATAAGATTCAACCAATGAATGCATGAATGAGTGGGACAATAAATTGATGTTTCTCTCTCTTCCTCTCTCTTTAAAAATCAATAAATAAAAAATTTAAAAAACTTACTATAAAGCTACAGTAATCAAGACAGTGTGGTATTGTCACAAGAACGGACAAAAGATCAATGATCCACATAATCAACTGGTCTTTAACACAGGAGGAAAGGCAGTCTCTTCAACAAATGGTGCTTAAACAATGGGACATTCACATGCAGAAAATGAATCTAGACACAGACCCGACACCTTTCACCCAAATTAACTCAAAATAGATCCTACGCCTAAGTGTAAAATGCAAAACTACTCACCTCCTAGAAGATAACATAGGACAAAATCCAGATGACCTTAGGCATGGTGATAACTTTTTAGACATGACACTTTTAGATCCGACACCAAAGGCATGATCATGAAAGAAAGAATTGGTAAGTTTAAAAAAAAACAAAACTGCTCTGTGAAAGACAATGTCAAAATAATGAGATGGCAGTTCACAGATGGGGAGAAAATCTTTGCAAAATACATACAGTACCTGATAAAGGACTGTTATTCAAAATATGCAACCCCCCCCCCACAAACCCTCTTAAAACTCGACAATAAGAAAATGAACAACCCAGTTGAAAGATAAGCAGAAAATAGACACCTCAGCAAAGAAGATATACAGATGGCAAATAAGCAAATGAAAAGATGTTCAGCAGGAAATTGCAAATTAAAACAAGGGGATAGCACTGCACACCTACCAGAAGAGCTAAAATCCGGAACATTGACAACCCCAAGTGCTGGTGAGGGTGTGGAGCGGCAGAAATCTCACTCACTGGTGGGACTGCAACATGGTGCAGCCACTTTGAAAGGCAGATTGGCAGTTTCTTACAAAACTAAACACGCTCTTACCATACAATCCAGCAAATCACACTCCTCGGTGCGTACCCAAGGGAGTTGAAAACTTACGTCCACACAAAAACCTGCACATGGGTGTATATAGCAGCTTTATTCATAATTGTCCAAACAGGGAAGCAATCAAGATGGCCGTGAGTAGGTGAATGGATAAATGAACATTCAGACAATGGAATATTATTATTATTCAGCGCTAAAAAGAAATGAGCTATCAAGCCATGACAAAGCTTGGAGAAACCTTAAAGGCATATTACTAAGTGAAAAAAGCCAATCTGGAAAAGGTTACATGCTGTGTGATTCCAACTACATATATATGACATACTGGAGAAAGCAAAACTATAGAGACGGTAAGAAGATGAATGATTCCCAGTGGTTGGAGGGAAGGGCTGGATAAACAGGCAGAGCGTAGGGGATTTTTAGGGCAATGAAACTGCTCTGAAGGACACTACAGTGGTGGGTACATGTTGCTACACAGCTGTCCAAACCAACGGAATGGCCAACACCAAGAGTGAACTCCAATAAGGTGATGACCCTGCCCCAATGCAGGGTCACCGATTGTAACAACAGTATCAATCTGGCAGGTGATGTTAATCATGGGGGAGGCCGTCCATGCGAGGGGGCAGGGTATATATGGAGAATATCTACCTTTTGCTCAACTTTGCTGTGAACTTAAAACTGCGCTAAAACACACACACACACACACACACACACACACACAAACACAAAAAACAAAACAAAAAAAACCATGAAAAACCCTGCAGTGGGCCCCCCTGCCTGGCGTGAAAGGGGAGCGGCTGCAGAAAGAGCCAAAGGACCGCAATTGTCCCACAGCTCGGCCTGAACGGTCATCCTTGTTACACCGGGCTTCATCAGCCGGGGAGGGGACAATGATAGGGCTTTTTATTGTGATTGAAAAGCCAGGGCTGGGTGGTCTCCCTCGTCTGGGCAGACTGCGTCTGGGATCCCATCCCGCTCCACCACTTTCCAGCTGGGAAACTCGGCCAAGACCGTGCCGGTCTGTAACACCTTCCGCGGGTGCCGGTGAAGATGACGGAGGTGACGCAGGTGGAAGGCTCAGCGTGGACCGCGGGATGTGGTCACCCGGTTCCCGACTCGTGTCGGTGCGCCCCCTGGTGGCCGCGTGGGGGAGCTACCGCTCCTCTGGCTGGCTGCTCGGGGCTGGGCCGCACTTCTTGCAGCTGTCTCCCTGGCGTTTTGTCTGGGGTGGACACTGCCATTTACTAATCAAGAGTCCGTGGAGGTGGCCATACTGAATTTTCACTCGGTCTTCTCTTTCAAGGGTCCTCAGGACAGGATTGGTGGACACTTCAGGGTCCGTATGCAAGACGGAGCTCCAAACCTCTTCACCCACCCACAACCAAACTTACCAGGGATGGAGGTCCCTCCCCATTGTACCCTGTCTCCACCCACCCCCTTCTGCTCCTGGGGCTCTTCCAGGACACACCCCAGCGGTGGAGGGAGCCCCCCCAAAAGCCCATACCAGTCCCCACACCAACCCAGGCAGGGCAGGCTACCCCAGCTGCCAGGGCTGGGTTATACAGAGAGGTCCTCTCTGAGACCCTCCCTCAAGGGACCGGAAGTCCAGGAAGGGGTCTGCCACCTGGTTTTTTAAGGGAGGCTCAGTGCCCAGACTCGCAGAGCTGATGCCCAGGGGGAATGAGTAGCAGGCTTTACCCACCCTGTTCCTTTCCAGCAACCCCGAGTAAGGATGGGAAAAATCGGCAAAGTACGGGTTTCAGGTTCTCAGATGGACGGTATGACCGCCTAACTCACAGAAGGCAGAAATTAAGGGAAAGTGAGAACTGGCTGGTAACATGATTGATTGGCCACTAGGGGAAAATTTTAGATTCCACTTAGAGAACCCTATTAGGTCACCTATTTGTGAGGAGAAACTATTTATTTATTTATTTATTATTATTATTATTTTTCATTTTTCCGAAGCTGGAAACCAGGAGGCAGTCAGACAGACTCCCGCATGCGCCCGACCGGGATCCACCCGGCATGCCCACCAGGGGGCGATGTTCTGCCCCTCTGGGGCATTGCTCTGTTGCATCCAGAGCCATTCTAGCGCCTGAGGCAGAGGCCACAGAGCCATCCCCAGCGCCCGGGCCATCTTTGCTCCAATGGAGCCTTGCTGCACAAGGGGAAGAGAGAGACAGAGAGGAAGGAGAGGGGGAGGGGTGGAGAAGCAGATGGGCGCTTCTCCTCTGTGCCCTGGCTGGGAATCGAACCCGGGACTCCTGCACACCAGGCCAACGCTCTACCGCTGAGCCAACTGGCCAGGGCCGAAGAGAAACTATTGATCAATAACAGCTTTCTGGGTTAGTTTTTGGTGCTGTCCTTGGATGGCCAATGACATCTTTCAGGTGAGAGTGCCTCCAGCCCCAGATGGACTAAATACGCACCCCAGCCCTCCTGGAGGGAGCCCAGGAGCCCTTGCTCACCCATGCTGATCTTTGCTAATCTGGGGACATGCTGAGTGTGACCGGATTCTGGAGGGCATGGGCGAAGGGCAGAGGTGCGCTGACCCAAAGTTGGGGGGGGGACCCTGGGGAAGTGACCGGAGATGTAAAGGACAGGGTATGTCTGTGTTTGCGGTTTCAGTCTGGATGCGAAGGTGTTGTGAAATCAGGGCATGTGAGCCATGTTTGTCTAAATTTCAAAAGGCCAAGTTGGCCCACAGTGACATCCGAGTCGGTCGCAATATTTATATCACTGGAAGTGGAGGTGCTGTCAGCCAGGCTTTGATGTGGCGACTGTCCCAGAAGCCGCAGCGTAGGGCCTCTGGGGCTCAGGCTTCCCTGAGCAGCGAAGGGAGCAGGGTCACAGGCTCCTGGGCGACCACGGCCAACCTCGGGAGTGCATGGGGGCCTCGCCTGTCACACCCGGACCCCCGGGGTCTCATAGCTCCTTGGACTTCACACCTCCTTCTTCACAGACAGAATCTTTCTTCTCCACAGGCTCAGACATCTCAGGACTTGGGCAAATTTTAGGTTCTGGTCATTTGAAAGAAGTAAATTATTCAGCATTTTCCATTTTATTTTCTCTGATTTTGTCTCAGGAGCATTTCTGTTGAAAGAGGTGTTTTTTTCTATGATAAAAGAAACAACAGAACCAACAGAGAACTGGGGAAACTGGGTCAGAAAAACAAATAAAACCTCTATCTCCAACCATACAACGCGGTCGGCCCGTGGCTCGGTGCCCTCTGTTCATGAACATGGCTGTAATCCCAGACCACTTGTAAATTTAAATTGTGTGTTAAAATAGAGAAACACTAAGAGAAGAGATCAGAAGCATTCTCACCACGCACTCGACAAAGGCAACTAGGTGAAGGTATGGTGTATTAATGAGCTTGACTGTGGGGCATCACTTCAGAATGTATGCTTCTATTGAAACTTCATGTTGTATACCTTCCAGGCTTCCCCAAACTACAGCCCGCAGGCCACATGCGGCCCCCTGAGGCCATTTATCCAGCCCCCCACCACACTTCCAGAAGGGGCACCTCTTTCATTGGTGGTCAGTGAGAGGAGCACTGTATGTGGCGGCCCTCCAATGGTCTGAGGGACAGTGAACTGGTCCCCTGTGTAAAAAGTTTGGAGACCCCTGCCTTAGACCTATACAATTTTCATTCTCCAGTTAAATCTCAATAAAGAAGGGAAAATATAGAAAAGCAAGTTTCTTCAACAAATAAATTGCAAGATTAACAGAGAACTTAGAAATAAAAAGAAACTTAGATGGTAGATCAACCAATCTCAATGGATCCTGATTCAAACTATTTTTTAATGTTTAATTCTCCATAATAAATGCTCATAATAAAAGTTTATTTTATTTTATTGATTGGTTTTAAAGAGACAAAGAGAGGAAGGGAGAGAAAGAGAGAGAGAGAAAGAAGTAGTCATTTGTTCTCCACTTAGCTGTTCATTCATTGGTTGCTTCCCATACATACCAGCAACCTTGGTGTTTCGAGAGGATGCTCTAACAGACTGAGCTAACCATCTAGGCCAGAAAGGTTTTTTGTTTTGTTTTGTTTTGTGTTGTTTCTGAAGTTGGAAACCGGGAGGCAGTCAGACTCCCGCATGCGCCTGACCGGGATCCACCGGCACGCGCACCAGGGGGCGATGCTCTGCCCATCTGGGGTGTTGCTCCTTTGCAGTCAGAGCCATTCTAGCGCCTGATGCAGAGGCCATAGAGCCATCCCCAGCGCCCGGGCCAACTTTGCTCCAATGGAGCCTTGGCTGTGGGAGGGGAAGAAAGAGACAGAGAGGAAGGAGAGGGGGGCTGTGGAGAAGCAGATGGGCGCTTCTCCTGTGTGCCCTGGCCGGGAATCAAACCTGGGACTCCTGCACGCCAGGCCGATGCTCTACCACCGAGCCAACCGGCCAGGGCAGGCCAGAAAAGGTTTTAAAAGTCAAAAAGGGGGTCACACTAGGGTTAGGACTGACTGTCTTTGGATGCAAAGAGACTGAGTCACCAAGAGGTACCCCTGCTGTTTAGGGGAGAGAGCTTCCAGGCTATTCCACTGGTTCCGAGGCTCAGTCCCCAGTGTCCACCAGGGGGCGTCCGAGACCACATTAACTGACTCAGGGCGAAGGGGCTGGGGCTCTACGGGTCCTCCCTGCTTTTCTCAACCCCCTCTGAGATCTGCTGAGAGATTTCAAACTTCTCCGTGGGGAAAAGTCTGGGCACAAACCTGAGAGATGTGCAGGAGGCCAAGGTGAGGGCCAAGATTGTGGGAATATCGCTGAAAACTTGCTAATGAAAATTGGATTTTTCTACTGTTTCCTTCTCCTGGTGTCACTTCAGAGAACTTGATTTCTTTGGTCTCTGTCCCAGAGTTTCTCAAGTCTTCCTTGGTTTTTGTTTTTAATCAGTATTTGGGGCTGTAGTTCACATATCATACAGTTCTCCCATTTAAAGTGCACAATTCAATTGTTTTCAGTATATTTGCAGATTTGTGAATCTGTCACCTCCGTAACTGTCAGATATTTTTTATCACCTCAGACAGAAACCATGAACCCTTTAACAATCACTCATCTATCCTCCTATCCACCACCCCAGCCCTGAGACACCACCAATACAAGTGTTGCCTTTAGATGTCTCCAGTCTGAACAGTCCCCTGGGGTTCTCATGAGTGGGCAGGCTTCTTTCTGTCCCACTCCGGGGAAGAGAGCTGCGTGGGAGATGCCTGGGGCCTCCTGCTACCTTCCCTCTGCAAGCTTGGTCCAGAACACAGAAGTTACAGATGGCCACTGTCATCTCAAGACAGCTCGGTGAGACTGGCTTCTCCAGATTAGAGTCTAAAGAGTCCACTGCAGTGGGGTCACCCTCCTCACCCCCCTTCCCGCCAAGTTCACACACGTGTGCACACACAAGGACTCAGACCAGGGTGATGGGCAGTTATAATTCGCAAAGGCCCCGACCACCCCCATGCACGGTCAGGGGGACAGTTACATGGTGCAGCCACTGTGGGAAACAGTCTGGCAGTTCCTCAGAAAGTGAAACAGACTCACCCTATGAGCCAGGAGTTCCACTCCTAGGTAGAGACTCAAGAGAACTGAAACCATATGTCTGCACGAACACTTGTACACAACTGTTCATAGAAGCATTATTCATAATAGCCCCAAAGTGGAAACAAACCAGATGCATATTAACAAAGGAACAGACCAATCAAGGGTGGCATGTCCATTCGAATGGAATACTGTGCAGCCATAAAGAGGAACAAAGCACTGATCACGAACAAGCCTGGAAAACATAATGTTAAGTGAAAGAAGCCAAACTCAAAAGACCACCTATTGCACGATTCCATTTCTATGAAAATCCTAAATAGGCAAATCCTCAGAGCTAGAAAGCGGACGAGTGTTCAGCAGGGGGCGGGGGAAGTGGGAACTGGGAGTGACCGTCATGGGTATAGGGTTTCTTTCTGGGTGATGACAATGTTCTGGAGTTAGATACTGGTGATGGTTGCCCAATGTTATGAATATGCTAAAACTCAGTGAGCAGCACACTTTAGAATGGTTAAAATGGTTAGAAAGGGGTCATCTTTCAGTCAGGGAAGTAGGCAGAACATTCTAGAGTTGTGGGGAACAGCAGTGTCTGAACCCTTCTCTGTCTGGGCCATGTCTGCCCTCACCACTCCACTTTGTTGAGTGCGTGGTGAGAACTAAAGTCACCACTCCACTAAAGTCACCGTCATCCAGGTCGGCAGATGACGAGGACTCCGCCTCAGTCCTTGTCTTCCCGAGAGTGTCCTGTCTTCTCCGATGTGTCCTTTCCTGGGATTCCGGGACCTCGTGCTCCCCTGAGCTTCCTCCTGCTTATCTGCTGGCTCTTTCTTGGTCTCCTTTGCCGGTGCATCCTGGTCTCCCAGTTATTAATGCCGAGCTGCCCTAGGGCTCGGTTCTTGGACCCCTTCCCTTCTGGTCGCTTCCAGGTGCCACCTCGCCATCAGTCAGTCCAGCCTACACTGTTCCCTGACTCCAGCCTCCCACATCCGACTGCCTCTCCATCTAGTGGGGACGCCCAACAGGAAGCTCTAACTTAACTTCTGCAGATTCCACAGGGAGCAAAGCCTTAGGTTCAAATCCCAGTCCTGCTACTTCCTGACTCGATGACTGTTTCAGTGACTTAATCTGCCCAAACCTGGTGTCCAATCTTTATAATGGAAACACAAAACCTTCTGAGATGGTAGTTTCAGACAAAATGGGTAACATGGTGATGTCCTCTGGCTGTGCCCGGCACTTGGGAGATGCTCCATGCGCACTGCAGGGGCCCTGGAAGGTTGGCATGACTGGCGGAGTGGTCAGGACAGGCCCCCGGGCTCTAGGGTTACCCGCTGGGCCCCTCAGCTTTGCTCAGGCTGGATGTGCTTTGAGCAGAAACAGAGAGCTCTTAACACAGAGCCACTTCCTCTGACCACCGGGTGAAGAGGCCTCAGAGGAGGGCGGGAGAGCCCGCAGGAGAGGGGAGGGGACCCAGGCTCAGAGCCGACACCCAGAAGGACCCCTGATGCCCCATGTGGCTAAAATCGGGTCTGCAGTCAGGCTGAGGAGAAGTACCTGCATCCCTGGAAAGAGAACAGCAGTTCTTAGCCAGGGGATTCTCTTCTGGGTCTTCGTGAAGAGCGCTCGCTGATGACTTTGGAGGGAATTTTGAGGAGAAAAGGCAATAAAAGTGATGAAGAGGCTGGAAGGCCTGATTATTGAGGGGAAAGAAGCAGCAGCTTGGCCGTCGCACAGATTTAGGGGAGACCAGGCCTCCACCTGGCGGCTGTCCAGGGTCCCAGATGGAAGGAGTTGGGAGAGTTTGGGAGGACATAAGGAGGAGTAATGATGTGACATTACGAACAGGAAGTGATAGGCCGAGGATCAAGACGATTTCTGGGCAAAAAGCCTGGGTAGGAGAATAATAGTGTCCCAAGGGCTGTGGACGTGCTCCTTGGCTTGATGCAATTAACGTTGCACAAGATCAAAGGCTTAGGAACTGTTCTGTTTGGAGCGGCCACTCCCTCCCCGACCCAGACGGTTCTGTCTCCAGGCCCCTAGCCTCTTTCACAAGCGTGCTTGGAAATGCTGTTGCGGGTTTGCAGCCCAGGTCAGCGAGGCAGTGGCCAGGCTCTGGCCCATCCGCAAAGGGGAGCAGATGGATGTGGCAAGCAGAGAGCATCCGTATGCCCCAGGGAGCCAAGGCTGGACCAGAGGCCAGAGGAAAGGGGATGCTCCCTGAATAATCAATGGGCTCCAGCCTCTAGTCCGAGCTGGGCAAACATCTGTTGGTTCCTTCTGGGCCAGTTCCTTTGGTGTCTGTGGTTCCTCTGCCCACTGGGTCATGATGCCTGAACGTTTCTGGCTGAAAAGGCAATTTTATGCCCCTTGCCTTCCTTATATACTTGTTGTTTTTAGTTGAAGCTGAGCTTAAGAGTGAGCAGAAACATGTAGATCATCTTTTCTGGTCCTCTTATTTGCTGACAAGGAAACAGAGTCTCCCTAAATGGTAAGTGACTTCATCAAAGGCACCCAGCACACCCAGACCGCCCAGGCGAAATGCTGGGACCATGGTGCAAAGATTCCACGCTGACGACACCTGCCAGGGCAACACCTTGGGCGCTCGAACGTGCCAGGAACCGCGCAGATTTTAACGAAGCAGAGCCTGAGATGTCAAGTTTCCAATAGGCTTCTGGGTGCTGTCTGCGCTGCTGGTCCAGGTCCCACATTGTCAGTAACACGGGAGAGGGCTCTGTTCTTTCCACTCCCGAGAAAACAGAACTGATGGCACTTTCAAGGCCAAATCACCCCAATGCTCCTTCTGCCACAGGCCCCCTTCCACGGTTGCTACCTGGCACTCTGTAAGGCCAGTAGCCAGGGCCACCATCACAGCCACCTGGCCAATGCAGGTTCAGGTTTGATTCGGACAGATGGTAATGAAACAATGGAGCCAAGAACTGGTGGGCCATTACCTTTAATCCTAGCTTGCACCCGGCGGGCAAGACATACACACAGTGGGAAAACACTTCCCTTTGCATTCAGGGCTCCCAAAGCCACTAACTTATCCAAGTTTCCTAGAATCAAAGGTTTCTAGCTCACCAGCCTTATTCACCTCTGTTCCCCATCTCCTTCTCTCTGCACAAACTCTGCACAAATTGGCTTCTCCTTCAGCACTCTGCCATCTTGGCTGCTTCTCCTCTCCTCCACGTGGCCTTTCTCTGTTCTCCTCGAATGTAATCACTCTTCCCCCAGAACAACGTGATCTCTCCTTTTAAAACTTTTTGGTGCGAAAGCCCTCCCCCAACACACATTAATATAATCATGCCCATCCCAAGCAAGAAGGACAACTAATATTATCACCTGGGCGACAGGCTTCCACGTGGGCAACGCCATCTTTAACAAAGTGAACATAATATATTTCATCTGCCCAATGCACTGCCAGGCACCTGTGAGACTGGAGGGTGAAGATGGAGGAGACATCTTCCATCTCTGGATTGGGGCCTGAGAATGTGTGGTCTTCAGCCAGTGATCTGGGCCCTTTCTGTGCAGTGGAATTACCCGTGTATACGCGCATGTGCGTGTGTGTGGAGAGGGCTGGCTTTTAGAACCCAGATGCTCAGGCTTCACTCCCTAGAAATTCCGCTCCAATTGGTGTGGAGAGGGGCCCAGGCCCCTTGTTTTCAGAAGTTTCCAGGGAATACTCATGTGAAGCTGGGAGGAGGGACCACTGCTACTGACAGTCAGATTCATACTTTTCTTTTCTTTTCTTTTCTCTTCTTTTCTCTTCTTTTCTTTTCTTTCCTTTTCTTTCTTTCTTTCTTTCTTTCTTTCTTTCTTTCTTTCTTTCTTTCTTTCTTTCTTTCTTTCTTTCTTTCTTTTCACAGATACAGCGAGAGTCAGTGAGAGTCAGAGAGTCAGAGATAGATAGGGACAGACAGACAGGAACGGAGAGAGATGAGAAACATCAATTATCAGTTTTTCGTTGCGTCACCTTAGTTGTTCATTGATTGCCTTCTCACATGTGCCTTGACCAGGGGGCTACAGCAGACCGAGTGATCCCTTTGCTCGAGCCAGTGACCTTGGGTACAAGCTGGTGAGTTTTGCTCAAACCAGATGAGCCCACACTCAAGCTGGTGACCTTGGGGTCTCGAACTTGGGTCCTCCACATCCCAGTCCAACACTCTATCCACTGCACCACTGCCTGGTTGGGCATCTTTCTTTCTTTCTTTCTTTCTTTCTTTCTTTCTTTCTTTCTTTCTTTCTTTCTCTCTTTCTCTCTTTCTCTCTTTCTCTCTCTCTCTTTCCTTTTCTTTTCTTCTCTTTCTTTCTTTCTTTCTTTCTTTCTTTCCTTCTCTCTTTTTTTCCTTTCTTTTTCCCTTCCTCCTTCCCTCCCTTCTCTTAAAAAAAAGAAACAACAGGCTCAGCCATGTCACCAACACAAACTTAATGCCTAACCTAATTGCAGTTTCTGTCTCTCCCAGGAGTTTCTGCCTTTCCCAATTGTAAACTGATCCATCTAGAATTTTGTCATCTGCCTGATACAATCCCCTGCCTTCCCCTAAGGACAGGTGTCCTTGCCTAAAATAATCCCCTCTTAACTTCTCAGTCCCACCCGCCTTCCGCTCATAAAATCTCCCATTTACAACCCCACAGAGCGCCCCCTGGTTGCTATGGGTAGGGGCGTTCTCTTCTACACGGGCAGGGCAATTCTCTAAAAAAGGTGACCTGTGAGCACCATGGGGGTGCTGGGTTTGGGGGATGAAAGGTCCAGGCCGGGTGCTCAGGGAGCTTCCAGGATGGTGACAGAGACCAAAGAGCAAAGTGAGGCCGTCCTACTTGGCACCAAGTGCAGCGAGGTTCCGGGGATCGAGCAGCAGAGAGAGGAGCATGCCTGGCATCGAGAGAGGCTCCCAGAAGAGGCCTCTGAACTGAGTCTTAAAAAAACGATCAAGTGTTGGAAAGAGAGGAAGAATGTTCCAGAAGAACCCACATGAGAGGCACGAACTGAGCACTGCAGACGTCAGATGGGGTCCATATGGGCATCAGAGGTCCCTGACTGGTGAGTGTGAGGAGCCTCATGATGAGACCTCATGATGAAACCCACCGTGCTGGGGGCTGTGGCCACTATATCGGAGTTTTTGACCAGTCACAGCCCACAGGCCACACCCTACCCGTGACCTGCTTTACTTTTCTGATATTGTTGTTAAAACATCAAAAAAATGTATTTGTTGGCCCTGGCCAGTTGGCTCAGTGGTAGAGCGTCGGCCTGGCGTGCGGGGGACCCGGGTTCGATTCCCGGCCAGGGCACATAGGAGAAGCGCCCATTTGCTTCTCCATCCTCCCCTCCTTCCTCTCTGTCTTTCTCTTCCCCTCCCGCAGCAAAGGCTCCATTGGAGCAAAGATGGCCCGGGCACTGGGGATGGCTCCTTGGCCACTGCCCCAGGCGCTAGAGTAGCTCTGGTCACGGCAGAGTGACGCCCCGGAGGGGCAGAGCATCACCCCCTGGTGGGCAGAGCGTCGCCCCTGGTGGGCGTGCCGGGTGGATCCCGGTCGGGCGCATGCGGGAGTCTGTCTGACTGTCTCTCCCTGTTTCCAGCTTCAGAAAAATACAAAAAAAAAAAATGTATTTGTTGATTTTAGAGAGAGAGGAAAAGAGAGAGAGAGACAGGGACACTCCTATTGTTGTTCCACTTACTCATGAATTCTTTGGTTGATTCTTTGCTAGGTGCCCTGACTGAGGCTTGAACCCGCAACCTTAGTGTATAGGGACAATGCTCTAACCAACTGAGGTACCTGGCCAGGGCTTTTTCTGGTTATTATTGAATTTATTGAATGGCCAGTTTTTGAACAACTTGAAAGTTAAAAATGATTTTTACTTTTTTAAATGGTTGAGGGAAAAATCAAAAGAAGAATAACATTGCACGACATCTGAACATGGTATGAAATTCAGATGTCAGTGTCCCGTGAATAAAGTTTCATTGGGACACAGCCACGCCCCTTCCTTATGATTGGCTAAGACCATGGCAGAGTGGCATTGTCCTGACTGAGGCCATGTGGCCTGCCAGCTCAGACTGCTTGCCACCTGGTCCTTTACCGAAAAATGCCGGGGCTGTGACACAGCGTCTTAGACACAGCAGAGGATGAGGTGGGAATCGGGGCCCTTGCTCCTCAACGTGCCTCTTTCTGAGGACAGAGATCATTCAGTACACCATCCATTTCTGCTTTTAGAACTTCACCTGTTCCTTTTCCCAGAGGCAGAGTCGGCTGTCACAAGGAAGCCTGTGACCTCCGAGGCCAGGCCTTGCCCTGGGAGGCTCCCTCACAAACCCTCTGGGAGAGGTGATTTGGGCCATGTGGGCCACTTGGCACGTTCTCTCCAGCACAAAGTTTATAGCACCGTCACTGCTCCAGGCCTGTCCCTGGAGGGGAGTGCCCTTCCCTGAGCCTGTGCCCTCTCCCTGGTTGAAAGGGAGGTCCCTCAGCTAAAATCAGGTTTCATTGTTTTGTTTTTCCCTTCAGGAACAAGCTGTTCATTCCAGGCAGGTGTAAAACCTCGTTCTCTGGAGTGGGGAGGCCACCTCTTGTTGCTCCACTGTGGGAAAGCAGGTGGCTCCCCAGGTTCACCCTAAAGGCTCACAATGGAGCTGTCCAGCCTGGGAATACCACAGGTCTCCTCAGAGCCCCTGCCCTGACTCCCCGCCCCCTGGCTGGGCTGACCTCTGACCTCAGAGTTGGCTGGATGAGCAGTGTGGGCCAGCGTCCCTCAGCATGTCCTTAGACATGAAGACAGGCCTGTGTCTGTCCACCTGAGCAGAAAGGGCCTTTGCTTCCCGAGGGGCTGGGTAGCTAGTGTGAGCTTGACCAGACAGACCTGCTATCAACAGAGACATCCTTGACAGTGGCTAAGGGCAGGGACTTGAGCCAGACTGCTGGGGTGCAAGCCCTGCTCTGCCGCTTAGTGGCTGTCTGACCTTGGGTAACTTACTCAACCTCTCTGTGCCCCTGTCTCCAGCTTCTATAGAATGTGGTAGTTATAGTCCCTATCTCATCAAGCTGTTATGATAATTAAATGGCTTAACATTTTTTCTTAGAACAATGCCTGGCACAGAAAGTTCCTTGTCACAAAAACTAAACAAAGGAGGATGGTTCTCAGAGGGACCCCGGCTCTCTCGTCCTCACTTTATCGATGTGTTGTCAAAGCACTTAGCTGCTTTGCATATGCACTGTTACTGTTGGGTCCAGGGTGGGCACTGCCTGGTGCCTCACACAGTACCTCGTACAGGGCCTGGCTCGTTGTGGGCTGGGGATGAATGTTTGATAGGTGAAAGAAACACCTCCCTCTCCCCAAATTAATAGACTGATCCTGGACAAATAATCACCTGGAAAGCAACCCTTGCAAGTAAGTCCCAGAAGATTTTTAAAGCTGCTGGGGCCAGTGCCCATGCCCAGGGAGGCTGAGTCTGGTTGGGGACCCGTGGTGCTGTGAGACGACCCCGTGGGAGCAGGTGTCAGGATGGGGAGCATGGGTGGAGGGTGTGCAGCCCCCCTAAAGGGTGAGGCTTCTTGCCAGCCAGGCCTGCCCTGTGGACCCCAGGAGAGAAACCAGGACTGGTTGTCACTTGGCCAACATTGGCCTCCTCCAATAAGAGTCTGAAATAGGGGGCGCATTCTTCTTCATGAAGTCTGAGGGTGGACCAGGTTATTCGAATTTTAGGGGCTGGGTGGGCAGTCAACCCAGGGAAGTTCCCAGCAGATCCAGGAGGCATGAAGTGTCCAGAGAGACAACTGCCGTTCCCTGACAAGTACTTGGAGGGACAGGCCGGGGGGAGGAGGTCGCCCCGGGAACTGTCACTCATCTCAGCTATAATTGGAGGCTTCATCCTCTGGTTCAGGTACTCTCTGGGTCGCCGGTTTCCAAGCACTCCTGGGTCACTCAGCTCAGTCCCACTCCATCTGCCCAGACCCCAACTGGCATCCAGAAAGGTGGTCCCTCCCAGGAGCCCCAGGAACAAAGAAGACTATATATGGGGGGCTCTTTGCCCCCGCCCCTGCCAATGTCGCCTTGCGAGCTCGTCTCTGCTCACGGAGGTCCAGACACTGAATTAAAGGGCATGGAGCCAGCTGGCAGGAGGCACGGAGGGGCCTGACATCACTGCCCTGGCTGGTCCACAAATCAGAGTCACCCAGGGAGGAAGGGAGGGACGATGGATGACCCCTCTGACTGCTTCCAGGCTGTCATATATAAAAACATGAGTGTGACTGCTACCAGAAGCATTAGACAGGCTTTGGGTGGTGTCCAAAGGCCTGATCAGGCTCATTTTGGGCTGGGACAGAGACCCTTATACTCCCTGCCATCAACGGTGGGTGTCGGAGGCATCCCCGTGAGCTGATGCTACAGTCGAGCCCCATCTCTCCCTATCCCCTACACAGGCAAGGGTAGGGGGACCCCAGAGAGCGAAGGGCCTCAGAGTCCAATCTCAGCCAAAACAAAGGCCAATCACTGAAACAATAGAAATTGCATCCTTAAATACAAGACACTTGCCTGGACAAAAGCTGCTGGTATAAATTTAAACTTTGTATCTTTGGGGAATAAGCTCTCTTTTAAAACAGTCTTCCAAGGCATTTCATTCATTCATTCATTAAACAGATATGTACTAAGGTCTTCCTATGACCTAAGCATTCTGCCGGTCAACAGTGAGCCAGGCGCAGACTTGGCCCTGAAGGATCCCGGTTTGGGTGGGTGGGGGGGGGCAGAGAGGAGATGCGGACAGATAATTAGAAAGAATGTGTAGACAAGAGCTGTAACTGAATCACACACAGGGAGGGATGTGTGGAGCTGGGGACAGGCTTCCTGCGGGAGGAGAGGTGGGGCACTGAGTCAGAGAAGGCTTTTCGGAGGAGGTAATGCCTGAATTGAGTGATCAAGGATGAGGGTTTGGGTGGTCCAGGTGGGGTGATGAGAGCATTCAGGACAGAGGTGATGCAAAAGCAGAGACTCAAAGGCAGGAAAAAGCATCGTGTGTGTGTGTGTGTGTGTGTGTGTGTGAATTGTTTGGCTGGTGTAGTAAATGAGAGGCAGAGGGTACAAAGGGTGAAGGGGGAGAGAGGCAGGGGCCAGACCTGGAAGGCCCGTGTTCCTTGCTAAGGAGCTGTTTTCATTCCATCAGGGAGCCGTGAAACCAGAAGAGCGAAGTGGAGTCACCTTTGCCACGTGTATTGTTTGTGTTCCTGTTAGTTATGTATCACAGGCATCCACCTCCAACTAATTTGAGCAGAAAAGGCTAACCAGCTTTCAAAAGTGAAATGTCTGAGGATGGATAGCTTCACCTTCACGCAGAGCTGGGATCCAGGTGCTCAGACAGTGTTGACAAGAATGGGTTGTCTCTGATTTCTTCCATGTGGGTTTTATTCTCAGGTGGGCACTCCTTGCCTGGTGCCAGCAACTCTAGTCTCCTTTTCTGCAGGGTTAGCAGCCAGCCAGACAGTCCCGCCCTGCTCTAGCAAAAGTCCTGCGGCTGCTCTCATTGGCTGGGATTGAGTCACAAGCCCATCCCTGAACCAATCACAGTGACTGATTTGCAAGGCTTGGGTCATGTGTCGGTACTGCAAGCAGGAGGTGGTGCAATCACATGGATTGAGGAAGGGGGTTTGGGATGGACTTCTTCACCCTAAGATGCAGGTGCTGCGGTCAGGAGAGGGGGAAACGCAGTGTGGAGCAGGGAAAAGCAACAGACCTCCAGTCTCATACAGCCGTGGGCAAAAGTAGGCGGTACAGTTGTGACTACGCAACAGAGCTGATTCCCATATTATTATTATTGATTATTGTATGGTTTCTTTGTGTTACCACTGTAAACATACTTTTGCCCAGCCCTGTCTTGTAAGACCCCATTTACACGAAATGTCTAGGACGGGAAAAGCCAAAGGGCGGGCAAGCACATTGGTGGTGGCCAGGGGCTGGGAGGGAGGAAAACTGATTATGAAGTTTCCTTCTGGGGGTTGATGAAAATGTTTTGGAACTAAATAGCTGCTCCAGATGCACGACACTGCGAATGTATGCAACGCCACTGAACTGTCCGCTTTACAATGGTTCATTTTATGTTCTGTGAATCTCACCCTGATAAAAGATGAAAGCATAGCACCTGTCCACTGCCAGGCATCCTGGGATGCTCCCTCGCTCCACAGGGCCTGCTGGACGCTGCCACTCCTTCCTTCCTGCCCCTCCTCCTGCTTTCTCCCTTCTTCAGCCTCAGAGGGTTTGGGACCTGCAGTGGGTAGTAAAGCAGAGGTAATTCCGGGCGTGGTCCTTGGCAGGGCCACTCCCCACTGCAGGGGCTGGAAACGTGGGTGGCTGGTCCCCAAGCTGAGCTCATGTATTTTGACGAGACCTGGACGAGGGAGCTCCAAGGAGATGCCAAGTGCATCCTGTTTGCCCTGTTTGCCAGCCATAAGTACCTGTTTTCCTCCTGGCTTCAGGCAGTGGAGGGCGCTGCTGGAAGTGCTGGCTGCAGCTTGGAGGAGCCTGGAGGACTCCGAGGGAGGGCCGGGTTTTCATCATTGCTGGGCACCGAGGATGCGCATTTGACGCCATCATGAGAAAGGGCAGGGCTTGGGGGAGAGCTATTCGCACCAGAACCAGGAAGGAGAAAGAAGGTTTTGACTCACTGTCTGATCCTTCCAAAACCCTCCATGATGGGGTTTGGGTAGAGCCCAAGCTTCCTGGGGGCTCTCCCAGAGTGAGCCTGCGTTGGCTCCTTCAGGAACCGAGGTTGAGTCCAAACCCCCCTCCTTGGGTTGCTTGGCACCAGCTGGCTATGGTGGAATGAGGACTTCTGGTCCCTGCAGGCCTGGCACTGGGCTTGTCTGGCGCGGACACAGGACCAGTCCCTCTGGCTCAGCTGTGCTCACTGCTCCTACCTAGAGCTGGGGGGCAGGCTGATCGCCAGCCCGGCATCTGGTCTCAGTGGATGCTTCCAGGGTTCTCAAGACCCGGTCTTGGACCCGCCTGCACGGCCAGTGAGGTTCAGGGCCTGTTTACAACGCAGATCCTGGTTCTCTCTTCCCCCATAAACCACCTGGGTCAGAACCTCTGGGAGTGGTTCTACAAGCTCCTTCCTGGGGTTGGAGCACAACTGAAGTTAGAGAACATCTGGGTTATGAGAAGATGATTTACTCCTGAGGGCCGAGGCTTCCCCTTCTTGTCTGGACGGGCAGAGAAACCATTCTTGTGATATTGGGTTCTGGTAGAGACAGTGTGCTGGGTCCTAGGGCCATGTGGCCTGGGTTTGAACCCTGACTCCACACCTTATCAGCTCACTTCATTGGTCATCAGTGTCCTCATCTGTAAAAGGGGGGCACCCCAAATTCATGCTCATCCAGAACCTCAAAATGTAGCCTTATTTTGAAATAGGGTCTTTGCAGGTGTATTCAATTCAAGGTCTTCAGATGAGATCTCCCTGGATTTCAGGTTGACCCTAAATCCAATGACAGTGTCCTTACAAGAAAAGGATACACAGAGACATACACAGAGTGAAAAAGGACACGTGAGGAAGGAGGCAGAGAGGGGCATGATGTGGCCACAAGCCAAGGGACACCGTGTGCTGGAGATGCTGGGAAGGACTTTGCCCTGGAGCCTTCGGAGGGAGTGTGGACCTGCCCACACTTTCATTTCCCACTTCTGGCCTCTTGAACTGTGACAGAATTGAGTTCTGTTGTTTCCAGCCACCCAGTTTGCGGTGATTTGCTGTGGGCAGCCACAGGAAACGGAAACACCCCTCTGAGGACAGTTATCACCTAAAGCACTTGAGACACAGCTCGCAGCAGGTGCTCTGTGTCATCCACTGTTATCCCTGCGCTGCCATGGCCCTGGGGAGGCCGAGGTGGCAGGAGGAGCACCCCCAGGGTACCCAGGGAGCACCCCACCCCTGCTGGTACACTGTCTCACCCTACCAGCCTGGCTTCCTGAGGCCGGAGCCCTGGAGGACAGCCTGGAGGGAGCGAGAACAAGAAGTCATCTGGGAAGGGAGGCTGCAGGCTGAGGTCTGCAGGAGGAATGCTCACCGCCATGAATCACCAATGGCTGACTGCTGACACATTACACCCCAGGGGGAGCACAGGGGTGATGACCTAATGCTGGTTGTCACATACTCAGGGTCCCTCCCAGCACCGCCCAATGCTTCAACGTTGCCCAGAGGGAGCTGTCCCCACCCCACCCCTGCCCAAGTGTGTCTGTGCTTCCCTCCCCTGCACACACAGCAGGATAAGCAGACCTTCTAAGCCAAGACTTTCGTAGAGCCTTATTATTTGGATGCTTTTAGAATGGGCGAGGCGAACAGTTTCCACTTCCCCGAGGGCAGTTGAACCGTGAACCCTGGACTCCACTCTGTGCATTGCCACAGCTGCATGGGGACAGCCTGCTGGGATAAGCTTCCAGGGGATTTGTTCCCAGGGCTGGACTCTATAAAAAATAATGGCTTACAGATGGGGAAACCGAGGCCCAGAGGAGATAAGAACTTGCTATAAAAGTCAGAGAGTCTCTTGGTGACAAAGCCAGGACAGGAATTGAGGGTTTATCTTGGACAAAGATCTGTTCTGCCCCCTGGACCAGTGTCCTCTTTTTGGCTTCAGGGATGCTCCACTCCCCCGCTCCCGGTTTATGGATGTGCCCCCACGTCCATTGGGGCATTGTGGCTTCTGGCCTCTGAAAACAACTCCATTGCCTTTGCCCTCACCTTCTGGAAGTGGTGTGGCTCCCGTCCCCAGGGAGCTCTGTGAGCCCCTCTGTGTCCACCCTGTCCTCCGAGGTGGAGAAAACTTTCCCCAGGCTCTGGATTTGGGTTCTTGGCCATTATATTGCCAGACCACCATGAGCAAGAATTTTAGGAGAATTTGTTGAGACAGATCCATGGAGCATGAAGGATAGGTCCCTGAGCCTCCAGAGTCCATGCAGCCCCTGACCTGTCCTGCATCTCCTCACAGAGCGCTACCCAGTCTACTGCTCGGGAGCAAACTCAGTGCACGGGCTTCGCCTGGGACCTGGAACAATGGGCCAGGCCACTTTGAGCTCCTCAAGGCTCCTGCTTATTTATTTTACCATCATGACTTTGAGCCAATATTTAAGCATTACCAAGGCAACAGCCCAAATCTCCCAGCTCTTGGCTCCCATCCAGCCCCACACGACGGGGCTGAGGGCAGGAGAGGGAATGAGAAAAATGAGTCAATCGTCCCCCACCCCCCAACCACCTGGGAAAACAGTGACCCAAAAAATAGATCACGGCTGCTCTTACGGGGTAATTGTTCTTTTTTGAGCTCCTACGACTCAGCGCTTTTCACACAAGCAGAGCAGTCAAGCAAGACCTCTGTCCCAATGTTTTATTTTGTTTTTACCATTCTGGTTGGAGCCAATAGGTTTTTCAAACTTTTTATTGCAGCTTAATACATGAAGAATGTGGGCAAGCCATCAATGTACAATTTTTCCCCCCCACAAACTGAACTCACCCTTTCCCCAGCCCCCAAATCCCTAAGCAGCACAGGAGAAGCCCCCGGGGGCCCCCTGCCCCCCCCTTGTGGCCATAGACCCAGGGTAACCATTATCCTAGCTGCTCATAGCCTAGCTGAGTTTGGCCTGTTTCTGTACTTCATGTAAACAAATCATACACCATGTTCTCTCTTGGGTTGAAGCCAACAGCACTTTGAGGTTCCGAGAGACCTGAGTGGCCCTTCTCACCGCCAGCTCCAGGGAGGAGAGCAGAGCAGACTGGAACTCACCTTCCCTGTGCTGTAGGCCTGGTGGGTGTCAAGACAGGGATCAGGAGCATACAAAGCATGGAGGCTGATCTTCATTTTTACAAAAGGTACAGCATCCTTTCTCCTGTGTGGCATAACGTGGACTTCCCCGGCTTGCCTCACTTGCTGCAAGGAAGGAGAAAGAAGGGTCATCACAAGGCCCAACTGGGGAGGTCTCCAGAAGCCCTTGCTTCTCCCAGCAGGAGGGGGGGCTCCCCACGTCCTCTTTGCTGGCCAGGGAGCCTCTCCACCGCAGGGCCGGCTCCCATTCCCCGTGTTTACTCCTGCGCCGCCTGCACTGTGCTCTGTGCGGGCAGGGATCCACAGCTTCACTGTGGTGCCGCCGTCCTGGTGGGGTTTCACACACTCTGTCCCCGGATTGGGGAAGGGGAGCCATTCTTGGCACTTTATACCCCCTTGGCTAGTGAGTTTCAAATTACCTGCAGAGAGGGACCAGCTCTTACCACTGGTCCATCGCTGACGGCGGCCTTTGTGAAACACAATAATCATGACATACCTGGGAAGATGAAATAGAAGAAACAAAAGCATTACAGAATACAGTTGTTCCTCTGTATCTGTGGGAGATTGGTTCCTGATACTCAAATCCGAGGATGCTCAGCCCTGTACATAAAATGACAGTGTTTGCATACGACCTATGCACATCTTCCTGTATGCTTTAAATCACCTCTAGACTCCTCATAAAACCTAGTACAATGTACATGCTGTGTAAACAGTTGCTCTACTGTATTGTTTAGGGAATAATGACAAGGAAAAAAAAGTCTGTATATGTTCAGTACAGACACAACCACTGTAGGCCTGAGTCCATAGTGTGCGTCAGCAACCACATAACTGGTTTTTTTCTGAGAAATTTTGATCTAGAACCTGGGGATATGGAGGGAGGGCCAACCATATAAACCTGCATTTCTTATTAGGTTCAGAGGTCACAAAGTAGCATTTCATAAGCTATAATGAGACAAACCTAACGAGGAAAAAGGCATACGGAAGTTTCTCAGTGCTTATTACTCTTGATTTCTGTACTTATTTTGTTGGAGTCATGACAAGCCGACCAAGCAAGGTCTGTGGGCACCCTTGCAGCAGCACGACCATAGGCCACCCTCAGCCCCGCCCTGGACTGACCTTAGTTTCTGCAGTTGGCACCTGCCTGTGACCCCTTCCCAACTCCTTGCCCGTCTTTTCTTCTTCTTATTTCCACAGATGTTGTGTTAGCTGACGTCTAAGAGACAGCAGCCTCTGCCCGCCCACTTTGGGACCCTTGTATAAGATCACAAGCTCATAAGTCTGGCTCTTTCCAGTTCCTTATAGCTTCCGAAGTTACATTTCATTTCTTTTGTCCTCTCGTGGCTTTTCTCTCTGAGCTGTAGGACAAGTTCCCTCTGGAGTTGGGTTGGAATATTATACTGCTGACAAGAAGACAGTGCCACACCCCTATGGTCTTCTCTCCCTTTGTCCCCACCGAGTCCTGGCACCCTGGTGTCACCCTCAAGGGGATATGTGTGGGAAGAGGGTTTCCAGAGTGTGTGTGGAAGGCAGCTTTGCACCCTCTTTGCTTGAGTCTTCGTCCTGTGGTTCAATCCCGAGATCACACATCTGGGCCATTTCCTCGCAGTCACAGGAAGGTCTCAGGATCATGTGGGCAGCAGCTTGATTCTGGTTGAGGTCACCACCAGGTACATAACCAAGGCCTCGTCCAACGCCCTCCCTATCCCGCAGGAAGTCCATGGTCTCCGTGCCTCTTACTCCGGGGTGTGTGTGTGTGTGTGTCTGAGATTGCTTGTCCTCCCTCCCCGTTACAGCCAGGTCAGCTCCTCTGTGGCCAGCTACTGTGTGACCTGCCTCCCCAAAGGACAGAGACACCCTCCTCTGTCCCCAGTGCCACCAGACTCATCTGATCAGAATGTCATGGGCAGGGGTGGAAGGAAGCTGGTGAGGAGGGAGTGAGGAGTGCGTTTTCTACAGGAGGCTGGTTTTGTTTGGGTTTCTTTGGGGACAAACAGGCTTGGTGAGGGGGCACGACTCCAACTAGAGACACACGCGGAGCTGGTGGAACTGGCGGCGCGGGGATTTACGAGCTGTCACCGTTCCCACTGTGGACAAGCCTTCTTGCTTTTCCCTTTCCTCTCCTCATTCTTCTGCGTTCTTTCTTTTCTTTTTTGTATTTTTAATAAGCCTGGCTGCATATTTTCTCTAAATCAAACCATCTGTTTACCAGCTTTATAAGCTGTAATAAAGACAGTGAGGACCCAGAGCCCTCTGGGTGCAGGCACCTCCCCTGGCAACTCCAGGAAGCCCGGGGGAGAAGTTAAGGGTCCCTGGAGGCAAGTGTCCTGCAGGGTCCTTTGGTGGCTGAAGCTGCCTGTTCGTGGCAGAGTCTCCTTGGAGAGACTCCGTAGGGCCACAGCTGCATTTCCACAGCTCCCTCTTCTGCGGTTACATCACAGAGTTTGGGGTCACCTGCCTGCCGGATAAGGAGCTAGCGCCGAGGAGCTGGAATGAGGCGGCGGCGCGAACCCGGCCGTGCCAAGATCACTCCGTCCTGAGCTGTGAGTCCGGGTGAGCCCCGGGGAAAACAATCCAACAACAATGCTCAGCGCCTAGGTGACAGAGAAAAAAAAAAAAAAGAGGAGTCTGTTTGGGAACAAATTTCGGCCTCCACTTCCAAGGCATTAGTAATTCAAGCAGCAGCGAGTGTAATATTTACTTGGGAAACTATGAAAAGTCGTATAACAATGTTCTTTTCGCAGCTTTCATCATTGGCTCGGGGGGTTCCGAGTGCAGTCAGCCACCTAATCACAAACAGAGGGGGAGTCCGCGTCTGGCAGCCAGGCGGCAGCACGCGCTGGCAGCTGGGGCTGCGGCCCCTTCGCGTGCCAAGTGTCGCCAGGTCCGCTGGGGCTCTGGGCGCCAGGAAACCCGGGCCAGTGAGTCCCATCCCGTCACCACCCTAAGGATGGCACTGCGCACCTCTTGGAGGAAGAGACTAGGGACAGTGGTGGTGACAACTACAATGTCTGACCCAGCAAGCAGGCTGGAGAAAAGAGATAATCTTAGGTCAGCAAAACCCAGCTTAGAAAATATTTTTTTAGCTTGACCAGACGGTGGCGCAGTGGATAGAGTGTTGGACTGGGACGCAGAGGACCCAGGTTCAAAACCCCAAGGTCACCAGCTTGAGCGCAGGCTCATCTGGTTTGAGCACGGGCTCACCAGCTTGAGCCCAAGGTCGCTGGCTTGAACAAGGGGTCACTCAGTTTGTTGTTGCACCCCACCCCCGGGTCAAAGCACATATGAGAAAGCAATTGATGAACAACTAAGGAGCCACAACAAAGAATTGATGCTTCTCATCTCTCTCCCTTTCTGTCTGTCTGTCCCTATCTGTCTCTCTCTCTGTGTCACAAAAAAATAAATTAATAAAAAAATAGTTTTTAAAAATTTAACTTAATTAATTAATTTAATGGTGGGGAAGAAGGGGTAGAAAGCAAGAATTAGGATGACCAATCACTGTCCTCTTTGCTGGGGACCAAGAGGGTTCCCGGGTCACAGGACTTGGCATTCTAAAATTGGAGAAATCCTAAGCCAACCAGAATGAGTTGGTCACCCTAGTGGGGAGGGGATGTCCACAGAGGAGGAAAAAGTACCTCATTCAGTGTCAGTGTGGGCAACTTGCCCCTAACTTACTGCTTGCCCCCAGGAAATTTGGGGTGCCTCCCTGGACTTACCTATAAAAGGAATAGATCGGACTGTTGGGAGAGATGCAGACTCATCCTCCTACTGGCCGGGCAGGTAGCCTGACTGAGACAGGGCAGGTGTGAAGGTGCAGGTGGGCTGGGGGTGGTAGGCCCGGGAGGCCTTCACACGGGGTTCCTTCCTCAGGCAGCCCACCCCCACCAGCCAGGAGGGCTGTGAGCCCCCAGCCTGCCAGACATCTGATTTTTTAAAAGAAATGTTTGTGAAAACTCCCAAGTTCTGAAATGTTGGCTCCCATGTTAAGGACATCCTGTATAGATCACACAAACACATCCAACTGCCAAGTTGGCTGCTGGGCGACTGATTTGCAACCTCTTGACTACATGATTTCTAAGTATCCCGTCAATTCTGAACTTCAGTGAATTTATACACTCCAGCCAGCCATCCCTTTGGCTATCTGGAAATTGATCACATGTTTTACTTTGAGGAAGAGTAAGGAAAAAAAAATGCTTCAAAAGCTGATTTCAGGCCCTGGCCGGTTGGCTCAGCGGTAGAGCGTCGGCCCGGCGTGAGGGGGACCCGGGTTCGATTCCCGGCCAGGGCACATAGGAGAAGCGCCCATCTGCTTCTCCATCCCCCCCTCCTTCCTCTCTGTCTCTCTCTTCCCCTCCCGCCACCGAGGCTCCACTGGAGCAAAGATGGCCCAAGCGCTAGGGATGGCTCCTTGGCCTCTGCCCCAGGCGCTAGAGTGGCTCTGGTTGCAACAGAGCGACACCCCGGAGGGGCAGAGCATCGCCCCCTGGTGGGCAGAGCGTTGCCCCCTGGTGGGCGTGCCGGGTGGATCCCGGTCGGGCGCATGCGGGAGTCTGTCTGACTGTCTCTCCCCGTTTCCGGCTTCAGAAAAATACAAAAAAAAAAAAAAAAAAGAAAAAGCCGATTTCAGGGCTTACTTCTTTATTTTATTTTATTTATTTTTATTTTTTGTATTTTTTTAAATTTTTTTATTTTTTTTTCTGTATTTTTCTGAAGCCGGAAATGGGGAGAGACAGTCAGACAGACTCCCGCATGCGCCCGACCGGGATCCACCCGGCACGCCCACCAGGGGGCAACGCTCTGCCCACCAGGGGGCGATGCTCTGCCCCTCCGGGGTGTCGCTCTGTTGCAACCAGAGCCACTCTAGCGCCTGGGGCAGAGGCCGAGGAGCCATTCCTAGCGCCTGGGCCATCTTTGCTCCAGTGGAGCCTCGGTGGCGGCGGGAGGGGAAGAGAGAGACAGAGAGGAAGGAGAGGGGGAGGGGTGGAGAAGCAGATGGGCGCTTCTCCTGTGTGCTCTGGCCGGGAATTGAACCCGGGACTCCTGCACGCCAGGCCAACACTCTACCACTGAGCCAACTGACCAGGGCCTTTTGTATTTTTCTGAAGTTGGAAACGGGGAGACAGTCAGACTCCCGCATGCGCTGACCGCGATCCACCCGGCATGCCCACCAGGGGGCGATGCTCTGCCTATCTGGGGTGTTGCTCTGCCGCGACCAGAGCCATTCTAGCGCCTGAGGCAGAGGCCATGGAGCCATCCTTAGCGCCTGGGCCAACTTTGCTCCAATGGAGCCTTGACTGCGGGAGGGGAAGAGAGAGACAGAGAGGAAGGAGGGGGGAGTGGAGAAGCAGATGGGCGCTTCTCCTGTGTGCCCTGGCTGGGAATTGAACCCAGGACTCCTGCACGCCAGGCCGACGCTCTACCACAGAGCCAACCGGCCAGGGCCTCAGGGGCTTAATTCTAAAAAGCAATTCTGCAGTGTCTCGGGCCTGTATTGTATGTTCATCCGTTTATTTGGGCGTTGTAGACACAATACTTTCAAGATGTCTGCTATAGCCTGGGTGAACCTTGAAGACATTATGCTCCATGAAAGAAACCAGACACAAAAGGTCTTGGGTTGTATGATTCCATTGATATAAAATGTCCAGAGTAGGCAAATTCACAGAGACAGAAAGTAGATTAGCGGTTGCCAGGGACCGGGGGAAGGAGAAGTGGGGAGTAACTGCTGATGGGTATATACAGGCTTTCTTTTCGGGAGTGATGAAAATGTTCTGGAATTTGAGAGTACTCACGGCCATATAACCTTGTGAATATTCCAGAAACCACTAAACAGTTCACATTAAAATGGTGAGTTTTATGGTATGTGAATTCTATCTCTATTTGAAAATATACTGTTAAGGCAGTGGTTCTCAAAGTGTGCGTCAGAACGCACTGGTGCGCCCTAGAAGATTTCCAGGTGCGCCCTATGGTATTCAGAGAAATATGTGCCTGTTGGGGACCAAAAAACCAACAGGGTTTTTGGAGTTTAGATCTTTGGGGGACAGAGGTGTGGGGAATTGGCTGTAAGCTGACAGTCTGCCCAACCCCCGCCTCACTTGCCTGATTAGGTTGCAAAAGGCTGTTAAGCTGTGGTGCTGGATTGTTTACACTACCCCCCATGTTCCCCAGAAAGACTGGAGGCAAGTTTCTTCTATCCTTTGTTTGGTGTCAAGTTAAAATGATATGTATGGTGGGGGTTTTCTGCACTCAACACAATTAAGAGTAAAAAGAGAGGAATTCTTCAATGTATTGACAAGGAAATGAGAGTTTGCCTTTCAAATATATGCCCAAACATTGAAGAAATCTCTAGGACACATCAGACTCATGTTTCTGATAAACTCAAGAATGAAAAAACTTAACACATTCGCACCAGGACCTGCTGAATTTACTAAATCTTACTAAGAATGTATCTATATATATATAAAAAGATAACTTTTAAAAAATTTTTAACCCCTCTTTTTTACAAATTCTAAAAAGCATAACTCAAAAAATATAACATAAAAATGTTTCTTAATGTCAGAATAAATTTAATTTTGCCATATTTATTTCATTTAATTATCATAAAAGCACGCTTGGACTTTATATTTTTTCTTTAATTTTTGACTTAATTATTATAACATATTTTTTAGAATTTGTATATAGTGCACCTACAAATATTTGTAGGATTTTAAATGCGCCTGACTTCAAAAAGTTTGAGAACCTCTGTGTTAAGGTGTCCATTTTCCCAAAATTGATCTGTAGATTTTTTATAGATCCCAGTGAAAATTTCAGCAGGCTTCTTTTTGGACAGAAATCGACAGATTCTGAAATTAGATGGAGATGCAAAGGACATAGAGTAGCTAAAGAACTCGAGAGTGAAGCGCAAAGGAGGAGGCTCACACGTCCTGATTTTGAGGCTTATGAACCTACGTAATGAAGACAGTGTGGGATTGGCGTAAAGACAGACAAATAGATCAATGGAACAGAATAGAGAGCCCAGAAATAGATACATAAATATGGACAACAGATTTTCAACAAAGGTTCAAAGGCAATTCAGTGGAAAAAGAATAGTCATTTCAACAAATGTTCTGGAACAAGTGAATATCCACATGCAAAAAAAAAAAAAAAAGAAAACAACGAAAACCAACCCCCCCAAACCTTGCTCCCTATTTTGCATCATATATAAATATTAACCTCAAACAGACTTAAATGTAAAACTTAATAATACAAAACTTTTATGAGAAGATATAGGAGAAAACCTTGTAACCTTGAGTGAGGCAAAGATTTCCTAGAAATGGCACCAAAAGCACCATCCATAACAGAGTACATTGATACAAATTGGATTTAATTCAAATGAAAAATTTCTGGTATTTTTTTGAAACACACTATGAGGAGACTGAAGACAGGTTACAGACTATTTAAAAATATTTACAAATCATATATATGATAAAGGAGTTATATTGAAAAAAATATAAGGAACTCTGAAAACTTAATAATAAGGAAACCCATTTTAAAAAAATGGGCCAAATATTTGAACAAATAAACATATGCTTATTTTTGTTTAATAAGCTCTATGTTCCTTTCTGGATGGCCAATAAACATATGAGAAAATGCTTCATTAGTCATTAGGGAAATGCAAATGAAAACCACAACGAGATAGTGCTGTACACCTATTAGAATGCTCAAAATGAGAAAGACCGACCATGCCAAGTGTTGGCAACGACGTGAAGCAACTGGAACTCTCTTATGTTGCTGGTGGGAATGTAAAAACAGTACAACCGCTTGGACAACAGTTTGGCAGCTTTTTAAAAAGTTAAACATAGCGCTTGATTTGGCAGCACATGCACTCAAGTTGGAACACTATAGAGAAGACTAGCATGGCCCCCGCGCAAGAATGACACACAAATTCGTGAAGTGTTACATATTTAAAAAAAAAATAGTTAAACATACAACTGTCATATGACCGAGCCGCTCTACTCCTAAATGTTTACCCTGAAGAAAAAGAAATATATATGCACACAAAGACTTGTATATAACTGACTGTTCATAGGACCATTACTTACAATAAGCAAAACCTGGAAGCAACTTGAAAGCCCATCAGCAGGTGCATGGATGAATAAAACTGTGGTGTATCCATGCGATGGAATATCACGCAACAAGGAAAAAGAAATGGACTACTGATACATGCAATAACATATAGATCTCAAAATAATTATGCTGAATGAAATAAGCCAGACCAAAGAGAAAAGCAGATACTTGTATAGTCTGCTCTGGCTGCCAGAACAGGGCACCCCAGACTTGGCGGCTTGAACAACAGGAATTGGTTGTCTCACAGTTCTGGAGGCTGGAGGTTTGAGATCAGGATGTTGGCAGGTTTACATTTTCTTGAGGCCTCTCTCCTTGACTTGCGGACGGACCTTCATCTGGTTCCTTCACCTGGTCATCCCTCTGTGTGTGTCTGCGCCCTCCTCACTTCTTATGAGGACACAACTCAGATGGGACGAGGGCCCAATCTGGTGACCTCATTTTAACTAATTACCTCTTTAAAAAGCCCTACCTCCACATAGGGTCACATCCTGAGATATTGGGGGCTAGGACTTCATGATATGAATTTTGGGAGGGACATAATGACTCCATCACAGGACTGCACGATTGCATTTATGTAACACTCTAGAAAGCTAAGCTATCTATACTACCAGGAAGCAGATGGGTGGCCGCCTGGCGGTGGGGGAGCAGAGGGGTGGGAGGAAGTGATGGGAGGCCCCAGGAAACTTTGGGGAGCAATGGATATGCTCATTATCTTATTGTGGAGATGTTTTCATGAATGTATCCATATGTCAAAAGCTATCAAATCGTGTAAGTTAAATATGTGCTGTTTATTGCATGCCTATTATACATTATATCTTGAGCTATTTTTAAAAAGGAATTTCAGGGGTTCAATTCTAGAAAGAAGTCCCCTCCAGGTGTCCCAGGCCTGTTACACTTGCAGCTCCATCCCGTCCCCAGATGTGTGTGAGGACTCGGATGGGTGAATGGCTCCTCCCTGCGCCCTGCCACTTGCTTTCCCGTGTCCCTGTGAACCTGTGACTGGGGAGTCGCTCCTGTGCTTATGTAATGCTGTAGAAGACTGCTGGCCTTCAGGCAGGGGGAGACGAGCCCTTAAACCAGAGAGCTTTCTCCAGCTGGTGGCAGATGAAGAGGTCGAGAGACAGCCTGAGAAGGAGCAGGCCTACCACTGCTGCTCTGAAGGCGGAGGGGCCATCTGAGAAGGAATGTAGGTGCTCCTGACTTGTTGAGGGGAACCCTTTGCTCATAGCCAGCAAGAAGACAGGGACCTCAGTTACCTCCTTGCACCAAGACTGAATGTTTGACCCCCCCCCCCCAACAAACTAGTCCTACAACTACGAGAAGCTGGATTTTATGAACAGTGGGAATGAACTTGGAAGTGAATTCTTTCTGAGTGCTTCCAGATTGGACCCCAGGCTGGCCAATACCTTGACTGTGGCCATGTAAGACCCTGAGCCTAGATAGAACCCAGTTGCGCCCACCCAGACTTCTTGGCCATGTGAGACCCCGAGCATAGATAAAACCCAGTTGAGCCCACCCAGACTTCTGACTTACAGAACTGATAACACCTGAGCTAATAAGTGGGTGCTGTTTGAAACTGCTGAGTTTTTGCTAACTGGTTATGGCAGTAAAACTAATACAGCTCCTCGGAGAGGGGTTCCCTGACCGTCCTATCTGGAGCGACCCTCCCCCAACACCTGTGCTATTTCCTCTCAGGCCCTCTGCGACCTGCAAAGGAACAGTTTTGTCCCTGTTGTCTGACTCTCTCCCATACTAGAACTGGGCCCTTGAAGGCAGAGCCGGTGTTGGTCTAACTCACCTGTGCATCTGGAGTACCTGGGCCCAGCCCAGACCTGTCCTGCCCCTTGATGACTGTTACTGAATGGGTGAATAGCCCTGAGGACCACTCATGCTGGTGGCCAAGGAAGCCAATGATCGTCCCTGCTCCCCTGAGGGAGGCCACTATAGTGTGCTCATTTGAATTAGAAGAATTCTCAACAAAGGTTAAAACAAAACTGGACTTGAAAAATTATTTTTACTAATTCCATCTAACCAAAGCAGCTGGTTAGTCCACGTTCTCAGCTAAAACAGAGATTTAACTCTAATCTTTGTTTAAAATTGTTCTGGAAAGATCAGTGATGCTGCTCTTGTTTTGTCAATGAGGACTGACCAATTCCTAGGACCCCTGAAAATGGAACAGGGGTGGAACACAGTTTGCAGTCCCTAGAAAGGTTAAACATGAGGTTTCCATGTCACTCCAACAATGTCACTCCCTGATATCTGCCCATGAGAAACGAAAAGCTACATGCAAACAAAACTGTGTTTACAGATGTTCACAGCAGCATTACTTATAAGAGCCAGAAAGCAGAAATAATGCAAATGGCCACAAATTGGTGAGTGGGTAGATAATATACGCTATGGCCACATGATGGAAAATCAATCTGACATAGAAAGGAATGAAATGCTGATCTATGCTACAACATGGATGAACCTTGAAAACACTGTTAAGGGAAGGAAGCCAGACACAAAAGACCATTTGTGTATGATTCCACTTATATGAAATGTCCAGAATAGGCAAATTTGTAAAGAATGTAGGTTAGTAATTTCCCAGGGCTAGAGGGGATGGGAGGATTGGGGATGATGATTAAAGGGTGTAGAGTTTCTTTTGGGGGTTCTTTTTAGAACACAAAAATGTTCTAAAATGAATTGTGATGACGGACGCACAACTCTGAGCTCGCTAAAACCTGCTGCATTGTATGAACTGTATGGTCTGTGAATTATTTCTCAATAAAAAATATATGCCACAGAAGTAAGAATAAGAACCAAGGGAATGGGCATATATGCACTCTTATGTTCACTGTGGCGTTATTTACAATAGCCAAGGCCTGGAAACAGCCCAAGTGCCCAACAGTAGATGAGTGGAGAAAAAAGCTGTAGTACATTTACATAATGGAATACTACGTGGCCATAAAAAAAAAAAAAGGAAATCTTACCTTTTGTGACAGTGTGGCTGGACTTGGGAGAGTGTTATGCTAGCAGAGAAGACAAGTACCATATTGACCTCACTTATATGTGGAATCTAATGAACACAATAACCTGATGAACAAAGTATAAACAGAGGTATGGACACATGGAACAGACTGACAGCTGTCAGAGGGGGGCAGGGTTGGGGGACTGGATGAAAGAAGGTGAAGGGATTAGCCAAAAACATGTATACATAACACCCAGACACAGACAACAGGGTGGTGATAGCCACAGGAAAAGGGAGGAGAGGCTCGGTGGAGGTGGGCAAAGGTAGCGACAGAAAGAGACGTTTGCTGGGGCGGAGGGTGCGTGAGGCAGTCGGCAGACGGCAATTTGTGGAGCTGTGCATTTGAAATCTGTGTGGTTCTGTGAACCACTGTGCATTTGAAATCTGTGTGGTTCTGTGAACCAATGTCAACCCAATAAATGCAATTAAAAAAAAGAAAAAAGAGAACAGGGTAAGAGCTGTGGGCTTCGCAAGGATGAACACCTGGGAACGGCACTTCGGCCGAGTCCCTTCCTCCAGCGCCCACGTCACTCCTTGGTGGGGTGGGGGGACTCTCTCAACACCACCTCCACGATGCTGACTCTACTTTTTTCTCTTTTTATTTCTTTTTTTTTGGTATTTTTCTGAAGTTGGAAATGGGGAGGCAGTCAGACAGACACCAGCATGCGCCCGACTGGGATCCACCCGGGACACCCACCAGGGGGCGATGCTCTGCCCATCTGGGGCATGGCTCTGTTGCAACCAGAGCCATTCTAGTGCCTGAGGCAGAGGCCACAGAGCCATCCTCAGTCCCCGGGCCAACTTTGCTCCAATGGAGCCTTGGCTGCGGGAGGAGAAGAGAGATAGAGAGGAAGGAGAGGGGGAGGGGTGGAGAAGCAGATGGGCGCTTCTCCTGTGTGCCCCGGCCGGGAATCGAACCCGGGACTCCTGCACGCCAGGCCGACGCTCTACCAGTGAGCCAACCAGCCAGGGCCTAATGCTGACTCTAAGAAAGCTCTTACTTTCCTGCTCCACTGAAAACACACGGACATTGTCAGGTTTGATCATGGGTGTTCCTGTACTTCCAGAAAAAAGAAATATATCTGAAATTTGGCATGTTAAGGCCAGAGACTATTGTATATACAACCTTCAGATCTTCCCTGGTGGAATGAATGATATTGTGAAGGGATTTTCGGAGTTTTTCAGGTTCCCTGCTGGGCTGTCTGAGAGCCTAGACTCAGGCCTTCGAGCCCCTGCAGGAGATGGGCGTGGTGCTGTCCTGCCGCCAGGTGTCATGGTGCATCAAAGTCCTGCTTGCCTAATTCCAACGGAGTCCGTGGCCTCCAAGGAATTTCAAAATGCTTGGAAGGAGCTCACCGCATGAATAACACATATGGTGGAGAGAGAAATTCCTCTTGGATCCCCAGTGACCCTGGGTTCGTGCCCAGAGCGCCCCTTTATCAAAGCTATGCAGAGACAGATGTTATTTATGGGAAGTATCAAGTCATCCGGCCCAGAATGGAATCTCGGTTTGGGACCTGGAAACAGACGGCAGGCATGTAAATCTGAGCCTGGAGAGTCTCCTAGCACTGGGGCCACGTCCAGAACTCACTCCCTATAGCTTCCTCGGGGCTCCAGTCCGGGCCGGGGAAGGACAGAACTTATCTTCTCTGGCCTTTCACGTACTTCTTCACTTGACTTGTCACTTGAAGGCGAGTCCGGGAGGTGGGTGGCTTCAAGACCATGCCCTTTACAAGCGTGTGGCATTTGTTTTTAACCTTCCTGGGACTTTCTGTAATCATATCTGTCAAATACTTTTATGCCAGATGGACAGAGATGCTTGACTCAACTTGGAGGTTTCCTGACGTCTGCCCCGTCCTGACCCTGGAGGAGAAGGCAGGCCGTAGCTGCCGTGAGTGGCTAGGACAGTGTTTTGGCTTGCTTCCCTGGGACCTGTGGGCAGCATCTGGGACCGTAAGGCCTGAGTCTCCACAGCTGTCTGGCTTTCTGTGACCCCACCAGCCCTTCACTGGTCTGTACCTCTCCTGCTGGAATCAACATCCACCTCCCGACTTGGCCAAATTTACATTAGATCTTCCAAGATTGAACCACACCCGCCCTACCTTGCCCAAAGGTGCGGACTCCAAAGGGCCTCTTACAAAGCTAAGAATCCTGGGTTTTGCACCAAGGTGGGCAGATGTAGGTGACAGGAGACGGAGACTGAGGCCCACTGGATGCTCTGTTCTGACCCGCTCTCGCCAGAGGGCGCCACACTCCTCCTTTCTCACCACCCTGGCCTCCCTTCCAGAGTTCAAAGCCTCAGGGCCAGATTCTCACAATCAAGTCACTTTGCAAACGACTGACTTACAGGCACTGCAGTTTCCTACTGGGAAATCTGATGATTTTATGAGAAAACACAGAGGACCCGACAACAGCTCTTTGATCAAGTAACCTATTTTCGTATTGAACAACCAAAGTAGCTTCCATTCTAATTTATGACTCAAGAATAATTTCCCCCTTTTCCAAGTATAGCATCGATCCCGTTGGGGGTCTTTGGTGGTGAGAGATCCCGAGGAAGTGGCTGTGACGGAACAGGATTTCTCTGGAAAGGGTCTGTCTGAGCAGACTGTTGCTCTTGGGTGCAGCTGTCTTGTCAGGAATTTTTCTTTCTTGTTGGCTGTTGATTATTTTAAGGACACTGTGATGGAAGCCCTCAGGCACAGAGGGGGAGGTTGGTCCAGGGACAGACTCTCCATGATCACAGCTCTTTGTCCCCCGGGCCCCACAAGGGAAAGCTGCTCAGGTATTTGGGGGGGGCACCCTATCTAGGAGTCCCCCAGGGGTGAGAGGTGAAACCGCCCCTGGGTGAGGGACCCCAAACTCACCCACCAGGGGAGCAAGAGGTGGAGGAATCATGCCACACATGATGTGTGTGTACACTTGTGTGGCTGCGTGTGTGTGTATAAAAGACATGAGGATGCAAATCAGAGGGACCCTCTCCCCCCAATCCTGCCAGCGGGCAAGGCTCACGCCGGCGCCCTAGAGCAGTCTACGGCCTGGGCCTGGGGTCTGTGGTGTTTCCCAGTTTCCTGACGGCCACTTTTGCCATGCCTCTTCCTTCCACCCACGGACTTTTCCACCAGTGACTGGCTCCTGGCCTCACCAGGCTCCACATCACTGAAGGTACCGGCAGCCTTCCCACCGGCCCCTCACCGCCATGCTCCAGGTAGCCGGGGGCATGGGGAGGGCGGCCCAAAGGCGGCCTCACAGTCTAGATCTTTAATTGCCTGGTCCCCAGACCCCTCCTGGAAGGGCCAGAGACCTGATCTCAAAACCAGCTCGGATTTCACTGGGGGCCTCTCGGGTCATCTTGGCCCTTTGTCCCCTGTGGGCCTGTGTTCTCTGGCCACCATTGTCCCTGGTGGGACTGGCCTCAGTGCACTCCGGGTCCCTTCGCCTGGAATAAGCAAGTTCTTGCCTGTCAGCATCTTCACAGTGGAGGTTTCATGTGGTGATAGGGAGGGCGGCAAAGAGAGGGATGCCGGGTGGAGTGGGGTCGGACTCCTGCCCTCCGGCCAGGCCACCCTCCGAGCCGCCCCGCCCAGCGCCCCGCTCCGTGGGCATTGCTGGCGAACGGGTGATGGGGAGGTGCAGTCAGCCTGGATGACCCCCAAATTCGTGGCTTCCCAGAGACAGGCATGTTTTTCCTTTCTAATTGGAAGGACTTACTTAATGTTTCCGAACTCTCATTTTGCCAAGTAAGAATTTTAAGGAAAACAGTCACATACTATTCTAATCATTTTAAAGAACAAGTTTCCCATTAATTTGAGAGACAGGGGGAGAAAGAAAGAGAGACAGAGAGAAGAAGAGAGAGAGGGGACGGGAGAGAGAGGAAGGGAGAAAGAGGGGGGGGAGGGAGAGAGAGAGGAAGGGAAGCATCAACTCGTTCCACTTAATTGTTCCATTTAGTTGTGCACCCACTGGTTGCCTCTCGTGTGTGCCCTGACTGGGATCGAACCTGCAACCTCGGCGGGCCAGGATGATGCTTTACCGACTGAGTTACCCAGCCAGGGCCTCTAATCATTTCTTAAAAACAAAGCTCTTCCCATGGAATTACTTATTCTCACAATAAGTAACCAACGAGGGCCTATCAATGAAATCTATTTAGCTTTATGAAGACTCGCCCCCTTTGTCCTTGTTTCTTCTCGTTCCACTGCTCACCTGTGACGGCGTCCTCAGGCCGAGCGAGCCCCGCAGACCTGGGGCCTCTCTGCCTCTCCTGTCCCCTCCCCGCCTGTCCACCTCTGCTGGGACTCGCCGCGCTCTCTCACAGACGCGAGCACTGTGGCCTTCTGAGTGCTCATCCCAGGGCATCTCTCTATGGACCACCCA
Organism: Saccopteryx bilineata; assembly: GCF_036850765.1. Lineage (NCBI taxonomy): Eukaryota > Metazoa > Chordata > Mammalia > Chiroptera > Emballonuridae > Saccopteryx > Saccopteryx bilineata. Next base: position 287,116,801 of record NC_089492.1, read on the forward strand.
CTGCTTCGCTGGCCCTCGAGCAGTGGTGGGTGGGGGGCTGCTCAGAGTGGCTGAGCCCAGCGGCATCTGGTTCACTTGTTCCCCAGCTTCCTCCACTAACACCCCGTCAAAGCCAAATGGACCATACAGGACGGACATATACAAGTGAGAAGGAATAGTGTGGATTTACGTTGACAACCTTTGAAGCATCCCAAGAAGCCACCGAAGATTGGAATCATATATCTAAGGGTCAGGGACACAACAGGACTTTTCAGTAAGTTCTCAGTCCCTGGAGAAAGACAAGGTCCATGGAGAATGGAGCACCCACTTGGGGCTGAGGATGGAGATGGCCGCCGTGGAGGGGTTCTCTGCTGTACAGCCCACGCTGGCTGGTCCAGAACATTCTCCTCGGGTCTGGCCTGGGCGCTGCCGGTTCTTCTTGTTCACAGCTCAGAAAACAAGCTCAGCCCGGTGGGTGCCTCTCAGCTTGTCTCCTCCTCCTCCAAACACTGACAACTCACATTCTCTCCTCTCCATCCTCCTCCTTTGATCACTGCCTTCCCCCTCCCCTCCTTGCCCCCAAAGCTTAACCAATGAGCACTTACTTCCAGCAGATCCATCCCTGAAACCTGATTAGTGGTCCAGGAGTGTGACTCCATCCCTTGTGAGGTCATCTGGAAGAGCTTCTTCCCAACCTCTCTGCTCCTGGCCCACACAGACATGCCTCGTCTCCATCTCTCTACATATGGAGTCTAGCCACCCCGTTGAGCAAGAGATGAAAACCCAACTTGCAGTCCTCTCAGTTAAGCCTTTCCTCCTGTTAAAGAAAAAAATGACTTAATGACACCTGTTGGAGAGGGTAAGACAGACGTCATTCAAGGGAGCATGGTGGTAGGTGTAAGGACACTCGAACAGAGTCTTGCAGTGAAGGAGGGAAACTGGACTCAACTCCCAGTGCCTTGTGGGGACTGACAGCCACGGTGCAGGGCAGGGCCAGTGGTCGGAAGACACTAAAAGAAACACCAGGGATTAGGGGAGTTCCGGCTAAAGCGGCCTAATGAGCGGCAGCCAGGGTGGTCAGACATGCCTTGGGAGATGGTAGAGGATGAGGAACCCCATCAGATAGCGGGGGTGGGGGTTCTTACTGAGCGATTAGCAGGGGTCCTGCTAAAATCGAATATTATAAGGAAGGGCACAGAGAAACCTGGGAGAAGGGTCAGAAGCCCGAGAGCGTTTGGTCAAGGCAAAGACTCTGTCCTTCTCCAACGTTTGCCCCAAGGACAATGCATATTCTTCTCATCCCCTGTGGTGCCAGGTATAAATGCTGCTGTTCCGTAATGCTGTGCTGTGGGACACGGCTCTTTTACCCCTGGACCCAGTGTTCTTCTTCAGGAACAAAAGGTCATTGTTTAGGAAAATACCCAGAGAGGGGGTGAAAGGTGAGGCCCTCAGAGTTAGAGGAAGAGGAGACCAAACTGAAACCAAGCCCTAAAGTGACTTAAACAGTTCTGCATTCTGGCAGAGTGGGCATGTGGGAAGAGGGGGAGCGGGAAAGAGCCCAGGGGGTGGGGTGGAGAGCGGCGAGAAGTGGGGTGCAGGCCGGCATGCAGCTGGCAGAAATGGCGTTAGGATATTTAAGAAGAAGGAAAAAGGCTAACATTGTTTTAAGTTGTTTGCATTGTGAACTTGCTCCATGTCCCCAAACCGTCCCAAGAATACACAGAAATGTCTTTTGTTGTTGTTATTCCTGGGTTTTCAAACCCGAGGACTGAGGCTGCACCCACACCCGGCCGGCGCTGAGGCGGAGAGAAAGCAACAGCAGACCAGAGCAGGGGCCGGCGGTGGCCAGGAGGAGCTCGATGGGAAGGAGCCTTGGGGAGGGCGTGGGCCTGCCATGGGGCTGGCGTGGGGCCGCGGGGCACTGGAGCCGCAGGAGGAGCCTGCTCACAGACCCACAGTTTCCATCGCTCCCTGGAATAACAATCGCTTCCCTTCTTAGAAAGCTTCTTCTGCTCCTCCTGCCTGGAGGCCAAGTCCGCATGTTCCTGGTACTGGAGGGTGACCCTTTGCCGCCTGGTCCCGGCTCACCTGGTCAGCCTTCTCCGAAATCTCCAGAAAGCCCACGTCTGATTGCTGAGTGTTCCCAGAATGCCTTCGGGCTGGACCTTTCCTGCCACCGGTCCAAGCCAGCTTAGTGCCCACTGGCCTCGTGGCCCTCTGTGACCACTCCTCTCGCGACCCTGTCACCCCCGGCCAGCATGACTCGCAAGCCCAGTGGCCTCCACCATCTCCACCATGTGGGGGGTGCCCGTGATGCTCTCAGCAGGCAGCGAGGGACATCACAACTCGCTGCCACGAGGCCTCCCCTCCTGGACTGTAACAACCAGGAGGGCCCCGTCTTCTTCATCTCAGGCCCCCCAGGCCCCTGACAGCCAGCATCTGCTGCACGGGCCTGTCCAGGTTTAGAGGGGGGGGGAATGTCTTCACCTGCCCGAGGGTCTGGGGGACTTTCCCCAGCACCGGGAGGACGGGAACTTCCACCATGGCTGCAGCCTCCCCTCTGACAAGGCTTCATCCAGCTCCCAGTATAAATAGCTTCCTCTCGCCATATCAGAAAACATCTGCTCCCCCTCGCTGCCCAGTCCTGTACCAGTGCTATAAATATCCTGGCGGGACCTGGCCGGCCTTGGCACGGAGGCCAGAGGACTTGGAATGAGTGAACACAGTGAGATGAGGGCGGTGGGAAGGAAGGGGCAGACATTGCCCAATCTCCTTCTTCCTGCCCCTCCAGGCACAGCCTGGCGGGGCGCCCACGCAGGCTGGAAACCCCCGCGGTGTTCCTGGGAATACAGCAGAGGCAGAGCAGCGTCAGCTACCCCTGGTTTGGTGCTTCTCAACACAATGTCTGGTGCAGAGACCCGGCTTGTCCCTCACCGGCCGAGACAGGGACACAGCTTGGACCCCGCTATGGGGCAGGCCTCCCAGTTGCAGCCGGGTTCCTGCAGCGTGGGAAATGGCAGGGCTTTGAAAGGAGCTGCTTTCCATGCATACTGGGAAAGGGCAGCACATAATTCTGTGTGTGCTCCTGGAAGCTGCTTCTTGTACTAAGTAAGCTGAAGGCCTGCCTCCCACATCGGGCTGTGCTCTAGAACCTGCAGATTTCCAAGGAGGAAAAAACAAAGGAGTTCAGTGTTTGGGAGAGGGAACCTGGGAAATGTTCAGGTTCCATTGGAAAACCCCAACCACAGACATCCCGGGCCATGCTTGGGAAATGGAGGCTGGTGCAGACGGGGTTAATGAGGGCATCGGAGAGAAATGCTTTCACTCTCCGGGGTAGGTCAGTACTACCTAGGGGCTAGTTTCTGCCCAGCCCTCTAGTGAGGCCTCTGACAGCCCTGTGACCTGCCAGCACTATTGGATAACAAGTCCTCTGTCACTTGGAGTCTATAGAAGGTCTCTGTGCACACTGCTGGGCTGCTCCCAGCCAGACCTGTGGTGGGAAATGGGGGAGGGGCCCTTCTCCGAGCATCCTCTGAGTCTGGGTTCTCAGGGGAAAACGGAACTGATAGGATTATATCTGTATTTACTATAAAGGATTGGCCTCCGAGGATTCTGAAGTTGGAGAAGTCCGAGATTTGAAGTCGGCAAGCAGGAGACTCAGCAGAACCGATGGTGTAAGTTTCCATCTGAGTCTAAGTCCAAAGGCAGGCAAGACCCTGGCGCCCCAGTCTGAAGACACTCGGGCAGAGAGAATTCTTTCTTCCTCAGCCTCTGAGCTAGTCAGGCCGTCCTTGGGTGGGAGGAAGCCCACTCCCCTCGGGGGGTGGGGGGCGCAGCTGCTTTACCCAGCCTTACCCAGTCTGCTGACTCAAATGCTAATCTAGCTCAGAAACACCCCCAGACACACCAGAATAAGGTTTGGCCCCATATCTAGGCACCCTGTGATCCAGTTAAGTTGACGCATAACATCAACCCTCACTCTCAATTTCCCCACATTTCCTGGCTACCTTCCTCCTTCCCTCTCTGGGCTACCTCAGGCCTTTCAGGGTGAAGTGGGAGGGGCACCCATGTAATCACCCTTTGCTTCCTTTGACCACAGAAAATATTTAAAACTGACTTTTTCTCCTGGGAGGAGCTTAAAGATTCCTCGGAGACTCCCCAGCAGCTGGGAGATAGCTCACCTGAGGTTCGCTTGAGGGAACGAGATCTTCAGCTGGTGGCTTAGCATCTTTGCTGGGCCCCTCTCTCCTGGAAGCTCCCCATTTGGGCCAGCTCTTTCCCATGGCCTATATCTGGTCACTGAGAAAACACCAGGGGGTGGGACTCCGTACTAACTATGCAGCCACCTCTCCTTGTTCTGACTTTAGGGCTTCTTTTTGTTTGTTTGTTTGTTTGTTTGTTTACAGTGACAGAGAGAGAGTCAGAGAGAGGGATAGATAGGGACAGACAGACAGGAACGGAGAGAGATGAGAAGCATCAATCATCAGTTTTTTGATGTGACATCTTAGTTGTTCATTGATTGCTTTCTCATATGTGCCTTGACCGTGGGCCTTCAGCAGACCGAGTAACCCCTTGCTCAAGCCAGTGACCTTGGGTCCAAGCTGGTGAGCTTTGCTCAAACCAGGTGAGTCCGCACTCAAGCTGGTGACCTCGGGGTCTCAAACCTGGGTCCTCCGTATCCCCATCCGACGCTCTATCCACTGCGCCACCGCCTGGTCAGGCATAAGGCTTCTTGCTGTTAAGACTTCTTGAGCATGTGACAGATACCAGTTGTGTGGTCCCCACGATCCCAGGTATATACCTCATGTCTCTGAATGGCCTCCTTGAAGTCCTTACAGCCCCTCTTCTCCTCCATGGTAGGGGTGGAGGGGTGCCATAGCATCCAACAACTCTCTTTAAAGAAATCATCTGATTTCTACTCTCTCCCTCTGGGCTTGGCTAGCCTTCAACCTGTGGGGGGTTGCAGGTACCCAGGCAGCTCTTTGAAGAGCCAGTCTAGTGCCTCCTTTTGGAACACAGGAGTAGTTGGCACCTATTGGTTTGTTCTCTGCCTCAGGACCTTTGCCAGAATTGAAACAGAATCAGTTTTTAACATCTTGTTCCATTTGTGTTAGCTAAGGGTAGCAGGCCAGTGGTTCATTTTAATAACAGTTTGTCCTCTTTGGTTGAATGATGTCCAAGGCATTTCCAATGTCCTACTGTTGCCATAGTAACACCCGGGGGAGAGAAGCTGGAGTAGCCTTTGTGCACTAGGCTCCTAGCCACTGTAGACTAAAGGGCTGGCTGGTCACCTCACAGTCATCAATGGCTGTGCAGCTCTGGAAATCGTGCCTACCTTCAAGGCAGGGAGAAGAAGAAGGGGCATGGCCAGTCCTGTCTGTCTCTTACAGAAGAAAGCAAAACCTCTCCCCGGGGCCGCGGAAGAGATCCATGCATTTTCCTCCGATAGAACTCGGCCCAGAGCAGCTGGCCCTCCCAGCCTGAGCGCAGAGAGGGTGGGAAGAGGGTCTGGGAGCATCAACCTGTTAGTCGCGGTACCAGACAGTTAGTGTCTGTCTCACTGAGCGGCCCGCCTCAACCAAGATCATGACTGTTATCAGGAGAACCTATCCTGTCTTCCTCCTCTTCCTCCCCCTACTTCTCCTCCTCCTCCTCTTGCTCTTCTTCCTCCTCCTCCTCCTCACGGTGCTGTGTAGATAAGACACTACACTACATAGAGGCAAAGTAGGTTCTGTTCTCAAGGGCTCATCCTGATTCCTGTGCCATCCCTCTGCAGTGAGATACATAGATAGCACACCTTTTAACGATTGCTGCCCATGTTAATAAGTTGTGAGGGCATTTCAACCTTGGCTCAAAAAAATTCAGATGTTATCGAATGACCTGAATGTACAGGAATGGACTTCAAGGCAGGAAAATGTGTATCAAACCATTAGGGAAGAGGAAGGTTCTTTGTAACACCTGACAAAAAATTGGAAAAGCCTTAATATCTGTTTTCTTTCATGGAATGTTTAGTTTGTAATTGGTTATATGTAGATCATTCTAGATAGAATTGCTCTGTAGGCTGTAAGAAATTGATTTTCTGGTCTAAAATTAGTTTTCCCATCAGATTTTTCAAAGGGAATCGAATAATTCCCTGAAAGGAGGCTGGCTACACTTTCAGGCTAGTGCTGCGCTTTGGATGTAAGTTATTGCTTCATTCAGTTCATGAAATCTTGTCCGTCAGGCCCCAAATTCAAAGGTGATGGCAGAGACATTTCGGCACCAGGAAGAATCTGGCTGATATGTGATGAGAGCTCTTTAAAAGCATAGTAATCAAAACAGCCTGGTACTGGCATAAAAACAGACAGATAGATCAATGAAAGAGACTAGAGAGCCCAGAAATAATCCCACGCCTTTATGGTCAATTAACATTTGACAAAGGAGGCGAAAACATAAAATGGAGCAAAGACAGTCTATTCAATAAATGGTGTTGGGAAAATTGGACAGATACATGCAAAAAAAAAAAGAAAGAAAGAAAGAAAGAAACTAGACCCCCTTCTTAACACCATACTCAAGAATAAACTCAAAGTGGATTAAAGATTTAAATGTTAGACTCGGAACCATAAAACTCCTAGGAGAAAACATGAGCAGTAAAGTCGCGGCATTTCTTTTAGTAATATTCTTCCTGATATATCACCTCAGGCAAGGGAAACAAAAGAAAAATTTAAAAATGGGGCTACATCAAGCAAAAAAGTTTTTGTACTGCAAAGGAAGCCATCAACAATATAAAAAGACAACCCATTGAATGGGAGAACATATTTGCCAATGATACATCTGAGGAAGGGTTGATATACAAAATTTATAAAGAACTTATAAAAGCTCAACACACACACACACAATCCAATTAAAAAATGGGCAAAGGACCTGAATGGACACTTCTCCAAAGAGGACAAACAGATGACCAATAGGCATATGAAGATGCTCAACATCACAAATCACCAGAGAAATGCAAATGAAAACCACAGTAACATCACTTGACACCTGCCAGAATGGCTACCCTCAATAAATCAACACATAACAAGTGCTGGCGAGGGTGTGGAGAAAGGGAACTCTCAGGCACTGTCAGTGGGAATGCAGACTGGTGCAGCCATGGTGGAAAGCAAGTATGGAGTTTCCTCAAAACATTAAAAATGGAAGCTGCTTATGACCCAGCAATTCAACTTCTGGGAATTTATCCGAAGAAACCCAAAACACTAATTTGAAAGAATATATGCACTTCTGTGTTCATTGTAGTGCTATTTACCAATAGCCAAGATTTGGAAGCAGCCCAAGTACCCATCAATAGATGAGTGGATAAAAAAGTTGTGGCACATTTACACAATGGAATACTACTCTGTCAAAAAATGAAGGAAATCTTACCTTTTGCAACAGCATGGATGGACCTGGAGATCAATATGTGAAATAAGCCAGGCAGAGAAAGACAAGTACCACATGGTCTCACTTATATGTGGAATCTAACTAACCAAATAAAGTAACAAACAAAATAGAAATAGATTCATAGACACAGAGAACAGACTGACAGCTATCACAGGGAAGGGAGGTTGGGGGCTGGGTGAAAATGATGAAGAGATTAAGCAAAGAAAAATAAACCTCATAGGCACAGACAACAGTATGGCGATGACCAGAGGGTAAGGGGGAGGGGGGAGGTAGAGAGGGTACAGGGGATAAACGGTGATGGAAGGAGACTTGACTTGGGGTGGTGAACACACAGTACAATATACAGATGATGTAGAATTGTACACCCGAAACCTACATAATTTCATTAATCAATAGCAACCCAATAAATTCAATAAAAATTAAAAATAAAAGCTTACGCAGAAAGGCCCCCCAGCGCCCTACAAAAAAGCTATTGATAATGACAGTACTAGGTCCTCCCCACTTAAAGCAGGCTAACCAAGCAGATGCAGGTGTTGGAGAAAATGGAGATTGAGTGTCAGTGTCATTATTATTATTTTTTTTCCTTTTTTCCAAGTGAGAGGAGGGGAGATAGAGAGACAGACTCTCGCATGCACCCTGACTAGGATCCACCTGGCAAACCCCTCCCCACTTCTGGGGCTGATGCTCTGCCCATCTGGGGCCATGCTTGCAAACGAGCTATTTTTAGTGCTTGAGGCTGAGGCTCCAGGAGCCATCCTCAGAGCTGGAATCAATTGAGCCATGGCTGCGGGGTGAGGGGAACGAGAGAGAGAGAGAGAGAAAGAGAGAGAGAAGGGGAAGGGGGGAAGGTGGAGAAGCTGATGGTCGCTTCTCCTGTGTGCCTTGGCCAGAAATCAAACCCAGGACATCCACACACTGGGCCGACCAGAGGGTAAGGGGGATGGGGGAGGTAGAAGAGGGTACAGGGGATAAACGGTGATGGAAGGAGACTTGACTTGGGGTGGTGAACACACAATACAATACATGTGTGGCTCTGCCACTGAGCCCACTGGCCAGGGCCAGTGTCATTATTTTTATAAGGCTGTTTGTAGGACACGCTGGGGCCTGTGGGTGGGTGGACTCACTGATGCTGTGCTGCTGAATCCTCCTGAATTGGATGTGTTGTATGTGGGGTTGAGAGACATCAGGGGACCAGTGTGTTCAAGGCAGCAAGGCCATCCCAGGGAAGAGGTGAAGGATACTCTGAGCATGCCTAGTTCCGAACCTCCGCCCAACTGGGAAAGTGGCTCCTCCTCTCCTGGGAGAGAAGTGGGTGAGAGGAGGAAGTAGTAAGAGGGAGGGGGAGAGGCCAGGAGTGTTACTCTAGGAAATCCCCTTGCTTGGCAACCTGAGGGGCTGGGAATAAGTGTGTGCCTCATCCCCACATGTATGAACTTCAGACATTACAAGCGTAAGCCAATACATTATTCTCTTACCTGCGTTAGAGCAAACAGCTTGGATTCTAGCCTCCTCTGTTTTCTCCACAGATCTCCCCCCACTGGTCGACTGTCAGGTTCTCTTTGTGCCTCAGTTTACTCATTACAACCAGAATGATGACAACAGTCTTCTTCCACAGAGCTTATTCTAGAGGTCGTTCTATGTAAGCCAAGTATTGCTTTTATCTTATCCTAGATTTAATTATACTAGTTATTTATACATTACAGCATTCTATTAAAAATCATGGCTTCTCAAATATATGGGATGGAGCAAAAGTAGGTTTACAGCTGTTTGTATGGAAAATAACACAACAATGAATAAATAATACAAGAATAAACTCTGTTTCATGTATTCAAGACTGTAAACCTCCTTTTGCTACACTCTGGATATAAAAATGGCCACTTCCAGACCATGGAGTATTGCTTAGCACTGAGACGAAATGAGCTATCAAGCCGTGCAAAGACACAAGGAGAGAGGTCAATCTGAAAAGGCTGCACGCTATGATTTCAACTATGTGACATCCTAGAAAAGGCAAAACTATGGGGTCAGTAAAAAGATCTATGGTTGCCAGGGCTTAGGGGGAGGGAGGGATGAATCCAGGAGCGGTTTTTTTAGGGAGTGAAAGGATTCCTCTGAATGACTCTACAATGGTGGATGCATATCATTACACATTTGCCAAAATCTATAGAATGGCCAAGACCAAGAGTGAACCCTAATGTGAAGTATAGACTCTGGGTGGTGATGATGTATCAATGTTGGTTCACTAATTGCAACAAATGTTCCATCGGTGGGGGATGGATATTCATAGTGGGGGGGCATTCATAGTGGCAGGGATTGTGGGTGCGTGGCGGGGGGGTAGAGGGTACATGGAAACTCTCAGTATTTTCTTCTTAATTTTGCTACAAACCTAAAACTGCTCTAAAAAAAAGGTCTATTAAAAAAAAAGTTAAAATGGTTAATGAAAGGCCCAGGTATATTTATTCTCAGAAGTCCAGCCCATTCATTCCAAAGTCTGCCAACGAATTCTTCCTCCGTATTTGAAGTGGATGTCGTGTCAGGCGGAGAGGGATCAGCACTGATATTCTTCCAGTGAAGACATTTATTCAGACCACGTCCCTTTCCCCTGCTTCCACCTCCCTCCGACCACCCGGGCTCCCTGGGCTCGCCCCGCAGGCAGAGAACACTGCCAGGTCAGCAGTATACACCGTCCCTTAGACACAAGGAGTATTATTTAGTCTAGAAACTCTCAGAGGAAATATCCGCTTGCACGTGAAAAATCTCTGGAATTTCTCTATTCCTGTCTGTCCAACGTCCCTGTATCTGTGAAACTGACTTGAAAAGCTTCTACACACAAGCACTGCCTTGTTCCGGGCTGGCTGCTGCCGGCACAGGTCCAGGGTGCTTCTGTCCCTGCCACTGCTATTCTGAGCTGCTCCTGTCCCTCTGACATGGCTGGAGGAGGAGGGGGAGGAGGAAGGGGAGGAGAAAGGGGAGGGGGGTGAGGAGGAGGAGGGAAAGGAGGAGGGAGAGGAGGAGGGGAAGGGGGAGGAAGAAGAGGAGGAGGAGGGGAGGAGGAGGAGAAGGGGGAGGAAGAAGAGGAGAAGGAGGGGAGGAGGAGGAGGGGGAGGAGGAGGAGGAGGAGGAGGGGAAGAGGAGGAGAAGGAGGAGGAGGGGGAGGAGGAAGAGGAGGAAGAGGAGGAAGAGAAGGAGGAAGAGGAAGAAGAAGAAGAGGAGGAGGGGGAAGAAGAGGAGGAGGGGAAGGAGGAGGGAGGAGGAGGGAGGAGGAAGAGGAGGAAGAGAAGGAGGAAGAGGAGGAGAGGGGGAAGAGGAGGACTAGGAGGAGTAGAAGGGGAGGAAGAGGAGGAGGAGGAGAAGGAGGGGGAGGAGGAGGAAGAAGAGCAGGAAGAAGAGGAGGAGGACCCTTTGAAGGTAAGAATGGAGAAGTTTTACACAACTGGAGAAATCCACAGTCTTAAACACCAGTCCCTGAGTATCTGAGTCTCAGCACTTCTCACCCCATAATTAAGGCAAGGGAGATTTTGGACCCAGAGGACAATAGGAACTCAGGGCTTGGTTCCTGACACCATCTTATTCTCCCTCTTCCTTCCATCGCTTCTGCTGCATACCCCTCCACTTCCCTGTTTCTAGCTTCTCTGTCCCCCTTCTAAATTCTTTCTTCAAGTAGAGTCATCCCCCTCGCCCCCCCCCAAACAACCTAATGTGGACAGATCTGGAGCTTATCAAGCTAAGGCACCCTGGGACCCCAGGGATACCACAGGCCTTTCTAGAGCAGTTTGTGAAGGCGTAAAATATTGTCTACCTTCACCTTCTCTCTCTCTCTCTCTCTCTCTCGTTTTTAAAGAAATTTTTATTTATTTTAGAGAAAGAGGAAGGGAGAGAGAGAAAGAGACAGAAACATGGATCTGTTCCCTTATGTGCCCCGACTGGGGAATCGAACCAGCAACCTCCTGCATACCAGGATGATGCTCCAACCAACCGAGCCACCTGGCCGGGGCTGCCGTGACCTTCTCTTAAACAGTAAGGCAGGGATACACTCTTTCTCATCTCTGGGCCCCTCTCCACCCCTCACCCCCCAGCACCTCTTCTTGGGCTGTCTTGTCTTCATCTGAGTCTGCTTTCTGCAACGAAGGTCTGACCCTTTTATAAATGTCTTTTTCTCTCCGGCCTGCAGGCTGGGTTGAGCCCGACTGACAGGGAAAAGGGGAAGGTGGAAAAGGACCGAGGGAAAGAGGGTACCCGTCCGAAAACAAGACACATTCAAGCACCAGGTGTGAAAGTTTTAAATATATAGAAGCTTGCTTACATGCACTTGGGATAACAACAGCTGGTGCTTGGAGGACCTGGGTCTTTTCAGAAGACTAACATTTAACTTCCAGACGGTTCCGGGACAGTCTAACATCACGTGAGCTCACTGTAGCAAAAAACTGCAGCCCGGCGGCCCGTTCTGTCTGCGCATCTCAAATTCCGAGCTTAGGAGTTTATTTTCTAAGTTACATGCTGAGACCTCTCACATTCCAGCGCGCGCACACACACACACACACACACACACACACACAACGACTCTGTTTTTCAAAATGCAGTCATACATGGGAATTTTATGACATCAAACCCTGAAAAATGTGGAAACTTTGGTTTCAAACTACTTCATAGGGGAAAATAATAAACCTTTTGATTCGCAATTTCATTGCTCGGCTCCTGGCTCATTTCTGAAACGGTGACTGGCACAGGCTGAGCAGACAGGGTTTCGGAGGCATAACCAAGTATTCATATATGCCCAGGCTTGGCACCGCGGAGTGCGGCCCCTGATCTGGAAATATTTTCCCTTCAGACAGGAATAGAGAGGTTACTTTTGGGTCACTCCCAGTCTCACAAAAGGCTTTTCAAAGTAGATGAAAGACAAGATGTTCTAATTTGTTAGGAGTGACCAGTGAGCTTTCACATGATAAAGATGGGAGAGGCCTCGGGGGCGGAGTGTGTCTCGGGTGGGAGGTGGGCGAGCACCCCACTGGGCTGAGGGACGCAGGGTGACAGGCGGAGAAGGCCACGGAGGCCCTACTTCCTCCAGGTGTCCCTTACGCAGACTTTCCAGCCGGGCTGTTGGCTGCAGGCGGCCGCCCCTTTTCCCGTGGCTTTGGCATCAGCTCTCTCTGGAAAGCCTGGGTAATGGCCGCCTGCCTGCATGCAGCTGCCGCGCCCACGGCTCTGCCAGTTAAACGGCTCTGTGCGCAACTAGGGGAGAGCGATGACCGTTCAGATGCACGTCCTCCTAGGAGCTCCTAAATGCCAGGCCCCTCTGGTCCTGGTGGAGAGAACTTCTGCATCCCTCTCCTCACCCTGCTGTGTCTTCTGGGAAAGCAGAGTAGACAGGATCAGAGGGGCAGTGAGGTAGAGGGACAGAGGGACAGAGGCACAGCCCTGTCCTAGTCCTCTAACCTCTCCGGGGACTCAATAGAGACACAGTCCCCTTCAGTTTACAGAACTTACTCAGTGCCTTAATGGAGAGGAAATTGCTTGGTCGCTGCAGAACTTTTGCAAAAACACCCAGTGCCTAGATTTGTGACTGGCTCGCAGGCCTAGATTAGTGCCAAGCACTCTTCTGGGTATGGGGCTGTGGCAGTGAACGAGAGAGTCTAAATCTCCTGCCCGCATAGAGCTGGTGTTCCAATGGGCGAGGCAGGTAGGGAAGAAACAAGCGGTGTGGGCTGGTTTTGGGGGGCTGTGAGCTCAGGGGAAAATCACAAAAGGGAGGGTCCGGAGACGATAGTAGGACAGAAGGTCTCACTGGTTACCGGGCATGTCAGGAAGACCTCAAGGGAGGGAGAGAAGATGCCAGGTGGATGACCTGGAAAGAGTGCCGCAGGCAGAGGGAACAGCATGTGCCAAGGTCCTGAGGTTGGGTGAGTGTCTGGTGTGTTCAAGCACCAGCAAGGTGGCGCTGTGGCTGTAGCCCAGTGAGCAGAGAACACAGGCAATGAGGCCAGAGAGCATGAAGGAATGAAATTGTTTAGGGTCCCATCTTCAAAAACTTCCAGATGCACATTCAAGGGGAAAAACCATTTAGATTCTGGGATGATATGACTCTGACAAATGGTGGATAACACTGGCTACAGAACTGATGGCAAGTGACTGGTGTTGGGGAAACAGGGACAGGAGACAAGTTAGCATCTTGGGGCTGAGACAGGTTGTGCCTTTGAAGTAAGAGTAGACTTTCTGGACCCTCAAGTCAGGAGAGATGTTCTGATATCTCCTGTGGCAGCCAGGCCAACCCTGTAGATGAGAGAGAGTGGAGTGTTCACCTTAAACAACCTCTGTTTGGGTCAAAGGAAAAGAGAGCTCTTTACACCAGGGATGGTGTCTCCTCCACATTGTCTTATGCTCGCATTTGTATCAGCAGCTGATATGTTGGTTTCATTGTTGTGTTAGGAGGCTTTGTCAGACAAAATGGCTGGAGCATATGGAGCCCACAAGTATTCTGGGATCCAAACCAAATTGCTACTCTAAGCTTCCTGAGATTTGACGGCACTAAGATGAAGAAGTCGCGGCCAGAGCCACTTCAGACTTCCAGCACACGCTGTGTGGGGCGGACGACCCCTCTGACAGCTTGGGGTGCAGGTGAACAGGTCAAAGGCGGGTGAGCCCCTTGCTGCTTCTGGGTCAATGCTTTATCCACTGCACCACCACAGGTCAACCTTGCTGCTTCTAAAGTCGTTTGGAGCTGTGCCCTGTCACTGCTGTGGAGTGTCACCTCTCCTTTCTGCCCTCCGCAGTTTTCCCAGTAACCTCCGTGAACTCAGAGAACATCACTCCACAAATGTGTGTTCTTTAAAATGAGTCTTTTAAGCCCTTTATGAGCTTTTGTTTTTGTTTTTACCAGTGTGAGGAGCTGGCCCAGAGGACATGTCAGCCTGTGGGACATAGCTACCCTTGGAGGTGGCTTCTAAGGCATTCTGAGTCACTCTCTCACCACACAAGTAGAGCCATCCTGGAATAAATACTTTTTTCTTTTAAACCTACCCTGTTTCCTGGCAATTCTGAAGCTCCGAAGGGGAGAGATGTTATCATACCAAGGGGGCGAGTGGAGAGTGAACGCTCTGCTGTGGGAAACCTGGACGTGACCTCATTTTGCCAGGCTGCAGCCCGGGCACCGTCTGCCCCGGCAGGGAAGCGTTAGCAGAGTGGTGGGAAGGGCTCCAGAAATGCCAGAGAGAGTGGCTAACCTGGGTGACCTGTGAGAAGGCGGCCCTGGAAGCCCGGACAGGTCTGGTCAGATCCTAGTGGGAGGAACGCTGTGTGCTGACCAGCAGCTCCATGCCGCTGCTGAAACCCCAGCTGTGCTGGGAACTGACCTCATTCATGAAGTAAACATTGAATCAGATACCAGCAGGCCTAACCCTGGTGGAGTGGAAATAACATGGACGTTTCCATAATTATGAAGCTGCCAATTGGATTTGGCCAGAGAGACTCTAAATATGTCAATCGGAATGAGTTCATTACCTTTTCTTGCCAACTCCATCAGAAGCCAATTGCCTTGTTGCGGTTGAAATTATTTGTATGAAAATTCTTTACTTACATTTTGGTTTTTATACTCCAGATAATGTACTGGAAAGCAGCGTAGTCTAGCAACTGGAAGACAATATTGGGAACCCGTCGATTGGTGCTCCGTCCTGGCCAGGCCTGGAGCGCTCTGCGTGCCAGCAGTTACCGCACTTGGCTTTGGAATCTTGTTATTGGATGACGGGGTTGGAGAGCAGGGTCTGTCCCATGATCCGGGCTTGGTTGTAATCCTGGGTCCTGGTGTTTGTGTTCTACTTCGTAGGCACACTCACCGCTGTCGGCTTACCCGGTCCCCGTGGGTAACCTGGAGGCTGTGCAGCGAGGGTACAGGGCGTTCATGTCCTTGGCTTCCCTGTCCCCGCCTTGCTCCTCCCCGTCCATTTGGGAGATAGGCGAGCTGCTCTGTCACCCCACAGTCGCTGAGACCGCTGTTTGCAATGCAGTTGCACAATTTTGGGAGAAGTAGCTCCCGACAGCTGTTTCTGTCTTATCCTCAGTGACTTGTAAGGCAGCGGGGCTGGTGTGTGGGGCCAGGGTCCCATCTTCCCATTCCGGCTCTCCCCCTGACAAGATGGGTGACCGGGGACAGGTCCCTTCAACTCTCTCCTGTGCCTCCGTCTCATCACCTGTGAAAAACGAGTGGAAACAGCCCCTCCTCCACAGGGGTGCTGGCTGCGAGGTGTCCAGGGTTCGTTCATGAAGCACTTGGACACTTAGAGCAGTGCCTGCCACACGGGAGAGCTAAGCATGAGCCTTTGTGATCATCATCACCACCGTTATGAGTGAGCGAGAGCAGACATGCGGAATGGCCACAACTGTACATAACTCAGTGATACATTTATGAGGCGTAAATCAACAGCCACATTCCAGGCATAGTTACAGAAAGCCAGGTGACTCAGTTATGACTGATTCCCGTGTCACTTAACTCGGTGACCTCATTTCTGTTTCAGTTTCTTTCTATCTACCACACAGGGTTAATGCTTCCTATTCCTTCCTTAGAATAGTCTCATCTCATTTTTTTTTTTTTTATAGGGACAGAGAGAGAGAGAGTCAGATAGAGGGATAGACAGGGACAGACAGACAGGAATGGAGAGAGATGAGAAGCATCAATCATCAGTTTTTCGTTGCAACACCATATTTGTTCATTGATTGCTTTCTCATATGTGCCATGACCGCGGGCCTTCAGCAGACCGAGTAACCCCCCTGCTCGAGCCAGTGACCTTGGGTCCAAGCTGGTGAGCTTTTTGCTCAAACCAGATGAGCCCACGCTCAAGCTGGCAACCTCGGGGTCTCGAACCTGGGTCCTTTCGCATCCCAGTCCGACGCTCTATCCACTGCACCACAGCCTGGTCAGGCTCATCTCATTTTTGATAGTGAAGTCACTCAAAGAAAGGAGCCATGATGAAATGTGAGATCTGTGTCATCGTTTCACTTGAAAATGACTCTGGTGACAATGATTACTGTTCTTCATTATGTGTGCACCCGAGTAACTGGAGGATCTTGTCATGGGCCCGTGGAGGCAGTTTCAACTGATGACGAGAGCAGGTGGGGTATGTCGGTCTCACAAAGACTTCCTTTCCCTTTAAACTATGCCATTCGGCCTGCTTCCTTTCGACGCTGTCACAGCTGCCCATGGACCCTCCTCTCAGAGCCTTGGCCCTCTGTCCATGCTGGGACACGAGGAGGCAAGCCCAGTGACTTGTTCCTTTGTGACAGGAAAGTAAACTGGGCCCTGGCTGGGTAGTTCAGTTGGTTAGAGCATTGTTCTGACCCGCCAAAGCAAATGTCTTAAATTTTAAAAAATTATGAATTGGATAAACTTAAGGCCAATGAGCTTAGTTTTGATGATGGGAAAATTCTGGAGCAGATAATCAAATGAATGGTGGACCAGCATTTAGGAAGGGTGGTTATAACGATCGATATTGATTATCATACGAATGTCTTTCACTATGTCACAAATCAGGCGAGCCCTTCCTCGGCCACAGTGCAGTGACTTCTGACAATACTTCGAGGGTTTCTTATGAAATCCTTATTGACAAAATAGTGAAAAACAGCTGCTAGAGCTGAAGGGGCATTAGAAAATCATGTGACACATGTTCGTTTAAGGTGATACCAATTGCTCGAGGCCACAGAGCTAGTTAGGGTCAAGGCTGCAATCCACACCTGGCTCTGTGTCCTACGTGAAGGCCCCGCCCACTGAATATTGAGGCGGAATGTTAACAGCAGATGGGACAGTGTCGTCCCAAGGCGTTCTCTAATGGCATGCCAAACAGTTCTGTCCTTGGCCCTAAACTCTTTAACATTCTATCAACAACTTGGATAAAGCCAAAGATAACTGCTTATCAACTGTGCAAATAACACGAGACTGGGAGGGAAGGCCAACATGCTGGAATTACAGAATCAGGATCCAAATTATCTCAACAGGAAAGAATGATTTTATCTAACAAGATAAAATTTAACTGGAATACACATAAGATCTTGCATTTAACTCCAAAACTTGACTGCAAAAGTATAGGATGTAGTTGGAAAACATGTCCCACCTCACCCATAATCAAAGACATGAAAATTAAAGCAACCATGAGATAGTGATTTTTCTCTATTGGATTGGCAATGATTAAAAGAATGAAAATTTCCCATGTTTGGTGTCTAGGGTGAAAGAAATAGACTCTCTGGTAAACCACCGCAGGCGTAGAAACAAAATCTCCCTTTCTAGAGGGTAATCTGGAAATATACAGCAAAAGCTATAAAATGTACCATTTGTTCCAGCAGTTTAATTTATAGAAATGCATCCAAAGACAAGTATGCAAAGGTTTATATACAAGGATAATTACAAAAGCACTGCTCAGACAGAATACTTTTGGAGCTGGGTGTTCAGTTTGGGAACAGAAGGCTTAGAGGCCTCAGGAGGGTACCATACAGCTATTGTCAAATGCTTGATGCTATAAAGAGGAGGGATTCGGGTCTGTGTCACTTCTGAAGGCCAGGCCAGGACTTACAAGGCATAGACGTGGCCCAATATTACAAAGCAGATTCTAACCATCAACTCTGTTCAAAATGAGAATGGGTTGCCTTGCACATTCCCAATCACTGGCAGATGGCCCTCTGTCTAGGGTGTCCAAAAGGACAGTCATTGTTCTTTAGCCATTGGGATGAAACGTTCACCTTGGTTCTTTCTAATGAAAAGAGGCAGTAAGTCTTTGCTACATTAAATCATCAAAAGGTAGAATCACCACCCAAGTTGAAAGTGGGTGGGAGGTCATACCAAGTTTCACTTCCTGACACTGAATTCTGGGAATGAAATGAGAACCCTTCCTGTTGCCCAACACAGCTTTTACAGATAGCCTGTGAGGGATGGCCGACTCCTTCACTGTAAACCCTTTAGGAATACCTGCTGTGTGTACCAGTTCCCCAAAGGTAAACCCAAGGGAAGCTTTTAGCTGAACCTGAAGAAAAGAAAAGAAGATGGGCGCTCCTTCTCACTAAATCATTTTCACTCTGTTTTGGTTCCCAGTAGACAGACGTAGGTGTAAGTGTTCCACTGCTCTATCTACACCTTTTCTCATTTGCATTAATTTCATCTAAAACTTTCAGTTTTAATCATAAATCATATATCTATCTAAGCTATATCCAGCACCCCCAAATACAAAGATTCAGTACTTTTGAATGCTTATCCTTAGTGTGTTCTTACATTTGCTCACCACGTCAGTTTATGAAGTCCCTTCACTGTCTTCCTGTTAACTATATGCCATTGATTGGCATTATTAAAAATACTCATAGTTAGTTAGCCCCTTTCTGAGCCCTACTGTAAGACACTCACATGCAATCTACCAGGTAGTCCTTACTATCACACAACTCTGGAGTGGAAGTAGCCTTCTCCCAATCCATTTGTGGTTAGAGTAATCTCTTCATGAGACAACTCCTCACACACCAACAGACCTAGGTGGCCTCCAAGGCCTTTCATTCTGAGCTCAGACCACATGGGCCTGTCATTTAGTCCAACTTGTCACAGTCCTTCTGGTCATAGGATTTCTATACATATTCTTCTCTTTGCTGGGAAGGTCCTCCTTGCACCATCTCTCCATACTGTACATCCTTTGGAGCTTAATTAATGCTATGAGCTGAATTGTGCTTGCCTCTCCTCAATTCATGTGTCGAAGTCCTACACCCCAGCACCTCAGAATGTGACTGTATTTAAAGATAGGGTTTTTTGTTGTTGTTGTTTGTTTGTTTTTATTTATTTTAGTGAGAGAAAAAGAGAGAGGAAAGACGGGAACATTGATCTGTTCCTGTATATGCCCTGATAGGGGATCAAATCGGCAACCTCTGCATTTTGGGACGATGTTTTAACCAACTGAACTATCCAACCAGGGCTCAGGGTTTTTAATGGGGTACTTCTGTTAAAATGAGGCCATCAGGGTGGGCTCTAATCCAATCTGACCGGTGTCCTTATAAGAGATTAGGACACCTGCACTGGGGTGCGGGTGCACAGAGGAGTGACCATAGGAAAACTCGGTGAGAAGGGAGACACACCTTTGCAAGCCAAGGAGAGAGGCCTCAGGAGAAACCAAACTAGCAGACACTTTGATCTTGAACTTCTTCCCTCCAGGAGTGTCAGAAAATAAATATCTGTTGTTTAAGCCATCTAGCCTGTGGTATTTTGTACAGCAGCCCAAAGTGACTAACACAATCGAGAAGTCTTCACCTAAGGAGAAGAGCTCTTTCCCACCTTTACCCCCTTCAGCACTACTTACTTGTCCTCCATTACACTTATCACAATTTGTGAATAATCGTTTATTTGGATGACCATAGGGCTATTGTCTGTAATCCTTCCTCAGGATACAGACTCCAGGGAAGTGAGGAAATGTTTATTTAGATTCTCCATTATGTCTCCAGCAACTAGCAGTGTCTGCTGGTCACAGATGGAGGTGTTTCATGTTGCAGAATATTTCACTGATACTAAAAATGAGAAAATTGAGGCTCAGAAAGGTTAAACTTCCTAAAGGCCACAAAGCAGCTAAGTGACAAAGAGAGACTGGAACCCAGGCCCCTAAAGCTCTGGCACTTAACCACTACTTAACTCTCCAGTTTTGAAATATATCCATTCACTCAACAGATGCTGAGCTCATATCACTTGGCAGCTTCAATCTAGGAACTGGGGATTGCAGCAATGACAAAAGAGACAAAATTCCTGCCTTCATATGGAGAGAGAACATCAAATAAGATAAAGAAATTGTTATCTTGTGTTTTAGAAGGTCACAAATGCAACAGACCCCAAAGGGAACGTGGGATCAGGGAGTCAGATTTGTAATTGAAAGAGGTTAGAGAAGGCCTTTTTGAGTAAGGAATGTTCACGCCAAGCCTCAAGGAGGTGGCCAGGGGGAGCCCTGGGGCTATTTGTGGACAGGTTTCTTGCAGGGGTGAAAGCAACTTCAGTGTCCCAGAGGCAGAAGCCTGGCAAATGACCTACCTATGTGGCTGAAGAAAAGTGAGAGTCAAAATTAGGAGAGGAGCTCAGCGAGTTTCAGGAGCCTGGCAGTGCAGGACATTTCCAGTCATGATAAAAATTTGGCTTTTATTCCGAGAGAGGAGTCTTTGGAAGGTTCTGCACAGGAGAACAATAAATTTAAGCCTCCTGGGAACTCCTGTCCTATGGAGAATCCCATCTACAGCACCTTGGCTTTTCACTTTCCTTGGATCAGTGGCACTTAAGACATTTAACATCTTATGTCAAGAAACCACTCAAATGGAATTTTCAGCTCTGATTCTACCTTTGGCGGCTTCTGGTAGTCGCCATCAGGGACAGCGCGAGGGCGTCTGAGTTGCCTGGGAAACCCACGTGGAGAGGGTTCCACAGGGCAGTTCGCGCGCTTCCGGAACCTTACCAACTTCAGCTTACCAGTTCTCCTCCAATTCCGTCTCGGGGGGCGGGGATCGACGCATCGTCTCCAGAGCAACGCCTTTGCCTGTCCCAGCTAAGGGCTTCTGCACCGCGGGAGGCGCGCTAGGATGACGTCACACACCCAGCGGCGCTTGATGACGCCATCGTTGGCCCCGACGGGAGGGGTCTGCAGAGAGGGCTCCGCAGACTGGCTGGTGTGAAAACGAGCAGGTTCTTGGATAGTGCGCATGTGTCACTTCAGATTGGTGCCTGTGTTGCTTTTAAACACCAAGTCGTGAGTGAGCGTACATAATTATCTGCCAGCCGTCGCTGTCGTGCCTTAAATCTTAGAGAAATCATCGGAGATGTTACAGGGCGGGTGTCCGAGAATCAAGCAGGTCACTATCTTGGTCTCGTTTGTCTCTCACCTCTCTGGTGCATTCCTCGTTGCATCCATAATGCAACCTACCAGTCTGAAAATGCCAGCCGAATCCCCAAGTGGCTGTTGCCAGCAAGCTTCCTCTTCCAGGCTATCTCCTTTCTGAACCGAGGCTTGTAAGAACAGCAAGCAAACTTTTTTGGCACTAGTTGTAAAGTGAAGGTAACCAGATACCTACTGAGGTCCTGATTTCTCTGAAGGCAAATACTTGAACTTTTAAGGACTTGTGACTTACGTGGACTGCTTGTGGTTCTTTCTATCTGCTTTCCATGTGTTTAGCCAGGATCCATACAGTCCACCTGGCTAAGTAAATGACCTGCAGGTAAATGAATTGTCACTGTTCTGAAACTTAACAGAGTACCCACTAGTGCTGGGCGTTATATCACTGATTAATTCAAGAAACATGTATCAAACAACTGTGCTAGGTACGGTTTAGATTATTACTGTTCATTGAAAAATGAAGTGTGATCTTTTAGGATTTAGCATTCATCTACGAGTCAGATTTGATTTTGAACCTTGGCTCTGCTCCTTGCTTGCTAAGTGATCTTGGGTGGATTATGAACCCTCTTTGCATTTTAGTTTTATAATTCATAAAAATGGGCATAATAAGGCTTACCTCCTACAGGTGGCTGAATGAGAGTTAGACCTCATGCCACGGCTGGAGGAGCCTTTTCCTGCCATTTCGTACATTTCTTTTTTCCTCAGTCCCTGTCTGTCTCAGGCCTTACACAGAGGACAACACCACTAGTGGGAAACAGCCCCCCACCAGCGCACAGCCTCAGAGGTCATCCGCAGAGTGTCCTCAAATTGTTTTAAAAACAGCTTTCATCCAGACGTTGCTTTTTGTGGGTCTGTATGCTGAAGCCAAGTTATATTTAAGCAGAACCCTCCCACCTCGTCCCCAAACAAGCTCCTCTAAAACCACCCAAATCCAAAAGGAGAGAGAAAAAAAAAACAAATCCTTTATTCAAGGGCATGGTGACTTGAGGCTAAGCCTGTGCTGGTGTCGGAAGGTGGCCCCTGAGGTTGGGTCAGGTCCTGGGTCACTGTCTGAGGAGGACAAGGTGCTGTGAGGGCTGGGGAGTGGGTGTCTGGCTGCTCTGTCACCACAAGGCCTGTGGTTTCCAACCCTGTCTGCATCCTTGTCCCACTGAACAGCAGCAGGAGAGAAAACAGACGTGCACACTGGCAGACATACACACACTCACACACCCAGACTCGCACAGCTTTCAGAGGAAGTGGAGCACCAGATGTTCTGGGTTTCCTGTTCGGTGCTTCCACAGCGGGTCGAGTCTGTGGTTGTGGTTTGTCTGTCTCGGGCTCATGTGAGAGACAAAAGCTGGGCTGACGGGAAGCCTCCCCTCTGGGCCCCCCTTCCTCAGCTCTAACTGATCAGCCACATGGAAGCCTGGCAGGTCAGACATTTCCTGAAACACCGAGAGCTTGGATTCTCCCAGGAGGAGACTGTTACCCCCCAAACCCCCAGAAGCAGCCCCTGGGCTGATGGTCCACCCTCAAAGGGCTTGGGATGATAGAAATTCCTCCAAAGATACTATTAATATAGACCTGCATCCCTGATGAGTAGAACAAAACTGAGGCCAGGTTGCCACAGTTATTAACCTGGTGTAGGGCAGCCACTCAGAAGCACTCCGTGCATGAAGGAATGAATGAGGAACAGGGAACTTCAGCTTTGGGGGTTGGAGCTCAAAACCCTAGCTGGCCATCACTTTTCATAATTGCCTTTGGATTCAAACAGACAAGGGTTTGGAGTGGCACCATGTTACTAATTTGCTGCAGGTAATTTAACCTCCCTGGGCCCGGTTTTCTCATCTACAAAATGGAGACAACACCTAATCCACAAAGTTGTCAGGACCTGATGGCACACATGGATTTGCTTGCTGCAGAGTCTTGCCCACAATAACTGCTCAGTAAATGCCTGTTTCCTTTTCTTCTTGCAACACTGCTTTTTTTTTAAGGAGATGCACTAAAAAAGTAGAAGAGATAAAACAACCAAAGCATTGATTCCAGAACAACTGTCTGGTGGGCCAGGGGAGCAAGAGAGGCTGGCGTTTGTGTCAGCGGCCATCACGGGGGGGCTGCTGGGGCCTTGTCAGGGTCTCTGAGAGGCAGCACTCAGTGTCTTTCTCTGGGTGTGGAGTAGGGTTCGCCTCTTGAGGTTGCAGGGGAGAACAGGTAGAATGCTCCTTCAACCCTTTACTCAGTAGCGATATTGACTTCAGTCCAGTCTGCATTTGGACCTGGGCTACAGCGCCCTTTGCCCTGAGCCCCGGTCTTCAACAGTTTCCACCGCAGCTCTCCTCCAGCTGCATGCCTCCATGGGAGATGGGGCATCCACAGCGAAGTGTCGCCATTGGTTGGGGTCATCGCCTCTGAAGTCTGACCAACTAGTTCCAATGTTGGCTGAGTCACTTAGGAGCTCTGCAGCCTTGGGCAAGTTACTTCACCTCTCTGTGCCTCTGTTTCCTTGTTTGTAAAATGGGTAAAACAATAACCACATCATAGGGTAGTTGTAATGATTAAATGAGTAAGATACCTACGTATAGCACTTAGCTGCTGGGTGTGGTAAGGGATCGATAAATGTTAACTGTTATATGCACAGATGTGTTTGAGTCTTATAACAATCTAACTCCAGGTAGGTTCTGTTATTAGTTCCATCTCACAGGCGAGAAAACAGGTTCAGAGGGATGAAGTAACTTCCGCAAGTTCACACAGGTAGTAAATGAAGTTGAGAGTTTTCTCCAGGTCTTTCTCCTTCTAGTATATGAGGTTTGAACCGCCGCCCCCAGCTGCATTTTTTTCTTCTTCTCAGAGCACCCCCCTACCCCTACCCCCAGCTCAGTCCTACACTAGGATGCTCAGCCTCTTCCTGCTGTCTAGGACCTTACCCCCTGCAGCTTCCAGCTGGATTTGCACTTTCAGATCACTGTCTTGACTCACTGTTTCCTTGCAGAAACTCACTTTGCTGAGTAGCTTCTTACAAATTTTTTGGGGGGTATTTTTCTGAAGCTGGAAACGGGGAGAGACAGTCAGACAGACTCCCGCATGCGCCCGACCGGGATCCACCCGGCACGCCCACCAGGGGGCGTCGCTCTGTTGCGACCAGAACCACTCCAGTGCCTGGGGCAGAGGCCAAGGAGCCATCCCCAGCGCCGGGGCCATCTTTGCTCCAATGGAGCCTTGGCTGCAGGAGGGGAAGAGAGAGACAGAGAGGAAGGAGAGGGGGAGGGGTGGAGAAGCAGATGGGCGCTACCCCTGTGTGCCCTGGCTGGGAATCGAACCCGGGACTTCTGCACGCCAGGCCGACGCTCCACCACCGAGCCAACTGGCCAGGGCCACTTCTTACAAATTATTGTTAGCTGAGAATAACCTGAGTCACTTCATGAGAAGGTCTCAGGTGTTTCTGGGACTATTGTATTTTAACCCAAAGAAATGGCTCTTTGGGGAGAGTTTGACAAAGAGCAGTCTGGCCGGGGAGACACATGCTGGTGTTGTTTTAGTTGGGGAGGTGGTCCTTGACTGCACCTCTCCAATCCCACTGTTCTGGTGGTGAGTTTGTCTAGTGGAAGAGGCAGCATGGTGTGGTACAAGGGTCTTCCAGCTTAGTGAGCGTAGCTATTGCCCGAGGACCTTTAAGGACCCTATCTCAGGGTCTGAGAACTATATTTTGAGAAATACTGGGATTGTGCCAAGAGACACGAGACCTCAGTTCAAGTTCTATAGTTCGCTGTGCAACCTTGGCAGGACATTGAATCCGTCTGAGCTTCAGAGCTCTCGTCTTTGAAACAGGGATGAAGCCTCTCTTACTTGCTTCATTCCCTGGGCAATGCCTTGGAATGTGAGAGAGGACCACATTGATGGTAGTGTTCAACCAAGTGCTGTAGAGAAGTTCAAAGGAAGGCATAGACCCAAGACCAAACCTCGGAGAAATTCCTTAAGTCTTTGGTGAGATGGGGAACCACAGGGCGCCTGAATATTAGCTGATAAGCATTTCTTTGGGTGAAGGCTGTTGGCCAGAGAGGGGGGGTTGCTGTTTGCCACCTCCTGCATGCTGAACTCTCCCTGAACAACACAGTAAAGTATACCAGAGTGTTCCAGGAGCTTGAATCAGTCAGGCCAGGTTAGGGAATGCTGCAATAACAATCAACTCTGGGTCCTGATGGCTGAACACAACCAAATTTATTTCTCGATCGTGTTGTATGACTCAGCCAGTTGGTAGGCAGTTCTGCTCCACAGACTCACTCAGGGACCCAGGTGGACAGAAGCTCCACCTTCTAGTTGCACCATCTGGAATCCCTCCACAGCCGAGAGAGACTCCAGAATGGGCTTTCTATTGCCTCTGCCTGAGATGTATCACTTCCACTCAAGCTCATTGGGCAAAACAGGTCATGTGGCACATCGGGGACATATAGGGGAGCAAATGGCATAGTTGGTGAGCTTATTGTTTCTGTCCTGGGATACTTCTAAGATCAGGGAGTTCTGACCACTCCTGGTCCAGATTTCAGCTTGGGCACCAAGACCAATGTCCCTTAGAGAGAAAAGGAAGGAACACTTCCCTGTCAAGCGCCTCTTACACTCTACAATCTGAGGAGCTCAGCTCCCCTGTCTGGTGGAGTGGAGTTTTATGTGTTTGAGAATGTGGGGTTCCGCCTCCCTTTTCCTCATTCTTGCCTACCCTCAAAAATATGGGAAGATAAGCAGTCTGCCTCAAGCAGCCAGCAGTCTGGCCCAGACCCCCTAGGATGGAGAGGGGCCATTTCGCAGCAGGCAGAGAAATGCCTTAGTAACTCCCAGGGTCCTGTGGGTGTGGGCCGGGAAGGCTGACACAACCAGGAGGCGGTGTGCCCGGCCACCAGCTCCGCCATAGTCCTAGCGCTCTGTGCAGAGCCCCGCGGAAAGCGGCCCAGATACCTTCAGAAATGGAGAACACCAGCCCGGAACCCAGCAATTTGGGGCAGCAGTATTTCTGTAGCATGCAACTTGGGATTGGCCTGAAGAAATCTTTCATTCCTAGAGTGTTGGTGGATAAATGGCACTTATTTGTTTAACCTCAAATCAAGCCACAGCCCCCGTTTCTAAGCTGCTTTGAAAGAGCTGTTTTAAAACAGCTGAACAAGCTGAAAACCATGGGTCTAGGTTGCTGGAATGGCTTTGCAGACAGTGGTGGGCTCAGGAAGTGCCTTCATTTTCCACTGACTGTGACTGGCAGTGGGGGTGGGGGGCTGTAGGAGGGGCAGAGGCTGGGTGCCCTTCTCCCCAAAGACTGCATATTGGCTCTGGACTGTCTCTGTGGGTTCAGCCTTGACCTGGTCAGTGAACTTGGGAGTTCAGGGTGGGAGGAAACCCAGGAAGAGTTCTTTCTTAGCTCTCACCTAGATCCCAGCTTTGGATTCAACAGAGTGGAGTTCCTGTGTTATTGTGGTCCGACCAGCCTCTACTTCTTCTCTTTTGGTAACAGAATGAGACTTTCTCCAGGAGAACCTGTTTCATTGGTTCCTGCTTCGACCTGTCCCCTGGTGTTTACCCACCCATTTACCACCTGGGACTTCTTCTAAAAGAAGCGAGGAAAGAAGGGGAAAAAGGAAACACTTCCTTTGGGATTGGAACGGAACCCGCCCGAACTGAAGCTGGCTCTCTCTCCCCAGCACCCTGGAAGGCACCCTGGAAGCCAGCCGCAGTCACATTACCCTTCCTCCCGGGAAACCAGCTCCTCACAGCAGCTATGCCGACAGCAGTGAACCAAACCAGCAGCCCAGCGGAGCTTTTCCTGGTGCTTGTTGGCGAAGGCAGGGAGACAAACGCTCTGTGAACCCATCCTCCCTTTCTGTCTCTGGGGTGTGGGTGCGGGTGGGCTCTAGATTGTAAAGAAGGGGAAAGCCTATGTCCAGCCTGGTGCTCAAGTCTCACCCTTCAGTTCTGGCTGAGGGCCCTGAGGCTTCGGGCCCACGCCGCCCATGCCACTGCACTGCCCACACCGCCCCGCCCCCACATGATGCAGGGGCACACCTGGTAAAACACCTCCTTTCCTCCACCGCCAGCTTGTTCTCAGTGGAGTTGAGAAATAGTATGAACAACAACAGCCCCTGCTGCCGCTTTCCTCTGAGACCCTTTGCATGCCCACTATGCGCCTGGCTTTACAAGCCTGAGCTCGTTTCATTTTCACATCCCTAGAGGTAAGTTCTCTGATCACCATGGCCCTGATACGGAGGAGGAAGCTGATGCTCAGGGATGTTAGGTGACTTACTTAGGTCACTCAGCTAAGAAGGGCCATTGCTGGGCCTCAGACTCAGGCTGGTCTGGGGCCAAAGCCTGGCTTCACGTCCGCACAGAATGCAAAGCAGAGAGAGCCGTGTTTGTCTTGCTCACCTGGGAGCACCAGGTTCATAACATGCAGCAGAAGTGCTCTTCCAGGACAAGCAGGGAACCTCAGCCCAGTCTGCCCCTACCTGCACGCCTCAGATGGCCAGCTGGCCCCGGGACAGGCGGAGTGCAGTGCCAACCAAAGATCCACAGCCTTTCAGGGCTCCCGGAAGGATGGACACAGGTGTGATTCCTTGTGCCCAGTCCAACCTGGGCATGCCCAGATGTGGTCCCTGAAGCTCCCATTGGAATCATGCCCCTCCCCATCAGAGCCCTTGTCTGTGGAGACTGCTTCAGGTAAAGGGCCCTCTTTGGCTGAAATTTTTAGCTGGGTTCCAGGAACACTGGCTTGGTCTGATAGAGTGGTAGGGACGGAGGTGCCCGCGGACTGGCAGGGGCAGGGTTGGGAGGGGGCGGGGCCACAGGAACATTGACTCACACACTGTGTGCTCCCACTCAGCCTCCCTCTCTGCCTGGTGGTGGCTCAGAACACTGTGCCCTTGCTGACCCGTACAGAGGAGCCACAGGGGCAGGAGAGGGGAAACAGAGGAGGGGGTGGGGTGAGGTGGGGAAGCGGTCTGGAAAGGGGGGGAGGGGAAGCATGAGCCCCAGGGCAGGAGAGAGGATGAGCACCAGGGTAAATAGAGCAAAGAAAAAGAGAGCAGAGGAGAGTCATAAACCAGTTTCGAAGGTTAGTGAGCAGGGCTGTTAGATGCCCCCCGCCCCAGGAGTCCCCGTAGGGGAGGGCTGAGCTGCCCCAGTTTGGAGATGAGTGTCTGCTTTTCGGTGGCCGTGATGCCACTGTCTGGGTGTATCTGTGACTGGCAGGAAGCTGGGCAGGGCCTCAGCTCACTGTCTTTGGGCTTCGGTGTCTGTGGATCACAGAGCAACTGCAGGTCGCTCAGCCCCCCGGGGCCCCAGAAGCTGTCCTGGTGTCCAGGCATCTGAGGTGTTCTAATAACAATGATACTTAAGCTCATCCGTTTACCAAGCCTTTGCAGTGTGTGTGACCTGCATCACACTGAGCATGCATGATGTCACTGCACTGCCCGACCTCCCTGTCTGGGAGGTGCTATCCCTACAGAGAGGGAAACTGAGGTGAAGAGTCTAGACTCATGTGAAGTTACAAGTTGTGGAAGCAGAGGCGAGGGCCGCAGCTGCTGGGGCACTGGACGCTGGTGGCCGTTACATCCAACCGTGGCGCAGCCACCCCTCCTGTGAGACCCGTGGTCCTCTGCCAGCCAGCTTCTCCTGAGTGGGCAGGAGTTTCTCCTCCTGCAGCTCCTCTGTGTGGGTCAGCAAGGGCACAGTGTTGTGAGCCACCAGGGGGTGGGTGGGAGCATGCGGTGTGTGAGTCAGTGTGGGAAGGACTGAGCATGCCAGTGTGAGCGCGTGTGAGGGCAGGAGTGTGAGATGGGCATGTCGGCGGGCCGCGTGTAGGTGAGTGTGTTGGTGTGAGAGTGCATGCGTGTGGGGTGCTGCCTATCTGTTCTGGGGCCGGGCCCCCTGTGACGTGACAGCCCCTGCAGAATCTAGCTGTGACGGGAGGTCAGTCGCCCTCTGTACCGGGCAGCCTTCCCTGGTCGGGGCAGGATGCTGTGCTCTCCGTAGGAAAACAGGAACCTGGGAAGGCATGGGACAGGGGGAGGCAGTGCTTAGGAGAGGCTGGGAAGGGTGGGGTGGGAGGCAGGCCTGGTGACTTGAGGGAGGAGGGGACGAGTTAAGCACCTGCCACCTGGACCAAACTCTATCCATCATCAGCTGGGCATCTCCTTGCTTTTTTACCTCCTGGGTTCCTCACTGCTACCTCCGGGCCTTGGTGCCCCAGCTCCGGGACATGCGTTCCTCAGCTCTACCAGCAGGAACTCTGCCCATCTTTGAAGACAAAGGTTACATTTCACCTCGGAGAAGCTGTCCCAACCACGGCACAGAGTTTTCTCCCTGTGTCGAAGCTGCTCCTTCACACAGACCTTCGCTCCCTAACCACACCGGGATCTCAATTCACATCTTTCTCTACAGCATCCTATCCAAAGTGGCCAGGGCTGGGCTCACAGATGGGCCTACTGCTGACACTAAAATCCATGTGCATTGGCTGAGTTGGGGTGGGGAAGGAGATGCGGGAGGCAGGAGAGATCCCGCCCTTGTCCCGTCCCCACAAAGCCTCGTTTCCATTTTTTCTTTTAATACCATTTGTTAGGATTAAAGATGAGGACTTGGGATTGAGACTAACAGGTTCAAGTTCACCTTGTTGCTTTGTGTGTGGCAACCTCTCACACCGTAATCCCACATCTAGAAATTTGAGGATTTGAGTAAAGATGGTAATCTCAACAACAGGAAGACATCTGAAGATGTTCACAACAGTGTTATTTATAACAGTGAAGAATTGGAAGCGACCTACCTGTGCTAAAATGGGAGAATGGCTAGGTGAAGAATGGTGTTACCTACTGCATAAATATTAGACATTTTATAAGATGTAACCCTATGATGGCTCTGTGGTCACAGAAAAGTTTTGCAATAATGTAAAATAATCACAGCTATGTTAAACCCTACCTCCAAAATGTCTGCATAAGAAAAACAGCGAAAGAAAACACCATGAAATGTACTACGTATGGGTGATTTCAAATTTCTCCTTTTCACTTTTTTGTAACAAGCACAAATACTTATATCAAGATGAATTATACTTTAAAAATATCCTTTTTCTTATCTTGAGCATTGGATTTATTTTCCTGTAAGACAATACCAATAAGGAAAATAAGAAAAACATGTTACTGTTTCATGTGCTTCCTTCCAGTCCTTTCTCCAAGCATATTTCCACATCTATAAATAGATAGTTGGTTGACTAGGGAAGAAAAAGCCCAAGGAATTTTGGAGGCGTCCTCTCTGGGCTCAGAGGTCTCAGTTCCCTGGAAGTTTCCTGTGGCTGTGGGAAGACAGGCTGCTGGCTCAAGGTCCCAGGGTGAGAGCTGTCCCCTGCTCGGACCCCGGCCAGGGGCAGTCCACCATTCTCAACCTGGGAGCTGCCACATGGAGCAGCTTGCTGACCGGCTGTCCTCAGGGCCATCCCAGCTTCCAGGACCTGCCCTGTGCCTTCCCAGGGACCTCTAAGCAACCAGTTTGCAAATTAATCCTCACCTTTCTGAAGTCTACAGTCTCCAACCAATGGGAGACTTTCCCTTTTGGAGAGGTTCTGGCAGGTGTTGGCCACGGGCAGGGGGTTTCCATCTCGGAGCCATGAGTTGCCCAATCAACAACAGGTTTGGTGGGGCCAGGCCTGCTGGGTCCTGTCTGCCTCGCCCTGCTCAGGTGGGGACATTTGCCCCACGGCTCTGCCAAGGCCACCACCCTGGCCCCCTGGGAATCTGTTAGCAAGATTCAGGTGGCTCCACAGGCTGTTGACTCATTGATACCCAGAGAGTAGGCCAGCTCACCCCTCCCAGGCCTGGGATCACCACCACACACCCTTAATCTAAGAGATAGCACTGCCTTCCTCTTCCCAGGAAATGTCATGCACTCTGGGCTGGGTTGGGGGTGGAAAATGATGGAGGTGGGAGGGTGTGAGGAAGGCCTATTTCTGCACAGCCTTACCCTCACCAGAGGACTGCCTCTCCCTGCTCCTGCCGCATCCCATCCTGCGGCCACCTCTGCCCCCACGAATAAGATCCTGTGATTCAGAACTTCTCCATTCTGCCCTCATCTCTCCTCCTCCCCTCTCCCTCCTCCATCTCGGAGAAAGGGGGGCAGGAAGGGGGGCTCACCCCACACCCACAACCTCCAGACTCTCAGCAGCTTTCTAATCATCTCAGCTGTTTCTGTCTTGGTCAGAGGTGAACATGAATCCAGAGTCACCAGGTTCTGCCCTGAGCCAACTTTCTTTTGCAGCAGCCTGTTTCCACTTAGACGGCAGAACAGGTCAGGCTGGGTCCTGCTCGCTGGGTCAGGGCGAGGCCAGGGTGGGGAGGCTGGGCTGGGACCAGGGCAGGAGTGGGAGGGTGGGATGAGGCGCCCAGGAACTGCCATCTGCACTGCCCTCCAGTGCCCGGCACGGTACCGGGTGCACGGGAGCCACTTGAGACTATTTCTGTAAAGTAGATCTGCTTCCTCAAGCCCCAAAGGGATGTGGCACAGGATATGGTCACGTATTTATTTTTCAATGATGAGAGTTATTTTGGTGCCATTCTCTAACGGCTTAAACCCATCAAAAAGCATCTGCTAAGCACCCGCTGGATGCAGAAGATGTGCTTTGTTTTCAAAGGCCATATCTGTCATCCGGTCGCTGACCCCCCCCACCCCCACCCCAGCCCAGACTTGGAGCATTGCTGTCTCTCACGGCTCAGGCTCTTGTCCCTGCCGTCCCTGCCGGGGAGGAGAGTGATGCTCTGTGAACCGATCTTGTGTCTAGGCCTAGTGTGTTGGGATTTAAGTGAACCTTCTTAGCAACACGTCCTTTAATCCATTAGACACGTATTTTAGGTTGAGATTGTACTTTTAACATCATTTTTAGACAACATTAAATTCTGGTAGGCAGTTGGACAGACAAAAGCAGAGCAAGGACTATAGGGTCAGACACAGAAGGCCCAGGCGCCTAGCAATGGGCAAGACTGGGAAAACAAGGCCCTCACTCCCAGAGTGACCTTTCCTTGCTCAGCTGGTCTTGTGGTTTAGATCCCTGATTTCATATCTGCTGGTCATGGGATTCAGACCCTCCCCTGACATTTCCTCCCCTGGCATATCGCTGGTCATGTGGCTTTAGACCCCCTTAGGGAAGGAACAAGAAAGCTGGAGAATAGCGCTTAAGCATTAACCCCTAGAGATGACATCTAGGCCTCAGTTGTGTCTCTGCTCCAGGCCCAGAAAAACAGGAAAACTAAAGGGAAGCCACAGCTGACCTCAGGACCAGCTGCACTGACTAATGACCCCCCTGCTCTAGCACCTACCAATCCAATCATGGAGACCCTAAAAGGACACACCTGGAAAGCTAATAAATTAATGAATATGCTATTGAGAGCCTCCCCTGGGACCTCTCCTAAAATCCCCACCCTTAATATCCCTTAGGACTGAGGTCCCAGGGCACTCTCCTTTCCAGGAGTGTGCCTGCACCTTTCCCTCCCCTTCTCCGACCCCCTCTCCCCTCTCCCCTGTGTATTTTCCTTACTCCTCTCTTTCTCCTAAGGGCTCAGGGACCTGCAACCAGGGGAGCAGTGGGCAGCGGCAGCTCGTCCTGGGCTCACCCCCTGAACCTGTCTCCATGTCCCCTCTCCTCTGAGTTTCTTCCTGCACGGCCAGTGAATTCTTCCTTTACTTGCTGCACTGTGTCTCCTGATGTAACTCTTTCTCTTAAGAAGACCAGAGCCAGGGTCTCGTACTCCCTCTGTAACAAAGTGATAAGTGGTATGAGGGGGCAGACACCAAGGTGCGTCAGAATTGATGGCCAAACCCACAAGATGGCCACTTGTCCAGGAGAAGGAGGTGGCCTGGAGGGGTGAGAGAGAAGGCCTGAACCATGCTCCCTTTGTGCTTTGGTTGGACTCTTCTGATCTCAGGGACAGAAAAGTCCACTCAAGGCTTCTTCAGAGACTGGGGGTCCCCTGGAAGGATCACTGTGGTAGTAAAGCTAGGAGGGGCCTCAACCAGGCCACCCCCACCAGGGAACACTGCTGTTTCTGTAGGCCCAGTGACAGCATTTCTAAATTTTAGCCGTCCTCTCTTGGGGTGGCACCCACCCATACCTCTGACTGCGGGGATTGGCTTAGAGATAAGCACATGACCCCAGCTGGCCAATTATTACCCTCCTAGGAGAGAGAGAGAGAGAGAGAGAGAGAGAGAGAGAGAGAGAGAGAGAGAGAGAGAGAGAAAGAAATATCTTTGGCAACTGCTTTGTTTTTTGTTTTCTGGGGGCTGTCGAATGCTGAGCTGGGAGGTCAGGAGGTTTTGAGTTTCCGACCACCCTCATTCTCCGCTCACAGAGAAGACCTTGTCTTAGAGATACAATAAAGATGGTGGCCTGGGACAGAAGTCAGGGGGCGCACCCTGGAGGCGCCGGTGAGGGGTAGCTTGGGAGTTGGTCGCCCTTGGAGGTAAGGCGTCCTCCCCTGGGCGCGCTGATGCCCGAGCTGTGCTGGGGCTGTCCGTCTCTCTGTCTGACCGCCCTTTCCACTTGTGTATGTGGGGGGCCACAGCCCACTTCCACCCTGCCCAGCACCCGACACTCACAATGTTCCCTTCGAGCTTCTGCACCCTGCCCCTCATCCTAGTTCCGGCCCCTGGGGAAAGCTCCTGCAGTGGGGTCCACCCGCCGGGACCCTAGGATAGACAGTAGCTTTGGGGAGACCCTTCTGTCAGGTCCCCCCACATGGGCACCTCAGGGAGAGGTATCTAAGGCTCCCAGTTTATTTCTTGCCAGTTAGCTTTTTCTCAAAAACAAACAAAACAAAAACAAACAAACAAAAAAGATGGTGGCCTGATGATGTCATCGGATCTCTTGGATCTCAATGTACCTGAAGCTGAAGTTGGCCTGTGTATGAAGTTTTCAGAGAAGGACGAAGAGGTCCCCCCCACCCCACACTGTCCCCCTTATGCTAGAACGTGTTGTGTTTCTGGCACTGTTAAGTGAGGGACGAGCCTACAGGGGTTAGTGCTGTTGCTCCGCCCTGCTGGAAAGGGCTCTGGTGTCCTCAGGAGGAACCAGTTTAAGTAGATTTTTTAAAAAACGAGGCCTGGGACACAAGGTCTTGCCCCCAGATTCCTTCTGCATCCTCGTGGCCCCCTAAGCCCCAGCACACTCCCACACTCACACACACGGGCTCCTCTTCGGCTGAACTCAGTGTGGTAGACAGAATAATGGCCCCCCGAAGATGTCCACATTTTCAGAACCTGCTACTATGTGACCTTATGTGGCAAAAAGGATTTTGCAGATGTGATCAGAGTTGAAGACCTCAAGGGGAGGGGTAGATTATGTCAGATTTTCCAGGTAGGCCCCAGGTAACATCACGGATCCTTATATAGAGGAGAGCAGGAAGGTCCGAATCAGAGATGAGACTGTGACAGTGAGAACGGGGGCTGGAGTGAATTGAGCAAGGGCCAGCTCTAAGGAACACAGGGAGGCCCCAGGTACTGCAGAAGGCAAGGCCATGGCCCCCCCTCCCCCAGAGCCTCCAAACACAACGCAGCCCTCCTGACACTGTGAAGTTAGCCCAGAGTAGCAGTCCTCTTGGCCTGATGTAACCGAATCCCATAGACATGGAGACTTCAACAGCAGGAATGTATTTCTCACAATTCTGGAGGCTGGAAGTTCAAGATAAAAGTGCCAGAAAACTCAGTTTTTGATGAGGTCTCTCTTCCTAGCTGGCAGACGGCTGCCTTCTCACTGTGTCCTCTCATGACATTTTCTCTGTGCGTGTGCATGTGCGTGTGTCCTCGGTGCCTGTGTGTGTGTGTGTGTGTGTGTGTGTGTGTGTGTCCCTCTGGTGTATCTTCCTCTCCTTGTAAGGACAGCAATGCTATGGACTTAGGAGCTCAATTAACCTTAATTACCCCCTCAAAAGCCCTTTCTTCAAATATAGTCACAATGGACGTTAGGGCTTTAATATATGAATTTGTTGGGGGACACACTTCAGTCCAAAAACCCCTAGTGAGATTGATTTTAGACCTCTGACCTCCAGAAGTAGAAGAGCATAAAGTTATGTTGTTCGAGGCCACTGAACTTGCGGTTGTTTGTTACAGCAGCTGTAAGAAACGAATACACTCAGCCAGCAATGCTCTCTCTCGCCTCCACATCCTCCCCAGGCTGTGCCTTCTACCTGGCGCCTTAGCTGTCCAGCTTCTGCCAATCCTTTGATGTCCAGCTCAGGTGTCCATGAAGTTATCCTTGGCCCCATATAACTATTCGTTTATACGCCTGTCCCCCTGCCCTAAGCCAGGTTGGAAATTCTTGTCTCCCATTCCTCCATCGACAGGCATGTATTGGTTTACCCCCACTGTAGGCTGTGCAAGAACTAACATTCTCGCCCTCTTGGAGCTTTTGTTTCAGCTGGGGAGACAGACATGCGAACAGAGGGCAGGCTCTCCACCTCTCTCACCTGTGTACCCCTGGCAGCCAGCAGCGTCAGGCACATGGCGGACTCCATAGCTGTTACGTTAGTGAGACACACGGTGAGAGAAGGTATGGGAGCCAGTCCGAGGGTGGCCATCAGTTCCAGGTCTTGCCCTCGCACAGTCCCCTACGGCACACGTTCTGGGAGAAGCCCAGACTCCAAGTCTCAGGGCTGGCGAATCACTCAGAGTGTGTTTTGCTGGGTGTTGTGTCTTCCGAGAGTTCCCTGGGTCCTCCTACACTTGCTGAGGCATCTCGTTGCTCAGCCAGCGTCCAAGGACAACTCGGGCTGAGGGCGCACGTAGCGCACTCCCCGGTCTACGTGTCCTCAAGGTGTCTGTTCTGAGCTGGCCTTCTCCCTGCCCCTCCTTTCCCAAGCCCGAAGACTCTCTGCATGGGGCGGTTTCACCCTAGGACGCTTGGCAATGTCTGGAGACACTTTCGGTTGTCCCAACTAGGGATGGGAAGGGTTGCTACAGGCCAGGGATGCTGTTAAACAGCCTCCAATGCCCAGGACAGCTTCCCTTCCAATACAACACAAGATTATCCTGCCCCAAATGTTGGCCATTCTGAGGTTGAGGAACTCTGAGGCCTGGTCCACATTTTTGAACTATTTTTGGCTGGAGAGCTTTAGCATTTGGGTGATGGAGATCTGGCCCCTCCTTCAGAAAGAGGGGGCTAGCTGGTTCTTCCCTGCGTTGTGTTTTACGGTGATGTCCTGGCCAAGGGCCGCCTGCCCCCACCTTATTTTCTTTGGAAGGCTTCCTGTTATAACTTTGTTCTGGCAGCATCTACATGCTGGGGCTTGATGTCTGGAGGTGACACCAGACTGACAGAAGTGTGTTCACTGATTCCTGACACAACCACCAACCTCCCTTCCCCCACAACACACTTGTGGTTCAGTCCTTGCTCACCTTGGCCCAGCTCAAGCAACTGGTACAGTTCTAAAATCATCATCTTGGCAACAAGACCCTTCTGAGCTCAAGGCCTTGCCCTGTGGCCTCTGAGTCTCAGCTTCCTGGGTAGTAAGAGAGGGACTGTAAAACCTATCCTCCAAACGGGTAGGGGAAGGAGGCGTGAGTTCCCCAGGATGTTGGAGCCAGCCTGTACCAGCTCGTGAGAGTTGAAGATTCAGTTTTAAATTCTGTGAACCAATTGTTAAACTTAGCCATCATTAATAATAAAATTCTATAAACTTACAATGAAATAAATTATATTAAAAGCAAAGCTAAGAAATCCTCATGACTCATCATATCCTAATTATTTTACTATTATCTATGTTCTTCAGGTTATTTATGTCTCTTGTGTCTGCATGGTAGAAATACTATCTAACGATAAGGTCACACTGGTAGCTTGAAATCAGCTGTGGAAGTATTTATTCCAAGGAAATTGGCAAATGCTGTTAGGGCTTGCTTTATTGTTTTGTTGACTTTCTAGTTTAAGAAAGTGATGAAGGCCAGACCAAGTGGTGGCATAGTGGATGGAGCATTGGACTGGGACACAGAGGACCCAGGTTCAAAACCCTGCGGTTGCTGGCTTGAGCACAGGTTTATCCGCTTGAGCGTGGGCTCACCAGCTTGAGAGCGGGGTTGCTGGCTTGAGCGTGGGATCATAGTCATGACCCCCTGGTCACTGGCTTTAGCCCAAAGGTTGCTGGCTTGAAGCCCAAGGTTGCTGGCTTGAGCAAGGGGGGGTCACTCGTTCTGCTGTAGCACCCCAGTCAAGGCACATAGGAGAAAGCAATCAATGAACAACTAAGGAGCCACAATGAAGAATTGATGCTTCTTATCTCTCTCCCTTCCTGTCTGTCTATCCCTCTCTCTGTCTCTCTCACTATCTCTGTCACCAAAAATAAAAAAGTGAAGAAGGAAATGTTAATGCAGATTAAACTTGAAAGTGAGTTATGTTTCTAGTTATTACATTGTGACTCACACACAAAAAAGTAAGAAAATATTCTTCCACTATTCAAACACTGTTATCCAATTCAGCAAAAAAAAAAAAAAAAAAAAAAAAATCTAATAAGCATTATGTCAGAACTATGCTCACTCTTCAATGAAATGAGCTAATATTTTTTGCTGAGTTGGGTAGTACTCAAGCATTTATTTGTGGTAAACATATGTACATAGATTTATGTGTACGCTCCCCCCCCCCCCCCCGAGAGCCTATTGTTAAACATTTACCAGCACAGCACAGAATATGAGCCTGGATGTGAAACCTATGCAGAGGCTGTCACCGTGTTGGCTCAGCAGGTGGCCCTGTAGCCGGAGCCCTGCGGGAAGGTGGTGTGTATGTCAGAGAGGAGGTGAGGACTGGTTCTGTTTGTAATCATGATCTGGAGGGTCCACTCTTCCTGCCCTGATGATAACTTGGGTGGGTATCCTTGGGCTACGTGGCACACATAGGCCGCATGCTGGGTACGGGCGAGGCTTCTGAGAGCCCAAGGTGGGAGCCTCCTGGTTTGGGCAGAGTCCAGCCTAGAGGGCAACATTTTAGGCATCAGGTCATCTGTGCTGAATCATTCATTCACTCAACAGCATTGGAAAAGCATCTTCACACAGCTCATGTATCTTTTTGGTAAATATTTGTTGTTTATTTTTATCTTTACCGATAGCCTATTGATAAATACTATGTTCCAAGCACTGCTCTGTGGGGAACAGGCCCTCATGGAGCTTATATTCGGTCTAGTGGGGGAGAGTGGAATGACCAGAGGGATCCGAGATCAACTGGAGGTCTGCCACTGGCTTGGGGTGGGTGGGTGTGTATGTTCTCTGAAATGGGGATCGCGTGTGTGTATCTACGTGTTTCAGGAGACGGTTCCCAGGCCAGGACCCATCAAAGCCCAAGCACACTGCAATCTGAGGACAAGCATTAAAATAGAATAATTATAAGGTGCCACGGGACGGGCATGGGAGGGAGGAGGGCTCCCAGGAGAAGAGCAATGGTGAACAGAAAGGCAGCGTGGTTGGAATCGGTGGAGGGTGGGGTGGGGTGGGAACGGCACGTGTAGGGCTCGATTGGGAGAAAGTGTCACAGTGAACACTGGGGTAGTGAGCGCTAAGCCTTGCTCGCATATCACTCACTGTCTTACTAGTAAAACTCAGAAGCAAATGCTGGTTGGGTAAAAACTCTCGGAGACAGGAAGCTCACACCTGAACTTCTAGAGGAAGGAAGAAGGAAAGGTTCTCAAACGTCTGAGAATCTGCACAAGCACCATTTTTGGGAGATACTCCAGGAGAAAGGTGCAAAGCTTGCAAGGTGCCTCACCCCACCGGTCCTCCTGCTAGAAACCCCCAGACAGCTCTGCACTCCCACCCTTAAAGGAGCCAGATTTAGCAAGTAAAAATAGAATGCCCAGCTAAATTTGAGTTCCAGACAAACAACAAATGACTTTTTAGTCCAAGAATGTCCCTTGTAACACTTGCAACTCTGTACCACCTGCACCTAATGCACTGGTTGGTCCCCGGGCCAGCGCCCTTTCTCTCGGCTGTCCCTCTGGGTGGGCTAGCTCCTGAGCAAGGTGGGCTGAGCCGGCACCGATGTAGGGGTCTCGGGTGGGATCTGGGCTCAAGGAGCAGCCCGGGATCAGGAGGACACAGAAAAGCAGCGGTGTCAGGCCAGATCTCCGAGGGCAGGGTTGGACCGGAACCAAGACCGGGCTTCAAACCCCTTACTTCTCACCTGCCACGGGGTGAGCTGGTGCCCCAGCAGGCCACCGGCTTAGAGGTTGGAGACAGGCTCTGACTCTGACATCTGAAAGCTCTGTGACCTTGGGCCGGCACCTAGCTTCTCTGAGCCCTGTCCAATGGGGTAATAATACTACACAGAGGTGGCTGCGAAGATTACAGCGGACAGAAAGCACTTGATGCAGTGCCTGGCATACACCCAGTGCTCAGTAAATGGTAGGCATGACCATACACTTATCCATTTTATGTATATTACGTTATACCATGTTCCATCATTATATAACAATGACTTAACACAATAAGAAGTTATTACTATAGATTGGACTTTTCTTTTGCTTACTGTCGTATTGCCAGCATCTTGAATGTGCCTGGAACATGGTAGGTGCTCCATAGTTATATGCTGAGCGGCTACCTGGTGGGGGAAGGGGCTTTGCCTCCAGGTAGCTGGGAAGGGACCAGGCATCCAGCATCCCTGAGACTGGCCCAGCCCACTCCCACCTGACTAAGCCACTTGCATTGCCCTAATGAGACAAAAACATGACATGCGGGAACCTAGAGAGCCCAGGCTGAAATCTGTGTCTTTGTTTCCACCGAGTTCTGGGAAATCAGACCCTTTCCGACCAGTGACAGGAGCGGGTGGCATCTCAGAATCCTGGCTCAGGTTGAGGGTGGGAGAGGGGGGTAAGGATGCTGGGATTCCAGCCCTGCCCATCCCTCCAGGCAGATAGAGAGGAACCCGGAAAACAAATGGAGGATGGGCAGCCACACAGTTTCGGTTCCAGACGTCCCTGTCTGTCGTGCCTTGGACCCCCCTCTGTGGTGTCCAGCATGCTTGGCTGGCCTTCCTGAGGTCACAGTTCTGGTTTCATGGTTATTTGGGCAAAGGCACGTTCGCAGTCTTGGAACTCTCACTGTGATGCTCCGTAAGCCCCAACGTCGGATGTTCGCAATCGAGCCCCTGACCTTCTCCGCCTGGGAGCCTGCTTCTCGCCAGGTCTCTGCCTCCAACAGGGGCACCTCCTTGTGCCTGGATGTCGTATCACAAACCAGGAGTTCTCTCGACCCTTTTATAGGCTCTCTTCCCATGTACAAGTCAGCACCAAGCCTGGTGAATTCTACCTCCCAAGTGTCTCCTGAGTCTGTCCACCAACCATCTTCCTAGTCCAGCCTTCAGCCTCCCACTACCGCCTACCCAGTATGAATGCCGCAGCCTCCTGGGGCGTCCCAGCCCCCACCCTGCTCTCCCTGCCGCCACCCGCAGGTGCAGGCCTCCCCCGGGCTGCACGCCGTCCTGCCCTGTGTGCCCTCTCCCTGCTCCCTCCCGCGCATCTGCAGGTGCCTGCCTCCTCCACGGATACCTGGACATTCATGTCACTCGCAGACACAATGACATTTCACTCCTGAATATGTAAACAAGTGTCTTCTGAGATCAGGGACAACAATCTCCTGCACAACCAAAATTCCATTTCTATACCCAGGAGTTTAACTCTGATGCAGAGGTACAATATACACAATAGGCAAGGCACAACTTAGTGCTCCAGCTGTCCCTATGGTTAGCTACTGTCCTCACTTTGCTTTCACTCAGGATCCCACCAGGAATCACACGTGGTGTCTGTCTGGCTGTGCCTCCCTTCCATCTTCACAGTCTCTTCGGAGACACTTGAGCTTGCCCGAGTCCTGCTTTCTGGCGTCCTTTCCTTTCACAATAAAATCTGTCACCCCTGGCCTGACCAGGCGGTGGCGCAGTGGATAGAGCGTCAGACTGGGATGCGGAGGACCCAGGTTCGAGGCCCTGAAGTCTCCAGCTTGAGGGCAGGTTCATCTGGTTTGAGCAAAGCTCATCAGCTTGGACCCAAGGTCGCTGGCTCAAGCAAGGGGTTACTCTGTCTGCTGAAGGCCCGCGGTCAAGGCACATATGAGAAAGCAATCAATGAACAACTAAGCTGTCGCAATGAAAAACTGATGATTGATGCTTCTCATCTCTCTCTGTTCCTGTCTGTCTGTCCCTATCCCTTTCTCTGACTCTCTCTTTGTCTCTTAAAAAAAAAAAAATCTGTCACCCCTGCAGAGGGGACACATTGGAGGAAACACCTCGAACTCTCACTCAGTCTAAACCTAGAAAGTGACAGTCACAAAAGAGCAAGGGCAGCTGGTCTCCACCTGTCCTGTCCTGTCGGAGCCATGAGACTATTCTTTTATAATAACCCAGAGCGAGGCAAAGGGACCCCCAGGCAAGGGTGTGGGAGAAGGGCAGGGTCCCTGCTGATCATCCTTCCGGCTCTCTCTGAGCTTCAGCACCCCACCCCCCATGTTGCCCATCCCTTGGCACCCAGGCCTATGCATTGCCAGGAGGAGGTCTGGGGAGCTCCAGGCGAGAATGCCAAAGCTAGGATGCAGCAAGTGCTTCCCGGATTATCGACTCACTGGGGTCATTTCTCCTCAGAGACCCTGGCACTGGCCAGGATTTACACGCTAGCTAGAACAACAATGGCCCTGACTGGGTCTTCGGAGGGGCAGGAAGACCCAAATGGCCCTGCGGGAGGGAGAGGTCATTCAGAGTCACCAACATTTATTGACACAGCCATGACTGTTCCTGGGACAGCTGTGAATCAGAGGAACTGCCGGGAATAGCACTCAAAGGCCAGACTCACACTGTCTGACCAGCCATGGCTGGTGTCCCTCCGTCACCCTCCACCCCCAGCAGGCCTGGGCTCTGTGGCCACCAGGCGCACACAGCAGGGCACCTGCTTCTATGGCGTACTGCGCCCTGCGGAAGATGAAATTCTTTCCTTCATTTGTCCAAAACCTATAGCGATTGCCTACTGCATGCTGGGCAGGGTTCTAAGCACTGAATTTGGCAATTCAGGCTACTTTTTTTTTTTGAGCACCTACGGTGTGCCAGGCTCCGTTTAGATATTGGGTTCCAGTTATTTGTCCTTCATTTTTTTTAGTACCTACTGCATGTGTGTTCCAGGCATGGTGGCAGAATGCTCACCCAAGGTAACCCAAGGCAGTAAGGTGCAACCCAGAACCAGGCCTTGCCCTCACTCCCTTGGGTTCCTGGAAGCCTCTGAGGGGACAAGAGTGGGCGACCCAGCTCCAACCCAGGATGGGTGTCCAGGCCTGGCCACTCGCCGGCCATTTGGCCAGGCTGGCGGTGGCTCTCGCCCCCTCTGGGGTGCCCCCCCATCAGAATGGCCCTGTTGCTGGGAGACACCGTGCAAAACAGTGCTGGTCGTTCAGCAAATCTGGCGTCGCCCCCGGCCCCACGGGCCACTGCAAGGAGCCCAATCCCCTAATTAGAACCGGCCGGCTTGGCCCGCGCCCTCCTCAGGCCTGAGCTGA
This sequence comes from Saccopteryx bilineata, assembly GCF_036850765.1. NCBI lineage: Eukaryota > Metazoa > Chordata > Mammalia > Chiroptera > Emballonuridae > Saccopteryx > Saccopteryx bilineata. Next base: position 287,159,559 of record NC_089492.1, read on the forward strand.
CTTCAGTGGCCATAAAACTTGCAAAGTCTTTCCTGTGTGCTCTCCAGGGATGCAGCCTGCAGGAGCCTCGGCGACGAGTCACTTCCCCTGGCTGCGGGGCTGGCACACTCGCTCATGCCTCCTGGGGCCTGGCACACTGTGGATGCTGGGAAGGGACTGCTGAACAAAAGGACCCCCCCAAAGCCTCTCTCCTGCATCCTCATCCCTTCCTGCGGGCCCAGTCTGTCCCAGCACACTCCCCGTCCCGCAAAGCTCGGCCGAGGAGCACGTCCCAGGTGGCTCACGGCTGCTTCCCTGGGCTTCCGGGCATCTGAGCAATAGACAGACTGGGTTGCTGTTATTTGAATGACCTGCCCCGGAATTCCTGTGGGGCAGGGGCTGAGGTCAGTCTGTCTCCGCATCCCAGCACGCAGCCCTGGGCTCAGCAGAGTCGGCTTGTTGGAGTCTCAGCTGTTGGTGTCGAAACTCTTCTTGGGTCACCTGAGCCCTGCAGAAACGCACCCAGCCCTCTCCTCCAGGGGCCAGAGACACCAAAGCCAAACTCCTCCTTCCTGCAGATCCCCGAGGCTGGCGTGGCCTGGCCACTGATGTTTCTAGCCAGGTGGACCAGGCCGATTCCAGTTCCTAAGCCAATCTCTGTTCAAGCCTGGGCCGAGGTTTCCACTTGGAGAAGGTCCCCATGGTTAGGCTGGCCAAGGACCCAACTTGGAATCTCTGACTAATCCCAGCTGTCCGACCTCTGGTCCCTGGTGCGAGGAAGCTGTTGGCACTAAGCTCTCCCTGCCAGGTCCTCCTCAGTCCCACCTGAGCGAGAGGAGGCAGGTGGCTGGGACCAGGTCTGGTTTGGTATCCTGAGCTCTCCTGGTTCCCTTTCTGCACCCCAAAGCCCATGTCAGTTTGCAGAGAGCCATGGTCCCAGTCTCTGACAACAGTGTGCAGTGGCTTCCAGCAGAGCCAAGCCTGGCTACATGATTTTTGGGAAGATGGCCGCTCTTTTCCAAGCTCTGGGGGTGTTTGTCCACACAAGGGGCTGTGGGATTCCCTGGTGGGAGGCCAGAGGGAGGGCTGTCAGCCGAGACCAGACTTCAAAGGACTCTTCTGGGCTCCCTGCTGAGGCCTCCAGCTGCAGGATGGGCTGAGCTGCCAGCCCAGCAGCTGGCAGAACATAGGTCTGCCCATTTTGCTCAGAGCACGGAGCAGCAAACAACGATGGTGCCCACAGGCAGCTTGCAAGTCGCGGGATGGTGGGATGTCCCAGGGACTGGGGTCCGAGGGTGGCCGCAGGTTGCTGGCAGGTCTACGTCAGCCCCTTCCTGGGGCAGGGTTTCTGGCCCTCGCTGGTTCTCAGCCATCTTCTCCAGGGGCACGCAACCCAGCTCTTGCTGATTATTTATTTACTAATTTGTGAGTGACTTTCGAGGGGCAAAGCAGGGGCTAGATGGCCTCTGTGTCCTGATACTAAGGCGGAGAGGAAGTTGGCCCCTTATCAAGCACCCACTGTATGCCTGGCTTGCTGCTGGGTGTCTGGACGGAATGCAGGAGAACAGCTCCTGGGGGCGGGAGGGAGGGGAAGGGATGTGAGTCCAGGGGTGGGCTGCTCCAGAGCCAGCTGGAAATGCGAAGGCTGGGACCCCCATCCCGCATCGGTGTGAGTGGGGCCCACCAGCAGGTCTGGAGAATGAGATCTTCAGTGGGCCAGGGCTGTGTCCCTGAAAAGGCGGGGCTGGGAAGGAAGTGCTGTCTGGGCTGGCCTGCAGCTGTACCCTCCTCCCAGCCTTGTTCAAGCTTCCTCGCACCGGCTCCAGGCCCCTCTCCGCCTGTCCCCACTGTGATCCTAGCAGAGGCTGTGGAAAGGCCCCAGCCCTGCCCCCCGGCCACCTGCCCAGTTCCCGTGTGACTCAGGAGGGTGGAGAAGCAGCCTGGAAGCGTCTCAGCCTCCTCTCCCATAACCTCCCCGGCTGCCGGCCAGAATTCCCCACCTTTCCTATGGGACCCGGATGGCCTGCCGGGTTCCTCAGTGCTGCAGAGCACATGAGATTTGAACCCTGCTTCCACTCAGGAAAAACCTGGTACATTCCACTCAGGAAAAACCTGGTTTGTCCAAGGGTGTGGCCGGCTGGCCTTGGCCAGGGGCCCCGTGCCAACTGAGCAGCCACTGTAGTGCCCGAGCTTGCACACCCCAAGCGGGGGCCACCGCTCAGCCTCACTGACTTTGCTACCGAGTCATTTTTAATAAGTCTCTCCGATTGCTGGGTCCCTGAGGCTTGGACAGAAGATTTCATGCCCTTGAATCCATCCCCAGGGACCAGTCTGCCGGGACCAGGAGACAGCCTCCAGCCCCCGCCCCACGGGACCTGTTTCTCTTGGATGAAATAAAAGGCAGGGGTCCTCTCCACATCCGGTGACTAAGCCTGCAGGAGGCCTCAGGCCCCTGGAGGCCAGTTCAGCAGGACTTGGGGAGGTTCTGGGCTTTTATGAAGTGGCCCTGAGGATGGCAGAAGGTAGCGCGACTGTGGACCCCCGGCACCCACAACTGCCGGGCCCTCTCTTGGGCAGCACTGCCCTTTCTTTCCCCCTGGGGACTGCTGAGACCAGCCCAGTGCATGTTCCGCAGGCCCAGTCAACAAAGAGCACTAGGGCCCCAGTGGAGGCTGCCAGGCTTCTGCTGAATGTGCGATCAATCCCATAGGTGCCAACTCAGGGAAGGGTGACTGAAGGAATCCACCCCTCCTCTCCTCTCATAAATCATTTCCCCTTTAAAAAAAAAAAATCTTAAAGCTCTTTATTGTGTCTGGAATGCTTCCCCAAGAGTCCACACTGGTGGGTCTGAGAAAGCACAGGGAGGGCCGGGTCCTTCCCCCTGGGTCTGCCTTCCTGCGACTTCCTGGAGAGCGGGGACAGTGCCACAGCAGGGCACAGAGTCCCCTCGGCTATCACTCGCCATGGGGCTGCTGTTCCTCTTCCCCTGGGTGCTTTGTGGAGAAGATTCTCTGTCTGCCACTGAACCGCGTGCGGGTCCCCGCTCGCATAGGTCAAACGGCAGGGAAGCATTTTTTCACTGCAGGCTCTAACAGGCTGGATGGTTCTTTGAAGCAGGTTCGAATACTTTGGGTAAGAGTTGGATCTTGAACGGAAGTGCATTAGGATGGATACCAGGCAAATCCTTGTAGGGAATGTGCTAGCTAGACAGAATACGAGCTGCCCCAGAGATGTCTCTGTCCGAATTCCCAGAACCTGTGATGATGTTACCTTGCATGGCAGGCAAAAGGGACTTTATAGGTGGGACTAAGTCAAGCACCTTGAGATGGGGAGATGATTCTGGATGAAATAAAAGATGATCTCACCAGATGATCTCAAGGTGGGCCCAATGTCATCACAGGGTCGTTACAAGAGAGAGTCAGGAGGGTCAGAAGGAGGGAGAGAGAGTGCTTTGAATGGAAGGTTTTGGTCCCCTCACATCCACATGTTGAAGTCCGTGTAAAACCCCACCCCCCACCAAGTTTGGCTGAATTTGGAGATGGAACTTCTAAGGAAGTAAGGTTAAATGAGGTGCGATACTGTGATTTATAAAAAAATATATAGATTTGGTCATTCGGATGACTGAAATATATTTCTCATATAGTATATTTGGTTTTCCTTCACAATTCCTGGCTCACAGCTTTGGGAATTCTTGGAATTTCCTAAGTGATGAGAGTAGTGGAAAAAGGTGTCTTTTGTTATGTTTAACGAGGTGACTTTTGGAAAGTGCTTGAGGGTGGGACTAGTTGCCAGAGGAACCAACCATGTGATGAGAGGGTTAGAAGTTTCAGTCCCCAGCCCTGATTTTCAGGGATGGAGGAGGGGCTGGAGGTCGATCAATGGCCAATGGCCAGTGATTTAATCAACCATGCCTACGGAACGAAGCCTCCATAAAAACCTCAGAGGAAGGGGTTTGGAGAGCTTCCCAGTTGGTGAACACGTAGAGAGGTAGGGAGAAACATGGCCGGAGAGGCACGGAAGCTCGTGCCCCTTCCCACACACCTGGCCCTACGCATCGCTTCTTCCTGGTTTGTTCCTGAGTTCCATCCTTTTCCAACAAACCGGTGATCCAGTAGGTAACATGTTTCTCCAAGTTCTGGGAGCCACTCTAGCAAAGTAATCGAACCCAAGGCGGGGTTCGTGGGAACCTCTGATTTATAGCCAGTGGGTCAGAAGTCGAGGTGACAACCTGGACTTGTGAATGGCGTTCTGAGTTGGAGATTGGTCGCTGAACCTCCAAATTTTAGTCAGTCGGTCAGAGGCACAGGTAACCTGGGCTTGTGTCTGGCATGTGAAGTGTGTGTGTGTGTGTGCGCATGCTGGGGGAAGCAGTCTTATAGGACTGAGCCCTAACCTGAGGCAGCTGATGCTATCTCTGGGCAGATAGTGTCAAAATTGAGTTGAATTCTCATACACCCTGCTGTGGTCTGAGCATTGTTTGTTTGGGGTGAGAGAACCTCTCCCCTACTCCTCCACCCCGAGGGTGGAATTGGCTACAGGAACCCAATTTAGAGGTTATAAGGGTGGGGCCCTGATCTGATAGGACAAATGTTGTTGTAAGAAGAGATATTAGAGAGTTTACATGTATACACAAGAGCTTCCCTAGCCCCCTACCCACCCCGTGACACGGGCGAGGGAAAGGCCATAGGAGGACGTTGTGAGAAGGTAGGAGGCAGGTGCCCTCAAGACACTGGAAGAGGCCAGATAAAGGACTCTTCCTTAGATACCCCAGAAGGGACCAGCCCTGACACCTTGATTCTAGGACTCTGGGCTCCACCACTGTAAGATAATCAATCCGTGACATTTTAAGCCGAGTCGTGGCAGCTTGTTAGGACAGTCACAGCTCGCCAACACATGCCCTCCGAGGTGGGTCTGCCCCGTCTTGCCTTTTTCCTGGTGGCGGCTCCTGGACCTTCCCTTGGGAACCGCCCCTCCCTGCTCCCGTTCCCTCCGCATGTCTGACTGGGATGGAACAGGTGACCAGAAAATAAAAACATCAGAACGGGGCATCTCCCTGGCCGCAGGGCGGGGGCCTGGAGTCAACAGGCCTCCTTCTGGGACTTCTGCTGACACGTGGGGAGGAAAGAATCACTCTTTCCACTGAAGTGGCCGAGGACTAATGTAAGCCGGAGCGGCTGGCCGCCACACGGCCCCTGCGGGGTGGGGACCTGCCTGGAGAGGGAGCCTGGGCAGGGGAAATCAGGAACCCAGAACCGAGAGGGGTCCCACGTGCCCCTTGACCACCTGGTCAAGCCCCGTGCAACCCCATCCCGAACTTTCTGTCACACGAACCTCTAGATCCTCCATTAACCCAAGTTTGGGATTCTTTCACTTGCAACTCCGAGTCCTATAATAATGTCCCCAGATGCCATTTGCACGGAGGTGAGTGCTCTCAGGTGGGGAGGAGAGGGCCGAAGTTCCAGCCTGCCGCAAGAACTTGCCTGTTAGCCTCGGCCTGCCCCATCTCGACTGCGGCCACTTTGGCGTTTGTTGGGGATAATTATGAAGTATTGCACTCCTCCTCGAACAATTTTATTTGGGACCTTCCATGGAACCCCGAGCGAGCTCCCTGCTTAAACGTGTTCCACCCTTCATCATACTGCCTGGAAGGAAACAGAGACCATACTTCCTAGGTAGCCCCTGCTTCGATCCTCCCGGGCACTCTCCTGAAAATGGAGACCCTCTGCGCTGAAGTGTTATTCCCCTTCCACAATGGTCTGAAACAGAAGGCCTGGGGACATGGGACATGGGAAAGGAAGCACGTGATGGCTCATTGGAAAATCACATGGCTGCCCATGTGATCACAGGCAAAGAATATATATGCACAGATGCCCATGTTGTCATTGTCGCCATCAGCACAGAAACTGGAAACAGGCTGGGGTCTGGCAAGGTCTCCAAGGTTATACCTTCCTGGGGACAGAAGAGCCACAGCTCTAACCTCGGGGACCTGGGTGGGATTGTCACCATAATACTAACTATGAGCTTGTGTCTGGCTCCATCTTCCTCTGTCCCCTGCCTGAGAGGCTGCTCTGTGTGGACCACAAGGAAGCCCTTTGCCTTCTGGTGGGGGAGCTCCACAGTGGGCTAGAGGGAGGGAGGAGACCGAGGACAGGGTATTCACTCACCTGGCTCCCTTCCTTCAAGGCCTTTGTTTCCTGGAGCTGCCGTAACAAAGTACCATAGACTGGGTGGCTTAAGACAATGGAGCTGTATTCTCTCACTGTTCAGGAGGCCATTAAGTCTGAGATCAAGGTCTTGGCAGGGCCACGGTCTCTTGGAGGCTCTAGGGGAGGATTTGACCTGGCCTCTTCCAGCCTCAGGTCGCTGCAGGTGTTTCTGGGCTGGTGGCTGCATCACTCCAGCCTTCTCTGTACATCTATCTCTCCGCGTGTACTCTCCTCTTCTGATAGGGGCACCGGTTACAGGTTAGGATCCACCCTAAATCCAGGAGGATCTCGTCTCAAGATCTTTAAGTACAGGTATTGATCGACTTACAACCTATGCAACTTACGACCATTCGACTTTACAACCACAATCACTAGCCACGACTGCTCCGCGTCTGCAGCGCAAGCGTTGCCCATTTGGGCGTACGACAGTGCAGACCAGCTTCTGGCAGCACTACCATCTCCGTGTGCACCATTTCAACTGTTATCCCAGACTCAGTACAGCAATTTGTGTTTTGTGTCTTGGGTATTTTTCATCAAACCCCTAAAGACCTTTCTTTGGAGTGTGAAATGGAAGATGTTGAAGAGTTGCTAGACAAAGAATCCGGAGAACTTACAAATGAAGAGCTAATCGAACTGGAAGAAGAAAGAGTGGTGGAAGAAGAAAGAAGAGAAGCAGAGAAAGAAGAGGAGAAGCCAGAAAGAAAGTTCACCACTAAGGGATTATCAGAAGGTTTATCTTTACTGAATAAACTTCTTATACATCTCGAAGCAGTGGACCCAAATGGATGATTTGCAAGGATTGAACGAATGGCGCACGATGTGTTTCGTTCGTATCATGAAATTTATGAAGAAAAAAAGAAACAATTCAGACAAAGCTCACCATGTTTATGAAAAAACCAACTCCGGTAACCCCAACTGCTGCCTCAGATGACAACATCAACGATCCGCAGCCAAGCACCAGCGGCCAATAAAATGTTTCATACATGTTTATATATTTTGGTATGTTTTGCAATTGGGAAAATGTTTCCTATGGTATTTTTTACACCTGTATTTTGTATTTTTGTATACACCTGTATTTTGTAATTTTGTATGTTTTGCAAATATTAAACCAGTTGTACTGGTAATGCAATGTCTTACTTAAACCTGATGAATGTAAAAATAAGAAACAAAATGGTGTAGAGATGATACAAATGGCATAAAATGAACAAAGAAAATTATGATATATAACAATAATGAAAGAAAATTATGATAAAATATGACTTAAAGATTTTTATAACATCATTTCACAGTACTGTACATATAGCCTACTCAATTTACGATCAAATCGTGTTACGACAGGTCTATCGGAACCAATCATGGTCGTAAGTCAAGCACTAGCTGTAATTACATTAGGTCGCTTCCGGGTGGACACGAGTTTTTGGGGATAGTGTTCAACACACTACAAAGCCCTCTGGGAATGGTTATGTCCCCCGCCCAAAGGTCACTGTTCTCCTCAAGGTGTCCTGCTCTGTCCGACTAGCTTTCATTCTGGGCTTGAGATTTTGCCCTACCATTGTCCTTTCATGCTTCGGGGTGCCAGCTCTGGGCTTCTACACCCTCCTTTTCTCACTTGAGGTTCCCCTACATCCTATTTGTCAATAAACCCTCCCTGAATGATCCTGAAGGTGCCGACTGTGTCCTGTTGGGAGGCAGGTGGATACAGTGACCAGTGCCGAGCCCTCCCTCCACCTCCTCCCATCTGCACAGTTAGGAACACTCTCATCTAAAGGAAGAAGGCCCTGGCCGGTTGGCTCAGCGGTGGAGTGTCGGCCTGGCATGCGGGGGACCCTGGTTCGATTCCCAGCCAGGGCACATAGGAGAAGCGCCCATTTGCTTCTCCATCCCGCCCCCCTCCTTCCTCTCTGTCTCTCTCTTCCCCTCCCGCAGTCAAGGCTCCATTGGAGCAAAGATGGCCCAGGCGCTGGGGATGGCTCCTTGGCCTCTGCCCCAGGTGCTAGAGTGGCTCTGGTCGCGGTGGAGCGACGCCCCGGAGGGGCAGAGCGTCGCCCCCTGGTGGGCGTGCTGGGTGGATCCCGGTCGGGCGCATGCGGGAGTCTGTCTGACTATCTCTCCCCGTTTCCAACTTCAGAAAAATACAAATAAATAAATAAATAAATAAAAATAAAGGAAGAAACAGGCTCAATGAGGCTGAGTTATTTGTCCAAACCCCTGTAGTTGGCGCGTGGCACTGAAGGCTGCCTCCAGACCCCTGCTCTTAACCATTGGAACTCCTTACTATGGTCAATGCCCCTCTCTCAGGATCCCAGGAAAAGGCTGTTTGCCTCTGAGAGGAGTCTTTCAGGGTGTGGGGACCCAGGGAGAGTGAGACTTGGCCGTGTGGACAGCTCCGGACTCTTGCCACTGCAGGTGATGGAAACCCAGCTCCAATGGGCTTCAGCAAAAAATAGAATTGGCCCTGGCCAGTTGGCTCAGTGGTAGAGCGTTGGCCTGGCGTGCAGGAGTCCTGGGTTCGATTCTCAGCCAGGGCACACAGGAGAAGCGCCCATCTGCTTCTCCACCACTCCCCCTCTCCTTCCTCTCTGTCTCTCTCTTCCCCTCCCACAGCCAAGGCTCCATTGGAGCAAAGTTGGCCCGGGTGCTGAGGATGGCTCCATGGCCTCTGCCTCAGGTGCTAGAATGGCCCTGGTTGCAACAGAGCAACACCCCAGATGGGCAGAGCATCGCCCCCTGGTGGGCATGCCAGGTGGATCCCGGTCGGGCGCATGCGGGAGTCTGTCTGACTGAGTCCCCATTTCCAGCTTCAGAAAAATACCAAAAAAAAAAAAAAAAAAAAAAATTAGAATTGATTGGCTCATGTGCCTTTAAAAGCCCTGGGGGCACCTGGCCTGTGGTGTCTCTGGACTCAGGTGTGCAAGTGACGGCCCAAAGTCGGCACATGCCCCTGTCTCTCATATCTGCAGTGGCCCATGCTGGCTTGTTCTCCGGCAGCTGCCAGGACAGCTCCCGTCCTCAGCGTCACGGTCCCAGCAGAGACTTCCTGACAGTGGCTGCCGAGTCTGGGGGAGGATGCTGGATGGGGTCTCATGCCAGGCAGGTGGCCCCCCAAAGGGAATCTGGGTACAGCTGAGACTTCCAGAAAGGGCAGGTGCAGGTGGCCCCAGCTTGGTGGGGGACAATGGGCAGAGGATTTATCAGTCACCTGCAGCCATGGGGGAGGGATGGGGCAGGCCGATGTGGAACTGAGGCTTCTTTCTCCTCAACACAGAGGCCCCCGTGCAGAGGTCTGGGAAGAAGGCAGCAGGCAGTCTGTCTGGGAGGGGATCGAGCCCTTGGGTCCTATGTCCAGGTGGACGCCCCACCTGGTCCCAGGACTTCGGCACCATAAGCCTCGTTATGCCCAGCTGTCCCCCACAAAGGCTCTGACGTAGCAAATGAGCGGGCCAGAGCCCCATCTGTCACGTCCTAGCCTTGTGACCAGCCCTGTCACCCTTTGGACTGCAGTCTCCTTTGCTGGAAAAAGAGGGCCTACTCCCTTTGTAGAGAGGACCAAATAGGACTTCAGATGTGAGAAGTTGCCGAGGCCCCAACAGACACTGGACAAGCACCCTATCCTAATCTAAGACCCCAGCCTCCGAGTCTTGTCCCCAGGCCTGGTGGTCCGACTGCACTCTGCAGAGGGTACTCTATCTCCCTGTCCCCTTTGTGTCCTCCCTGGTCCTCTTGTGTCCAACCAGGCAGGAAGTCCATAAAGTCTGGGCCCCTGGTCCCGCGCTGTCTTTGTCTTCCTTTGCATCCTCAATAAATGCAAAAGACTGTGGAGCGAGGCAGGGAGGACTCTGTTTTCTCTGGGTCACACATTGAATAAACAGGTTTTGTGCCAGCTCGGTGCCAGGCGGCCCGGGACCGGAGAGGCGGCGAGGCCCGGCTGGCTTGGAGTCTGCGCTGTTTCCATCTGCACCAGGCCCCGCCTCCTCACAGCTGTGAGTTGCGCTTTGGACAAACCTGTCCCGTCTGTGTCTCAGTTTCTTCCTCTCTAAAAGGAAGATAGACAGCTGACCTTGTGGGAGTGCTATCACTCTAGGGAGCTGGGGGAGGGCCCAGGCGCACGTATCCCGTGGCACTGACCCCTTCTGTCCTACTTGTAGCCTCTGCTTTCCTGTCTCGGCTCCCAGGAGCCCTGCCCTGCATGGATGAAGAAGCAGGGTTTGGAGAAGAGAGCAAGTGAGTCTTCCTGGGAAGCCCTTCCCCTCTCACATGAGCTAGAGCACTGGATTGGGAGTCTGAAGGGCAAGCCTAGTCCCCAGGTCCCCAGTAATGAAAACAGAAGCTCCACCCCATCCACAGCACGAGAACTATGTGCCAGGCACTTACATGCATGGTGAACCCAGCCCGTAAGCCACCCTCGTCCTCCCACTGTGGCCAGGGTCCATCTCAAAGCATCAGCCTCTTGGTTCTGTGCAAATCTCCATCTTCTGCTCACCCACTGACCCTCAGGGCTCCCCCAGTCCACACCAGTGGCCGAAATGAAGACTCCACTGGCCAAGGAGGAGCCGGGGTCCTGTCCCAGAGACTGAGTGTGGCAGGACCTGGGGAAGGGAGAGGAGGTGCAGACGGCTGGCTGCCTCGCGCAGGTGCTCAGCTTGTGCACCTCACAAGGGGCTACTTTGCAGGCGCTGTTGTCTGCGTAGACACACTGCCCCGCATGAGAGCGTGCAGGCAAACGTGGGAACTCAGGCCTGTGCTCGTGGGGAGCTGGGGTGAGCCCATTTTACAAGGCCTGGACACATCCAGGGAGGCGCCTGCTCACTCTTGGCACCCATGTGCATACACATGTGCAGTTGTGCTCATAGACACCCCTCAACTCCTCGGTCAGTCTGCCACTCTCAGACCCAGTCCCCACCGTTGCCAGGCAGGGCTTTAGGAACAATGGAGGCCAAATAAGTGGATGATTGGAGGTGAGGCAAGGGGCATATAGGACGAATGGATGACGGGAGGAGTGGGTGAGTGGCGGAGAAGTCTGCCCTGACTTCCGGGCTGAGCAGAGCTCACGGCTCTGGCTGGCTTTGGGGTCCATGCTGGGTGGAGGGAGCGCCCTTTCCTTCTCACTTTAACACAAGTGGTTCTGGTCTTGGGTGTGCAGCCTTCCCAGCCTAGGGGCCAGTGGGTGGAGCACTAACTCTGGCATTCAAAATTAAAGCCCCACTGGCCACCTGGGTGTCTGCTGCCACAGCGTGGTCACAGGCCACGTGGAGGGCGAGGTGCCAAGGAGGGAGCAGGTCTTTGCCGGGATCCCAGTGAGCTCCTCCAGGAATGCCTCACCTCCTTGCCCCCCGCAGGCAGTATGGGCTCGTTGGCCTCCCATGTGCGGGGGGCTGGGGCCCGAGGGGCAGGGGTAGAGGCCGCAGGGAGAGGGGCAGCCCTGTCCCAGCCTGCCCAGTAGGAGTCTGTTCACCCCTCCCAGGCTCTGGCGAGAGACTGGAACACAAAGCTATTTTTATTTATGATAGTGTCAGTGGGCTGGCCTCTGTCTAGACAGCTGGTGTTATCATTCGAGGCCATCCTGGAATGCACGGCCCCATTTATTGAGAACAGAAGACAGTGTGCAGATTAAACAGCTCATAAAAATAAGCTGGGAACAACACTGGGCCGGGAAGACCAAGGTAACCCGGCTAGGTCAGCTATCTTGGACGTGGGGATGTTTTCAGAGAAAACAAGGAGTGATGTGGCCCAGGGGAAGCCAGCACGTCCTGCTGGTATTCCTCAGCGCAGGTGCATGCTGGGAACTACGGGGACTCTCCCTAACGAGTGGGGTGGCAGGAAGAGATGAAGGGGATGCCACCTCCCCTGGGACAGGCCTTATGGAGCAGCTGGGACCTCTGTCTGCAGACATCAACACAGGCTATTGCTGCTCACCCCAGTTATCCAGGCTTTAAGGAAGAGTCAGGCTCTGGGAGATGAATCAAGGAGATGTGTTCTGGGTGCATATTTACTCATTCATTAATTCATTCATTCATTTCCTCATTCAGTCCACAAATATATACTGAGCATTTACAACATTCAGGTAGGGACTTGGGTCTTATTTTCAAGACACTTGGGGGGAGGGACACGGGGAGAGACAGACATGAAAACACAGACTCGGGTCCTGCAGTGACATGCCGGAGACTCCCACATGGTCTGATCTTATCGCTCTCTTAGTTAAAGGGCCAGACTTCCTTGCCACCAGCCTCATCTCTTGCCAGCCTCAGCCCCTGGACTGCCTGTCTGCAACCTTGATTTACCTAGGGGTGCTGGGGACCTGTCCCTCCCCCTCCCCAGTGTCCCATGGCATGGCAGCAGCTTCTCCAGGCTGACCCACCAACACCCTCGGCATGCCCGGGGAACTGGCCACCATGCACAGAGGAGATCTAGGAGCACAGAACGCCCTTCCCAGGACACTGCACTGGGCTGAGTGAGCTCCAAGCAGCCACCGTGACTCCTCCCCCAAAAAGAAGACACCAAAGTGGGAGCTCAAGGAACCACACATAGTCCCAGGCTCTTCTCAGGAGCGAAGACTATAGCTGGGTTTTGAGACTGGGGCACCCAAGGGGAATTCAGAGTGGGGGCCTGGGCCAGGAGCTGCCCGCAGATGGAAGAACTTCTGTATGTAAGCAGAGTAAATAACCCTGAAGTCCTGAATTTAAGGTTCCTTCAAGAGGCTGCCATGGGAGGCAGAGAGGCTGTAAGCTTAGATAGCATTATTATTATTACTTTATAAGTAGTATTACTGTATGCACCCACCATCGAATGTCAGGCCCACTGTGTCCCAGACACAGTGCTCCTAGCCCCTTACAAAAAGCCACTCAACAAGGCAGGTCTATAACCATCCCCATTTTACAGAGGAACCTACATAAAAAGGGCTCAGCTTCCTCTCCCTGGAAAACTCCTATTCACCCTTTAAAACCCTGCAAGGGCATTCTTGTTCTGATCACCTGGTAGAGTCCAGCACTATCCCCTGCATTACCTAAACTCCTACCTCCCATCTCTGTTGGTCTCTGCCCACATACTGATCCCTTTGCTCAAAAGCTTGGTTTTCTGAGTTTGAATCCCTGCTGTCCCCATGTGTCTGGCAGAACAAGGTGTCCGAAGTGTTTGTCAAATAGGACAATGGAGGGCGTGGCACCTCTTCTCCTTACTCCCACAGAACCTCCTGCAGGAAAGACGTTCTTGCTGCCCTCAAAAGTGGCCAGGATAACTTCAAGGGCCCAGGTCCTCCAAGGGGAGTCTGGGCTGGGCTGCTGCCTCAGGTCAGTCCCCAGCTCAGCCTTCCAGGAAGCGAGAGGTGGGGGATACTCAGAGGAGTCCCAAGCTTCCAGGGACGTTTGTAGGGTGCATAAGGAGAAGCCACAGGATCCAAGGGAAGTGGGGAGTGCTCTCTGGGAGGGGCGGGCCTATCTAAGGAGCTTATCTTCTCACTTCCCCATAAATAGAGATTATAATAATAAAACCTTAGGCTTGTGTGGGCTTTGTAGCTTTTCAAGACATTGCTCCATACGCAGACCTCATTTGATCTTTGCAACACTGCGAGCTTGGCCAGAAGGTATCATTATTCCCATTTCATAGACGAGCAAAATGAGGCTCCCAAAGGCAGTGTCCTGAGTCACGAGATCAGCCACTGACGTTCTGAATCCAAACCCAGCACCCTCTGCGCCCTTGCCTGGGTCCTTTTGTATTTCCACCGGTTGCTGAGTGCGTCGCCCTGCAGTGGGCTGGCCTGGGAACTTCCTAAATTCCGCCACCATTTCTGGGAACCCTAGCTCCTGGGGGGGGTGCGGGGTGTCCTGCTGTGCTCTTTCTCTTTCTGGTTCTCTCTGGAGGATTCACAAGTGAAAAGGGGGGGGTTGGGAGCTGGGCAGGGAGAAGTCGGGTTCTTTGGGACTGCCAGAAAGGCAGGCTCTGGGGTCTCCCCAGGACCCCGCATTGCTTCCCCAGCTCCGCAGCCTCCAGGCCTGGCTCCTCCCAGTGCGGCCCTGGAGGCGTCCCATTCCAGGGAGAGCCAAACGCTAGCACGTTAGCAGAGGATGTTTTCCTGCCCAGCGGACAAAACATTTCTGGCGTTTTCAGGAGGGGACTGAACACTGTGTCCACTTTGGCGGCGTTCGGGATTCCTGGACGGATACAAGTGTGCTTTCACATGCAACAAGATGAATTACACAGGCTCCCCACCCGCCCCACCCCTTTTCCCTTGTCACCCACTCGCTCCAGAGCAAACATCTGAGAAGCCATTCCAAGTGGCCTCAGGAAGTGAACGCTTGAGTCATATGCCTCTCGTCACAGGCCTCCTTGGTGGGAGGGGGGGGGCTGGAAAACACCCCCCACCAACCCCGAGTCCTGTGAACCCCAACATTTAGGGTTTGCTTGATAGGCTTGGCCTCTGGCCTGACACAGCGGCCTCCATACCAAGGTTGGACCTGCTGGTGCGTCCCTGGCAATTCCCTGGTTCACCAGGAATCCCAGAGGTTTGGGACCCTTCCAGGATGCCCTGAGTGAACTGGTCTCAGCCCTGCGGACTTCCATGCTGCATTTAAAGAGGTGTCAGGTGGCTGAAGCGAGATAAGTGGGTGGGGCTCCCTCCCATGGGACAATCCTGGCCAATAGGGCCCACTCCAACAGGTGCCTCACTGCAAACTGCCTGTGGGGTCTCTAGGCTTGTTTTAGGCCCTGCCTGTCCCGGAAGGTCCAGCAGTCAGAACATTCCACAAACTCAGAGTACCCACCAGACGCTCTGAAGTCAGGGCCATGCTGCCACCCCAGGAAGGTTAGATGCTTGGGGAGTTGGGCTCCCACGCTGCCTCCACTCAGGCAGAACAGGCATGGGCAGTGGGGGAGGCAGCAGCAAGGATGCTGAGCAAAGGCCCGTGGGTCAGTGCCAGGGCCTTGAACCCGCTGGGGCAAGCTGAACTCCAGCGGGAAGCAGGCTGCTAACCAGTAAGCAAGTTGTAAAAACCCAACTCAGACACAACATCTGGCAGCTGCTTCAAATAGTTCTCTGTCTGAAGTTGGAGTTGCTCGCGGCCGTCCAGTAAATCAAACCATGTGCAAAGAGGAGCCCTGGGCCGACCCGAGGCACCCTGCTTGGCCGGGTCCCAGCCGCGCCTCCAGTCTCTCTTGCTCTTTAAATAGCCCGGGGTTCACATTCCATTTCCTTGTACGATCAGTTCTGTGTGGGCCTGGCCGGGGAGGCTGCAGGGATGCGGGCTAACTCCCTCTGTCCCGAAGAAAGATGGAGGAAAGATGAACACTGAGCCTCCCCGGGGGGACTTGGCATGCGGGACTCACGTCTCCGGCTCTCTCTGCCTCTGTTTCTGATGACTCCTGAGCAATGCCCGTGTCTTCCCAGACTGCTGGACCCACTCATTGTAGCTGGTCAGAGGGACATCCAGGGGGAGAGAGAGAGAGAGAGAGGGGCAGAGGCCAAGTCCTCTGTCCACTGACAAGTTTCAAGTTCTCTCCAAGTCCTGGCCTGAGCCTGAGCCTCTGGAGTCCATGCACAGCCTGGGCGCCCACCCTGTGGAAGAACGCCCACCAGTTCTGCAGCGGGTCTGCTCTCGTGGGCCTGGCCCTCCTGGCCTGGGCAGGAGAGAGATGATAATGATGGAAAACACCCCTGACAGGCCCGGCGATGGGCTGTTTTCCGCCCTCATTGTATCATATAGATCCTCATGGTCATCATATGCGTAGGTACTGTTTTGATCCTGGCTCTAAAGGTGTATAGAGGATTGAATGGTGCCCCTCAGAGTGATATGTCGATGTGCTGACCCTGGAATCTGTGAATGTGACCTTATTTGGACAAGGGTCTTAGCGGATGCCACTGAGTTCAGGATCTCAAGATGGCTTCATTCTGGATAACCTAGGCGGGCCCTAATCCAATGACAATGGTCCTTCTAAGATAGACAGGGAGACACAAAGGGGAGAGGGCCATGAGGCAGAGGTTGGAGCGATGTGGCCACAAGCTGAGGGGCCACCAGAAGCTGGAAGAGGCAGGAAGTATTCTTCCTTAGAACCCCCGGGGGGAGCACAGCTCTGTCCACACCTTGAGTCTGGACTTTTGGCCTCAGAACTGTAAGAATCTAAATGTGTGTTGTATTAAGCCACCCAGTGTGTGGTAATTTATCATGGCAGACACAGGAAACTAATACAATATGGAAGTCGGGGGTCAGAGAAACTGGGCAGGGCCACACGGCGCTTCAGTCTCCGTGCAGAGGGCACTGAGGAGGGGTCCCGGGCATGAAGCCCTGGCTGTCCTGGCTCCAGAGCCCAGGGTCCGGCCCAGGGACCATCCAGAGCCCAGGTGGTCCTCTCCCCACCCTGCCGCCCCAGTGCAGGGACCGGCGGGGAGGTGCAGATCTTTGTTTTTTGGCTGAACTTTGTTCTACCTGTGGTCATCAGCAACCCGGACAACAGCTTTGCTTAACGGAGATCCTTGGGAAGGAACTTCACAAACGTGCTTTGGTTAAAAAAGATCTTCCAAAAGTTGGGAGTCAAGGGTCCTGTTGGGAGGGAGAGTGGAACATCTGTGAGGAGACAGGGGAGACACAACTGGGGAGAGACACAGTCCTGGGGGGGGGGTGCTGAGGTCATGGGAAACACCCATGAGCAGCAGCGTCTGAGAGGATGGCCCAGCGGGACGGCACCTGGGCCGTGGCTCTAAGACCCGGATGGTGTCTCCGAGCTCCTGGTTCAGCTCTCTGGGACTCATTCCCCTGGGAATACCGAGGGCCAGGGGAAGATCCCAAGGCCAAGGCTTCCCTCCTTCCACTCCAGTCTCCCCCTGAAATTTGCCCTGTTCATTCCTCAAAGACAAGCGCTTTGGTGCCTGGGAAGACACTGGTGTCGCAGCCCCAGCTCTCTGGGCCTTTGCATGTGCTCCAAAACCCAGTGCGGATGGTGCTGCGTACCAGTGGGCTCCAAGCTTCTACGGGCCACAGCCCCCTGAAGGCTTCTGAAGGAAATGGGGACCCGCAGGGGCTCCGCATGAGCATAGCTCTATGTAATTTCGGGGCCCAATGGACCCCTGTGGCAAAGTGTCAGAACCAGCTATGGGTATTTACCACAATGCAGATTCCCAGGCACCACTACTGCATCAAAGTTTCTGGGTTCTGCTTTTGTAAAATCCCAAGGTCCCCTGGTGGTTCCAATGCAGGAGAGGTACTTGTGAAGTTAAGGTCCCCAAACTTGGTCATGTTACATGTGTGCAGATACCTCCCCAGGGAGGGCAGAAGGTCCACCCTCAGAATAGTCAGAAAAGGGACAAACGAGGCCTTTGCTCTTCACGCCTATGGAGTAGACCAGGACGAGGGGGCAGGTGGGCTGGGTGGGAGGACTGACCCAGGGCCGGGGTAGTGCCACTTTCTATCTAGCCAGCTGCCTCCAGTTTGGGCTTTTCCACCAGGGACACTCCTGCCCAGGATAATCATTATCAGACCAGTGGCAGTAGCCGCTGCTTCTTCGGCCCAGGAAGAAAGCTTCAGAGAAGTGTTAGTTCTCTTAAAAAAAAAAAAAAGAAAGAAACAAAAGAAGAAACAAAAAACAAAAAAAGAAACAGAAGAAAGAAAGAAAGAAAGAAAGAAAGAAAGAAAGAAAGAAAGAAAGAAAGAAAGAGAAAGAAAGAAAGAAGAAAGAAAGAAAATTAGAAGAAAGAACCAGAGTCCTGCCGAGGACACAGAGGTCTGAGGCTGGAGCGGGACTCTGCCGAGGACACCGGGCGGATGGTCAGGCCGGTGCTGCCCGCCAGCAGCTGAGCCCCGAGAAGCCCCGGGGGGGCTGTGAGCAGCTTCCTCTGGGCTCGCTCGGCCAGGACATCATTTGTTGATTCTAGAGCCCAGTCCCTAGCTCATGATTTCCTCCCCGGTTGCCATGGCCCCGTACAGAAAACACAGCAAACGCCTGGCCCCGGGCAGCTCATTTATTTCAAATATTCCTTGCAGCTGGACTCCAACCATGCTTGGGTGTCTGGACTGGAGCGGGAACTAATTGCTCTGTCTTCGGCCCCCTCCCCGGCTCCCCCGGCATACTTTATGGTTCAGTAAAGTCCACATTCCTCATCTCACCGAGGAGGAGGAGCGGGAGGAAGGGCGGGAGGGGAGCCATGTACAGGAGATGGTCGGCGGCGGGAGGGCTCTTCCCATCTACTGCCAAGCCTGAGAAGCTGCTACCTGCTCGAAGGCAGGGTATTAATTACATCCACATGGGCCAGTCTGCAAGATGGTTTTATGAAGACCGCTCCCTTCTACATGAAACCCTGCTCCCCCAGAAGTCTCCAGGCTGCACAAAGGCGCTTATTTTTCCTCTGCTTCCTACACCCTCCCTGCCCCCACTGCCTGACCCTGCCCCTCCCCCTGGCCGCCCCCTTCAAAGCAAGCCAGAGTTCCAACTGCAACCCAGACATGAACTCCAACCTAAAAATAACTTCAGACCACCCTTTTCTTCCAAACATGTCAGGGGAAGGCATCCTAGGGGTCCCTTTCCCCATACCCACCTTGATCTTGGGAGACTGTCCCCAGGAAGAAAGAACATTTATTGGGAAGTTCGTTTAGGAATGTTTGGTTCATTCTCAAAGACCGAGTCCATCCCAGGAACTGCCATTTTCCAGAACAGAAAGCAGCACATGAGCTTTCAAAGCACTTGTTTGCACACTTGCTAGTATGCCTGGCGGTTCTAAAAACCTCATTTCACCCTTGCTACCCTCCCAGGAGATGGGCCCATGATGACAGCCATTCACGGAGGCTCACCCAAGATCACACAGCTAGTCAGGGTCAGAGCCAACGTTTGAACCCAGGTCTGACTCAGGAGGCCATGTGCTTGTCGCTGGGCCAATCCACCAACTCACCGAAAGAATTTCCCTTTACCCAGCAACTTTTTGAGAGAAAGAGCTGACACAGTCCCAGTGGTCTTCAGACTCTCTGAGGCAAGCTCACTTGGGGAGTCTGAGAAAACAGCAAATTCCTGGGCTTGGCCCCAAAAATGTTGATTCAGTCTGTCTCGGGCAGGGCCCAGAAACATGCATTTTAACCAACACCTCCCAGGTGGTGCTGATGCAGGTGGTCTGAAGAAAGCTGACCAGGAGGCTCTTAGAGAAATGGACATGGGACTTTGGTCCCAGGGGTCTTGGGCTCTCTGACCAGGACACTCTTTCCAGCACCACCAGATCCTGACATGCCTTTAGAATAAAAAATGCCCACAGGGAGCTGGATGTACTCTTGTTAATTCTTTGGAAACTAGTCATGACATGTGATCATATCTAGTGCATTTCTTGATTACTCTATCACTCACCGATCCTCTAAATAAGCCAGGATTTCCTGTTTTCTCTGCTGGGGTAGGGGATGTGAGGACCCTACCCATGGTGGTTGGCAAAGTCTCACTAGCGTCACTGTGCTTGGCACATGGGACAGACACAAAGATGAACAACCAGCTCCTAGCACCGAATGCCCGTAGCTGGGACTCCACCGACACCCATACCAGTGGGCCTAAAGCCCACTGGCAGCTTGAGCGTTCCAACACACGGACCAGCCCCAGTCTCTCATAGATGTGTGGATCCTTTCCATTAGGTTAGCAAGCCCCTTAGTCTGGGGTGCAGGCTCACAGACTGCTGAGAAGGGATGGGGACATTCTAGGATCACCCCTCCAGTATCCGCCTGCTTTTCTGGGGACTCTGGCTGGGGTCCCACCCTCTGCCAGGTGCAGGGGTAGGGACGAAGGGGGCAGTCACCTCATTTGTTGAAAACTGTGGGCCATGCAACTGGCTGGACCCAGAGGGGTCGGCCATGCCTCCTGCCCTTCCCCTAAGGCACAAAGAGGGACTCAAAAGTGGCTCTGTATTTTAATAAACTTTCCTTTATTAGGTTACGGACTATTATCAACCATCATAAAATAGAATGGGAGTTTTAAAACTGTACAGGCCACAGGGCTCTGGGCTGAGAGGGGAAAAGGGTGGGCTTGCAGGTGGGGGAACTGAGGGTGGTGGGCGGGAGGTGCAGCAGTGACAAAGAGCCCTGTGATGTCTCCAAGGCGCTGGGTCAAGGCGATAAGGCTGGGTCTGTGTAAGTGAAACTCTCTCATGTGCAACATTCATCAGGACAAAACCCGCCCTGAAACAGGGGTGAGGAAAATAAAAGTCTTACAGGTAAGGTCCCCCACCCCGTGGAAAAAAAAACCCCACCTCACAATAATAAGGGGATAATTTACATTCCTCACCCAGTCTTGGCACCAATTTTGTGCTTCAAAAAATATATTCCACTGGAAGACTTTTTTTTTTTTTAAGGTACCCTACAGCAGCTGTTTAAAACATAATTCTTACGGACAAATATATATGCATATATATTAAACATTTTAAACAAATAAAGTCATCTATTGTACCTGTACAGAAATGAACTGAAGTGAGACTCGAAGGGAGTCGATAAGGAAATGGCAAACGTGGTGGGAGGGGCTGGGTCTGCTACGTGGGGGGGCTGTGGCAGGGAGGGGGCGTCCCTCTCCTGCTGGCTGCCCCGCCCCACCCCACCCCTCTGGCTCTGCGGGGAAGTGATGAACCCGGAACTAAGTAGAGACCTGCCTGGGCTTCCACCGTGAGGCACAACTCCGCTCTGGCCTCCCCCACCCTGCCCTGCTCTTGGCTTCTCAGGGGACAGAGACCCACTCATCCCCCCTTCTTGGTTCGGTGGTCCTGTGGGAAGCTGGAGCTTCTTAGGATGCACTGGGAAATCTCAGCTAGGGAGGCAAAAGCAAAACCAAACCCACACCTAAGAGCCCACGGAAGACAACGGAAATAAAACCGCGCGCAAAGATGTATGAGCCCAAGTGCAAGGAACTATGGGAAGACACAGGAGTTGCCACAGCTGTGGAGCTGTGACCCCCTAAGACACTCACACTGCACTTGAGGCTAATGCTCCCTGAGGGGCCAGCTCAGGAACTCAGAGCAGAGCCCCCTGGAAACGGTAGGTCAAGGGACACAAAGACACCTGTGCCCACGTGGGGACACACTGTAGGCACAGCCCAGCAAGAAGGACAGGTGAGGCACACACGTGCCAGGGAGTGGAGTGTGAAAGAAAAGCAAAAGAACACTCCAGAGAGGTGACTGAACAAGATCCCTTTCTAAATGGAATAAATAAATGGCTTTTGTTATTGTTCAAAGAATAAATACAGGGTCCGTAGCCCCGGCAGCCGGGACTGACGCTGAGTGCTCATGCGCCTGCAGGAGGTCCACTTCTGGTTGCTGCCTCAGTGTCCCGGTGCGTTTCTGACATCCTGAGCTGGTCACCGCGGCATGACTTCTCGTCTAAGCACCTCTTAGCACCCCTGGGATCTGCTTGCGGTGCCGGGGCCCTCCCTGGCACCCGGCAGGTGGAGGCTACCCATGCCACTGCAAGAGCGGAAGGGAGCTCAGAGCCGGGCTTCCTAGGAGTCCATGCTGGGTCTTTTTCCAAGTAAGGGCTGTGATGCGGCATGCAGGCACCTTCCGCCAATGCGGGGAAGGGGGACAGCCGAGCTTGTGTCCAGAGCTGTCCGTGTCCTGAAGAGCTGCTGGGAGGAGGAAGAGGAAGAGGGCCTTCCTCCCACGGCTGCGGACACCCGTCCAAGGCGCAGGGCGCGGTGGTGGTGGCGGCGGCTCGGTGAGTTGGCACCAGGTGGCTGTCCTGCTGGTGTCCCGGGCGGAGAATCACTGGTAGAGGAGGTAGGCCTTGAGGGAGGCGGGCAGCGGCAGGGCGTGGATCTCACTCAGACGCTCCTTCCCCAGGGCCAGGCGCACAGAGCGGCGGCACAGGTCCATGAGCGGCAGCGGCTCGGCTGGGGAAACCAGGAGAGAGCGCATCGGGTTAGCATGGCCCTGCGTGGGTCCACAACAAACATTAACGACAGTAGCATCCTCGAGATGAGTTTTAATACACAATGGATCCTTAAGTACTTTTAATTTAAAATTAATTATGAATAACGACACACAGAACCCATGCCCGGCCAGGCACCCCTGGTAAGCTCCGCAAATGTGAGCTCATTGAATCCTCATGATGCTTTATGGTGATCTTGTAATCACAGGCAGATGGGGAAGCTGAGGGATAGAGAGAGGTCAAGTCACGCCCAGGGTCACACTGCGCGGAAGACATGACACAACAGGCCGTCCCTGCTCTGACACAGGACAAACAGCAGCCTCCCAGGGCAGCCGGCAGTCAGCTCTCCCCAACACACACCGCATGAGACCCCACGCGAGCTTTCAGGAAGGGTGTCCTGAAGGTCACCAGTACTGTTCTCATCTGTATTTCACCACCGAGGGCCCTTAGGCACAATTGGGACCTAACATGCCAGGGCCACAGGCTTCTAGCTGCAGCCTGCACCTCAGATAAACTTTCACCTTCAGAAAAAAATCTGGAAGTCATTCCCTCCAAAGCCTGGAGGGGCTGCTCACCCTTCCTCTCAGGGATGACTGTTCCTCGCTCTCTCTCTCCTGAGACCAGGTGCAGGTGAGCACACCTGGAGCTGCTCGGGGCCACCCCTAGGGCTCTGGACACAGAAACGCAGACAGGAACAGATCTGTGGTCTCACCCTGTCTCCCCTTGCCTCTGAGATGCCTTGGAGAGCAAAACAAAACTGAAAAA
This sequence comes from Saccopteryx bilineata, assembly GCF_036850765.1. NCBI lineage: Eukaryota > Metazoa > Chordata > Mammalia > Chiroptera > Emballonuridae > Saccopteryx > Saccopteryx bilineata. The sequence goes on from NC_089492.1 coordinate 287,182,366, forward strand.
AACTAGAGAAAACCCCCAGTGTTTCCCTTGAGAGCCCATTCCACCAACAAATTTATAGATTAAGTTTCTTTCATAGTCACCACTCTGTCTCAGAGTAACATGTAAAGAAAATCTTCAATTATTGAAAAACAAACCCTATGGCTGGGGGTGTTGGAATGGGGAGTGACCGCTCGTGAGTACGGGTTTCTTTTGGGGTGATGTACGAGTGCTGCTAACACTGATTGCAGCGATGGTGCACAAGTGGGGGTACACCAGAGACCATGGAGCCACACACTTCGAATGGGTGGATGTATGGCGTGTGAATTATATCTCAACAAACTTGTTATTAAAAAACAGAATAAATCTTAAGACTGATCATGCATTTACTAAATTCCAGGCTTTATAAGAAGACCAACAACTGCTTTTCATCTCTCCTCCATCGTCACAGAAGAAGGAATTGAAGTAGTGCTTTTCATGGAGAGCTATGACCCGGGGCCTTTCCTAGAGGCAGGAGGAGGAGCAAAATAATCTTGCCTCCTTTCAAGTCGAGGGCTCCAGACTACGGGTGAGCAGGGCTGGGCTTCTCGCCTTGCCTGCTGGCAGAGCCTTGGGTCTCTGTCCTCATAAAGCACCCTTGCCTGGGGAACCCCACATCTGGCTCTTCCCTTCCCGCCCTGTACAGCAAATCACTCCTCTGCCCAGGCCTCAGTTTCCCCATCTGTTAAGATGCGGAGTTGGACCATATGGTCTCCAGAGTCCCATCCAGCTGAAATCCTGAAGGCCAGAAGCAGCAGCTGTTGGCCTGGACCTGCGGTTGAGGAGCAGCCCTTCTGCGGGACCAAGCGGGGGAGTTTGGAGCTGCTTCCTCTTGGCCATCAGGGGCTCCCTTCTATCTTCCCTCAGCACCCCCAGCTCAAGGATGTGGCTCAGCCCCACTGGGAGGTAGAGGGGCTGCCCCTGGTGGTTGAAGAGGCACTTGGCAAAGCACTGAGAGCCACTGAATGTGGCCCGAGAGCCCGGCCAGGCCATGGAGTGAGGGCTGACAGGGAGTTCCCATCACACCCTCTTGGCTTAATGGGTTTCAGGTCCACTTAACCTGTGGCTTGTGGAGCACCCATCATGTGCCCAGTAGGGACTATGGTCGTCAACCTACAGATGGAGAAACAGGCTTGGGGAGGTGAGAGTTGGGTCCAACGTCTGAGAGCCAAGGGCTAGAAAACGGATACCCACCAGTCCATGGAATTCTCAAGTGTGGCTTTCTGCACCAGCATGAAGAGGAGGCTCCCAGCAGCTCTTTGCTGCTCACCCAGAGAGACAAGGACCAACAGCTACCTCTACCCCCCCCCCATGAAGCTGTGTGGTGTGGGGGCAGAGCTTCCTCTGCCAGACCACCTTTGGACCACACTGCATAGCCCAGTTAGGAAGGGTCTGTGCAGCCAAAGGGGACATGTCCTTCAGCCATGCCAGATCTTCCAAGGTGGGCTACTGGAGTGGCAGCTGACGGCGGCAGTGATGTGTTATGAGCTGAAAGTGTGACCAGTTACCCAGGCATTCCATGTATGGGCCTATTCTTGGGAACCTTAAGTATACAAAGAGGCCTCCCCCCACCCCCGCTGACCTTGCAGGAGCCGAATGACGAGGCACAGGCCATGGTCAGATTGCTTTTCAAAGGCCAGGCAGACCAAGAGGGCGCCGGCCACAGAAACACATGTGGGCACTGCGTGGGAAATGTCCCACGGGTTTTGGTTGGTTGCTAATAGGACCCAAGAAACTCCTCCCTCCACCTCAATACTTCCTACTGGGGGCTGTGAGCTCTGTAACCACCTCTATTCACAAAGCTGGGTGCCCACTTTGATGCCCCTGAGGAAGTTCCCCAACAGAGAAGGCAGAGTTTATCCGATGACTCCTGGCCGCTCTGCCATCTCTGGGGAAACCCAGATGGCTCGCTCATTTACATAGTTTATATGAATGAGAGGGGGAGGCGCCCAGAGCACAGCACAGAAATCAGGAAGTGAATCAGGCGCTATTTATAGGAGCAGAAGGTTGAGGAACTGGAGAGTTCACAGGCCAAGTTCCGCATTTCTGGGAGAACCGAGTACCTGGTGGCCTCTTTGGACACGTGTGGCCCCAGCACCGCAGCCTGTGGCTCTCGGAGTCCTCTGAGAAACTGCAGCCCAACTTGAACACCAGAGACAGAGGCAGTATCTAGTTCGTGGGCTAAGTGAATGAGCTTCGGGTGCGTGGGGTCAAAGGCCACTGTCTCATGTCAGGAAGTGTCCTGGATTCAGTCATGTCCTCACCCTCACCTTCTCCGCCCATCACTGGCCTCGTGCTTACGCCAGCAAGCAGTGCTGATAATGGTGCTCCACGAGATGGATTCTAGAAAGTTGTGGTGGGACTGCCATCCCGGCGTCGGTGTGCATTTCCCTTTATATTAAGCAGTTCTTACAAAAAAAAAAAAAAAGAAAAGCAGAACACTAACCCCTTGTCTTTGCCAACTGGGGAAGAATGCCTGACATCCAGCCAGGTGGTATGGCACCCTTAGTCACCTGCTCCTCAACTGAGAGCCCACTGTCCCTGTGTGACCAGCCTTTTGCAGGGCAGGGGGTCTAAAACAACCCCTTCTTCCCACATGGCCTTTTTCCCCAGAAAGAAGCCCCTGCAGGGCAGGGTGGTCAGTCTCCCCAGAGAGGGTCATCCTGTGACCCAGCCGGAATGAAGGTCCTGGAAGGGGCCACCATCAGTGAGGCACCCCAGGAGGACACCAGAAGGTCACTGAGTTGAAAGGCTCCCAAGGAAAGGAGCTGCGCCCTGGCTGAACCCGCAACCGCGGCAAACCGCAGAGGACTTATCTGGGCGCCGGAAAAGGGAGAACTCGAAAATGTCTAACTCAGGGAAAATGCTTCCTCAGCGGACATGCCTGCTCCCAGTGGGGGCAGAGGGCACTCACGGGTCAGGGACTCTCTCCTGGGTGACCGTGGTCTGCTGCTTGCAAATAGGCCTTTTCTGTCTGCACCTCTAGGGAGGGTGGCAGGCAGTCCTGGGGCCCAAGCCGGGCTCTCTCAGCACAATGGCCCTCTCCACTCCTCCTCCTCAGGAAACGGGGAGACGACAGAGCAACCCCTCTGGCTGCAGCCTTGGCCCCAGAGGTCTCAGGCCCCGAGGAGGAGTCAGAACAAGTGGCCTGTGGTCGGAGCTGCCTGGATGATGGGGGAGGTCACACAGGGATACCCACATGATTTGCAGCCTTTGGCCCAGCACGGGACAGGGACTCTGTCAGGGAGGGTCTGCCTGGTCTGCAAGGGAAGGTGGGCTAGGAGAACAAAACACCTGTGGCAGTGCCCAGGGAGCGTGCACACGTGGGTGACTCTGGCTGACCTGCTCTGCAAACAGCTGTTACCTACTGATGTGAGGACCTGGCGGCTGGGGTGGGGTGGGGTGGTGCGGCCAATCCCCAGACGCCTCGGAGCAGTAAGGGATCAGAACTACCTCCACACCTTTGAGTGTAAAGCCTGACACCTAGAAAACCCGGCCAGAGCTTCCACCTGTTACAACCTGCTCCCTGGGAAGACCCCAGACCCAGTCTGGCTGTGACAGTCCAACTTCCTCAGCTGCCTTGGGAGGTAAAGCAAAGCCTTCTGGGCAGAGGACTTGGGTACCCTCTGACCTCATCTGAGTGCTGGGCTGTTCCCCCCACCCCCAGGCAGTGGCATGAGGAGGGCCTGTCTTGGTCTATATTCACTGTCTCTACATGTGTAGAGGGTGGACTAGTGTCCTGCGCCCCCCCCAGTTCAGGACTGACTGGAACCTCAGAATGTGACTCTATTGGAAACAGAATATTTGCAGGTGTAATTAGTTAAGATGAGGTCACACTGGGGAGTAGGGTGGCCCTGAATCCAATAGCTGATGCCCTTATAAGAAGAGGAGAGGCACAGAGGAGAAGGCCACATGTCTAAAGAGGCAAAGAATGAATGATGCGCCTATAAGCCAAGGACTGCTGGCAACCAGCAGGAGCCAGGAGGAAGCATGGGACGGAGTCTCCTTGGAGCCCTCAGAAGGAACTGACCCTGCCGACACCTTGATCTCAGACCTCTGGCCTGCAGAACTGTGGGAGATACATTTCTGTTGTTTTCAGCCGCCCAGCTGGTGTTCAGTTGCTCCTGCCTTCCAGGAAACGCACACACTGCCCTTCTTGCTCCTTTCTGAACCAGCACTCAATCAGGCTTTTGACCCCACCCCACCCCACCCCACCCAGATGCCTCTCATCAAGGTCTCCAGTGATCACTCCGTGGCCAGAGTTGAGGGGAAGTTCTCAGCCATCAACATATTTGATCTAGCATTACTTTGTCCTTCTTGAAGTCCTTCCTTTGCTTGGTGTTCAGGACACCACTCTCCCCTCCGGCCCCATGGCCACTCCCCTCCACTCCCCCTCATCCACCACCTGACCTCACAGCACTGATGTGCCCTAGGGCTTGGCCTTAGCCCTCGCGCTCCCCACCCCAGGCCATCTCACCCAGTGGCCACAGCTCTAGACATCATCCAGCCACAGATGACTCCCCCACTGACCATTGACCTGGACTCTGTCTCCAGACTTATAGAACCACCTGGACATGTTGAGTGAGCCCTGGCCCCCATCACCGCTCCCCTGGACAGCTGTCATAGCTCCTCCCTGGCCTCCCAGTGGCCATTCTTCCTCCACTAACGTCCATTTCTACACAGCAGCCAGAGTGACCCTTCGAGGACACAGGGACGCTCTCTCAATATGGAGCTGAGGCGTCAGTAGGTAGGCCGGGGCTGGCAGTTCTGACGCACGGCGCCCCATCCTACACCCCACACACGCCGCGGGCTGAGGACGCTGCAGCCCACTCACTGGGTTCCCTCCAAGTCAACCCCATGCAGAGCGGGGCCACCCGTGTCTGCCCAGAACTGGGGGAGGCAGGAAGCAATGCCTGGCGTTATGACTCTGGGATGGAGGGCAGGGGAGACCTCACCGATAAACAAGGCAGTTGGAGGTGGGTTCAGGCCACAGGCACACGTCCAGTCTCCACCAGGGTCCAGCTCACCGGGTGTTCTCAACAACCCACTCCCAAGCGCATTACCCCATCCCCTCAAACCTGAAGGGCTGGACACTGCAAGGCCCAAGTAAGCATCTGTGCCCCTGACACCTGGCAGGGCCTCCTGCCCCCTCTGCCCTGTGGCGGGGGTTAGATCTCAGTGTGCCAGGCCAAACTTCCTCAACGATGGTCAGCGCCTGGGTGGATGAAGCTTTCTGGCCCACCCCCTTTACAAGGGGAGATTTGCAGGTGGCAGGAGGGACTCAGGAAAGAGTGAGAGTCAAGCCTGGGGGTGGACGGCTCCCAAGGTCCAGGACCTGCCACCGTGGGCGCCCAGCCGGGCAGCCACAAGTCCTCCGCTTCCCAAACTGGGACAGCGCCATCACAGGAGAGTAATTTTCACACAAGGTCTGAGAAAGGCCACTCTTTTTCCCAAAGGGACAGGTGGAAATTTTTGCTGACTCAGTCTGTTTCTAACCCATGTTCTCCTTTCTAGAGGCCTCTTGACCTCAAGGGTGAACACACCTCTCTCAGGGAACTATGTCTCAAAGGAGCCTACTTGGAGCCTCCAGCACCAGGAGAGAAAGACCCTAAACCTGTCTAATGAGCGAGAGAGGCCACCAGCTTACAGTTCTGTGACGGGACCTACTACCGCCAAGGCTGCAGACCCACCTCAACAATACGCTGGCTACGGTGCTAGAACTTGGTCAATTGCAGATCAAACCTGAAGGCAGGTCAATGAGAAACGAACCGTATCTGTCAAAGACCATCCCTCCAGTTATTTATTCATTTACTCACCATCCATCCATCCACCTACCCATCTACTCATTCATCTACTCATTCATTCATCCACTCACCCATCTCTTCATTCATCTACTCATCCATCTATCATCCATCTATTCATCCATCATCCATCTATCCATCCATCCATCCATCCATCCACCCAACCATCCACCCGTCTATCTATCCAACCACCAGTTCCTTCGTCTACGAGGTGCTGTTATATTATCTGGCAGACTTCAGGTAGAATTTTTCATATAACCAGAGGCAGGCAAGAGTCGCCTCTGAGGATCTGAACGTGCTGGGGTGTCTATTCAAAGACATTTTAATTCCAATGACTACACAAACTTCTGGCCAGGCCTGCCCAGGACCCCAGGGTCATGGAATCTGGGGAGAGTGCCACCTTGGACAGTGTAGAGGACACTTACGGTCAAGTCCATTCAAGTAGCGCATGCGGATCTCACAGTGGCCCCAGACGGCACTCACAACGGGATACAGTTTTTTGCCCTTGAGTCCCCGAAAAGCCACGCCCATGTACTGTCCGTCCACAATGAAGCTCAGGGTCCCGTCGTCCATGTCCAGGGCCACCAGGAATGAGTCAGGAACAATGAACGTCTCATCCGGCTCCAGAAAGGCTGGGTAGGTTTTGCTCGGCTGGTTTTTGCCATCATGGTAGAGCCTGTTGCGCCCCAAGTCCCAGCCCCAGGACTCATGGTTGTTCCCCACGAGGGTCGTATACCCGACAGAGTGCAGGGGGGCGTCGGCTGTCGCCACCCCCACCACGGCGTGTGTGCCCCGCTGCCTCATGGCCCACGTGATCTGCCACACGTGCAGCCCCCGCGTGTACCCGACTTTGCCCCTGATGGCGTCCGTGCTCTGGGCCACCGGATGCCGGTGAAAGATGAGCTTGTCATCCTCCTTCACAAAGACGTTGAGCGAGCGGTCATTATTGTTCCACGAGTGGAGCAGCTGGACATCGTAGGACACGGGGGGCATGTCCAGCAGCAGGTCCAGGCGGGTGGGCTTGCAGTAGTCCAGGCCCTGGAGCTCCTGCTTCAAGGGCCGGTATGTGGGGTCCCGCATGTCCACAGTCTTGATCCCTCCCGTGACCTTCTGACCCATGTTCGCCTCCGGTGTCAGCTCGTCACTGACTCCCCAGGCAAACTCAGCAATGGCGGGGCCTCTTCTCCTGAGGGCTGCTGGGTGGCCTCGGCCAGGCGTGGAGCGGTCAGTGCTGCCTAATGGACGGAAAGAAAAATAGGAGGCTGGGTCAGCGGGGGTGTGGGGGCAAGGGCAGAAAGTTAACTAGGAGCGCGAGGTTCATAGAAACAGGCCGACCACAGACACGTCTCAGCAGCCTGGCTTCTGGGCTCCCATCACAGCCGATACGAGGGAGGCCACGGCCTTGGCACGGAAGAAAACCCTGCTCTGTCCCCGCAGCTGTGTCATCATATGGAAGAGAGGTCACCCGCCCAGCAGTCGGTGTGGAGAGAGGTAGGCTGGGGGGCTGGCATTATGCTCCCCCGTGGCAGAGCACCACATGCCTACTCGTGGTTTCTCAGGGCAGAAGGCCAAGTTGGCCCAGGGTCCGCAATCAGCCTGTGCGGTGGGCATCTTCCCTGGTCCAAGCAAGGGGGAGCACCTCCCATGCCTGCTGCCCCGAGAGAAGGCAGAGCCCGGAGAGGCGGCAGCAACGCTTGCAGATGCCCCCTCCCAGCCGTTCCTCTCCTTTCCAGCATAGCCACCTCGGACAGGCCACCTCGGGCTCACAGCAGGGACAGGAACCCTGGGGGAGGCAGCAAGCTGACCGCTAACTCTAGGTCAGCGAGTGTGCTCAGCTGGAAGGCCCCAGGGGCCGCTGGCTTGGTGGGCCCCGAGGCTGCAGCTACCTCCCCGGAGTGCCCCGCGTCCCACACCGTGCCTAGACTGGGGTGCCTGAGCCAGTCCCTAAGTCAGGCGGGCATGGAGACAGTCACCCCCTCACCCCCAGGAAGTTCTGGATCAACACTGGGATGACCACCACTTTTTCCTTTGACCAGAAGCCAATGTTTGGCTCCTTGGGGTCGCATCTGTGGAGGAAGTCTGACTCCAAGACACCTTCACCACCTGTTGGCCCCTTTAAGGGAGGATGGGGCCGCGGGGTAGGAGGAGAAACCTCATTGCATCTGTGCTGTCCTCTCCATCACAGGGGGTTACATCAGGAGGAGGGGCTACAATGTGGGGCTGAGAGGACCCTCACCACGCCGGTCGTTCCTGTCACCAGTGCCCACCTTGAATAAGGAAAAGCAACAAGCCACTTTGGTGTCCTGTAATCACTCCGGGCCTGCGAAGGGACTCGTGGCTGCCCGGTGTGGGAGACGGGCTCACAGGACCGACCAGACAAGGGAGAAAGACGACAGACTCCTGGCTATACAGATGTAACCAGACAAGTCTGCAGAGGAGCCTGGGCCAGAGGCCACGGGTGCCTGGCGGCTGGGAAAAGTGTCACACGGGTAGCTCTAAGCAGCACTAAGGTCCTGGAGACAAAGAGAAAACAAAGGAGCCAGGGGCGGGGCGCTGCGGGGCTCCCCTCTGCAGCTGGCATAGAGCTTTTCCCCCGTGGAAGCAAGGACACAGTACCAGCTGGGACGCAAGGACAGAGACCTGGGACCACCGTCCTCCCCGGGTGCACGTGGAGCCAGCAAGAGGGCAGGGATATGTGGAGGGGCTGGATGTTCCCTTAGGTCTTCCAGCTGGCCCGGGGCTGGCCCTCTTCTGGGAAGAGACCCTATGAGACAATGTCTTCAGGCCTCCTGGAGGCCGGCTGTGGACAGAACATACGTCCCCCTGTGGGAACACTTGGCCCCAGAACGCCTTATCTCAGTGGGCAGGTCATGCTTCTCATCTTCCCCTTCTGGTGGGAACAGAGGGCTTCCTCGCTCCCTGAGGCCGAGCTGTTTCTTCACAGACAGGCTGGGGGACCCTTTGTGTCAAATGGCTGCAAAGCTAGGACAGAGCTGAGCTGTCCGTCTGCAGGTAGGGGATCACCCTGGTTCTAGAAGGTTCTGTGGGTATTGGGACCTCATGTCCTGGATCTCCCAGGACAATCCCCGTTCAAGCTTTCAGTCCCATCGACCCCTGAGAGCCACGGACATCTCCAGGGTTCCCCCTACAGCCATGCTGTGGGGGCATCCGTGACTTTAGGGGCTGTTTGCCGGGCCCTGCGAGGGTGGGAGAGCCCGAGGTTGGGCGTGGAAAGGTGGTCCTCGCCTGCCGGACGCCTCCCCGACCTCCCTCCGAGCATCCTTCTGAGTTGGGGGAGGTGGGTTCAAGGCAGTTCTCAGAAGTACCCACAACCACCTCTGTCTGGATACCCCCCTCTGGCAGGTGCCCAGTGACCTCTCTGCGCAGGACCTGGTCGGGACACAGGTCTGCTCTCTGGGAGGACAAGGGGAAAGTTAACTTCCTAGGACAGTTCATCTGACTGCTTCTTGGAGCAGAGCAGCCACCGCCCTTTCCTTAGCCCTGTCATCACAGCAGGAAGGACCCTCAGAATCTCAGTGCACAGAAGACCCCGCCCCCACCCATGGGGACAGGTGGGAAAAGTGAGGAGGAGGCTGGGTGGGGGTGGAGACGTGGGGAAGGCGGGGCTGTGAGAGAGGAAGCCAGTGGGGAGAAGTCCTTCTAACACATTCATCTAAAATGCCTGTAGAGAAATGGGTGGGAATGGAGAAGGGTCATAACTGGGAGGATGACAGGTGGGAAGGGGGGAGAGAAGATGGGGTGGAGGTGAGAAAGGGAGAGATGAAGGGAAGAGGGAAACGGGGAGAGAGGGAAGGAGAGGGAGGGAGGAAGGAAGGGAAGGGAGAGAGAGAGGGAAGGAGGGAGGGAGAGGAAGAGAGAGGGAAAAGGAGGGAGGGAAACAAGGAGATAAGGAAGGAGGAAAGGAGGGAGGGAGGGAGGGAGGGAGGGAGGGAGGGAGGGAGGGAGGGAGGGAAGAAGAGAACTCAGGCCAGTGGGCCTATTCACACTTATAACTCCTACTTGAGCCAGAGCAGGGATCAGCTTTCTCTGTGACGTTGTTCTAGACAGTAAATGCTTTAGGTGTTGTGGGCCAGTCTCCATGCAACTACTCACCGCTGCCCTGTGGCATGAGGGCAGCCACAGGTGGGCATACAAAAATGAGCAAGGCCGAGTGCTAACGAAACTTCACTCACAAGAACAGGTGGTGCACCGCTGGCCACCCGAGCCAGTCTGAGGGTCCCTGCACATGCTCTCTGCTGCCACGGCTGCCATGGGAGAGATTAAGACAGATGCGAGAAGGCACCTGGTGGCAGCAAGGTCAGAATGAGCGGCTAGAAAAGACTGCGTGACTTCACAGGGGCAGTCATCTGTCCATCCAGGTCAGCTCCACAAGCTCTTCCCGCTCTGAGATTCTGCTGCCTTTGAGGCCAGATGCCAAGCAAGTCCATTGAACCCGCTCTTGTGCTCAGCTCCTACCCTCCTGGGCCCCCATGTTAGGAACCAACCTGTAGGAAGGGCCCCTTCCTGCCCCTGGACCACACAACCTTGAGTGGAGGGACTCTGGGAGGAAGAGCCGATAAAGGTGCTTGCAGCATCACGGGGCAACTCTCATACAGGGCACCCCAGGGCCTAGGCAGGATGTGTGGGCCACCTACTCTGCTGCGGCTGGGCCATCCTGCCTTCTTCTGAGTCACCTCCTAGGTGGTCAATCACTGTGGCAACCCTAGGTCTACCCTTGACTTGCCTGTCACCCGCCGGTCCCCACCCTGTGTCCCGGCCGTGGTTAAAGCCATTTCCTTCTCAGCTCCCCCCTGTTGTCCACACCTAGCCACATCCTCACAAGGCCACGGAAGCTACCCAGCCACCCTCCTCTTTCCATCAGTTTTAAAATGTGATCTGCCCTCTGCGTGTCCCCCAGGAGCTCCACTGACCCCCTCCTCAGGAACTGCCGCCTGGCAGGATGCTTCCTTCCCCCACGCTCCCCCCCACACTCTGCTGCCCTCCACCAGCCCAGCTCCTGGGGCTTCCAGTCCTGGGGGAGACTCACGCATAGAAACAGTGGCGCGGGCCACTGCCTAGGACTAGCCCTTAGCTTTTCTGCGCTTCTGTTTGCTGCTCTGTAAGATGGGTGTCCCATGCTCACCCCACACTCAAGTGAGACAGTGTTCCAGAGGGGACTGCTACAACTGGCAATGTCACCCCTCCCCCAGACTGTGCTCCATATACTGAACAAAGACTACTGTTATCCATCTTCTTGGTCACTGCACCTGCTTCTGCAGATGGACGCTGTCTTTGGGCTAAGACCCAAGTGCTTACAATGCTGAGCTAGAAAAGATCAAGTTTAAGGTCCTTTCTAAGCCAGGGGTTGGCAAACTTGTTCTGTAAGGAGCCAGACAGTAAGTATTCTAGGCTTCCCAGACAATATATAAATGAACGGATGTGGCTAGGTTCCAATAAAACTTTATTTACAAAAAACAGACAGTTAGATGTGATCCAGGAGCCATAGTTGGCTGAGGCCTGTTCTAAACCCACGCAAAACTGCCAACGGTCTTGTCAGAATCAACATGGAGCTGGAGGTGGGTGCAGCATGGGGGTTACATCACCCACAAGGGCCGAGTGATAGACTCTGGTTTGGTCTGTAAAGCTCCTGTTAACACTGACCCAAGAAAGGAGTCCCCAGTGGGCACCAAATTTCAGGTAGGGAACGGGAGAAGCAGAGCCTCCTTCCCTGCCAGTCCGAGAAACAACTGCAGATGCCCAGGCCTTGCAGGGCCTAGGATTACCACAGGAGTGTCAGAGCCTGGGATGACTTGCCACATCCTTGTAGAGTCTCCACCAGGTGGGAGGACCCAGCCCTTGTTCCCATTCAGGAGAAGTAAAGCCACAGAGGGTGGGCAGGGTATGTCCGAATATTGCCTTGCAGGGCTGGAATGGGAGGGGTGGGAACAGAGCTGGCCCTGCTGCTGCCGCCACCACCTACCTGTCAGGCACACACAGCTTCGGACACACACACACACACACACACACACACACACACACCCCTCGCGCCAGCTGCTGCAGCATCCGGACTGATGAATAAAGCACGTCACATGTTAACCACAGTGTCCCCAAGACTGTACCGGCCTGTTCCTCCTCACGGCTATCTCAAGCCAACCCTCAAGGCAAACAAATTCCTACCCCACCAACCTCTCTGATCACCCAAATAACATTCTGTTCCCATTGCCCACAGTCCCCAGGGCTGCAGGGCAGGTTGTCATAAACAGGGTTCCAGCACCTGGTGCTTCTGAAGACCAATGTCAGGCCCAGGGAAGGGGTGAGAGGGAACAGGCCAGCAGGAGTCACACACTTGGGGAGTTACACACTGACCCCAGTATGCCATGGGGGGTAGGCTGTCACCCTCGTCTGCATGCTCCAATGCGGTAGGATGAGTACTTCAACCAGGAGGAAGAATGTGTGTGTGCACATAAATGTGTACATATAAATTAGCAGTATTTTTTTACAGGTAAAATCAGGTTAAAGATCAAAAAGGGACAAAGAAAAAAGTAGCCATAAAAGGACCGGTTGAGAAGTGTACAAGAGAAAGGACACTCTCTACATAACCATTGGAGAGTGTGCATCATAACACACAACTGCATCTTAGTTGGGGTCTAACTTCTAGAACCTGTGTGTGCAGAGGCAGCTGCCCGATATTGCCCGGGAAATGCCATGTGGACGGCTTCCTCCCCCCACTCCTCCGAGTGGCAGGCAGACTGCCCACCCACCCCATCACTGTATGCCTGCTCCCTGTCCCCACGCGGATGAGCAGTGGTGGCGGGGACACCGAGGCTGAGCGTACTTGTGAGGTCAGCCTCTTCACTTCCCCCTGCTCCTCTGGTCATAGCTCAGACGGGTCCCTCCGCCCAATCCCAGCCTGGCCAAGCACTGACTCCAGTATGCCATGGGGACAAAGAGAGGTAGACCTGTCACCAAGGTCAAAGCCAAGCACATGGCTGTGAATGTCCCCTCCCATGCACTGGAGAGCTGGGCTGCGGAAGTGAGGGGTTAGGGGTTAGGGGTGGGGGTGGGGGTGGAAAGGACCACTCAAGGCACAAGGGAAGCAGGAGTCATAGCCATAGCACAGGGACAACTGTGCTGCACACTGGCCTTGACTCATCTCACCCTGAGGAGGGACACAGAGGGCATGAGTGTGCACGCGTGCATGTGCATGTACACACACACACGAGAAGCTTGGCAGGCTTCAAGATTTTGCATTTACAATAGAGTAAATGAGATCAAAAGCTCTGGGAAAGGGGGGAATGGGAGATCTGTTATCAGGTCAGATTCCACTAAGTCCTAGGGTTTGACCTGGTGGAACGCCCTCTTCCCCCCCACTAAGAACCGCTGACCCCACCCCCACTCCCGCAATGCCACACACACATCATCTATACTGGGTCAAAAGCCAGTTCATGGCTCACTGTGGACCCTCTGCAGTTCATGTGCCTCTTGGACACTCCATGGGGCAGAAGCCTCCCACTCGGGGTCCCTGCGCCCACCAGAGCCACCTGTCCATCATGGAGCTCCAGGTGGACCTCGGGGGTAGGGGGGTGGGGGGTGCTATGCGGATGCACACCCCAAAGCCGCTGCCTCTCACTGCTGACTCAGACAATGTGCTCCCATCCCAAAAGCCCACTTCAAGAGGATTTGTTGGGAGCCACGGCTCTCCACGGAAGGGACGAGCAGAACCCCACAAACCATTTTCCCTTTGGTCTCTCAGGCTCCTCCACTGGGATCCTCCGTGCTCTCAGGTGGAGGGCAGCCTGGGATAGAACTGATGGAGGCGTAGGGAGGGGCGCCCAGAACCAGATTCGGACCCCTTGACGGTGAGGCGGAGCCAGAGGCACCCCCAGCTCACTGTGTAGGAGGCCGAGACCCGGGGCACGCCTTTAATGATCTAAGGCCGAGATTCTCTCTGAAGGGGGGAGGGAATGGGCACACCCACGGCCATGTCTCCTGGGCATGTGAGTGGAGACACCTATTGGAGACACCCACTGTTTTCACTACATGAGTCAGGAGTCACGGAGGAAAGTGATGCTGGTTGAGTACTGTGGTGAGAGGGGACAAGTGACGCAGGATACATGGAGTTAAAAAAGGTCAGGGGGGGGTTGGGGGAACGAGAGGATGTGGGGATGCCACTCAGGTACAGGAGTCGGTGTGTGTCCGAGACACACCGACAGACCCCCCAACCTGGGACATGCTTCTTGGCTTGCAGGTGCCACCCCGGTGTAAAACACCCAGCAATTACCCGCCAACCACTCGTCCAGGGTCCACGAAACCCCATCGTCCTGCACAGGGACACACGGACAAAGACACTGAACCATGCCCTCCAGCAGCCTGGGGGAGGCCGCCCCTCGGATGTGGATGTGCCGACTGAACACACAATGTAACGTGATGCTGTTACATTTTCAAAAGCAGATCGGAGAACAATATGCAGAGCATGACCCCATTTCTGCAAGAATGAAATTTTAAAAAGATTCTCTCTGTGCGCCTTTATCTGTTTGGGGGCAAAGGGACAGGTCGGGAAGAATGCGGGCAAAGGGAGGGGTCTGGAAGAATAGACACCAAACCTTTCCCAGTGGTTAATCATGGAGGGCGGGGCTGGGGGGGGAGACAGTTCACTTTCAACAGCTTCTGAGCAGAAACTTTTTAAGATGCATATATTACTTGCATTGTCTTGAAAATGATTTTTAAGCACACACAAAAGAATAAATGGCTGAAAAATACTGATTCCACACACTACATTCACAAGAACAAGTTGTTCCCAAAGTATAGTAGTTCCTAAAGGCTCTCCACGTGTGCCATTTCTTTTAATCAGGCACAGGGTATACGTTTAATTTACCCACCGAGATCCACATTGAATCCAGAGTTGACAAGGGCATTTAAACCAAAGGTGACAATTCCCAGCTGGAGCTCTGGGACCATCCCAAAGAGGGACATTATTCCTACCATGATTTCTCCTAAGATGTCCCCTTACACTGTTTCTAAGTCACAAATTTTAATTTGCCCTGTAGATATGGGATAGTGGTCTGTCTCCACCGCCCTGAGCAAGAAAAGAACAAGTTGAGAAATCTGCAAGGCCAGGTGAGGAAGGAATATGGGGAAGGCCGGTGACCGGGGGAGGGTAAGGATTTCAACCATGGGCTCAGATAAGACAGCAGCCTCAGCACCTCCCTGGCACATCACACTGTCCCTTCGACTGAAGCCACAACTCTACAGTTCGCCTTTCAAAAAGAGACCCTTGCAGACCAATTTCCTCCCTCCCCAAGTCCCACCTCTACTAAAAATTATCCTTTTGTTCTGCTAAGAGAAAGTTCACTGAACCAGCAGCAAGCACTCTCGGTTGGTATGGGTGACCACATCCAAGGTGACAGGTGACAAATGGATAGAGTAAGGATGGGGGTAGGAGACACGCCGAGGAGGCAGACACTCACCTCCTTTCAGCTTGGTTCCCCCTCAGTGCGTCTGTCCGACTGACCCCAGAACAGTAAGACCATTGTTTTGACCCAAGACGGGGAAAGAATGAAATTCAGGATGTGGAACAAGGTGACCTATTTATAAAGCCTCCTTTCACCTGAAGATCAAACGTGCTGCCTCCCTCCGCTGCCCCGCCTCTCTCTCTCTCACACACACACACACACACATACACACACGCACACGGGTAGTTGCAGCCCAGGATTTTGCAAGAGAAGCTGTCCCAGGCGGGCGATCTGTGATTATAGCAGAACGCAACCTCTGCAGCCTGGTCTGCCTGCTCGTTAGGGTTCTAGGCTCCCAGGAGCCACGGCTCGCCAACATGCTGAGGCATGGGAGCGCTCAGGGCGTGTCTGTGCAAGCCTGGTCACAGAACCCGCTGGCGAAGGTGCTGCCCACGGCGGGACCAGTGCCATGTGGTTACAATCCCCTGACCCATCCCACTTGTCCACTGAGCTGTGTTCTTGCTCCAGCAAGGGTACAAAAGTAAGTCCCGACCCCTAGAATCAACAAAAAGTATTGGACCTCTCTGGAAAGTTCTGACAAGTGATTCTGGAGAGAAAAATCCCACACGGTCGGTCCAGAACTCTAGCCTCTGACCTCAAAAGACCAATGCACCTGCCGTAAACACCTACAGAAGGAACCAGATTACTCATGGCACTTTCAGAAAGGACTCAAATCAGTTGAGCCGTGCCTCTGGGAAAGTGGCATGACATTCATACAGAGACTAAAAATTAAAACAAAGAGTCATGGCTGCGGCCTGGCCAAGGCTGTGATGGGAACAGCCTGTGCTTTAGTCAGACGAGCAGCCCTGTTCTTGGAGGGACATCAGTGACACACAATGACACACAGTGACCTTCCAGAAAGTCCACCAACACAGTGGCAGACATACCTTCAAGTGGCAGGTATGTAATCTAGATTGTGGGCCTCTGACCTTGCCCAGCCTGGGGATGGGAGTCCATTTCACTGGACCTGCCTGTTCCACGGAGGAGCTGGGGGTCCCCACAGAAAGGGGGGCAGCAAGGCAGGCCATGGCCACCTCCATGGGGAGAGCCCATGGGAGCCCAAGGGGAAAGGCTCGGGGACAAGCTGGTTAGGGGCAGACGCCTGCAGTCCCCCAGGTCAACTGGGCAGTCTCCCCTGCTCACTCCAGGTGTTAATGCACGATACTCCCTGCCCCCTCCTGCCTCCTTTTAACACTAGTGGACACCTGCAAGGATGAGCCAGGGAATGCTCAGGCAGGCACAGGGTCAGGTCTCTCAAGGTGGCCCGAGGAGCCCAGCCCCACCTTGCAGGGATGTCTCAGGAAGGGAGAGTCCTGCAGGCATCCTTCCACCGGGGTGGAGGGGGGACAGGAAGCCCCATGGGAGGCCACAGCTCCAGCAAAGCTGCCTGTGGATGCACAACTTGAGAACCCCCCGGTTAAATAACCCTTTTAGGTCCATAGCAGGGGCAGAAGTCTCATAAACTTTCTACAGGGGGAAGAGGCTACAGGGATGTTCTCCTGTAATTAGGTTTGCAGGAGCGGTTCTCATGCGAGGCCCCAGGGACCAGCAGATCAGCTGTCAGAGTTGCACGTGCTCCTGCCCCACCCTGACCTACTGAATCAGAAACTCTGGGTGGGGCCCAGCAGTCCGCAGCCTAATGAGCCCTCCAGGGAATTGGGATTCTAGCACAACATTTGAAATCTCAAAGCCATATTAAATGAGAATGTCAGGCTTGGATTGATAACCATCTTGATTTGAAATATTTCTTTTCTTTTTCTTTTTTTCTGAGAAAGACAGAGACAGGAACATTATCAAGTTGTTCCTGTACGTTCCCTGACCAGGAATCGAACTGGCAACCTCTGTGCTTCTGGATGACGCTCCAACCAACCGAGCTATCTGGTTAGAGCTTAATTTTTTATTTACTGATTGATGTTGAAATAGCCAAAGAGGCCCTGGCCGGTTGGCTCAGCGGTAGAGCGTTGGCCTGGTGTGCAGGGGACCTGGGCTCGATTCCCGACCAGGGCACATAGGAGAAGCGCCCATTTGCTTCTCCACCCCCCCTTCCTCTCTGTCTCTCTCTTCCCCTCCCGCAGCCAAGGCTCCATTGGAGCAAAGATGGCCCGGGCGCTGGGGATGGCTCCTTGGCCTCTGCCCCAGGCGCTAGAATGGCTCTGGTCACGGCAGAGCAACGCCCCGGAGGGGCAGAGCATAGCCCCTGGTGGGCGTGCCGGGTGGAGGGTGGATCCCGGTCGGGCTTATGCGGGAGTCTGTCTGTCTCTCCCCGTTTCCAGCTTCAGAAAAAAGAAAAAAAAAAAAAAAAAAGAAAGAGCCAAAGAGAGGAAAAGAGAAAAAGGGGAGGGGAAAGGGAAGAATTCATTTGTTGTTCCACTTAGTTGTGCATTCATTGGTTGCTTCCTCTGTGTGCCCTGACCAGGGATCGAACCTGCAACCTTGTCACTTCAGGATGATGCTCTAAAGCAAGTCGGGAACCTTTCTGGCTGAGAGAGCCATGAACGCCACATATTTTAAAATGTAATTCCATGAGAGCCATACAACGACCCACGTACTTTACGCATTATCCAATAAAAATTTGGTGTTGTCCCGGAGGACAGCTGTGATTGGCTCCAGCCACCCGCAACCATGAACATGAGCGGTAGGAAATGAATGGATTGTAATACATGAGAATATTTTATATTTTTAACATTATTATTTCTTTAATTAAAGATTTGTCTGAGCCAGACTATCAAAGAGCCACATCTGGCTCGCGAGCCATAGGTTCCCGACCCCTGCTCTAAAGGACTAGCTAACTGGCCAGGGCCAAAATATTTCAAATGTTATCTATGCTCATATGAAAGCTCAATCCACAATGTATAAAGTCCCCACCTCCCTGCCCCAACTCTGGTGTATACACAAGTGCAGATGCAAAGATCTCCCACACAAAACGCTTCCCAGTTTGCATTTCCTAAGTCATAATATACTGCTCACAAAAATTAGGGGATATTTCAAAATGAATATGAAGTGATAAAAAAGAAGCATTTGATTTTTTCTATTAAACAAGAACATCAGGAAAGCAAATGACAGGTCAAAGAAAGTTGTTCGATTATGCAAATGAGATGCAAAACCAACTTTTATTTCATTGGTGAAAATGCACTATACAAAAGGCTG
Organism: Saccopteryx bilineata; assembly: GCF_036850765.1. NCBI lineage: Eukaryota > Metazoa > Chordata > Mammalia > Chiroptera > Emballonuridae > Saccopteryx > Saccopteryx bilineata. The sequence continues at coordinate 287,200,841 of NC_089492.1, forward strand.
AAAGTACTGGAGCATCTGCACATTCCCTGATCCCTAATTTCTGTGAGCAGTGTATATTAGCACTCAGGTCAATTTCACGTGTCAGTTGTTGCACAATATTCCGTTGCCATAATTCCTAGAACTTTCCCTTACAGATGGACCTCTAGATTGTTTGTGACGACAGCCGTGTGTGCGAGTTTCTCTGTAACAGGACGGCCCCAGGGCAGTTTTCTTCTCATGTAGTTCACGGGCACCAATCCTCGTATCACCCTTAAAATCTTGGACCTCAGCACCCCCATCTCACTCTCCATTTTTAGCAGAAGGAAATCAAAGGTCACAGTAACCCACCACCAGGCTTCCTGGTCTTCAAACTGACCCTTGGCGGGCTGATGGCGCACATTGCCTTGGACTAAAGGTTTGTCAACTGGGCCTCGAGTGGACCGCAGCCAAAGAACTTGGAAAGGATTCTAAGAGGAATTGGGCAGCGTGTTTCCTAGTGCAACCTAATCACCACTCCCTGGGGGTATTCTCGGAACTCAACGGGAGGCCAAGGGAGAGGCAAATCCCGGCCTCACAGGCCAGTTGCAAAAGGGACTTAAACATCCTGTTGAAGCCATGTGGCTCCACAGGAACATCCTCATCTACGCTGCTGGCCTTTCCTCCTCCAGTCCAGTCAACCAGGAAAGTCCTGAACACTTGGGCTGACAAGTGGAGAAGAGACGACCTTGGCGAGTTCAAGAAAATCATCCCGAACTTCCAGGCGAGTGGAAGGGTCTGGGTGCCATGTTCCCATGGCACCAGCTGGTCATGTGGGGGGCAAGGCAAGGAGGCAGGGAGAGACTTCCCCAGCTGGCATATGTGTGGAGCTGAGGACAGCCCTCAAAGGCGCTGGCCGGAAGAATCGCTGTACCGGGGGCAAAGGAAAAGGTTTGCTACGTGCAGGGAACTGAAGGACGCCACTGTTATCTGTCCTGAGAGTAAAATCTAGAGAACACTTATACAGGCCTAAGTGATAAAAGAGATGAAAAGAAACCCAGAAAAATGGAAATGTCTCTTCTTTAGTGTGATGAGCTTATGACTTTCGCTTTCTCCCTTTCTTTCAAATTTCCTTACCATCATTTTATTATTATTACAAAAAAAAAACCCAACATAAATGAATGAACTTAGACATCTATCATTGTTTGAAATGGGTACCCAAACTGTAGACCACACACACAATGGAATATGGTTCCACCACACAAAAACATGAATTACAGATACACACTACAACGTAGGTCGACCTCAAAAACTGGATGCTGAGTGAAAAAGGCCAGATGTAAAAGGTCACATATTATTTATATATATATAAATATATAATTTTTTTTTTTTTGGTAAGAGTGAGAGAGAGACAGACAGGAAGGGAGAGAGATGAGAAGCATTAATTTGTAGTTGCAACTTTAGTTCATTGACTGCTTCCTCATATGTGCCTTGACTGGGGGCAGGGAGGGGGGAGCGGCAGCAGCCAAGACAGTGACCCCTTGCTCAAGCCAGCAACCAGCCTATGACCCCTTGCTCAAACTGATGAGGCCACTCTCACGCCAGCGACCTCAGGGTTTCAAACCTGGGTCCTCAGCATCCCAGGCCAACTCTCTATCCACACTGTGCCACCATCTGGTCAGGCATGTCTTGTATGATTATGTGAAATAACCAGACTAGGTAAATCCACAGAGATAGGAAGCGAATGAGTGTTGGCTAGAAGCCAAGGGCCAGGAGAGGAAGGAGTGGCAAGTGATGCTAACGGGCCAGCGTGTGTCTGGGGCGTTGGGGGAGGGGGACGCACAGGTTCCAGAGCTCCACTGAGGTAGCAGTTGCGCAATACCATGAAATGTACTAAATGCCGCTGAATTGTCCTCTTTAAATAAAACGTTCATGTGATATTATGTGAATTTCACCTCGACAAATAAAAACGATCGCAAATAGGTGAAAGATGTCCTCTTTCCTTCTCAAAGCCCACCTGGCAGGAGGCGGGGGTGGGAAGAGGAGGAAGAGCTGAGAGAGGCGCTGAGGCTGCCGGGAGCGGGCGGGCAGGCGGGCGGAGCCAGGCCTGTTCGCCAGGGATACACGCGGGGACGGGGCTAACGATATTCATATGTGGGGTTACAGCAAGCCTTCCAGGGCTGAGTCGCTGCGCCCCACTGCCTGCCCCCTTTCTCTCCCTCCTGAGGAAAAAGCGCAGGGCTATGGTTTGGCAACCGCGCAGCCTGGAGACGGCACCTGTAGAGAGCGTTTCCCTGGAGGAATCAGGAATGCGTGCCTGCTGCTCCACGCCCGCACCCAGAATGTGGTGTCGGAGGGGATGGCCAGCACGCACAAGGGCGGCGGGCCTGAGGATGAGGACATGGAAGAACCGATGTCACAGTGGATCACGCGTGAGGACACTCTCCCCACCCTGGGAACAAGCGAGGCGGGACGAGGAGAGAGACGTGCTAGGGTTCCCAGGTCCTGCTTTTCCACAGAGCAGGCCAACAGCCCGAGGCAGCTCCAAATGGCCAAGGCCCCACTTGGTGCTATCAGGAAGTCATCGCAGCCCTCAGACCCCACCCACTCCCCCGTGTCTAAGAAGCTGGTGCCTGACTGTCACCTATGACGCCACAGCATGGTGCTTTGGCTAGGTTAATGCACCGTTTGACTGGATGTGTTGCCACATGGAAGAAACCTGTCTAATGGGTTGAGTTCTGCGTTCTCACCGAGACTGTCACTCACAGACCTGGAGTGACCCATGCTTCTCACGCCAGGTGCCACCAACTCCCACAGACACTTTCTGGCAATGCTCACTCATGTAAAACACGAAAAGTTGGTGCAAAATGACCATGTTCAAAGCCTGTGTGTGTGTGTGTGTGTGTGTGTGTGTATATGTGTGTGTGTGTGTGTGTGTGTGTGTGTGTGTGTATATATATATATATATATATATATATATATATATTAGGTACCCAAATAAGTTTCTGTTGCCTACTCACCCATCCCACAAGCACCTACTAAGCCCCAGCAGGCTAGCATGGGCTTCCCAAGACTCCTTCTTTGTTCCTTTGTCCCCAGGAAACTGAACAAAATGGATGACTGCAAACTGAGGGCTCCATGTGGTGGGTGTTTAGGAAAGTAAGGGCAGTGTCCCGCCTACCCTGCTAGAAAGCATCTCCCCCTGGCTGGAAACTGGTGGGAACCGACAAAATCAATAGGGTCGTGAGCACCTGCAGGAACGATCCAACCTGAGAGGTGGTCTGTCCATGTTCACCTGGCAAGCACTTGGAAAACACCCAAGTCCAAATGAGGTGACTTAGGGCTGGAATTCATTCTACAAATATTCGCTGGGCACCTGTTATGGACACACAGGTAGACCCTGCTACCCTCATGGAGTATGAAGTCCGGTGTGGGAGAAAGGTAACACTCATTTGAACAATGAATGCAAGCTTCAAGGGCAGAGATGTTTATCTGTTGGGTTCACTGTGGAAGCCCCAAAGCCTAGAGCAGTGCCTGGAACATAGTAGGTGCTCAATAAATAAGCAAAGAATGAATATCTAAAATAGAGTCACGTAGTGTCAAAGAAAAATGAAGCCAAGAAGTGAGGACAAAACAAGTGATGGGAGGGACAGGGAGGGCGGGCTTTGCAAGGAAAGGCTTCTTTGATCCACCGATACACAAACAGAGACCTGGATGAAGGGAGGGAGAAAAGCGTGGGACTATTCAAAGGGAACAGGATGTGCGCCTCTTTTCTGCTGAGGTGGGAGTGCGCTTGGCATGCTGGGAGAACAGAGGACGGGGAGGCTGGGGGGAGGAGACAGGAAGAGAGCATGCAGAGGGCAGGCACACCAGGCTTGTGGGCCAGAGAGGACTGGATTTTGTCTTCAGTGTGACGAGAATCCAGCAGAGGGCTTTGAGTAGGCAGAGGACGCGGTTGACTTCTGTTCCAACATACTCCCTCGGGGCTGTTGGCAGCCAGAGTGGACGTAGGGTGAACAGCTAGGGATCAGTGCTGCGATGCACCTTGGGCTGGGGGTGGCAAGAAAGCCAGGACTTGGGACTGTCACCAAAACTAGCTATGACGCAGTCAGGGACGGCACACCTGCCTAAGGAAAGGGCTGCTTAAGAAAGGTGACAATGAGTGAGGACACAGACACAGAGTCCAGGAAGATGACGGCCTAATCCATGGGCCCGAGAACTCTAGCTCCTGTTAGGTCTACCCCTGCAGAGACAGCAGAAATTGGGCTACATAGCGAGAGGTGCAAGTCATGAGGGCCACCGGCCGATTCCCTGAGCTCTGGCTCTGTACCTCCCATTTGCTGCGGTCAGAGGTGAACACAACCTTTAGCACACCTGACTGTCCTACCCCCTTAGGGTCCTCATCTGAGCATCCCTGCTACTGCTATCCAAGACTTGAAGCTAGAACAGGGCGATCAAGGGCCACTCGTTTACTAAGTGCCTATCCTACCAAGGTAGAGGAGACACATGCAGTCTGGAGTTGGGCCTCCTGGGCTTAAATGTCAGCTCCACAAGCTGAACCACCCTGGGCAAGTACCCCGGGGTCTCTGAGCCTCAGGTTCTGTGTCCATTGAAACGAGGGTGGTGAATGTTGGATGTCGCTGGTTGGCTTTAAGGATTAAATGAGGAGCCTGTGGAAAGCTTAGCACTTACCGTATTTTTCATTCCATAAGACGCACCTTTCCCCCCCCAAAGTGGAGGGGAATATGCCCGTGCATCTTATGAAGCGAATGTTTTGTTTGTTTTTTAGCTGCTGTGGGTTCCCGGACAAGTAGAAGAGTATTTGAACTTTAAAAGTCTCTTCTCATTTGTTCATAACAGTGCTCATGGTTCTTAATACTGCTGTTGAGTTTACATTGTTGAAATACATATTATTGTGGTATATTTTATTGAGTATTTTAACACACCATTTGGTTTGGAATATTTTTTTCTTATTTTCCTCCTTAAAACCCTAGGTGTGTCTTATGGTCAGGTGCTTCTTATGGAACAAAAAATACGGTAACCAAGAGCCAACACTGGTGATGTATTTGTCATTCAGTGGTCTGAGGAGAAGGAAAGGAGGGAGGGGCGGTTGGTTCCATGAGAAGGGGGTCTCCGGTAGCTTCTCAGTGGCGGAACGCGGTCATGCAAACCCTGACACCCACTCCTCAGCCCAGACTCAGCAGTCTCCACAAAGAAGGCTCATTAATGGTGACAGAGAGGCCTCCATGGGAAGCTCTCCACGGCAGTGGTTTGGCCTCCCCCATGACCCCTACCCCACCCCCACCCCCAACCCCATGTCTAGAAAAGTCTCTCAGGGAAGCAACTTTGATCTTGGGTGAGTCTGTCCCACTGTCACATCAGAGAACACAAACGGAAGAAAGGGGAAGTGTTAAAAAGGGGAAATAGGACCAATATCCATTGAACAGCCCTGTCCAGGATAGCAGTCAGGGCCGAGGGCAGGGGCAAGAACGAAGGCACCTGCTTGTCCCACAAACCTGTCAGCCCAGCTTTGGAAACGTAAGCCAGTCCAGACTCCCTCCCGCCCCCCAACCCCAGTACACGTGGGGGCTACAAATAAATGCACATTTCACATGCTCGCTTCAGCAGGGCGGCCCCGCAACGTCAGGCAGACTGTGTTACACAGGTATTTCCTTTGCAAGCTGGACTTTTCCTGAAATAAAACCAGGCGACCTTCACAGGCGAAATGCGGAGCAGGGGCCACGTCCCACACTCTTCACCGTCAAAGAAGGCCTGCCTCGTCACAGCCCCAGGCAGCCCAGACCACAGAGCCAGGTGTGGGGACCCCTCCCAGGCCCGCATGCTGCAGCCAGCCCCGGGCAGTGAGTTTCCGTAGCTGGAGGGAGACCACAGGTCCCCTGCACCGAGCACGCTGAGTGTTTCTAACGCTGTCCCAAGTTTCCGTTCCCATATCAAAAGCGCCTCTTTTCTGCTGAGGCAGCAAGACCTGCCAACAAAACAAGCCGCTGGGACCCACGTTTTCGTAACACAACGCCTTCCCTTGAAATGCACTACAATGAATCACTGAGGTTTAATAGTTTCGGCAGCTGGGCCGATGGAAGGAATCCGTGTGAAAGTCGACAGCGGAGCTCAGGCGGTCCCCCCCCCCCCGCGCCATGTCCCAGCCCCCCACCCAGATATCCCGTCTCTCTTGATTGACAGCACCCCCTCTCCAGGCCCCCAAATGGAAAACCAGACAGGACTAAGATCCCGCATTGCAGAATGGTCCAACTCCTTCCTTGAGAAGCAGTCACTTTAGGGGTGAGAGAGCCAGTCACCCTGCATGCCCTGCCTCTGGCCCCTGGGCCCAGCTCAGGCATCGCCTGGGAGCTTGCTGGGAAGGCAGAGTCCCAGACCCTTCCCCAGCTGACTGACGCAGAACAGCACTGTGGCCAGGCACCCAGGTGACGTGTGTGCCCAGGCAGGTGGGGGCCATGGTGCGTGTCCCCCCCCCCCCCCCGAAGTGGAGGCCTGGAGGAAACACACACCAGAGAGAGAGAAACAGAGGAGTGTTCATCCCTCTCCAGGAAAACCAGCCCTGAAACATAACTGACTCCTAACAAACCGAACCTAGAAGCCGACAAGTTTAACAGGCAGAGCCCTGCTGGGGCCTCGTCCTCCTGTCCAGACCTACAAGAGTGGGGGCACTGTGGATTCCTTGCCTTTCTAGAAGGCCTCGGTTGCTCAGAGTCAAGAACGCCTAAGGTTATATATGGCAAACACCACATCCAGGGCCCTCCTCTGCTCACAGGTCGGGACGGGTTCCCTCTGCCCCCTTCCAAGCCCCTAACAAGCCCCCTCAGTTCCATCTGCGCCTCCAATATTTCCGACTGACCACCTAGCCCTTTAACCTTGCCATTCCCAGGAGTCTCACACTTTCTCATGCCCACACCTGTCGTAACGCCATTCCTTTCACTTCAACACCCCCCACCTGCCACCCCCCACCCATCCATCCAGGACCTGTCTGGCCCTCTAGGCCACAGCGCCTTCCCTGGTCCATGACTGAGGTGTTCCTCAGCACATCTCCTCCCCACAACTCTCCCTCGAATTACCAGGACCCTGGTCTTGCCAGACTATAGAATGAAGGTCACTCATGGTCCTGAGTCCCATCCTGGCTGAGGTCCACAGCTCTACCTGAGACCCACCCCCCACGGCCTGCCGGCGAGTGGCCCCACGGTCTCCCAGACACCTACCCGGGGATCTGGAGCTCTGGAAGGTTTAGGGGGGCCAGTGCCTGGGGAAAGTGCCGGGAGAGAAGCCCTCAGTCCTCAGATGGGGGGCACTGAAGGCAGCACCGGCACCCTCTCTGCTGGCTGCCGGGCCCTGCCGGGTCCCCCGACCTCCCTCGCTGGGGCTGGATCAGCCCTGGCCTGAGTGAGCTCCTCCGTCACCAAGGGGAAGCGGCCCTTGGTTACCACTGGCCCGGAGAACACAGAAGGCAAAACAAACCCTGGAGCCGCTCCTGCTCCTCATGGACTGGCTCCTCGCTGCTGGGAACAATTACAAGGTAATCGCTGGCCAGTTTTTAAAGCCCTCCAGAAGGGAGGCTGTAGGCTGATGGGAGGCCATTTGTAACCAGTCCTTTCCTCTGCTGCTGCATGTCCCTGGGACCCAGCCCCCCCCCCCCCCAACCTCTCAGGACGCCCGGAGAAGTAAGGCTGGAAGTCACAAATGGGCCAGGCCCAGGCAGATGCGAGGTGGAACCCTGCACCCATAATAGCCACTAAGTCGTTTCTCAAAATGACAGGTGGACGGGCGTGGAGGCACCATCCTCGGAGACTCCATCCCAGTCCGCAGGACAGATGCAGAAGAAGCTGGCTCCCTTAGCCTCCCTTGAGCACCTCTTCTGGCAACGGACAACTTTCCTGCCCCCAAGCACTTGTCATGAACTGAACAGAAACTCGCCAGCAAATGATGAGACGCCCTATTCACCAGGCTCCTTCCGGCCGGAGCTGGCAGGTGATGGCCAGGATGGCACCCAGGCCGTGCCCCCCCCCCCAGGCCACAGCCTGCTCACTGACCCCACTGACCCTGGCAAAGCACACCTGGAACCCCCAACCAATCACACAGCTGCTCCCAGAGAGCAGGGTCTCCCGCACTCAGGGGCACCCACAGCCTGGGGGGGGGTGTCCCGGGTCCCCGTGAGCAGAAACCAGAGGGGTGCCTGAGTGGAATGGGGCAGGGGAGGAGCAGAGTGGGGCTCCCCCTCCCCCATGGTGGGTTTACACCTGAACCCTTCATGGAGTCAGCCATGCTTTCTTCCCTGCTCCCTTACCGGGAAGGGAGGGCATCCCCATCTCCCCCCCCCCCAGGCTTTTCTGGGGACAGACTGCTGACCTCAGATGGGGAATGTGGCAGCAGATGCAAACCCCCAACAAACGGGGTCCCCAGAACACCTGTCTCACCCTCATGCCACAGGGCACACTGGTCAGCCCTCCCCAGTCATTCCGAAGTCATGCTGGTCTCAGGCCAGCTTCGTGCTCTCCCAGGGGAGACACAGAGAGACAGACAGATAAGACACAAAGAGAGAGACAGAGACAGAGAAAAAACAGAAAGACACAGAGACAGAAATAGAGAAACAGAGACAAATAGACACAAAGAGCGAGAGAGAGCGCGCGAGAGAGAAACAGACACACAGAGACAGAGAAGGAGACAGAGATAGAGGCTGGGAAGAAAGAAGAAATAAGAGACTGAAGGGAGGGGCCCCACAGCCTCAACAAATGTCAGCTGGGGCCTCAGGTGGCCAGAGCACCCCCATCAGGAGGCCGAGGCTAAAGGGCCAAGCAGGAGGGTCAGCAGTCACAGCCGGAGCTGGGGCGTGGGGCAGGCGATTGGGGCACGCCCCTGACTGCCTCACCCTGCTCTCCTACCCCTCCAAAGAGGCTTTCCCATCCCCACACTGCGGAGGTCAATGGACTTCAAACAAGTCAACAACCTCAATGACCAGGGAAGCCCCTGGCTCCAGGGCTGGCGAGTGGCCACCAGGAGGGTGCGAGCACCAGGGGAGGGGCGCCGCGGGCAGCCCCAGCAGCTGTGGCAGCTCCACTGGATGGGGCAGGCACCTGGAGGAGACTCCTGTTTTAAAAAATAAATCAGCTCCTCTGAAGGCAAAGGTCTGGCTCACCTGAGAATCAGGAGACAAGCCCCCAGCCCCCTGCTCAGTGCCTGCGTGTCTCAGAGGGACCTGGGGCTAACTCCTGCCCCCACCCTGCTCTTCGGGGTGGGGGAGGCTGAGCTGCGGGAATGACACCCAGAGTTAGTCTCAGACCCCAACTCTGACATGCTGGGAATTAAAATGGACTATTCGTAAGACCACTAGACAGAAACTACCAGAAGGCCCCCCTCCCCCCTCAAATTGGACTCCGTGGATGTTTCTTCTAGACTTTCAGGCGTGGACCTTGATCTTGGAGGAGGGGCCCAGAATCCGTGGACTACATGCAAGATCCTCCTTGGAGCTTCCTTCCTCCCCTTCCCTTTGAGGACCCCCGACCTGGGCAAGGTACCCAGGAGAGGCCCCACCAGGGAAGACTCCATGCAGTGGTGGTTTCTGCTTAAAAATTCCACACGCGGGCTTTCTCCTTGTAGTCTCTCTCCTCACACGGTTAAAGGAAAACATTTAAGCCATCAGGAAAGAGAAAAATGCCTCTAGACCCAGTCTTGTCCTTTTTTAGCTACTAGTGATCCTTTCAGCCAATGTGACGGCCTGTCCTGCAGAGCAGAGCCTGGGTGGGTGGGAGACAGAGGGGCCCCAGCCCCACAGGAGAGGTGAGGGGCAGACCCCGCAGCGTGTGGGTGGAGAACATGCCCTCAGAGGGGTCCTCACCAGGGCTGAGATGTCAGTAGCAGAGATGAGCGACGGGAGCAAACAGGCAGGGGAGACACCACCCCCGCACACCGCCATGGGAGCTGGGGAGGGGTATTTGAGAAGCAGAAGGTGGTCAAGTGATGAGAATGCCAGGAGCATTCAGGGCAATAAACAGGGAGAGGGGGCAGGGAGCAGGATCTGGAGCCAGATGGCAAGGACCCTGAATGCCATGACAGGGAGCAGGACTCAGCACAGGGACCAGCTGCGGGGGGGTGTCTGTGTGTGTGACAGACAAGAAAGCCTCCTCCCCAAGTTCATCCAGCACCCTGGGTTTCCAAACAGAACCAGAAAGTACTCTAAATGGACAGCTCATCACCTCTTTCCACTTCCCCCTGGTTGTGGGGTGGGGGGAGTGGAGCATTGCTTAATGACAAAGGCCACAAGGGGGGTGGCCTACCAACACAGCAACAGATGCTATATTATTGTTTCACTGTCAACTGTGGCAGAAGGGTGGCCCCCTGTCCCCACTCCCCAAACACTGCCTTAAATGCTGTCAGAACAAACACTCTTCCTCCCTCCCTCCCTCCCTCCTTTTTTCTTTCTTTCTTTTTCGCTCTTTCTTTTCTTTCCTTTCTCTCTTTCTTCCTTTTTTATTCCCTCCCTCCCTCAATCTTTCTCCCCTCCCTCTCTCCCTCAATCTCTCCCTCCCTCCCTCTGTTCTTTCACGTTGAGGTGGTAGGTTAAGAACCAGTAGAGAAGCATTAGAACATTCCTTTTAGATAAACAGAAAATGTGAAGTGTGTTAACAAAGCAAGAGACACCACTTGGAACCAACAGCCTGAGAATGCATCGCTAACTTACCCTGTGAAAGCCAGAGAAGTGTAAATACCAAGGGCAGGCATGCTGAGGGAATCCCAGGTGATCATGAACACGCACGAGGAGGCCAACAGGTCCCAGCACACAGTAGGTCCTCAAATAACACTGGATGCTTGCACGGTCCCTCAGTGCTCTGGGGCACCATGGGCACACTGCCCTTCACGTGCCTGAATGCGTTAGGTGGCGGCTATCCTTATCACTGTTACATGATGCACAGGTGGTCAACTCTTAGCTCCAAAGGTCATCTTCCAGCCACTGACCACAGAACCAGAGAACCACCACTTCCTTTTAAAGTACAAAGACACCTTAAAGATCGCCTAATCAAAATGCTTTGTAAAATGGTGCAGTTGCTGTGGTGTACAGTATGGTGAATCTTCAAAACAATAATTAAGGCTAGTATTATTACCATTATGTCCCCACAATGCCTCTTCTTGGGCATATACCCAAAAGAACTGGAAGCAGAGTCTTGAAGAGATCTGTGTCCACAGCTGCATTATTCACAGTAACCAAAATGTGGACGCAACCCAAGTGTCCACTGATGGAGGAACAGACAGCAATATGTAGTAGGTCCACATAATGGAATTATTCAGTCTTTAAAAAGAAGGGAATTCTGCCAGAACAGTGGTGGCACAGTGGGTAGGGCATCGAGCTCGGATGATGAGGTGCCAGGTTTGAAACCCAGAGGTCACCACTTGAGCGCGGGCTCATCTGGCTTGAGCGCAGGCTCATTAGCTTGGGCGTGGGATCATAGACATGACCCCATGGTCACTGGCTGGAGCCCAAAGATCGCTGGCTTGAGCAAGGGGTCACTGGCTCAGCTGAAGCCTCCCGGTCAAGGCACCTATGAAAAAGCAATCAATGAACAACTAAAGTGCCACAACAATGAGTTGATACTTCTCATCTCTTTCTCTTCCTGCCTGCCTGTCTATCTCTCTCTCTCTCTCTAGCTAAAAAAAAGAAAAAGAAAAAGAAAAAAAAAGGAAATTCTGACTCATGCTATAATATGGATGAACCTTGAGTGAGTACATCATGTGAAGTGAAATGTGTCAGTCACAAAATGACAAACCCTGCCTGAGTCCACTCCTATGAGGCACCTACAGGAATCAAGATCATAGACAGAAAGGAGAATGGTGGGCATCCAGAGCTGGGGTGTGCCCCACGGGCACAGAGCTTCCGTTCGGGAAGACAAAACCATTCTGGAGATGGGTGGTAGGGATGGCTGCACAGCCATGTGACGGTGCTTAATGTCACTGAACTATATACTGAAAAATGGTTAAAATAGTGAATTTAAGCTACACATATTTTACCACAATTAAAAGAGATTTTGTTTCATATGAAAATTAAAAAAAAAAAAAAGAAAAATTTGAGGCATAGAAAAATCGTGATGAAAGGGGGTCCCTCTATCCTGATGCCACCAGATACTAAGATACCCGGCCAGCGATCCCTGGCCACGACCTATCTTTGAGCCAACCAACGGCCGAGGCTGTCCACGCAGGAGCTGTGCTGAGAGAGGAACGAGCCTAAGCAGAGGCAGAAAGTTGCCGTTGACTTGGCTAACGGGCTCCTTAGACCTCTCTGCCAACGTCCCTTCATTTCAGCGGAAATAAGAAGGAGAAGACTTGAATAGTCGCAGGCTGCTTCCTGGTCAGGTCTACTGGGCTGCTCACCTGCTGTTTCCCACGGCAGGTGCTTCACAGACCTGACAAGGAGACAGAACTGGCAGGAAACAGAAGCGGACGCAAAAAAGAAGCTGCATGTATGAAAGGCTGAGCCCAAAATGGCTAAGAAGCCAGGACAGGTCGCTGTCCAGGAAATGACTCATGTCTCCACGGGTCCCTTGGGGCTGCACCGGGAACAGACGACAAGCAGGGTAGACCAAGGTTCTCGAGGTTCTCAAGAGGAAGCTTCAGGCGGTTCCCCAGTGGACCATGAACCTGCCAGGCCTGTTTTGGACACCGGGGGTGGCCGGTGCCTAGCACGGGGGGCCACGAGGGCAGCTCAATCCACACTGGCTGGTGAAACGCACTGAAACCAAGGCCGGGTGCCACCGCGCCCTGGGTGCCAAGACCGCCTGGCGTAACCGACACCCTCTCCTACAGCCACCCACACTTCCTGTGGCCTCCGTCTCCCTCCACGCACTCCGGCTGCAGAAACCAGCAAGTTGACTTCATGCCCCAACCACCGTAGGGAAAGTACTCTTCCAAGGTCACAACCTCCTCAACAAGAAATTGAATGGCCTAAAAAAACATCTTCTCTACCTCCCAACTGCATCTGAAAAATCCCAACCTCGTCGTCCCCGACCTTGAAACTCTGGGTTCCGGGATGGCAGACGCCCTGCTCTGCAAGGCTCCCGTCCCCGGCTCCTTGGCCGGCTCTTCCTGCTGCCCCTTAAACACAGCCGTTCTTGAGGGGCCCTCCCTCCACGGGCTCCTCTGCTCTTAAAGCTCCAGGGAGCATCTCTTTTTGAACTTGATACATCTAGCCCACCCACATTTTTTTTTCAATGATAGCCTATAGTTAGTATTAGTCTGCTTCAGTTTCAGATGTACAGGGTCGTGGTTAGACAATCGTGAACTTTACAGAGTGTTCCAACGGCATCCCTCTCAGGGCAGCTCTGCCCCACTCACACCCAGCCCTCCCCCACGGACTCAGGCATCCCTCTCAGGGCAGCTCTGCCCCACTCACACCCAGCCCTCCCCCACGGACTCAGGCATCCCTCTCAGGGCAGCTCTGCCTCACTCACACCCAGCCCTCCCCCACGGACTCAGGCATCCCTCTCAGGGCAGCTCTGCCTCACTCACACCCAGCCCTCCCCCACGGACTCAGGCATCCCTCTCAGGGCAGCTCTGCCCCACTCACACCCAGCCCTCCCCCACGGACTCAGGCATCCCTCTCAGGGCAGCTCTGCCCCACTCACACCCAGCCCTCCCCCACGGACTCAGGCATCCCTCTCAGGGCAGCTCTGCCCCACTCACACCCAGCCCTCCCCCACGGACTCAGGCATCCCTCTCAGGGCAGCTCTGCCTCACTCACACCCAGCCCTCCCCCACGGACTCAGGCATCCCTCTCAGGGCAGCTCTGCCCCACTCACACCCAGCCCTCCCCCACGGACTCAGGCATCCCTCTCAGGGCAGCTCTGCCTCACTCACACCCAGCCCTCCCCCACAGACTCAGGCATCCCTCTCAGGGCAGCTCTGCCCCACTCACACCCAGCCCTCCCCCACGGACTCAGGCATCCCTCTCAGGGCAGCTCTGCCTCACTCACACCCAGCCCTCCCCCACGGACTCAGGCATCCCTCTCAGGGCAGCTCTGCCCCACTCACACCCAGCCCTCCCCCACGGACTCAGGCATCCCTCTCAGGGCAGCTCTGCCCCATTCACACCCAGCCCTCCCCCACGGACTCAGGCATCCCTCACAGGGCAGCTCTGCCCCACTCACACCCAGCCCTCCCCCACGGACTCAGGCATCCCTCTCAGGGCAGCTCTGCCTTACTCACACCCAGCCCTCCCCCACGGACTCAGGCATCCCTCTCAGGGCAGCTCTGCCCCACTCACACCCAGCCCTCCCCCACGGACTCAGACGCGGCCCCCTCCCAGCTTCTCCATCTCTGCGATTGTTGTCCTCCTCCTCCCGGGGGGGGGGTCCCCTGCATTCAAACCTCCTCATCTCCCTGGGTTCCTCCTCCTCTGGGCTTCCCACATAATATCATCAAATGGTAGATTCCCACATAACTGCCCAAATCTGCTCCCATTCTCCCTGTTAAGTCATTACCACATACAGCGAGTGCTGCAAGAGTCTCCAAATCGGCCTCCCCGCCCACAGCGTCTCTCTGACCTCTACCAGTCTTCCAAAAACACTCTCATGTAGACTTTTTTTTTTTCATTTTGAAAATCTGTAATTCAAAAAAATGCACAAAAGAGACTCATATTTTCAACACCTCAAATGAACAGCTGTCGACAGTTTGTCACATTTGCTGCTGGTCCTTTTATTACACAATAGTCAAGTGGCCAGAGGGCTCGAATAGGCAGTTTAGAAGACAAGTCAACAAATGAAAAGATGCCCAGTCTCCCTAGTAAAACAGAGAAAACACAAAATTCAGTAATAACAAGCGATCACTTGCACCCCTCCCTTCCCTGGGGTTCCTACAGAGTCAATACAGAGGTGGCGCCTGCTGCTGGTGGGATGGGGAAGTAGCGTCTGCCCCCACATGACTCCAAATTGGTGCAGGTTTTGGGAATTAAACTGGTAATCAACCAAGCAATTCCGCTCTTGGAGCTTGGGCCCACAGGAATGAAGGTATTAAAAAAAATCTGTATAGGGTGTTTATCATAGAGTCGCTGCCATTTTCTGCTACTCCAAATTAAGCGTACAGCCATCGGTGGAAACTGATCAGATGGTCAACTCTGGTATGTCTGCTCCACGAACCATTCCGCATCAAGTAAAAAACAAGGCAGAACCACACAGGAGCCCGGGCTATCAGCGAGAAGAACAGGCGTGAATATAAAAGGTGAAACCTTTTTAATAAAATAATGACGTTCCCCAAAGTACATATATCTATATGCCTAGGCAGGCAGAAAGGTATGGAACTATTTGGGTGCATTACCCTTCAATAAAAGATTGATGTTAAAAAAACAAACAAAACTAACCTAGAAACTAACTGATGTTGGCAAGGATGCAGAGAAACTGAAACCCTTGCGTATACTGGGGGGGATGTAAAATGGTGCAGCCACTGTGACCCTCAAAAAACTAAAAATGGAATTAGCATATGATCTAACAATTCTACTTCTGGGTATAAGCCAAAAGAATTGTAAGCAGGGTATCAAACAGATATTTGTTCATAAGAGTCAAAAGGTAGAAGCAACCCAAGTGTCCATTGATGGATGAAAAGATTAAACAAAATGCGGCCCCTCCATACAATGGAATATTATTCAGCTTTGAAAAAGCAAGGGCATTCTGCCTGACAAGGCGGTGGCGCAGTGGATAGAGTGTCGGACTGGGATGCGGAGGACCCACGTTCAAGATCCTGAGGTCGCCAGTTTGAGCACGGGCTTATCTGGTTTGAGCAAGGCTCACCAGCTTAAGTCCAAGGTCACTGGCTCGAGCAAGGGGTCACTTGGTCTGCTGCAGCCCCTGGTCAAGGCATATATGAGAATGCAATCAACGAACAACTAAGGTTTTGCAATGAAGAACTGATGCTTCTCATCTCTCTCCCTTCCTGTTTGTCCCTCTCTCTCACTCTCTCTGTCACAAAATAAATAAATAAAATTAAAAAGCTTAAAAAAAAAGAAAAAGCAAGGGCATTCTGACACATGCTATAATATGGATGAACTTTGAAGACATCATGCTAAGTGAAATACGCTAGTCACAAAAAGACAAATGCTACATGATTCCACTTATATGAGGTACCAAATTTACAGAGACAGAAAGTAGAATGGTGGTTACCAAGGGCTGAGTAGGGGGTAGGCATGGAGAGTTGTATTTAATGGGGACAGAGTTTCAGTTTTACAAGATGAAAAGAGTCAGGGAGACAGATGGTGGTGATGACTATACCTGACATTACTGAACTGTACGCTTAAAAACTGTTAAGACTGTGTTATGGGCTGAATGTTTGTGTCACTGCCAAAAGTTCATATATTGAAATCCTCATCCCTAATGTGATGGTATTAGAAGGTGGGACCTTTAGGGGGATGATTAGGTTATGAGAGTGGAGCCCTCAAGAATGGGATTAGTGCCCTTATAAGAAGAAAACACCAGAGAAGATGATCCCTCCCCCTACATGTGATTTATAATGAGACGGCCATCTGCAAACCAGGGAGGGCTCTCCCCACACACCAGGTCTGCTGGCACCTTGACCTTGGACTTTCCGGCCTCCAGGACTGAGAGATACACGTCTGCTGTTTAAGCCAACTTGTCTATGGTATTCTGTGAGAGTAGTTCAAGATGATTAAGACAGATGGTAAATTTTGTTACGTGTATTATCACACACAAAAAAGGGACAGAAAGACATGCTCCAGGTTAACATCAGTTGGGGACAGGAGGGAGAGAGACAAAAAGGGAAGGAAAGAGGAGGGGTGGTTGGCAAACATGACGTAGTTCCCCAAAAGTGTGCGCAGGTGAAGCCATGAATGTGCGCGGACCACCAACATCACAAGGTCAGCGTCGGAATGTTCACGTAGATACCGCAGGATCTCAGGTGACCTGTCCTTATTTATATTCACAAACTACGCCCCATTCAGTCTCTTCACACTTGAGCATGCAACATCATCCGGAACAACAATCAAGCTATTTTCGTTGTGGAAAAAATTACCTACAGAAAAGCACAAAGGTTGAAATCAACCAACCCCATCTTTTTCCCATGCAGAACTGGCAACTGCTAACATTGCTGACTCAGACCGAGCGTCTCCTGGGAGCATCTTGTGAACCAAGAGCCCATAGCGTGCATGCTTTCTTTAAACGTGTGTGGCTTCTTCCTTTGTGACGCCCTTGCTCTGACGCCATCAGGGGCTTCCTCCTGCTTATCAGGTAAGTCCAGATTTCTGAGACGGCACCAGAGGCTGTTCCCACACCGGCCACGGCCCACTCTGTCACAGAGAGGCTTTCTCAACCCCTCTGTTTGCTCTAATAGCTATTCCTGTCCCCCAGGGCAGCTCCCGCACGTGCCCTCACTGGTCCACCCCATCCTGGAAGGCCCCGGAGGGCTGTCACCACAGAACCAAGCAGACCCTCTGAAACCCCCCTGTGAGGTCCACCTCACCTTACAACTAACTAAGCAGACACAAGGGTGCAATGCCATTGCAACATGACCTCACGTTGGACTTTGAAACAAAACCTCAGTATCCATTGCCTACCCTCAGATCCCAGCACTTTCTAACGAACTGTGTAGCGAGGACGGTGGTACGAGGCCCGGGCAGACCATACCACGGTCAGCATGCACGTGTGGTCATCTGCTCCGGGGCCACTCTGAACCAGGGGGATTTTCTTTCCTGGACTCTGGGAATGAGTCCCAGAAAACACTCCAAAAGCTTCCTAAGCATCAACGTTTGGAGAACAAAATGTCTGTCGAGTGACACTGCCCACAGAATGTTCCCGACACCCCCATGGCACTGCACATGTCCCCACCCAAGCCCCAGGTGCTCCCGGCCGCTCGTCCAAGGCTGAGACTTGGGATGTCTCCAGCACTCCAGCCCTGACCTCTGGCTGAGTGCTTGGCCTACTGCCTGAAACACTCTCCACCCTCACTGCTTTCTACACCTGTCCCACCCACCATCCCATACCGCCTTTCCAGAACATTCTATCACTTCGCCCTGGCAAGGTCGCCCCCCCTCCTGCCCCGGCATGAAGTCCTCTGACTGGGATACACAACCCCTCTATCTAGTTGGGGTCTTGCCGCCGCCTCCCTCTCTACTGTGTTCCTTACTCCCGAACCACTTGACCGAGGGCATCTGAGGCTAATGCAGACCTGCACCACCGGAGTCCCGTGTGGTTCCATACCTTCAGGACTCTTCCAGCAACCACCGCCCGTGCGCCCTGGAGAACACTCCTGACACTGTCAGAGTTCAGGGAACTCTTTCCACCGCTTACCAGAGAATTCCAGCAAATGCAGGCTCCACACCTGTTGGCTGAGGATAGACCAGTGGCTCTCAACGAGGTGATTTTACTACCCTCAGAGAACATCCGGCCAAGTCTGGAGACATATTGGGTGGTCATAAAGGAGGGCTGCGGGGACTACTGGCATCTAGTGGGTAGAGGCCCAGGATGCCACTAAATATCCTAAGGGGAGGGTACAAGGACAGCCCCCACATTGAAAACTGATCCTGCCCACAATGTCAGCTGTGCCACTATCGAGGAACCCTGAGACAGTGGCTTCCGATGAAGGACTCATGCATCCCTGGAACAACACGGCCTTGATGTGGCTAGAAGCACGGTCCAGGACACCCATGACTGTGACTCCACCCCAGGGCAAGATTGGGCAGGGGCACCTCAACTCCACCGGTCTGCCAAGCCAGGGGGGAGGAATTCAGCGATTACCCCATTACTGTCATCAGCCTCTGTGTCCCCTGAGCAAGACATTCAGCCTCTCTGGGCATTAGGTTTCTAGGTCTATGGACTAAAGGGTCCAAGAAGATCAGCTCTTCCCCAAAGTGGTCTGAACAAATTCTTTTTCTTTCTTATTTTTAAAGTTATTAGGGTGACACAGGTTAACTTAATTATACAGGTTTTGGGTGACCAATTCTACAACACAGCTCTGTACACCCCCGCCCCCAAGTCAAGTCTCCATCTGCCATCATTTATGCTCCCTATACTCTCCTCCACGCCCCCTTCCCCGCAACCACCACACTGTTGTCCGTGTCCATGAGTTTTCCCCCTTTGCTCTAACCCTCCATTTCCCTCACCCAGTGTGCCCCCTCTGCCCCCCAGCTGTCTGTCTGCTCTCTGTGTATGAGTCTGCACAGGTTCCTAAGCCCCTGAAAGCACCCAAGTTTGGGGAAATATATCCTCTCCTAGAGAGTCACAAAACCCACCAGCATCTCAAAGGATCTGAGGAGTCCTGCAGGACAGAAGCATTGCAGGTTTTAACTCTAGAGGCTCCCACACTGGAGGACAAGGGGACATTCTCCCCGCGGTCCCCGCCGCACATCTTCCCACCACGTCCCAAGGGGCGCGGGTTTGGAGGGCCTCTGAATCTCTCTCAGCTCTGCGGCTTCTCAAGTCTATGCCGAGCAGGGCCCCCGCCTATCCCTGCTTACCGGGCTTTTAAAAAGTTATAAAAGTGAGTGTGCTACCCTGTGACAGAAGGGGCTGCTTACCTGCTCCAGCTGTGCAAACTCTCTGTGAGGTCCACCCCCTGCCCCCAAGCCCCCAAGCGTAGGTCTGACTGGCACACTCATTCATGTGCCCAAGGTCAGGGGCTTGCTTTTGGGTGGGTAGTCCTGGCTGGTTCTGAGCCATGCTGGGCCCGTCCTCTGAATCTAGACCAAGGGTTGGCAACTGATGATGATCCATGAGTCAATCAGGCCCACTGCCTGTTTTTGTCAATAAAGTTTTATTGACACACAGCCCTGGCCTCGTGTTCACATACTGTCTCTGGTATTCTCTCACTCACGTACCACACCAGCAGTCAAGTCATTGCAACAGAGGTCAAATGGTCCGTAAAGCCTAAACATTTCTTCTCTGGCCCTTAGAGTTAGCTGACCTTTGGTCTAAACTTTAGAAAATTTTGGTGACCACTAGAGAAACGGGGGCCAAACCTCTCTCTCAAACTCCTCCCAGAGTCTGTTCCCCTAGGCTCAGGCCCCCGTGTCCACAAGCACTTGATGACACACTGTGCCCAAAGCACAGGGGCGTGCCAGACCCTGCTGTCACTCCACCACACCCATGCCCCCCTTCCCCCACAGCTGCACCCTGCCGGCGCCAGGATTTCCCTGGACCCCCGTGACGCCCCGCCCTTCACAAACCACAGCCTCATTTACAGCAGCTACCAGCCTTTTTCAGTTACGCACCCAATTAGTAAACTTTGAAACACGTACGCCCAAAAGACCCATATTGTACGTGGACCGTCGGTCTGAGGAACAAGCAGCAAACATGGTCACTGTGCCCGTCTCTCCCCCAATGACTGGCAGCAGATTTATTAACAGCCAGGAATCATCCTAATGCCCTGCCCTGAGGGATGCCCCAGAAAACCTCAGGGTGAGGGGAGGCCAGGGTCTTGGAACCAGGAGCCACACCCACCTGGTGGCAGTCAGGAAGGGGAGAATTAGGGACCCCCCCAGAATAGGCACCAGCTGCTCCCGGGCAGCAAACACCACTGCCGCGCAGGGGGGGATTTCTGTGTTTTGACTCAGAGCAATACGTCTTACAAATTAAATGAAAGCAGCCTAAAGTGCAGCAATAAGGAAAGCCCCTTGGAAACAGTCGGCGGGGTGACGGGTTCTGCCAGGAGAGTGGGAGGAAGGATGGCGGACAACAGGCTGGTGAGGGGGGATGGGAGAGCCTCTGCCAGGTGGCTGCCTTCCAGGGGTCCTCAGACCTCCCCCCAGTCCCTGCACTGGGCCCTCCCACCAGGGGGAACACTGGGCCACAGGCAGTCAGTGACACCCAGGAGATCAAGGTCCCAGCTCACCTTCTCAGCCATCCAGTGGCCTTTAGCCACTGTTAAAGGGGTGCTTTGGGACAGCCACTCGGACTCCATCCACTGACTTTCTGTGGGCACTTTAGGTGGTTTGAGTGCTACCACAGGTGAAGCTGGTGACCCCCATGGAATGGAGTAGAGAGACAGGCTCAGAAAAGTGACATGAGCCGTGCTTCCCCAGCGGCCCCAGGGGGTGATGCTTCATTCCACCCAAGACATCTCACGAGCACCCAAGGCCCAGACGATTTCAAAGGACGGAAGAGCAAATTCAGCCCATTGGAGAACATTCCACCGGATCCCTCCAATGCCAGTGGCCTGACCAGCCACAAACCTGGTGAAAGACGAAATACAGGAGCTGCAGGTGACTGACCTCACGGACCCCAGACTCCTTGTAGCATCTTCTCTGCTCCTGGGATGAGTCGGAGCAGAGAAGGGGACCCAAATACATCTCCCCTCGAGTTTTTATGGAGAAAAAAACAAATTCCACCACGGGAAGCTTTGTGCCAGCCCAGGAAGCAGGGCCACCCAAGTGAAAAGGCAGCCTCCCCGGGCAACTGACTGCTTTTAGAAACACACCCTGCTCGTCTGCCACAAACCTGAGCCGGCAGCCAAAAGAGGGAAGTGAACAAAACAGCTCTCCGGATAAGACAGAGGATGCCGGGGGCAAAGCTAATGATAGGCTTCAACTCCGCCACCCAAATTTGTCCAGACAGCCCCATCCAGAGGGTGGCACGGCAGAGCAGAGCAGGTGGGAGAGCCTGCACAGGGGGAAGGGGGAGGGAGGGCCCCTGTGCCAGGTCCTGTACTGAGCCCTCCTGAGGTCCTTACTGTCCCCACCGCCCTGTGCTGGCCTCCAGCCTCCACACAGAGCTCTCTCAAATGCTCATCCAACTATGCCTGCTTAAAACCATCTGGTGGTCATTCGTGAAACACAAGAGTCACCCTGGCAAGCTTACTGAGTGCTTACTGTATGCCAGTGTCACAGGGCTACCTCAGGGACAACGATCAAACTCTCGTCTACAAAGGTGTTTTATGGCCCTGGCCGGTTGGCTCCGCGGTAGAGCGTCTGCCTGACGTGTGGAAGTCACCAGTTTGATTCCCAGTCAGGGCACATAAAAGACGTGACCATCTGCTTCTCTATGTCCCTCCTTCCCATCCTGCAGCCATAGCTTGAATGGTTTGAGCAAGTTGGCGTTGGGCGCGGAGGATGGCACCATGGCTTTGCCTCAGGAACTAAAATAGCTCAGTTGCCAAGCAACAGAGCAGCAGCCCCAGATGGCAAAGCATTGACAGGTAGGGGGCTTGCTGGCTGGATTCCAGTTGGGGCGCATGATGGAGGTCTGTCTCTGCCTCCCGCCTCTCACTTAATCAAAAACAAAACAAACAGTGTTTTAAAATCTGGTTCTGATGACCTTTCTGGCCTCATTCCCCACCACCCTCCCTGCCACAACACATAAAACCAGGGTGGCAACACAGTGTCCCCAACAAGCTGGGGTAGGCACCCGACTCCTCTGCCCAGCACCTGGCTTCTCATGTTCTGCTGACGCACCTCGATTCTGACTTGGAGGACTTCCTCTTTCCACTCTGGTCCTGGGCTGTGGTCCTACTCTGTCCTGGCTCTGGGGCAGGTACACACATCAGTCCACTGCATTGGGGCATCACCCATCCCTGTGACAGTGTGTATGCAGGCCAGTCAGAGCCAACCTTGGGACTTCTGCTTTAAAGGCCTTCTGAGAAGGAAGCCAAAACCAAGGAAAGCAGACGCTTAACCAGCAAGGCAATTGCGGATGCCAGAGTTTGAGCCTCTGGACCCAGCTGTGCCTGAAACCCCTCAACTTAGTTAGCTGCTTCCAGTTCAGCAAACCATTCACTTGTTTAAAGCCGTTGGGATTGGGTTTTCTGTCCCTTACAACTGGAGAAGGCCTACCTAACTCAAAGCCGAGCTTTGTGAAGACTTCACATTTTTGCTCCTGTTTTGTCCTCCACTTGGAACTCTGGGCTTTCTTATCAGGCTTTGCCCCAGGGAGACTCTGATCTCAGACTCAGAGTCCATCTGGAAAGCCTCCCTGACCTCTCCCAGTGTCATTTAGATGCCTCTACTCTGTGTCCTCTCAAAACCTGTCTGGGCTTTCCATTCATTCACCTGATCCTCAGATATGTGCTGAGCGGCCACGCCCTGCCCCTCCATCAGCCCGGGAGACACGCTGTGACTACTGATTTTCTTACCTGACTCTGCTCCTGAGAGGCAGGAACCAGGTTGCTCCAGCACCAGGCCCAGAGCCTGGCACACAGAAAGTACCAGATAAACAACTGCTGAAGGAGGAGGGAGCGACTGTGCCTCGTGGTAGCATGCCGCCTCTGTGGTTGCACCCTGTGTGAACGATGGGGTGGAAATCTAAGCCTATCCAGCAGCAAACTCTGTTGGTCCTATCTTCAATCTATCCAGAATCCAGTCCTGAGCTGTGGGTAGCTCTTGCTCACTCTCATCCCCTTGCTGTCCCATCCTGGTCCCTAGCACCAGCCTCCTCTGCCCAGACTCCCCAGTAGTTCTCCTTGCTGAAAAGCAGTGGCTCACAGCGGCCCACTGGCCCTTACAGCCGACATCCTGTGCCTCCTCCCTCTTCCCACACTCTGTTCTGTCCCACTGGCCTTCTGGCTACTTCTGGCACATGCCACACTCCTACCCCAGGGCCTTTGCTCTTCTCGAGCCCTCTCTGCCCAGTACCAGGTATACCGGGCCTGGATACCGAGTGGCTAATCCCTCATTTCCATCAGGCATCTGCCCAAAGGTTGCGTCATCACTGAGACCTTTCCCAGCTCTTACTTTAAATGACAACTGTTCTGACCCTGTGCTCTACTCAGCTCACTTGGTTATCTTCTTAAAACCTAAACCCTACAAGAATACATGTTCCATGAAGGGCCTGGAACAGCACCTGGAACATAGTAGGTACTCAATGAGTATCTGCTGAAGGAGTGAGCGACTGCTTCCACCCCATGAAGCCACTGGGCACACCACCACACTCCACAGAAACACCGCCCCCATGCAAGCAGGGCCTTGGGTTTCCCCTCCTGCACCACCTTCCTGAAGGGTGATCAGGTGTCCAACCATTTGTCCCTGACCTGACCTGGACCCTTCTCCTGGCTCTGGAACTTTGTACAGCTCCTTCGCCGCAGGTCCCCTCATTCCTTGACAACTCAGTCCTCAAGTGTGGCGAGAGCTCACTCCTACACACCCCAAATCGTCCCTAGTGCACCAGGCCAGCCCGTGTCCAGGGTGCACAGGGCGGCCAGCCTCTTCCCTCCATTGGCACTGGCCACTCTTGTCTGGAAACCCCCATGTCAGTAGTGGGAACAAAGGTGGCTCCATCAGCTGCTGCAGGCTGAGCTCTGGGGGTTCCACCATCCCCTACTGCCCGCCTGGGGCACACACCCACTCCCGAGGACCCTCCCACCACAGCCATCCCTATCACCCCTTCCCACCCGGTTTCCCAAAACACAATGTGTCTGGTCTGGATCAGACAATGCTGGCTCCGTGACAAACAGGACCGTCTGGCCTACTGTCGGCTCTATCTAAGAGGTCAAGGGTCACAGGAGTTATCATCGCGTCATCATCACAGGGAACTGAGGCTCCCCGGAGGTCAGGTCCCTTCCCAGGGAGACTCTGGGCGCCTCCAACTCCTGGTCAGGTCCCTTCCCAGGGAGACTCTGGGCACCTCCTCCTCCTGCCGGGAGCCACACAAAGTTCTCTTTATGAAAGCGAGGCAGCAGGGCACCGGCAGTTTCAGCCTCAGGGAAACCCAGGTTTGGGTTTTCTCCGAGGGCACAACCAGGCCTTTGTCCTGACGTTGCCCCATCCCCACTGGCTGGCCTCCCTGTCAAGTACACGGTGTCCAGGACCCAAGCCCCTGCAGCCAATCATTCTGAGGCTGGGCACAAAGAGACACCACAGAGGACAGCAAGGCACGTGCACCCCACACTGAACACAACCCACCCACATTCCCCACCAGAACCTCACAGAGGACCTACTATGTGCTGGGCAATGGTATCAAAGTGGGACCTGCCATAGAGGTGGGCGATCGATGTGACATGTGACAACAGCTAATTAGGATGCATCTCACTGATGCCACGAATTGTTGTGAGTCCTGCACACTGGCCGGCACGGGCTGGGAGGACCGAGTGCGGCCGCGTGGGGCCCATTCCCGCAGCAGCAGACGCGCCACATTGTTGAGAAACATGGGAACCTGTGGTATCTCACTGGGGATTTGGTCCCCTTATTTTGGCACATAGAGATATGGCCTAAAAAAAACTGGGAAGACCTGGAAAAAAAGTAACAGAACAGGAATTGGGACCCAATGGAACTACCAGGATGCCACAGGAGGGATTCGGAGCTCAGTTCCTGGTGGACAAGGGGAGAGAGTGACCCCCTCTTTGGGGTTGGCATCCTGGTTCTTCTTCCTGTCAGAAAAGTCCCCCGCCACACCCGATTTCCCACTGGCCACTAGGAGAAAGGGTCTGGGGGCGGGGGGGAGGCCCACAGTCACATGGCTCCACGGTCCCATGCACACGGCCCGACATCTGTGGGCCTCTCAGCACCCTGGAAGCCCAGCTGTGGGATGTCGATAGTGTGGACGTGGCCCAGGAGACCTTAAGGATTTGTAAGGGTCACCCAGAATCTGCCCAGCATGGGCTCTCGACGCCCAAAAAAGACAGTGGGGGCAGCCAGAAACCACCTCCGTGAAGGAAGACGGGTCTGGTGTTCTCCCTGCTCTACTTTGGGCACATGTGGATTCCATGAAGCCTAAAGATGAAGGCTGAATTAAGCCCTCCATTGTGGGCAGGGGTCCAGGCCTGGGGGAGGGGCAATGTGACCCAGCACTGAATTCCGGGCACCAGTGACGTCACAGTGTAGACCTTCAGGGTCAGCCTTGGCGCCCGGGCTATACGGCATCTTCTGAGATCCACCATGATTCCAGCCAACAGGCCCTGAGGGACAGTTCCCGAGCCAACCATGGGGAGAAATGGAAAAACCCCAGTGATTCTGTGGAAGAAACATCTGCTGATGAGCGTCAAACAGGAGTTGGGGGGCCGGAGACAGGCCAAGTCCAGCCGCTGGCCCCCCTCAGCTCTGGGCCAGCAGGAATTAGTCTGTCCCATCTAGACAGTCAAAGCCACCAGCCCAGACAGAGCACTCACTCCACGGAGCAGAAAAGGTCGGATGCTCAGACAGAGGGTCAGGAGTGTGGGTTTCCCCTTTCCAAGATGGCGGAGGGGGAGGAGGGGGGCTGGCAGGACCACCAGTGGGCACTGCTGAGGTGGCCCTGCTGTCCAAATGCAGAGCAGGGGAGGGGCGCCAGCCTGCTCCCAGACACTCACTGCTCCTCCACAGCCAGCATCAAAGAGGGAAGGCCAGACACTGTCACCACGAGGAAGGTCACATGTGGGTCAGTGCCAGCGGCACGGGAAGGGAGTGACCTCTTTCTAAGGCCCATTCAGGAACCTCCCTGCAAGCCCAGACGTCTGACACAGCCAGACAACAAAGGAAAGGGGGGCCGGGGGGGGCAGAGGTGTCTGATAGTCCAGTGTGGTGCTCTCCCCGATGACAGGGGCCCCACCGCTGCACCTCGGCCTCCTGCTGGTCATCAGGGAGGACAGAGCAGGCCCAAACGCACTCCACCATCTGCCACCTCGCACTGGCTCTCCTGACTCTCCAGAATGTTCTGAAACTTTCAGGCCAGTGGAACCAGAGGTGGTTTCGGCCTCCCCAGACTTCAGCATAGGACCCTGTGACCCATCTCTCCCCAGCACGTGTGCCTTTTCTCACAGGGCTTTGAGGAACCCTCGTCAGGCTGGGCGTTATTCAGACACCCGCCCTCTCAGTCAACCGTCAAGGCAGGACTTTTAAATCCTGCTTGCCAACAGGTCAAGTCACAATACAAACCAGGGAGGACCAGCAAGCAAGACTGTTGAAAACCTGTGCAGGTGAGAGGCAGGCACAGGCTTTGGAGCTCACCACCCTGGGTTTGAATCCTAGCTCTCACCCTTCCCCGGATATGACCTGAGACGTTTTGGGGGCCTCCGTTTCCCCATGTGCAAAACAAGGACAATGACTTTAGCTGTCTCACAGGAATGGCTTTAGGTGAGAGGATGCCAGTGCACACGCATCCCGGTGCCTGGTACATGTTTAGTGCTCGTTAAAGAGAAGTTAAAGAGACGGATCTGAGACAGAGAAGGAGGAACTCGAGCCCCAGGAACTAGAGCCCAGAAGAGGGTGCACATGGCAGGCACTTGGTCAATGGTGCCCACTGGAAATGATCTTGTTGCTGCTGCTGCACACCCCAGCCCCACTCTGCCCAAAGACTGTTCCCCCGCAAGTACCCGCGGAAGCTGAAGGAACCCCGCCCGTGAATCTGGTGATGCCCAAGCCTGCCCAGTGCCCCCATCCTGTCTCTCCTGACTCAGCACGAGTCACACCTTAACTTTGCTGCAGTCAGGCTGGTTCTGGAGTCAACAGCTCATTACGGTGACAATCGGGGCAGCTTATCATAAAATGGTGACCCTCCTTTTTTTTTTTTTCTGAAGCTGGAAACGGGGAGACAGTCAGACAGACTCCCGCATGCGCCGGACTGGGATCCACCTGGCACGCCCACCAGGGGGCGACGCTCTGCCCACCAGGGGGCGATGCTCTGCCCCTCTGGGGCATCGCTCTGCTGCGACCAGAGCCACTCTAGCGCCTGGGGCAGAGGCCAAGGAGCCATCCCCAGCGCCCGGGCCATCTTTGCTCCAATGGAGTCTCAGCTGTGGGAGGGGAAGAGAGAGACAGAGAGGAAGGAGAGGGGGAGGGGGGGAGGGGGGGAGGAGCAGATGGGCGCTTCTCCTGTGTGCCCTGGCCGGGAATCGAACCTGGGACTTCTGCACGCCAGGCCAACGCTCTACCACTGAGCCAACCGGCCAGGGCCAAGTGACCCTCCTTCTTAATGGATCT
The DNA here is from genome assembly GCF_036850765.1 of Saccopteryx bilineata. Classification (NCBI taxonomy): domain Eukaryota; kingdom Metazoa; phylum Chordata; class Mammalia; order Chiroptera; family Emballonuridae; genus Saccopteryx; species Saccopteryx bilineata. The sequence goes on from NC_089492.1 coordinate 287,228,628, forward strand.
TGGATGTGATGACATACAGCCCTCACCTGCCGCCTGTACCTGCCTCCCTCGCTAGGTCACATGCATGTCCAGTGACTCTTTGTACTCATTTTTTGGCTGAATAGTAAGTGCTCACTAACGGTCGTCGGAGCTAAACGGCTGAAACACCTCTCTCGCAGTACCAAGGTGATGACGGAGTGGTCAGGGCAAGTTCAGATAAAGTGGCCCAGAGAGGGTCTGTCCTCTCCCAAGAACAGGCCCCGAGGCTCGGAGGCCACTGCTGCCATCCAGGATATGTGAGACTTCACCTGACAGACATGCTTCCATTGTAAGGAATTCTGGCTCCACCCTCCTTGCACCACCAGCTCAGAAACAGAACGCTCCAAAGAATCCAAAAGCGTCAGCTAAGCCCAAGGAATGTAAACGTTTAAGGCCCCTGCCTGCGATGCTCCGCAGACTAAACTAAGGTTTAAGAGCATTTGTCAGCTGAGTGACTGTGTCTGTGTGTGGGGATCTGATGGAAATAGGGCCATTTCCAGTACCTATAATTACCCTGCCACCTTTTCCAGCCACAGTCCCATTGCCTTGGCCTGGCGAGCGGGCCAGACACTCAGGAATTCAGGGACAGGATCAGGGCAGAGGAGAAGCAAGACACCTATTTTCAAAGGGGAGAAGGTCTTCCACTAAAGTCTGGGAGAAACCCCTCCTAGTCACAGCCACCTTTCCCATAATCCTGTCCTGTGGAAACTGGCCTCAAAAACACTGGTGATGACAATGAAAAGTCCCCAACAAGGAAACAAGAGACATAGAGCCCAAGTTCCAGGGGTACCACCTTCAAAAGGGAGGTCCTAGTCAGCCTGAGTGGGGGATAGTCACCAGGGGCTGTGGTCAGACCCTAAAGCCAGGATCAAGTGGTGGCTGAAAAACAGTTGCCTGTTTCAGTCCCACGGTGTGCCAGGCACTGCCTTAGGCTCAGGGGCTGCTGGAGGATGTAGATGGAGCCCCAGCCTTCATAGAGACAGTCAACAGACAGCCACTGAATATGAGCTGATTAGATCAAAGATGCTTTTTATTTTATTTTACTATTTTATCTATTTTTTAATACGTGAGAGGCATGGAGGCAGAAGAGACAAACTCCCACATACTCCCTGACTGAGATCCACCCAGCAAGCCTTCTACCTGGCGATGCTTTGCCCTTTTGGGGCCACTGCTCTGTTGCTTGGCAACCAAGTTATTTTAGCACCTGAGGTGAGGTCATGGAGCCATCCTCAGCACCACGGGGCCACCTTGCTCAAACCAGTTGAGCCATGGCTGTGGGAGAGGAAGAAAGAGATAGACTGAGAAAGAAGGTGAGGGGGAGGGGTGGAGAAGTAGATGGTCGCTTCTCCTGTGTGCCCTGACCAGGAATTGAACCTGAGACATCCACACGCTGGGCCAACACTCTACCATGGAGCAAACCAGCCAGGGATGCTAACATTTTCCACTGTTATGAAGAAGTTGGCTAACTCATTCATTCATTCAACAGATTCCCAATGAGCTCCCACATGTCCCAGCCACTACACTAGGTGGGCACCAGGACCTGATAGTAATAACCAAGGTCCCTGCCGTGGAAGATGTTTCAGCAACTCCCAGCACATCCCCCAGGACCTCCGCGGCGCCCCCTGAATCCTTACAAGTCCCCCGGCCAAGCACAGAGCATGGGGGCCAGCTCCAGCTCCACCTCACTGTCTCCCTCAGTGATGAGGGGTGACTGTTTCTTCTGCTCCGCTGTCTGAAATACTTGCTGCACAGAATGGGTGGGTGTGTGTTTCCCCCAAGTGCCAAGGGACAAATCCGAAACATGGAGCAAACCCGCTGTGTATAAAACACCCCAGCAACAGCACACTCCAGAACACCGTGACGAACTGGCTCTTCAGGACTTCCCAATAAATGGGGGGCAGGGACACGTCACATCTGCATACAGCTAAGGTAGGACGTGGGAGGAAGGGCAAGAGGAGGTTAAAGCCATGGGGCTGGGGTAGGGAGGGAGGAGGTGTTGCCGGTGGAAGAAAGACAGAGACGCCTCCGCCACGCAGAGGGCAGTCCTGCCCAGGGACAGAGGCTAATTCTCACCCCCAGTCTGCCTTACTCTTGCTGCAACCCCCACCCCCACCCCAGAACAGTGCTGGCACACAGTGGGCACTCAGGGAGTATTTGCAGAAGGAATTCTGCTATGAAAATTTAAGAGGGAGGCAAAGAGAAACCTAAGATGAGGGCGGCGTCCAGAAATCACAGGAAAGACACCAACCTGGACATTTGGAGTCCCTGGCCGGTAAGTCTAGCAGTCACGGCCTAAGTCACCACATTCAGGGGGCTTCGAAGTATGAAGCCCCTTCCTCCCTTTTGAGAAGGGTGTCCAGCCTCTCATCCCTGGATCAGGAAGGCAGGTGGCTGCTGGCCCAGGGCCAGGCCCAGCCACAGTCCTCCCAGGAGGTTTGGGGCCTGCAGACAGGAAAGGCAGGAAGCAGTTTCCCACCCAAGGACCAGTGGGTGTGGGCTCGAGCGCTCACTCAAACTGGGCTGTCCTGTCTCTAACCAGCAGGCAGGGCAGTGCTTTGAAGCTCTGCCCTTCAGGAGGTGGCCCTATCAACATCCCCCCCCCAAACCACGCCAGCCACAGCTGGGCCCTGGTGGAGCCCGCACGTCCGTCATCCCCGCTGGACCAGTCCAGTCTCCCCTGTGCCTCTTCCTGGCCCCCGTGGCCCCCGCTCCGGGTGGACACCTGAGATTGCTCCGTAGTAAAGCCCCCCTCCGCACTTGGTATCAGCCACACTTCACTGAGCCCCTGACCCAATATGTCCCCAATACCTCCTCAATTTGACTTCAGAAGGGAACAGCAGCTGTCCGGGGTCCTGAGGAGGGGACCTCCAGGACTGTCCTCATCCCTGCAGCTGGCTTCTTCTCCTGCCCTGCAAATTGAGTCTCATGCCCATTTTGATAGATGTGGAAACTGAGGCTCAAAGAGGCCGAGTGATTGTCTGGGATCCAGGTCGGAAGCCAGAATCAAACTCCTAGTCCTCCCAGGATGCTAGGAGTCTGAGGATGGAGGAGGGATAGCCTTGGGGACAAAGAAGAACATGGCAGCAAGGCCTCATGAGCCACAGGTGAAGGAGACTGGCCCTGCCTTCTGTTCCCCCCACAGCCTGAGGATGCTGGGCCTCAGGCAGGCCGACACCGCCAGGGAGAAAGAGCGAAGAGGCGGAGGCCGGAGGGCACAGCAGAGGCAACACAGTCCGGGGAGGGACCAGCATGGAGGTGGCAGCTGAGGCAGGAGGCCATCCCTGGTCAAGGAGCCAGGGGTGCGTCACAGGTCTCTGGGTGCCCAGGTCCACCTTCACCCCTCGACCGCCATCAGCCCAGACCCCACAATCCTTCCCTCACCAGGCCATGGGAAATGCCATCCCTCCCAGGCTGGAGCTTCCCAGAACTAACGCTGCACTTCCCCAACCTGCCCGGAAAGGGAGAGAGTACAGCTGTTTCCTGTGGTCCCCACCTGCCTTGTCAAGGAGCCCAGACTGTCCACCAGCTTCCCCCGGCTCCCAGGGGGACGCGAGTCAGTGCTTCGCACCCAGCCTGGGCACTCCAGGGCAGACCCCGGGTACCGGGAAGTTCCAGAAAAGTCTTAAGAACCCACTAAGGCAATGACAGGGCCGGAACTCCCCTTAGGTCTTCGCTTGGGTCCTTGTTTCCTATCTGTGTGCCCTACAAGCCCCAGAGTGGGACGGAGCCCGGCCAACACAGGCTCTTGCAAACATGTAAAATGAATGGAAGATCAGAGAATAAAAAGTGCCACCCAAGGAGCCCAAGGAACTGCAGTGCTCAAAAACAAAACAAAACAAAAAACAGACAAAAAATAACACCCAGTTCCCTCACCACAGGAAATCAGTTGCACACAACTTTGAAAGTGTCTTTTCCCACCTGGTGACCTGAAAAATCTCTAACACATGCACACATTCTCTCTCTCTCTCTCTCTCTCTCTCTCTCTCTTTCTCTCTCTCGTCATATACCTAAACAGAAAATCCTAGCGTCATATTGATTTTTACAATAATCTTTTTTAAGTGCTTGCTACACACCACCAGGTACCAGCTAGGCTCCTGGCGGTTTTGCATACGCACATTCCCTTCCACCAGTGACAGACCTCTTCCCTTCCTCCTCACCCTCTAGTTCTTACACATCCCAAGGTTTAGCCTCAATGTCACCTCTTCCAGGGAGCCTTCCTGGATTCACCTGCTGAGCATAAACCTTTACTCTCCTTAACATCCTCCATAACACCAATTTGTCTCTCATTGCTTATATTGCCCTCTGCCTCAAATGGTCTTGCTTGAGAGTTAACTATATTTGCCTTCTTCCCTTCCAGAAAGCACAGGAAGCAAGCTCTCAAAGGTCAGGATTAAGGATGACAAATTACAAGGCATGTTCCCTCCTCACAGCAGGAAGGAAAACAAGGTGAGGACCCACGCCACCTCAGGCCCCGCTGGATCCCAGGTACAGGAAAGACCACCCCGGCCAGCTCGTCCCATACCCTACTCCCATCCGTGCGTTACTCTGACCCACCCCTATTTCACTGAGGGGAAACTGAGTCCTAGTTCACAGAGGAAGGAAATACCAAAGCAACAAACACTCCAGCCCCCTCCATCTGCCTCTCCAGCCAGGCTTGTAACTGATCCTGCCACCACACCCACACACACACACACAGTTTCCGGGGTGCCCCCCCCCCAGAGAAGAGACCTGTAAACCAGAGACAGCACCCAGCAGGCCACCTGCTGTGCTCTGAAGGGGTGCACGGGCTCTGAGATACCCTCAGATGTGTTGATAGAGAGTGACTGCCCAAGACCCCCAGGTGTCCGCCCCTGCATCCAGCTGTCCCCTCTGTGGACAGTGTCAAGAGGCCCCAGGCCCCTGCCCACTGCCCACTGCCAATACCAAAGTTGGCTAGCTGGGCCAGTCCCCACCCAGACCAGCCTGCTAATGCTACCAGGCGGAACCACACCTATGTGCACCCCCTACACACACACACACACACACACACACACACACACACAGCCCTCCATTGTCCCCTGGAGGCTGCCTCTCACCCCCTGCCCCAGTGGAATCTAACGAGCCTGGGTGCACCATCATCTCCAACTCACCTGAGGCAGGCGGCCCAGCCAGCTGGGAAATGTCTCCTTCCCAGCTCAGGTCCCTTGGGAGGTGAGCGAGCCCAGAGGAGGCGGACTGTCTCGCCTAGCACCTTCCTCTTTCCCTAAGCTCCCCCTCCCCTGCCCTGCTGGGCAAGGCTGAATAGGGAAGAGCACAGGGCCACTGTTTCCTCTGCAGGGCCCAGTGGCCGCTGCACCTCCCCGAACTCCTGCACCAGGTCTCCCCTTGTAGATGACTAAGCGATTTCCACCTCGGAGCGAGCCTGCCTGCCGAGAGGCCCTGCTGGCGGCAGAGCCATCCCAGGATGCCCAGAGCCGCACGCACTAAAACCCATAATTGGCGAGTCCTCTTCTTGGGAAAGAAAACCCCCTCCATGTTTTGTTTTGTTTTGTTTTATTTTCCCCTTAAATGAAACAAATCCACCCACGTAGTTACTGGAAACTCCAGCATGTGAAACTGAACCGCTTGCAAAGAGAATTAGTCAGCAACAATGTGAGCAGAGGAGTAGCCCCTCCGTAGGTGGAGCCCGCCCCCCATGATCTCGAGGTTCCCATCCAGGAGGGGAGTGGGGTGGCCCCGACCTCCAGCCAAACTACAGGGGATGCCCTGGGCCTGGATCAAAAGGAGAAGGCATCGCCCGTTCCTGAGGGCAAGTTTGCTTGCACCAGGTGGAGGACGAAATGTACATCTGAGTAAGTGCCCCGCTCACAACATGCGATGGTTTAAAAACCCTGGCTCAGGAATCTGACCTTCGTTCAAATAAATCGACGCCATCCAGCTGGTTGAACCTCTCTGGGTCTCAGTTTCCTCTTTGGTAGGATGAAGATACCAGAACCTCACAGGTGCCCTGTCAGGATCACCAGACACCCACACGAAGCACTTTGTGCCCAGCACCCAAAGCGCAGCCGTGAAGGCTGACTTTAAGGTGGGTGGGTGGGCGGGGCTGTCTTAGCAGGGCTCTGTCCCTCCGAGCTCTGTCCCCCTTGGTGCAGTGGGGTTTGCTGAGTTGGTTCCCAACCCTTCCTGCTTTCCCCAGGACGCTGCAGGCTGAGGTGGGAAGTAGCTCAGGCCAGGTGCCAGCAGGTACAGGTCTCCTTGTCCCAGTGCCCTGAGCCTCAGGCTATGTGACACCACTGGGCTCCTTGACCTTGTCCTTCTTGTCTGTACAGACACTCTGAGGGCACAGACATTTTATTTTGCGCTGTTTCTTTTAAAACAAACAAACAAAAAACCCACTAAGTCACTTGCCAACTTAAAAAAAAAATCTGGATTCCTGGCTTCTCTTGGGGGGAAAAAGAAATGGACATGATTCCTGCACTGGAGGTCATTCCTCCAGATAAGAGAGGCCGCCCCTCACACGGGACACCCGAATGCCAGTTTGTCCCATTCTTCCCCCTTCCCCCCCATACCCTCCAGGCTCTATAGTCTCCACCCATTGCTCATTTGCATTTCCCCTCAGGGCATCTGCATTCACAACCCAGTTTAAAACCTTAATTTTATTTAGGAGCACAGACTTTAGCCACTCTTGACTGTAAATATACATAGGAAGCGTACCTTGGGAAAGTAATTAAACTCTGACGCTTTAGGCTGATTTTTCTTGCTGAAAATCAAGATGATATAAGAAGACCCACTCCCCGGGCTGGCCGAGGGAAACCCCGCCGTGAAACTAATTTTCCGAAATTCTTTAAGTGATTTGCTGGACAAAGTGCAGAAGAAGGTGTCAGGGGTCCTGCCCTTCATTTCTCGAACTCCTCTCCCTCTCCTTTCGCTTATGAATCAAAAGAGGGCCTCCTTCTGTGGCTCTCCTCCTCTGGACCATGGAAGGCGGGCACCGGGAACCAGGATGTCCCCTGAGGAGCGTCTGGGACAGCTGCTTGTAGAATGGGGAGCCCCCAGCTTTCCCAGCTATTTTGTTTATTGGGGGGCCAGGGGATACAGGTCTGGGGGAACTCGGCCAGACCTACTTACAGCCCAGCAGAGATATTAAAAAGGTCAAGGGGACATCTAAGGGCATTTCCAAGTTGTCTTGGTCTCTCCTGAAGGGAAAAACACAAGATGCAGAACCTCTAGCCTTCCTGCAGGGACACTTTGCTCACTCAGCCTCCGCTGAGCGCCTGCCATGGGCGGGCCACCAAGACACGACAGGGGTATGTCCCCCCTGAACACCCAGACACACCTGTACCACAGAACTCACCTGTGCAGAAGCCTAGTGACTGCTGCCTTGTGACCCATCCCTGTCCCCACCACATCACGAGCTCATCAGGCTCAGAAGCCGTGTGGGGCAGTGGCTCAGAGCACAGACTAACTCTGGGTCCAGCTCGGCTTCTTGGCTGTGTGATCCCAGGCCTGCTATTTGACTTGTGGGCTTCAGGCTTCCTATCTGTAAAATGGGCATAATACACCCCACTCAACAGAGATTGTGGCAGCAATAAATATGTGAACGCATGGAAAGTGCCAGGAACAATGCTCGGCACATAGCAAGTGCTCAATAAATCGCCAGGGAACTAACTGGTCTAAACCCAGGAGGAAAAGGTAGCCCGTGTACATAGGTCTGCCGGGGACACAACGGCCTCGGGCCCAACTTTGGCCGATCAGCATGCACTGTCACTGGTCACCTTAACTTTACACCCTCCACCTTCACTGCCTTCAGTAGGTGCTTTCGCAGGCTGTCCTGATTCAAGGCGATGACAAGGTGTGAAATGGTGCAATCCTCACAAGATACAGCTCGTGAGCCGCTCACCATGGAACACCCACGACAGCACCTGCCTGCATCGCCACCCACCTGCACTGGACTGGGAAAAGCTGTGCACCCCCCACCTGCACAGCATGCATAAGTACTGAGAAGGAATAAATTCCGGGATGATGTTGATAGCTGCCCGGCTGTACACAGTTCCTAAACATCACCCAAGCGGACATTTACAATGGTGTGTGAATTTTACTTCTAGAAATAAATCCTTCGTTAGCTGCTGTATAGGCTCTGGGCCTCCAAGAGAGAGCATCCCACGGCTATCCCACGGCTATGCCATCCAGAAAAATCAAGTGCTACCTGCTCTGTCTTCTAAAAAGTTCGGGGGGGGGGGTAGTTGCGCCAAGACAAACACTCGGTCATCACGAGGGCTCCCCTGTCTCAGTGCTTGCCGGCTCTCTGGCCTCCGCAGGGAAAGCCAGCCCGCCCCCCCTTTCCTACTTTGTCTAAACACGGCTATTTTATCTGGCTGGGATGCAGGGTGGCACAGCTCCCACAGAAAATTCCCCGTGGAGGTTCCAAACCCACCTTCCCGGGAAGAAAACACAGATCACATCCCGAACCCCAAAACCTGGTGGGGAAAGCCACATGGCGCCCGACACCCAGCTGCTCTGGCAGAACCATCCCGGACACTGTCAGTTTACCCTGCGTTTTCTCCTTTATCTACTCCTGCCAGTCACAGAAGCGTGTGTGTTGGGGGAGATGCAGAGGCAGGAGAGGGTGGGAGAAAACCACCCCCAGTCTGCCTCTAGGAAAGTGGCCCCAAAACTTATTTTTAGCAGTTCAAATGATATTCCCCCCAAATGAAGCCCTGTACAGAACTCTACCCCCTGTCATTAATAATAATAATGATGATAATGTCACAGTGAGACTGTTCTGGCTGGAACGGCCTGTCTTCCTGGTCTGATGGGCCAGGGATGAGGCACCCACATTGCTGCTCATCCCAGAGCCTGGGCCGGCTTTGCACGCTGGCATTCCTGGGGCGCTGTGGGCGCCCTTGTTAGAGCTGCCCAGGAAACCAGAACATGGTTTCAAACCCCCAAAGCACAAAGACCCCAACTGACCCTTTCTGGAACTTCGATGTCATCCCAAAGCCCTATCTTTCCCAAAAGGAGGCTGCCCGTGTGCACGGATGGGACGGCTGAGGAGGCGTGTCGCCCGCTGCGTGGGGCGATGGAGGCGTGAGGCTTACCATACAGTCTCTGCTCTCGCTTGAAATTTTCCATTAAAAATACATGTAAACACTACAGCAAAGCAAAACCTCAGCGGTGTCGAGACACCCCCCAGGGTGGGGGAGGAACCCCAGCCACGGTTCAGGACTCGGCTCAGACACAGCCTCCTGGGTCGGTGCTGTCTGGGCGTCTCAGCGCAGGTACCGTGACGGCCCAGACAGAGCGGGCATTCACGGAATATTGGCTGAATGATGAAGGAATTAAAAAAACAAAAAAACAAAAAGACCTCTACCCGGAGCTGTCTAGACACCCCTGAGTGTGACTCGATAGTGAGGGGACGGGCTTTCTGGGACAGGCAGAGAGAAAAAGGGACCTGTGTGTACAAGACAGCTCAGAATTAGCCCAACAGAGGACACGGCTGGAAGAAAGGGGAGACCCTACTTTTTTTGAGCATCAGGTCTCTCCAAAGATGAAGTTTTTTTTGAAAGGGACCTGGGCATTTACATGTAATGTCACATACTGGGAAAACATTTCAGTGCAGCGTTGCTGTTTAGGATGACTTTTCAGGCTTCACAAACACGAGGCCACCTTTCTCATTATGGCTTCTCAAAATCTCCACACTCAGAGGACCTTCGGATAAACCCTCATGGATCCACCTCAACCCTGTCTTTAGGGTAACTGAGCAGCGGGGTTCTGAGTGCCAGGTCTTCCTGATCTATCCAGGGGCTCACACCCCAAGAAAGCCACACAGGTGCCCTTGAGAACACGCCTTGCACAAAAACCTCTAAACCCTGTGTTTAAACCTGAAGTGGCTTGAGGCTCCCTGAGAGCAACCTGAAAGGCAGACCCACTGTTTACTGCATGGCCTTCCCAAAGCAGGTACGGGACCACCACGGAAATGCCCCAGCGCCCCTTGTCCCAAAAAAGATCACAGCCACAATGAGGCATCACTCCAGCCAGAAACCCTAGCTTCGGGCAGACCTGCAGCCCAAGCACCGAGTGCATGGTTATGATCTGCTGGGAAAGCCCCCAGACTGTCCAGGCAAAAAGACGAGGGAGTAATGTCGGAGCTGCCAAGGAGACAGCCAGAGTGTTTGACCAAGGAGGCGCAGGCAGACGGAGACAATAATTTCCAGTTGCTCCACACCTCTTAGGAGCAACTTTTGGGGTGAATGAGGTCGGGGAGGAATGCAAGAACACCCTGTACCCACTGACTACCCCTCAGCCTGCCATTTGAGACCTCCCTGTCATACAACAGCCTTCCTATGATCCTTCACATCATAGCCAGTCCTTCCTCCCTGGGGGTCACTCTGCTCCCTGCCCCCCACCCCTGAAAACTACCAGCCTAGAATAAACCCTTGTGAACAGTCACACGGGGTCCTCTGTGGGCACTCAGCACACCTGACAGGGAGCTAACGTTTCCTGCATACACCTGCTGACTCACCTGCTCAGTTGCAGCCTGTCAAGGGCCCAGTGGTAAACAGTCAGTGCCCGATAAACGATGCCAATGGGTTCACAGTAGAAAGAACACAGGCTGTGGAATCAGGTCAACATGACATTACCCACGCAGCCGTGTTACCTCTAGTAATTTAGAAGATGCCTCTGATGCTCACTTTTCTCATCTGTAAATGCTGAGATAATGCCTAAGTCACTGGGTTGCTGGAATGGTCAGAACTCCATCTAGAGTGCTGAGCACTGGGCCGGCCATGGTAGTCATTCAGTGGAGGGTAAGACTACGTCCGGCAGAATCATACTTGGAGCAGATGGGAGTCGAGACACCCTGAACTACACATGAGCCTGAGGGTAAGAGGGAAAAGGCAGGAAGTCAGGGGGATCCAATGACCAAGGAGCCAATGTTCCTTGGGCCTTGACAGCTCAACCCTTCTCCCATGCCTGGGACAACCCACAAGTTCTCCTTTCAACAAAGTGTCCCCTGATTTGCAGTCATGGGACCATGACTCCAGGCCCCTGGTCCAGGACCCACTGCTAAGGTTCTGGTGACAGGTCGAGGGTGGGCAGAGAGCAAATGGCATGACTGCTGGTTGACACTGGTCAGGGCATCACTGTCTTGGAGACTGGCAGGGGGCTCTGGGTCATACCACAAATGAGGCAGAGACAGTCCACCCCCTTTAAGGCCTGAGTGGCCTCACAAAGAAGAAAGAAAATGTCACTGGCTAAAAGCTAAAGCTCCGGTCCCAAACGGACCAACCGGACTTGAAAGTCAGAGACCAGTCCTGGAAACGGCTCCCACCTCTGGGTGGCCTGGCGGAGCCTCCGAGCTGGCCCATGTGGGGACGTGTGGCATCCCTGCTAGAGATGGTGGGGGCCAGCGCTTCACAAAGTGAGCTTGGGATGGGGTCCTGCCCTGAAGGTCACGTCACAAGTTTGGGAATTCACTCTAAGAGCAATGGGTGTCGCTGTTGAGCTTTAAGAAGGGAGTTGACGGCCCTGGCCGGTTGGCTCAGTGATAGAGCGTTGGCCTGGCGTGCAGGGGTCCCGGGTTCGATTCCCCGCCAGGGCACACAGGAGAAGCACCCATCTGCTTCTCCACCCCTCCCCCTCTCCTTCCTCTCTGTCTCTCTCTTCCCCTCCTGCAGCCGAGGCTCCATTGGAGCAAGGATGGCCCGGGCTCTGGGGATGGCTCCTTGGCCTCTGCCCCAGGCACTGGAGTGGCTCTGGTCGCGACAGAGCGACGCCCCGGAGGGGCAGAACATCGCCCCCTGGTGGGCAGAGCGTAGCCCCTGGTGGGTGTGCCAGGTGGATCCCAGATCCCAGTCGGGTGCATGCGGGAGTCTGTCTGACTGTCTCTCCCCGTTTCCAGCTTCGGAAAAATAAAAAAAAAAGAAGGGAGTTGACATTGCCAGGTGTTCATTTTTAAAAGACTACTGGGAAAAAAATTTAAAACGAGAAGGGTCACTGAATTCAGGACGACGGGCCGCTGGGTCTTCAGTGGTGATTGAATATGGAGAAAGACGGGTCTGCAGTTCTAGGTAAAGTTTTATTTATTGATTGATTGATTTTGAATTTTTTTTTTTTTTTTTAGATTTCGTTTATTCATTTGAGAGAGAGAGAGAGAGAGAGAGCACGAGACAGAGAGAGAGAAAGGGGGAGGGGCAGAAAGCATCAACTCCCATATGTGCCTTGACCAGGCAAGCCCAGGGTTTTGAACCAGCGACCTTAGCATTCCAGGTCGATGCTTTACCCACTACGCCACAGGTCAGGCTCTAGGTGAAGTTTTGTCTACACCAAGCTCTTTCCATGTTCAGGTGGCCCTCCAGGGAACCAGGGAGGGAAACCCAGCTTTCTTCCAGGAAACACGACAGCCTGAGGCCAAAGGTCACAGAGTAGGTGATTCCATCCGCAGGCAATGTCCTGAGTGGGCAAATCCACAGACTGAAGGAAGATCGGTGGTCACAGGGGTTGGGGAGGGGGCGTGGGGAGAGTGACTGCTGACTGGCTACAGGGCTCGCCTTTGGGGTGATGAAAATGTTTTGGAACTAGATAAAGGTGTTTGCCCAACACTGTGAATGTCCAGTGGCCCTTCCGTATCTGCGGGGAGCTGGGTTCCAGTTCCCTCTGCGGATACCAAAACCCATGGATGCTCAAGTCCCTTACAGAAAATGGCGTAGTGTTTGCATATAACCTACACGCAGCCTCCCGTCTACTTTACCCATAATACCTCATACAATGTAAATGCTGTGTACAGTTGCTATATGGTATTGTTTAGGGAATAATGATAATAAAAGAAAGTCTGCACATTGTTCAGTACAAACACAACCACTGTAGGCCTGAGTCCATAGTGTTGGAGACCAAAAGCCAATAGGGTCTTTGCAGTTTAGATTTTTGGGGGACAGAGGTGTGGGGAACTGGCAGTAAGTTGACAGTCTGCCCAACCTCCCACCTCACTTGTTCTGTGAAGTCACTAAAGGCTATTTTTTTTCACACCTTCATGTTAGCTATGGTGTTGGATTGTATACTCTTCCTATCCCCATGCCTCTGGGAAAAACTTGAGGCAAGTTTCTTTTTATCCTTTGTTTTGTGAAGTTAAATGTTATATATAATGAAAGTTTTCTACACTTAATAAAATTCTTGAATTGCCTTGGAAATGTGACTTTGTTTTAATGATCTCTTTAATTTGCTAATGGCCTCACTTTACCCTATAAATAAAGTAAAAAAAAAAAGCACTCTATTCTTGCCATCAGCATTGCAAAAGCCTCCCAATCCCATCCTTTTCCCTTTAAGCCTATTTTCTTAATTTCACGCCATTCCCACTCAAAACCCGGAATTACTAGCAGCGCTGCTTCCCAGCACCAGAGTGCACATCGGCAACCATGAAACAACTCTTTTCCCCAAACCTCACTCTGCAGCTGGTTGAATCCCGGGTTGCGGAACCCAAGGATACAGAGGGCCCACTTACAAAAAATGCCACGGAATCATTCACTTTAAAAAGGTTAATTTTATGTTAATTTTTAAAACCACCATAATTAGCCAATGTCACAGAGCATATCAGCATAATAAGAATATTAGCCTGACCAGGGGGTGACGCAGTGGATAGAGTGTCAGACTGGGATGCAGAGGACCCAGGTTTAAAACCCCAAGGTTGCCAGCTTGAGCACAGGCTCACCAGCTTGAGCGTGGCATCATAGACATGACCCCACAGTCACTGACTTGTAGCCCAAGGTCACTGGCTTGAGCAAGAGGTCATTGCCTCAGCTAGAATCCCCCACTTCAAGGCACATATGAAAAACAACCAATGAATAACTAAAGCGATTCAACTACAAGTTGATGCTTTTCATCTCTATCCCTTCCTGCCTCTCTGTTTCTATCTCTCTCTCAAATAAAAAAAGAAAAAAATTAAAAACCAAAAAAGAATATTAAGAGATCTCCCGGAACTAAGAGTCTCCACTGAGCCACACTGATCCCATTTCTCCTGGGGTGCCACCATTTGCTCACAAACCTGGGGCCACTTCCGACTATCCTAGGCCCCAAATGTCCAATTAACCCTGCAGGACGACAGGTCCTCCCCACCCCCACCCCACTGTGCCCAAAATGCTCACCTGGGTCAAAACCTGGCTATTCACTGTGAACAACTGTTAGGCAAACATGGCAGGAGGCAGCATCCATCCACCACGAGGGGGGTCCAGGGACCCAGACATGCCACTGCGGGGGACCCAAGGCCAAGAAGGTGAAGAGAGTTAACAAGAAAGGGTAACTCCTCCCACCCCTCGCCCTCAGCCAGCCACTGTCCTGAGAAGACCAGTCAGAGCTCACCCTTCAGGAACATCCTCGGCATCCTAGCCCCTCCCCACACAGACGAGTCCCGGGAGTCTCAGCCCCTCCCCCCACAGAAACGTCACCAGCGTCCCCGCCCCGCTCTGCTGGCCCACCCCCTGCCATCCTCCTGCCTCTCTGCCCTCGCTCAGCCCCAATCCAGCCACACACTACTAGCCCAAGCTCACTTTCCCCATCAGTCATCCTCCCACCAGGAACGCCCGCCTGCCTGTCACTGTCTCCATAACGCCCCGGGTACTTCCACCCCAGGGCCCATCTCTCCCCCTGCACAGAGACAGAGCAGGACCCCATCCACAGAAAGGAGGGGCCAGGACCCCAGCGCAGCAGAGCTGGTGAGTGGATGCGAACTCAAAAAGTGCTGTGAGTGTTGGCAATAAGGAGGCTAACCCCCAAGGACTGCTGGAAAGATCCAGAAGTGCTGAGAAGGGAGGAAGTGGAGACCCCGTGTGTTGGCCTGGGAACCAGGCTGGACTTCGGCTGGAGGGACCATGCCTTCCAGGAAGTCCACCATCAGAGCCCCTTCATCCCCACAAGTATCCCAAAGGCACAGCGGGGAGGCCCCTGCCCTGGAGACTAACTCAGAGGGAGTGCAATAAAAACCCAGAGACCAAGCATCCATGGTTGGATGAATGGACAAGCTAAATGTGGCCCACCCACAGCATGGAGTATTCCCCAGCCTTAAAAAGGAAGGACATTCGGACACATGCTCTGCCACGGATGGCCCTTGAGGACATCGTGCTAGGTAGAATAAGCCAGCCACAGAGAGACAAGCACTTCTCTGAGGGACCTCAAGAACATTCACAGAGACAGAAGGGGAACGGTGAGTGCCAGGGGCGGGGTGGGGAAGGGGGACGGGTGTCAGTGATGCAGTTTTGCAAGATGAAAAGAATTCTGGGGACGGATGGGGGCTGATGATTGCACAACAGTGTGAATGTACTTAGGGCTCCAAACTGCACACTTAAAAATGGTAAATTTGATGTTAGGTGAATGGTATCACAATCATGATCTTTAAGAGAGAGATTAAGTATAAAACCCCTGAACCAAAGAGCCTTCCCTGACGCCCACCACGGAGACTCCAGCGTACCCCCCTCTTGTCAGCGGTGTACTGTCCCTGAACACATAGGCCCTGTCCAGAGCGCTAGCCCTGAGGATGCTGGTGCAGGGTCTCTAGCTGACAGTGCTAGGAGTAAGGGGCACGCCCCTGGGCACGCCTCCTCTCATGCCAAAGGCTCTGTGCTGGTGGCATCAACCCCCTTTAATAGAACGTTCCTGTGTCCAGCCCAGGCCTCTCTCTTGAGCCTCAGGCCTAGCTGTGGTCTGGACATAACACATGCACCATTTCCATCTGGCCTGGTTCGAGGCACCTCCGTGCCCCTTGGCCCACCCCTCTCTATGGGGTCATTATCCACTGGGACCTCCACACTAGCAGGAAGCTCACAGGCATCTGCAATTCTCCACCATACTTCACACCCAAATCCCACTAATCATCAAACCTGCTGATTCCACCTTGAAGATGCTGCCAGCCTCCGTTCCATCTGGCAGGAAACAGATGCAACGTAATACAAGGGATGCGTTTTACGTTGTATTGCGTGCGACCACCAGCAGCCGGTCTGGCAAGGGCAGTTCAGAGTTGGTGCAGCTGTCCAGACCCTGTCACCAGGTAGATCCTAGATTCCTAGTCTGTGTGGCATTTCCAGCCCACATGCCCTTAGGCTTGACCCAAACGACCCACTGCCTCCCTCGTTGTCCTAGAGGTACCCGTGGGCCGCGGACATTCCCACACTCCTCCTCCACCCATCGCCCAGACGGTAAGTTCAAGCGGGTTAAGCTTGAGTTCAGGTCGGTTGGGTCCAGAGCTTGTGACAAACCATTTCCACATCCTCTGCTGCCCAGCCCTGACTCGAATCCCCACAGGGGACAAAGCGGGTTGTGCCTTAGTGTTTGCTTATACCTGTGGTTGACCTGGTTTGTCTCATGACCAGCAGACTCCATTATTTGTAATGCTGAGCAATGAACAGAACTTTTAAAATACAAAATAAGACTCTCGGGTGGGGGTAGGGGGCATAAATACAGATCCTCAATGAGCCCTCTTTCCCTGTCCTAGCCAGGAAGGCCCCTCAACTCCAAGTAGGGAAGAGTGTGCTTATCCTGACTTACCACCCAGCAGACACCTTCCCCGGTGTTTCCCTTAAATGCTTGTTAGATGTGTGATGCCACATCAGAGACTGGCTTCATAATCACATAGCACGAGTGTGTGCATGTGTGCATGTGTGTGTGTGCACACCTGAAGCTGGTGAGGAAGCCTTATATACACTCTTCTCTCAACTTGAGAATATGTTTGAGATGTTCCATAATAATAACATTTTTCATTTAAAAAATCACATACTTCTTGAAAAAAAAAGGTCAGGCTGACGGAAGTGGCACACTGCACCAGGTAAGGGCTTGAGTGCCAAAATCAGAGTTAGAGACTTTTGCTCCTCCGCTCAGCAGTGGCGAGACCGTGACCAAGTCACGTGCCCATTCCAGCCTCAGGAGAAGGTGGATGGCGGGTGAACCGGCTGGTGCTCAGGGCTCTTAGGTCAGAACAAGGGTAAATGCGTCAAGGACTCAGATCGAAGCCTGGGACCAGCATACACTATATCACTATTTCCTGCCATTATTATTACCATCACCACCACCACCATCATCATCATCATCAAACAAGGTCACATCCACGAAGCACTCAGTGGCACAGAGCCTGGCACCTGTCTATGAGCAGGACTCTTAGGTAGGGAAGGATGCTATCAGGTAACTGGGACAAGGGTAAGAACTAGGTTGAAAGTCCAGAAGAAAAGTGCCTTTAAGTCTGTATTTTGTCGACCAAGCATGCGGGGAAGGACTCACAAGGGATTAGGCAGCCTGTGCCCAGGAACCATGCACCCCCCCCCCAGGCAGACCGAGGCACCCCTACTTAGACCGACCCTGTGCTTTGGTCTGATGAAGATGCTTATTCTCAAACATTTCAGGAAAAAGATAAATAAAATCATGACTACTACCGTCTATTTCTTGAGAAGACTTGGTATGAAATTCCCAGACTAAACTTGTGAACCTCGTAAGAATCAGAGGTTTGGCTCAATGTGCAAATGTATCAGCAGACAAGTCTCTGCTCATGGGATTGGGGGTGGGGTGGGAGGGTGCCAGGGACCCAGCAAAGCACAGAAAGCACAGTATCCATTGTCCTCAGTGAGCAAGGGGCAGCGCTGGCTCTACCAGCTGGACCTGCACTCTGCTGCCCCTGATCCACAGGAGAAATGAAGCATCTGTGCTGATTCCCCAGGGGGAGCTCAGAGGCTTAAGAGGCAGCCCCGGAGAGCCCACTGAAGGGAGGTTTCAGCCCTGCTGGAGCAATCCCAGGAATGCAGCCTCACCCAGCCCCAAAGTGACATCACCTGGGGCCTCTGGCAGACCGCTGCTTCCTGAGAGCCCTGGAACCCCCAGAACTCGCTGATTCTCTCCTGTCTCCAGCCTCCCTGAAGCCATGACTGTTCCCCTGTTCACGGCTGTCAAAGCCACTGCAGCTAGTGTGACCCTGCTTGTTTGTCTCTGTGCTTTCCTGGGAAAGAAAAGGAAGATTTAGAAAGTTATTGCATTAGGCTACTCCACACCCCCACAGTCATTCTATCTCTCTCCATCTACTGGGTAAAGCGCTCCCTGTAAAAGACAACGCAGTAAGAGAACAAGAGAAGTGCTTAAAATGATCTAATCCAGCCCATCACTTTACAGCTGGGGAGACAGGAGTGCCTGGCCCATGACCTCAGCACTGGGGACAGTAACCAACGGCAACAGCTAGGCTTCTGGCGACTTGGTCCATAGCCCTGGCTGTGCACTTCGGGTAAGCCAGCCTCTCTCTCTGGGCCTCTGCTGGGAAAGATACCGGGTAATACAGGGCTTCCCCAGATTCTCAATTCTTCCCAGGGGGAAAAGCTGGCTTCTGCCCCTAAAGCTTAATCCAGCGCTTCCCACCACCACCCGGAGTGGGAGTACCAGGAAGGCACTGGGCAGAGAAGGGAGAAGCAGCTGCCTCCTTCCTTGCTTGCTGTTCTCACACCCCACAACCAGGAATGAGGTCTGGCCCCCTCCCCTGTCCTACCCCAGGAGAGAATTCTTCCAAGGACACCAAACCTTAGTCACTGAGATGGCGCTTTTACCATCGACACCTGTTAAAACTCAACTCATGACCAGTTTCTGATGCTACCGGCTGGAGTGTTTAATTAAATATTACTCATTCAGGAAGCAGCCCCTGCCAACTCACCCCCAAACCGTACTGTTCATTTTCAGAGAAAGAGAGAGAGGGAGGGAAGGAGAGGCTCCTGCACCCTCAGCAGGCACCAGGAGGGCTCCCCTGGTCCTGAGTACGGGTCCAGCACAGCCCAAAGTCAGGAACCAGTGGTCCCACCGCCAGGTAAACGGGAACCTCTCTCTCTCACACACACACACACATTCACAGAATACACTCACATCACATAGACACACACATATGCACTTAGAGATACACACATGCACTCACAGATGGACTCACACACACATTCACTCACATAGATGCAAAGACACACAATTACCCTAGACACGCTCACAGGAATTCACTATCACACACACACACACACACACACACACACACAGATGCACTGAGAAACATATTTACGGAGACTCTTACCTCAGAGACACATACTTATTCCCACAAACGCACACAGCTGGGTTCACAGAGACACTCACACAGCCATACACTCAGGCACACACCACCCTCACTCACACACACAACTTGCAGTCTCACGGCAGGCCGAGGGAGCCATTAACATTCTGAGGAGCCTGTGCCCTGAACTTGAACAGGACAATTACCAAGTCCCCACCTACATTCCGGGGCGGAGGTGACCCATCCCACGGTTCCACCGATGGACCCAGGCTCCTCTGGTTTTTTCGTTCTAATCAATTTCCTGACATAACATTTGGCTCTCCCTTTGCTTGCCGGGAGAAGCCGCGGCGGCTCCGGGTAAGCGGGGAGGGTGGCGGCGCCTGGGTGTAGCCCGGCGGGCTCCCCGGGGGAGGCGGTACCGGCCGGGATGGGGGGTACACCGAGGGGGCCAGTCGACCGCGCTGCAGATGCGGAGCCCCGACCGGCGGGAAAAGCGAAACTAACTTCGCGGAGCGAGAGGGGCAGGTCGGCGCCCCGGCCTCGGCTGCCGGGACTGTCGCGGGAACCCGAGGCCCTGGGGGCGCCCCAGCACCTAAAAGTCGGCGAGGGGCGCCGCGCGCCCCAGGCTCCTACGCCCGATCTGCAGCCAGCGAAGCTCAACCCCGGAAGGGACGGTTGTCGCGGTCGCTGGGACCCCTCCCCCGTCTCGCCCCCGCAGGTGTGACCCGTGGCTGCCGCGACCAGCCCTCATCTGCAGCGGCAGCATCGGCAGCGGCACTGGGCGGAGCCCGACCCCCCTCTCCCGGGACCTACGGCGAGAGAAGGCTCCCCGTGCCTTTACGGTCCCAGTCGGGACCCCACCGGTCCCCAGAGCCCGGCCCCGCGCCCACCCACTCTATCCCCAAGTGCCGCGACCCCCGCGCCCATTCCGTCCGGCCCCGCAGCCACGCGGTCCCCGCGCCCGGCCCTGCCTACCGCGTCGGGGAGGACGCTGCCGCCGCCCGCTCTCTGGGGCCGAGAGGCTCGGGGCGCCCGGCCGCGCCCGCCGCAGGGAGCGAAGCCGCCTCCTCCCCGCGGCCCCGGCGCCAGCGCCTGGAGCCTGGTTCCTGCTGCGAGCGCGCGGGCTGCCCGAGCGCGACTTCTATGCAAAGAAGAAAAAGCGACCCAAGGCTTTAAAGTGAAAAACGAGAAAAGCGCTGGGGGCGGGGCCGGCCTGCTCTGGCCCCGCCCCTCCCCGCCCCTGGGCTCTGGCGCGCGGGCTGTTGCGTGCTGCAGGGGCGCGAGGGGGCGCGGGGCCAGGCGGTCCCGGCGTGGGGGCTGGCAGCGCCTCGCTTGCCCCGCGCCAGCTCGGCCGGCCCCCGCCAGCGCCCCCTGCTCACCCCACCCGGAGGCCACCGGGGCGCGGGAGGCCGAGGCAGAGCGGGCGCGCGGGGCGGCGCCGAAGCGTCGGTCCGGCGGGAGGCGTCTTAGAGAAGTGCCGGGCAGCCTCCGCTGGGCCAGAGGCCGGGGTTGCAACACCCGAAGGGCTGCGGCAGTGCCAGGCACCGGGAGGTTGGGGGCTTACTACTAATAATTTTTACAATCTCTTGGGAGAGTGAGGGTTGTTTCAGTAACCTCGGAGCAAGGCCCTGTTTGCCTCATTCCCAGCGGTTTAAAGTTCCGTAATTCTAGGACACAGGAGAGGAGTTTGTGGGCCGGAGATTAGCCAAGGACTCCCCGCGGTACTTGAGCCTACCCCCTTCCCCCAAACAATTCCATTTCGGTACCCACAAGGGGCGGGGGTCTCAGGACTCTCAGTCCTCAGAGCCTGGGCATCGGCATCCCAGCTCCCGTTTGCTCCAGGCATACAACAGGCCCCTTTCCATGCATTGTGAATGAATGAATGGATGAATGAATGAATGAATGAATGAATGAATGAATGGGTGGATGAGCAAGCAATTGCCTGGTGGGCCTCCACCCCTGAGGACTTCTCCACATAGTTGTCCTGTGGCTCTAGCTCATCACAGCTAGATTTCCCTCCCCTTGCCCCTTACACAGCAGCCACGTGCACCCTAGAACCAGGAAGCTTTTAAGTTACTCTTTTAAGAACATCTTACATTCCTCCGCCTCTTGCTGTGTGTTGTGTCTATGTGAAGGGAATAGGGAATTGGCATTATTGGAGAAGCTGTTACAAACAATGTAGTGTACAGTGATTTCATCTTTACCAGAACCTGTACAGGCAGGACTGTTTAACATTGTAAAGATGAGGAAGCAATTTGCGACCAGGCAGTGGCACAGTGGGTAGAGCATTTGCCTGGGACACTGAGGGCTCAGGTTTGAAACCCCGAAGTTACCGGCTTGAGCGTGGGCTCATCAGCCTTGAGTGCAGGGTCAGGCTTGAGCATAGGATCATAAACATGATCCCATGGACAGTGGCTTGAGCAAGGGGGTCACTAGCTCAGCTCTAGCCCCCAGCACCTCAAGGCATAAAGCAATCTATGTACAACTTAGGTGCCACAACTATGACTTGATACTTCTCATCTCTTTCCTTTTCTGTCTGTCTGTCCCTGTCTGTCTCTCTCTCTCTCTCTCTCACACACACACACACACACAAAAAGACAAGGAAGCAGTAAGTGGCCAGAGGCCCTGCCCTAGCAAAGCTTAGAGCCCGATTAGCTTCCAAAGCCTGATGTCTTCTAACCACTGTGCTGTCAGTCAGTTTTGCTTTGTTTTGAATTTTATATATATAAAATTCTCAACTGGCTACCAGGGGCAGGGCGGGCCAAAGTGGGCCTTCTGACTGCTCAGCTGATGGTTCTGGTTCAAGTTATCTAGAGAGGTTAAATCAAGGCTAGTCAGGTGGGCAGCCACTGCCAGTAACTCAGGGGTGCTTGGGATTTAAAAGGGCATGTGACTCCCTTTAGCCACTTGGCAACCTGAGAAGTGTTCCTTGTCCCAGGACATTATGGCACGTGGGAGAACTGTGAAGACACGGGGCTGACGAGGGTCTTTCCAGGTTACTGGGATACCCCAGAGCATAGCCATGAAAAGCGCAGCCACCTTTGGGCTGCGGTTCTCCTCCCTGAAGGAACAGCCTCTCCTCATCGCACCTTCTAGGACAGACTGGAGCAGACTGTGTGGGCGTAACTCCAAGGACAGGGTCTGTTCAGTCGAGGCCAGAGGCCCCACTTTCGGGTGGGAACCCTGGTAGACAGTTCCCAATTTGAGGTCCGCTGCACCCCGACTCCACCCTCCAGCAGCATTAATCTTGAAATAGCTCTGATCCACTCAGGTAATTAGATCCTGCTGATCTAATTTTCCCAGAGGAACCCCTGGGGACTGAGACTTTGTCTCCTCCAGGATGCGGGGCGGGTGGGCCCAGGGCCAGATGGTGTCGGGAAGCCAATCCCCCAGACCCGCTGAGGCCGAGAGCAGTGTTGAGCAATTGTGGAGATGGGGTCGTGTCCCTTTATGCTCATCCTATCAGTGCTGATACTATTGTTTGTTAAAAGATACATAATCTTGTAATATGGTGACATCAACTGATAAACACCACCCAGGAATTCGCAGACTGACTGACTCAAGTCTTAAACTAAGTATCTGTGTTCCACAGGGGTGAGGAGGAAGGAGGGTTACTCTTGCCTCCTGGTGGTACCACCCTCTCCCCTCAACTCCACCCCCCACACACATTTCATCACTTTGTATCAGTACAATTTGCTCATGTCTCTAATCTGTCTCAGGAAAATAACAGAGAGAAATGAGAAGATAACAAATGAACATCGGCTGCTTTTTCTGATGATGAAAATCTGTCTAGAGATGACCTAGGCATCCTTTGGGCCCAGAGAGCAGAATCCTGCTGCCTTCATAAGCATTAGGGGACTCTGTTTCCTCTAAGTCCCTTTGCTGATTGGAGTGAATGAGCAAGGGATTTGGAAAGAGACACACCTAACCCCAGTTCTGCCATTCACCAGCTGTGTGACCTTGAGCAAGTTACTTAACCTCTCTGAGGCTCGTTTCCTTCATCTGTAGAATAGCTCTAGCTCTGTGTGTTTCCCAGAATTGGGGGGGCAGGGAGGTGAGAGGCAATCATTCAACAAATAATTGAGCACAACACATACAGGGGATTGTGTTAGAATGAAATTGGAGGGTTTTGAGGAATTTCAAGATAATAGACACATTTTACATATAAATGACAATAATAAAAGAGGTTTTCTAGAGAAGCGTGGGATAACACACTAGTGTGGCAAGATCCACGAGAACAGAAAGAACGCTAAAGATATTCATAAAATTTTGGCCCATTCTGCATCTTTAGAATAAGATTTACGTACCTTATAAAGTGAAACTGAAGTAGACTAGACCTTACCTTACAGAACTTTGATCTTAATAAGCATTCATTCATGAAGCAGTACATTGATTCATTTCATAGACTCCTTTGTCCTTCAACTTCTGTGGGTTTCATCCAGGATCACATGTTAGACAGTGACACCTGCTGGCAAAGTGTGATATTGCAGTATAGCTCTATCAGACATCGTCATCAGAATCAAGGAATGATGCAATTTCAGTGGCTTTAAATGAGTCACTGGGTGATAACCAGGCTTGAAGAAAGTTCCTGTAATTTTGAAAAGAAGTTAATAAATACATGACCTTGGACTTGTGACAATAATTATTGAAAAGTTCTTCAAAAAACACTTCCAATGAAATAAAAGCGAGCGGGCTGTGATCTCGATGTCCGTTTCCACTCTTCACCAGACATGTTTAACAGTCTTTCAGTGTATTTATTTCCCCCCATGGGACATCCTCAATATTATAGTAAAACTCCACTAAAATAATGTAATAAAGCACCCCTCCGAGTATTTAGTCATTTGGTCCTCCAGTATTCAGTTTTATTAAATATTCAGAGAATAAATATTGAACAGCACTATTCTACATGTTGGAGAGCAAGTAATAAATGTAACAGATCAGGCTCCAGGCCTTAGAGAATTTTTGTTTAAGTGGGAGAGACAGACAATAAACAGTAACTGAGATTGTTTCAGACAATAACAAGTGAATATAGAGTATCATTTTATGTAGATGAGCTCTGTGGCCTATTTTTCTTTAGACACAGAGAGAGACCTGCATCTAGTGGACTTGGTTCAAACTTTAAGACAATGTATAAAGATTCTAGAAAGGTCATGCTTTCCCAAATGACAGATCAGAGACCTCCAATAACAGTTAAGGAATCATTTCTCTTTCAGGTCCCTCACAGCAGTTTGTTGTTAGGTAGACACCTTGCAAATGAGTCCAGACTCACAGGTCTAGCCTCTCTGTTCCACCTGCATCTCAGGATGCCCCTCCCATCCTTCACCAGCCAAAGGTCAGATGTCTCATTCATTCATGTGCCTCACAACATGGGGAGCTTCTTAAGTTGGCACTGATACCACGAGGGACCAGCGTGGAGAGTGAGGATGGATCAGCACCCATCACTCCTGGGAAAATCTCTCCCGGAGCCTCTGCACAGAGCCAGGCACAAGCGGGCTGGGAATTGAAGATGCCACATCGGCATAGGCTATTTCTTCCTCGGGGATATCCTGAATATTTCTCTCCCGGAGAGAAGAAAGAATCAACATGTCCAATCCTATAAGATGATTTCATATATATTTTTTTGGGGGGGGGGATTCTTTTATTAACTTTTAGCTAAGATTATTCCTTAAGCCAGTTTCAACCAAAAAAATCAAGCTTGCATTTACCATAGCATTCCTTTTTATTATTATTATTCATTTTAGAGAGGAGAGGGAGAGAGGAGAAAGACAGAGAGAGAAGGGGGGGAGGAGCTGGAAACATCAACTCCCATATGTGCCTTGACCAGGCAAGCCCAGGGTTTCGAACCGGCGACCTCAGCATTTCCAGGTCGACGCTTTATCCACTGCGCCACCACAGGTCAGGCTACCATACCATTCTTAAGTGGAAAGAATCCACTTCCTTAGAGGCAATAAAGCAGAAAAATAGAAAAAGGCTTGATTGTAGACAAGAAGGCAGCCCTGGGGAGTGTCAGATATGAAAAGAAATTACATATGGATATGCTAACATTTATTGAAGGCTCTCTATATGTCAGGCACTGTGCTTGCGTTTCACAAGCATCAATTCACACTGCCCTTCTATGATATAGGTCAGGGGTCCCCAAACTTTTTACACAGGGGGCCAGTTCACTGTCCCTCAGACCACTGGAGGGCCAGACTATAAAAAAAAACTATGAACAAATCCCTATGCACACTGCACATATCTTATTTTAAAGTAAAAAAACAAAACAGGAACAAATACAATATTTAAAGTAAAGAACAAGTAAATTTAAATCAATAAACTGACCAGTATTTCAATGGGAACTACGGGCCTGCTTTTGGCTAATGAGATGGTCAATGTCCGGTTCCATATTTGTCACTGCTAGATGTAACAAATGATGTGACGTGCTTCCGGAGCCATGAGGCATGCATCCCCCGTCACTGGAAGTAGTACTGTATGTGAGCGATGCCATGCTTTGCGTCTCTCACTGACCACCAGTGAAAGAGGTACCCCTTCCGGAAGTGCAGCAAGGGCCAGATAAATGGCCTCAGGGGGCCGCATGTGGCCCGCGGGCCATAGTTCGGGGACCCCTGATGTAGGTGCTAGAACTGTATTTTATGACAGAAAGGTCTTCCAGATCTGGTAGCCTTTGTCCCTCGATGCTAGGAAAGAACTTTCCTGGGTGTCATGTCTCATATTAGGGGGAAAGTGCCCAGATCAGAAACTTCTTGAGGCCACATTTGACAAACAACAGGCACAGAGCTGAACTGGAAGTATACTAAGCAAAATTAAAAACAACTGAAAGTCTGTATGATGGTTCTAAACCAGGAGTGTAGACTTGAAGACAACCAGCCAAATAGATCAAAAGACAGTGAGTGGATCATCAGGTGATATCTGTTGTAGCTAATGTGCTTGTTCCCTAGGCTTTTTTTTTCTTTCTTTTTTTTATTAAGTGAGAGGTGAGGAGGCAGAGAGACAGACTTCCGCATGCCCCTGACCAGGATCCACCCGGCATGCCCACCAGGGGGCGGTGCTCTGCTCATCTGTGGCCATGGCTTCGTTGCTCAATAACCGAGCTATTTTAGTGCCTGAGGTGAGGCCATGGTGCCATCCTCAGCATCTGGGGCCAACTTTGCTCAAACCAATCAGGCCATAGCTGCAGGAAGGGGAGAGAGAGAAAGAGAAGGGGAAGGGGAGGGGTGGAGAAGCAAATGGTCGCTTCTCCTGTGTGCCCTGATTGAGAATCAAACCTGGGACTTCCACACGCCAGCACTCTACCACTGAGCCAACCAGCCAGGGCCCTTAGTTTTCTCTAACTGGGTTTCTACTTCTCCAGAGACATTAATCCACGTGCAGCAGGAGAGGTTTGCCACCACACAGACCCCTCCTTGCTCGGTAAGTAGATGATCAAGGGCTATACAATTACCCAATACTATTTTTGCCGACGAGGCAGGTGATCATTGCTGAGCTGAAACTGCTTGGCTGTGGAGCAGAACAACTCCCCTAACGTGAGGGAGAGATTTCTGAGTGTTTGTTCCTTGGCACTTACTCCGGTTGACGGAAAAAAGGCTCTCCCTGCGGAGGCAAACCCAGAATTACACACACCTCCTGGGAGTTCTCATTGAAGGCGTGTTAGAGATTTAATGGGATGAACCAACGGGAGGCTGCTGTTTTGTTAAGAAGAGGGAACAGGACAGTGAGTATAGCAAGGGCACAGTGTCCTTGAGTCTTCCAGCTGCCAATGTATTGAGATGCCTCAGCATTAAGACTATTACCAAAAACCTCCTGGTATAAAGATGTAGCCAAGAGGTATGCAGAAGGCCCCAGCTTAAGTGACAGTATCTATGGACCCATTCTTTCGTATATAGGCGTTAACGTCAATCAACACTCAGATGCTGTATTTTACGTACTGAAAGGCTGCCTAAATATATGGGAATGTCAGCAAGCTTATGAATGGCCTGACTTACGTTGGTTGTTCACACAGAGTTTCCTATGCAGTCTAGATTTTCAAGAGATCGTGTTTCCCCTAGGGTTGGATTAGATTGAATCAAGTAATGGGGTTAGGTGGGCTTTTGTACCCTAACTTTACAAGATGGGCCTGTGGAATCATTTAAACCTACGTGGCCTTTAGAATTCAAGCAAAATTACTCACAGGGTGAACTGAGGAATCATTACTGTCTTGGACAGATCCGAGCCTTCTGATGACAGATCCTGTGGACAAGTGCATTGTCCTTCCAAAAAAACAGAGTAAGAAACAACAGGAAGAACAAGGTGGACGGGCCTGGTCCGGTCCCTTTGGGAAGGATGTCTCCTTCTGGCGCCTCCTGCTCCAACTCTTGGACATCTTTAATTTCAAGGCATAAGACGGTGAGCAGGTTCAGTTGAGGATCTGGGGACTTCTTTAATTGTGACACAGGAATCCAAGAGGCCTCTCCCTGGAGTTTGGTGGCACAAGGGTTGATCAACCGTCCCGGAATGATGTTGACTTTGACACAGTACGAGGTTGAAGGGAGTCCTTTTGAAGGTGCTTGTCCAGTAAACAAAACTTCCCAGAGGCAGAGCGTTGGGTAGGGGGCTTTCCTCCCTGGGATGGAGCACACTACCAAAGCATAGCCATTCTCAACAGAAGCTCTCGGCCTTTACAGTCTTGAGTATGTCTCCTTTCATCAACTGCAGGTTGAAAGAAGCGGCCGCCAAAGGGCGCGGGGCAATCTCAAAGGGTCAGAGTTAATGAGTCCTGAGGGGAGACAGGGGGCATCTTTTCCTGTTCGGTACAAGATTTAGAAGAGTTAGCGGCTGTGCTTCTTGTCCAGATTATGCGAAGGCTTCTACCAGCTCCGCCCATCGGGTGTTAACAAGGCCTTAGTGTGTTCCACTGACGCTGAGGGCCGAGGGCGGTCAGCAGGGAGATGTAAGACCTGCCTACCAGCACAAAGTCATTGCAACACCCAACCAAGAACATGGGTTCCCCAATCACTGTGGGGTTGGAGAGAGGTCCCCCCAGTGGGGATAATCTTTTCTAACAGACTTTTAACCGCAGAAGAGGCAGTGGCCTGTCCACAGGGAAGGCTTCGGCCCAGTGAGAGAACAGACACACCGTGACTAAGACATTTCTCTTCCTGAGTCGGGGGACGATATAGGAAACCCAATCTCAAAGGCCCATGAGGCAATAAAGTGTCCGGGAGCAGGGCGAGCAGGCTTCCCTGCGCTGTGTTTTGGACACGTGAGACAAGCAAGGCGCTTTTTGTGGCCTTGTTCCTATTTCCCCACCGATATTGGTTCATGAATGCTACCATTTTATCAGCAGGCCAACCGTTTAAGGCATGTGCGGTGGTCAGGAGTGGGAATCTTAGAATTTCTGGGAGGACCCATCTGTTACTTGGCCAAAGCAGAGTTGTTGCTGCTGCTGTTGTTGTTTTTACTAGAAACAACAGTCACTAGGTTTCCAGTATTATTTTTCCTTTCCTGAGATCAATTTTTGGGCATTTCTAGTCAATTCTTCTAGGTCGTCATCTTGGGGGGCATTCCTTCGGACCGTGACTGACGTCTGGCCATTGTTTCCCTTGTGGGTGGCATTTGGGGGCAGAAATATCAGTGAGGGTTTTCTCTAGGCTCGAGGAGGCCTCGAGTTTGATGTGCCCAGGGATCTTAATCATCGCCAAGGCAGCTGGCAACAGTATGGTGCCCGGTAGATTTTGGCAGAGCCATTGAAGATCTTCTTTTTCCATTAAAGGCAAGGAACCCTTGCTGTCCCCATAGCATCCCAGAGCCATGGCTACCCCAGCAGACCGCCGGCGTTCTGTATAAATGTTTGCGGTTTCAACTGCAGTTAGAGAAGGAGCCCACGTCAGTTATCTAATTCAGCCCGTTGGGCCAACGTAGCCAAAGGGAGAGGTGCTTTCTTCACGACGTCAGAAGGAGTGACAGTAGCACCCCCTGCACCGTACTTACCATTTTCACCCTTGAAATGAGAACCAGCATGAAACCATGAAACATACGCATTGATCGGAGGGACTTCCCGTCGATTGGTATGGGAACTCGAAAGGTGCTCTGTCAGCACTGAGCAGACACACCGGGAGGGGGTGTGAAGGATGGAGGTTTTCACAGGGAGAAAGAGTGGTGAGTCACGTGGTCAGGCTGCACCCTTCGTAAGTGGCAGAGCCTGCATCCGAACCCAGGGTCTCTGGTTCCAAAGGCAACAGCTTAACCATTATTCTATATGTCCCTTCTTAGATTTTCGACGTTTAGGTAATGTCAAAAAAAAAAAAATGATGAAATAAGAGTTAGTATAAGCAGGCTATTGAGAAGCACGGCAGTAAAGACCTGAGGAAACAGCTATAAAGGATTTAAAAATAGTCACCTCTCGGGGTGCAGCAAGGGGGCTTGCTGCGGTTTTTGTTTTACTCTAATATTTTAAAAATTATTTTTCATGCATTATTATTTTTTTAATTAAACGACAAATCACATCAAGCAAAAGAACCTCCAAAGGGACCCCCAACCTCCTCCCCCGAGGCAAGCCTCTCTGGCCAGCGTCCTGTGACGTCCTGACCTGTCTGTGCCCACTCACGCGGGGGCTGCGCACCACCCACGGGTCTCCCTCTGCTTCCCTCCCCTTAACAACCTGCCTCGGAGACGGCTCCCATTGGGACACGGGGGGATCTCTCTGCTGTTCCTCTGCACGGTTGTGGCTGAAATCAGGCTGGGTCTCCCAGATGCAGGGGCCCTAGATGAGTCTTCCTCCTGTGCCTGAAGACCCCCATGAAGCCAGCCACCAAGACATGGGAGCAGAGTCATCAGGCCCAGTGGCCTCTCATCCCAGGCGGAGCTCAGATGCCCAACCCAGAGGGACAGATCCTGCCTAAGTCACCACCCGCTGTTGGCACAGGCCCACGGGGGATCTAGGAGAAGGTAAAGTGATAGGCCAGGTGGTTCTGGGCACCAGGGCCTCCCTGCCCCCTTCTCATGTTGTGGGTCATCTAGTCACCCTTGTCTTCTGATTTCTATGTGCCACAGAGATGCCCAGTGCCTCGCTGGTTAAATGGTACACTGGGATACCGGCCGGCCAAGTGCCCGTCAGTCCCTCCCAGCCTCCCCCAGGATGTCCCTCGGGGCGGGCCAGCCTCCCCCCTGCCCTCCACGCTGTCCTTTCTCCAGCGCCTGCAGCCGCTCAGTGTTGGGGAAGCTGAGTCTGGCTGAAGTCCCCAAGGTGCCCACTCTGAGCCCAGAAGGAGGAGGACCAGGGTGGAGCAAGTTGAATTTCCTTTCCATTGAAAGAAAAGAAAAGAAAAGAAAAGAAAAGAAAGAAAAGAAAAGAAAAGAAAAGAACCCACCAAGTCAATATTTTTAGGTGCCAGCTGAGAAGTTGCTTCTTCTGCACAGGGTCTTCCTTGTCTGCGGGGTGGCGGGGTGGCGGCGGTCCCTGGGCTGGATCGGGACAGAGGCTGACATCTGGTTTTAAGTGAGGGGCCTGCTTTTCCCACCCACTCAACCAGTAGGTTTGCCTGGAGCTCCAGAAGGGAGCTTTCAGGAAATTGGTGGCAATTTGAACCCCGGCTCCTTCTGGCCTCTGGACTTCATTCCGTCCCAGACCACCCAAGCGGCTGGCACATACCATGAGTGGGCTGAGCTCTGTCTGGAAGCTGCATCCGGAAGATACTCCAAAGCTACAGCCAGGGCCATATGTCAACCTGTGTTTCCCTGTGTCCAACAGGGCCCTTTGCAAGGAGGTACTACAGGTAATCTGCAGCCAACCTATGTGGAGGGTCACCTTTGTCTCCCAAGGCAGCTGGGAAGGATGCAGGGACACCAGCAAAAGCCCAGAGAGAAGCTCTGCCTCTCCTTGGGGACTCTGGGCACCAGGCGTAACTGGGGGAGGTGGGGCATGCAGATGTGCTGAGACCTGGGCACACAGGCAAAGCCACTGCAGAGGAGAAGAGCCCCCACCCGGGCCGGGCTGCCGAACAGACAGCTTTGTAGATGAATCCCCCTCTGCAGCCACGATCCTCGTGGTGAAGAGAGCACCTGGAGAAGGCCTGGGCCTTCAAGGGGCTTCCAGGTCACTACGTAGAGTAGATCTTCCTGGGCCCAGCGTCCCCAGGGGAGCTGCCTCCCACCAAAGCCTCCAGAACCCGAGAGCAGCAGCTCCGGTGCCTGTGGCTCCCAGAGGACAGACCGAGGCCCAGAGACAGGACAGGGCTGTCCCCATGTCCCGCTCCAGGGCTTTCCTCTCAGGTGCTCCCAGCTGAAGCACCCCTCATTGAGAAGTGTTTGCGATGCCCCTCAGGGTGGGTGGTTGCCCCCACCAGGTGTTCTCACAGCTCCCAGCCAGCCTGCGATCGCCTGGGTCCTTGTCTCTTGCCCCCAGCAGAGTCGTGGCCCTGGGCTGGGTCCTCCTCTGTCCTGGGTCCTATTTATCCCAAAGCCAAGCCCAGTACCTAGCACACGGTAAGTGCTCAGTAAATACTGAGGGGTGACAGGAAGTCAACTGGCAGCATTTCCTGAACACATCATCTGTGACCGCCCCCCGCCCCCACCCCTCCCGGCCAACTTTGCCCGGAGTCCCGCTTCCCCACCCGGATCTCTCAAGACACAGGCAGCTCCGGAGCCCACCTTGTCAGGTGCTTGCTAGACTACCATTTCCTGAGTGCAGGGCCAGGTCTCAGTCACCCTCGTGTAAGACAGAGCCCCTCAGACGTGAGGACACGAAAGACTTGCAGCTAACTGTCGCGTGAACAGACCTGGTGAGCACACCCATGCCCCTGCTTGTGCAGTGGCCCGTACCAAGGGTGCCTTCGTGAGGGCCACACTGAGCTCCTTCCCAGAAAAGAAGGTTCGTCATCCAGGTGACAGAGAAGGAAACTGAGCTCAGTGGGGACATCGAGCTGTTGCCCACAGCTAACCAGCGCAGCCAGCGTTGGAATCCGGAGTTCGACTCTTACCCTCACAACATGCTGCCCTGCAGAGGCCCAGAGGCCACAAACAGTAGGGGTCCTGAGTCCTAGCTCCCAGCATCCTACAGAGGGGGTGGAAGATGTGCCCCAGGCTAAGTCGAGCACCATGGCTGTTTGGACAAGCCTCGGGTCTGAAAGGAAATCGCTCTTGGCAGGAGCCCGTCTGGGAGCGGGCGCGGGCGGTGTGGGCAGAGCTGGAGCCTGGACCTCATGGAGCTGGGGGGAAGGAACAGTACTGGAACCCCAAGGGACAGACAGACACACAGGGAGGCTGGGCTGCCTGGGCACTCTGCCCTTCCTTCGGGAACGCGGCTGGTCTGGGCGACCCTTCACGGCTAGGGCGATAAGTTACCCACCCCAGTCTAGTCCTGCTGCTGGATCCAACAGGAGCCAGGGCCAAGGGAGCCAGGGCTGTGCCCATGCAGACCGAGCTCCGGGGGCCCAGAACCGGGGGGGGGGGGCAGGATGGAGAGGGGAGTAAAAAGATGGAGGATGGGCAAGCAGAAGATGCCCTGCTGGGGCACCTTCTCTCCCTGACCCTCTCTGTGGCTGGGGGTGGGGTGGCGGGGGGCTGCTGGCATCTGCCTTCCTTATGGAGAAGGGTGGGAACAGTAACCAGAGATGGGGGAGGGGTACTGGGAAGGTCAATGCCTCTCTACACAATCTAGGCTCCAGGGGTCAGGGCCTGTGATGGCCTCCTTCTCTCTCCAGACTTGAACACGGATAAATAAACGTTGACAGGAACAGATGAAGCTATCGCAGAGCCTGGTGCACAGGGCATAGGTGTGTTCAGTTCCTCCTGGGCAGTGAGTGGGTCCCGGGTCCCACCCTTGGGCATAGACACTGATGCTCCACGCCCTAGACTTTGGGAACAACTGGGGGACAAGCTCTGCTTCCCTTCCCGGACACGGAGCACTGAACTCTCTCACGCCACACAAACCTCTTTCTCCAGGGCGTGCTGGCCAAGTGTCCCGAAGATCTGGCCCTGGGAAGAGCCAGAGGGCCAAGTTGCTGGACTGGGGACATCCCTGAAGGGAGGTGCTGAGTGAATTCTGGGGTGTGCAGGGGGAGGGGAGGGAGGGGAGGCCTGGAGACTGCCAAGGGGGCGAAGAAAAGGGCTAAGGGAACAGCAACAAAGAAGTCCCTTTTTAGGAAAAACAGAGCCTATCTGTGAGTCACCGGGGCATTCTTTCTCAGGAAACTCTCCACCAGGGGGCTGTCCCAGGGTGGTGGCAGAGGGCAATGGTGTGACTTGGGCTGACATGGCCTTGGAGAGGAGGCTGCAGCCAGACCCCGGCCCACAACTGCCTCCATGTCCCCCGAGGTCTGGCCCAGGGGGCCTCCCATCCTGGGAACCCCCGGTCAACCTCTGCACTGCTCACAGCTGACTGTTGGCGTTCTGGCAGGCTTGGAAGATCGCTCACTACAAGATATGGACAATGGCACCCTCCAGCATCCCTGGTCCTTGTGCCCCAGCTTAGGCTCCCATGGCAAACCCCCACCCCTCCCGTGGCAGCACATTGTCATAATATTTGCAAGGAATCAAACCCTGGCTAAGAATGCGGAGGCTGTGGTGGCCCTGGAATTTCTGAGGCACTGGGAGTAATTTTAGCAGAAGGCTGCTGGGGAGCCAAGGAAAGCACCGCGACCCGTGTTTATTTTTGCGTGCGCGACCGCATGTCGTGGGCACGTCCCCTCCCGTCTCTCTCTACCTCCGCTTTCAAGCCTGGTGGTGGGTGTCGGAGCAGACGGCCTGCCGAACTCCGGTGGTAAACATTTTGGGTTTGGGTTTCTTGGGGGATGACTTGCTTCTGGAATAACTCGATGATTAGAAAAACTTTCGGGTGGATGTTCCCTTCCCCGGAACACAGAATAACAACTGCTAAAATTGTTATTTCTATTAACCAGACTGCCCTGGTTTCTCAGGGCCGGCGAGCATCGAGTGGAGGAGAGTTTGAAGCTGTTGACACGCACGCAGCCAGTGTGGCAGACCCTGAGGGTCTGGGGCCGGTATCTGCTCCTGTGGGGAGGAACCCGAGGGATTGGTGCAACACGCCAGGAATGGACAGCCACCCCCCACACCCTTGTCCAGTGACTGGTTCTGAGACAGGCCCTACCTCTCATTCCCACAAGGGAGGGCTCTGAGGGCAGGAATCTGATTAGAAAAGGGAGTAGACTGCTTTTCATGAAGTTGCAGGAGCAGAGCACTCGACAAAGACTGAGGAACTCTCAACTGCTCATGGCCAAGAACTGGGGGAGGGAAGGCTGGTGGGGGGGAGGTAGGGAGGGGACTCTCCAGGCCCCCCCCTGGTGCTGCCACCACAGGGATCCAGGCTGGACCCAACGAAGTCCACCCAGGGAGTCCCGGGCAGAGCCGTGAGCCTGATGCTATCTCCTCCTGTGGCATCTTGGGCCTTCCAGAGGCTTGTGAGCTGCTGGCCACATCCCCTTGCAGGACAGGCTGTCTGCACAAGGCCGGCAACACAGGGCAGAGTGGCCAGATTAAGCACAGGACACCCAGGTAAAGTTGAATTTCAAATAAACAACAGATAACGTTTTAGTGTAAGGATGTCCCAAACGTGGCATGGGATATACTTCTACTTGGGAGTATATTTCTGTTCTTTAGCTGAGACTCAAATATAACTGGGCATCCTGTAGATTTATTTGCTAAATCTCACGCCCCTAATGCAAGGGGAGCTGCGCTCAGCTTCCGGGGTTAGAGGCATCCTGCTCCTCCGAGTCCAGCTCTGCTGAAGCGACTCCCATGCGGGCCCCTCCAAGGAGGGGGCCTCTCGGATCTAGTTTGAGTTGGGTTTCTGTCTCCTGTAACCAAGGGAGTCCTGGTTAAAATAGCAGGTAGCAGCCACGATTCGGAAACAAAGTGGCATATGCCCTGGAAATCCCGGGGTTTGGGAACCCAAAGTGCCGAACAGGAGCTCTAGGACTCCTGAAAGAGGACGGTGGGCCTGGCACCCTGGCCTCCCTCTGGCTCAGGGCCGCTTCTTCGTGTCTCTCTGTCACGTCCTCGAGCACGTGGCCAGAGCTGACCCACCATTCACACCTCTCTGCTGACCTATTGCTTTTCCAGCCTCATCCTGTGTCTTCTAAACTCTCCCTTGAGGACTCAGGAGAACAAGAAGCATAAACTCCATGAGGACAGGGCCTGTGGTCCGTGTGGGACCCTGGATTGGAACAGAGACAACCCCGAATCAGCAGCTGATCAGTATCCAAACTACCTGCTCCTTCTCTGGGCCTGGCTCTGAGGCTGGGCTGTGCAGGGCTGTGTGGTCAGCCTGCCCATCCACAGTGCAGGTGGGCAAACGGACATATCCAGCACGCAATGAAGGTCCAGCAGCCCCGAGAGAGGCACGGAGGGGGAGGGTGCACATCTGGGAAACACCCTCCCTCTTCCAGGAGAAGGTGAGTTTGGGCATCAGGAGAAGTAGGAGGTGGCCCAATGAGGAGCCCACAGGAGGCAAAAATCAGCCCACCAGCCAACAGGAGAGAAACAATCACGGACCTGAACAATAAATACCAAGATAACAATAGCCTAGCTACAAAAACCCAGAGTTTGGGGGCAGCTGTTGGGAAGCTGTGTGAGAGCCGATGTCCACACCTATCAAAGTCAAGAGACCCCCAATAGAAACGGGGGCACGAAGTTAAAAAACCACATTAAAAACTATGAAGGACTCCAGCCATTAAAAAGAAAATCTTGGCCCGGGCCAGTTGGCTCAGTGGTAGAGCGTCGGCCTGGCGTGCAGGAGTCCCGGGTTCGATTCCCGGCCAGGGCACACAGAAACGCCCATCTGCTTCTCCACCCTTCCCCCTCTCCTTCCTTTCTGTCTCTCTCTTCCCCTCCCGCAGCCAAGGCTCCATTGGAGCAAAAGATGGCCCGGGCACTGGGGATGGCTCCTTGGCCTCTGCCCCAGGCGCTAGAGTGGCTCTGGTCACGACAGAGCGACGCCCCGGATGGGCAGAGCATCGCCCCCTGGTGGGCATGCTGGGTGGATCCCGGTCGGCTGCATGCGGGAGTCTGTCTGACTGCCTCCCCGTTTCCAACTTCAGAAAAATACAAAAAAAAGAAAATCTTGCCCCTTGCTACAACATGGACGGACCGAGAGGCTATACGCTGAGTGAAATAAGTCAGAGAGACAGAGACAAACACCATACGATCTCACTTATAGGTGGCATCTAAAAAATAAAATAAAACAAACAAAACCCCCCAAACTTATAGACACAGAAAACTGATTGGTGTTTGACAGGGGCAGAGTTGCAGGGTGGGCAAAATGGGTGAAAGGGTCAAAAGGTGCCAACTTCCAGTTATAAAATAAGTAAGCCCTGCTCTGGTGTCCCGGTTAGTTGAAGTGTCATCCCACTACACAAAGGTCGACAGTTTGACTCCCAGTCAGGGCACATACAGGAACAGGTCGATGTTTCTGCCTGTCTCTGTCTCCCTTCCTTCATCTCTCTCTAAAATCAATAAATAAAAATTTTAAAACAACAAAAATAACTAAGTAAGTCCTGGGGATGTGATGTGCAGCATGCTGACTCCAGGTGATAATACTGCTATCGCGTATTTGAAAGTTCCTAAGAGTAATTCTTAAATGTCCTCATCACACACACACACACACACACACAAAAGAAAGGAAAAACTGTTTTTGTGACAATGTAAGGTGACGGATGGTAACTAGCCCTATTATTGTGGTGATCACTGCACAATGTGCGTGCACAAATATCGAACAATTAAGCTATACACGGGAAAAGAATATAATGTTACATGGCAGTTATACCGCGATAAAATAATCAAACTTTTTAACAAAAAGCTTGTGTTGCAGCAAGGAGGACCTAACTGACAGCATGGACTTTAAGGTTTTTATTTCTTTTTTTTTTTTTTTTTTTAATTTTTTTAAATTTTATTTATTTTTAGAGAGGAGAGAGACAGAGAGAGAGAAGGGGGGGAGGAGCTGGAAGCATCAACTCCCATATGTGCCTTGACCAGGCAAGCCTAGGGTTTCGAACCGGCGACCTCAGCATTTCCAGGTCGACGCTCCATCCACTGCGCCACCACAGGTCAGGCCAAGGTTTTTATTTCTAACAGTGCTTCTTCAAACAAAAAATGCTGATGAGTTTCCAAGAGTCTGTGCAAACGCCTCTCAAAATGGCAGAGCAGCGGGCCAGGCAGAGCGGAGAGGTGCAGGGGGCTTCACAGCCTTCTCTGTGGCTGCCCCCACCTGCTAGTGTCCTGCAGCCAGCACTGATCTCAGGCCTTGCTCTCCACTGACAGCACGTGGGAAAACCGCCTGGCGTGGAGGTCAGGCCTTGCTTTCTTGTGTCAGCACCGCCAGCCTTCTGAGGCTGAGTGCTGGCCGCATCACTGCACCAGCTGCCCTGGCCCTCTGGGAGTGCGGGATCCAGTCTCTGCTGGAGATGACACCCACCAGGCTCCCCTCTGGTGGCCGCACCCACCTTGTGCTCCACTCCTTCAGCCCCTTCCATTTCTCCCCCCCCCCAGTATCTTTGTCTCTCAGATGCCACAGTCCACTTCCTCCGGTGATGTCCTTCCCCACCCCCTGGGCAGCCAGGAAGATGGGGCCGGGGAACAGGACAGCTGTTCTCAGGTTGCTTGGGGACCTGTGAGATCAGATGGGGTCGTCTAGGCCAGTGGTCCCCAACTCCCGGGCCGCGGACCGGTACCAGTCTGTGGGCCATTTGGTACCGGTCCGCAGAGAAAGAATAAATAACTTACGTTATTTCCTTTTTACTTATATTTAAGTCTGAATGATGTTTTATTTTTTAAAAATGACCAGATTCCCTCTGTTACATCCGTCTAAGACTCACTCTTGACACTTGTCTCGGTCACATGATACATTTATCCGTTCCACCCTAAAGGCTGGTCCGTGAAAATATTTTCTGACATTAAACCGGTCCGTGGCCCAAAAAAGGTTGGGGACCACTGGTCTAGGCCACGCTGTCTCCCAGAGGCCCAGCGACCCTCATGCAATGCGGCCACTTCGCACAGACGTACAGTATCTGTGCTGAGTCCATCCCGACTCCTGGCTCCAGCACTCTCTCTACCTTCCCTTCCTCTGAGAACACACACAGCACGACGACAAGGTCCACAGCCCGCCACACTCCGCCTCCCCAAAAAAGAAGGAAAGCATGAATTTTGCCAAAATGATTTTATTGTTTTAAAAATAAATGTTTACCTTTGACATAGAAAAAAAGTCGTTTTAAAAACTGGATTGTTTGAGGGACCTTTAAAGGTCCAATCCAGGCAGCCCCCGTGATATGAATGAGATGGGTTCTGTAGGTTTGTTCTTAAGTTGAACTTGTATGTAAGTTGGAACAGGTGCATTTACCTATTAAATGCAACTTAGATGTGTCTTGACATAGTATTTATTTTTACCTTTCTGTGCATACAGATACTTAAACATTCTCAAGCCTACCTTGTTCGTAACCTGGGGACTGCCTGTATTTCCATAAAAACCAGGGGCAGTTTCTCTCTGCAGAAATGCATGGCACAGTCTCACCGCTTGGCAGAGGGGGGTTAGCATGCCCACGATCTCCCCACCGCACAGGGAATATCTCAGCTCTCTTCTCCTCGCCTGACAGAAGTCCCAAGTCAAGCGTCCCAGCACAGGACAGACACCACAGGGACACGACCCAGACCGAAGACACCTGGCTCCAGTGCCCACACCCTCCCACCCAGGTGTCTTATTGGCAACTGCCCTGGAGCACTGCGCCAACTTGGCCTTCCCAGGTGGACACAAGGCACAGGAGGGCACAGACAGCCCTTGGGACCCAGAGGAGGCCCTGCTGGTATCTGCTCTCACCCTGTTCTTCCAAATGCAGAGCCATGAGGTTGGAGGACATGCCCTCTTTCATGGAAAAGTCATCGAAAAAAAGCCAGTAGCACCTGGAGTGACACCTGCACAGCTGCAGGGTGGCCTGAGGTGCCCAGCAGAGTGGCTGTAGGGGAGGTGTCAGGGTGGGACACTGCAGCCCACATTCCTCACTCCAGCAAGTGGACAGCAGGGGACCGGTCCTTGTGGGCCACATGGTGACACTGGGAGGCAGCAACCTGCCCTGCCCCCTGCCACCGCCCGGCAGTCTGCTCTGCAGGGAGGGCAGGCACAGATCTCATTGGTCTATCACCACCACCTTGCCTGCCGTGCCACCACTGGCGTTTCCTGTGACTTGTTCCTTCTCTGACAGGCTGCCTGGCAGCGTCTCAACTAGTAGACTAAGGTCTGCAGGGCCCTGTCCGCTTAAGATAAAAATGTCGCTGGGTAAGGCCGAGGCCAACGCTGCATATGTAAGGCTGCATGTATTTTTGGTGAGGAAAAAAAAAAAAAGCTTGTTTCTGAAAACTAAATCGTAGAAAAGGCCTGATGGAAGCGTCGCCCTTTTGGTCACACTGTCCCCAGCTCTCGGCCTGGGCTCTGCGTCCAGATGGGAAAGGACGAAGCAGGAAGGCAAAGTGGGGCGGAGCTCCCAGACCAGGGAGGCCAGCCTGTGCACCCACCCGGAATGACAACCCCGGAGGGAGTATTCCTCACTACCCGTCCGCAGGCGGAAAGATGTGATTAGGCTGCTGGACCAGAGGCCGGGGAGCGGGGATCAAGCACCATCCGTCCATCCGCAGAGGAACAGGGAGCGGGGAGGGTCAACATGGCGAGAATGTATTGTAACTTGCATTTAGCGAGGAAACTCTGCTCCCAGATGCAAGTCAGACTCCGGCTTAAGAGACCCTGGAAAGTCCCTCGGTTCTCTCCTGACAAGGCTTGGTTCTAATGCTTACTCTAGAGATGCCAATTTGACATGGCCTCCTGAAGGAGGGGCCCTCCTGCCTTTCACAGGACCCCGGGTAATGGCCACTGCAGCCAACACCCCCAGGGCTCCCTGGGAAGGAGCTGGCACCGCAGGGTGGCTGGGAGGGCACGTCTAGAACCCTGAAGACCTGGCCTCTACGCCTGGCTTAGAGCAACCAGCCTGCTGTCATTTAAGCTTCAGTTTCAAAATCATTAGTTAAGTGACGCTCCTTCCACCTACCTCACAGGGGTGTAGAAAGGATCAGACAAGACCACATTGTGCTGAACGTTTAGTGTCCAGCCTGGTACTTGACCCCTGCATCATAATGCCCCCAAGTTTCTGACGAGAGCTGCTTCCTCACGCACTGCTATCTCTTCCTACAGATGGAGGCCTAGTCTCCCAGCGCGCGGGGCTGACACTGCACCCGCCCTGGGCCTGGGTGAGTCTGAGGTGCGAGGCTGCAGGACCAAAGGCCTGGGTTCGAGTCCTGACGTGGTGAGCCGTGCCCCTGCAGGAGCCAGGCACGTGCGCTGCTGCAAGCTGGAGTCTGACTCGCATCTGGGAGCAGAGTTTCCCCGCTAAATGCCCTCCCAAGCCCGGTCCTGGGCTTGTGGAACAGGACAAGGTTGGACGACAGTAGCATCTGTCAAACTAGGTATCAACTCAAGTTAGCAGATTACAAGCCGCACTTCTGGGATGAAAAACAAAAGCTGGAGGGGAGCCCAGGCTCTTGGGCAGGAATGCCTTTAGGACACTTGTGCTCGAGACAGATTTCTGCAGGACTCATGCTGTCCAGCGTTTCTTGCTGTGGAACAGCCAGCCTAGGCGGCCCGGCGCTGGGAATCTCTCCTTCCTGGCACAGGGCAAGGAGGGAAAGGGGGAAGGGAGAGGGTGGGAGCGATCGCGGACCATGTCTCCCACCAGACTTTTCTGATGTGACTTTAAGGCAGCAGTTGATTCTGGAAACCATTGGCATTTTTTTTTTTGCCCCACCCCTACCCCCTATGTGCAAACGCTCTAGATAAAGGGTGCATTTTGAGGCAAAACCATCTCTAAGAACAGGACATCCTAGGCTCAGGCCCGCAGTGACTCACTATTATTCAGAAATGGTGACAGCTCTCCCTTTATCTTGGACAGAGACTCTGGCCTGTGGAGGTCCCTTTCTCCCTGGTGTTGCAACCACAGAGCAAGAAATTCCCAAAGAACAGCTGGGGGTATGCTCGGGGCCAAGGACCCTGGGAGACAGAATGTGAAAATGCAAATATAACACAAGGGGAATTCCTCCCAAGTCACACCGCAAAATGGCAGGGATGGCGCACCAGTGCCCCCACGTGGCCAGAGGTGGCACACGAAATGCAACCATCTAGGTGCACCAGCACTTCTAGAGCAAAAAAGCTGTTCCCCCCACCCCCACCCCAGAAAAGGGAGGGGACTTCCTGACCCAGGTACTGTAGGTCTGTTCTGCCAGGGTCAGCTCTCTTAGGGTAAAGAGAGAACGCTGATGTCCTGTCTGGACCGGGTCGCTGGAAGCCAGGGGAAGCAGAATTTTAACAAGAGTGCCCCTGGTTCAGGCACCCATCTCCAATGAAAGCAATAATTCCGTTAACTCCACAGCCCTGAAGAAAGCCTGAGCAATCAAAAGTAGAGAAGTAGATTTCGTGACGCACCTCTTCACCAAGGAAAGCCTTCAGCGTGACACAGACATGTCGTATCTGATAGAGAGGGTGAGTATGGGACGGGGTGGGGGGCACAGCCACACAGAAACACCTCTTATTCCTTGACAGTTATAGCTTTGGGGCGTGATTATATGGGAAGTTGAAATAAAAATTAGATATGTCCTGAAAATTTTGATTTAAAAAAAGAAAGCACTTCAGAGTACCCCCTGGGAGGTTTCAGGAAATAGGTACTGATGGCCCCCGCTTCTCAAGAGCAGAGCACCCAACCTATCTGTGAGGAGAGGCTGCCAATTTATTCCCCAAGTCTTCTGCAGGCACCCGTGGTGACATGAGGGGTGGCAGGGGGCATCGCAGACAGGAAGTGGGCAGGCTGGATGCCCTGAGAGGTAGTGTGAGAAGGGTGGGCTGCGGCCGCCCCACCAACAGCCCAGGCTCCTGACGCTCAGAGCGCCTCTGGGTGGTCCATCACTTGATGTCACATCTCTTTCCCTCCAGAAGTGTTATCACCATGAAAGAAAAGATCTGACCGGATGGATCACTCCAGGTAAAATAACACAGGCTGTTGAGAGTGGAAACAAATGCAGGAGGTCCCCTGAGACGGAAAGGACCCGCTTCAAGGAAGTGCCCCTGGAATGGCCTAATCATCTGTGCATGGCGTGTTTCACGGAGAAGCACATGGGTGGGGACAGGGTCTTCCCTGAGGAGCTGGGGGCACCTGCGCCTCCCCTGGGCAGAGAAGTTCGTCTACTGAGGAAGGGCTCCACACAACAGTCACAGGGTTTTCGGCACCGTTTTAACACCCTGGTATTTGTGGCTGTGTTACTGTCATCGTCCTTCACCTGTCTATAAACAGAGGGTATGAGGGACAGCCAAGAAACAGAAGAGGGATGAGAAGGCCTCCTCCACAGCCGGACTGAGGATAAAGGAACTGGCCACGCTGAACAGGTGGTGGCGGCCACACCGAGGACAGGACAGCAGGCTGACTGTCAGAAGCTCAGGAAGGGCGGGGGGACAGGAAGAAGGGCTGCAGCAGCCTGAGCGCTCCCGATAGCTCCCAGCACACTGCTCCGCACGGGCCCTGCTGGCACTCCATGCCGCCAAAGGGTCCCCAGGCGGGACACCTCCCCTTGGCCCAATACATGCTTCTTCTGGAGCTGGGAGCTCTCATGCGGTCCTGCTTTGTGCTGGTTGATGTTAATGCACAATTGCTGTGGGCTTTTCTGCAGGTGGATGCTTCTCTCCTAACTTGGGACTAGAAGCTTCTCTCAAGCCTCCATTTCTTCCTTGTTTCTGTGTCTGCCCACCACAGCTGGATGGAGACTGTCAAATGGATTGGGACGGGGCCTCTCCCGGGACCTGACCTTGGGGCATCAGATTCCAGAGAGCCAGGGCACGCGGGCAGGTGGCAGGATGCAAAGTGGAGGGGAGAAAACAGGAAAAGACAGCACTGGAGTGAACAGAAGGCGAAGGCACCCATCAGCCCAGAAACGCCTCATAGTCCATGTACCAAACCAGCTGGCCAGAGTCAGGCAAGACACCCGAAATGGGCCACTTCTTGGGTTCATGGCCCACACGGCTCACCAGCATGGTGATCTCACGCTTCAACCGGCCCATGACCAGAACCACCACCTTCCGGGCACGGTTGATGAGGGGCAGGCTGAGGCTCATGCGGTGGTGTGGCCCGATGGGGCTCTCGGTCAGCACGACCAGCGGCTCACCGTCCAGGCCGGTGGGTGACTGCGGGAAGAGGGAGGCTGTGTGCCCGTCGGTGCCCATGCCCAACAGTACCAGGTCAAAGCTGCCGTTGGTGACCAGGGCTGAGATCTCCTCCGCGTAGACCTGGGCGCCCTGGTCCTCCTCGGCGCAGAGCCGCTGGTGCAGGTGCACGGGCATGGGGTGGACGTTGTAGTGGGGCACCCTGACGTGCTGCAGTAGGTGAGTCTGCAGGCCCTGGAAGTTGGACTCGGAATCCCAGAGCGGGACGCAGCGCTCATCCACCAGCCACAGGTGCGTGTGTGCCCACGGGAAGCTGTAGTGCCCTGTGGCCAGCTGCTGAAACAGGGCTACGGGGCTGGAGCCACCCGAGAGCGCCAGGTGGAACTGGCCAAAACGCCGCACCGCATTTGCAGCCGTGGCCTCAATGTCATCGGCCAGCTTCACGATCAGCTCCTCGGGCCAGGCTGCAACGAGGGGGCTGTCTCGGTAGGTGGCCGTGAGAACCTGGAAGTCACTGGGCATTGGAGCAGCACCTGGCCCAGGCACCAGCTGCTCTGCTTGCTGCAGGGAAAAGGCTAACTGGCTGCCGCTGAACTCAAAGTCCAGCAGATGCCCGTTCTCGGATCCTCCTGGGTAGAGGCGTGGGGTCTCGTGGGCCAGGCTGTCCAGCAAGGGGGTCCAGAAGAGCCAGGACGCCAGCAAGTTCTCCGTGGTGATGAAGGAATCCTTGCGGCCGTGGAAGATGTGCGATATGAGGGTGGAGTAGGCGTCCTGCTCCCGCACCGGGCTGTAGGCGTAGTAATCGGACAGAGGGAGGCCGAAAAGGCGGAGCTCCGGCCGGCCCTCCACCTCCTTCCAGCTGCTGGACGGCAGGGTGGGCCGGAACAGGTTCCGGCTGACCAGCACCGCGGGGCTGCCCAGCGCGCCGTGCCC
Source organism: Saccopteryx bilineata (assembly GCF_036850765.1). Classification (NCBI taxonomy): domain Eukaryota; kingdom Metazoa; phylum Chordata; class Mammalia; order Chiroptera; family Emballonuridae; genus Saccopteryx; species Saccopteryx bilineata. The sequence goes on from NC_089492.1 coordinate 287,272,766, forward strand.
GATGTGAAAGACAATCTGCTGTGGCAGGCACCGGCTCTGGGCCCCGGCCCAGCGCTCCTCGCTCTGGGCGCAGTATGCCCGGTTCTTGAACAAGACCCGGACGTAGCCCACTCTCTCGTCCAAGGCTTTGCCAGACATCAGGAGGAAAGGGACGCCCTCCCAGCGAAGGTTGTCCATGTGAATGAGGACGCCTGAGGTGAGAAGTGGACAACAGAGGTGTTGCTCCAGCACAGGGAAAGGAGGACCTCCCGGCCCATTCATATTCTTCCTACCTTCATTGCCAGCCAGCCCCTCCCTTCCCTGGACCCCGCCCCTCCCCTCCCCTCCCCGGACCCCTCCCTCCCCGGGCCCCTCCCCTCCCCGGACCCCTCCCCTCCCCGGGCCCCGCCTCCAGGCACTCACTGCGCCTTGCTAGACCCCCCCAACTCCCGGCTGCCTCTCCCATTATCTTCTCCCCAGCATAGCTAGAAAAGCAGCCTGAAGACCATGTCAAGACACCCACTTCTCCTAGACGCACAATTCCCTGAGGAAGGGGACCTGAACTCAGAGTCTCTGATTCTGAGCCTCTAAGAAGTCCCATGGTGGGGGACCCTGACTGCTGGGGGGGGGGGGTAGGGAGACTTGGGATGTACCTAAAGCAAGGTCACGTCCAGGAAAAGGAGGGGGTGGTGTGCAGGTAAGAAGGTCTGCTGGGGGGGGGGGTGCGCTAAGGCCCAGATGCTGAGTGCACTCCCAATGTGAGGGGTTTTTTTTGTTTTTTTTGTTTTTTTCATTTTTCTGAAGCTGGAAACAGGGAGAGACAGTCAGACAGACTCCCGCATGCGCCTGACCGGGATCCACCCGGCACGCCCACCAGGGGCGATGCTCTGCCCACCAGGGGGCGATGCTCTGCCCATCCTGGGCGTCGCTATGTTGCGACCAGAGCCACTCTAGCACCTGGGGCAGAGGCCACAGAGCCATCCCCAGCGACCGGGCCATCTTTGCTCCAATGGAGCCTTGGCTGCGGGAGGGGAAGAGAGAGACAGAGAGGAAAGCGCGGCGGAGGGGTGGAGAAGCAAATGGGCGCTTCTCCTGTGTGCCCTGGCCAGGAATCGAACCCGGGTCTTCCGCACGCTAGGCCGATGCTCTACCGCTGAGCCAACCGGCCAGGGCCCAAAGTGAGTTTGGAGTCTGTTTCCCACGTGCTCTCCCTGCCGACCTCAGACTGGTTTTTCAGCATCACTGAGCCTCAGGTTTCCTCCCCTTTTCATGGGGACAACAACCATATGTACCTCGTGGGCATGTGCATGTGAGGCCTGAATGAGATGTATATCAAGTGCCTGGCACATAGCAGGTGCCTGGTCAACAGCTGCTGCTCCTGTGGGGCTGCTATCTGCAGTTTAAGGGAGGCACCCTCTCCCAGAAAGCTCTGAGCTTGGGGAACTGTCCAGTGGGGCACCTGCCTGACCAGCGCAGTGCCTGCCCACTGGAAGTGCCTTGGGCTGTGGCCGGACAGGCATGCAGCCTCCCTGAGGGGCTGGACGTCAGCTCCACAAGGGTGAGAGCCAGGGCTGAGCCCAGCCCTGCAGATCTGTGGGCAGGAACTGAACTGAGACTGTCATGGGGGTATCCTTCATCCACAGCGAGCCAGCAGCTGCTTTAAGCTGGTGGGAGGCCAGACAAGCGGGGGAAGGTCTCACTGGTGACTGAATGCCCCTGTGACAATCCCACTTCAAGACCCTACCAACCTAAACCACGGGGTGTCTGGGCTTGGAAAGCTGCTTCCGGCTGGGGCGGGGCAGGGCTGGGGGGGAGCCAGCAGCCCATGCTGGCCCCAGAGCCCACCTGCGAAGGTCGGTGTCCGGCTGTGGAAGCTGCCTGGCTTGTGCAGCTCGCTGCGCACCTGCTGGCTGTAAGCCTGGTACTGGCCCACGACAGCACTGCTCCTCCTGAGGCCCCGCAGCGCCTGGAAGGCCTGCAGCTTGTGCTGCAGCACGGCCTGCGAGCTGCTGACATTGTGGGGCAGCTCCATGGCCACCAGGGTGAGGATCTCGGTCAGATGGTTCTGCAGGATGTCCCGAATGACACCGTACTCCTCATAGAAGCTGGTGCGACCTAAGCAGGAGGGGGACAGGGAGAGGGAGGTGACACATCCGACTTCCCGAGGTGCACCGAGACCCCGACCCACACGCCTTGTCCCGCACCCTCATACCCCAGTCCAGAGAGCCTACGAAAATGGTTTATGCAAAAACCTCAAAAGAAAAGGATTGGGGGCATCCCAGGGTCCCCTCCCCTCAATGAGAGCCATTTAAGAGAAGGTGTCAAACTCTCGGGCTTCTCCAGGAATTGCGTGGGGAAGGCGTGGTCCCAGCCAAGGCCAGACTGCACTTACAGCTACCTGGCCAGCCTCTGGCCCTGCCCCCACCCCTACAGGGTGTCAGCATCACTGAGAGGGCCCGTGCTCTGGGTATGATGGCCACGTACTAGGGTGTGGCTTCTGAGTCTCTGTTTCTGCCTCCTGCCGATAAACAGGGCTGACAACTGCCACCTGATGCACAGATATGCCAGGCAACATACAGGCACTGAGGACACAGACAGATCCTTGCCCCCAGCTTACTGGGAAGGAAGACGGGAGGGAGAAAAAAGTAAGTCGATCAAGGAATTATAGACAGAGATTGTGAGAGAGAGTGATGGGAAGGCCCTGCTGAGACCTGAACAGTCAGCCCTGCAAAAAGCCGAGGAGAAAGCATTTCGACAGCACAAGTCCCGATGCAGGAGAGAGCTTGGCTGGTTAGGGGTCTAGAAACTGAGCCAGAAGGAGGAGACAGAGGACAGGGGGCCTGGGGCCCGGGCAAGGAGGCTGGACTTGCTCCTATGTTCAGGGGAAGCCACTGGAGGTGTCAAGCAGGAAAGGACAAGTTCCGATGTGTATTCAGCCTAGATTCCTGGCCTGCTGTAGGGAGAATGGCTGTAGAAGCAGGGAGACCAGGGAGGAGGCTTTCGCGGCAGTACAGGAGCTGGAGGGAGAGGACGACTCGTTCTGGAGTCAGGTCTGACCAGACTTGCTGAACAAAAAGGAAGAACCAGGCACCATGGGACACTGTGCCAACCAGAAAACGTATAGACACACGTCATCACGGATCCATCGCAAAAAGCATGTCAACAGAAAGAAACACGCGTGCTTCCATAAAATTAAAATTAATTCTGAGAATAGGATGGAAAGTAACCAGAAAAACTGAACTTCAACAAAGGAAAACCATCATTAGAAATTAGAAATGCAATAAGTGGATTTTATATAGTACAAACAGTGGAAAAGAGTCAACTATTAGGAGTCAGACCTAAAGAGATTATCCTGAATGCAAGACAAAGGGACAGAAACAGCCGCCTCAGACACACAGTATGACTCCCCTTCAAAATTCCACAGTGTATTGTTAGGGAGCCACACGCACACGGAAACAACAGCAAGAAGCAAGGGGATAATCTACCCAAAACTGGGAACAGTGAAGGGGAGGACATGCGATAGAAAACTTGGGGAGGGACATAGGAGACGATATAAAACTCTTCTTAAAAGACGGGTTGGTAGGTACGTAGTATTTGCCATACCATAATTCTGCAGCTCTTACTTACATTTTGTAAGCATTCTTTTTTATCTAGTCAATATCTGATTCAGACAAACAAAAAGAAGTGGCTCCTTGTTCAGCCTGCTTGGCCAAGCACACCACTTGGTAGCGGCCACCCTGGGTTCCTCGGCGCCAGTCCTGAGCCACCTGCCCTGACCGGGCTCCCAGTGCAACTCAGGCCAGCTGGACAGCCAGCAGGACCGGTCCTACTGTTCTGTGACCAACAGAACAGCCTGCCCTGAATGCAGCCCAATATGCCACACCTGTTGGGAGTGCCAATGTTGTGGGGCAAGAAATAAAGCCAGGAGCCTTCTTACAGGAGGGCAGGCTCGCCCCCGTGGGTAGAATTCTGACTCTTTTATTGTCAGCTAGAGTTCAGCATCCCTGCCCAGAGTGCAAACCCCAAGAGGGCAGGACGGTCAGTCCCACTATCCAGCCCAAATACTCCAAGTGCCCCCTCTACACACACTGAGAAAACAATGGCCAAAGTCCCCCAGCCCACAGGGCTCTGATCTTCAACGTCCTTACAATACTGTTGAGAAAACATCAAGAAAAAGATAATGATAACATAGTGTCTATATGTCAGTTCACTTTTTACAATAGTGATCTAGAAAGAGGTCCTACTGTGGACCCCTATTTTAATTTTAATTTTTTTAGGTGAGAGGAGGGGAGATAGTGAGGCAGATTCCTGCATGCACCCTGACCAGGATCCACCCAGCAACCCCAACTGGGGCCGATGCTCAAGTACCAAGCTATTTTTAGCACCTAAGGCAGATGCACTCCAACCAAGCTATCCTCAGTGCCCAGGGCCTTGCTCAAACCAATCAAGCCACTGGCTGCAGGAGGGGAAGAGAGAGAAAGGGGGTAGAAGAAGGAGGGGGGAGAAGCAGATGGTCGCTTCTTCTGTGTGCCCTGACCAAGAATTGAACCTGAGACATCCATACACCTGGCTGACGCTCTATCCACTGAGCCACCGGCCAGGGCCCCCTATTTTAAAATAGGAGGAAACTGGGGTTCAGAGAAGTTACGTAACTTGCTCAAGTTAAGGTCACAGGCTAGGTAAGGTTCACACCCAGGCAGTTGGCCCCGGCATCAGTGATTTTAGCCCCAAAATATCTCCCTTTGAACTTCCTACCACCGCCCCTGGAACAACAACACAACAGAGTATTATGCCCGGAATGGCACCAAGTGGCATGAGCACCAGGGTTGAAGAAGCAAGTTGAGCTGGGCTTGGGACTGAGGGGACTAGGTTGAAGGTCAGGGACCCCGTGCCTAGCAGGGCCAAAGTGTGAGGGGCACAGGTATGCTGTCCCTCAGGACAGTTAACTGCCTCAGTGGCCGTGAGGTGCTGCCTCATGGGAGTGTGGGCCCAGGGTGCCCAAACCTTCTAATATTTTTGGAGAATATGAAGTGTTGGATCATTAAGTGTAATCTCATGATTTTTAAATGTGCATAAATAATTTTTTTTAATGCTGTGTGTCTCAAAGACAGGTACCAGTGGGCTGACTATACCCTTGGCCACGTCTTCATTGAGGTGAACACCACAAGTCAGAGGGCAGGGGCCCTGACACACAGTTCAGATGACAATGCCTGGCCCGGCAGAAGCAGGCAGTCTGTGGTTCTGGCTGTCCTGAAATTGAGGACAGATGGAAACTCGACTGAGGAGTCCAAGGAGCTATTATAAGTTCTTGACCTCCTCCAGGTACAGAGTCACCATATGACCCAGCAATTCCACAGCCACAAATAGAGACCCAAGAGAAACGAAAGCATATGTTCAACACAAAAACTTGCACATGAATGTTCAGAGCCACATTATTCACAAAAGCCAAAAAACAGGAACATCCTAAATGTCCAACAACCAATGAAGGTGTAAATAAAAAAAACATGGCCTAGCCACAGAATGGAATATTAGTCAGCAATGAAAAAGAAATGACATTCCGACAAAATGCTACAACATGGATGAACTCTGAAAACATCATGCTAAGTGAAATAAGCCAGACACAAAAAGCCACAGATGGTATGATTCCATTTCTGTGAAATGTCCAGAACAGGCAAATCCATAGAGGCAGGAAGAAGATTAGTGGTAGCTTATCAGAGGACAGCAATGAAGGGGCCACAGGGCTCCTTTGGCGGTGATGAGAATGTTCTAAAATGGATTGTGGTGTTGGCTGTACAACTCAGTGAATATATGAAAACCCAATGAATTGTATCCTTTCAATCAGTGAATTGTGTAAGATATGAATTATGCTTCAAAACTGTTTTGTTTTTTTTAAAAAAGCATTAGAGCAGGCTAGTGGAGACGCGACAGGGGTGCTGTAGGAAGAGCAAGCCGCCTAGGAGCCGCAAGGTGGACTGTCAGACGGGCTGGTGGTAATGACGTCAAGCAGGGTCAAATTGCATGGGGCAACACTGACACGCAGACAGTAGCCAATGGGTGAGTCAACACCAGGTGGAGACGGGCTGGATCAGTGAGAGGCAGCTCAGAGTTGTGATATGGAGTGGCGTCGCCAGCCAGGCGGGCTGCCTGCCCTGCCGTGCCGTAGCCATGACCCCAGCGAGGGGCTCTGTCTCACATATGAGAGAGGAACTGTCACAGTGGGGCTGCTGTGAGGTTAATGAGCTAACTAACACTTATCCAGGGCATGGCCCACAGGAACCACTGTTAAATGTTGGCTAGTGTTTTTATTGTCACAGGGGCTGTGAGCGAGAGGGGCCACCAGCCAGGCAACTCCGAGAGCAGTCACCATTTGGAAATGAAGAAGTTAGAAAAAGAAAATGGTATTTCATGAGGAAAATGCCATCATGGTGTTTGTTCTAAATCTGCTGACTCTAGTGTGGTGATGTAACATAGCTGGCGAAAATATCTACAAGGTAGCTGGAGGTATAAGAGAGGACTCGAGTCAAAAATGCCATCAATAGCAAAAGAAGCATTACTTTATAACCACTAAGAAAGAAATGGGGCCCTGGCTGGGTTGGCTGAGTGGCAGGGTATTGACCTGGTGTGTGGAAGTCCTGGGTTTAATTCCCAGTCAGGGCACAAAGGAGAAGCGCCCATCTGCTTCTTCCTCCTCTCCCTCCCCTTTCTCTCTCTCTCTCTCTTTCTCTCTCTCTCTGCCCCTCCCACAGCCATTGCTTATTGGATTGCAGCACACTGGCCCCAGGTGCTAAGATGGCTCTGTGAAGCCTCCACCTCAGGTGCTAAAAATAGCTCGGTTGTAAGCATGACCCTAGCAGGACAGAGCCCCAGACAGGGGTGCCAGGTGGATCCTGGTCTGAGTGCATGCAGAAGTCTGTCTATCCTCACTCCTAACACAAAGAAAGGAAAGAAAGGAAAGAAAGAAAGAGGCTGCTAGTTCAACCACGTCACCTGGTCAATGGGAAATCCAACTTCAGAGATGTTCAAATATGAAAAAAAAAAAAGTGTTTCATAGAATCAATGAATCACAGTAGATTTAAGAGTACAGAGAGAATACAGCTTGGAGAACAGATGAATTTTTGATGGCGAGAACACAGCAGAGTCCTTAAGAGCCCTGTTGTCTGCTTACTATTCATTAGTTTCGCAAATCCCTAAGTGGCCGTTTTCCTATTTTTATCCTCTCTCCATCCTTGGGGAGAAAGCATTTCAGAGGTTTACTGCCCGCTGTGTAAAAGAGAGCTCCCTTTATTCCTAATTTCAGGCTTCAGGGGCTGCATCGTGTTTAGCGCAGCCCATAGATCTGTGGGCTTTGATCCTTTTCTGGCTAGCTCTGTCTTTTCAGAGTTCAAGTGCAAGTGCCCAGAACCACGGGCCTGGTGCCTCTCAGGGGGAGGCCGTGCAGCTGAGCACAAAGGGCAGGCGGGTGGGCGGGGTGGGGGGTGGCTAGGCCACTTAAAGACAACCAGCAAGCTGGGTTTCTCTGGTTACCGCCAGTGATTTGTGTGTGGACTGATTTTTTTTTTTTAAATAATCTCTATTGACCCCTAGGTTGAAAGTTGAGGGTGGAAATCCACTGATGTTTGAGCAAGGATGAAACAAAGCCCAGCCAGGATGGGCAATAGGAAAAAAGCCCCTGCCCCCCCCCCCCACACACACACATACTTGGCTTCTGTCCCAATCGAGTTCAGAGCTCATCCAAGATCACAGCCAGGGAGACCCTCCGCTTTGCCCCCACTCCGGTTGCACTGACCCTGGAAACCTCACGGGGCAGCACCCCAGGGAAGACAAGAGAAGTCTGACGGGATGCGGTATCGGCTAGAAAGTAGACTTTACCCTTTGGCCTCCTAACTCCCTATAAAGTATATTTAAGGGGGGGGGGGACGTAATACTCCTAGAATGTTCTAGAACAGGGGTCCCCAAACTTTTTACACAAGGGGCCAGTTCACTGTCCCTCAGACCGTTGGAGGGCCACCACATACAGTGCTCCTCTCACTGACCACCAATGACAGAGGTGCCCCTTCCGGAAGTGCAGCGGGGCCCGGATAAATGGCCTCAGGGGGCCGCATGTGGCCCGTGGGCCGTAGTTTGGGGACGCCTGTTCTAGAATGAGATAGTGGTTGTGCAACTTTTGTGACTACTAAAAATGACTAGGTGGTACATTTTAAAAGGGTAAACTCTGTGGCATGTGAATCATATCTTAATATTTTTGAAGGTTCCCAACGCACTATTTAAAAATAGCAAAAACTGGACATGACCAAAAGAGGCCTATTAATAGGACAGTTTGTACTCTGTGGCATAAACAGAATTGAACGGAAGTGCAGGGCGACTGAAAGGCATGCATTATGCAGAGGGTCAATATGTGAACATTTAAATGCATATATAAGTGGGAGAGCAAGAGAGAGAGGTGACATCCAGCAGAAACAGACATAAAAGCAGATAGCAGAGCAGGGACAGGTCTTCATATAGCCCAGCACGAGTCACCTATATATAAGTCACGTGGAGCCCAGGGGCTGAGACCACGGCCACTTCCTGCTCTTGCCAGCATAGACAGAGAACAGCATTTCCTTTGTAAAGTATTCCCATGTACTCTGGTTTAACTCTCAAGACAGCCCGAGAGAGGGGCAACGGGCCATCGTCACCACAGAACAGGGACGGTGCTGAAGACTGCAGCCTTCAGAACTGGGACTGGCAACCCAGTCCCCACTGCCTCCATGTTATGGGAGATCCAAATTTTCCCAGCAAAAACAGAGATTAAAACAAAAAACAAACGCTAAAGGCCAGCTGCGATCCCTACCAATTCTTTCTGGGATCACTAAAAATAAAAAGGAGGTTGGGCCAAGGAGAGAGCGGTCTGCCGGGCAGGAGGCTTGGCAGCGGCCCTGAGCTCACCTTGCGGCAGCCCTGCAGACAGGAAGGGGAGCTGCCCTGCTGAGCATGCTCCCGGCCCCTTCTGGCACACCAGGCTGACAGGCAGGACAGCTGGTGTGTGCCCAGGAGGGTCCCAGCTGCCTGGCGGTCAGTGAGAGGCCCTGAACGGTCACTCCAACCCTGAGGAGCATGCACCACGCTCCAACCCCACTGTCAGAAAAGGGACCTCCCAAGCCACGCCTCAGTCCCCTAGTGACCGAGCCCTACTTCCGGCACAGCCTTTCTCAGTGGCCACGATGGGGTGGGGGGAGAGAGAGGGGTCCTCTCTACACAGAATTTAGGTGGCCCAGCCAAGGTCACCCCTTGTATGGCCCACAGTGCTGCTTCAGGAGGCCCAGGGACCCAGGGGCTCCCAGGATACGGACTCCCGAGGAAGGCACACAGATGAGACCGAGGGGAGGTGCTGGCAGGCCAGCAGGAGGACGCTTCTCCCTTCCCGGCCCCCTGTGCCTCCCTTCCCTCCCCCCTGCGTCTCCCTCTCCTCCTGCTGTCTCTGCAGCAGCCTTGATGCTGCAGCAAACTCCTCTGGGCCAGAGGCAGTGGCAGAGAGGGAGAAACGATCTTTCACACAGCTGTGGAGGCAGGGAGCGGGGGAAGCCAGCTTCCACCCATTGAGACATGAGTGAGTGGGGGTGGGGGACATCCAAATGACCTTGCAGCTCATGAGTCTCTTCCCTTTCCAAGGACCTGCAGCAGCTCAGACCAGAAAAGGTCTGTTTCCCAGTCCTGGTTGGCAGCCCCCTCCCCTTCCAGCACTCAGGGTGGCGGTCCAGGCGCTGCTGGGGACCACATCAGCGCCTCCCTGTATAGGACTCGGCAGGGGGGGGGGGGGGACGACTGCACAATGGCAGCAGGAAGGAGAAAGTGTCAGGGGCCAGCTGCTGGGCATGGGAGACATGGCTGGGACAGAGAGCCAGCCACACTTTGCCCTTTAACTTCCCCGTCAGAATGCTGGGCTCAGAACCTGCCTGCTGGCCACGCACAGTCCACTGCAGCGGGCACCGTGACTCCAGCACGAGGGCAGCCTTTCCTTCTGCTCGCTCCCTACCCCCAGCCCGGGAGAAGGCAAGCTGAGGCCCCGGTCTGCTGGGCACAGGGCCTGGTGGCCACGGGGGGATGGTTGCAGGGTTCAGGCTCCAAAGAAAGACCCAGAGGCGACAGCAAGGGTCAATGCTTGGGCACCAGAGAGGTACCAGGCCACTTCCTCAGGATGTGAAAAATGCCTGTCCTTCCCAGGGGAGTAGGAGGGTAGGTGATGGAGGAAGAGAGGGAGAAAGAGAGACGGGAGACAGAACTCACTCTGTTGCCAAAGGACAGTGTCCAAGGCCTCACTGAGCCCAGCAGCAGGAAGTTGTCCCCATTATACACTGCTCTGGGCCTGGATATGCAACTGGCAGGTAAACAGGCTGGCCACGGAGACCCAACCCCTAGGACAGCTGCAGTCCTCCTGGCTACCTCTGACAAGAACAGCGGGCTGATGCCCTGGCTGGTTGGCTCAGTGGTAGAGTGTCAGCCTGGCGTGCAGGAGTCCCGGGTTCGATTCCCGGCCAGGGCACACAGGAGAAGCGCCCATCTGCTTCTCCACCCCTCCCCCTCTCCTTCCTCTCTGTCTCTCTCTTCCCCTCCCGCAGCCGAGGCTCCATTGGAGCAAAGATGGCCCGGGCGCTGGGGATGGCTCTGTGGCCTCTGCCTCAGGCGCTAGAATGGCTCTGGATGCAACAGAGCAACGCCCCAGAGGGGCAGAACATCGCCCCATGGTAGGCATGCCGGGTGGGTCCCGGTCAGGCACATGCGGGAGTCTGTCTGACTGCCTCCCCGTTTCCAGCTTTGGAAAAATGAAAAAAAAAAAAAAAAAAAAAAAAAGAACAGCGGGCTGAGCCAGCCCCTTGGACTGCCCCCTCACTGGCTGCAAGTCCCCCGGGACTGGTGGGTCCCTCTCTGCCTGCTCTGCTCTGGCTCTCTCTGACCCTGGGCTGAAGGCACAGAACCCACCGAGGGAAGCAGCCCTGTGCGCTGAGGCCTGGCAGCACTGGGACCCTCCCCTCGGAACCCACACTCTGCAGGCAGTGCACCTGTGCTTGGTCCCACATGGCAGCCCTGAAGCACCCTGCGCCCTCCTTCCTGGACCTTGGCTGCCGTGTTGCTGTTCAAACCTGGGAGGCTCCCTGCCACAGGCTGGCTTTGACCAGCAGAGCTGCCCGAGACCCGGCCTCTCTTCCTGTCTTCCCTTCTGTTCCCGTCTGTTCTCTTTTCTCCAAAACCCAAAAGTGCCTTTGCTGCCCTTTGCCTCACCCCTGGCCCCGCAGGGATCCTGCAAAGCAACGCACCAATGACATCAGATCCAACGGTGCCCACTGGTACTGCCTGATATCATGGCTCTTCCCAACCCAGGTGGGCACAGGAAGGAGCTGTGAGAAATGGAGGTGGAGGATTCCTGGGTCCTAGCCCGGCCGGCAACTGGGCCGATCCAGGCAGAGCAGGTGCTGGCTCCCCCGTCAGGGACAGCAGGTGCAGCAGGGGCCCTCAGCTCGGCTCTGCAGCTCATGGCTCTGCAGATAAAGCCAGGGTGAGGCCCAGCTCTCCCTCCCGCCAGGACTGCAGACACACACGGGCACAGGCTGCGCCCTTGCTGAGGATGGCAGGGAAAATGTGGAAGGGCTGGGGAGGACCCCGAGACCCCCAGAAGCTCACTGCAGTGGGGACCTCTTTTCTGGTGTAGGTTCCGGACGTGAGCAACCCAGGTCCTCTCAAGGATGGCAGTGCCCTTCGGGCCTGGCTCCCCAAGCTCTGCCTGGCTGTCTCAGCCCACCACATCTCTGTGCCCTGCCCCCACGGCACCACCTGCCTGCATCGTTCATTTTGGAGTTTGTCCCGATATATTCTCTCCCCTGACGGAGCTGTGAGGTTTCAGGGGACAGAGGCTGGGTCTCACTGCTCTCTGTATCACCATAGAGCTTCTAGCTCTAAACACACATCCAAGGGGAAAGGACAGAAAGCTGGAGACCCTAACCAAGGGGAAGTGAATGGCAAAGACAAGACAACGAGAAAGAGGCAGACCTCCCAGCCCCCACCCAGGCCCAAGGGGTCTGACGCCCACGTTCCACCGAGGCACACACTGCAGGGTGGGGACAGGGCCTTAGGCCCCCTGCCCAGGCTGCAGAAGCAGTCTCAGAATGAGCAGGGTGTCGGGTGCAGAGCCCGGTGCTGGAGCCATGCCGCCTGCCCAGGACCCGGCCCCACCACTTCCTGTGGCGTGACCTTGGGCACATCACCAAACCTCAGCTGTCCGTGGAAGCTAATAATAGTCCCCACCTCGTTTGGCTACTGGAGGAATTCGAACACAATGAGAATCAGCTTTCCCTATTTTGGGTGAGAACCGATGCTTTGAACATACACAGTCCATGCTCAAAAAATGTGCCTCGCTCCAAGGGGCCTCAGTGGCTGTCATCCACACAACGTGCTCATCTCCCAGATGAGAGAAGTGACCTGCTGCTGTCACCTCGGGGAGGGCAGAGACAGGCCTAACCCTCGGGTCTTTCGACTCCCAGCCTGACAGACACTGCTTATTCACTGAGTATTCACTGAGTGCCTCCGAGGGGCATGCCAGCTGCCTGAGCGGGACGCCCCAGCCCCTGCGACCTGCTGGGACCATGGACTGGACAGGGATAAGACAAGGAAAAGACTGAGGGGCAGTGAAGGGAGGCGGGGGGTGCTCTGAGTGTCACTGGAGTGGACCTTATCAAGACGCTTAGCAGAGGGTCCCCAAGAAAGTGACAACGGAGCTCAGGATGAAGAGCAGCAGAGATCAGAGGCTCTCCAGGCACAGGCTGCCTCTCTGCCAAGGACAAAAGTCTGAGGGACCCTCACATAGCCTGATGGCTCCAAGCGCTCACAGAACACTCAGAGGAGCTTCCAGCACTTGGTGCTGACCGACTGTTCCAGCATCAGAGGGTTTGCCTGCAGCCCCCTCCCCCCCCTCTGAGAAGCACTGGCAGAGGCACCAGCCGCGCTGCATCTCACCCGACACAGGGCAGGAGGCGGAGCCAGACCACCCACGCACCTGCGGAGCGGGACCACCCACGCACCTTTGGCGTCCACCGTCTCTTTCACGATGATCTCCACCCGCTCTACGTGGTGCCGGTTCCAGAGGCCTTCCAGGGCCTTGCGGTTCTGGTCTCGGAAAGGCAGGATCTGAGCCACGGCCTGGTGAGGAAGGAGACTGGTTGTGCCACTCGTTCTGCTCCGCAAGAAGGAATCCCGACTCCAAGGGAGGGAGGGCCCCGACCTCTCTCTTCGCCGCGCGGAGAAGGTGGTCAGAGCCATGGTCCCTGGCCTTCCCGGCTTCCTAGCCCAGGAAGGACTAAAAAAAAAAAAAATTTTTTTTCCTTTTTTTTTTTGTATTTTTCTGGAGCTGGAAACGGGGAGAGACAGTCAGACAGACTCCCGCATGCGCCCGACCAGGATCCACCCGGCACGCCCACCAGGGGCGAGGCTCTGCCCCTCTGGGGCATTGCTCTGCCGCGACCAGAGCCGCTCTAGCGCCTGGGGCAGAGGCCAAGGAGCCATCCCCAGCGCCGGGGCCATCCCTGCTCCAATGGAGCCTTGGCTGCAGGAGGGGAAGAGAGAGACAGAGAGGAAGGAGAGGGGGGGGAGTGGAGAAGCAAATGGGCACTTCTCCTGTGTGCCCTGGCTGGGAATCGAACCTGCCCCCCCCCCCCACACACACACACACACACCAGGCCGAGCCAACCGGCCAGGGCCGGGACTCAAAAATTTTTAAGAGACCAACCACCACACGGTTTCCAGCTTCTTATTTTGCCAAGAAAGGAAATATTTAAGATTATCTATCATCTATTATCATCGTTTCATAACAGAAAGATACTGTAACAACAAAAATGGAGTAAGGAAAGCTTCCAGTTGAAAACATTCAGGGTTTTTCTTTGTTTTATCATTTTCCCACTAGCAAGTGAAAACCTCACCAGGGCAGGCGCTGGTCTAAGGACCACTCTGGGAATACTGCAGCTCCACACCAGACTGGACAGGGAGCCATGCCCAGAGGGGCCCTCCGCTCACCAGCCCGGTCAGCACCACAGCACACAGGTGAGCTCTCCGCTGGCATTTCTGGAGACAGGTGTCCGAAAGGGGCTCCACGGACAGCTGCAGAGTGGACTGGGCAGCTACCTGCATCACCCAGCTCAGCCCCGTGCTCTGCCACAGGGCCTGACCGGGAAGCATGGGCCTCGGGTCCCGGTTTGGTTTTAAGATCTTGCTACCAGCCTTCTGGCTCAACACAGAACTCAGGGAGAAAAAGGTACTGAAAAACAGGCAGATGGGTGTGGAATAAGGTAGTTAATTCTGCTTCCCATGGCCTGCCCCACAGGAAGCCAGGTTCAGACCCCAGTGCCTTGGGGCCACCGCCGGAGGGAATGCAGGGCACTGCTGAGAGATGTGACCTGGCCCCTGCTGCAGAACTGAGGATGGGACACACAAGAAAACAAGTGCTGGACACATGCACAGGGCCACCCAGACCTGCTCATGGCCTGTCCGCCCTCTTACCTTCTGCCCACCCTCAAATGGACGGACAGTGGAGCTCAGACTCCATACGCCTCCAGGCCTAATTCCACAATTAGTGGTGTGGCCCTGTCCCTGGGGTCGACCTGCGCCCAGCTGCCCCGCTTGCTCCAACCCCGGCATGCTCCAGGCTGAAGCTCACCTGCTTGCCCAGGTAATGGTCCACCCGGTACATCTCCTCCTCCTGGAAAACGCTTCCCAGTTCCGCGGCCAGCTGCTGGGCTGAGGGGAGGTCATGGCCGAAGGGTTTCTCAAGGATGACCCGCAGCCAGGCGCCTGGGCCCGGACGGCAGCTGCTGTTGATGCTTCGGGCGATGTCCGCGTAGGCGAAGGGCGGCACGGAGAAGTAGAAAATCCGGCCGGCCTCCCGGAGGCCCTCACGTTGGACCCGTGCCTCGATGTCCTTGCTCAGAGTCTCATAGTCCTCCGTTGTGTTCAGCTGGCGGTACTGGCTCAGCCGCTGGAACTGGTCCTTGAGGTTAGCGCAGTGGCCGGGTGCCACATCCTTGGGGCAGGAAAGGGACTCCAGCACCTTGGCCATGACCTCTTGGCCCTGCTCGGTGGGCATCAGAGCAGCCCCATGGAAGCTGAAACTGGGGCCCTTCGCCGCCTCATCCAGGTACAGCTGGAACAGTCCCTGCCATAAGTATTTTTTGGCCAGGTCCCCAGTTGCTCCCAGCAGGATTATGGAGACATGTCCCTGGAGCTCCTGGGCCTGTAGGCAGCCCAAGAAGGCCATGCACACTGCCACTGTGAGCATCTTCCAAAAGCCAGGCAGCCTGGGGAAGACACAGAGGAACAAAGAAGGAACAAGGAAGGGTTGGACACAGCTGAGATGGCCATGATGTCGGGATGAACACGGTTCTGGGCTAGCAAACATTTCCTGCCTGGCAAGAAGCAGCCACGTGTCTCTCAGGAGAACATTGCAGTTCCCCAGCTTCCCCTGCCCTCTCGGCAGGAAGCCAGCAGGTCGGAAACCTGCTCAGTATACAGGGACTGTGCCTGGGAAGGTGGGAGGCCAGCCACTGCTCCAGGTGGAACATTTTGCTCCAGGAGCGTGGGAAGGTGGGACAAGCTATGAGGGAGGCCCACAGGGCTGCCGTGGGATTGAAGCGCTCCACCTTCTGACCAAGGCCAGTCTTTTCCCTGAGCACAGGCTGCCTGGACCATCAGAGCAGCTCAGGAATGGCGGCAGGCCCGTCAAAGAGAGCTGGAACTGTGAGAGAATATGACCCCCTCCTGCTGCATCTCTCTCTGCTTTTCCCGTGTCCATGGGACTCTGTGCACAAGATGATTACTAACAATTGCTCCATCTTAGTGATTAAAGGCATAGACTCTGGAACCAAATGACTGAGTTTGAATCCCAGCTCAACTCCTTACCTTGGACAATTATATAACCTCTCTGTACCTCAGGGTCCTCACTTGACATGGGAGTAACAGAGGTACCTATACCCCAGGGTGGTTATAAGAATACAGTGAGTATATGTTTAGGACAGTGCTTTCCCCCTATTAATTACTATATATTAATATCACTATGGGATATTAATAAGAGCAGCAAACACTGAACTTCCTGTACGTGTGCATTAGAGCTCACTGAAGGCGGACAAGAACCCTGAGAAGACCCAGCGGAGTGGGGACCGTCCACGTCGCCCTTCTGCAGGTAGAACAGCTGAGGCTCAGGCAGGTGACGGTCCCCGGGGTAAGAAGGGTGGGTGGGGCACCCGCCTCCCTGGCTCCTGAGCAGACCACATAGCATTGCTCGCTGCAGCGGCAGTCTCCCCAAAGCGGGCCTGACATCTTGGCTGGTTTTCAGCCTTAATTCGAAGCAGCTGACATGCATGAAAGGCGAGAGGCCTCTGACCTGCCCTGAATGCACCCGAGGGTTCGCTTTCTCTGGCTTGCTGCTCCGGACCGCGGTTTCGGTTTATATGTGCTTAATGTGCTCAACTCGACCCCAAGGCTCTTCCCATCTCCGATTTCCCACCACGGCCAGGGCTTTGAGGGCAAGGCAGGGGAGTGAGGAAGAAGACCCACGGGCAGCAGCTGAGCCTCAGGAGCAGTGGGAGCGAGAGGCCCAGCCCTCGCCGGGGTGTGCTAAGGAACAAGGAACTAAGATCACTGATTGGCACCTATTATAGGGCAGGCATCCTACCAGTTAAGGGTGAACAAAAGCCTCTACAGTGAAGCTTTAATCTGGTTATACAGAGAGTGAAATTGAGATTTAAAGAAATAACAGGAACTAACAAAAGGCCCTGCAGACCGGCCAGCTTCCCTTCTTTCCGCAGGCCCATCTCACCCCCAGCAGCAAGGCACCAACCAGATCGGCCTCCCGACTCGGGCATCAGACCCCCTCCTCCACTTTTCCCTTGGCCTCGTCCTCACCCGCCTTGAGACCCATCCCTGAGATGGCCCCAGTTAGTAGCCAAACCGAGAAGAGGACCCAGCAACAGTGTCTGTGCCGCAGTCTACAGGACACCGGACAGTTTCCTCATTGGAGCTCCCACTGGAGAATCACGGGACCGTCGGAGTGGCCCCCTGGCCTTCCTCTTCCACTCTGCCTTTATCTGCCCTCTCCCCCAATCCAGAGGGACCACAGGACCCCTTCTACTTTTTTCTCCTGCTTTCCAATTCCTGTCCCTTCAAACGCTTCTCTTTCTTAATTGGCAATCACCCCGGTCTGGAGGGAAGGAAACACTGCAAGGTCAGCTCAGGAGACAGGCGGCAAGAAACGCGAAGTCCGGAGAACAGCCTGGAGGAGGAGCTGCCAGCTGGCAAGCCGCACGTCAGAGCTCCTGATCAGAGTGGGCAGCCAGGGTTCTGGACGTGCCTGGTACCAGCAGAGGAAGGAGCTTAAGAACCTCAGGGTGCCAGGATAGGTAGGTGAGGGAGCCCCAAGGGCCAGAACCCCCTAGGCCCACCCCCAGAGGACTCCAGAAGGCTGTGATGAGGGGCTGCCCGGCCCTCCACTTAACCTCCTTCTTACTTAGAGGTCTGGCTACAGACCCCTGACCGGCCCTGCACTCGATTCCTGGTTCTCAGATTAGCCTCCCTCATCTCTTGCATATGTCCCCAGAACTTCCTTAAACAAGAGCAAGTCAGAGATACCAGTTATTGCAACAAGGTTGCTTACTCTGTGATTGCTAAACAACCAGGAACAGCTCTTTCCTGAGCCAGTGTGATATGTGTGTGTGTGTGTGTGTGTGTGTGTGTGTTTTAAAACCTTAACAGTGTTTCTCAAACATGCATGTAAATCTGAATCTCTTGAAGATCTTTTTTAAATGCACATTCCAACCCAGAAGGTCCAGGGAGGGGCCTGAGATGCTGACAGCCGGTCCAAAAAGCATACTTTGAATTGCAAGATTCTGGCATACTAAGCGCTGAGTCTAGAGCCTCGTCAGAGGGGACATCAGAATCAAAACACATATACCTGCCTCTGGCTCCCTTTGCCAAGGCAACAGTCCTCCCATTCAGCAGTCCATAGCAAGTGCAAACGTGGATTTTTCAAAACAGCCTGTAGTAATTTAGATTTGCCCATCCCCCCTGCAAAAACTGGTCGCTCACTTCCAAGAGCCCAATAATAATACCTAATGTTTACTGGGCAGGCAGTGTGCGCAGGGGATTAAAAAGCCCGGTCTCCACCTTTCCTCAAAACCGCCTTGGGAATGAGCCTTTGAAGTGGTGCTCACAGTACAGGTGAGAAAACTGTAGGTGGAGTCAACTGTTGAGTTGCAAAGCCTGAGCCTCAGTACCTGTGACAATGGAGCATGGCATTTGCTCAGAGGACCTGTGCTCAAAGCCACTGCCTAGCTATATGACCTAATTAAGTCACCTAGTCAGTCCGCACCCACATTTTCCTCATGTGAGAACAGGGACACCAGCACGTTGCTCCAGGTTGCTCCAGCATGTCCCCCACTGACGTCCCCCTCTCCCGCCACGAGGCTCTGCACTGCAAGGTTTTTCTGAAGCACTTCCGCCCTCCTCCTTGCCTGCTCGGACAGGAATGCGCTGCAAAACAACTCTTCTAAAATCACATCCTTGCCGTGAACCAAAAAGCAGGGAAGTGGCGTTCTAACTGCAGGCCCTGCTGCATTCTTGTCTATTTTTAATTAATAAAGAAGCAAACCCTTCGTGAAAAGTTTGGGCAGCTACAGGACAGGACGGACAGAGTATCGGGTTGTGAGTTGGAACACGTGGTGATCCCTGCCCTGGTCCTGCTGCTTAAACAACCCTGTCACCCTGAACGACCAGTCTTCCCCTGGCTGTGCCTCACCGTCCTCGCCCATGAAATGACGAGATCCCGCAGAGGATCACTACCATACTGCCCTGCCCGTAGGTGCTGTGTTCTCCAAGGCAAGGAGAGAACCCTCTGGTACCAGGAGACGCCACCGCCTTTCTGGTAGTGGCTGGGTGCTCACGGCCCTAGCCCAGTGTGGCAGGCCGGGAAACACAGGACTAAAATACGAAGCAGTGTGCTGATAACAAAGTGTCATACAGAAGTTAAGACAAAACTCTTTGAAGCTTTACCTTAAGTGTGCAAAAGATGCAGTTTAATTTACAACAACTGCCAGAAACATACTACACTGCCAAGTGTGGGGGCCCGAGGGCATCCTGGCTGCAAGACCAACAGGACACACGTCCATGGTCCAGGCACCCTCAACTGCCCCCAACTCCAGACTAGGGGTTCCCACCAGGCGCCCTGGAGACTCACCTTTGAAAGCACAGCTCTGCTGACCTCCACACAGCTGTGGACACTGGCCAACCAGAGGACCTGGGGCAGAATGGGCTTCCAGTCTTTGTTTTTGCCCAGGTGGAACAGGCAGCTCTGGGGGGCACCTGCACAGCGGTGCCCCTGAGGACGCTCCAGCGGTTTCTGGGAAACCCCAGGAGGAAGCAGCTCTGGCCCTCTGTTCCCAGCAGCCAGAGGGCGGGAGAGGAGCTGGAGGTAAAGGTCAGTGGCTGCAGCCTCCACCCTGCCCCCTCTCCCAACACAGCGCCCACACCTGTGACATCAACTCTTTGTTTGCCCAGCAGGAAGGAGGGAGGATTTCTTCAAATCACAGCCCATGAGTTTGGAATTTTTAAAAGAATGTGTAGGAGTAAAACAAATGAAATTAAAGATCCATTTTAACTAAAACATAAGGGGCCATGCCCGGTCCCTCCTATAATCACCACCTCAAGTGTTTTCCCTGCACTCTTTCCTGTGTGTTGGGGCCCATTGGTGCCACCCCTCACACACGCACACACCTGCACACGTGGGTCAGACCCTCATCAATGACCTGCCCAGGGCTAGACTGAGGACAAAGAAGTGAGATTGCCTCTGGGGCCCTTTTTCCTAATCTCAGCGAGTCCCTTTTCCTGTCACCTTTTTCGGTACCAATCTTGGGTCCCAATGACCCAAACAGTGTGCGGGAGCCTCCCTGTACCTGCACACAAGATTCAATTGTTAAACTTTTAGGAATTTTCCAAGCCAGTTGTGAAACATAGACATTATTAGCAACCAAATTATACAAATTTATAGCTAAATCAATTATATTGGGTAATACATACTAAAAACTCATGACTTCCTAATTATTTCTGTTATATTTTACTATTAGCTATGCTCTTGACATTATTTACATCTATTGTATCTGTAAGGCGAAGATACTCTAACGCATGGGCTTGACCTTGGCCAGTGAGCCTGTTTACACAGCGGGTATTGGCAAAGCTACAAACCAGGCTCCCCCACCAGACCCCACCCCCTGCAGAGCTAGTTGTTACACATTTACCAGCACACTTGGCCTATTCTGCCAAGTCTTGATTTCCAGTCAGGACTTTTTCCCCCTAAAATGCCACACTCAGACAACCAACTGCTACTCTGATGCCATTAGTTTGGATGTCTGTAAGACTTTTCATGTTTAAAATCAAACTGACTTAACTCCCAACCTGCTCCAAATGCAGATCTTCCCATTCTCCTTAGAAGGCACCTCTCTCCTTCCTGGTGCTCAGGGCAGAAACCTTGGGGTCGTCAATGTGTCAGCAAATCCTAGTCTCTGTCTTCAAAACTGTAAGTGCGAAGCTCCCGCTGCCCTCACCTTCCCCTGCTCCCCCCGGGTTCTAGCCCCACCATGACTGCCTGGTACACTGCAGAAACCACCTCATGGCCTCCCGTTCCTCCCTTCCCCTGAGCACAGCAGAGTGGCCGTTTTACAGTCTGGATAGGACCATGTCATTATCTTCTGTTCAGTGGCCTGCAAGGTCTACAGTCTCTGGCCGCCCACCTACTACCTCTTGGATTTCTTCGCCTGCTTCCCTGCCCTTTCTAGGCTCCAGCCGCCCAACCTCCTGCCTCAGGGCCTTTGTACTTGCTGTTCTTTCTGCCTGACCTACTTCTCCCCACATATGTCCACATGGTTCAGCCCCCTCACTAATTTCAAGTCTTTGCTGAAATGTCACCTTCTTAGGGAGGCTTCCTCGGCCGACTATAAAATTGTAAACCTCCCACCCCCATGTCATCCCCTGCTTCATTTCTCTCCATAGTATATATCACTTTCTATGACACCACGTGATAAGTATGTGTATTTTGTTTATTGTCTGTCACCTCTCCCCTCAAGAATGTAAGTGCCCATGACGACAGAGGTTTTTGTGTTTTGTTCACTGTATACCTCCAATATCGGAAAGGGGCCTGGCACCTGGAGGGCGCACTAGAAATATCTGCCGAATGAACAAATAAATCCCATCTGGACAAGACTACTGTCACCTGTGTCTGAGCTCTCTGCATGTGAATGATGGCACCAAGGGACAAATCTCTAATGGTGACTTCAAGCACTAGGAAACAGCACCCATTCACAGCAGCTTACTACACGTAACAATACTATTAATAATAGGAGATATTTATAGAGTATTAAATTATATGTCAAGGTCCTGGCCGGTTGGCTCAGCGGTAGAGCGTCGGCCTAGCGTGCGGAGGACCCGGGTTCGATTCCCGCCCAGGGCACATAGGAGAAGTGCCCATTTGCTTCTCCACCCCTCCGCCGCGCCTTCCTCTCTGTCTCTCTCTTCCCCTCCCGCAGCCAAGGCTCCATTGGAGCAAAGATGGCCCGGGTGCTGGGGATGGCTCTGTGGCCTCTGCCCCAGGCGCTAGAGTGGCTCTGGTCGCAACATGGCGACACCCAGGAGGGTCGCAACATGGCGACGCCCAGGATGGGCAGAGCATCGCCCCCTGGTGGGCAGAGTGTCGCCCCCTGGTGGGCGTGCCGGGTGGATCCCGGTCGGGCGCATGCGGGAGTCTGTCTGACTGTCTCTCCCTGTTTCCAGCTTTGGAAAAATGCAAAAAAAAAAAAAAAAAAAAAAAAAATTATATGTCAAATACCAGGCTAAGAGTTCGACATGCATCAATGCCACATCCTATGAGATAGGTACTATTATTGTCCCCAATTTTAGAATGAGTAGCAAGGAAATGAAGGTGCAGAGAGGTAAAATGACTTACTGGAGGTCAGGCACCCCTGGAGATGAGAGGATTTGAATACAGGAGGGCTGGCGCAGCACTTACTCCCCCTAATCTGTAAAATGCGTGACTACTTCCCCAAATGGCAACATGTATAACACTGTATTAGTGTGGACACTGATCCTGCTCCTCCAACAGATGGGACATCAGTGGTTTAAACAGATAAGCTATTTCTCTTGCATCAGCTACCCAGGCTGGGAGGCGGCTCCACACCCTGAGGTCAAGTGTCCCTGAACACTCACCCTGCTGTAAATGGCCTAGGTCCATTTTGCCTAACAGTGATTCACTCTCCTCTGCCTTCTGACGTTATGAAAACATTGTGTCTAAGCCTGAGTTGTTCTGTTAAAAACCTGAAAGGTCCTTCCAGTTTCTGGAGAACCAGTTAAGTGTGAGAACTTTGGGTTCAAATCTTTGCTGGGCCACAGAGTAGCTGTGTGACCTTACACAAGTAATGTAACCTCTCCGTACCTCGCCATAGAGTAGGAAAACAAGTCGATAAGGACAAAATGAGGCAATCTGTATAAAGAACTTGGCACGATGCTTGGCATAGAGTAAGCACCCAAGAAATGTTAGCTCCAGTTTTTATGAAACCAATAGCATCAGTGAAGGGACTTTTCTTGTTAGCTTTTTGGAACAGTTGCAAGACCAATTAAGCACCGCACAGCAGAAAAAAAAAAAAAAATGCCAAGGAACAGCTAGCTCATCAACAGCTTCCTGACCTCCCTACGGCACTGACAAAAGATCAAAGGGAGGTGAGGCTGAGATGGTTGAGGAGTCCCTGCCCAGCCTCTGAGGGGTTTATAATCTGGCCCAAAGAACACAGGAGGACAGTAAACCCCTACCTACGCAGGGCTGGGCTTTCACTCCACTGCAGAGGGCCTTCTCTCCAGCTGTAAAACAGGGACCATCCCCTCTCCTTAACCTCCTGCTGTGGGGGAGGGAGCCAGAACATAGCTATGAAAATACTGAGGGAGGAAACAGTGGTAAGAACCCTCCCAAACAGCCACCTGGCTCCCAACTCTGGGCAGCAAAAAGAGTAAAACCAGACTTCCTGCTCTGCCCCTGGGTGAGGGCCAGACAGATTCCAGGTGAAGTTGGCTCACAGGTGATGGCATACATCTTGTTCAAAGTCCATCAATAAAGTGAGAAGTGGCCGAACCACAGATGACCAAGCCACGGGTGACCAAAGTGTCTCTTGGTTTCCCTTTCCTTGCTCACAGATTTAACTGTTTCTCTTTTACCTGGCCTAAAACCATCTGACTATAAGAATAACTTAGTAAGGTCCTGGCTGGGTAGTTTGGATGGTTAGAGCATCACCCCAAAATGCAGAGGCTGCTGGTTCAATCTCCAGTCAGGCACATACAGAAACAGATGTTCGCTCTCCTGCTCTCTCTAAAAATCAATAAACACTAAAAAAAAAAAAGAAAGAAAGAAAGAAAAACTTAGTAAACTCCAGCCTTTGGATACAAATAACTTGAAAGTTTGCCTAGAGTGGTTATTTATTGAGCAGCCTTGTATCTCAAAGAAACAGTTACACAAAAAGCTGTCAGAAAAAAATGAGCTGTGTGCAGGCCAAACACTGAGCGTTTCTAATCCCAGATGCTCCTAAAATCTACCAAAAGATTAGCCACATAAACTCAAAAATTCTATCAGCCAGCCATACATCGCTTCAGAGAAGGCAGAATTTAAAACATGCCCACTATGCAGCAGCTTTCTCTCAGCGGCTACCTTTCATGAGCCACGGGCCGGTGGGGGGAACAGGGGAGTGGGTGGGCAAGGAATTCTGCCTCATGATTTTTCCAGAATTCCTCATTTCTGGCAAAACGTTCAAATTTAACTGAGCTGTTTTTCAGATCTCCGGGCAGGTTTACGTCTGGAAAACTATTCATTGGATCAGTGTTTTGGAAACGCTGATTGAAACCTGCGGGTTAACGCACATTAAGCAGATCCCAGGATAAAAGCACTGGGTTTCTACTCTTCAATGAATTGAATTCCAAGAAGCCTAGGAAGGGACCCCCTTTGTCCCTCTGGACTCGCCTGCCAGGGTCCTGGCTGCCTGCTGCGGAACCACCACCAAATAGAACCCATGCCCAGGGATCTGCCCCGGTGGACTTTAACAATTTATTTTGCGGAAAGAGGGTGGGAAGGGAATTCGAGCAGGCTCTGGCCCGCCTGGCTCTCTGAGGCTGCAGGCAGGCGGGTGGTGGCGAAGGTGACTCTTCCTAACAAAGCGCCCGAGGATTGCACAGCCGCGCATGGCCGGCCTCCCGGGCTGGCGGCCCGACCTACAGACCTCTGGTCCCGCGCCGGGCGCGCGCACGGCCGCCGTCCGGCCAGAGGGCCCGCCTGTGGCCAAGAGACGCAGACAGAAAGTGGGGGAGGCAGCTTACTTCGTCTCTCCCATCAGAGCCGGCCGCTGCTCCGCGGAACGTCGGGGCGGCGCGGGGCGCGGCGGGCCACGCTCAGGCCGGGGCCCCGCGCATCCTCTTTCGCGGGCCGGGCCTGACCCGACAGGTGCGCGTCACGCGGGCCCGCGCCTGCTGCGCGCGGGGATTTCGCCCGCGGAGCCGGGGGCGGCGAGCCGGGAGGGTGCGCGGACAGGTTCAGCCCGCCGCCCTTTCCCTGCGCAGAAGCGCAGCAAACCCACCGGGTCAGGACCTCACATCAAGGTGGCCCCGGCGGCGCGCCGGGGATCCCCGGGGCAGGGGCGCGCGCCAGCAACGAGGCCCCGGGCGAGGCGCGCGCGCAGCGGGACCGAGCCCGGAGCGCGCGGCGGAGACGGAGGCGGAGGCTCGGGCGAGACCACGCCCCCGGCCTGGGGTTGTGGGGCGGGGAGGAGGCGGGGCCTCCGGAACGATTTTCCGGTTCGCGCCAGTCCGCGGGACTTCAGAGCGAAAAGGGAGGGCAAGTGGCCTGTCTTCTCTTCCTGGGCTCTGCTGTGCAGGGCTGGCTGCTTCCTGATACACGCGTGTGACTGTGTCGTGGAGGAGTCTGGAGCCTGGTTGCTGGCTCCACCCCAGACTCTGGCACAAAGCTTTGGGAACAGGATCCCTGAGCTGTGTGGGTGGTCTGAATGAGTGGCTTCAGTATCTAGAAGTAATGACTTAGGGGTCAGAGAGCACGCTGTTGTCATGCCCCCACCAGACAGCTGTCAATCTCTGCTTATACCCGCATGACCTTGAAGACTGTAACCCGAGACTCAGTTTCTTCATCTGTACCAAGGGTACAATGAGAGAGTACTTGCCTCAGGAGTTACCAGGCCTGTGACGAGTGCTCAGGAACTGGTAGCCTACACCCTTGTGGCTTTATTGGCAAGACAGTACATGGGAAGAAGGCCCTGCAGGGTGACAGTGAGGTGTGTGAGATCACCGGCTCCGCGGCATCTCCCCGCACTCAGTGGATGGTACGCAGGTCCTCGGCCCCACTCCTCACCGTTATCATGCTGTACCTGACCCCCGCCCTGCAGCAACCCTGTGCCCACTCTCCCCCCCCCCCCCCAGTGCTGTGAGTGCGCCCAGGTGTGCCCCCTGTCAATACAGAGGCAGTTGCTTCCTCCTGCTTCTCAGTAGACCCTGAGTGACCTTGGTTTAGTTAAGGCAGGGACACTGCTACACTGGCCAGCCAGACTACCCAGGACCACCTTCTGGACATGGATTCCCCCCTTCCTACTCTGTCCCTTCTCCAGACCCATCGTCCTCCCACCTCAGAGACAGAAGACAGGAGAATGCATGGCTATCTCTACTGAAGAATGCCAGACACCACCAAAGAGGGGATTCTGATCCCAGAGCAAAAGCTTGCAGCAGCTTTGTATTTCATGAAGGTTCCAGGAGAGGTAGAGAGTCAGGAATGAGCAGAGGGAACTTGGCAGTGGCCAGCAGCACTAAGTAAGGGCCACAGACATGATTACCACACAGGACATTGTGCAAGAGGGTTCCAGGAAGGCTGAAGAGCCAAGGGGGCTGGGCCCCACTGTCCCCAAGACCAGGGCCATCTGGGGGCCTGCAGTGGGCTGATGGGCCTCAGAAAGGATTTCAGCCGTCCTGGGTGGGACATGTGTGGAGGGTCAAGGAGCCAAGTACCCACTGGCTGCCTCCACGACTGAAGTGAGGAGCAGGGGTGGGCAGGAGCCAGCCAAACCAGACTGGGGGATACCAGGACTCTTGGTCAGGAGTCTTTACCATGCTCTGTCATCCTGGGTGCACCATACACCCATGCAGCGATGTAAACCCAGGCCAAGGGAAACACAGGTGGGAAAAGGCGGGTGCCCAGAAACTGAAATGAGCAGAGAGGACCTTTCCCACATCCCTATGCACCCATCACAAAGGAGATCTTCAGGTACCTTGAAGGCATTTTAAAAACATCCCCAAGCCAGTTGATTGTAACCAGCTTATTAAGAAAATGTGGGTGTTGACTTGCATGCTTGTGGGGCGGGGTCTGAGGAGTGATGGAAAGGCGCAGAGAGAGTTCCTACCCCCACGCATCACTGGGGTGTTGCGGAGTCTCTACCCTTCTCCCTCACCTTTCCTGCTTATCTCCGTCTCCTCTCGACGCGGCGCCTTCTCGTCTGATCTGGATCATTGCTTCACTTTCTTCCCATCATGCTAGCAATTGGGTGTCATCCAGTGTGAGTATTGCCCCCGCCAAACTAAAAATCTAAAACCCCGTCCATCAGTTTGTCCCTGGTCACGGGCTTCAGCACGGTGGCCAACCGGAAGCTTTACTCGTTGCTGTACCAACAGTGGATACTAGAGGCCTCCTTAGCCGGGACCAGCTGTGCCCAAAATGCTCTGAAGGAAGCCAGAGAAAGAAGTGATACCCTGTAGGGGTCCTGTGACTTGAACTGTGCCTGTCCATAGGGAGGAGGGCGCTGGAGCTCTCTCTGTGAGCAGATTTTGTTTGTCTTCCTAAATTGCGGGGTAGGCAGAAGTCAGGGTAACAGCCTGCTTTGCAGACGTAGAAAGCGAGACCCAAAGTGATGAATGACTCACAAGAGACGTCTATGGGGCTTCTATTTTTAGGCAGCACTCACTCAGTCAGCCCCACTTGCTCACTCTGATTTTCTCCGGTGGGGGAGAGAACAGGTGTCGTGGGTTTTCAGCCACGAGTAGATCTTTCCTTCCCCAGACATGAGAGACCTCCGCAATCTGTTCTTTTTTCTTTTTTAAGCTTGGTTTTGCAAAGTCTACATGAAGTAGCTATGGATTGGCTTTCTGTTGCTGCCATAACAATCTGCCACCACTTAGTGGCTTACCAACACAAGGTATATTATCTTACAGTCCTGCGTGTCAGTAGTCCTCCATGGGTCTCAATGGGCTCAACCCAAGGGATGGCGGGGCTGCGTTCCTTCCTAGGGGAGCCTGTCTCTTGATCAGTTGGGTGTTGGCAGAGCTCAGGTCCTGTGGTTTGGGACTGAGACCCCTGTTTCCTTGCTGGCTGTCAGCAGAGGGCCATTTCCAGCTTCCAGAGACACCACATTCTGGCTTGTAGCCCCCAACCTCCATCTTCAAAGCCAGCACCAGAAAGAAGGTCAAGTGCTATGATTTTTTTTTTCAGGTTCATCTCTCAGACCCAGCTGGGAAATGGCCTCTGCTTTTTTAAGGACTCTTGTGATTAGATGGGCACACTTGTATAATCCAGGATCATCTCCCCGTGTCAGTCTATACCTTCAGTCACATGGGCAGAGTCTGTTTGTTATACAGGCCCTGGACATTCTAGCCTGGATATCTTCACAGAGTCATTCTGCCCACCACAAACAACAAGTTAGCAGATTCTTAACCCTCTGGATGGTCCAGGATTCTTTATGACATGATTTTACTTTTAATAACAGCTTTCCTGAGATGTAATTTGCACACTATGCCATTCACTCATTTCAAGTGTGCAATTCATCAGTTTCTAGTATTGTCACAGAGTTGTGCAGCCATTACCACAATCAATTTAGTACATTTTTTATCACCCCAACAATAAACCCTGTCTGCATTAGCAGTCATGCCCCATTTCCCCCTAAGACACTGATCTGCTCTCTGTGGATTTGCCTATTATGGACCCTTCCTATAAATTGAATCATACCCTATGTGGCCCTTTGTTTATATATGCATATGTTACATACATATATATATATATGTGTATATCTACATAATGTTTTCAAGGGTCATCCATGGTGTAGCATGTACAGTGCTTACTTTTGATTGCTAAACAATATTTGATGTGGATATACCACATTTTATTTATTCATTCATTTGTTCATGGACAGGTCCATCCACTTTTTAGCTATCATGAGTAAGGATGCTATGAACGTGTTTGTACATGTTCTTATGTGGATGTATGTTTTCATTCCTAAGAGTGGAATTTCTGGGTCATGTGATTATTCTGTTTAATTTTTTGAGAAACTGCCAGACTTTTTCACACTGGCTGCACCATTCTACACTCCCACAATCTCCAAGTGTTCTGTTTCTCCACATCCTCACCAACACTTATTATCTGACTTTTTTTTTTTTTTATAATTTTATTTTTTTAATGGGGTGACATCAATAAATCAGGATACATATATTCAAAGATAACAAGTCCAGGTTATCTTGTCGTTCAATTATGTTGCATACCCACCACCCAAAGTCAGATTGTCCTCTGTCACCTTCTATCTTGTTTTCTTTGTGCCCCTCCCCACCCCCTATCCCTCTCCCATTCCCCCCTCCCCCCCGTAACCACCACACTCTTATCAATGTCTCTTAGTTTCACTATTATGTCCCACCTACGTATGGAATAATACAGTTCCTGTTTTTTTCTGATTTACTTATTTCGCTTCGTATCATGTTATCAAGATCCCACCATTTTGCTGTAAATGTTCCGATGTCATCATTTCTTATGGCTGAGTAGTATTCCATAGTGTATATGTGCCACATCTTCTTTATCCAGTCATCTATTGATGGGCTTTTTGGTTGTTTCCATGTCCTGGCCACTGTGAACAATGCTGCAATAAACATGGGGCTGCATGTGTCTTTACGTATCAATGTTTCTGAGTTTTTGGGATATATACCCAGTAGAGGGATTGCTGGGTCATAAGATAGTTCTATTTTCAGTTTTTTGAGGAACCACCATACTTTCTTCCATAATGGTTGTACTACTTTACATTCCCACCAACAGTGTATGAGGGTTCCTTTTTCTCCACAGCCTCTCCAACATTTGCTATTACCTGACTTGCTAATAATAGCTAATCTAACAGGTGTGAGGTGGTATCTCATTGCTGTTTTGATTTGCATTTCTCTAATAGCTAAAGAAGATGAGCATCTTTTCATATATCTGTTGGCCATTTGTATTTCTTCCTGGGAGAAGTGTCTATTCATATCCTCTTCCCATTTTTTTATTGGATTGTTTGTTTGTTGTTGAGTTTTATGAGTTCTTTGTATATTTTGGATATTAGGCCCTTATCTGAGCTGTTGTTTGAAAATATCATTTCCTATTTAGTTGGCTTTCTGTTTATTTTGTTATCAGTTTCTCTTGCTGAGCAAAAACTTCTTAGTCTGATGTAGTCCCATTCATTAATTTTTGCCTTCACTTCTCTTGCCATTGGAGTCAAATTCATAAAATGCTCTTTAAAACCCAGGTCCATGAGTTGAGTACCTATGTCTTCTTCTATGTACTTAATTGTTTCAGGTCTTATGTTTAGATCTTTGATCCATTTTGAGTTAATTTTAGTACAGGGGGAGAGACTGTAGTCCAGTTTCATTCTTTTGCATGTGGCTTTCCAGTTTTCCCAGCACCATTTATTGAAGAGGCTTTCTTTTCTCCATTGTGTGTCTTGGCCCCTTTATCAAAAATTATTTGACTATATATATGTGGTTTTATTTCTGGACTTTCTATTCTGTTCCATTGGTCTGAGTGTCTATTTTTCTGCCAATACCATGCTGTTTTGATTGTCGTGGCCCTATAATAGAGTTTGAAGTCAGGTATTGTAATGCCCCCAGCTTCATTCTTTTTCTTTAGGATTGCTTTGGCTATTCGGGGTTTTTTATAGTTCCATATAAATCTGATGATTTTTTGCTCTATTTCTTTAAAAAATGTCATTGGAAGTTTGATGGGAATTGCATTAAATTTGTATATTGCTTTGGGTAATATAGCCATCTTGATTATATTTATTCTTCCTAGCCAAGAACAAGGTATATTCTTCCATCTCATTATATCTTTTTTGATTTCCCTTAACAATGGTTTATAGTTTTCATTATATAAGTCCTTTACATTCTTTGTTATGTTTATTCCTAAGTATTTTATTTTTTTTGTTGCAATCGTGAAGGGGATTATTCTTTTGAGTTCCTTCTCAGTTGTTTCATTGTTGGCATATAGAAAGGCTATTGACTTCTGTATGTTAATTTTGTATCCTGCGACCTTACTGTATTGGCTTATTGTTTCTAGTAGTCTTTTTGTGGATTCTTTGGGGTTTTCGATGTATAGGATCATATCATCTGCAAAAAGTGATACCTTTACTTCTTCTTTTCCGATATGGATGCCTCTTATTTCTTTGTCTTGTCTGATTGCTCTGGCTAGAACCTCTAGTACCACATTAAATAAGAGTGGAGAGAGTGGACAACCCTGTCTTGTTCCTGATTTAAGGGGGAAAGCCTTCAGTTTAGTGCCATTTAATATGATGTTAGCTGATGGTTTATCATATATGGCCTTTATCATGTTGAGATATTTTCCTTCTATACCCATTTTGTTGAGAGTCTTAAACATAAAATTGTGTTGTATTTTATCGAAAGCCTTTTCTGCGTCTATTGATAAGATCATGTGGTTTTTGTTCTTTGTTTTGTTGATATGGTGTATTACATTAACCGTTTTATGTATGTTGAACCATCCTTGAGATTCTGGGATGAATCCCACTTGATCATGATGTATTATTTTTTTAATATGTTGTTGTATTCGATTTGCTAGTATTTTGTTTAGTATTTTAGCATCTGTATTCATTAGAGATATTGGTCTGTAGTTTTTCTTTCTTTGTGCCATCCTTGCCAGGTTTTGGTATGAGGGTTATGTTGGCCTCATAAAAATGTGTTTGGAAGTATTGCTTCTTCTTCAATTTTTTGGAAGACTTTGAGTAGAATAGGAACCAAGTCTTCTTTGAATGTTTGATAGAATTCACTAGTATAACCGTCTGGGCCTGGACTTTTATTTTTGGGGAGGTTTTTAATAGTTTTTTTCTATTTCTTCTCTACTGATAGGTCTGTTTAGGCTTTCTGCTTCTTCTTGACTCAGTCTAGGAAGGTTGTATTGTTCTAGGAATTTATCCATTTCTTCTAGGTTGTTGAATTTAGTGGCATAAAGTTTTTCATAGTATTCTACAATAATTCTTTGTATATCTACGGTGTCTGTGGTGATTTCTCCTCTTTCATTTTGGATTTTGTTTATATGAGTTCTTTCTCTTTTTTCCTTGGTAAGTCTTGCCAAGGGTTTGTCAATTTTGTTGATCTTTTCAAAGAACCAGCTCCTTGTTCTATTAATTTTTTCTATAGTTTTTCTGTTCTCTAATTCATTTATTTCTGCTCTGATTTTTATTATCTCCTTTCTTCGGCTGGTTTTGGGTTGTCTTTGTTCTTCTTTTTCTAGTTCCTTAAGGTGGGAAGTTAAGTGGTTCACTTGGGCTCTCTCTTGTTTGTTCATATATGCCTGAAGCGATATGAACTTCCCTCTTATCACTGCTTTTGCTGCATCCCATAGATTCTGATATGTCGTATTGTCATTTTCATTAGTCTGTATATATCTTTTGATCTCTGCACTTATTTCTTCTTTGACCCATTCATTTTTTAAAAGTATGTTGTTTAGTTTCCACATTTTTGTGGGATTTTTTTCCCTCTTTTTTGCAGTTGAATTCTAGTTTCAAGGCTTTATGATCAGAAAATATGCTTGGTACAACTTCAATTTTTCTGAATTTGCTGATGTTGTTTTTGTGGCCCAACATATGGTCAATTCTTGAGAATGATCCATGTACACTGGAGAAAAATGTATACTCAGTCACTTTGGGATGAAATGTCCTGTAGATGTCTATCATATCCAGGTGCTCTAGTGTTTTGTTTAAGGCCACTATGTCTTTGTTGATTCTCTGTTTGGATGACCGATCTAGAGCTGTCAGCAGTGTATTGAGGTCTCCAAGTATGATTGTATTTTTGTCAGTTTTTGTTTTAAGATCAATAAGTAGCTGTCTTATATATTTTGGTGCTCCTTGGTTTGGTGCATATATATTAAGGATTGTTATGTCTTCTTGATTCAACTTCCCCTTAATCATTATGAAATGACCATTTTTATCTCTGAGTACTTTTCCTGTCTTGTAGTCAGCATTATTAGATATGAGTATTGCTACACCTGCTTTTTTTTGGGTGTTGTTTGCTTGGAGTATTGTTTTCCAGCCTTTCACTTTGAATTTGTTTTTATCCTTGTTGCTTAGATGTGTTTCTTGTAGGCAGCATATAGTTGGATTTTCTTTTTTAATCCATTCTGCTACTCTGTGTCTTTTTATTGGTAAGTTTAATCCATTTACATTTAGTGTAATTATCGACACTTGTGGGTTCCCTACTGCCATTTTATAAATTGCTTTCTGTTAGTTTTGTATCTAGTTTGATTCTTCTCTTTTGTTTTTCTATCATTTGTTTTTGTTTGTTTGTGTTCCATACTTCTTTCCTCTGTTGCTACCTTTTTTAAGTCAAGTGTTTCTGTGGTGGTTTTTTCAATGGTGGTTACCTTTGAGTAATGAAAAGGGTCCCTACTCTGTTCGTTGTAGCAAACTATTTTGTGAGTACTTTTGCACTCCATCGTCCTTTGCTACTGTTAATCTCCATCTTCTCCCCCTCTTTCTTTTTGTTGTTGTCACAGTTTAAATTTGGTTTTATTGTGTTCTTCTTGGAGCTTTTACTTGTGGCTCTGTTTTTTTTTTTGTTCTTTGTATCTGATTGGAGAATCCCCTTTAGTAATTCCTGGAGTGGGGGTTTTCTGATGATAAATTCCCTCATCTTTTCTGTATCTGTGAATGTTTTTATTTCTCCTTCATATTTGAAGGATAGCTTTGATGGGTATAGTATTCGTGGCTGAAAGTTCCTCTCTTTCAGGACTTTAAATATTGGGGTCCACTCTCTTCTAGCTTGTAGAGTTTCTGCTGAGAAATCTGATGATAATCTAATGGGCCTTCCTTTATATGTTGTATTCTTCTTTTCCCTGGCTGCCTTGAGAATTTTTTCTTTGCTGTTGGTTTGTGTCAATTTCATTATGATATGCCTTGGAGTAGGTTTGTTGGGGTTAAGAAAACTTGGAGTTCTGTTTGCTTCTTGAACTTGAGGCTTTAGTTCTTTCCACAGGCTTGGGAAGTTCTCATCTATTATTTGTTTGAGTATGTTCTCCATTCCATTTTCTCTCTCTTCTCCCTCTGATATACCTATTATTCTTATGTTATTCTTTTTGATGGAGTCAGATAATTCTTGTAGGGCTATCTCATTTTTTTTAATTTTTGAGTCTCTTTCTTCTTCTCTCTGTTGTGCCTCAAGTTGCTTGTCTTCTATTTCACTAATCCTCTCTTCTATCTGACCTGTTCTATTAGCTAAGCTTGTTACTTCGTTTTTCAGCTCGTGAATTGAGTTTTTCATCTCTGTTTGATTTGTTTTTATAGTTTCAATTTCCTTGGACATATATTCTTTGTGTTCATTGAGTTGTTTTCTGAGCTCCCTAAATTGCCTTTCTGTGTTTTCTTGTATATCTTGGAGGATTTTTAGGATTTCTATCTTGAATTCTCTGTCATTTAGCTCCAAGGTTTCCAATATATTAAATTTTTTCTCCATAGATTTTTCCTCATCTAGTTGTGTTACCTCTCTTTCTTTTGTATCCATGATATTCGATTTTCTCTTCCTTAATGGCATCTGAGGGTGGTTTTGTTGATAGTATTAATGAGATTTAATAAAGAATAAAAAGTTAAAAAAAATTAAAAAAATAAAAAATCAAAAAGAGTTGTTTTTTTAAAAATAATTAATAATGAAATAAAGAAAAATAAAATAAAATAAAAATTAAAAAAAAGAAAATTATTCCCCCCCTCCTTTTTTCCTCTCCTCTCCTCTCCCCTCTTTCTTGAGAAAATCTTGTGGTGGACCGTGAATTATAACAAACAATGCCTGTGATGGAGGGCCTGAATTGGGGAAAAGTAATAAAGGGGCAAAAAAAAAAGGAAAAAAAAAAAAAGAGCATATGGACCCACAAAAAGCAAATAAGGAAAAAATTTGAGTCAAGAATAAAATGATTTGCTTTTAGGTGTTGGTCGTCTAAGAGTTATGATGAGAGGAATAAGAGGAAAACGGAAAAATGGGGGGACAAATTAAAAAATTACTATTGTATTTAGTGGAACAAGAACTAGATAATATGGAGAGCCAGGGATGGGAGCACTGCTAGTGAGTTAAAAAGGTGAAGTAAAAACCCCCCAAAATGCCACAAACATAGGTTTGAGTCCCAGATAAGATAATTTGTTTGTTATTGAGGTTTGAATGAGAGGAGATGTAAAGGAGAAAGGAAGAAACTAATATAGAGGGAGAAAAGAAAGAGAGAGAGAGAAAAAAAGAGGAAACCACTAAAAGAAGAAAAAAGAAAGGAGAGAGAGAGAGAGAGTTAAGGGTTTTGGAGTGCAACCCTCATAGAGAGAAAGGAAGAGAAGAGAAAAGATAATGGGAGATGTAACACTTATGGGTAGTGTAGTTCAAGGAGAGGAGAGAGTAAGACCGGTAGAGAGTTAATCGGCCAAATTGGAGGAGGAAAAAAAAGTCTCAAGAATGAAGATAAGAGAAACAAACGAACAAATATAATAAAATGGGATAGGTTATAAAGTCTGCAGATTATTCTTGATTTTGAGAGGTTATCTTCTTGCTTTTTCTTTTCTCTCCCTCTTCCTGGTTGGTGACTCTGTACCCCGGGTTCTGCCCCTTTGGCACGCTCAGGTAGAGGTTTGCAGTTGATAAGTCTCTATGGCAATGTCATGTATTGTGCTTTAGTCTCGTTGGCAGTTGAAGCTCATTAGCATTTATAGGCTCCGACAGTGAGAGAGTCCGTGTTCCTGGAGCCTTTCTCCTAGTCTTTCCTTCCTCAATTAGTAGCCTGATAATCCAGCTATGGGGTTGCTGCTGCCTCTGCCTGGATAGTAAGAGGCTCAAAGAGCTGGCAACTCCCCACTCTATTTCCACTCAGCACAGGGCTCTGGGTAAGGCTCAGTCATTCAGAGCTGCTAGCATAATCAGGCGGGCTTTCCGCCCACTCAAAGACCTCTGGCTCTGCCACTCTGTCCGTCCGGTAACACAAGCGGGCACCCACTTCCAGGGCGCT
The DNA here is from genome assembly GCF_036850765.1 of Saccopteryx bilineata. Lineage (NCBI taxonomy): Eukaryota > Metazoa > Chordata > Mammalia > Chiroptera > Emballonuridae > Saccopteryx > Saccopteryx bilineata. The sequence goes on from NC_089492.1 coordinate 287,308,092, forward strand.
TGGAGGAAACTCTCACTCACTGTCTGCGACCAGGCTATCCGGCCAGCAGTCTCACGCTCTGAGTGAAACCCCCAACCGCAGGGAAAAGTTGCAGCGTTGGAATTGAGTCTCGCTCCGTCCCCGTGCGCGGCTTTTGCAAGGCGCTGGGGCGGCTCGAGATTCCGCTTTGGCCCACACAAAGGCCCCTGACTCTGCCCCTCTGTGCGATAACACGGGCGCGCACTGCCGAGGCACTCGGAGGAATTGCTCACTCCTTATCTGTGCACGCAAACCAGGATATGAGGCCGGCAGCGTTTCCCTCTGAGTGAAACACCCTCCAGCACGGAAAATCTCCAACGTTGGAATTAGTTCTCACTCCCTCCCATGCGTGGCTTTCCCAGGGCGCTGGGGCTGCCCAGAGACTCTGCCCTCGGCCCACAGAAAGGCCTCTGACCCTGCCTCTCCGTGGGGCAACACAGGCACCCACTCTCGGGGCCTAGGAAGAAATTCTCGCCCACTAACTGCGCACCGACCAGGAGACCGGGTAAAATGGCCGCTCCACTTGTCTTTCTTTGTTTGGGTTTGGCGCGAGTGTTAGCTTGTATTGCCCGGGTTGCCACAGGATCAGATTTTCCTCGGCTTGGATCTCCGTGCCACAGCCGTTTGTGCTGCGGCGGCCTGGATCTATTCACCCCCTTTGCCCGCCTCAGTTTCTATATTCACAGTTACCAGAGAAAGCCGCCCTGTTTAGGTTAGTGAGGAAGGCGGAGCATTTCTTACTCCCTATTTCCTTCAGGGTTTGGTTATATATTTAGCCAATTTTTCACTCAATCATACCTTTGGGTGTATTGCGAAGCATCTGGAAGCTCCAAGTATAGGTTTTTCTGTTTCTGGTTGAAGATCTTGTTGAGTTTTGGGGGAGATTTATCGGTATCGCTTCCTACCCCGCCATTACTCTGACGTCAGATCTCTATCTGACTTTTTTTATTCCTGCCTTCCTCATGGGTGTGAAGTGGGATCTAACTGAGGTTTTGATTTTCATTTTTCTGATGCCTCGTGATGTTGACCATCTTGTCATGTGCTTATTGGCCACTTGTATATCTTTTTTGCAGAAATCGAGTCAGATTCTTTGTCCATTTTTCAGTTTGATGATTGAGTTGTTAGAATTTCTTATGTATTCTAGAGGCACGTCCCTTCCTGGATACATCGTATCCACAGAGATTTTCTCCCACTCTGTGGGCTGTCTTTCCACTGTGTTAATGGTGTCCTTTGAGGCATAAGAGTTTTTCATTCAGTCGATGTGCAACTTATCTATTTTTTCTTTTGTTGCTGTGTTTTAGGTGTCATATCTAGGAAGACTTTGCCCAATCCAATGTCATGAAAATTTATGCTGCATTTTCTCCTGAGAGTTCAATAGCTTTTACATTTAGACTTTTGATCCATTTTTTTGTTAATTTTTTATATGGAGTGAGAGGTAGTGGGTTCCACTTCATTCTCTTGCATGTGGATATTCAGTGGTCCCAGCATGCTTTGTTGCACTATCACACAATGAGCTCCAAAAACACCTGCTTGGATAGGGATACAACACTGATATGACCACAGTCCCTGCCTGGTCCAGTGAGACAGGCTCTGACTGACCAATGTCTAGCAAAGAGTGGATCCTCGACCCTGGCCAGTTAGCTCATTGGTAGAGTGTTGTTCCAGTGTTTGGAAGTCCCAGGTTCGATTTCCGGCTAGGGCCCACAGGAGAAGCGCCCATCTGCTTATCTACCCTTCCTCCTTCCTCTTTATCTCTCTCTTCCCCTCCTGGAGCCAACCTCCATTGGAGGCTCCATGGCCTCCGCCTCAGGTGCTAGAATGGCTCTGGCCGCAAAGGAGCAATGCCCCCTGGTGGGCATGCCGGGTGGATCCCAGTCGGGTGCGTGTGGGAGTCTGTCTGTCTCCCTGCTTCTAACTGTTGTAAAGTACCATTCCACCAGGTTTATGTAGAGACACCAAGTCCAAATGAATTTTTTAGGAGTTTATTAAAAGGAGGAGATTTATTAATATGCCAGCCGCATATGACTAACACGGGGCAAAGCTGACCCAAATCGTGCCATCCAGACTACAGCCCTGAGGCAGGTTATATACCTTTGATCACAAGCAGGTTGGCAGGAAAAGGAGGAGGAGGGGAAGATGACACAATTCATTAGCAAGCTTATAACATTCGTCTATAGGATTTATAAAAAAATTTCTATATATTAAAACTTATAAGGTAACACAATGTGAAAAATGTTGTTTTACATATTAAAAGACATTCCCAAATTTTTCAGTGTTCATCTGCTATCCCTTTGTCTAGAGGTATATACATTAACTATACTCCTCCAAGATGGGAGGGGGAGCCTGCATGGCACCAGGGGATAAGTGTCAGTGAATGGCCCATTTAAAGAAAGGGAAAGGAAAGGCTTAATCTCTCTTCCCTTCCCCCCCACAGGTGCGAGGGAAGGGAGGGAATTCAAGTTTTCTTCTACTTCCATTCAAAACTTAGTACAAAATCATTTTATTTACAATATAATGCTGTCGTCTATCCCAAGTTGGTGCAAATCACACACAAGTATAAAAGTCATATTTACAAAATCTCTCTGTATGCTTAACCCAAATTATAAAATGCCCTTTAATCTTCCTAGTAAAAGGGGGTTTCCTACACAGTATGTCTCTGCAAGCCAGAAAATGTTCACATTTCTCTTCCCTCACTCCCTACAGAAAGGAGAGGACAAGAAACCTGACTTTTTCTCCTAAAATATTGATATTAATTTTTCAATTCTTTGGTACCTTACCACATAACTTCGGGGAAAAAAGAATGGACCCTCAAAATATGCTTGTCAAATGAATGTGGGCCCTGGTCAGTTGGCTCAGTGGTAGAGTGTTGGCCCAGCATGTGGATGTTCTGGGTTTGATTACTAGTAAGGATATGCAGGAGAAGTGCCCATCTGCTTCTCTACCACTTTCTATTTCACTTTTCTCTCTTTCTCTCTCTCTCTCTCTCTCTCTCTCCCAACTCCTGAAGCCATGGCTTGATTAGAATGAGTTGGCCCAGGTGCTGAGGATGGCTCCATGGCTTCCATCTCAGGCACTAAGAAGAGGTTCGTTGTTGAGCAACAGAATAATGTCCCAGATGGGCAGAGCATCGCCCATCTGCCGGTGGATCCTGGTTGGGGCGCATGTGGGAGTCTGCCTCTGCCTCCCCTCCTCTCACTGAATAAAAAAAAAAATGAATGTGATGCAAGGTGGGGAGCCAGAGCCTCCAACTTCAGGTGCTGGAGTCCCCTTTACTCTGCATATGGCTTTGAGCAGCTCTGGGAACATTTTCTCCAAGTGGCCACTTTGGCCACCATCTGAAGAGGTGCATTGGTGCCCTTGGGGAAAACTAGCAATGCCACTACTGCCTGAGCCAGATCTCAGGGGGAAAAAATATCCCAAATTTTATTTTGAGGCTGCCTGGGGGGGTGTGCAGGTCAAAAGAAAAAAAAGAGAGAAGACTGGGGAGCAACCGGCCTGGATGTGAACCAGAGCAGGGGACCTTGAGTAACAAAGCAAGAGGCATCACCTGTACTCAAGGTCAACCTCTCTTGCTTTTAGCTTTAAGAGGCAAGAGCAGGGAAAAGCTCTCGGCTGGCAGATGAAAGGAAAAGATAAAAAAGTGCTGGCCGCCTCCCCAGACATCTCTGCACCAGCGAAAGCTGCATAGCATCTGGGCCAAGAGGAGCCGCAGCCTGGGGGCAGCCCCGCCTGGGGAGCAGGCGATGTGTGAGCCGGGGGTCTAGGGGAGGATAGGGCACCCTTGCAGGGGAAACGTGTTGGGTAGCTGGTGCTCAGGAGACAGAGACAGCTTCCTGCCGGCTCGTCCAGGAAGCAGGCACTGTCTGGCTTTCCCAGCCCAGACAGACGCTGCAGTAGCCTGGTCTGGGGCCAGGACTTTGAGAGCCTCGGTTGAGCCAGCCACTCCCACCTGGCTGCAGGACCACAGCAGGGGACATCTCTGCACTCATCAACTCCTTCCACTCCCCAGCCCTCCCCTCTCCAGTCCTGGAGATACAGGTAAGGTGCCCCTGGTTCATTTGTCCAATACTACATGCCAGGCTGTGTGGACTTGGGGGACACCACTGTGAACAAGACCCCTGTTCTCAAAAGAGCTTATGTTCGACTCCCAGTGGGGGTCTGGGTGGGAAGACAAACAATAAACAAGAACATGATGGAGTGACAAGTGCAATGAAGAAAACGAAACAGGAAAATGGAATGGGACATCCAGCTGCCTAGTTAAGGAAGCCTCTCCAAGAGATGCCATCTGGCTGAGATAGGAGAGAGGCCAGTTCTGCAAAACTAGGGGAAGAGTGTTCCAGGCAGAGAGGATATAGCACATGCAAAGGTCCTGAGGCAGGAAATAACTTGGTGGAATGCTGGTGGCCGAGGCCAGGCAGGTGCACATTGGATTAAGACAGACCTTAGAAGAATTGCAGAGCCTAAAAGCATAGGACCATTACCTGTTTATTGGAGGCTCACAGAGACAGGTGAGCGAACAAGCAAAGAAAAACTGCTTTTGGCAGTGGAAGGCACGGGATCAGGAAAACCGCTCCTCAAGGTGGCCACTGAGGGAGTCAGGGAACTGTACCTCACAGTGGCAGGAGAGTGATCTAGGAGAGGCGCTACCGAGGGAAAGCACCCATAGCTTTTCAAAGACACACACACATGGCTTTCTGCCACGTGCTCACGCACTAATTATGCAAAGTGCTTGCAGCTGGGAAACCAGTGAGCAAGCCTAACACAGCTGTTTCCCCCACAGAACACAACTCCAAGGTGTTTGAAAATGTGTTATTATTCAGGAGATGACTGTCATTGGAAAGATAGTTTGTTACAGTCCCCAGGAGGAGGGGGCAGTCCATGCCACCCCCACAGCCACGTGGAGTGGCCCCAGGGTTGGTCACAGGGCAGAGGGAGCAGGGGAAACGTGGACAGGACCCTGTGTTGTGGTTTCCGCGGGCAGACAGGTCAGCAGGCCCGGACTGGCCAGTTTGAGTTGTTTCAGTGGTTCAGGGGCACAGGGGCTGGCACTGACTATCTGGCACCTGCCCTGGGTGATTAGGGCAGGAGGTGAGGTCCCTGAGTGTGCAAGCCCCGTAGAGGAGGAGGGTGGAGGTGCAGGCTCTGGATGGGTTGGTTTGTATGTGAAATGTGCACTCCAGGGTGAATCATTTACTATCTCTAGGAATTGGCTGTCCCTGAGAGGGCACTTCCTCCAGGGTCAGTCAGGCTTCAGATGTCCAAGTCTCAGAAACACCTGGTCAGTACACAGGAGGCCCCATGTTCAGCCGAGAAAGGCTCAAGAAGCAAATTGACAGGGCTCGCCGATGGGTTAGATGCAGGAGAGAGGAGAGGAGGGCAGGGAGAATCAAGGATGCTGCAAAGGAGATCAAGGGCTTAAGCAAGTGGGTTTCCTCGCTCTCAAAACAAGTCTGTGGGGGGGTTCCAGGAAACAGAGCTACCTGCAGGGAGCTTAGACTCTCACAGGGGAGCCCATCTTCAAGTAGGGAGAGCTGGCAAAGCTTGTCAGTGAGGCTCCCTGCCTTACCTAACAGAAAAGCAGCTAAAAAAGCAACACATTGTGCAAAAGGTATTTTAGAAATTATATGTCCCCCATGCACTTACCTTCATTTCAGCAACCACGATTTCTGATAAGCTTTCGTCTGTCCACAGCTCAGGACCCTTCCGTGCTGGAGATCTCTGCTGCTCTCGTCCAGGAATTTAACCCTTCTATAAACTCATTTTATCCATGTTCGGAAATTTCTTCATAGGCATTTAAGATGAAGCCTTTCAAAAATACCCTCTTTGCTCGTGTAAATGATTGTCTTTTCACTCTTCTGTAGGATCTCATTTCATTAAATTCGATGGTATATAACAGCAAGGAGTCACTTTTTTAAGTTATTATTTCGAAATCAAGATTATCAAGAAAACAAAAAACCTATGACCTAAAATACGTGCTCAATGAAAAATTGTCTGTGACTTGATTTGGCGACGTAGGCTCCACGGGAGGCGGGGCTGGTGATGTGTTTACCTCTGTCTGAAAACCACGAAGACGCTCTTTCTCTCTCTCTCTAGACTATAACCGTGACCTGATAAGGGGCTAAATGAGCTGCAGATGTTATAACACCTCAAGTTAACGTTGTCGAGTTGGATGTCACACTGCATGTACTGAGAGGATGGAAGTATCGATTGCTGGTGAGAAATTGGATTGTGTGGTTTGGAGCAGGTGAGAGGAAGGGGGTTGTGTGGTTTGCCCTGCCCTGCCCTGGATGCTGGGTCTCTCTGGTCACATCGACTGAAGCTCATGTGTTTGAAATGATCATATGGCACCTGCCAATAATAGTCATTGTCATTGCTTTTCAGCCTCTCCGATTTCTGTGTCTTGTCCATTAGACTATAGAATAGACACTTTGAAGGTGAGCTGTCTGGTGGCTACTATATCTTATGAACGTAAACCCCTCCCTAGCAAGCAGCACCAGGCTCTCCATAACACATGCGTATTGATTAGATGGGTGAATTAATTAATATAGCATAGTGGTCAGCTGGCAGATTTTTCTCAGGTCAACTTTATTTTTTTACATGTGCAAAATGTCACATTTGGTTGTACATGAAAGAACACTATCAAAAGAGTGAAAAGATAACCCACAGAATAGGAGGAAATAGTTGAAAATAATGTCTGATTAGGGATTAATATAAAAAATATCCTACAACTCAGCAACAAGAAAACTGAACAACCCAACTTAAAAATGGGCGAGGACTTTGATAGAAGCTTCCCCCCCCCCCGAAGAAAATACACAGTGGCCAATAAGCACGTGAAAAGATGCTCAACGTCATCAGTCATCAGGGAAATGCAAACCACAACCACAAGGAGACAGCATTTCACACCCACGAGGATGGCCGGAATCAAACAAACAGAAAAGGGACAGTGTGAGGACGTGGAGAAACAGCATCCCTCACGGGTCCCTGAAGGGAACTGGACTGGTGCAGCAGCTGTGGAAAACAGAGGCTCCTCACAAAGTTAAACAGAGAATTCCTATAGGATTACTGGCCAGTCCACTTCTAGGTTTATACACAAATAGTTGAAAGCTGACTCAGCTCTGGCCGGAGAGTTTGGTTGGTCAGAGTATCATCCCAATAAGTAAAAGTTGTGGGTTCAGTCCCCGGTCAGGGCGCATACCGGAACAGATCAATGTTTCTGTTTCTCTCTCTTTCTCTCTCTAACATCAATAAATACATTTTAAAAAGAAGAAAGCTGGGACTCAGATACTTTTACCCCAGCGTTCATAGCAGCATTATTCACAACTGTCAAAAGATGGAAACAACCCAAGAATCAGTCAACAGAAAAAATGTAGTAGATCAACAACATGCGGGATATCCATACGATGAGATATTATTCCGCCACCAAAAGAAAGGAAATACTGGTACACGCTACAGCATGGATGAAGCTTGAGAACGTGGTACTACATGAAAGAAACCAGACACAAAAGGGCAAATGTGTGATTCCATTGATATGCAATAGCTAAAATAGGCATCTTCAGCCTGACCTGTGGTGGCGCAATGGATAAAGCATTGACCTGTAACGCTGAGGTCGCCAGTTCAAAACCCTGGGCTTCCTTGGTCAAAGTGCATATGGGAGTTGATGCTTCCTGTTCCTCTCCCCCTCCCTCTCTAAAATGAATAAAATATTAAATTAAATAAAATAGGCACCTTCAGAGAGACAAAGCAGAATGGTGGGTCCCAGGGGAGAGGAGGAGGGAATGGGGGTTGGTATTTATTGGGGGCAGAGTTTCTGTTTGGAAAGAGGAACCAAGTTGTGGAGATGGATGGGGATGACGGTTACTCGGCATTGTGAAGACTTAATGTCACTGAGTTGAACACTTACGTGTGATTAACATGGCACATTTTATGTTACATGTACTTTGCCACAATTGAAACAAATTACTAAAAAGGAAAAAAAACCCCATCACACTGGGGCAGCATCCCGTGGATGTGGAGCTGAGAGGCATTTGGCTTATATAGTGTCATTTAACCCAGGTGTCCCCTGTGCCCAGGGGTTAGGACAAGTCAATTACCCTTTTACACTGTATGGGGATGGGGACATCCTAGGAGGTTAATCTTCAAGACTGACACTCGTCAGAGCTGGGACAGCAGCCCGTGTCCACACAGCAAACACCTCAAGGACCCAGATCTTGTCTCCACTTCTCCCATAGCCCGCTCGATGCCACCGCACCTGTGCAGCTGCCGTTTTACTGTGGAGGGTAATTACGTGCTAGCTCAATCAGACACCTTGCCTTGAGCACCGGTCCAGAATGGGAGAAGGTTGAGTTCACATGCATCCCTGTTCCAAGATAAACGACACATGAAATTCAAACGTACGCCAAGGCCTCCGAAACACGCCGTTCCCAGAACCCACGCAACTGGGTGGGTTATGTGACAGTGACGTTTCCCTAACTCTTCTAGAATTTAGCGTCACATGGGTGAAGCCCCAAATGAGTCTATCTGTATTAAGTTCCAGGACGTTGAGTAACGTTAGAGCGGGGCTCCCAGGTACCTGGAGAATAGTTGAATGACAAATAGAACACTAATGAGTGCGGCCCTTGGAACTAGCTGCGCAGGAACAGGTATTTAGAGGTGAGGCAGGAAGTGTAAATGGAGCCCTGATTAATGCACGTGCCAATTGTGAGTCCCTGCAACTGGGAGTTGAACCCTGGCATGTTTTTCAAGTTTCTGGGTGCAGCGGGTGGGACTCACTGAGTGCAAAAGAAAACTTTATCCCCCTACACACACACACACACACTGCTAGCACAAACAGGCTGGAATGCTCGAATTAAACCTAACTCCCCCTTCCACCCCCCTAGTCCCATATAATAGTCAAAATTCCAGTTACAGCTTCTCCCCGGCCCTGGTGGGAAGGCACTGGGGTCCTGTTTTTCTGCTGGTAAGTTTCTCCCTTGCTAGTCTCTGCCTCCTGGATTGCAGAGGGGCAGGAAGAAGCCAGGTGAAGTCTACCCGGGCTGGCAGGTCAGGGGCTGGCCTGGCTGCTTCCTGCAGTTATTCAAAGCCCATCACAGGAAAGACACTTTCAAGGTTTTGTTGTTTGTTTTTATGTTTGTTTGTTTTAATTGATTTTACAGAGAGAGGAAAGGGGAGAGAGAGAGAGAGAAGAAAGAGAGAAATAGATTTGTTGTTCCACCTATTTATGTATTCATTGGTTGCTTCTTGTATGTGCACAGACCAGGGATCAAACCGCAACCTTGGCCTCTTGGGACAATGCTCTATACTCAGCTGGGGGTGCTTTCAAGGGTCTTTGGGGACTCCTTCTACAGCTCACCCCTGCTCTCTTGGTTCCAGTGAAAACACCTTCTCTGGCTGGTCTGTTATTTAACTCCACCCTCAACCTCTGGAGATCAGACTATGTCTTCAGGCCTCCTTCCCCTCCAGGTGGCCCGTTGGGAAGATCCAAGACTCTCCCAAACCCACTTCTGGTCCCCAGCAGCTCCCACCTTGGCTGTCAGGAAAGGAACGTCGCTGCGTTTACCAGGCGCCCCTCCCCACCTCTGGAGTTCCCAGGTGGGTGTTGCACCCCAGGCCGTTGTCTCCCTGGCCCTGGAGGGGCATGGACCGGACCTCTGAATACTCTCCTTAGAGATCCTTTTGCTACCAGAGATGTGACGAGACCTTGATTCTTGTCTTCTTGAGAGAAAGAGTTACATCAGGAGACACAGAGCAACAAGTAAAGGAAGAATTCACTGGCCATGCAGGAAGAAAGTCAGAGGAAAGGGGGCCTGGGAGATAGGTTCAGGGGGTGAGCCTGGGACGAGCTGCTGCTGCCCACTGCTCCCCTCCTTGCAAGTCTCGTGGGGTCCCTTAGAGCTTAGGAGAAAGAAAGAGGCAAGGAAAACTCACCTGCGGGAAGAAAGGAGAAGGAGAAAGAGAAAGGTGTAAACATGCTTCTGGAAGGGATAGTGCCCTGGGACCTCAGGCCTAAGGTCTTTAAAGGTGGGGAGAACTTAGGGGAGGTCCCAAGGGAGGATTAATTAGAATATTCATCAGACGCACACCCCCAGTCGTGGTCTCTACCGATTGGTCAGCACCAGGGCAGGGGTCATTACTCAGTGCAGCTGGCTGAAGTCAGCGGTGGCTTCCCCTCATTTGCTTTTGCAGCTTCTGTGGGCCTGGAGCTGCAACAGCGAGGCCTAGATCTTGTCTAGGGGTTCATTCTGAAGGGAGTGGTCGTGAGAGGGCTTATGTAGGGGCCGTATGAGGCTCTTCTCCTGCCCTTGTTCCTCCTCTGGAAGGGTCTAAAACCACATGACTAGCGATATGGTAGGGGAGGAAGGTCAGGGGAGGGTCTGACCCACAGGAACAGTGATGTGAAAGGTGAGGGGGTCTGAACCGCATGACCAGCTAAGGGAGGGAGGTCACCCTCGGGGCGGGGGTCTTGTTTTCCTTGTTACTAGGCACCTGGGGCTTTCCACCCCATGGTCTTCTGTTGCCTGCCCTATAGGCCTTGCTCTGCTCGCTCTGCTTGTGTCTAACTGCCTACCTTACTCTTGGTCAGCAGGTCAGGGGAAGCAACCCCCCCCCCGCCCCCCTCCCAGCCAGCTTCTCTTGCAAAACACTGACCCCTGGGAAACTTATTTTTTATTTTTTTTTTTTTTTTGTATTTTTCCGAAATGAGAACCGAGGGTGGGGGTTGGGGGGAGGCAGGCAGACAGACTCCTGCATGCACCCGACAAGGATCCACCCAGCATGCCCACCAGGGGGCGATGCTCTGCCCATTTGGGGCATTACTCTGCTGTAATCGAAGCCATTCTAGCACCTGAGGCAGAGGCCATGGAGCCATCCTCAGCACCTGGGCCAACTTTGCTCCAATGGAGCCTTGGCTGCAGGAGGGGAAGAGAGAGATAGAGAAGAAGGAGAGGGGGAAGGGTGGAGAAGCAGATGGGTGCTTCTCCTGTGTGCCCTGACCGGGGTGATTCAACCCAGGACTTCCACACTCCGGGCCGACGCTCTACCACTGAACCAACCGGCCATGGCCTGGGAAACTTTCCTTAATTGCAAATGTGCTGCCTCTCTTTTCTTCTTCAAAGTAGTTACTGAGCTTATAATGCCAAAAGGTCACTTGGCCACAGTCGTCCACCCCACACTCTGGAACTGGTAGTGGGGGCCTCCAAAGCCTGGGCCTGTGACTGACGTGGAGCCACGTCCCATTTTAACATCCCATTGAACAACAAAAAGATGGGGTGCAAAGCAAGAATTCCTTTGTTGTTGTTTAAGAGTTTTGCTTAATATAATACTAAACCTAAAAGGTAAAATATTACCAGTAGAACTCCAGGGACCCATGTGAATCACTGAGTGACTTTAGGAGGCTCAGAAAATTGCCCCCAAACACGAGTCCCTGGTAAGAGCTCTAACAGTTGGTGAAGGTCATTAAGGCCCATGTGGAGGGAGGGTCAGCGAACCGCAGTTCTCCTGCGTGGGATGAGTTTTGTCAGGAACGTGAAAGATTTCTCCAGTGCCCTCCTTCCTCGGTGCTGCAGTCTCTCTCCTCATCCCACCTACAGGGGAGGAGTCCAGGCACCCACGCAAGCCATTGCTCACACAGTTATCACCTCCATGAGCAAGCACCCCAATGGTGGGGCCCCCTCACATAATTTTGTCCACTGGTGTCCTACCACAACTGGCACACAGTAGGATCTACCAGGGGTCTCAAACTTGTGGCCCGCCCACCAATTTTGTGCAGCCCACAGACTAATCAAACTTCATGGATTAGTCTGCGGGCCAGTCTGCAGGCCGCACAAAATTGGTGGGCGGGCCGCATGCGGCCGCGAGTTTGAGACCCCTGATCTAGACGAAGCCGGAATTGAATTATAATCTTAAATTACAATCTCTGCGGAGGTCCACAGAGACCAGGAAGGTATTCTTCAAGGAGTTTACTCTTCTCTTTAAAAAACATTCTTCTTAATTAGATCTTGGGAATAAAAAACTCGATCTGCTGCTTTATTTTATTACTCTTCTGTTATAGTAAATTGTGCCCTTGGTGGGTTAGAACCGTAACAAGTGAAGTCTATAAAACAAAATAGCAGGCACATTAAAAGTGCCTATGTTTTTAAAAAGCGGGCTCAACACCCTCCTGTAGACCGGGTGTCCTAATACACAAGGAAAGAAGACATGGTGTTCTGCTGTCTATTTGCCTACCCACTATCCATTCTCCTCTTCTAGTAACAGACCCTTGATTTTATTCAGTGTGACCATGTAGTTATAGCACTACATTTCTGAGCTTCTCTTGCAGCTAAATATGGCCATGTGACTAAGTTCTGGCCAAGGAGATAAAAGGAAAGTCATCATATAAAACTGATGAAAAGGGGGATAGACAGCAGGCATGTGCTTTAGTCATATTCTTCCCCTGTCTGCTCCATGCTGCTTGCCTGGAATGCTGATGTGATCTCTGAGGCTCCAGCAACTCTTTGGCTCACGAGGCTACTGTGAGACTGGAAGTCATATGCTAAGAATGAAGGAAGAAAAAAGTAGAAGGAGCCAGGTCCCTGATGATACTGTGGTGCCACTATGACATCCCAGGACCTTTAACCTCTGAAATTTTCTTTTTATGTGAAAGAGAAACTTCTATTTTGTTTAAGTCTATTTTAGCATAAAATTATTGACTGATTGGAGAGAGAAAGAGAGAGAAACATTGATTTGTTGTTTCACCCATTTGCGCATTCATTGGTTGACTCTTGGATGTACCCTGACCAGGGCTCAAATGCCATTTAGCTAGTTCTTACCTGTTACATCTGTTACAGAGGATCATGTAAGCACCAACTTTTTTATGTTATCAATTTTGGAAGGAAACCTCTCTGGACTGCATTACATACTCTCTTGCCTTTTTAAACCAAGCATGTAATGAACATAGGGATGCTAGATAAAATATAGGGCACCCAGTCCATTTGAATTGCAGATCAGCAACAAATGAATTTTTAGTAAAAGCATGTGTCAAATATTGCGTGGGGCATACCGATATTAAAAAATAATTCGTTGTTTATCTGAAATGCAAATTTAATGGAGAGTCCTGTATTTTTATTTGCTGACTCCACCGGCCCTCACCAAACAGACTCTTCCCTGCTGTTAACGATAATGAGGTGCACAGTGACTCCGTGGGGACTATTCAGGCGGGTAAGGCTCTTTGCCCTCAGATGCCAAGCTTTTTGTTCTTACCCTCCAATTAAGAATGTCTCTGTCTCCCCTTTGGTTGTCAGTCTTCCCACTACCCTGTCTGTTGCTCCCTGAGCATGCCTGTCTGTCTGTTCTAGCCCCCACCCGGTTGGTGGTGTGCCCTCAGAACCTGTGGGCAAACACGGTGTCCAGAGCATGTGCCCTGGAGCTGGAAGTCTGGATTCCACTCCAGGCCTCCCCTCTACGTTCAGCTTTATGACCTTGGGCAAGTCCTTTGACCTGTCTGAGCTTGGATCCCCACCTATAATAAAATGGGGGTTGTCAGAACTGCCTTGTGGGTTACATGGGCTGAAGTGTGGAAACGGCTAGGGTGGTGCCTGGCCCTTAACTTACTAAGTAAGCACTTAGCCAACAGGCCAGTTGCTGGGCAGAGGGCTTAAAGTTGCATAACCAAGCTGGAGAAACTAGGATCTATGGGGACACCTTCCATGAGTAAAACATGAGCGACAGGCGTGCTGAGGTCTCTGGGAGGAGTGGCTGAGGTCAGAGGACAGAGAGAGCTCATGCGAATCAGCTGATGGTGGGTAGGGAGGGTCTGGTGGCTTGCACAGGTGTTGTTATGTGTCCCCCAAATTTATATGCTGAAGCCCTAACCCCCAGTGCCTCTGAATGTGACTGTATTTGGAGATAGGGCTTTTGAAGATGTGATTAAAGTAAGGTCCCTAGGGTGGCCCCTGACCCAATAATGACTGGTATCTTTATCATAAGAGGAGATAGGACACACAGAGGGATGACCATGCGAGAACACAATGAGAAGACAAGATGGGGGAGGAGCTTCAGGAGAAACCACGCCTGCCGACACCCTGATCTCAGCCGTCAGCCTCCAGGACTCGGAGAAAACAAGCTTCTCCAGCCTGCGGTCCTTTGTCAAGGCAGCCTGAGCAGGTGAACGCAGGTTAACGCAGAACAGAAGTCTGCGAAAAGAGTCTGGAAGCGGACATTCATCCCTTTTTCCAACAGGTATTATTATTGGTGTTGTTGTTGTTATTGATGTGAGGTACCCCTCTGGGCACAGGGAGTTCAATGATGAATGCCATCGTTCTGAGAAGGGTCAGAAACGTACATTACCAGATGGATGAACCAAGAGGATGGAAAGCAGTGCAGATGCTGGGCCTGGGGACTGTCTGGGAACAGGGAAGGGGCAAGGAGACAGGGCGCAGTCAAAAGAGGCTGTCGGAAGAGGGATCAGGCTGACACCTGCAGGTGAGGGGGGGGGGATCCCAGGGGCAGGGAACTGCAGGGGCATTTCCGAGATCCTAAGGAGGCCTGAACAGGGAGAGGAAAGGGTGGCCTGGGGTTGAGGGGGAATGGATGAGGAAAAAGGGACCCCACAGCCTCCTGCGCCTCAGCCTTTGCATTTCAATCTAAGCTGAGGGCCAGCTTTGAAGGGTGCACAGCTGCAGGACAACCCTCTCGGCCAGCCCTTCCTCCCAGCCTGCACACCCAGGCCTGGAAGGCGTGACTTCGGAGCTGCGGAGCTGCAGTGTGGGCTGGTCGGAAGCCAGCTGTCACTCATGGGGGAAATGAGAATCCCTAAAAATGGAGGTCAGAGGTTTGCCTGGAGCTGAGGGAGAATTCCACTGGGCAGAGGTGGGAGGGGGGAATGTGTTCACTCATTCATTCATTCATTTATTCATTCATTTAGAAATATTTCTGGAGCCCTACTGTGTGCCGAGCACTGTTCTGGCACTGGGGACACAGCAGTGAATGAAAAGGTCAACTTCTCAGCATTGGGGAAGTTGCACTTCACTGTAGGGAGCCAAATAATGGCAAACCAACAAATAGGTGGACAGTGTCAGGTGCTGACACACCTGCACAGATGGGAGAGAGATAAAGCCGGACAAGGGGTCGCGTGAGGAGGTGGTGCTCGTGCGCTGTTTGAAAGAAGGGAAGGACTCTGATGAGGGGACATTAGGGCACAGACCAAGCGATGCAGGTTCCATGGCTGTGGCAGTCATTTCAAGTACCCCAGGCAGGTTCATTGTGCTGAAAATATTTTCCACCTGGAAGCCGGGGCCTGACAATGCCTCCGTCATCCCTTTGCAAAAAATGTCTTCAGTTTTCTGTAACACAGGCACCCTTGGGAAGGACCACAGCTTAAGCCAATGAACCTCCAGCATCTTCGAGAGATACGCTAACAATCTATGGAGGTTAGACCAGCGTGGACAGGATTCGTATCTCTCCACTGCTCTGCACACAGTAGGTGCTCGGCAAACACTTTTTAATGAACAAGGCAGGAAAGCTATTTGAGCCTCTGTGGCTCTGTTTAGATTCACTGAGAGGCCAATTGGGAGGGTAGGAGATTGCCATCCCATAGCAGATGATGAAGAAGCCGGAGGAAGAAGCAATGTGACTGTTTGGGGTGCAAGCATTCCTATTAATTATAAAAACATTGGTCTTTGTCATCCCTGTGCCCTCCCAAGGCACTGCTCAGAACAGAAGGAACCAGGCACAGGGCTATTATCCACACAAATTGTATGGGAGAGCAAAGACGAGAAAAGGCTTTCTCTTCTGTTGAAGACCAAAGTCACCCTCCCGGTGATGGAGATGATGGCGGTGTTGGCATTGGTAGAGAAAAAGCCAACCAACCACAAGAAAGTCATCACAGAAGGCTCTACTGCTTCAGAAAGAGAAGCCACTGCAATGGTTCAGCGTTTGCTAGTCCCAGCCCAGATGTTTCTTAACTAAAAGGTAGGGGGACTTTTCATGAGCGAAGAGGCAGGGAGTCTCCTGAGTCAGATCGTTATCTAGAGTGTATCTCTGGGCAGCACCATCCTGGCCCTCCCTTCAGGGGTTCGGCCTCATCCCAAAAAGGGAAGACTCTGAAAAATCAACTCGAGAGTAATATTTTAGAACCACTTCCAGCTGGAACATGTTCCTGAGATATAACCTACTTTTCTACAGACGCTACTAAACATAAAAGAGACAGTGCGATTATTGTATATTAACCCAACACAAGGCGCTGGGGAGAGAAAACTGGGACCGCGCCTGCCTTCCACCTCGTGTGTGCAAACTGCTCACGGCCAGCCGGTGCAGGAGACCCAAATAGGATCTATACTAAATGCATTATACTTTATTCTTTTTTTTTTTTTTAGTGAGAGAGACAGACAGACACACAGACAGGGACAGACAGACAGGAAGGGAGAGAGATGAGAAGCATCAATTTATAGTTGCGGCACCTTAGTTGTTCATTGATTGCTTTCTCAAATGTGGCTTGACGGAGGAGGGGCTCCAGCCAAGCCAGTGAACCCTTGCTCAAGCCAGCAACCTTGGCCCTCAAGCCAGAAATCTTGGGCTACAAACCAGCGACCTTTGGGCTCAAGCCAGTGACCACGGGGTCATGTCTATGACCTCACGCTCAAGCTGGTGACTCCACACTCAAGCTGGTGAGCCCACACTCAAGCTGGTGACTTCAAGGTTTCAAACCTGGGTCCTCAATATCCCAGGCCGATGCGCTATCCACTGAGCCACTGCATGGTCAGGCTAAATGCATTATTTTTCAAGGTCTGAGTCAACAGGGTCATCTGCATGCCAAAGCTACGAAGATTCAGGGCTAAAAAGGAATCTAACACATGTTAGAACTCGCTCTTGAGGAAAGAGACAGAACCACCAGACGTGCTGAGAGCAGCATGGGAAGACCGGTGAAAGTCAGGGAACCGATAACGTGGGCGGCTCCAAAAGACCACGGTTATTCCTGAGTTTCTTCTTTCCTATTGATTGAAAAATGAATGCTCATTTTCTGTTAATTATTAGCCTGGCAGGTGTTTGGTTAATCACTGGTGACAGAGAGAGATGTTGCGGTGACAGCTCGCCTCCACTCTTAGGATGACCTTGTGTGCTTCTCTGCATAATTAACTTGACTGAGTCCCTCCTGTGTGTTTAAAGGACGATGCCTGAAGTCAGAGCACCACAGAACATGCATCAAAAAGGCCCAATAAATATCTGTGAAAAAAACAAATGAAAGGTGTGCGTGGGGTAGCAAATCCATGGTGTCAAGGTGACAGTGAGAAGAATCCCTGTCCCCAGCACGATGACACAGGACTGTGGTTGAGAGCACACGTTCCAGAGCCAGAAGGCTGAAATCCCGCCATGGGACCTAAACCTCCGTGTGCCTTAGTTTCCGTGACTGTGAAATGGAGGTGACAGCACAGTACCTGCCTCAGAGGGTTGTTGTAAGAATTAAATAGGCCAACACAACTAAAGCACTGAGGAGACCCAGCATTCTGTAGATGTAGCTTTTTTTCTTTTTTTAAGTGAGAAGAGGGAAGATAGTAAGACAGACGCCTGCATGCACCCCAACCGGGATCCACCCAGCAACCCCTGTCTGGGACCGATACTCGAATCAACCAAGCTATCCTCAGTGCCGGGGGCTAAGTTTGGACCAACTGAGATATCCTCAGCACCCGGGGCTGACACTCGAACTAATCAAGCCACTGTCTATGAAAGGGGAAGAGGGAGAGAAGGGAGAGAAGCAGATGGTTGCTTCTCCTGTGTGCCCTGATTGGGAATCGAACCCAGGATGTCCACACACCGGGCCAACGCTCTATCCACTGAGCCAACTGGCCAGGGCCAGATGTAGCTTTTAACTTCTAACCAAAGGGGCCCATCCCATGTGACAGCATCTCTGAAGATTCAGACAGGATTGGCAGCCACCACATTTCATTGCTGTCCGTTCTTATAGGAAAATTTTCACTGGGCGATGTAGTGGGTTGAATAATGCACCCCATTGCCCCCTCCCCCCAAAAAAGTATCTCCAGCTGGAAACTGTGAAGATGACCTCATTTGGAAAACATATATATATATTTTGAGATATAATTAAAATCTTGAGATCATGCTGGATTAGGGTGGGTCCTAAATCCAATGACAGGTGTCCTTATAAAGGAAGAGACAAAAAATAAAAAAGAAGGGAAGTAGATACACCGACAAGAATGCCGTGGGAAGACAAAGACCGAGGTTGGAGTGATGTGTCTACAAACCAGAAAATGCCGAAGATGCCGCAGCCACCAGAAGCCGGGAGAGAAGCATGGCATGGACTCCTCCTCAGAGTCTCCAGAAGGCACCCACCCCGCCAACCCCCTGATTTCAGATGTTTAGCCTCCAGAATTGGGAGACCATAAGTGTCTGTTGTTTTAAGCTACCACATTTGTGGCGGTCTGTTACAGCAGCCCCAGGAGACTAGTGCAGATGACAGTCTGGAGTGTCCAGACTGAAGGGGACCGAAGAGCTTGCTTTGGTTCCCAAGCTGCCTTTGCTGACCAGAAAACTGCTCGGGATTTTTGCCGCTTTCAAAGAGTTGGCATTCTTTGGCCTACAGCTGCATATCACCCATGGAGGGAGGGGAAACTGAGTCACAGAGCAGCGAGGTCATCCTCAAGCTCATGTGAGGAGGTGGCAGAGGCAGGCGGCTCATCGAACGGGGAGGTGATGACAGGTATAGAGCAACAACAGGACGAAGAATCTAGAGACTTAATTCTAACCTAAGCTGTACATCTTGCTGGCCAGCCGACCTTGGGTGAGGCTCAGCCATTTATTTTCTTGGGTCTTGGTTTTTCTGTCTGTTTAATGGAGGAATTGGGCTGCGTGCTCTCTGAAGTCCCTTTTGCTGTGACACTCCATGGGTCCTTGGCCACCCCTGCCACAAGGAGGGTTTTAACACAGAGGGACAGAGGCTCTGTCATCCCCCCTACACACACACACACACACACACACACACACACACACCGCTGCTGCACAGCCTTACCAGGTTGCCAAAGCCCAAGAGCGAGGGCAGCTGGCATGGTGTGGTGGCCACACTGGCCACAAGGCACTGCAGCAGTGTAGCCAGGTGTCCCAGGCAGGATGCAGAGCCTTCCTTCCTGGTCTGTTTAGAAACAAGTCACACACCAGGTCTCACTTTGGTAATGGAACGTACATGCAATTGCTGCAATTGGTCCCTCTGAACAATTCATTTAGGAGTCTCACTCGTCTCCCCTCCCCTCCCCCCACTTTCTCCTTTATTGTCCTTTCTCAGACTCTGAGTTTGTATTTCATTCAAAATCTGGGAATATTCTTTCTTCTCCCTCCACCCTCTTCTATTTCTCGGTTTATCTAGTCTGTCTGCATTCTCTCTTGTGCATGACAGTGGGGTGCACTGTTGTAACCATACCTGCATTTATTTTTATTTTTAAATCAGATTTAAAAATAAAAGATTGGGGTGACATTGGTTCATAAGATCATATAGGTTTCAAGAGTACATTTCTGTGACATATGGTCGGTACATTGCATTGTGTGCCCACCACCCAGAGTCAAATATCTTCCACCACTATATATTTGACCCCCTTTAGCCTTTACAAACCCCCACCCCCTCTAGGAACCATGACTGTTGTCTGTGAGTTTATGAGTATCACGTTTATATCTCACGTATGAGTAAAATCATGTGTGGATCTTAGCTTTTTCTGACTTTGCTTACATCTCTGCATTGGAAGAGCTTCTCTCTCCTGGAATTTCCCCAGTGAAATCGTGCCTCAACCTAAAAGGATATTAACTTGTCTAGAGACGGGAGCAGAAACTTTAAGTATCACAGACACATCACAGGACAAAATTTATACTTTGTGGCCATCTTGTATGTTTCTCACGCACGCACAATTTTTTTTTTAACGTGGAATTTTCTTGAAGAAAAGCAAAAAACAAACAAACAAAAGACAGGTTTCCTAAATGGCCAAAAATTTGCCAGCAGACAGTAGAGAGATGTTCCTGCTGTCTTTGCTGCCCTGGCTGTACCTCTGTCCTGTGTCAGTAAATTGATGGTGTGGACTTGTCGGAAGCAGGTCAGACCGTTGTTCTCTGCCACTGTTCCCTCCTGGGCTGTCAGGCTGCAATTCCCAAACTTCTGAATAAGTCGCACCTTCTCTAAAATGTGGTCTTGGGAAAGGAAGGAATTAAGAATTCTGCAGTCCCGGTCTCTCTCTCTCTCTCTCTCTCTCTCTCTTTCTCTCTCTCCTCCCTCCTTCTCTCCCTCCCTCTCTCCCTCTCTCTCTTTTTGCCAGAAAAGCATCTTAGGTGAACCAATGTGGGGGGGTGGAGCAAAGCCCAGGACCTGGTTGTGAGGAAGTGTGGGGAGGGAGGGGGTTCTTTGGAGCTGTGTCTCAGTAGGAGTGGGCATCTTGCAGTGTCAGGGGTTTAAATTAAGCCGGGAGGAGGGGGGGACCATCCCAGCCGCCTGCAGCATCGACTCCAGCATCCTTTCGGGTGCAGGGACCCAGCTGACACTTCTGATTTCGGGTGCTGCCTCCTCAGCAGCAGTCTGCAACTTGCCGGCATCCGGGCAGGACATCGGCCAGCCGCTGAGCAGAGAGGCAAGAGGTAACTTTCAGGGAGCGGCGTGTGGGTTGCTTGAGGCTGGGTCTGCCCGTTTGCCGCGCTCCTCGGGTACCCGGAAGGATGCCCTTTCCTCGGGGGTTGAAGCAGCTCTCCCGGCTAAGAAGCTGCAGCCCACTCCCTGCACTTCGCAAAAACTCTGGGTTCCATGAACTTCCTCCAGGTCCTGCCCTGCCTGGCTTTCCAGCCAGGGTGGTGTGGGGTAGCGCTGAGTCAGTTCAGGGCAGCCCATTTCCCAAAATCATTTTAAAATGCTGTTCGAAGTATTATTTTCAAATGGGTTTCTTTCTCATGTTGGCTTGCGCCTTGCATTTGAATTACGCTACAAAGAATCTAAGTTAGTGGCAGAAATTTGAGAGGGGGCGGTTAGGATTTAAAAAAAAAATTCTCCATTGCAGCCCTGCTGCGGTCCGGCCACCTGGGTAACTGCAGAGGCTGCCGCCACCGCCGCCGTGCAGGCAGCCTCTTCTCCACCCGGAGGGCGTCTGAGCCTCGATTCCCACTCACCTGGCTCCTCCAAGCACTCCCCACCCCGTTCTCCACCTCCTTGCCCACCCAACCCACTGCAGAAGCCCCTGGTAAGTGAGCAGGTGTCCGTGACACTCGGGGTTTGAAGGAGAATTTGGACACTGCAGCTTTAAGAATGCCGTACTGCGAAATCTTTCTCCTTCAAGTGACTGCAGAATCACAGCAGCAGCAGCAGCAGCAGCAGAAGCAGCAGCAGCAGGAGGAGGGGAGGGAGGGGGAGGAGGAAGGAAGAGGAGGAGGAGGAGGAAGAGGAGGAGGAGGAGGAGGAGAAGGAGAAGGAGAAGGAGGAGGAGGAATACCCACTCTCAGTCAGCCTGTTGGGTACCTGGGACTGGGGAGTGCTCGCCCGCGCCCCCTGCAAAATTCAAAGCACAATCAGGACCTTACTTTGCATTGGTTTCCCTCCCACAAGCTTCTGGTGGGGGGGAACCCCACGGACTCACCGATGAGTTTGAGCTGAGTCCTTGCCTGGGTGCGTGCCGGCTCGGTTCGGTTCGCGGCAGGTTAATTGGCTCTCGGAGCCTTGTGGAATCGAGCTGTAGAATTCGGTCTTGATCTCCACGGGGCGATCTTTCCAGCCCGGTGGCGGTGGCGAGAACCCTGGGGACCCAGATGCAGCACAGCCTTCACTGCCGTATTAATTGGAGGTGGAGCTTTTATTCTTTGGGGTTTACTGAGACAAGCTTTGGAGGGAAAGTCGGAAACAGTGCTTTGCGACTGCAGGGCCTGAGGCTGCAGCATTTAAGACGAGATGAACTCCCTTCTGCATTAGTAGGAGGTGTTGAGCCACGATGCGGAGTGCCAGGCAGTTGTGGGGGGCTCCTCCAGGCGGGGATTACGCGGAAGCAGCAGAGAGCACACTTGGGGCTGGGGCTCTTTCTGGGGAAATGCACAGACAGCCGGAGGGCCAGACTCCCCCCCCCCCCCCAGCCAGTAGAGGACAGCCCCAAAGCCAGTTGCTGCCTCCGTAGGTGCCGGCTGGAGGCTGGAGGACGTCCCGGGCTGGCACAGCTCGGATGGCATTCCCAGACATATGGTGCTTTGGATCAGGGTCTGCATTGGCTGTGATGTCATGCTGGGCCACTGGTGGCATCTGCCCAGGTGGTCCCAGGCCCTGGAAGGGCTGAGCTTCTCAACATTCCTCCTAAAGCACAAAGGTGTCTTTTAACAACAACAACAACAAAAAGAAAACTTTAGTTCTCGCAATAAATCAGGTCTACCTCTCAGGTGCTGCAGCAAACCTCTCGGATATAAGTTAGCCAGGCAAGCCACTGAAACTGCCCCTGGACTGACCTGGCAATGTGCCATGACCTCCGAGGTGGTCCGGTTCATGCTCTAGGCAGGAGCCAGACTTGGAGGCTCATCTTTGGAAAACTCCGCCTGGGCTCCAGCAGGGGCTGTTGGCGTTGAATTTCCTCGGCGCATGAGAGGGGCTCTGATCAAATTCTCAGTAGATTTGTGGGGAAATGTGGGTTTGTGAGCAAATGCAGTACAGGGTGTTAGACCGCAGAATTGCCTCGACTGTAAAGTGCTCCACGGGTGAAAGAGCAACCCCCCAATTAGGAGTATCTTTCTGCTTCATTCCTTTTGAACACCTCATTCTGTCCCTCATGGGCCTTTGTCTGGCTCCACCCACTTTCATGCCTCCTCTGGATACTTAAAGCCATCTCTGACCTCTGCTAACAAACCACCTATGTGGTGTGTTTGCAGGACCCCTTGGGTGACAGGCAGCCACTTTGTATTTCTGGACTAACATCCTGGAACGCGAAAGATTTCGAGCTCCGTGAGGTGTTGGGGTCCCACATGCCAGGGTCTCTTGGGGTCAGCTTTGTGTGAGGCTGGAGAAGGGAGCCTCACTGGGGTACCAGGCAGAACTTGCCCACCCCTCTCCACTCCTGCCACCAGGAAGCCGCTAGGACTCGCCGTTTGGACATAGGATGAGTGATGAGTTTTCTCTTATCAATGAAGTGGCAGCGTGAGTGGCCTCTCACCACCTTGGGGAGTGAGAGAAGGGAGCTGGCGTGCCCAGCCCGGATGACACAGGAGCAGCCTTTATACCTAGAGTTAATTTCTTTATATCTGGAATCAGCTGAGAGACAGGCCTCCTGTCCATGGCTGCAAGGCTAATAATAGTGCTGCTGGCCCCCAGCATCCCACCCCTGTCCCCTTGTCTCTGGTCCCCTGTGGGGAGGTCAGGTGAGACAGAAACTTCACAGATGTACGCTAAGGGGGAACAGGTGACCCCTGAGCCCAGCACTCTGACCTCACCGGGGCTTGTGCCCTGAACTACATACACTGCTCATCTGCGCTGAAAGAGGGGTTTCTACAAGCTTCTCACTGTGAGAGGCCTCAGGCAGCCCTGTCTGGGCCAAAGTGACCCGTCATGGCGGTTGGGGATGAGCAGCCAAGGTCACACCGGACCCTCAGGGATGGTTAGGTAGGGGAGGGCCTTAGCCCCTGGAGGCCCTCATCTGTGGGGCAGGACAGGGAGGCCAGCTGCCAAGGGCTGGTGAAGCCAGAGCTGGCCCAGGCCAGCGACAGGCCAGCGTTTCCCAGGTTTCATCAGGTGAAAAATCCAACGCAACTGGTGACAACCACCACATGCCTTTAGGGTCCCCCCCACACCTGTGTCAGGCCCACTAGCCAGGGGGCTGCAGGGGGATGGGAGTGAGGAAGAGATTCCTCCCTGCCTGGCCAATGGGTCCGATCTCCATGGCCTGTGCCTGACCTCACCTTAAGGTAGAGGATAATAGGGATCTGGGCTGGTCTTTTAAAAAGAACTCTCTATCTTTCCATCCCCCAGAGCCATCAGAGCAGAGTGCATTATTGTACAGGAATGGTTGTGTGTGTGTGTGTGGGGGGGTGACGAGGCTGGAGCCGGTCCCTGAGTTAGGTGGGGGGGGGTGCCTGGAGGAGCGCTTTGGACAGGAGGGGGGTGCATGTCTTGGTCCAAGGCTGGGGCGCCTTGCAATGCAGCAGTCAGTGCTGACTCAGAGCTTCTCCCGTTCTCTCCGCTCCCACCCCAGCAATTGCCCCAGCCTTGGCCAGCCGAGCCCTGGCTGCTGGCTCCCCTCCTTGCGCAGGGGCAGTGGGAACCCAAGCTGCTGCAGGCCCTCCCCCACCCCCCTGCCGCCCGGGGCCAAGTCAGCAGTGCAGGCCGCTGCGAGGCTGCAGCAGCAGGCGGTGCAGAGGCCCTGCACCACTGCTCCGGGCTGGCGCCTCTGCCTCGCGTCCTGACGGCCACCTCCTGGCGGCTGCGCACAGCCAGCCTGAGACAGGACCCAGTCCCTGATTGGTGCAGTGAGTGAGCCTCTTGTTTTACTTATACAACCTTCTACACGACTCCCTCGGAGTTGAGGACTGGGACCAGAGGCAGCTTTGCCCACGGGAAGGAAGGGTGATGGATGAGGCTCTTGTACCAACCGGCTTCAGGTGCGTCCATTTCCCCCACGGGCACTTTTGGTGTTGAGCACCCACCAGGTGTGGGGGCACGGCGCCTGGAAACCTCCACAGAGGCACGGGACGTGTGGCTCCGAGATGAGCCGAAGGGACCTGTGTCCGGGGCCTGCCTTCTGCTCTCTTTCGGATCATGGATGCCAGTTTGGAAAGTGAAGCTGCCTTTCCAGTTGGCGGGTAAGGAGGGGACTCGCAACTCAAGTGTCCTCTCGGATGAGACGTTCTCGGACCACAGTTTTGAATGCTCCCCCTCAGGATTCCTGGGACGGCCTGGAGATGGACTAAGGCACAGAAGGTGGTAGGAGGAAGGGATCCCCCCCCCCCCCGTGTCACGGAGTTGGTTGCAGACTGTTAAAGGTGGACACGCAGGGAGTGCAGCTTCCCCTGCAGAGGGAGGCTGGGCCAGCAGATGTGGATAGGGCCCGGGAGCTGCTGACCCTCCCGGATGATGTGAGGGCCTTAGGTGGCAGGTACCAGAGGCCTGGGGACAGAAAGGGCAGTCCCAGGGCATCCAGACAGCTCCGCCTGCCCAGAATAGCAGCCTTTGGTGCAGGTCTTTATTTATGCCAGCGTCATGAAAATGCTGCCCGACTTGTCCCCAGGGACCTGTTCCTGGCAAAAGCCTTGTCTGCTGGCAAGATGGGAAGTGATGTCACACTGTGCACATGAGCCTGCCCCTCTGGGGCTGCTCACGGTTGTGAGGCCGAGCACAGACGGACGCCTCCTCCTGTCCTGGACCCTGAACTTATGCGGGAAGAGCCTCGGCCCCGAGGGCTGCTCACTCGGGTGCCTCCACCTTGGAGGCTGCCCTTGGAGCCTGCATTGCACTGGGAGGGAGATTGGAGATGGGTCGGAGATGGGACAGAGATGGCAGGGGTCCTGGGGACTGCGGACCCTGGTCTGAACTGACGTCATCAGCGTGTTGGGCCTGCCTGGGCCTGTGGCTGCCCCAGAACTGACACCAGGAGCCCTCTTGCTCAGCCCAGGACAATCACAGCACTGCAACTGCCAGTCTCCCTGCCAAGGACACAGGGACAGGCGGCTCTCCAGGGAACTGCCTGCACCCTCTAAGCTGAGCCAACTGGCTAGCCCTGAAGTCCCTGCGGCTCCTCCAGGGACAAAGGTCTAAGGAAAAGAGGAGGGCCAGCAGAACAATGGTGGGCCTGGTTTTCAGCTAGAGACGGGACACTGATGGAGCTCGCCGGGGAAGGCGGCAGCATCTAGAATCCCGAAGATGGGGATTACCAGGGGTGCAGGTGGGGGGCAGCGGGGGAGGCTTCCAAGGTGCTGCTGGGACCCTAGGGCCCCGGGGCCCTGACCCTGATCCATGGCATGCCCCGCCTGACTCTTTCTGCTTTCCACAGAATGCGGAGTCAGCAGTTTCTCAGCTGTTCCCATTCTCTGCAGATCTGACAAGGGAGCAGAAGCTGTCTCTCCTCTCCTGCACGTGAACTTCAGCCTCGCGGGGGAGAGACGCTTAGGAATCATCTGGTGCAAGCCCCAGACTCAGAGATGAGCACATTGAGGCCCAAAGAGGAACCCGTCTATCTGCCCAAGGACACAGGCAGCTCAGGGCAGACCTGGCAGTCCATGGGGCGTGTTCTGAGCTGGCAGGTGGGACAGAGATCAAGTCATCAGCGCTAGACCCATAAGGCATGCTGACTCAGGCAAAACAGAACAAGGTAAGGAAATTGGGGACCGGGAGGTGACACAGACCTGGGGTCCCACCCCCACCTCACACCCCCCACCCAGAAAAAAAAAAACCCACAGGCGAAACTTGCTGGACATCAGGTTGTGCTGCTCTGGGAACCGAACGCTGCCTCTGACAGGGAGTTTATAACTCCCACTGGGCAAAGTGCCGCGGGAGAAAACGTGGGGTTTTTATAGTTACTCCGCTTTTCACTTCTGGGAAATTGGGGCCACTTAAGTCTGGCGGCTCCCAGTCAGGTTATTAGTGTTGTGATTCAGGCTTCTTCCAGCAGAGGGCTCCTGAGGACGCGGGAAGGAAATCCAGCCGGTTGTGGCGGTGTGGGTTGGGTTTTCTGGATGGAGTGGGGATGGAGTGTTTAGTTTTGTATGATTGATCCCATGCGTTCAGGCAGAAGGGTTTTGCAAGATTTTGTTTTGCCTAATAAAAACAGAACGTTTGCTTAGAACTCTCCCGCCATTCAGCATCCGTGTCACCTCCTAGGTCATCCCACGTTTCGTCTGGGCTTCTCACAGAGCTCTCCTTCAGCACGCAGCGGAGGGATATGCTGTCTATCACTACTGTTCTCGTTTCTTAGAGCCGCCTGGGCTAGTTGTGCATATGTCTGTCATCTGAGAACATTTAGCAGTATTCCCAAGGAGAGCTGACCATCTGTGAATGGGGTGGCAAAGGACAGATAGGACAGCCCACCAGCAACGCTAAACTGAGTACCCTGGTCCCCATTTGCAAGATCTCCAGGCCGCTTCTGTATTTCAGTCCGGGCCTTATGCCCACCCTTGGCTTGGGAAATATTTTAGAATGACAGTAGCAAATCCAGCCAGAAGTCCACATGGATTGGCCATGGGGTTTGGTGTCATGCTTTTCCCACCAGCCTCTCCCTTGATGATCTGTCTTTCTGTCCTTGTTTGGGAGTTTCTACTCAGGGTCTCAAGTCACTTTTGTGCCCAGTGAGTTTCCTCTGACCTGCTGAAGGCTTTCTCCTGTTTAATTCTGACCTGGTGTTGTTATGAGTAGGACCAATCTGAATACCTTTGAAACTAACATGCTGCATCCTCAGGACCTACTGCTACCTGGAGGTGAATTACTGTGATTAGCTTAGAAGACAGCCCTTCTCCCTATGTTATGAGGTCACCTCTCTCACCTACGGTAAAATATAGCTTCCAGGTTGTGTTAGCATCCCAAGTGGTAACATCTTAGTTCTCCACTTTAGGGCTGCCTGGTCAAGTGCTTGTGGGCGTAAAGGCGGCAGGGCAGGTCAGCTGCCACACCCCTTGGTTAAAATGCAGATGGTGAACTTGACAGAGGTGGAGAAAGTTAACCCAGGAACTTGACTAGGGCCGTCTCAAGTGGGACCAAGAGGCAACACATAGGTTTTCTTTTGACTTTAGTGTTGTTAAATTATTATATCTCCCCCAAGAATTCTTGATAATTCAGTTCAACCCAATAAGTATTATATGCAGCATCCCCTGACATGATTATCAGGCTGTGAGTGGGTACAAATAGTATAAGGCAGTGGTTTTCAACCACCAGTCTGCCCAAAATTTCATGCCCGTCTGCAAAAGAGTTAACCACCCTGATGTTGTGTAAAGATTATAGACCTCAGCCGGTCTGCGGAAGAATACTACGTCAGGGTGATTAACTCTTTTGCGGATCGGCAGGAAATTTCTGGCAGACCGGCACCAGTCTGCGGCCTGGCAATTGAAAACCACTGCTGTAAGATCTGATCCCTGCCTTTAAAACCCAACAGCCCATCACTGTATCACAATAGGGTGGCAAAGCACCAAGGGATAGGGGTCGCTTCTCCATGACAGTGTTGAAGTTCTGCCTTTTCCTCCTTCCTCCTTGAACCAAGTCCTGGTCAAGAGAGGACAGGTGGACATTGGCTAAATCACTGGAGTTTCAAAGTGTGGCTTGTTGACCTGTCCAGTCTCAGGCCTCAAGTACCTACTGCAGTTCCCCAGGGGCAATGCCCGCCACTTGCTTTCTTGGGAGATCTTGCTTCCGTGTCTGTCTGCTGGGGGCAGGTCAGGATGAGCTTTATGTTCAAAAGGGCCTTCAGATTTTTTAATCTGT
This sequence comes from Saccopteryx bilineata, assembly GCF_036850765.1. NCBI lineage: Eukaryota > Metazoa > Chordata > Mammalia > Chiroptera > Emballonuridae > Saccopteryx > Saccopteryx bilineata. Next base: position 287,336,482 of record NC_089492.1, read on the forward strand.
TTTCTAGTCAACAGCTCAATTCTTTTGTTATTTTGGGTGTTGTGTGTGTGTGTGTGTGTGTTCTGCTTTTTGAAATTTAAACGTTTGAAAATCATTTTTCTAACCCAGCTTTGACATTTCTTCATCTTGTCAGCCCCTGCGTGTCACACATCCCCAGAGAGGCCCTGCTGCACACAAGGCGTTGTCCCGTGTGGTCTGAAGGTCACCTTGCCCAATAGCGCAACTGCTGTCACTAGTCTGCTCAAGGTCTCAGAGACATCAGCCTTCCTCCTGGGTCATTGACGTGCTTATTTCACAGCAGCGGACCAGGCATAGGTGGTTTCATGAAGAAAGTACAAATTTGGTTTTTCTTCAAAACAGGAGGGATTAGAAAAAAATGGATAAAATTGTGAAATGGGTCAAGGTTGTCTTCGGTGCTCCGCCACTGTGTTCACTGACCTCCCAGGTGACTGACTTCTCCAGGCTCAAAGGGACCCCAGGTCGACTCACCCTAATGCTTCTATTAGCCTTGTGGTCTAAGTGCCATGTTTGTATCAGGTCTGACCTGTCTCTCTCCCACCTTAGACATTTACAGATTTTGTTGGGAATACCAGTGCCTGTAGCCCTCTGGAAGGCACACGCTCCCTTGGGCATTTCCTGGACACAGCAGTGCCTTAACTTTTTTTTTTCTTAAGTGAGAAGCGGGGAGGCAAAGAGACAGGCTCCCACATGCACCCCAACTGGGATCTACCTGGCAAGTCCCCTACTGGGCCAATTCTCTGCCCATCTGGGGCTGTTGCTCTGTTGCTTGGCAACCGAGCTATTTTAGCACCTGAGATGAGACCATGGAGCCATCCTCAGCACCCAGGGCCAACTTGCTCCAACTGAGCCATGGCTGCAGGAGAGGAAGAGAGATATAGAGAGCAAGAAGGGAGAGAGGGAGGGGTAGAGAAGCAGATAGTTGCTTCTCCTGTGTGCCCTGACCAGGAATCAAACCCAGGATGTCAATACGCCAGGCCAACACTCTATCACTGACCCAACCAGCCAGGGCCAGAGTGCCTTAACTCAAAGGAGAGGTTCCTACCAGCAAAATCACCTGTGGGAGAGAAGGCTAGTGAGGGTTACCTGGGAAGGCCTGCCAAGTGCCCACAGGTTGCCTCCCTGCACAGTCGGCCCTAGAGTGGGTTTGGTTTTCATAACTGCTCTACTTCTCTGCTTCTCTGGGTCTCCACAGGCCAAAAATGACCGCTCTCCCGAGGCATCCTTTTCAGGCACAAGGGAGAGACACAGTTCCAGCGAAGACATCCTGTGAGTGCCCTTCCTCTCCTCCGGCCAGGAATCCGGATGTGGTCAGTACAGTCTTCCGAGGGCTGTGCTAAGCGGTCTTCCTGTTTATAGAAAGATCTGGATGATGCTGGTCTGTGGCTACCTACAGTGAAAGGAGTGATGACTGCAAATCTGTCACTTGGTAGTGTCTGCCCAAAAGGTGGAGGGCAAGTGTGGGTGTGGCTGGATGGGAGAAAAGGGGGTTCCTCCAGGACAAAGACTTGCATCATTAATGAGGGTTCCCCTCGTGGTCCATCAGTGGGAATTATTTCTATATCTAAGATCTGGGCGCCTTTCTTTCTAGCTTTCTCTGTGGACCTCAGCTGTCCTTCAAGGTAGACTTATTGTAGGTGGGCACCCAGTCCACCAATTACTGTTTCTCTTTAACATCTGCCCTGTTTCACGAGGGTCCCACCTGTCTTAGGCATTTCTATCCCCCACTCCACAGTCTCAAAGCCCAGGTGTGTAATTCTCTTGAACCCTCCCACCCCCTTCAATGGACGACTCTCACGTCTATAGAACAATCCACATTTCCTACCAGAGTGGAGTGACTTCTCCTTTTTTATTTCTTTTCCCTTTCTGATGAATCACTAGTGTGGTTATCAGAAATAATGAGCTCATGTTCATCTTTTCTGAATGAGGGGAGAATGGTCATTATTTCCCCCTTCGGGGCGCTTTGGCTGTAAGAACGAGTATTGAAACCATGGGCTTGAGAACCCCCTTAGTCCCACTCCCTCTGATGTCTCCCTGAGTGCCCAGGGCAGAAAACGGCTCAGTGGTTACAGCCTCTGGTTCTCACTGTCCTGTGGCGACGATTACGGCGCTAAGGATTGGTGAATGTCGGCCACTGGTGCTCCAGCCCAGTTCTGGGGGGAGTGGGGGGAGTGGGAGGGGACTGGGCGGGGTCCCAGAGCAGGGAGGAAGTTAGTGTGGCTGGAACAGAGCCAGCACGAGGGAGGGAGTGGCAAAACAGGAGGTCAAGAGCTGGTGGGGAGGCTGGTTCATGGGAGCTTTTTAGGCTGGGGAAAGGCCTTGGGCTTTGACTCTGAGTGGGGGGAGGAGCCACTGGAGGGGTTTGAGCAGAGCAGTCACGTGATTGGGCTTTATTCTGAATAAATCGCTCCTGCAGCGGTGCTAAGGACCAACTTAATCGTGCAGGTGGCAGGATGACAGTCGCTTGGGCAAGACTGAGTGAAGGCAATGAATGTGATAAAAAAAAAAAAAAAAAAGCAGGGAGGGTCTGGATTCCAGCTGTATTTTACAGTATTTTTCTTTAAAGATTTTATTGATTGATTCTAGAGAGAAGAGAGAGAGAGAGAGAGAGAGAGAGAATGGGGAGGAATGGGAAGCATCAACTCATAGTAGTTGCTTCTCATATATGCCTTGACCCAGCAAGCCTGGGGTTCCGAACTGGTGACTCCAGTGTTCCAGGTTGACGCTTCCTCTACTGCACTACCACAGGTCAGGTTCTGGCTGGCTTTTAGGCTATTTTATTTTCCCGTCTGTATTTTAAAGGTGGAACCAGCAGGCTGTGCTGATGGTCACGGGTGGCCCGCAAGGATGTTTGCCAGCGAGCAGACAGGATGGGGCTGCTGTGTGTGGGGGTGGGGGCAGGCTTTGGGGGGCAGTCTGGGGAATCAGGGTGCAATCAGGACTTTAGTGTGGGATGTCTTGTGTTTGCAGATTCCTGTTCCATAGCCATGAGACTTTGAATTGGCACTAGGCTGTCAGTCTGGAGGTCAGCAGAGAGGGTGTGGCTGCAGATATTAACTTGGGAGTGTGCAGCAATGTGGTTGACACGCCATGAGGCGGGATGAGGTCACCCAGGGAGGGGGAGTAGGTGGGCTGACCCTGGGGGTCCTCCAGCAGGAACAGAGTGGGAACTGAGGGAAGAACCAGCAGAGAGACTAAGAGGGAGAGGTCGGTGAGGTAGGTAAGAACCATGAGAGAGTAGTATCCAGAAATGCAAATGGAAAAGCAAGATGGGGACTTGGAATTGACCATGGGGTTTAGCGACTTTGACCTTGACAAAGTAGGAATAGGACAAAGGCAAGCTTCCATGCTGCCTCCCTAGATCCAGGTGAGGAAGAATGGTCAGACTCGGTGGGCAGCTAAGTGGGTGGGCTCTGGCCAAGCAGCCTGCAGGTTCTGAGACCTCACAGGCACAGGGGAGGCCTGTCCCTTTTGCTGTAGGTCTCGGAAGGTGCAGCTGCAGGGGCAGGGGACCTGTCCTCTGGTCTCCAGTGATTGCATAAAGATTGCCTCCAGGGCCATTAGTCTGTGGGGCCAACCCCCCACCCCAATCTAGTTCTGCTCCTTATTGGGGGCTGCCCAGCACCCGTGACCTGTCTAACCTTTCAAATTATTTTCCCAACCTCAGTCACATTGCTACTTTCTAAACACCATCCTTGGGCTCGTATTCAGATCGCAGCTTTAAAATCAGAGCACATTGGCTGGCGGGTATCAAAAGGCCTTCAGATCTTAAGTAATTTAAAAGACAAGTTGGTGCCTGACCTGTGATGGAGCAGTGGATAAAGCGTCGACCTGGAATTCTGAGGTCGCCGGTTCGAAACCATGCACTTGTCTGGTCAAGGCACATATGGGAGTTGATGCTTCCTGCTCCTCCCCCCTTACTCTAAAATGAATAAATAAAATATAAATAAATAAATAAATTTTAAAAGACAAGTTGGTGACCAAAGGAGAGTCTCTTTACCATGTTGCATTAGGGGATCCCAGGCACCAAAAGTGGGTTGTCACGGAGATACCTATCAATACCTGCTATGGTTCATGTACGGAACAGTGTCTTCGTGTGAGTACCACGCGTGGGAAACTGTGTCTTAGGGTTCTTTCTCCTAAGGCCCCTCAACGTAAGCCAGTGACAGCAAGCCAATGTGTGACATGGCTCAGACTTGCAATTTTCTGGTGCTCTGATTTCATTCACGATTGATTTTAGAGCCACGGTGTCCAATTCAGTAGCCACTCGTCGCACATGCTGATACAATTAGGAAGGAACTGAATTTCACATTTTATTTACTTCAGAAGTTCCAATAGACACTCTCAGTGCTGAGATATGCCTTGCATACCATAAATTTTAAAGTGTACAATTTAGTGGGTTTCAGAATATTCACAAAATTGTGCAACCATCACCATGTTCTAATTCCAGGACCTTGTTATTCTTTTTTAATTTACTTTTCTTTCTTTTTTTTAAGGTGAGAGGAGGTTAGATAGTGAGGCAGACTCCCACATGCGCCCGACCAGGATCCACCCGGCAACCCCATCAGGGGCTGATGCTTGAGTACAGAGCCATTTTCAGTGCCAGAAGCCGATGCGCTCCAACGGAGCTCTATCCTCAGTGCCGGAGCAATGCTTGAACCAATAGAGCCACTGGCTGCAGAGGGTAAGAGGGATAGGAGGAGAGGGAGGAGGGGAGAAGCAGATGGTTATTTCTCCTGTGTGCCCTGACAGGGAATCAAACTAATTTACATTCTTGGACAAAATCGACCCCTAGGCTGACTGGGGAGCAGGACTCCTTGGGCCTCTGTGGTTAAACTTAAGACCTGAAGGCCTCTGGGATTGCACTGTTTCACAGCCGTATGTGGGGAGGTGGTCAGGTCACACCCAGGGGCCCGAGCGAAGCTTGTTGATTCTACCTCCGTAGCTCCCTTCCTCAATAGCCCTTGTTCCGCTTGGAAGTTAGGGCTGTATGTCTGTCCGGGTGCTGGATGGGTTCTAGGGGAAATACAGATAAGTTTGGTGTCCTTGTGCCTGGGAAGGGGCTGGAGAGAGAACAAGACAGACTTCAGTCTTTATAGATGCCCAAAACAATCCTCAGGAACACAAAAATTCTAAAAGAAAAAAAAAGAGGTTTGGATCTGTTTTGGCCTCTCTGGATAGAAAAGTAGATAACTTACTCGTTAGCCAGAGACTGGCGTCTCCAAAGGGTATTCATTCATCGCCTGCCCGGATCAAGGCCTTTGGGCAGCTCTGAAAGGAAAGCAAGAATGGGCAAGGGGTCTTTCTGACAGGGGCGCTCCCAGGTGTCCGATGTGTGCATGGAGCAGAGAGCTAATTAACGCTTCCTCGGGGCCTGGCACTCCAGATGAGCGCTGAATGTACGACAGTGCCTGTTGTGTGCAGATATTCTGTCCAGTGCAGTCCTTACAGTCACCCTGAGGGGTGGGAGTGCCTCATTCTTCATCCATTCATTCATTTGGCAATGTTTATTTATATATTTATTTATTTTTGTCTTTTTGTGAAATGACACGCGGGGAGGCACAGAGACAGACTCCCACATGTGCCTGACCAGGATCCACCCAGCATGCCCCCCGGGGGCAATGCTCTGTCCATCTGGGGTGCTGCTCCATTGTGGCTGGAGCCATTCTAGCGCCTGAGGCGGAGGCCATGGAGTCATCCTCAGCACCCGGGCCAACTTTGCTCCAGTGGAGCCATGGCTGCGGGAGGAGAAGAGAGAGATAGAAAGGAGAGGGAGAAGGGTGGAGAAGCAGATGGGCACTTCTCCTGTGTGCCCTGGCCAGGAATCAAACCTGGGACTTCCACATGCAGGGCCAATGTTCTTCACTGAGCCAACCGGCCAGGACCACAATATTTATTGAATCCACACCACAAGCCTTGTGCTATCTGTACACATGTGGACACCGAGACTTAGGGAGGTGAAGCAGTTTGCTAAATTGAGGCAGGATGGCAGGTGTTTAAGGAGTGAAGCCTGGAGTTGAAGGGGCATAGATTTGGGTGCTGGTTCCACTCCACTCTCCTCCTTTTGGTGGTAGCCACGTTTTCCCTTTTTTGGTCCTCGATTTCTTCACCTGTGAATGGGGCAGTACTTGCACCTGTCTCAGGACCATTTTGAGGATTGGATGAGATTACCTGGGGGAGGGTTCAGGAGGATGCCAGGCACACTGAACACTTCATGCAGGCTATTACCACTGCCCAAGGTCACACAGTGAGTCAGGATTAGAACCCACTTCCCTTCCATCGCTGTGTGCTACCTCCAGAGCCATCTGCCTCATCCAACCCTCTCTTTGAGTATCTATCTGCAGAGGCCTTCATCTTCCCCAGGGAATCTGCCCCAGGGAATCGTTCCTGTCCCTGCTCGCTGGTGCGGGAAAGGCAAGGCTGGCCTGCGGCCGTCCACCTGCACCTGGGTCTTCTCACCTGATGGCAGGTTCTTTCCTTCTCTGTTCTAGAATCCCTGGAAAAGTGTGGGAAACCTGAGCTCCACACAGACTCAGCCCTGTTAGCCTTGGGATCCTCATGCCCCAAGCGGGGCAGCTCCCACGGGCCTCTGCTTGCTCCGCTCCCTCCCACATGCCCCAAAGTAATCACACACACAGCCAGAGCCACTTCCCTGCTGTCCCTCCCAAGGACCATTGTCTCCCAGTGCAGGACCGATGAGTCTCCCACTCTCACCTCTGGGAGATGTTGCCTCATGAGGCCAAGGAGACCTTTGTCCTTCAGTTTTGTGTGGAGGAGGCAGTGCCTGCCAGGTCCCGGGGACATTGTGAGGAGTCATGCAGTTGTGCCACAGTGTGAATCTGCGAGGAGGGTTTGCTTCTGATGAAGCGATTTCTGCCCTTCCAATAACCTCCAGGGCAGAGGGAGGCCTGAGGGACTGACTCCCTTCCCTTCAACGTGGGCCAGCCAGGCAGCTTGCAGCTTGTCCCCTGCAGTCTGGAGATCCCGCCTGGCGCACTGGGTGGGATCTGCCACCGCTGCCTATGGGATGGAGGCTGCTGAGCCCCTTCCCCACAGGGAGGGGGTCTTCACGGGGGCTCCTGCACTCACTTGTGTCCCCACCAACTCCGAGGGTGACTTGCCCTCGCTCAGGACAGTTTGGAAACCGAGAGCATTGGGAGATAGGGAGGTGCTAGCCATGCGGGCTGACCGGGCCTTCCCGCAGCTCCGCGCTCAGGACCCGTGTGCTCAGTTGTGTCTCGGAAAACCTTTATGCCGGGGACAGGGAGCGCTGCACCCGGTCCTCAGTTGAGCTGACATCCCCCCCCCCCCCCCCCCCCCCGCGGCGACCCCCTCCCAGCTTCCAAGCGCTGCGCCTCGGTCGGTGCTCCGGGACCAGACGCGCCAAGTCTTGTCACCCGAGTGGCCGGCAGCGCCGGAACTTGGGGGCTGGGTGAGTGGGGGCGGGGCGCTGGCCGGCGGGCGGTGGCTGCGGCAAAGTGCTGGTTCCTGGCACCAGGAGTCATTTCTCGGATCTGGGAGTCCAGGGCTGTGTGGGACCTTCTGGCTCTCCGGGCTGGCCATGTTGTGGAGGCTACGGTTACAGACTCGGAATGCCTCCTTCAACTTTTCCCCTCTTTTCCAGGAAAGGCCCGCGGGCTGGGCATCACGGGAGCGCCCCCGGGTTTCTCTTTGCTTTCTTTCACGTCTCCCACCCCCACCCCCGCCCGCCAGAGCTTCGGTCCCACCTTGGAGGGTGAGGAGCCCCCCTCCCAAGCGTCGTCATGGCCCTGGAGCCTGGGACGAGGTGCGCCCCAGGACTCCACAGCGGACATTGGTGAGGGGCGCTGCGCAAAGTTCGCGTTCTCACCAGAAAAGCGCAACCCAGGGGACGGCTGCGAAGAAAGGGCTCCCGGACTGGGTTCCGCCCCAAGGGCGAACAGGCGTCGTCCCGCTGCAAAGCGCCTGGTGCAGCGCGCACAGCCCAAACCCCGACATGACCCGGGTGTCCACAGCGCCCCCTACCCTGATCCGGCTCAGGCTGGCGCCACCGCCGCTCGCTCCTCCTTCTCCCACCTGGGCTCTTTTCCTTTTCAGGTGGAGGCAATACCCGCGCCCGGTGCGTCTGGGGCGCGCCGCCTGCCAGGATCTCGGGCGGTGGAGACGCGTCTCCCGCCCAGGGTGGCGCACGCAGGAGGGAGGACCCAGAAGCGGGCTCCGCCTGGGCTTGCCTGGGCTTGTCCAGAGCCGGGCTGCTTCCCTCCGTGACCGCGCTGAGCGGGGGATTTGGAGAATCTGCGGGAGCCTTGCCGCCTAGCTGCCTCGCGGCGGACCCCGGGAGGAGGGGGCTGGAGCCCGCTCGACCTGCTCACCGAGTCCAAAGGTGAGCGCAGGTAACCGCTCGTGTTCTCAGTCTGCATGCAAGTTCCTATAGAAGGAGGCAGGAACTAGACCAAGTACTTGAATTATAATACTAATGGAAACCCTGTTGAATGGCATGGCTTCCGAGTCATAAAGAGAAGACTTTCCAAGAAGCAACAGAATGCTTTTTGATTTCATAATCTCTGGAGAGAAAGGATTCCTTTTCTGAGTTTTGCTGGCTGGTTATTTCTTTCTTCCTCACGCTCCATCGTGGGTGCAGGGGGCTCGCGGGTCTTGGAATGGAAATGGGGCTCTACTTTTACTGCCGCTGCTCACCCACGTGAGAGCGGAGCAGGCACCTCGACCCCCTGAGTGTGTGTGTGGGGGTGTGGGGGGCGTTGAGATTGGCTCCCCAGGGTGGCTGCGAAAAATCTCAGAGGGTGTGGAAAGTGCTTCGGATCACTAAAGTAGCGTGATAGAAGAGATTGTCTCCCAACTTGTGTTTTAAAGAGAGGCGGGGTGGGGTGGGGTGGAGAAGGGGCTTTAGTCTTCCTGTTCCCAACGTGAACTTGAGCACTACCCTCCCTCGCGCCCCACCCCCCACCCGCAGGCCCAGGAATTCGAGGGAGGGCATTTCTCATAGTGCCTGCTCCTGGTGAGATTGGCAGGCGGCAGGGCCTGTGCCCTCCTGATACATCCTTGCCAGTCTCCTGCACATGGAGTGGCTGGGCTTCCTGGAATAGTGCCTGTGGAACTCTTTAGCAGATGCCAAGTCCTGTCAAGAGGGCAAAACGAGCCCCTGTAAGTTGTGTGGGCCTATTCTGTTTCTGCCTCCAGGTCTGAGAGCTCTGAGACAAACGGCCAGTCCCCGGAGGCTCTGCGCTCTGCATGAGCCACAAGTGCTGTGCAGCAGTGGCCGAGATGGGTGGGCTGAGCAGGCAAGGAAGCGACTTGACTTTCCAGGGGCGAGAGGCTGATGGGGCACAGCGGCTAGGACCCTGGGGCCCATTGGCATTGGCATCTGCTGCCATGTGGGTTACTAGCCTATCTCCTGAGCTTCCCAAATCTGAGGACTGGCAAGGACTGGCCTGTTCTGCTCTGTCCATCAGCTTTCTCTCCAGTCTCAAGTATCCCTGGACCAAACGCTTTCTCCCCACCCTGTGCCTTTGGCACACATCACAAATCAATAACACTAAACTTCAACCAGGACCTTCTCATCGTAGCATGCCAGCAGCACTGTCTATGGGTCGGATAACCTGATTGCCATCCCAACCCCGAACCTGCCCTTGGAACTAGCCCCCAGGCTAGGAGGTGTAGGAAGATGAAAAGATGAACAAGATGCCCCTGGTCAGCAGCTACTCAACCTCAGGAGAGGAGATCAGACATATCTAACAAGGCAGCAATTTTCAACCAGTGTGCCGCAAGAATTTTAAAACATGCACTACCTGACTATTTAGTCAGGGCACTGACCTCTTTTCCCTTCACATAAAAAAAAAAAAAAGACAACAGCCAACACAACAATAGCCGTACAGTGTGAATCAATCAAAATTATACCTTTTTGTTGTTGTTTTTTTCCGAAATTAGAAGCAGGGAGGCAGTCAGACAGACTCCTGCACGGGCCTGACTGGGATCCACCTGGCATGCCCACCAGAGGGCGATGCTCTGCCCATCTGGGGCGTAGTTCCATTGTGGCCGGAGCCATTCTAGCACCTGAGGCAGAGGCCATGGAGCCATCCTCAGTGCCTGGGCCAACTTTGCGCCAGTGGAGCCTTGGCTGCAGGAGGGGAAGAGAGAAACAGAGAGGAAGGAGAGGGGGAGGGGTGAAGGAGCAGATGGGTGCTTCTCCTGTGTGCTCTGACTGGGAATCGAACCTGGGACTTCCACACACAGGGCCAACGCTCTACCACTGAGCCAACCAGCCAGGGCCCTTATTTTTTTATTTTTTTGGTCAGATTAGTAGAAAATATATTTTTTGGTGTGTCGCAGAATTTTAATAATTAGTTTATGTGTGCCATGAGATGCAAAAGGTTGAAAGTCGCTGCAAGAAGGAAATGGGACTCATTCACTGATTCATTCATTTATGCATGCAACAGACCCTTCCTGAGTCCTTGCTATGTGCTGGCCTCGTGTCCGCATTGAGGTTGCAGAGTGAAACAAAGACACATCTTTGCTTGTGTGGAGCTGGTCTTCTGATAGAGGAAATGGGAGATGAATGAATAAAATAATATTTGAAACAGCAGGTTAGGTTACGGTAAATGCTATGAAGGGTTAGGAGGATGAAATGTGCCAGGGAGGGGTGTTATTTTTGATGGGCAAGGGGATAAGTCATCGAGGTGAGAGCAGGGCTGGATTTCCAGGCCGCGGGGCCAGCAAATGCAGGTCCTGTGTTTGCCGCCTTTGAGATGTTTGCAAGGAAGCCCGTGAGGCCAGGGAAGAGGGTGACAGGTGAAGCCAGGCCAGGTCAGGTAGGGCTCTGTGGGCCCTGGGGCCTCAGCCTAAAAACCCAAAGGGTGATGTGCAGCCGCCGTTGGAAGGTTTTGAGCTGCAACTCTTATGACCTGATGTTTTCAGATGGTCACCCTGGCTGTTGTGTAAAGAATTTACCCAGCTAGAGTGGCAGCAGGGAAACACTCCAGAGGCTGTTTCTTGGTCCAGCTAGAAACCATAGTGGACTAGGGCTGTAGTGTGGAGAGGGCAGAGGCAGGAGGCTTTGGAGGTACAGCCAGCAGTCCATGGCTGGGTGGACGCAGGGAGATGCGGGGAAGGAAGAGGAGACGGCTGACTGCTCAGTCTGTGGCTGGCACAGATGGAAGAACCACTTACTGAGACGGGGAAGGAGCGGGCGGCGGGGTTTTCTGGAGTTCTGATCTGGCCGGTAAGTTGCCTGTTAGACCCCCCCCACACACGTGGAGATGATTTGGGGTATCAGAACCTGGACGATAGGAGAGAGGTTTCTGTGGCTAAGATGGTACCTGATGCCGTGGGACTGGGTGAGGTTGCCAAGGGGGTGGGTGGTGGAGCTGAAGGCAGGAAGCAGTCTCCTTGGAGAATGGGGAGAGGATGGATAAGGAAAAGGACCAAACAGCGCCTGACATATGGCAGGTGGTTGATCAGTACTGGTTGGGTGGACGGATGGACAGACACATGCGGGATATGTGGCAGGGCTGCAGTGTGATGTGGAGGACCTAGCGGCCGACGGGAGACTGTAAGGAGACAGTGAGTGCTCTGGGATTTCAGGGGCTCACGGGGGTAGGGGGAGGCCGAGGCGGTTTGGGGGGAAGTAGAAGGGATTTGAGCTGAGCCTGGGAGAGAGAGCAGCCAGGATTTAGAGACAGTTGGAGAGAAGAGAACGGTACTTTGAAGGGAATGGCCTGAGCAAAATAAGGAATGTGTGAGGCCTACTTACTACTTACTTAGCTGTCTATTATAGGTACAGGAGGGGGGCTGGGTGGAGGGTTCTTATGAAGGGGGTGTTGGTGGGGAAGAATGGCTGCAGTCTACCCTCGTACCTCCTCAGGGAGACTAGAGGGCAGGGGGTTTAGCAGGGCAGAGAGAGAGCCAGTCCCCTGGGCCCTGCCCTTACTCCCTGGCCTCCACCCTCTCGGGTGATAGATGGAGAGTGAGGTGCAGGGAGGCAGGGCCTCACCTCCTTCGGGGGTCATGTGGGCGCAGCCTCACCCTGGCTCTCCAGCTGTTCTTGCCCAGTTTGCACCTGTGCACCTGTGGCCGTTGCCGGAGGGCTTGCTCGCATCTCTGGTGTTAGCACCTGGGCAGGCAGCAACACCTGTTTGTATCACAGCACGAGGAAGAGAGTACTGACTCCAGAGCCACTACAAGTCACATCTTTTTCTTTTGGGCTGTGTGACAACAGGGCTGCTGGTGTGTGCCGTTGGGGAGGACTGGCAGGAGCCCTTTAAGTCCCAACATCAGGGATTAGAGTCCTTGGCAAAGGAAACTATTGGTGGCCAGCTGTGGGTGTCCCCTCCCATTCGGGTCTGGCTGCAGATGCCGTGCAGAGACTGCTCCAGGCCAGGGTTTAGCACCGAGTAGGGATCTTTTTTCTCCACTGAAAGCACCCCGGTTCCCCGTGGCGGCTCCCAGTGTCCATTAAGCACGTGGCTTTGAGTCAAAGGCTTGCTTCCCAGGGCCACCTCTGTCTCTCACTGCCATTGCCGCGACTCTGGAAAGATGACTGACCTTGCTGGGTTGGGTTCCTCATCTGTAAAGCTGGGCTTTTGTTAGGACCCATTTCATGAGCCTGGATATCAGCTAAATTAGATCATGAATGTAAGCCGTGGAGCAGGAGTCTCTGGGCGTGGCTAGGTATCATTTGTGATAAGGAGCCTTGCTTTCTCAGATGTTTAACCATTCCACTAAATCAGGAGAAACTTCCTCTGTCTACACTGATAACATCCAGCCAGGTTCTTGGAGGTTCTAGTTTCATTGGTTTTTTTGTTTGTTTGTTTTATAAATAAATTTTTATTATAATGGGGTGACATCAATAAATCAGGGTACATATATTCAAAGAAAACATTTCCAGGTTATCTTGTCATTTAGTTCTGTTGCATACCCATCACCCAAAGAGAGATCGTCCTCCGTCACCCTCTATCCAGTTTTCTTTGTACCCCTCCCCCTCCCCTCCCCCCCTCGCCCTCCTTTCCTCCCCCCCCCCATAACCACCCCACTCCTGTCCATGTCTCTTAGTCTCGTTTTTATGTCCCACCAATGTATGGAATCCTGCAGTTCTTCATTGGTTTTGCATTGCAAAAATCCCTACTTCCACTTCCTAAAAAAAGCCCGATGCTTTTCTTTGTTGTAGCTAACTGCTAGTATTGCAGACACTTCAGGGGATAAAATGCCTTGGGTGGGGACACAAAGAGACACCCTGCCCCCCTGTTCCTGGCTGTGGGCAGGTGGTAGCTGACCCCAATGTGTGGAGTCCCCTGTCCACCCGTCTAGGCCCGGGGCCCCCCCTGGTCTCAGGGTGCCAAGTGGCCCCTTCTGCACTGTCACTGGGTGCCGTTTGAAGGGCCGACGCACTCCGCCCAGCCTCCCCACCTCACTGGCCTGGTTCCCATCGATTCCCCTCCGTCTTCTAGGCAGCAGGCCACCCTTCCTCCTGGCCGATCGGCCTCATGCTGGGTGCCTCTCGCCCTGTGAGAAAGTGGAGTTTCGACACTCAGTCCAGAGTGGGTGGAGGAAAGGGAAGGAGAAAGAGCTGGCCTACAGTGGGGGCAGGGGTGCCCCTGTGGTGGGAGGGGCGTCAGCTGCCGTGAGCTGAATTGATTCCCAATCCTATGTTTCATGTCAGATGCCATGCAGAGGCATGAAACATATTCAGAGGTTGTCGTCACATCATCTCACAACAAAATGAATGAAAATGGAGTTGGCAGTGGATGACAAGACTACTGTTGCTATAACCCCCCCATTCTCTGAACCCCACTACCAGTGATGGGGTAAAGCAGTTTAAAATCCTGGACCTTGTGATGGACCCCTGATCAATACCCTGTCCTCTAGGGTCCCTGCCAGGCGAGTGCTCGGTCTCAGTATTACTTTACAAGCCTCAAAGCAGATCCAAGTCACTGCTTCCAGCCCCAAGAGACGGGGAAAGTTCTTGAAAATCTGCCGAGACACAGCAGCTCAGGGGCCTGGGTTGAATTTACTCGCCCTGAGTACCACCCAGCAGTCTCCCTGCCCTGGACGGCGCCACCCTGCTCAGAGCAGAGCCAGGAAGGGACGTGATGGGGGACAGAGAGCCTGTGAGGGTGAGAAGACAACCAGGAGGCCACCTACCAGGGAGAAGGAGGGACAGGCCCAGCTGAGCCCTCCCGTCAACCACCCCCTGGGCGGGGGCTGGGAGGGATGACAGTTTGGCACTCCCAGGAACTGACTTAGCTCCTCAAAAGCCATTTGACCCCAGAATACTTTAAAACCTCCATTCCCTTCCAGCCACTCATCACTCATCAGCCACAGCATTCCTCACCGAATTTTGTTTAAAAGTGCAAACACTTCCCTGCCCATCTGCCCCCCCCCCCCCGGGGAACCGCACTTTCTCCCAGAGGCTTCCAGAAACGCAGCTTCACCTGTGTACACGCACCACTCACTCTGTTCACTTATGGGAACTGTCTCCATTTAAGCCGAATTACTGTACTGGAGGCCCACTCTTACGCTTGCCCCTTAAATATGTGTCAAGTTAACGTTGGTCGAAGTTATATTTGAAGCAGTACAAACATGTAAAGAACGTTGTTCGGGTGTGAGATGGTCCTCATTTTACTCCTCCTTTCCTTTGTGGTCCTGGTTAGGAATTTAAGGTCTCTCAACCCCGTTTTCTTACCTTGGAATAAATTATTTTTGTCCTGCCTACCTCACGACTTTGCTAGGAGGATCGCGTGAGACAGCCCATTCCTCCACATGTATTCCTCGGTCTACCTCAAGTTCAAGGCTCTGGCAATGGCAGACAACACAGAGCACCACAGAACAGCAAACAAAACAGGCCATGGGGGCCCCCTCTTCACAGCGCAGTGAGGACAACAGAAGGTAAGTAAGTAATGCGGAGATAACAAAACGTGGATTGAGCGTTTACTGTGTGGCGGGCGCTGTGACTTTGTTGAATCCTTGTAATGAGGCTGTGAGGAGAAGCTACTATTGTGTTCATTTTACATATGAGGAAACTGAAGCTTGGGAGGTTACATCTCTGGGCACCAGTGTGGTTAGGGCCGAACCAGGGCTTGAATGCGTGCATTATGACTCAGAGTCGCTCTGCTATGTCCTTGATGGAGGAGGACAGCAAGGTTCCTGCTACAGGAACTGAAGTAGTGTGAAAACACCTTCAGAACTGTTACTGTGGGGGGTGACGTCCCTCCGCCTTAGCCGTATTCCATGGGTTAGAAGTAAGTCATAGGTCCCGCCCACACTCGGGGTTGGTGACTGCATAAGGGTGTGGGCACCATCGCTGGAGCTACTGCAGGGTCTGCCCACCACAGCTTCTAATTCTATTTGTGGACCTTTTATCCTCACCATGTCTTGTTATGTCAACAGTTTACAACCAAAAAAAAAAAAATGTAAGGACCCCGGGATTTTTTCTGATCCCCCTGGCCTGTGGGGACCTGCCCTGCAGGGAGCTAAAACTTTCTGGCTGTTCTCCCGGGTGAATGGTCCTGGGAGTTTTATGAAAGAGAATCGGAGCCACAGAAAAGCTTGAGGCAGAGTCAGCAGAGAAAGGGAGAGCCTGGTGGAGAATCCAGACGTTTAGTCAAAACTCTAAAATTGTTTCATTCTTTTATTTATCCCTTTCCCCATGCGTGCGTGTGTCCACGCGTCCGACGTACTGGGTGCGCTCCTGCCCCTTCGGTGTGGTGTGCCCATTGTGTGCCGACGGAGACACGGTCCCGTCCCCTTGCCCTGTCCAAGGCATAGTTAACAGAAAGGAGAGGGTGGGACATCCTCTGCCAGGGACGGAATGGGCGGCTTCACACCCCATGGGTGGGGGAGACCACCCTGGAGTCCCCTGCAGGGACAGGCAGACAAAGGCAACAGTATGCTTGTTTAAAACAGAACAAACACAATTTACCTTTTTCTGCTGAGTCGGATGATCACGCTGAACCTTCAGGGCGGTGCTGCGTCCTGTGTGAGCGGCTGGAAGGCCCCAGCCTCAGAGCACAGGGTGCTGCCCTGTCCTCCGTGTGTACTGTAGCATTTCCACTTTTTCTGATGTCCTCTGCCCCTCCGTGTCTCTCCTTGGTTTTGGCAATGAATCTGCTTCCAGCAAACCTCTTCCTCCCTTCTGAGTTGCTGCTCTTAAAGTACTAGGACGTTGGTGGGGGGGCCACAAACTCAGACCCCTGTCAGGCAGCATTATGTGGAAGAAACGGGTGGATGGACCTCAAGAGCAGGCCTGCCCCTCCCTGATATCACAGTGAGGCAGTAGACGTCGGCCGAAAACAGAGCATTGCTTTGGCTTCATGTTAGTCCTCCTACCACTTACTGGATTCTGAGTGTCAGGTAATGGTAAAGCAGGGGTGATGTGTTTATTCAAGGGGAGTATAGGCTAACAGAGGATGAGAATATTAACAGAACACTATATGCGGGGGTCACAGTATGGCCTCAGGAAGGGCAGGAAGTGGTCACTGCTGTTTGGGCTGCCCAGAGTCCTCATTCATACTCCTCCCCACCCCCTGCACCCCCAAACCCTTGCTCTTCCTTTCTGCTGCGATTGATGAATTCATTGATGCCTCCAGGACTGTATGAGTTTCTGGTGGCAGCTCTAACAAATGATCACCAACTGGGTGGCTTCAAAGAACAGAAAGTTCCTCTCTCACAGTCTGGAGGCCAGGAGTCCAAAATCCAGCAGGGCCACACTCGTTCTGGGGCAGCCTCCTTCCTGCCCTCTCCCAATGGCTGCTGGCCACTTGGTACTCTTGGGCTGATGGCTGCGTCACTCTAAGCTCTGCCTCTGTCTCCACATCGCCTTCTCTGTGTCTGTGTCTCTTCTTCCGCCTTTTAAGCCTCCGTCTGCCTCAGTTTATCAGGACAGACACTTGTCATTGGATTGTAGGGTCCACCCAAATGACCCGGAAGACTTCATCTCAAAATTCTTAATCACATCTGCAAAGATGCTTTTTCCAAATACTGTCACATTCACAGGTTTCAGGGATTTGATGTGACTGGGGGGGGGGGCATGACGTTTTTCACTGAAGCATAGAACAGTGTCTGGTGCATAGTGGGGTCACGTGATGTTGGTAGTGCTGCTGCAGTCATATTACTCATCCTGTTATGCGTTCACTCAGTGTCTGGGTGCCCGCCACCCTCACGGCCCCCATGCCAGGTGCATTGACACAGAAGTGAAGTGAGGTGTGGCCTGCCCTGGAGGGGGCACCTGCAGGTGTTTCCAGATGTCTGAGGTCTGCTCTGAGTTCCCACCCAGACTACAGTGTTGTCACTTTGGGGCATGGCATGTCTGGTTCTAAGCACCCGACTTACAAATAAACTTAGGAAAAGTCCAAGTCACTGTTATTGTAGAAATGCGATGTGCCCGAGGACCATCTGAGCTGTGAGTGGGACTCCCGTGCATTCACAGTTGTTAGACCACTTTCCCACCTGCAGCCTCACCTGTGCCATGGTGTTTCTCCTTGGACAGGATGCCCCTGTGGCTCAGCCAGGCCAGTAAGCCAGGGAAAAATGTGAGGGGGTGCCTGACCAGGTGTAGGCCGGCGGCGGCCCCATTGTCCCCCTCTCCTTCCCGTCCTTCCTGGCTCCCTCATCAGACCTTCGCTGGCACCTGGTGTGCCCTATCTCCTGTGTTAGGGGGCTCACCCTGAGTCTAGTGAGGAGGGTGATACGCTGATCCGGCGACTCTCAAGGGGGCACTGGAGCCTGCTGTGGGGTGTACTGGGCTTCCTTCGGGAAGGGAGGGCTTACCGAGGCCTGAAGGACCACGGAGGGCTGTTCGGTGGAGCTGGCGGGGAGGATCCTCCAGGCAGAGAGACTGAGGCACAGAGCAGGGAAGTTGGCATCCCCGTGGGCAGCAGGCCCTGGTCTGTGATCCCAGGGAGATCCCTTTGCCCTGCCACGCCCACCCATCTCCTTCAGTGAGCTGGTTTGCGGCTGGAAGTGAAAAATGACAACTTCGTTCTTTTGGCTTAAGCCAGACGGCACCTTTACTCTAGCTGCAAATGCAGAATCCCCTGCACTGGGGCAAGGCTCCCACTTGGCCCACCAGTTTGTGGGTCAGGGTGTCTGGTGTTTTCTGAGGACAGGTTTTGCTCAGTGAACCACACACAGGTCAGGCGAGGTCTGAGGACGGTGAAAGTGCAGGTGGAAAGGGTGTGGGACAGGAGCAGACAGGACAGCACTGGGGGTCCACCAGCATCCCTGCTGTATCATCTCTCCCAGCCCAGCCTGCACCTGTCCCACCATGTCTAGACCAATGCTGGGTCCTGGTGCTTGTCCTCCGGCCCTTCCTTCTGGAGACGGCCCTTCCTTCTGGAGGGTAGGACAGGTTCCGTTACTTCCTGCCCGTTAGTTCCCCGCCCCGCCCACTGCAGTGGACTCCCATCTGCTTGGCTCCTGTGCCTCTTCCCCTCTTCCCTCCTGCCTCCCAGATCCCCAGTTAGCACCCCGAGGCGGCAGCCTTCTCAGTGCCAGGACCCCAGGGGGCAGCACCTCTGTGGCATCAAAGTGACTTCTCTGTCTAGCCTACTAGGAATATTGTTCTCATTTGCCTTAGTACCTCTACAGGGTGCGGCAAAGTAGGTTTATAGGTGTGAGTATGTGAAACACAGTTAATTCTTGTATTATTTATTAATTATTGTGTTATTTCCTATAGGAACAACTGTAAACCTACATTTGCCCCAGTGTGTTATATTCTTAAGCTAACGACATACACACACTCTCTCTCTCTTTAAGTTATTCGTTTTGCCAATCTATCCACTTTTCCTTACCACAGTTTACAATGTGCACTGTATCGTGAAAACATGATGTTTTTACAGCCCAACATTGCATTGCTAGTGTTGCCGTTGATGTTAGTGGGAAGTGATGAGGATGTTAGAATCTGTGAGATGTCCCAGCTGCTGTCCAGGTCAGCTCCTGTCCACGCAGCTCCAGCCTTGTCCCTGGGTGTCTGGGTTCCTCTGGCAGGACGGCGGAACCTGGGGAGGGGGGAGGTCTTGGGGACACCCCCTTGTATGCTGCGTGTTATTTGCCAGGCTGTGGGGAGCAGAGCCAGCAGAGGGGCGCACGGAGCTCTCACGGTAGAGGAGGTAAGAGCATGCAGCAGCAGGGACAAGGCTGGGTCTCAGGCCTGGAAAACCCGAGGCCGGGCTCCGGGGCTCGGGGATCAGGGCGTGGTGGTGGCTGGCGTGGCAGTTCCGGGTGGCAAGAAGGCTCGAAGCTTAAAGGTGCTGCAGGTGGGGTGCGTTTTAGCACCCACGACTTTCTTCCTCATCATGAACCTCAGGGGCTAGTGGTGGATCTAGAGCCTCGTTGTGGTCTGAGGGGACCCTGCATGGTAATGGCCACCTGGTGGAGGTGTTGGCAGGAGACTGGGGTTGTTGGGTCCACAGCTGCCTTGCTGTGTGGGTGCCTGGCCTGGCACAGGAACTGTTTTCTCATTTCCTGAGACGAGCTGGAGAGAGATGCTCTGCTCTCTGCCTCCGTCTTTGCAGAGAGTCTCACCTGGAGCCACCATCTGGGGGGCTGGGGACCCTGATCAGCAGCCAGCGGGAGACTAGGGTGGACAGTGTTCTGAGCAGGTGAGCACATTCCCAGGAAAGTGGGTGTGGATATAACATGTTCTGCCCCTTTTTTTTTTTAATGAAATTAGTAATTATGAAATTAGTAATAATACTCATAAAACAGCAAACAATCCAGAGGTAAATAAAGTTAATGGTTGAGCCCCTTTCTGGCCTGCCTTTCCCCACAACTCCCCACTCCCCGCGGGCAGCCACTGTCAGCCCTGGGAGTGTGTCCACCCAGCTCTCAGTGGTTTCTGGTGACTCTTTGCTGAGCGGTGTGGCAGAGCAGAAAACGCTCCAGGACCCTAAGGGGCTCCTTATCATTCCAGAGCCTCGAGCTCTTCGAATCCCGTCACTCGCTCCCACCCCCATACTGTTTGTCTCTGGAGGTGGGGGTGAAGTCCAGCTGGACTCAGCTAGGGGCGCTCGGTCAGCTCTCTGCTTCCCTGCCTTCACCTGACGTGAGGGCAGACACCCCATCCCATCCCCCCGTCCCCCACGCACTCGGACGTGACACCTCTGTGTGCTCCATAGGCCTGGCAGGTCAGGAACGCAGAAAGCCAGCTTTAATGGATGAGGCTTTTGTTTATTCAGGCGAGACAAACTAGGTGAAAGGCTACTGCCACCCACAAAGCACCTGGCGCAGGTGAGGTATCTGCTTGGAGGATGAGAACTGTCACCGTCCTCTCCCTGTTGCTGACGGCAGAGGGTGAGTTCTGAGGACTGGACCCCTCGGCCAGGGGGCCAAGTGGAGGCCTGGAGCAGCCAGACGGCTCGCCCAAGCCGGGGACCTGTCCCCAGAGGCCCCTCCAAGGATACTGACCTCGTTCTCACCTGGCTGCACCACAGGCAGCTCGTGTCCCCGCCAGGGGCCCTTTGGGCTGAGGGACATGTTTAGTGACTAAAAGTGACTATTTTCCCAGGAAAATACTTAATTTTGTTGCCTTATAGCCATTTCTTGTTGGCAGTGATGTTGGCATTTGGGGCGGGACAGTTGTCTGTGGTGGGGGGGCTGTCTGGTGCTCTGTGAGATGTTTAGCAACATCCTTGGCTTCTACCCACTAGAACAGGGGTCCCCAAACTTTTTACACAGGGAGCCAGTTCACTGTCCCTCAGACCATGGGAGGGCCGGACTATAAAAAAAAAACTATGAACAAATCCCTATGCACACTGCACATATCTTATTTTAAATTAAAAAAAACAAATACAATATTTAAAATAAAGAACAAGTAAATTTAAATCAACAAACTGACCAGTATTTCAATGGGAACTATGGGCCTGCTTTTGGCTAATGAGATGGTCAATGTACGCCTCTCACTGACCAGCAATGAAAGAGGTGCCCCTTCTGGAAGTGTGGCAGGGGGCTGGATAAATGGCCTCCGGGGGCCGCATGTGGCCCGCGGGCCGTAGTTTGGGGACCCCTGCACTAGAAGCACCCCTCCCTCATTGTGACAACCAGATATGTCTTCAGTCATTGCCAAATGGGGGTCAGACCACCCCCTGCCCACTAAGAACCCGTTTTCAGGACTCGATCAGAAGGGGGCTTTCTGGGAGCTCTGCTTCTGCACCGTCATGAGCCACGTCTCACTAGGGTGGTTTCCTTTGTTCTTTCTCCAGAAGGCTGAGCTCATGGGCTCATTTGTTTGTTTGACTCACCCGGTTCTAACCACAAGCAGCCTTCCCACTTTGGGGGATCCCAAATGACTTATCATGGGACTTTGTACGTAAATCTAAAAGATTCTCATCTACTAAATTGAAGGCAGGAACCTTCAACTTCTTTTTTAGCTCCTCCTGGTAGATACTTCCCTAAAGTGTTTTGAGAGCAAGGAGGGTTCCCGCTGACGCTTTTTACCCTGGGCACCTCTGCAGTTCAGTGTTCTGCAATCGCCAAGCAGTCCTCTCCCGTGGCTTTTGGTCTTTGCTCAGTGACGAGCTGGTGACCTAAGGGCCAGGGCGGTTTGACGCTGGCTAGCGCTCAGGGGACTTTCTTAGGGCTTCTGACCCAACCCTGGGGTCAGAGAGTGAAGGACTGGCTGTTCTAGAGCCAGGAGGGGGAGTCAGCTTGCAGAATGCACCCACCTGGGGGTCCCCCCCCCCCCACTGCTATGCATTGAGCTCCTTGAGCAAAGAAGCAGCCTGTTTGCTGGCCCCTCTGGGGTCACAGAGAGAGCCGCTGGCCTTGAGATGGGGCTTCACAAAGTGCAGTGGGCTGTGAGGATGGATGGACACAACCCTGAGTTCAGAGGCCATGCCAGGGCGAGGCAGCCTTCTCCCTTCCGCCTAGGTGAGCGGGACTGTCACCCAGAGGACAGAGGTGGGGTTCTCCCTTCCGCCTAGGTGAGCGGGGCTGTCACCCAGAGGACAGAGGTGGGGTTCTCCCTTCCGCCTAGGTGAGCGGGGCTGTCACCTGGAGGATGGAGGTGGGGTTCTCCCTTCCGCCTAGGTGAGCGGGGCTGTCACCCAGAGGACGGAGGTAGGGTTGTCTGAATTTCACCACTGAACCTCTCTTGGCTCCTTTCTCTGCTTCACTGTCTCTTTGGGGAAATGGGTTCTGGTTTCCTAAGCAGGGGAGTAGATCTTACCATCGACCTCGCACTTGACAATCCTGGTTATCAGGAGATCTCAGGTGCCTGCGGATCCTCCGCAGTGGCTCCCGGTGGCTCGGTCTGATTGGCTGCCTCTGAAAAGCATACAATTGAACTTGAGCAATGGTTGGGATGGCCGGTCCCTCTCGCCTGCACCCTCCCTACCAGGCAGGTCTGTGTCCTTGCCCTCAGACAGCTGTGAGCTCCCGGGCCCACAAACCACTGTGCTGGATGGGCATTGGGGGCTGGAGAGGGAGAGGGAAGGGGAGCTAGAGCTGGCTGCTGAGGCCGCTTAGTCTTGGATGGCAGAAAAATGGGTAGTGGCCCGGCTGGCCCTGGTGCCACCAGCCCCGCCGGCCGTGCTCCTTGGCACCCTGGTTAATACCTCACGCCAGGATCTCGTCCCACACTCCAGACGGCACCCAGGTGTGCAGGGCTGAGGACAAGATGGGTGGGCGGGCCTGTGTGTGCTCAGCAGAGTTCCGGGGGCGCCTGGACTTCCCTTTGCTCCCGGGCTGTTCTCCCTGCCTTCACCTGCGCTGGGGCCTGGCGGAGCTCTGAGGCTTCCGGATTCCAGCGTCCACAGTAGCCCGTCTATTGACTGCCGGAGCAAAGCTGCCTTCCCAAAATAGCCACCCAGAGGGAAAGGGCAGCCCTGGAATTTGGCCCTGACGGTCACCCCGACAGCCTGGCCTAGGCTTCCTGGTCCCAGCCAGCCCCACCTGACCGTCACCGTCACCGTCACCGAGGGACTGCTGGTGGGTGTGGGGCTGGAGTTTTCCTCTCTTCCCCACCCTCTTCCTCTTCCCTTTTTGTTCTTTCTCTTCACCAGCTTTAAGTTTGGAACCCAGATGACTCAGGAGAGATGTTCCAGCCCCTGATTGGCTTGCGGGCAGGTCACAGGGTGGGGAGCAGAGAGGTGTTGGCACCTTTCTGCAGGTGAATGCACACCTACGGAGGGGCCCTGGCGCTGGCAGCGAGCCCTGCCCCTGGCAGCCATGCCAGTCCCGGAGGCGGCAGCAAGCCCAACGAGTCGGACAGGTGGAGCCAGCCCCGCGCCGTGGGGCCACAGCTGAAGGTCCGATCCCTGTCCTCCCGCAGCCCACAGAACAGGTAACCGGCCTTTTCATTTTTTTCTGCTGGTTTAGTTTGCTGTCAACGTGAGGGAAAGGCCTTTGGAATGAGCAGGGGAGTGTGAATTTGTTTGGAGAGGATTTATGGGGTGTTTGCCTAGGAAATTTGGCCTTGGTTTTAGGGAAAAAAATAATAATAATAATTGTTCGGTCCTTGGTTTTGAAAAGCAAGTAGGCCTGACCTGTGGTGGCGCAGTGGGTAAAGCGTCGACCTGGAAATGCTGAGGTCACCGGTTCGAAACCCTGGGCTTGCCTGGTCAAGGCACATATGGGAGTTGATGCTTCCAGCTCCTCCCCCCCTTCTCTCTCTCTGTCTCTCCTCTCTCTCTCTCTCTCTCTCTCTCTCCCTCTCCTTTTGAAAATGAATAAATAAAATTTTTTAAAAAAGCAAATATTTTACAGAACATATATATATATATATATATATATATATATATTTTTTTTTTTTTTTTTTTTTTTTTTTTTTTTAAGGGCCAGTTGGGAAGGCAAGGGTCCAGAAAAGATGAGATTATTTGTAACCGCTGACAGCCCTGAGGAAGGCTTTGCCACAGTTGGGGAGCTGTTTGCACTTTCAGTGTGAGAAGGGGCTGGGTGGGGGCTAGGCTTTATAGGGGGGGGGGGAGCGGCACTCTCAGTCCCAGCTCAGAGAAAAACTGGACGGCTGGGCTTCTTCCAAAACTCAAATTGACATTCCAGCCCCTTGGGCTGGATTTTTACTGTGAGATTGTTTGAGGCTCTGGAATCACCTCTCCTGGTAAAAAAGACTCCACTTGTGAAGGCCAGGTGATAGCATTTTCACACCTATGATTCAGCCAGGGAGTGTTCCCTTCACCAGCTTCTGGGGGGTTTCTGGCCCAAGGACAGGAAGGGGGGACGCACAGGTCTGAAGAAAAGACCCAGTCCCCCTCCCCACCTGAAACAAGGACTGGTTTTGGCCTCTCTGACATTGTGGGAAATGTCTTTACCGCCTTCCTCCCCGCAGCCTGGGTGGGCTCCTCTCTGCTACCACTGTGGATAGTGTCGGGATGCCTCCTGGGAAGGGACCTCCCTGGGAAGTGAAACGTGGCCGGCAGGTGCCCCTCTGCCTAGAATCCCCCCTGCACGCTGCACTTGCAGGGGGGACAGGAGACCTGCAACCCTTTGTAACAGAAACGTGTTTTTATTAAGTAGTTTTCTTTTTTCTTTTTCTCTAATTCCAAGGTTATTTGTGATGCCCAAATTGCTTAGATGATGGTCAGGGCTCCTTCCTCTGAGTAGAAGAAAACTCCACTCAGAATGACTTAAATAATCAGAACATGAAATAACTGTATAAAGCGTCAAGCCCAGCGGTCAGGCAGCTGCCTGGTGGGTTACATCCAGCAGCTCAGGGATGTCAAGGTCGGGTTCTTGCCATGTTCCTGCTCTGCTCCATCTGCTCCCCTCCCTCCCAGCTCTACCTGGACTCTGTCCTTACGCATGCGCATGCGGAAACCTTCCCCCACGGCCCCTGCTGACTTTCCCACACTTGTCATTGGCTGGAATCATGCCCCACGCCCAGCCTCAGCCAATGGATGGCAAGGGACGGGGTTATTGTTAGTGGAATTCATGGGGCACTTGACTAGGGAGACTCGTGAGTGCTTTACCCGAACCAAATCAGGGCCTTTGAGGAGGAGGAGAAGGGGCATAGATTTGGAGCAGGCAGCCAAGAGCATCTGCTACTTCAGAAAAATGTAAACTTTCTCCGATGTCTAGCTGGTTTGGGGTAATCCAATAGCTCTTGTTCCTAAAATACATGTATGTTATACTCAATTCTTAACACCAAGGCAGTTTTAGATAATTGTGGTGTTTACCCTTAGCCTTCCATCCTCCAAGAAGGTATTCTTCCTTAAGCATTTCAGCTGGTGGTTTTCAAGTGTGTGGGCTTCACTCCCTCTTGATGACTCCACTGCCTCCCAGACTTGGCTGGCTACTCAGGGCTCCATCCCTAAGAACTGGAATAGGAAAAAATAAGAGTTCTAAACATTAAGAGACTTTAGATGAACAAAACAAGTCTTCTGGTTCTGCAAACAGCACCCCTCCCCCCGTCCGTAGCCAGCAAGCACGCCTGCCACTTGCCCAGGGACCCTGCGGGCCCAGCAGAGGAACAGGTATGCACCAACCTCCCCTTCCGGCAGCGTGCTGGAGTTGTGTTTCTGATCTCTAGCATGGCCACAGGTAGCTCCTGAAACTTGGGGGAATGAAGGTGCTGGCTGCCCCGCTGGGGACGCTGGTTCCAGGAGACACAGACCTGATGTCATTTTTGAGACTGAAAACATCCAAGTCGGTCTTTTTTTGTGGTCCCAACTCTAAGACCTCCATTCTTTTTTTTTTTAATTCAGTGAGAGAAGGGGAGGTGGAGACAGACTCCCACATGCACCCCGACCAGGGTCCACCAGGCAAGCCCACTAGAGGGCAATACTCTGCCCATCTGGGGCATTGCTCCATTGCTCAGCAACTGAGCTCTTCTTAGTGTCTGAGACGGAGGCCATGGAGCCATCCTCAGTGCCTGGGGCCAACTTGCTCCATCGAGCCATGGCTACAGGAGGGGAAAAGAGAGAGAGAGAGAGAGAGAGAGAAGCGAGAAGGGGAGGGGTGGAGAAGCAGATGAGCACTTCTGTGTTCCCTGACAGGCAATTGAACCCGGAACATCCACGTGCTGGGCTGACGCTCTACCACTGAGCCAAACGGCCAGGGCCAAGACTTCTACTCTTTTTTTTTTCTTGTGATAGAGACAGAGAGACAGAGAGAGGGACAGATAGGGAGAGACAGGCAGGAAGGGAAAGAGATGAGAAACATCAATTCTTCGTTACATCTCCTTTGTTGTTCATTGATTGCTTTCTCATATGTGCCTTGACCTGGGGGGCGGGGGCTATAGCAGAGTAAGTGACCCCTTGCTCAAGCCAGTGACCATAGGGTCATGTCTATGACCCCACACTCAAGCCAGTGACCCCGAGCTCAAGTTGGTAAGCCTGCGCTCAAGCTGGATGAGCCCACAGTCAAGCCAGCGACCTCGGGGTTTTAAACCTGGCTCCTTTGCATCCCAGTCTGACTCTCTATCCACTGCACCACTGCCTGGTCAGGCAAGACCTCCACTCTTAAGGCAAGTTTCTCTCCTCCACCTCAGCTCCAACCTGTCAATCTGGATGAGTTTCTGAAGCTCCTTTGAGCCACCATCACCTTCCTGCCACCAGGTCAGGTTTCCTGGGTGAGATCAGCGTGAGGGCAGAAAATCCTTGTCCAGCTTTCGATTTCATTATGGAATGCAAGAGGACACTTCCAGCTGGTATACTGCATCCAGGGGTTCCTGTCAGAGCCTGGCGGGGGTGTGGCATGCATGGTGCAAGATTGTGTCTCATTCTCAAGACCCAGCTTTTTCCACCAAGGTGGGCACTGGAGAAACACTTGTTCTCATGGCTCAGGATGGCTCACAGTTCTGACTTGGCATACTCATGAGTTCCTCTTGCCCACCTCTCTTTCTCCATGGGTCCCACAAGGCCCAGGGCATCTGCCATCCCCCCTGCCGAGTGAACACCCAGCATGCTGTCTGCACCCCGTAGTAGGTGATGCTGGGTGAAAGGTACATGCATTTTTTCTGAAGAACGTGCTGTAGGATTAGGGGGCTTCCTGAGTTCACCTGCACATCTTTTGGATGGAGAAGGCTCCTGTTCCCTCAGGGGTCGTAACATCTGCAGGCCTTGTTACCAGAACCCACTTTTTGTTTAGTGCTTAAACCTTAACCCTTTGAGTAGTGAGTTTTTTGTTAACCCTTTGAGTGAGGACGTATATGAACATTTGTACTACTCAAAGGGTTAAGAACAAGGAACTTAAAACTCCCCCAGTAAAGATGACTTCTGGTTTTCTCACATTCCTCCTGGTTCCCTGGGCCGGCAGCGCTGACCCTGCAGCAAGACATGTCGGGCCTGGGGCTCGAGGGCCCCTGGGAGGAGTGGAGAGAAGGCAAAGTCAGGCTCGGCGCTGAGCTCTGGCCCTTTAATCACCTTGTGTCACTGTAGCCGGAGCTCACCTGGTAGTGCGACCAGAAGCCTTTCTGTCAAAAGGAACTAAATGTCTTCACTCAGACCTCGGGCTGTGACGTTCCAGGAAAGTCTGACTTGACGTATATCATGGGACACAGTCGCATTTCATGCATTGACTGATAATTTTCCCTTTCCTGAAGTCCTGGCCTCCTCCCTCTGACTGTGAAGATTGTCCCCGGAGTCCTGGCCTCCTCCCTCTGACTGTGAAGATTGTCCCCGGAGTCCTGGCCTCCTCCCTCTGACTGTGAAGATTGTCCCTGGAGTCCTGGCCTCCTCCCTCTGACTGTGAAGATTGTCCCTGGAGTCCTGGCCTCCTCCCGCTGACTGTGAAGATTATCCCCGGAGTCTTGGCCTCCTCCCTCTGACTGTGAAGATTGTCCCCGGAGTCCTGGCCTCCTCCCTCTGTGAAGATTGTCCCCGGAGTCCTGGCCTCCTCCCGCTGACTGTGAAGATTGTCCCTGGAGTCCTGGCCTCCTCCCTCTGACTGTGAAGATTGTCCCCGGAGTCCTGGCCTCCTCCCTCTGACTGTGAAAATTGTCCCTGAAGTCTAGTCTTGCAATCTCGGATTAGGAAAATTGTCCCCAAAGTCCTGGCTTCCTGTATCTGACTAGAAAGATTGTCCTCTCAGTTCGAGGGCCCTGGCTGATCAGCCCTGGTGTCTCTATATGCAATCACCATCACCCAGGTCACTGTCTAGATTCAGAAAATGCGGTTCTGTTTGGAAATTGGGGGCGAGGGCTGCTTAGCAATAGAAGAGGCATCTGGTCTTGCTTCTCTGAGCCAGAGAGTGGGCTGGCAAGGCCCTTGCCCTCACCCTTCCCATACTCTGTTACTGCTTGCTTGAGACCTCAGCTGAGTGCCAAACGTGCCCCATCCCTGAGGAGCACAGAGGCGCCTTCCCTGCTTGCTGCAGCAGTGCCACGTGCAGGGTCTGCAGCCCGAGCACGCTCATAGAGGCCACACAGCCATTGTCACTTTAATCCTGTGTCCCGACCTTTACCTTGGGAAGTCCACCTGTGTTCTCAGTGTTCAGGGGTCCTCTACCTGGTCCAGCCCGGGCTAGAAGTTGGACTCTTGATTGTGCCTGTGCTCACTTGAGGACTGTCACTGCAGAAAGTGCCTGTGGCCCCGTCACAGACCTGCCGGGTCAGGAGCCCCGGGGACCAGAGCCTGCGTTTTCCGAGCTCCGGTCCTGGGCTCAGCACAGTGCGGCTGAGAACAAGCACTCTGACCCAGTACGGGTGCTCTGCTGGAACTTACCTCAGGGATAATATCAGACGCGCTGGGCATTCTTTCCCACACTTAACAGGCTGGTCACTTAAGTCCAGCCTGGCTTTGCCTTATAGGCAGAGCATTACAGGTCCACTTTTGGGGACAGAGGACTAAAGTAACAGCAAACTCCTATCAGCTCCCACCGGACACTTCATAGCCCAAAAGGACAAGCCTGTGTCCCGCTTCCCGCTGAGTGTGGGGAGCTTTCTCCCCTTGGGCAGAGAGCTCGTAGGGGCTTGAGCTACGTTCATCTGTATCACCTTGCCTGGAAGTCAGGTTTCTGAGACCCCCTTTGCAGAGACAGAGATCACATTGACCCTCCAGAAAACGACCCTGCCTGTCCCCACACCCACACAGAACAGGGACTGACCCATCAGCCGTCTGCATCTAAAGCCATCACTAGATCTTCAAGCGGTCTCTGGCGTGGTCCATTTGAGATTAGCTTGGCCAGACTGTCGTACCCAGCAATTCCACCAAACATGGCTCTAGATGCTGCTGTGTAGGTGTTTTGTAGATGTGGTCACCGTCAGCACTCAGTGGACTTTGAAGGTGCTCCTCAATCACGTGGGTGGGCCTTGTCTGATCAGTTGAGAGCCTGAAGAGCAGAGCTGGGGTCTCCCTGGGGAGAAAGAAATTCCGCCTGAGAGTTTCCACCTCCTAGATGCCCTCCAGGTTTCAGCCTGGCCTGCCAGCCCCCAGTCACATAAGCCATTTCTTTCAAATAAATCTCTTAGCATCTATCTCTCAGCTCTGTTTCTGCAGCAGTGTCCTCCGACCGATCCACGCTCTGAATAGTGCCCGGCACAGGGGAGAAATCAGGGCCGCTTCATCGTATCACCGACCTTTCAGAGAGACATGTGGACGTTTAAACCACATCATTTTCTCACTTTTTCTTTTCCAGGGAAACGCTGGTTTGTTTCTTTCTCATTGTCGGCCAGCGGTGGCCCTGCCCTGTTGGGATCTGTGGCCAGTCTCGGCTTCCTCCTCCGTCCTCTCTCTTCTCTCCCCTCCCCAGATGTCCTTCCTACCCACAGGTCCCGGGGCGAGGCAAGACAGGCCTTCCCCCTGAGTCACCGCCAGGGCCAGCTGTGGGTGTTTCTTTGGCAGTGTCTTAGCTGGTTGTTGTGAGTAATAGTGAAGGAAGCAATCAGCAAGTATACTGCCCTAGAAATGCTGCACGTTGTTGGGCTCGAGAGGGAGGGACCAGCCGCGAGATGCCCGAGCCAGCGCGAGACTGCGGGACGTCGGAAGCTGGGCTCCACCATGTTGGTCGGTGAGAGGCGCCGGGAGGACCGAGCTCTGGGAGCCCCGGAGTGACCTGCTCGTGGGAGTCGAAAGGAAAAGGCAGCATGCTGTGCATGGGTGGCTTCTGGCTGGGGGAGGTTGCACAAGGGGATAATAATGGCCAGTGTTTATGGAGCTGTAATGGCGGAGGGAGCCCCGTTCTATGCATTCTAAATGCATTGCCACCTGAGTGGGAATCTATTATTCCACCTAGCACAGAAGAAAGAGTAAATGAGCAAAAGTAAGTAAGGACGCAGTTGAAAGAAAGGGAAGGCCAGGTTTTGAACCTAAGCATCCTGGCTCAAAAATCTGTACTTGAACCACCAGCTCATGTCCTTAAAGAGGGGCTGAGCGTAGTGTCGCAACCCTGTGGACCTGCTCTGCGGTGACTTGAATGTGAACACATGTCCATTCTCTGTCCCCATGAGACTAATTTCTGACACAGCCATTGGCCTCGGAGAAGGTGCCCGTGTGGGCATGGGGGGAGGGTCTTTCTTTCCTGTGGAAGCCAGGCCCAGGATGGTGGTGGGAATGACGGGTGTCATGTCCACCTCCATCGGCTGATGGGAATGGTTCCTCCCGGGGAGCCTGGCTGAGGAGTGTTCAGTTCTCTGGGTCCCACCAGATGCTAGCTTCCGGTCCAGTGAACAGTGAGGCCAGCTGGATTGCCATGGCAGTGGGAACTGGACCCAAGTCACCAGAGGATGGAGAGTGAAGTCACAGTGGTGGCTTCTCCAGGTCTTGGACCATGGGGCACACCCATGGATGGCCTCTAGTGAGTCTGGGATAGCCCGTTAGCAGGCCCTGCATTCAACAGCTCACTAAACCCACTGTGGCCCTGGCCTTTCTCCTGCTGGTGTCTGTGCTCTGTGTCGCTGAGCCCTGAGGGCTCCAGCTCTCAGTCCCGCTGATTTTCCCATGGTGCCCCAGTCTAATGCTTAAGAGAAATCCACGCAAGTCTGCGAGGTGAGACTGAATGTCACTGGCTTCCTCCTCCGATCCCAGTAACTAAACCAAACCTCCAGGGTCCTTGAGGTGATGGGCCCGCCGGTGTTTTTGACTCCGGCCAAGGACAGGAGCTGGTGTGACGACGCCCCCCACTCCCAGCCTCCTCGTGCCCCCTGCTGCTCCCCTTCCAGCCAGTGCCCAGGGGCCTCCCCACCCCTGCCCACCTGCTCCAGACCCCATCTTTTGCTCTGTCTTGCCTATCTCCATGCCTTCTAGTGTTGGACGGGAGAGGAGCCGTTTCTTTTCTGACCACTTTATGAAAGTTGGAAGGCCCCTGAGAGAGGCCTGGGTTTCCTGGGTTTCAGACTTTAACCTTAGCCCTGACTCACTCAGCTGATAGGCCCTCCTCCGGGCCAAGCCAGTCTGCTTCTCCAAGCTAGAGAGCAAAGTGGGCCGCCCGGCCCCCTCTTGAACAAATTGGGTTCCTGTAGGAATTGTTCAATTTCTCCTCAGAGCTCAGAGGGCCTACCTCAGAGAGGGTCCCTTTGTAACACACCCTGGACTGACCGCGCCCAGGCCCACTTGGCCACAGACTCCCCTGGGCTCTGCAGCCTGGAGGAGCCGGGAGGAGCCAGAGCGGGTGTGGGCTGAAGTGGGGCCCATGGAATGCCTGGAATGCCAGCTGCAGGGACAGACAGACTCAGATCCCTCACAGGAGCTTTGACCCACACAGCACTGGCAATCACTTCCCAGCCAAAGTCTTCACATTTTTTTCCCTGTCTTAGGCGGAAGTCAGGAATGTCTGCCTTCTCCCCACCGCCAATTGATTCAGGGTCCTGAACTTTTAAATTAAAGGGACCCCTCCTCTCCTGAGTTATCATCTAAAAAACCTGTTACTTTGAGTTCAGGTAAAAATTATTTGCAAGGAACCTCTTTTGCTTTTCGTTTTGCCATAGCAACAAGAAAAGTGGTCCTGCTCAGATGGAGTTCACCTGTAAATGGTCCTGGATAATACAGTGTGTCCGTAAAGTCATGGTGCACTTTTGACCGGTCACAGGAAAGCAACAAAAGACGATAGAAATGTGAAATCTGCACCAAATAAAAGGAAAACTCTCCCAGTTTCATACCTATTCAGTGCAGTTCGATGTGGGCTCACGCACAGATTTCTTAGGGCTCCTTAGGTAGCTATCCCGTATAGCCTCTACAGACTCGACACTGACTGATGACCTACCAGAACGGGGTTTCTCCACCAAACTGCTGGTTTCCTTCAACTGCTTATCCCACCTAGTAATGTTATTCCTATGTGGTGACGCTTCGTTATAAACGCGCCGATATTCACGTTGCACTTTGGTCACGGATTCGAATTTAGCGAGCCACAGAACACACTGAACTTTCCTCTGTACCGTCCACATCTCAACTGGCATGGCCATGGGCTCCTCTGCTGTATACATGGTGTTACGTCATCATCTGCGCGTGCGTACATGCTGCCACATCATCCTACAGAAACTGGGAGGGTTTTCCTTTTATTTGGTGCAGATTTCACATTTCTATTGTCTTTTGTTGCTTCCCTGTGACCGGTCGGAAGTGCACCATGACTTTACGGACACACTATAAATAAGGAAACAGGAACAGCGGTCTTCAGTCCAGATCTTTGATAAAATCGATGTCTGTGGCAGTTCAATTTACTTCTGCAGTCTTTAGAGCAGATACGGAGGGTGCATGGGGTCATCTCTCTGACTGGTAGAGGTAGTGTACATGAACATATCTAGCTTTTTATCTTGTTAGAACAAGGAGATGAGAGAAGCAGTGTTGGCTTCACAGGTTTAGAGAACAGATTGAGACAAAGAGGGGCTACCTCCCCCCCCCCCACACACACACACACATGGGCCATGACTTTGGGAAGTTCAAGTACTTTGAGGATATCCATACGCATGGCAGAGTGCACTTCTGACTTTAGGAATGTATGGGCTGACTGTAGTCAGGAGCCTGTGGGCTGGAGAGAGGAATCCAGGATTTCATAGGTAGACTTGATTTGAAAGCAGGTGGGGTTGGTTGGATGCAAATTTTATGTTCTGAGGGAAAGTATTTGATCTTCTTGACGGTGAGACAAAGCAGGGTTTTAAAATGTTTGATTTAAAATACGTGTGTACATATATATGTAATAAGCTCTGTGGATCAGACCATCAAATTCCTGGTTTCGTTATGGTTCTGTAATTTCACAAGATGTTACCACAGCTGGGGAAGGGAGGCTGGGTAAAGGATACACGGGATCTGTCTGTACATTTTTTCTTTTTGTAATTTCCTGTAATATATTCTTTCAAAATAGAAAGTTGAGGCCCATGTATTTCAATTTGACTAGATGCTGGGTGGTACCCTGGATTGGCTCCTGGAACAGAAAAAGGACGTGAGTAGAAAAAATGGTAGAACCCAAAAAGGCCTTCAGTTAAAAGTCACATGCCAACGTTAATTTCTTAGTTTTGACAAAGGTACAATGGCTGCTCTGGAAGATGTTCACATTGTAAGAAACTGGGGGGGGGGCATGTGGGGGGTCTCTGTACTATCCTTTTCAGCTCTTCTGTAAATCTAATAATATTTCAAAATATAAAAGTTATTAGATACAAAAGAGTGTGTGGGTATGTGTGTGTGTGTATTCTCAACTGATGGTCATTGGAACCAATTCTAACGCCAATAGGAATGCCCAGTCTGGGGTGTGGTGAAGAAGGAAACTTTACTAAGTGCAAACAGCTTGAGGTGATACAGCTCCGCTGTGAAGACAGCACTGCCCTCCGGGGAGGCTGCCCCTGGCCAGGCGGCTTGGGGCCAGGCCCCTCCTCAGCTGGGCAGCTCTGCTCTGCCCTGCACTTGTTGGCTCTGTGGCACTGGCTTATTCCCACCAGATGGCCTTGGATGTTTCAGCTCCAGCCTTCAGCCTCAGCAGAGGAACCTTCGTGGAAAGTGCGCTCTCTGAGCCAGAAGAGAGCTGCCTTATATAGACAGAAGTCCTAGCTTCTGGTTCCCGATTGGTCAGAGCTGTGCGGTTCTGATAGGATGGGAAAGCCTCAGTCCTATTGGTTGAAATAGGATCCCAGGAACTTCTTTATAAGGAAGGGCTGGCTCAACTGGCAGGAGCACAGTGTAGACAGGCAGTTCAGTGGTGTCTTCTCCATGAACTACACTTTCTGCCAGAGGCCCCTGTGCAAAATGGCTGCTAGGCTCTATTTTTTTTTTTTTTTTTTTTTTTTTAGTTCAGCCATCCAGAACCCTTTTTAGTAGATGTCTTTTATTCCCTCATGGTTCACAGTATTATATTTGAACAGATCTAGGCACCCAGTGTCCTAAAAAATATATTTTCTTTAGATGAGACATCAGAGGATGCCTCTGAGGTGGGTCTGTAAGAGCCGTTTTGGCAAATGAGCTGTGCTATCATTTGACTCCCTTGTTTGGCTAACCTCCAAAGAACTCTACAGAGCGGTTAAAACCCAGTAGGGACCCTTGAGCCCTTTCCTCCATGTGCTAGGGAGAATTTATTGTAATACGACCCCATTTTCCAGATCAGAGACTGAGGTGCAGACAAAAATGGAAATAATTAGATTGTGATTTCCTGGACTACTTAAACCCAGATTCTTACCTTTCTGTTTCCCAAGCTTGTGCTTGCAAATGTACAAATAAACTGTAGCTGTTGTACATTTAAAGGGGTAAAAAATAAAAAAAAATTTTTAAAAAAGGAAATGACCTTTGCCACTCTTTTCTGGGCTGTCTTCAGGACCCGTGGTTAACTTGGCTGGGGAAATCCAGTCAAAACGAAAGTGCTGACTCAGCACTGAGTCTGTGTCTTGCACGTGAGGGTGTTTCCAGGATGCCCGAGGACTAGTGGGCAGTGGCTGTTTTTTGCTGCCCTGCATCCCTTCCTAGTAGCACCTGGCTGGACCTTGGGGGAACCACTCACTTCCACTGGATGCAGTCCGGGGTTTTGCCCTCCCCTGGCCACCTCTCCCCTCAACCCCAGGATCCACAGCCAAACATCAAGTCTTCGTCCAATTTTCAAAATGCATAGAATGTACAGATTATCCTGTCTCTAAATGAAGGACTTTTCAGAGTCATCCTTTCCTGTTGGAGTTCATTCCTGAAACATGGAACCCAGATAGGATAGAAGAGATGAAACTTTACAGAATTAATGAGGCATAGACACTGTTCCCCCATGTCATGGTCTAGAAGTTTCCATGAGGCTCAGACCAGAGGGGCAGGTGGTTGATTTGAAGCCCTTGTGATAAGTTGGTGACTTCTGGTGACATCACTGTGCCCTGGCCACTCTGGCCTTCTCACTCCCCCTCTGCTGGGCTCCAGCAGCAGAGCCGGCCTTGTGGGTGCACAACCCGAACGGACAACAAGAATCTAAGCTTCGCGGGC
Organism: Saccopteryx bilineata; assembly: GCF_036850765.1. NCBI lineage: Eukaryota > Metazoa > Chordata > Mammalia > Chiroptera > Emballonuridae > Saccopteryx > Saccopteryx bilineata. The sequence continues at coordinate 287,371,755 of NC_089492.1, forward strand.
CTTGCCTTTGGGCTGTCGCCATTCTGAAATGTGTGGTGGTTTTTGAACAAGGGCCCCACATTTTCCTTTTGCACCAGCAGTTCTGTGAACTGTGTAGCTGCTTCTGCCTAACAGCCTCCCGCAGGCACGAGGTCTCTGTCCCACATCAAAGCTGGTAACCTGGTATGGGACGGGACTTGGTGCCCTCTTCCCAAGAGGGGCTGGTGCAGAGCAGGCGCTCCAGCAAAAGATGGTGCCCGACCGACCCAGAGGGACAGGGTGAGGGGGCCGAGTGGGACCAGACTTCTCCCTCCAGCTGAACCCAGGGCTGTCCCGGGTCCACACACAGACAGGGAGGGAACCTGTGTTGAATGCATGGGCTTCCTCCGGTGGTCACTAGAAACTGGTTCATCAGAATTCAGGGAGGGATTTGGTGGGTGTGAGCTGTATGTATCTGGGGATTGTGTAGTCTGCTAGGGCTGCCAATACAGAGGACCACAGACTGGGCAGCGTGAACAACACAGACCTGTTTTCTCACAGTCCTGGAGGCTGGAAGTCCAAGATCCAAGTATGGGCAGGGTTGGTTCTTTTGGAGGCCTCTCTCCTTGGCATGTAATTTTCCCTGTGTCTTCACATGGTCTTCCCTCTGCTTGTCTGTGTCCAAGTTCAGATTGGATTGGGTTCCACTCCAATCACCTCATCTTAATTATCTCTTTAAAGAGCCTAGTTCCAAACATGTCACATTTTGATGAACTGGGAGTTACTGTTTCAACATACGCATTTTGGGGGGTAGGGGGGTGAATCTGTACAATTCAGCCATTCACAGGGATTTTCCTGGATGCTTCGAACTCAACTGTTAACAGCTTGACAATATCTCCCTAGTCTGAAAAGCCAAGACATTGTCGACTCCAGGGTTTGTTCTCCGTCCACAGGAAGAGGCAGCGTAAGACCCGGCCGCCAGTAGAGTGTGGCTGTGGGCGGTTGCTGAAGGCCATGAGGCACGGGTTACTGATCGCTGGCGCTCAGATGCAGGAAGAGTGACTGCACGGAGGACAGGGGCCAGCTGTTCCCCACATCCTGCGGAGCCCTCGAGGGGAAATGAGTGTGAACCGAGGGTCTGGGTCAGAGGTGGGAAAAGACCTTCAGGCAGGTTGGGGTCGGATGGTCAAGGTCTTGAGAGCTAGGAGTGCTCCTGTCTGGAAACTTGTACTTGGTGTCCAGGAGGCAGTGCCGGGTTCATAATACTGGTTTCCCAACATCTGGGAGCTTTGTCAGCCTTATGGCTCTGACTCACCTGTCTAGGGTGGCTCCTGGGTATCCGTGCCCTGAGAAAGTGCCCCAGATGGGGCTGAGATAAAACAAGGTTGATCATCTGCTATAATTATTGAAGCTGGTGGATGGCTCCTGGTGGGTTCCTGTGCTTTTTTCAGTACCAAAAAGTTTAAAAAGAGAGAGATGGGGAGAAGGGAGGAAAGCTCCCAAGAGGTTCTGATGCCAACCCTAGTTAGGACAAAGGTGGGAGGGAGGAAGAGGAACCTGTCCCTGGATTTCCTCCAACACAGGTAGAGCAGTGCCTCCTGGTGGTGAGTTATCAGCACTACATATACCTTGCATGACCTGGAGTCCCCGGTGTGAACCTGAGACCTGGACAATGTGTGTCCTCCGGAGGGATGGCCAGATGGCCCTCGAGGCAGAAAGCAAGGGAAACCCTGGGAACGAGTTCTTCACCTTGGTTCTGTCACGGACCCCTCTGCCAGCCTAACGATGCCTGTGGACCCAGAGGATGAAGGCGAATTGACAAAGTGGCACTACTGTAGTATAATATAAGGTCTACCGGAAAATTCTGTCCATTTTTGGAATAAAACAAAATATAAATTTTTCTTAGCGTCAATAAACTTTATTAAATAATATAATTGCCATTATTATTAATGATTTCTTGCCAGCATGAGGGCAATTTGTATATCCCATTTTTGAAAAATGTTTTATCTTTTGATGTGAAAAATTGAACCAGTGCTTGTTGATACCGTCTTCATTTTTGAATTTTTTGCCCTTCAAAAAATTTTGTAAGGACAAAAGCAAGTGATAGTCAGAGGGTGCTAAGTCCGGGGAATATGGTGGATGCGACAGACATGCTTCTGTAGCATTTCTTCCTTGTTGAAATTCGTAAAAATTACAGTGGTGTAAATGAACTTTATCAGTAGCCATGGGTACACTATCGCTTCACACATAAGACTAACGTGAATCAACTTTGTTTTAGTTAATTTGCTATGTTAGTATGTATATATTAAGTGATAAAAATAGAGAGGCACACATGCGCCAAATAAACGTGCTTACATGTCAAAACTTGTTGTGATAGAAACGAACAGAACTTTCCGGTAGACCTTATGTAATCATCAGAATAGTTGATAAAACCAAATCTGTTTTAGAGTAGTACGCGTGCCCCTTATTAGCATATTACATAAGATCCAGCAGCAGCTGGTCTAATACGGACAATAATTTAAAAGCAATAATGAGCATGAGTGGCATTTTGAGAAATATGAAACATGACATGAAAATATCTGAATTCTATTGTTGGCAAAATCAGAGATACTGCTAAAAAGAAACCCCCAAAAAAACCTTAAAAAAGACCCTCCAGGACTTGTTGCTCACCTTCATAGGCCAAGGAGATGCTAGATTCCTGTGGAACATTGGTGAGAATCGATGTACCTGGTTGCCCTCTAGGTGCATGGCCTGCAGGTAAGAACCCCGCCTTAGGAAGGCGGTCAGGCCTGGCCTGTGGTGGTGCAGTGGATAAAGCGTCAACCTAGAATGCTGAGGTCACGTGTTTGAAACCCTGGGCTTTGCCCAGTCAAGGCACATAGGACAAGCAACTACTACAAGTTGATGCTTCCTGCTCCTCCCTCCCTTCTTTTTCTCTCTCTCCTTTCTCTAAAATCAATAAATTTTAAAAATCAAGGAAGGGAGGGAGGGAGGGAGGGAGGGAGGAAGGAAGGAAGGAAGGAAGGAAGGAAGGAAGGAAGGAAGGGAGGGAGGGAGGGAGGGAGGGAGGGAGGAAGGAAGGAAGGAAGGAAAAGGGAAGGGAAGGGAAGGGAAGGGAAGGGAAGGGAGGGAAGAAGGGAGGGAGGGAAGGAAGGGAGGGAGGGAAGGAAGGAAAGAAGGAAGGTTCTTGGGTGCCACAGCACTTCTCTCACCAGGGACTAAATGGCAGTTGTTTGGCTGTCCCATATTCCCATGATTTGTTCCACAAACGTTGATTGATGGCCCTACTGTATGAGCGACACTGTGCACAATGGGGACCATGTTCCTGTCCTTACCAAGAGTGCGTCCCACAGAGAGACAGATGATGAACAGTAGTACATAGAGCAGATTGAGTGTGCTCAGAATTTCAGTCACATGTTCCTATTGAATGTATTATGTAATATATAACATTTCCTGTACCATTGGTAATTCTTCCTATTGAAAGTTTTAATCCCATTTGCTTTAAAGCCAGGATTTTCAACCTAGTTTAGCCCTTGGTCCATTTTTATAAGACAAAAGAGATCTGAGATCCTCTGGTGAATTCTGAAGGGCTTCTGGGAAGGAGGGGTGCTCATGCCTCTCCAAACCCCTATTAAGACTAACTGCTTAGCCTGACTGGTGGTGGCGCAGTGGATAGAGCGTTGACCCAGGACACTGTGGTCCCTGGTTTGAAACCTTGAGGTCGCCGGCTAGAGAACAGGCTCACCAACTTGAGCGTGCTGTCACCAGCTTAAGCGCAGTTTCATCAACATGATCCCAAGTTCACTGACTTGAGCCCAGAGGTCGCTGGCTTGAGCCCAAGGTCTCTCGCTTGAGCAAGGGATCACTGGCTAGTCTTGAACCTCACCCCCCAGGTCAAGGCACGTATGAGAAGCAATCCATGAACAATTAAAGTGAAGCAACTACGAGTTGATGCTTCTCATTTCTCCTTCCTCCCTCTCTCTCTCTCATCAATTTAAAAAAGATGACAGCTTATTTATCACAGCATTATTCACAGTAGCCAAAAGGTGGAAACAACCCAGGTGTCCTATCACCAGATGAATGAGTAAACAAATACGCATACAGTGGAATGTCACTTGGCCGTAAAAGGAAATGAGTCCATAGATGCTGCATCGGGTGGATGAACCTCAGGACATGACGGTGCGTGAAGCAGGCCAGATGACACATTGAGTCCACGGATGTGAAATGTCCAGAGCAGACGAATCCTTGAAGACAGAAAGTATATTAGTGGTTGCCAGGGGCCGGGGAGAGGAGGCAGCAGGGAGTTATTGCTTAAGGGGTACAGAGTTTCTGTTTGGGGTGATGAAAAATTTTGGAAATAGTGGTGATTGGTTACACAATCTTGTGAATACTGCTGAATTATATGTTTTAAAATGGTCAGCATGGCAACTGTTTATGTTATATATATTTTATCGCCAAAAAAAAGTCACTGCTTGAAGACGTCTTTCTGGCTGGATCCAGTGACTCAGCCCCACCCCTGGGCACAGCAGTATCCAGCTCCCCTTGCTGACATCCCTCTCCACATTCTACCTCCAAAAACTCCCAAGTCTCGAGGTTTAACTGATTGCCTCCAAATTTCTGCCTCCAGATAGAATCTCCCCAGACGTCCAAACAGCCCCACTTGTCTAATAGGAACCTCACAGGACCTGAACTGAGCTCCCGTGGTTGCCTCCCCATAAGCCTAGTCCCTCAGTCAGGGAAGGGAGCAAAGGGAATGGGACATAAAAGGGAAGCCTGCTTGCTTCACTGGGGAATTACAGTTTAGACACACACACACACACACAGAGAGAGAGAGAGAGAGAGAGAGAGAGAGAGAGAAGCCTTGCCCTGCTACGGGATTAACGCCTGTCCCTCCTCCCATTAGGGAGGAAAGGCTGGCTTTTCACGCTCCCCAGGGGACAACCGCCACACCTCCACTAAAGAGCAGCTCGGCCCTTTCTCCTTTGAAATCTAGACTCTTGTGCCCACACTGACCTCACTGACTCCTGGCCCTTCAGTAAATCCCGTCATCTGTGACTCCGTAACGCAGCCATGACCCCTCACCTAGATGACGCGTCCGCCTGTATTTGGCAAGCCTCTGCTCACCCTCCCACGGCTCCTGTGTCACTCTGTGTAAAAGCTAAAGTCCTCATGTGGTTCCCCCCCACCACCCCACCACCTCTCTGCCCTCCTCTCCCACGCTGCCCCAGCCACGGTGGCTCCCAGCTGTTCCCTGACCACATGGGCCATCCTTCCCCTCAGGGCCTTTGCACATGCCATGAAAAATATAATAGAAAGATAACAAATGGGACACCTGTAGAGGGCACTGAGCGTGGATGGAGCTGGCAGGGCTGGAAGTTGCTCTAGGGGAACAGTGACTGAGTGGTGAGTGTGAAGGCCCAGGATGTTACTGTACACCCCTGTGGGCTGTACACTTAGGAGACACTAAATGTATAAAACAACATGAGGTTAAGTGAAGCTCAAGAGAAAATGATGCAATTATGCCTCACGGTAAACATGAGACGGATGAGGCTGCTGCCACATTACGCGGCATACTGTTTTACAGGAGACATTTTTTTTTATAAGGGAGGAGCACACTCTAAAATAACCATTCAAAGTGTGGGATAGTAAATATAGAAGCCAATAACACGGTCATTTATTATCATCATCACGTGTTACATACTGTATGTAATTACATGTGCTGTACTTTTTACAAGATTGGCAGTGCAGGAGGTTTGTTTATAGCAGCGTCACCGCAAGTCCAAGATCAAGGTTCCTGGAGAGAGTCCCACTTCCTGGCTTGTACCTTCATGCTGTGTCCTTGCAGGGCAGAGCGAGGGGGGAGCACTGCTGTTTCTTCCTCTTCTCACAGAGGCACCAGTCCCATCATAAGGGTTCCATCCTCATGGCCTCTTCTAGCCCTAAGTACTTTCTTTTTTAATATATATATATTTAATTTTATTTATTTAGTCTTCTTAAGTGAGAAGCAGGGTGGTAGAGAAACAGACTCCTGCATGTGCCTCGACCGAGATCCACTTGGCAAGCCCTCTACTGGAACAATGCTTTGCTCATCTGGGGCTGTTGCTCTGTTGCTCAGCAGTCGAGCTATTTAAGTGCCTGAGGCGAGGCCATGGAGCCATCCTCAGCGCCCAGGGCCAACTGGCTCCAACTGAGCCATGGCTGCTAGAGGGAGAGAGAGAGACAGACAGAGAAGGGAGAGGGGGAGGAATATAGGAGCATATATGGTTACCTCTCCTGTGTGCCCTGACCGGGAATCAAACCTGGGATATCCATACAGGCTGACTCTCTACCACTGAGCCAACCAGCCAGGGCTTCCTAACTACTTCCAAAGGCCCCACCTCCTAATACTATCACACTGAGCATTAGGGCTTCAACATAGAGATTTGAGGGGAGGGGAAATGACACAAACATTCACAGTCTATAGCAGGCCCTTAATTACATCTACAACATTCCCTCATAGAAGTACCTAGATTTGTGTTTGATTAAATAACCAGGGACAGCCTGACCAGGTGGTGGCGCAGTAGATAGAGCATCGGACTGAGATGCAGAGGACCCAGGTTTGAGACCCCAAGGTCACCAGCTTGAGCGCGGGCTCATCTAGTTTGAGCAAAAGCCCACCAGCTTGAACCCAAGGTTGCTGGCTCGAGCAAGGGGTTACTCAGTCTGCTGAAGGCCCACGGTCAAGGCACATATGAGAAAGCAATCAATGAACAACTAAGGTGTTGCAATGCGCAATGAAAAACTAACAATTGATGCTTCTCATCTCTCTCCGTTCCTGTCTGTCTGTCCCTGTCTGTCCCTCTCTCTGACTCACTCTCTGTCTCTGTAAAAAATAAATAAATAAATAAATAAATAAATAAATAAATAACCAGGGACAGAAATTTTGAGTTGGGGGATCTTTAGAATCCTGGCCACCAGACATGATTGGGGCAAAGATGCCGAACTAGAACCTAGTCTCACACTATATTGTAAGACATCTTTCCTTGTGGCAGTAGTGTACTCTAAGCCAGTCCTACTTGCAAAGTGAGTCCCTGAGTAGAGGTACAGAGGAAAATAGCCTTTGCCTTTAGTGGCTTGGCTTTGCTTTTCTTTAGTTGACCCAGTGACTGGGAGCTGTGGTGCAGTGGGCGCCCCAGGAGCTGGTGCAACGACAAAGCCCATGTCTTCGGGTGCGCAGCAAGCTGGGGCAAAGCCTCCAGAATCTGGAGTGGTGAGGGGGAAGGTTCCAGGCGACGGGGGAGAGTTTAAACACATCCCACTGAGACCTGTGGGCTTTTCTTGTAGGAAAAGACACCTACCAGGTGATGCTCCTGGAAGAGGGGACCCCGACTTCAGAAATATAGCTGGTCAGGCTTGTCCTGGTCTTTCATCCCAAATGGTCACACGAGCATGGCTCAGGGGTTGCACTGCCTCCCCTGGGATTGCTGGATGTGGAGGAATACGGAGAGGGACCCCCGTGGGTGGGGCTCCTCTTCCATGGCCTGGCCATTGCTCACTATGTTACCTGGGTGGAAAGGAGCGGGACAAGCACTACTCCCCTTTAAACAGGGAAATGAGAAAGGTGGCCGGCCCACACTTCTACAGACCACACGAGGAAAGTCCCTCTTCTGTTCTAGCTTTATGAATCACATGTATGGCTTGTTGGAGTTGACCTCAGAACATCACTTGGGGCACGTTCAATGTAGAGAGTCCCTTTTGCAATTGTCCGAGGAGGAGAATCTTGTGCCCATTTCTGGGGTGGGGGGAGGGAGGAAGGAGCAAACCAAAGTCCGTCTGCTCCTGGGGCCACTAGCCACAGTTATGGGGCCTCTCAGGGTCTGGGCCCTAGACATGCAGCCAGATAACTGGGGTGCAAGGGAGGCTGTCACACTGTGTCAGGACCTTGGACGTGGCCCCTTTGGACTTCGGACATGGAGCAGGAGACAGTTGCCAGCTGGCTTGGCGCAGAATGCCGGAGAAACAACTCAAGGTCAAAAGAAGACGCCATCTGAGTTTCTTACCAATTCCCCCACAAGGAAGGAGGGAGAGAAGGGGACCAAGAAGCCAAAAGTAAAAAGAGTAGCTAATAGGACATTGCATTCCACATGGGGTGGGCACTGTTGGAGGCAGCTCAGAGCCTGGGGTTCCTCTTGGTCTGCTGTTACTCCCTAGAGGACTAGCAGCTCTTGGGATAGGAGAATCAGCGCCCAGGAACTCTGTTGACAAGCTGGGAGTCAAATGTTGCTGGCGCCCCAACGCCCCAGATGGGCAGAGCATCGCTCCCTAGTGATGGATCCTGGTCGGGCGCATGTAGGAGTCTGTCTCTCTGCCTCCCTGCTTTTCACTTCAGAAAAATACTAAATTAAATTAAATTTTTTTTAAAAATGGAAAAAAAAAAGTCGCTGGCTCCCTTTGGGGGAGGCCACACTGGGCGGCTTAATATCACCGGCAACTTAGGAAACATGGTTCTTACCTCCCGCTTAGTGCCGGGACCCCTCAGGGCAACACTAGTGAGTTCAGACTGTGGAAAGTTAGCTTCAAGCTCAGAGCTAAGCCACTTGAAGCTATATCATCATATGTCTTTTCCATTTTTCCCCCTAGTAGTCGGATGTTCTTTGAGTATTGTTTTCCAGTGCAAAGAAACCCAGCAATCTCCTGATCGAACTTGCCTGTCATATAGCCAGTCACTCGGGAGGTGGTCAAATCTCAGTAAAGCAGGAAAGAGATAGTCAGGTTTGATCTGCCCACAGAGCAGCTTGCCAGAAGACCTCTCCAGTCCCTTTTTGTCCCCTAATTACCCTAAGGATGAAATGACTATGATCTGGGGATAAAGTCCATTCCAGGCTCCTGCTCAGCCATGTTCCAAAGCCCAGGGTTAGTTGCACAATCCATGCCTGAAACTATTCACACCAGTAAAAAGCTGAGAGGCTTCACTGACAGCCAGGGTCTGTTTATGGCCTGGGGTCCTCTCAGCAGGAGGTCAGCAGCTTCTGAAGTGACTCAGAAGGAAAGCGGCTGCTCCTCAGCTCAGCAGGGTCAAGTCCACAAATATTCAGCTCAGCAGGGTCAAGTCCACGAATATTCTCGCTCAAACTGCTGGGAATAGTTTTTAGTAACTATGTCTCTGATGAAGAAAGAATATATGCTCATTCCAGCCTGGCTTGTAATAGCTGAGACCTGGAAACAGCCCAAATGTCCAAAAACAGTAGAATGGATAAATGTATTATTCATATCATGGAAAACTATACAGTAATGAAAATGAATAAAGGGCAACTTTATGCAAGAAGGTGGATGAATCTAACAAAAATAATGTTGAGCAAAAAACAGAAGACATGAAAGGTAACACAGAGCCCTGGCTGGACAGCTTGGTTGGTTAGAGCAGTGGTAGTCAACCTGGTCCCTACCGCCCACTAGTGGGCGTTCCAGCTTTCATGGTGGATGGTAGCGGAGCAACCAAAGTATAAATAAAAAGATAGACTTAACTGCCTGACCTGTGGTGGCGCAGTGGATAAAGCGTCAATCTGGAACGTTGAGGTTGCCGGTTCAAAACCCTGGGCTTGCCCAGTCAAGGCACATATGGGAGTTGATGCTTCCTGCTCCTCCCCCTCCTCTCTCTCCCCTCTTCTCTAAAACGAATAAATAAAATCTTAAAAAAAAAAGATAGATTTAACTATAGTAAGTTGTTTTATAAAGATTGATTCTGCCAAACTTAGTGAAAATCCAACATAAAGTACTTGGTAAGTAATTATTATTATATGCTTTAACTTGCTGTAACTCTGCTTTATAAATTTTATAAAGTAAAGTTACTTCCCTACTTTATAAATCACCATTACTGTGGAACCGGTGGGCAGTTAAAAAATTTTACTACTAACAGAGATACAAAAGTGGGTGGTAGGTATAAAAAGGTTGACTACCCCTGGGTTAGAGCATCATCCCAACGTGAAGAGGTTATTGGTTTGATACCCGGTCAGGGCACATAGAGAAACAGAGTAATGTTTCTGTCTCTCTCACTCTCTCCTTTCCTCTCTCTCTCTAAAATCAAACAATAATTTTTTTTTTGAAAAATGTAACATATATAACATTTAGATGAAGTTTAATGACAGGCAAACTATACTATTTTGTTTAGGGATGTATACTTGAATGGTTAGAAGGAAAAAGGCAAGAGAATAACAGAGGAGGAAGAAAGTGGTTTGGAGAGAGGTTTTATGTGTGCTGGTAATGTTAATATTTCTTGCTCTAGATGGGTACCTGCTATAGAATGGTTTATTAAATTGCACAGCTGTATTTTAGGCACTTTGCAGAATGCATATTTCACAAGACAGTGATTTTTAAAGTGAGATACAAAAAGATAATCTACTCCTGTGATAATTTGCCTTTTATAACTCAAATGAAAAATCAAATCTAATGTACACTGAAAACTACAAAACATCACTGACAGAAATTAAGGATGACCTAATTAAATGGGAAAACATCCTGTGTACATAGATAAGAAGATTTAACATCATTAGGATAGGATTATTCTCCAATTTATCCACAGATACAACACAGCCCCTATCAGAATCCTAGGGGGCTTTATTTGCAAAAATGGAAAGGCTGATCCTCAAGTTGACAAGCATTGCCAGGGACTCCGAACAGCCAAAACAGTCCAAAAAAAAAAAAAAATGTTGGTCCCTGTTTTAAAACTCACTGCAATGCATAGTAACCCACACAGTGTGGTACTGACAAGAAAGAAAATATAGTTGTAAATCTTCCTGAGTTTGGATTAGGCAATGGTTTCTTAGATACAACACCAAAAGCACAGCAACAAGGAAAAAAAGTGGGTGACATGGACATGGACAAAATAAAAACTTTTGTGCTTCAAAGTACACTGTCAAGAAAGTGAAAAGCTAATTCACCAATAGGAGGAAAAAATCGTAAATTAATCTGGTAAGTTTCTAGTATCCAGACTATATAAAGAACTCTTACAACTTAATGACAAGAGGACAGACTCAATTAAAAAATAGGCAAGGGAACTGAATGGACATTTCTTCAAAGAAGATATGCAAATGATCAATAAGCACATGAAAAGATGTTCCATATCACTATTAGAGAAATGCAAATCAGAACCACAATGTGACACCATTTCACACCCACTAGGATGTCCGGTAATCAAAAAAGCAGATAATCAAGTGTTAGGAGGATGTGAAGAAATTGGAGCCCTCATACATTGCTGTAGTAACACAAAATGGTGCAGCCACACAACAGTAAACATTTAGTAATGACATGACCCAGCAATTTCACTCCATTAGAATTGAAAATATAGGACCACACAAAAACTTGTACATAAATGTTGATAAGCAGCATTATTCATAATTGCAAAAAAGTGAGAACACGGCCCAAATGCTCATTGACTGATGGAGAATCATTCATGGATTATCTATAGGAGGGAGTATTATTTGGCCATAAAAAGGAACGAAGAACTGATACATACTACAACACGGATGAAGCTTGAAAACTCTGAAAGAGGTGAGTGACAGAAGGTCACCTGTTGTCCAATTCCATCTCTATGGATTGTCGGAATAGGCAAATCCATAGACACAGAAGGTCAATTAGTGGTTGCCAAAAGCCAGGGGAGGGAGAAATGGGCAGTGACCACTAACTGGGTTTCTTTTATGGGGTGATGACTATGTTGTGGAATGAGGCAACGATGATGGTCACACAAACTTGTGACTAACACTAAAAACTACTTAATTAGACACTTAAAAGTGCCAATTTTATGATACGTACATTATCTCAATTCAAAATTCAAAATTATGGGAAAAAACTCGAATAAATTGGAATTGTTTCTTAAAAAAAATTACACCGAATAAGATTTTTTTTTTTTTTAACTAGTGTGCTCACTGTAAGAAAAACTGTCAATACCCCCTTCCGGAAGTAACCACCACAGCCTTGTGAACGCAGTGTACCAACCACCGCTGGAAGAAGGAGGATCAGAGATCTAGAGTTGTTTTTGTGACCAGTAGAAAGAATGCCTCCATCCCCCACCCAAAACACAAGCACTCGCTGGAAGGAAGGACGGTAACAGTAGCCCTAAAAATGCAAGCGCGTGGCTCCCCGGCACTAGACGTCCCAGCCCTCGGGCCAGCGCAGGGGTAGCCCTCCGGAAGGGTTGGGCTCGCGCTTTGGAAACCCGACTGCGGACTGGCTGTGTGCGCCACGGAGAGGGGCGTGGAGGGCGCAGGGGCGTGGTGTGAGAGAGCGTTCTCCGGGAGACGGGCGGGGCGTGGGGCGGGGCCCGGGGCCGCCGCGGGGACGTGAGGGACAAGGGGAGGAGATGGGGGCGCAGGGGCGTGGCGTGGGGGCGTGGGCGGGGCATGGCGGGGGGCCAGGAGCCCGGGCGGGGCTAGGGGCCGAGGCCCAGACGCCGAGGGCGCGTCGGCGCCGAGTCGGCGGCCGCCGCAGTGGCTACCCGGCCTGTGTCCCCGTGGCACCATCGCACTGCGGCCCCAACCCCCTGCTCGCCCGGCCATGCGGCCGCCCGCGCCGCCCACCGAGCTGGTGCCGTCGGAACGCGCGGTGGTGCTGCTGTCGTGCGTGCTCTCTGCACTGGGCTCGGGCCTGCTGGTGGCCACGCACGCCCTGTGGCCAGACCTGCGCAGCCGGGCGCGGCGTCTGCTGCTCTTCCTGTCGCTGGCCGACCTGCTGTCGGCCGCCTCCTACTTTTACGGGGTGCTGCAGGACTTTTCGGGCCCCTCGTGGGATTGCGTGCTGCAGGGCGCGCTCTCCACTTTCGCCAACACTAGCTCCTTCTTCTGGACCGTGGCCATCGCCCTCTACCTGTACCTCAGCATCGTCCGCGCCACGCGCGGACCCCGGGCCGGCCACCTGCTCTGGGCCTTCCACGTAGTCAGGTGGGTGGTTGCGGCGCCCATAGATGTCCCTGGAGACCCCCGCTCCCCGCCTGGGCCCTGCCTGCTGCCCCGGTGGTCCCCGCACCTTTCTGGCGCCCACGTTTTGGTTGGATCTCTGGCCCTTCGCGCAGCAGGTAGTGTCTGCTCACTCCCCAGGGCAGCCCCGGGTCAGCGAAATGATGTCAGGCTTGCCTAAGAGGTGGACCTGGCCTGAGCATCGCTGCAGACTGCGCCCCCCTTCCTCCTTGCCCCCGCGTGAGCCCCCGCGACATGGGCGCCTCAGTTCAGCACCTGGGGGGAGGAGGGCCAGAGCTGCCCTTTGAGCTGGGTCCTGGGAACTTACATGCACCTGGGGAGCTGCTTGCTGCATCTGGCCACCTGTCCAGCCCATGGGGAGAGGCACTGGGATCCCGGGCTGGGAGCTGAGTGTGGTGGCTGCCCCAAGTTGGGAAGCCTAGCAGCTCCCAATCTCATACCAGCACCTGCACCCTGAGCCACAGGTGTGATGCATTCTGGCTGCCTGTCCATCCAGCTCTCCACTGTAAGATTTACAAAAGGTTGTCTTCTTTATTTTCTCTGCTCATCTCTAGACCGCACCCAAAACACAAGCACTCGCTACCTGTTGTTATCACTGTTCTAGATGATCTTGAGTTTCTGGAGTTGAGCAACTCTGAGGTTGAGGTCAGTGACAGAGGCTGGTCTGGAAGAGGGCCACCAGCTGCCTGGAGTGTCAGGGATTAGGGAAAAGGAAGGCCTTGTCCTTCCCTGGCATCACGTCAAATACCCCTCACCTGCCGAGGAAGGTTAGCCCCTTCCTGGTGTCATCTCAACATGCAAATGTCTGGTGCTGTCCTGTGTTGAACTAAGGCAGGAATCTTAGAGGGCATGTTGCCTCTTCTCCCTCCCCAGATAGAGCACCAAATACTGCCCTAATTATAGGTCCTCTCTGTGAAATGCCTGAGTGCTTTCCAAAGACTGAGGACACTCAGCACTTCAGCAGACACGAGGCACCTGCATGTCACAACAGTGAGGTCACAAGACTGCAAGAGTCACTTGAACTCTTCTCAGAGCCGTTGGATAGAAACCAGCCGGCCCCTGGATAACTAAATGGCCTGCTTCTCAGCTGTTCAAGTCAGAGTCACTGCGAGCCGTTCAGACGGCGCCCAGTACGCTGCAGGGACCCACAGAAAGTAGGGATGCCATTCCTCCCTCCGCTGTCCACCTGACCTCAGTGTCCATTTCAGAGACCCGGTCCTTGGCTCGCTGGCTGGGTGAGGGAGTATTGTACACCATAGTTCTCTTGTGCCAGAGAAGGAGCCCAAGGCTGTCTTTGCAGGAATCTCGTCCCTTTCTCCACTCTTTTAGAAAATATCGAATTCAATATATTTTTGTACGCAATGAAAGACAAACCAGATGCAGCTCCTATAGGAGAAGACAGCTTTTCTAGGAAACCTGAGTTGGGAGTTCTTCCTGTTCACATCCAGGGGGTTTTCAGTGACGTTTAGGAAAGGCCTCCCAAGAAAGGCTGTATGTCCCCTGCTGGCCATTAAAAAAAAGATCCCAATTGTTCATTAAATCCACCTGCTTCTTAAAAGAAAAAAAAGAAAAAAAACCTGTGTCCAAGCTAGAAAGGCACTTTGATAGTGTCGTTCCCTTTCAGAAGTGAGCACTCACATTTTACTAGACTGACAAAATTGATAAAACCTGTCTGACAGGTTCCTCTATTAACCTGGACCCTCCCAGATGGTATAGCTAATGACCTTACTAAGGACTCTCCACTGTCTTATTTTTTTTTCTTAATTTTTTAAAATACGTATGTATTGATTTTTAGTGAGAGAGGAAGGAAGAGAGAGATAGGAACATGGATGTGCTCCTGCACATACCCTCACCAGGAATCAGACCAGCATCCTCCGCGCTTTGGGACAGTGCTGTCCAACCGAGCTATCGGCCAGGGCTGCCCCATCTTTCTTTGGAGGATCAGTTTAGTGTTGCTTAGGTGCCTGTTGGTGTGAGAAATCTTATCTTCAGACATAGGCTAGACCCTGTCATCACTATTACCATTGCAGACAACTGAAAAAATCAGTCCTCTTCTTTAAACCTTCTGGTCTTGGAAAGTATTTTAAAATACGATGAAGAGTTTTTACGAATTGGTTTAAAAAAAAAAAAGGACAAATATCCTGACAAAATAGTAAAAGTTGGTAAATATATATGGGGAAAAGTTTAGCCCTGTTAGTGCTCGAATCAATGCAAGTTTATAACACTGAGGTATCATTTTCTCATTAAATTAAGAGAAAAATAACATTAAGGCAGAATATGAATGTGATAAGTGCTGGTGAGTCTGGTATTTTCCTACATTATTCTTGGTGGTGTAAATTGGAATGGTCTATGGGGAAAGTATTTGGTTCACACACCTTGATCCAGTAATCCTATTTATAGAGACCTACTCTAAGGAGATAATCCAAAATGCATGCAAAGCTGTAGGGCAGAGGAGTTTGTGAGACGCTCTTGTCAAGGGGAGGATTTGAAAGCAACCTCAATGTCTTCAAAATAGGGAACAGCAAGCTCTAGACAGCAGCCCCACCAGCAATGGAATGAAGCCAGTACTGGCTGTGAACTCTATACATCATTTTTTAAATGGTGTGATACAATGTTAAGCAAACATAGCCATCTATAAAACCCAGTACAGCAATACAAATTCAGCCATCTATAAAACTCTGCACAACCATGTGCAGCAGGAGGTGGGGGAGAATCCTGCCCTCACACAGGCTCCCAGAAAGCCCCTGCTCGGAGGGCCCCATTGCGGGACCTGACACGGTTCCCTTTTGCAGAAAGACTTTTTCTTTGCTCATTGGCAAAGGAGGGCAGTTTAGACTTTTGTTATCTTCGGGGAAATTGCATTTCCTACTGGCTGCATCTGGCTCCTGAGCCCTTGCAAGATACTGTCTTAGGCCTCAGCTCACTGGTCACCAGTCAGGGAAGGGTCAGGATAATCACACTCCAGTTGTAGGAGGGAGCCCTGCCCGAGGCCACATAGTGGGAGGCTCAGGGTGAGAACTCCAAGGTCTTCCTTCCTCTTAGGGTTCCATGGTGTCTCTTGGCCTCGACAACCATTTCTTCGATTGAGATATAATTTGACAATGATTTATTTTTAACTTTCCAGATTTTTCCCTATCATTGACATTTTATCATGTTACCTTTATCCTCTCCAGTTATTTATTTTTTTTCCGGAACCATTTAAGAGTAAGTAAGTCACAGACCTGATGCCCCTGAATATGTGTTTTTTAAAAAAGACAAGGACAGCCTCTTAAGGAACCACATAGATCTTCCAGAAGCATGGGGTGAGCAGAGAGCAAGGCTGCTATCTGATTTGCGGACCTTATTGAGATTGTTGTCAGTCTTGTCATAACATCCCCATAGCAAAGGAAAATCTTGGCTTACATGTTGACTTAGCCTTCAGTCTCTTTATTCTCCTGCAATCTGGAGCAGTTCTTCCGTCTCATTTGGTGTCTCCTGACGTTGACTTTCTGGAAGAGCGCAGGCTGTTACTTTGTAGCCCGTCGCTCCTGCTCGCTGGGGTTGTCCCACTTCCTCCTGGGTGGATTCAGATTCTGCACTGTTGGCAGGAATCTCACAGAAACCTGTTCCCGCTTCCTCCCAGCGACTTTGATTTGTTCCATTCTTGTCCATGTTCCCTTGATGGCTTGGCGGAAGTGTTATCAGTCTGTTCTCCGCTGCAGTTACTGTGTTTCCTTTTGTCATTAATAAACATCTGGTTGAGATAAACGTCCTGCTACTCCCCAAACTTAGAGCGTCCATTGATAGTCTTGTGAAGTGAATTTCCTGGTTGTCAGGGCCTTTTTAAGGCTGTGTGACAATATTCAGTGTTCAGGGACAAGCCCTGTATTAAGTCCCTTTGTGCCCCATACAGATGTTTCCGTGTGCTGTTCCCTTCCTGTAAGATAAGCCCATGGCCTGAAACTGTTCCTGTGTGCCTGGTAAAGGTGACCTCCCTTCAAAAGCCCGAGCTAGGTCAGGCTGGGTCAGTGAATGTTGCCTGACCTGACCTGTAAGACCCCAGGCCACTGGACCTGGCTGTGCCAGGTTTTAGTCCCCCTCCCCTTCATGTCCTACCTGGGGGAAGTTCAGGCTGGGGTGGGGGGCTCATCTTGCTATGTCTAAAGTATAAGGGTCCTGGCCATGTTGGCCACCTCAGGCAGTCTTAAGATTTCTTCCAGCTCCACTGAGGTGGGAGTGGGTGTGGGCATGGTCCCTGCCAGGGGCAGGTCGTGTGCCCCTGGCCTATGCACTCACCCATCCTCTGTAGTTTCCTTCAGGGGTTCTGGAGGAAGGGGGAGTCTGTGGCACCCCAAGTTCGCCATGTAAACCCCTGCTTTGGGAAGTGGGAAGTTCTCATCAGAGAAAAGGGGAAACATGACCTGAAAGGGAAGGTCCTCTAGCTCTCTAACTGGAAACCAGCTCATTGCTGTGGGGCCCAGTGACAGGGCCCCCGAGCAGGCAGCGTCTGAATGTGGGCTGGGCACAGAGGCTGCATGAACAGCACTCCATGTTGGTCAGTGGCCCCCAAAATAACAAGAGTTGAACTGGCTTTTTAATGACCTCCAAAACGTTTTCAGAGGGCACTGCTGTGTAGCAGATCGTTCTCCACACTGCGTCTGAGTGTTCGCGGAAGCCTGCTGTTGGGGCCGTGAGGGCAGACGCTGCCCCTCGACCCCTTCACCAGGGCGAGGTCAGACCTGCCCAGCCTCACCTGGGCCGGGACTCAGGTGCACCTGGACTTAGGTGGGCAGGGAACACCTCTGAGGGCTGCAGGATGCGAGAACCAGGGCTGCGGCAGACCGAGCCAAGGGGTGTGTTTCAGAGTTCCTTTGGGCACTCTTCCCCTCTTCAGCAGCCAGAGCTACAGAGTGACCTCATGGTGGCCTGGCCAGTGGCTGACTCCCTGAACTTCTCCCATGTCCTACCCCTCTGCTCCACACTTAACAATTAGTGGCCATTGTTCCGGAAAGCAACCTCGAGGCAGCGGCAGCGTGGGCCTTGTGACTTCTCCAGGCAGGCGGGCAGGCGTGCAGCTGCAGCTGCCTTCCCCCTGGGCCCGCTCCCTCCTGCTCCTGAGAACTTTCTAAATTGGCACATTGTTGCCCTATAGTTTTGTTCTCAAAGCGGTTTTTTAGTTACGTTAACATTCAAGGCTGTCCATAGGCCGCACAGCCATAGACAGGGCACTGTTGTGTGGCCTACAGAAGGGGAAAAGACCCCTTTGTCTCCTTCCCAGCCAAACCCCCAGCCCTCCACCGAGATCTGCAGGAAGGGTGAGTTCTGGGGAGAGGGAAGTGTAGGACGCTGACCCTTTGTGTGTGTGTGTGTGTGTGTGTTGGGGGGGAGTTCCATTTGCACAGGAACTGGGGTCCCACCCTCTGACTCCGGGAATGCTGAGGGAAGCCCCGAGCACCCTCTGTTTGGGGGACAGGCGCCAGGGGAGGTTGGCTGACACATACCAGGGACTAGGGGGTGGCTTACTCCTGGCTAGTCTAGTTCCAGCTCCCCGGGAGAGATCTGGAAACAGAACGGATGCCAGTTCTAAGAAGAGCTAAGCTCCTCGTGACAGACCTGAATGCCTATCCCTCCCACCCCCACCTCAGACTCTGCTGGGTGTGGTGAGGGTGGGATACCCAGGAGCTGGGATCTGACTCCTGCCCCTAACCCATCTCTCTCCCCCACCCTGGAGTTTGTAGAAAACCCCTGTGTTAGTGTCCTGGGTCTTGCCTAACACAGTGCCACAGCCTGGGCGGCTTTAACAACAGGAATTGATTCTCTCTCTCAGTCTGGAGGCTGGCAGTGAGATCAGGGGGTTGGCAAGGTTTTCCTCGGAGGGCTCTCTCCTTGGCTTGTAGCTCTTTGTCCCCTGTGTCTCCTCATGCTTGTCTCTCCATGTGTCCGTGTGTCCAGATCTCCTCTTCTTGTGAGGACACCAGTCAGATTGGCTTAGGACCCACTGTAGTGACCTTATTTTACCTCGTTAAAGACCCCCTCACCAACGACAGTCGCCTCCTGAGGGGCTTAGTGATTCCACATGAGCTCTGGGGGGATACAGCTCAGCCCGTGACAGCCTCCGAGCGGGGAGAACACTGGCTGGGGCTCTGACCCCAGTCTCCCAGTGATGTCAGTGAGAGCTGGGGCCCAGGCTTGCCCGGAGGAGCTGTTGGTGCCCCTCCCTGGTGGAGATTCGGCTCACAGTGTGGTCTTTAGGCCCCCTTGTGAAGGAGCCCCTAGCGCTGCTTCCCCTCGGCCTCAGTCGTGGGTTTGGGGAGGAAGGGCCTTACCAGTCACCTGTTGTAGCCGTGCCCCTCCCCCAGCGCCTCTCATTGTGTCCCTGCACAGAGCCCTGTGACTTCCATCTGTTTCAGGATTAAATAGGACACCCTGCCCTTTCTTCTAGCCGTCTAGCCCCTTCTTCCCTAGCAGGACCTTGCTAAGAGTCTTGAAACATTTGAGAATAGTTCAAGGTCCAAATGCCCGGCTCTGGTGCCAGCTTCACAGCCTCAGGTTTAGGATGTGGGTCACAGAGGCAGGGCAGTTTGCTGGCCATTCTGAACCGCCCATGTCTCGGCATCAGGGCAACCTCTGTGACCACACGGGTTTCTAGGTCAAAACCAACTAAAGCCCTCGATTTTTTTTTTCACCACACTTGCTGTTATTAAGCTGAATTTCAGCCTGACCAGGTGGTGGCACAGTGGATAGAGCATCATCAACCTGGCATGCTGAGGACCCAGGTTTGAAAACCCCAGGTGACCGGCTTGAGCATGAGCTCATCTGGCTTGAGTATGGGTTCATGGACATGACCTCATGGTCACTGGCTTGAGCCCAGAGGTTGCTGGCTTGAAGCCCTCCTCCCAACGACATATGAGAAGCAATCAATAAACAACTAAAGTACCACAACTATGAGTTGATGCTTCTCATCTCTCTCCCTTCCTGTCTCTGTCTCTCTCTCTCTCTTCTCTAACTAAAATAAAAATAACAATAAAGCTGTATTTCAGTATTTTTCCAAAATTTTGTGCTGGTCGCAAAGGAGTTAACCACCTTGATGTTGTATGAAAATCAAACTTTGGTTCACAGTCCGGTGGTTGAAAACCACTGTTGTGTCTTACTTGTTCTGATGTTGTCCATTTTTTGGCTGATGACTTCTTTTTTTGTGGAGGAGTAAAGAACTGTGAGGAGGTATGGGTCAGAAATTGAAGTATACATTTCCGGAAAGCAGGAATTACTTCTCGGGCGTCCCTGTGGAGCGCTTTCCAGATTCACATCACCTATAGCTTCAGGTTGGCCCCCTGGCCAGAGAACGGCTGGGCTTATCGGAGGTTGCCGAAGCCCAGCTCCTCGCTTTCTCCTCGCTCTGTAGGCCAAGAACTGGCCTTGTCAGCTCCCTATCCTCTGCATTTTCTGTCCACCCTTGGTGTCCGGCAGCCAGCTGCTGAGGCCCGGTGGTTAAATTTTAGGGCATTTTGTGAGCTGATTGTTAAATACAGCCCTCATTAAAAATTAGATTATACAAACTGAAAGATAAGTGAATTATAATAAAAACAGGAGACACAAATATTCAAAATTGATTTTGTCCTGATTATTTTACTCTGTTCTGTGCACTCAAGGTTCTTTATTTATTTTTATATTTTTATTTTTTTGTATTTTTCTGAAGCTGGAAACGGGGAGAGACAGTCAGACAGACTCCTGCATGCGCCTGACCAGGATCCACCCGGCACGCCCACCAGGGGCGATGCTCTGCCCACCAGGGGGCGATGCTCTGCCCCTCCGGGGCATCGCTCTGCCACGACCAGAGCCACTCTAGTGCCTGGGGCAGAGGCCAAGGAGCCATCCCCAGCGCCCAGGCCATATTTGCTCCAATGGAGCCTCGGCTGCGGGAGGGGAAGAGAGAGACAGAGAGGAAGGGGGGGGCGGTGGAGAAGCAAATGGGCGCTTCTCCTATGTGCCCTGGCCGGGAATCGAACCCGGGTCCCCCGCACGCTAGGCCGACGCTCTACCACTGAGCCAACCGGCCAGGGCCAAGGTTCTTTAGATTGTTGTATCTTTCTGATGGAAATCCTGTCTGCTTGTGTGCATCTGAACTGGTGGCTTGCACTTGGCCATGGTAGGAATATTTACACCTTGGGAATGGGTGAACAGGACACGTCGGCTTGATTTACGGTTTTGTCGGTTGTGTAGGGCAGAGGTCAGCAGACTTTTCCTGTCAGAGACCAGGTAGTAAGGATTTCCAGTTTCACAGGCCCTGTGATCTCAGTTGCAACCGCTCGGCTCTGCCCTTGCAGTCTGAAAGCAGCCATGGATAGTATGTAAATGAATAAATGTGACTGTTGCAAGAAACCTTTAACTTACAGCAGCAGACCCTCTGGCCTGAGGGCCAGAGCATGCTGGAGCCCTGGTCTGGACTTCAAGTGGTGGAGAAGACGTTAATAACTCCAGACGAAACTTAAAAGTGTCACTTGTCTCTGAGCTTAAGCAGAGACGGCAGCCTCGCTGGGCAGGCGGGAAGCTGGTATTTCACGGGGAGACCATGAGAAGAGGCAGTGTCACGGAGCAGGAAGGACAGGAGCAGCCCTTTTGCAGTGCTGGAAAATTATCTGATCCCACAAAGAAGTCGCTCATGTCCCTGTCGGGCCGGTGAAGTCCTGGCATTCGTCTCGTCCCTTGGTCTTCTTTACTTCTCTCTCCTCTCACTTGCTAAGGAAAAGGGAAACATCAACCAGCTTCACATCCTTGGAACTGCTTTCTTTGCTAACTGCCGCCACAGAGTGGCCACAGGTACCGGAGTCCGGGGAAGATCAACCAAAACATTCTGTGAGATTCAGGTGGCCATTTGGAATCGACAATAAGGGATCGTGCATAGTATTCCTTATAAGCTGTGCTTCACGTCTTTTACATCAGGACATTTTATAATAAGTTCATATATGCACGTTTACATATACACACCTGCATGCATGCATGCATAGACATACCTATAGGTGTACAGATACATTTTTTTGGAGAGCCAGTTGTTAGCGCATCACAGTGCGGGGTATCTTGGGTGTCTGTGAGCTACAGTCTGGTTGAACCTGCTTTGCTGGGTTAGTAGACTGTCCCTCCCACTCCATTCCCACTGCCTCCCTGATCTTACCTCTTCTTAGCACCTCCCACTTAAAGACCTCCCCCAGACAGCTTCTGACCCCAACTGTAGCAGCTGCCCTCTATGCTTAAATTCAAACAGCACCTCTGAGTGATGTGCCCTTAACCCTTTCAAAGCCCTCTCTCTGCCTCTTTGGTCTCTCTGGCAATTCCTGGCACACACTCAGCTCCGGGCACACCCCAGCAATCCAGAGGAAATACATCACCTTGTCGCTATAGTAGGACGCATCCGAAGTCTCAGAACATGGTCTGTCACCGCGTGGTTCCCCAGGTCTCCTGTTGGGGCCGTCAGGATGCTGAGCAAGGGGAAAGGATCCCCTTGCTGCCTGTGAGCCGGGTTCCCTAGCCCTTCTGCTACCTCTGCTCCTTCCAGCTTCCTTCTAGGTGACTGTCCCTGCACAAAGCGCACACAGCGTTTTCCCTTCCCAGAATTCCTCAGAGGAGCCCTGGAAACCATAAAGTAATGAGGAACCACGTATATAACTTCAGGATTGCTGTTTTCACAACTTTAAAAGCCTTTTGCTGGTCTGGCTGGTTGGCTCAGCAGTAGAGCGTCAGCCCTGTGTGTGGATGTCCTGGTTTTGATTCCGGGTCAGTATACACAGGAGAAGCGACCATCTGCTTCTCCACCCCTCACCTCTCTCATCTCTCTGTCTCTCTCCTCCCCTCCCACAGCCATGGCTCGAATGGAGCAAGTTGGCCCTGGGCACTGAGGATGGCTCCATGGCCTTGGCTCAGGTGCTAAAATAGCTCGGTTGCCAAGCAATGGAGCAATGGCGTCAGATGGGCGGAGCATCACCCTCTAGTTAGTGGGCTTGCTGGGTGGATCCTGATCCGGGTGCATGCAGGGAGTCCGTCGTCACTCTGCCTCCCCGCTTTTCACTTAAGGGAATAAAAAGCCTCTTGCTTACTTTACAACAATGTGTGTGCAGTGAATATTTAAGGGCTGAAATTGGGGAAAGTTCTCATTCACTTGGCTCAAAGTTTATTCATTCATTCATGCATTCAGCAGGCCCTTCTTTTGCCCCTACCTGGTGACAGAATAGTGAACAAACCTGGCCCTTTCCCTCAGGCTCATGGCTGTGACATGTCCTAAAATCCCAGGATGGCATGACTTTTAAAAAGGTAACCATTTATTACAACAGTTTGACACAAATATACTATCTTTTTTTTTTTTTACAGGGACAGAGAGAGAGTCAGAGAGAGGGATAGATAGGGACAGACAGACAGGAACGAAGAGAGATGAGAAGCATCAATCATCAGTTTTTCGTTGCGACACCTTAGTTGTTCATTGATTGCTCTCTCATATGTGCTTTGACTGCGAGTCTTCAGCAGACCGAGTAACCCTTTGCTTGAGCCAGCAACCTTGGGTCCAAGCTGGTGAGCTTTTGCTCAAGCCAGATGAGCCTGCGCTCAAGCTGGCGACCTCAGGGTCTCAAACCTGGGTCCTCCGCATCCCAGTCTGATTCTCTATTCACTGCGCCACCGCCTGGTCAGGCTCGACTATACTATCTTAACTTTACCAGCTAAATAACTTGGCATAGAGCAAGCATTTAAAGTGGATAGGCTCCTGGGTGTAACTGGATACCTTTGTCATAACCCTTTAGCTTTTGTGGGGTTTTGGCCCTTCTGTTCCTTTGTGACTTCTAGGAGGATGGGCTCCTTCCTGCCTCCCCTGCTGGGTGGGGGGGGGGGCAGACACTGAGGGCACTGGTATGAGGACTTCCAGGAAGGAACCTTAGGGCTTGGGCCTCATCCCTGCTGTGTTGTGGGTAGCGGGGGGATAGTAATTAAGCTCCAGAAAAGTGAGCCTGGCGCTGCCCTGGGCTTCATGCTTCAGAGGGCCCCCTTGGACCCTTGCTAGGATACCACCCCTTCCCATAGAGCACAGAGACCTCGGGACTCTGGAGATGTGTCTGCCCCAAGCCCAGGTCCCCTTCTAGATCCTGCTGCAGGTGCATGGGATCCCGGACCTCCCTGCCAGGCACCCCCAAGCCATAGCCCAGGCTGGCTGGAGGGCTGGCTGGATGGCATTGGGATGGACTTGGTGGGGCAGGGCTGGGGCTTTGAGGACTCCTGCCCCCTCTCTTCTCTGGGGACACTCGGCGGGTGTGGTTCTCCTTGTCTGAAGAGCATCCCAGTCAGCTCACCCTTGCTGGCAGTGCTGGGAGCCAGGGCCTGACCTTAGTGCCCATGTGTGTGTGTTCCCTCAGCTGGGGGGTTCCACTGGCCATCACCGTGGCAGCTGTCTCTCTAAAGAAGATCGGCTACGACGCCTCAGACGTGTCCGTGGGCTGGTGCTGGATCGACCTGGAGGCGGAGGACCGTGTGCTGTGGATGCTGCTGACCGGGAAGCTGTGGGAGCTGCTGGCCTACGTCACGCTGCCGGTGCTCTACCTGCTCATCAGGAAGCACATAAGCAGGGCGGTAGGTGCCCGCGCCTGCCCCAGCCCAGAGTTCTGGGGGACACAGAGCCCCTGAGTCCTGGCATTGGGCTCCACCACTCTGTACAGAACTAGATATGAAGAGCTTGTGGTGTGCCAGGCACCGTGAATCACACGCGTTGTAGGTTGTCTGGTTTGCTGGCTACACTACCTTGTCAGGAGTGGGTCCTGTGACTCCTTATTTGTGGATGAGGAGAGGGTAAGGGCTCCCCAAATCCGCTCAGCTCCCTAGGAGAGAGCTCCAGCCTGTGTGCTCCTCCCCAACCCTCTACTGCCCCCTCCTGGACAGACCACCCTGGTGGCTTAACCTCGGGAGGAATTTAGATGGAAGGTGAGTAGAATCCAAGTCAGAATTGAACTGGGAGGGAGGCCATGAGTCTCATCATCAGTGATACAATAACTCACCTTATTATTCTGGATGATTAGAATTATATCACAGATAGCAGACTTTTCGGGCACTCAGGAATCTATAAATCAATTCGCTGGGCCAGTTGGCCAGAAGGCTAGAAGACTTCTGACAACGTGAGCTGGCCAGAAATTTTAGGGAAGAATGGTTTTTCTCTGACAGTCTGGCCAAATTGGTCCATGTTCTTAACTACTAGCTCTGCAGGTGTATGGGCTTCATCCTAGCCACAGGCAAACTGCTACACACACACACACACACACACACACACACGCGCCTCATATTAACCCATCTATCTATTAGCTTGACCATTGGCCATTCATTCAGTACATTATAATTTTTTTATTTTATTTATTGGTTTTAGAAAGAGAGGAAGTGAGCAAGAGAGACAGAAACATCAATCTGTTCCTGTATATGCCCTGACCAGGAATTGAACCCACAACCTTTGAGTATCAGGACAACACTCTAACCAACCAAGATATCTGGCCAGGGTTCATTCAGTACATTTTTCTTAAGTGAGAGGAGGGCAGATAGTGAGGCAGACTCCCACATGCACCCTGACCTGGATTCACCTGGCAACCCCCATCTTGGGCCAATGTTTGAATCAACTGAGCTATTTTTAATGCCTGAGGCTGACGATCAGACCAACTGAGCTATCCTCAGCACCTGGGGCCAATACTTGAACCAATCGAGCCACTGGCTACAAGAGGGGAAGAGGGAGAGGAAGGGAAGAGAAGCAGATGGTTACTTCTCCTGTGTTCCCTGACTGGGGATCCAACCCTGGATGTCCATATGCCGAGACAACATTCTATCCACTGAGCCACAGGCCAGGGCATTTTTATTGAGCGTGTACTACACACAAAAGCACTGGGTGATGGTGGGGGTTTATCCTGGGAACTCAGATGGGGATTCTGTTCTAGAGAGAGGCAGAAGTGTAAGAAATTATGATAGAAGATCAAAGGTGACAAGGGGCCGGAGCAGTAAGGCAGGTCCCTGTGGAACTCCGGCTGCGGACTTCCAGGCCCACTCTGCAGGGTCTCCCGTGCGGCACCCTGAGTGTCCAAGTCTGGAATCGCTGGCAAGCACGTCTCTGTTGTTCAGTGCAGACTGTGGCCTCAGCAGCCTTTTCTGAGCTTGGAGGGTGCTCCTGGCGGCTGTCCCCACCCTGTACTCCCACCTTGAGTCAAGACTTCCTGTTCTCACTTACTCAGAACTGAGCTGATTCTTCCAGCCACCCCTGCTGGCTCAGCTAGAGAGAGACGCCTGCGGGGCGTACCGACTGGTCTGAAACCCTCGTTGTCTTGCCTGGGCCAAGGGGTACCCTTCTCTCCTCCTCCCTCCTCCTGTTTCCTGCCCTGGAAGGGTCCTGGGCTCCCAGAGCTCCACCAGTCCTGCAGGCTCTAGAGCTGCCGTTTTGTCTTTCTTCCTCCTGCCCTTCCTGTAATGGCAGGAAGCCTGGGGCCGCCAGCCCAGTCCGTGCATGTGAGAATGGGTCCACAACTCTGCCAGTGTTTCCCTAAAAATGGAGCATAGTGGGCGGGGAGGTGTTGATGGGAGTTGTTGTCACCTCTGCAGAGGAAGGAGAACTAACATGGAGGAAGCACTAGAAACACAGGAGCCAGAGGGGCACCCCCTGCCCTGCCCTTGATGGCTCAGTTCTGGATGGTGCCCTGGGGAAGGAGGCAGGTGCTCTGAGCAGGTGACTTGTGGCACCTGGGGTGGCCAGAGATGCCCAGGTGTGTGCCTCTTCCTCCTCCAACCTGGACCTTCAGTGTCCCTGACACAGGGCCAGGCTGAAGATGTACCTTTCTTGTGAGCAGTTTTTGTCTCTTTTTACAAATTCATTTGTGATCTGGAAGTGGAGCCTCCCCCTCTTCGCACTGAAGGGAGTTCCCACAGGCGGGGAAGCCCAAGCTGGTGCCAGCCCACCTCCTCTTTCTGCCCCAGCTTTGGGGGGAAGGCCCCCTCCTCTGAGCTCCTCCTGTTGGGCAGGGCCTGGGGAGCTCGTATTCTGGAGGGGCGGCCGTTGTAAGCAACCACCAGCCTGATAAACAAGGAAGAATGCTGTCTAGGAAGGAGGTTTGATAAGAGCTGTGAAAAACACGAAATTAGAGAGCTGGCTATGGAGAGGGTACAGCATGGGAAATACCTCTGCAGTTCAGTACGGCTGTCAGGATGGGCCGTATTCAGGAGGTGACACTGGAGCAAAGACTGGAAGGGGGTGAGGGAAGGAAGAGCAGAGATGGATGGGGAAGAGCATCCTGATAGAGAGAATGGCGAGTGCAAAGGGGTAGGGTGTGCCTGGCACACTGGGGGACTAATAAGAAGACCTGTGTAGCTGCAGTCGTGTAAATAAAGGGGAAACAGTAGGAGTGAGGTCAGAGCTAGCCCAGGGGTTGGAGACATTTGTAAGGAACTTGTGAAGTGCGGAGCCACCAAGAAGGGCTCGGAGTGCACAGCTGGTTTGATCTGACTTAGGTTTTCTAGCGACCCTGCCACTTCTGTGTTGAGAATAAGACTGTAGTGGGGAGTAGGGGGGAGGTTGGTTGGTAAGGGTGATGGAGAGAGACAAGAAGAGGCAGTGGCAACTATCCAGAGAAGCTGTAATGGGGCTTGAACCACACTGGTGCCTGTAGACAGAACACCTTGATTCCAGGTCTCTTTTGAAGGCAGAGCCCCACAGGACCTGACCATGGATGGTATGAGGGGCTGTACAAGAAGAAAGGAGTCAGAGACGACACCCACATTGTGGCCTGGGCACCTGAAAGGATGGCATTTTTGTTAGCTGAGATGGGGAGGCATGCAGTAGGCTTGGGGTCAAAACCAGGCATTCCGATGTCAAGCATGTTGTGAACACACACGTGGAGATGCTGCACAGGCCATGGATTGAGGAGATGGGAGTTCAGGAGAAAGATCTGGGCTGGAGATGGGAACCTGGGACCCCAGTGTGCAGGTGGAAGGCACTGCACGCCTCACTGCCTCCTCCTCCCACGAGTCTGAGTCCCTGAGAAGGTGGGCGGCCGGCGGGCATCTCGTCCCTCTAACATCTGCTCTTGGTGTTTCCTGCGCAGCATGAGGCGCTCTCCGAGTACCGGCCCATCCTGTCCGAGACGCACCGGCTGCAGCACCACAGCTCCATGGCCGATAAGAAGCTGGTCCTCATCCCACTCATCTTCATTTGCCTCCGGATCTGGAGCACCGTGCGCTTCGTCCTGACCCTCTGTGGCTCCCCAGCCGTGCAGACCCCGGTGCTGGTCGTTCTGCACGTAAGTCTGTCTGCCCTCCCTGGCCCAGCCACTCCTGGCGGCAGGATCAGATCACTTCCCCCAGTGGAGTGGACACGTCCCAGTGCATCAGGCAACGTGGGGCTGGTAGGGGGCTCGGCTTCAGTTCCTTCCTGCCTGCCTGAGACGGGGAGCCCCACAAAGACAAGGGGAAAGTCACTGGCTCTCTGCAGCCTGGGGCGTGTGTTGAGGTGCTCTCCAGTGGCCTAGAAGACCCGGGAGAGTGGACCAGACCGGAGTCTTTCCCAACCCAGAAGAACTGGAGGCTGGGCTGTGCCCGGTCTGCAGCTTCAGACCTGCCCAGAGCTTTGCCGAAGGGCCCGCATGGTAGGGTCATTGCAGACTAGCCCCAGGGGTGGAGGACAAGGTTCTGGGGGCTGTAGCACTTGGCAGCCTCCTTGCATGTGTGTTTTAGACCCACTGTGGTCCTGAACTCATCCTCTCCTCTCCTCCCTGACAGGGAATTGGGAACACCTTTCAGGGAGGCGCCAACTGCATCATGTTCGTCCTCTGCACCCGCGCTGTCCGAACTCGGCTCCTCTCTCTCTGCTGCTGCCCTGCCCAGCCTCCTGCGGAGAGCCCGGCTGGCCCCCCGAAGGGTCCTACGCCCTCCGGGATGGAAGACTCTCAGGGACCCCGGTGGAGCCCCGATGAACTTCCACACACCTGAACTCTTCCCTTCCTAGTTCTCTGCACATGCGGGCACTGCCTCCCTTGGACAGGTGGCCCCAAGTCCCTCTGCAGGGAGTGGCGGGGACATCAGCCATGCTAGAATGGAAGCCTGCCTTCTACTCTTGAAGCTCTTGACCTGGCTGAGGGGACAGCCACAACCACAAACTCAGCTTCTTCTACCTCCTCGGCCCTCAGGCTGCACGTGTCCACTCACACCCGTGTCCTGCTGCACTCGGGGTGTCTGTCTGCGTGAGGGTTGGCACTGAGATTCACGGAGACCAGTGGTACGCGATCACTGCCCGGTTGCCTTGAGGTCCAGCGGTCATCGGCCCCTGGACCACACAGCACTGTTTACAATGTGAAGGCCCACACCTGTGGGGAAAGCATGAAGAGATTATGTGCACCAGATATCCATGCTAAATAAAATGTCAGGGGGGTCCCAGAGAGGGGTGCCCCACCTGGATGTTGTGGAGCGGATTCCCAGTTTGTCAGGGTGCTGACATTCCCCAGAGAACCTTAAGGTGTCCTGGTGAGTGCCATGGGCAGAGCCCACACAGCTGCTCAGGGCCGCCGGTCCCCTGGGAGTCTCCCCAGGTCTCTCTGTGGGTCACCAGCCTTTGGTGTGGATGGCACTTGAGTTTCAAGCACAGACCAGAATCCAGACTCCTGCCTTCACCAGTCCCCTCAAATCCAGGTTCCCTTCTCCAGAGCCGCGGCAGGAACAGGCACCAGAAAGGCACTGGTGGGGGCTCCCTGCGTGTGGACGCCCCCTGTTTCAGCCCTGTGCTTGGGAACACGAAAGTGGGGGGTGGGGGTATTGAGGGGGACTGGCTTATTCACTGCCTAGTTTAGTTTTTATAGGAAAAGTAACCGTGAATGGTCCAAATACTGATTCGTTCCTGAAGGTGAAGGTTCGGGAGTTGGTTGGGGGAAGTGACACACGGGTCATGGGGCGATTATTTACATTTAATTGGAAAATAATTTAAAATAAGCACCTATGTCTCTCTATTCTGTGGCTCTTCCTTCAACCCTTTCCTCTATTTCAGAAAACTTTTTGACATCACAGAAGCCGTTGGCTAAGAACGGGGTGTAAATGTCACCACTGGAGCCCTGGGGAGGGCATCCAACTTGACCTGATTGATGTCCCTCCCGCGGGTTCCATGGGAGCTCTGCAAACTGAAATGATTTTCAGAACCTGGGAAGACGGTTCTGGATTAAAACCAAAGCCACGCCATCCTGTAGATTCCTGTTTTATTCTTAAAAGCAAGATCTGTAACAGAAAGAGAATCTGAAAGGAACAATGATCTGCAGAACTAGGTCTAAAATGATCTAGTTTTTGGTTTCTTTTTTAAAAGTTTATAAAAATCAGCAAGAGGCAACCATCCCCTTAGGAATCAGAGAAAGCTCCAGGCTGCCTTAGGGGAAGTTAAGTCAGTCTGGGAATGCTACAGAAACAGCTCATATCCGGGGAGTTTGGGGTTCCCCTAAACGTTTCAGCAGATCCCAAGCGCATAACTGGTCCAGACCCTCATGTTAGCTTCTAAAATGGAGCAGAAATTCAGGAAGCTGCTTGATGCACAAAAGAAAATCCCCCCCCCCCCCCCCCCCCCCCCCCCCCCCCCCCCCCGCTCAGACTGGTGTGGCACGTGGCCCCCTAGGGTCAGGCTGGTTTCCCAGACAGGCTGCAACCAGGAACGGCCGGCAGAGGGAGCAGGGGGCTCAGAGAAGAGAATCTTCAGGTGCCCCGAGATTCCCCAAGTTCTCGTTGTTGCACTTGTTTGATGCCGCTGCTGTGCTGTCTTGTCTGCTCTTGTCAAAACCTCCCAACAGGTACACCTGCATACCGTATTTCCATCTGGGCTTCCTGTGCTGCCGCAGGTGGAGGTGTTCTGTGAGGGCGGAGACGGCGTGGGCAGGGGCGGGGCCTGAGGTCAGGGGCCCACGTCTCAGAGCCCTGCAGCTGGGCGGGCGGGGCTCAGGACTGGAGGGCGTGTGGGAATGGAATCACATCCTAAAAGCCCAGGATGGGTGGTGGGAAGTACCAGGGAAGGAGGCCGGTGCTCTGATCAGGTGAACACAATGGTGTGTTCCTTTTATGCCTTCTTTGTCTCCGTGGTTCCGGTTCACCGCCTTCATCCCTCCGTTGCCGACCCAGCCTCAGGCGGGGCAGGTGCTGTGGTCTCCGGTGCTCTCTGAACCTTGGTCTTTTCATCGGATTTATCAGGCACTTTCTGCCTCTCTGGACTCGGGTGGTGTTTTGTTGTTTGCTTTGTTTTGTTTTGTTTTTTTTAAATAAAGGTCATCATTTGGCCAGGGCTGAGGGTGCAAGCAGCTCCCCGTACGCCCACGACAAGAAAGAACATTTTTTACAAACTACCTGTCACGGCATAATAACGTAGTGTGAGGTGGTTTTGCACGTGCAAGATTGGAATGAAAACCCTGACCATTTGGGTTGATGTCGAAGTTGTATTTTAAGTGAAATAAAGTAATTATTTTTCTTTTGCGTGTCTGGTGAGCGGATTGAATGTGGTGTGTATGTGGAGGGGGGCAGGGCGGCTCCAATGGACCTTAGCTGGGGTGGGGGCTCTCCAGAGCCTTCCACGTGGGGACCTGGAGATGACTGGACCCTTCTCTGTGGGGAAATGGAGTCAAGTGTGCAGCATAGTTTCTCCTGTGTTTGCTTGATAGCATCACAGATATAGAGGGATGAGGGGTTTAGAATACAGATTCCAGGCCATGTCCCATAAGAATATCAACACCAAGGACCTTGGGGCTAATCTCTCATGACTGTGACATTCCAGCACTGAGTCCCCCCTGTATGGCCATTGTATGGCAGCACACCTCAACCCTCTGCAAGGGCATCGGCAGGCTTCCCGGTGCTCGCTCAGGGTGGGACACAGGGCTCTTCTCTGTCCGGAGCCGCCCCCTGAAACCAGCCATTGCAGCGGCTGTGTTGTGTTTGTACGATCAGCACAGCCCATGCAGCCTGGCCTCCAAGTCTTTTATTTTCCTTGAACTTCTATATCTTGGGAACTTTGCTCCTCCGAAGTGCTGCTTGTTTATTTGTTCCACTTTCTGGTTTTGTGAAGTTAAAAATACATTAACTATCAAGAGAAGGAGAAGCCAGGCCACAGACTGGGAGGAAATCTTTGCAAAGGACACATCAGCATATCTATGTGGGGTGATTGTTTTACTAAACCTGTGGTCACAATATGTGTAACTCAAACCAGCATGCTGTACGCCCTAAACTTCTGCAGTGATGAATGTCAATTGTTTCTTTTCTTTTTTTTAGTGAGAGAGGGACAGACAGGGAAAGACAGGAAGGAAAAGAGATGAGAAGCGAAGCATCAATTCTTCATTGCAGCACCTTAGTTGTTCATTGATTGCTTTCTCATATGTGCCTTGACCGGGGGCTCCAGCTGAGCCAGTGACCTCTTGCTTAAGCCAGTGACCATAGGGTCATGTCTGTGATCACATGCTCAAGCCAATGACCCCGTGCTCAAGCCAGATGAGCCTGTGCTCAAGCTAGTGACCTTGGGGTTTCAAACTTGAGACCTCAGCATCCCAAACTGACACTATCCACTGCGCCACCACCTTCAGGCATGTCAATTGTTTCCTAATAAAACTGGGGAAAAAACATATCTGATAAAAGACTGTTACCCTAAATATACATTCAGTAATATACTCAACATTCAACAATAAGAAAACAAACAACTTGATTAAGAAATGGGCCAAGGACCTCAACAGATGCCTCACCAATGAAGATACACAGTGGCAAATAAGCCTATGACAGGATGCTCCACGTCATCTGTCCATCAGGAGAATACAAACTCAAACAAGGAGGTACCACGGCACACCTATTAGACCGGCCAAAATCCAGAGCACTGACAATATCAAGTGCTGGTGATGATGTATCACTATGGAGACTCTCACTCATTGCAGGTGGAAGGCAAAATAGGAGTCACTTTGGAAGACAGTTGACGGTTTCTTGCAAAACTAAATGTTCTCTTACCATGTGATCCAGCAACCAGGCTCCTTGGTATTCACCTCACGCTGAAAACATGTCCACACAAACTTGCACATGGGCCCTGGCCGGTTGGTTCAGTGGTAGAGCGTCGGCCTGGCGTGCAGAAGTCCCGGGTTCGATTCCCGGCCAGGGCACACAGGAGAAGCGCCCATCTGCTTTTCCACTCCTCCCCCTCTCCTTCCTCTCTGTCTCTCTCTTCCCCTCCCGCAGCCGAGGCTCCATTGGAGAAAAGATGGCCCGGGCGCTGGGGATGGCTCCTTGGCCTCTGCCCCAGACACTAGAGTGGCTCTGGTCGCAACAGAGCGACGCCCTGGAAGGGCAGAGCATCGCCCCCTGGTGGGCAGAGCGTCCCCCCCTGATGGGCGTGCCGGGTGGTTCCTGGTTGGGCGCATGCGGGAGTCTGTCTGACTGTCTCTCCCCGTTTCCAGCTTCAGAAAAATACAAAAACAAAACAAAACAAAAAAAACCCCCTGCACATGGATGTTTATAGCAGTTTCATTCATATTCGCCCAAACTCAGAAGCAACCAAGCTTCCACAGGAGACTTCCCTGCTGCTCCTGGGCCACCACCACGTCTCTAGTGATTCCTGAGACATTTTGCAAATAGTACTCAGTGCCAACATGGATGGTGGTGGAAAACAGCCTCCACCATCACTGCGGTCAGGGGCGTGGGGCGAAGATGCGCTCATGCGATGTGGAGGAGAGCAGGAGGGCTCAGACGAGGAGGTGCAATCAACACTGTGCAGAATCTACGGCAGTACAAGGCCCCAAACTGGTTCCGGGACAGACAGAGGACGTGAAGGACAGAAAATACAGCTGGGTCCTGGCCAGTTGTCTGGACAACGTGCCGCATGATGATCTGGAGCCACTGAAGAAATTCTGGGCCCACAGAGGGCTGTGCCACTTCTGGGGATGCTGTGTTCAAGGCCAGCACACCAAGATCATGGCCCAGTGGGGCTGCACTGCGGGTGTGTCCAGGAAGGAACAAATCTGTAGGCCTTGTCTGTTAATGGCTTTTACACCTAAAAAAATTTAAAAATAAAAAAATAAGCAAGATGTCCTTCAGTAGGTGACAGGTAAATAAACTGTGGTCCATCCTGACAATAGACATGGGCTATCAAGCCAGGAAAAGACAGGGAGAAACATTCAATGTATATTACTAAGTGAAAAGCCAGTCTGAAAAGGCTACTTGCTCTATGGTTCCAAATACACAGCATCTGCAAAAGGCAAAGCTAGGGAGAGGATAAGAAGACCAGCGGTTACCACGGGTCAGGGAAAGAGGGGATGACCAGGTGGACACAGGGCAATAAAATCACTCTGTTGGATACTTGTCAATACACGTTTGTCCAAACCCACAGGACGTCCAGCAAAACACTGCTCACATTCTTGAATGTCTGTTGGAACTTGTCATCAACCTCCAGGTGTCTATTAGCTAGACACCACCACATCCTACACGAGAGCTTTCAGGACTGTAACCAGTCAAGGGCAGTAAATATTTCTTCCTGACAGAATGTGCGTCTGTCAGAGAACTGCCCTGCCCCACTGTTTCCAGTCCTGTCCCCCCCCCCCCCCCCCGCATTGGTGGCCAGTGTAAGTTCCTCCCATGTTTTCTCCCTGGAACATAATGTATCCAAGAGCCCATCAGCTCCAGGACAGCAAGCACACCTGCCTCCTTTGGCCCCACGCTGGTGGTTTAGATTGCATGCCCCAGGACCTGGTCCTTTTCTGGCTAGTATGTGGCTCAGTAACCCCCACCCCCACCCCCTTTCTTTTTCTGAAAAACTTTCAGCCAGGCAAGTGTTTTTTTTTTTGTTTTTTTTTTTTTTAAATTTTTATTTATTTATTCATTTTAGAGAGGAGAGAGAGAGGGAGAGAGAGAGAAAGAGAGAGAGAGAGAAGGGGGGAGGAGCTGGAAGCATCAACTCCCATATGTACCTTGACCAGGCAAGCCCAGGGTTTCGAACCGGCGACCTCAGCATTCCAGGTCGATGCTTTATCCACTGCGCCACCACAGGTCAGGCCAGGCAAGTGTTTTGTTTAACAGATGTGTCATTGTAGGTTCATCCTAGGTAACAAATGTCCCACGCTGGTGGGAAGTGTTGATAGTGGGGAAGGCTATACATGTGTATGGGGGGGGGGGTATATGGGAAATCTCTGTAAATTAAAACTGATCTCATTATGTTTCAACCGGAAACAATCTTAACCAACCTGGAATTTTCTGGTCAAGCACTAATAAGGTAATTAATTCGTCATGTGGACCCTCTCCATACTCCCCAGAAAGAAGAGGTAATCTGCATGACAAAAACCCTTTTTCTCTCTTTCCCCAAAGCAAAGCTGTCCCAGCCCCCAAAGAATCCCTTCCTTTTGTCAGTAGCGTCCTTGCCCCTCCCTTCTTCCTATAAAAACCTTCCATTTGCACAGCTGGTAGAGCACCCTTCTAGTCGTCAGATGGGACGCTGCCCGATGTGTGAATCACTTTATAAAGCCAATTAGATCTTCACGTTGACTCTGTTGAATTGTTGTTGTTTTTAACAGAGTAAAGAGTTTGGGGTATAAAATGTCACTTGAAGCTTTCTAGTAAAAATCTGTTGAGAGTGTGTGGATCCTAAGAAGATTCATTTGATGTGAACCCAAGAAGGAATTTCTCTGCTGAGATGAATTCCTCAGGGTCAACAGAGGGCCAAAATTTTATAAAAAGTTAGAATCTAGTGACCATTTGCTGACAGGGTCTTCTCATGCACTCCATGTACTGGGAAGAACCTCAGACTAAACTCTTGGCTTCCTGCACTGTGCCTTCTTGTTCCTGTTACCTGAGTTAACCACTGCAAAGAAGGCCTAATTTCATCTTCTGAGCCATTGACTGAGACCTGCCCTATCCAATCAGAACTCTGCCTATTATATCCTCATTTGCATCTATACCGACCAATCAGAACTGCACAATTTGCAGACCTCATTTGCCTCAAATTGGGAACTTGGATGGGAACTTTATAAAAGCTGGCTTCCCCTTTGTTTTGGTAAAACACAATTTAAGTTGCTACCTGAGTCTTTGTCTCCTGGGCTGCAGCTCTTTTTGCTCAAATACTTTTTTATTCTTTACTATAGTCTAAAATTACATTTGGTTTACAAATATTCCTGGAAGATTCTCAGAGTGAATAATAAAGTTACTTTTAACATATCTTCCTGGGCCAGAATCTCCTGGGAGCCATGTCTTCAACAAGCCAATTATGGCCAACAAGCCATAGCTGTGGTCCAAGGAAAGGGGTGAGGAGAAACAGGTGAGCCCAGCAACAAGGTTTGTGAACCATGAGGCTCTGGAAGGAGAGGAAATGGGTCAACCTGGCTCCACCATTTATAATTCTATCACTCAGGGCAAATAATTGTGACCCCTCTTAGCCTCCATTTCATCTAACATAGAAATAGGGAGACTGAAATGAGACCATGTGCTTAGTAGAACTAAGAGCCCTATAAACCCCAGCCGGTCATTATTACCAGCTAACCTTTCTCGTGTTATCTAAGTGCCACTGAAGATTCTTCTCTCTGTCCCAGCCCTCGCTCCTCCCGTTCCCTGTGTCCAGCCCCAGTGACAGCATTCGATCCACAGTGGCCCTGGGAGGGAGGAATCTTAATTCTTGTTGCCATTTTAGCAAGTACATTGGGAATTTCTCATGACAATCATGTCAGCGGTGGAGCAGACCATCCCTTCCTCTAATCCTGTCTGTAGCTTTCCCTCTCCCCGGTAGACAGCGAATCCCTGGATTTGCCTGGGTCCATTGCAGGGAGAGCTTCTCAGACACCAGCAGAGAAAACCTCCCTGCAGCCAGCGTCTATCCCCTCCTGCCTCTCACCACCACCTCAGGAGGAAAAGCTGATGGTGAGAGTCTGAGGGAGCAGTGGATGCTGTCTGAAGCCAGCCACCCAGCACCCAGAGGAGTGCTGAGGAGAGCCCCGGGGGCGCTGTGCCAGGCCAGGGGGTCAGTCTGCCCCGGCAGG
Organism: Saccopteryx bilineata; assembly: GCF_036850765.1. NCBI lineage: Eukaryota > Metazoa > Chordata > Mammalia > Chiroptera > Emballonuridae > Saccopteryx > Saccopteryx bilineata. The sequence goes on from NC_089492.1 coordinate 287,408,632, forward strand.
CCGGGTACAGACCTGGGAGGCCCTGCTGGTAGAAATGTGAAATGGTGTAACTGCTGTGGGAAACAGTTTGGCTGGTCCTCAAAAAGTGAAACACAGGATTACCATGTGACCCATTTTAGGTGAACCACTAAGACCTTATGCTGAGTGAAATAAGTCAGTCCCCAAAAGACAAATACTGTGTGAAGCCACTTACATAAGGTACCCAGACTCTTCAAATTCACAGAAACGGAAAGTAGACTGGAGGTTGCCAGAGCAGGTGGGAAGGAGAGAGGAAGAGGTGTTTATGGACACAGAGCCTTAGTTTTGGATGATGAGAAAGTTCTGCCGATCAGTTGCACAACCATGTGAATATACTTAACACTATGAATTGTACACTTAAAAATGGTGAATTTTTTTGCCTGACCAGGCAGTGGCGCAGTGGATAGAACATCGAACTGGGATGCGGAAGGACCCAGGTTCAAGACCCCGGGGTGCCAGCTTGAGCAAAAAGCTCACTAACATGAACCCAAGGTCACTGATTTGAGCGGGGGGTTACTCAGTCTGCTGAAGGCCTACGGTCATGGCACATATGAGAAAGCAATCAATGAACAACTACGATGTCGCAACAAAAAACTGATGATTGATGCTTCTCATCTCTCTCCATTCCTGTCTGTCTGTTCCTATCTATCCCTCTATCTGACTCTCTCTCTGTCCCTGTAAAAAAATTAAAAATTAAAAAAATGGTGAATTTTTTTAATTTGGGGTGTTTTTTATTATTATTCATTTTAGATAGGAGAGAGAAAGAAGGGAAGAGGAGCAGGAAGTATCAACTCCTTGACCAGGCAAGCCCAGGGTTTCAAACCAGCAACCTCAGCATTCCAGGTCAATGCTTTATCCACTACGCCTCTGCAGGCCAGGCAAAAAATAAACAAAACCAGTGGATTTTGTTTGTGTGTATGTGTTTACCACAGTTTAAAAAGTTGTGTACCCCAATTAATGTGTAACCAACAGAAGCCACTGGAGTCTGAGTGGCCTCGTGAATCCTTGGCTTTCAGGCAAGCTGTCTGTGGTTCCCAAGGGACACACCCTTTTGTGCAGGTGCCTGCTGATAGGTGAGGTCAAATTCTGTTCTTGGTAAGAAAACAGGAACCTTGTAACATTTCTGACGTCTGTTCAGTCTATTCGCCAGGCTTGTGGGAGCGTGACGGGCAGCCTCCCGGCCTTGGGGGCATCTGATAGACTCCTGGGCTGGATTCCTGGGTGGCAGAGCTCGGAATCGGCCTACAAGCTGAGACAGTTAACTTGCTTTGGAACAGGCACCTTTTCTCCCTCCTCCTCCCCCCCCCCCCACCTGGCACAACTAGGTTCTGATGGTCAAGTGGCAGGCCTGGGTGGGTTGGGGTCGGCCCCACAGGACACAGAGCTTGGGCTAGGGAAGTCCTGTGTCAACTAGGCAGATGGCCCCCTCCCCCCCACACTCCACAAGGAGGGTGGTGGTTGGATCTATGCCTGAACCTGTCAGTGACTTCTCACTTATCTACACCTGGAATGGGGACAGCTCTGAGCTCCGTTCCTTCCCTCCCTCCCTCCAGCCCAGCAATCTGCAGACGCACTGCACCTTGGGAGCAGCCTCATTTGGTGCCCTCTGATGCGCATGCAGGCATTTCTGCTCTAATGCGATACATGTGTTCCTAAAGACTCCCACATTCTACCACACAGCACATAAAAATAATGGGGAGTAAGGGGAAAATAGAGTTGGGGCAGGCCTCTCGGATCCCAGGCAAGTTTTTAACCAGAGCTCAAACAAAAATAAATGCGGTTTAATGAAAACAACCTGGGTCCATCTCCACTGACATTTGCACTAGGCAGACCAGGGGTTTAAGCTTCCTCTTCCTTTAAGACGAGGGTCTTTGGGCTGTTTGCTTCCAAGGGAGAGCCGTTTCATCAAAACTTAAAATCTGATGTAGGTCATAGTCAGCAAAAATGTCTTCACAGCTTCCTCATGGGTTAGAGTCCCTTCCCGTTTTCTGTCCTCACAGGCTTCCAGGCAAATGTTTGATGGTTCTATCAGTAAAAACTAGGCTCAGCTGCAAGGGACAGAAAAAGGAATGGAAGAGTATTTCTTTCATGTTAATTTCAGGCAGTGGTCTGGGGCTGGAAATAGCATGCCAGATAAGGGACCCTGGTTCCTTCCATCTTGTTGCTCTGTCCTGGGTGGCCTCTACCTCCTGGTCCATGATGGTGGCACCCTCATTTCAGGCAGCAGGATGGAGAAAGGGACAAAGAAGAGAGCAGGGTTCCTGGAAGTCACCACCTCACACCTTTGCATGTGGTGCATTAGGCAGAACTGTGTCGTTTGTCTATCCAAGTACAGGGCCGATGGAAAATCGCAGTCTTTATTCCGGGTAGCTGCAGGTTCTGCCACAGATGATTCTATTTCTGTTAAAGGGAGATTGAGCAAATGCATTTGGGGGTGGGCTGGAGGAGCCACAACAGTCTACACGAGAAGACCCTGGCAAAACTTTAAGATTCCAGGAGGTAAGGCCACCAGTGACCTGAAGTTCTGGTGCCACTGTCTGGCGTCAGAACAACGCAGAGATTTGCCAGCCTGCTTTGAGGTGCTAATTCAACATTTTACATTCTGGTTAAATTTTCCTATAGAAACTTTTTTTTTTAATTCTGCAAAGCTTCCTTTTCAAAAAGATTGTTTTTCTTTTTAATTTTATTGCAATAGTAACACAGAAATTCTCTTGCTTCCACTCCCCATCATCCTGTCAGTCACCAAGTTTCATAAACTTTACATCCTATCTCTCCCATGGATCCTCTAATCTCTTGCACCACGCTGGTCCAAGTCACCGTCGTCTTTCACTTGTTCTATAGCAAAAGACTACTGCTTCCTGTCCGCTTCCCCAGACCCACTGGACAAGAGACTTCACGGTTTAGCAAACTTTTAAAAACAGAAATCTTTCACTCTAGAACTCTCAATGCCGTCTCTCTGCTCCTAGAACAAAATTAAAGCTCCTTAGTTCCAAATACAGTCTGGCCCTGCCTGTCTCACCAGCCTCCCTCCCCCTCCATACTTCCTCTCTGCTCTGTGCTCTTGAGCCACAATTCTACCACAGGGCCTTGGCACCAACTGTTCCCTGTTTGGGAGACTCTTCCCACCACCCCATCTTCACCTCCTTCTGCCTGGGTAAGCTTTTTTCATCCTCCCTTCCCATCTCAGCTCAAGCTCACTTTTTTTTTTTTCTTAAATAGGAAGCGGGGAGACAGAGAGATAGACTCCTGCATGTTCCCTGACCAGGATCCACCCTGCAAGCGCCTTATTGTGTGATGCTCTCCCCATCTAGAGCCATTGCTCCATTGCTCAGCGACTAAACTCTTCTTAGCATCTGAAGCTGAGGCCATGGAGCCATCCTCAGCACCCAGGGCCAACTTGCTCCAACTGAGCCATGGCTGCAGGAAGAGAAGAGAGAGACAGAAAGGGAGAAGGGAGAGGGGGAGGAATGGAGAAGCAGATGGTCGCTTCTCCTGTGTGCCCTGGCCACTAATCGAACCCAGGACTTCCACACACCAGGCTGATGCTCTACCACTGAGTCAACCAGCCAGGGCCTCAAGTTCACTTTTTAAAGGAAGCCTTTCCTAACCAGCTCCCCCCAACACCCCCTTCCAGGGGCCTTCAGAGACCTTTTATGTTACAAATTCATCAATATGTTTATTTGACCAAATTCTGTTTCCTCAATTAAAGCCTACGTTGCATGGGGCCAAGGCTGTTTTCGTTCTCGCCCCCTGTTGGATCCCCCCTCTAGGGCAGTAGTATGCTCAGTAAGTAAAAAGTTAAGTATATGCTAGGATTAAAGTCATCCGTAATCTTGCATCTCAGAATAAGCACCATTCTCAGATGCTGGTAAATCCTCTCAAATTGTGTGCTAACATATTTACATTTTATACCATAATAAATATCAGTAATAAATAGTAGAAACAGTTTGGGAATGGAGATCTGGGACCCAAATCCTCATGTCAGAATCCTTGGTAAGCAAGGATTCTTGGCAAGACTTTCCCCATTGTGAGAGGTTAGCAAGGAGACATAACACGTGGTCCTCTGAGAAAGAGGGAATTAGCTCTAGATCCTTCTCTCCCTCAATGATAACCTCCCGTTTCCCTGTAACAAATCCAATGGCGAAGGTGGGGGAAGGGAGAGTCAGGAAGGCCCTGCCTGAGTCCGGGTGGGTGTCCGACCTCCCTTAACTTCACCAGTGATTCCTCGGCTTTCATCAGAGGTAGTTTCCAAACAAAAATCAATTTTTTGGAAATATTTATACATGTTCCCATGACACACTTCAGCCTGCATTCTGCAATTAGTCAAATAGGCCCTGGGCTAATCTCTGTTGTTTATCACTGTCAATTTAAACCCCAAGGCAAAGATAGACTGACGTTGGCAGGTCCCCTTCTTTCTAGGCCAGACTGGCCAGAAAAAGGGCAGGATAGGGAGGTCGAGGCCAGCAGGGGGGACCCGGAGACTCCCGCCCCAGTTCTCAGCTCCAGTGGGTAATAAACAAACACGAAAGTTTGGAAAACCCGAAAAGACCTCTTGTAATGGAGCAAACCGGGCCACACACCTCAGGTCAGCCTGCCGCAGGGGCCCTGTAGCGACAGTCACCACCTCTGACCCGTGGCCCATTCCCCCATCCGAGTCCCCAGGTCTCTGGGAGCCCAAAGGGTCTCCTGACAGGCTAATGGTGGCCCAAGTACCAGAAGCTGCTGTGTTCTTGTCCCGGGGCTGGAAAGGACCCAGCAGGGGACAGAGGGCCTGATAGGGGCAGTCCCCAAGCCTTTGGGCCCATTCATGACAATTCCCAGGCCCCTTTGTAGTCCCCAGGTGCCCTAGGAGCCTACAGGTCTGGACTATGCTCAATGGTGGCCCCGGACAAGGGGCTGGAGTCCATTGGGCTCCACTCGCGGGAATGAGGGCACAGCCGGCACCGAGCGGGATCCGACCGGACCCCCGCCTCTGCCGCGGATGACCGCATGCAGCCCGCCTGGGCCGCCACCTCCGCTCCTCCTCCTCGCTCCTCGCGCTGCGCTCCGGCCGCCCTGAGGCGTTGGTGACGACGTTGGTGACGACACCGGTGACGACAGGGTCATGCCTGCAATGCCCTGAGACCAGCAAAAGCCAGGTACAGCGTCCGCCACCTCCCCAGATAGTCACCTTGTGGCCCTGGTCTCCAGTTGGGGAAGTCGAGGCAGGGGTGGAACATGTCTGCATCCGCCGTCACCCCTCTCAGTTTTCAGTTCCCCACTGGCGCTCAGGGAAGGAAGTAGAAGATCCGGGCCAAGAAGTGGGTCTTCTGATTTCCTCCCGGCCTGAGTTCTGCAAATTTCTGACATTTAGTTTTGTTTGTGCCACCTGTGCCCTTCCCTTCCTTCCCCAGTCATCGCTATCCGCTCCTCCCAACTAAAGTGCATTTTCTTGGGAGAATTCTTCATAACTCGGAAATAATTGGAAGCCTCTGGTCTTGCCAGACGTCAGTTGGAAATCATTGTACTAAAGCATCCCTTCTGAACAGAAACATAGGGACGCCCCTCCCCCAACACACACAGAGGCCCTCTTCACAGTCCCCTTCTCAGTGGAGGCTGGTGGCAATTCCCAACTTTGCTGCTGAGGCCAGGAACAGAGCCTGACTCCCAGGTAACTTTATCCAAAGGTGAGAGAGGGGAAGAAACGGCTAAGTTCACTGGATTTGTGCCTCAGCAAATAAAACAGGGAGGATGTCCCATAAAGATGAAAGTCTGCAGGACTTGTAGGACTTTGCCCTGAATTTTAGCCACTTGATTTTGTGTTCCCCACAGTGGTTGCTGAACACGTGCCGGGCGCAGGGGTCTGGCAGTGACCTGGCCGTGCATGGAGTATGCACACCGGCTGCTGTGACTCACTCTCCTTGCCTTGCAGATAAAGAGATTTGAAATATGTGCTGATTTTTCAATCGTGATGATTACACAGATAATAACAACTCCAGGCCACTCTGAGTTCCTTAGAAAAGGAAAATATGAAACTTCTCGAGAAAGTGTTGTGTGATGATTGGGGCAAAAGCTGTCTCTGCAGTAGAGAGACTCGGCTATAGGCTTCCTGGTGGGGACCACTTCCTAGTGACCCTCTCTTGCCCCCGCATCATTACCCTGCGTGGTGTAGGGTTGGTGGCAGCTGTTGGCTTTCCATGTGTTTGTGACAGAAATAACCCTCCCAGTCAGTCCCCAGGAGCCTGACTAGAGAGGCTTTTGCAGTGAGGACATGTGGTGGGCTGTCCCAATCAGGAAGGCTGTGCCTGCAGTCCCGGGGTGGAGGGTGGGGTGCCCGCTGGCTAAACTGAACCCAGACACTTAAAGAAGAAGTGAAAGAACAACAGACCTGTGGGTTCGTGAAAGGGTTATTATGCTGTAGACTGGCTGTAAAAATGCCATTGGCCACCACTCCGCATGGCCAAAGTGCAGCCAGGATGTCTTCTGTCCCCGTCCAGTGCATCTGCTGTTTTGGCTGAGACAACGTGAGCAGCACGTCTTTCCAGGGTGAGGATGGAGCAACAGCATGAGAGCAAGAAGGAGGGGGTAAGTGGGCCGCCGAGGAGGGGGTGCTGGGCCGCCCCTCCAGGACCCTGCAGCGGTGCTCGGTGCTCGGGGGACTTCCCAGAAGCTCTGGGCCAGGGAGCCCCGTTAGGGGTGACCTGCCCCTCACCATTCACCCAGCAGCTGGGCTTTTACGGGGACTGGAGAGAACAGAGACGTTCAGAGACTTTCAGATTTAGAGATGCTTTGGGAACCATTCTACGGGAGCAGCCTTCAGAAGCACCTGCAATCAAATTGAAGAGACTCGAGGGATTCATTCATCCCAACTCCCTTCACCAAAAGAACTTGAGGTGAAGGGATTCCAAACCAGAAACAAAATCCTCAGATATTGCTTGTGAGGTATTTTTTTTTCCATACTTTGTTTTCAGTTTGGCTTCAGACTTTTAGCAAGTCACATAGCTTTTCAGCAAGTAACGTAGCTAAGCCGGCAGGCGTTTAAACTCAGAAAAGATGTTGCAAGATTTGAATGTAATCCAGGTCTGTAGCAGAGATTCCCTACCTTTCAAGTGATGAGACTCCTTTTTTATTTTAGAGACAAAAGATTTTTCTGGACCTGCCATTATACCTTTAGAGTCCATTGGTTGAGGAAAATGCATAAAGATAATATGAACTTATTAACACTTCTCAGAAATTTGTATTTTATTCATCCCAAAGGCATCTGCTTTTATTTATGGGAAGAGAGGTACATATTTGTGCAAGTTATCATTTACCCAGTCATGGGTGTGAGACCGTTGGCATAGGCACATTTGGAACATGCTCTGTAGCCCAGAGATTAAGAGCAGGTTTGGGAGGTGGAGGGACCTGGAGCTCACTCCTACTCCATTCTATTCTACATGTAGGACCCTGAACAATTTATTCAACTGCTCTGTGCCTCAGTTTTCTCATCTATTAAGTGGGTGTAATAACCCTCCCATCTCATAGGGCTGCTGGAATAATTAAATGAGCTAATGCATGTAAATGCCCGGCACAGTGAATTCCCATACATGTTATTTTTTGGTTATGCTTTGGAGCAGGGCACTATGGATTGACATCTGGGCCAGACTGTTCTTTGCTGTGGGGGCTGGCTGTACTGTAGGGGAGTTAGCAGCATCCCTGGTCTCCCCTCCCTCGCTGCCAGAGTCACTGCCTCAGAGACTACCGAGTTCCTTCACCTGGATTATCTTGTTTGGTTCTTACAACTAAGAAAGCGTGCAGTCAATTGTTAGCCCTTCTATTATATAGGACAGGGACTGGGAGGTAACAAGAATTTAGAGGTTTGGGTGGGTCAGGGGAGGCCCTGATCTGGTCTGCGTCTCCTTTTCAAGGAGAAATGCACCATCCAGCTGTGTCCTCGAGGTGACTGCAGAAAAGTAGAAATGCCCCCACATGGTGGTACCTGAAAAATGAATAATATATTTTGGAAGGAAATGAGTAAAATGGTCACAGGCGAAAGGTGTGGGCTGACCACAGCTACCTGCCACCTAGACTCTCGGGGAAGGAAGCCTCCAGCGCCCACCGTGAAGCCGCTGTCCCCTTGGGGCTGCCCGAGGGCGGACCTGCCCCTTGGAGCTCGTGCAGGGCTTCCTGGAGACATCCAGACAAAACTATTCCGTTGGTGACTGATTGTAAGAGTCTGCAAATCATTAAGCGGAGCTGAGGGGAGATTTGGGAGCCAAGGAAAAAGTGGAGGATGCCCTGGCTGAGTCGCTCAGTTGGTTAGAGCATTGTCTGGATGTGCCAAGGTTGCAGGTTCGATCCCCAGTCAGGACACCTACAAGAATCAACCAATGAATGCATGGATAGGTGGAACAACAAATCTCTCTCTCTCTCTCTCTCTCTCTCAAATTAAAAAATAACAAAAGGGGGACCAGCCATGAGGGAGTGGAGCTGGGCTGCCAGGGGCTGTCCAGCAGGCTCTCTGTCCCCTGGTCGCTGTGACCCAGCCTCAGCGGCCCCTCGGCTCCTCAAATGTAGAAAAAATAATCTGTCTGACGTGCACCAAGGACTTTCTGCCAGGAAAGAGACTCTTGGTCTAAAAGAAAAAAAAAATCAAACTGCTTTGGAAAGGAAAAATGTATTGTGTGTGTGTGTGGTGTGCCCCTGCCACCAACTAGTTCAGTGTTGTTGAGCAAGTAACTTCTCCTCAGGCTCTCACTGTTAATAATTAATAATGATAGCAAACGCAGTTGTAACACTTACTATAAGCCAGGTGTGGCTCTCAGAGTTTTATATACGAGGTTGGGCAAAAGTAGGTTTATTGATGACAATAACAGACCCCGTCCATGCCAAAGTGTTCTCGAGGATAGCACATAGACTACAGCAATGTGTAACTAATGAATGCCAGCAATGTAGACTGTCCCTAATGCCACTAATGAGACTGTCCCTAAGTGCACCCTGCCATTCTTTTGAGTTAATGAAGCTATTGGAATAATCATAACCTGTATATGAACCCATTTATTCTTCACATCAATCCCGTGAGGAAGGTAGTGTTACTGTCCCCATTATAGAGATGAAGGAACCAAGACACAGAGAAGTTCAGTAACTGGCCCAAGGCCACACAGCCAGCAGCAGGAGAGCCGGGATTCAATCCCATGCTTGTGGGCCACTGTGCTCTGAAGCCCCTTAGCGACAAGACAAGGCACTAGGATGCTGTGCTGTTTCTGTCTCCTCTCCCCTCTCTGCCTGGACCTCAGTGTCTGTTTGTGGAACTTTGGGTTCCATCGTGTAATAAAGTGACTGAAAGTGTTGATAAAATTCACCTTCCCAGGAATATTTGCATTCTGCCTGGAGACACCTGACAAGGAAAAATCCTACACTGAGAGTGTCTCTCTGATGGTGGAAATGGAGTCGGAGACAGATTCTTAAGGGGGCTGATTTGGGCAGGGCGTCCTCCCCGGCGTCTGGAATCGCCTCCTGTCAGAAGCCCCATCCCTGAACATCGTCGTTTTACTAAAATCTCAGTGTTCTCAGCGTGCTGAAAAGCCAGTTTACCGTGGGCGTGAGGGGCGTGGGGCCTGGTCTCTCCCAAATCCGAAAAGTGAAAGAAAAGAAAGAGAAAAGAAAAAAGAAAGCTTAAGCCCTGGCTTTCTTTTACGCCCCCTTTTTATGCAGTACTTTTATGGAGAGTGTAACATACCATCCATCGTTTAAAGTATGCAATTCAGTGTATCATCACAGAATTGTGCAACTACCACCACAATCAACTTTAGGGCGTTATCATCACCCCTAAAACACCCGCACTCGTTCTTAGTCACTCTATAACACCTCACCCCCTCCGCTTCTACCCTAACCCTAGGCAATCACGAATTTATCTTCTGACTCTCTGGATTCGCCTGTTCTGAACTTTTCACATAGATGGAATCAGATGATGTGTGGCTTCCATGACCGGCCTCTTTCATCCATCACATTTTTAAGGTTCATCCACACTGTCTCATGTAGCAGGGCTTTGTCCTTTTTTATGGCTGAATAACATCCCATTGTATTGATATACCACCTTTTGTTTATCCATGTCATCAGTAGATGGACATTTGGGTTATTTTCACTTTGGGCTATTATGAATAATGCCGCTACGAACATTCGTGTTCACATTTGTGTGAACATATTTTCATTTCTCTTTGGGCATAAATCTAGGAGCAGAATTGCTAAGTCCTGTATTTAATTTTGTGAGGAACCAACCCCCAAACATTTTTCCAAAGTGGCTGCACCATATTACATTCCTACCAGAAATGTAAGAGGGTTTCAGTTTTCTCCGCTTCTTTGTCAACACTTATGTTATCTGTCTTACTGCTCTCAACCATCCTGGTGAGTGAGAAGCGTCCTACATCTCAGGAGGGGGAATGTGTGGGTATGTGTGTGGCACAGGTGTGCCTCGCTGCCTTCAGAACATACAGGGCAGTGTGACAAGAGCCCTAGGACCCGCCTTCCCTCTTGGGCACTACTGCATGCTCTCCCTGCTTTCGGACCTTCTCCCCGTGCTGGTCCCAGAGGACGGTGAGGGCTGAGTACTGGACACCAGAGCCCACGGCTCCTTCATAGGCTGCCTCATCTGTGGCTCTTATCTTCCCCACCAGAAACCCCCTGTTGAATTGACCAACTGTTCATTCACGTGGTGGGCAGAGAAGAAAGTCAAGGTTTTGTTGGCGGCTTTGCTCTTGACCCAGGCTCCTCGCAGGTCCGCTCCTGCTCTGCGGAGGTTAACTAAGCGCTCTGTCCTCTCAGAGCGTCATGACAGGGTAGGAGTGACCTGTTTCCCTGCCTGGCCTGCTCCTCATTTCTCTCAAGAGGTCTTTTTTTTTTTTTTTTACAGGGACAGAGAGAGAGTCAGAGAGAGGTATAGATAGGGACAGACAGACAGGAATGGAGAGAGATGAGAAGCATCAATCATCAGGTTTTCATTGCAACACCTTAGTTCAGGGGTTGGGAACCTTTTTGGCTGAGAGAGCCATGAACGCCACATATTTTAAAATGTAATTCCATGAGAGCCATACAACGACCCATGTATGTTACACATTATCCAATAAAAATTTGGTGTTGTCTTGGAGGACAGCTGTGATTGGCTTCAGCCACCCGCAACCATGAACATGAGCAGTAGGAAATGAATGGATTATAATACATGAGAATGTTTTATATAAATATATATATATATATATATATATATATATATATATTTTTTTTTTTTTTTTTTTTTTTACAAAGACAGAGAGAGAGTCAGAGTGAGGGATAGACAGGGACAGACAGACAGGAACGGAGAGATGAGAAGCATCAATCATTAGTTTTTCGTTGCGCATTCTGACACCTTAGTTGTTCATTGATTGCTTTCTCATATGTGCCTTGACCATGGGCCTTCAGCAGACCAAGCAACCCCTTGCTTGAGCCAGCGACCTTGGGTCCAAGCTGGTGAATTTTTGCTCAAACCAGATGAGCCCACACTCAAGCTGGTGACCTCAGGCTTGAACCTCGGGGTCTTGAACCTGGATCCTCTGCATCGCAGTCCAACGCTCTATCCACTACGCAACCACCCGGTCAGGCTCAAGAGGTCCTCTTTAGATTTGATGGGACACTGCCCACAAGAAGACAGGAGCACCCCAGCTTGTCCCCAAAAAGGCGAGTGTCCCACATGGCATAGTGTTCATGAATGAAGGTCCTCAAACGGCAGGTTCCAACAGTCGTGTCCAGCCCAGCCCAGCCAGCAGATTCGCTCTGCGGCTGGGTGCTTTTAAACTTGTCCTTGCCGTCACTCTGGGGATTGTTACCGTCCTCATTTTAAAGATATGGGAACTGAAAATTATGGGAATTAAGTTAGAAGGCAGGAGTGGGCAAATTCAAAATGAGATCCTTAGATTCTAAGAGCAAAGCACTTTGCACTTTTATTTTTCCTCCCGCTTGTTATGAAGGAAGGTCTTCAGTGAATGCCCGGTTTCCTCACGTGTCAAAGGGGGATATTATCACAGCACGTGTGTGGTTAGGAGTCCTCAGTCTGTACTTCCACAGTTTCTCACTGTGCCTTCTGCTCGTTACAGCAGAAGTCCAGGGGCTAAAGGAACTGATCAGTGGCCCTAAATAATTAAAATGGTTTGCTTCTTTCCTCTTTGGTTTTCAGGAGAGTTTGTGTTTAAGGTGGCGCTTGAAAGCACCTGCTGTCCGTCAGCGAATGCGTCGTGGGAATGTCCCAGGAGCGATTCAGACATTAGATCTGGTGTTAGAGTGGGTCCCTCCATGTCTTTCTGACCTAGTGGTTCTCAACCGGGGGCAATTCCTCACCCACCCCCAGGTCGGGGTGGGACGACATTTAGCAATGTTTGGAGATATTTGGGTTGTCATAGATGGGGGAGAGGTATTCCTACAATGTATACAGGACAGCCTCCCATAACAAAGAATTAATTATCCCACCCGAAGTGCTACCATTGAGAAAGTCTGTCCTAACCCCAGGTGAGTAGAGGGCAAGTTTCCAGACGGAGAGCCAGTGAAAGACTCTAGATCTTCAGATTCCATTCCGTCTTCCTACACGACGACATAGAAATAAATCAGGAACTCCTCTGCCTCCCGACCTAAGCCGTGCTCTCTCCTCCCGCAGAGGCTGACGCTCGTGCTGGCCCTGGCAACTCTGATAGCTGCCTTTGGGTCGTCTTTCCAGTACGGGTACAATGTGGCCGCTGTTAACTCCCCTGCCGAGGTAGGTGGCGGTGGTGACCGAGACTTGGCCCCCAGGAAACAGGGAGGTGGGTTTGGAGCAGCCTGGGCCCCGGAGGGTGGCCACCAAGGTGGGACAGCACACACGTGGAAGGCACACAATGGGTCCTCGAGCATAGGGAGAGGGAAACAGCCAGGAGACAGCGCAGGCCTCAGGGGACTGGCAGGCACCGGGCCACGGGGAGGAAACGTGACTGGGCACACAGCAGACTGGCCTCTGATCCTTGGCAGCCTTGCAATCCATGGAGGGGTCTGGCATGGGAGGGATGTCCCAATAGATCGGGAGACTGGGGTCAGTGCGTCCTGGTGTTAGGAACGTCCTGGCAGCTTGCCTACCGGCGGTCCCACAGCCCTCCCCAGGGTGCCCCTGCTAATTGCTGTTAGCACAACTTTGTCCTCACACCCTTTCCTCCACTTAGTCATGTCAGTATCTGTGCGCCCAGGCTGCCCTGTGGTTGGCCCAACAACTCGAATGGCTCTTTCTGCAAAACCAGGTCAGATGACTTGGGCGTCCTGTTTTGCTTTGTCCTCCAGTTCATGAAAGAATTTTATAACGAAACCTACTATGACAGAAACAGTAACTACCTGAGCGACTTCTCCCTAACACTTCTGTGGTCCCTCTCGGTGTCCATGTTCCCCTTCGGAGGCTTCATCGGCTCCCTCATGGTCGGCCCCTTGGTGAATCTACTGGGAAGGTGAGGGAAGGTGAATTTTCAACTCCGTGAAACTCGGAGACCCGCACCAGAGTGTTACACCTGGGCCTCATGCTGACATCCTGCTTGTAGAACTAGGGGACAATCAGGACAAGCAGGGTGACTAGAAATCACCCTAAGGTGATTTCTGTTTTCTAATGTGGTCCTAAGACCAAACACTGCCCACGTGTTGGGGATCCAGGCAGGGTCTTTGGGCTGGGAGTGAAGGAGAGCAGGTCTCTGGCTCTGGGGTGGACCTGGCCAGAGCCCAGTGCTCCAAAGATACAGCTTCATTCCTACTGTCCCTGCTCGCTTACCTTGAGAATTTTTGTTTTGTTTAGTTTTTTTTGTTTTGTTTTTTACCAAAACAAAGTTCTCTCTCTCTTTTTTTTTTTTTTTTTTTGCCTTTGGAAGAGTCACACACCAGATGACATGGCCAAGAAGTTGGGTCGGTCCCAACATAGATTATGGCATAGTGTTCTTGAACTCTGCCTCCTAAACAAACGCAAGCTAACTTCTTTGTTCTTTCGCTTTGAGGCCAAGTGATGTGCAAGATCTAGCCCGCATTAAATTCCTGTGGCACTCTGGAATGGCTGCAATGATCAGGCACTGCCCTCTGCAACCCCTGTGATCCTAGGGACTCTTGCTCTGAGTGTTGTGAATGTCTGGGGCAGAGCTTCTAATCTCTGCCCTTAATTCTAGAACCTTTGGAAATTCTGTATTTGATTCTATATATTTTTTAAAAAGGTCCTTAAGTAAACCCACTCCCCCTATTTAAATCCCAAGGGTGTCATGAGAGAGCCTTGTAAACAGCATTTAAGAGCGCCTCCCCTCGACTTCTCCCTTCGCAGGTGAGCAAGGGAGGCTGGGTGGGATCAAGTCCACATTCTTGGCCACAGATTTAGTTAGTGCAAGAGTCCAGGTAAGGCCAGAACCCAGACCTTGGTTCCTTCTCCAGTATTTTCCCTCTCTCTCTCTCTCTCTCTCTCTCTCTCTCCCTCCCTCCCTCCCTTCCTTCCTTCCTTCAGACTCCCACATGTACCCTGACCAGGATTCACCCAGCACCCCCATCTTGGGCCAATGCTCAAATCAACTGAGCTATTTTCAGCACCTAAGGCCACCACTCAAACCAACCGAGCTATCCTCAGCACCTGCTTGAACCAATCGAGCCACTGACTGTGAGAGGAGAAGAGAGAGAGAAGAAGGAGAAGGAGGGGAAGCGAAGCACATGGTCGCTTCTCATGTGTGTCCTGACTAGGGATTGAACCTGGGGTGTCTACATGCTGGGCTGATGCTCTAGCCATTGAACCAACCGGCCAGGGCCCTGTGTTAATTTTTAAATTGGTTTATCCAAATCTCTGAAAAAAGATTTTGCTTAGCATTGCTTTGATGTTTGTTGTCTGTTTTTAAGAGATATGACCTTTATCAGCTTACATAAATTCTATTTATAGTTTAAGGTTTTTTTTTTAATCAGAAATCAAATTTTATTGACTTCTTTTACAGCTTCAATTGATAATCTTATCTTTTTCCCCCAGTATAATCTTTCATACGGTGTTTTCAACATTGGAAGACTTTTACACATGCTGTAGAATTCAGTCTGCAAATATTTCATTGAGGCCTCTTGTATCTGTGTTGATCAGTGCGGCTGGCCCGTACTTTTCTCCTAACATTCTTACCCAGTGTGGGTTTTAAGATGACACCCAAATCATTGTTAGTTTATGATTGCCAAAGCCTTGTCCTTGTTTAAACAGAGTCCTGTATTCCTGGATACGGTGTACCACTGTCACCCCATAGGCACCCGGTGAACATTTGTCAAACGAATGAGTGAGTCCCTCGAGCAGACGGGCTGACGTTCTGTCCTCTGCAGGAAAGGAACCCTGCTGCTCAACAACGTCTTTTCCATTGTGCCCGCAATCCTAATGGGCACCAGCGAGGTTGCTGGGTCCTTTGAGATGATCATCGTGTCCAGATTTTTGGTGGGAATTTGTGCCGGTAAGCCATACTACCCTGAGCCCCCGCGTGTTTGGTGTAGAACAGTCGCAAGGAGGGCCGATGGGCACCAGGGTCCCAACAGATCTGGGGTCTCTGAGTCCACACACTCGAGCTGTCCCTCTGCCACTGTCGTGACGTTCGAGCCCCTGGTTCTGTCTCAAGACGCGTACAGTGGACAGATCTTCCCTGAGATGTTTCCCGTGAAGAAAGCTGTTCTCTGAGAGACTGAAACACAGAATCTTAGGTGCGGAAGGGTCCTTCTAATCCTCCCCCTTTATTTCTGTGTTAGTGGGTGGTGACTTCTGTTTGGGGAGTCACGTTTTCTTTCTTTAAATAGAGTCGACTGTGTCACATGTAGCAGAGGTCAGGATTGTCTTTTGAAACTCTGGGTTCAGTTATTTACCTGTGTGAGTATGTGAGACCCGGGTGGCAGCGTGGAATGGATTTCTGTAGCTTTTACTGTGGGTTGTGGTCAAAAAAGCTTGAACAACAACCTGAGGTATGGATCCCTGTAACGGGCAGGGGTTAATGAGAGCAGCCTCTCCACTTCTACAGGGGATTTAAAGTTTGCAAAGGTGTTGTGGCTTCTATTTCACTGTTTCCCTCCATGCCCACCTGCTGAGGAGGGTCAGGGCCTGCCCTAGGTCTCTCCCCTTGTAAACCCTGGGACTGGTTTGCAAAGCTACCCAGCCAGGGCCCCCATGGAGTCCTTTTAAAGACAAAATAGAGATTGCTTTCTGACAACGTGAAGGGAATCCCATCTTTTCACAAACTGCCTGGTGTTTCCCTCTGCAGGGTTATTCTTAGTCGAGGTCAGAAGTCCTTGCTATTGGAACACAGCCACCAGGGCCTGAGCGGTGACCACGGAGCCTTCCCCAGCCTTTTGGGCACTGGGCCTACAGGGTCCCCTCCCCTCAAGAGACCTAAGAGCTGCTCTGATGACAGCACTTCTTTGCTCTGAAAATTAGAAAGGATAGGTATTAAATTAATGAATGGCCGTGTGTCTTTTCAAATACTAAGCAGAGATATCCTTGGGCAGAATTGCAAAGCTTGAAAATTTGGCCTTCAGTTCCCTCCAATCTCAGTGTTGTCAAATACCATTCTGTTGCCGGCAGCTCCAGCCTTGCTCTGCTTCCCTCTTGGTCTCCCTTCGGCCAGAGCCTCGCTCTCAGACCTCCGCATCTTCCTGAGCCTCAGCTTAACTCATGAGTAGCTCTCCAACACTTAAAACAACCCATCTGACCTACCTCTGAGATTTCCAGTCTTTCAGTGGGCTTTGAGCAGAATTAAATGGGATCATAGATGCACAAAAACTCAAGAGCCTATAAAATTAATTCCACCTGTTCTTAAGGGGATCGGATGCCAGTAAAATGAGAAAACTTAGAACTTTAAATTTGGGGGGTTCAGAAGTCATCTGGGCATTACACAAATCTCAGATAGCAGTCATTCCACAATATATGTTTAAGTTTTTCATGCTCATTGATAAATATAGCTTCAGCGTCTGTGAAGGTATCTGTGCGCCAGTTTATTACATAATCTACTGTCTCAGAAGATAAAGCTGGGGGGGGGAGGGGACCTCAACCCCCCCCCCCCCCGCCCCCAAGGAGCAAAAGAAGAGAGAGTGGCTGGGCCACCCCTGGGCTGTTCTTCTCCAGGACCAAGCCAGTTATGGCAGAAGGCCTGAAGCCAGGCTGGCTTATGTCCCCAGGTGACACCAGCCAAGAAACCAAGGCACCTGTCCATGAACTTCTTTGTTCACAGGATATTCTCTTTCCTTAAAAGTTCAAAGGACCAAGAAGTAAAAGAGGTGTTTGCTTACTTTGGCAGTTTTGAGAAAGTTTCAGCCCAGCTCCGTAACATGACTGCCGAGTAAGAGGCAATGTGTTTGAAGGCACGGCCTGTCCCTGCCCGACTGATGTTTCCTGATGGAGTTTTTGTTTTAACCTCCTCCCAGGTCTGTCTTCTAACGTGGTCCCCATGTACCTCGGGGAGCTGGCCCCGAAGAACCTGCGGGGGGCCCTGGGGGTGGTACCCCAGCTCTTCATCACCATCGGCATCCTCGTGGCCCAGATCTTTGGCCTCCGGAGTATCCTCGCAACCACTGATGGTGAGCTCCAGACCCCTCCAGGCCCCCAGCCCTCCCTCGGCTTGGCTGGAAGTGTCTGTGAGCTGGTCTTTTCTCGCTAATCAGCTAGCTGTCCTTCCAGCCCCCACAATGCCCTGACTCCACAAGCTGGTGGTGACAGATGGCCTGGCATTTTCTAGTCCCTCTTAGGACATGGGTGAAGCAGCTTTGAGAAAGCAGGAAGTGCCGTGGTCCGACTTGCTCTCGGCCTGATGCTGGCTGCCCAGACAAGGGTCTTGAGCACAGGAATGACGGCCACCAGCGTGCCAGGCTCTGTGCTTACGACTGCCAGTGAGCATGTCACTTGAGCCCCTCAGCATCATCACTGCCCAGGGGCTGTGTACCATCCCATCCTGCAGACCTGGAGAGAGAGTCACGTAGCCTGGCCCCTGTGAGTGAGGTAGGGAGTCACAGAGCCACCCAGACCCTGCCTGCAGAGCCATACGCCCCTCCCTAAGAGCCCAGGGCCCGGCACATAGCAGATGCACAGTAACTTGTAACTGCTATTGCTTTTCTATGGCCTCCCCTTTCTTTGTCTTGGGTCTCGAACCTTTGAAAAGGAAATCACCATTAATAGCACCAGTCAAAATAAAGTGCTTATTGTGGGCCAGACACCGGATCTTCTGTCTTAATCCATTTACTCCTCCAAGCAACCCTGGGAGGTATGTACTGTTGTTATACCCATTTTACAGATGTGGCACTGGAGGCATAGAGAGGGATAACATGTTCAAGGTCTCATCTGGACACACACCCAGGCAGCTCAGGCCTGGGCTGTTTAACTGCCACTCTTTCCCACCTTCCAGCCCCCCTTGAGGGAGCGGGGACCAGGAACGCAGGAGTCAGGTTGCTGTTGCTTGGTGATGATGTGTAGGCATCAGCAGGACCCAGTACAATCACAGAGCCCTGGCCTCTATGAAGTGCCCTGTGTTGTGTGGGAGGGAGCCATGGTTCCGCCTGGGTGGGGGCCTCAGAGAGGGCCTGCACTGGGGAGGAGCAGGACTGGGTTCCAGACACCGGCAGAGTGTGTAAACGTGCACAAGTTCTTTGAGTATTCCGAGACCTGCCCACGTGGTGGTGGGCTGAATTTTGTTCCCCCATCCTTATTGAGAGGCTGACCAGCAGTGCCCTTCCTCCAGGCAACGTATGTGAAGGACAGGGCCTTTGACACCCCCTCCCCCAGCACAATTTCTGGCCCATAATGGGTTCTTAGTGAACAAGGAGGGGCTGGGAGACAGAGGCCAGACGAGAACAGTAGCAGGAAGGAAGAGGCAGTCACGGAACCATCGCTGCAAAGAAGTCAGGGAGTCAAGATTCAAACCTGGAGTCTGGATTTGGTAGTTCAAGGGCGCCGAGAAGAGTTTCAGTGTCAGGGTGAGTGGGAGTTGAGGTTAGTCGGGGAGGGGACCAGAGGCCCAACAGCGGTGGCCTGAGTGGGAGGCGAGTGCACCATTGCTGTAGGCTGTGCAGGGTGATGAAGCAGGAGCCAGGATTGACGAGGCCCGGTTCCGAGCTGAGGTCAGGAAGACGATAGTCTAGCCTGGGCAGCAGTGGGCAGAGCAACGTTGAACTTGACAAGGCATAGCACTTGTTTTCTCAGTGAAGAGCAGCGGGGTTATGGGCTGGGGGGAGGGGTCAGAGGCTGAAACGTGACTTGAAGAAAGATCATGTCTACATGAGGGTATTCTTTATTTCTTTCTCTTCTATGTCAGTAGTAGGAGCCTATTTATTAAGAGCCCAGTGGTAAATCACTGGTTGTCAGGCGGTCATTGCCTTATGTTTAATGAAAGTCTGTACAACACATGGTTTGGAATGTCAGGGTTCAATGGGCCTGGGATTACATCTCAGCTTTGCTCCTAAATAACTAACTGATCTTGGGTAAGAGACCTATACCCTCCAGGCCTCAGCATTTGCATCTGTAAAATGGGGTTGGTCCTGATACCTGCCTCATGACATTGCTGAGGTGGAGAAGTGGATTAACACATGAAAAGCCCATAGGCAGGACACAGATATTCACAGTTACCACCAACTGCAAGCCCGAGGAGAGAAGGGGGTGAACTGGGGCATTGACATCTCGTAGAAGGACCCCAAACTACACACTCCCTTACTGAACCATGTTTATTGGGAGATGGAGCCTACAGAAGGAAGAATGCCTGAAACATAAATATACACTTAGTCAAATAGAAGTCAAGCACCTGTGTGAGCACCACTTGGGTCCAGAACTAGATCCAGCTCCCCCAGAATCTGGCTGCATGCCCCTCTATCATGGCCTTCCTATCCCCCAAGGAGACACTGTGGCCATGTCAATGATCGTCTATCTCATCTTGGCTTTGCTCTGTAGTTCCGCCACCTTTTGCAAAGATGGAGTTACCTTTCCATGTCTGGATGTCTCATGTAGAGGATTGCATCCAGCATCGCGTCTGCGAGACGGCTCCTTCGAGTCTGGCTCCATTCCTATTGCATTGTTGAGTTCCATGTTGTGCACACACGATGTGTGTATCCATTCTGCCACTATGGACATTTGTGTTATTCCTGGGTTTTATCCTACAATCGGGGCTACACCTGACCATTCTAGTCTGGGTGTCCTGGTGGCCCAGGCATGTACCAGAGCAGGATGGCCGGGGGAAGTGCGAGAGGGTGTCCAGCATCACCAGCTCCTGCCAAACTGTCCTCTAAAGATGCTACGTGTCCACACAATGACAGTGCGGTGACTTCCCACTTGGCCAACATTCTTGCCAGCACTTGCGTGGCATCAGAATTTTCCATTTTGTCCACCTGGTAGGTGGGCACTGGCTGTTCATCACCGTCCATTTTGTAAGTATTTGCAGAGTGTTCATTAGGCACCATCCTAAGTACTGGGGACACAGGAACAAGAAAGACAAAGGCCCTGGTCCCTCAGGGCCTCTGTTCCAGTTCTGAAGTAAACCAGTCAGGGTAATGGGACAGAGTGGCCCATGGGACGCTGTGGGGGCTGCTGGGGGCAAGGAGCAGAATGCCTGGCTGGGGGCGGGGCTCCCCCGAGATCTGGCGGTGGGCCAGCTCTCATGGAAGACGCTGGTTCCTCGTAGGCTGGCCGATCCTCCTCGGGATGACCGGGATCCCAGCCGCCATACAGCTCCTGCTGCTGCCCTTCTTCCCCGAGAGCCCCAGGTTCCTGCTGGTTCAGAAGAAAGACCAAGAAGCCGCCAGGACAGGTGAGGCTCTCCTGTGGGAAGAGGAAAAGGGACAAGGTTGCAGCATCTTGGCTCCTGGGAGGCTGCGGCCCACCCGCGGACGCCTCCCTGGTCCCCGCCCTTAGCGCTGCAGCTGCTGCGTGGCTGGGACGACGTGGACGTGGAGATGGAGGAGATCCGGCAGGAAGATGAGGCCGAGAAGGCCGCGGGCTTCATCTCTGTTGTAAAGCTGTTCAGGATGAGGTCCCTGTGGTGGCAGGTCATCTCCATCATCATCCTTATGGCCGGCCAGCAGCTGTCAGGAGTGAACGCGGTAGGGGTGGGGCCGGGGCCAGGGCCGGGGCCGGGGCCGGGGTCAGGGCCGGGGCGGGGCTGGAGGGCTGGGGACGGGGCTGGCGGGCAGGGCGGGGCTGGCGGGCTGGGGGCGGGGCCGGCAGGCGGGGCGGGGCTGGAGGGCTGGGGGCGGGGCCGGAGGGCGGGGCGGGGCTGGAGGGCTGGGGACCGGGCCGGCGGGCGGGGCGGGGCTGGAGGGCTGGGGGCGGGGCCGGCAGGCGGAGGGCAGTACCCAGGCTGTGGTCTGGCCGCCCCACCAACCTCTGGGGTTACCTTGCAGATCTATTACTATGCAGACCAGATCTACCGGAGCGCTGGCGTGAACGAGGACGATGTCCAGTTCGTGACGGTGGGCACGGGGGCTGTCAACGTGGTGATGACCGTCTGCGCTGTGAGTGTCCCGGGGAGCCGAGTCCCGTCAGCTGCCAAGGACCGAGGGCATCTCGAGAGTGGAGGGAGGAGCATCTAAGGCCACGACATGTCCCTCCGTGCCTTCAAGTGTAGCCTCTGGGCTCTACTTAAATGACAGACTCTCTCCTGGGGGACGCGGCCTGTGGCTCTTCAAAGATAGAGACGACACCCCCCCCGCCGCCCAAATCCAGAAGTGTCCCCTGTGTGCGGTGGCTCTCTGTCCTCCTGAAAGCCACTGCCTAGGCTAGTGCCACACTGTGACAGGAGCAGGCGGGTCCCTGGACTAAGCAGTGCTGTGGCCACCTGGCCATTCAGGGGCACACCCTTGGGGGCACAGAGGCCCCTCACAGGTGCCCCTCAGAAGGGGTATGTGGGGCAGACAAGCAGGAGCTTCCTGCGAAGGCGGCCCAGGCGAGGGTGGGGGGGTGGGGGGATGGCGTTTGGCCGGGCGGTGGATCCTGAGCCTCCTGCTTTTCCCGGGCCCCGTCCCCTGCAGGTGTTTGTGGTGGAGCTTTTGGGGAGGAGATTCCTGCTCCTCTTGGGCTTCCTCACCTGCTTCACCTCCTGCTGCGTGCTGACGGCTGCTCTAGCCCTGCAGGTGAGGCGGCAGGGGTAGGAGGGGGAGGGCCAGGGTGGCTCCTGGGCAGCCCCATGCCCCGCCCCCAGGGGCCGCTGCCTGCTTCCTGCCAATTTTTCAGTGGCTTCAGGTGGCACCGCCTGTTGAAGGATCTGGGGGCCCCCCTTCCGCAACCCAGGCAGAATAGCTGGCCCCCTGGAAACCGAGATTCCTGATGTTGCCTGCCCCAGGTTGTCTCTGCTTTGCCAGGTGTGATCCAACTCAGTTTTCCCCCACAGAACACAATATCTTGGATGCCTTACCTCAGCATCGCCTGTATCGTCATCTACGTCATAGGACACGCCCTTGGGCCCAGTATGTACCCCAGAGCTGGTTTGATGCTTCCCTTGCCCACCCCACCCCACCCCACCCCACCCCATGCACCATCAGCCATAGACACTTCTGGCGTGAGCTCCTTGGAGGGGCTGCGGGGAAGGCCCGTCTTCCTGTTGCACTGGGGTTTGGGCAGAGCATAATCAGAGCAAAAACAGGTCAAGAGAGCCTTACAGGTGGTCACAGACCCCTTTTAGGAATCACAGGATGTCACTTATTGTGCTGAACTCTTGCTTTTGGCCTTTTCACACAGCTTCTCCATAGTACCAGGGGTCCTGGAGGTCCACCACTCCTGCCTTAGACCACATGCCTAAGGCACCTTGCATGCAGCTAGGGCTTCAGGACCCTTGGGGGGCTTGCACTGCCTTCAGGGACTACAGCTCATCCTCCCCCTCCCCCTCCTCTTCTTCCTCCCCCTCCCCCAAGGCCCCATCCCAGCGCTGATTATCACCGAGATCTTCCTGCAGTCCTCCCGGTCATCTGCCTTCATGGTGGGGGGCAGTGTCCACTGGCTGTCCAACTTCACCGTGGGCTTGGTCTTCCCTTTCATTCAAGTAAGTGTGACTCCCGGGGTGCCCTGGATTCATGAAAGCCTCCGGCCATAAAGGGAAAACCTTTTCAAGAGAGTGAACCTGGCCCCCCTTCCCACAGGAGGGCCTTGGAGCTTACAGTTTCATCATCTTTGCTGTGATCTGCCTTCTCACCACTATCTACATATTCATGATTATCCCCGAGACCAAAGGCAAGACCTTCATAGAGATCAACCAGATCTTCGCTAAGATTAATAAGGAGTCAGAGGTGCACCCAGACAAGGAGGAGCTCAAGGAACTTCCACCACCCTCCACTCTGGAGCAGTAACTCAAGACGAGGCACCTGTTAACTGGGTCTGTGTGGATGGAGCTCCCTTCTTGGGGTTTCTTTCTGGCTAATAGTTGTCTCTCGATATCAAGAACTGGGATAAGTTCTGTGTGGACTGCAGGCCCCACTGGGACTGCGCAGAGGGCTTCTGTATACTTCTTGAAGCCAGGCTGTCTCTCTCTGGACTGACCCATCAGCAACCCCGAGTCACAGTGAGTGGTTGTTCCTCAGCCATGGCGGGGGTAGCCATTGTGTGGCTCCTGGTGACACCAGCTCTTACAACAAAAAAATCATTACTGTGGTGGTGAGATAGAAGGAATCAAATTTGCCCAGAGAAATAAAATCTTCTCCCATCCCATGGGTCATCTGTGAACCACAGGCGTGTGCTCAGAGCAGAATTCATCCTCTCATCAGACCCCCCCTCCAGAACCACCACTCCTGGAAAGCGCAATGTCACAAGTCATGATGTCTGGGAAGTTGGGGAATGGATCCCTATGGAGACTTGAACCAAGTCGGATTATTAATCCTAATTTATATTGTTAGAGGACAATGGAATTGCCTCTCTATACTCAATAAAAACAAATGTGATAACTTTTCACCAGGATGTGCTTTCCCTCCGTGAGAAGGTGGAAGGGAGGGGGAAGGGGCACTCCCTGCTGCTTCAAGCTGTGTGGCTGCCCTGGAGCATGAGGAGATAGGTTTGGCTAGTGTTGTTTATCCCAGAATCCCCCACTGCCTAGAGCAGGCAGGGGGGAGGTACTCAGGCAGTTATCTTCTGAAAGGAGAGGAGACGAGAGATGAGGCGATTGTGAAGTTGTGGTTATTTAAACTGAAGATGGGGGAAGCTTCTGCATGTTTTCAGGTGCATAGTGAATACCAAGGAGTCCTAAAGGTGAGACATGGAGGAAGAGGAGAGGAGGGAGTGCTCCTCACAAATACAGCAGAGCTAGAAGGCTTTGCAAGAGAGGCCTGTGTGTGTGAAAAGGGTGTGTACAAGAAGGTGGAGAAAACTGAGGTGTGGGAAAGGAAGGTAGGGGCAACACCTGCTGAATAAAAAAATCTAGTATTGGGTGGGACAAGGGCTTGGGACCAGGTGGGACAGAAGTGGGATTGGGAACAGCTTTTGTGGGAGTAAAATGATGAGTTAAATAATTTATAAGAGTGTTAAAGGTGCTGACAAAGTAAAGAGCATGACACTGGGGTTAAACCATCCTTGACTTTCTGCAGCAAGGATCGGCAGTGTGGAGGGGAGGGGCCGCAAAAAACAGGCCAAGGTGGAAGCTCTAAACTCTGGGGGAGCTGTAAGGCCAGAGTGTCAGAAATCAAGGGACTGTGGCATTATTGGCGTTATTAATTCAGCACACGTTCCCTGCAACACCTCATGCACAGGAAAGCTGTGGAGTTGGTGACACTGAACGTCTACCACTTGGAGTCAACCTTAGTTCTGCCATTTCATAATCAAGTAACTTGGCTCGAACTCTTTCTGTACATTCTGGCTTTTCTGTACCTGTTTCCTCCAGTTAGTTATGAAAATTAGATCAGTCCCTGGTGTGTATTAAGTACTTAGTTATTTTTAAGGACTTGGGAATGAGCTTTGATCTTGAGGGCGAATAAACCCACAGGTAAAGTTACAGTGTGTAGACCTATGCTATATATGTAGACTGAGATCGAATAGTCAAGTAAATGGATGGCAGATGTTAGGAGCCACCTCACTGTGGCAGTGGGGAATGGCAGATAAACCAAGAGAGGGAATCTAGAATGATCCACATGGTCAAAGATTATAGAGTTGGAGATATTGGCGTGAGCTCATGTTCAGGTTACTGTAGACGCAGGTGGCCATGTAGGTAAATATTTACAGGTGTGTATTTGGATGGGTTAGTAAAATGCAGCGAGAAGAGAAAGGTTCCGGTGGGCTGCTATGGTCACACTGAAGGAAGAGGCGGAATTAGGGAAGACAAAGAGAATTCCTCCAGGGGAAGAGGATGCAGTGGGAAAGTGAAGGGTGGATGTCCCAGGCGAGAGGGGGTGGTGTCTGGGGGAACTACCGGTAGCTTAAGTCTGAAGGGGAAGCCAGAAATGTGTAGGAGACTGATCTAGACCCTGTGGGTCCTCATGAGCCGAACTGAGTCAGAACTTGGTCCTCTAGATCGTCTCACTGTTTTCATGGTCACCGAGTTTCAGAGAGGGTTGTGGCAGGAACAAGGAAGGGCTGGAACTTGGGTAGGAGGATACGTTGTAAGAAATAACGAGGGGCCTGCACACCAGCAGTGGTCAGGCCCAGCCGTGAGGGAGTGTTCAGAGAGAAACTCAGAAGGAGTTAGGGACCACTAGGTCATCACAAGTTAGGTGTCTGGTGTCCCTGCCAGGTTTCCAGTATGGGCTAGTGGTGAATGGTTTGGGGAGCTGAGTGACCAGTGTCGGGAAAAGATAACAAAAATGTTTGGACATCTTGAGATGGAGGAGCTCATGGGACACACAGAAGATGTCTAGAAGGAAGTTGGCCACATGGCTCTAGAACTGCAGAGAGCAGGAGTATAGATCTGGGGGAAACTACACATGTTTGTTGAGCACCTACTCGGTGTTCCACTCACTGGGGCTACAGCAATGGAGAAAACCATGTCGTGGAGAGAGAGGTGCACTAAAGAAAAATGGGGCCACATGAGGGTGGCAGGGAGTTGAGGAAGACCTTCCTGGTGTGGAGTGGAGCCAGCCTGGAGAGCGGCTGCACATGCGCGGGCCCGGCTGACAGAGCAGCAGGTGCACATGTCTCGAGGTGAGAGAGTGCTGACCAAGGTTCGGAGAGTGACGAGAGGGCGGTGGACTGGAGCAGAAAGGGAGAGGGGACAGGAAGAAGGTTTGGTAGGGCAGAGTGTCCCAATCTGATCTGCAGTTTAGAGTCATTCCAGCTGCCCTAGAAAAGAGCAATCCTTTTCAAAAGAGTTCCAGACAAGGTTAAAGCTACCGGTTTGCACAGGATTGCCCTGGTGCCCAGATTGAGGCAGTAACCAGTGGAAGGTGGAACTCTATCAAACAAGGGGCACAGGAGCCACCAAAGGAGACCGAGCTGCCAGCTCTGCCATTTCCTGGGGCTGCAACAAGAAACGGCTCCCCGTGCCACAGGGTAACAGAGCAGGGCTGCGTGCTCACGGGCACTAGCACAGAAGGCTACGAGCTACGGGAAATAACGTACTTGACCAGGTGAGGCGAATGGCCTGTCCCAGGAACCAGCACGTAGCAGGAGACAAGGGAAGGGTGCTGGTGTCCGTCAGAAGGAATATCAGTTACAGTCAGACAGTCCCTAAAGGTAAGGGTCAGGGGGTGGTTGTGGTAAGCACTTACCCCCCACCCCGGCTCCTGTCCACTCGTGGGTCCAGCAGCAGTCATATATCATGGAATAAACAAAAGGATCTCCCCAAAGCAGGTGATGTTTCAGCTGAGACCTGGGGACAGAGGGTCTTTCAATTATAAGGAACAGCCAGAAGGAGCGTGGTTTGACCATCTTTGTCACTGTGGTCCACAGAGAAAGGCAGGGGAGATGTCCAGACATAACGCCGTCAGACCATGAGCAAGCAACATTGTGAACAGTCAGATAAGGAGGCATGCCAAAGGAGGGCAGAATTCAATCAGCTGGTAAAGCTGAAAGGTCTGGTGACCCAGCACCAAGAGTCTTTAGGAACAAGCTGAAATATGAGTGTGGTCACAAGAATGATGCACCCACCATGTGTCCACGAACCTGTGACTGCGTGATGTCACATGGCAAGGGGGAATGGAAACTGCGGATGGGACTAAGGTGGTTAATCAGCTAACTCTGAGATGGGACTAATGGGTCCATTGTAACCATGCTGAGAAGGGAGGACCAAGAAGACAGCACAAGAAAGTCTCTGTTGCCTGACCAGGCGGTGGCACAGTGGATAGAACGTTGGACTGGGACGCAGAGGACTGAGGTTCAAAATCCCGAGATCGCCAGCTTGAGTGTGGGCTCATCTGGTTTGAGCACAGCTCACCAGCTTGAACCCAAGGTCACTGGCTTGCGCAAGAGGTCACAGTCAAGGCACATATGAGAAGCAATCAATGAACAACTAAGGTGCCGCAATGAAGAATTGATGCTTCTCATCTCTCTCCCTTCCTGTCTGTTTTTTTTTCTGTTCCTCTCTCTGACTCTCTCTCTCTCTCTGTCTCTGTCACACACACAGACTCCATCTCCTGTTGTTGGCTTTGAGGACAGAGCAGGGGCCATGAGCAGGGAATGCAGGAACCTCTAGAACCTGGAAGGGCAAAGAAATGGATTATCTCATAGAGCCTCCAGGAAGTAACCAGCTCCGCTGACACCTTCATTTCAGCCCCATGAGACCCTTGTCACAATTATGACCCCCAGAACTAGAAGGTAATAAATGTGTGTTGTTTTAGCCACTGAGTCTGTGCTAATTTGTAACAGCAGGCACAGAAAACTCATACAGACCTTGATCCCGGGATGTGGGGGAAGCTCTAACAAATATCTACAAATATGGACATGGGTTTGGCATCGGACAGCGGGGAGAGGCTGGAAGGACTTTGAAGAGCATGCTAGAAAGAGCCAAGATTGCCCCTGAACAGACTGTTCGAAGAGATATGAAGGCGAATCTTTCCCTGTTCACTGGGTGGCCAGGCTGTGCAGCCACGGTTAAGTGAAAGAGAAGTGCCACCCAGGGGAGAGACCAGGGCATGATCCCAGGTCGCTGAGGACAGGCAGTTCACGTACCAGGTTCTCGTGGAGCAGCGTCGACTTAGAACCAGGAAGGAGAGAGAGCATGCCCAAGGTCCAGCCCCTGGCAGTGTGTCCGTGTCCGCCCTCTGCCACGGTGGTGGGCAGTGTGGCTGCCCACACCCACTTCCTGCAGCAGCAGAAGGACCCTGACTCCTCTCAGGGGGATCTGAAATGCAGAAGGCCGGAGGCGTGCCTACGGGCCATTGCTGGCTGCACTTTAAGCACTTTAACCCCGGAGCACAGATTGAGCCTGAAACAGAAAGAGAGTCCCTCCCAAGGTGGCCAGCTCAGCCCAGGCCAGCAGGACTCTCTATGGCTTGGGTCAGGCAGTGTCACAGCCCAGGGCGCATTCTTATGTGACAGAGCTAGCAGGAGTGAGAGACACAGGTCTTTCCTAACAGTTGCCGACTCTGCTAGCCGGGTCTCAGAAGCAGAGGGGCCCAGCAGAGGAAACACATAGCCCTTCAGAGCAGCGATTTTCAACCAGGGTGCCGCAAGAAAGACTCAGGGGCACTGACCTCTTTCCCCTTAGGTTGTCACAGAAAAAAAGGACAACAGCCAACACAACAATAGCTGTCGGTGTGAAGGAATCAAAATCCTACTTTTAATTTTTTTTTTTGTCAACATGGCAAAAAATATAATTTTTGGTGTGCTGCAGAATTTTAGTACGTAATTAGAGTAGAGAATACCTAAGGTGTCACGAACAAACCAGCAGGAGAAGTACGGAGCTCACGTTTTCCCACCCTGTGCTCAGCGCTGCCTCATGCCATTGGCTGCACGCCCACAGTTCCACCCAGGCACCCTCATGCATTTTGCTTTGGTCACTTAACAAACGTTCGTAAAGTGTTTCCACATCCTTACATAATTTTCCTAATGATCCTGAAACAGCAGCCTGTCATACTTATTCAGTTACCGCCTACTCTATTTTTTCTTAATAGAGATAATTCTGAAATGAACACCCTTGTTCAGCATTTTACTTATTTAATACCAATAGGTGTAATTGGAAATAATTGTTACATTTTTTAAAGAAATTTTATTTATTGATTTGAGAGAGAGAGAGAGACAGAGAGAGAGAGAGAGAGAGAGAGAAGAGAAACATCGATTTGTTCCACTTATTTGTGTATCCATTGGTTGATTCTTGTATGTGCCCTGACCCCGGGATCGAACCTGCAACCTTGGTGTCCCAACTGAGTGACCCAACCAGGGCTAAGTTGTATTTCTTTCCAAGTATGTTGTTTGCTCTTTCCCACAAATGAATGATTTTAGTCCAAATTTGTAAGAGGAGGCACAGAGAACACACACAGGGAAACCCTCCGAGATCCAGGCCCCACCAGGTTTCTGGGTCTCCTCACTTCTAGGGACTAATGGCAGAAAGCGTTTTGTTTTTGTTTTTGTTTTTGCAATTGGAGAGCTTCTGGTCTGGAGCCTGCTGGAGGCAAAGACAAAATTCATGCTATGTGTGAAACCTATCTTATCAGTACATCTAAAGAAAGCGTGCCCCAGGGAAAGTCAGCAGGGTCCAGAGGCCAGAAGGATAATAAAGCCACGTAGGCCCAGGGGAGGAACAGCTGGTCCTGGGCAAGCCATCAGTGGTCAGCGGTCAGGCAGAGCAGACTCAAGTGTTGCTTAGGCAGTAGAGTGCCCCTGGTTTCTCACCTGAACAAGATGGAGACGCCCAGCCCACCCAAGAAGGGGGTAAGTGCCAAGTCTAGAAAACTGCCACTGTCACTATCCCTTTCCCACCAGAAGAGGGGACATGTGAAGGGAGGGGAAGGCTCCTGAAATGCTTGCAGCGAGGAGAGGACTGCTGCCCCCTGCTCTTCCTGGAAGCTCAGTGTGGGGAAAGCGGCCTGCTCAGACAGCCAAGCTCAGACATGAGAGAGGGAGGTTGAGTCCAGCTCTAATAATGTGTGGAAAACTGAATGGCCTTCAAATTCCACCCTTCTTGCAACTCCTAATCCCCTCCCTGTCCCATTCCCCAGCCTCTGAAGGTTCTGTATTCCTGCACGCTGCCCTCCTCTGCAGGGCTGGTCCCCAGGTGTGCAGGGCTGAGGGCTGCTGGTAGTCATGCAGCTGACGGTGGGTGTGGGGGTTAGGGTGCAGAGAATGGGCAAGCGGAGGGGTGGGCGTGGGGGTTAGGGGTGCAGTGCACAGGCAAGCGGAGGGGTGCGGGGATGACCCAAGAGCTGTGACTCTGATCAGCTGGTTTCTTGGAGTCCAGGAAGCACGGACTCAGGCAGCCACAGACCCCGCCCCCCAATTCGGCCGCCCCCTCCCCAGACTTGGCTCTGAGGCCAGTGCCCCTGAGCTGCCCCGGAACTGTGGTAGCCGTGGAAGCGCAATAGCTTGGTTTTCCTGGAGGGTGACAGACAAGCCTCACGTGTGCTCCCTCCTCCTGGAAAACCCCCCCCCCCCCAACGTCGCTCACAGGCTGTTGCCTTTTCTCCATCCAGGTTTCAGCTCAAAGGCCCCTCTTCAGGGTGGCCTGCCTGCCCCCCCCCCCCCCTCCTGAACACGGTCCCTCCACACCACGGGCTTCTTTCCCATTACCCTGTTTGACTCTCTTCATAACATTATCCTTGTTTGCAATTCTGGTAATTAACTTTTTGGAGTGGGTTGTTAGTTTGTTTTAGTTTTTTCTTTTTGGGCTCCCCTCACTAGAATGAAAACTCCACAAGGCCAGCGGGATGCTGGACCTTTTCGCGAAGCATCCCCCGGACTTCATTCATGGCCAGGCACATGGTTTCAGGCTCAGGAGCAAGGAACAAGAAGCCATGCCAGCCACACTCCCCACGCAGCCCCCTACATCTCACACTCCTGAGAGCCCCACCCCCAGCCAGCCACAGCCCCACTCTCCCTGGGTGTGGCCTGGGGATCCCTAGTTCCGGCCCAGCCTGGGACAGGGGTTATGTTCAGAGGTCTAAGGACCAGCCCACAGAGCCCCTGACTGTAGACCTCATCTCCGCAGAGGCTGCAGCCCACGCTGGTGCTGGCGACACTGAGCGCAGCCTTTGGCTCAGCCTTCCAGTATGGCTACAACATCGCTGTGGTCAACACACCGCACAGGGTGAGCCCACGGTGACTGGGAGGCAGCGCCGTCTTCCTCAAGTTCACTCGTGAGTTGCCTTGTATCTTGGCTATGGATGGGCCAATGTTTTACAGGTCCTGAAGTCGTTTTATAATGACACCTACTTTGAGCGACACGGAACATTCATGGACGAGAAGGTCATGCTGCTCCTATGGTCCTGCACCGTGTCCATGTTTCCTCTGGGCGGCTTGTTGGGGTCGCTGATAGTCGGTGTGCTGGTTGACAAATGTGGCAGGTAAACAGGAGGTGTGCTGTTCTCTCAAGTCACGTTAGTAAGCCGCACTGTCTTGGTGATTGTGCATGTGGTGGGGACTTCCTATGATCTTGAATAGCCTAGTCCCCACTTTGTCACAGACATTATGCCCTGAAAGCAAGACCCCGAGTTTCCTGGGACTTCCTCCTTTGGCGGTGGCACAGGGACCTCAGTCCCTCCATCATCAACCCCGGGGCCCTGGCACAGCCCTTGAGAGCAAAGTTCCTAACTACGCTTCTTGCGGTGCCCTGTCAGCACTTGTAGCGGGGGTTCAGTAAATGCCTGTTGATTGGGTTTCATTCATGCTCAGGTGCCCCGGGGCTCCAGGCTGTACAGCTGCAGCCTCTCTCTGCGTGGCCTCATCCGTGTCGTTGTTCTGAGGACTGGGGTTCAGATTGCGTTACTCCACACCTCCTTGTCTCGTGTCTTCTCTGAGAATGAACAGTAGTTCTTTGTACTTTGCCTGGTTTGCACGGCTCCCTAATCTCTGTGCCTAAGCCCAGGTGCTGCACGGAGGTGACCCCGAGATAAGGAAGGGTACCCGGGTCAAGGTTCCCCGGAGAGAAGGGTGTGAGCCAAGGTCTCAGGGAGAGGCACTGGGGAGGGCCATCTGGTCACACCCCACTCTTTGGAATTCAGTTACACTTGGACTTGATACGCCAAGGCTGGCAGTCTGTGGGTGTGCGTGGAAAACCCTCTCAAGCAAACGGACTTTTAAAGAACTGTAGCAATTCAGTTTCCATGCATAGGAGACAATGTCAGCAATTGAAAACCAGTTATTTGTTAAAGTGGGACCGATAGGACCTCTTCAGAGAGCCCCAAGCAGAGCTGTGGCTCCTGGTCGGTAGAGAGGATTGGGGAGGGCTGGGCATATGTAGCTGCTTGTTTTCCTCGGGTCCCAGGGCTGGCTGATCCCCTGTCCTCGGTCGGGGCTCAGCTTTCCCAGGGGAACAGCTTCCCCAGGAGAGGAAGCCATTCTGTACAGCTGGTCCTTCCTGGGACTTGTGTCCGTTGGTCCCAGCATTCCTGTTCTCCCCGGCTGCCAGCCTTCTCGAGCACACTCCAGCACCCCTGTGACAGTGGCCTGGGGGGAGAGGAGCTGGCATGGGCAACACTGCTGTCTTCTGAGCTCACTGGCCTCTGGGCTCTGCTGTCCTTACAGGAAGGGAACCCTGCTGATCAATAATGTCTTCGCCATCATCCCCGCCATCCTGATGGGAGTCAGCAAAGTGGCCAAGGCCTTTGAGCTGATCATCTTTTCTCGAGTGGTGCTGGGAATCTGTGCAGGTACCCGGAGTGACAGCAAAGCCCCAGGGCCGTGCCCAGGTCCACCAAGGGGGGTTAGGGTCTGAGGCTGACATGCCCAGCCCCACGGGCCAAGGTTGGAAGCAGAGGACACAGGGGTCTTCCCGGCCCTGCCTGGTCTCCCTTCTGGGCCGTCCTCCCGTCTCCATTTCCAGGCCCTTGCAAACCTCATGGTCTGTTTCCTCCTTCCCCTATTTAACAAAATCTTCTATCGGGGAGGTCTCTAAAACCACACTTACAGGTGGTGAGCATGCAATAGAGCATATAGATATCGTATTATAAATCTCTATGTTCTTAATCATTGTTACCCTGATAAATTTAATTTTGAAACTTGAAAACAAAAACATCCATACTTTTACCTTGAAGTGTATAATAACTGGAAAGGATTTACAAAGTATTTTTTGGGGAGGACAGATAGTGGACACTGAGGATGAAGGCCTTCATGCCAAAGCAGTACAGAATCAGGGACCTCGATCCACAGAGGAGCCAGTTATCTTAACTGAGGTGGTTTTTTCTTAAAAAAAAAAAAGTCATGCAAGTAATCTGTGCTCTAGCAGAGTTAGAAAATAAGTCAAAGCAAAAGAGTTGTCTTGAAGTCCCACCACGCAGGGCCCC
Organism: Saccopteryx bilineata; assembly: GCF_036850765.1. Lineage (NCBI taxonomy): Eukaryota > Metazoa > Chordata > Mammalia > Chiroptera > Emballonuridae > Saccopteryx > Saccopteryx bilineata. The sequence continues at coordinate 287,441,935 of NC_089492.1, forward strand.
AGCTCTGCAACTGGGAAGGAGTGGACACCGTCCTCACCCTGCCAGTGGCCACCAAGGCTCTGCAAACCAAACAGCCCTTAGGAACCATTTCCATCTCCCCGGAGGGAGGCGGGGCCTATGCGAGCTGCCAGTCAGTGGCGTCAGAGGGAGGCGGGGCCTGTGCAAACTGCATGTCTGCGGCATCGATGCCAAAAGAAGCTCAGGGATTATGAGATGGAATTGAATGAACTCTAGGCTCCCGTGTCCCAGGAAGCTGGGACTGCGTTTCCCCCCACCCCCGCCCCTAACTTTTGTTTTGCTGGAACCAGGCATCTCCTACAGCGCTCTCCCCATGTACCTGGGAGAACTGGCGCCCAAGAACCTCAGGGGCGCTCTGGGAACGATGACTGAGGTGTTTGTCATTGTGGGAGTCTTCCTAGCGCAGATCTTCAGCCTACAGGCCATCCTGGGCAATCCCACTGGTAGGTGGCATGCCAAGGTCAAAGGGGAAGAGGGTCCTCAGGGCCACGTGAGGGCCGTGGGCTCTGGGTCCAGTCAACGGCTCAGCTGTGCCCAGGTTACTGGCGGATCAAGGCCTTTGAGGCCGAGAGATGCCCTTTGGGTTGCACAGTGTGCAGCTTGGTGGACATGGGTGACCTTGATGAGGCCAGTTTTAGTGAGTGATGGGGATAAGCTGTGCCTGGGAGTGGGAGGAGAGTACTGGAGACCCGTGCCTGCCACAGGGTCCTGCTACACAACCTTGCTGCTGGGCCTCTCCCGGCCCCCACCCAGAGGTGGGCGTTGTCATGTCCAGACATGAAGTTAGAAACCAGTCATGGCTTCATTTCCCCTCAGGTTCACACTTTTAGGTCAAATACTGTTCCCAAAAAAGCGATGCTCTTCTGGCAAAAGGAATTAATAACATATCTTTTTTAAAGTATAATTATTTTCTCCATTTTTTGAGAGTGGAACCCCTGTGTGGGTGGGTCCTGAGCAGCCACATCTCAGCCAAGACCTGGGTCCCTGCTGTCCTTGGCTCTCACCAAGGGCTGGAACATCGTGGGCGAGTGACCTTGTAGGAAAGAGAGTCAGGACATGGGGAAGGTCAGCTGAAGGAAGCCCAAAACCCCCAGAGACTGTGGCGGGCCAGTGTCCAGTTCTCGGTGTTGGTCCCCTCCAGGCTGGCCCGTGCTCTTGGCCCTCACGGGGGTCCCCGCGCTGCTGCAGCTCCTGTCTCTGCCCTTCTTCCCTGAGAGCCCGCGGTACACCCTGATCCAGAAAGGAGATGAGGACACCGCCCGACAAGGTACCGGAGATGCGGGCTGCTCTGTCAAGACCCTCTCGCTCCCGCACTGCCCTGATGCCTCCCACACCTGCCAGGACATCCCTCCACAGCGCCCAAAGCACAGGCCAGGCGGGTGGCCCGATGGGGAGAGGGGCGCCAAGAGGCAGGCGCTGATGGGCTAGGACACAGGGGCACCTGGTGCTGGCCAGTTCAGGCAGCTTGGGGTGCGGTCCAGCGCAGAGCACGGACAAGGTCCAGGTCACGGCTGACCGCGGATGAGAGCCGAGAGCTTGCCTAGGGTGCAGTGTGGTTGGGGTTGGCAACACCGTCACATTGGGGTCATGAGACCTTTCTGCACTGGGGAGTCAGTGAGCCTGTGGGCCAGGCAGGCAGCCCGAGAAGGTGGGGAGCTGTCCCCTGCTTCCCTCCCCTGCGAATAAGTGCTGTCAGCAATAGGGGGCCTGCCCTGCTCTCCGCAGCTCTGAGGAAGCTGAGGGGCTGGGCTGACGTGGAGGATGAGATGGCAGAGATGCGTGTGGAGGACCAAGCCGAGAAGGCTGAGGGCCGCCTGTCTGTGCTCAACCTGTTCACCTTCCGGTCTGTGCGGTGGCAGCTCATCTCCATCGTGGTGCTCATGGCTGGCCAGCAGCTCTCCGGGATCAACGCGGTGTGTGGGGCCGTGAGGGGGCAGCCAGACGGGGTGATTAGCCCGGCAGCTGGGGTAGGGTGGTGGTGGGGTGCCCCGGCAAGAACTCTGGTTCCCTTGAAAGCCCCTTGATTCAGTTAGACCCAGCACGTTCACTGAACCATGAATAGTGTGTGTGTGTGTGTGTGTGTGTGTGTGTGTGTGTGTGTGTGTGTCGGTACTGTGGTGTGCATGCTATTGCAGCGGTCAAGTGTGCAAAGTTGAGCTCAGCATCCAGGAGGAATGGCAGTGAGAAGCTGGTGGACACAGACAGCTCCTCCGTAGCTGGGGTAAACCTGAGTCCTGGACACAGGGCTGCCGGCAGTCATACCCGATTACTTGGGATGGTTCTGACTGCTAGGAACAAGGCGCTTCTGGAACTAGGTCAGCAAAACCAGACTTAACTCACAGAAGCAGCTCTGGGATGCAGCCGGGCGTCAGGAGCCCACGGAAAGCAAGAACCGAATGTCCCCAGGGGGCCTGGGAAGTTCTCTCCGTCTCCCCCCTCGGCCTCTTCGACATGTCCACTGCACAGAGTCCTGCTACACAATCTTCCTTTGCTTCCCTGTCCCCAGGAGTCCTCTCTTGCCAATAGTCCTCTCCCCTCTCTACAAGGGACTAGCTGGCTGAGATGAGCTGGAGAGCTCCAGAAACCAACTCCAGGTTCCCAAGGGAGGGTGGGGCGTGGGCACAGTTTGGCTCAGGAGCCACCTTGGACTTACTCAGCCACGACAGTGGATGGCATTGCTTTCTGTGAACCTGGTTCTCTGGCTGTAACTGGATCTATAGATGGTGTGGAGGGAAGAGCAGAGACCTGAAAACAACAGGGGTGGGGTGGGAGCTGCTTCCAGAAACATCAGTGGTTGGTTGGACGGGTAATGCAGGAACTCATGGAAAGTGTCAGGAAGAGATGTCATCAGGGACTCAGGGATGTTTAACAAGTGATGTCGGGAGTGGGAGACAGCCCCAGTGGGAGCCACCAAATGGGCAACAGCACACCAGGCTTTCGGAAGGGCAGTGTGCCCCCACATCCTTGGGGCGGGGCCGGGAGAGGAGTTGAGCTGGGGCCGGAATGAGAGTCGGGGCATCACTCTGAGGGGCCTGAGATCATACGTAGACAAACAGAGCGGCAGAGGGAGAGTCTTCGGGTCATCCGATCCAGATCCCATTTTACAGATGCGGAAGCTGAGGCTCAGGGTTGAGCAGAGCTATAGTCACCTGTGATTCCAGGCAGAGACAGGCTCTATCCCAATCTCTTAACACCAACTCACAGCTCTCTTTCCCCACCTCCAACCGCTTCCTTCTTGTCCAAGGGTCCCCTGCGCTCTCAAGACGGCTTGTTGCAGTCAGGAAACTTAAGCCGGCGGTGGCCTACACGTGGGGCCTGGCCTCACAGCCCCCACCTGGGCCTCTGTTTTAGATCAACTACTACGCGGACACGATCTACGAATCTGCTGGCGTGGAGGCCACTCGCTCCCAGTATGTGACAGTGGGTGCTGGTGTGGTCAACATAGTGATGACTGTCATCTCGGTGAGCGACCCAGAATACCCTCTCCACTGGGGGGACTCGAGCAGGTGTCCCGCGGGCTGACAGGAACCCCACGGGGTTCACTGAGACGTGCTGGTGACCCTGGTGCTAGGTCACTGGAGGCACACAGATTTTTGGATGCACCCAATACAACCTTCTTCCTTTGTAAAATGGCCACAGTGATTGCAATACCCAGCGTGCCCCTGTAGGTGTTATTTATTGCTGATGTAAAACTGTCATTATGTAGTTTTATATTTAAAATCTGAACCACTTACTCCTTGCTGAATACACGCTGTGTTAAAAAGTAATTCAAAAAAAGGGCCCTGGCCGGTTGGCTCAGTGGTAGAGCGTCGGCCTGGCGTGCGGAAGTCCCGGGTTCGATTCCCGGCCAGGGCACACAGGAGAGGTACCCATCTGCTTCTCCACCCCTCCCCCTCTCCTTCCTCTCTGTCTCTCTCTTCCCCTCCCGCAGCCAAGGCTCCATTGGAGCAAAAGATGGCCCGGGCTCTGGGGATGGCTCCTTGGCCTCTGCCCCAGGCGCTAGAGTGGCTCTGGTCGTGACAGAGCGACGCCCTGGATGGGCAGAGCATCACCCCCTGGTGGGCATGCCGGGTGGATCCCCGTCGGGCGCATGCGGGAGTCTGTCTGACTACCACCCCATTTCCAGCTTCAGAAAAATACAAAAAAAAAAAAAAAAGGTACATTTGCTCACTTACAAGGTCAGGTGCCCAGGACGTTCCTTTCTCAAGAACACAATTTTCCAATAGTTATCTCCCTATTATTTTGATTTCTGCTTCTTGAGTTACCTGTGAAGTCCAAGATGCTCTAGAAAATTATTTGTTAGATATTTGTATTTTCCCCAGAGCTAGTTTAAGCCCCAGTCACCTTTCACCTAGCAGGGCGGAGAGGGAGAGGAGACGCAAAGGGAAACATCTGGAGAGAGTGATGGGAGGGTTGGGGGTGGGGGAGTCAGGCCCAGTTCCCACCCTTCCTGGGGTCTGCCCACCCTTCCTCCTGCCGAGTCCCTTGGGCAGACCCATTTTCCATCCTGAGAGTCCCCCTCCTCTAGGGTCCATTGTCATCACTAGGACTCTCTTCCCCACCATCCTACCTGGAGAACCCAGGCCAGAAGACAGGGGAGCCTCCCCCCACCCCGGAAGAGCAGTGGCTGGGTACTAGGCGTAGAGATGAAGGTGGCCTTACCGGTCTAACCTTTGTCCACGGTGTTGGGGTTGCTCCTGGCGGGCCTCTCTGAATGGCAGTGATAAGCCCTGTCTGTAAGGTGGTTAGGAGGATTGGGAGTGACGTGTGTAAAGTGACCTTGGAGGGACTGGGTTGGCCCCCGGGTGGCCCTGTTACCCATGTTGGCTTGGAAATGCTGTTAGAACCAGGAGAAAGGGGGGAATGCCAGCCAGAAGGACTGTGGCCCAAGTTGGGAATATCTGAGAAGGTACAGGCTGAGAAAGAGATGGGTGTCCAGGAAGGGGGAAAGGCAGTGTGTGGGTGACTGGTTCCCTCACAAGGGGCGGTCAGACTCTGGATGGTCATCAGGTAACGGGAAGGGCCTGTTTTAAAACGTAGGTTTTATTATTATTCAGGTGTGGTGCGTACCTGTAGGTGACTGCCATTAAAAAGATAGGTTGTCACTCACAGTTCCAAACTGTGAGAGAAGGGAGAGACGGGCAGGCCACACCACACAGGGCCATGTGGGGAGGCCCCAGGGCCAGCCAGGAGGCAGAGAGAGTCTGGGGAACATGGACAGCAGCCTTTATTGTGGCTTCTGTGGGAAGGAGCAGACCAGGCTGGGTCAGCAGGCTCAGGAATGGCCAGGCTGAACAGTGTCGGTGGTTCTGGGACACAGGGGCTGCCCCGGTTGTCTGGTACCTGTTCTGGGTGATTAGCGCAGGGTGTGGGGGCCCTGACTGTGACAGCCCCTTAGCGGAGCAGGTTGGAGGTGTGAGCTCTGGATGGGTTAGATTCACATGAAAGGCACATTCCCAGGCGATTTGTTCCCTCTCTCTAGAAATTGGCTAACCGTGGGAGGGACGGTCCCTGCAGGGGGTCCACAGGACCCCCAGTTGTCAAAGCATCAAATATAGAGATGGGGAAAATGTGAATAAGAAAGGGCACTTTGGGAGGGGTCGGAGGAGGGAGTGGTGGCGCCAGGTCCAAGAATTCTGGGCGCCCACTGGGCCATGGAGGTGCCTCACTCCCTCACTTCCCCCGCAGGCTAGCATCGTGGAGTGTCTGGGGAGACGGCGCCTCCTGCTGGTCGGCTACGGCATCTGCGGCTCGGCCTGCCTCACGCTGATGCTGGCGCTCCTCTTCCAGGTCGGACCTCATTTCCCTGCTACACTCCCACCGGGGAGGGGATGGATGGGACCCGCAGCCCGCAGGTGGGTGGGACGCCCTGGTAGCTACGAAAATGCCTACGCACAACTGCCCTAGAGAGTTCCCACCAATGAGAGACTGGAGTAGATTTCAGAGGAGGAAGATCCTTCCATTGAAGAAGAAAATGAGAACTGAGTCATGTGGATGACAGAATCAGCTCGTGTTGGGAAAAGTAAATACAGACCGAATGCCGCAACCTTAAACGATGTGGGCATAAGGACCAGGGCAGAGTGGGAGGTTAGGACAGGGGACGATGAGAGGAAGGAATGCGACCTTCTAGCCAATGCGCTTGGCTCGATTTACAAAAACATGCGGTTGAAATGACCCCCCACTCTGGGAACAAAGCTCTCACCTGGAAATCCTACCGCATGTCCAAATGTTTGTTGGTCTCTGCTATTAAAAGTTATCTTGGAGAGCTGACCGGAATGAAGTGGGGAAAGAGCCTACTTACTATGAGAAGCCCCAAAGTAATAGGGAATTGAGCCACCAGGTCGGAGTAAGCCCTAAACGCAATAGGTCGCCCCACGAAGAAATATGTACATCGTTTTAATTTGTTATTCTCTCAAGCATAATATTTACGATGTGTTTTTGCAAAAATCCTGAAAATACATAGGATGGCTATAACATGAAGTATTCTGCAAACAACCAGCATATCTTCACGTCTTTGGCTACTTCCTGGTCATTGTAGCTTTTGTAGTGGCCACGCCAGCAGACAGAAGCCCTTTTCAATTCAAACTTTTGATCACAAAAAATTAGGGGATATTTTATTGCTTCATATTCATTTGGAAATATCCTCTAATTTTTGTGAGCAGTATGTATTGCTGGAAACGTAATACATACGAGGAAGAGAATGTCTGTAATTCGGAGAGTGGCTCCCTCCTTTTCCAAGCTGTCCTCTCTGTAACGACTTCCTCCTTCAGTGATGGAGCCCAGCGCAACAACCTTCAGGTGGAGGAGGAAACAGACTAGGGGGCTGGTGGAGGAACAGGCGAGTGGAGACTGGTCACATTCCTGCTTTGGTTTAATTAAAGTTTTCTTTTTTTTGTTTTTTTTTGTTTTGTTTTGTTTTTGTATTTTTCTAAAGCTGGAAATGGGGAGAGACAGTCAGACAGACTCCCGCATGCGCCCGACTGGGATCCACCTGGCACGCCCACCAGGGGGCGACGCTCTGCCCACCAGGAGGTGATGCTCCGCCCCTTGAGGGCGTCGTTCTGTTACGACCAGAGCCACTCTAGCGCCTGGGGCAGAGGCCAAGGAGCCATCCCCAGCGCCCGGGCCATCTTTGCTCCAATGGAGCCTCGGCTGCAGGAGGGGAAGAGAGAGACAGAGAGGAAGGAGAGGGGGAGGGCGGAGAAGCAGATGGGCGCTTCTCCTGTGTGCCTAGGCCGGGAATCGAACCCGGGACTTCTGCACGCCAGGCCGACGCTCTACCACTGAGCCAACCGGCCAGGGCTATTTCTTTTTTTTTTTGTAACACATCCACCAGAATGGCTACATTTATTTATTTTTTTTCAGAGACACAGAGAGAGGGTTAGATAGGAACAGACAGGAACAGAGAGAGATGAGAAGCATCAACCATCAGTTTTTCGTTGTGACACCTTAGTTGTTCATTGACTGCTTTTTCATATGTGCCTTGACCGCAGGCCTTCAGCAGACTGAGTAACCCCTTGCTCGAGCCAGCGACCTTGGGTCCAAGCTGGTGAAATTTGCTCAAACCGGATGAGCCTGCACTCAAGCTGACGACCTTGGGGTCTCGAACCTGGGTCCTCCGCATCCCAGTCCAGTGCTCTATCCGCTGCGCCACCGCCTGGTCAGGCTAAAATTTTCTTTTTGAAGACTTTTTTTTTTTTTAATTTTAACATGACTCTGACTTTTTAGTAGGACATTTAGGGAATTCACGCAAATGAAAAGAAGACAATAAAACTAGACGGAGAAATCACTGTTAGTCACATTTTGGAAACCTAAATGATGTCCCCAGCAATTCTCTTTATCTGTCTTTGTCCACACATCGGCGGGTCCTGTCGGCTCTGCCTGGAAACATGCCCAGCAGCTTCCCGGGTAGCGCCGTGTCCAGGACGGCCCCTCCAGCCTCGGCCTTGCCCTCTTTTGCTTCACCATTGTCTCGTAACCAGAGCCTATGGCTCCTCTGCTCAGAAGCCTCGCTGGTCCTTTATCCCTTGTCATCCGGCATTCCAGAGGCTTTCTCCCCTCCTGTCCTTAGCTGTGCGGCTTGGGGACAAGTTCGTGGAAGGAGATGTGAGGTGTTCCTGGCCCACCTCCTCCACCAGCGCCACGCCAACTCCTCCTCTGCGGAATTTTCCGTAATTGTAGTGAACTGGTTACCTGCATAGTTAGGTTGGTGGAAGTCTGTTCACCTGGGTTCCCGTTGTCCTGGTCTGCCAGCAATCCTGGTCCTGTGGCTTCTAGAAGGATTCTCTCAGCTAGTGTAGAGTCTGGGGTCCCAGAACCATCCCTGCTGAGTGTCTGATGTGGCCCCTCACTGGACCCCTGAGGACTCAGGGGCCCTCCTGGTCTGTGTTCAGGCTCTCTGTGCTCTGAGGCGACATTGGTAGGGTTGAAGCAATAATATCCTCGCTCACAGGGGTGTCATAAAGATGAATGGGTTGACATTTGTGATGGGCAGAGAATAAAGAGACAGCCTGTGACCTTCCTCCCAACTGGGCAAGGCTGAGGGAAGCCCTCTGTAAACGAGAATGCTGGGTCAGTGCCTGGTCTCACGATTGTCTGGCTCTTGCCCACAGAGCCCTTGCGATCACGTGGGTGCTCAGAACTCCAGGTGTGGCTCCTTCGGGTGGCAGGGAGAGCAGCCTGGGCACAGGTGGACTCATCTGCATGTGGGGCTCTTGGCCTCCAGCTGTCTGAGGTCCTAGGCCAGGCCCCGTCAGACACCGACAGCCCTGCCTCTCCCCACAGAGCACAGTCCCTGAGCTGTCCTACCTCGGCATCATCTGCGTCTTCGCCTACATCGCCGGACATTCCATTGGGCCCAGTAAGTACCTGCACACCCCACCAGCCGTCCAGGGCCCAGCGCGTAGCAGCCGGAGGAGCTCAGCAAATAGCTGTTGAATGACTGAATGTCCTTGACTAGGGGGCCGCTCCGATGTTCTCTTTCCCCTTTCCTCTGACCTATACAAACCCCACTCACACTTGAAGGCTGGGCTCCATTTACCTTTTTCTTGAAGTCCATTCCAGTTCACTTTCATTCATCAACAAACATTTACTAAGTGCCAGCCAGTGCCATAGCCAGGGCAGGCCCCACCCATCTCCTGTGGCTCCCAGGGGTGTCCAGCCTCGGGTCCAGTACCCAGTATGGAGCTGAGCTTCTGCCAAGAGGGAGCTCATGTTGGCCAGTCCCGCTGGGGACACCTGGGTTTATGTCCAAACCCTCTACATGCTCCCTGTAGCTTCCAAGTGCATAGCCCACCCAAGGCTCAACTGTCTTTGGTCCCCTGACTTCTGGTTACATCTCTTTGTTGTCTTATCCCCCCGTCCACACACAGGCAGCCTCGAACCCTCACCTGGGCTCACCTCTCTCAGTCAGCCTCCAGACTCCAGGCTCCGTCCTCTGTGTCCCGAGAATCAAACCCTGTTCTCACTGCCTGGGGGAAAGCACCTCTGATTCCTAGCACTAGAATATTCTTGCGGAATCATGGTTTTGAAAGAGTTGTTCATAAACCAAAATACTGATCCGTTCAGCACATACTGGTGGGATACCTGCTTAGTGCCATGTCAGGGGACAGAGCTGTGGACGAGACCGACAGTCGTGTTGTAGGGTATTTAAGTGGGGTTTTCAGCCTGTGCCCTGAATGCAGAGGCAGGAGGGCCCAGTGGGAAAAGGACCGGTCTCCAGGACGGGTGCTGGACCTGGGTCCTAAGCGTTTCTGCCCCTGACTGCCTGCGTCACCTGGAGCGAGCCGCTGGCTTCTTTGGGCCTCAGGCTCCCATTTGAAGAACGTGGATAATCATGTGCTGGTGGATTGGGGATCGGATCCTGGCCGTACGTGACCTGTGAGCCAGGCCCTAGAGGACTGCTTTGCTCCTGGTCCCCTAGTCGGGAGGATGGAGGCAGGACGGGCCGGGGGCCCAGACCACCTCCCTCCCCACTGAAGAAGGCCCCTCCTCACTGGAGTGTAGGAGTCTCAGTGATGTCCCAAGGGCGGCTCATGTCGGGGCTTTGAATTCCTCTCTATCCACTGAGGCTGTGCATTTTCTTTTTCTTTTTTTTAATTTTAATTCTTTTTCTTGTTTCTGAAGCTGGAAACAGGGAGAGACAGTCAGACAGACTCCTGCATGCGCCCGACCGGGATCCACCCGGCACGCCCACCAGGGGCGACGCTCTGCCCCTCCGGGGCGTCGCTCTGCCGCGACCAGAGCCACTCTAGCACCTGGGGCAGAGGCCAAGGAGCCATCCCCAGCGCCCGGGCCATCTTTGCTCCAATGGAGCCTTGGCTACGGGAGGGGAAGAGAGAGACAGAGAGGAAGAAGGGGGGGTGGAGAAGCAAATGGGCGCTTCTCCTGTGTGCCCTGGCCAGGAATCGAACCCAGGTCCCCCACACGCCACGCCGACACTCTACTGCTGAGCCAACTGGCCAGGGCGAGGCTGTGCATTTTCAACGTGGGCATGCCTCCCCCAGGAGTTGGAAATTGGCTGAGAGGACCAACAGGACCTTATTCTTTTTGTGTGTAAGGTCATAGATAGACGTACAGTAAATAAACAGATATACAGCGTATAGGAGATGATGAGGGAAAAAATGGCGTTAGACATTTTAGGCAAGTCTCTTTGATGGAAAAAGGGGGGAAACTGACCTAAGGTGAGGAGCCTGCAGCAGGTGCCTGTCATTCCCCAGACCTGCCACAGGGGCAGCACTTCCAGGCACAAGGGCTCACTGAACTCTGCTCCCTTCCCTGAGAGTCTCAATACCACGTGGACACCAGGAGAGGGTGGACCTGGTGTGGCCTTGAGGCCCTCAGAGGCAGGAGTCTCACCCCTGCCCTGTGCTATGCAGCCATGGGTGCACCCAGGAGAAGCCACAGGGGAGAGCAAGCAGGGCGCTGGCTGAGAGATGTCAGCTTCTTCCCCTGCCGTCTAGAACAGACCACGATGGGAGGGTCTGAGGTTGGGGCAAGAGCCCTCCGAGCCCCCGTCTTCTCCACGGGTCCATGCTCTCTGCCCTCGAGGTCCCGTCCCCTCTGTGGTGAGGACCGAGATCTTCCTGCAGTCCTCCCGGCCGGCCGCCTTCATGGTGGACGGGGCTGTGCACTGGCTCACCAACTTCATCGTGGGGTTCGTGTTCCCTTCCATCCAGGTGAGTGCAGCTGTTGGCGGGAAGCACAGTGGGCGGCCCCTTGCCCCCGTCCCTGTCCCGCCCCGCCCCCCCCCCCCCCAGGCAGAAGGGACTTCAGGAAACAAGCCCTGCTTCCCCTCTACTAACCATCTGCAAATCCGACAAGGGGGCGGCTCGCAGACACGGTGGAGACCCATTAAACATGTGGCGCCTGGGGAAACTGGGAACATGCCAGTTGCCCACATTCTGGCCAGAACCCCCTCACTCCAGTCCTGGAGGGCTAATTACTAAGGGCTCTGGTCTGCCAAGGTCAGAGGCAATAGAAAGCAAGCGGGAGCCAGGCTGAGGGGACAGACCTTGTTGCTGCTCCCTCCCTGTGTATGAAGGCGGGCACCTCAACTCCCGGTTCTACACCCTTCAAGGCCCGAGAACACAACCTCCCTAGTTTAAAAGGCTAAAAGTCCTTTTTGAAATGAAGGTGGACCCAGTTTTTTAGCTGTTCCACTCTTCTGGGAGGAAAAATAAAACTGACCACCCGGAAACTCCTATATGACTCACAAAGGCCTCTCCTGGAATTGTCCCTGTGATTTCTTCCTCCATTCCCCCTGCTTTCTTGTCCTAGGAGGCCATTGGGGCCTACAGCTTCCTCGTGTTTGCTGGAATCTGCCTCCTCACTGCTATTTACATCTATGTGGTGATTCCTGAGACCAAAGGAAAGACATTTGTGGAGATAAACCGAACTTTTGCCAAGAGAAACCGGGTGGAGATTCTGGAGAGGAAAGAAGACGTCACAGGTGCTGAGCCTCACGCACCATCTCTGCCCGCCAAAGAGACCTCCTTTTAATGGCTCTGCATTGGCCCCAGCTGCCACGTCAGTCTTCCTTCTCTGGGAAGGGGACTTCCTGTCCCAGGCTTCAAGAGAGGGTCACAGCTCTGGGCCTTTTGTGCCCCTGGTGGCAACTGGAAGGCTTTGGAAAGATTAGCTGCCGATTTGGTTGAGACACAGCTCCCGGCACTAACTGCTGAGCGGAATGACTCAGGAGGATGGGCAGGTCCCTGAGCATTGATTGACAGGACCTGATTCTGACTTGGCATTAGCCGTAAAACTCAAATGGTCGCACTTTTATAAAGTAAAAAAATTTCAAGTTCAGCTATTGATATGGAAGCCCGAATCCCAATCAATATATTGGTTTGAGGATAGAAGGCCCTAAAGGCCAAGGTTCTGGATTCCACCGCCTTCCTGCGGAAGCTGCTGCTTATACTACATGGCTGTGGGTCACACATGTCCTGGTCGGCATCATAGCCTGCAGGGAAGCTGGACAAGAGAGGTAAGAGCATTCTTGGGACTGTTTAGAAAATGCCCTCCTTGGGCTGGGTAGTTGATATCTGCCTTGGAAACAGGGGAGCACTATATCGAAAGATACCAAGTGCCAAAGCTCACTCAGTAGGAAATAGATAACCTGTATAGTCCTACTTCAATGAAGGAAGTTGAATTTGTAGTTAAAAACCTTCCCACAAAGAAAACTCCAGGCCCAATTGGGTTCACAGGTGAATTCTACCAAACATGTAAGGATCAAATTATACCAATTTGAGACAAACTCTTCCAGAAAATTAAAGAGGATAGAATACTTCTCAACTTATTGTATGAAGCCATCATTATTCTGATTCCAAAACCAAACTAAAGACGTTAGAAGAAAACTACAGACCAATACCTCTCATGGACATAAATATGAAAATTATTAACCAAATCTTAGTAAATAAAATACAATAATATAAGGATAATATATATCCTGACCAAGTAGAGCTTTTTCTAGGAATGCAAGCTTGGCTTAATCCTTCCCAAATTTACCTAGAGATTCAACACCATTACAATAAAAATTTCAGCAGATTTTTTTTGGGGGGAGGAGGGCAGAAATCGACAAGCCGATTCTACAATTTATGTGGAAATGCAAATAACCTAAGATCACCAGAACAACTCTGAGAAAGACAAAGTTGGAGGGCTGATTACCTCATGTCAACACTCATTATAAAGCTCCAGTTATCAACACAATATGGTATAGCAGATAGGTCAACAAAATACAACAAAGAATCCAAAAATAAACACACATACAGAGACAACTGATTTTTGACAAAGGCAATCACATGGTGACAGGACAGTCATGCTAGCAAATATACTGGGGTCATTGTAACCCCTATGTGAAAAGAATAACTTTTATCCAAACCTCACATCCTATATAAAAATTAACTCAAAATGCATCACAGGTCTAAATTAAAAGTTCATAAAACTTCTAGAAGAGAACTGAGAAGATAAAATATGCAAGCTTGGGTTACACAAAAACAACCACAAAAGCACAACCCACAAAAGAAAATATTGATAAATTGAACTTGGACACAGTGAAGGACTTCTGCTCTGTGTAAGACGCTGTTAGGACAATGAAAAGAGAAGCCATAGGCACACGTATGCAAATTAGGTATCTGAGAAAGACTTGTATCTGCATGTATAAATGTGCAATGTATGAAGAACTCTCGGGACTCAATTGCAAGAAAACAAACAACTCGAGTTTTAAAATAGGCCAAAGACTGTAATAGATACTTCACCAAAGACGATACGTGGTAAAGAAGCACATGAAAGATTCTTAGCCTGACCTGTGGTGGCACAGTGGATAAAGCATCGACCTGCAATGCTGAGGTTGCCGGTTCAAAACCCTGGGCTTGCCCGGTCAAGGCATGTATGGGAGTTGATGCTTCCTGCTCCTTCCCCACTTCTCTCTCTCTCTCTCTCTTTTCTCTAAAATGAATAAATAAAATCCTTTTTTTTAAAAAAGGAAAAGATTCTCCATGTTTATTAGCAATTAGGGAAATAAAAATTAAAACCACAGTAAGATACTGCTACACACCTGTGAGAGTGTCTAACATTAAAAAGAAGACATCAAGTGTTGACAAGGATGTGGGAAAACTGGAACTCTCTTATACCACTGGTAGGAATGTAAAAGTGTATGACCACTTCCAAAACCAGGTTTCCAATCTCCTGAAAAATTAAATATCTACCATATGATCCAGTGTTTCACTCCTAAGTATTTACCAAAAGAAATGAAAGCACATGTCCACACAAAGGCATTTACACAAATGTGCACAGCAGTTTTACTTGTAATGGCCCGAAATTGGACACAACATTCTCTAAGTGAATGAATAGACAAATTGTAGTCAGTCTGTGCAATTGCATACAACTCAGCAACACAGAGAAACGAACTGCTGACACGTGCCACAGCATGCGTGAACCTCAGAGTAATTCTCAATAAATAAGCCAAATTGAAAAATACATACTCTATTATTTTAATTATATAAAAATTGTAGAGAACTAATGCCAACTAACCTGTAATGACAGAAAACAGACCCGCAGTTACTGGGGGAAACTTGCAGAATGGTGGAAGTGTTTATTATCTTCATCATGGTGATAACATGGATGTTTACAGGTGTCAGAACATCAGATTGTCCATTTTAAAGGGGAAAAGAAATGATGAATAATAAACATTTTAAATTTCACGTTGGTAAACCTCACTGTCTCTTGGTGGTCATGCATGAGATGGGGAGTGGTGTGACCTTAAAAATCAGGAGGCCTGAAGTCTGGTCCACACGTTGTCACAGACATTATGCCCTGAAAGCAAGGCCCTGAGTTTCCTGGGACTTCTTCCCTCAGCAGCAGCACGGAAACCTCAATCATCAACCCCGGGGCCCTGGCACAGCCCTTGAGAGCAAAGTTCCTGACGACGCTTCACGCGGTGTCCTGTCAGCACTCATAGCAGGCGTTCAGTAAATGCCTGTTGATTGGGTTTCATTCATGCTCAGGTGCCCCGGGGCTCCAGGCTGTACAGCTGCAGCCTCTCCCTGCATGGCCTCATCCGTGTTGTTATTCTGAGGACTGGGGTTCAGACTGCGTCACTCCATACATCCCTGTCTCCTGTCTTCTCTGAGAATGAACAGTAGTTCTTTGTACTTTGCCTGGTTTGCACGGCTCCCTAATCTCTGTGCCTAAGCCCAGGTGCTGCACGGAGGTGACCCCGAGATAAGGAAGGGTACCCAGGTCAAGGTCCCCCGGAGAGAAGGGTGTGAGCCAAGGTCTCAGGGAGAGGCACTGGGGAGGGCCATCTGGTCACACCCCACTCTTTGGAATTCAGTTACACTTGGACTTGATACGCCAAGGCTGGTGGTCTGTGAGTGTGTGTGGAAAACCCTCTAAGGCAGTGTTTCCCAACCTTTTTTGTGCCATGCCCCACCTTAACCTTTCTAAAATTTTTATGTCCCCCCCCTATGTAACATACATAATTTTTAACATTAAAAAATTGATTTGTTCACTTAATAAACATAAATGATAGGTTCTAGGAAGAAATCACTATGAAATTGTTAACAAAACACAGTAAGTAAAATTTCAAAACATATAATGAAAAACAGAAATTTAAATTCCAAATAATTTTAATACAGATTTTTCTATATTAATTTATTATTTTAATTTAGTGTGATCCTTGTGCTTGATGCTTGCTGCACAGAGATTTTATATTAGGTTCCAATTTGGTTAGCTTTAGTCTCAAGTCTCCATGTTGTGTTATATCCAGCCGATTTCTTTTTTTTACCAGTAAATCATTTACAGCACTAAATCTACATTCAGCTAAAAATGAAGATGGAAACGGTAGCAATAGTTTTCTTGCACATTTGGTTGAATTTGGGTATTTGATTTCTGTTTCCTCACGAAGCCATGCCATCGCTCCTTTGATATTAAATAAAGCTTTAACTGACTCATCATTTTACAATTCTGCGAGTTCTTCTTGATACTGCATATTTGATATATCAGACAAATCCACTAACATTGGCTGCATCATCCATGTTGGGAAGTCAATTTGTTTTAAATCAGAAAATCTTTCTTTTAAATCAGCCGATAGAATATTCAAATGATTGACAATAACAAGTAAAGCGGTATCAGTTACTTCACATTTTTGGAGCCAATGAAACTGTTTAAAGTTTTTGTTGTTAATATGTTTCTGACATAACTCAATATTGGTAATGAAACCAAATATCTTTGCTTTTGCATCGACAAGAGTTTTATTTGTTCCTTGAAGTTGCTTATTTAATATTTTTAGTTTTTCAAAGATATCGGCTAAATAACTCACAAATGCTTTACCATCTATTGTTAACAGATACTTCATTTCAGGTTTGTCACTTAAAAAATCACTAAGAGTATCAAACAGTTCCATAAATCTTTTCAAACAGTTTCCTTTAGATAGCCATCTGACTTCAGTATGAAGTAAAAGTCTCACATGGTCTTCATTTTGTTCTTCACAAAATAGCTTGAAAAGACGCTCACATTTGGCACTAGCTTTAATAGCATTAACACACTTTATTACTGTATGTAATACTTCATTCAGAACAGGCGAGATGTTTTTAGCTACCAAGTTTTCCCTATGAATAACACAATGCACAAGAATCATTTCTGGATTCGCATCTTTCATCAATTTTAAGCAGCCATTTTTCTTGCCCATCATATTGGGAGCACCATCTGCAGCACAAGATGTTCTATTTTTCATTGGTATATCATTGACATCTAAATAGTTTTTTTTGTTTGTTTGTTTGTTTGTTTCATTTTTCTGAAGCTGGAAACAGGGAGAGACAGTCAGACAGACTCCCGCATGCGCCCGACCGGGATCCACCCGGCACGCCCACCAGGGGCGACGCTCTGCCCACCAGGGGGCGATGCTCTGCCCATCCTGGGCGTCGCCATGTTGCGACCAGAGCCACTCTAGCACCTGGGGCAGAGGCCACAGAGCCATCCCCAGCGCCCGGGCCATCTTTGCTCCAATGGAGCCTTGGCTGCGGGAGGGGAAGAGAGAGACAGAGAGGGAAAGCGCGGCAGAGGGGTGGAGAAGCAAATGGGCGCTTCTCCTGTGTGCCCTGGCTGGGAATCGAACCCGGGTCCTCCGCACACTAGGCCGACGCTCTACCGCTGAGCCAACCGGCCAGGGCTAAATAGTTTTTTAGCTTATTATATATATCTTTGGAGGTAGTGGTGCTTTCTAATCTTTTACAGAACAACATTTCTTCAGCAAAATGTCCTTTATCAATATATCTTACGTAAGTTATCAATACTGCCTCACTGTCTCTCAAAGTTGATTCATCCATTTGCAAGGAGAATTTTCTTGTTTTCAGCTTTTCAATAAGTTGTTTTTTAATATCCTCACTCATTTCATCTATTCTTCTGCTAACAGTATTGTCACTGAGTGGCATAGCTTTTACATCTTTGTTATCTTTTTCAAGAACCGTTTTAAGAAATGCTGATATTGATGGTTTTATTAAATTCTCTCCTATAGTGTGATTTTCTCCAGTTTTAGCGATGAATAAAGAAATTGATAACTAGCCTCAAGAACACGATTATTGGCTCTGGCCGGTTGGCTCAGCGGTAGAGCATCGGCCTGACGTGCAGGGGACCGGGGTTCGATTCCTGGCCAGGGCACATAGGGGAAGCACCCATTTGCTTCTCCACCCCCACCACCTCCTTCCTCTCTGTCTCTCTCTTCCCCTCCCACAGCCAAGACTCCATTGGAGCAAGGATGGCCCGGGCGCTGGGGATGGCTCCTTGACCACTGCCCCAGGCGCTAGAGTGGCTCTGGTTGCGACAGAGCGAAGCCCTGGAGGGGCAGAGCATCACCCCCTGGTGGGCAGAGCGTCGCCCCTGGTGGGCGTGCCGGGTGGATCCCGGTCGGGCGCATGCGGGAGTCTGTCTGACTGTCTCTCCCCATTTCCAGCTTCAGAAAAATACAAAAAAATAAAATAAAATAAATTAAAAAAAAGAACACGATTATTAGTTGAAGTATGAGCAGTAAATAGAGACTTTAATGTTGTTCTTTTTTCAAATTTTTTCTTTAAAGTTTTAAAGTAACTCAAATCTGAATTAATATGAGCACTATGTTTTGCCTTCAAATGTGCCTCAAGACGACCTCGTTTCATTGATTCGTTGGTCAAGCATTGCGGGCATAAAAGACAAAAAGGAATCCGCTCATCGTGAACAGCAGGTATGAACCCAAATTTTAAATATTCCTCCGAATATTGACGAGTTTTTTTCTTGCTTGCACCACCCACTCATTTTACTATGGGCTATAAGAAATAAAAATAAGATCAATTAAAAACTAATATTAAAATATGTGTTAAAATATATTCAATGTGACATAGTAAACGTATACTAAAAATTCATATTTATTTAAATGTATATAACACATTTACTACACTACCACCGCAAATCAAAAGGTATCTATATTTTTTCCACTTGACAAAATTTTCTGGAAAGTTATGCTTCTAAAATTAAAATTGTCATGCATGCACTATTATAGCCCCAATAATATTTATAAAATATTAGTGCTTTCTAGCCCCGATGCAAGAAGTACTTAATAAAGAGTTTAATATTGATAAAAATAAAATCAAATACTTACCAATTATATCTTTACAATATATATATGTATATTTATTAAATCAACGAGCTTTTACAACAGTTTTGACTGACACTTATTTCAAATTAACACCAACTGAATGATGTGAAACACTACAGAAGTTGCGATGGGCCAATTAGGTGAGAATAACTGCGTTGTTTAGCGAGTTTTTAAAACGTCCGGGGTTCCCCGCGGCAGATGGCATGCTCCGCGGTGAACCCAGGACGAAGTTTACTTGACGACGACAATCACCCAGTTGATATTTTGGTCTCGTCAAACGAAATTATACTTAATAATTATTTACCGCAATTATTTAAGAATTGCATTTTTTGTTAAATTTGGCACCGATATCTAGCATTGCATTTAAATGACCCGGGCGAAAGAGTTAAAGTCATGTCGAGTCCATTTTCAAATTGCCCCCCTTAACTATCGAATTGCCCCCCTGTGGGGCGTGGGCCCCATGTTGGGAAACACGCTCTAAGGCAAACAAACTTTTTTTTTTTTTGTATTTTTCTGAAGTGAGAAGCAGAGAGGCAGACAAACAGACTCCCACATGTGCCCAACCAGGATCCACCTGGCAAGCCCACCAAGGGACAATGTTCTACCCCTTTAGGGTGTTGCTCCGTTGTGGCTGGAGCCATTCTAGCACCTGAAGCAGAGGCCATGGAGCATCCTCAGTGCCCGGGCCAACTTTGCTCCAACGGAGCCTTGGCTGCGGGAGGAGAAGAGAGAGACAGAGAGGAAGGAGAGGAGGAGGAGTGGAGAAGCAGATGGGCACCTCTCCTGTGTGCCCTGGCTGGGAATCGAACCCGGGACATCCACATGCCAGGCTGACGCTCTACCATTGAGCCAGCTGACCAGGGCTAAAACAAATGAACCTTTAAAGAACTGTAGCTGCCACGGACCAGTGCAGTTCCTAATAATGGTGCGGAATTAAGGAAACACTTATTAAGAAAAAATGGGACTGGGAGGACTCTTCAAATGCTGATGACAATATCCGAGTGCCTCATAGCCCCAGTTTGCTTTATTATATAGCCATATGCAAATCAAGAAAGTCCTTGATACAAAGTTACACATCCAAGGCTAAAACAAACTCTCCCAAGGCATAAACAGAAATCCCTCCACCATGCATAAGTGAAATCAACCAACATCTGAACAAACAAAGAGTTAGGAAGGGCATGTAAATTGCTTCCAGCAACTTAAGGAAGC
Organism: Saccopteryx bilineata; assembly: GCF_036850765.1. Taxonomy (NCBI): domain Eukaryota; kingdom Metazoa; phylum Chordata; class Mammalia; order Chiroptera; family Emballonuridae; genus Saccopteryx; species Saccopteryx bilineata. Next base: position 287,461,787 of record NC_089492.1, read on the forward strand.
AAGTGAAGTGGGTGCAAGTACTCAGCATCATAGCCAATATGGAGGTGGTGGAGGTAGAACTTAGCCTTTTGCTAAGCCTCGAATCTACAATTGCTTTTTGCCATTTACGGTCCACAACATGTAGCAATTCAGTTTTCATGCGAGGAAGAAAATGTCTGCCATTGAAAACCAGTTACTGTATTTCCCCATGTATTTCTCCTTTTTCAAAAAATGTGGGGTCTAAAATCAGGGTACGTCTTATACAGTGGTTGTGGTATTTCAAATACCATAGATGGAACTGAGGATGAGGCAATATATGAAGACAGTGATTTGTCATCAGACACAGATGAGGACAAGCTAATGGATGGGTGTTTTGACAGTGATGAGGAGTTGTATGAATTTTATGATGAATAAAACTTGAGTTCAATAACTCTATGTAATACATTTATTTTCAAATTTTGGGCCCCAAAATTAAGGTGCGTCTTATACATGGGAGCATCTTATACATGGGGAAATTCGGTATTTGTTAAAGCACACCAATAGGACCTCTCCTTCTAGATACTTGAATAACAATCTGCCACATGTTGTGCACTTGAATGAAGAAGACATTCAGTATGTTGTAATTATGCCATAATCCAGGCTATTTTATAATTCAGACTGTGTTCTCAGCCACACGAAGAGTGGCTGGACTGTTCTGGAAGCCCAGGCTTGGCCTCCTTGCCTGGTCCCATAGTCACAGAACTTTGGCAGTGGAGGAAACTTCAGGATGGGTCCCATCACCTCCATGATTCTGCAGATGAGGACCCTGGGCCATGAGGTGTGGGGTGGAGCCGGCCTTGTGCTAGTGGGGTCCCGATAGCCTGGAGCTTCCCTGAGGTTGATTCAGCTCCCGGTCTTCAGGAAGGGCTGAGGGAGGGGGCCGCGGGGCAAGTTGATTACACAGCTAACAAGGTGTAGGCTCTGATGAGCAGCCCCTGAGTGGGGCCACGTGTCCACTGTAAAACCCACTCAGTGCGGTGGTAGGTGGGCCTCCACCTGGCATCAACCCTTCCTAGCTTGGCTGCCAGGACCTGTTTTTCAGATATTTCCCGTTCCTCTTCAATAATCATGGAATTCAGTTGGAAGGGACCTGAGTTGGCTCTCAGTCCCTGTCCCCAGTAGGAATCGCTTGTCTAACAGTCCTACAGTTTTCAGGCCCCTGCATAGATGCCTCCATGGACAGGCAGCTCCTCACCTCCAAAGCCGGCCCGTTCTGGCACAGACTCCGGAACCAGACTGCCTGTCTTAGGATCCTGGCTCTGCGCTTCAGTAAGTTACTTCTCTGTCTCATTTCCCCGTCCGAAAAATAGGAATGGTAGTACTCGTGTCTACCGCATAGGATGGTCGAGGGGATGACCGTGTCCACACGTATGCGGCAGACACCTTTCCGTGTGCTCTGGCTGACTCAGTGTCCCTGTCTGCCCTCCTTCCCTTCCCCTGAAGGGATTCCTGAGCTCGAGCCAAGCCAGGAGGGCCGGGAGTGGCGACCCCGCCCCCTCCCCGGCCCCGCCCACCCCCACCCCCACCCCCACCCCCACCCCCACCCCCACCCCCACCCCCACCACGGCCCTGTGGCTGCTGAGGTTGGCGTGTCAGCACGCAGTTCTCTCGCCCCTCCCTCACATGGCCGGGTCTGAGTGTGTTCTCCGCGCTTCCTCGTACCTTTGGGAGTTAAAGCTACAGGTGCCTGTTGTCGCTGGCCCTGTAACACACCCTGTGCTGGCTGCTTTCTCTCCCGGCCTCGCTGCTGCACGCCTGGACCCGTGCTTCCTTCCATTCCCCAGTGAACCCCTTGTCCTGGAATCCTGGACTCGGGCCCTTCTCTGGGAAACCAAACTAAGCCACCCTGCGAAGCGCTTCGCACGTGGCTGGCTGGCCGGGTGGGCTGTGTATTCAGTCAGTGATTATTGTCGTGGGCAACTTCGCACAATACAGGGGCCTTCCTACTTTGATCTCAAACCTTCCTCCTTGGGATAAGGCCCTTTGGTCCTCATCTCTGCCTTCGCCCTGTCCCGACATCCTGCCCTAGACAGCTCCCGCGCCTTCCTCCGGGTGGGGTCAGATGTTACACGGCCCCCTTGGCATTCAGTTAGTTATAGTGTTTTGTGGTGGTTGTTTTGGTTTGTTTTTAATGTCCACAGAGATACTGCCATCTCAGCCATCTTCTGTCCCCAGAGTCTGACCCTGGGCCATGCCCTTGTTGCAGGAGGGGAGCCCCGCTGATGGGAGCTCAGCATGGAGAAGACATTTGAGCTGAAACTCTTCTCCTGGGCGCTGTCGGTCTGCGCGTGCTGGGTGCTAGGAGCTGGGTGCTGGGAGCTGGGCCGGCCCTGTGCCCGGTTTCACCAGCTTTGGTCACTGAGAGGAACAGGTCAGGGACAGCAGTGGACGGGGCAGGGCTCCTGGCTTTGCTTCCCTGGGAGGGGACAGAATGTGACCAACTCCAAGGGTCCCAGGCTCTGTTTCTGGTTTCCTGCTCCTCATTCTCAGGCTGGGAGAGTCTCCCAGATCCTCAGCTCTTAGACGCATCCCAGTGACGATTCTTTAAAAAAAAAACACAAAAAAACAACTTAGAAATTTGCCATATTTCCTCTCTTTCTCCCCCCCTTCTTTGCTAAAATATTTTGAAGTAAATTACGGATATCACGACAGTTTCCCCCTAACTAGCTCACTGTGGATTTTTTCAAAGTCGTGTTTTTGTATACCTTTATTTCACATACAAGAATTTTACATAAGTCCTAAATAACATCTACCATTCCTGCTGTGTTCAAAGAGCTACCGTCGCCCGAGATATTTTTTGCGTTTGCTCCTCTCAGGCACCAGGAGGCGCTATTGAGTTCATGTTCTTTTAGCACGCAGGTGATGTGACTTGGAGCCCTGAATCCGGGGACAGGCCAGCTGGTGCTTGTGAACGGTGGAGTCCCATGCTCTTCCCCACCCCACCCCCGCACCCCCACCCCCACCCCCGGTCTGAGACCTGCGGTTTCCTTGCCCTCTCCCCTCCCCCCTCCTCTCCCTTTGGCTGAAGGTATTCCCTCCAGGGTCCTGCTCTAGGCAGGGGGCCTCCAGTCTCTGCAGATGTTTACTAGGCACTTGCTTGTGCCATTTAATTCACACTAAGCTTCAAATGACCGGTAATGACCTAATCTATGACCTTTCCCTGTAGTGTTTTCAGAAGCTTGGTGAGCAAAAAGGTTTTTAAACCGCTGCTGGTAAACTTCTAACAGGAGCCTGTGCGTCCCCCTCCAACGGGGAATGGAGTAGAAAGATTCCTGGCCTGAGAAACAGGAGACCTGGGTGCCAGATCTTGCCTTGTTATTCCATACCTGCGGCACTTGGAGCTACTCACGTAACTCCCTGCACATGTGTTCCTCATTTTTTACTGTTGTGTCGTAGGTGGGGAGTCCGCGTGAGGGTGAGGGGAGCTCACCAGGTGCAAAGTGGGTAACAGTGAGCAGCACATACAACACCCCCCACCTCATTCTTGCACATGGGGAGGGAGGCAGTGCCTCAGGCCCCCTCGGTGGATGCCAGGTCCTTTAGTTCTGGACAAGGGCTAACAGCCCCTTCTGGTATTTCTGATCTGGGGCCTCGTGCTGGCTGTTTGTCCACCTCGTCTGTCCCTAAGAGAGATATGTATGAACAAGCTTTTCTCACGACCCTGCTGAAAGAGGGTCCCAGGCTAATGCACCCCCCTGTAGCAGTCTGGGGGGCTGTCTTTCTCAGTTTCTACCCTCAGGAGCCCATTATACTGTTAGGAGTAAGGGCAGGGGGGCTCGTGAGCAAGCCACTGGGCACTTGGAAGATGCTGGGTCCCAACACCTGACAGTGCAGCCCAAGGGTCCTCCTTGGCTTCTGGGCAGCAGCCTGGAAAATGCACCTGAAAACGCCTCTTACTGCCTTGTCCCCGAGGCCAGTCCCAGGGACCAAGGGGCTGGGGCACAGGACTTGGAGTTGAGCCCCGCTCTGCCCCCTCAGGGGCTGTGTGTTGAGCACACTCTCTGGGCCCTGGTTCCTCAGCTGTAACTGGGCACTGAGAATACCAGGCCCTCCAGCTCCCTGGTTGCCTCTGAGGCTCAAATTGAAAGACCAGTTGTGCCTTCTTTGGAGATTGTGTGTCTGTGAAGAGCAGAAATGCAACCAAATCTGCTCGATCGAGGCCAGCAGGAAATTACCCTGGGAGCCAAGGGCAGGAGGACTGCCCGGGTCAGCGGTCACCAGCAGTCATGGCCCATCTCCCACAGCCACACTGGCCCCCCATCTGAGGCCTGGAGGGTTCTCTGCCTCTCTCATTTCCCTCTAGCACCTGCCGCCTCCTCTCAAATAGCAGCTTTCCCTGGAAGAACTTGGTATCTGCTCCCCAATGTACACTTGTGTAAGGTTCAGGGTTGCCAGGGCCAGTCCTGGTCCCCTCTGAGTGCAGTTATCAGCTGGGCTCAAGAGGCGGGCATGCATGGGCAGCTTGTCCATTCAACTGGAGGGGGGCTGGTGATGAGAAGGAAGGGTTAGGCATATATCACCCACGTGTGAAGGTGCTTTCTTTTTTTTTTTTTTTTTTTTTTGTATTTTTCTGAAGTGGAAACGGGGAGGCAAGTCAGACAGACTCCCGCATGTGCCCAACCGGGATCCACCCGGCATGCCCACCAGGGGGCGATGCTCTGCCCATCCAGGGCATCGCTCTGCCGCAATCAGAGCCATTCTAGCGCCTGAGGCAGAGGCCACAGAGCCATCCTCAGCACCCGGGCCAACTTTGCTCCAATGGAGCTTTGGCTGTGGGAGGGGAAAAGAGAGACAAGAGAGGAAGGAGAGGGGGAGGGGTGGAGAAGCAGATGGGCGCTTCTCCTGTGTGTCCTGGCCGAGAAACGAACCTGGGACTCCCGCACACCAGGCTGATGCTCTACCACTGAGCTAACCGGCCAGGGCTGAAGGTGCTTTCAATTTCAAAGAGCAGGGCTTGGACCCAAGACCATTACCCAACAGAATCCATATCTTACACACACACTGTGCTGTTTGTCCCTGATATGCCTGTAAGTTATCACTAGACCTTTATATGTAGTTCCTCATCAATGCCTCCATTTACCAATATGGAAAGCGGGAGGAGGATGCAAGAGGGGAATGGATAATATTTATAGATGTCTAAGGTCCCCTGAGCACAGGCCCGGCCATCCTCGCAGTGGCCACTGGAGGGCAGCACCTTCTCTACAAACACAGCCAGTAAGCTCAGCTCTCTGACCAGTCCTCTGCAAAGTTTCTCTGCTTTGGTGAGGTTTCCACAAAGTGGCACCAACACAGAAGGCCCTTTGGAACATTTCTGGCACTGGTGAGAGGAACACCCACCGAGCAGCAGATGGGCTGTTTCTAAGAGATGTTTTGTTTCTCGCGCTTTTTCTCAAGCACCGTGCAGTCAAAGGGTTGGGGCACAGAAATTCCAGGGCCTACTGAGGGCCCACCCCGCTGCTGGCCTGAGAGACAGAGGCTCTTGGGGGGACCCTGGCCAGGTGGCTCTCTCCTCGCCGGTTCCGTGAATTGGCTTTTGTGGCTGTTGAAAGGGCAGAGAGATTCCTTCTGCTCTGAGGATGTGCCCTCTGACCTTGGTGGCTCCTGGGAGAAACCTGGAAAACAACACCTCAGAAATTGTGAGAAAATTGTTCACAAGAACAATCTGAGGGAAATAATATTAGCCCCAAAATAATATCACCTAGCGTCTTCCCCCCTCCCTTGAATGTTTTTATTGGTTTAAGTTTGTTTGTAAATTCATCCAAATTCCTACTTGACTCTGTATGGCTTGTCATGGTAGAAAGCTGAAATCACAAGTTAACGGTAAACAATAACACAAAAAGTAATAACTGTACTTCTCCATAAGAAAAAAATATAAAAATGTCCATTGGTGATTGGAAATTTTCATTTTTCAGCCTTTCGCTAAAATCAAAATTACTTCATTTTTTTTATTTTGTATTTAGATCTCTGTTTCCTTAGGCTGAACATCTTTCCACCAAGGACATAAGGACGATTATTTATGTATATATAGTGATATAGTATAGTAATTACACACACATACAAACACACATACACACACACACACACAGTTTAGGAGTTCCTTGTGGCTCTCCTTGTCCTGAGGGTAAACCCCACCAGGTATGATAAATAAATATACTGTGTTTCAAATAACTGCCTGACCTGTGGTGGCGCAGTGGATAAAGTGTTGACCTGGAAATGCTGAGGCCGCCGGTTCAAAACCATGGGCTTGCCTGGTCAAGGCACATATGGGAGTTGATGCTTCCAGCTCCTCCCCCCTTCTCTCTCTGTCTCTCCCTCTCCTCTCTAAAGATGAATTAAAAAAAAATAAAAAATAAAAAATAAATAACTTGGAGAAATTCTTCTGCTTCTGTGCTACTGACTCAATGTACAGTTGTTCTTTGATTGTTTTACTGTGTTTTTATATTTTAAGTTAAAAGTCTTAGAGGCTTTAAATAATCTTTTACATTTAATTTGGTTTTATCATTATGGAAAATCCAATACTCCCAGGTCTAAACTACCAACCAGGATGAAGCCAAAAAAGGTCCGTCTCCTGACCTGTCCCCCAGCCAGTCCTTCCCCTGCCTCTTCTGGTTCCTTACTCCTTTGTTTTCAAGCACATGCAGGCATGTGCAATCCTGTTGGTTTACCTGTTTATGGCATCTGTCCCCAGAGGAACAGAAGCTCCTTGGCTGTATTGTTCACTGCTTCACCTCCTGTTCGTCATAGACGCTCGTTCATTGTTGAAAGAATTGGTCTTATTATGTCATTACCATGCAATAGCTGTCCATCACCCACACGGGAGACAATCCAAACCTCTTTAGTGGCACCGAAGGTACCAGGTGCCTGACCTCCCACCCTGCTACACCTCCCTCTCCCTGCTGGCTTCCCCCCACACACACACACCCAATCACTCTCACTTTGCCTTAGTGCTCCCCGGCCTGCAGCCCGCGGCCCTCCCACGCTTGGCTCACTGGGTGAAGTCCTTTGCAGCCTTCTAAACGTAGGCTGAGCACCAGCCAATCTGTGGAGGCTTTACACAGTTGTGCCCCCCATCGTAGGGCACCCCAGTGCTTAGTCCCACATCTGGCACATAGAAGGTGCTTTACAAAGCTTGTTGAATAAATGAACAGGAAGACTTTTTCACTTAAAAGAACTTGGCTACAAAAGACTTGGGTTCAAATCCTGGCTTGATTGTCTACTACCTGGGAGGTCACCTGGTCCCTGTGTAAACTGGGGAGGGTGCAGCCTCGCTGAGGATGTGGTGAGTGACAGCAGACACAGGAATTCAGGGGAAGGGGGGGCGCAAGCAGAGGGGGTGGAGGCTAAAAAGTGGGGAAGGGACCTCAATGAGGATGCCCATACCTGACCGATGACTGTAGGAGATGACCCTGCACCAATATAAACAGCAGTTAACTGCAGACCAAGGGCTACTTGGAGACAAGAGATCTTGGAGTATATTAGCCATGAGGAGACACTGGCCTGGGTTACTTAGATGCATGTATGCAGGATTCTTGGAGGAGGAATGCCTCCAAGAACCAGATGTCCTTTATGATTGATAAGCTCTGGGACTCTGACTCTTCTTGTGTCCTTGTTCACGAAAGAAACAGTAGACGTGCAGAGTTGGGGATGAAACGGATGGGGGGAAAGGCTTGTGTAACTTTCTAGTTTTATCTGCTGAGCTATGGCTTTTGGAACTCAATAAATATGCAGTGGCGCAGTTTCTCGAGGCTGAATCCACCTGAGTTTCAGCCCTCTGCCCAGTTATTTGAATCTGTGTCTTTTGCCTCAAGAGTCCAAACCATAAAGAAATTCATAATAGATAACAACAATGGCCACTCCACTGGGCACATCTCAACCTTGTCTTATTTCATCAAACTGCAGTTCTAAACGGCAGTGCTAGCCAAATAAGTTTGTAAAAATAAGATTTTTGTTTGCTTGCTTAGAGTTTGCATTGGGGGCTGGGCAGCGCCAGGTATATGTGGGCTGTGAAATTGCAAATTATCTTCCTGCTTGGGAAGGGCCTTTGTTTTGCTAATGTTTGCTAGAGGAGAGGTTTTTGCCCTAGAAAGTTTTGAAAAGAGGGAGAAGGAGAGGCAGAGAGAGAAGCCATGTTGGCAAGGAAAGAGAAGGAAGCCATGTTTGTGGCGAGGAGCAGCAGGAGGGGAGAGAAGGCAGAATGCTGAGGAAGGCGCCATGAAGGCAGGGAAAGAGAAGGTGTGCAGATGGGGAGCCAGAGGTGAGGGCCTTTGTAAGCTCCGCTGAGACTGGTGAGGCCTTTGATTCCAGGAGGAACTGGAGAAGATTCTCCTGGTTGTGGAAACAGAATGTGTCCGTGGCTTTGGGAGCCCTGAGTGAGAGGGAAATGTTTCCCCTGCCTGTTTGCTCATCGGTCGGTGCGAGACTTTAATAAAGGGATGGCCCACCATTTTTTGGCTGCACTGTTTCTTTACCGTCTGCCCGAATCCAGTGAGAACCTGCCTGTGCATGGCCACGACGGCTGCAACGACTGGCCATACAGGCAGCTTACTTTATTATCCCACATGACAAGTAAGTGGTAGAACTACCCCTGGAACCTGGGTCTAGTGACGACAAGGCCAGACACCATTCCACTCACCAAGGACAAACCCTCTATGCTCCCTCCGCCTCTCCCTGGAGCCACACCTCCCTGCTTTTCCTTAGTACTCACAGGTGCTCCAAACCTCCCCAGCGCACATTCCCAAGTAAGAATCTCTTCTCCCTGTCCTTAATCATGGTCCCAGAAACCCCTCCCAGCCTGGTCTCTACCCCCTCACCCGGGTCCCAGGGGTAGGGCACGGAAGGGGCATGTGAAGTGTGTTAACCCTTTGAGCAGCACGAACGTTCATGTACGTCCTTATGCCTCCTGACCGTCCAGAGTACGACTGTACATATGTAAGGCAACATTTAAAAAAGGCAAATGTATGTTCCTCTTGTTTCCATAGATTGGTTATCAAAGAAACATGATTTTAAGTTAATAAAACTGAAACTGGAACTAATTTTATTTTTTGAAAAGAAGCTTACTCCCAGGGTCAGTGAGCATGAAAAAAACCCTCACTACTCAAAGGGTTGAAGGAAGAGTGTCAGGCAAATGAGTCTGTAAAACTTGTGGGTTTTTTCTTAGTTTGTTCACTTTTAATGTTAAAAATGGCGCTGGGCAGGCACCTGTGTGTGTGTGTGTGTGTGTGCGCGCGCGCGCGCGTGCGCGCGCCGGCGCCCGCGCGCTTGCCCTCAGAGCAGGGCAGCTGATTGCAAATTGTAGATTACCTTCCTGCTTAGGAAGGGCCATTGTTATGCTAATGTTGCTGGAGGAGGGGTTTCACACCAAAACATTTTAAAAAGAGAAGGAGGAGAAGGAAGAAGAAGCCAAGATGGCAGAGTGAGAGCAAAGAGGATACAGAGTGCTGAAGGAAGCTGAGATGGCAGGGTGCTGAAGGAGAAGCCAGTTTGTGCAGAGAGGAGAAGGGAGAAGGTGTGCAGATGGGGAACCAGAGGTAACTGAGACTGGTGGGGCCTTTGATTCTAGGAAAACCCGGATGTGTCAGTAGCTTTGTGAGCTCTGAGTGAAAGGGAAGTGTTTTCCCTCTGTGTGTGTTTTACTTGCCTGCTGGTGTGAAGCTAGAATAAAGGAATGGGCCACCATTTTTTAGCTCCACTGTTTCTTTACCGTCTGTCCGAATCTAATGGGAACCTGCATGTGAATGGCCATGATGGCAGCGGCTACTGACCATACAAAGAGAAAAGAGACATTTTCAGATGATAAATCTCCCAAGTAATTTATTACATCTAAATGCTACAGGGAAGTCCGGGCTGTTTTAGAATGCAGGAAGATCAACATGCATGATTGTGACAGGGGGCTAGCCAGCCCCTAACTTCTCCATTCCAATCGGTTTCCATTGGCCATGTCTCGTTCACATCCCTCCTCATACATTTCAGCTATCTCCCATCCTTTTTATGGATAATGGTTTCCACTGTTTTAGTCAGATATTCAACAGGTGCCTTGCGAGGAGCAGTGCGATCCAGATGAATGGAGGAGTCCTTGGAGCTGGAGCTGGGCAGGGCGTGGGCTGGGGGCGGGCTGCCCCTTCCTGTCCTTGCTCCCGCGGCATGCTCGTTAATTCTGGCTTTTTCTCTTCGCGTTCTCCTGTTCGATATACTCTCTAATGTAATTGAGTTTGCTGTTAATCTTGCCTAGAAAATTCTGGAGCTCAAAGCCCAGATCAGATCCTGTAAAAAAGAAGAGTTACTTAGAAAGAGGTCAAAACCTCGGAGGTCCCCATGAAAACAGAGACCATTGGAGAGCCAGATGCCACGCCCCACTTGTGTGGGGGGGATCAGGGGCGGCGTGTGTGAGTCCCCAGAATGCCCAAGTGCCCATCCGGTTGGCTTCAAGCGTCTTCCTGTGTCTGAATTTAAGCTGCCAGCTGGCAAAACCCAAGGGGTGACACATCAACGGAGGTTCTACTCCTGTACCTTAGTTTCCCGTGTGATGGTACTCAGTCACCATTCCTTACCTCAGAGTCCATAGGTGTTTCCTAATGAACAAGTGACAAGAGGTCTGTGTTTGACCGCTGTCTTGTTTTTGTAACTGATTCTCAGGTTGTTCCTCCCTGATGGGTTGGTTATATTCTAAAACTATAAGCTCTAGAATGATGGGTGACTGCATGCATCACCTGGCCGAGCTTTAATGGACACAGCCGCTGGTACATAGAAGTCTGGGCCTGAGGGCAAGTGCAAGGGGGTGATGCTGAGTTCTCCATTCTCTTATCAGCAAAGGTAGACCCTCACTCAGATCTCTGGGTAAGGGGGAAGAAGCCCTCTTACTATCTACGGGGAGTCACAGTAATAACCCTAAACAGTGAGACTCAGAAGCGCCACAGTGGACCTACGGGCAAACAGCAACATGGAGCATTGTGGTCTTAAGAGGCACCAGGCATCCGGAACATCTGAGCTCCTTCGTGTGGGGAAATTGGAGTGACACCCTACCCCCACCCTCCTGCCATGTAGAAGAAGCATTTGAGAGATGGCATATGGTAAACTGTACAATCTGTGCTGGTGGCAGGAACAGTGTAAAATTTTATTTGGGAAAAACAGGGGAACATAGCAAAATTAGAACAAGGGGACAGAGCGAGTCTAAGCTGCCTGCTAGCAGCTGGACTCGTTTAGGAAATTGTTACACTTTGGGAAAAGGAATCGTTACTGTTAATACGGTATACAGTACAACATGGGGAAATGATCGTTCTAGCTGGTGGTGTTTTTCTCTCTCACAGTGTTGTACTGGAGGAGCAGACTGATGCAAGGAAATATAACAAATGACCCAGGGAGGAAAGATGGGGAGAAAAGCTCAATGGGCCTTTATTTTGTGTGTGTGTGTGGGGGGGATGTATGTAGAGTTTTAAATCTTGAAAAAGACTTATAAAGGTGGGGTATTATTGATTGGAGACCCAATTTCACTGTGTTAGAGGATGTAAAGGTGTCAGGAATGGCAAATAGAAATAGATTATAGGCCCTGACCAGTTGGCTGTGTGGATAGAGCGTCCACCCAGCATATGGACGTCCTGGGTTTAATTCCCCGTCAGAGCACACAGAAGAAATGACCATCTGCTTCTCTCCCCCTCCCACTCTCTCCTCTCTCCCTCTTCCCCTCCCACAGCCAGTGGCTTGGTTGGTCTGAGCATCAGCCTCAGGCACTAAAAATATCTCGGTTGATTCGAGCATTGGCCCCAGGAGGGAGTTGTCAGATGGATCCCGATCAGGGTGCATGTGGGAGTCTGTCTCACTACCTCCCCTCCTCTCATTTAGAAAAAAAGAAACACATTGTAAAAAACAGAGAAGCAGACAAAAAATAAAGATGAAAGAATCGAATATTTATATTCTTACAACCAGAGAAATGAGGTGAGCCAAGAACACAGCTGGAGCCCGACTCAATGAATTAGCGATTCCAGGGGAAATTTGAACACCTATACTTACACCTAGTGCCCTGGTATCAGGACTTGATTCCCAAGAAAAATGTGGTCAATCCTACCTTGTGGGAATACATAGGAGGAGCTGATTTGCAGTTGGGCTACAGAACAAGATAAAGGTGAATGGGAAATAATTTGAGTTGGGTTCAATAACATTAACTTGAGGGTACACTCTTAGGGAAGTGACTGGATATTGCTGACATCTTGCTTCTCCTGTCTTTGGCCAGGAACAGGTAAACCATAAATCATATAGTCACCAACCCTCACTGACTCCTCTGTTCTACTCTCTGGTAGCACTGCCTAGACTGGGAATGTGAGGCATCCCCTTTGCCCTGCCCTCTGTGGATTGGTCCATCAGAGCCTTCTGCTGCTTAGATGATTCTCCTTTCATTTCTTGCCAGAAGAGATAGGTCCACCAGAGAAGGAAGGAAACAGAGTCAACAAATTGCAAACAGTAAATAAGAATTGGTCTTACGGTGTTTAGGATGATACATGAAGTTGGCTTCCACCACTCTGTGGTTCAGGGGCTGGGTAGTGCGGTAGTTATCTTGCATGGTCCTGTTCTGGTAACCCAATAAGGAATTCTCTACCTTCCAAATCTGTAGGCAACATGAAGTAAATTATGGAGAAGAGACACTGGATGATTTTTAAAAGTTTAGTGAGAAATTGAACTAAATCTTGGATTTATGTAACTCTGATCTAGCAATTGTGAGATCTCAAGCCCAGAGGAGGTTATATGTATATGGCAGGCATAGGATAGTCATCCATTTATTCTTCAAAAAATATCTCTTTTAATCTTTTTCTATGAGTATTTGGTCAACAATAGAAAGGAGATAAAGAAGTAAACAGGGACATATCAAGTAGCAAGCTTAATTTTTATTTTTCTGAAAATAGCTGTATTTTGTCTACCTCCTTGAAAGCCATTTTCACTGCATGTATAATTCTAGATCAGTTATTCATTTCTCTTGGTGCCTTGAAAATAAGATTTCACGGCTTTCTGACTTTTACTAATGCTATATCAAATCAACTCTCAGAATAGTAGAACTCTTTTAGTGATAATGTTTTTCCTCTCTGCTGATTTTTTAATTTTTCCTTAGTTTTTGATTTTGTGTGTGTGTGTGTGTGTGTGTGTGTGTGGTTTCACTGTGATGTTTAATGTGGTTTTTTAAAATTTATGTTGACTCACTGAGCTTGCTGAATATATAATTTGGTGTCTTTCAACTCTTCTGAAACTTGGTCAGCAAATATTTCTCAAATTGTAGCTCTTCTCTGTGCTACCTCTCTTCTAGAAATTCAACCAGATATTTGTTACATCTTTCCACTATATTCTGTCTCTTTACTTCTGTTTCATATTTCCATCTCTTTTTCTCTTTGTTCTTCATTTTAGATAACTTCCTCAGCTCTGTCTTCCAGTTTACTAATTCCTTCTAGAACTGTGTCTAAGATGCTATTAAATCCATTCATTGTGTTGTCAATGTAAGTAACTATCTTTCCATGTCTAGAAATTCTATTTGGGGGCTTTATTTTTTCAAGTCTTTTTTCTACTTGGTCACTTTTATACTTTTTGTTCTTTTCTCATATTTAAAACTTTTATTAAATACACTAAATATGTTTATACATATTATGCATTTTTACACATAAAAATTCTTATTTTATATTAATTGTTTGATCATTTCATTATCTGAAATCTTCATAGGTCTGCTTCTCTGTTGACACTCACTCATAGTGTCTTTTTTCCTTGTGTATTTTGGGGTGTTTTTTTTAGCTCATTTCAGGTTACTTTGTAGAAATTCTTTGATACATGGATTTAAGGTGCACTTTTCCAGAGATAATTTACATTTGCTTCTGTTATATTTCAGGGGCGCTTCCAACCTGGTTGGCAACATTTTTGTGTGTGGATATCCCTGAAATATGGGACTTCCCACTTTCTCCTCAAGTAGGGAAAAGTTTAAGCAAAATAAATATTTTTTGCCCTGGCCAGTTGGCTCAGTGGTAGAGCGTCGGCCTGGCGTGCAGGAGTCCTAGGTTCAACTCCTGGTCAGGGCACACAGGAGAAGTGCCCATCTGCTTCTCCACCCCTCCCCCGCTCCTTCCTCTCTGTCTCTCTCTTCCCCTCCCGCAGCCAAGGCTCCATTGGAGCAAAGTTTGCCTGGGCGTTTGAGGATGGCTCCATGGCCTCTGCCTCAGGCGCTAGAATGGCTCTGGTCACAGCAGAGCAGCGCCCCAGATGGGCAGAGCATCGCCCCCTGGTGGGCATGCCGGGTGGATCCCGGTCAGGCGCATGCGGGAGTCTGTCTGCCTCCCTGTTTCCAACTTCAGAAAAATAAAAAATAAATAAAAAACAAAAGAAATATTTATTTTCCTGAGGAAGAATATCAGCCGAAGAAAATGTCAACTTTGCTTTAAAACTTCAGTACCATTGGCCTCTATTTAAGTCAACTAATGTGTTTGTGCCTATTCTATGCTGGGGGACAAAAGATGACTGATACGCTCTTCTCCCCAAGAGGCAACAGGTATTTCAGGATGGTAAAGACCTAAAATGTGCCTGACCTGTGGTGACACAGTGGATAAAGTGTCGACCTGGAACGCTGAGGTTGCCGGTTTGAAACCCTGCTCTTGTCTGATCAAGGCACATATGAGAGTTGATGCTTCCTGTTCCTCCCCCCTTTCCCCTTTCTCTCTCTCTCTCTCTCTCTCTCTCACACACACACACACACACACACACACACACACATACACTCTTACTCTCTCTCTCCTCTCCAAAATGAAAAAAAAAAAAAAAAGACCTAAAATGTGAAGCTCTCCTTCTTGCCTAAAGCCACGGATGAAGTTAGAATGAGGACGTTCCATGAGGGCAGGGATTTTGTATCTCAAGGGCCTAGAATGGCACCTCTGAGAGCAGCACTCAGTAGATATTTGCCTTCACTAAGCAACTCTCCCCCCGCTGACCTAGGTCGGGCTCCTGTACCTCTCGCTCGCTGCACCGGCTCTGGTTCCTTGGATTCCGAGGTGCCTGTTTGCCCACCTCTGCCACAGCACGGGTAAGATCACCGCGGCAGCACAGGTGAGGCATGGCAGCCCTGTCCGAGGAAGACACTGGAGGAGCCCAGGTGCTAGCATTACGTGAGATTTGGGGGAGCACCGTTGCTAACCAAGTCAGCCAGAAGGGGAGGCTTCAGGGGAGCAATGCCACCACGCGTTACCTGTGCCCGGGAGAGCCGGACCGAATCTACCAGCACGAACCACTGGACATTCTCCGTGCACGGGGGTGTGGTGAGCGAGCCGCGGTAGCTGTAGTAGTAGCGGAGGTCCTCGGGCAGCATTGTCCGAATGTCAAGGCCACTCAGCACTGTGCTCTGTTCTGAGAGACGGGACAACAGATGAAGACATGTGAGGGCGGCTGCTGCACCGTAGGACAGCTCGGGCTCAGACCTCACCACCTTCGCATCCCCTGATTTAATTAGAGGAACACAGAAGCTGGTGATTGGGAAACCTTTCCCGGTTCTCGGCTTCCTGGAAGGGGTGAAGGGCAAAGATGCTGGGGAGAGACCCTCTCAGCTGCCTCCTCCTGGCGGAGGGGCCGCGGCTGGGATCCAGTCCTATAAGCCCCTTTGTCATCTGTAACAAGGGAACAATCAGCTTAGGGGGATAAGGTGCTGGCATGGATGATGAGTATAACCCTATCATCGTTGTCACTGTTAGCCCGAGGATGCGCCTTTGAAAAGGTTAATCTCGTTGAAAGAAATTAACTGTGACCCCCAGTGGCTTCCACGTAAGTACCCTCAAAAAAGGAACAAAATCCAGGCCTGACCTGTGGTGGCGCAGTGGGATAAAGTGTCAACCTGGAATACTGAGGTTGCCAGTTCGAAACCCTGGGCTTGCCTGGTCAAGGCACATATGGGAGTTGATGCTTCCTGCTCCTCCCCCTTCTCTCTCTCTCTCTCTCTCTCTCCTCTCTCTCTAAAAAAAATAATAAATTAAAAAAAAAAAGGAACAAAATCCTTGTTTTGGGCTCATGGAGAAGTGGGTGGACAGAGATCAGAAAGGCCAAATCAGATCCAAGCAGGGTCCTGAGCTCTTCCTGCCACGCCCACTGGGAGCCAAGCTAGGGTTAGGGGGGAGGGAGAAGTTGTCTGAAACTCCCACAGCTCCCACACCTGCTTCTAGAGAGTTCCCCTGTTGTTCACGTCAGCCTGAGTTTAGCGTGAGACTATCAAAACAACATGGAGTGGAGGTGAATTTTGCATCACTTTGCCTGAGCACTTTCAGGTATTTTTTTTAATGGCATAGAGCAAGGGTTCCCAAACTACAGCCCATAGGCTGCATGCGGCCCCCTGAGGCCGTTTATCCGGCCCCCACTGCACTTCCGGAAGGGGCACCTCTTTCATTGGTGGTCAGTGAGAGGAGCACATTGACCATCTCATTAGCCAAAGGCAGGCTCATAGTTCCCATTGAAATACTGGTCAGTTTGTTGATTTAAATTTACTTGTTCTTTATTTTAAATATTGTATTTGTTCCCGTTTTGATTTTTTACTTTAAAATAAGATATGTTCAGTGTACATAGGGATTTGTTCATAGTTTTTTTTATAGTCCGGCCCTCCAACGGTCTGAGGGACAGTGAACTGACCCCCTGTGTAAAAAGTTTGGGGACCCCCTGGCATAGAGGATGCAGCTTTGAAGCATACACAAACAGGCTTGTTTATCCAAAGCTGTGAAGTCTAGTAGTACATAATCCCATGACTTAGCAAAAGATTTCTGGTTGTTACCGGAAAGATTTCAAGATATAACTTTCTAAAGGGCTCTGTTGAGTAATTTAGTTTTAAAACTCCAATATTTTTAAGTGAGTCAAGAATTCCAGAGCCATGGTGCAGCCACTGTGGAAAACAATATGGCAGTTCCTTAAAAAATTAAACATAGAATTACTGTATAACCCGTGATCCAATGACCGGTATATACGCAGAAGCATTGAAAGCAGAGAGGTAAATAGGACCGGCTCTTGGTTTGGATGTGGGGAGTAATGAAAAAATAAAAATCAAGAATGACTCCAGGATTTGGGGCTTAAACAATGGAACAGATGATGACGTTCTTTGCTAAGATGAGAAAGTCAGTTTAGAAACAAGCCTGGAAACAGACAGGGGCACAGACTCGTGTTGTGGCTACGCTGAGTTTTAGATCTACATAGCAATACCAAGTAAACAGTTGGATAAAGGAAGCGGAGTTCAGAGAGAGGCCAGTGTTGTGGGCAGTACTGATCAGAAGCAGAATTTATTGAATTGGAGAAAGAAACATGTCAGAGTCAGTCGATAGAAACAGATTATCTGTGGTCAGTGTATTCAAAGAAACTCCTCTGTTTTGCCACAGGCCTGAGGTTTCTCCTGCTGACTTTGTTCATGGTCAGTAAGTCAGACTGACTAGTCTTGCATCCACTTTGCTTTAACTGGCCTGCCAGATCCTGTCACTGAGTGGGGGACCAGGTATAGATATTTGCTGTCCACAGCCTAGAGGTGGCAATGGCAATTCGGGCCATAGGACTGGATGAGGTGGAGAGGAAGGACAGAGTTGGGCACCCTCCAACGTGGGAGCAGGCATCAGAAAAACAGAGCAGAGCTGGGGGTAGGGCCCAAATGAGAGCCATGTGTGATGGATCATTGTTTTAAAGTCAATTAAGAGACGAGGAGAAGATCCTGGCTGGTTGGCTTAGGGTCCGGCCCTAAGAAGTCCTTGGTTCAATCCCCCCTCAGGGAACACATGAGAAGCAACCATTGCTTCTCTCCCCCCCTTCTCTCTCTCTTCCTTTCTCACAGCCAGTGGCTCGGTTGATTTGATCATCAGCCCCAGATGGAGGATGCTGAGTGAATCGGTATGCATGTGAGACTCTGTCTCTCTATCTCCCCTCCTCTCTCACTTTAAAAAAAAGAAAGACGGCCTGGCGCGCGGGGGGCCCGGGTTCGATTCCCGGCCAGGGCACATAGGAGAAGCGCCCATTTGCTTCTCCACCCCCCCCTCCTTCCTCTCTGTCTCTCTCTTCCCCTCCCGCAGCCAAGGCTCCATTGGAGCAAAGATGGCCCGGGCGCTGGGGATGGCTCCTTGGCCTCTGCCCCAGGCGCTAGAGTGGCTCTGGTTGTGGCAGAGCAACGCCCCCTGGTGGGCAGAGCATCGCCCCTGGTGGGCGTGCGGGGTGAATCCCAGTCGGGCGCATGCGGGAGTCTGTCTGACTGTCTCTCCCCATTTCCAGCTTCAGAAAAATACAAAAAGAAAAAGAAAAAGAAAGAGGCCCTGGCTGGTTGGCTCAGTGGTAGAGCGTCAGCCTGGCGTGCAGGAGTCCCGGGTTCAATTACCGGCCAGGGCACACAGGAGAAGCGCCCATCTACTTCTCTACCCCTCCCCCTCTCCTTCCTCTCTGTCTCTCTCTTCTCCTCCCGCAGCCAAGGCTCCACTGGAGCAAAGATGGCCCGGGCGCTGAGGATGGCTCTGTGGCCTCTGCCTCAGGCGCTAGAATGGCTCTGATTGCGGCAGAGCGACACCCCAAATGGGCATAGCATCACCCCCTGGTGGGCATGCTGGGTGGATCCCAGTCAGGCACATGCGGGAGTCTGTCTGACTGCCTCCCCGGTTCCAGCTTTAGAAAAATACCAAAAAAAAGAAAAGAAAGAGGAGGACAAAACTGGCCAGTAGATCTGACAACAGTGATGACCTTGAAGGCTCTGTGGAGTGGTGGGTAAGAAAAGAGAGCAGGGTTGCTAGACAACTCTTCCAAGGGGAGTGGAATATGGTTTGGAAGCTGAGGGAATGGTGGAGTCAAGAGAGACTTTTGTTTGTGTTTTGAGGTGGGAGGTATTGGAGTGGAATTGTGTGCTCAGCGGAATGACTCGATGAAGGGTAAAGAAACAGGGATGCCGGTGAGAGAGGAGAGGGGCCACTGTGGTAGGGCTTATCCGCCACCCTCCCCATCAGCGCCATCCTTTGCTGGACCCCCCTGTCCCCACTTCACACTCATCCCTCTTCCCTCCGGCCGCTGTGGGTGTTCCTTACCTGCATTCCTGACATTTTTCAAGTGAGAAAGGAACTTGTTGTAATATGTGTTTTCAAAGTAGTCGTTGACCTGCAAGAGAAATGCAGAGCAGTAACTTGGTAACCTGCAGCAGGAAGAGACTGTGGCACCCTCTCCACGGAGCCAGCGTTGAGCGCTGGCTGGTTGGGCAGAGTCATGGGAACTGGGAGGAAGGGAGGCAGCTATCCACACACAACCCCCTCCCGTCGCCATTGTGTTGGGGGACAATCTGGTTGTCCTGATTGCCTGGGCTTACCACTCTCTTCCAGGGAGACAAGATCTGAAGCATTTTGGCAACTTTTGGAGACTGGTGATGCCCACAGGGAAAGGCCAAAAGTCACTGCTAAAATATCCCCAGTGACCTTATCAGGACTTAACCACTGCAGTTCAGCCCACTGCCAGGTCACATGTCTTCATTTTCAGTATGAGTGTTGACTTTTTTAAAAAGTCAGAACAGTAGCTTTTGGTGAAAAAGGTCTATTTTCAATGGTTCTTTTCAGTCCAGAGGTTGATCCAATTCTTCTCCCACTTTAAATTCAGATTGCTGGGACTCATGACTGCCATTGCTACTTGTTTTCTAAGTATATCATATTTTTTTTTGTTCCTCTGTTCCACCTTATGTGTTCAACACACGCTTTTAGTGTACTGCTGAACCATGCATGTTTTGTTATCTTCTGAGCGGTTGCCATGGTGATTACCATATACAACTTAACATAGTCAGGTTGATACTAACGTAATTCCAGTAAAATATAGCAACTTTGCTCTGATATAAGCTCTATTTCTTCACCATCTTTTGTCACCTATAATTACATCTACTTATAAACCCAGCAATACAGGGGCATTATTATTGCTTTAAGCCAGTGGTTCTCAAACTTTTTGGAGTTGGGGCGCATTTAAAATCCTACAAATATTTGTAGGTGCACTATATATAAATTTCTGAGAAATACGTTATAATAATTAAGTCAAATATTAAAGAAAAAAATAAAGTCCAAGTGTGCTTTTCTGGCAATTAAACGAAATAAATACAAAATTAAATTTATTCTGACATTAAAAAACATTTTTATGTTACATTTTTTGAGTTATGCTTTTTAGAATTCATAAGAAAGAAGGGTTAAAGAATAAAAAAGACAAAAAAGTTATCTTTATATATATATAGATACATTCTTAGTAAGATTTAGTAAATTCAGCAGGTCCTGGCGTGAATGTGTTGAGTTTTTTCATTCTTGTGTTCATGAGAAACATGAGCCTGATGTGTCCTAGAGATTTCTTCAATATTTGGGCATATATTTGAAAGGCAAACTCACATTTCCTCGTCAATACACTGAAGAATTCCTCTCTTTTTACTCTTAATTGTGTTGAGTGCAGAAAACCCCCACCATACATATCATCTTAACTTTACACCAAACAAAGGATAGAAGAAACTTGCCTCCAGTCTTTCCGGGGATATGGGGGGTAGTGTAAACAATCCAGCACCACAGCTTAACAGCCTTTTGCAACCTAATCAGGCAAGTGAGGTGGGAGGTTGTGCAGACTGTCAGCTTACAGCCAATTCCCCACACCTTTGTCCCCCAAAAATCTAAACTCTAAAACTTCTGTTGGGTTTTTTGGTCCCCAACAGGCACATATTTCTCTGGAATACCATAGGGCACAACTGGAAATCTTCTAGGGTGCACCAGTGCACCCTGGCGCACACTTTGAGAACCACTGCTTTAAGTTATCTTATAGGTTATGTTTTTTGTTTTTTTGAGACAAAAAAAAATAGTACACATAGATGGTCTGTTGAATTTACTCACTGATCCCATTCCTGGCTCTTTTCATTTCTCTCTGTGGATTCACGTTACTGTCTGGTCTCATTTCCTTTCAGCCGGAAGGATTTCCTTTAATATTTCTCATAAGGCAGGTTTGCTAGCAATGATCTTAGTTCTTGTTTACCTGGGCATGCCTCGTTTTTGAAAGGCAGTGTCCTTGGATATAAGCGTCCTGGTTGACAGCCATTCCACTGCCTAAAGATGACTTGTTTCGGTTGAGAAGTCAACCGTGGATTGTACTGTCAGTCTGTATATGTAACAAATTCTGTTTCTCTTGATGCTTCCAGCAGTGTTGGACTTATCTGGGTGTTTATCAGACTTGAGGTTTGTTGAGTTTCTTGGGCTGCTAAATTAATGTTTATTCATCAAATTTTGGAGAATTTTGGCCATTGTTTCTTCAACATTTTTTCTGCCCACTGTCTTTCTCTCTCTCCTTGCCTTCTGGGACTCCCCTTATGAAGGGGTGTGTGATCTTGGCCCCACGAGTCTCTAAGGCTATGTTTCTGTTTTTCTTCAATTGTTTTTTGCCTTGTTCTTCAAGTTGAATAATTTATTTGGTCTATCCTCAAATGCACTGATTCTTTCACTTACTACCCAAATCTGCTTTGAGCCCATGTCGTGAATTTTTTTCATTTTCTTTGTTACACTTTTCAGCTCTAGACTTCCCATTCTGTGTGTTGGTACAGCTTCTCTACTGAGAGTTCCCCTTTTGGATCATTGTCATCATATTTTCCTTTAATTCTTTGAACATAGTTTCTTTCAATCCTGGGAATAGATTTACAATAGTTGTTTAAAACAACGGTCTGCTGAATCACTCTGGGTCCACCCAGAGTCCGTTTCCGCTTTTTTTTCTCCTACAGATGGGTCACATTTTCCTATTTCTTTGCATGTCCAGCTTTTTAATTGAAAACTGGACATTTTAGATCATATATGGTAGCAAATATGAATTCTGATTTTTAAAAATGGTGCTGAGGGTTTTTGCGTGAGGGTCTGTGAGGTAACCTGCCTGGGCCATATCCGCAGGATACCTCCCCAGCAGGATGTAGCAGTTGATGTCTCTGCTCTACTCTTTATTTTTTTCTTAATACAACAGAAAGTTATTCTGTCACGGTTCTGGGGCTAGAAGTCTGAAACCACGGTGCCAACATGGCCATGCCCCCTCCTAAGGCTCCAGGGATGATCCTTCCTTGTTCTTCCAGCTTCTGGTCATCGTCAGCAGTCCTTGGTGCCCCTCCGCTAAAGGCTGCCTCACTCCGGTCTCCGCCTCCGTCGTCACACGGCCTTCTTCCCTCCAGATCCTCGTGTGTCCATCTCTGCTCAGTTCTTAGATACTGTTTTTATTTTTCAGCCTGCGCTCCCAGGGGCGGCCTAGGGTCAGCAGAGCCTTGTGGTCAGTCAGTGCTTTCTGCAGAGGTTATGCCCCAGTGCCTCGAGCCTCTGGGATTTGCACCGGGATGGATCTGGGTGAAGGTTGAGAAACCCATTTGGCGTCCAGCCAGTTCTCAAGTTGGCCTTGCCTTTCACTTCTCACCTCTTGGGAGGTTTATAATAGTTCCTCTGTGGCTCTCTCATTTCCAGGACCTCCGATAAACCTCTGATTGGCAGGCCCCCCGCCACTCATCCCAACTGGGCTGAACCCCAGCCTATCAGAGCTGCAAGTTTTCCATGTTTTCTGTCTTTTCAGTCAAGTTTGCTGTTCTTACTGACAGTACCCCCAACCCCGTACCGTGAGTTTTCCGGGTCCAAGTCTAGTCAGCCCCCATCCCCAGCAGCGAAGCGGCTGGTTTTCCTGTCCAGCTTCCCTGATAAACTACCTCACTGACCCAGGGCGTGGGGATGCTTGCCTTCGGTCCATTTCCAGAGCACGGACATAGTTGTTTGTGACAATTTTATCTAAGTTGTAATACTTGTTGGGGGCAAAGTGGGGATCAGATTCAGTGACTACTACTTGCTCTGGAGCCACAGGGCCCACCCTCCAGACTTCCTTAGAAACGCAGAGCTGTTGCCTTGGCCTGGCAGCTGGCAGGCTGCCCCTCACCCTCGGAGCAGTTGATGTCCAGTCGCCCCTTCTCTGATCCCGGCTCCTTTAAGTCAACGTGAACGTGTGCAAGCCCTAAGTTTCAGAACACAGAAGGCACATGGTGACTCTGAGCAAGGGCCAGGAAAAGGTCGATCTTCCATCGAGTCAGCACGTCCAGGGGTCGTGCGCGCAGGAACAGGAGAGGAGGGGCAGGAAGGAAGTCCCCCCCCCCATATACACTCAGCGCCTAGTGCGGACACCCGTCTGGAACTCCGCACGCGCAGTGTCGGCCTACCTCCACGAGGGCTGCGAGCACAGCCAGTCCGTCCGGCATGCCCTTGGCTACATCGAAGCTGCCGTATTTAGAATTGTAGTGAACAACGTGAATCTAGGGGGACAAACAAAGGTGAGTCAGTCCACACAGATGTTGAATGCTTAGGATTTTCAGGGAAGGAGGAAAATAAACGTTCTCCACCCGGGGCCTCAGACTGTCCCACACAAACAACTGCGACCTCCACCTCCATCTTGGCGATAGATCCATCAAGACCAGAAAGTTCTCCAAGAACGGGAAGAACATGAGTTGGGGCCTGGGAATATGGCAATTCAAGGTCATTTTTCTGACCCCACCTCCCTCCAGGTAGATAGATAAGCTGTCAGAGTCCAGAAGGATCGTGTGAGAGCCCTGGGTTCTCCTGAGGTCTCCATGGAGTGGACATGAGCCCCTTGCCCCAGGAGGCCACCACTGGTCATCCTAACAGCAGATCTGGGCAAGAAAGGAACCCAGAAAATCTAACACATAGACGTCCAACTAGAAGTAGAGAGGGCTCGCCCCTCTGTGTGGGCCGTAAAATCCTTCGTGCCTCGCTATGACTTCTGTGAGGGCGGGAACCCCACCTGAAGCCCTGGCACAGCTCCATGATCAATGCATCATTGTGAATGAATGAAAAGTAAACTCGACCTCTGGGTGACATGAATGTCACCACTGCACAAAGTCCTTGTGGCTGTTATAATGAGAAGAGGGACTGGGGTATGAGGGAAAGCAGACACAGCCAGGGTCCTCCTACCTCTATTGCATATCTGATCCCGTCGATGGTGTGCTCGGAGCCACTGATCTTGTAGGGCGTGCCACCCCAGTGAAAGTGCATCTCCACAGCGATGTACTCCGTGCCGTTGGTGGCCGTCATGCGCATGGTGGGGGGCAGGTAGATCTTCACTGGAAGAGCAGAGAAGGGGTGGCGAGTGGCTTAGGCAGGTGTGGATGGGTTGGGTCTCCTGATGAGACAACCTCCCCAGCCACCTGCCCAGTCCTAAGGCAAGACAGTACTACAGACTGGCTTAGAAGGCCGTGAGCAGGATCACCCATGGGAGGCGGTGACTGGCACACAGGGCAGGATGGGGATCAGGCACAGAGTAAGTGGGGCTGGGCAGGCATCTCTTCCAGGACACACACCTTCCCACCCAGACACAGAGGGTCAGGGGCAGGACCCCAAAGTGGCAGGGCTAGATTCTTGGCCCTAGGGAAGGAAGAGGCCCTGAAATAATGGCCAATGGGGGCCCTGGGCCAGGTACCATATTCCCCCATGCATTAGATGCTCCCATTTATAAGATGCCCCTTAACTTGGGGACCCAAAATTTGAACAAAATGCATTACATAAAGTTACTGAACTCAAGTTTTATTCATCATAAAATTCATACAACTCCTCATCCGCGTGTAAAAGCAGGAAATGCAAGTAAAAAATCTAAAACCACTGTGTACAACCACTGTGTAAGACGCACCCGGTTTTTAGACCCCAAATTTTTTGAAAGAAGGTTCATCTTATACATGGGGAGATATGGTAGCTCAGTTGGTTAGAGCATCATCTGGATACACCAAGGTTGCAGGTTTCATCCCCAGTCAGGGCACATACAAAAATCAACCAATGAATGCGTAAATCAGTGAAACAAAAAAAAAATGGATGGCTTTTCCTCTCTCTCTAAAATCAATTATTTATTTTTTAAGTGAGAAGAAGAAAGGCAGAGAGATAGACTCCTGCATGTACTCCAACTGGGATCCAGCAAGCCTCCTAATGGGTGATGCTCTGCCCATCTAGGGAATTGCTCGGCAACCAAGCTATTTTAGTGCCTGAGGTGAGGCCATAGAGCCATCTTCAGTGCCTGGGCCAACTTGTTCCAACAGAGCCATGGCTGCAGGAGGGGGAGAGAGAGATAGAAAGGAGAGGGTGAGGGGTGGAGAAGCAGATGGTCACTTCTCCTGTGTGCCCTGGCTGGGAATCGAACCCAGGACTTCCACACGCTGGCTGACTGCCACTGAGCCGACTGGCCAGGGCTAACATCAATTTTTTTTTTTAAGTTTCTAAAAAAAAGATATCTACACATATATGTATGTATGTATGTATGTATGTATGTATGGCCAATGGGTGTAGAAACCAGAATTTCACTCTCCACCTCTGGCCATTTTGGAACTTGCCTGTGGTGTTAGAATAGGAAGCAGGGTCTCTTGGACTATTTTGATTACTTTTACTACCCATTGAGCACTGTTTGTGAGGCCAAGTTAAGGTCATTATCTTTTCCCAGTTGTGGTTAAAATCCTCCTCCCAGAGAACTTTCTAGAAATAGTCCGACTAAGAGCCAGCTCCCCTCCACTAAGGCAGCAGCCCTGCAGGGCTTCAACACTCCTGTTTTATGGACAAGGAAACCAACCTGGAGGGAGGTGGAAAGACACTCAGAGTCATCCATCAGGGCAGAGCTGGGCCAGACCTGGGCCTGGACAAGTGTCACCATTACAGATGTCAACTTGTCTTCAGAAGACAGGAGACCAAATTCTGCAGTGAGTCAGGAAACACGCAGACCCTGGGCTTGGCCTTCAATCTGCCTGTGCTTATCCACGGGTGAGTTCCGGAGTTAGGCTCTTGCCAAGGGAAAATGACCTCTCTTCCCGCTTCCTCCTGCCTTGTGCCCTGCACACTTCCTGTCACAGGGTCACTCCGGTCACCCCAGCTGCACTTCTTCGTTTCGCTGGCTCAGGCCTTCGAGAAATCTCGATCTTTTGAAATGAACCAGGCGAAAGGAAGAATGGAGAGTGACACCAGAGAGTGACTAAGAAAAATGTCTGTGAGGATATAATTTAGGACTTGGAAAGAGACAGGCAGAGTCCGTCATGTTCACAAGGTCTTTAAAGCCATCAGAGATGGTTATAAACAAGTGAGTCTTCTAAAACAGCAATTGTTGGGTATTTGGTCCCTGTCCGATGCCCCTTCCTCCCTTCCAAGTTGTCTAAAGCATCGGGGAGCTGTGATTCAATTCACAATGTAATTTGCTGTAATGCAGAAATCAAATCCGGCCTCCAAGATTTTCACATGCCCTTGGACAGAATAGGTGCTTTGTATTCAGTGCTTAAAATGTAGCTGGCCTCAAAATCAATGCTCACATGGAAAAAAATGGAAAAGCCTTTATAGGGAGATAAGCAGATTCAGCTGTGCCAAGAGATTGACGAGCTGAGGACCGGCTGAAAGCTTCTTTTCTTTTTAGCAAGACAGACGGGAAGGGAGAGAGATGAGAAGCATCAACTTGTAGTTGTGTCACTTTAGTTGTTCATTGATTCAGGCCATAGCTTTCTAAGTGGACAGACAGCCAGCCTCACACGAGCAGTAACAGAGAACCTGTGACAATCTAATTTCCTGCAGACAGAATGTCTCAATTCTCAAGTTTGAGCGACAGGATCGCAGAGGCCCGATTGGAAAATGACAGTGATGCTGAGCTTGTCACTGCTTTTGAAAAGGTGAGGCCAAATCTCTGTTCCCCAAAAGTCAGCTTGCTGAGCCTTCCAGATCCTAAACATTGATTTAACTGCCAGAACCAGTTGCTCCCCCTTGTTTGTAACTAAATTAACCAGATTCTTATCAGACTAGAAAGCCCAATGTGAGCAGAACATTTTCTGTGCTCAGGAAACATCAGCAAAGTGTCAAGCTTACAAAAGTCAAAGACTAAGGAACTGTCCCTGGTTAGAGGAGACGAAGGAGATGTGGCAGAAACGTGCAATGTGGAGTAGATCTTGGACCAGAAAAAGAACAGGGAAGGGATGAAATTCAAATGAGGTCTGTAGAGTAGTTAATCGTGTTTTATTAGTGCGGTGTGGTTATAGGATGTATAGGTTTCATCTTAGAGGAGGTAGGACAAGGGGGTGTGGGAACTCTCTCTACTATTTTTGCAATTTTTCTAGTCTAAAAGTATTTCAAAATAAGTTAAAAAAATAAATAAAAGACAAAACCAGGCCCTGGCCAGGTAGCTCCGTTGGTTAAAGCATCATCCCGACATGCTGAAGTTTCAGGTTCGATCCCCAGTCAGGGCAAATACAAGAATCAACCAATGAATGCATGAATAAGTGAAACAAAAATTCAGTGTTTCTCTCTCTCTCCCTTTCTCTCTAAAAATCAACAAATAAAAAAAAAATTTTAATAAATAAATAAACAATGTAAAGACAAAACCAGCCTTGCCCCTGCAGAGCTTTGAAAGATCCAAACCTGCTCAGAACCTGCATGACCTCTGGGCACTCGTGGGTTTCTGCCCCTCCTTGCACAAGTCTTTTCCCCTCCAATGTATCCCATCTCCGCCAGGTGCTGGGACAGGGAGGGAGTGAGGGGATGGTCCCTCCTCTCAAGGAGCCTCACAAATGGAAGGGTCAATAGCACCTCGCACGAGAGCAGTGTTGTTTTCCCATTGAACACTAAAAACCCAGTACGCTGAGCCTTTTAAGTTTTCCTGGAGCCTGTAAATGTGGATTTGGAGAAATTAAAAATACATATTAATCAGGCCCTGGCCGGTTGGCTCAGTGGTAGAGCGTCGGCCTGGCGTGCGGAAGTCCCGGGTTAGATTCCTGGCCAGGGCACACAGGAGAGGCGCCCATCTGCTTCTCCATCCCTCCCCCTCTCCTTCCTCTCTGTCTCTCTCTTCCCCTCCCGCAGCTGAGGCTCCATTGGAGCAAAAGATGGCCCGGGCGCTGGGGATGGCTCCTTGGCCTCTGCCCCAGGTGCTAGAGTGGCTCTGGTGGCGACAGAGCAACGCCCCAGATGGACAGAGCATCGCCCCCTGGTGGGCGTGCCAGGTGGATCCCAGTCGGGCGCATGCGGGAGTCTGTCTGACTGCCTCCCCATTTCCAGCTTCAGAAAAATACAAAAAAAAACACAAAAACATATTAATCAGTACTGCTCCACCAGCTGTTACTAGTCTACAACAAAATAGAGAAATGGAGAATAAAGTTAAGAAATTTTGTAGCAACTTGTCTCAACATCCAAGTGGATTTTTAACTTCTTTTCATTGAAATGTAATTTACTCCTATTTAATAACAAAAATGGGGCACATAAAAATATAACTGTAAAGTAGAATTTGAAATGAAGAACAATACCATTTACATTAGCAAAGATTAAATATTTCTGTAGAAATCTAACAAACTATGTACAAGAGGTATATGAGGAAAACTACAGAACTCTGATGAAAGAAATCAAAGAACTAAATCAATGGAGGGATATTACATGTCCTTGACTAAGAAGATGCAATATTGCCAAGACATCATTTCTTTTCAACTTGATTGATAGAATCAATGAAATCCCAATAAAAATCCCAACAAGAAATTTTGTGGTTATTAATAGACTGATCCTAAAAGTTCCATGAAGAGGCGAAGGACCCAAAATAGCCATTTCAATATTGAATGAGAAGAACAAAGTCAGAGAACTGACACCACCTGCCTTCAAGACCTACTATAAAGCTACAGTAATCAAGACAGTGTGGCATTGGTGAGAGAACAAATAGATCAATGGGACAGAACAAGAACTCAGAAATAGACCCACATCTTTATAGTCAACAGATCTTTGGCAAAGGAGCAAAGGCAACACAATGGAGCAACAGTTTCTTCAACAAATGGTCCTGGAACACTGAACATCTACACTGCAAAAAATATATATATTCATCAAAATTAACTCAAAATGAGTCACGGGCCTAAATGTAACGTGCAAAACTATAAAATTCCTAGAAGATAACATTGGAGAAAACCTAGATGACCTTGGATATAGTGAAGACTTTTTAAATACCACACCGAAGATACGGTGAATGAAAGGAATCATTGATGAAGCTGGACTACATTAAAATGTAAAACTTCTTTTCTGCGAAAGACAGTATCAAGAGAATGAGAAGACCAAGCCACAGACTGGGAGGATATATTTGCAAACTACACATCTGATAAAGGATTGTCACCCAGAATATACAATGAGCTCTTAAAACTCAACAACAGTAAAAAAATGAACAACCTGATTAGGAAATGGGTCAGAGACCGACCTTGACAGACACCTCACCGAGGAAGATATACGATGGCAAACAAGCCTATGACAGGATGCTCCATCATATGCCATAGGGAAATGCAAAGTAGCACAACAATGAGGTACCAGTGCACACCAATTAGAATGGCCAAAATCCAGAACACGGACAAGAAACAGCAAGTGCCGGTGAGGACGTGGAGCAGCAGGAATCACTCGATGCTGGCAGGAATGCAACGTGGTGCAGCCGCTTTGGAAGATAGTTTGGCAGTTTCCTACGAAACTCTTACCATATGGTCCAGCAATCGCATTCCTTGGCTTTTTACCCAATGGAGTTGAAAACTTACATACATCCACACAAATATCTGCACGTGAGTGGGAATAGCAACTATATTCATAATTGTCAACACATGGAAGCAACCAAGATGGCCTTCAGTAGGGGGATGGATAAATAAGCATTCAGACAATGGAATACTATTTAATGCTAAAAAAGACAGGGGCAATCAAGCCATGAAAAGGGACAGAGGAACCTTATACGCACCTTACTAAGTGAATGGAGCCAGTTCGAAAAGGCTACCTGCTATGTGACTCCAACTACTATATGGCATTCTGGAAAAGGCCAAACTATGGAGACGATACAACGGTGAGTGGTTGTCAGGGGTGGGGGCGGAAGGAGACAGGACCTGCCCAAGTGCAGGGAATGAGGCAGACAGAGAAAGTAGTCTGTGCGATGTTGTAGCGATGACTACATGTCATTCTGTGTCTGTCCAGCCCAGTGCCTGTGAACACCAGGAGTGAACCTAAGGTGAACAATGGATTGGGGGTGATTATGGCATGTCAATGTAGGTTCATCTTTTTAAAAAGTACTATTTTGGCCCTGGCCAGATGGCTCAGTGGTAGAACGTCGGCCTGGCATGCAGGAGTCTCGGGTTCAATTCCCGGCCAGGGCACACAGGAGAAGCGCCCATCAGCTTCTCCACCCCTCCCTCTCTCCTTCCTCTCTGTCTCTCTCTTCCCCTCCCGCAGCCAAGGCTCCATTGGAGCAAAGTTGGCCCGGGCACTGAGGATGGCTCTGTGGTCTCTGCCTCAGGTGCTAGAATGGCTCTGGTTGTAACAGAGCAACACCCCGGATGGGCAGAGCATTGCCCCCTGGTGGGCATGCCAGGTGAATCCTGGTTGGGCTGTCTGCCTCCCTGTTTCCAACTTCAGAAAAATACAAAAAAAAAAAAAAATTATTTTGGTGAGTAGTGCTCAGAACGGAGAAGCTGTACACATAGGGCGGGGGGGGGGGAGGCATGAGGCGAGTATTTGAGAGGCTGCTAGACTTTCTGCTCGGTTTTGCTGTGAATCTAAAACTGCTCTAAAAAATAGTCTATGAGGCCCTGGCCAGTCGGCTCAGCGGTAGAGCGTCGGCCTGGCGTGCGGGGGACCCAGGTTCAATTCCCGGCCAGGGCACATAGGAGAGGCGTCCATTTGCTTCTCCACCCCCACCCCCTCCTTCCTCTCTGTCTCTCTCTTCCCCTCCCGCAGCCAAGGCTCCATTGGAGCAAAGATGGCCCGGGCGCTGGGGATGGCTCCTTGGCCTCTGCCCCAAGCGCTAGAGTGGCTCTGGTCGCAGCAGAGCCACGCCCCGGAGGGGCAGAGCATCGCCCCCTGGTGGGCAGAGCGGCGCCCCTGGTGGGCATGCCGGGTGGATCCCAGTCGGGCGCATGCAGGAGTCTGTCTGACTGTCTCTCCCCGTTTCCAGCTTCAGAGAAATACAAAAAAAAAAAAAAAAAATAGTCTATGAGCCCTGGCCGGTTGGCTCAGCGGTAGAGCGTCGGCCTGGCGTGCGGGGAACCCGGGTTCGATTCCCAGCCAGGGCACATAGGAGAAGCGCCCATTTGCTTCTCCACCCCCCCTCCTTCCTCTCTGTCTCTCTCTTCCCCTCCCACAGCCAAGGCTCCATTGGAGCAAAGATGGCCCGGGTGCTGGGGATGGCTCCTTGGCCTCTGCCCCAGGCGCTAGAGTGGCTCTGGTCACGGCAGAGCCACGCCCCGGAGGGACAAAGCATCGCCCCCTGGTGGGCAGAGCTTCGCCCCTGGTGGGCATGCCGGATGGATCCCGGTCCGGCGCATGCAGGAGTCTGTCTGACTGTCTCTCCCCGTTTCCAGCTTCAGAAAAATACAAAAATAAAAAATAGTCTATGAAAAAAATATGTAAGTAGCTACATAAATACATGTATTTATGTCTTAGGTTCCAAAATATTAAAAGAACCCTGCAAAATCAAAAGTGATCAATGTTTATTTACATCATATCAACTTTATTGTTAAACTTAGTATTCATCAAAATTTCATTAGATTTGAGAATTAGTAGATTAGGGTTTCCTTTTCCCCCTTTAGTAGAATTCCTGAATGTGCGTGGAGCTTGCTGAGAGCGCAGAGCCACTTGTAAAGCAGAGCCAAATAATCTCAAGAGCTAAATTATAAAAAAATCTTTCAGAACACATTGAAGACCTGTGAATAACGAGAGCTACGAGTGTATTCTGTGTGACGTGCTGTAGGGGTGGGAGTGGGGGGAGCCCCAGGTGGGGGGATGGGGGCACCCCCCAGGGACACCCCCTCCCCCAAGGGACAGGCTTCTGGCCTCCAGAAGGTTCTGCAAACGGAAAGCCTGGGTTTTACAGCTGTCCGGTCCAGGCTTCCTGGGTGAGGTAATCAAAACCCAGGCTTCCCTGTCCACCCTGCGTCCCCTTTCTAGGAGGGGACAGAGCCTAATTGCACCTCTGGGAAATACGGGCCTGCCTGTTGGCTCTCTGAGCTAATCAGATTCCACTGAGAAAATGCAGGGAATCTGCGGGGTACAGACCCCAAAGCACACAGGTGCCACCGTCGCCTGATTTCACCTCTGGTGGTAGTGGTTGGGGGGGGTCGGAGTGAGCTCAGGGAAGGCTGAGACTGAAGGAGCCCTGGGGGACTGAGTCTAAGGACAGGCTGCCCAGCTCTGGAAGCCCCAACTCGTTTCGGGGCCTCCAGCTCCCAGGCAGCACTCTGGGTCCCCTGCTGACCACCCAGTGGTCAGGAGCCTGTCGCCCTCTCCTTACCTGTGTGGCCGTTGTTGGTCATGGAGAACTCGCCATCCTGGCTCTCTGAGCCGTAGCCGGTCAGGTTCAGAGCCTTCAGGGAGGGGTTGTACCTCACCTTCTTCCTCTGCAGGTCAATGGGCGACTGTCTCTTCCCGCCGCAGCTGGGGTACTCCTTGGGCCAGCGTGCCTCAGCCAGCTCACCCTCTGAGACGGGAGAGAGCCAAGGGCATCCCAGCTCGAGGTGATGCCAGACATGGCCCTCCCTGGGGCACCTCACTTAGAGAGTCTGCAACTCACAGCAGGGCCCGCCCAGTGGGGGGGGGGGGGCTTCTAGGGGCCTCCCAGGCAGGATGCCAGGGTCAAGGCCAGAGGTCTGTCTTCTAGAAAGCAGACGGAGGGTCTCAGAAGGAGACCACAGGGGCATCTAAATCCACTCCGTGGGCCCTGGTGTCTGGAGCTTGGGTGCTGACGCCCAGCTTTGCAGTTGCAGCCACCTGCCCGAGAACTTGATTCAGTGTCTTGAAAGCAACAAACTTGACTACAAAGTAGCAGCTTGCCCTTTGAACCATCCTCCTCCAATAACAGGGGGCCCCTTGGGCTCCATACCACTGTGCTGCTTCCTGGGGCCTTTTCCTCATTTCTCGATGATATTTTCCTTCCCGGCCCCCAACATGCCACAGCCTGCCCCCACCCCAATGGCAGGGCGTCCCCCACCTGTTCCATCGCTCCAGCCCCTTTCAGTTGGTCCCCAGTACTGAGAAGACCACCAGGGGGCCTACACCTTTGGATTTGGGGCAAGAAAAGAAGCGCCAGGTTCAAAGATGAGCAAATCATTAGTTAAAAAAGAAAAAAATCAAGGTAAAGAAGCGTATCTCTTATTAACCATTGTGGAAAGAGTGTTGGCCTCTAAACCACTGTGGGCCCTTGTCTCACCCACATGCAGTTGGGAATCCAAGCTCTCCTGCCCCCTGAGGTGTGGTGGCGTGGTCAGGACACGGCTTGTTTTAAGGAAGACATTTGTACTGGGGCCTCTTACAGCTGCTTGGTTTGGCAATAGAAAAGTCCATTCTGCCCTTCTCTATTTAATATGCAAACCAGTTTTTGTTTTTGTTTTTATAAGAGGTTTATTTAGGAAGTCACAGAGGCAGAAGAAATGTATGGGCTTTAGGAAACAAGTTACAGAGGCAAAAGAAGGGGGAGCTTAGGAGAAAGAGAGACGCATGCTCAGGGAGGGGGAGGGGAGGGGGCAGAGACAGGCGTGCAGGACAGGCGTGCCTGTGTTCCAGGGAGGGAGAGCCAACCAGTTTTTAAATAATTCCTTCCTAGAGGCAGATGCCAGGATCAAGGCCAAAGATCTTGAACACAACTCAAGATCAAAAGTCTTTCGCCCGCGCCCCTGCCAGCTTTGAGGGGGTGCGGGGGGGGGATGTCAAGTGTTCCCGAAGGCTCCTTGCAGTCACTGCCCCCAAGTCTCCAAGGGTGTTGGCTGGCTTTCCGGAAGGCCCACAGTGTGAGGCTGGGCCGAGCAGGGAGGCCGAGACCTGCCACGTGGGAACGCTCTCTCTTCCTTCTGCTCCTGCCAGCAGTGGGCCGCTGGCCACGCGTGGGTGTCCTCTGCTCCAGAGCTGAGCAGTGGCCAGAGCTGGCCGTCCTGCCCCCTGAGGCTCCATGTCCTCAGTCTCCCTGCCACATCCCTAATTCTGTTGCCTTTGACTTAGGACATCCATCCACCCTGAGTGTTGCTTCCCCCTGTGTCTTGGCAGCAGACTGTGCAGAGAGCTCCACACTGTGATTGCTCCTGGCTCCTGCGTCAGCCAGCGGGCACAAGTGTCCCCTTGGGTCCCATCCCTTGGGGCAGCTCAGAAAAGGTGGGCGGAAGGGAGGCAGGAGCCTGCTGCACTGCCACACGGAAGGAGCGTTTTGTGTCCTCACCCCACAGACGAGGTCTTCCTATCTTTGGCTCATACAGGAGCTAAATGCCAGGGGCTTCAATTTTATATTTAAAAGTTGGGTTTTGGCCCTGGCTGGTTAGCTCAGTGGTAGAGCGTCGACCCAGCATGTGTAAGTTCCCGGTTTGATTCCCAACCAGGGCACATAGAAGAAACACCCATCTGCTTCTCCACCCCTCCTCCTCTCCTTTCTGTCTATCTCTCTCTTCCCCTCCTGTAGCCAAGGCTCCATTGGAGCAAAGTTGGCCCAGGCACTGAGGATGGCTCCATGGCCTCTGCCTCAGGCACTGGAATGGCTCCAGTTGCAACGGAGTAATGGCCCAGATGGGCAGAGCATCACCCCCAGTCGGGCACATGTGGGAGTCTGTCTCTCTGCTTCTTCGCTCCTCATTTCAGAAAAAATACAAAAAATAAAAATAAAAGTTGGGTTTCAGTGAAGTATAGATTCCGGTGTCAGCAGGGTCATGGCAACCCTGTGAGGGCAGCCTGTAGGTCTCCTAAAGGTCACCAGGGTCCTAGCCGGTCGTGACCTTGTGGGCAAACCACACGCTATGAAATTGCCAAGAAGGCTCTCGCAGACCCCACACACCCTCTGGGAGACTGCAGGGAGCCCTTTCTAACCATTTTATTTTCCACTAAAAGATCGAGAAAGAACTTTGCAACCCTGAAGCAGTGAGCGAGCTCCCAAACCAGCACAGTGGGCAGAAAAGGTTTTAAAGCAAAAAATGCTGCGAGTCGGGGTTCTGCAAAGGGGAGAGTCAGCTCCTCATTTCCTCAATCGAAGTTTGAGTTCAGTGTGTCCTCCACACACCTGGGACATGCGGCTGGTGATGGGAGACCCCAGCGTTGGAACCACACATGATCGTGCATGGTCAGCCTCACACCCCCTGCAGTGCCCGGCTTCACTGACTGATCGATCAAGGTCCTCAGAAGTTGGTGGTGCGCTCTTCCTCACGTGAGGGTCACTAGAGACTGTGTAGCCCCTGGGGTGGGAACTTACCTGAGTACGACCACCTGGGCCCATCCTCAGCCAGGGCTCCCAGGAGGAGCGGGGACAGCAGTATCACCAGAGTCCTCATGGTGCTGCAAGGCAGGTCTGCAAGCAGGGCCAATTCAGGGAATCTCTTCTTTTAAAGGCTCAGAGACAAAGTCAGTCACAATTTCCCAAGTCTGGCTGGTTGATCCACCTCTCCTGCACCCACTGAAACAATAACACCTCCCAATGGTCCTCGTGACTCGGTTCCCATGGTGAGGCCGTGTGCACGTGCCGATTCCCGTCGGCATCACCACCGCGTCCACTTGGCCCATGGGTTCG
Source organism: Saccopteryx bilineata (assembly GCF_036850765.1). Lineage (NCBI taxonomy): Eukaryota > Metazoa > Chordata > Mammalia > Chiroptera > Emballonuridae > Saccopteryx > Saccopteryx bilineata. The sequence goes on from NC_089492.1 coordinate 287,497,313, forward strand.
GCTGTCCCATGTCCTAACTTATGAAAACCCACTTAAAGGGCCACACAGAGCCACCTTTGTGGACAGGTGACACCGGGGAGGGAAAAGGCCCAAGGCAGAGAGAAGGACAGGAGTTTCCTGGGATAGTGACACTTCCTACACCTTTGTTCCTGGTGAGCAGTGCTCTGGGGCCTGGCAAAGGACATCACCAGGACCTGGAAACCCTTGCCAGATCCCTCTTGGTGTTTCCTGTCTCGGCAATTGTCACCACTGCAGACTGTGGCTGCCCTCAGCCGGGTCCCTCAGGAAAGGGGCTGCCCTTGCATGTGGGTGTGGGATGGAGACTCCTCACTGGAGGCAGTCATGTTTTTATCCCCACTCTGAACTCCATGACTGACCTTGACGCCCAGCATGGTCTACGTCCCAAGGCATGCCTCTGGGCCATTGGGCTGGTGTGGGCACCCCTGTGTCCCCATGGGATGCCCTTGTTCCAACAGCAGTGGTGAGCTCCATCGCACTCAAACCAATCAAACATGTCACATTAATTGGTGGCCTAATCCTCCGGCATTCACTTGGGTAAACAGCCCTTGAACTTAGCTCAGGGAGAAACATTTGAGTTGATGCCTGCTGACAGGCTAGCATTTCGCATGCCCTTCAGAGAGGGCACCGGCAAAGGGTAGCGGTGTTCCTGTACGGTGCCTGCAGCCCTGGCCGGATATGAAGGACCATCCTGTTTGGCACAGAGCTAAGCCCCCAGCCTCATTTGCCTCCTGACCGACTTGCCCCTGGGGCCCTAGAGATGCCTGAAGGGCAACGTGGCCACGTGAATTCGTGGCGAAGGGCAGGGATTCCGAAGCCAAACTGATAGTCTTCTGATCCCTGCTCTCCTGATTACAAGCTGTGTAATTTCTGCTGAGTTACTCAACCACTCTGTGCCTCCGTTTCCCCACTACCTTTGCGAGGATTTGGTGGTATACTTCCCTCCTGAGGATTAACAACAAACTTGTGGGTCATACTCAGAGCAATGGCTGGCGTGTGGCAGAAGGCAATTTTATCTATTCAGACCCCTTGTTCTATGGAGAAAGGACGTGACTAATCACTGTCACCCAGCCTGTGAGTGAGAGAACTAAAGGCAAAAATGAAGACCTCCTTCTCCAGCTCATTTTCAGGAATTAGAAACCCACTCTCCAGTCACACCCTGCTGGTAGGGCCCAGCCTTGCTGGGCATCCCATGAGATGCCCACCTCTGCTGAGGACAACAAGGATGGGCATTCACCCTTAGGCAGGCCAGGGACTCCTGACATCTACCTGGCAAGAAAACACAAATTGAGCCATCTGAATTTGTGTGTGGGGGGTGGGGTGGGGGTGTGAGGAAGTCAGGGACAGAACTAGGTAGCCGGAGCCTGCAAGGTCCTGACATGGTGGCAGCCAGGAGGTTTGGATCCTCCGAGGCAAAGGGAGGCTGGCATGAGGAGGAGCTCAGCCTAGTGTGTGGTCGTGATGCTGCCCAGAGCAGGAGGAAGGAGGGTTGGTGGGAGCCAGAGGGCTCAGGAACAGATGCTCAGAGAAAGGAGGGCTGCAGGAGCTCGTGCTGTGCTCGTGCTGTGCCCGTGCTGGCTGAACGACAGTGTCCCACCAACAATGGCTTCGAGCCTCCGTTTCCCGCAGGGTCTCACTGTCCTGAGGTTCGCACTCTGGGATGCCCCGCCCCAGTCCTCACAGTAAGGGCACAGTTTCCCCTGTGAGTCTGTCACTTTAGCGACCCCACCCTGGAGCCCAAGGTTTTGCCTTGAGTTCTCCACATCCCTGGCTTGGGCAAGAGTCGGAGCTGGCTGGCACTCTGTACACCTGGCCGATGTTAATAATAGGTGGTTAGGGTGAGCAATTAAGTTAATTAAGCAATCACCAGCCAGGCCTTATAAAGTTTAAGACCCATCTGCTAATGAGGAAACGTGACTGAAGAAAGAGCTCCCTCCCTCTCCTGCTCTGCACAGGCCGATGACACAATCCACCCAGGGGTAGGCAGGTCACCTTTGTTGCCTACTTTCTAACTCACTGTCTTCTTCGACCCTAAATTTTTCCATCAGTTTTGAACATGAGTTTCTCTGTGTTGTGAGGCTCATTGTGTGTTTTGGTTTGGGTTTTGTGCCTTGTTTTTGTAGTGTGACACATTAGACTCCGAACCTGTTTCTGCCTTGATCCAACCACATCTCCCGCTCATCAGGGCTGTCTCTTAGCCTCAATGCCTGTTTCCTCTAGGGCCTGGGGTTTGAGTGGCTATCTGTGCGATGGGTTGACAAGCATGCCATTTTCATCACGACATAGTGTCAAAGATGAGAAAGGAGCTTTTGTTCCTCTTCCTGGGGGCCGCCACCGCTCCGTGAGGAAGGCCCATTGAGGCAAAGAGAAAGTAGAAGGCAAGAAGATGTGGTCAGCCCAGGTGAACAGGGAAGTACTACCAGCCCAGATAAACAAGGAAGTCCTCAGCCCAGGTGGACAGGGAGGGTGACCAGCCCAGGTGAGCAATCGGCACCATCAGCCCAGGTGAGCCAATGCTCAGGTTTATACCAGACTGGTTTGGAAGGATGAATCTGGCTACAGAAAAATATGTACATTTTGGCTATAAGTAATGCAGACGGGACACTGTTCTGTTTTCTTTAGGAGTTTCAACCCTGGAATCGTGAAGAACATGTCAGTCTGGACAAGCAAGTTTTCTAGATGGTTAAAGGCTCAGTTCTATATAAGCAGCGGGACATTTAGTCTATTTTGGATTAAAACTTATAAAATATATATCATACTCTTCCCTGCTTTCTTAAAAAGATAAAGCTGAGCCTGGCCTGTGGTGGTGCAGTGGATAAAGCACCAACCTGGAACGCTGAGCTCGCAGGTTCGAAACCTTAGGCTTGCCTGGTTAAGGCACACACGAGAAGCAACTACTACATCTACACGCCTGACCAGGTGGTGGCACAGTGGATAGAGCATTGGACTGGGACGTGGAGGACCCAGGTTTGAGACACCAAGGTCACTGGCTTGAGCACGGACTCATCTGGTTTGAGCACGGGCTCACAAGCTTGAACCCAAGGTCGCTGGCTGGAGCAGGGGGTCTCTCGGTCTGCTGTAGCCCCCCAGTCAAGGCACATATGAGAAAGCAATCAATGAACAACAGAAGTGCCACAATGAAGAATTGATGCTTCTCATCTCTCTCCCTTCCTGTCTGTCTGTTCCTCTCTCTGACTCTCTCTGTCTCTGGCACAAAGAAAAAAAAAAAGAAACAACTACTACAAGTTAATGCTGCCTACTCCTCCCCTCTCCTTCTCTCTCTCTTCTTTCTAAAATTAATAAATAAAATCTTAAATTAAAAAAAAAACAGATAAAGCTGAATGTAATAAAATTTTACTTAGGGATTAAGGCCCATTAACATGAAAATTAATTATTATCCTGCATTGGAATGTATTGATGCCCACAGGGCCTGTAACTACAGTGTGTCCATAAAGTCATGGTGCACTTTTGATGGGTCACAGGAAAGCAACAAAAGATGAAAGAAATGTGAAATCTGCACCAAATAAAAGGAAAACTCTCCCAGTTTCATACCTATTCAGTGTAGTTCGATGTGGGCTCATGCACAGAATTTTTAGGGCTCCTTAGGTAGCTATCCTGTATAGCCTCTACAGACTCGTCACTGACTGATGGCCTACCAGAACGGGGTTTCTCCACCAAACTGCTGGTTTCCTTCAACTGCTTATCCCACTGAGTAATGTTATTCCTATGTGGTGGCACTTCATTATAAACGCGCCAATATTCACGTTGCACTTTGGTCACAGCTTCGAATTTAGCGAGCCACAGAACACACTGAACTTTCCTCTGTACTGTCCACATCTCGACTGGCATGGCCATGGGCTGCTCTGCTGTATACACGGTGTTACATCATCATCTGTGCATGTGCACATGCTGCCACATTATCCTACAGAAACTGGAGGGTTTTCCTTTTATTTGGTGCAGATTTCACATTTATATCGTCTTTTGTTGCTTTCCTGTGACCAGTCAAAAGTGCACTATGACTTTATGGACACACTGTATATATGACTGTTCTCCCCACATGAAGTGACCCCTAACTGTTTTATTTTTTTATTTCTTGTATCTGAAATTGAGGGGAGGGGAAGTTATCTAGTTTACACAGTTATTGAAGCAATGTGCGCTAGGTGATATTCAAATGACTGAGATCCATCTGCCAAGAAGAACAGAAGTGAGACTTGGTGCTGGGCTGGCTGTGACCTTCAGGTGGTGGACCGCAGGGAGACTGGGGGACCCTGGGCAGTGGGAGCAGCTGTGGGTCCCAGTGTATTCACGTCCCTCCTTTACAATCAGCATTGCCACCACAGGCTGCCTGCTATTGCCCCCTAGGGCTGTCTGTTTGCCTCCCCTCATCTTCTGGCTTCTTCTTTGCTGTATTTGTATCTGTTTGGCCAGGAGTCAGAGGACTACACTTCTTAGAACTACATGCACAAGAAGGAGGGATATAGCTGAAACGAAGGGCCCAGAGGCTGTTCTAAGACCAAAGCACGAGGGTGACATTCACAGCATGGCCACGTGAGACTTCCTGGTCTCTCCCCTTAAAGTTACAGCAGCTTGGACAATTACAAGTCAACAAAGCTTCCTCCGAGAGATGCACGCACTAGGACATGTGGAGGTGGGTGTACGGGAGGAGTTTGGGGAGTATGAGGAGGGGTGGAGACGGGAGTCCCAGACACAGTCCGGTGGCAGCAGCAGAGGGTGACAGTGAAGCGCTTGTTCATCCACCCAGTGGCCACCAGAGGCCCAGAGGCAGCGTTCCGACCATAGTGGCCAGTACACATTTCACCGGGAAAACAAAGTCACAGATGTGAGAGCCCACCTCCCCCCACCCACCCCCTCGTAGTGCGGAGCCCAACACAGGGACCTGGGACACCGCAGGCACTACAGCACGGCCAGCGGCCTCTGCCTGCAGGAAAGCAGCGCTGGGGATGCACAGACTCAGAGCCCCATTGCCCCCCACATCCCACCAAGGGGCGGTGCCCTGAGACCAAGGCAATCCGGTCATAGAGGGAATTCGACCTCCCTGGGGAATCAGGGCATTTTCAACAGCTGAGTCAGTACCGCTCCCCCAAGGTCCCAGAAGGCCCTGTAGGACAAATAAGAGAAAACAAAAACTTGCATCATACCACCATCTACTGGGAACCAAAAGAAAGACCTTTACTTACCTCTCCCTGCTAACATGTGAAAAGTAAAAACAGTACTTAAAAGGGAAGATGTCAATCCCTCAAATGACCGGGCAGAAAAATAATCCATCGAATACCATGAATAGCCAAGACAGTGAGATAGCTCACCAGAAACAAACTCAAAGACATGAAAGACTGGGATTTAAATGACAGAGAATTCACCTGGCCAGGTGGTGGCACAGTGGATAGAGCACCAGACTGGGATGCAGAGGACTCAGGTTCGAAACTCCAAGGTCGCTGGCTTGAGTAAAGTGTTGCTGGCTTGAGCAAGGGGTCACTCAGTCTGCTGTAGCCCCCTGGTCAAGGCACATATGAGAAAACAATCAATTAACAACTAAGGAGCCACAACAAAGAATTGATGCTTCTCATCTCTCTCCCTTCCATCTGACCCTATCTGTCCCTCTCTGTCTCTGTCTCTCTAATATATATATAACAGAGAACTCAAGATTGCTGTTCTGAAAAAACTCAATGAGATACAAGAAAATTCAGAAAGCCAGTTCAATAAGCTCAGGGTTAAAATCGATGAACAAAAGGAGAGCTTTATCAAAGACACTGAAAACGAGCCAAACAGAAATTTTGGAGCTGAAGAACTGAATAAATGAGATGAAGCACGAATTATCTCAGGAAATAGAGCCGACCAGAAAAAAATTAGTGGTCTTGCAGATAAAAACCTAGAAATGACTCAGATGGAAGAAGAGAGAATTGGAAATTTAAAAAAAAAAAAAATGAGAGAAGCCTGACCTGTGGTGGTGCAGTGGATAAAGCATTGACCTGGAATGCTGGAATCACAGGTTCAAATCCCCAGGGATACCCAGTCAAAGCACATATGAGAAGCAACTATTACTACGAATTGATGCTTCTGGCTCCTCCACTCCTTGCTCTCTCTCCTCTCTCTAGTAATCAATAAATAAAGTCTTTCTTTAAAAAATGAAATAAGGCCCTGGCCGGTTGGCTCAGTGGTAGAGCGTCGGCCTGGCGTGCAGAAGTCCCGGGTTCGATTCCCGGCCAGGGCACATAGGAGAAGCGCCCATCTGCTTCTCCACTCCTCCCCCTCTCCTTCCTCTCTGTCTCTCTCTTCCCCTCCCGCAGCCGAGGCTCCATTGGAGCAAAGATGGCCCGGGCGCTGGGAATGGCTCCTTGGCCTCTGCCCCAGGCGCTAGAGTGGCTCTGGTCGCAACAGAGCGACGCCTGGATGGGCAGAGCATCGCCCCCTGGTGGGCAGAGCATCGCCCCTGGTGGGCATGCCAGGTGGATCCCGGTCTGGCGCATGCGGGAGTCTGTCTGACTGTCTCTCCCCATTTCCAGCTTCAGAAAAATACAAAAAAAAAAAAAAATGAAAAGAGTCGATGAGAACTTATCTGATGTCATTAGAAAGAGGAATATAAAAATAATGGGCATACCAGAAGAAGAGAACAGCCTATTCAAACAAATAATCAATGAGAAAGAACTGAATCCTCAAATCCAATAAGTGAAAAGAACACCTAGTTATCTCAGTGCAAAATAGACCTTCTTCCAGACACATTATGTTAAAGCTGTCAAAAGTTAATGGCAAAGAAAGAATTCTCAAGGTCGCTGGGGGTTGGGGTAAAAATGATTGTATCCTATAATGAAAACCCCATTAGGTAATCATCAGAGTTTTCAACAGAAACCTTACAAGCTAAGCAAGAGTAGAACCAAGTACTCAAAAATGCTTTCTTATAACAAAAGTTAAAGGGGTCAAAGCACTTAATAAAAGACGATAGTTCAGAGATGACATCTGAAACATTAAATCTTAGCCATTTAGCATGGAATTTCTCATTTAAAAAACAAATTTTAGCCTGACCAGGCGGTGGCGCAGTGGATAGAGCATCGGACTGGGATGCGGAGGACCCAGGTTTGAGACCCCAAGGTCACCAGCTTGAGCGCAGGCTCATCTGGTGTGAGCAAAACTCACCAGCTTGGACCCAAGGTCGCTAGCTTGAGCAAGGGGTCACTCGATCTGCTGTAGCCCCACGGTCAAGGCACATATGAGAAAGCAATCAATGAACAGCTAAGGTGTCACAATGAAAAACTGATGATCGATGCTTCTCATCTCTCTTCATTCCTGTCTGTCTAGCCCTCTCTCTGACTCTCTCTCTGTCTCGGTAAAAAAAAAAAAAAAAAGACAAATTTTACATTAGTGTAATTATTGTACTGTTTTCCTTGGATCGATTTTTAATTTTTCTATATGCCACTTATATTTTACTACTTGCTAAATATTAAAAACAAAACTTTATGCTGAACATCAATTTTTCCTCTGCCTGTACAAAATATATAAGTGGTTTAATATACCAAAAGTAAAATAATTTTTATTAATTTGTTGGGTTTTATTTTCCAAATAGGCAGCTTGTAGTGTCTATAGGTTTAAAGAGTTTGGCTTTAGCCTGACCAGGAGGTGGCGCAGTGGATAGAGCGTCGGACTGGGATGTGGAAGGACCCAGGTTCGAGACCCCGAGGTCGCCAGCTTGAGTGCAGACTCATCTGGTTTGAGCAAAGCTCACCAGCTTGGACCCAAGGTCGCTAGCTCAAGCAAGGGGTTACTCGGTGCCCGCGGTCAAGGCACATATGAGAAAGCAATCAATGAACAACTAAGGTGTTACAACACGCAATGAAAAACTAATGATTGATGCTTCTCATCTCTCTCCGTTCCTGTCTGTCTGTTCCTGTCTATCCCTCTCTCTGATTCACTCACTGTCTCTGTAAAAAATAAATAAATAAAATTTTTTTAAAGAGTTTGGCTTTAAAAGCTTTGGGATTTTTCCAATTCAGTATGACAATTATGTATTGATATTGTGTACAATATAACTAGTAAAAAGATACAAAGTGGAGATAACTAGTAAAAAGTACAAAGTGGTGATTATATAAAAAACCCATATTTAAGGAACTTAGAGGCTAATGGGAAAAACAGACAGTGTCCAAAAACATTACACAGTAATATGATATAATATGTTAAGGTACTATAATTGAATATCTTAAAATGATTTGTTAGCGGCCCTGTCTGGCTGGCTCAATGGTAGAGCGTCGGCCCGGCATATGAAAGTCCTGGGTTCAATTCCCGGCTAGGGCACACAGGAGAAGCACCCATCTGTTTCTCCACCCTTACCCCTCTCCTTTCTATCTCTCTCTTCCCCTCCCACAGCCAAGGCTCCATTGGAGCAAAGTTGGCCCAGGCACTGAGGATGGCTCCATGGCCTCTGTCTCAGGTGCTAGAATGGCTCTGGTTGCAACAGAGCAACGCCCCAGATGGGCAGAGCATCGCCCTCTAGTGGGCTTGTCAGGTGGATCTTGGTCGGATCTTGGTCTATCTCTCTGCCTCCCCACTTCTCACTTCAGAAAAATACCCCCCCAATATGAATTGTTAGCAAACAAGTTATTCTGAGCTGCTTTCCTGAGTTGGATTTAATGTCATTTGGTATTAAGATTTAAATAATTGTGGCACTTAAGAAGTATATCAAGCCTGACCAGGTGGTGGTGCAATGGATAGAGCATCTATCCACTGGGATGCGGAGGACCCAGGTTCGAGACCCCGAGGTCGCCAGCTTGAGCACAGGTTCATCTGGTTTGAGCAAAAAGCTCACCAGCTTGGACCCAAGGTTGCTGGCTTGAGCAAGGGGTTACTCAGTCTGCTGTAGCCCCAAGGTCAAGGCACATATAAGAAAGCAATCAATGAACAACTAAGGTGCCACAATGAAAAACTGATGATTGATGCTTCTCATCTCTCTCTGTTCCCCTCTGTCTGTCCCTACCTATCCCTCTCTCTGACTCTCTCTGACTCTCTCTCTGTCTCTGTAAAAAACAAAACAAAAACAGAAGTATATCAAGCTTGACCAGATGGGGGTGCAGTGGTTAGAGTGTCAGCCTGGAACGCTAAGGACCAATGTTCCAAACTGTGTGGTCGTGGGCTTGAGCGTGGGGTCACCAACTTGAGCACAAGGTCACCAGCTTGAGCATGGAATTATAGACATGACCCCATGGTCTCTGGCTTGAGCCCAAGGTCACTGGCTTACTGGATACCCCAGTCAAGGCACATATGAAAAAGCAATCAATGAACAACTAAGGTGCTGCAACTATGAATTGATGCTCCTCATCTCTCTCCCTTCGTGTTTGTTTGTCTCTCTCTCTTGCTAAAAAAAATATTAAAATAAAATAATTATACTACTATAGGAACTTTCTGCACTATCTTTGTACCTTCTGTGTAAATCTGAAACTATTCTAAAATAAAAAGTCTATTTTAAAGGGTTACATTGTTTACAGTGGCATCAGAAAACATCAAATACCCTCATATAATTCTAATAAAAGATTTTTGAGAGAAATGACAAATATTAATAAATAGGAAGACATTAAAATTAGAAACTTTAGTTCATCAAAACATACCATACCAAGCAAAAAGTCAAGCCCCAGAGTGGGAGAAGATATTTTCAATCCACATAACTGACAGAAGACTCACATCCAGAATATATAAAGAGCTCTTACAAATCAATAAAACATCCAACAGCTCATAGACAAATAGGCAAAGATTTGAGGCACTTCCAACAGAAAATATCCAGATGACCCATGAACATCTGAGAAGCTTTAACCTCTTTTGCGACAAAAGAAATAAAAGTTAAAACCACAGCAAGGTCTCACTACCCAGTCATTCTTACCCTGATGGCAAACCTTTTAAAGGCTGACTGCACCAAGTGTCACCAAGATTGCAAAACAATGTGAGCTTGCCTCCATTGCTCATAGGATTGCGTGAAATGGATTCATCCGCTCTGGAAAACTGTCAGTTCCAAAACATTAAGTTAAATGTATACACATCCTATGACCTAACGACAGGTATATACCCAACAGGAATACGTACATTTGTGTACCAAAAGACAATGCACAGGAATATTCATGACAGCTCTATTCACTATAGGCCCAAACTGGAAACAACCCAAATATTCATTAATAGCAGGACAGATAAATAAATAGTGTCTTTATACAATGGAAATGAATTAAATACTGCTACAACATGCATGAATCTCCGATATGAATGAAAGAACATGAGAATAAATCTAATCCATAGACAAATAAATAAAATATGATTGTATTTATATATAAAGTTCCAAAATGGACAGAACTGTGGTGTTAGAAGTGACTAAAACTGGGGAGGGACTCAAAAAAGGGGACTTCTAGAGAGCTAGTCATAACTCTGATATAGGTGAGAGTTTACACAGGGGTGCTGGTTTGAGATGATTTCCTGAATTGTACATTTATTATTTATGTACTTTTAGATATGTACGAATCAAGAAAAGCTAAAGAAATAATGAATAGTTAATAATGAAGGAAAACAGTTTGGTAATCCCTCAAAAAATACACATAGGATTATCATACGACCCAGCAATTCCACGTCTAAATGCATACCCAAAAGAATTGAAAGCAGGGACCCAGAATGGACACCCACGTTCACAGCAGCATTCTTCCCAAGAGCCAAAAAGCCCAAATATCCATGGCTAGGAGAATGAATAAGCCCAATGTGGTTTATCATTCAAAGGACTATCATTCAGCACTAAAAAGGAAGGGAATTCTTTTTTATTTATTTTTCCCCCAGCTTTATTGAGATAGAATTGACACATAACATGTGTCAGCTTAAGGTGTACAACGTGTTGACTTGATACACTTGTCTATTGCAAAATGATTCCCACTGTAGCGTTATCTGGGAATGAGATTCTGACAGATCCCTGCCTTGGCAAGGATGAAATTGAAAACTGCTGAGTGAGTGAGACCAGACACAAAAAGGCAGACACTGTATGGTGAGGAACCCCAGGCAGGCAAGTCCACAGAGACAGTAGAATAGAGGTTACCGGGGCCTGGCGGGAGGGGCGCTGGGGAGAACCCCCCTATAGGGACAGTTTCCATCTGGGAAGATGAAAACATTCTGGAGATGGATGGTGGTGATAGTTGCACAACAATGTGAATATAATTCCTCCAAATTATACACTTCAACATGGTTACAATGTTTAGCTTTTGCCCTGGCTGGATAGCTCTGTTGGTTAGAGCATGATGTTGAAATGCAAGGGTTGCTGGTTTGATCCTCGGTCAGGGCACATGCAGGAACATATCGATGTTCCTGTCTATCTGTCTCTTCCTTTTTCACTGAAATCGATAAATAAAAAAAATTTTAATGTTAAGTTTTGCAAGAGAAAAGAATTCTGAAGATTGGATGCACAACAGTGTGAATGTACTTAACACTACTGAAAACTGTACCCTCAACAATGGCTAAGACAGGACATTTTGTGTTACATATATTTCACCACAATTCTTTCTAAAGTTTTTAATCCTTATGATTAGAATAAACTGGTAAACTTTATTACCGCAATTTAAAAAGTTAGTAACAGTCTGACTGTGGTGGCACAGTGGATAAAGCGTCAACCTGGAACACTGAGGTCACCCATTCAAAACCCTGGGCTTGCGTGGTCAAGGCATATATGGAAATTGATGCTTCCCGCTCCTCATCCTCCCTCTCCTTCTTTTCCCCCTCTGAAAATTAAATAAAATCTTTTAAAAATATAAATAACTAACTAAATAAATAAAAAGTTAACAACAAAATATTGGTATTCATTAATCTGAAAATGTAGATCAAATGGACTGATTCCTACAAGAGTACAGCGTCAGAGAATGTCTGCTAAGAAGAGAAATTAAAGAAAATGAATCCTCACAACTTGCAGACAGACCCGCCCCTGGGGGGGGGGGGAGCGGCAGTAAGTAACCCAGTGTGCTCAGAAGTGTTCCACTTAGCCTATAAAGAACTCCAATTTACTTCCCACTTAATTCGTAGACCTTTCTTCCTAATTTAAAAATCTGTTAATGGTGTTATCATCCTAGATAATTTCCCACAACCTGGAGGCATGATTGAGGTGCTGCTGGTTCACATTCAGGCCTGCTTAACTAAGTCCAGCCAAGAGAGGGAGCCAGAGAGTACTTTTCTAGGGGAGGAGTGCTGACACCACCATAGCCGAAAATCCTAGTCAGGCTGCACTACGTGGTCAGGATGATCTACAAAAAAGATCCTCTCTAGCAAAAAGACGACAAAGATAGTGACACTGAGCATCCACGCATCCTTATTTTAATGTGCTAAGAAACGAAGCCCTATGCTGTCTGAAGCCAAACGATACGAAGTCACTCGTCTTTCTTGGTCAGAATACTTGAGAAGTGGCCCCAAGAACGCCGTATGATAGATGTTGAGTTTCTTCTGATAACTGGTGACCCGTTGAAATAAATATTCTGGAAAACACAAAGATGCCAGTCTTGTAATTTTGCTAATCTTCGATTGCCTGCGTTTCGTTTGCTTCTCAGTGTCCTGCTTGCAGAAACAGAATAGCTTTGCAGCCACGCGTTGCTGGCCCCTCTGCTTGGCCATGCAGAGGACCACTACTGTGCTGAACGAAAGATACTGATTTCCTAGCCGGAGCATGTATTATGTACTCATGACATCCAGTGGTCAAAAATCATTGTGCAGAATTTTTTTTTTTCTGTACAAAATCCAGAGCATAATTGCAAACAGCTGGTTTGTAGAGAGATAAAGGATCCACAGTGAAACAGGAATGAGTTTGGCGTCTCCCTGCCACAAGGTCAAGGACAGTCCAGGCTGGCCTGGGAAAAACCTATTTGAAGATGAGAAGAAGCCCATAAAAGGTTGTTTGTATATTCATAAAATCCCATTTCTCAGGTTATAGAAAAAGCAATAATTTTTTTAAGTTGAGGTGAAACTCCCAAAACATAAAAATTAACATTTTCTAAAGAGTACAATTTAGTAGCATTTATACATTCACAATGTTCTGCCACCACCATCTTTATCTAGTTCCAAAACATTCTTGTCACTCCCGAAGAAAATCTTGTCTCCGTTAAGCAGTCAGTCCCTATACCTCCCTCCCTCCTGTTTCTCATGACCACTAATCCGCTTTCTGCTTCTGTGGATTTACCTGTCCTAGGTAGTGCATGTAGATGGGATCATTCTATGTGTCACTTTTGTGTCTGGCTATTTTCACTTAGCATGACTTTCTGAGGTTCATCCATGTTGTAGCATTGTATTAGTACTTTACTCCTTTTCATGGCTGATTAATATTCCACAGTGTGTGTGTGTGTGTCTGTCTGTGTCTGTGTGTGTCTGTGTGTGCGTGTGCATGAGCTTGCATGTACACATGTGTGTGCCCCCATTTTGTTAAATCCATTCATCCATTGATGGACATTTTGGTTGTGTTCATCATTCAGTTATTATTAATGGTGCTGCTATGAACACTTGTGAATAAGTAATTGCTTGAGTACCTGATTTTAACTCTTTTTTTCTTCTTCTTTTCCAAGTGAGAGGAGCGGGGATAGAGAGACAGACTCCTGTATGTTCCCTGACTGGGATCCACCCAGCAACCCCCATCTGGGGCTGATGCTTTGACTATCTGGGGCCATGCTCCCAACTGAGCTATCTTTAGTACCTGAGGCAGAGGCTCCAAAGAGCTATCCTTAGTGCCCAGACCAATGCACTTGAACCAATCGAGCCATAGCTGTGGGAGGGGAGGAGAAGAGAGAGAGAAGGGGAGGGGAGGGGGGGAGAAGCAGATGGGCGCTTCTCCTGTGTGCCCTTGTCAGGAATCAAACCCAGAACTTCCACATACCAAGCCGAATCTCTACCACTGAGCCAACTGGCCAGGGCCAGATTTCAATTCTTAGGAGAATTGCTAGGTCATATAACAATTTAACTTTTTGAAGAAAAAATGCTTAGGTTTCTTAAACACAATAGAAGAAATCGAAAGAGATCTTTAGATTCCTTGAAATGGATAGAGTGGATAGAGGAAGAAGTCTATTTAGACCAGGACAAACTTTTCCCCATGACCCCTAATGGCCCCCCCACACACACCATTCATGTGTATCTAACTCCTCAGCCAGCCAGGCGGAAAGTACCCATGGGAATGAATGCAGATAAATGAGAGAAAAGAACCCATTCAGGGGAAAGTTAATTTGCCTAAGAATTCTCTGTTGACATTTGTTTAGCTTGAGATGACAGCACAGGAAACAATAATCCTCGCCCCAAATCTTGGATATGAGCTCTGTCATAACATGTTGTTGGAAAACCATCGGACCTAGAATGAATGCCAAAGTGAATTAATTAAGCTGAAAAGAGTTCTCAGAACAATAATCTCCCTCATGTGTTTTTTTATTCAAGCCTTCCAGGTCACTAATTTGTCAAGTTTTCTTTAAGAAGAGAAAACAACGGGGGTGGGAGGGAGAATGTTTGGCGCCCTCTGCAGTAGAATCTGTTGGTTTAACGTCAGCTGCCTGGCATGAATGGATGCTCCCTTCCAGCACCTGTTATAAATACAGTATGTTGACCATTTTGGATGACATGCTTTCTAAAATGGAGCACTCCATTTCCCGTCCACTTAAACAGGAGGTGTGGAATCTGGTCATGGGGCGGTGAGGGGGGCGTGTTGAACCATGTTTGAGCTACAACACAGCGGCCTTCTCAAGAGCCAAGGGCCTGGCAAGAGTGTCATAGGGCCTGCAAGTGACTAAAATCCTTCCACATGCTCTGTCCCCGTGACTTAGTTTCACTTTACCTCCCAGGGGCAGCCCGCTCTGCTGGGTGGGAAATGCAGAAATCCACAGGTGGTTAGAACCAATATGGGGAGACATCAAAAGCCCCTTGGGCCCTCTCTGTCTTTGGTCTACACCAGATGGTTAGCTAATTAGCATAAGGGGTGCAAAGAATAATTATTCACTGATGAAACAATGGACTAGCCAAGCATACTGTCTAGAACAGAGGTCTCAAACTCGCAGCCCGCGGGCCGCATGCGGCCCGCCCACCAATTTTGTGCGGCCCGCAGACTGGCCCGCAGGTTAATCCACGAAGTTTGATTAGTCTGCGGGCCGCACAAAATTGGTGGGCGGGCCGCATGGCAACAAGTTTGAGATCCCTGGTCTAGAACCCAGACTCCAGACACGCCTGCCCATGTATGAGCCAGGTATATGACTCCAATGAGCCCAGTACTGTATATAATTTTAATTTTCTACTAGCCACATTTAAAAAAGTAAAATGAAACAGCTGAAACTAATTTGAATAATAAATTTTATTTAATCCAATATCTCTGAAATGTTAACAGCCTGTCAGTGATACTATTTGATGTAAGAATGAGACGGCACTCGAACTCCAGGTGTGCAGGCTTTATTAGAGGAGAAAGACCTGCCGGGGGACTTCTCCAAAAGAAGGGCACCAGTACTAACTAGGGGGACGAATTTTAAAGGGCAAGGGAGAGTCTCGAGCAAGTGGGTGTTGAATCAAAAGTCCTGGTATGTCCGGAATGCTCCTCCTTGGGGTGGCTGACCAGCTTCTTGGAATTCCTCTGTCTCAGGGGCGATAGTGCAGTAAGTAAGGGTGAGGTCTGACAGATAAGCGGAACATCAAAAGGGCAGTTGGAATCCTGGTAAATTCATGTATCTATCATTTTTCAACTCTGTAGTTATATATAAAAGAAAGGCAGTTATTAATTTTATAATATACTGTGAGGGGTGACAAAGAGAAAGAGGAGAAAAAATTGGAAAATTAATTGTTTCCTCTGGAGAGAACTCAAGAAAAGAACCTTGCCAAGCCAAGTTCCCCATCCAGTTAAGGAGGTCGTCAATTTCTGTGCTGTGAGATCTGAACCAGGTGATGTCTTCGAAAAGCTGAGTGAGGAAGTAAAAAAAATCTTGCGAGGTAATAATTGTTAGTTGCTTGCTGTGAGTGCCAATTGAACAGGGTGACATGGTGATACATGGTCTCCTAGATGAGCCTCATGAGACGTACTGGTCTGGTTCCTCTCGAATGGGAGGACATGTGGAGATTTTTAGAGACAGGGAACCTGTTGGTGTAAGTTATAGAAGGACTGAGTCTGTGTAGTTTAAAAGGAAGGGGGTTTGGAGAATATTCAGGAGGGAACTTCTTGGGCTGAGGGGCGGCTTCTTCCTGCTGTCATCCCTACCTATTTGATATTTCCCTTGTGAAGTTCTCCTTGGGGTATTGGGGAATAGAAGTGTAGGAGCATTTGATTGTAGGTAATCCTAGAGATTTCTCTCATCCTGGCCTGTAGGAACTTGATAAAGAAGGGGGCAAGCATTAAAATTAGGTGCAAAAAAAAAAAAAAAAATTAGGTGCAGAATTAGGACTGGTCCTATAATTGGTGCTAGCATGGAGAACAAGGGGGTTTTCCACCATTGTTCGGAGTAGGGGTGTATTTGTAGGGTTCCAGATTTTTCTGTTTCATGAGGCCAGGTTTCAGGGTTGGTGTGTAGGGTTAGGTAGATTTTCCCACTTTTCTGATTGACGAAGGTTTGCATGCGGTTCTGTAAGAAACTAGTGAACAGCCTGACCTGTGGTGGCACAGTGAATAAAGCGTCGGCCTGGAATGCTGAGGTTGCCGGTTCAAAACCCTGGGCTTGCCCGGTCAAGGCACATATGGGAGCTGAAGCTTCCTGCTCCTCCCCCCTTCTTTCTCTCTCTCTCTCTCCTCTAAAATGAATGAATAAATAAAAAACTTAAAAAAAAAGAAACTAGTGAACAAATGTAAGAGGCAGGGTACAAAAGTTAGAAAAATAAATAGGAGAGTGAGTGAACCAATGAAAGGCAATAGTCAAGACACCCAGTTTGTGTGAAACCACTGATCCCATGACTCAGTTTGTTTTTTACAAATTTGCTGGGCTTCAGAGAGAGAGAGAGTGGGAATAAGACAGGGAAGTGGCCAGTCCCCCTGCCCCTAGACCTACTTCTGTAGAGATTCCTAAAGCAACAAGAAGAGGGATTACCTGTACAGCTCGTTTGGTCCTTAGATTGATGGGTAGTGTACTGGGAATTGAAGGAGGCTCATGAGGTGGGGTTAGGTTGATATTTGGGGTGAGATAGATTAGAATACAGGTTTCTGTCCAATTAGTAGGGAGACGTATATAGGTGTTATGCTGTTTTTCTACTTTAGAAGCAGTGGGAGTTGTCAGGATCACGGTGTGTGGACCTGTCCACGTGAAAGTCAGTCCTTAGGTGATGTAATGCTGGAAGCTCCTCTTGGACAGTCTTTGAACAGTTTTCTGAGTAACCTGTAAATCCTGCAAGTACTTAGGGAAAGGGTGGTTACATTTCTACACTTTGCAGCTAGATTTTAAGTCCTAGTGACCACTGCTTCTAGCTGGAATTAGCAGCAGGTGCCAGCCTATAATAGGCATGGGGCATTGAGACAAAGGAATAAAGGAGATGCTATACATTAAATAAAGTAACAAAATTAGACTGTCAATACCCACAGTAGAGATCTTTGAGGGATAAATAAAACTCAAATATTTAGGCAAGACATAGTAGATGGCCCTTGTATTTACAAGAAATGAGGTCAGTTTATCTGCTACTTGGAAGAAATACCTTAGGCTCGTGAACAATGTCCTTGGGCCTTCAGTGGCAATTCCCAGCATGCTGGGCAAGGTCAGGTCACAGGTAGCTGGAGCAGAGCTAGAAGAGGCTGAACCCTCCCTCCATGGAGCAAGGAGGCAGCTTACCTTCTCGTGTCCCTCTTTCACAGCACAGACGTGTAAACCAGTGGGGCTGGGAAACCTGGCAGGCTTCATTCAGTTCAATGACCTTTCTTTCCACTCTGGAGCAGGGCCTGGATGGAATTCTATGAAGCCCTTTAGGGAGCTGGAGCCTTTAAGAGCATATGCCAAAAGCTGGTATTTCCTGACTTCTTTTGGGCCTTATTTGCCTTTTCTGTTACTTCCTTGGCCATTATAGACCTTAAAAGCCATGCTCAGAAGATCTCACTGAGGGGCTTGACTAAGAGAGTAAAATTGGGAATCCAGTTTCTAAAGAAGCCTATTAGACCAAGGAAAGAAAGGATTTGATTCATGGTGGTAGGTGGTTGGAGACTGTGGAGGGTCTGAGTTCGATCTAGGGTGAGACCTCAGGTGGTGGGGGTTAAGACAATGCCCAGTTATACTATGGACTAAGAGTAAAGTTGAGCCTTAGCAGAGAGGACATGATATCCCTTCATGGCAAGGAAGTTAAGAAGGGTGAAGATGTGTCTTCTTGAGGCAGGCAGGGAGGGGCTGTAGAGGAGGAGGTTATTTACATATTGTAAGATAGTACTAGTTTTGAGATTGCATGCTGCTAAATCCTGAGCTAGTGCCTGCTCAAACAGGTGTAGGCTGTTTTTGAACCCCTGGGGTAAGACAGTCCATGTAAGTTGCTGGGCTGCTTTAGTGTCTGGATCAGTCCAGGAAAAGGTAAACAGAAAGTAAGAGTCAGGGTGTAGAGGAATGGTAAAGAAGGCATTCTTAAGGTCTAGGACCATGAAGTGAGTGATGTTTGAGGGAATGTGTGGCAGTAACTTGTAGAGATTAGGGACTACTGGATGGAGGGGAACTACCATCTCATTGATTAGGTGTTAGTCTTATATGAGGTGATAAGCCCCTGAAGGTTTTCAAACAGGAAGGATGGGGGTATTGCAGCGAGAGTCCATGGGGATGGGTAAGCCTTGATTTAAGAGGTGGGTAATTATTGGTTTAAGGCCTTAGAAACAGACACAGTTACACATTAAACAAAGACTTTACATACAAATTATGAATTAAGGAATTTAAATGAGCATGCTTTATTTGTTTCAATTCAAATTATACTAAAGATATTTTTCTGACAGAGATGAGACAGATTACTCACACAGCTCAATAGACAACTCTGCTTTTTAAGCTTTTCGGGATGGCAGGGAGTTGTCAGCATAGAGGGGAGGAAGAGAGGAAGCAGATGGATGGACAATGTGAGCAGCTGCATGGAAAAGAAGGAGAGTCAGAATCCTCAGAAGGAGGAGGAGGAGATTAAAGTGCTGGTGGTGGTGCCACATGGTCAGAGGAGTCAAAAGATTTAGAGCTCTGAGGAGAGGGGAGAGGACGAGGGTTGGAGGAGGGGGAAGGATGGGTCAAAGAAGAAAAGACAGAGCTGCCCATCTGTAAGGAGGGAGGAGGAGTTTAAGAACACAGTAGAGAAGGGAGGGGCCCCTGGCCAGCAGGGAAAGAGAAAAAAAAATGGTATTTGCAGGTGAATGAGAAACAGGATTTTGCAAAGGGCGGGGGCTTTCTGGAGGGAAGAGACTCAAGTGGAAGAGATTTGCAGAGGCACCAGAGAGGGGTCCCGAGAGAGGGGTGCGCCCGGGAGTCAGGCAGGTGGGGGAGAGAGTTGGGAGTCTGCAGAGAAGAAAAGATTAGGAGCGGAGGTTTTAGGTGAGGTTTCTCTGGCCAAAAACAGCCTGCGTGTAGAACAAGCAGCACAGAAATTACAGACAGGAGCGAAGGGCAAAGAAAGCCTGCACATAAGGAATTTTTGATGCCCTCCCCGTCCGGTGGCAGAAATTGTCAAGATCTCTTAGGATATTGTAAGGGTAGTAGAAAGCAACCTGGTGAGGCACCTAGACTTTCGATGAAGTCCATAGAAGCAGGCCACTCAGAGTAGAAACCTCCCAAACTGTGAACCTCAGAGAGTAGGGTGAGTCCCGAAGGAGTAGAAGAGTCCTGAAGGAGTAGAAGAGTCCTGAAGGATAGAGGAGTCCCGAAGGAGTAGAGGAGTAGTCTCTGAGGCCTGAGATTGGGAGGAGCCTATGTTCCGAGAGGAACCTGGCTGGACGGTTTGGACTGGGAGGAACCCACAGTAGAGGAGACTGGTGAGAGAAGGGGGCGTCCCGCCTTCAGTCACAGTTCCAAGAGGAGAAAATCTCCATAGAAAGAGAGTCTCAGACAGGAGGTCATCACCCCAAGGCTGAGATCCCGGCACGTAGGAGAGGGGCCTGGCTAGGCGCACCTAGACTTTTGTAGAAGTCCATAAAGGTGTAGAGACAGACCACTCGTAGATATGGGGTCCAAAGTCAAAACCGTCTGACCAGGAAGGGGTGTTTTTAGAGAGAAATTTGGAGGCCAACCAGGGAAGGGGGAGGGAGAAACTCCTTACCTTTCTGGTCCAGCAGGGGTTTGGGACGGGGACAGATCATTGGCCAATCAACCTACAATTACACGTCCAAACAGAATCAGGGAGTAAGCATGGGACGAGCTGCAGCTGCCCATTGCTTCCCTGATTGTAAGTTTGGATGGCAAAGAGGGATCATCCAGGCAGTTAGTACCCTGTCCCGGGTTTCAGCACCAGGTGTAAGAATGAGACGGCACTTGAACACCAGGTGTGCAGGCTTTATTAGAGGAGAAAGACCTGCCGGGGCACTTCTCCAAAAGAAGAGCACCAGTACTAACTAGGGGGACGAATTTTAAAGGGTAAGGGAGAGTCTCGAGCAAGTGGGTGTTGAATCAAAAGTCCTGGTATGTCCGGAATGCTCCTCCTTGGGGCAACTGACCAACTTCTTGGAATTCCTCTGCCTCAGGGGCGACAGTGCAGTAAGTAAGGGTGAGGTCTGACAGATAAGTGGAACATCAAAAGGGCAGTTGAAATTCATGTATCTATCATTTATAAGATATTTTACATTACTTTTCTTGTACCCAGTCTTGAAAATCCAGCGTTGATTTTCCAGGTGGCGAGGCACCCCAGCGCTGTGTGGGGCACGCTGTGCACATGTCATATCTCTAATCCATAAAACAACCCTGAATGGTAGAGTTATTACTGAATCTACAAAACAGAGGAGCAAACTGAGGCTCGGAGGTATTAAGTATCTTTCTCAGGTGACACAGAGGTGTCAGTGGCATCCGGGACGTTGTGGATACTGTAGTCACCCCAAGTCCCCTCTTGGCATCGGGTGCCCCTCCTCCACCTGCTGACTCAGGGGTGCGAAGGCCCGGTCCTCGTGTCTGAACTTGGGGCCAGACCCTTCCTGCAGGATGAGCCTCGGTGGCAGCCACGTTGGAGTTACCTTCTCCTTGTGCCCATGTCCTGCCCTCCTCACTGGCCTTGGGGCATCTCTCCCCAGAGCCTGGCCAGGCCACCTCTGCTCTGTTTTCCTGGAAACCCGGGACTCATCCCCCAAAGCCCTGCTCGGAAGCTGTCCCTTCTTCACGGGGCAGGCCTCTACAGTCCGCATGGCTGGGTCTCCCTCCCAGGCTGGGGAACAGCAGACCAGGGAGGTTCTCACGTGGAAACTGCTCACCCACCCGAAGAGGGGCGGTTCCCTGCATAACTGACACCCCCCACCATGGGGTCTCCAGAAGCTAAATAATATGAGCTCATTAAGAAAACATCCAGCCTGACCTGTGGTGGCACAGTGGGATAAAGCATCGACCTGGAATTCTGAGGTCACCTGTTCGATACCCTGGGCTTGCCTGGTCAAGGCACATATGGGAGTTGATGCTTCCTGCTCCTCCCCTTTCTCTTTCTCTCTCTCTCTCTTTCTCTCTCCTCTCTGAAAATTGAATAAATAAAATTTTTAAAAAAAGAAAAGAAAAGAAAACATCCAGAGGGGAAGTTATCTGCATTTTTGAAAGACAGGCACACAAAAATCAACTGGAAAACATTCCGATGGGATGGTTCACGAGAGGTCACCAAGTTAATAAAATGCGTCTTTAAAAGGCTCACTGAAGCCCTGGCTGGTTGGCTCAGCGGTAGAGCGTCGGCCTAGCGTGCGGAGGACCCGGGTTCGATTCCCGGCCAGGGCACATAGGAGAAGCGCCCATTTGCTTCTCCACCCCTCCGCCGCGCTTTCCTCTCTGTCTCTCTCTTCCCCTCCCGCAGCCAAGGCTCCATTGGAGCAAAGATGGCCCGGGCGCTGGGGATGGCTCTGTGGCCTCTGCCCCAGGCGCTGGAGTGGCTCTGGTTGCAACATGGCGACACCCAGGAGGGTCGCAACATGGCGACGCCCAGGATGGGCAGAGCATCGCCCCCTGGTGGGCAGAGCGTCGCCCCCCTGGTGGGCGTGCCGGGTGGATCCCGGTCGGGCGCATGCGGGAGTCTGTCTGACTGTCTCTCCCTGTTTCCAGCTTCAGAAAAGTGCAAAAAAAAAAAAAAAAAAAGGCTCACTGAAAGGTGAAGAATCTTCCAGAGACCTTAGTCACCCTGGATCTTTGTGTCACTTTCAATCAGCTCCACCTCAGAGACTGCAATAGCAAAATTCTTAGGTTGGTCACCCGGGAGTCACCCCTGATCCAGTCACTGGTCGACTGCAGCCCCTGGGTTGGCACTGCCAGTGCCCTGGAGCCTGAGCTCACCCAAGCGGCCCCAAGTCCCTGCAGAAGCTAACCCAGGGGAAGAGACATCATAGTCTTCAGGGATGAGGCAGTTAATTAACCAAACCCCCCTTAGGCACTGAATTTGAACTTTCTGTTCAGCTTTATTCTGCAGCGACTGTGCGGTTAATGCCCGGGTCCCTCTGGTTAAATTACGCAAGGCTTTTTCTAAATTACCAAAGGAACTTTTGAAGACATGGCCTGCCCTTCCTTAACACCCCAGAGGGAAGACAAAGCAAAAACAGCCTAGACGAAATGGAGGCCTAGGGCAACCAGAACAGCAAGGAAACTAATGCGGGCCAGGAAATGGCTCAGGGCCAGAGTGTACCCTCCCAGCCTACCAGGAGGGCCACCTGGCTTGTGGCTCAGAACCCAGTGGGGCGGGGTGAGGAAGTGAAGATGAAATCCCAGCGGGACCTAACCACCTGCTGTTGGCTGTGGCCACCACCTTTCCACTGCCCACCCCAGCCTCCCTCTCCCTGGCCATTCCCCTTCTGGAACCTTCCCCAGGGGCACACAGACTGTCGGCCCCCCTCCTGCCCTGGCCACCCTTTATTATACCTGACCTGAGTCCCAGCCATCGGCAAAATGTGCGTGGGCCTCAAAAATGTACAAAACAAGTAATACATGCTTGTTGTAAAAAGCAAAATGAAATGAAATAATAAAATATCCAAATAGTAAATCCTTTAATTTCCCTTCCTCCCTTAGCCGATCCCCAGAGGCAGCTGCTGTTGACCATGCAGTTGTGTGTCCTCCTAGCCAGTCCATGGACACACGGACACATGCACACATGCATGTACGCACATGCGCGCACACAGTCGGCTTCATATTACCTGTGTGGCTGGGAGATTCTGGTCTGGCATGTCTCTACTCCATCTCTTCACACCTGACAGTGCTGCCTCCCCCTGGCCAAGTGTACAGCAAGGTCAAGTTCCCAAAGCTGCCAGCCGCCCCTCCTCAAGGACAGGTGAGCACATTCAGTTTCCCACCGGTACAATCATCTGGTTGCCTTCTCTGTTCTCTCCATTGGCCTGGAGAATGTTACAGCACACACACAAGCCCTTACTGCATTCATTCAACAAGACATACATTTATAACCAACAAAGCCTGTCCTCACTGAGCACTGAACATCTCTAATGGGAGAAGCCAGCCTCCAAAACAGAGTAGCCTTGGACATTTTCACTGCCTCCCAAGGAACCACCTGTGCCTTTATTCAAACAGAACGCTGTGTGTTCAGACCTGATGGGTCTGCTAATGTATCATCTTTATTAAGTCACATGAGGACACAAGGGAACTTAGTATATTGGTGGTTTGGATCACAGGCCTCTTGATGAAAAGTTGTCACTAATTTGGGGGAATTTACTGTCTTAACCCATGTTTTCTCCTGCACGTGCCTGTTTGTTGCTCTGACATCTGTCCCCAATGCAGCCAAAGAGCTGCCCAATGAGCCAGCTCCTTGCTAATGAAACCTCTTGCCAATCGCTCAGGACACACTGTGTAAGAGAGGGCATGTGAGATTGTAAGAACTGGTCACGGGGCGAGGGTGGACTATAAGGGAAGGCCACCATGAAGACATGGCCACTGGTTTGACCCTCGAGTGATCGAAGGTTCCCCACCAGTTCCCCTGTGCTTGGAAAATGCACTCTGCTACCTTCCCCACTCCTAGAGCTGCCCAATGGTCCTGCGGACAGAAAGGTGGTGAGAGACCCTCTGCACTGGGTGTGTGTCACTGCACCCAGTCAGGGCCTCCATATAAACCTAAGGTTCTGGCAGCAGGTGTGGAAAACTATTCATGTGGCTGCCCAGACAAGCCTCGGAAGTAAGTTCCCTTGCATAGTAAACCTGTCACCGACCCATCTGGAGTGGTCTGCCATATCTTTGGTCTCTCTCCCTGCCCTCCACAGATGGTGGCTGGTTTCAGATCATAGCTGAGAAGCTGGGAGATGGTTGCCACCCAACAGGTAATGAACAGGAACAGATTGATGTTTCTGTCTCTCTCCCTCTCTCCCTTCTGTGGGAGACTACAAGTAGCAAAGTTCTTGCAGTTCAAGGATTAGCAAAAGGCTAAGTCCCTCCCCCCACTCCTCCATATTGGCGATGAAGCTGAGTATTTGCACTCATCCCAACCCCCCACCTCACTTGCTTAGTTAGGTTGCTAAAGGCTAAGTTTTCCCCCATACCTCCATGTTAGCTGTGATACTGGATTGTTTGTACTCTTCCTATCCTCCATGTCTCTCAGAGAGACTAGAGGCAGTTTCCTTTTTATTCTTTGTTTCGTGAAGTTAAAATGTTATGTATGGTGGGGGTTTTGTGCACTTGGGAGAATTCTTAGATTGCCTTGGAAATCTGACTATTTTAATGATCTATTTGATTTGTTAACGACTTCACTTTGCCCTATAAATAAAGCAGGTAGGGGCATGGAAGCTCACTTTTGCACGCTATCTTCTGTGTTGCAGAGAGTCCTCCTAAGCCCATCCTATTTCTCTTTAAGCCTATTTTCTTAATTCCGTGCCGTTCCCACTCAGGACCTGGAATTACTAGCCATGCTGGCTCGCAGCGCCCTTCCTCTCTCTCTAAAATCAGTCAATCAATAAATTTTCTTTAACTGCAGCAAGAACTTAGGGGCAGGTGGCTCACTTGCGACAAGTCAAGTAAGCAGAACAAGGGAGCAGGGAGGGTAAGGCCAGTTAAGAAAAATACTTCTGCGACCATGCTTTGTTTCTCCCGAAATACATAAATAAACACACACTCAGGCGTGTATTCCTACTTCCCCCTTTTCTACCTAAAAGCGAGCATACTAGACACCTCGCTATGCCCCTCATTTTGTCCACTGAACAGCACATCCTGGCTATCACTCCGTGGACACGCCCTGTGTGAATCCCCAGTTGCCCCTGGGGGAGAGGCAGGCGGGCCATTCACTGTGTGTCTGGAGATGCTGGGAGGGCCCCCCTGGAGATGTAAAATCAGGAGACTAGTGAGCACACTCAGGGTGCGAGTGTAGAGACAGAAGCGGTCTGGGGGTGGCGTCTGGGGTCACGCCATTGACACAGTGTATTTTTTAAAGATTTGTTCTAGAAACTGGCATACATTCAGGTAGGGATGATGGTGTATGAGCTTCCTGATGCTCATCACGCAGCGTCAGCCATTATCAATGTGTTCCAACTTTGTTTTGTCTCCCCCTACATGCTCCTTTTTCTTTGGGGGATAGTTTTAAATAAATCCAGAGCCATTTCGCCCTTCAATGCACCATTATACATCTCTAGCTGACAAGGCCTTTAAAAAACAAAACAAAACCCATAACCTTAAGCATTGTATGAGTTTCCTATGGCTGCCTTACCACCAACTCAGTGGCTTAAAACCATGTGTATTTATTTTCATACAGTTCTGGAGGTCAGCAATCCAGAACGGGTCTAAAATCCAGGTGTCAGGGCCGCATTCCTTCTACAGGCTCGGGAGGAGAATCCTTGTCCTTGTCTTTTTTTTTTTTTTAATTATTTTTATTTATTTATTCATTTTAGAGGAGAGAGAGAGACAGACAGACAGACAGAAGGGGGGTAGGAGCAGGAAGCATCAACTCCCATATGTGCCTTGACCAGGCAAGCCCAGGGTTTTGAACCGGCGACCTCAGCATTTCCAGGTCAACGCTTTATCCACTGTGCCAACACAGGTCAGGCCTTGTCCTTGTCTTTTCAGGCTTCTAGAAATCTCTGACAGCCCTTGGTTTATGGCCCTGAATCACTGTACCCTCTGGAGTATAATCGTCTCTGCTTTTGACCCTCCCGTCTCCCTTTTATAAGGACTCTTATCATTCATTGTACTGGACCCACCTGGATAATCCAAGACAATTGCCCTATCACCAAGGTCCTTAACTGAGTCATGCCTTCAGGGTCCTTAGCTGAGTCACACCTGCAAAGTCCCTTCAACCCTGTAACATAATCCAGGCTGTGGATCAGGATGTGGCATATCTTTGGGGGCCATTACTCAGCCTGGCAGAACCACCATGCCACGCTCACAATAAATAAAACTCTAATGCCATATCATACCAACTCTGTACTTAAATTTCTCTGGGGGTTTTTGTTGTTGTTGTTGTTCAAAAGTAGTGTGTTTTTTAAATATATATTTAGTTTATTTAAGTCTGGATCCAAACAGGTCCACGTTGCAATAGGCTGTAACATTCCTACATCCCTTACCTCTCCATTTTCCTATACCGGTCGCTCCTTCCTTCTTTCCTTCTTTCCTTCTTTCCTTCTTTCCTTCCTTCCTTCTTTCCTTCTTTCCTTCTTTCCTTCTTTCCTTCTTTCCTTCTTTCCTTCTTTCCTTCCTTCCTTCCTTCCTTCCTTCCTCCCTTCCTTCCTTCCTCCCTCCCTCCCTCCCTCTTTCCCTCCCTCCCTTCTTTCCTTCCTTTTTCTTTTTGTTCGATTAGGATTTGCAGGAGAGACTGGGTCATTTGTCCTGTGGAATGTGTGGATCGCTTCATTGTGGGGTGATTTTCCTTGCTCCTCTATCTCCTGTGAAACGACAGCTAAAAATCCAGGTGTAGTTTTTTAGGCAAGAATCCTTGGTCCTCAGTACTTCCTGTCCCATCAGGTCGTGAGGACCCGCCTGCAGGTCCTGGTACAATAATGTGAAGGAACAGCCCTGTCGACACCTCAAGCTCAGATAGCCAGCCTCCAAAACTCTGAGAAAACATCTTCCTGCTGTACAGGTCTCTGGCGGTACTTTGTTGAGACAACCCTAGCAAGCTTACACACTTAGGAATTTCTCTTCTCTTCCTAGCTTGCTAAGCATTCTTACTATAATGATCATTGACTTTTCTCAAATGCTTTACCCCTGCCTATTGAGATCATCATATAGCTTCCCCCCGCCTTAAACTATGTATGTTCTAGAAGCTTTTCAAATACTGCCTCTCCCTTTTCTATCTTTTGCTGTGGAGCTCTAACTAAATCTATGTTAGACTTTGTCCTTTGCTCCTTTGTGCTTCTTAGTCTCTCATAGTTTCTCGGTGTCTCTGGGCTGAATTCTGATTAACACTGTCAACTCTTGTTCTTCTGGTGACCACTTCTATCTTCAATTTTGTGTAACAATCTGCTTTTTCATTGATCTGCTTTCATTTTTTTTTTTTTTTTTTGTATTTTTTTGAAGCTGGAAAGGGGAGAGACAGTCAGACAGACTCCCGCATGCACTTGACCGGGATCCACCCAGCACGCCCACCAGGGGGCAACGCTCTGCCCACCAGGGGCGATGCTCTGCCCCTCCGGGGCGTCGCTCTGCTATGACCAGAGCCAGTCTAGCGCCTGGGGCAGAGGCCAAGGAGCCATCCCCAGCACCCAGGCCATCTTTGCTCCAATGGAGCCTCACTGCGGGAGGGGAAGAGAGAGACAGAGAGGAAGGAGAGGGGGAGGGGTGGAGAAGCAGATGGGTGCTTCTCCTGTATGCCCTGGCTGGGAATCGAACCCAGGACTCCTGCACGCCAGGCCGACGCTCTACCACTGAGCCAACCGGCCAGGGCTGCTTTCATTTTTTTAAAAGCTCTCTTTGGTTCCTTTAAAAATATGCCTGGTCATTTTTTTTGTATTTTTCTGAAGTTGGAAACGGGAGGCAGTCAAACAGACTCCCGCATGCGCCCGACCGGGATCCACCAGGCATGCCCACCAGGGGGCAATGCTCTGCCCATCTGGGGTGTCGCTCTGTTGCAACCAGAGCCATTCTAGCACCTGAGGCAGAGGCCACAGAGCCATCCTCAACGCCCGGGCCAACTTTGCTCCAATGGAGCCTTGGCTGCAGGAGGGGAAGAGAGAGACAGAGAGGAAGGAGAGGGGGAGGGGTGGAGAAGCAGATGGGCGCTTTTCCTGTGTGCCCTGGCCGGGAGTCGAACCCAGGACTCCTGCACGCCAGGCTGACACTCTACCACTGAGCCAACCGGCCAGGGCTTGGTCATTTTTTTTGGAAGTCTCTTCTTCATATTCTTTTTTTTTTTTTTGTATTTTTCTGAAGCTGGAAACAGGGAGGCAGTCAGACAGACTCCCGCAGGTGCCCAACCGGGATCCACCCGGCATGCCCACCAGGGGCGATGCTCTGCCCATCCGGGGCATTGCTCTGTTGCGACCAGAGCCACTCTAGCGCCTGAGGCAGAGGCCAAGGAGCCATCCCCAGCGCCCGGGCCATCTTTTGCTCCAGTGGAGCCTTGGCTGCGGGAGGGGAAGAAAGAGACAGAGAGGAAGGAGAGGGAAAGGGGTGGAGAAGCAGATGGGTGCCTCTCCTGTGTGCCCTGGCCGGGAATCGAACCCAGGACTTCCGCACACCAGGCTGACACTACCACTGAGCCAACTGGCCAGGGCCATATTCATTTTTTAAAACTCTTTTTAAACTTCATGTATCAGATCGTTCCACCATCAGAAATCTTTCGGTGGTCTCAGGCTGCTGGTCCTAGTTTCTGCTAATTCTCGCTCATGACAGCTTGTTTCCCGTGTGTTTGGAAATTGTGTGTCGTGAACCTGTATGAAGTTGAACTCCGCATCTGTAATCCTGAAGGCTAAATTAGGGGGTGCTTTCCTCCAGAGGGGAGTGATAGGTGACACAGTCAGCTGCAAAACGGAAAGACAGTGAATGAAGTGTAATTAAAGACCAGTGGTTCAACACTGCGGCATCAGTAGTACCACAGGAGATGAAAAGGGAGATGAGGCCCTGGCCGGTTGGCTCAGCGGTAGAGTGTCGGCCTGGCGTGCGGGGGACCCTGGTTCGATTCCCGGCCAGGGCATATAGGAGAAGCGCCCATTTGCTTCTCCACCCCCCCCCCTTCCTCTCTGTCTCTCTCTTCCCCTCCCACAGCCAAGGCTCCATTGGAGCAAAGATGGCCCGGGCGCTGGGGATGGCTCCTTGGCCTCTGCCCCAGGCGCTAGAGTGGCTCTGGTCGCGGCAGAGCGACCCCCCGGAGGGGCAGAGCATCGCCCCCTGGTGGGCAGAGCGTCGCCCCTGGTGGGCGTGCCGGGTGGATCCCGGTCGGGCGCATGCGGGAGTCTGTCTGACTGTCTCTCCCCATTTCCAGCTTCAGAAAAAAAAAAAAAGGAAAAGGGAGATGAGACCTGACATGGACGTTCAAGGTGGTGAAAGAAATGGGTAGTTATGGGATGCAGTCATGTGATGACCTTTTTCTATAAAGGGGGGGGGGGGAGACACAGTACACAGTTATAAGATCAGTTATCAAATACAATCTCTTTGGAATCCATGCAAACTCAGCTGGACAAAGTTAGCCGGGAAAGAGAGCTTTGGGAGGACACATACAAGAAGCGCAGTAGCTCCAGAATTTCTGGATAACACAGCAACCGCATTGGAAGAATGCCTAGAATACTTGCCTTAAAACTATACTTGTGCCTATGTTGACCTGCATCACGTTTGGGGAGCTGTCCTGGTAGGGATGCTGGTGGAGATTGCAGGAGAGCTGTGTCTGACTTGTCATGATCGGTGGGAGGTGTCTCACACACGTCATGGCAAGCAGAGCTCTTGGGAATAGGTCAGACAAATAGGCAAACCAGGAGGGGGGTGCTCTCTCCCCTATCTACATCTAAGTATACCCAGAAAGTCTGTGTGCATCTAATCCTGTATATATATACACTTTTTTATTGGGTGAGAACCTCAAACTTTTCAAAAAGGGTATGTGATCATCTCTGAAAGGGAAAAAATACCGCTATGGCTGGTAGAGACTGATGTCTTTTTGTTTTCCCCCTTTCTGATCATCTTCTTTGGGCATAGTTATCATAGATCCTGGCCCATAGCATTGCTCCAGATTAAGCCGGCAGGAAGTTATGATGCTACTAAAGAAGGAGACCCCTCTCTGCCTCCCTCTATAACAGGGGTAGGGAACCTATGGCTCACAAGCCAGATGTGGCTCTTTTTTTTTTTTTTTTTTTGTATTTTTCTGAAGTTGGAAATGGGGAGGCAGTCAGACAGACTCCCACATGCGCCCGACTGGGATCCACCCGGCATGCCCACCAGGGGGCGATGCTCTGCCCATCTGGGGCGTTGCTCTGTTGCAACCAGAGCCATTCTAGCGCCTGAGGCAGAGGCCATAGAGCCATCCTCAGCGCCCGGGCCAACTTTTGCTCCAATGGAGCCTTGGCTGTGGGAGGGGAAGAGAGAGACAGAGAGGAAGGAGAGGGGGAGGGGTGGAGAAGCAGATGGGCACCTCTCCTGTGTGCCCTGGCCGGGAATCGAACCTGGGACTCCTGCACACCAGGCCAATGCTCTACCACTGAGCCAACTGGCCAGGGGATGTGGCTCTTTTGATGGCTGCATCTGGCTCGCAGACAAATCTTTAATAAATAAAATAACATTAAAAATATAAAACATTCTCATGTATTACAATCCGTTCATTTCCTACAGTTCATGTTCATGGTTGCAGGTGGCTGGAGTCAATCACAGCTGTCCTATGGGACAACACCAAATTTTTATTGGATAATGCCTAATGCACATGGGTCATTGTGAAGTCAGGAAGTAAACTTCCCTCCTTTTAATCAAATAGTCAACTAGCTAATTGCGGAAACCCTTTTGACGAAGAAGATGCTAAAAGAAAAAAAAGATGAGGAGTATCGTACTTTTTAGCAGGAATGGACAGACGAATTCACCTTTGTGGAGAGAGCAGGTTAAGCAGTGTGTCTAATATGCAATGATAAAATTGCATCGATGAAACGGTCAAATATAAAGCAGCACTTCGACACACGCCATACTACATTTGCATCAAAATATCCAGCAGGGGTGGGACAGCAGGAAGAAAGCATGTCAAGAGCTACTGTGCAGAGTGCAAGCTAGTCAGCAGCAACTCTGTGTTTGGACCCAACAAGGTGACTAGAATTCAGCTAGCTTTGCTGGTGCTTTAGCAATAGTGAGAAATGGAAAGCCATTCACAGATGGGGAGTATGCCAAAACATTCATGCTTGATGTTGCCAGTGAACTTTTTGATTACTTTTTGGATAAAGACAAGATAATCAAATGAATAAAATACATGCCTCTGTCGGCAAGAACTGTTCATGATCATACCATCATGATGGCAAATCAAATTAAGGCAACACAAGGGAAGGACATAAGTGCAGCACCATTCTTTTCTCTCGCTTTGGATGAGTCAACAGACGTAAGCCATTTATCCCAGTTCAGCGTGATTGCAAGGTATGCTGTCGGTGACACACTATGTGAGGAAAGTCTTGCTGTTTTGCCTATGAAAGAGACAACAAGAAGGGAGGATTTATTCAAGTCTTTCACTAAGTTCGCTAAAGAAAAAAAAAATCTACCGATGGATAAACTTATTTCAGTGTGTGTACTGATGGTGCTCCGTGCATAGTGGGGAAAAACAGGATTTGTAGCGCTTCTTCGTGAACATGAAAAGAGACCCATCCTAAGTTTTCACTGCATCCTATATCAGGAGGTGCTTTGTGCTCAGATGTGTGGCAAGCAGCTTGGTGAGGTGATGTCGCTGGTCATTCAGGTGGTCAACTTTATTGTTGCCCGAGCTTTAAATGATCGCCAGTTTAAAACACTGCTGGATGAAGTTGGGAATAATTACCCTGATCTGCTTCTGCATAGCAATGTGCGTTGGTTGTCAAGAGGGAAGGTGCTCAGCCGTTTCACAGCTTGTCTGAGCAAAATCCGGACTTTCTTGAAATGAAAAGCATCGAGCATCCTGAGTTAGCTAACACTGAGTGGCTCCTGAAGTTCTACTATCTCATGGACATGACTGAACATCTGAACCAGCTCAATGTGAAAATGCAAGGCGTTGGAAATACAGTCTTATCCCTTCAACAAGCTGTGTCTGCATTTGAAAACAAGCTGGAACTCTTCATCGACAACATTGAAACAGGTCGTTTACTACACTTTGAAAAACTGGGAGCCTGACCTGTGGTGGCGCAGTGGATAAAGCGTCGACCTGGAAATGCTGAGGTTGCCGGTTCGAAACCCTGGGCTTGCCTGGTCAAGGCACATATGGGAGTTGATGCTTCCAGCTCCTCCCCCCTTCTCTCTCTCTGTCTCTCCTCTCTCTCTGTCTCTCCCTCTCCTGTCTAAAATGAATAAATAAAAAATAAATAAAAATAAAAATAAAAAAAAAAACTGGGAGAGTTTAAAGATGCATACAAAGCAAGTGACCCTGCTCAACATCTCGATCTCCAGCAGCTAGCGGGCTTCACACCTAATCTCCTGCAGTCATTCAAAGTGCACTTTGGAAAATTTCGTGAGCACACTCGTCTTTTTAAGTTCATCACCCATCCACACGAGTGTGCAGTGGACAGCGCCAACCTGAGTAACATCCCCGGTGTCTCTGTCAGAGATTTTGAGCTACAAGCTGCTGACCTGAAGGCCTCAGACATGTGGGTGAATAAGTTCAAGTCACTGAATGAAGATTTGGAAAGACTTGCATGACAGCAAGCAGAGTTGGCGAGCAAACACAAGTGGGGAGAAATGAAAAAGCTTCAACCTGTGGACCAGCTGATTGTCAAAACTTGGAACGTGCTTACCATCACATACCACACACTGTAGCGTGTGAGTATTGCTGTACTGACAATGTTTGGCTCTACATATGCATGTGAGCAGTCTTTCTCACATCTAAAGAACGTTAAGACCAACCTATGGTCACGTTTAACAGATGGAAGTCTCAACGCCTGCATGAAGCTTAACCTCACCACATATCAACCAGACTACAAAGCCATGAGCAAAACCATGCAGCACCAGAAGTTGCATTAATGGTAAGAAATACTTTATTCATCATTGGTTAGCAACAGCATAACAACGTTATTAAAAAGCATTCAGAGACTTATTGTACTTTAAAAGTGTTGGTCTTACATAAAATGCACATATTTACTTGTATTTAGTGTTAAACATATTATATGGATGGCTCTCATGGAATTACATTTTAAAATATGTGGCGTTCATGACTCTCTCAGCCAAAAGGGTTCCCTACCCCTGCTCTATAAGATGCTGAGCTGGGCTCCTGACTTAGTTTCTCTGGGGAATAAAATGCCAGTATCAAAGATGTTGGTGTACCCTCGTACCCTGTATGTGCCCTAGACTCAAAGGCATGCAAACGAGCACCTGCCTGGCAGCCTCGAAGAGCTTTGCAGGAAACATCTGGGAGCCTAGATAACTGCGACTGCACAAGGGGCCCCTGGCCTCCTGTCTCCAAGGACATCTCCCGAGAAGCAGGAAGGGGAGGGCAGAAAATAAGTGGGTCCTTCTGCCAATGCTGACAGATCAACAGCTCACATTACAGAGTCCCTGGGCTCAAAATGGAAAGCTCTGCTGATCTAAGGTCAGAAAATACAGCGCTGGCCTGACCTGGGGTGGCGCAATGGATAAAGAGTTGACCTGGAAATGCTGAGGTCACCGGTTCGAAACCCTGGGCTTGCCTGGTCAAGGCACATATGGGAGTTGATGTTTCCAGCTCCTCCCCCCCTTCTGTCTCTCCTCTGTCTCTCCCTTTCCTCTCTAAAATGAAAAAATAAAATAAAATAAATTAAAAAAAAAGAAAATACAGCGCTGTTTCACAGAATTTACCAAAATTCGTTTCACCCAGTGCTATAGACGAACAAAGACAAAGTGATGCAGGGTGCCCTCTGCAGCAATGGCGTTTAATGTTTCGGGGCCACAGACCCCTTCGGGAACTTCAGGGAGAAGCCCTCGCCCTCACCCTCGCCCTCGCCCTCGCCCTCGCCCTCGCCCTCACCCTCGCCGCAGCAAATGTGCACAGACACACCTCCTAGGCATACCTCAGACCTGACAGCTCGTTCACGGACTGCTGCCCAGATTAAGAAACTGTGCTTCTCAGTCAACAGGACCAAGTGTAGAAACTCTTCTGATGGCTGGGGCTCATATCTGTGCATCTGGCAGGAACCCAAGGACACCACTGGGATGGGACCAAGAGAGGGCACTGGCCATAGACGGCCCCTCTCCTGACAGGAGTTTGGGCATGAGCACCGCATTAGTGAGGCCTGGGACAGTGTCCAAATGGGGCAGACTTCAGTTGGAAAGTAACAGAAGCATCTTTGTCTTTCCTGGATACAAAATCTAATTGTGATGAAGGAAGGAACAGGCAGAAGCCCAAGATGTTAATGCTTAACCTTGGGGGGGGGAGGGTTTCTTTTTATTATTATTTTTTAATCGCAAGGCTTTGTGAATGATCTTAACGATGTTCTAAACATCTCCAAAGGATTTAAAGATAATTAATTTTAACTCACCTTAAATATCTATACACACCATGACCCTTTGAGAGGGAGCAACTGCAGGCTCCAGTGGTGGGAATCATGTGTCATCTTGCAAATGGCTCCTTCTACTTTTCTCTTAAATTGAGCTACACCAGCCTCCTTGGAACATTCTCTCTGTAGCCATCGTATTCACTTCCGGAGCTACAAAGATTAAATTTATACCCTTTGCTGCATAATAATCTTCCAATAATTTGAGTTCAGCTCTCAAGTGCCCTGAAGTCTGCTCTCCTCTGGGGGTGAGGGGTATGGTCCTGGGCCCCACCCTCTGCCTCCTTAGAAGGGCCCTAAGTGGGCTCCTTACTCAGAACTGAGCATCCTTCCTCAGAGCCCAGTCTTCGTGTGGGGCAGGAGTTATCTGTTAATGTGCGTAAGTTCTAGCTGCTACATTACCCTGAGCCTGGAATTAGGGTGAGGTGATTTTTTATTTGTTTGTTTAAAAACTGAGGCCCTGGCCGATTTGCTCAGTGGTAGAGCCTCGGCCCGGCATGTGGATGTCCCGGTTTCGATTCCTGGCCAGGGTACCCTGGAGAGGTGCCCATTTGCTTCTCCACCCCACCCCCTCTCACTTCTCTCTCTCTCTAGTATATATAATATATATATGTATTATATATATATATATATATCTTCTCCTCCCCTCCT
This sequence comes from Saccopteryx bilineata, assembly GCF_036850765.1. Classification (NCBI taxonomy): domain Eukaryota; kingdom Metazoa; phylum Chordata; class Mammalia; order Chiroptera; family Emballonuridae; genus Saccopteryx; species Saccopteryx bilineata. The sequence continues at coordinate 287,532,615 of NC_089492.1, forward strand.
GCAGCCATGGCTCAATGGAGTGAGTTGGCCCTGGGTGCTAAGGATAGTTCCATGGCCTCACCACAGGTGCTAAGAAGAACTCAGTTGCTGAGCAACAGAGCAGCAGCCCCAGATGGACACAGCATCGCCCCCTAGTGGACGTACCGGGTGGATCCTGGCCTGGCACATGCAAGAGTCTGTCTCTGACTCCCCTCCTCTCACTAAAAAAAAAAAAAAAAAGCCCTGAGTAAAAGTTAGTCTTGGCTGGTTAGCTCAGTTGATTAGAGCATTGCCCCAAAACACCAAGGTTGTGAGTTTGATTCCCCCCCGCCCAGGGCACCTGCAGGAAGCAACCAATAAATGCTCAACTATGTGGAACCACAAATGAATGCTTCTCTCTCTCCTTTCCTCTCTCTGTCTCTCTAAAATTCATCAATCAATAAAAATAAAATAAAATAAAATAAAATACAATGTGAGTAAAAGTTAAAAACATAGATCTAGGCCTAAGGAGATATTTGAGAGAGGGAGAGAGAGAATGTGGACACAGAGACACAAAGACATAGAGGGAAAGAGCTAGGTGATGACAGTTTGAAGCAATACAGCCACAGCCCCCCAGCAACCACCAGAAACAGGAGAGGTAAGCAACAGATGCTCCCTCCGCCCCAAAAGGAACTAACACTGCTGGCACCTCAGTCTTAGACTTCTGGACTCCAGACTGTGAGAGAATATGTTCCTGTCACTTTAAGTGACCCAGGGTGCAGTACTTGGCTACAGCAGCCCTACGGAACTAATGCAGAGGCTGTCTTGGCTGTGCTGGCCTCCACCAGGTCCCCATCTGAAAGCACCACACGAGAGACTGCAGGGAGAACTGCCAGCTGAGTCCCAGTCAACCCAAGAGTGCAGGGAGTGGTTGTCGGTTTCAAGCCACTGCATTTTGGGATGGCTCGTTATGTGGCCCCAGACATCTGGAGCACGCTCGCTACTCTTTCTTCAGTGGCAGCTAAAGGGATCCTTCAAAACCAAACGTCAGAGCATGCCACTCCTCTGCTCAAGTCCCACCATTAGGCCCTGGCAGGGTAGCTCAGTGGATAAAGGGTTGTCCCCATGCACCAAGGTCGATGGTTCGATCCCCGGTCAGGGCATATATGAGAAGCAATCAATGAGTGCACCACTGTGTAAATGGAACAACCATGTGGAACAATGAATTGATGCTTCTCTCTATATATTCCCCTTCCACTCACCCTCTCTCTCAAATCAATGGAAAAATTAAAAAACACCATCATTATCTCCTCTCATCAGGTAAAACCCACTGTCCTTTGCAATGCCCATGAGATGGGGGGGGGTCCTCTGCCATGGCATCAGGTCTGGCACTGTCCCCAGCCTCCAACTCAGGCACACTGGTCTCTCCCAATTCCTCAGACATGAGGTCCCCTCTGATTGGAACGCTCTTCCCAGTAACTCGCTTCCTCCACTCTATTGAAATATCCCCTCTGTACTCGCCACGTGTATATTTATGCATTTTTAAACGTCTGCCTTCCTCCTACTACCCCATTAGAAGGTAGTTTCTTGGAGTCAAGGCTTTTGTATTGTTTTGTCTTCCCCTTGCTATCCCGGGACCCGGCACGTCGTCGGGGCTCTTAGACAGGCATTGCAGTGAAGATCTAAATCACTGTTTTCCCGTCAGAGACTTTGTCTTTCCCTTCTCACTGCGTCGGACTTGGGCCTTCATCCAGAAAGGGCCAGCGGAATTTGTGGGGCTCTTTCAGGCCACAGAGCACAAGGCACATGGCTCCTCCGCTCCTGGGGCTCTGGGAGGAACCGCGGGAAAGCCGTGTGGCAGTTGTCGAAGTGGCTGGACAGCAGGCCCCTGAGAACGAAAATGTCTCCCACAGCAGCTCTGCTGTCCTGTCACTACGTCTCCCTACACTGTTTCCCACCACCTCTCAGAGTCGGTTTTCTCGTGAACTTTCCAGCCTCATGGCTTCTCTTACAGCTCACTCCACATGTCTCTACATCTGCAGTTTCTAGCCTCGGGTCACTCTGTAGATCCTGAATCCACAATTCCCAAGGGAGAGGCTCCAAGAGGCTGGCCGGTCCCCCACAGTCCTCTGTGACATGCTCCCACTGGGCAGAGTGCTCAGGACATGCCCTCAATGGCCACCCCTGGTGCTAATCCTGAGTCCAGACAGGTGGAGGCCTGCCCATGGTGAGAAATCCTTCGGGGGCGGGGGGGGGGGGGGGGGCTGTGGGTCTGGCCGGCACCCAGAAGGCCCTGAACTTGGTCAGTCAGCTATCGCCTTGCTTGGTCTGTCTGGTGCAAATCCTGAGTCAGCCACACACCAGCGCAGCTGTCCCTCCTGGCTGTGACAACCTGTGAGATTTTAGCAGCATGTCCTCATTACTCTCACCGAGGAGCGAGCCTTCAGTTTGAGACCAGCCCCTTAGGAGATCCCCTCAGCCAGTTATAAATCTACCCCATGTGCATTGTTCTTCCAGCCACAGGAATATCCCGAGAGCCTCTGACGAATGCTAGGCTGAAATCCATTCTCCCCTCAGTGTTCTCCCGTCTGTTGAGAAACAAACAAACAAAAAGAAACCTCAAGATTAGTCAGGGAATTCCAATGCAGGGGGGCTAGGAAACTCGCTTTAAGAAAACTATAAGGAGTGTGGGCAAAATTAAGAGGGAGTTCCTACTCTTTCTTCTATGAAATGCCAAGAAATACCATTGCAAGTGTGGCATTGGCAACATTTTGTAATTGGAATTCAAATTCTGATACAATGTAACTGCAGCTCTGGAGCTGCTTTCTCCTTCCAGCTATGAAGTTGTTCTAGAATAGTGGTTCTCAACCTTTCTAATGCCGTGACCCCGCAATACAGTTCCTCATGTTGCGGTGACCCCAAACCAAAAAATAATTTTGGTGGCTACTTCATAACTGTAATTTTGCTACAGTTATGATTCAGAATGTAAATACCTGATATGCATTATGTATTCTCATTGCTACAAATCAAACATAATTTAAACATAGTGATTAATCACAAAAACAATATTTAATTATATATTGAGAAATATTTATTACTAATGGACCTCCTTACCTAGTGTATTGGGGCTACCATTCCATAAATAGCTGCTTAACTAATGGATCTGTTTTTTCCAGATTAGTGGCAAGTTTTCTATATAGAACAGTGTGAACTACGTCATAGGATACACTGCAGTTTCTGCACAGCATGGTATCTTTTAGGGCTCTTTCACACTATAAAGCTGCGGTTTCTGCGGTGGAATCCACATCTCATTTACTTCAATGGGAGACCCGTGGATTCCACAGAAGAGAGATCCCCTGTACGGCAGAAATGCAGTTCCGACACATTTCTTCCTCTCCTATTCAAGTCAATGGGAGGCCGCAGCAGATTCCGCTCAAATATAGAGCATGTTGCTTAATTTTTTTCACGCTAGAACTTTTCCTAGAGCAGAAAAATTCCAAAGGCAGAATCCGCCACCCCCAATAGACTTCTATAGGAGGCAGATCTTTTACACTGCAGAATCCGCACAGCAGATTCCTCAGTGTGAGGCCTCTTTCAGTCTATTGGGGGTGGCGAATTCCGCCTTTGGAATTTTTCTGCTCTAGGAAAAGTTCTAGCGTGAAAAAAATTAGGCAACATGCTCTATATTTGAGTGGAATCTGCTGCGGCCTCCCATTGACTTGAATAGGAGAGGAAGAAATGTGTCGGAAACTGTCATTTCTCCACCTCTTATTGAAATCAAAAGGAGGCTGCGGGCCCTGGCCGGTTGGCTCAGTGGTAGAGCGTCGGCCTGGCGTGCAGAAGTCCCGGGTTCGATTCCCAGCCAAGCCACACAGGAGAAACGCCCATCTGCTTCTCCACCCCTCCCCCTCTCCTTCCTCTCTGTCTCTCTCTTCCCCTCCCCCAGCAAGGCTCCATTGGAGCAAAGATGGCCCGGGCGCTGGGGATGGCTCCTTGGCCTCTGCCCCAGGCGCTAGAGTGGCTCTGGTTGCAACAGAGCGACGCCCCGGAGGGGCAGAGCATCGCCCCTGGTGGGCAGAGCGTCGCCCCCTGGTGGGCATGCCGGGTGGATCCCGGTCGGGCGCATGCGGGAGTCTGTCTGGCTGTCTCTCCCCGTTTCCAGCTTCAGAAAAATACAAAAAAAAAAAAAAAAAGGAGGCTGCAGTGGATTGTGTGGTAACCCGAGAGCTCTCGGGAGCTCTCTTCCACAAAATCCACCGCACTCCCAATGTAATCAATAGGAGGCGGATTCAATGCCGGAAACCACTGATTTCAGCAGTTTCCTCATTCAGAATATGGGAAAACAGTGGGAGATATGGGAGATAATTATACATTGGGGAACAGTGTGAACTACATCTTATAGTGGTCTCCTATAGTATAAGACCGATGTAGTTCACACTGTGTAAATGTATGGTGCTTTATGTAAGTGTAAGCTGCTTTGTGTACTGTGTAATGATTACACACAAAGCACCTTACACTTACACAGTATTGTGTGTATGGTGTGTGTACTGTTTTTACATTATTAACCTTTTTTACACCAGCAGGCTGTCTCACAGGCTCTCTTGGCTCTCCGCCTCTTGCCTCTCCGCCTCCTAGGCTTCTGTCCTCCTGCACTTGCTGCACCCGCCCACTGATGAAGTCAGCAAGCGCCGGACACACGTAATGCGCTGCTATGGACTGTGGAGCATACTCCCTTCCCTCCTCCCGCCCTGCCCCTTAGGCCCCAGACGGATGATGCAATCATGACTGTGCATGGCCGTAGGCATTCAGTTTGGAACGCACGTCCATAACGGCATGCGTTCAAGCTGAATAGTGCTGCTGCAGACGGTAGCGTGGCTTCTCAGCGGCTAAAGCCATCGGAAATATGTATTTTCCGATGGCTTTAGGCGACCCCTGTGTTTTGGTCGTTCGACCCCCACCGGGGTCGGGACCCACAGGTTGAGAACGGCTGAATACAGTATTCAGAAGATTTAAGGTCTTCCTGGGTCACGTTTCTCAAATCTGAAGTTGCGACAGTTAAATTGTATGTGCGGGTATAGTCCTGGCCCGGACATGCAAAGGTCCAGAAGGCTCCTGGGGTGAAGTTCAGTGTGGCCTCTCACCCAAATCCAAGGCTGAGGAGGAGCATGAGGTTCAGGGGTTGGGGTTGGTCCCTGGTGTTCCCATTCAAGAGCTGTGGGCTTGGGCAAATTGGCCAGCCTCTGTGCTTTGATAACTGGAGATGATCACATGCAGCGCAGTTGGGACCTTGTTGCCAGGATTAAATGTTCCACCTGGGAGATAATCAGGCTTCAGTGCTGTTATAGATTTGTGATAGGTTGGGGGGTGGGGTCGCGTGGTCTTGTGGTCCCTGTGAAGCCTCCTGGAAACCCCTCGCTCAGCCAATGGATCAAAGGGGCCACTTCCTTGGCCCTGGCCGGTTGGCTCAGTGGTAGAGCGTCAGCCTGGCGTGCGGAAGTCCCGGGTTCGATTCCCGGCCAGGCCACACAGGAGAAGCGCCCATCTGCTTCTCCACCCCTCCCCCTCTCCTTCCTCTCTGTCTCTCTCTTCCCCTCCCCCAGCGAGGCTCCATTGGAGCAAAGATGGCCCGGGCGCTGGGGATGACTCTGTGGCCACTGCCTCAGGCACTAGAATGGCTCTGGATGCAACAGAGTGACGCCCCGGATGGGCAGAGCATCGCCCCCTGGTGGGCATGTCGGGTGGATCCCAGTTGGGCGCATGCGGGAGTCTGACTGCCTCACCATTTCCAGCTTCAGAAAAATACAAAAAAAAGGGGGGGCACTTCATTCTGAAGGAAGAGCGCAGCTCCTACTTTCCCATTTGGAACTCACATTTGAATTTGTCGTCTGACCTCTCTTTCCGGCACAGTAACTGGCATTTTGGAGCAGGCCGGCTGTGGGGTCTGCGTTTCTCCTGCCTCTAGGAATGCAGCCGGCCTGGCTGGCTCTGTTGGCTGCAAGTGCCCTTGGCCTCCCTTCAAGTGGCAACCCTAAGGACTGTGAGGAGAGAGGGTAGGAGCAGGTAGAGAGGAAAAGAAAACGGCTCCAGCTACTGCAGCCGCTGCTTGGAAAGCTTGCTGTCCTGCAGGCCTCCGTTCAGCTTTCAGCAACGATTCCCCAACAGATGACAGCCACCTGGCTGCCACAGCGCTGGCCTGCCTCCTGAGGTCGGTATGATCCCACCTGTTGCCAAGACAAAGGACCTGGCGCCCACAGGATCCGCGCGGAGCTCTTCGACACAAGATGGAGACTCTTCCCTCTGATGTTCTCTTGAGGGCCTAGATCCCCACTGGCCCTTGCCTTATTTGCTCCTCTGAGGGGCGCCCTGCCCACTGGGAGCCTGTTCCTTGCTTCCCTGACTCTCTAGGGTTTTTCTTTCTTAACCCCCTTCTTCCTTACCCCCCTCCTAGCAATGACAGTTTAAAAACCATACTGTGTTCCCCCTTCCATTCCCCAAATGTATACCTTGCCCAATCCTTCCTTCCTAGGGCTGACTCTGTGAAGTCAGCTCTGAAGAAGGCTATCGACAGCAGGGAGCCATAGCTGGTGCCCTCAAAGCCATCACAGGTAGAATGCTAACTGCAGTTTAGAAAGGGGACAGGTGAGTTTCTTTAAACGAAGGACTTGGAAAAGGTGGTCAACTGAGAATCAATCAAATTTCCAGAAAACACTGAAAAGGAAGAGCTGAATCTGATTTTGTTTTTCCAGACTGGCTCAGAAATCATATATACTGCTGGGAGGAGTGCACAGAGATGCAAATACTTGGGGAAACAAAGCTGAGGAGGCTGAAGATCCATGTCCCAGGAACTCCACATCTAGGTGTCTGTCCTAGATATATGACATAGAGAAACTCTTGCTCAGGAGACATTTGCAACAAAGTTCATAGCAGCATCGTTATTACTAACAAGAAAAAAAAAAAAAAGAACCAGGAACCAACTCAAATGTACATTGACAGGAAAATGTGTGAAATTCACACAATGGCATACTATATAGCACTGAAAATTAACCATCTACAGCTATAGGGGTGGATCTCATGTCAAGTTAAGCAAAATGTTGTAGCAAAAGGCTACAAATAGTACAATGCCATTTATGGTTCAAAAATTATTTAAAAACCATAAATAAAAGCAAGAAAATAATAAACACAAAATTAAAGATAGTGGCTCCTCTAAGTTCAAAGAAGAATATACAATGGACCTTAACAGCATTGCTTTAAGGTACTGGCAGGTACACAGACCTACATTTATTGTTCTTTACACCAGCTACATTTCATGTAGTCTTTGATATATGCAAAATCATGACAAATACACAAAACTTCATGGTCTGTTATGAGGAGGGACCATTCACCTAGATCCTGAGGGCCTTCCTCACTCCTCTGATCTGCTACAGCCACTTACGCAATCCTGATGTCTCCTATCTGGCAAGAAACCTGCTACTTTTCAGCCAACCAGCAGTTTTCAACCAGGGATACACAAACCACAGGTGGATCAGAGGCTGCTGCAGATTCACCTTCTCTCAATCTGGTGTCCACCTGCAATTGTCTCACAGGTGCCACCTGCTGTGCTTCAAGGTGTGGTCTAACAGTAGCCTGGGACCCTCACTTCTGCTTCCTGCCTACCAGCAGTGTGAGTGCCATTGGTATGCCCCCTACAATTGCTCAACAGGCATCTTAGTTGGTGTTAATAACCAAATGCCTGTAACAAGGTCAACATCCCTGCACTGGACTGAAAACCAATGTGAACCCCGTGGCCTGTTAACAAAGCCGCTGGTGCCATGGAGACAAGGAGGGCATTTGGCAACCTGTGGATTTAGGAAACAATTTGAGGGCATGGCTACTCATTAATCAACATTTGAGCTACAATTTAAGGTTGAAGTGCTGACTCAGAACGCTGTGCTGTGGCCCCAATATCTTGCAACAGCAGCTGTCTGTGATCATGTTCTACATTTGGTTTGCTGCTAGGAATCACTGGTCTGGCCAGAGAGCAGTTAGAAGAGCCATGTCTTTCTCTCTCCAACCACTTTAATGTCAAATAAAAGATTGTGTTTGAGCCATTTTGGGTCCACACTCTAAAATCGCTCTGAAAATAAGAACTATAAATGTCTGACTTCTGTAGAGACCATTTAGATTTTGTCTGTTGATTTAGATGCTGAGTCATAGGGCTGGCATCTTGGTTTTTAAGCAATCTGAAACATCAGTTTATTGCTGGTGAAATCACAAAGTCTGTTTGAAAAATTCATCTCATTCTGTAGGAAACGTTTTGCAATTTCCTTGTTGCTTTTTTCCTGTTGAATTTAATCCTCATGTTCTTGCTTCTGAGTCAATGGAAAATAACTACAGTGGATTCAATACATCTTCACTTTTACTGGGTGCCTTGGAAACCTAATCCAGTTGTAGCCAGGGGGGATGAAAAAAAAAAGCCAGGAATTAAGGAAGAAGAGTAGCTGTTATAATTATATTCAGATATGCATTTGAATGTCTTGTCTGAGACATTGTGGAAAATATGAAGATGTACGCATTGTTTTAGCCTTCAGGCTTACAGAAATGCAAAAATAACTATACTAGAAAGAGAGCGAAGGCCTCGTACCCTCTTGGAGCGGGGGCGCTGTGCTGCAGAACAGAATTTACATGTGTATTGGTTCTTTCTTGAGGAGAAAGGTAAAATCATTACACTCACACCTGTCTGCTTTTCCTTTGCCAGGCTACCACAGGACTTTGAGAAAACCCCTGCATCCGTGTGAAATCCCAGTCCGAATCATTACATGTGGGGTCCACAGGAAGCCGGGTAGATCTGATTTACCAAGGTGGGGAAAAGAAAATGTCTCCTCTCAAGATGCAACATTAACAAGAGCAAGAGAATGAACCAACACCGGGAGGGAGAAGTGCCTGATACACAGGCAGCGCTCATAAAGTATTAGCTGTAATGAAAGGAAAGTGTCTTTATTTTCGGCCGTGGGGCCTGATACTCAAGTCTGACCGGCGTACAAGGACAAAAGGACGGGGTCACCTAGGCTGGAGGTCGGGAGCGCAGCGCAGGCGCACGAGGGCCGGGGACGCGGCTCCGTGGTCCACGGCCGCCAAGGTCTTTAGGCCTACGGGGTCTCCGACACCACACTGCGGGGCGGTGGGAGTTAAGGCGGCAGGAAGGGCAGGCAGCGAAGGTCGTCCTCAAGGACGTAGGCCGGACGTGCGGCGCCGGAGCGACGCTGCGTGCGTGCAGGACTCGGAGTACGTGATGGATCCCAGAGCCTTAATGCCGGCCGCGCCACCCGCCCCTCCCCTGGGGTAGCGGCGCCACAGACCCCGCAAGTCCAGGGTCTCCAAGGGGGGGGGTAGGACGGGAATAAAGTGGGTCTGGGGCTCGCCCACACCCCCTCGCAGCCGCGGGGTAGTCTGAGTCCCCCAGCACCACCACGCCACACCTCCATGGGTTCCCCCACCCACTCCTCCCCACGGCGGCCGAGGCTGAAGGCCCGCCCACTTCCCGGGGGCGCGGACCCGAGTGATAGTGAGCCGGGCCAATGGTGAGGCGGCAAAGAGGAGGCGGAGTGTAGGCGGGGCTCCCGGAGCTGGGCAGGAAGTCCGGGCAGTCCGCTTGGAGACAGGCTCTGGGTACTCGGAGCGCCCACACCTTATAGCTGAACGCTCGCGTTCCTTGCCTGCCGCACCCAGCTTCTTTCCCCGGCGGCGAACTCCCGCGGCCAGGTAAGGACTCGAGGAAGGACTGCTTACCCGGCGCCCCAGCAGGCGGCGGTGGGTCCTCCTGGGGCTCCTTCCCATCAGACGGCGTGCCCCGGGGTTCGGCGGGGTGGTGGAAGGGCGGGTCGGCGCGTGCCAGGCGGGGGCGCGGCGCCGGCCCTCTCCGGAGGGATTAACCTTTAATTACGGAGTTACGCGGCCACATAACTGTCCTGGGAGGTCAGAAATTGAAACTGACGACACTGACGACAAGGCGTTGATTGTGAAAGGTTTGGAGGGAGGGACAGTGCATAACCCGGGGTGCTCATTAAAGCCGGGCCCTTCCTGAAATGGAGCATGGGGGCCGGGAGAGGACAGATGCGCCGGGAGCTGCCATTCTCCCTCCCACTCCCCCACCCGCTGCCGGCCCTCGGCAACTGGGTGCCCAGCCCGTCGCTGCTCCGGAACGAGCGGTGGCTAATGTTAACTAAAGAAGGGGGTGAGGGGCTGCAGCAGAGCTGTTGGATAATTGGGAAGCCCTCCAGGCGACCTCACCCAGCTCCACGAGCCAGCCCCCGACAGTCGGCCCGGATGTGACATAAAAAGGATGTAGTTAAAGAAAGCTGCGGGTTCGCTACTTACCCCGCAACGAGGTCTTCGCCCACGGCGGTGTATTCCGTTAGTTGACTTGCCTCCCGGGCACATGTAGATGCTGACCACGCGGTCCTCTCCTGCTGCCCCGAGTCCGGAGTTCAATCCCGTCTGGTCTAAAGCTGTGAAGACTCCTCATAAGACCAATGTTCCTTTCTGCCTGTGCTCCCTGAACTTTAATAATCTTTTTTCCATCCAATTTTAAGCCAAGTTGAATTTTATTTGCACGTCATGAAATAAGTTAGTTACTTTGTCTTACATCACTAAAATGAAACAAAAAAAATGAGCTCTTACTACTGGATGCTGAGGCGTAGTATCGTGAAGATGTGTTTAAAAATGCACCCAAACTAAAAATCTGTGTTGAAACAAATTGCATTTTTGTAAGATAGTAGATAAGAACCAGACAAGCTTTTTATCTGGTAATAAAACTCCATTGTTACACAGGCAGCAAAGCCACAGAAGTGACCTCTAAGTATCTAATTTCTAATCTTAAAAAAAAGGGAAAAAAATGATGCCATTTGTTGCTTCGGTACATTCCAGAGAGGCTATTGTAGGGGAGCCCAGCTAGATATAGGCTTCTGAACACTAATTTAGTTTCATCCACACTTCAGTCCTTTAAGCAGTTTGATTTCTTCCTTGAGGAGATAACACTGCTCACAAAAATTAGGGGACCAGGGAATGTGCAGATACTCCAGTACTTTCAACCTTTTGTATAATGCATTTTCACCCATGAAATAAAAGTTGGTTTTCCACCACATTTGCATAACCAAACAACTTTCTTTGACTTATTTGCTTTTCTGATGTTCTTGTTTACCAAAAAAATCGTATGCTTTTTTTAATTGCTTCATACTCATTTTGAAATATTCCCTAATTTTTGTGAGCAGTATAGTTAGAAGTGTCCTCTGAAAGAAATACTAATTAGATATCATTATTGATGTGTCCTTATCTTGCTAAAGACCCAAGTACTGTGAGTGTTGAAAGGCCCAGATATGGCCATAGCAAAGATCACAGTGCATGGACCAGGGAGCTCATTGATGATCTCCTATCTACTTGTTGAACATCCTATTACCTCAAGTTTAACTTAATGGAATGTGTCCCAAACTTTCAGTCCTTTGTTTCACTAGGAATGATTTTTCTCCTGTCTCCACCCCCAACCCCCATAGTTAGTTCTAGGTGGTTTTGTCTGTGACCTTCATGTTCCCCTTGGTCCTGACTCAGTCCCTTTCCTGTGCATGCCAGTCCTCATTCATTAATGACAATAATTAGTTCCCAGCTGCCCCTTCTTCAGCCATTCTCCATCAGCACATTAATCTTTCCTGCTGGATTTGATTTTACTGTGGTGCACACTATTTCAAGTGTTCGTTGCTTGGAGGACAAGGCCTGAACTGCTGGGGTTCAAGGCCTTGCAGTGCTTGGCCTAACCAATACTTTAGGGCAGGCGTCCCCAAACTGCAGCCCCCCACCGCACTTCAGGAAGGGGCACCTCTTTCATTGATGGTCAGTGAGAGGAGCAGTGTATGTGGCGGCCCTCCAACAGTCTGAGGGACAGTGAACTGGCCCCCTGTGTAAAAAGTTTGGGGACCCCTGCTTTAGGGGCAGTTCCCACTGCTTTCTAGCAGGCTTTCCCCCCACTCTAGTCAGCCTTCCTGCATCCAGTATGCGGTCCGGTGCGGGTCTTTTAGTCTAGGAATCCTCAGAAGTGATCCCTTGAATGAATGAGCCAAGGGTGCATTAAGGTTTATCATGTGAACTCTTTCCCCACAGAAATTCACCATGTCTATTCTCAAGGTGCATGCCAGAGAGATCTTCGACTCGCGTGGGAATCCCACTGTTGAGGTGGATCTCTGCACCTCAAAAGGTATGTGACACCTCCCGTTTCTCTAGTTCCTTCCACTTCACATTTTTGAAATTTTTCTTAAAGTGACAGAGCCTTGGGCAGGAAAACGTCTGTTACCGTAAACATCTTTCTCTCTTGTCTGCACATGCTGCCTGGTGGGTTGTGATTCCTGCCTGGGCTGCAGTTGTAAGGCAGGCAGGAGTCCTTGTCTTGCTGCTTCCTAGGTCAGTGAGTAGGGAAGTAAGGTCGTTGCTTGACTCTAAAGGGACCCATTACTAGTTTGCTTCGAAGCTTGATGTGACCAAATAAGCAAGTGCAAGTGTAAATAGAGCACAGCCATGTTTGTTTCCAGAAAGCACTCTTAAACCAAGGATCAGGGACAGTTTTTACTTTGGGGTGTTGGGTTATTCCAAGGCCTTTGTTTTCACCTGCTGTACATCTCCCTAGGAAGAGTTTGCCCACATGAAAAAAGAATAGTATGGGGACTTTTAAAAATTATTATTGATTTTTTCAGAGAGAAAGAAGGAGATAGACATTGCCCTGTTGCTTCAGCCATGCACGCATTCACTGGCTGGTCCTTGTTTGTGCCCCGACAGGGGACCAAATCCACAATGTTGGTGTATAGGGACAATGCTCTAACCAACCAGGCCATCTAGCGAAGGTTAAAATGGGGACTCTTAAAAGTTCCTCTGTAGCCCTGTGTTACCTCCACCAATGTTTCAGCTGTCTTCTAAAAGGACATAGTGGGTGAGGTTGGAAGAGGAGCCTTGGGCAGAATCACCCACTGGTGCTGAGCACGTGGAGACCTGCCAGTCGGAGCTGAGTCATGTCTATGAATCACAGGCCTGGCTGAGAAACCTCCAGCCCTTCCCTTCCTGCCCTCCTCTTCTCTCCCCCTTGCCCAGGATAAGAAGGCCCTCAAGTCTAGGTGTCATTGGGCAAAAGTCTGCCCATGGCTACTCGCTGTGGTAGGTGCCCTCGGAGTAGGGGTTCCCTTATGGGCCCAGGCATACAGCAAATGCCATGGGCTCTGAGGATGCTGAGGGTTTCCGTGCTTCTTAGGAGACTGGCTTGCTTAGTCAGTGGTGGAACTTTCCATTTGGAAATTAATGGGCTTGAAACAACACCAAAAAAGACCCAAGACACTGGAGTGTTGTTGGAGTGGAGCCATTTTCTTTGAAATACTTTAAAATGAATAAAATAGGCCTGACCTGTGGTGGCGCAGTGGATAAAGCATCGACCTGGAAATGCTGAGGTCGCCGGTTCGAAACCCTGGGCTTGCCTGGTCAAGGCACATATGGGAGTTGATGCTTCCAGCTCCTCCCCCCCTCCTCTCTCTCTGTCTCTTCTCTCTCTCTCTCCCTCTGTCTCTCCCTCTCCTCTCTAAAATGAATAATTAAAAAAAAAAATTAAAATGAATAAAATAGCCTAACCAGGTAGTGGTGCAGTGGATAGAGCTTCAGACTGAGAAACGGAGGACCCAGGTTCGAAACTCCGGGGTCACCAGCTTGAACATGGGATCACAGACATGATGTGAGCAAGAGGTCACTCACTGCTATAGCCCCCCTGTCAAGGCACATATGAGAAAGCAGTGAACAACTAAGGTGTTGCAATGAAGAATTGATGCTTTTCATCTCTCTCCCTTCCTGTGTCTCTGTCCCTATCTGTCCCTCTCTCTCTGTCTCACAAAAAAAAAAAAAAAAAAATGAGTAAAATTAATATTATTTTGAAATTTAAATAAAGGTAACTTTCCCTCTTGTATGTTTCAGTCCTTTTCAAATAAAAGAACAAATAGTAGATTTGTTAGCCTTGCTTCACTTCTTCCTCAGAATTTATTTTTTAGAGCAGTTTTGCATTCACAACAGAATGGAGCGGAAGATGCATAGTTCCTGTGTACACAACCAACCACCCAAATCCCCCACCATAGACGTCCATTGGTTACAGTTGGGTCACTCTTGATTTCATGGCTCCTTCACCTAGCTCAGTGCCTGATGGATAGAGAGTAAGCCAGGGCCTGTGGCAGGAAGTGTGTGTGTCCTGCTCATGCGCAGTCGCGGCAGTGATACAAGCACACTAATGGATCGGGTGATTACAATTCCCGGCTGGTAGTTTTTGTCTTCCTTCCTTCCCTCGCATCCCCATACACCCACCAGTTCTTCACAGACCTTAGATGGGGAGAGGCGCTGCAGTTTCGGGTAGATTGAGATGGCTGCCTGCACCTAACTGCTCCCCCAAACCTGTCTGCCCTGCGTAGCCAGACCTCTGCAATACCTTCCTTGACACTGTCCGTCCCTCTCCGTGATCTGCTGTTTTCTGCTCCACAGTATAGGTTTAGCCAGGTGGCTGGTTTTTGCATCTGCAAGACAGCCGTTCAATGCTTTATTATGTTCTGGTGTTCTTAGATTCTGCCCCTATATTGTCCCCCGCCCCCCAAGTATCCTGTTTTCTGGTTTCCTATTATGCAGAGAACCCCAAGTAGCTCTTACCGCTGCTTAAACTGAAACAACGGAGCTATGGTGACTCCTCTTAATCTAGAGCTTTCAAGACTCGAAAGCTGGTGACCTGATGTCTGCATTTTCCAAGGGTGACTTAGCAATAGTGCTAGTGCTCTCGAGCTGGACTGTCCGAAATACTTTATAAAGTTTGTGTTGATTGAATGTTGACAATATTTTAGATATATTGGGCTAAATAAGATATATTAAATTTATTTTCTTCGTATTTAATTTTTAACTTTAACACAGCTGCTAGGAAATCGTAGATCTCATAACTGGCTTGTATATTTCTGTTGAGCAGTGCTGCCAGGCTGGTCCCATAGACCAGCGCGAGTTTGTTAGGCGCGCAGGCTCTCAGAAGTCAGTTTCGCAATCTGCATTTTTTTTGAGATCCCCAGGCGCAACACATATCCAAACCAGAGTTTGAGAAGCTCTGCTTTAAATCTAGAGCTTTTCCTTTTTTTTTTTCTTTGTATTTTTCTGAAGTTAGAAGAGGGGAGGCGGTCAGATTCCCACATGTGCCCGACCGGGATCCACCCAGCATGCCCACTGGGGGAGATGCTCAGCCACTCTGGGGTGCTGCTCCACTGTGGCCAGAGCCATTCTAGCACCTGAGGTGGAGGCCATGGAGCCATCCTCAGAGCCCTGGCCACCTTTGCTCCAATGGAGCCTTGGCTGCAGGAGGGGAAGAGAAGGAGAGAGAGAGAGAGAGAGAAAGGAGAGGGGGAAGGGTAGAGAAGCAAATGGGCACTTCCCCAGTGTGCCCTGGCTGGGAATCGAGCCCAGGACTTCCACACGCCAGGCCAACGCTCTACTGCTGAACCAACCAGCCAGGGCCTAGAACTTTTTCTTTAAAAAAGTTCATCGCTTTGCTGTAGAGTCTGTGTTGCAGAAACCTGCAAAGCAGGAAGAACAGACCGTCTGAGTCTCTCAGTTGGTAGAAGGAAGTAATAGTGTTTCCTAATGTCCTGTGCCAACTGTGAGTGGAGATGGCGTGGGTCAGGGCTATGACTGTTGACCGTGGCTGGTTTTCTCCCTCTCCCTTAATGTCCAGGTCTCTTCCGAGCTGCCGTGCCCAGTGGTGCTTCAACTGGAATCTATGAAGCCCTGGAGCTCCGGGACAATGACAAGACGCGCTATATGGGGAAGGGTAAGAGCCGGCACCCACAGCTGCCTGGAGGGTGAGAGCCTCTGGTGTGGCCCACCGTGTTGTGGCAAGCACGTACCCCACACGCAGAAGGGCTGGAGAGTTGATACTGACTCCAGGGTCCCTACACCTGTCAACTTGGGCAAGCGTTCTCACGCTTGTTTCTATTGCAGCTTGCTTGCAATCTGAAAAACTCCTGGTAGGTCGGGAATTTCCAGATAAGATGTTAACACAAACGAAAAGCCTTGCCAGCCTCCCGGGAGGGCTCTGGGCCTTCCAGACTGTCCGCCCTCTTCAAGGGTCCAGAAGGGAAGTACCTGGAGGGTCTGGCTAATGGCAGCCTGTTCACGGTAGCCTAGGGAGCAGGGGTTGCAGCTGGACCTTAGGTGACTGGTTCACAGAAGCCTGTCCTGGGCAGAGCTGGCCACTGGGGGGTGACATTCACCATGCTGTAGATCAGGGGTTGGGAACCTTTGGCTCGCGAGCCAGATGTGGCTCTTTTGATGGCTGCATCTGGCTTGCAGACAAATCTTTAATTAAAAAAAAAATAACATTAAAAATATAAAACATTCTCGTGTATTACAAACCATTCATTTCCTACCGCTCATGTTCATGGTTGCAGGTGGCTGGAGCCAATCACAGCTGTCCTCCGGGACAACACCAAATTTTTATTGGATAATGTGTAACGTACACGGGTCGCTGTATGGCTCTCACGGAATTACATTTTAAAATATGTGGCGTTTGTGGCTCTCAGACAAAAAGGTTTCTGACCCCTGCTGGAGATAGAACCAAACCACAGAAAGGCAGGGGGTGGACACTCACCCCAGGGGGCGAAATGGGTTCTTTTAGGAGAGGCACAAAAATCTTCTAGTACTGCCACAGTTTGTGGGCCACAAAGGGCCACAGGATGCCCTGGGGGAGGGGCAGTAATGAAACATGGTTGGGAATGCTGGGCGATCGGGCTGTAGGTAGTGTTCTGGGTCCTACAGTCTGCAAAGGGCCCTCCCACGGTTACAGTGGCACCAGGCCCAGCGTGTACTTGTCTAAAGGAGGACAGCGCTGTGCCTTGATTGTAATGAGGGTGAACTCGTGGTCCCTGCAGTATTCTCTCACCTTCTGTTTCCTCTCTGTCGCTCACTGTCCTTCACTGCCTTTCTCTTCTTTCTTTTTTCTCTTCTCTGTTAATCTCCACTGGTCAGGTGTCTCCAGACCTGTTAAGTATATTAATGAGTTCCTGGCACCGGCCTTGTGCACGCAGGTAACATATTACACATCCTTTAGTTTCTGCGGCTGGTGTTTCCAGTGCATGGTCTTGCCACTAACCTCTCCCCGGATGTTCTGAGTTGGTCACTCTGTGTGGCTCTAACCCTGGGGGTCCTAGGTGAGCGCATTCAGACTGGGCCAGGAAGTCCTCTGGTTTCGGGGGAGAGGGAGATGGGATTTGAAGGAGGTGCCGTCGAACGTCTTTGGTGGGCTCCTGACTCTAGGTTCGCATTGATGGTTCCCTCCTGCAATGCTGCTCAAGCCTGTTTATCGTTAATGTCAGTAATTTGATTTGGTTGTTCCTTCTAGGTGTCTCAAAGGCTGTTGAGCACATCAATAAAACTATTGCACCTGCCCTGATTAGCAAGGTAGGACCTGCCTCCTGATAACTAATGAATATTAATGCCATCGAGCTCTCCCAGGCCAGTGGACTTTCCCGTTTACTGAAGAGCTCATTCTGAGCACTGACAAAGCCAGTTGGATTCCTGATCAGCATGAGAATAATTTGCCTCTTCTAACCCACCCGCTGTGTGACCACATCTTATGGCACAGGGGATTGGAGCTGAGGGGTGGGAGGCCACCTTAGAGCCTTTGCTTTTTTCTCCAGTTATCATGAACACCCAGGGCTGTTGGTCGTAGTATTTATAACAGTGGAGCTCTTGTTCAACCATACTTGGAACCTCAATGTGTCAAACATTGGAGGTAGAGCTGCTGTAGGTGAAGTGGGGCTGGGGACCCCACAGCCCACCTGCTCAGCAGTGTGCCTTGTTGTCCCCCCTCCATGACCCCTGAGGCCTTTGTGCCAGGGAACCGGTTTCCAAACCCCCGGCCAGAGAAGCCAGAGAAGCGTTCTCAGGCTAGAAGCACCACAGCTGTTGTTGGGTGTGGTGCCACCCCTCCTGGGGTTCGTCCTGTGTACCAGAGGCTGGAGGCTCCTCTCTCTGTCCTTATCTTGAGCGCTGGTCTTTGTGGCACTCTGTAATTGGTCCCCGGACAGCTTCTCCTCACCGCCCTGTTGGCGCACCCTCCCCCCCATCCCAGTCTCCTGGGCACTTCCACCCACCCCCATTCTCTGCCTTGCTGCCCTCACCTGGCAGGACTAACGAGGTAGGGCTTCCCTGGACATTATTTCTGTCTTGAGGGGAACACGCTTCAATCTAACTCTTAGTGAGGGTTGGTCCCTGAAGCTATCTGTTTAAGTAACCACTGACTTTCTCAACAGATGTCAGAAAGCAAGACACTAAATTGTTAACATGGCATGCTGGAGTTATATATATGGTTTCCTGTCTGAGTTTTCTATAAAGAACATTATAAATAAAATAGTACATTGCTATGATTCAATTATGATGTTTTTAAAGTAATACTTTTATTTAAAATTATATGGAGCCAGTTTTCCAGACACCAGTTTCATTACTTTGTAATTTCACCAAAGTATTCATCTTGATCATCAACCATTTTGCTAAATGGCTCTGGACGTTGCAAGAGTCCTATCTCCCATCAACTGCCGTGGGCTGCTGGCGTTGAGGATTGCCGAGAGGGACATTGCTGAGTGTGCAGCCAACCTTTGGAGAACATAGCTCGTTTGGGTGGACAGTAAATTATTATCTATTGTCCAAAAAGTCACACCACTTTGTAGTAATACCTTATTTAGCATGTGCCAGTCAGTTCTGGCTTAGGTGCAGTGTGACCTTTGCAACACAAGGACCATACCCTATGTGTTTTGTTGTCCACTCCCTAGTACTGGGAGAAATGCCTGGTAGAATTTTAATGCAAATGAAGGGCAGTTTTGTGTCTCCCGTTTTTCTCTTGACTTCCCTCCCGCCCCCTTTTTCTGCCAAATCAATATATAAAACAGAACTGATTTGGACTTTGCATGGTTTCAAAATTGTATCGCTTCCACGATGGGTGCAAAGGCCATGCAAATGGAGTGATGTCACTCCTGCTCTCCCTGTAGAAGCTGAGCGTCGTGGAACAGGAGAAGATCGACAAGCTGATGATAGAGATGGACGGCACGGAGAACAAATGTGAGTGGCCCGATGGCGTCTCCTGGGAGAGAAGCTGATAGTTCCTGACGGTGAACTCCGTGAACATCTGTGGCCTTCACTCATTTCCCGCCACACCTTAACAAATCCCGGGTGTAAATGTCAAGGGCATAGCCAAGTGACAGCAGCGTGTCTGAGGCTACTCAAAGGAGAGGAGTCCTTTATCCTAAATCAACCAATTTGTAGAATTTGCCTGAGTTCACACACCAGAGAGGGCTTTCTCTTAGGGGAGAAAGCAGGTGAGTTCGCATGGAATGCAGTTCACCTTTCTGCTTGGACGGGGTGAGCGAGTAAGGTGCAGAGAGGGAAAGGTTCAGGGTGCAGTCCGAGGTGCACTCATGGCAGGAAAGCTGGGAGAAGGGTTACTGAGTAAGGGAGACCTCACTAACTCGTTCAGTTCCGTTCTGTTCTAGCTAAATTTGGTGCCAACGCCATTCTGGGAGTGTCCCTGGCGGTCTGCAAGGCTGGTGCTGTTGAGAAGGGGGTGCCCCTGTACCGCCACATTGCTGATTTGGCTGGCAATGCCGAGGTCATCCTGCCAGTTCCGGTGAGTGGCTTCTTTGACCTTCCCAAGTGAGGATTTGGGAGCATGAGCTTTCTTGTGGGCACCCAAGATCACCCACATCTTGATCTCGTTCACCTGTGACTCCCAACATGGTGACTGTGAGCAGCCTCTGGAGGTCTCCTCTGCCATTTGCTGATAATTATATCCATTGTCAAGGGTGACGTGTGGCCATGCAGGGGGATGTCAGGCAGCTGGCCGGCCATTCCACAAGCTTCGCTGGGCCTATCCTTACTCTCTCCCCAGGCGTTCAATGTCATCAACGGCGGCTCCCATGCTGGCAACAAGTTGGCCATGCAGGAGTTTATGATCCTCCCCGTTGGTGCCGCCAGCTTCAGTGAAGCCATGCGCATTGGCGCAGAGGTTTACCACAACCTGAAAAATGTCATCAAGGAGAAATACGGGAAAGATGCCACCAACGTGGGGGACGAAGGCGGGTTTGCTCCGAACATTCTGGAGAATAAAGAAGGTGAGGTTCTAGCAGGGGTTTCCAAACTTTTTACACAGAGGGCCAGTTCACTGTCCCTCAGACCATTGGAGGGCTGCCAAATACAGTGGTCCTCTCACTGACCACCAATTAAAGAGGTGCCCCTTCCAGAAGTGCAGTGGGGGCTGGATAAATGGCCTCAGGGGGCCGTAGTTTGGGGACGCCTGCTCTTGAGGGACCCGAGTTACACGGCACTGCTCTGCCCCCTCCATCCCCATCAGCAGGTCTCCACACCTGCCACCGGGCACGATGCTCGTTCTGCCTTTAGTTCAGCAGGTGTCAAAGTGCAAAAGTATGCAGTTTGGGGAGAGAAGTAGGAGCTGCCACTCCAGTTTTTGAAAACTAAATAGCAGGAATCTTCTCACTGGCCTTCTGAACGCCCTGATGGTCCCCGTTGGGCAGGTGGGTGTGGAGGCAGTGTTTCTCTTGCTCCCTCTGGCAGGGCTTTGAAGTCTGCTCTGCGTTCGAGGAGGTGCCATCTGTTCAGGGCTGTGATCAGTAGTATATCTGTTTTTCAGCCACGGGGGTGCTCACACAAGCTGTGTTTTTGCTGTGAGCCCTTCGGCACAGAATTCAGTGTGAGAACTGAGGAGAGGGTACAGAAAGTCTTAGCACAAGAAGTCATGGCTGCAGGTGTTTGTTTTGGAAGGAAGGTGGGTGCAGGCACCTTTGTTGCCTTCAAGGGCACATAGAGAAAGAGAGTGTCCATCTCGCTGGGTCAGGCATGGGATACTGATGGTGTTCAGCCATTTGACCTATAGAAAATGGCCCACCTGGTTTAACCTAACAGCTTGGGGGGTTTTGCTGTGGAACCGAAGCCACATGATTTTGTCAGTTTCCATGCAGGCAGCACTGCCAAGTGAGGCAGAGCCCGGGGACATGGCCCTGCCGTCCTGGGCTCCCCTCCACCAGGCACCCTCTTGGATCCCAGCCTTGCTCCATTTTAAGCCTGTTCCCCAGGACACCTGCCCTCAACCACTCGCTATAACTGTATCTTGGCCAGCACCGCGTTCCTGGGTGCTGAATTTGGGAGCGTGTCAGTGAGAGCCTCTTTCCCTAGAGTCAGGACTGAATTTCCCACCTTGTGGTGCTCTAGGGGTACTGACCAGTAGTTTCTTGTCCCAAAGCAGAAAAAAGTACCTGAAATCCTTGAAACCGACAGATGGGCCAGAACATCTCTTGGTTTTTGTCATGGTTCCCATTTGGCAGCTATTAAAAAAAATTTATCTTTACCTGACTAGCTTTCAAAATTGTCACTGCTTCTCTTTCCAGCCCTGGAGCTGCTGAAGAATGCCATCGGGAAAGCCGGCTACACCGACAAGGTTGTCATCGGCATGGACGTGGCTGCCTCTGAGTTCTTCAGGTCAGGAAAGTATGACCTGGACTTCAAGTCGCCCGATGACCCCAGCAGGTACATTAGCCCTGACGAGCTGGCCAACCTGTACAAGTCCTTCATCAAGGACTACCCAGGTGAGTGCTTTCCGGGCCCTGTCCTCTGCTCCAGCCAATGACACAAAACAGGACGGCTATAAGCATGAGTGGGTGGGCAGCCATGCCCCGTGTCCCCGGGGGCTTTTCCGGTCCGTATGCATACAGGGTGCAGAGGCGTAAGGGGTAGTTCTGCAGAGCAGAAGCAGTGGCACAGGTAGTTGTTGACACAGCAGGACTGCCTGTCACTGCCACAGCAACCTCCTAAGCGTATGCAGTCCTGGCTGTCACACAGGTGAGGAGAGTGAGCTTTGTGACGCGGGCTGTGAGCTGGGCGCTCCTGTCTGCCCTGTGCTCACTAATTTCACACAGAACAGGAAGGACTCTAAATGCTATTTCGTAAGAGAGGAATTGGAGGCACAGAGTAGGCAGTCCATTGCCCAAGGGCACCCAGCAGTGGTGACACGAAGTTTCAGACCAGAAAGCCTGCTACCTGTAACCACAGAGCTAAAGGGCTTACGCCTGGTACAGCGAGATCGCAGACCACCGTGGGCCAGTGGCACTCTGCTTAATGACTACGGGTCCCAGGATTGTGGGTGACTTGTGCCCTGTCACAGCAGTGGGCCTGGAGGGCAGAGTGGTTCTGGAGGGGAGCCAGCAGCCATCCTGATCCCACAGGGGAGAGGTGTGAGGCCAGGCGAGCCACGGGCTGGGGAGTTGCTGGCCAGAAGGTTGGGAGGCTCATACTGGGGGCGTGCTTCTCTCCTCAGTGGTGTCTATCGAAGACCCCTTTGACCAGGATGACTGGGGAGCGTGGCGCAATTTCACTGCCAGCGCGGGAATCCAGGTGGTGGGGGACGACCTCACAGTGACCAACCCAAAGCGGATTGCCAAGGCTGTGGCCGAGAAGTCATGCAACTGCCTCCTGCTCAAAGTGAACCAGATAGGCTCTGTGACCGAGTCCATTCAGGCGTGAGTACCCTTGGGCGTGACCTCACTCTGTGGGGCAGGGAGGTCTGAACGGGGCTCCATTTGGGTGGGGCAGCCCTCCTGCCGGAGCTGTAACAGGTCTCACCTTCGAACTCTGGGTGGCTTGTCAATAAGCAGTGGCCCAAAGGGGACGAGGGCATTGGGCAGCTGTGGCCCGAACCTGACTGCTTCATGGCCCTAGGTTTGTACTTGAATTTCACATGGAGAACGTCAGAGACCAGTCTTTCTCTCCTCAAGAAGGCTGAACTCAGCCTTTTAAATATGACAGGAGGGCTGATGAGGTCCTCGGGGTTGTGTGAGTTCAGAGGAGGGCAAGGGTCGTAATCTTAGGCAGGCAGCGGCTCCTGGGTCCTGACCTCTCCCCTGCTCTCCTGCCTGGGGTAGTGAGGCATGTCATCAGGAGGGCAGAAGGGGCTGCTGTAGAGATGGAGTCAGTAGCATCCACGTTGTTTCGTGGCTTGTAGGTGCAAGCTGGCCCAGTCCAGCGGGTGGGGCGTCATGGTGTCTCATCGCTCCGGGGAGACTGAAGATACCTTCATCGCCGACCTGGTGGTGGGACTCTGCACCGGGCAGGTAAAGAGCTCCCTGGCATGATGCTGGTCCTTACTCCTTCCCTCTGACCTCAGCTTTCTGAGCATAGTGACGTGGGGGAATGGCGTCCTCAGGACCCTTTTATCTCCTTCTCCCTAGGGTCAGAGATCCTCCTTAAAAAAGTATCTATCTTGTCATGACGCACTCCTCTTGCCCAAAATGCCTACCAAAATTTGATGCCCACTCGAAGCAAATGTGACCTTTCTTTTCTCCTCCCAGATCAAGACTGGTGCACCTTGCCGATCTGAGCGCTTGGCCAAGTACAACCAGATCCTCAGGTAAAGAAGATACTTACATTGACTGCGGTCACTGCCCTCCACTCTTAGCTCCTGGCTCTGTGGGGCTTGTGCAGGTCAGGGGGCCCGAGCAGTGTTAGGCTGGAGCAAGGTGGGTGGGGGTAAATCCTAACTAAGGTGGCTTGCAGTGGTGCCTCAAAGCAGACTGTTCTGTACACTGCTGCCATCTGCTGGTGGAACAGGGAACAGGCTCCCTGTTAGACAATCATGAAATTTTAAGAGCCTTAGTGAATAATACCTAATTTAGCTCCCTTGTTTTGTGGACAAGGAAATCATCAGGGCTCAGAGAGATGAAGAAAATTGCCAGAGGGAAAACAGCAGGGTTTCTTTCGCCTTGGGATGTTCTAGTCCCCCTGCTTTTGTCTGGCTTGTGTCCCTGGTATATCCTTAGGGGGCTTCCAAACCCAAGGATACCCCCCTTTTTAGTAAGTCCTCCCACCCCACTCCTTAAAAACTATACGGGAAAATTCCAAGCATTAAGATAGAAACAGTGAACAGTAAAATGCACGCCTTTTCCCCACCCCTCAGATTAAGCCTCTGCGTTTGTCTTTTTACACCCTACTTGTCGTTTTTAAAAAAATGTATTTATTGATTTTAGAGAAGAAAGGGAGAGAGAGGGAGACAGGAACATGGATCTGTTTCTGTGTGTGCCCTGACCTGGGATCAGACTGACACTTGGCATATCCGGACGATTTTCTATCCAACCGAGCTATCATGTCAGGGCCCCTACTTGTGATCTTAAAGCAGATTTCAGACGTCTGTGGTTTCAGATAAAGATGTTTTTACGATGACCACTCTATCATGATTGTGCCCCAAATTAGTAGTAAGCCCGTAACACCTGTGCCAGGTGCGGTCATCTGTTCAGTCTCCACAGGGCCCCGTGCTCTCACTAAGGTCCTCTCCCTTTTCTCCAGGCCACTTACTTGTTGAAGAAACTGAGTTTTCCTTTCATTTAAAAAAAGTTATGTAAAAGAAATAGCAGTCATGCCATTTCCTTTACCTCGTTCTCCAGAAACACTGCGGGGGGTGGAGGAAGGAGATGGTCTGCAGGGGGAGGGCAGCCCGACAGCAGCCGGCTGGGGGTTGCGGGGAGTGGGCTGAGTGCTGTGCTCTTCCCAGCGGCTCAGGATTCGAGAATAAGCTGTACAGACTAGGAAGGGGCTGGGGTCTGTGCTCAGAGAAAATCTTCCTGCATTGAGATTTGACTTCTGTTTTTCCCTCCTCCCTGCCCCCTTCTGCTTCCCAAGAATTGAAGAGGAACTGGGCAGCAAGGCCAAGTTTGCCGGCCGGAAATTCAGAAACCCCCTAGCCAAGTAAGCTCTGGGCCGGTGAGCCCCTGAGCCCCGCAGTCAGTAGTCGGCTAATTAGACCTCTGCTCCTGCCGTCTGCATGGGCAGCTCCAGGCCCCCGGCCGACATCTGCAGGGGCCTGCAGTAGTCACTGCACCCCCTCCCCGTAGCGTTCCCACTGCTTCCTTACAACTGCTACAGAAGCCAAGCTTGACCGTCTGCAGCCCTGGTGGAACCCTGGCCCTGTAGTCATGTGATTGACCCAAATCATCGTTTTTCTCACCTCGCTTCACACACGCCTGGAGCCACGTGTGTCTGTGTTGTAATGCCCGAGGTGTCCACAGGCTAAATCCCCAGCGGTGTTATGTGCAAAATAAAAGGCTTCTGTGTCATGTAGGAATGCTGTGTGTGTAAGACAGTCTGTGAGTCTGTTATAGCGTCTTGAGTGTTCGTGGATTGTTGCCATAGGCCTGCAGGAGGTAGAGGGAGAGGGATTTTGTGACACTTGCCTCAGTCCTTGGAAGGAAGGGAAGTTGAGGTGAGAGAGGACGTGTGCCATGTCCTTCAGGGGAGGTGAGGTCACCTGGAAGGCAGAGTGTGACTCCAAGTTTGTACATCATTGGAGAAAATGCAAATGCAGAGCTATTACTGATTTTCTGGGCTGTGGCTTCTAGGTTACATAACTGTATTGTCCCAACATGAGGGACAGCTGGAGTGAAGTTAACCATCCTGGGCAAGCTAGAATGCAGACTGTTCGGGGGAAGTAGGCAGAAGAGTGGCAGAAAGGTAGCTCTGGGAGGTAGGGCCTCTCAAGGGTCTTGGAACCCTATTTAGATGAATTAAATTTTAATTCCATTTCTTAGTTTCAGTGACCTTATTTCAAGTGCTCAAAAGTTACACATAGCTGATGTCTACTGTACTGGATAGTGCCCATATAAGCATTAACATTGCAATAAGCTCTGTTCTCGAGTAATGAGGCAATGTTTATTTTTAAGAGAAAAAATGCTGTGGTTACTCTCTGCCCCTCAAAGTTTAGTTTTTTATTAGCATTTTATTTTCTTCCCCTAAAATAATTTGATCCAAGTCTAAATTGTCTTAATATATACAGTCAGGACTAGGAGGTCCCCTGGTGGATATTCTTACTCTTTGCTTACCTCTTGGGATTTAACCTAAGAAGCAGAACCAGTAAATAAAGATACATGAACCAAGACATTTATCATAAGGAATTGGCTTCTGCGATTGTGGAGTTTGGCCAAGCAAAACCAAAATCCATGGAGTGTCATCAGAAGGGAGGGTGACCAGGACAACATGGGCACAGGTGAAGTGCCAGTTCACAGGATTTAACCTAAAGCCCTGATTTGAGATCTCATCAGTGCTGCACCCATACACGCCTTAAACCACAATCTCCAAACAACGACCAAAACAAATCCCTCTTCCACCTAACATGGCATAACTTGCACACACAACCCAAATCACTAACCCTTTCCAGGCTTTAATGACTGGTTTCTATCTGAAAATTGATTCTGGAGGGAAGTGAATTATCCAGCTGAGCCTGACAGTCTTGCTGGAGTGTTTAACTTGGGAGCAGCAAATTGGCATTAGTTTGAGAGGTTTGTTTTGTTTTGTTTTTGTGACGGACAGACAGATGGGAGAAAGATGAGAAACATCAATTCTTTGTTGTGGCTCCTTTGTCTCCTTAGTTGTTCATTGATTGCTTTCTCATATGTGCCTAGACCAAGTGGGGGGAGGCTACAGCAGAGCTAGTGTTCCCATGCTCAAGCCAGTGACCTTGGGGTTTCGAATTTGGGTCCTCTATGCCCCAGTCCACTGCACAACTGCCTAGTCAGGTAGCATTAGAACTTTAAAACTTGGTTTAATTTAAGCAGTTTCTGACACTGATTTTTAGAGCAGTGACTGTCGGTGATTTATCACTCTTGGTTTCAAGGGCAAGGGTCGGTAGGAGCCCTCTCGGACATGCTCCACCCTTAAAGAAGGCTGTGAGCTGAGCTGGACCAGGAAGGCCCCAGATAAGGACTGTTGATGGACAACTTCTGACCCAGCAGAAGTAAGCCGCAATTGCAGGCCAGGAGACCTTGTCTGGGGGCCTAGCTGAAGCAGGACAGGCCACACCAATGCCAAGTTTCCAGGAAGCCGGTCCTGGCCTTTAAGGTGGCCTGGAGTATAGACGTGCATTTAACAGGAACTGTTTTTATTTTTATTTTTTGTATTTTTCTGAAGTTGGAAACGGGAAGGCAGACAGACTCCAGCATGCGCCAGACCGGGATCCACCCGGCATGCCCACCAGGGCGCAATGCTCTGCCCATCTAGGGTGTTGCTCTGTTGCAACCAGAGCCATTCTAGCGCCTGAGGCAGAGGCCATGGAGCCATCCTCAGCACCCGGGCCAACTTTGCTCCAATGGAGCCTTGGCTGCGGGAGGGGAAGAGAGACAGAGAGGAAGGAGAGGGGGAGGGGTGGAGAAGCAGATGGGCGCTTCTCCTGTGTGCCCTGGCTGGGAATCGAACCCGGGACTCCACGCGAGGCCAATGCTCTACCACTGAGCCAACTGGCCAGGGCCAACAGGAACTGTTTTTAAAAGAAGCCTCTTTGTCAGCTCATATTCACAGTCGTGACTTGATGTGCTTTCTGTCTCTTTTTTTCAAATGTCACATTACAAATGCTTTTCCACAAAACACATCTATCTCACCTGTCCTTCAACTTCCAAATTACTACATCAATGCCATTCAAACAAAAACTGATCGGAAATGTGAAGGAGTGTGGTTCCCTAGTCTAGCCAGCACTGCCACCACCTGGGAAGCTCCAGCCCCCATGCCCAGACTGAGATCCCATCTCCATGCTGCAGATAAACCAGCAGCAATTTCCGGAGTTGCCCAGGTGGCTCCGTGTGCGGCCGAGCCCAAGAACCACTGACAGAGCAGGGAATGGAGGGGCTGCCAGGCTTTCCCTTAACCCCCCAGCCCTGGTCCTAAAATGAAAGCAGCTGAAGCCAGAAGATGCCAGCTGAATGCCATCAACACAGTCCACGGGGCGGGGCTGTGTGTGGGGGGGGCTGCGGCCAGAACCTGCTCCTAGATGAATTGCGTGCTGGGATGCAGCCAGCAGTGGATGCAGCCCAGTCCTCTCCTGCAAGCAGTGGAGGTGCCAGTCCCTGCCTCACCCAGCAGCCGCAGCGTGGGCAGAGCCGTGGCTGAAAGCACGGTGGAGCCAGAGGGCCTGGTCTTGGATTCTGGCCCTTCCTCTGAGCGAGTGTGCTTCAGTTTGCCTATCTGTAAAATGGGTCTAGTAGGCTAGCGGCGTCTCGGATTACTACACAGAGGGAAGATGGAGAAGGATCACATCGGCTTAGGTTCCCAACATGATTGAGTGAATTCAACAATCAGGCGCTGATACGCTTCTGAGGTAAAAGGGAATGAATGGGAAGGGGAGGGAGGTGTTCGGAGCATGCACCTGTGGTCCTGATTAAACAGAAAAGGGAGACAGTGTGGAGCGGAATGTCCGCAGCAGCCCAGGGAGACGTACTGAGACTCACTGATCAACCTGCGGCTTACCGACCTGACGAAGGGGTAGTTGACCGTACCAGCGGGCACCCATCTACTGAACCATTTGCTGTGTTCTCAGGGACTCCTGGGCAACCCACACCACAATCATGACATTATTTCCAGCTCCTCAAGAGTCCCCTGTGCCCCTTCAGTCAATCCCCACCCCAACCCCAGACCCAATATTTTTTAAAAATCCTAATTGTCAAAATCTAAACAACATTTCTTGTAAAAGCTACTGTAACTGGGTTGAATTGGAAATTTGATGACACTGGGCGTGCATTCCTGGAGGGCTACAGTGGGCTGTTCACTGCTGATGGTAGCTGTGGCCCCACCCTCCTGCTTCCCTTACAGCCCTGGCCAGCTCTCAGCTCTTGAACCTGCAATCCAAGGTCTCTTCCCAGTGCTTCCCTTTCCTGTAATAACCCTCCATCCCAAAGGGCTCTGTGTGTTCAGGACAACGGTGACAAGGGCTCCCTGAACACAGCCTGGAGCTCTCCAGCTCATCTAAGACCCAGAAATGAGCCAGGCAGGCAGCACCTTCCTGTAATTATGTTCCTCCGTTCTTAATGGGAGGCCACCTGGCCGGTGGCGTCCCCAGGTCTTCCTGCCCAGCTTGCTGCCAAGTGTGAGGCCTTGGTAATCAGGCAGCTTGCTGTCCACGGGGACCAGGAATGATAGCAGAGTCATTTGCATATGTGACCTTAGACAGTAATTAAACCCAGGCGCCCCAGGGGTGAGAAGTAAGCACATTAATTCAGGAGCAATTAAAACCCTCCAACATCACCACGACTTCTGAGACTGGCTCTCACGGCTAACACTTACTTTCCGGCTCCCTCTTTGGGCCAGTGGACTGCGGCCATGACGGCATATGTCTGAGGGGGCATGCGTGGGCCTAAGCAGGGGCAGCCTCTCTGACTCCAGACTACCCTAGTACCCCTGATCCTGTTATGGACAAGTTAGTAGGCAAGACAATGCCCTAGTTTTGTTTTTGGTTTTTGTTTTCTTTTTTTCATTATGGCAAAATATCCATAGCAAACTTATACCATTTTCAAGTATACAATTCAGTGGCATGAAGTACATCCAAAGTATTGCATAAGCATCACATTAACTATTTCCAGAACTTTATCCCACACAGAAACTCTACCCATTAGGCAATAACTCCCCATTTCCCACTCCCCTCTCCAACCTCTGGTAACTTATTCATTTCTCTATGAATTTGTCTAATCTAGGTGTTATATATAAGGGTCTTGTACAGTATTATCTCTCTTCTTCTTTTTCTTTTTTTTTTTTTTTTTTGGCCTGACTTATTTTACTTAGCATAGTGTTTTAAAGGTTTATACATGTATCAATACTTCTAATTTCTTCTTATGGCTGAATGCTATTCCACTTTGTGGATGTGCCACATTTCTGTATTCATCCATCTGTTGGTAGACACTGGCTTGTTTCTACCTTTTGACTATAATGAATAATACTTCTATGGACATTGGTAAACAGATATCTGTGTCCTTGATTTCAATTCAGTTGGTTATTTACTTAACAGTGGATTGCTGGGTCATAGGGAACTTCTGTGTTTAACTTTTTTTTTTTTTAATTCAGTGAAAGGAGGGGAGGCAGAGAGACAGACTCCTACATGCACCCCTATTGGGATCCACCTAGCAAGCCCACTAAGGGGCAATGCTCTGCCCATCTGGGCTGTTGCACTATTGCTCATCAACCAAGCTCTTCTTAGCACCTGAGGCAGAGGCCATGGAGCCATCGTCAGCACAGTGGGCTAACTTATTCCAATCAAGCCATGGCTGCAGGAGGGGAAGAGAAAAAGAAGCCAGAGGGGGAGGGGTAGAGAAGCAGATGGACACTTTTTCTGTGTGCTCTGACCACTAATCAAACCTGGGACATCCACATTCATCAAAATTAGAAACTTTTGTGAATCAAAAGACGCTATCGCCTGACCTGTGGTGGCGCAGTGGATAAAGCATCGACCTGGAAATGCTGAGGTCGCCGGTTCGAAACCCTGGGCTTGCCTGGTCAAGGCACATATGGGAGTTGATGCTTTCCAGCTCCTCCCCACCTTCTCTCTCCCTCTCCTCTCAAAAAAAAAAAAAAAAAAAGACGCTATCAAGGGACAATGCTCTACCGCTGAGCAAACCAGCCAGGGTTTATGTTTAACTTTTTGAGGAAGCACCAAATTAGTTTGCATAGTGGCTGCACTGTTCTGCATCACCATCATTAATGCACAAAGGCTGCAGTTTCTCCACATTCTTATTAACAGCTGTTATTTTACAGTTTTTTTCTCAGGGCCATCGTGGGAGGTATGAAGTGGAATCTCATTCCACTTTGGGTTTGCACTTCCCTGTTTACTAATGAGGTTGAACATCTTTTCGTGTGCTTGTTGGCAATTTGTTGATTTTTTTTTTTTTTTCTGAAGCTGGAAACGGGGAGGCAGTCAGACAGACTCCAGCGCCCGACCGGGATCCACCCAGCACGCCCACCAGGGGGCAATGCTCTGCCCATCCGGGGCGTGGCTCTAGCCGCTCTAGCGCCTGGGGCAGAGGCCAAGGAGCTATCCCCAGAGCCCGGGCCATCTTTTGCTCCAATGGAGCCTCAGCTGCTGGAGGGGAAGAGAAAGACAGAGAGGAAGGAGAGGGGGAGGGGTGGAGAAGCAGATGGGCACCCCTCCTGTGTGCCCTGGCCGGGAATCGAACCTGGGTCTTCCGCACGCCAGGCCGACGATCCACCACTGAGCCAACCGGCCAGGGCCAATTTTTTTTATCTTTGATGAAGTATCTTCAAGTCATTTGGCTATGTTTTAAATTGGTTTTTCGTCTTGCCTCTTGAGTTGTAGAGTTCTTTGTATTTTCTGGACACTCTCAGATATGTGGCTTACAAACATTTTCACTTATTCTGTCATTTGTCTTTTTCAATTTACTTACTGATTTGAGAGGGAAAGAGAAAGAAATGTCGGTTTGTTGTTCTACTTATTTACGCATTCATTGGCTGATTCCCCTGTGTGCCCTGACCGGGGACTGAATCCACAACCTTGGGCTACCTGGCGAGGGCTGTTTTTCCACTTCCTTGATAGCGTCTTTTGATTCACGAAAGTTTCTAATTTTGATGAGGCCCAATTTTTTTTCCTGTTGCTTGTGCTCTTGGTCCCATTTTTAAGAAACCATTGTCTAATCCAAGGTCTTGAATATTCATACGTATGTTTCTATTTTATTTTTTTAATTATTGGATGACTTTAGAGAGAGGAAGGGGGAAAGAGAGAGGCAGAAACATTGATCTGTCCCTGTGTGCGCCCTGACTGAACCGGCAACCTCTGTGCTTCGGGACAACGCTCTCACCGACCGAGCTATCCGGCCAGGGCTTATGTTTCTTATTAAGAGTTTAATAGTTTGCCTCTTACATTGAGGTTTGTGATCCATTTGACTTAATTTTTGTGCAAGCTGTTGTGTGTGGCTATCCAGTTGCCCTAGCACCAATTATGGAAAAGATGTCATTTTCATCTAAGTCATAACACCTGTCCACAGGTCACCTTCAAAAACGGTGGGGAAAGTGGTGTTGTAGAGCAGGCACTCAGATGTCGTGGCCACCCCAGCAACCCGCCTACCCCTCGGCTGTGCTGCCTGTCAGCCTTCAGCAAAGAGCCCTTTACGGTGCAGTAAGGCTGTCGACACTGCTGCCTTTGCCAAGCTTAAACCTGGCCAGGACCAGGAAGGCCTCCCCCCCCCCCCCCCGATCGAAGTGAAGTCTGTCTGCCCATGTGGAACCGGGACTCTGGACGTGTACTGCCTGGTGCCATGGGGCTAGAAAGGACCCCAAGCTCTCCTCCAGCCTTCTGCCAGTGCCGCTTCAGCTATGCCTACTCCCACCGCCCCCTGCCACCTTCCTGCCTGAGAGCAATGTGGCCCTCCACCCTAGGGTGCAAGTCAGGGCCAGGGTGAGGCTGGGGTAAGGGAGGCCTGTAAGCAGGTGCTCTTGCTGTTTAGTCCTGGTCCTGCCCTGGGTTCTCATCCTCGCTACTCCTTCACTGGGCAGCTGGTAAGCCAGCAGGTGAGCAAGTCCTCATTCAGCCTGGGATGGAGTGGAGGTTGGGGCACTAGGGCTTCCCTCAGCCGCCAGGGGGCACTGTGGGAGCTTCCCTGAGCCCCTTGGCCTCCTGGCCTTGCCTGGCCTGCTGGGCCCTGCGAGCTGGCTCTGCCAGGCTGGCTGGCCTCCCGGCCCTTCTCTCCAGCCCCAGCTGGCTGGCACACTTTGCTCCTCCCAGCTGACTGTATCCTGGGCTCACAGAGGCTTGCGGCCAGGGCAGAGCCGGCCCGGAGCTCTGGGCAAAGCTCAGTGAGATGAATGGAGTTGTCACCGGATAAAGGAAAATTCCTGGACAGCAAGTCCTTGTCAACACTTCACTCCACTGTCACCAGAAATGCTGCAGCGAGGTTCAGAGGCACTGGCCACCTCTGCGCCATGGAGAATAATCACAGTGGCTCTTCCTTGGCTCGCTGCAGTTTCTGAACTTTTGGGGGAGCATCACCCTCCCTCAAATTTCTCCAGGTTCTAGGCTCAGTCACTCCCTGGAGGGCCTCTGTGCTCAGACAGCGACCCAGGAATGCCCCACAGGAGCTCGGTCACCCCTGAGTGACAGCACCAGTCTCCAGGGGTGCACTGGGCCAGGTTTCTGGCCTTGCTGTCCAGTTCCGCCCTATTCCGTTCTTACCTGGTACCATTTCAGGGGAATCAGCCACCCCACGAAAGGCAGGGCCCCTGCGCCTGATCCGGGATGGTTGGCAGGCTGGCCTGAGATGCCCTGGGGGAGCGATCAGATCCTTGGTCTCTCCGCTTGGGCTTCCTGGTCTAGCTTTTCCCCTTGATTTTATGGAATGTTGGGCCTTGTCTTCCTCACCAACATCAAGTCCAGCCAGTCTCCAGAGAAAAGGGGCCCAGTGTTTGGGAGAAAGAGCCTGCAGGGTTCGAGAAGTCTTGGGCCATCACTTCCATTAGCCCTGAGAAACCTGAATCCTAGTGCAGAAATAGGAACAACAGCTGAAAAAACAAAGGCTTGACCAACCCTTCTCTGACCTCAGGGGAGGCTCTGTATTTGGGGGCTTAGCATGGGCTGTGACCCCCTCCTTCTCAAAGAAGACCACTTGCTCAGCTTTATCCACCAAAGAACATAGAACTAGTAGTCACATCACCCCAATTCAAGTGACTCGGAGGTATAGAGTCTTAGAATAGAAATGAATCCTCGGGCCTTGGCTGGGTAGCTCAGTTGGAAAAAGTGTGGCGATCCTGATATACCAAAGTTGTGGGTTCAATCCCCAGTCAGAGCACCTACAAGAATCAACCAATGAATGCATAAATAAGTGAAACAACTAATTGATGTTTTCTCTCTCTCTCTCCCTCCTTCCTCTCTGTCTAAAACCAATTTTAAAACAATGGAAAAAAAAGATACTTGATGTCAAGTATTTAAGCCAAAAAAAAAAAAAAGTATGCCACTGCTCACCTGGGTGTCTTTTGTTCTGATACCTGCAAAAGAGTTGTGACAGACTCTATATTTACTAAATCTTGCCACATTCTAATTCCCATTCAGAGGGCAGGATGGGGATGGGGAACAGGTCACCAGACAGCACTTGGGATCTCAGGAGGCAGCTCTGGCCAGAAAACAGTGTTGTCACAAACAAGCCCACAGCAGAGCGGCTACACCTGTCAGAGAGGCAGTGCAGCGGGAGTTCGTGCAGACCTGGAACAGACTAGCTCCCCACCTTGGTCACCTTTTGTCTGTCAGGGTTTCTTCTCTCCCTTTCCACCCCTCTTCCTTCTCTTTCTGATAACACTTACAGGAAGGTTGGCTTATTACCATTTCTTATGGAACTGTATAGGCAAACGATGCTCCAAGTACCATGCATAGTAACACGAGCCATTTTTCAGTAAGAGAAAAACCGACCACCCTTTTGTTTCCAGTACTAAAAGGGTCCTGGCTTTGTTGAGCTCTCCGTGTCTGCTCCTGGAATACGTCCCCCTAGAGGACTCAGCCCCCTGTCCCTCTGTTGGTCTTTGGGACTGTCTTCATGCCTTTCCATCTGTTGCCTCCCACCCACCTTCTGCCACCTGAGTCATCGGCCCACAGTTGTGGGTGGGGGTGTGTACGCAAAGCAGGAGCTCCACCCGAAGCACCAACTTGTGAATGTTAGAGCTGGGATCGTGATGTTCTGGGCCCATTATAGCAGCAGACCCGGCTCCCATTTGTTCAGACCTTTGCAGGGCAGAGAGCCCCTTCACTACATTCCATATCCCATCAGTATTGGCGGTTCCCACCATTTTTGCTTCTTTATCCTGGAGGACGGCTGAAGGAATTTTTTTTTTAAATATTTTATTTATTGATTTTTTTTTTTAAGAGAGAGAGGAGTGAGAGAGAGAGACAGAGAAAGAGAGAAGGGGGAGGAGCAGGAAGCATCAACTCCCATATGTGCCTTGACCAGGCAAGCCCAAGGTTTCAAACCGGCGACCTCAGTGTTCCAGGTCGACGCTTTATCCCACTGCGCCACCACAGGTCAGGCCGGCTGAAGGAATTAAATGCAGAGAAAGGAGTGACAGGAGGTACCAGCTGCTGGTTAGGGTCTGTGTTCTCTCCAGCACTGCACTCAGGTGGACCTGACTTGTCCACTAGTTGATGGGACAAGATAACATCCTGAAAGATCTGGAAGAAGTAATATTCATGCTTTTCTAATCTCCAGCTTAATAATGATTGATTAACCATGCGGCCATGCGTTCCTGTCTTCACTGGGGACATCACAGTGCTGGACTGAAGTAATTCGAGATGCCCTGTTCAAGTCTGTCTTCGGAAATGCAGCCAGCCTGCTCACCAGCCTCGGAGGAGGGCCATGCACACAGTGAGAGGCAAAGCATCCGGGGGCTTCCAAGGCACGTGCGAGATCCAGGGGGAGGCTCTGTGCCCAGGCAAACGTCTTGCATAGGAAGGGAACGAATTCGTCTGTGCTGGACCAACTATTATTATTATCATTAGTTCTGCTGTCCTAACCTTTGTGAATAAATGAAAAGGTTTGAATTTGGAGTTAAGATGTGAATGAAGGAATTACTTTGCTCTTTTTTCAAAATTAATGTATTTATTGATTTGTGAGAGAGAAACATTGATGTGTTCTACTTATTTATGCATTCATTGGTTGAGTCTTATACGTGCCCTGACCTGGGGTCCAACCAACAACCTTGGCATGTCAGCCTGATGCTCTAACCAACTGAACTACACAACCAGGGCATCACTTTGCTCTTTTTATTTTATTTATTTGTTTATTTTTAGCAAAAGAGAGAGAGAGAGAGAGAAATGAGAAGCATCAACTTGTGGTTGCGGCACTTTTAGTTGTTCATTTATTGCTTCTCATATGTGTACCTTGATGGGGCAAGCAGAGGGGTGGAGGTACAGGGGGGCCTCCAGCTGAGCCAGTGACCTTGGGTTTCAAGCCATCGACCATGGGATCATGTTGATGATCCCATGCTCAAGCCAGAGGACTCCACGCTCAAGCCAATGACCTCGGGGTTTGAAACCTGGGACCTCACTGTACCAGGACAATGCCCTATCCACTCTGCTACCACTGGTCAGGCTCACTTTGCTTTTTTTAATGAGCATCAAAAATCAACCTGAGCCCTGGCCGGATACCTCAGTTGGTTGGAGCATTGTCCCAAAGCACAGAGGTTGCCAGTTTGATCCCAGGTCATGACACATATAGGAGCTGATTGGTTTTTGTCTGTCTCCCTCATTCTCTCTCTCTCCCTTCCTCTCTCTCTAAAATCAATCAATAATTTTAAAAAAAATCAACTTGTGTTCCTTTGCTAGGGACAGGTTGACAAAGGGGCCATCATCAGTCAGAACGTCAATGATTTGGCTAATGTGTCCTTTGTACATTTCCTGCAGGGAACAGTAGAGAACAGTCCAGTCATTCTTTGCAATGTTGTACTGCATTTATATAACCCCTTTAGATTTTTGTGGGTTTTGAATGGTTTCATTGGAAACAGAAATTTTTATTTATTTTTTTATTTTTTTAGAGGGACAGACAGACAGGAATGGAGAGATGAGAAGCATCAATCATTAGTTTTTCGTTGCGCGTTGCAACACCTTAGTTGTTCATTGAGTGCTTTCTCATATGTGCCTTGACCGTGGGGCTACAGCAGACTGAGTAACCCCTTGCTTGAGCCAGCGACCTTGGGTCTAAGCTGGTGAGCTTTTGTTCAAACCAGATGAGCTCACGCTCAAGCTGGTGACCTTGGGGTCTCAAACCTGGGTCCTCGGCATCCCAGTCCGATGCTCTATCTACTGTCCCACCACCTGGTCAGGCCAAAATATTTTTTTTATGAAAAATATCTTCTAATATTTTTCGTTTCTTCAGTTCTCCTTTTTTTTACATGCAGGCTCTTACTAATATGTATTAATGACAATGAGCTAGAACTTAGACTACTAATATCTGAGATGTATCATGAAGGGAAAGTGACTTTTCAGAATCAGTTTGCCGTGTTACCCACGTGCATTGCATTTATTTGACAAGGTGATAATTATTTGGAAGAAGGAAATGCTGAAAGGTATTTGGTAAAAGCAGTGACATGTTAATAATCTCAAGGTCCATATCTTGAATCAGGTCATTACAGACAACAAATGGTGACAAAGGTATTCGTGAAATTATTTGTAAATTAGCCAAGCTGAGAATGAGCCAAATGATCCTGTAAAGACTTTAACCTTTTCGATAAGCACTATTAAATAATGAACTGTGAAACTGAGATGACCATAATACATGGGTGCATAATGATCATAATGTACCGTCTTAATGGTCTTGGCATCCCTCAGAAAACCTATAAATCCTGTGACATTGTGAAGGGACTGTTTTGGACTCAGATCAAAATAATTGAACTAACTACATTGTGGTATCTTACCAGATAAAAGCCAAGAACAAACTACTTTTTATTGCTGCAAGGCATAGACAGAACACACAAGTATGGATAGGGAGCAGGTATGCACTTAAATCCCACTCGGGGGGGAAACCTTCATTGGCTGTAGCGGCCCCCACATTGGTAAATTCAAAGGTGAACCAATGCACTTCTTGGAAGATGAATGTCCCTTTCCAGAAATGGCTATGACATCTTTTTGTTGTGCCACAAAATATACGAAAATAAGCGGTGAGCTATTTCACACATTTGTTCAATTGAAGTTTCTTAAATTGTTTTTCATGTTGTATATTTGTGGAGTGTAGATGAAAAATCAATCTGCTAATTTTCTCTGCTCAGAATCCTCTAAAAATAATGTGTTTGGGGAGGTGCTGATTCATGGACGTGAACATGAATATGCAGAGACAACTGACGTAGCGGGTTATCATGAAATTGAACTTGAGTTGGAGGGAAAAGGATCAGATTTTATTTCTCTCTCTCTCTCTTTCTGTAGTGATATATATATATATATATATATCACTGTTTATTTCCAATTAGAAATATCTTACTTTAGTTACTGAGTTTAGTCTGTCAAAATCTCTACAATGTATGTTCGAGTAATATGTTAAAAGATGTAAATGTCACCTGACCTGTAGTGGCGCAGTGGATAAAGCCTTGACCTGGAATGCTGAGGTCGCTGGTTCGAAACCCTGGGCTTGCCTGGTCAAGGCACATGTGGGAGTTGATGCTTCCTGCTCCTCCCCACCTTCTCTCTCTCTCTTCTCTGAAATGAATAAATAAAATAAAAATAATTTTAAAAAATGTAAATGTCATTGTTACAGGGTTCATATCTACATGAACATCTGGTCCTCCTATGCCAGACAGAACAAAAGGACAAATGGGCTGTCTGCCTCCTAGTACCCTCCTGGCCCTCGAGCTCTGAATCATTCTACTTGATGGCTCCCACAGGTAGAGGTCATCTCTCACATGACTTTTCAACGAATTGGCTGTTTTGTGCACATGTATTTTCTTGTCATGTGACTGTGGATGGAAAGGTTCAAGGCTGAGGGAGGTCCCGTCCATGCCTCGGTGGAGAGCCATGCAGACAGACTCGTCCTATAGGCAGAAAAGGGAGAAGCAATTTGACTTCCAATTCCACATGCAGCTGAGAGAGAAAACTTGGACTGATCACCACAGCAAGCACATGTTGCCAAACACAATCACATGAGGAGCACAGATCAGGACTTCAGCACCTCTTTTTGAGGAACACAATGCAACCCCAAACAGTCACCAATAATATTTAAGATTCTAAGACCAAAGAGCCTGATTAGGTGATCTCGAGCTTCTACCCTGATGAAATAGGATAAGATTCTAAGGTATGTCGTTATAGGTTTGAAATACTTGGCGTCTGTAACTTAGTATTTTTGTCTGTTTGCATTTCATGACATAGTATGTTTACACCATCCTATGGCTCTAGAACAGCATGCTTAGGCTTGCCTAAATGGGACAACTGGTGTATCATTTCTTGTAGACTTTCGTGAATACTGTTTTATTGATTTGTCCGTGTTTACATTTATCTTCAAAGGTTCAAAGTAGCAGTTTTTAAAGAAGTGATATAAATGGAAGGTATCAGCTGTCACCAGTCCATCCAGGGTGATTAGACGCACTGATACCAGAGCCTTTTCATGGGGATTGAAAGCAGATGAACATTTTCTCCACACCGGATGGGGGCTACATTTCAAAGAGCTGTTTCTTAAAGGGGATCTTAAATCCTATTAAATTCAGCATTGAGATGATGAGATCCTCTGCAAAGCACACGGAACCTTTGTTTGCTGGGTAAAGGGCACTGGTCTCTTCCTCTAACGTTGCTTACTTATCTCTACTGGAGAAGGTCTTTGCCAATGAAGTGCCAGGGCTTTGTCTTAGGAAATATGGAGAGGAAAGAGAAAGTGGATTTTTGTAATATTCTAAGGATACTGTGGCTTTTATTTGTTTTGTTTTTCTTTTCATTTTAATGAATGAGGAAGGGGGAGAGAGAGAGAGACAGAGAGAGAGAGGAACACTGAGCTGTTCCTGTATGTGCCCTGACCGGGGATTGAACCAGCAGCCTCTGCACTTCGGGATGATGCTCTAACCCAGTGGTCCCCAACCTTTT
The DNA here is from genome assembly GCF_036850765.1 of Saccopteryx bilineata. Lineage (NCBI taxonomy): Eukaryota > Metazoa > Chordata > Mammalia > Chiroptera > Emballonuridae > Saccopteryx > Saccopteryx bilineata. Next base: position 287,571,994 of record NC_089492.1, read on the forward strand.
TTGGGCCACGGACCGGTTTAATGTCAGAAAATATTTTCACAAACCAGCCTTTAGAGTGGGACGGATAAGTGTATCACATGACTGAGATAAGCATTAAGAGTGAGTCTTAGACGGATGTAACAGAGGGAATCTGGTCATTTTTTAAAAATAAAACATCATTCAGACTTAAATATAAATAAAAAGAAATAATGTAAGTTATTTATTCTTTCTCTGTGGACCGGTACCAAATGGCCCCCGGACCGGTACTGGTCCGTGGCCCGGGGGTTGGGGACCACTGCTCTAACCAACCCAGTGAGGGCAATACTATTTATGTTTGTTTGTTTATTTTGTGATAGAGACAGAGAGAGAGGGATGGATAGGGACAGACAGGAATAGAGATAAGAAACATCAATTCTTTGTTGCGGCACCTTAGTGGTTCATTGATTGCTTTCTTATACGTGCCTTGACCAGGGGGTTACAGCAGGCCGAGTGACCCCTTGCTCAAGCCAGCGACCCTAGGCTCAAGCTGGTGAGCCTTACTCAAACCAGATGAGCCTGGGCTCAAGCCTGAAAACTCGGGGTTTTGAACCTGGGTTCTCCATGTCCCAGTCTGACACTCTATCCATTGCACCACCACCTGGTCAGGCAATACTATTCGTTTGTTTTTTAATATTTTTTTAAACTTTTCCTTAACAAGTTAAATACAGAAGATAATAGACCATAGATTCTGAAAATGTTCTTTTTTTCATATTTGCTTTATTTTAAAAAGAAATTAAATATTCCAAATACATCCAAAAGATTCTTTTCAGGCTACATTCCTGCCACCCTCCCCAGAGTGAAGTTGATTGGACTTTTAGTGAATGTTTTGATAATATTATGATCTATCTTTATAATGTGTAGGGTATTATTTAGTATGTTTTTAAAATTCACATAAATGTCATTTTGAAAATTACCTTTTTTGCCCTGGCCGGTTGGCTCAGCGGTAGAGCGTCGGCCTGGTGTGAGGAGGACCCAGGTTCGATTCCAGGCCAGGGCACATAGGAGAAGCACCCATTTGCTTCTTCACCCCCACCCCCTCCTTCCTCTCTGTCTCTCTCTTCCCCTCCCGCAGCCAAGGCTCCATTGGAGCAAAGATGGCCCGGGCGCTGGGGATGGTTCCTTGGCCTCTGCCCCAGGCGCTAGAGTGGCTCTGGTCGCGGCAGAGCGACACCCCGGAGGGACAGAGCATCGCCCCCTGGTGGGCAGAGCATCGCCCCTGGTGGGCGTGCCGGGTGGATCCCAGTCTGGCGCATGCGGGAGTCTGTCTGACTGTCCCTCCCCGTTTCCAGCTTCAGAAAAATACAAAAAAAAAAATTTGCCTTTTTTCTTTATCTCCTTAAAGGTTTGTTTTTTGGGGTTTTTTGGTGTCACTACATGTACACTTTTTTTTTTATGTGCCTTGACTGTGGGCCTTCAGCAGACCGAGTAACCCCTTGCTTGAGCCAGCGACGTTGGGCTCAAGCTGGTGAGCTTTTTTTGCTCAAACCAGATGAGCCTGCGCTCAAGCTGGCAACCTTGGGGTCTCAAACCTGGGTCTTCCGCATCCCAGTCCGACGCCACGTAAATTATTTTACCTTCATTTATTATTGCACTATTCTTCTTTAATGTTCTTGCTTTCTTTGTAGCCCTGAATTTCTGACCCATATCATTTTCCTATCCTCTGAAGAAATTCTTTTAGCATATCTTGCAAGGCAGGTTGATTCCCTCAATATTTGCCAAAGAAAGTCTTTATTTCTCCTAGACTCATGAAGGTTAATTTCACTGGATACAGAATTCTAAATTGGCAGGTTTTTTTCTTTCAACACTTTAAACATTTCACTCCATTTTCTTCTTGCCCACATGGTTTCCAAAGAGAAGTTCTATGTAATTCTTTCCTTGCTCCACTATTAAGTTCTTTTTTTCCTCTGGCTCTTTTTCAAGATGTTTCTTTGTCTGTGATTTTCTGCAATTTGCATATGATATGTGTAGCATACATTCTTAGGTCTTTGTTCTTTTGTGAGCCCTTGCCTGTGGGCTGTGACCTTCTTGGTTACCTTAGGTGGGTCAGAAAGGCTAGTAAGGGCTGCTGTTGGGTATTTCCTTTCCCCAGGTCAGGCTCTGGTGAAATAGCTTCTCCCGAGTGCAGGGCGTGTGTGTAAAAAAAGAACAGAGTGCATTCCAACATAGCTCCTTTGCCTCGCCTTGCTGGAAGCACAGGGGATTTTTCTTGGATCTTTACTAGGAGGAGCTGGTAGGGTTCCTGGAGGTAAAACTCACAAAAGTGTGGGGACTTCCCCATAACTGGGTCTCCCTAGAATTTTTATCTCTATACTTGTCCACCCTGAGACTCCAGAAATCTGTCAATTACAGTTTAAGTTTCCCTAACCTGGACAGGTTTCCAATGGAGACTTCTGCTCAGGTAAGTTATACCTCTCTGAACCTAATTGTATGCGTCTCCAAATTTTAGGGGCAGTGATTTGTCCTGTGATCTTAGTTCTCTGATTGATCCAAGAGTAGTTGCTGATTTTTAATTTGTTCAGATTTATTTTTTGTTGTTGCTATGTGAATGAGAGCAATTTCTAAATTCTTAAAATGACTTGACTGGAGACTGGAAGTCAACGCATATATTATAAATTAAACTCATTCTCTAACTGCTTTGTGACATTTTCTTGCATATGACAATGATTTACCAATTGTCCCAATGATGGAAATTCCAGGTGTTTTCTATGTGTTTCTCTTATAAGCAATACTGTTGTGAACATCTTTGTGTGTGTCTCCCTGAGCACATGTGGAAGAGTTTCTCCGAGGTAAGTACAATACTTGGAAATGAAATTGCTGAATTGTAATACAGTGGTCCCTCATCTATCACAGGGTTAGGTTCCAGGATCCCGCGATAGGCAAAAATTCACATAATAGAGACCTTGTATTTATTTTATTATTTATATATCTTTTAAGGCTTTATAAACCCTCCCCACACTCTTATAAACCTTTCCTACACTCCTATAAATATTTCCTATGCTCTTAAATACTTTACACACTCTTAAACCTACATACAGTACTTTTAACAACATATAAAATTCTAAATGAATACTCACCAGTGAATATACTATATATATTTTATTTCAATTTAATATTCTTTTAATAGGTTTTAATTAATATTTTATATTGGTTTCAATGTTTTAAGCTAGAAAATGCTTATTTTACTGCAAAAATAATTAAAATAATAAACATATAAAAATACCTATATACTGCAAAATTCATGATACAAAATTAGATATACCATATTTCCCCATGTATAAGATGCGTCCTTTTTCAAAAAGTTTGAGGTCTAAAAACTGGGTGCATTTTATACAGTGGTTGTAGATTTTTTAACTTGCATTTCCTGCTTTTTCATGGAATGAATTTTTTTTTTGTATTTTTCTGAAGTTGGAAATGGGGAGACAGTCAGACAGACTCCTGCATGCGCCCGACTGGGATCCACCCGGCATGCCCACCAGGGGGCGATGCTCTGCCCATCTGGGGTGCAACTCTGTTACAACCAGGGCCATTCTAGCGCCTGAGGCAGAGGCCATGGGGCCATCCTCAGCACCTGGGCCAACTTTGCTCCAATGGAGCCTTGGCTGCAGGAGGGGAAGAGAGAGACAGAGAGGAAGGAGAGGGGGAGGGGTGGAGAAGCAGATGGGCACCTCTCCTGTGTGCCCTGGCTGGGAATCAAACCCAGGACTCCTGCACGCCAGGCTGATGCTCTACCACTGAGCCAACTGGCCAGGGCCACGGGAATCAATTTTATGATGAATAAAACTTGAATTCAATAACTTTATGTAATACATTTTTTTTTTTCAAATTTTGGGACCCCAAATTAGGGAACATCTTATACATGGGGCAATACAGTATACTATTTAAAAATCCACGATACAGTCAGACCACAAATAGTGAACCACGATATAGCAATGGACGACTGTAGTTCATGCTCACCTGAGACTTGACTACTGATTGCCAATTGCTTTTCAAAGTGGTGGCACTGATTTAGGCTCTCCAGCAGTGCAGGAGAATTCCATTTCCCTAAATCCCCACCAGGGTCTGAATGTCAGACTTGTCCATTTTACCATCTGATGGGTATGAAATAGTATTTTTGTGTGTGTGTATTTTTCTGAAGTTGGAAACGGGGAAGCAGTCAGACAGACTCCCGCATGCGCCCGACCAGGATCCACCCTGCATGCCCACCAGGGGCGATGCTCTGCCCATCTGGGGCATTGCTCTGTTGCAACCAGGGCCATTCTAGCACCTGAGGCAGAGGCCATGGAGCCATCCTCAGCGCCTGGGCCAACTTTGCTCCAATGGAGCCTTGGCTGCGGGAGGGGAAGAGAGAGACAGAGAGGAAGGAGAGGGGGAGGGGTGGAGAAGCATATGGGCTCTTCTCCTGTGTGCCCTGGCCTGGAATCGAACCCAGGACTCCTGCATGCCAGGCCGATGCTCCACCACTGAGCCAACCGGCCAGGGCATGAAATAGTATTTTGCAGGTTTAGTTTGTATTTTCCTGATTGCTAGTGAGGTTTATTCATTCAACTAATATTTCTTAAATCCCTACCTGTGCCAGGTCCCGATCTGGGCTCGTAGGGTAGATCAGTAAATGGGACAGAAAGGACAGAAAAAGCACCTGCCATCCCTGCTCTCATGAAGTTTTCATTCAGGTGTGTGTGTGGAGGGTGGGGTGGAGGTGAGGATTGGGAATGTGGGAAGTTAGGGAATTAATCAGGCAGATATTTGAAGGGAAGAGGTGAGCAGGCAGTGGAACAGGCTTTCAGATGTGACTGCACTCGGGAGAGAGGAGGAGGTAAGGTCAGAGAGGTGAGGGTGGGGGCTGTTAAAGCCAAGTCCCATGGGTAAGGGACTTTGCTTCTATTGTGAACACCACTGGGAGCCTGGGGTGCTCATGCATGCAGCTCGCCAAATATTTCTGGCTCTCTGCACTCTGAGCACAGAGCAGGATTGCACTATTTGGCTTTCTTAGGAATGTATCAAGCCATGTGACTATTTCTGGACACTGAGTGTTGAGAATTCACTTTAGGAACATTTAATTACCAGTGATGACCTTTCAAAGCTTTTTACCTGTCTGGGAGGTGGCCAGAAACACTCTTGATGGTATTCTGAGCTGAAGGCCCAAGTCCCTGAACAATGATGGCGGTGAGCAGTGCCCCACTGCCTGCCTGAGATGGACATGGTACACGAAAAAGAAACAATTGACATTTTAAGTCACTGAAATGTTGGGGTTATTTGTTACTGCAACATAACCTAGGTCATCCTGACTGATACAGAGTCATTTTCAGGTTTTAAAATAAAGAATAAGGGACAAATATATGGTCAAGAAAAATGATTTCACTTTGGGTTATGGGCTCACAATGCAATCAACTGTACAAATGCTATAGAAATATTTACCTGAAACCTATGTACTTTTTTGTGTGTATGACAGAGACAGAGAGAGGGACAGATAAGGAAAGACAGACAAGAAGGGAAAGAGATGAGAAGCATCAATTCTTCTTTGTCGCACTTTAGTTTCTCATCGATTGCTTTCTCATATGTGCCTTGATTGGGGGGCTCCAGCAGACTGAGTGACCCCTCGCTCAAGCCAGCAACCTTGGACTCAAGCTGGTGAGCCTTGCTCAAACCAGCTGGGCCTGTGCTCAAGCTGGTGACCTTGGGGTTTCATACCTGGGTCCTCTGCGTCTCAGTCTGACACTCTATCCGCTGCGCCACCACCTGGTCAGGCCCTATGTACTCTTATTGATCAATGTCACCCCATTAAATTTAATTTCTAAATTAAAAAGTAAATGAAGAGTGACATGCTCTAACTTGTACTTTAAAAGGATCACTCTTTGCCATATTGAAAGAGACCATTCAGGGGAACGAGGTGAAAGGAAAGAGGCCAGCAGTTAGGAGGCTATTGCAATAATCCAGGCAGAGATGATAGTGGCTTGGACTAGGGTGGCAATGGTGGAGGTGGTGAGAAGCATTCGGCTTCTGGACATTAAAGGTAAGGCCAATAGTCTTTTTCTGATAGATTGGATGTGAGTGTGAGAGACTTGAAAGTTTTCTTTTTATTTTCTCTTTATTCTTTTCTTTTAGGTGAGAGGAGGGGAGATAGTGAGGCAGACTTGTGCATGCACCCCCAACCATCAACCCCATCTGGGGCCGATGCTTAAGTACCGAGCTATTTTTAGTGTCTGAGGCTGATGTGCTCCAATGGAGCTATCCTCAGTGTCTGGGGCCATGCTTGGACCAATCAAGCCATGGCTTCAGGAGGGGAAGAGGGAGAGAAGGGTGAGAGAAAGGGGGGAGAAGCAGATGGTCACTTCTCCTGTGTGCCCTAACCGGGAATTAAACCTGGAATGTCCATATTCCAGACCAATGCTCTATCCACTGAACCACTGGCCAGGGCCTTGAAGATTTTCATGTGAGCAACTGGAAGAGTGGGGTTGCCATTGACTGAAACGGGGAAGATCTCAGGTAGGTCAGGTGTTTATTTTTGGACATGTTAAATTTGACATCTCTATTAGACAGCCAAGTGGAGACAAGTTGGCCATTGTTTCTATGAGTCTGGGGCTCAGAAGTGAGGTCTGAGTTTGAGATATACATTTGAGAATCATGAGCAACTGCATGGTGTTTAAAACCATGGCAGTGAGTGAAATCCAAGATAGGCTGGGTGTACTGGTAGGTAGAAAAAAGATGAAGGACTAAACCTGTGGTCTCCCATATTGAAAGGCTGGGAAGAAGAGAGGAGTTGTTAAAAGGAATTGAAGAGGAGTCTCCAGTCAGATGGGAGGAAACCAGGAGAACGTAGTGTCCTGGTGGCTAAGGAGAAAAAGTCTGTTAGGGAAGAGGTGACAATTAATTGTGTCAAATGCTGCTGATAGATCAAGAAAGTGGAGACTGGAGAAGTGGCTCTTGTTTTTAGCTGTATGGAGCTCTTGGTGACCTCAATAGGAAGAGTTTTGGTGGGAGAGTGAGTCAAGGTGAGATTGGAGTGGATTTTAAAAAAAATGGGGGCCCCGGCCAGGTAGCTCAATTTGTTAGAGTGTTGTCCCGTCTAACTGAGGTTGTGGGTTTGATCCCTGTTAGGGCACATACAAGACTCAACCAATAATGGCATGAATAAGTAGAATAACAAATAGATGTTTCTCTCTCTCCCTCTGTCTCTCTCCCTTCCTCTCTCTCAAAAAGTCAATTTAAATATTAAAAAAAATAAAATAAAGAAAGAAAGGGAACCCTGGCTGGATAGCTTGGTTGGTTAGAGTATCATCTCGATACACAAGGGTTGCAGGTTCAATCCCTGGTCAGGGCACATACAGAAACAAAGCAATGTTTCCGTCTTTCTCCCTTCCTCTTTCTCTGAAATTAATCAATAAACATATTTATTAAAAAAGAATGGGAACACCTGAAACTAATATGAAATAATATTGAATGTAAACTGTAATTGAAACACATATTTAACTTATTTTAAAAATGGGAAAAAGGAACTGGGGATAGCAAACATAGATATTCTTTTGAAGATATTTTGCTGCAAAGTGGAGCAAAGAAATGGGCAGTAGGTAGAGTGTCATCAACAGAAGGGTTAAGGTAGAAGAAAAATCATCTTATTTGTATTCTAATGGGAATGACCCAATAGAGCAAAAAAATAAATAAAAATTGATGTAGTAGAAAGAAGGGCTGAACAGTGTCTTTGAACGAGAGGGGATGGGATCAAGTGCACAGGCGGAGAGCTGAGCTTTGATAGGATCATAGGTGACTGACTCATCTGGAATAGCAGGCAGGGAGCCTGAGTGTGGGGGCTTAGAGATGGATTACGGGATGTGGGGAGGGGACAGTCTGTGGAGTTCCTCTGCTGACTGTGTCTATATCCATGGTGAATTCCAGAAGAAGAGAGGTGTTGGAGATTTGAGGAGAGAGGAGAAGGTATGTAATAACTGGCTGGAAAATCGGGAGAGAAGTTCACCTGGTTACGTAATGTACAAATGCCAACAGCCTTAAATCTCCACTTGAGGTTTGTGGTTATGAAATTAAAGCAACCAAGGGAAGTGCGATACCGGCCTCATTTGGCCGGACAGGTGCAGGGACCTAGTAGGCAGCAAGTTGGAATTATCACCAGGGTTGTGGTTTTGCCCAGGGAATATTCAGAAGAGGGAGAAGGAAAGTTCTGAGACTTCAGCAGGGACAGGATACGGTGACTGTCCATGAGATGCGTATAGGGATGGAGGGAGAGGGGACACTGAGTCACTGAGGGTACATGATTAGGGCTGATTCGGATTGTCTCACAAAGACAAGGATCTGAGTTCTTCTCAAACACATACACCTCATTATGTATATATAGGGTCCAACCACATATTTTCAGAAAATATCTAAAATTAAAATAATGCCTGAAGCTTTGCACACTTAATAGTTGTTTATTTTCATCTCTATTAACATTAATTAATGTAACCATTACAGAACAAACCACTTATTTTACATGAGAAAACACATTGATTTGATGTGTTTTAGGGACCCAAAGCTGAATAGTTATTTTTTATTCCATCATATTAATTCAAACAGTTAAAAATGTTGTTAAGACAAAAGAAATGGGCAAGTAGAAACCCAAGTGAGCATAGACTTTATCTCTCTGAGTTATTTCCTTACATTCACAAAGATGCCTGTCACTCCAAATTTAAGGACCTAGACAGTCCTTTAAAAAGTGGAAAAATCAGTGGATTAGCTATTCCACTGGGGTCAGTGTATTATTGGACTCAGTTGAATGGAGGAATGACCAAATCACTAGAGGGAAGTGCTGGGAGGCAGGAATGCCCCAAATTGACATTAGGTAGGGCGGCAGATTTGGGAAATACAAACTTTGGGGTAGAGATTAAGATTATTGGAGGAGAGACTTTCAAATTCAAAAAGCTAAGTTGTTGACACTACCTCACATCCGTTAGGATGATGACTATAAAACAAACAAACCAATAGAAGATGTTAAGTGTTGGTGAGAATGTGGAGAAATTGGAACCCCTGTGCACTGTTGGTGGGAACATAACGTAGTGCCATTGCTGTGGAGGACAGTATGGAACTTCTTAAAAAAATTAAGAATAGTATACCTGAAATTAATGCAAATTAATAGTGAATATAAACTGTGATTGAAAAAAAGGAAATCAGCCCCGGCTGGATAGCTCGGTTCGTTAGATCATCCCCAAGTGCATAGGTTGCCAGTTCAATCTCTGGTTGGGGCACACACAGGAACAGACCAATGTTCCTCTCTCTCTCTCCCTCTCCCTTTTTCTCTCACTAAATCAATCAATAAACATTTTTTAAATTTTAAAAAAGGAAAAAATCAAAATAGAAAAAAATTAAACAGAACTACCATATGATCCAGCAATTCCACTTCTGAGTATCTGGCCAAAGGAATCGAAAGCAGGGTCTCGAAGAGATAGTTTGTACCTTGTGTTCATAACAGCATTACTCAGAACTGCTGAATGTTGGAAGCAGCCCAGATGTCCACTGACAGAGGAATGGATAAACAAAATGTAGTATATACATATAATGGAGTACTACATAGACTTAAAAAAGAAAGAAATTCTGATACATGCAACAGCATGGATGAACCTTGAAGGCTGTTGTAAACTGAACTGTGCTCCCCTCAAATTCAGATGTTGAAGCCCTAACCCCCACCTGTGACTCTATTTGGAGATAGGATTACCTTAATCACTTCCTTTTATTTTATTTATTTATTTATTGTTTTACCTTTTGGATTTTTAATGACTGAAACAAAAAAAAAGACCTAAAACCACAGCTTCTGGAAGAACCATTTGTTCTTGCCGGTTTTGTACCTCTCTTCAAACTTGACCTTGGCCTCCCGTTGGGCCTTGTGTTTCAGAGCGGGGTCTCTGAAGACATCCTTGTTTGACAACAGTTTTGTCCAAGGGGATGTCCACAGAGTACCTTGTGGGCATGAGGTGATTATAGTTATAAACTTTCACAAAAGACTTGATCTTTGACCTCTTGGCGATTTTCTTCTTGCCCATGGCAGCTGTCACTTTGCGGGGATAGCGGTCAATCCCAGCCACCAGGGCATGGCTGCAGGGGCAGTCTGAGGTGCCATCATCAATGTTCTTGATTTTTTTTTTTTGATTTTTTTGTTTTTTTTAGAGAGAGGGGAGAGAGAGAGAGAGAAAGGGGAGGAGCAGGAAGCATCAACTCCCATATGTGCCTTGACCAGGCAAGCCCAGGGTTTCAAACCGGCAACCTCAGTGTTCCAGGTCGACGCTTTATCCCGCTGCGCCACCACAGGTCAGATCAATGTTCTTTACGATGACGGCTTTGCATCCAGAGTAGCGTCCAGCCAGTACCAGCACCACCTTCCCAGGTTTCATAAACTTGCCCATTTCTGCAGAGAGTTACAAGGGGCTGCTCAGAAATTCGCAAGCCCAGGCTGCGGGCCGGAACTTCAGGCCGTCGTCTTGGCCCAGGCCGCCCGCGGGTCCTGCTCACATGACAAGATCCACCACAGAAGCCTCTCGGGCCAAGAACAGAAAGGAAGAAACCGCACTTCCGCTCCTTAATCACTTCCTTTTAAATGGGCCCTAATCCAACAGGACTGGTGTCTTTATAAGAAGAGGAAGAGACACCCAGGGATGCCCACTCACAGGAAGGGCCACGTGAGGTCACAGTGAGAAGATGGCTATTTTAACAGCGCCCTCAGGAAAAACCAATCCAGCCCGCAACTTGATTTTAGACTTCCAGCCTCCAGGACTATGAGACAATAAATTCCTGTTGTTAAACCATCCAGTCTTTGGTATTTTGTTATGGCAGTTATAGAAAATTATTATAAGGACATTATGGTAAGTGAAATAAGCCAGTCACAAAAAAAGACAAATCCTGTTTAATTTCACATAGTTGAAGTATCTAGAGTCGCCAAACCATAGAAACTGAAAGGAGAATGAGAGTTGCCAGAGGCAGAGGGAGGGGATGAGAATGAGGAGTTGTCATTTAATGCAGTGGTCCCTAACCCCCCATTCCCTCTGTCACATTCTTCTAAGACTCACTCTTGACGCTTGTCTCCGTCACGTGATACATTTATCCGTCCCACCCTAAAGGCCAGTCAGTGAAAATATTTTCTGACATAAACCGGTCCGTGGCCCAAAAAAGTTGGGGACCACTGATTTAATGGATACAGAGCTTTGCAAAATGAAAAGTTCTGAAGATTGGTTGCACAAGTACTGAACTGTGTGCACTTAAAAAATGATTAGGATGATACATTTTATGTTATGTGTGTTTTATCACGATTAAAACACACACATAAAAGAAGTTAAGTTGTTAGAAGAATCATCTATGTGTATACTGAACTTGTCAAGAATTTAGACATGAGAGATGGAGTATCTTATGTTTACTGCACATACAGATTCTTCTGTGGATTGCCTATTCTTACACTGTGCCCACTTTTCTGTTGGGTTCTTTGTCTTTTGCACATAGGATTATAAGCTTTCTTTATATCTTCTGATCATTAATCCTTTCATGGTTAGGGAAGGTACAACAATCTTTCCCCAATTTGTGACTTTCATTTATTTTGATATCATTTATAGGAAGTTTTTAATATTAGCCAAATGTGTACAAACAGTTTGTGCTTTCTGGGTCTTGTTCAATGACTTTTCATATATCTTAGTCTAAACTTTCTTTAGTTTTGCATTTCACATTTTGTCACCAACCCATACCTTTTAATTTCTATATTGTTTGGGAGTGTGTGTTCATTAATATATTATCACAGGAGCCTTAAAGAAGTGTTCCAAAATACTCTGTAAAAATTTTAAGAGTTTTTTTTTTTAATTGAGATACTATTTTTGTAAGCTTTTGTCAAACACAACCAGGGAACTATCAGCTTTGCTTTTCTCTGTCAGAGTCTCTCACTTGGTGGTAGTGGGTTAGTTTGTATGTCTTCATCTCTCCTGGCCATGACCTGTGAGCCTGTTACTCTCACTAGTTTCTTTGTTCCTCTATTTTATTCTTAATTATAGAGACTGAAATTCATTTCCTTTTTTTTGTGGTGATCAACTTACTAAAGTTTTTCTGTCCTGAGAGAAAGTCACATTATTACCTCTTCCTGGCTCACTAACTCTAGACTATTTCTTTCATCCTGAGATAAAAATTGGTCACCTATTACTAGGTTACATGGGATAGAGGGTTCATGTGATGTGTGATCCACAGAGTTTCTCGTGGCTCTCTCTCCTCTCCTCTCCTTGCAGGGAATAAGAATCTACTAAAAAAAAAAAAAATAGGGAGAACGTGAATGTTGCGGGACTTGTGGACTTCTCTTTTTGGGTCTTCTCTTTAAGAAAGGCTTAAATGTCCTTTGTAAAGGCAACTATTTAAAAACATATTGAAATACTTAGTTGCGAAGGTTCAATTTTACTCTGGTCGTTTTTGTTTTTGTTTTTTTGACACAAGCCATTGCAAAAGCAAATGGAGAATGCTGCCCCCGCCCAGGGCCCTTCTACAGGAAGGCCGCCCGCTTCGTCCCTCCACGTCTGTCCTCCGCGGCTACTTGCACCCCACAGGGGTCCAGGGACTAGGACTGGTGAACTGTCTGGTTTCTCCCTCTCAGGAATTTAGAGTAGGAAACAGGTCACAAGGCAGCCACAGAAGCAGCTGTAGCTGGTAAGTCATAAGCTGCGGAAAGACCAGAGAAGCCGTGAGGCCACAGGGAAGGAGTCCTATGATGGAGTTGACATGACGAGAACGCAGACACTTTGGAAGTGAGGAAAAGTGACCTGGTCAAGGGGAGGCGGCCAGCTGGTGGGACAGAGGAGAGCAGCAGGCCAGGGAAGTTAATGGTGAAGAGAGCTGGGGTCTCATCCTTCCTGTGGCCCCCCTCCTAGACCCTCCTTTTCCTCCTCTCACGTGGTTCAGCTCTGCCTGGCCTTCCCAACAGGAACATTCTCACGTAAATCTGTTACTTGAGATGTTGAGTGTCTCTCCATTCCTTACAACACAAAGAACAGAACTAAACTTGTTTTTATTTTATTTTAACTAATAGACTTTATGTTTTAGAGAAGTTTTAGGGTCACTGGAAAATTGAGCAGAATACAGATTTCCGTTATACCCCATCACCCCCACTTCCAGTGTCCTCTACCATTAACATATCTTGTATTAGTGTGGTCCATTTGTTACAACTGATGAACCAATACTGATACATTAATAACAAGTCCATAGTTTACAACAGGGCTCATTGTGTTGTACATTTTCTCTGTGTGTGTTTTTAAATTTATTTATTGATTTTAGAGAGAGAGAGAGAGAGAGAGACAGACAGACAGAAACAATGATCTGTTTCTGTATGTGCCCTGACTGGGGATTGAACCCACAACTTTTGTGCGTCAGGAGGTCGCTCCAACCAACTGAGCTATCCGGCCAGGGCCATTATGTGGGTTTTGACAAACGTATAATGACACGTATCTATCCTTATAGTATCATACATAGTTTTACTGCCCTAAAAATCCCTGAATCCCACCTATTCATTCTCCATCCCCCCATCCCTGGCAACTACTGACCTTTACTTCCTTTTCATAATGTCTTTTCCAGACATGTTTTGCATTTTCCAGAATGTCCTATAGATGGAATCATACAGTATGTATGCAGCCTTTTTATAGGTTGGTTCCTTTCACTTAGTAATGCCTTTAAGTTTCTTTGATGCCTTTTCATGGCCTGACAGCTTGGGATATTATTATTTCTAAATAACATTCTATAGAATAAATTTACCATAGTTTATCCATTCAGTTATTGAAGGACATCTTGGATGCTTCCAAGTTAAAATGCTCTAAGAAAATAATAACAGCAAAATTTTATTCTGGAAGTTGTTGTATTAAGTGTATTAGGGGTTGAGAGGACTAGAAATGTAGATATTTTGAAATTAAAATGCCTAAAATGTTGAATGAAGATGAGGGAGGCATTAAAGGGAGGGCCCCAGCCCTGTCCAGATAGCTTGGTTAGTTACAGTGTCATCCCATAAGCAAAGGTTGTGGGCTGGATCCCAGGTCAGGGCACACACAGGGACAGATGGATGTTTCTGTCTCTTTTTCTCCCTTCTTCTCTAAAATCAATCAATAAATTAAAGATAAATAAATGAATAAAGTGAGTGCCCCACACATGACCAACATAGACACTGAAATTTAGATGGCTGGGTGGGGTGGAGGGCGTGAAATTTGCTGTTTCTTCTGGATTATTGAGTTTCTTGCCTGTTTTCTCTGGATTTAAGAAATGAATTTTGTTAGCAAATAGCACCTGCCACATCAGTATTATAAGATTAAATTCTGGATCCCCCAAATAAAATGTTAGACTCTAAAATACATTTCCTCTGGACTACTCCTTCCAAGGGCCCTTTTGTGATCAATGCCAGTTTTCTTTGTTCACCATTTAGACAAAACAGAGCTTGTGGATAATTTTTAATTCTCCATAATTATGCCTTTACTCTCTCTAGAAAACCACACCTTTCCTCCAAGGCAAACCTAAGTAATTTAGCAAAAGATGTGGAGGAAGTGTTTATCTTGAAATGCAGCCTCCCCCAGGGTGGAATTTGCTGGCTCTTCGGCTCGCTTGGTTAACAGCGGACAGCTGTTTATAACTGGGACTGCGGAATAGCACGTCTCGGTGAGACTGCAGACAAAAGGAGGACTGCTAATGATCAAACTTGGAATTGGGCCAGGACAAGGAAACTCAGCATCTCCTCTCCTTAATTCTTTCACAAAGCCCTATGAGACTTTTCAATAACCACAAGTGGTCAGAAGTCAGATGTTGGATTTAGATCTCATCCAAAAAACATCCTAGTGCCCTTGGACAGCATGCTGTGGCATTGACTGGCTACATGTGGCTCAGAGAAGAGTGTCACTCCACTGGATCTGATGTGGTTTAGTGGAGCAGAGTCTCCTTGGAATCTAGCTGGAAGTGTGTTGGTAAACAGGCCCATTTCTGCTCTGGTGGAAAGAAAATTCACTGGAGTCTGGAATTGAATCAAGAACCTTAATTGCTAGCCATGAGTAGTCATGTCCAAGCAAAAGAAAACGGTTTCTGTTTGTTTATTTTTTTTGGGGGGGGCTTTTTTGTATGTGCTTGCATGCATGACACAGCATCCTGCAATTAGCCCAATAATCATCCACTCTCTATTCCAAGTCAGTGCAGGAACTTTGAGAGAGACTAGCAGGGGTACTCACTGGGTGGAGAGGAAAGACCAGAGATGGAAGCATTCTGGTCTGCCACAGATTACAAAGGGAAGAGTGGCTGTAGGTAAATGCAAGGTGAGCAGTGAGCGCCTGCCACAGGACCCCCGTGGGAAGGGAGCAGCCAGCCCTCACTCTTGCTCAACCTGAACAAATGCAATGGCAGGTGGATAAAGCTTATTATTGGTCTGTACTTCTACTACATAACCCTGGAAGGCCATTTCAAAGAAATTGCCTAGAAACAAGCTTCAATTAGTTATCAGGCTTGATAAAAAGCATCCCAGTTTCCTTAAGACATTTTAGAGGAAAATAATTTACTTGTTCTAAAGCTTGCATACTTCTGGTGAATTATGAAGACTAGTTACCAGCCATGTGTTCAAAAATTTTTTTTAATTATAAAAATTATATATGCTTGATAATAAAGAGGAAAAAAAATCAAACAGTCGTCTGAAGTAAAAGTCAGTTTCCTGGTCCCACCTCACTCTCCAGTCCTCACCCAGTTGGCTCACTGAAAACATTCTCCTGGTGGCTATGTTTCTAGATACTTTTGAAGCATATAAAAATTTGTCCTTTTATTTTTATTAGTTAATTAATTTACTTATTATTTTTTTAAGAGATAGAAGGAGAGATAGTAAACAGACTCCCAAATGCACCCCGACTGGGATCCATCTGGCAACCCCAGCTTTGGCTGATGTTTGAGTTTTGAGCTATTTTCAGCACCTGAGGCTGACACCCTCCAGTGGAGCTATCCTCATTGCCCCAGGCCATGCTCGAACCAATCAAGCCACTGGCTGTGGGAGAGGAAGAGGGCGAAATGAGGGAGATGGAGGGGGTGAGAAGTAGATGCTTGTTTCTCATGTGTGCCATAACCAGGGACTGAATCTGGGATATCTGCACACCAGGCCAACACTCTATCCACTGAGCCATAGGCCAGGACCAAATTTTTCCTTTTTAAAAATACAAATAGAGCTTGACCTGTGGTGGGCAGTGGATAAAGCGTCAACCTGGAACACTGAGGTCGCCAGTGTAAGTCAAACCCTGGGCTTGCCCGGTCAAGGCACATATGGGAGTTGATGCTTCCTGCTCCTCCTCCCCTTCTCTCTCTCAATCTCTCTCTCTTTCTCTCTCTCTCTCCCCTCTCCAAAATAAATAAATAAAGTTAAAAAAAATACAAATAGAGCCCTGGCCGGATAGCTCAGTTGGTTAGAACAGTGGTCCCCAACCTTTTTTGGGCCATGGACCAGTTTAACGTCAGAAAATATTTTCCCAGACCGACCTTTAGGGTGGGACAGATAAATGTATCACGTGCCCGAGACAAGCATCAAGAGTGAGTCTTAGATGTAACAAAGGGAATCTGGTAATTTTTTAAAAATAAAACATCGTTCAGATGTTTATTTCTTTCATAAATAAAACGGAAATAATGTAAGTTATTTATTCTTTCTCTGCGGACCGGTACCAAATGGCCCATGGACATGTACTGATCCATGGCCTGGGAGTTGGGGACCACTGGGTTAAAGCATAGTCTCGAAGTGCAGAGGTTGCCGGTTGGATCGCCTGTTTTAGGGCACATACAGGAACAGATCAATGTCCCTGTCTCTCTCTCCCTTTCTTCCTTTCTCTTTTTCTAAAATCAATAAAATAAACATTAAAAAATACAAATAGAATTATACTTTACATAATTGTTGTGAGGCTTGTTTTTTTCATTTAACTCTGAATCCTGGATGTTATTCTATACCAGTTCAAATTTACCTAATTCTTTTTGAACACTGGCAAGTATTGCATTGTTTGTACCATAATTTATTTAAACATTCTTCATTGATGGATGTTTGGGTTTTTGCAGGTTTTCACTATTATAAATAATGTTGCAAGTTGTTTGAATATATATACATACATACATATATATATACACACACACACACACACGTATGCAAGAGTATTTGTAGAATGGCTTTCTGGAAGAATTGTTGGGTAAAAGGTTATGGATATTTAACGTTTTCATAGGAAGAGCAAGATTGTGTCCTAAAAACTGGTATGATTATATTTTCACCAACAATACATCAGAGTGCCTGTTTTCCTGCATCCCCATCAATACTGGATATTATGAAGTAAAAAAATGATGTTCTTATCTAAGATGACTTTAATTTTCATTTACTTCATGATGATTATATTGTGTTAAGGAAGTTGGCCCTTTATTTTAGGTGCTAAAAATGTTTTCCCTCAGTTTGCTTGTTTCTTGCATGGCTTTGGTGTTATTTATGCCTTACAGAGACGTAGAATATTTACGTAGTAAAATTATTGGTGTATTTCCTTTATGGCTTCTGGGTTTTTAGAGAGAACTTCCTCAATCATGATTTTAAAAAGTTTTAGTATTCCTTTAATACTTTTATGGTTTCACTTACAAAATCATAAGCCCTGGCTGGATACCTCAGTTAGTTAGAGTGTCATCCTGACAAGCAAAGGTTACTGGTTCACTCCTTGGTCAGAGCACATACAGAAACAGATTGATATTTCTGTTTCTCTCTCCCTTCCTCTTTAAAATCAACAAATAAAAATTTATTTTAAAAGATCATAAAATATCTGACATATATAAAAGATAACCATAACCTAGTCTGACCACGTGATGGCACAGTGGATAGAGCGTCAGATTGGGACGCAGAGCCAGAGCACACAGGTTCAAAACCCTGAGGTTACCAGCATGAGCATGAGCTCATCTGGCTTGAGCATGAACTCACCAGCTTGAGCACTGGGTTGCTGGCTTGAGCATGAGTCATGACCCCATGGTCGTTGGCTTGAAGCCCAAGGTCACTGGCTTGAGCAAGGGGTCATTTGTTCTGCTGTAGCCCCCAGTCAAGGCACATATGAGAAAGCAATCAATGAACAACTAAGGAGACTAAGGAGCCACAACGAAAAATTGATGCTTCTCATCTCTCTCCCTTCCTGTCTGTCCCTCTCTCTGACTTTCTCTCTGTCTGTCACAAAGAAAAAAAAGAGAAAAAGAATAAGCCTAATCTATATGTAGATAATAGAGAACTATAATGAAATAAACACCAGTAAACTTTTTTTTTTATTTAAAAATTAAATTTAATGGGGTGACGAGGTTTCAGTTTTTACATTTAAACATATCCATCTGTAATTTGGGGAAGAGTTTAGGAACAATAGAAATCTAGTTTAAAAAATATTCTGCATTGCTTATATTTTCCTATATAGCTATCTAGTTCTCACTTTATTAAATAATCCCTCTTTCCTCTTGGCTTCTTTTAAATAATGGTATTACATTTCTAATGTGACCTCTGTATACAAAATAACATCACTTCTATCTGTAGTAAGATACATAAAATAACTAACAAAAGTCCTTCTTGATGTTTTTAGATTCAATAACCAAAGTCATCCCCATTTTCTAATGCTTGCTGAAAAGAGAATAGAACACTTTTTCTAATTTCATAATTTCATCTGACCTCTTTCACCTTAAGCAAGTTATTTAACTTAACTAAGTCCAGTTTCTTGAGCTTTGAAATGGAAATGATAGCCACAACAACACTTCATGGGCTGTTGTCAGGACTAAGGGATAGACATGCTTGGCTTGGGGCTTGGGACTTAGAAACTTTCAATCAATGGTTTCATAGTTGTTCTTATTACGTTTTTTTTGTTTTGTTTTTGAGATACGACAGACAGACAGACAGACAGACAAGAAGGGAGATAAATGAGAAGCATCAACTTGTAGCACTTTAGTTGTTCACTGATTGCTTCTCATATGGCCGTGATGAGGGTGCTCCAGCTGAGCCAGTAACCCCTTCCTTAAGCCAGAGACCTTGGGCTCAAGTCATTTTGGGCGCGAGCCAGTAACCATGGGGTCATGTCTATGATCCCATGCTCAAGCACTCAAGTGGAGTTTTGAACCTGGGACCTCAGCGTCCCAGGTCAACGCTCTCTCCACTGTGTCACCACCTGATCAAGTTTATTTTGCTGTATTGTTATTACCTTAACAGCTTCTTAGATCCTTGTAAGGAAGGCTCTATGTACTTTCTGGCTTTATGACTGGACCACAAGTCTTGTGTGGGATTGTCAAAGTTAAACAGGTCTAGTTTGCTAATTTTATGGCCTGGTACCATACCATTATGTTTTGTAGCTATGTGGAACTTTGAGATTTCTAAATCTATGTTGTTATACATAAATGAAAACGATGGCCACCTCTAAATCTACAGTAAATGTATAATAGTTTCCTGATCTTTAGAGTCCCTCTCTTTTTTTTATTTTTTTATTTTTCTGAAGTTGGAAATGGGGAGAGACAGACAGACTCCCGCATGAGCCCGACCGGGATCCACCCGGCACGCCCACCAGGGGCAACGCTCTGCCCACCAGGGGGCGATGCTCTGCCGCGACCAGAGCCACTTTAGCGCCTGGGGCAGAGGCCAAGGAGCCATCCCCAGCGCCTGGGCCATCTTTGCTCCAATGGAGCCTTGGCTGCGGGAGGGGACGAGAGAGACAGAGAGGAAGGGGGGGGGGTGGAGAAGCAAATGGGCGCTTCTCCTGTGTGCCCTGGCCGGGAATTGAACCCGGGTCCCCCGCAAGCCAGGTCGACGCTCTACCGCTGAGCCAACCGCCCAGGGTAGCGTCCCTCTCTTTACTGCTGAATGACCATGCAGGATCCACAGGCATCATCCTGGAGGTGGTGTCCATTTGTCCACCACAGGCTGAACCTTGATTAGAAATAGTGCTCCTGGCCCTGGCTGCATACACAAAGGTTGTGGGTTCCATCCCTGGTCAGGACATATACAAGAACAGATCGATGTTTCTGTTTCTCTCTCCCTTCCTCTCTCTAGAATCAATCAATAATTTTTTTTTTTAAAAAGAGAAAGTGCTCTTCTCAATATAGATTTTGATGGAAATTGAAGCCATCTAATACATTCTACCTCTAATTATTTCCAAACTGATGTCAAATAGTTCCATCCATATCTATAATAGAATGCCAAGAGCTGTTTATTGAATCTATTATGTTGTAAAATTCAGTTCTCACATTATTAGGTATACAAGGCAGTATTAACCAGTTTTCTCATTTCATAGTTGAAGGGATTGCAGTAGACAGATTTTTCTTGCTTAAAGTTATAGGGAGTATGGGGGAAGGTAGCAGTGGGCAAAGGGGGATAAACGGTGATGGAAGGAGACTTGACTTTAAGTGGTAAACACAATACAATATATAGATGATGTATTATAGAATTGTACACTTGAAACCTATATAATTTTATTAACCAATGTCACCCAATAAATTCAAATAAAAAAAAGTTACTCAGAGAAGTTACTGAGAAAGGTAATGGCAAAGCCCCATTTGTTTTTAGATCTCTTGGGTCACACAGAGCCCAATACTGTCTGCTAGTTAAATTATTCCTAAAATAAACTATTGGATGTGAAATGATAACCTGAATAAATATTCCAAAGGAAAAAGATGACCAGTTTATTTGCAATAGATGAGTGAATTATTTTGTGCTATGTTCTATCCCTTAATAATTTTATTATATACAGATCTGAACTCCCTCAGGAAAAGTGTATAAGGACACCAATAAGCATTTACAGTATATTAACAAACAAACAATAGGTTGATGACTCACCTTGGATTCATGCCAGGGTCTGTGAAAGAAATCAATAAACATGATATGCATTTCAAAAACTGCTAATCATCATTAAAATTTCCAAACCCCTCAATTCTATAAATTATATTAAATAGAGGATGAGCATTTGGCCTGCCCCTCACTGCCCTAATAGCATGGTAGACCCTGTGATGGATCAGTTTTTGGGGAAATGTGACAGAATACTATGTTTCTCAAAGAAAAAAAGGTGATATTTGAATTTTCCTTTTTTGCGTTTTTCCCTCTCAAACTTTCGGAATACAGTTGTGTACTCTGCCTGCTCTCTCTTTCTAAAATCCCCTCTGTCGGTGGTTCTAGTTTCTTTCTTCTTTGACGAGACTTTTCAGGTTTTTCTTATTCTTTTTCGAAAAAGCAGTGTGATCCGCTAATTTCATTTTTCTTTCTTAATCTTTTGCTAGAGACTTATTTTGAACACACGTTGCTGCTCATCAGAATTTCGCAAGTCCTTTTTAGAATGGTAAGAACCCACCCACTCCGTGTGCCCCCGACCCAGGGATATGAATCCGCGTCTTAAGTGGCGGGTAAGGCTGACTGTGACCCTGGGAATAACAGGAGCCGCTGGACTCGGGCGCATCCTGCCCTCAGAACCTGCCCGCTGCCGCGCAGCCCTAGCCCGGCTCGGCCAGCACAAAGACGCGCCCCGCAGGGAGCCCAGCTCTCCACCGGGCCGCCTCCCGAAGCGCGCGCTGGAGGCCGGACAGCGCTTGTCCGGAGCTGGCTGCTCCCCACCTTCTCTCCTGCTCGTTTTATTAGAAAAAGAGGGGAGGAAAAAAATTAAAAAAAAAAAAAAAAGGGAGACAGAGAAGTCCCGCCCCTCTGCCCACCCTCTGCCCCGCATTGGCCCCATCTCTGCGCGCGTCACGCTGGGGTGCACCAATGGCAAGGCGCGATACTGCGAGGTGGGCTGGGCCCGAGCGCGGAGTGGGCGGTGGATCGGTGCAGCCACCCCGCCGCGGCTCGGCCTTCATCGCTGAGGCGCCGCTGCTCCCCGCAGACGCTCGCAAGCCGCCCCCGGCGCTGCCAGCCTCGCCTTCCTCCCGCACACCCGAGACGCCTGTCCAGCTCGGGTCTCGCCCCGCCTCCGCCTCCCTCCGCTCGCCTCCCACCCTGTCTCTGCTTTATTTTCTCTCCTGCTTGAAGAAGAAAAAAAAAAAAAAGACCCCACCGTCCTCCTCAGGGAGCCCCGTCGCCCTCCGAAAAAGCAAACCAGACATGACCCGGGGCTCCCGCGCCTGAAGGGCCGGCCGAGCGAGGAGCGGGGAGCCTGGTGGAGACCGCGCGGAAGGGCACGGGAGGGAAGCCCCTGCAGCCCCGCCTCTGCACCCGCGGCTGGCGGCCCCCAGTCCCGCGGGCCTCCTGCCGCGTCCCCCCACTTTCCTGGGAGCCGGCCGAACACACCTCCATTGATGGTGTAGCGCATCCGGGGAAGGTAAGTCCCCCGGCTCGTCTGCGCGTGGCGTCCGCTTGCTGTGGTGGCCCCTGGTCCCAGGCGCGGGGCACTGGGCACAGGGTATCGGCGCGGGGCGTGGGGGGCACCAGGCGTGGGTGGGGGCACCGGGCACGGGTGGGGGCACCGGGCACAGGGCACCGGGTGGGCACGGGGGCACCGGACACGGGGCGTGAGGCGGGCGCGGGGCACCGGGCGGGCGCGGGGGCCGGCGTGCAGCCCCGGTCCGGGCGAGTCCAGGTGGCGGAGGCCAGAGCGCACATCCCGGAATAAAAGGACGAGGGACTTCTCTGGCAGTTCCCGGCCGGGTCCCCACTGTCCCGCTGACCGGCTGACCCCCCCTGCGTTCTTTGCTGATTATTCTTGCTCTTGTTTGACTTGTCTGTGCTGAAACTACTTCATGTGACGCGATTATTGGCTGAACCGGGGGGGGGGGGGGGGAGGAAAGGCAGACAAGGGGGCTGGAACGGCCCATTTCTGGAATGTTTTGTGGATTTGGGGAGTCTTGGAGGGGGACGAGGACTTTTCTTAAAAGTATCATTTCATGGTAGGGGGAAGACTCCCTCTTTGTGTTCTCCAGCCTCCTTCCCTGCTGGATGGGAGGAATGAATTCTGAAATCCAAATCGCTCGCATCAGAATAGGGTTCTCATTGACCTGTTTTATATACAGAGTTCTCTCGGAAAGACAGGGGCCTCTGTTTTTAACTTTTAATTTCTTAAGGTTTTTTGGAGAGAAGAGAAGGAGTTTCACATGGATGGTGTGTGTGTGTGTGTGTCAGTGTTGGGAGGGGGAAGTATTGCAGGTTTCCTTTGAAACTGGTTGCTTGAGAAGTTGTTGAAAGGAAAACAAAATGATTCATTGTTGGATTGTCGTTTTCCTTTGCCTCCTTTCCAAGGTTTGCTTACAATTTTTCTGGATTACAGACTTAAGACATTGATTTAAGCAAAATATGTCCTTGAGAGACTGGGTGCCTTAAATGTTTCAGTATGTGCTGCTATTTTAAGGTACATTTAGAAAGTATAGTTTTGTATGAATCCTGGAGATAGCTTTCTCCAAAGCGATTTAAAAAAAAAACACCATGAAACACCAAATGGGCAGCTGAAAGAAGCACTTGATGAATTATGAAAGGAACATTTTAATGTCACACAAATCAGTGCATCCTATGCTTTGATTTGAACCAGTGTTGATCATTGCTTTCCATGTAGAGAGAGAGATCTTTTTGTCTGGTGTACACGGGATTCTTTAGTCTCAGGCAGTGGGGGGAGGGGAGAGAGGATGGATCTATACAATAATAATCATCTTTGGGTAGCTGTTTCCTTCCATGGCTTTGCTTGCTGAGTGAATTCCACCGTAAATTATAAACCAGTTTTGATTTTGATGGCCTATAGGCTGGATGGAAAGGGGGCTTCCAGCTCACCCTGTTGTTGAGGTCGAAGGGAAAAGAGGCAGAAGCAAACACACGTACACACACACACACAATACCAGGCTGAGGGCTCATTGTTCTTCCATACACACATTCATTCTCTCTCTCCCATATTTGGAACTAGGTTTACACGGACAAACACAGCTCTTTTTGGGAGAGAGGAGAGAAGATGGGGGAAGGGGGTAGGTGCATTTCTTTTTCAGCTTTCTCTTGTCTCCTGTCTGGCCTTTATTATTATTTTTTGTAACCTTGTAAGAGGCAGAAGAGTGCATTTGAAAGTAAAGGACACTCAAAAACATGCTCAGACTCTTCTCCACCTTCGTGTCTTCTTCCCTTTGCAACCCCGTTTTCTGCCGCTCTTCCTTTTTTGTGTACGTGGAAGAGGAAATCCCTCTTTATACGTTGGGCCTGACAGCCAGCTTTCCCTTTCCTCATTGCCCCTGACTTTGTTGGGAACAGTGATTTGTTCAGTTTACTCTTCCTGTAGTGGATGTGACCAGGGTTGTTTTTTCTAGTAGAAATGGATTGTTTTCAGTTCAGATTATTATTATTTTTTTAAATTTTTATTTATTTATTCATTTTAGAGAGGAGAGGGAGAGACACACACACAGAGAGAGAGAGAGAGAGAGGAGAGACAGAGAGAGAGAAGGGGGGAGGAGCTGGAAGCATCAACTCCCATATGTGCCTTGATTGACCAGGCAAGCCCACGGTTTTGAACCAGCGACCTCAGCATTTCCAAGTCGATGCTTTATCCACTGCGCCACCACAGGTCAGGCAGTTCAGGTTATTAAGATTGTATTTGAGGTTACTGTTTAGCCAAGTGTGTGTGTGTGTCTGATGGTTTTAGAGTTTTGCTAGCTGTTGCGCTGTCATTGTGTTTTGTTTTATAAATAGGGGTTATAGGACAAGATCTGGTGTTCTGCTTTGGGGCATAGGGTAGAGGCTTCTATGAACAGGACGGGCTGAGAGAGTCCACATGGGTTGAACGCAGCTCTGGGCCAAGGATGGAGGTTGGTGTATATAGGGGTGGGTTGTACAATAGCACCTTCTACTGGTTAATTGCTTTGAGGGCTCCAGATGAAGAGGGTGGGGGAGGGGATTAATGGCTGAGACCTAATGATTTTCTTTTGAACATACTTGTGCTTTTCTGCGAATGCCACTTCCCTGAGCTGTTAATACAGGTGCCCTTTGACAGGCATGGTTGCATGGAGGCTTTTTACGTTATTGGCTGTGTCTTGACATTAATTTGTTCTATTATCAGAAGTATTTACACATTCCGACTTCTAAGGACTCGTTTAAACTGATATTCTTCTGTATTTTATAAGAAATTCAGTTTGTTTTGAAATATTAAACAAAATGGGGTTTATGTGTGCTTTTGATGTGGGAAACTGTATCTGTTAGTTTTTAAAAAGTTTTCAATATCATTAATAAAAAGTCAAACAGCCTGACCTGTGGTGGCGCAGTGGATAAAGCGTCGACCCGGAAATGCTGAGGTCGCCGGTTCGAAACCCTGGGCTTGCCTGGTCAAGGCACATATGGGAGTTGATGCTTCCAGCTCCTCCCCCCTTCTCTCTCTCTGTCTCTCCCTCTCCTCTCTAAAATGAATAAATAAAAAAATTAAAAAAAAAAAAAAAAAGTCAAACAGATCTACCCAATAGAAAGGAAAATATCTGGTTCCTGGCACGGGGGGAGGGGGGAGTGTGTGTGTGTGTGTGTGTGTGTGTGTGTGTGTGTGTGGAGGGGAAGCAGGTAGAGGTGGAGGGGTGGGGAGGAGCTCACTAAAATTAGCAATTTTGCCTGTGTAATAGTGTTGCATTACAATAATGTTTTTGATAGTCATATAAACATAAATACAGTTGTCTGTTAGAATGACTTACTCTGTGGATTAGATTTAAAAAAATAGAGGTGAATGTGAAACAAGTGTGGACATAGATAACAGGCCAAATTCCTGCTCAGAGGCTTCTAAACTAGGGGTTGGGAACCTAGGGCTCGCGAGGCAGATGTGGCTCTTTTGATGACTGCATCTGGCTCGCAGACAAATCTTTAGTAAAAAAAATAATGTTAAAAACATAAAACATTCTCATGTATTACAATCCATTCATTTCCTACCACTCATGCTCATGGTTGTGGGTGGCTGGAGCCAATCACAGCTGTCCTCTGGGACAACACCAAATTTTTATGGGATAATGCGTAATATACACGGGTCGTTGTATGGCTCTCACAGAATGACATTTTAAAATATGTGGCATTATGGCTCTCTCAGCTAAAAAGGTTTCCGACCCCTGTTCTAAACCAAGGTGTAGTTTCAGAGATAATCTGCTTGATAAATGCCTCAAAGAGTTTTTATTATCATACATCTTATCCCACCTCAATTGTTTTAATGTAATAAACTCTTAGAGAGGTTTGTAGTGGCAAGGGAGACTCAGTATGGAATAAATATTTTCTGTTTCAGACTGGCTACTCATAGGAATGGGATTTCTGATTCACTTTGCTTTCAAAACTTACAGAGCAAATCTCTAAAGCGGTATATCTTTTACAGTGAAATATGAACAGTTCAAATGTATTATTTATTTAGTGGGAATAGAGTCAGGTAGTTTTAATCCAGTGTTGTTTCCACCAGTTTTTTGTTTCAAGGTAACTAGAGTAAATAGAACTACTTCACAACAAAAAGGTAATCCTCCTGATCAAGAAATATGTGCACCAGTATTTTTTCAACTTTGGCTTACTAGTCAGACAAAAAGTTTTTAACCACTGTCAGGTCCTGCAATAATTGTATGTAATATTGGACAGAAATATGCTAGGTGCTGTAAAAACACCCCCCCCCCCAAGACTATATGACCTGTGTGCCTTTTTAAAAATCAGTGTATGTTGAATATTATGGATTTAGTAAGCACCCATTACTTTTAAAATTATTTTTGAATCTTTCTAACATCTTTTTAAAAATCTCAGTTATCAAAAAAACTTTTAAGTAGTAAAATGAGTTGTACATATAAATTTCTTTTGGAAACTGTATGCTTTTCTACTAACTGCTTTTGGCACCTTCTCTTGCAGTTGATTTAAAGGTTAAGATAGCAGAAAATTAAGATGTTTAAGTGAGTCATTAGTGTAACATAGCTGTGAACTTCATTACACATACTGGCACACCTGAAACAATGCACTGTTGTCTTACATAATCAGTTCTGGGTGATCATAGGGGTTTTCAACAACCAGGAATTTCTCTTGAATCTTATTTAACTGATTGTTAATTATTAGTCTCTTGGTAAATATGCCGAATTTATAGCTTTGCTTGTCTTATTTAAATGTGATTTTGGTGAGCTTTTGGGCTTGTGCTTGGTCTCATCCAATAGAATTCTAGTGTTTCTTTTTTTTTTTTTAATACTTTTTTTTATTTTTTATTTATTCATTTGAGAGGAGAGGGAGAGAGAGAGAGAAGAGAAGAGACAGAGAGAAGAGGGGAGGAGCTGGAAGCATCAACTCCCATATGTGCCTTGACCAGGCAAGCCCAGGGCTTTGAACCGGCGACCTCGGCATTTCCAGGTCAATGCTTTATCCACTGCGCCACCACAGGTCAGGCGAATTCTAGTGTTTTTTAATGAGGAAAAATGAGCGTTTATGTGGTAGAAAATTGTTAAGATTGCTTAAGCCATTTTAATGGATATTTGATCACAAATAACTCAAAAATTCTCAAATCTTAACATATTTACTAGCTTGGAGTTTTGGTTGGAATTGTGGTTTGTATAACTAACTCGATGTGCCAAGCAAATGTCATATATAACACATCTGTATATTAGGTAACTAGGTCAGATAGGATGGCTCATATAATAACTTTTTTTGTAAAGTGAACTATATGTGCCAGTGTAAAATTATTGTTTTCATTTGGTAAAATTTGCCAGTATGTCATCAACCGTAATAAATATATTTCACTGAAAGTTTTACTTATGTGGTTAAATTACAAAATGATAGGACCTTTAATTCAAGTAGTACCTTGGTATTTGAGGAATCCTCACAGCCTATTAGTCTTGGGCTTCTGCATCAGAAGTTAAAGCCACGGGTCAGGCCCTAAATTTAAACTAGTTATACTTGTGCTTTGTAAGGGTTTTGATTAGGCTTCTTTGGTTGCAAGAACAGAAGTCTCCCAAGTCATCTCAGATGTTGGGGGAAAGTGGGACAGAAATGTAAAACTTGAGAGGCCTCAGAAAAACAAGAACCCTGGCTCAGCTGGGCCTCGTGGATGTTGGAATACTGTTAGGGGTCCCGCCCAGCTTTAGTGTGCCGATTACCTTACTGCTTTCTTAGCAGGAAGACTTTGTTGAGCCGTACCCTAGTGCCAGGGCTGTGTATGGTTGTCCAGCCTGTGTTTGGCATAAGGACACCACTCTAAAAGGGACAGTATTTACATTGTGGGCCTGGACTAACCTGAAAGAGAGCTTGTGAGCAGGCATGGCCATGTGGCATCTAGAGTCCTGGAGCAGCAGCAGAGAGCCATTCTTGTACAAACCCATTCCAGTACAGAGCCACATGCACACTCAGCAGAGTGTGCACACACATTCATGGACACCTGTGCATGTCTGCCAGGCTTCCAGAGGTCTGACTCCTGACCCTGTTATTTCTTCTGGGGGTGGGGGTGGAGGGGAGTGGTGGCGTTGGCAGTTAACACTGTGTGAGGTGTATACAATTCAGGGGGAGTGTGAGCAGGTGAGAATATGGGCATGTGCCTGCATGTATGAATTTAGAGAAGCTGACTGGGGAGGCTCTGGAAACTTCTTTCTGGGCAGAACCTGACTTTACTTGGGAGTTGTATCCACTTGTGAGTTTGATTTTTAATGGGACATGTACAGTCTGTCCACTGACTTAAAAAGATGTTTTATTTATGGAAACATTCGGGTAAATTTAAACAGGATGCTTCTTATTAAGCCCAGAACCTTTGTTCCCCGACCCCCTCATTCCTCTTTACCTCCCCCTCTTCTCTTAATTTAATGAGAGAAGGAGAGGCAGAGATAGTCTCCAGCATGCACCCCAACCTGGATCCACCTGGCATGCCCACTAGGGGGCGATGCTCTGTCCATCTCGGATATGTTGCTCCATTGCTCAGCAACAGAGTCCTTTATTTTAGTGCCGGTGATGGCCACAGAGCCATCCTCAGCTCCTGAGGCCAGCTTGCTTGAACCAATTGAGCCATGGCTGCAGGAGGAGGAGAGGGGGAAAGGAGGGGAGGAAAGAAAGGGAAGATGGGGAGATGTGGAAAAGCAGATGGTCGCTTCTCCTGTGTGCCCTGACTGGGAATCAACCCCAGACATCCCTATGCCATTTTTGGACATCTGTATCAACTTTATAGGGTCTGGCAAGAATGTTTTAACAAATACAAACAAAAAGAAATACTTAACTGCAGCTCATTGAGGTAAGACTTACAGGCATATAAAGATGAAGAGAAAGCTTTCTAGAAATTATTTTCTATACTGGTCATCCTTATACACATAATTGCTAGAAGATAAAAGTAAGTGTTTTAGAGACACACAATGCCATGGGGTTGTATTAGTTATGCAACACAGTAAACGTTTATTATCTTGTGTTTCTGTGGTCAGTTGTTTGGGAGCAGCTTTGCTGAATGCAAGTTCTGGCTCAGAGGTGTTTCTCTTTTTAATTGCTTTTAGAGAAAGGGAAGAAGTGGGGGAGAGAGAGAGAAAGAAACTTCAATTTGTTTTTTCGCTAATTTATGGATTCATTGGTTGATTCTTGTATGTACCCTGACTGGGCATTGAACTCACAGCCCAGGTGTATTGAGATGATGCTCTGACCAACTGACCTAGGCAGTGTGGACTCGGGTCTCCTTAAGATTACAGTCAAGATGTCTGCGGGGACTGCAGTCATCTGAAGGCTATGCTTCCATGATGGCTGGCTCACTCACTTGGCTGTGGACAGAATGCCTCTGTAGGAATCCTCAGTTGCTTGTCACATGGACCTCTCCATATGATTATTTGAGTGACCTCATGAATGAGGCACTTAGCTTCCCCTAAGACAAGTGCTGTATGTGTGTAAGAGAGAGGAACCTTTTATGACTTAGTCTCAGAAGTGATATTCTATCACTTTACCTTATTCTGTTAGTTAGAATTAAGTCACTAGGTCCAGCCTACATGTGCAAAGGGAAGGGAATTAAGATTTACCTCTTAAAGAAGTATCAAATAATTTGTAGATTTATTTTTTAAAACCACTACAAGGGTGCAAAGGAGAGAGGGAGAGAGATAGGGTTAAAAAAGTGTTTTTCTGCCCTGGCCAATTGGCTGAGCGGTAGAGCATCAGTCTGGCGTGTGGAAGTCCAGGTTTGATTCCCGGCCAAGGCACACAGGAGAAGTGCCTATCTGGTTTTCCACCCTTCCCCCTCTCCTTTCTATCTCTCTCTTCCCCTCCCACAGCCAAGGCTCCATTGGAACAAAGTTGGCCCAGGCGCTGAGGATGGCTCCATGGCCTCCACTTCAGGCACTAGAATGGCTCCGGTTGCAATGGAGCAACAGCCCAGATGGGCAGAGCATCGCCTCCTAGTGGGCATGCTGGGTGGATCCCAGTCAGGCACATGTGGGAGTCTCTATACCTCTCTGCTTCTCATGTCAGAAAGAAGAAAAAAAAAAGTTTTCCCCTTTCAGTAGTCATCTTCAGGCAATGCTTTGCTTCAGTTAGAGGGTAGTTTCTGGTTTTTAGAGGAGAGTAGCATGACCAAATCTGACATTCATCTTTTCCCACTATCCCTTTGAGTAGTGAGTTTTTTGTTAAACCTTTGAGGACATACGTCAACATTTGTACTACTCAAAGGGCTATTGTTGAGATAGCATTTATTTCCTACTTTATTCCTGTTTTTACATCAGGTCTACTCTATTTTAATTAATACTGTGCTTAGGACATAGTACCTTAACATTTTTTTAGTTTGGCTGTTCTTATTTTCAACCAATTAAGTACCTTTTCCTTGGTTCTTTAACCTTTTCACTCATTTTTTCACTTTCTATCTTACATAAATGTTTGTTACTTGCATTTTATCTTAGTATTAATCTTATTATTTCTTTTGAGGATGAGATAGAGACAGAGAGAGGGACAGACAGACAGGGAAGGAGAGAGATGAGAAGCATCAATTCTTCATTGCAGCACCTTAGTTCATTGACTGCTTTCTCATATGTGCCTTGATGGGGGCGGGGGGCTGCAGCAGAGCGAGTGACCCCTTGCTCAAGCCAGTGACCTTTGGGCTCAAGCCAGCGACTATAGGGTCATGTCTATGATCCCACGCTCAAACCAGCGGCCCCATGCTTAAGTAGGCGACCTCAGGGTTTTGAACCTGAGTTCTTTGCATCCCAGTCTGATGCTCTATCCACTGCGCCACTGCCTCGTCAGGCCTAATCTTATTCTTTCCATTAGATTTTAAACCCCTTGAAGGCAGAAAGTTTTCCTTGACTACATTGTGTAATGAACATGCAGAATGTGTGCTTACATGCAGAATTAGATGTGTTCTGAAAAACTCAGAATTTAAGATGCCATAAGAAGTAAGATGCACTATTATTTTGTGTACAATAAGAATGAAAAAATATGCTGCCAGTTAAACTGTGTAAAACTGTCCCACTTCCAGTGTTATACAAAGGTAAAACATTGTGTATCTTAGAATCATTGAAATATGTTCATCTATTTAGACCTTCCTTCTTTTCACAACTGTATATGACCTGAAAAGCATGTCTGAAGATAGATCTTAAAGCAGTTTATTTTCTTTCATAGGGACAATGTTATAGGTGGTGTTCTTGCCTAAAGATTTTGCATGAAAATCTAAGCTGTGACCAATGTACAATAAAAACAGATGCTGCCCTAAATCTATAGTTATTATGGTTAAATTATGTTCTAGTTTCCATAGAGTAAGTATAACTATTATATTTTTTATTTGAAATAGGTTTCACATATGCAATGTGCTAAAATATTTTACCCTACTGCGCCATCAGTTTGATCTAAAATGTGTTAATTTTATTTTTTAATGTTTTATTTTTTAATTACAGTGGACATACAATATTAATTTTAAATGTACAACCTGGTGATTACACATTTATATAATTTACAAAGTGATAACCCCAATAAATCTAGTACCCACAACATATTAACTTTATTTTGAATATTGGTGTCCCACCTGATTCTGTTGATTAACTTCTCCTTTGGCATTATCTTGCAGAGTAACCTCATTTCATCTAATGCTTTTAACCTGCAAGTTTATAAATATAGCCTTTTATTTTGTGATCCAGATCTATTTTGCCCTCTGCTTCCTTTAATATGTTTTGGGTACTGAGCCTCAAAATTTATCAATTTCCATTTGTCCACTCTTAACCTTTCTACTATGGTAGCAGAGTAGTTAAGAGCTCTAGCCCCACCTGACTGGTGGCGGCACAGTGGATGGAGTGTTGACCTGGAACACTGGTCGTTCGCGGCTTGAGCATGGGATCATCAACATGATCCTAAGGTCCCTGGCTTGAGCAAGGGGTCACTGGCTCTGCTGGAATTCCCTGGTCAAGGCATGTATGAGAGGCAATCAATGAAAACTAAAGTGAAACAACTATAAGTTGATGCCTCTCATCTTCCTTCTTCCTCTCTCTCCCTTTTTTTCTCTCTTTCTCCCTTCCTTCCCCCCCCTCTCTCCCCCTTTCTTTCTTAAAAAACAAAAACAAAACCCAAAAAGGAGCTCAAGTCTCAATCCCCAGCTTGCTACTCGTTAACTCTGACTTTAGGCAAGTTACTTGCCTTTTTTTGTCTTAGTTTCTTCATATGTAAAATTGGGATAATAATAGTATTTATCTCATAGGTTTGTTGTGAAGACCAAAGTAATCAATATATATAAAGTGCTTAAAATGTCTTTGGTATATAGTACAGTCTGTATTAGCCTCTATTTATTATTATTACGGTTATCCAGAGATCTAACTTTCCACCATGTTCCTTTTCTTTGTTGTCTTTAACACTCAACAACCAGGGTATATATATACATAGGAGCAATGGGTCAACTCTAGAGAGTTTGTGTAAATTCTCTTTAAATTACCAATTGTGAGATCTTTACTATTCCTAGACTATAGGACAGGGGTCCCCAAATTACGGCCTGCGGGCCGCATGCGGCCCCCTGAGGCCCTTTATCTGGCCCCCGCTGCACTTCCGGAAGGGGCACCTCTTTCATTGGTGGTCATTGGTGAGCATGGCTTCGCTCATGAATAGTACAACTTCCCGTGACACAGGATGCACGTGTCACGGCTCCGAAAGCACGTCATATTACTCGTTATGGCTAGCAGTGACAAATATGGAACCGGACATTGACCATCTCATTAGCCAAAAGCAGGCCCATAGTTCCCATTGAAATACTGGTCAGTTTGTTGATTTAAATTTGCTTGTTCTTTATTTTAAATATTGTATTTGGTCCTGTTTTGTTTTTTTACTTTAAAATAAGATATGTGCAGTGTTCATAGGGATTTGTTGATAGTTTTTATAGTCCGGCCCTCCAACGGTCTGAGGGACAGTGAACTGGCCCCCTGTGTGAAAAGTTTGGGGACCCCTGCTATAGGAAATACTACAAAATAGTACATGATTAAATATCGTGAATGGCACAGACCATGGAGTAATGGTGAGTTTTGGGGTGTTGATAAATTATCAGCATATCATAGCTTTGCTGTTCCTCTTATGTTACTGAAGGATATATATAATATATAATATACATATAATATGCAATATATAATATATAATATATATATATAACATATATAAAAAATGGCAGGTGGGAGATTTAAAGTATTATTTTATTATTAACTGGGCTCTTGGTTACAATACCAGTGTAGAGCTATCTAGTAAACCACTTGCAGGCGTCCCCAAACTACGGCCCGCGGGCCGCATGCGGCTCCCTGAGGCCATTTATCTGGCCTCTGCCGCACTTCCGGAAGGGGCACCTCTTTCATTGGTGGTCAGTGAGAGGAGCACTGTATGTGACAGCCCTCCAACGGTCTGAGGGACAGTGAACTGGCCCCCTGTGTAAAAAGTTTGGGGACCCTTGGCTTAGAGTATATTGCTTAAGCTTAGGACCTACACATAGGGTTTTACTTTCTCTTAAATCTTACTAATTTTTTTTTAAATCTTACTAATTTGGTACAATAGTCTTTTAGAGTGTGTCTGAGAGAAATGAACAAGAGCAAGATAACAGACCTTCACATATATATATATAACTTTTAATTTGCACTCATTCTTCAAATTTACAAAGAAGATCCAATCAATCTCAATCAGATTAATAGTTCTTCTTAGAGTTCTTTTTAAAAAATATATTTTTAAAACTTTATTCATTTTAGAGAGAAGAGAGAGAGCAGGAAGGTGGGGAGGAGCAGGCAGCATTAACTCCCATATGTGCCTTCACAGGCCAGCCCAGGGTTTCGAACCGGTGACTTCAGCATTCCTGGTTGATGCTTTATCTAAACATTGTGCCACCACAGGTCGGGCGAGAAGTTCTAATGATGGTTGAGTATGGTGAGAAAGAAAGAGAGCTATACCATCTTATTGGTATAGCTTTGGCTCTCTAGTAGCTTGTTTTAATGGTGTATGAGGAATAACTAAAAACATTTGGCCATCTGTCAACCAGCCCTACAGCCTGACTTTATTTATGACAGTTCTAGGACTTGCAGGATGAGGGGTCGGGAGGGACTTGCAAAGTATTTTTCAAATTACAGAATCTTTGAAGTGAAATTAAGAATATCCTGTGATAAATAAGATTTGCTATTTGACCTGACCAGGCGGTGGTGCAGTGGATGCAGTGTCAGACTGGGATGCAGAGGACCCAGGTTCAAAATCCGGAGATCACCGGCTTGAGCATGGGCTCATCGGGTTTGAGCACAGGCTCACCAGCTTGAGCCCAAGGTCACTGGCTCGAGCAAGGGGTTACTTGGTCTGCTATAGCCCCCCAGTCAAGGCACATATGAGAAAGCAATCAATGAACAACTAAAGTGCCTCAATGAAGAATTGATGCTTCTCATCTCTCTCCTTTCCTGTCTGTCCCTATCTGTCCCTCTCTCTGTTTCTCTGTCTGTCTCTGTCATAAAAAAAGAAAGAAAAAGAAAAGATTTGCCATTTGAAAAAGTGGCCTACCATTAATAATAGCTACTGTGGCATTTTGGTAACATGCTGATTCTCGTTTTGGTAATGGGAGTGTAATCTTTGAGAAATATGATTATGTTAGCAGAGCAAAGCTGAGGCCCAGTCATACTGAGTCTGAAACAAGTGTATGATGGCAGAATGGGGAGAATGAACCTGGAGCTAGAAAAGAGGCATCTGGACTGCTGCGTTCAGATTCTGCAATCTCCGGTTCATTGCTGTTTTGTTAACTCCAGAAGGGCAGAGACCATGTCTGCTTTGGTCATCTGAGGAATGCTTTCTGGTAAATTCTTGATGGAAGAAGGGAAGGATCAGTATTTCAGGGCATTTGGCAATTTGTGCCATAAAATCCCAATGGATAATGTAGTATTTGACACAGCTAACTCACCCTTCAGTATCATTTATAAGAATAGCATACTACTACAGTGAGCTTAGTATTCACTATAGAATTTTCACTTTTTAAAGTAAATCTAATGATGGCTTCAGATTTTTATTGCTAGGTGACTTTTCTAACAAGATGAACTGACTGCCTTCTTATTGGAACATTCTGATTTTTGTATAATCTGACCTGTATATTTTCTATTTGCATGTGATTTCTTATGGTAGGAATAATTAACAGAAATTTCCTAAGTTTTTGTACACTAAACATGATGAAAGACCTCTTAGAAACATTTAATTCTTATCATTTAGAAATTAGGAAAGTATGCAGACATCTTGTTGCTATTAATATTTTGAGAAATACTTTTATTAACATTAGTTTTATTAATAGTCCTTAAGAAATCTAGCTTTACAAAACATTTATGTTCTTCTCTAATATTTTATTTGTAATGGCATCTTTTTCATAGCTTAGTGAGAATTTGGTCTTTATGGAACCCTTCAGCAGTTTTTACACTATTAAAAACTTTAATAACTTGGGTCCATAGGATGCTTTAAAGACTCAATAATTTTCCTGATAATGAACAGTTCCTTTTCACAGCTCAGGATAACTTCTGTAAGTCATAAGACACAGTTTATTTTTCCATCTGTTGGTCGTTAAATTTAATTTGCCCCAGCACCCACCCTGGCTGGTCAGCTCAGTCGGTTAGAGCATCGTCCTGAAACAACAAGGTTGAGGGCTTGATCCCTGGTTAGGGCATGTACAGGAACAGATCGATGTTCCTGTCTCTCTCTCAACCTTCCTCCCTCTCAAAAATTAATAAATAATTTTAAAAACACCTTAAATGAAAATAAATTGACTGTAGTGATTGCCTTTTCAGGAGGCATACCATAGCAGGGCACTGGGGTGGAGGATGGAGATTGAAGGATCCTTACCCTTCACTCTCCTGTTTGTCAAATAGAAATATTACCTAATTAAAATAAATGCATAAGAAAAGCCCATGCTTTTTATTTTTAGATTCTTGCCATTCTTTTTTTTTTTATATATAAGCTTTAGTGAAACATATGTTTAATTTATGTTGAAATGGAGCATACAAAACAACCAAGACCCTTTTTTCACTAATAGGACTGAGAGATGTCCCCAGTTGAGTGTTAGGCAGACCAAAGTGCCTCAAGAGATGATGATGCCATATTGGCTAAGAAAGCGAATTAGCTCAGTCTGGGGCATTAAGGAAGATTTGGTGCAGGAGGAGGTGTTTAACCTGTGTTTTGAAGGATTGGCAGGATTGGGCATGTGGTAAGTAGCTAAGAGGATTTCAGGCAGGAAACTGGAGCAAGGTTGGAAAGCATGGGAAATAGTAAGTACAGAACTTTTGTTGCTTCTGTGATGAGGATTATTAAATTGTGTTTTAATTTTCTTTTTTTTTTTCCAAAAAAAATTCTTTTAAAATGTTCTGTAGCCTGACTTGTGGTGGCGCAGTGGATAAAGTGTCGACCTGGAAATGCTGAGGTCGCTGGTTCGAAACCCTGGGCTTGCCTGGTCAAGGCACATATGGGAGTTGATGCTTCTAGCTCCTCCCCCCTTCTCTCTCTCAGTTTCTCTCTCTCCCTCTCTCTCTCCTCTCTAAAAATGAATAAATAAAATTAAAAAAAAAAGTTCTGTAGTAGAAGCAGGCAGACATAGTTCTTTCAACCTAGGTAAATTTTTTTTTTTTTTTGTATTTTTCTGAAGCTGGAAACGGGGAGAGACAGTCAGACAGACTCCCGCATGCTCCTGACCAGGATCCACCCGGCACGCCCACCAGGGGCCACGCTCTGCCCACCAGGGGGCGATGCTCTGCCCCTCCGGGGCGTCGCTCTGCCGCGACCAGAGCCACTCTAGCGCCTGGGGCAGAGGCCACAGAGCCATCCCCAGCGCCCGGGCCATCTTTGCTCCAATGGAGCCTTGGCTGCGGGAGGGGAAGAGAGAGACAGAGAGGAAGGAGGGGTGGGGGTGGAGAAGCAAATGGGCGCTTCTCCTATGTGCCCTGGCCAGGGAATCGAACCCGGGTCCCCCACACGCCAGGCCGACGCTCTACCGCTGAGCCAACCGGCCAGGGCTCAACCTAGGTAATTTGTATTTGAAGCTGTTGCTGGTAGCTGTTCAACCAACTTGTGAGAGCATTTTGAAGAGGAGTCCTTTAGGCTGATACCTCAAAGGAGGAAGACTAATTTGACTGGAACCATAGAGCACTGAAAAGAGAGGTAGGGTGTAGCATGGGGAGATTTGACACCAAGATGTGAGTTTGAGAGCCTGATACATTCAAATTAAATTATAGTTATAAAATTAATATATCCTCAAAATCACATGCATACATCTAAAAAGAGTAACATCCACACCCCAATATTTTTCCAGACTTTTGTGTGTGTGTGTGTGTGTGTGTGACAAGTAGAGAGAGAGAGGGACAGACAGGAAGGAAAGAGATGAGAAGCATCAAGTCTTTGTTGCGTCACCTTAGTTGTTTATTGATTGCTTTCTCACAGACTTTTTCTTGTCATTTATAAGCACATATGTAACACACTATGCATGTTATCTTGAATTTTGCTTTTTACCTAACATTTCAAGCCTATAGTTTTCATTTTTTTTTTTAAGTGAGAAAAAGAGAGATAGAGAGACAGACTCTGCATGTGCTATGACCAGGATCTACCTGGTAACCCCTGTCTGGGGCCGATGCTTGGATCAACGGAGCTATCCTCAGTGCCCAGGCTATGCTTGAACCAGTTGAGCCACTGGCTGTGAGACGGGAAAAGAGAGAGAAGGGGGAGAGAGAGGGAAAGAGAAGCAGATTTTCGCTTCCCATGTGTGCCCTGAACAGGGATCGAACCTGGGACATCCATATGCTGAGCCTACTTTCTATCTTCTGAGCCAACTACCCAGGGCATGAACCCATATTTTTCAAACCAAGAGCTGTAGTTATGCCTCAGGACTTTGTTTCTCTATTTATTTATTTTTATTTTTTTATGCCAGTGAGAGAGGGAGAGGGACAGATAGGGACAGACAGACAGGAAACGGGAGAGATGAGAAGAAGCGTCACTTCTTTGTTGTGGCTCCTTAATTGTTCATTGATTCTCATATCTGCCTTGACTGGGGGGCTACAGCAGAGGGAGTGACCCCTTGCTCAAGCCAGCAACCTTGGGCTCAAACCAGTGACCTTGGGCTTAAGCCAGTGACCTTTGGGCTCAAGTCAGCAACCGCAGGGTCATGTCTATGATCCCACGCTCAAGCCAGTGATCCCGGGGTTTCAAACCTGGGTCCTCTGTGTCCCAGTCTGATGCTTTATCTACTGCACCACCGTCAGGTCAGGCTGTTTGTTTATTTTTTAAAATATTTTATTTATTGATTTTACAGAGGGAGGAGAGGGCGATGAGGAACAAGAAGTATCAACTCTTAGTTGTTTCACTTCAGTTGTTCATTGATTGGTTGTTGTATGTGCTTTGACTGGGCAAGCCCAGGTTTTCAAACCAGCTACCTCAGCATTCCAGGTCAATGCTCTATCTACTGTGTCACTACAGGCCATTATTATTATTTTTAACAACTGCATAGTGGGACATTGTGTGGATGTATATACTTTAATTTCCTGTTGATGGACACTTAAATTGGTTCTGATTCTTTTTGAAAAAATTCTTTGAATTTGTACAATTGTATAGGTGTATGTGTCCAATAAATTCTTTAAAGTGGAATTGCTGAATCAATAGGTATGTGTATTTTTAATTTTGAAAGCTGTTAATAACTTGCCCTTCAAGATGTACCAGTATACAAAGAGTATTTTAGGGTTTAGATTATTCCATGTCTCTTTATCAAATATGGATATTATGAAAGTTCTTAATCTTTACTAACCTGAGAAATGAAGAGCATACAATATCTTAATTTGTATTTCTTCAATCAGGAGTGAAGTTGATGTTCTTTTCATATATCAGAATTTGGGGGGGGATGGAGACAGAGGGACAAAGAGGGACAGATAGGGACAGACAAACAGGAAGGGAAAGAGATGAGAAGCATCAGCTCCTCGTTGTGGCACCTTAGTTGTTCATCGATTGCTTCTCATATGTGCCTTGACTGGGGGTGGGGGGGCTACAGCAGAGGGAGTGACCCCTTGCTCAAGCCAGCGACCTTGGGCTTCAAGCCGGCGACCTTTGGGCTCAAGCCAGTGACCATGGGGTCATGTCTGTGATCCCATGCTCAAGCCAGATGAGCCTGCGCTCAAGCTGGAGACTCAGGGTTTTGAACCTGGGTCCTTTGTGTCCTAGTAATGCTCTATCCACTGTGCCACTGCCTGGTCAGGCCAGAATTTTTTTTTTTTTTAATGAGAGGAGAGTAGATAGACATCCATCATGCGTCCCGACCCGGGATCCACCCGGTAACCCCTGTCTGAGGCTGATGCTTGAATCAACTGAGCTACTACCCTCAGTACCTGGGGCAGATGCTTGAACCCATTGAGCTACTGGCTACAAGAGGGGAAGAGAGAGAGAAGGGGGAGAAGGAAAGGAAGAGGAGCAGATGGTTGCCTCTCATGTGTGCCCTGATTGGGAGTCGAATCCAGGACGTCTGTTTGCTGAGCCCCAGTGCTCTATCCACTGAGCTGGCTGGCCAGGGCCATATATCAGAATTTAAAAATATACATTTTGTGATGTCTCAGTAATATAGGCAGATGGTTTATATATTATATGTAGTACTTTCAATTTATTTTTAATAATAGCTTCATTGAGATATAGCACTATAATATTTAGCCTTTGAAGGTACATAATTTGTGAGGTTTAGTCATTTAAAAAATTGAGTGCTAACCATTGCTTTATTTTTTGTAGTAAATAACTATGAAGCTGAACTTTTGGTCCTCTCTTTCCAAGCTTGTTAAGATACGAAATGGGAAATGCAACTCTTCCTGTTTTTCACTCTGTAACCCTCTTACCAGTCATAGTCCAGCTAGCTGGGTTCTGAAATGGAATTATTCATGACAACTGCTTTGGAATCTCAGTGCTTTGGTACTGTTGGGGAGTGATTTCTTTTAAATAACCTGTAGTTGAAACGGATTTTCAACTGCTAGAGGTGATAAAAACTTTTCAATTTTTTCTGAAAAATTTTAATTACGAAACTGGAAGTGATAAAGGCTTCTGAGGTAAAAAGATTTTAAAAATATGTTGTGTTTAATATGAGTTTTTTAAAATGGGTTATTAAACTCCTTTGTTAGTTACTCTGGTTATTTTTATTTCAGAGATTTCTTAGTATCTTCTAGTATGTGTATGTTTGTAAGATGATTGCATTGCTTCACTTTACAAACCATAATGATCAGGTCTGTGGGTCATTATGGTTACAACTCACACAGATATATTAGTTTGGAGAAAAGCTTTTACTGGTAATTCATTAGACTGAGTTTTTCAGTGGACTCTTGTAGTCCTCTAGTATTGGATCCCATCTAATAGAGTCCTCAGCAGCTTCTGGCCGGGGACTTTTACTGGCTAAGTCTGGGACCCTCACCGGTATGGTTGTTCTACTTGGGAAAAGATTTTGGTAGAGGCTCTTTGATGGTTTTGCTTTTGGTAGAACCAAATGTTTTATTCTTTTCTTTTGATTTTTGTAAATTAATACTTTTAACATTTAGTTTTCTGTTTTTCTTAGTAAAATACCCTTAAAATTTTGATTCTCTGTTTCTTAACCCCTTTATCTTCATTATTTCATCTTTTTATGCTGATTTGTTTGGAAATTTATTTTTTAGAAGATTTTATTTATTGAATTTACGGGGGGGGGGTAGCAAGAAGTATCAATTCATAATTGCTTCACTTGAGTTGTTCATTGATTGCTTGTCATATGTGCCTCGACCAGGCAAAGCCCAGGGTTTCTAACTGGCAACCTCAGCATTCTAGGCTGATGCTTTATCCACTGCACCACCACAGGTCAGGCTATGTATTAAAATTTTTATTTTTTTATTTTTAGAGAGAGGGAGGGGAGAGAGAGAGAGAGAGAGAAACAGATTTGTTGTTCCTCTCACCCATGTATTTATTGGTTGAATCTTATATTTGTCTTGACTGAGGATTGAACCTGCAACCTTGGCCTATTGGGATGACCCTCTAACCAACTGAGCTACCTGGCCAAGGTACAGAAACCTGTTTTTGATAGGTTCAGTTTTACTTTTGTAAATTAACAACGTCTCCTCCCCCCCCCCGATATCTCTTTTTTTTCATGTTTTAGGGTTGTTTTTTTTTTTACTACCCTAAAGTCCTTGGCATTTTGACTGTAATTTTGAAGTGTATTTTTTTGGGAGGGTTTTAATTAGATTTTCTTTTCCTTTAGCTCTTCATATAGAGATTGAAGGTCACGCTGACTGACACTTGGTATTCAGTGGCATGAATACTTAGGATGCAACTACTTTAAACAGTGAGTGGTGTGGACGTAGCTTTTTGATCAGCTTGTGGATGTTTCCGTTTCCACTCTAGGGCTGTTTCCTGACTTCCAGACACTGTCCTAATAAAGTTCTTGTGTATATGCGCATTTAAGTCAAGGTAAGATATGAGAACTGGGTGAGTTATGGAGAAACAGTATAACTCTAGAAACAAAATGTTTTGCTGAGAGGTGTGATGTGGATTTGATGGAATAACTGGGTCTTGTAAGCACACTACGTATATGCTGTGTAATTCATGTTTTTTCCTGCTTTACTAAAATGTCCTGAACATATAATGATAGCATATCATCATTATTTTAAAAAAAGACTTTTGGTTTTATTTTATGACAAGAGACATCAAAAAGGCATCCTTGATATATGTCTCCTATTTAGCATGAGACAACCTGGATCCAGATTCCACCTGGACCGTGGATTTGAAGTATGATGATGTACCCTGCTTCCTTAGCTGTCAGATGGGGACTGTATGTAGTACATAAATTAAAATGAAAAAAAAAAAGGATACAAAAATACTTTGAAAATATAAACATACTCTACAGATCTGAAGTACTTCAGTTATCTTTTCCTCAGGAACTCTGTGCTATAGCCAGCAACCCTTAATCTAGCCATATTTATCCTCTGTATTGTTACCTACAGAAATCTACTATTTTCTTGATGTGTTTCTTTTTTTTTTTTTTTGCATTTTTCTGAAGCTGGAAACAGGGAGAGACAGTCAGACAGACTCCCGCATGCGCCCGACTGGGATCCACCCGGCACGCCCACCAGGGGCGACGCTCTGTCCACCAGGGGGCGATGCTCTGCCCATCCTGGGCGTCGCCATGTTGCGACCCTCCTGGGTGTCGCCATGTTGCGACCAGAGCCACTCTAGCGCCTGAGGCAGAGGCCACAGAGCCATCCCCAGCGCCCGGGCCATCTTTGCTCCAATGGAGCCTTGGCTGCGGGAGGGGAAGAGAGAGACAGAGAGGAAAGCGCGGCGGAGGGTTGGAGAAGCAAATGGGCGCTTCTCCTGTGTGCCCTGGCCGGGAATCGAACCCGGGTCCTCCGCACGCTAGGCCGACGCTCTACCGCTGAGCCAACCGGCCAGGGCCTGTTTCTTTTTTTTTTTTAATCTATAATTTTTTTTAAGTGAGAAGCGGGGGAGGCAGTGAGACAGACTCCTGCATGTACCCCTACCAGGGTCCACATGGCAAGTCTCCTTGCCATGGGGGGTGTTCTGCCATCTGGGACCGGTGCTCCATTGCTTGGCAACTGAGCTATTTTATTTTAGCTCCTGAGGTGAGGCCACGGAGCCATCCTCAGCCCTCCGGGTCAACTTACTCCAACTGAGCCATGGCTGTGGGTGGAGAAGAGAGAGATAGAGAGAAGGGAGAGGGGGAGGGGTGGAGAAGCAGATGGGCGCTTCTCCAGTGTGCCCTGATTGGGAATCGAATTTGGGACATCCACACGCTGGGCCAATGCTTTACCCCAGAGCCAACTGGCCAGGGGTTCTTGATGTGTTTCTTACACCAACAATACATGAAGATGAATGTGTTTCAAATAGTTTTATGGAGATACTACTAAGTGCTTAGTAAGTGTTCAGCTATAGTAAAGAATTGTTTTGTTCTCAAGTGTTTTGTCATCAAATAAAGACTTTTTATTTTAAGACATGAGACATGATAAAGGTGTTTTTGTGACAGTCATAATGTGTGGCCTTTTTCTTAACAAATTCAGCAATTTTTAAATCCAAGATATTTATAAATATACTTTAGTTTTTTTTTTGTTTTTTTTTTTTGTGGAGTAGTAAGATGGGATGACATCAGTATGTCTCTGTCTGAGTTAGGAATAGGAGCGGCAGCAGTTTTTCCTGCCCCCTCAGTCCTCGGCCCAGGAGCTCTTCAGGGAAAGAGATAAAGGAGCTAGATTTCAGGTTACAGTTCTCTCTCAAGTTGCTTATTCAGGAACAAATTTCTGAAGCTTATTTGCTTTTTGGGAGTCAAAGACTAATCTGTAATTAAAACAGTTAACATGGCCTTTTTTAAATTTTTTTAACTTGTTCTGAAACATGAAGGAGTTGTTTGGGTAAGTGCCTCTGCATGAGATGCTCATACAATTTTTCTCATTTGTTTTGGATATTTGGGGTAATTTCTTCTGTTAAAAATCAAATTCTGGAGGAGAGGGAAGAAGGTTAAAAAAAAAAATCAAATTCTGTATGAAGTGGCCATATTTGTATCATGCTCTTAGATGAATATGGGTGCTGACAAAGTCCTTGCATCCCCCATTCCATTTTGCTTGGGTCTTGCCTTCCTTCATGCAGTTTTCTAGAATGCCAATTGCCAGCAATTGTTGATGTGGGGCTGGTTTTGAAATCCAAGCATCTTTTGAGGATATCAGAAGACTGTAGAAGACGGAAATGTTAAGGTTACAAAATGCTTACAGAGTACCATATGCTGTTGATATGCTTACTTTATGATCTTTGGAAATGTAGGCCTTTGATACAGCTGTCATCAAGGTGGGCCTCGACCCTGTCTGTGCATTGCCTTGAAATGATTCAGTGGAGATTCCAATATAGAAGTAGGCCTGGGCTTCTCTGGTGTACTCTCTTCCCCCACCCTTCACAGCTTCTTCTTTTTTTTTTTTTGTATTTTTCTGAAGTTGGAAATGGGGAGGCAGTCAGACTCCCGCATGCACCCAACCGGGGATCCACCTGGCATGCCCACCAGGGGGTAATGCTTTGCCCATCTGGGGCGTTGCTCTGTTGCAACCAGAGCCATTCTAGCGCCTGAGGCAGAGGCCATAGAGCCATCCTCAGCTCCTGGGCCAACTTTTGCTCCAATGGAGCCTTGGCTGCGGGAGGGGAAGAGAGAGACAGAGA
Source organism: Saccopteryx bilineata (assembly GCF_036850765.1). Classification (NCBI taxonomy): domain Eukaryota; kingdom Metazoa; phylum Chordata; class Mammalia; order Chiroptera; family Emballonuridae; genus Saccopteryx; species Saccopteryx bilineata. The sequence continues at coordinate 287,616,509 of NC_089492.1, forward strand.
GGAAAGAGAGGGGGAGGGCTGGAGAAGCAGATGGGCACCTCTTCTGGGTGCCCTGGCCGGGAATCGAACCCAAGACTCCTACACGCCAGGCCGACGCTCTACCACTGAGCCAACTGGCCAGGGCCCCTTCACAGCTTCTTTAAACCTTAAAATTGAGAAAAAAAATACTAGGGATAAGACACTACTAAAAAGAACCTTAACATTTGAGGGGAGCGCTAAAGAATTTGAATGTTGCTAAAGCACCAAGAAGGGAGGAGTTTGACCTATTTTGAGCTCATATGTGACACCTTAAAACCCCAATGACACTGAGTTGGCATAGCTGCATTTTTGAGGGCTGGCTTCATTTTAGATGCAGTGACAGTCATCTGTCTTTTTTCTTTGAGATAGAGAGACAGATAGAGACAGACAGGAAGGGAGAGAGATGAGAAGCATCAAGTCTTTGTTGCCTTAGTTTTCACTGATTGCTTTCTCATACAGTATTTGCCTTGATTGGGGGGCTATAACAGAGCAGATGACCCCATGTTCAAGCCAGCGACCCCGTACTCAAGCTGGTGAGCCCGTGCTCAAGCCGGCGACCTAGGGGTTTTAAACATGGATCCTCTGCGTCCCTGTCTAACGCACTATCTACTGTGCCACCGCTTGGTCAGGCAACTGTCTTCTTTTAGGAGGTGATTTAGGGGTAATTGTATGTGTACCTCTGGCACCATGTCACAATCACTTGGGACCCTCTTACAGAGATGATTTGGGGAGGACTTGAGGCTCCTGCTCATGATGTTATAAAAAAAGAGCTGTGTAGTGCTCGCTTCGGCAGCACATATACTAAAATTGGAACGATACAGAGAAGATTAGCATGGCCCTGCGCAAGGATGACACGCAAATTCGTGAAGCGTTCCATATTTTTTTAAAAAAAGAAGAAGAAAAAAAAAAGAGCTGTGGCCATTTGATGTAATTCTGGCCAGAAGACCTGTTGTTTGTATTACACTGAATTAGAGGTCTGTGTTTGAAATTCTCTGTTTCAGTAGATAGTTAAGAGAGTCCATAGAGTAATGGATGCCTGTGAAATTAGCCAAATGCATAGTTAAAAGTGTACTTCAGAGAGGAGGCAAACCTGTTGTGCTTGTGACTACTGGTACCTGGTTCTGCTAGCATTACTGAACTGATATTCGATTTTAGATGCATAGAAGAAGTTATATGTTTGGGATTCTTTCAGTTATAAACTTATGAGTTATAGAAGGCTAAAACTTGGCTTGAACTTTTGTGGCGCAGTGGATAAAGTGTTGACCTAGAATGGTGAGGTCACTGATTCGAAACCCCAGGCTTGCCTGGGCAAGGCACAGACAAGAAGCAACTATTAGGATGCTTTCCATACCTCCCTCCCCTCTTTCACTCTCCCCCTCTCCCTCTCCTCTCTCTAAAATCAATAAATAAAATCTAAAAAAAAAGAAAAGCTAAAATTTAGACTTAAGTAAAGAAGGTGCTCTTCTAATTTATCTTGACAGGTGAAGCATCACTTGTTTTGTTGATGATAGATTCTGAGAGAGGGTTATTCTGAGTTTATAGTGATGATGTACTTTATTTATTTCTAAAGGATTTGTGACAGTTTTTTTCTTCATACTTTTTGTTTTGCTTGATATTTAGACAAATAATAGGATAAACTAATGTCTATTTTTTCTCAAATACAGCATGCTCTTATTTCTTCTTCTAGAAATTTTATGGGTGCCCAGGAGTGATGTGTTTGATTTGAACAAAATGATTTCAGAAGCATCATATTTTTTTTGTACCTATACTAATTATGAAAAGGGAAATGCAATCTTTTTTTTTTGAAAGGAGTAGACAGAATGGTTAATAAGTGAAGAGTAGCCTTACCAGGCGGTGGCGCAATAGATAGAGCGCCGGACTGGGATGCAGAGGACCCAGGTTCGAAACCCTGAGGTTGCCGGGTTGAGCATGGACTCATCTGGCTTGAGCGCCTGTTTGCTGGCTTGATCAAGGGGTCACTCACTCTGTTGTAGCCTCCCCATCAAGGCATATATGAGAAAGCAATCGATGAACAACTAAGGAGCTGCAAAAAAGAATTGATGCTTCTCATCTCTCTCCTTTCTTGTCTGTCCCTATCTGTCTCTCTCTGTCTCTATCATAAGTAAGTAAGTAAGTAAATAAATAAATATAAGTAAAATGTAACAATTGTTGTAGAAATTATCTGTAATTTCACTTCATCACTTCTAAGAGTCTACTTCAGCGCTCATCTAAGTCTCTTTTCCTTTGGGTAATTGGCTTTTAGTAAGGGAGTATCTGAGTGATATAATGGGCTTATCCATTCATTTGGCAGTAATTTTTTTTTAGTGTCTCTGCATGGCAGTGTACTAGGCACAGGGATCACAAAGATGAGTAAGATGTGACCCTCCTCTCACAGAGTTCATGACCAAAAGAAACTGATATGAATGAGAATCACGAAAGTACGGTCTGAAAGAACTGTCATTGAAGTAGAAACATTATGCTCCAGCAGCCGGAGTAAGAGGTGTGCAGACAGTTTGGACACTTACATAGCACTTCTGAAGTTAAAACACAAGATGTCTTTGCTTCTTTGTCAACAAAACTGTTCTTTAGCCCATCTTCAGGCAGCTACATTTTTTGTGGCTGTGTGGCCTCATGTAACTGGGGTTAAATTTTCCTTATCGTTAATGGTGTCTAAGCAGTAAAAGGTAAATCTCTTGGAAGAAATTGGATACCCTAACCCTTCTGAAATAGCTTCCTGTATGTTCTGTTTACTTTTAAGAACATTTTTTTTCAGAGCTTATATAAAAATAATTTTGTTCATTTTTCTTGATCCCCTTCAGAAAAATGTCTTCAAATATAGAGGAGTCCTGTACCAGAAGGACTTAGCCTTCTCTTGATCTTCTCCTCTGCTTTGGGAACCTTCAGATAGTATTTTTGTGGACATATGCTACAAGTAAATTAGGTGCTGATCTGATTTGCATGTTTTCTTTATTGGGTGGCAGGGGGTTGGGACAATGTTTGTTTTTTTAGTTTATTCTCTCCTGCCAACTTTTTTTTTTTTCTAAATAAGAAGTAAGTTCTCATCTTTTTTTCTTCCTGGAAAATGGCTGGCTTAGTTTTCAGAGAAATGACGATATCTCTATGTGGAGAATTTGAAGCGTTTGTTTAAAAATAATTACATTACCCTGGCCGGTTGGCTCAGCGGTAGAGCGTCGGCCTAGCGTGCGGAGGACCCAGGTTCGATTCCCGGCCAGGGCACACAGGAGAAGCGCCCATTTGCTTCTCCAACCCTCCGCCGCGCTTTCCTCTCTGTCTCTCTCTTCCCCTCCCGCAGCCAAGGCTCCATTGGAGCAAAGATGGCCCGGGCGCTGGGGATGGCTCTGTGGCCTCTCCCTCAGGCGCTAGAGTGGCTCTGGTCGCAATATGGCGATGCCCAGGATGGGCAGAGCATCGCCCCCTGGTGGGCAGAGCGTCGCCCCTGGTGGGCGTGCCGGGTGAATCCCGGTCGGGCGCATGCGGGAGTCTGTCTGACTGTCTCTCCCCGTTTCCAGCTTCAGGAAAAAAAAAAAAAAAAAAAAAAATTACATTAGCAACTAAAAAACACAAGGCTCATCTTGGGGCTTTATTAATTAAAATCTAAGCTGTTAGTTACTTATTGCCTTCATATTTTACTGGCATTTAGTTTATTCATTTGTTTGCAAAATAGATTTATTATTTACTTGTATTATTATGATTGATATGTACAAAGTGATGGTGAGTTTTTCAATATGATGGTATTTTTACCTTTCTTTGGAATAAATAAAATTTATTTAGTGTTTTGTTATTGTGGTTGTTCCTTTAAGTTTATTGCATTATCAGTGTATATGTTCTGTTGCCTGTCCCAGAAAGCATGCCAATTCAGTCCTGGTCATGGTGCTTAAACCTGTAGTTTCAGAGAGAAGCAGCTGGTACTGAATTCTGTCTGACTTAACCTTCCACCAGACCTGGCAGATGGCCAACAGGTATTGAATGTGTGTTTTCCAAGTTTAATACTAGTGTAAGTGGGATATAAAAGAAATAAAAGTTATTACCTTTGGCGTCACATCTAGGAGGCAAGGCTTGCAACAGTACAACATTTAGAGCTTTCTGGAACAAACTGGGCTATAACCAAACAATGTAACTACTCATGGTTTAGCAAAACAAATATATGTAGTTCAAAGTCAAGTTAACTAGGGATTATTGTGTGTTAGAAAAATTGACTAAGGATTCATTGAGAAGCTAAGAGTAGGCCTTGAAGAATGGGTACTGTTTAAACAGGAACTGGGAGAGCAAGTTAGGACAGTCTAAGCAGGGGTCAGCTGGAGGCAAGAATGACTGGTGTATGTACAGGGTCAAATACAGAGATTCCTGTTGGAGTAAAGACTCTGTGGGGAGGAATGAGGTGAGATAAGTTCAGTGTGCCAAGTAATAGAGGCTTGGGATGCGGAGCACAGCATTCCTGTTGGCACCTGGAAGGAATGGGGAAAGCAATGATGAAGTAGCAGGGCGGCCAGGTACTGTGGTGATCCGAGTGCTTTTGGCCCCGATTTGTAATATAGGGGTAGGAGCTGTGCTGGCCAGTCCTGGGATGTCCACTCTGTGCTATGTTAGCATTGCTTCTTGTCAGAATTGCTTCCTGTCCCTCCCTGTATTTGGTCAGACAGTAGAAAAGAGAAATAGCCACTGTTAACTTTTATTTAGTATCATATTTCATAAATAAGAATTTACGGAGAACCGTACTAGCGAATCTAGAAGTTATTTTAGGCTTTTTAAAAAATTAGAAATTGTATATGATTCAGTTTTATCTCTTCTGTTGCCTCTCACCCCAAATACTCTTGTTTCAAACTTGTTTAACCCCCCCCCCCAATCTTCTGTTTATTCTTCAGGTTTTAGTTTAGGCATCATTTCATCAGGAAGCCTTTCCCCAGTCAGGGTTGTGCCCGTGGTGCTTTCCCCCTGGCTCTGGTGTCACACTGCACTGTGATTGCCCGCTCAGCCCTGGGAGCGAGGAGTGCTCAGGGACTGGGCTTGTTTGCTGTCGAACCCTCATGCCCAGTGGGTCAGGTGCATGTCACAGGGTTAGTAAATATTCGAGCATTGTAAAGTTTGGACTTATTTGTCCTTGTAATTATTTTTTCTTTTAAAAACTTAACATTCCCTGAACAGTTTGCTGCTTTTATGTACTGATAATTATTATGTACTATGGTTGTATTATGTTTTATAATGTATATATTTATTGTTTCCCTGTTAGGCATTAGATTATTTCCATTATTTTTCCTACGTATCTAGTACTGCTACTGTAAACTTTCTTATAGATACAGCACTTCTTAAATTTTATTGATTGATTTTTAGAGAGAAAGACATCAGTTTGTTGTTCCACTTATTTATGCATTCACTGGTTGTTTCTTGTATGAGCCCCGACTGGGAGTCAAACCGACAACCCTGGTGCGCTGGGATGATGCCCTAACCAGCTGAGCTACCAGGCCAGGACCTACAGAACTTTTTTTTTTTTTCTTTTTTTTTCCATTTTTCTGAAGCTGGAAACAGGGAGAGACAGTCAGACAGACTCCCGCATGCGCCCGACCGGGATCCACCCAGCACGCCCACCAGGGGCGACGCTCTGCCCGCCAGGGGCGATGCTCTGCCCATCCTGGGCGTCGCCTTGTTGCGACCAGAGCCACTCTAGCGCCTGAGGCAGAGGCCACAGAGCCATCCCCAGCGCCCGGGCCATCTTTGCTCCAATGGAGCCTTGGCTGCGGGAGGGGAAGAGAGAGACAGAGAGGAAAGCGCGGCGGAGGGGTGGAGAAGCAAATGGGCGCTTCTCCTGTGTGCCCTGGCCGGGAATCGAACCCGGGTCCTCCGCACGCTAGGCCGACGCTCTACCGCTGAGCCAACCAGCCAGGGCTAGCACTTCTTTTTAATACTTTAAAAATGATAAAGGAAAATCATACCTAAAACACATATTTATTCTTAAGATTTATTGTGTTTAACTTCAGAGTAAATGGCCTATAAAATAGTATTTGTTTTTGTCCAGGTTTCATTTTTTTTTTTCATGAAAAGTATGCTTCTATTCTTACTCAAACAAGTTATAAAGTGAAGCCACTATGTTGTTTAGACAGGGGAGAGACACTGTTGGGGTATACATGGGGAATTTAGTTTTAAGTAGGGCACTTAGGGACAGCCTCTGTGAAGAGGTGTCATTTGAGTAAGGCCTTGGTAAGGAACCATCATGCAGAGATGTGGGGATAGAACATTCCAGACAGAGGGAACACCAAGTACAAAAGCCCTGAGGTGGGAGCCTGCTGGTATGTCAGGGAACAGTGGAACAGCTCTGGAGAGCAGTGGGAGGTGAGGTCAGAGCAAGAGTCAAGGGCTAGGTCTTCCAGGTCCCACTCGAGCATAGTAAGGCCTTTGGCTGTTATCCTTAGTATATACGGTAAGTCACGAGTTACAGATGTCTGACTTATGTACAACTTGTACTTATGAACAGAGTGCCCTAAGGGTTATTGGTCATCAACTGCAGTTGGACATCAGTGAAAATGACATCCTAGAGTTACTTGACTCCCGTGGCAAAGAACTAATCAATGAAGACCTTACGGAACTACAGCAGCAGATGATAGCATTTGGGGAAGAAAACAGGAACCTAGAAACTCCAAAACTGAAAACGTTTTCTTTTTTTTTTTTTTTTGTATTTTTCCGAAGCTGGAAACGGGGAGAGACAGTCAGACAGACTCCTGCATGCGCCGGACCGGGATCCACCCGGCACGCCCACCAGGGGCGATGCTATGCCCCTCCGGGGCGTCGCTCTGCCGTGACCAGAGCCACTCTAGTGCCTGGGGCAGAGGCCAAGGAGCCATCCCCAGCGCCCGGGCCATCTTTGCTCCAATGGAGCCTTGGCTGCAGGAAGGGAAGAGAGAGACAGAGAGGAAGGGGGGGGGGTGGAGAAGCAAATGGGCGCTTCTCCTATGTGCCCTGGCTGGGAATCGAACCCGGGTCTCCCGCACGCCAGGCTGACGCTCTACCGCTGAGCCAACCGGTCAGGGCCCTGAAAACGTTTTCTACAAAAGTTAGCTGATGCTCTTCCTCTCATTGAAGCGGGAATGGCAAAGTTAGAGGAGCAAGGTCCTGGTACAGAGAGGTTCACCACAAGTTACCGCAGGCCTGAGATGCTACAGGCCATCGATGATGAGTCAAAGCAAAGCTCTGTACAAACCTCCCTCGATGCCGACTTCAAGAGACTGACTCCAGCTGCAGCATCAAACCCTGACTCTTTGATACCAGTCCCATCCTCTCCAACAAGTCCATCATCTTCTGCATCATCCAGGATTGTTTAAGGTTATATTTGAAAATGTTTAGGTGTTTATATGCAGAAGGTAAAAATAAATACTATGTTAAGGCAAATATCTGTCTAAATTGCATTTAGTAGATAAATGTACCCGTTTCAACTTACACAACACTCAAGAACAAGCCTACAGAGCCTATCTTGTTTGTAACCTGGGACTGCCTGTAATGGGACGCCACTGGGAGATTTTAATCAGGGGTATGACAAGATCTAATTTTCTTTTTCCCTCTGGCTGCTGTGTAAAAGTTAGGTTGCTGCCAGTCAGAGTGAAAGCAGGAAGACCTGTGAAGAGGCTGTTTATTGCAGGAATTCAGGCGAGACACGATGGGGACTTGAATAGAGTTGGGTGCCAGAGGTGATGAGAGGGGTTAGGTTTGGGATTTGGTGAAATGCTGTGTTCTGAGAAGATTTTACCCCTCGTTAAAAAACAGCTTAGGGTAAACCTCTTGTTGATAATATGAGTTATTAATGTTCAAAAAATGCCTTTCTCTTCAGAGTATTTGGTATTTTTGTATTCTTGAAATTACTAAATTGGTAAAGTGGGAAAGGAACCAGGAAAGGTGAGGGCTGAGACTTGATGGTGTTGATAATCCATTTGCTGATGGAACAAGAAAGATTCTGTAGAAACAATTGTGCAAGTTTTCATCTGTAATGGCCACTTATTTAATGTAAAAGGTAATGTTTGAAAAGTGTATACCTGGATAAATTATATGCTGAATTCTTGGTGCTCAGTGTGATTGTGTTCAACTAGACCTGTTTAGTATTAACTGTGAAATATGTTGCAGCAATAATAAGGAATGCAATGGGTGCCTTTCTGCTGTTATCAAAATCTACTAATAAGTTTTGCTGTGCTTGACTGCTTTTCATTGTTATGCTTTATGGTTCATTCTAAAGCTGTAGATGTGGATGACATTCATTCTACATTAGTTTCTCAAGGCTTTACAATGAGGTTGTGTTTTGAGTAATCATCTGTTTACTCTGTCTTAATGTTAGGTGCTAGCCAGGTTATGGTTTGCTTTGGCTCTGCTTCACATAGGATTTTAGCCAGGTAGAGAAAAGTATTTGACAATGTTCTTGAGCTTTGTGAAACTGCTTATGTGAATGCTTCACACAGATGCCCACTTTTCTTTATTGCTTTAGTTATAGAAAGACATTAGCTTAGACCAGGGATACTTTTTAGTGTAGGAGGTCCTTTTGTGAAAAGTGGGCAAAGGTACTTCTCAAGCCAGTAAACTGATATGGAGTGTCAAATTTTGCAAAATTTCGTTTTGGCAGTATAAAATTTAAACTTATGATATATGCTGTTCATAGGATGAAAGAATAATGAGTCTTGGTGTTGAGTGTTTATTGGTTTTGTTTGCTTTTTTAGGGTTGGGATCTTTTAAGATAGAATTTTAGAATCTGGTTTTTCTTAGCTACTTAACGATTTAGAACTGCCTTGGCTGGATACTTTGGTTGGTTAGAGCATTGTCCTGAAGCACAGAGGTTGCTGGTTTGATCCCCAGTCAGGGCACATACAGGAACAGATTGATGTTTCTCTCTCTCTCTCTCTCTCTCTCTCTCTCTCTCTCTCCCCCCCCTCCCTCCCCTGCTTTAAAAATAAAAAAGATTTAGAAACTTTTTTAGGTAGCAGATCATTTTAATAATCTGAGGAGAACTGTGGGCTCTTTATAGAAAAAGACATGTACATATTCATTAAACAAATTTATTCAGCATGTATTTATTGAATGGCTATTTTTCTGCCAGGCAGAGTTATAGATGTTTAGGATATGTTATCCCAGGTTTGATTCCTGGTCAGGGCACACAGGAAAAGCGACCATCTGCTTCTCCACCCCTCTTCCTCCTCTCTCTTCCCCCTTCTTCTGCAGCCATGGTTCATTCGAGCAAGTTGGCCCCTGCTGCTGAGGATGGCACCATGGCCTTGCCTCACGTGCTAAAATAGCTTGGTTGCCAAGCAACGGAGTGATGGTCCCAGGTGGGCAGAACATCACCCCATAGGGGACTTGGCAGATAGATCCTGATTGGGGTGCATGTGGGAGTCTGTCTCTGCCTCCCTGCCTCACTTAGTAGTAATAAGAAAAAGAGGGAAAAGAAAAAAGAAAGAAAAGGATATGTTAGAGAAGAAAGAGAGGGAGGAAGGGAGAAAGAAAGAAAGAACTAATCTGAACATCCTGCTGCTTTGATGCTTATATTCTAGTGGAGTCAGCAAGCAGTAAACATAATAAATAAGAACACTTTGCAGTATATTAGAATGTGGTAAATACTATGGAAAAAAGAACAGGGAAGGTGGAAGGATGGTGGTTGTTACAATTTAATAGGGGAGTCAGGATAGGCTTTATAGAGGGGGTAATAAAATAGCCGTGTGGAGTTCTGGGTTTGAGTATTCCAGGCAAAGGCAATAGCAGCACACCGGTGGGGGCAAGGAAGACATGGTCTGAGCAGGATGGGCAAGGGGAAGAGTGGTCTGTGAGTTTCTTGGGGCTGTCTTCACAAAGCGCCATGGACTGGGTGACTTAAAACAACAGGCATTTATTTCCTCACGGAGTGGAGGCCAGAAGGTGAAGCTTTTGGCCGGAGTCTTTCCTCTGGAAGCTCTGAGGGAGTATCAGTGCCCTGTTTCTCCTAGCTTCTGGTTGCTGCCAGCTGTCCGTGGTGTTCCTTGGCTTATAGACACGTCACTCCTATCTCTGCTTCTGTCCTCACATCTTCTGTCTCATCCTCATGTGTCTGTCACTGAGTTTAGGGTCCACTGTGGGGCATTAAAAAGTCTGAGAGAAGAATAACAACAAAAACTGCTGAGAAGAGATCAGCAAGAAAAGAAAACCAAGAGACTGTAGATGATTGTAGATGGCACCCTGGAAGCCAAATGAGAAAAATGTATCAAGCAAGAGGGGGAGATAAATGTGTCAAAAATCTCCTCAGTCACAATAGGACTGGGAATTGATTATTGGACTTAGCAATGTGGAGGTAGGTCATAGGTGATGTTGACAAGATTTATTTCAGTGAGTGTTTGGGTGGCTTTAAAGAGAGAAGGAAAGAATAATTTGAGACAGTGAATATAGCATTTTTGGGAAGATATTTGTTGTAAAGGAGAATAAGGGAATAGGGCTGTAGTAGTGGAAATTTAGCAGACTCTTTTTAAATTTTAAGACAGGAGAAATAACAGTATAGAAGTATTTTACTGCCTTAAAATTTTATATGATTTCAGGGGATTAATAGGTCCCCTACATTCCTTTGAGAACCAGCAATTTAGAAACTCTTGGCAGTAAAACCATGGGGCAGCAAACTTTTCTTCCATGAGATTAAGAGTTTGTGTGGTCTGGTAATTAGCCTACAAGGAATGAGAATTTCTAAATGTCTTCAATATTTCTAATAAGGAGTATGTCTTGGTGCGAACCACTTATCTTATATGTAAAAAAATTATTTTACACTTAGTACTTACCCAGGCACTAATGCTACACGAATGTAATCTCTATAGCAATCCTGTGAAATAGGTGTTATTATCCCCATTGGACAGTGGTGGGGAGATGGAGGCACAGAAATGTTGAGGAACTTGCCCAAAGTCATTTAGCTGGGAAGTGGTGGGGCCAAATTTTGAACTCAAGCTAGTCTCACTCCAGAGTCTGCTCTCCTGACCACGGCCATATGCTTCCTTCCTCTTGTGGTTCTTTAGTTGTGGGGTGAGGGCAATGGGGTGGAGGTAGGAGTTGAAGGGCAAGTGATACTTTGGGGAAGTCTTTGAGATTTTCATTTGAAAGATTCTGTAAAAGACAAAGTTGGTTTGGTGTTTTCATGGGTTGGTCCCAGGTGATAGATACTGAGTATAGTAAGGTTGTAATAGTTTTTACCCCAAGCACTTGAAAATAGCTGCTTTCCCCCAGCATATTGGTGAGCATCCTCTTCCATTTTATAAGAGTTGTTGGCTGGCACAGAGATCTACATTTTCTATTTCCAGCTAGTAACATTGCTCCCTTTCCACCTCTGCTTTATATTTTGGTTCCTTTGACAGCGAGGCTTGATATTTTGGTGTACCCTGGATGGTACTGTTCTTTTGGATCAGATGACTTAAATTACTGACTCTGTTTATTGTAGAGTGGTTCAAGTATGCCTTTGGGGCCTTATAGTTAAAATGGATGATTCTGAGTCAGCATGTCTTGAAGAGCATATTACTAAGGGTCTCCTAGTCCAGTTAGATAGTACAGACTCCACTTGCTTTGGTACAGGTGTGTACCCTTTTCTTCTCGAACATGCAGTCAGTCTTTGCCTTCTGAGATAACTCTGGCATATTCTCCCTGTGATCTCTACCCTGAAATGGACCAGCCAGAGCAAGAAGTAGCAGAGAGTAGTATACATGAGGATAGAGGACTTCAGGGCACAAGTCGAATTAGTGAGTGAGCTGACATTGGAACCCAGTTTACTTAATGTATACGTTAATTCTTTTTTTTAAATGAGTTATTTTAAGTAGTATAAGCACTTCTGTGCAACTATATATTTTCATCTTTATAACAAAAGCATAATGTTTCATAAGTTTCTATTTTTCTAGATGTTTTCTATTGTACGTAACACTGTATGGATCTTTCATTTCCCAGTAAATATTGAGTGCCACTGTTCTAGGCACTGAAGATATGGCAATGAATAAATAGAAAAAAATTCTGTGCTCTCAGTGAGCTTATAACAGATAAGTGTCTTCTCATAGTTACAATATTTCCTTAGGATAAAGTATAAGTGAGTTCAGATATTATAATAATTGTTTAATAACTGCATTTCTAAATATTAGAACAGACTCTTTAAAAAATTTACTGATTTGAGAGTGAGGGAGAGTGGAAGAGAGAGAGAAGGAGGCACATGTATTTATTACAGTATGTACTCGGAGCAGGGGGCAACACACATCTATCTGTTACTGTGTGTGCCCCGACTGGGGCACAAACCCTCAACCTCTGTCCATTGGGATGATGCTCTAACCAACTCTAAAAGGAAGTGTTTTAAGTACAAACAATACTTGGTAATCAGAGAATTTGGTAACTTGCTTTTTTCTTCTTCTTCTTTTTTTTTTTCCTTTTTTCTTCTTCTAATTAGCTAAAAAGTATAAATACATCGGGTAATTTTTGGCATGGATGAGAAAATTTTCGGTCAATTTATGGTAAACTTAATCGCTAAGATTTATATTAAAGTCAAATTTCAGGTTGTAAAGTTGACTAGTAATTTCTCATGCCTTGTTTTGTGTGATTCTCTACCAACTCTGCTTTCATGTCTAGAAATTCTCTAGGGACTTGGCAAAATCTTTAATAAAACTGGGTGATTGGGTGGACATTTCATGTGGTCCATTTTGCTCTGAGATGCCCAGTTTGAACTGTTGCTGTGTTTCCTATGCTCAGTAACAAGAAATAGTCCTTTAAAAAAGTTATAACCAAATCTCAGCTTGAAAGGAAACATGATTAGTTCAGACTGCACATCATGAAACAGCTTTCTATAGCTGAACACAGCAGAGAGGCTTAAAGACAACTGTTTGTGCAGGGGAATCACAATTGAGGATTTTATTTTTTATTTTATTTTTATTGATAGATTTTAGAGAGACAGGAAGGGGGGGGAGAGAGAGAGAGAGAGAGAGAGAGAGAAGTGTTCATTTGTTATTCTACTTAGCTATATATTCATTAATCTCTTCCTGTATGTGGCCTAACCAGGGATCGAACCTACAACCTTGATTCATGGGATGATGCTCTTACTGACTGAGCTAACTAACCAGCCAAGGCCACAATGAGTATTTTGATACTTTGTCTAATAATACAGGTATACCTCTTTTTCTTGTGCTTCACTTGACTGAATTGTGCTTTTTAGATAACTGCGTGTGTGTATTTTTGTTTGATTTTTTTTTGGCAAATTGAAGGATTGTGCCAGCCCTGTGCCAGGCAAGTCTGTGGTTGCTATTTTCCAACAGCATTTGCTCACTTCATGTCTCTGTTACATTGTAGTCGTTCTCCCAATATTTCATCATCATTATTTGTTAATGGTGATCAGTGATCTGTGATATTACTATTAATTGGGGTGCCATGAACCACACCCCTAAGAGACGGTGAACTTGATAAATATTGTATGTGTTATGACTGCTCTATCAACTAGCCATTCCCTTGTTTTTTTTTGTATTTTTCTGAAGCTGGAAACTGGGAGGCAGTTAGACTCCCACATGTGCCCGACCGGGATCCACCCGGCATGCCCACCAGGGGGCGATGCTCTGCCGCTATGAGGTGTCGCTCTGTTGCGACCAGAGCCACTCTAGCGCCTGAGGCAGAGGCCATGGAGCCATCCCCAGCGCCCGGGCCATCTTTGCTCCAATAGAGCCCTGGCTGTGGGAGGGGAAGAGAGAGACAGAGAGGAAGGAGAGGGGGAGGGGTGGAGAAGCAGATGGGCGCTTCTCCTATGTGCCCTGGCCGGGAATCGAACCCGGGACTTCCGCACACCAGGCCGATGCTCTACCACTGAGCCAACCGGCCAGGGCCCATTCCCTTGTTTGTTTTTTTTTTTTTTTTTTTTTTTTTTCTTCCCATTTTTCTGAAGCTGGAAACGGGGAGAGACAGTCAGACAGACTCCCGCATGTGCCCGACCGGGATCCACCCGGCACGCCCACCAGGGGCGACGCTCTGCCCACCAGGGGGCGATGCTCTGCCCCTCCGGGAGCGTCGCCATGTTGCGACCAGAGCCGCTCTAGCGCCTGAGGCACAGGCCACAGAGCCATCCCCAGTGCCCGGGCCATCTTTGCTCCAATGGAGCCTTGGCTGCGGGAGGGGAAGAGAGAGACAGAGAGGAAAGTGCGGCGGAGGGGTGGAGAAGCAAATGGGCGCTTCTCCTGTGTGCCCTGGCCGGGAATCGAACCCGGGTCCTCCGCACGCTAGGCCGACGCTCTACCGCTGAGCCAACCGGCCAGGGCCCATTCCCTTGTTTTTTATCTCTTTTCTTCGACTTCCCTATTTCCTGAGATACAACAATATTAAATCAGGCCAATTAATAGCTATAGTGGCCTCATAAGTATTCAAGTCAAAGGAAGAGTCAGTCTCCTACTTTTTTTTTTTTTTGTATTTTTCTGAAGCTGGAAACGGGGAGAGACAGTCAGACAGACTCCTGCATGCGCCCGACTGGGATCCACCCGGCACGTCCACCAGGGGGCGACGCTCTGCCCCTCCGGGGCATCGCTCTGTCGCAACCAGAGCCACTCTAGCGCCTGGGGCAGAGGCCAAGGAGCCATCCCCAGCGCCCGAGCCATCTTTGCTCCAATGGAGCCTCGGCTGCGGGAGGGGAAGAGCAAGACAGAGAGGAAGGAGAGGGGGAGGGTGGAGAAGCAGATGGGCACTTCTCCTATGTGCCCTGGCCGGGAATCAAACCTGGGACTTCTGCACGCCAGGCCAGCGCTCTACCACTGAGCAAACTGGCCAGAGCCGAGTCTCCTACTTTAAATCAAAAGCTAGAAACGATTAAGCTTGGTGAGGAAGGCATGTTGAAAGCTGAGACAGGCCAAAGCTTAGTGTCTTGTACCAAATAGCCAAGTTGTGAATGTAAGGGGATAGCTTTTGAAGAAACTTAAAAGTGCTACTCTAGTGAACACACACATGAGAAGAAATTTAACCAGACTTATTGCTGATTTGGAGAAAGTTTTAGTGACCGGGTGGAAGATCACACCCATCACAACATTCCATAAGCCAAAGCCTCCTCCAGGGCAAGGCTCTAACTCAGGCGTGGCCAACAGTTTTTGCCCCTGGGCCAGATTAGAGAGAAAACTTTTTTCATGGGCCAGAAGAAATATTAAAATTAAAAAATGTTAAATACAAAAACAATTTGTTTAAACAAAATTTTATTATGTAATTTGTTTATGAATAAATGTGAGTGAAAAAAATTTTAATATACAATATTATTTTAATAAAAATATATTTTAATAAAAATATAATTACATACTGTATAGATATCTAAACTGTATCACAATCAATTGAAACAATATTTAATTAATAGAATGAGCTTAAAGGGGTTATATCGCAAATAAAACAATTATTTCGTTTTACAAACAGCCTGGACACGTTTTCAGTTATCCACTGCAGCTATTGTCTATGCTACAGTGCCATTTGATTCAGCACACTTGACCACAAAAATAACAAATTGTTTGACCTTTGATGCGCACTGGCAAACTCCGCCTAAAAGAATGTGGGTTTCACAGCGCTGCTAAACGTCAAACAGTTCATATTGAGTATAGACGAGTACAAAAGTTGTAAATCTTTATAATGGATTTAAAAAAAAAAAAATGAAGTATTGTGAATCCATTCGACCAATTATTGGAAGTTAACCCTAGATTAGTCACACATAGAATTCTTTTCTGCATATCACTATCTTCTTAAATATCTCTATTTCCAATAATCAAAGACGCTTCTGCTTCTGAGTAGCTGAGATTTTAAAGTAGAGGAGAATATTAAAAATTTAATCGCGGGCTGCATAAACTCATTACACGGGCCGCATGCCGTGGGCCTTTTGTTGGCCATGCCTGCCCTAACTCCTCAATTCTGTGAAGGCTGTCAGAAGTGAGGAAGCTGCAGAAGGAAAGTCTTAAGCTGCCTGAGGTTGGTTCATGAGGTTTGAGGAGAGAAGCCATCTCCATAACATCAGAATGCAAAGTGAAGCAGCAAGTGCTAATGCAGAAGCTGCAGCAGGTTATCCAGAAGGTCTAGCTAAGGTGATTCATGAAGGCGGCTACACTGCACAACAGGTTTCAGTGCAGACGAGACAGCCTTGTATTGGAAGAAGATGCCATCCAGGACTTTGCTGTCCAGAGAGGAGAAGTCAGTGCCTGGCTTCAGAGGACAGGCTGACTTTCTTGTTAGGGGTTCATGCAGCTGTGACTTTGGGTTGAAGCTAGTGCTCATATACCAAACTGAAAATTCTAGGACCCTTAAGGATATGCTCAATCTGCCCTGGCTGGATAGCTTGGTTGGTTAGAGCATCGTCCTGAAGCTCAGGGGTTGCCAGTTCGATCCCCGGTCAGGGCACATATTGGAACTGCTTCATGTTCCTGTCTCTCCCTCCCTCCTTCCTTCTCCTACCTCTTCCCCCTTCCTCTCTCACTAATATCAATAAATAAAAATTAAAAAAGAAAAAATATGCTCAATCTACTCTGCCTGTGCTCTATAAGTGAATAACAAAGCCTTGATGACAGCATATCTGTTTACAGCATGGTTTTACTGAGTAGTTTAAGCCTACTCTTGAGATTAACTGCTAAAGGAAAAGAAAGATTCCTTTCAAAATATTACTACTCATTGACAGTGCACCTGTTCACCCAAGAGCTCGGATGGAGATGGACAATGCGATTCATGTTGTTTCATGCCTGCTGACAACATTCATTCTCCGGTCCATAGATCAAGGAGTCATTTAACCCTCAAGTCTCATTGTCTAAGAAATACATTTTGTGAGACTACAGCTGCCATAGATTGTGATTCCTCTGACAGATCTGGGCAAAGTCGATTGAAAACCTTCGGGAAAGGATTCCCTATTCTAGATGCCATTAAGACCATTCATGATTCATGGGAAGAGGTCAAAATGTCAACATTAACAGGAGTTTGAAAGCAGTTGATCCCAATCCTCATGGATGACTTTTTCAGGTTCAAGACTTCAGTGGAGGCAGTAATGGCAGAAGTGGGGGAAACAGTGAGAGAACCAGAATTAGAACTGGAGTTGGAAGTTGTGACTGAATTGCTTTAATACATGGTAATGTGTGTAAGACTTGAATGGATGAGAAGTTGCTTCTGTGGATGAACAGAGAAAGGGGTTTCTAGAGATGGACTCCATTCATGGTGAAGATGCTGTGAAGACTGTTGAAATGACTACGAAGGATTTAGAGTATTACATAAACTTAGTTGATAACGTAGCAGCAGGGTTGGGAGGACTGACGCCAGTTTTCAGAAAAGTTCTACTGTGGGTAAAACGCGATCCAACAGCATCACTTGTTCCAGAGAAAGTGTTGGTGAAAGGAAGTGTCAGTGATGAAGCAGATTCCATTGTCTTTTTTAAAGAAATTGCCACAGTCACTTCAGCCTCCAGCAGCCATGACCCTGATCAGTTAGCATCCATCAATATGAGGTAGGACTGACTCTCCACCAGGGAAAAAGATTGCTTTACTCAAGGCTCAGATGGTTGGCATTTTTTAGGAATAAAGTGTTTTTTTAAGGTAGGTACTTTGCACACTTAATAGAATACAGTATATTGTATAAACATAACTTTTTTTGTGTGTATTTTTTGTATTTTTCTGAAGTGAGAAGCAGGGAGGCAGAGAGACAGGATCCCACATGCACCCAACTGGGATCCTGCCGGAATGCCCACTAGGGGGCGATGCTTTGCCCATCTGGGCCGTTGCTCATATGTGACCAGAGCCATTCTAGTGCCTGAGGTGGAGGCCATGGAGCCATCCTCAGTGCCCAGGCCAACTTTACTCCAGTGGAGCCTTGGCTGCAGGAGGGGAAGAGAGAGACAGAGAGAAAGGAGAGGGGTAAGGGTGGAGAAGCAGATGGGCGCTTCTCCTGTGTGCCCTGGGTAGGAATTGAACCCAGGACTTCCACACGTTGGGCCGATGCTCTGATGCTGAGCCAACTGGCCAGGGCGAAAACATAACTTTTATATGTACTGGGAAACCAAAAAATTTGTGTTACTTGCTTTATTGCAGTGATATGAACCTGAACCCGCAATATCTTTGGGCATGTTGATTTATACATTAGATAAATTTTGTATAATGTCTGATACTTCAGGTGAATTAGTTTTTTGCTATATATTTGCTTAGTATATTGAATATAAAAAGGGGTTGCAGAAAGAGGAATGATCTAGCTTCTGTAGTCTCATTACTTCTAATAACCCATTTTTCAGGAGAGGTATTATTAGTTTTTTAAATAGTTGATTTCAGAACATTTAAGGTTTATGAAGGAAACGCAAGTAACATTAGCACATACTCCCCAGGTATAACTCAGCATCGTTTTAATTTCAGATGGCCATATATGAATATGTATATAGTGAAAAGTCACGCCTGACAAGGTGGTGGTGCAGTGGATAGAGCATTGGACTGGGACGTGGCGGACCCAGGTTTGAAACCCCAAGGTTGCCAGCTTGAGCGCAGGCTCAGCTGTTTGAGCCCAAGGCGGCTGGCTTGAGCAGAGGGTCACTCAGTCTGCTGGAGGGCCCCCCCCATCAAGGCACATGTGAGAAAGCAATCAATGAACAACTAAGGAGCTGCAGCAGAAGAAATGATGCTTCTCATCTCTCTCCCTTCCTGTTTCTCTGTCTCTCTGTTTCTGTCGGTCACACACACACAAAAATAATAATAAAAAAAGTCAGGTTTTGCTATTGAATGTTACGCATTGTTCTTGGACTCATTTCTTTTGAGTTAATCATTTGCGTGTCATTGTTGCGCAGGGGCCATGCTAATCTTCTGTGTAGTTTCAATTTTTAGCATATGTGCTGCCAAAGTGAGCACAGGAGAGATGATATTGTTACTGATTTCCAGGTGAGGAAATGGAGATTCAGGGAGGTCTTACCACTAGTAATACCAGATTAGGGTTTATACTGAGGTCTGGGTAGTTGAAACTTTTTTTATCATGGCCATACATCTTTCTTTAAAATTTTAGGGCGACCTGTCTGAAACTATATATTTTAAAAATTTCATTCAAATAAAATGTTCATTTGTTTTATTTTCCCATTATATATATATAATTAATTATATATTATATAATATATAATTAAGTGAGAGGCAAGGAGGCAGAGAGCCAGACTCCTGTGTGTACCCTGACTGGGATTCACCTGACAAGGCCCTTACAGGGTGATGCTCTGCCCATCTGGAGCTGCTGCTGTTCCATTGCTCTGCAACCGAGCTATTTCAGTGCCTGAGACGAGGCCAAGGAGCCATCCTCAATGCCCTGGGCCAACTTGCTCGAACCATTTGAGCCATGGTTGTGGGAGAGGGGTAGAGAAGGAGGCGTAGGAGTAGGGGTGGAGAGCAGATGATTGTTTCACCTGTGTGCCCTTACAGGGAGTTAAACCCGAGACATCCACACACTGGGCTGATGCTCTACCACTGAGCCAAATGGCCAGGGCCCATATTTTTTTTTAAGAAGTTTTAAAAATTGAACCCAAGATAGGTCCTCTCCTTCCCTCCTCTTTATAATTTCCTTTCACAGTTCCATTATTAAATTTTAATGGTATAAAACATAAGAAAATATTCAGTGACACTTGAAAGTATATATATTTTTTGAGAGGATAAAGATAACATCTGGATTTCTTAGATAAGCCAGTACCTTCCAGAAATTGAAACGCTAATATTACATACTGTATTAAGTAGATTGCAGTGTAAATGTTAACAGATAAAATATTGATAACTTTCTTTCTTGCTTCACTCAGAATTCCATCAGAGGTTGACGTGCTTATTGACTTCACTCAGAATAAGTAGTTCTAATTTTTTACTCTGATGTTATTTTAATATTTAGCAAAAGAGAACATATTTAAGAGAAAAGTCAAATATTGATGTTGTTTAGAGGGAAGAAAGAGGAAAACTTATTTAAAGAATTTTATAAATTGTGTATTATATATTTCAACTAGAACAAGATGTTCTTGAGAAGAACTTCAAGAGAATGGAAAAATTTAGAAAGTCACTAGACGTTTAAAGTGAAAATAATTTAGAAAATTTATATAAGAAGTAGTATGTGAGGCCCTGGCCGGTTGACTCAGTGGTAGAGTGTCGGCCTGGCGTGCAGAAGTCCTGGGTTCGATTCCCGGCCAGGGCACACAGGAGAAGCGCCCATCTGCTTCTCCACCCCTCCCCCTCTCCTTCCTCTCTGTCTCTCTCTTCCCCTCCTGCAGCCGAGGCTCCATTGGAGCAAAGATGGCTCGGGCGCTGGGGATGGCTCCTTGGCCTCTGCCCCAGGCGCTAGAGTGGCTCTGGTTGCGACAGAGCGTTGCCCCGGAGGGGCAGAGCGTCGCCCCCTGGTGGACGTGCCGGGTGGATCCCAGTCGGGCGCATGCAGGAGTCTGTCTGACTGTCTCTCCCCGTTTCTAGCTTCAGAAAAAAAAAAAAAAAAAAAAAAAAAAAAAAAAAAAAAAGAAGTGGTGTGTGAAAATAGTGTGTTACTGTATTTTGAATGATAAGCAGATACTAAGAGCTTTGGTATTATTACAGTTGGTATAAAAACTATATACAAGTTGGATGTTTACTTAAATCATGTTGAAATTATTAACCATGTTTTTAACTGAAAGATTTTTCAGTTAAGCTAAAGTTTGTCTTTGGTTTGAGAGGCATTGTGACATAATGGTTAAGAGCATATACTTGGAAGGTAGATGCCTGTGTTTATTATTATTTATTTTTTAGTGAGAGAGAGAGAGAAAGACAGAAAAGGAGAGAGATAGAAGTATCAACTTAGAGTTGCGGCACCTTAGCTATTTATTGATAGCTTCTCATACATTCCTAGATGGGAGTGGAGGGTTGCCAGCCCTGCCAGTGGCCTGTTCAAACCAGCAACCTCAGGCTTCAAGTTAGAGACCTTTGGGCTCAAGCTAGTGACCATGGGGTCATGTCTATGATCCCTCACTCAAGCTGGTAACCCTGCTTTCAAGCTGGTGAGCCCGTGCTCAGGCTGGTGACCTTTAGGTTTTTAACCTCGGTCTTCAGTGTCCCAGGTCAATGCTCTGTCCACTGCACCATCACCTGGTCAAGGTGAGATGCCTGGGTTTAAGTCTCAGCTCTGGCAACAGTAACTTTATCTTAATGAGGAAATTACATAATATTTCTGGGCCTCAGTTTTCTTATGTATAAAATAGGGATAATAATTGTACTATGTGGTAGGATTGCTGTGAGAATTAGGTGAGTTAATATAAAGCATAAGTGATAAGAGAGTTCGGATATTTTAATGTTTATTGAACACTAACCATGTATATTTGATGTTTGGTGCTGGAATATACAGGTGATATGGGAGAGGCCTGACCTGTGGTGGCACAGTGGATAAAGCGTTGACCTGAAATGCTGAGGTTGCCAGTTCGAAACCCTGGGCTTGCCTGGTCAAGGCACATATGACAAGCAGTTAGTGAACAATTAAAGTGAAGCAACTGTGAGTTGATACTTCTCACTCTCCCTTCCTCTCTCTGTAAAATCAATAGATAAAATCTTTTTAAAAACTGAGAGGAGAGATGAATATTATGAGAGGAGGTATGAGGATTAGATAGCAAGTTCACATGGAAATCAGCTCTTTCAGAATAATGAAATTATTTTGAGGAAAATTAGGAGATGGAAAATTAACCATTGAAAAGTTAAAGTGCATGCCAGTAGTACTTGAGCAACTCTGATTATCTTCTTGAGCAGATGAGGTATAGCATGATTCTTCTCTATATAATAGAATAATAATTCTGGTTTGATTCTTTTAAGTTGTTGAAGTACTCTAAGTTGGGCGTGATTTTTCTTCTAATTAAAAAAAATTTAAAAAAATTTATTCATTTTTAAAGAGAGTAGTGAGAGAGAGAGAGAAAGAGAATGAGAAAGAGCAGGAAGCATCAACTCCCATATGTATCCCAACCAGGCAAACCCAGGATTTTGAACCAGCGACCTCAGCATTTGAGGTTGACACTTTATCCATTGCGCCACCACAGGCCAGACAGTTTGGGTGTGGTTTTTAAGGAGTTTAACCAAAATGAAGGATGTCAGTGAGTTTAAGATTAAGTAGAATTGAAATCTGAATAGTGCTGACAGAAAGAAACATGATCACAGGACGAAAGGTTCTGTTGAGTCTGGAGGACAAGCGTATTGGAATACTCAGGACTGAGGCCCGTGGTAAGAGAACAGAACACCCTGAACCAGTGGCTTCAGATAGGGAGCATGTTGTGGTTGTGTTGGCTTCACGGAGTGAGTTGGAGTCATGGGTGATGAGGATACATGGGAACCGGCTGTCTGGCTGTCAGAGGGGTGTGTCCTCTTGTCCTCACCTTGACTGTGGTTGGACCCAGGTGAGAAGGAAGATGGTGCATGAATGTTAAAGGCTTCTAGAAATGGGGGGAGGGGAGGACTATCTATAGATTGTTGTACTAACTCTGTGGTATTTATTTTGTGTAACTACCTTTTCTTTTTATCTCATTAACTTTAAATATCATTGCTATCATATATATATATATATAATGTTTTGTAACTAGCTTTAAACAACTTTCGTGTTTTTCTCACTATATGAAATGGTAGTAAGTGTTCATTGCACAAAAATCAGAAAACAGGGTTAAAAAATAGAAAGTAGGCCCTGGCCAGGCCATCAAGTGTTGTTCTGGCACCCGGAGGTTGCAGGGTTCCCCCGTCTGGGCACGAATGAGCAGTGATCAGTCATTGCACAACTAAATGGAACAACTAAGTGGAACATCGAGTTGTTGCTTCTCTCTCTTTCTGTCTGTCCCTTCCCCCAACCTGCTTACCCTTTCTCTCCCTCTCTTTTTCCCTCCCTCTCTCTCTCTCTAATCAGTGGAAAAATTAAAAAAACATACTAATAAACATCCATAGAGCCTGACCTGTGGTGGCGCAGTGGGTAAAGCATCAACCTGGAAATGCTGAGGTCGCCGGTTTGAAGCCCTGGGCTTGCCTGGTCAAGGCATGTATGGGAGTTGATGCTTCCAGCTTCTCTCCTCTCTCTCCCTCTCTCTCCCTCTCTCTCCCTCTCTCTCTCTCTCTGTCTCTCCCTCTCCTCTCTAAAATGAATAAAAAAAAAAATCCATAGATAGTTAATGTTAGGTATTTGTGATATATTCTTCCAGACTTTATTCCTACAGATACTATATAAATACATTTGAAAAATGGTTTATATTAGATATATTATTTAAATTACTGCATATTCAGCCCTGGCTGGATAGCTCAGTTGGTTAGAGCATTGTCCTAAAGTGCAGAGGTTGCCAGTTCAATCCCTGGTCAGGGCACATACAGGAACAGATTGATGTTTCTGTCTGTCTGTCTCTATCTCTCTGTCTCCCCCTCTCCTCTCTCCTCTTCTTTTCTCCTCCTCTCCCTTCCTCTTTTGCTAAAATCAACAAATAAAAAATAAAATAAAATGACTGCATATTTAGTAAAACCAGTATTTTTATATGATTAAATGCCAATAAATAAACTTTCAGAATTATTTTTAGTAACTGTGGAGTGTTCTGTTATATGAGTTTGCTATAATTTACTGATTGAATCTAATTATTATTTTTTGATTGAATCTTATTATCAAGCATTTCTAACGTCTACTATTTTTCTCATCCAATTGTGTATCGTGTATTTAAATTAGTGTGGTTCATAATGGTTCAGCAGTATTTTGGTGGATGGATGCATGTGAGTAGACAGTACTGGGTGATTGTTTTTAAACCCAGACCTGATTGGCACCTAATTTATGGAGGCCAATTCAGCTGTGTATCTATGGCCACACACATGTACATTTTATCTGTACCATGAACTTTCAGGGTTCTTGGAGTTGATTATTTTTTCAGAGAGAGAGTTGACCATGTCAGTCTGGGTCTTTGTCATTTCCTGAACCAGAAAATTTATATTAAAAATGCTGGATGCTTGACAATTTGGAACTTATTTTGTCATGTTTATAGAGATATTCTTATTTGCCTTTCTTCAAGGAAAGAGGGCATTCACTTTTTATTTTCTTAATTAAGCATTAAAAGCCAAATTGGGCACATAGTTTTATGAGAGTCATGGCAGTGACATAAATTGCCTTGCATTTTCTGTGTGATGTCCTCGGGAACAGTACATGTGTTTTTCAGAATGCTGTGATTGAAAATATTTACACAGAAAATGAACACATTGAAATAACTAATTTATCACTCCTAAAATAAATCTCAGAGTCTGCAGCATTTAAAGTCTTCTAAAAGCTGATTCTAAAGATAGAATTGGACTGGAAAGACTGACTATGGACTTCTTTCACATGACTTTTTCAAAGCACTATTCTGAAATGAGTTTTTAAATTTTTTATTAAAATATTTTTTTCCATTGATTTGAGAGAGATGAAGGGGAAGAGAGGGAGAGGGAGAGCACACATCAACTTGTTGTTCCATTTAGTTGTGCACTCATTGATTGTTTCTCTTAACGTGTCTTGACTGGGGATGGAACCTGCAACCTCAGCACGCCAAAATGATGCTTTAGTTACTGAGCCATCCGGCCAGGGCCTGAAATGAGTTTTTTACTTAACTTGTTAACTATTTTATTGTTTGACTTTCCCATATACACCAGAATGCCAGCCACAGTAGTATTTACCACTGTGTCTCTAGTTCCAGTTAACAGAAATATTAAATGAGTGATCAGTTGTATTAGATCTGTTTTCAGTCTGTTTAAGTTACTGTATAAATAAATAACTTCTTTAGGAGAGGAATTTTCCAGATGCATGTGAGTAAAATGAAGTGGAGCAAAGAAAGTTTATCTGGGGTATTCTGGTGATGTAGAAGGATAATCCGGGAGTCCTGCTTTTCCCTAAATAGTATTCTTCTGCCTCAGTCACCTAGGTAACGACTGAGGTAACAACCACAACTCGACCATTTTGACCATTTCAGCCATTGCATGTTTCTCGAAGTCTTGATTCTGAAATAGTAGTTCTTATTCTGGTGCTACTTTGATTTATCTGGGACAGCCTTTTGCAATAGAAATTATAATGTGAGCTTTACTACAAGCCACATATGTAATTTAAATTTTATGGTAGCGACATTTAAGAAATGACAGTGAAATTAATTTTAACAAGATATTTTATTTAACCCAATATGTCCAAAACATATTTAAACATGTGAATAATATAAAAATGAATTAAAATTTTTTTTCATACTAACCATTTGAAATCCTGTATGCATTTTGTACTCATGTGTCAGTTTGGATTAGCACATCATAAGCGCTCAATAAGCCACATGTAGCTAGTGTTTTCCTTTATCGGACAGTGAAAATCTAAGGAATCATTTAAACAAAAGTGTCAACCAAAATGCTAGTAATATAGGTTGATGATAAAGGTACCCATTTAGATAGTCTTTCTGAAGATATCTTTAATATATATATATATTTTAAAGGTTATTTATTATAGTTAAGTTCATATAACAATAGTAAGCTTTTGCTGCAGGCTGGAATTTATACAATGAATTGGTGAAGAGTTTAATCAGCATAATAAAAATGTGTTACAGAGTTTTAAAAAATTTAGGAACCCAGAAGCCTGGTTACTTCTAGTTCATCCTTTCTAAATATTTTTAAAAAGTGAATGGAGAGGATCTAACTGTATTTGTAATGTTTTATTAATTGCTATAGGGGAAAAATAGATTTGAAGTACTATATATATGACAAGATGTCAACATTCGTTACTCTGGGTAGTGAGTACCTGGTGTACCCTATCTTCTCTAATACTTGACTGCATATTATAAATATTTCATGAACAAATTTAAAGATATAAAATACTGAATTTCTGAAAGTTAAATGTGAATGAGAACATTATTTGATGTGTTATATATATATTCTGGAAATGAGGCTGTGCTTGTTCTTTTACAGTGATCATATATATATATATATATATTTTTTTTGCTGCTAATTAATAGTGAGAATGGTAACTTATTTTCAGCAGCTGCTTTCTTTGGGTGAGATTTGTTATGAAAGACATACCATCTAGATATGATTTAATGTAATTTCATGTTATAGCTGTAACTTCAAAGAATGTAGTATTTTTTTTTAAAGATTTTATTTTTATTGTTTTTTAGAGAGAGGAGCAAGAGAGTTGGGGGAAGAGCAGGAAGTATCAACTCTTAAGAAGTTGCTTCTTGTATGTGCCTTAACCAGGCAAGCCTGGGGTTTTGAAACGGTGACGTCAGCATTCCAGGTCAATGTTTTACCCACTGGGCCACAACAGGCCAGCCATCAGAGAACGGCATCTCTATTTAGACAGATGTTTAATGTGTAGATCTTTACACTGAGATGTTAAGTAGTAGTGATATTTTGGAGTTTAAAATATTTAAAAACTTAAAAAGATCATTTAGTCAACAATCTTTTTTGTTTATTTAATATTGTATTAAAGATGCTGACCAGATGTTTACTTAGTCAGTGGAAGTAGGCCTGGATATGTATGGAATCTCAAGTGTACTTTGTAAAATTTTATTTATTACAATATTTTGAAAAGGATAAGGTAAACAAGAGTATCATATATTAAGAACAAAATATTTGAAGTATTACTAAGTTTCAGGTCAGTGTAGAAATAGGTTATACTGGGGATATAATTAGGAATTCTATATATTTAGGATGTACAGTTTGATGATTTGATATGCATTGTAAAATAATCACCACATTGAAGCTAATGAACATACCACCTCAGAGAGTTAACATTTTTCTGTGTGTGTGTGTGTGGTGAGAACACTTAGGATATAATCCTCTTAGCAAATTTCAAATATATAATAAAGTATTGTTAACTGTAGTTACATTGTTATATATTTCTATAAATAGTTTTTTATTACTTGTTATTGAGTATATATTTCAGTATAAAACAATAGAAACCGCTATGTTCATGAAATTTATAGAGATTACCGCTATTGGCTTTTTGGTGTCTTTTCTTCTTTTGATATCTTTTTTTTTTATTATAAGTATTAGAAAATTGTGCTAAATTGTTTATTGTATCATTTCCTAAAACAGTATTTGCAACATGAACAGTTCTCACAATATTAAAGTCTTGTAGACATCTTTTTTTTGTGTGTGTGGGAAAGATAGAGACAGTGGGACAGGGAGGGACAGACAGACAGGAAGGTAGAGATGAGAAGCATCAGCTTGTTGCGGCTTTTTAGTTGTTGATTTTTTCTCATAACGGACCTTGATTGGGGGGCTTCAATTGAGCCAGTGACTCCTTGCTCAACCCAGTGACTCTTGCTCAAGCTGGTGATCATGGGGTCATGTCTATGATCACATACTTAAGCTGGCGACCCCTTGTTCAAGCTGGTGAACCTGCACTCAAGCCAGATGAGCCCGTACTCAAGCCTGCAACCCCGGGTTTTCAAACCTGGGGTCCTCTGCACCCCAGGCTGATGCCCTATTCACTGCACCACCACCGGTCAGACAAGGGTTCAGAATTCTTGCATCATGAGAATTGAACCTGACTGTTCAGGGGCAATATTCATTGAAGAATGGCTGAGTGAGTTTACATATTTGTTTTCTCTTTTGTGTTATATTAATGTAGGATTGTTGGGCCTATAAATTTCTTCATTTTCTTTAATAAAAAAGTCTGTTGCACTTTCCTATATGGTAGCCACTGGCCTCATATGGCTACTTAAATTAAATGAAAAAATTAAGATCTTCATTCACACTAGCTCAGTAGCTGCTGTTGGACAGTATAGATACAGAATATTACCATTATTGCTGAAGGTTCTATTGGATGACACTAGTCTGGAATCCTGACTTAGGGGTTAGACAGGATAAAAGACCTGGAAATGATATTAAAGTATAATGAGTAAATACTGCTTTTATTATCTTCTGCAATAGAATTGTATTTTACACTTTTTTTTTTTACTAGAGATGATTTTTTGCTGTGGTCAGGATTAGAATGCAGAAGTACTCTTCTTTAAATATATTATGTAAATGGTTTTCCTTTCAGTTATTTCTATCTTTAAATTATGGCTAAAATCAAATTCTAGAAACATGTTCTGTTACTACCTCAGAGTAACCAATTCCACATAACATTATTTGGAAGCAAGTTATGCTAAGTAATTGTAAAGAAAAAGGTATCATTTAGCTGGTGCATATTTCTGTGAAGTCATGGTTTCTGCACTCCAAAGTAGGCCTGTGTAGGCCTGTGACAGAGTTGGCTGGTCCTTCTGTATTCCCTCCTTCCCCACCCTTTCCCATTACAGGTGTCCCTCGCCATATTGCGGTTCACTTTTTGCTGTCTCACTGTATTGCGGATTTTTAAATTGTATATACCTAATTTTGTATCGTGGATTTTTTGCTATATCACGTGATTTTGCGGTGTATGGGTATTTTTTATATATTAATTATTTTTGTGGTAAAACAAGCAAAATATGTGTGGGAAAGGTTTATAAGAGTGTGGGGAGGGTTTATAAAGCCTTAAAATATATATAAAAAATAAAAAAAATATAAGGCTGCTTGCTACTTTGCGGATTTTTGCCTATCACAGGGGTTTCTGGAATCTAACCCTCACGATAGGTGAGGGACTGCACTGTACTTTTATTTCAGCTATTCATTAGATGCAGGATTCCTGTTCCCCTTTCTGTCACCACCCATCTCTCCTACCTCTTTTGTTTTTAATCTAAGTTCTTTTTTTTCTTTTTTTTAAAGCAACAGACAGAGAGAGGGACAGACAGGCAGGAAGGGAGAGAGATGAGAAGCATTCGTTCTTTATTGTGGCTCCTTAGTTTATTGATTGCTTTCTCATATGTGCCTTGACCAGGGGACTTCACAGAGTGAATGACCCTTGCTCTAGCCAGAGACCTTGGGCTCAAGCCGGTGAGCCCGTGCTCAGGTTGGATGAGTCCATGCTTAAGCCAGCAACCCTGGGGTTTTGAACCTGGGTCCTCTGTGTCCCAGTCCGACGCTCTATCCACTGTGCCACTGCCTAGTCAGGTTGTCCATTTTACCTTTTGAACAGATGACTTTACTTCCTATTTCACAGAGAAAAACTAGAAGCCATCAAATTGGAACTGCTGATTTCTAGTGACTAATACTACATGTCAGTGATACCCAACTACTTAGTTATTGGTGTTCAAAATTAATAGTCAATTTATTAATAAGATCAGAAAATATAATACCAAGTTTTCCTTAAGTCCTAAATTTAATTTATAAATCTTACTAGTCTATTCGTGTATTCAATACATTTTATATAAAAGTATAAGACAAATATATAGCTTTTGATGTTAGTTAATTCAAATTGAACACTTAATTCTCTTTAAACATCCAGTTTCTTTTGTAAACATAACATGAAATTGTATTTAAAAATTAAACAAATGACCGACTGCAAAAAGCTTACAGCCGCTTTTAACAAAATCTTCTCTGAGTACTTATATAACTTTTTTTTTTTTTTTTTTTTTTGTATTTTTCTGAAGCTGGAAATGGGGAGAGACAGTCAGACAGACTCCCGCATGCGCCCAACCGGGATCCACCTGGCATGCCCACCAGGGGCGACACTCTACCCACCAGGGGGCGATGCTCTGCCCCTCTGAGGTGTTGCTCTATTGCTACCAGAGCCACTCTAGCGCCTGGGGCAGAGGCCAAGGAGCCATCCCCAGCGCCCGGGCCATCTTTGCTCCAATGGAGCCTTGGCTGCGGGAGGGGAAGAGAGAGACAGAGAGGAAGGCGCGGCGGAGGGGTGGAGAAGCAAATGGGCGCTTCTCCTGTGTGCCCTGGCCGGGAATCGAACCTGGGACTCCTGCACACCAGGCCGACACTCTACCACTGAGCCAACCAGCCAGGGCCAATCAGACAGTAGCTGCTCAACTGTCTAAGCCAGAAACCCTGCATAGTGTGGACTCCCCTTTCTCTTCACTATCTAACCAAGTATTGTTTCTTTTCCCTCTCTCTCTTCCTAGTCCCATTACCCTAGTTCAGGCCACGGTCTCTCCTGAGTTACTTTACAGCTTCTAAGCCAGCTAGCTGCCAGTTCATATCCTGTGGCCTTCCAAAATTTCTTCACCACTGTAGCTCTTGATCTTTTGTTTTATAACTGCCTTATTGAGATGTATTTTGTATACCATACCATTTACCCACTTGAAGTATACAATTTGGTTATTTTTAGTATGTTTGCACAGTTGTGCAGCCATCACTACAATCAATTTTAGAACATTTAATCACTTCCAGAAGAATCTCTGTACTCATTAGCAGTCACTCCCATTCCCTAGCTATAAGCAACCACTTATCTACTGTTTGTCTCTGTAGATTTGTCTGTTCTGGACATTTCACAGAAATGGAATCATACAGTCTTTGGTGACTTGCTGCTTTGACTTAGCATAATATTTTCAAGGTTTGTCCTTGCTGTAGTATATACCTCTGTACTGCATTCCTTTTGATTGCTAAGTAATTGTCCATTATGTGGCTATACCACATTTTATTTATCCATTTGTTTATATATGGACATTTGATTAGTGTCAGTTTTAGTTATAAAAAATGCTGCTCTGAACATTCATGTACACATTTTTGTGTGGAAATATTACTAGGAGTGAATTTGTTGGGTCGTATAGTCCCTCTGTGTTTTAACATTTTGAGGAATTGCCAGTTTTCCAAAATGTCTATGCCATGTTACAGTCCCACCAGCAGTGTTTGAAGGTTCCGATTTCTCCACATCCCTGATAACAACACTGTTATCTGTGTTTCTGTTATAGCCATTCTGGAGGGTGTGAAGTGATTTTTTACTGCAGTTCCCTAATGACTAATGATGTCAAGCATCTTTTCTTGCTATCTCTTTGGAGCCTTTGATCTTTTAAAAGTACAAATCTGAGTGTGTTACTTACTTAGGCAAAGCCCTCTAGTCGTTGCCCTTGACTGCCCCTCCCCCCTTATTTTTGCCAGCTCAACTCTTACTATTTTGGGCTTTAGTTTAGACATAATTTTCTTCAGGAATTTTCTGACCCCAGTGTTATGATTTCCGACCAGATAGTTTGTTTAGTCAGCACATGGCCCGTGGTTGGCCATGGACTGAATATATGGGTGAGTGTAGTATATATATATATATATTTTTAATACAGCTTAAATAAAAATCTGTCTTGGAATTTTAGTTGGATCCAAGGTAGTATTCTATTTTTATTGCATGCCTTGTTTCCCTTCATTTTTCTTACAGATGACACAGGGAGAATCAGATATAGAGAGAGTGCAGGGCTGTTGATCTGACAGAGGCTAGGTGAACCCTGCACAGTCTGCTTCTCAGGGGCCCCTCCTGTCTGCCCTGGGGATGCTCTTTGACTTGGAGGAGGCAGAGATAAGGGGAAGGAAATGGGAGGATGGAAAACAGAGGGTTGATTAAAAGTCTGGGGCTTTGAATGACAGCCTACTAGGACTGGTGCTTTGCAGCAGAGGACAGAGGTCCAACCTTGAGTTCATTTTTTGCATGGGAATAAATATATTCAGTCAACTGGTTCCCTACTTCTGCCTTTATTTCTTGATTATAGGATTGATGGTCATTTTAAATACTGCATAGAAATCTTGATCATGGGGATAGGTTTTTTTCCTTTTAGTTTTAAGAAGGACCTCTTCTTTTTTTGTGTGTGAAAGAGAGAGAGGGACAGATCGGGACAGACAGACAGGAATGGAGAGAAATGAGAAGCATCAGTTCTTTGTTGTGGCTCCATAGTTGTTCATTGATTGCTTTCTCATATGTGCCTTGACCTGGGGTGGGGGCTCCAAAAGAGCAAGTGATCCCTTGCTCAAGCCAGTGACCCTGTGCTTAAGCTGGTGAGCCTGTGCTCAAGCCAGATGAGCCCATGCACAAGCTGGTGACCTTGGAGTTTCGAACCTGGGTCCTTTGTGCCCCAGTTCAATGCTCTATCCACTGCACTACTGCCTGGTCAGGCTTCTTTTTATTTTCTTCTTTTTTTTTTTAAAAGGATTTTTAATTTCTGAACTGAAAAAGTAGATTTACATCCTATCCTTTTACAAAATTGTACAAAACAGTCTAGATTTGTTTCTGTGATTGTGACTTTACTGATGTAAATATATATTATTCATTCTCCATCAGAATATCTGGAAATAGTCTTCCATTTTCATTTTTGTACTCAAACTGCTATAGTTTGCAGATAAGAAATGTCATAGAATTGCCTGACCTGTGGTGGCGCAGTGTATGAAGCGTCGACCTGGAAATGCTGAGGTTGCCGGTTCGAAGCCCTGGGCTTGCCTGGTCAAGGCACATATGAGGGCTGATGCTTCCAGCTCCTCCCCCCTGTCTCTCTCTCCTCTCTCTGTCTCTCTCTCTCTCTCTCCCTCTCTCTTTCCTCTCTAAAATGAATAAATAAAATAAAATAAAAAAATAAAATAAAAGTTAAAAAAAAAAAAAAAAAAAAAAGAAATGTCATAGAATTTATGTTTTTTTCCTCAGTTTACAAAGTCCTAACTTCCCTGGCTCTGACATGCCTAGATTTTTGCTGAATGTAGTACCATTATGTTTCAAATTTTCTTCCTTGCCCAAGGGTGTAACTTTGCTATGGAAGGAGTATATTGATGGTATGTGCAGGCTTTTTAAACTCCTAGTCTTTGTTTGTGTGGCTTAGTTTCTCCATAAGCCTTACCACTAGGGCCTTACCATACAGGGAGAAAAAAGAGGAGCTGATCTTTAGAAACATCTGAACGTGTGGAAGAGAAATTTCGGAGAAATTAGGAGGGTGTTTTAAACAGAGGAGTCATCTCTAAATAGTTAGTGCAGTCAGAAGAAGACTCTGTTGAGACTTCATCCAGGAACATGAAAGCTGAGGCCTCATGAAGTGATGGCTCCTGGCTCAGTGAGTGAATAGTAGGGTTAGAAGTTGCTTGACCTAGCCGACACATGCTTTTTTCTGTCTTCATATAAAATAAGCACTCTTCCTTGACTATTCTAGGGACCAAATAAAACTTTATAAAGGGCTGGTTTGATGGAAATTATGATTATTATTATTATTTTTTGTATTGTTCTGAAGCTGGAAATGGGGAGGCAGGCAGACAGACTCGCGCATGCGCCTGACCGGGATCCACCCGGCACGCCCACCAGGGGGCGATGCTCTGCCCCTCCGGGGTGTTGCTCTGTCACGACCAGAGCTACTCCAGCGCCTGGGGCAGAGGCCAAGGAGCCATCCCCAGCGCCCGGGCCATCTTTTGCTCCAATGGAGCCTCGGCTGCAGGAGGGGAAGAAAGAGACAGAGAGGAAGGAGAGGGGGAGGGGTGGAGAAGCAGATGGGTGCCCCTCCTGTGTGCCCTGGCCGGGAATCGAACCCGGGACTTCTGCACGCCAGGCCGACGCTCTACCACTGAGCCAACCAGCCAGGGCCATTATGATTATTTTTCACAGGTTTGTTTGTATGCTTTTTAAATCAGGTAAACAGACACAAGATTTTTGCTCATTTTGACTCTTTCAGTTATAAAATATTGAGTATTTACCAGGTACACTGCATTTTCACCAGACTCTGGAAGACTCACAGATGAATCAGGTATTGATTGACCTTGCTACTATGAAGCTTAGTCGGGAGATGACACATGTATGTAATATAAATACAGGTACTTGTGATATGAGGTCAAGTGCTATAAAGTTGAGCAGAGGAAGCAGTGACCTCTCTCAAGGGGAAAGGAATTAGAGTTGCATGGAGAAGAGGGCATTTTATCTGAATATTGAAATAAAATTGGTTGGTGGGAAATAAGCTTTTTTTAAATTTTTTAAATTTTATTTTAGAAATGAGTTTTTTTGGAAGGTTTTCTAGCCTGAGAGTGACATAAGTAGTGTTGCAGTAATATAAGGTTATAGTAATTAAATATATAGAAATATAGGAAAATATGAAAGATATATAAAAATAATTAAGATATATAATATTAAAAGCTAAGGCCCCCCCACCCCTACTGCAGTAGTCGCCCAGATTCTAACATTGAATGTGGACTGTCTCCATGCTGCTCTGACCAAAGACAGCCAAGAGGAGCATGCTGACGGGGCCCCCTTAAGCTGTACCCAGGCACGCCAAAAGAATCTTTATTATATGCGGCTTAAGTGTCTGTTTGTCGTTGATAGCTTATTGGTTGCTTGCGTAACTGTACTAGCCAATGGGGTGAAGTTGCCACGGCTGAACGCAAATTGAGCGGTTCAGGGGGAAGGTGAACATTTGTTGGCATTGGCAGTCATCTGTTTTACATAAAAACTACGTCTTAACGTAATTTCTTTTAAGAATGTCTCCTAGAAAATACAGCACTGAAGAGGAGAGAAAAGGAGCTAAAACTGCACAGAAACAGCTTTCTCGACAAAAAGAAACCACTGAGCAGAGAAAGACAAGGCTTGCTTCAGTCCCAGAGCAAATGCGTCTTTCTCGGCAAAATGAGACTGATGAGCATAGAGACACAAGGCTTGCCTCAGATGCAAGACAAAAAAGCCTGTCTCGACAAAATGAGTCCCTTGAACAAAGGCAGGAGAGAAATGCAAAAAAACGACAGAGTAATGCTGACCAAAACGCAAAAAGGATTAAAACAGTTTCAAATGGAGAAACTTTAATTTTTGAGCATTCCTCTGGTAACATGAATATTAAATGTGAACGGATGTAAAATTAAAAATAATTGATGGTCCTCTGCAAGGCGAGCTTAAAAATGATGGAATGATCTACACAAGAAATGTTGTGTACAAAGAGATCTTTGACATGTGAATTAACATTTTATTATTTAAATTACCTTTATTTATTGAGCTAGCGTGGCTCGCCAGTGGTTTCCTTCATTGCACTCTAAGCAATTAAGCAAGTAGAAGGGGGAAACCCCGTGGGGCACTAAGCAAAGGGGCGTCCTCACCGCCTGCCCTGGGTAATTCAGTTTGAATTAGCAGACACCTTTGCACAAATCATTTTAATTACAATTTATAATATCTAGAACAGCGGTCATTTCGTATGACCGCTGGGCTTTCTAGTTTGTAATAAATGGCCTGTGTGATTCTTGCAACTAACTTGTTTGTCGGTCGTGTCTTTCTTCCGGTGGCAGCTGATCTCAGCATTAATAAGTAGAATCCTCATAGCCACCTCAAGAGTAGTCTCGAAGAGGCTGCCAGCCCTGCTGATAAGGGAAGAATATTCCCCCCATTGTGCAGGGAAGTTGAATCAGGGATGCCTGATCAACATAGAGCTCGGGCTTTACTGGGACATGGAGAGTTGTGCTTTCGGAAAGCTATTTCTTTTTTTTTTCAAGTGAGAGGAGGGGAGATAGTGTGACAGACTCCTGCGGGTGCCTGTCAAGGATTTACCTGGTATCTCCTGCCTGGGGCTGATGCTCAAATCAGCTGAGCTATTCTCAGTGCCCAGGGCTGTCCTCAGCACCTGGGACCGACATTTGACATTCGGATCAACCAAGCTGTCCATAGTGCCTGCTTAAACCAACTGAGCCACTGGCTGTTAAGAGGGGGACAGAGGAGAAGCAGGAGAGGGAGAAGAGTTGCTTTTCATGTGTGCCCTGACAGGATTGAACCTAGGATGTCTGTGTGCTGGGCTGACATTTTATCCGTTGAACCAGCCAGTCAGGGCCGGGAAAGCTATTTCTAGGAAATATGATGTGACCCTGACCTTCCAAATGGTAGTGAAAATGAAGAGGTGAGATTGGTGTGAGAGATGTCGAGGTAGAATCAAGTTCATTTGGCAGTTGTTGGACCAAGGTGTGGTGTTAAATGAAGTTTTTTAAGCATAGTCAATGAAAAATATGACAATGCCACTCATTTTGGGAACAAAGGAGGAGAAACTGATTTGAGAGGGAAGAGAATAATTTAACTTCATTGAGAAATATGGGTACTTTTGATTATTAGGCATATGGAAATATTTAGATTGACCTGGGAAAAAGTCGAGGTTGAAGATAGAGATACAGAGAATGGGAATAATTGAAGCCTTGAGGTAGAATGAAATTGCCAAAGGATTATTATCAAATTTGTCTGTATCAAGAATGTCACACTGTAAAGCCTGAAAATCCTCCAGTTTTGGGACAGCAGGGCTCTAGAAGAGAGTGTTGTTTAAAAACTTGGACTCTTCCTTTGAGTTTTATTGGGGTTCTTTCATTTTGATTCTCATTTGGGGGAGATAGTGGGCATAATGATTTTGAGCATGAGAGCATAAAGACTGAGTTTAGATTCTTGCTCTACCATCATGTTATAGTTATGTGACTTCCTTGTGTTTCAGTTTCCTTATATATAAGATAGAGATGATAATTTCTACCTTGTAGAGTTGTTCAATAATTAATTTAGCATGGTGCCTAGACCCCTGGTCGGCAAACTGTGACTCACGAGCCACATGCGGCTCTTTGGCCCCTTGAGTGTAGCTCTTCCACAAAATACCACGTGTGGGCGCTACTTTGATAAGGAATGTACCTACCTATATAGTTTGTTTTTTGTATTTTTCCGAAGCTGGAAACGGGGAGGCAGTCAGACAGACTCCCTCATGCGCCCGACCAGGATCCATCTGGCATGCCCACCAGGGGGTGATGCTCTGCCCATCTGGGGCGTTGCTCTGTTGCAACCAGAGCCATTCTAGCGCCTGAGGCAGAGGCCACAGAGCCATCCTCAGCGCCCGGGCCAACTTTGCTCCAGTGGAGCCTTGGCTGTGGGAGGGGAAGAGAGAGACAGAGAGGAAGGAGAGGGGGAGGGGTGGAGAAGCAGATGGACGCTTCTCCTGTGTGCCCTGGCCGGGAATCGAACCCAGGACTCCTGCATGCCAGGCTGACGCTCCACCACTGAGCCAACCGGCCAGGGCCCCTACCTATATAGTTTATGTTTAAAAAATTTGGCTCTCAAAAGAAATTTCAATCGTTGTATTGTTGATATTTGGCTCTGTTGACTGAGTTTGCTGATCACTGGACCCTAGACCAGTGGTCCCCAACCTTTTTTGGGCCACAGACTGGTTTAATGTCAGAAAATATTTCCACAGACCGGCCTTTTAGGGTGGGATGGATAAATGTATCACGTGACTGAGACAAGCGTCAAGAGTGAGTCTTAGACGGATGTAACAGACGGAATCTGGTCATTTTTAAAAAATAAAAGATCGTCCAGACTTTACTATAAATAAAATGGAAATAATGTAAGTTATTTATTCTTTCTTTGCGGACTGGTACCAAATGGCCCATGGACCGGTACCAGTCCGCAGCCCGGGGGTTGAGGACCACTGCCCTAAGACCATAGTAAGTGCTCATAAATGTAGCTAGCTAATGTTAACACTTGATTTTTGCTGGCTCCACTGCTTCTAATCTTAAAGGGTGAATTGCTTCTCTTTATAAATCTGTTTGTACAAAATCCTTTTTTTTTTTAACTTGGCATAACTGACACCACCTGGATTTTCACAAAGAATTTAATTTAGCATTAATAGAGAATAATTACTGTAAATACAAAAAACATAAAAACAGGTAGCATCAAAGACCTGTATAGCTTGTTACCTGTTCCTGAGTTTTTTGCTACCCTCCCCCATGACCTCCAGTGCTCCACTTGGGGGTTTCTATTTCCCACCCCAGGGAGTTGTCTGTCCCACACTTCTACTAAGTACTCTTCAGACTCATGCTGACAAAGATGTTCTATTGCTCTAGGACCTTTTCTTTCCAGTCAGCTCAGATTAGTTTGGCGTCTTAATCCAAGGCTGACTTTTTTGGACTGTGGTGATTGACATAAATTATTGTAAATGACACATAAATGTTTGTTCTATGAAATATGAATGATAAGCCCAAGACTATTTACTTGTGGGGAAATTATTTGGAAATAACTCTCAGATAAATTTTCCTTTTCCCATATGGCAAATTGGCCTTGATCAGTTACAGTTACACAATGTAACAGTGTGTCGATCGATCATCAATAAATATCTTAGATATGTAATGAGAATTACGAATTACCATCCAGGTGTTAGTAGAAAGCTCTCTCACATTTGAATTTTGTAGTTAAAAGTTTTTTTTCTGTCATATATTGAATTTGCTAATGTTCTAAGTTCTTGTGGATTTTTTGCTGTTGAGCCTGATGGTTGTATAATGTGTGCTAACTGCAATCAAAATAGCAGAGTAACTTAGTTATTGGGATCAAATTGGAACCCACATCTTTTGATTTTGATTATAAAAAACCACTAACCTGTATTCTCTGAAGAAAAAGATAATTTTGTAGTCTCTATCGGTTATTTGCTGATTTGAAAAATTTTAACTTTTATAATGTAACTGCTGAAGTCTTTTTGTTGTTGACAGAGATACAGAGAGGGATGGACAGGAAGGGAGAGAGATGAGAAGCATCAGTTCTTCATTGTGGCTCCTTAGTTCATTGATTGCTTGACTGGAGGTGGGCGGGGGGCTCCAGCAGAGTGAGTGACCCCTTACTCAAATCAGCCACCTTTTGGACTCAAGTTAGCCACAATGGGTCATGTCTACGATCCCATTCTCAAGCCAGTGACCCCATGCTCAAACCACATGAGCCCACGCTCACGCCTGTGACCTCGGGGTTTCAAACCTGGGTCCTCTGTCTCCCAGGCAAGCGCTCTGTCCACAGCACCACCATCTGGTCAAGCTGCAGAAGTCTTTTATTCCTTTCTTTTCTACAGTTTGATCCTGTATAACAAAAAAAGGTCTAAGGTGCCCTGGTTTGTTTCAGTTATGCCTTTTCCCCCCCCAGTTGTTAAGGTTCTTCAACTTTGCCTTCTGGAAGGATGATGACCCTGTTCGTGTTACATGTAGTAAATTCTAAGGTGTGGAGCCTGTTCTGATAATTTCCTCACATGGAAGTATTCTTTTTTTTTTTTTTACTCCAAGTACCTTGTTTTTTATTTAGTGGCAGGTGGTTTGGGGTTCATAGACCAGTAATTCTTTCTAATGTTATAATCCCATAGAGACATGCCAAGTTTTTTTTTCTTTTGCCAAATAAGCTCCTTTGAAAAAATTCTATATGATCACCCTTCTCTCTTTTTTTTTAAATAAATTTTTATTTTAATGGGGTGACATCAATAAATCAGGGTACATACATTCAAAGAAAACATTTCCAGGTTATCTTGTCATTTAGTTCTGTTGCATACCCATCACCCGAAGAGAGATCGTCCTCTGCCACCCTCCATCCAGTTCTCTCTGTACCCCTCCCCCTCCCTCTCTCCCTTCTTCCCTCCCCCCACCTCCTGTAACCACCACACTCCCATCCATGCCTCTTAGTCTCGCTTCTATGTCCCACCAATGTATGGAATCCTGCAGTTCCTGTTTTTTTTCTGATTCGCCCATTTCACCCCACACAATGCTACCAAGACTCCACCATTCCGCTGCAAGTGATCCGATGTCATCATTTCTCCTAGCTGAATAGTATACCATGGTGTATATGTGCCCCATCTTCTTCATCCAGTCCTCTATTTTTTTTTTTACAGTGATTAAAAGCCTTTAAGCAAACTCTTGGCCAATACAGCAAGAATCCCTAAAAGAGTAGTGTCCTTAACATGTTCACCAAGTCCAAGTTGGCCCCATCACCATGCCAAATCCCTGAAAAATGCAACCCAACCACAGTTCAGTCTGTTAGGAGCTGTCACAGGGAGCAGGAGTCCAGGAAAGTTCCCCACAGGAAAAGTCCGCATGGCACTGGAATTGTTGTCACCATTCTATACTTTGCAGCTCATGTCCAAGTCCCAATGACCGCTGCTTCTAGCTGGTAATGATTCAGGTAGACTGGAAAAAGCCATTTGCAGCATGCGTGGATATGGAGCTTCTTTTCTCCTCTGCCTGGAGAGTTGAGACCAGGTTGCTTTTCCCTGGAGCTCTGTGACTGTGGCCTGGTAAAGAGAACCTTGGGATACACTAAGCTGGGTGGCAAAGGTAAATTCATAATACAAGTTGGCAAAAGGAGGAAAGAGAGCTCTAAATTAGGAGTAGGTCCCAGCCTGAAATATGAGTGGGGCATTGAGGTAGGAGGGATAAAGGAAACACTATATATTAAGCAAAGCAGCAGAAAATAGGACTGTCGACACCCACAACAGAGATCTTTGAGGGAAGAATAAAAAACCTGACTATTCAGGCAAAACATAGTTAAGTGGCTCTTGTGTGAATGAGATCAGTTTACCTGCTTCTTGGAAGAAATACCCTAGGCTCGTCCACAGTGTCATAGATGGGGCCGACGGCCCTGGGCACCTTCAGCCTTCAGTGGCAAACCCCAGCTTTCTGGGCAAGGTTAGGTCATAGGTGGCTGGAGCAGGGCTGGAAGAGACTGAACCCTCCCTTAGAGGAGCGAGGGGGAAGCCCACCTTCCAGTGTCCCTGTTTCCTCACAGCAGAGGCGTGTAAGCCTGGCAGGCTTTAGCTCAATGACCTTCCTTTCCACTATTGAAGCAGGACCCAGATGGCATCCTATGAGACCCCTTTGGGGTGTTGGAGCCTTTAAGGGTGTATCCTAAAAGCTGGTGGTTCCCCTGATCTCTATTGGGCTTTTTCTGCCTCTAGGTATCTTAAAAGCCATTCTCAGAAGATCTTGCTGAGGGGTTTGAGGATCCCCATTTGCCTATATAAATCTTTTCCATATATCTGGAGCTATTTGGAAAAAAGACAGAACAGTGTTATTAACTAGATCTAATAAAGAAGGTAGTAGTTTGCAGGCGAAAAAGATTTGGTGTCTCCTGTTCATCAGCATTCAAAAGAAATGTAAATTTTTTTTTTTTTAAAGTAAAAAGCATGATATGGTAGACCCGATGGAGTCATTGGCCTGGTGTGCAGGATTCCCGGGTTCGATTCCTGGCCAGAGCACACAGGAGAAGCGCCCATCTACCTCTCCACCCCTCCCCCTCTCCTTCCTCTTCGTCTCTCTCCTCCCGCCCACAGCCAAGGCTCCACCGGAGCAAAGCCACCCTGGGCACTAAGGATGGCCCCATGGCCTCCGCCCCAGTCACTAGAATGGCTCTGGTTGTAACAGAGCAACACCCCAGATGGGCAGAGCATTCCCCCCTGGTAGGCATGCCAGGTGGATCCCAGTCAGGCGCATGCAGGAGTCTGTCTGACTGCCTCCCCATCCCCATCCTCAGAAAAATACAAAAAATAAATAAATAAAAGAAAAAATACTAAAAAAAAAAGGGGGGGGGGTGGGCATTCCCTTGTGCTAAAGCTCCAGGGAGCATGGAGTGAGCTTGAGTATCACATGGAAGTATTCTGACATGTAAATTAATGTGTCAGTAATAATTGACAGAAAAATAATATAATTTTTAATTTTTTGAGGGTAAATAACTTTTTTTTTTAACAGAGACAGAGAGAGTCAGAGAGAGTGATAGAGACAGACAGACAGGAAAGGAGAGAGATGAGAAGCATCAATCATCAGTTTTTGTTGCGACACCTTAGTTGTTCATTGATTACTTTCTCATATGTGCCTTGACCATGGGCCTTCAGCAGACCGAGTGACCCCTTGCTCTAGCCAGAGACCTTGGGTCCAAGCTGGTGAGCTTTTTGCTCAAACCAAATGAGCCTGCGCTCAAGCTGGCTCTGGGGGTCTCGAACCTGGGTCCTCTACATTCCAGTCTGATGCTCTAGCCACTGTACCACCGCCTGGTCAGGCTACATGATAACTTTTTAATGATTTCATACTTTTGTTTTTATTGTCAGTCTATATTAAATACCTTAGATTATACCTTGATTTTGAGGTGAGAGAATAATCCTATTTTGTGTCCTAATACGAGAATTACCTAAATAGCCAGCATTTTTATGATGAGGTAGATGAGGGTTTTTAGTTAATTGAATGGTATTTTCACTGAACTCTGATGGAAAAAAAAAGCAGAAGTCCAAGTCAGCAAGA
This sequence comes from Saccopteryx bilineata, assembly GCF_036850765.1. NCBI lineage: Eukaryota > Metazoa > Chordata > Mammalia > Chiroptera > Emballonuridae > Saccopteryx > Saccopteryx bilineata. Next base: position 287,658,274 of record NC_089492.1, read on the forward strand.
AGTGTCAGTACTTTGTTCTAGCTCTCTTAGTCTAACTGCAAAGTTTGGTCAGCTGTGGGGAAAGTTGAGTAGAACAGCAAAATACAAACCAGAAACAGCGAGCTTATTCCATTTTTTCCCTCCTCATTTTCTTATATTTGTTCCTTTGTTAGGATTATGGGGAATTATGTTATATCTTGGTCTCTTTTGGTGGAGCATCATTACATTTGCTAGTAGATTAATGATGCAAGAGAACTTGATTTTTGGCTGTCTCTGAAATTCATTCACCCACTTGTGGGTAGAGAATCGCATTTTCCAGTGGTATTTCTTTACTGTTAATTTCAGAAAAAAAAAAAGGTTATCTAGTGTGAAGAAGAAATGGAGCAATAACTTGCTAACCTAGTAACCAGAAAAGGAATGTATTTCCTTTGTGACATTTGCCAGTTGATGCTTTGTTTTTTTGTGTGTGTTTTTTTTATGTTGAATGACAAGTAGCTCCATTATCTTTCACTATTGGAAGCAGTGAAGAAAAATAAGTTACTTTATAACGAGGGAATTCTTTTCAAAATTTCAAATTCACTAAAACTAAAGAGATTATTTTTAGTGCACATTTTCTCCTAATATTAAAGTGATCCTGATATTCAAAGAGAACTTTCAAAAAGATACACTAGTTAGTATAGCAAAGCAGACTAATATTTTAGAAAGACTATTACTGATAATAAAAGGGCAGAATTATAGTTTGATGCATTAATTTTAATAACTTTTCCCCACATAGCTCTTGAGTCAAGATGAGAAATGTTAAACAGAAATATGGTTCTCATTTTGATGGTATTGACTTTATTGTATGAAATGCTGTCTGTCCTCCCTTTAGATGCAGAATCAGGGTGTAGGTCCTTTTTTGTTTAAAAGAGTGTGGGTGAGGCTAATTTTATATAGTACGGCCATTAAAAATCCTGTTCACCAAGTATTCAAAGTGATGTAATAAAAAAACGCAATGATTTGAATATAGCAGTCTAGGCAGTAGTTATTTCATTTACAAGTGGTCTTCTGCAGTTTTTAAATAGCTAATTATTAGAGATTATTTAATTGTTGTATGAGCTATGCTATTGGTTTATAAATAGCATATTTATTCCTTATCCTGTAGCTATCATAAAATTGATGATTTAAAAAAATAAACTTTTCCCCTTTGTAAGAGTATTTTTGTTCCAGTGATCTGTCATAGATTTGGGATTCTGCATTTTATAAACATATGTTCTAAATCCATTTTGAAAGTCTTTTTTGCTCTTCTACTGATTGTCAGTTAAGTCGCCTGCTTTTTAGATGTTTTAATTCTTTGTACCAATTTCATGTGCCACTTGGTGTATCATTTAGTCTCTATCTTACACTGTCTTTAAACTCTCCCTAGAGGTAGATCGTCCATGGAGCTAATGGAGCTAAACCAAAGGGACCCTCACTTTCATGAGCCCCATTGGCATTTTATATACAATTTTTTTTCTTAAAGAAGTCTCTGAAATTGTATAAATATTAGACAATAGCTGCCTTTTCTAAAACAGAATATTGTGAGAGGAGATGAAAAACAAAAGTAAATGTAGATTGTAAGCTTTGTGTTTTAGGTAAAAAGGATATGAATAGAATATTTGAATGAGTATGTGTGATGTCAGATTTAATTTATCATGATAACCATCAGTAGTGCACCAGATGTTTTGACTGTATTTAGCTTCATATTAAATTAAGCATAGCCAGTGGCCTCCAGGGCCCTCTGTACTCCTGCCAAAGGTAGCGCTGAAAACAGCGCCTTTCCTGGCTGTTGCCACTGCTCACTGCTCTTTCCCTCTTGCCGAGATATTTAGGCTTGTGAATTGTTCATGCAAAAGGGGAGCCTTTGTATTTGAAATTTGTATTCTGTAAATCTGCTGAACTGAATGAAGAGACTTGAATTCTTCTTTTTCATTTCAGTAGGTAGTCATTTTTAATTTCTTATCTGTAAACCAGTGGAAACAAATCAAATAAAGAAGATTAGGAGTTTATTGAGGTCTGAAGTCGAGTGAGAGGGAAACCATTATACACAAGTGCCAGTTAAACATGTTCACCTGGGAAGATTTTTTATACCTGCTACTATGTAATCATGGAAAAGATTAACTTACTGATTTTGTCATATAAATACATATTAAGATCTGAAAATTCTTAGCTTTAATTACACTGAGAAAGACAGGTATTAAAATCACTCAGACCCTCAATAGGATTTAAATGAATACACCTTGAGGTTACTTGATTCCCCTTCCATCAGCATAATCGGAGAATGCGTGAATTCTTGCCCCAGGAGCGAGGGTAGAACATACATCTGCAGTGTTCTTAGCGTGAGGATCATTAAGATGGCAGACCTCGCAGATCAGACAATTTCCTTCCCTGAATCCTCTCACTCCCTCCTAGAAAAGCATTTAGATATCTTTGAAATTAGACCTGTAAAGCATGCTAACGCCACAAGAAATATCTTGGAAATTTTATTATAATGTTGCCTTTTAAAATCCTAAATGTCCTCTATTTAAAATGAATTCTTTTGTATTAACCTCCTTTCATATGCTAGCTTTCACCAGGCTGTGGAATTGCCTGATTTGACTTTCTAATGTAACTGTAATGAATCTTCTGGGAAGCCAAACAATTGAACACACATACTCTGCAACTCTATTGTAAAATATTCAGTCAGTCCTGTCGATGTTGCTGATTAAAAAAGAAAAAAAGAGTTGGGAATGGGAGAGAAAAAACTTCCTAACATGTATTGAGGCTTAAAACCATACATATTCTCTCAGGGATTTCAACCTTTACCAGACATCATGATGTGTTTAAATATATTCAGGAACATCTTAATAAAAACATCAAGTTGGGTGGAGGCAGAGTCGGCTTTGTAAAGCCGGAATTAGGACATATGATTATATTCAGTTTTGACACATTTATCTGAAAAAGCACTTGGAAAAAACCTGGCCCGTTTGCACAAGCAGACAAATTGCTCTATGCATTATGCTTGAGTACCCAGCAGAGTTCATATTTGCTAGCCAATAAATGCAGCACCTACATACACTAGAGCCCAAATGTTTAATGGTGGCCTTTCAAATGTGTGTCCCTGATAAGGTACTTGGGGTCTTATTTAACAGCCAGAGAAGCAAAAAGAAGGCTTTTCCATTATATATTGTTGTAGCTAATTTATCCCAGGTATTTATAATAGTAGCAATATGTGTTTGGCTTATCCATGTGAAAGAAATTGAACACCAGTATTTAATAATTAAGGATTTATTAGTTAAAACTGAATGTTATAATGAGCCAGATGCTGCTGCTGAAACAGCCATTTTCATTAGCATTTTGAAATTGAAGAGAATTGAATTTAAATTTGGAGTGCCTTGACTTTGAGGTAACATATTAAAATCTTTAGAAAACCATCAAATAAAAGGAAAATTTCCTTTAATTTCAATGAAAGACAGCAACACACTGAAATAGCAGTATACATAAGTGAATTAAAGCCTCTGATTAGAAAAAGAATACTGAATTCCTTCTTTTGTGTATTATAAAATAATCTTAAAATGCTTGTAAAAAGAAAGAACAAAAAAAGTGTGTGGAAATAAAGAATTAATTTTCCTGTAAGTGGAAAAGATATACATCACTCAAATGAAAGAGGCAGTGGTGAACAGGAATGGGAAGCTGTATTTCTTTTCCCTCTTATCGCAGGGAAGCATTTTTAATAATAGCTTGAGTGGTTTGATAAAGCATCCGAAAGAAACTCCCAGGAGAGGAAGATTATCCTGGAGAGAGAGATCTCTCTATGAATCATTTACACTAACCTCTTGCTGAAGCACTGCTTGCATTTTTAATGAAGGATGATTGCATTTCATAAACAGACCTTTAAAAATTAAAATAATATTGATCCTTTCTCATTTAAGCCTATTAAAATAGTACGCTATACATCTCTTCCTAATAACTCAGGTCATATTATTATTTTTAACAACACATGCACAGTTTAATAATTTCTAATGAGAAGTTTCTTTAAATAGGACTTTGATTTAAATGTTTTAGAAAAATATTTTTCTATGTTAAATAATAGCTATGAAAGCAAAATTAAAAATTATGAGATGGTGGCCCTGGCCGGTTGGCTCAGTGGTAGAGCATCGGCCTGGCCGTGCAAGAGTCCTGGGTTTGATTCCCAGCCAGGGCACACAGGAGAAGCGCCCATCTGCTTCTCTGCCCCTCCCCCTCTCCTTCCTCTCTGTCTCTCTCTTCCCCTCCTGCAGCCAAGGCTCTATTGGAGCAGAGTTGGCTCGGGCGCTGAGGATGGCTCTGTGGCCTCTACCTCAGGCGCTAGAATGGCTCTGGATGCAGCAGAGCAACGCCCCAGATGGGCAGAGCATCGCCCCCTGGTGGGCATGCCGGGTGGATCCCGGTAGGGTGCATGTGGGAGTCTGTCTGACTACCTCCCCGTTTCCAACTTCAGAAAAAAGAAAAAAAAAAAGAGATGGTTTTAAATTTGACACTTTAAATTATTTTCAATATAAAGTGTGTGGTTTCATTTATTATTTTCTTTATTTCTCTTGATCACTTCAGTTTCCTACAGAGGAAATGAGTTTATTGCTTGAAACATTGAATGTAGCGTAGGAAAGGGGACTGGCCAGGTTTCAAGAAACCTTGGTTCGCTTACAACCCTATGACTGAGGGCGAGTCATATTATGTCAGTAGTCAGCGTTCTTTCTTCTGAAATATGTCCCTCAGTGAGATGAAATATGTTGTTACCTTGAAATTTTCTGAATTACCGCTTTACAGTTGTGTATCATTTTGAAGACTCTTCTGTGAACAAGGGCAATGGGAATTGTGTAGTTCAGTGCCATCCATTTCTCCATGTCTGACAGAACTGGATGGTGCTGCTGAGAGGGTTGCTGTCCTTACATTCATTCATTCATTCATTCATTCATTCATTCATTTGTGTGTGTGCGTGTGTGTGTGTGTGTGTGTGTGTGTGTGTGTGTGTGAGAGATTGAGAGAGAGAGAGAGAGATATGAGAAGCATCACCTCACCTGACCAGGCGGTTGCACAGTGGATAGAGTGTCGGACTGGGATGTGGAAGACCCAGGTTCGAGACCCCAAGGTCATCAGCTTGAGTGCGGGCTCATCTGGTTTGAGCAAAGCTCACCAGCTTGGACCCAAGGTCGCTGGCTCTAGCAAAGGGTCACTCAGTCTGCTGCAGCCCCACGGTCAAGACACATATGAGAAAGCAATTAATCAACAACTAAAGTGCCACAACGAGAAGCATCATCTCATAGTTGTGGCACTTTAGTTGCTCATTGATTGCTTCTCATATGTGCCTTGACCAGGGTGGGGGGGACTCAAATTAAGCCAGTGACCCCTTATGCCAGCCAATGACCTTGGGCTTCAAGCCAGCGACCTTGGGGTTTTGAACCTGGAATCTCAGTGTCCAGGCTGATGCTCTATCTACTTTGCCACCACTCGTTAGATTTTTTTTTCTTTCATGAAAATGTTACTAAGATAAAAATTTAGTACAAGAATATAAAACTGCAAAGGAGGTGCTTCTCTTAGGTGGAAGGATTAGACATATAAAGCAAAGTCAAAATTCAGCATCTTTTGGATGGCAGCCTATTTTATTTCTTTGCACTTGATAACAGTACACTATAGTGATTAAGAGCAACCCAGTCTGCCTGGGTTCAGCTGCTGTGTCTACCACTTACTAGCGATGTCACATGTGGGCAGGTAATTTGGCATCTTTATCTCTTGTTTTCTATAAAATGGGGATAATAATAGTGGCCATTCAAGGGCTATTGCAGGGATTATATAGGTTACTCTAGAATGCTGTGTAAGTTTTAGCTATTATTGTATTATTTATTTTGATTTTGTCTTTTTTTACTTTTTTGCAGTGGCTGAAGAAAATAGTTATTTGAGGAATGTTATTATATACACTGTATATTATGATGTTATTATATTAAGTGGAGGAAGTTCTGTTATCACGCTTGGAATCAAGTTATTTTCCTCAGGTTGCCTCTTATTCTACCTCTTTTTTTTTTTTTTTTTTTTTTTTGCATTTTTCTGAAGCTGGAAACAGGGAGAGACAGTCAGACAGACTCCCGCATGCGCCCGACCGGGATCCACCCGGCACGCCCACCAGGGGGCGACGCTCTGCCCACCAGGGGGCGATGCTCTGCCCATCCTGGGCGTCGCCATGTTGCGACCCTCCTGGGTGTCGCCATGTTGCGACCCTCCTGGGTGTCGCCATGTTGCGACCAGAGCCACTCTAGCGCCTGGGGCAGAGGCCACAGAGCCATCCCCAGTGCCCGGGCCATCTTTGCTCCAATGGAGCCTTGGCTGCGGGAGGGGAAGAGAGAGACAGAGAGGAAGGCGCGGCGGAGGGGTGGAGAAGCAAATGGGCGCTTCTCCTATGTGCCCTGGCCGGGAATCGAACCCGGGTCCTCCGCACGCTAGGCCGACGCTCTACCGCTGAGCCAACCGGCCAGGGCCTCTTTTTTTTTTTAAGAAAACATTTTACTGTCCAGAAATTAAAAGTATTCAAACATGTATTTTCTATGTAATTTGTTGCAAGGTGATCAGTGTTAAATAAAATATTTATATTAATTTTCATCATTTGCTTCTTGACAAATTCTTTATTTTTCCTCCCAAAATGTCACATGCCACACCTGAGGCAATGAAGAATTCTTAAATACCACAGCCAAGAACTTGAACATTCATCTGCTGCTAACTACATGCTCTGGTATCTTGTTACATACAGTTGTGCTCCTAGGGTTTTTGGTCATCCTCTGTGATAAGTTTTTGGAAAAAAATCCATTGTGACAAACCTTCATTCATCTTCAATTCATAGGCTCTGCTGCATCTCAAAAAGCCTTGCGATGAGGCCATGAACCTAGCTGCCTGGCCTGTAAGACCCGCATGGCCTACCATACCTTACACAACTTCTGACTGTGGCCCAGCAGGAAAGAAAAGCTTGTTTTACCTCTTTTTTTGGTTATAGACAGAGAGAGGCACAGATAGGAACAGACGTACAAGAAGGGAGAGAGATGAGAAGCATCAATTCTTTGTTGCAGCTCCTTAGTTATTCATTGATTGCTTTCTCATATGTGCCTTGACCAGGGGGCTGCAGCAGAGTGAATGACCTCTTACTTCAAGCCAGAAATCATGGTTCTATGATCCCATGCTCAAGCCAGCGACCCTGCACTCAAGCTGAATGAGCCCGTGCTCAAGACAGTGACCATGGGGTTTTGAGCCTGGGACCTTTGCATCCCAGTTCGACGTTGTATTCACTGCTCCACTGCCTGGTCAGGCTATTTTACCTCTTTAGTGCTTTGTATATAACTAGGTGATGATACCAACGGTATAGTTACCTAGTTGCCCTTTTTTTTCTTTTTTACATGCATGATCCTCAATTAAAGAGTTAGTATCAGAATATATACGGAAGGTCTTCAGGGCTTCTCTGAGGCAGTCTATGGAGTTAACTCTGGGATTCTGTTTAGCTTGCTAGTTGCCATAGGAATAAGCACAGTACTTTGGGGCTCTTCAGAATAAAACTACTGTATTTCCCCATGTATAAAATAAATGCACCCTTTTCTGAAAAAATTGGGGTCTAAAAACTGGGTGCATCTTATACAATGGTTGTAGATTTTTTTCTTTCATTTCCTGCTTTTTCTTGCTGTCTTTGCTCTCATTGTTTTGCACTTGTTACCGGTATATGATGGTAGGTCACGTTTTGCCATGTTCTGCCTAGAAATGGCTCAGAAAAGATTTTCGTACAGTGCTTAATTCAGGTTAAAAGTGATCCAGTTTGCAAAAGTGAATGGAAATTGTGCTGCTGAATGTAAGTTTGGTCCTCTTCCAACTGAGAAATCAATCCAAGACTGGCTACTGGAAGAAGAAACCCTACTGAAAACACCACAGCAGAAGGCCATGAGAGGCAAGTTAGCAAAATGGCCTGATTTAGAGAGGGAATTGAAGATATGAATTGAAGAGCAAAGGGCAATTGGAATTCCTGTGTCCACAAAGATGGTTCAGCATGAGGCAACAAGAGTTGCTGATGAAGTTACTGATTTGAAAGGATGACACAATTGGTGCTTCAGGTTCATGAAATGGAATGGACTAAGCATGTGTATATGTGCCAGACTTGCCCAAAAGATGCCTGAAAGCTATGAGCAGAAGGTCCTTGAATTTCATTATTTTGTCATTCAGTGTCGGAAGACACATCAGTTTGAGTCGGAACAGATTGCAAACATGGATGAAGTTCCCCTTCAATTTGATGTCCCAAGTAACAGAGCTGTTGATAAGAAGGAAGTGAAAACTGTGAACTGTGAAGACAAGTGGATGTGAAAAGAGCCTTTATACAGTTGTTCTAGCCTCTTGTGCCAATGGAACCAAGCTGCTTCCTATGCTGGTTTTCAAATGCAAAACAATGCCAAAAGGAGACATTCCGCGAGGAGTGATTGTCCACATTCATGACAAGGGTTGGATGGATCAGGATGAGATGAAGATCTGGTTTGAGGAAGTTTGGAGAAGGAGACCAGGTGTGGGCTCTTACACAAACCTGCCCTATTGGTGGTTGGATCAGTTCAGGGTACACATAACAAAAAACACAAGATTGCTGCAGAGCAAAAAAAAACAAAACTTGCCGTCATACCTGAAGGCTTGACATCCCAGCTTTAACCACTTGATGTCAGCATTAACAAACCCTACAAAGCTGCCATGAGAGATGAATGGAACCAATCAATAAAATCTTCTGGGCACAATTTGACACCAGCAGGAAGAGTGAAGAAACCAACTATAGGAGAAGTTTGTACCTGGGTGAAAAGATCCTGGGATAATACCTAGATTGATATCATTGTCAAGTCATTTAAGAAGTGTGGCACTTCAAATGCCATAGATGGAACTGAGGACGAGGCAATAGATGAAGATGATAATTCGTCATCAGACACAGATGAGGACAAGCTAATGGCTGGGAGTTTTGACAGTGACGAGTTGTATGAATTTTATGATGAATAAAACTTGAGTTCAGTAGCTTTATGTAATTTTTTTTCCCTTCAAATTTCAAACCCCCAAATTAAGGTACGTTTTATACATGGGATCGTCTTATACATGGGGAAATACAGTATGCATATTTTACACATTGTGTCATCTGATATTGTAGAGGGAATCAGCAGAGCAGGACTTACCAGGCTAGCATAAGTTTAACTTCAGTATAGTTCAGGAACTGGCAGGAACATGGAATTTGTCTGCCTCTACCCTGTCCTTTAAATTCTCTGTCAGAGAGGTTTTCAGGTGGGTGCCAAGTATGGAAACATGCCTCCTATCAGAATATTGTCTTCATTGCTATACATTGCTTTTTATTTGGAGATAAAATGTCTCCTCTGTTTTTTAAATTTAAACAAATATTGAATTATGTGGTCAGGCTGATTTACTCCTGAATTTTTGATCTGCTAATTTGTGATGATGCTGGCAAGGGGTAGCGTGTTGAGACCTGCCTGTTCAGTGAAGGCTTCCTGCTACTCTGAGACCAGCAGAGGTGTGTGGTTTCCTAGGTACTCTAGGGTGGGAGAATTATTTGTTCTTAATGTTTTATTTATTCATAGTGACTGAAGGAGAGGATACTATAGGAAATCAAAGAATAGAATTCTAATTGAATCCATAGTGTTTTATCAATGCTTTCCCAGTCCCTCACCAATCTTGTCTGGAGACCTTTTGTCTGAAGAGGTATTATGGAGAATAGTTTCTTTTTCTTGGGAAAAATGCTGACCTGAGACAAAATTAGTAAAGGGACAGAGTTTGTTTGGGGGATCCTCTCATTTCCTTTTATGGGAACTTTTTAACTAACCTCCTCTACCAGCCCACATACTCCCTCTCTTATGCAGGTAGCTTGTTGACTTAGATCTTTCCTTATCCCTCGGGTATTTCAGGTAGCAGCTTTGCCTCCCTCAGCTTCTGGAGACTAGACTTTGGTACTTGGTGATCTTTATGGCAGTCATCCAATTAAATTCTTACATAGTAAGATGTTTTACTCATAACTCACCCAGAATTATTTGTTATTAAAGAAGGTATACATAGATAATAAGTAGCTTTTATTCTGTGCTTACTATGTGCCAGACCTGACCCAAGCTTCTTGACAATGTGTTAAGGAAATTTATCACTATAACAACACTGTGAAGGAGATATTGTTGTTTTTCCATTTTACAGATGAGGAAACCAAAGCAGAGAGTAATTTAAATAAGTTTGTACAGGTAGTAAGTGGTAGAGCAGGGATTCAGACCCTGGCAGTCAGGATCCAGCCCAGGTGCGCATCATTATGTCAAAGTCCCTCTGTCTGCGCATGGATTTCCAATTGGTCGAGTTCCAGGTAGCCTCTGTGAAATGCCTGTGTACATGTGTGTTAACTGCGGGGAGGGTTGGGAAGAGAGGTGAAAGTGATTTTTGCCTTCTCAATCTTTTGTTTATTTTCATTAAGTCTGGCTAGTGTCGCCTGAAAGCTTTGACACAATTCATCTGCTTTCCCAATTCCCTTCCTTTATATCCTTTTAAATGTCTGGTTAAGAGTAGCAATTCTAAAGACAGTGTTGCATTTAAATCCTGACTGTAAATTTTTTGAGCAAGATACTTAATCTCTTCAAACCACAGCTTCCTTTCATTGAAATGGGCACAACACTGATACCTACTCTTAGGGCACAGTAAAGAGCAAATGAGAGCCAGAGAATTGATACAAAGTGCTTGCTCTCATTTCGGGCCAATCCTAAGTGTTTTTGCAGTGGCAGGGTGGGCAGAGGTGGGATTGGTGAGTAAGCAGCAGCTTCCAGAGTTAATGAGAGATGGTCATGATGGGCAACAGAACATGTGCTCAGCAGGTGTCTTCGGGTGTTTGAAGCTTTTTGGAGCAGTGCATAAGCTCATACTGGAGACAGACGAGGTTGATAATTGCTTTTGAAATGATAAGTTCAGAACTGTTGTGATTGGAAGCTATGAAAGGCAAAATGTGACTGAAAATCTTATTAACCTGGGAACTTTCCATAGCTGATAGAGATTAATTCCAGAGAGATTAGAAAAAAAGGCAGTTGGATTTGCATATAGAAAAATACGTATTTTAAATCATATCAAGAGGAAAGGATTCAGAATATTAAAAAATGATTTTTATGTGGTGATTACACCCATTTTACCAGTCTCCAGTTAAATAAGATTTAGTTTGCCTTTGCCAGAAACTATAAAATAGCAGACAGTTCCCCAATATTACAGATAAGTGAGAAAACACTTTCTTAGCAAAAGCAACTTTGTAAAATATGTCTTGATTCTTATTTTACTATACTAGTTACTTCTAATTAAAAAAAGGTCTATAAACAAGCTTTAAGCTCTTAGGCTGTGTTAATATTAGAATTATTATTTGTGACTTTCCTTTTCCATTTAAAAGTAAAGATAATATTTAAAAAGAAACTCCCAAAATTAAACGAGACCTTAAAATCTTAATTCTTTATAATTTCTGAAGCATTTACTAAATTTCTTCTTTAACTTAAATCTCTGATATTCTCCATGTTCAGTGTAATCACCGATTCTGAAAGGAAGGATCACAAACCATGGCAGCCACTACAGAAAAACTGTGAGGGAGGATTTATCTAAAAAAGATAGCCTGAGTGTATCTTTTCTACAGTACAGTTTGCAGATCCTACTCCCACTTTATTATTTATTTACTTGTTATTATTATTTTTTATTCAGTGAGAGGAGGGAAGGCAGAGAGACAGAGACTCCTGCATGCGCCCCTACTGGGATCCACCTTGAAAGCCCAGTAGGGGGCGATGTTCTGCCCATCTGGGGCATTGCTCCACTGCTCAGCAACCGAGCTCTTCTTAGCGCCTGAGGTGGAGGCCATGGGGCCATCCTCAGTGCCTTGGGCCAACTCACTCCAATTGAGCCATGGCTGTGGAAGAAAGAGGGGGGAGAAGGAGAGAGTGAGAAGCGAGAGGGGGAGGGAAGGAGAAGCAGATGGTTGTCGTTTTTCCTGTGTGCCCTGACTGGGAATTGAATCTAGGACATCCACATGCTGGGCTGATACTCTGCCACTGAGCCAACTGGCCAGGGCCTATTAGATTTTTAAAATTTATATATCTATATCTATATCTATATATCTAAAAAAATTTTTTTTTTTTGAGAGGGGAGAGGTAGGATGGGGTAGAAGCAGGAAGCATCAACTCATAGTAGTTGCTTCCTGTATGTGCCTTGACCAGGCAAACCCAGGGTTTTGAACCGACGACCTCAGCATTCCAGGTTGATTATCCACTGTGTCATCATAGGTCAGGTCTACTCCCATTTTAAATATTTATTTTTTTCTTATTTCTGTGTATCTTATTTTTTTTTTACTATCTTAACTACACTATCCTTTGGTGTAAAGATCTTTTTACACACATAGTTTTCATCAAGAGCCAGAAGAGTTTCATATAGCGTTCTTTTTTTATATATTATGCAGGTACTAGGGGAATGGAAATATGTATATGCATATATTAACCAGAAGCATTTAAATTCATTCTTGAAAACAACACTGATTAAATTATTATTTGCTTTTTCAGATAAGTATTCCCACAGGTAGAAAACCTTGTTGGTAATTGGCTTGGCATGACATTTTCTTAGCATGATTTTTTCTGTCTATTATGTGCAGCTTTTGACAGTTACAGAAGATGTCCACAGAAGCCATTCTTCCTGGGAAATTCCCTGGGGTGGCTGGCTTTGATTGATCCTAGTTGTGCAGTTACACCAGTCTGTGTGCTAGAGCGAGCCTGGAGGGTTCTGTATCTTTCCCCATGTCCTCAGTGTGAAACATTTCTCTGCTCTTTTCCTTGGCAGTTTATTCAAAGAAATATCAGCTACGTTTATTATGTTTAACACCTGCTACAGCTTCAGCTGTCACTGGAGAGGAAAACAGTATCCTAAGATTCTGTGTATTTGTTTATAAACACTTAAGGCATTTAGTATAAAGAAATTATTTGCTTTCAGCGTTAGGTAAAAGATAATCTTTGTTCTAACTCTTTTTAAAGGCACTATTGATATTTAAAAACTGTGATATATAATGTGAGCTAGTCAGTGGCAACAGTATGATTGGATTTGGTGGTTAAAATTTAAAAATTTTATGGCAAAAAAGGGAAGCAGCATAGAATTACAGAAATCAGAGGCAGAGCCTGCTAGGGCACCGTGACTATTTGTAGATGACCACTGCAACCCCTTATTATGATATGATGCTTGATAGAAAGGTATTTTTTTAAATCACTGTCTTTTGCTTAAAAAAAAGTGGAAATATATCTTCTTTTTTACTACCTTTATTAACAAATAGGACTAGGGATATTATTAATGAGGCAATCAGGTTAGGGAGTAAGGGAGGAGTAGGTTTTGGAGGTAAAATGTATATGGAAGGAATATCTACTCAGAGAATTCCATTTGACTATTTTGATATGGGCCTTGAGTTTAAGAAAGATTTCTGGGACTAGATAGCTAGATCTGGCAAGGAGGTAATAATTAAAAAAGACTGTCTTATATACTGATATATGGTAGAAACTCAGCAAATCAGACGTGAATACTGTGTGTTGATTTATCTCTTTCCAAAGTTGTAATTGGTAACCAAAAAATGGGAAATTTAAAAAACAAGGAACCCTGGTCTGAGCACTATCATCTCTGGACTGGTTGCTCTAGGAGTCTAGCAGTCTCTTCACAGGTCTGGTGCTAAGATTGCCCCTTCCCTAAGCAAATATACATTGTGTCTGTAAAGTCATGGTGCACTTTTGACTGGTCACAGGAAAGTAACAAAAGACGATAGAAATGTGAAATCTGCAACAAATAAAAGGAAAACCCTCCCAGTTTCTGTAGGATGATGTGGCAGCATGTGCGTATGTGCAGATGATGACGTAACACCGTGTATACAGCGGAGCAGCCCATGGCCATGCCAGGCGAGATGTGGACGGTACAGAGGAAAGTTCAGTGTGTCCTATGGCTCACTAAATTCGAATCCATGACCAAAGTGCAATGTGAATATTGGTGCGTTTATAATGAAGTGCCACCACATAGGAATAGCATTACTTGGTGGGATAAGCAGTTGAAGGAAACCGGCCGTTTTGTGGGAAAACCCCTGTTCTGGTAAGCCATCAGTCAGTGACAAGTCTGTAGAGCAGCGGTTCTCAACCCGTGGGTTGCGACCCTGGCAGGGGTTGAACGATAAAACACAGGGGTTGCCTAAAGCCATCAGAAAATACATATTTATTTACTTGTGGGTCGCAACCCCGGTGGGGGTCGAACGACCAAAACACAAGGGTCGCCTAAAACCATCGGAAATACATATTTTATTTAAAAATGTATTGTATAATAAATATGTATTTTTATTATGTATTTTATTACCCCGCCGGGGTAATAAATCAAACTGCACTGAATAGGTATGAAACTGGGAGAGTTTTCCTCTTATTTGGTGCAGATTTCACATTTCTATCGTCTTTTGTTGCTTTCCTGTGACCAGTCAAAAGTGCACTATGACTTTATGGACACACTGTATATCTTTTTCACAACGCTGAAGGCAGTTATCCTTTTAAAACTTAAATGAGACCCTATTCTTCTTTTGCATGAGACTTTGCAATGGTCTGACAAGTACCTCATTAAAACCCAACATTGTTACAGTGCTGTCCAGCCCTTTCAGCCTCCAGCTCCCATCCTTCGTGCTTGCTCACTCAGTCCAGCCACATTGACTTTCTTGTCCTTTGTCTTACCTGCCAGAGATGCCCCTTTTCCTTCTGTCCTGAGTCTGTTTGTTATAAGGTAAAGCAGATCAGAATCATAACTTGCATTCGTACTTTTGTTACAGAGGGAGCAAGAGACCTTGGTTCTCGTTTTCTTAAGAGAAAGAGTTACATCAGGAGACACAGTGCAGCAAGTAAAGGAAGAATTCACTGGCCGTGCAGGAAGAAACTCAGAGGAGAGGGGGCATGGAGACAGGTTCAGGGGGTGAGCCCAGGACGAGCTGCTGCTGCCTACTGCTCCCCTTGTTGCAAGTCTAGTGGAGTCTCTTAGAGCTTAGAAGGAACAGAGGAACAAGGAACACACACCTAGGGGGATCAAGGCGGGGAGGAGGAGGAGGAGGAGAAAGGCACACCTGTGCTCCCAGAAGAGAGAGAGAGAGTGGCCTGGGACCTCAGTCCTAAGGGATTTTAAGGGTGAGGATTTTACAGGAGGTCCCAGGGGAGGCTCTCAATACAATATTCATCAGCTCTCCAGTTGTGTCTTTTTAGGGTCCTGGTCTTCTTTGATTGGTTGGTCCCAAAGGGGTCTTTAGTCAGTGAAGTTAGTCTGACTTACCTTTGTCTGGTTTTGCTGCTTTCTGGGCCTGGAGCAGAGACACAACTGAGGCCTAGATGTCATATCTAGGGGTTAATGCTTAAGCGCTATTCTCCAGCTTTCTTGTTGTTCCTCCTATAAGAAGCTCTAAAACCACATGACAAGCAATATGCCAGGGGAGAAAATGTCAGGGGAGGGCCTGAATCCCATGACCAGCAATGTGAAATCAGGGGGTCTAAACTGCATGACCATCTATTTGTCTTAAGGTCACCCTGGGGGGGGGGGGGCGAGGCTCTTGTTTCCCAGTTTTGCCTGTTGCTGGGCACCTGGGGCTTTTCTTCCTTGTTAGCCTTCTGTGCCTGGTCTATTGTTTGTGTCTGTCTAACTGCCTGCCACTCTGTCAGCTGACAAGTAGCAGAAATCTACTTCAAACAAAAAAGGAAATTTGAGTTTGTGTAATATGGAAGCTTTATGAGTGAACCTAGGTAGATCCAGAAGTTCATGGAAGCAGTAAGTCTATCTTTTCCTCCATTTTCTTTCTTTGTTTTCCTTTTTTTTTTTTTTTTTTAACAGAGGCAGAGATAGACAGGGACAGACAGACAGGAACGGAGAGATGAGAAGCATCAATCATCAGTTTCTCGTTGCGCGTTGCGACTTCTTAGTTGTTCATTGATTGCTTTCTCACATGTACCTTGACCGTAGGCCTTCAGCAGACTGAGTAACCCCCTGCTGGAGCCAGTGACCTTGGGTCCAAGCTGGTGAGCTCTTTACTCAAGCCAGATGAGCCCGCGCTCAAGCTGGCGACCTCAGGGTCTCGAACCTGGGTCCTTCCGCATCCCAGGCCGACGCTCTATCCACTGCGCCACCACCTGGTCAGGCTGTTTTCCTTTTTTTTTTTTTTTTTTTCATTTTTCTGAAGCTGGAAACAGGGAGAGACAGTCAGACAGACTCCCGCATGCGCCCGACCGGGATCCACCCGGCACGCCCACCATGGGGCGGTGCTCTGCCCCCCAGGGGGCGATGCTCTGCCCATCCTGGGCGTCGCCATGTTGCGACCAGAGCCACTCTAGCGCCTGAGGCAGAGGCCACAGAGCCATGCCCAGCGCCCGGGCCATCTCTGCTCCAATGGAGCCTTGGCTGCGGGAGGGGAAGAGAGAGACAGAGAGGAAAGCGCGGTGGAGGGGTGGAGAAGCAAATGGGCGCTTCTCCTGTGTGCCCTGGCCGGGAATCCAACTCGGGTCCTCCGCACGCTAGGCCGACGCTCTACCACTGAGCCAACCGGCCAGGGCCTGTTTTCCTTTTTGATAGCTTTATTCTCATCAGGCTTTTCTCATGTTGTAGTGAAAATGGCTGTGTGCAGCTCTGATGCCTCAACCCTATTGTTAAGGGATCCAACAAAGAAATGATTTTTTCTTCTAATGGTTCTAGTGAAATTTCTGGGGCAGGGTTTTTACCTGGCTGTACTTGGGACATGGGCCCATTCTTGAACCAATTATAATGGCTAGGATGATTTAGCACGCTGGGAGTGCAGTCCTGGGTCCACCCCACTGTGTGTTCTTAGATCTTCCAAAGAAAGGCTTCTTTTCCTAGCAAGGGGCAGGAGGCGGGCAGGCTGATAAAAACTGTCGCCAGACTTCAACTTAACATGAATACAGATACAATGTATTTTAATAGAAGTAAAAACTAAATACTTTTATAATACCCAGGAAGCACCAAATAATCCCGGTGGTGGGGTTCAGAGCAATTTTCACATAGATCAGTGTTTTTCAGATGCTACAATCTTTGTACAACATCAGGGTGGTTAACTCCTTTGGGGATTGGCAGTGGTCTGCTGCTGTCCACCGGTTGAAAAAGACTGACATAGGTGACATTTACACTGGGTCTTTGAAAAGTTAAGAGAGATGTTGAAAAATAGAAATAGGTGGTGGAAAATGTGTAAACCAAGACATGGTGGTTGAAACACGGAGAAGTAAAAGCTGAGAATAAAATTAGAGTGCTGAAGAGTTTAGACTTGATTCACTGCATGGTGAAATCTAGTAGAAGTTTTTAAGCAGGGGTGCAATCTCATCAGACTTCACAGTGAATTAGCCAGGTGATCAAGAGGGCTGCACCAGGCCAACGGTAGAGTGGTATAGAAAAAGACAGATTGGAAAACGTTTGGGAGATAGAAATGAAAGTACTTAATAATAGCTGGACATGGCAAGAATCAGGAGTTGGGGAAATATAACCATGGAAGTAATTAAAATAGCCCGGAGTGAAGTGACTAGCACATACAGCAGGGGTCCCCAAACTTTTTACACGGGGGGCCAGTTCACTGTCCCTCAGACTGTTGGAGGGCCGGACTATAAAAAAAAACTATGGGCCCTGGCCGGTTGGCTCAGCGGTAGAGCGTCGGCCTGGCGTGTGGAAGTCCCGGGTTCGATTCCCGGCCAGGGCACACAGAAGAGCCCATTTGCTTCTCCACCCCTCCGCCGCGCCTTCCTCTCTGTCTCTCTCTTCCCTTCCTGCAGCCAAGGCTCCATTGGAGCAAAGATGGCCCGGGCGCTGGGGATGGCTCTGTGGCCTCTGCCTCAGGCGCTGGAGTGGCTCTGGTCGCAACATGGCTACGCCCAGAATGGGCAGAGCATCGCCCCCTGGTGGGCAGAGCGGTTGCCCCATGGTGGGCGTGCCGGGTGGATCCTGGTAGGGCGCATGCAGGAGTCTGTCTGACTGTCTCTCCCTGTTTCCAGCTTCAGAAAAATGCAAAAAAAACCCCAAAACAAAACAAAAAACTATGAACAAATCCCTATGCACACTGCACATATCTTATTTTAAAGTAAAAAAAAAAAACAAAACCGGAACAAATACAATATTTAAAATGAAGAACAAGAAAATTTAAATCAACAAACTGACCAGTATTTCAATGGGAACTATGGCCCTGCTTTTGGCTAATGAGATGGTCAGTGTGCTCCTCTCATTGACTACCAATGAAAGAGGTGCCCCTTCCGGAAGTGCAGCGGGGGCCGGATAAATGGTCTCAGGGGGCCGCATGCGGTCCGCGGGCCGTGGTTTGGGGATCCCTGACATACAGCATACACTGCAGAGTCTATACACTGGCCTACTCAGGGAAAAACTGCATCAGCAGTGCTGTTGATGTCAGAGAAAAATCAAGTTCTGTTGTTTTTGGTGTCTGTTTTTTTGAGTCTATGTGATTTTAAGTTTTCTATTTTTGTCTATGGGCATTTCCCCCACAATACTGCAATCCTTATTTCTATCGTCACAACTATAATAGATTTCAGAAGTCTTTCAGTATGGGGAACATATATTTTATTTATTTTGTCTTTCATCATAAAACTCAGTACAGAATTGTGCATTTATCTTACTGAATATTTGTTAACTAACACCTTTATGTTTTTCTTATTTTATTGCCTCATTAAAATCTGAACTTGATCTTTTTTTTTTGACCAAATAGATATTATGAGTTATATAATTAGTTCTGTATTCCCTATTTTGGCTTAAAGACTGAATGGTACACACGATAGTATGATATAATTTTCTCCATCAGTTATTTGATCAAGGAATTTACATATCAGTTGTATTGCTATGTACAGGATTTTTAGGTAGTAAGGGTATTTAAGGTTGCCATTACCATGACTTACTGTAACATCAGTGAAGAATTGTGGTTTCAGAGGAATTCTGTCTGGGGAAAATTCTGTTACAGATGTAAAACTGTAATTAGCCTGAATCTTATAATGTTATGAGAGGTATGATGAAAAATCTTTAACTTGCCATGCTTAGAACGTTAGTAATATACATTTTTCAGAGTTTTCTCCAGTGCTGAAGCAGGACATAGAATTCTTTGCTTTTTCTTAAAATATACTCGAGCAGTTTGTTACTCAGGGTCAGTCTCAGTAATCTTTGGGTGCAGCTTTAGTAGCAATTTAATTCCATAAAGTCTTTTGGGCTTAAGTTAAAGTGAATCACCTCTCTGGCCTGACCTGTGGTGGCGCAGTGGGATGAAGCGTCGACCTGGAACACGGAGGTTGCCGGTTCGAAACCCTGGGCTTGCCTGGTCAAGGCACATATGGGAGTTGATGCTTCCTGCTCCTCCCCTTTCTCTCTCTCTCTCTCTCTCTCTCTCTCTCTCTCTTTCTCTCTCTCTCTCTCCTCCCCCCCTTAAAAATCAATAAATAAAATATTTTAAAAAATTAAAAAAAAAATAAAGTGAATCACCTCTCAAATATATGTCCACTCCCATTTGGTATTAAGATCAATTTATGAAACTCTATTTTCATTCACTGAACCAATATCTGTTGAGCACCTATTGTGTTTCATAGTTTTAATAGCTGAGGAAGCTTTATTGAATGAGACAAACTAAAACATGCCTTTATTCATGGAGAAACATTCCAGAGGGAGAAAGCAGGCAATAAAAAAAGTATAAATGTGTTGATTAAGTGCTATGGAGAAAAATAAGGCAGGAAAGGGAAAGGTAGGAAGTGCCAGGATTGGCTTTGGGAGTGGTTATGATGGGTTTAAAGAGTGGTGGGGGAGCCCTGGCCAGTTGGCTCAGTAGTAGAGCATTGGCCTGGCGTGCAGGAGTCCCGGGTTCGATTCCCAGCCAGGGCACACAGGAGAAGCACCCATCTGCTTCTCCACCCCTCCCCCTCTCCTTCCTCTCTGTCTCTCTCTTCCCCTCCCGCAGCCAAGGCTCCATTGGAGCAAAGTTGGCCCGGGCGCTGAGGATGGCTCTGTGGCCTCTGCCTCAGGCACTAGAATGGATGGCTCTGGTTGCAACAGCGCGACGCCCCAGATGGGCAGAGCATCGCCTCTTGGTGGGTGTGCCAGGTGGATCCCGGTCGGGCGCATGAGGGAGTCTGTCTGACTGCCTCTCTGTTTCTAATACAAAAAAATACAAACAACAACAACAACAACAAAACCCCAACCAACAAAAAGAGTGGTGGGGGAAGGTGACATATAACAAAGAAGTGAGTCATGCAGATAGATATTCTCAGAAAGATCATTCTTGGTGGAGTGAATAGCTCTTAGGCCTTTTTTGAGTTTCATTTTATTGATTGGCTTTCCTGGATTAGACTATGGATGAAACTTTATAGAAATGAAATATACATCAGTTGGAATAAAAACAGTTAAAGAAAAATAACCACACGAACATATTTGGTACTTGAAATTTTTCTTGATTTTGGAGTACTATTAAATATAGGTGCGGAGTGTGTGAGTATGTGTGTCCCTGGCTGTGTGTGTATGAAGATTTTTATTAAGGTGGCCCTAGTAATTATATTGTGGAATGTTCTTTTTTGTGTGTGGCAGAGACAGACAGAATCAGAGAGAGGGACAGACAGACAGGAAGGGAGAGAGATGAGAAACACCAATTCTTCGTTGTGGCTCCTTAATTGTTCATTGATTGATTTCACATATGTGCCTTGAGCTGGGGGCTACAGCAGACTGAGTGACCCCTTGCTCGAGCTAGCGACCTTGGGCTCAAGCTGGTGAGCCTTGCTGAAACCAGATGAACCCGTGCTCCAGTTGGCGACCTCGGGGTCTCGAACTGGGAGACCAGTCCGACGCTCTATCCACTGCGCCACCGCCTGGTCAGGCTATTGTGGAATGTTCTTACAGATGAAGTTGTAATTGGTCATTTGAGTTCAGCAGTCGGTCTGTGTTTATTATGCTTTTGCTGTTAGATTAGTACTATAATGAATATTGGGGAAAATAGAAAAGAACAAGATAATATTCTGGTCCGATTGGCCAGACTGTTGTCTGTAGAGACAGTAAAATAGATCAGCATGATTGAGTGGTAACGGTATTGGACTAGCAATCCTCGATTCACAGTGGCAGAATGACTGTACGTACCAATTCAGCTCTATAGCTTTTGCTTCTCAGAGCCCTTTACAAATTCCTGGAGAGGCAGCAAGTGGGAGAGTCCCTTTTGGAGTTAAGGTGTCAGGGAAGGTCTACTTTTGATTTCAGATGGCTTCAAAGTGTTTGAGAAGACTGTACATTGCCTAATAATTCTAAAACTATGGTTGGGTAAACAAGTTACTGAAAACGAATATGATCTATTGATTTTCTACTGTGGAAGCATGGTGTACTATGGAATGTCATCTTGTAATATTTGATTTTCATTATTGGGTGTAAATAAACTGAATCCTTTGATATATGTATATGTGTACACATACACACTGCATTAGAATGTGTTTCACCTTAGTTTCACCTTGAAAACTAAGTCTTTTTCCTTATTGTTTACAGTGTAATCATATGAATTTATATTATCAGCTTGTTAAATTAGTTTTTTCCCCCTGAAAATAGGCTTTATGTTTTACTTTATCTTAGTTGTTAAGCATGGAACAAAGGTATTTTCTCCTCACCCTTTGCATGGAATTTGAGTAATATTCTCACAGTGAGTACATGTCAGGTATAGTGTTAAAGCCAAAGTCTTTTTCTTTTAAGCTACTTCTCATTTCATAAAGTCTTTTTCCTCCTTTATTCAGCATTCATTAACTGAACTGATTATTTGCTGAATGCCTACTTTGTTCTAGATATCTCTTTGGGATTCACTGATGGGGAAGAAGTTGTTCTTGCCTTCATAGAGGTTAAAGTATAGAAGATGAGATAGTTAATAGTTACAGTAATGTGTGATATGTGTTCTAAATGTGGAAGAAGAGGGTTCTGGTGGGTGTATTTAGCCAGAGGCGCCTGACTTGGAGCAAGAGATATTGAAGTTGAGACCTGAAGAATGGTGCAGAGTTAACTAACTGAAAAGTGGATATGGCAATATGGGGGAAAAGGAAGGCTATTCTGGGAAGAGAAAATCCATATGCAGTAGCCCAGAGGCGAAACAAAAAAACAAAAAACAAGCAGGCAAAATAGGAATCTTCTCACATGGCAAACCACATAAAGTTCCTAATGCCTGGAGCATAGATTTTGAGGAGGGAATATACAAGGAACTCTGAAAGACCTTACTTACTTTGGATCCCAACCTATGGACACTTGAGACATTTCTGGGAAGTTTAAAGCAATGGATTGACAGGATTAGAGTTGCCATTTACAGAGGTCATGGCATAGTGGTTTCAGGTGAAGGAAGAAGGGCAAGGGCAAATCGATGGGGTAAGAGGCCTGGCCGTGATGGCAGAGTTTATAAGAGATGTTGTAACCAGGACTGGGACATTCACAGTGGGAATGGAGATAAATGGATGGATTCAAGAAATACTTAGAAGATGGAACTATACAGGATTTAGGATTGAAGGAATAATCAAGGATGGGCCTAGGTTTCTGGCTTGGGCCAGAATGGTGATGATGATGATGGTGCTTATGCCATTTATTGCTTCTTACTTCCAAGTGTACCCTTCACTGCCTGCCCTGTGAAAGTGAATGTGGTTTTTCATTCCTGATTGGACTCAGGCGAATACAGTGTTGTGATGTGATCCCATACGAAGAACATATTTGGGGAGAGGGATAGACTGTGCTTCTACTCTCTCATCTCCCTGTGAAATGGAAATAATATACTCTTCAGAGGATTGGAGTGATATGTTGTTCATAATATATTCCTAGGGTTGTAATGAGGAAGAAATGATGTAATGTGTTTAAGAACCGAGCACAGTGTCTGGTCACAAATACTTGGTTTGTTTGTAATGTTGGCTGCTGGGCATTGTGGTGGTTGACAGGTCTAGAAAGATGACCAGGGCTGCTGGTTTCACCTTGAGGGTATGTGGGGTGGGGAGAGGCTAGCGCAGGGATGGCCAACATCTGGCCCGGGTAATGAGTTTATGCAGCACGCGATTAAATTTTTAATATTCTCCGCTACTTTAAAATCTCAGCTACTCAGAAGCGGAAGCGTCTTTGATTATTGGAAATCGAGACATTTAAGAAGATAATGATACATAGAAAAGAATTCCGCGTGTGACTAATCTAGGGTTAACTTCCTATAATTGGTTGAATGGATTCGCAATACTTCTTTATTTTTTTAAAAAATTCCATTATAAAGATTTACAACTTTTGTATTCGTCTATACTCAATATGAACTGTTTGACGTTTAGCGGTGATGTGAAACCCACATTCTTTTAGGCAGAGTTTGCCGGTGTGCACCCAAGGTCAAACAATTTATTTTTGTGGTCAAGTGTGCTGAATCAAGTGGCATTGTAGCATAGACGTAGCTGCAGTTGATAACTGAAAACGTGTCCAGGCTGTTTGTAAAACGAAATAATTGTTTTATTTGCAATATAACTCCTTCAAGCTTATTCTGTTAATTGAATATTGTTTTGATTGATTGCGATACAGTTTGGATATTTATACGGTATGTAATTATATTTTTATTAAAATAATATTGTATATTAAATTTTTTTCACTCACATTTATTCCTAAACAAATTACATAATAAAATTTTGTTTACTTAAATGAATTGTTTTTGTATTTAACATTTTTTAATTTTAATATTTTGTCCAGCCCGTGAAAAAAGGTTTTTTTCTAATCTGGCCCAGGGGCAAAAACTGTTGGCCACGCCTGGGCTAGAGGTTTATTAATTCCTCAGGTAGAGGCCTGAATAAAGTGCCTGAGGGCAGCTTGAGAAGTCCCAGAGTAGGTGAAGGCTGTGCTGAATCTTCTGGGGTGCGGTTTTGTCTCATGAGGAGAGGGGAGAGAGGGCCTTCTGAATGTAGGGAACAGCACTAGCAGTGGAGGAAGGAGCATGCTTGCCAGTGCAGTCCACAGTGGGGTCATCACTGGCCCTGGAGTTGGGGTCGGGTGATGACAGAGGTGTACACAAACTGGACATACCCTCAGAGGAGGTGTTTATTTCACCTCGCTATGTCCCACAGTTTGCTTCACTTATTTCTAGGCTTACTGCTTTTTATTATTTCTACTGAACTGTTGCTAGTTCACAACAATTGAAAACTATTTAAACTTTTATTTGGTGCCAGCATTTCCCTTAGGCTTTCATTGAATGTGAACTTTGAGTGCTGTGAGTTGAAGTGTCTAGAAGGGAAGTTGGATCACTGCATGCAGGGCCCCTCCATTGGGTTTACTCAGGGTTGAATAACTTGACTTGATTCCTGGACATTGATAAAGCTCAGACTGTTTACAATTCACACTTCTCTTCAGCTTACAATTCTTTTTGAAAAGTTCAATAACTGAAGAAATGAGTATTCTTCAGAATTGTATGACTGTTCTTTCAAGAACTCAAGTCTTTGAAGCTCTAGAAAATAAAAGTGTGACTAACTTGATTCCTTGGAGGACCCCCCCAATAATTCAGCATTAAAATTCTATGTAAATTTTTCTCTAATGAGGATATTCCCTTTACCCTCTATGAGGATGCAGCTCAAATGTGTTTTCTGTGAAGTCCTTCCTTGAAGTTTCTGAATATTTGCTCCTTATCAAACCACTGTTCTAACATAAGCCTGTTGTAATGTTGATATATTTCCAGCAAGTACCTTTAAGAAAAAACAAAAAACAAAAAACAAAACAAGCCACAAAACATTCTTTGCATTTTGTTATCTTCAGATCCTGGTTAATGCCCCTTGGCTGGAATGGCACTGTGTTCCAGAAATTCTGTGTCCTTTTTATTGATTGATTTTAGAAAGTGGAAGGGATGGAGAGAAACATTGATTTGTTTCACTTGTTTATGCATTCATTGGTTGATTCTTGTATGTGCCCTTACTGGGGATTGAACCTGTACCCTTGACGTATTGGGATGATGCTCAAAACCAACAGAGCTACCCAGCCAGGGCCCAGAAATTCTCTTGAAAGTTCTGCTTATTAATCTTCAGAGATATGATGAGTGTATTCTCTAAAGAAATATTGGAAGAATAATCATTGGTTTTTTTTTCAGAAAGAAGAGTTAAACCATTCTTTATTGGCTAGGACTTCTGGGAATTATACAGGAAGGAAGCTAAGAAGGAAGATGTCAAACTGTGACCCTCTGAAGGTTTTTGTTTTCTTTTTCCTTTGTTTTCTTAGATCTAACAGATACCTATAGGGAACTCTTTGTTTTTGGTGAAGACCTAGTATTTATGTAAAAGAATGTTGAGAGACCTAGGAAAATAAGACGCTTGGAGCAATTTTACTTTGCGTGACTGTTACCTTTTGTGAAATGACAGAAGTTGAGGTATGAGTCTTCTGATAATTGCTTCTTCTGCTTGTTTGGATTACAAACCAAGGGCAGGAGCCGTTTACAGATTATTAAATTCTCGGGTTATTTTGAAAGTTGATAAAATATTTCCTGTTGGTGACTTATAGAAAAGTTGAAAGAAAAACACAATATTTTAAGATCAAGTATACATTTGGTAGTTTAAATACAGAAGAATTGAAAAAATTATATGGTGGACACTGTATACTTACCACTTAGATTGTATAGTTATATTTTATTTCTATATGATAAACATTTACCATATTTACTGTAATATATAATCATATCCCCTATCTGCCTCTTTATATGCGTTTAAGGACTATCATTGAAGCATTTTATATTATAGCAAAAGGCTGCAGACAGAATAGTTAAGTGATTGTGGTACCCCATATGGTGGAATTCTATGGAGAAGTTAAGAAGAATGAGACATTTTGTTTTTACTGACCTGAAACAATCTCCAAAAAGATAAGTGAAGTGAACAAGTTGCAAGATATATGAAGTATATTCTTTATTTGCATAGGACAAAAAGGTATTTATGCGTGTGTGCTGTATATGCACGGAATATCTCCGTAAAGCTTAAACAAGAAGCTGTTGAAAGTGGGTGTTTTTCTGGCAGCCTCCTATGGTGTATGTATTATACATAAAACAAAGTTTTAAAACTATTGCCTGCTTATTTATGTGCTTCTCTTGAAATTGTCAGGATGTCAAGATACCAAACTGATAGACCTTAGATCAGGGGTCCGCAAACTACGGCCCGCGGGCCGCATGCGGCCCTCTGAGGCCATTTATCCGGCCCCCGCCACACTTCCAGAAGGGGCGCCTCTTTCCTTGGTGGTCAGTGAGAGGAGCATAGTTGCCATTGAAATACTGGTCAGTTTGTTTATTTAAATTTACTTGTTCTTTATTTTAAATATTGTATTTGTTCCCGTTTTGTTTTTTTACTTTAAAATAAGATATGCAGTGTGCATAGGGATTTGTTCATAGTTTTTTTTTATAGTCCGGCCCTCCAACAGTCTGAGGGACAGTGAACTGGCCCCCTGTGTAAAAAGTTTGGGGACCCCTGCCTTAGATTTTAGGAGCTGTTTCAAAGTGGATCACTCTCCCCTCCCTCCTGCCCCAAATACTAGGGGAGTTTTCTTTGATTTTCATGTGAGCTCCTGGTGGGGCTTATAAAGGTAAAACCTATATAGGTCTCCCTATTTAACTCTCAAGCTAGTCCTTACACAGCCCTTGGAAACTTGTCAAAGTTACCATTTAAGTGTTTCTATCACTTGCTGGCTCCTGTAGCTTTTCTTCAGGTAGGCTGATCTCTGCTGTGAGTCTCAGTGTTTTCTTGTCTCTCCAGATTTTGGGGTGGTGGTGGTTTGCTCTCAAATCTCTGATAGGTGTAAGAAAAGTAATGGATTTTAGTTTCTTACCCTTATTTTTTACTGTAAAGAAGAGAGTGATGATTTCCAAGTTGTTTATGAGTCAGAGCTGTAACTGGAGCTCGATGCCCAGCAATTTTTGTTAAAACAGATCCCTCTAGGTGATTCTGATTAATTTAATGGTTGAGAACCACTGATATACCCCAGTTCCCTCATTTATAGATGAGACCACTGAAATCCAAAGAGGAGAAATAACTTCTAAGATTATGCAGAGTCAAAACTAGAATCTGAGCCCTGGCTGGGTGAGAGCATTGTCCTGATACGCCAAGGTTGTGGGTTTGATCCTGGTCAGGGCACATGCAAGAGTCAGACAGTGAATGCATAGACAAGTGGAGCAGCAAGTCGATGTTTCTTTCTCTCTCAAATCAATAATAAAAAACCCAAACAAACTGTAATCTGAATCTCTTGACCAGATCATCTTCATACTATTTTTTGTGTTTTCATATAGTTACCTTCAAGGGATTAATTATATTTTATGTTGTAGGTTTTGGAACTATCTTTATTTTGATGGCCCACTGATTTAAGTTCTTGATAGTGACCTCATTCATTCTGAGGTCTGGTTATAATCATAAGTTCAGTCATAGCCATCTTGATACTCACTTGAAATCTTCTCTTTGATAGAAATGTTAACCCACCTCAAAAGTGAGCTCTTAATGTAGCATGGCTATGAGTAAAATAGTATGTAGACATTTTTATTTTCTTCATTTATTCTTTGAGAAATATTTTGAAGTACCTAGAAGAAAATCTTATAGCTTTTTAGTGTTTTAGAAAGCCTAATGTGAACCAATATGTGTGATAAATCAGCTACATCTGAGTTCTTCCCACCCATGCGTTCCTGTCATTTTATTTCCTTAATTTTAGCATCTATAATCCCCTTTTCTCTATCCAAACCAGCCTTTCTTCTGCATTTGTGCAAATTATGCCTCTAAATCTCCCTGGAGAAGGCTGCGGAATCTTTGTTCTTTTGCAGAATTGGCAGACTTTACTGTAAAGGGCCAGATAGTAAATACTTGAGCCTTTGCAGGCCGTGTGGTCTCTGTTGTACCTGCTCTGCTCTGCCCTTGTAGGAGAAAGCAGACAACATGTAAATGAATGGAAGTGGCTGAGTTTTTTTCTTTTTATACATTTTTATTTGTTAAGTGAGAGGCGGGGAGGCAGAGAGACAGACTCCTGCATGTGCCCTGACCAGGATCCACTGGGCAAGCTCCTATGGGGCGATGCTCTGCCCATCTGGGGCTATTGCTCTGTTGTTTGGCAACTGAGCTATTTTAGTGCCTGAGGTGAGGCCATGTAGCCATCCTCAGTACTGGGGGCCAGCTTGCTGCAATGAGCCATAGCTGTGGGAGAGAGAGGGAGAGGGAGAAGGAGAGAAGGGAGAGGGAGAGGGAGAGGGAGAGAAGGGGGAGGGAGAGGAGGGAGAGGGAGAGAAGGGAGAGGGAGAGGGAGAGAAGGGGGAGGGAGAGGGAGAGAAGGGGGAGGGAGAGGAGGGAGAGGGAGAGAAGGGAGAGGGAGAGGGAGAGAAGCAGATGGTTGCTTCTCCTTTGTGCCCTGACTGGGAATCAAACCCGGGACTTCCACACACTGGGCCGACGCTCTACCACTGAGCCAACCAGCTAGGGCCGGTGGCTATGTTTCAATAAATCTTTATTTAGAAAAACAGGCTGCATGCATTTAACCCATGGGCTCTAATTTCCTAGGCCCTGATCTAGAGCCTGTAGAAATTTTATTTTCACTTTTATGTCCCAAAGGGTGCTGCTATTTTTATTTAATGAATTAGAGACCCAACATCACTTTTAAAGATTGTTTCAAAAGTATAATATATTGCTTTCAAAAGTAATAATATTTTGCCATGGAACATTATATTTTAGTTTTGATTTCTTTGGAGACATGTGCTTTTTTGGTGTTGAAGAGATAGAGATCCTCTCTCCTTATTACTTATGGTCTCATGTGAATCTAACAAGAGAAAAAACCCTGGTCTTTTACTTTAACAGCTGAGGCAAACTATACTACCTGTGGTGCATAGTAATAATGTCTTTTAATAAGTTCTTAAGGATAAAGAATACTAGAAAATCTCAAGTTATGGGGTGGTATAGGTTCCTATAGAGTTATTTGGTCAGAGGGACGGTTTTAATTTACTTTGAGTCTTTGTCAGGTTGCTTACTGCATGCTTAAGAAAAGTGGATATTGGTGTTCATGCTTTGCAGCTAACACAGGTCTTGGTTGCCATGGCTTCTCATTAGCTCCTTATGATCCTTTTGGGCTCTGGCTTCCTGACTAGGACCTGAGGGGGCAGATGCAGGCTAAGAAGTAGCCCTGGGAAGCACCGGCTGTATGAGGCCAGTAATGGTGTGTTCTGTCAAATGTATGAACTCAGTCTTTTGCTAGAGAGAACTCCTGGCCAGTTGGGTTAATTATTTTATGTTATAAGTCATCTTTGTTTTAGAAGTCTATGCAATTTGAATTATTCAAAACTTTTTTGAAAAATGCAAATTATAAAATTCCATTTGGGATACTTTTCTCTCCTTTGGGAAGTACAGCTAACCTTTAATAATGATGCATATTTGAAATATTATAGGTTTTAGTAACAGCTACCAATCCATTAAAAAAAGGTCAGTCTATAGTATTAGAATACTGAAAGCTTGCTTGGTTAAAGGGTCTAATGATTAGAATTTAATTATTTCAGGCTAAAAAGAATATCAGAAGGTGACTCTAGAGGGCAGTGTAATTCAACATGTTCATGCTTTTGGCATTTAAGTTTTGTTTTGGAAGAGTAATCATGTGTTCTGAACTTTGTCCATTACACAGTGTCTAACTTTGGTAGAATGTGCGTTTTGGAAAGAAGTGCTCTCTGGTTTGGCTCAGAAGGGTTACTTAGATAATACATCGTAATTATTGGCCCTAGGGAATATCCATGCTTAGTTTAAAACATATTGGCTTAGAAAATCTGGAATTTTCTTATTGATTCAACTAAACTGAATAGAGTTTGCTTTTCAAACATTTTGGAACATTAAGCAAAAGGAATGGTATATCTTTTGTTTTTACATATTTTGGGATAGGAAGTAAATGTATCCCTTGTTAGAGAATTCAAATAAATTCAAAAAAAGTCAGAGTTTGACTTACTCTGACACATTTTAAAACATCTCTTTAAAAGTGGCGAGGTTGAAACTAGATGCTTGATTGGTGAAAATCTGTATCAGGGCATTTCAAAACTCAAATGTTTGCATTTAGCACAGCCCAAAGTATATGACGCCATTCATTTTCTTTCTCAAATTTTTAAACTTATTTATATTTTCAGGAAAATATATAAGTCATCAAATATGGTTTAGAAAGAAATGTTTTGAAGTCTGAGAAGTTTTATGGACCTTTTAATTTTTTTCTCCCTTAGCCTGACCGGGTGGTTGCACAGTGGATATAGCATTGGACTGGTATGCGGAGGACCCAGGTTCAAAACCCCAAGGTTGCTGGCTTGAGCATGGGATCATAGACATGACCCCAAGGCCCCTGGCTTGAGCCCAAGGTTGCTGATTTGAGCCCACGGTCCCTGGCTTGAACAAGGGATCACTCACTCTCCTGTAGCCCCCTGGTCAAAGCACATATGAGAAAACAATAAGTGAACAGTTAAGGAGCTACAACAAAGAATTGATGCTTCTCATCTCTCTCCTTTTTGTCTGTTCCTGTCTTTTCCCCTCTCTGACTCTTCTCTCTATCCAAAAAAGAAAAAAAAAAAACTACCATTATGGGCATTGTTTCTGGTGTGTGTGTGCGCACACTGGCTTATAGATACCATCCAAAGTAGATTCTTTTTATTTTGTCTAGTTATTTATCTTCCCATTGCTTTCTACCTCAGGCTGGGTAAAATAGTTATTTTGATGTATTTCTTCTTTGTTAAGAAACAGATCAGGATTTACTTTTAATACTAGGTAGTAAGTGTTCTTCTTTTGATTTGTTTTCTTTCCCAAACTATTCACTTATGTAGAAACCGTCCTTTTACTTGTGGGTCATACAAAAACAGACAGTGGGCTGTAGTTGACCCTTAGCTTATCTATTGCCAGACCCTGAGCTAGGAACCTGTAGAAGGAGATACAGAGAGAAGTGGTTACTTATTTATTTAAAAAAATTTTTTATTGATTGATTTTAGAAAGAGGAGAGGGAGAGAAAGAGAGAGATAGAGAAAGGTGAGAGGAAGGAGTGGGAAGCATCAACTCATAGCAGTTGCTTCTTGTATATCCCTTGACTGGGCAAGGCTAGGGTTTCAAACTGGCAACCTCAGTGTTCCAGGTTGACGCTTTATTCACTTTGCCACCACAGGTCAGGCCGTTGACACCATTAATTCACACACATATCCAGGGTTTCTTTTGTTATTATCAGAAATGAAATAAATATTAATATGATAGAAGATATAAATGATGTCTTTTTAAAAAATTATTTAATGAGTGGTGAGGAGGCAGAGACAGACTCCCACATGCACCCCGACTAGAATCCACCTGGCAAGCCCCCTACTGGGAGATGCTCTGCCCATCTAGGGCTGCTGCTTCATTACTTGGCAACTGAGCCATTTTTAGCACCTGAGACAAGGCCACAGAGCCATCCTCAGCACCTGGGAGCGATGGCTGCAGTGTGTGTGTGTGTGTGTGTGTGTGTGTAGAAGCAGATGGTCATTTAAAGTTGGGTTTAGTCCTATAGCTGATTAAAATTGTTTTCATCATGACATATTAAATTTGAAAAGTTGCCGTGAGCTATGGAACAAAATCTTTGATATACACATTGTCAAAAGGCTAGAATATATAGAAACTGTATAGATTTATTTGCTATAAGGGCTGCATTTAAGAGAAAGAAATAGTTTTAAGGCTATTTCAGCATGTGATTTTTATTTCTGTGTATTCTGTTCCTGCCTGATGGTATGTGCGTGTAATGATGGAATTCAGAGCTGGAAAGTAGGTTGTCTCTAATTTTGTTCTTTCTTAGCATTGTAGTTTTTTTTTTTATCTGAAATACTGAAAGAGCCTGTCTTCTGTGCAGGTAGGGATTACTTTTCTTCTCTTCAATATAAAAATACAGTTTGTTTATTAGTTTTATTAGCACTAAGTAGTGCTTGGATACTATATGTTTCACAAAAGATATTTTTTTTCCACTTATGTGAGCAATTGATTAATTTGAAGAACTGTTAGTTCTGTTGATACTATGACAAAAATCAATGTACACAGCACAGTCTGAATTAAAAGGCTCAAACTCATTAGGCCATGAAAATGGTTTCAACAGTGAACCCTTTAAAGACCTTGTCAGATAGTATCCTAAAACATAGTCTAGAAAAATATGGTTAGCACTTAAAAATATTTTTTGTTGCATAGTTTATAGTCTTCCTTTTTATTTATTTTTTTATTATTAATTTTTTAAAGGTTTTTTAAAATTAATTAATTTATTTATTTATTCATTATTAGAGAGGAGAAACAGAGGGAGAGAGAGGAGAGAGAGACAGAGAGAGAGAAGGGGGGAGGAGCTGGAAGCATCAACTCCCATATGTGCCTTGACCAGGCAAGCCCAGGGTTTCGAACTGGCGATCTCAGCATTTCCAGGTAGATGCTTTATCCACTGCGCCACCACAGGTCAGGCTAATTTTTTTTTTTTTTTTTTTTGTATTTTTTCAAAGCTAGAAACGGGAGGCAGTCAGATAGACTCCCGCATGCATCCGACCAGGATCCACCAGGCATGCCCACCAGGGGGTGATGCTCTGCCCATCTGGGGCGTTGCTCTGTTGCAACCAGAGCCAGTCTAGCGCCTGAGGCAGAGGCCATGGAGCCATCCTCAGTGCCCTGGCCAACTTTGCTCCAATGGATCCTTGACTGCAGGAGGGGAAGAGAGAGACAGAGAGGAAGGAGAGGGGGAGAGGTGGAGAAGCAGATGGGTGCTTCTCCTGTGTGCCCTGGCCGGGAACCGAACCCGGGACTCCTGCACGCCAGGCCGACGCTCCACCACTGAACCAACCAGCCAGGGCCTAGTCTTCCTTTTTAAACCACCCACCCTTAAGTAACTTCTGGGATTGTAACTATGTTATATTTAGAGGAAAGAAAACATGCATTGATATATACTGCTCACAAAAATTAGGGGATATTTCAAAATAAATATGAAGTGATAAAATATCTCCTAATTAGTTTTGTGAGTAGTATATTGGTATATTCTATATTGAACCATAGCCATTCAATCTGATTACTAATCTCTTTTTTAGTAAAAAGCCCCTTCAGACACTGAAAAATACATTGTTTTATATCTTTATCTCCAGTTTGAGGTTATATTCTGGCTGAGCTGTTAGATTTTCTTCCTCTCTTGTCATTCTGCAGTTTTATCTTCTCTCTCTTCACCCCCACTTCCTCCCCTACCTCTTTGTTTCGGTAATGGTTGGTGATCTGATGTTTGTGAGGTGTTTAGGATTTGATAGCTGTGTAAGTACTGAGCAGCATTACCTTCTGCGCCTGCTCTTGCCTCTAATGAAAGTTATAATTGGATTGCGCTGAGGCTAGTGTGTGATTGGTAGCTAAAGGGTCAAAATAGGAAACTAAATTGACTAATAACTGACTTTCCATGTCAGGTACATTTTTATTTTGTGGTGCAGAGCCTGAGTTTAAATCCCGGTTCTGAGACTTGCTGATTTCATTGAACAGGTATTATTTAATACCTTTGTTTCTCGGTTTGTTCATTTATAAAGCAGGGAAATAATAGTACCTATCCTATAGGAATAGTGTGCTGTATGTGAAGTACTTAGAACAGTATTGGGCACATAATTAGCACTCAATAAATATTTTGTATTATCATCATCATTGTCATTCACAGTTTGGATGAAAAGCAGCTAGCAGGAAAAACCGGAAAGGGATAACAAAGTTGAATTTCGGAAGGACTTCTTTCATAGTTAAGGGAAGATGTATTCAGGGCCAGATGAACTAAAGTGGAGGCAGGAAGACTAGTGTTATGGGCTGAATTGTGGCCTCCCCAAATTCATGTGTTGAAGGTCTAACCCAGCTGTTTGACCTTATTTGGAATTCAGGTAATTGCTGTGTAATTAGTTAAGATGGGGTTATTAGGATGGGCCCTAATCCAATCTAACTTGCCCTTGTTACAATGGGGAATTTAGATGCAGAGACAACAGACACACATAGAGGGGAAAATGATGGGAAGAGACAGGGAGAAGCCAGCCATCAATAAGCCCAGGGAAGAGACCTGGGAACAGACCCTCCTTAATATCCCCCAGAAGGAACCAACCCTGAGGACACCTTGATCGTAGACTTTCAGCCTCCAGAACCATGAGACTAGGAATTCTATAGTTGAATTCACTCAGTCTTGTGGTACTTTGTTAGGGAAGCCCTAGGAAACTAGCTAAGAAGATAATGAGTTTCAGAGCTGAGGCAGTGGTGGTGGTACAAAGAGGAGGAGAGATGTTTAAAATGCAGAACCAGGCCCTGGCTGGGTAGTGCAGTTGTTTAGAACATCATCCTGACATGCCGAGGTTACGGGTTCAATCCTCAGGGCACATGCAAGATGTTGGGCAGATAAAATGTATTATGCTCACTTTGTTAAAGAGGCCGTTGCCCAGGTGATATTAATGTGTGTTGAGAATTGTTGTAGCCTGAGGCTTGGTTTTGGGATTAAGCCTGTCCCACCCTTTTTGGTGTGAGGTGGTACAATCCTATCATGCCTCATAGAAGTGATTTTGTATTAGAGACTTCCCCATTATGTATGTTGGATTAAGGGTTTGGATTTCTACACTATAAAATGGGAACAGAGCGGGAGTTTGCTCTTGGTCCCTGAGGTTAGCATGAGAGAGCAGAGAGAATAGAGCCAGCAGCGGGAGGAGGCCACGTGGAGAAGGCCAGGAAAAGCAGCCAAGATGGCGGAGTACTGAGTAAGATGGGAACCTGCATGGGCTGGGCTCCTCTGATAGTGGCCCTGGCCGTGGCTGCTGGCTTTACATTTGGCGTAGTCTGTGGCAGGATTCGCTACAGATCGGCAAGGAGCCTTTGAGTGGTGGAGTAGAGGACTGTGCCCTGACTGTGATCCACCTGGAAAGCCCACTAGAGGGCGATGCTCTGCCCATTTGGGGCATTGCTCTATTGCTCATATAGTCATTCTCAGTGCCTGGGGCCAACTTGCTCCAATTAAGCCATGGCTGCAGGAGGGAGGGAGGGAGAGGGGAGGGGAGGGGAGAAAGACAGAGAGAGAGAGAGAGAGAGAGACAGAGAGAAGTGAAAGGGGGAGGGGTGGAGAAGCAGTTGGGCACTTCTCCTATGTATCTGGACTGGGAATTGAACCTAGAATATCTACACGCCAGGCTGATGCTCTACCACTGACCCAAACAGCTAGGGTCCCTCTAGTGGCCTATAGACTATGCTATATAGGACTATACTTGCCCTGTACTGTATTTGCCCCAGCACAACACTGATTTGTGATTGCTTGTTTAATGAGGAAGGCAGTGCTTTCTAGTGCAGTGGTGTGTGCACCCTGGTGGCACAGTAGAATCACTTGAGCTTTCTAATTTTAAAAACACTTCATAGCTCTTGCCAGCCAAATTAAGACTGATAATAGAAAGAATAGGAGTGAACTTGAGAGCTAGAGAAGCACAGGTTCAAATTCTGGCTCTACCACTTTTCATTTATTCAGCTCTTTGTAGAGTACTGTGTGCCAGGCTCAGTGCTAGGAGTGTAGACAGGAAGTAGGGTGGGTGGTTTATCCTTACGGCACCCGTACTTTAGAGATTTCCACCACATCCTCATGATTTTTGCTCATTGTATACATACCACTGGCACTGTCATTTGGTATTTTAAAAGTCCTAACTTTTTGCACTGAAACATACTTGCTTTAAAACGAAACTTTATATCACCAGTAAAATTAAAAAAGCATGTGTCACTTGCCATAAGTAGAAGGTAACTAAAAGTGAATCAAAGGAAACAAAACAAACTTAAAATATATATATATAAATTACTCCATGTGAGAAATAAAGCTGTTTATGATCATTTGGCAATAGGTGACTCTCTAGCTCCATGTCATGACTATTAAGACAGAAATGAGGTTTTTGCATTAATAAGGTAATTTAGTTTTTAGTTTTGATGTTAACTAGCACTGAGGGACCCATTTCTGACTGTAATAAGCAGTCAGAAAGGACAACATATTTGCCAGAATGTAATTAAAATGTCTAGTAGAAGTCAGCAGCTCTTGTAGCAGAAAGAAGGCAGGTGTGGGACCGAGTTGCCAAATCCCATTGGCCCTGGTCAGGTGCCTCTCTCCTACCCAAGAGAAGAGGTTTTAAGGACTTCTTGGGTGGGTGGGTGAAACCCTTCCAAACCAACCCTCTCACATCCTTGGATCTTCTGTGAGACCTGCAGGGAAGTCCCAGGCTGTGTTGAAGAGTTTAAGCTGACCCCTCTGCGCTGTTTCCAGCTGCTATAGAAATACAGTGTTAACCGTCTAAGCTTTGTCAGCATAGGGCAGTGGTTTTCAAAGTGGTGTGCTTCTTCTCCAAGGAGCAGGCTGTGTAGGATGATCTACTGGGGTGCAAGAGAAACACCAAAGCTCTTGTTTTTAAGTTTTAGTTGCCTAGATGTACTGTACTTCATGTACGAATATACATATTTTGGGGTGTGTATTTTGTTGTCTACTTTTAGAAGTATACAATTACAGGAATACCTGTATAAATGGCCTCTGAGGCCGTCTCTGACCTTTGACCTTTTGCAAGTGCCTCCTTTCCTCTTGCCCCCAAATTCTATTTCTGCCTCTCTGACCTTTTGCTGTTTCCTGAAAGGCTGCTGAACCACCATCTTTTGCCCTGGGGATTCCCTCTGCTTGGAGTGTCCCTCTCCAGAGATCCACTTTCCCTCCCTTGGCTAACCTCCCCATCTTCTTAAAGGCTTTACCCAAATGTCCTTTCTCAGTGAGTCCCACAGCTGTGTACCAAATACTTTATAACAGTGCCTGTTCAGTACATTTTTGTTGAAGGAATAAAAGCATCTGACATACAGTAGGCTCAGTAGGTTTCCTTTAATGATTGTGAGTGCATATTTAGGAAAATCGGAAATATAAAAATATCTAACATTTTTTGTGCCTTGAAGTAGCTTCATGTAACAATGGGACCGGTATATAAGAATTGCAGCAATAGAATTATGTGGGGGGTGGGGTGGAGAGGTGGCATTGAGAAGAGTATAATTTACTCTCTGAGAGTGGAGTCACTTTAAAGTCAGGGCATCTGAAAGGGATGAGTCTACATGTAAATGCTTTAGTCATGTAGAAACCTGCGCGAATCGGGACTTGTTTATCTAATGTAGTAACAATGGACTTTGAAAAGAGGAAGGAGATTTATGCCAGGATTACTAATTTATATTTTGTTTATTTTTAAAGAATTAGTTAATAATGGTCTGCTCATGGAGGAAGATTTTTTGGAAGTTTTCAAATGCATTGCCCCCTAATCTCTAGTTCCTCCGCTGTTTCACGCTGTACTTTCCATGTCTCAGGCAAGCCTGGGTTAGCTTCAACCAGCTGAGCAATCCATAAGCGTTTAGTTCTTAAAACTCACTATGTACTTAGCACTATAAATAGAAAAAGAGCAGCATCTCTATATGAAAATGTGTAGGGGTGGAAATTGCTTACTAGAAACGCATTGATCTATTTTATAAAACAAAACCCTTTATCCTTGGCTAATTAAATGTTTCCTGCAGACCTGCCCAACCCCATGGTTTTAAATAAGCTATTTTAAATGTTATGAAAAATGTGAGTTTTTAATCTATTAACTGCATCTAGATAGCCTTACATTTACGAGTCCAGAGAAAATAGAAATAAGGGAAATTATTTGAATATGGGCTTGTGATCTTATAGAAACCCTTTGTTTAGACACGTCTTCCCTCTACCTTGAATTAAACAGATGGTATGTATTCATCATTTGTTCCTCTGTCTGTGTTATGTTAATTGGTGTTATTTTAATAATTTCATTAGTTCTGCTTTGGTAAATATGTAGTAGAATGTCTATTGGAAATGTATCTGTCTTACCCTTCCTCCTTCTCTCCCCTTCTCCCCTTCTCCCCTCCCTCCCCTCTACTTTGTTTCTAATACACCTTGGGCCTCTTTGGATATTTAATAATAATTTAAGGATATAAATTGGGAACAAAAAGAGTCATTTAGTGATGTATCATTTCATTTCATCAAACTCTATGGCCGGAATCCTTACACAATAGCATCTTGATATAGTGCGGCTGGCCGCTGTGTGTCTCCACTGCCCTCTGAGTACAGGGGGGCTGAGTGGGGAAAGGGAAGGAGGAGGCAGGGGAGGGGTCTGCTGCTGAGACAGGCACTGCCTGTTGTGATAGATGCTCTGCTTGCAGGATCCAGTCGAGCATCTGTACAGACACACTCCTCCTCCCTTCATGTAAATAATGCAGCAGTGGTGGTAATAAGGATGAAAAGCAAAATGCTAATTTTCTTGCCTTTCCTTCCCTGTTTTTACAGAGTGTTGTACTTTGAGAACATATAAGAAATTGCTAACCCTGCTGATGGGGCTCTTTAGGCCCCAGTTGATTATTTTAAACAGGTTCTTAGAGTCCATGATGGAATTCGTGATCACAATGCTAATAATACCTAGTATTCATTGAGCATTTCTGGTAGGCCCAGCATTCAGTGCTTTACTTGAGTCATTTCACTTCATCTCATCATCATGTGACTTTATGTAGTAGGTACAATTATTAGCCAACAATGTTATAAAATGAGCATATGATGACTTGCTCAAGATGACTGTTAGTACATCGTAGAGCAGGGACAGCTCTGGCCGTTGACTCCAGAGCTGGCACCAGTTCACCCTCGGTGAAATTTCATGATGCTCAATCAAGAGCCTGGCATGCAAAGGAGCCCCTGCTCTTGGAGCACCAGATGAGGACAGTGTCACTCACTCACTAAGTCTCCTGGGGGAGTGCACAGGACTGGACCTTACCATCGGTGAAACCAAGCAGCCTTTTGATCCCCACAACTGAAAAAAATTTCAATTGACTGATCCCTCATTTGAGGCCAGAGGTCATTGGCTAGCACCATTGCTTTGTTTGAATGTTTTGTTTGAAAACACTCTGCTTTGACCTGTTTAGTTTGCTTAATTTTTGGAATATTGCCACTCTTCTGTCTGGAAACAGGCACATTGCCACAGCTGGTGGGGACAATAAGGGAGCGAGGGGAGAGACTGCATTATCATCTGACCTTATTTCTTAAGAATATTTGTGAAGTACTAGGAATCTAACAGCTTTGAAATGTCTAGTTTTTGGAATTAATGTAAAAGGCTCAGTATTTCCTGAGGTAAATTGGGCTTTCTCTCATGTGTCATACCTGCTCTTGTTCTTACTCTCCCATTGTCTCTGAGGGAGAAAGTGGAGACTGGAACAAGGATACTATTGATAAAACGATGTTTCTTACTTGAAATTGCATGCGTGTGTTTACCACTCTTAATTGTGCTTACTATTGAAACTGGAAATACAGACTTTGATTATAGTTTGGCTAGCTTTTCTTGTACTACTTTCCTGTAAATGGATTATTTTTAGTTTAAATTTTTGCTGCAAGCCCTTTCCCACTACTTAATTGACTTTTCAGTCACCACTTGCCATGCACATGTCAGCATTCCCATGGACATTAAACACACACAGTATAGTCAGCACAATGGTGGGGTCACAGTGAATTACTGGACTCTTTCTGTTGGTTTTAATACTGGAATTGGGATCCATTCTGGTTTCTTTCCTGTTCTTTCATGGAAATCTAGGGAGTGTTATGTCTGTCTCCTCCTAATAGCTCTTGGTCATTGTAAAATAATCCATCTGAAATGTAACAGATTGCAAATGAAATAGGTATGCTAGTATTTGTTTTACTACTGCCTAATGATACCTCTGTTTGAATCATTGAATACTTTCAAAAGCATAATCTTAAAGTGTGTTCCTACATCTTAATTTCCCACTTGGCACATTTAGTTTTAAAATACCAGAGCAAATTTTGTTTCATGAGAAACTGCTTGCAAAGCTTTAATTTAAGTCTTCTTAGAGGATTATTAATGAACTTGGAAGTGTATGGGAACACTCTTTATTGACAAAACAATGGCATTAAAATTCAGCAGTATTCACAAAGACAAGGCGTGGGGTCTGGGAGATACTGAAAAACACCACTGTTAACTTAATGATCAACTTACAATTTTGCCTCTAGTGTTTGAAAACATCTTCGATTTTCCTTTATTTTACCTATTTTATTCTCTTTTTAAAAACACTTTAGTTGATCATGGAACATAACTTTGAATAAAGAGTGGATAAAATGCTAAATAGTATAAAAATTTATGTTAAATCCTTTGAAACTGATAATATATTTATACTTTTGCTTTTATAGCATTTATCTTTTAAAGTGATATTTTTCTGATATATGCACACTAAAATGATAGTGATTGAATTTGGTTGTTATATCATTTATTTTTTGCTTTCCTGTGATTATTTCCATGTTTTTTCCCTTTTTTAAAAATTTGATGATTGCCTGACCAGGCGGTGGCGCAGTGGATAGAGGTCGGACTGGGATGCAGAGCACCAAGGTTTGAGACCCCAAGGTCGTCAGCTTGAGCGCGGGCTCATCTGGTTTGAGCAAAGCTCACCAGCTTGGACCCAAGGTCTCTGGCTCCAGCAAGGGGTTACTCGGTCTGCTGAAGGCCCGCGGTCAAGGCACATATGAGAAAGCAGTCAATGAACAGCTAAGGTGTTGCAACGTGCAACGAAAAACTAATGATTGATGCTTCTCATCTCTCCGTTCTTGTCTGTCTGTCCCTGTCTATCCCTCTCTCTGACTCTATTTCTGTCTCTGGAAAACAAACAAAAATTTGATGATTATAACCACAATGGAGAGGCTAAATTTTAAGAGTCTTGCCAGCAGGTGGCGAAATGTAATACAACCTGCTCTATGAAGAAAAATAAATTTTAGTTCTAGTGCCCGTGTTTGCTTAAAATGACTGACTGCTTCTTTGGCTAGATTGTTCTTTTCTTTCTTCTTTTTTTTTTTAAATTGAAGTTCTGAAATTGACAGCTCTGTTCATCAGCTGACCAAAGCTCTTCCCAAAATGAGTGTGTGACAGTGAATCTTTCAAAAACAGTAGTTAAGGTCATTTGGCAGCATTTTTATTAATGTTTAATTTTATTTAGGTAATATATGTACATAGATTTAAAGAATCAAATGTATTGTAAGGCTTATTTATTTATTTTTATAATAGTTTCCATTCCTCCTGGTCCTTGGATTCCACTCCCAGAGGCAACACATTTTAACATTATAAAGTTTTTTTTTTTTTAGAATTTTTATTTATTGATTTTAGTGAGAGAGGAAAGGAGAGAGAAAGAGAGAGGTGGGAACATTGAACTGTTCCTGTATGTGCCCTGACTGAGAATCAAACCAGCAACCGTTGCACTTCAGGACGATGCTTCAAACAACTGAGCTATCTGGCCAGGGCAACACATTTTAACTTTAAAGTCACTTGTTTTGTTACCTCAATATTGATGAAGAATATGTTTTTATTTTCTATTTTTGACACTATTTATTGACTTTGCCCAATGAGAGATGACAGTATAACCTTTTTATATCACCTACTTACTCTCTTGTCCACCTCCCCCCTGTACTCATATCATAGTCTGTGATTATATCAGTACTCTGGCCCTGGCCAGGCAGCTCAGTTAGTGAGAATGTTGTCCCAATACATCAAGTTTTCGGATTCAATCCCCTGGTCAGGGCACACATATAAGAATCAACCAGTGAATGCATGAATAAGTGTAACAACAAATTTATATTTCTCTCTTTCTCGCTCTCATTTCTTTGATTAGCTTTGTATTTTCCTATCTAAATGAGCCTCACATTTTCCAATAGAACTATATAAAACTTTCAGCGTAATGGAAGATATTAGGGAATCTATAAATCATTCTTGATGATATACCTCCTGGAATCCCTCATCTTATTTTGGTGGGGGGAGACAGATAGGAAAGGAGAGAGATGTGAAGCATCAACTTGTAGTTGCAGCACATTTAGGTGTTCATTGATTGCTTCTAATACATGACTTGACCTGGGCCAGGGGAGGGGGGCTCCAGCTGAGCCAGTGATTCCTTGTTTAAGCCAGTGACCTTGGGCTCACACCATCGATCTTTGGGTTCAAGGCTGTGACCATGGGGTCATGTTGATAATCTCACGCTCAAGCTGGCAATCCTGTGCTTAAGCCAGATGAGCTTGCACTCAAGCCAGTGACCTCCAGGTTTTGAACCTGAGACCTCAGTGTCCCAGGTTCATGCTCTATTTACTGCATCATCACTGGTCAGGCAAAATCTCTCATCTTGATTTAATGTCTATACTTACCGCCTAGATGTTGAAAAGGTCCTCTTTTAACTCTAGGCATCCCCTTAGAGATAATATTTTAGATTTTTGTTTGGTTTCTTCACTCAGTTATGGAGTTAACTTCATGAGAAGCATTACTTGAGAGATGAATGTTTTGAGTCTGTATATATCCTAAAATATATTTTATATTTGTACTTGATGCATAGTTTGGCGAGGTATAGAATTTTAGGTTGGATACTGTTTTTCCTCACATTTTTTAAGGCATTGCTCTGTTGTCTTTCAATTTCCAGGAAAGAAGTCTGACCATTACACTGTGTTCACTAAACTGAGAATCCATAGGAACCTCTTTAGGGTTATTAGTTGCTATTAGTGATGCCTTTGGAAAGATAAAGAGAACACCTAAGTGGTTAAGGGAATGTCATTTTACTCCTATGTGTTAAATGAAGGTAGTACAAGCCCCTGTTAGGAATATTGTAAGAGGTAAACATTAAAAATTTTTTAAGTTAGCTATCAAATTGAAAATCACTTTGATTTGTTTCTCCTCTTGACACACCTTGGGGTAAATGATGAACTTTTATGATAATAGTCCTTTGTGTTCATATTTTAAAATACTTTATCTTGATATATGATTTTCTGAGCAGTGCTTTTTGGAAGCCGAAGGAATTTTAAATTAATAAGATACATATTATAATATTTAGATTTTTTTAATCTTAAAGTTTTCATAATGTAACATTTAATTCCATATAAATTGGAGTCCACAAATGATCATGACATTCTTTTTTTTTTTTTGTTTTGTTTTTTTTTCATTTTTCTGAAGCTGGAAACAGGGAGAGACAGTCAGACAGACTCCCGCATGCGCCCGACCGGGATCCACCCGGCACGCCCACCAGGGGCGACGCTCTGCCCACCAGGGGGCGATGCTCTGCCCATCCTGGGCGTCGCCATATTGCGACCAGAGCCACTCTAGCGCCTGAGGCAGAGGCCACAGAGCCATCCCCAGCGCCCGGGCCATCTTTGCTCCAATGGAGCCTTGGCTGCGGGAGGGGAAGAGAGAGACAGAGAGGAAAGCGCGGCGGAGGGGTGGAGAAGCAAATGGGCGCTTCTCCTGTGTGCCCTGGCCGGGAATCGAACCCGGGTCCTCCGCACGCTAGGCCGACGCTCTACCGCTGAGCCAACCGGCCAGGGCCTCTTTTTTTTTTTTTTTTTTAAAGATTTTATTTATTCATTTTAGAGAGCATAGAGAAGGGATGGGGAGGACAGGAAGCATCAACTCGCATATATGCCTTGACAAGGCAAGCCCAGAGTTTCAAACCGGCAACCTCAGCATTCCAGGTCGGTGCTTGATCCACTGCGCCACCACAGGTCAGGCATGACATTCTTTTTGATTACCTTATTATATATAAACAAAAGCTAAATAAAAAGTAGAATTAAGAAATTAGATTTTCCTTTTTTTTTTTTTTTTTTACAGGGACAAAGAGAGTCAGAGAGAGGGATAGAGAGGGACAGACAGACAGGAATGGAGAGAGATGAGAAGCATCAATCATCAGTTTTTTGTTGCAACGCCT
Source organism: Saccopteryx bilineata (assembly GCF_036850765.1). NCBI lineage: Eukaryota > Metazoa > Chordata > Mammalia > Chiroptera > Emballonuridae > Saccopteryx > Saccopteryx bilineata. The sequence continues at coordinate 287,702,031 of NC_089492.1, forward strand.
TAGTTATTCATTGATTGCTTTCTCATATGTGCCTTGACCGCAGGCTTTCAGCAGACCGAGTAACCCCTTGCTCGAGCCAGTGTCCTTGGGTCCAAGCTGGTGAGCTTTTTTTTGTTCAAGCCAGATGAGCCCATGCTCAAGCTGGTGACCTCGGGGTCTCGATCCTGGGTCCTCTGCATCCTAGTTCAACGCTCTATCCACTACACCACCGCCTGGTCAGGCAGAAATTTCTTTTACTGTCTAGTAGAATTAAATTAAAAAACCTCATGGACATAGATAAAAGTGAAGTGATTGTTAGTGGGGAGAGGGGCATACAAATATATGGTGACAGAAAATTATTTGACTTTGCGTGATGGGCACACAACGAAATTGACAGTTCAAGTGCTATAGAGATGTTCATCTAAAACCTATGTACTCTTTACTCTTTTATTGATAAATGTCACCTCATTAAATTTACTGTGTTTTTTGCTCCACAAGATGCATTCCCCCCCCTAAAGTGGAGGGGGAAATGCCCATGCGTCTTGTGGAACAAAAAATACAGTATTTTATTAAATATTTTAACACCATTTGGTTCAGAATATTTTTTTTCTTATTTTCCTCCTTAAAACCCTAGGTGTCTCTTATGGTCAGGTGTGTCTTATGGAGTGAAAAATATGGTATTTCTAAATAAAAAATAAAAAGAAAAAATATCTCAATATATGAAAAATTTTAGGGGGTACTCACAAACATTTAATCTATAGCACTAGGCACATGACAAGATTAAAAATAGTGTAGCACAGACTGACCAGGTAATGGCGCAGTGGATAGAGTGTTGGCTTGGGATGCGGAGGACCCAGGTTTGAAACCCTGAGGTTGCTGGCTTGAGTGCAGGATCCCCAGCTTAAGCCATGGGGTCGCTGGCTTGAGCGTGGGATCATAGACATGACCCTATGGTTTCTGGCTTGAAGCCTGAGGTTGCTGGCTTGAGCAAGGGGTCACTGGCTCAGCTGCAGTCCCCAGGTCAAGGTATATATGAGAAGCAATCAATGAACAACTGAAGTGCCCCAACTACGAGTTGATGCTTCTTATCTCTCTCCTTTCCTGTCTCTGTTTCTCTTTCTCTTTCAAAAAAGAAATTATCATTCTTATATTTGATTACAATAATTAATTTAGTATAATGATATGAGGTGATCAATAAAAAAACATGTATACAATGGCAAGGTTCATTTTTAACCCAACTTGCTGCCTTAGTATTGTTTACTAGTATTGTTTATTGTGTTTTTTTAGCTTTTGTGAATTCCCACAGACGATAAGCTGTACCTTCTCCTGTACTTACTAAATTAGCTTCTATTTAATGTTGAAGGTTAACTAGGATGGTTGACAGTTCAGGTTTTATAATAAGTCTTATTTTAGGATTATGTGCTTTTTAAAGTTGTTTGAGCACCTTTTTGGCCGTTTCCCCAGTGACATTAATCCGTGGCTGGGAAGAATAAACACTAGTTCTCCATAGCACCTGACTGCAAACTGCAACCAGAAAGCTTTCGACTGTTAAAACAAACATTTCTCAACCTTATAGCACAGACTTCCTGTTTTTAAAGCTTTTCTGACCTTCCTGAGAAAAAGACCAATACAGCTATGGTTACATCCTGTGGTTATTGTCATTAAAAAAAAAAAATCTATTGAATTTTTCCAAAGCCCTTGAGTGTAAAAGTGATTAATGCACCAAAAAATGTAAACAGCAGTGGACTCATGCCTGATCTTTTCTAGGCCTTCAATAAAAGATAATAGAACCAGGTCAGTTTTTACATGCGTCTCTGTTCAATGTCTGGTACAATTGGAATGTCAGGAAAATTTCACATTAAAGAGACTGCTTTATTCTGCAGAGATTGTAAAGGAAGCATTTGGCAGTCATTTCCTTTCACTTGTGAGAGTGAACATGCTTTACATTATAATTGTTTAAACATACCAGAGCCTGCGTTAGGGCTCTCATATATTTCATTGTAGAGTTAGCTTGCTTTGAAGATTGGAGGTGGTGGTCAGTGTTTAGATTTCATTGTTAGAATTAATTAAATAATGAAAATGTTAGCATGTCTTCCTTTGTACTTTTGTTTCCTGCATCCCGAGTATTTGCATTTCCTACTCAGTTAAAGTTGAACTCAAATGGATGTTCAGAATTCATCTTAATGACAGTCTCTCTCACTCCCTTCTAACGTTTTTCTCCTCCAGCCCAAAAGAAAGTACCTTGTGTTTGTTAAGGTCAAACATTCTCGAGACTGTGGCTGTTGATTTTTGTATTAGCCAGCGTATTGCATGTTTGAGTAGATAGTTTGAACTAGAGTCTTGATATTTTCTAGAGAGAGAAGTATGATTGGTTTTGAAGCAGACAAGTACTGGCTCAATACTACTGGTGATGTTGAACTTGGCATATGGTACTGATTTAATCTTTTGAAACAGTTGAATTTATACTTTTTCTAAAATAGATGTTTGTGATTTTATTTTAATTTTCCTCTTTTAAACCTTAGGTGTGTCTTATGGTCAGGTGCATCTTATGGAGTGAAAAATACTGTACTTCAGAATTTTTTTTAGAGGGCAAAGCAGTGTTTTGGATGTTAGTATTGCATTAGTTGTACAAATATCTGTCCATCTGGATGAAATTTTGAATTCTTGGTAAAATGTTTCCATTCGGGATTTTTAGTTGTTTTAAGATTATGTACTTTCAATAAACCTGACTGGATCTCCCCATTGATTTGATCACATATTTTCAGACCACATTACACATCCTGCAAGGGTCCTGAGGCCCAGAGCTATTTCTTTCACAAAACTCTGTTCTTTTGAACTGGAATACTTTTCCAGAAGATAAATTTCTCTTCTTAAATGTATTTTTGCCTTTTCAAAGTATCACTTTATTGGAACACTATAATTTCATCTGTATAATCTGAGAGATCTAGTGAGTTTAAAATAGAGATGAAAATGTCTTGGCTAACCACTTCCAAAAACTACCGGGCTGACCTTTGACTTACTGTGTCAGAAGATTTTGCTGTGTCTGCTCTCTGTTCTTAAAAAAGAGGGATTTGATGTGTTGCAAGCTGTTTTTCCCACCATTCCCCTTCCTGCTCTGAATATATTTTATTTTAATAATGTTGATAATTTTCTACTTCATGAAATCACACTTTAAATATGTATTAGCAATGTATCAATCAGATGTGTTTGGGCTGTGTTGGGAAGTGTTAAACAAAAAGGGAAGTTGTGATTAACATCCAGCCTTAATGCTTTACCTATATATGAAGTATGTGTTGTTTATAGTTTTACTAAAAATTAGCCTCCTTGAATTTGAGAATCTGACATTATTTCTAGTTATTTTTCAAGAATATATAAATTATATTATGTAGATTGCAACATTATGTAGGTTGAAATTAATGCAGTGTTTTATTTTTTTATTTTTTGAGAGAGGAAGGGTTGGGGAAGGGAGAGAGCATCAATTCATTGTGCCATTTAGTTGTGCACCTGTTGGTTACTTCTCTTACATGTCCTGACTGGGGCTCAAACCTTGCAACCCTAGGATTGAACAGGCGACCTTGGCATTCTGGGATGACACTATCACTGTGCCACTGGCCAGGGCAGCTCATGTTTTATTTTTAAATATAAAAGTAAATATTAAGAATCTGTCATTAAAGGACGTAAAAACTAACTTTCCCCCAATAATTTGGACTGTCTAATTAATACAAAATACATGTTTGTGCTTCTCCGTCCTTTTTTTTTTTTTTGTATTTTTCTGAAGTTGGAAACGAGGAGTCAGTAAGACAGACTCCTGCATGCGCCCAACCGGGATCCACCCAGCATGCCCATCTGGGGCGCTGCTGTATTGCAACCCAGAGCCATTCTAGCGCCTGAGGCAGAGGCCATGGAGCCATCCTCAGTGCCCGGGCCAACCTTGCTCCAATGGAGCCTTGGCTGTGGGAGGGGAAGAGAGAGACAGAGAGGAAGGAGAGGGGGAGGGGTGGAGAAGCAGATGGGTGCTTCTCCTGTGTGCCCTGGCCAGGAATCGAACCTGAGACTCCTGCATGCCAGGCCGATGCCCTACCACTGAGCCAACCGGCCAGAGCTTAGTTTCTCTGTAAGTCTTTTTCTATGGATGTAATTATTATCACCAACCTAATTGATATAAGTTTTTATATTTCTGTTCTTTAGCACCTTTACTTACAAAGAAACTATGTGAGTAGAACATTAAATGTTGGCTGAATGGAAAGTGATGTGATAAGTGAATGGACAGGTAATTATGTAGGAAAGTTATTTTAAAAATTCATATTAGTAAGCACCTGACCTTGATTTACCTTTCAGGCTTGCAAACTATGGATTAGATGATAGTTACCTGTTATTAAAATAATAAAAGTCATTTGCTGGTGCTCAAAGTTGAGAATTATTTTATGTTTAATGTGCTAATTCTGCCTGACCAGGCGGTGGCACAGTGGATAGAATGTCAACCTGGGATGCTGAGGACCCAGGTTTGAAACCCTGAGGTCACTGGCATGAGCAGAGGCTCATCCGGCTTGAGTGTGGGATCATAGACATGACCCTATGGTCACTGGCTTGGCTGGAAGCCCCCCACCCCAAGGCATGTATGAGAAAGCAATCAATAAATAAGTGCCACAACTATGAGTTGATGCTTCTCACCCCCCCCCCCCCAACTTGCTTTAAAAAAAAAATTGGTGCCTGACCAGGTGGTGGCGCAGTGGATAGAGAGTCGGACTGGGATGCGGAAGGACCCAGGTTCGAGACCCCGAGGTCGCCAGCTTGAGCGTGGGCTCATCTGGCTTGAGCAAAGAGCTCACCAGCTTGGACCCAAGGTCGCTGGCTCCAGCAGGGGGTTACTTGGTCTGCTGAAGGCCCACGGTCAAGGCACATGTGAGAAAGCAATCAATGAACAACTAAGAAGTCGCAATGTGCAACGAGAAACTGATGATTGATGCTTCTCATCTCTCTCCGTTCCTGTCTGTCTGTCCCTGTCTATCTCTGTCTCTGTAAAATTAAAAAAAAAAAAAAAAAATTGGTTACAACCTGACCTCTGGTGGTGCAGTGGATAAAGCGTTGACCTGGGAACACTGAGGTTGCCGGTTCAAAACCCTGCACTTACCTGGTCAAGGCATATATGGGAGTTGATGCTTCCTCCCCCCCTCCTCCCTCCCTCCCTCTTCTCTAAAATGAATAAATTTAAAAAAAAATTGGTTACAGGAAGCATGTTAAAAAGAAACGTGCTACCTGGCCTGTGGTGGCACAGTGGGTAAAGCATTGACCTGGTGTCCTGAGGTCACCGGTTTGAAACCCTGGGCTTGCCAGATAAGGGCACATATGAGAAGCAACTACGAGGTAATGCTTTTCCCACTCCTCTCCCTTCCCCTGCCTTTCTCTCTCTCCTTTCTCCAAAACCAATAAATAAAATCTTCAAAAATATACAAATTCTGATTTCATATACATTTTAGGATATAAATCATTTTTGTTTTTTACAAAAAGGACATGCAATTAATACCTACACTCAGGTTAGCAGGAGTATCCTGGGACTGTGTGGGGGAAGCCAAGACATACATGTGGGGAAGAACACTGATTTGGTTTAGGACGATTTGAGAGTATCTGAGTAATATCATTGTGGTGGATCCCAGAGGGCATTTGAAACATGGATCTGTTGCTAAAAAGCAAGCTTAGGGCAAAAAATAAAATAAAAATTTGCAATCAGTAGCACAGAAGTAGCTTTAGAATGAATCTTCTTACTCAAGAGAAATGCTAGAATGTATAAGAGGCTCATGAGTGACTACCCATTCATAGGAGTCATGGAGAGAAGTAGAGAATGGCCAGAGAGTAGGAAATCCAGGAGAGTGTGTAATGCAACACTCAGACAAACCACCAGAATGCTGGTGTGGTGTCCCAGTAGACCCAAGCTCTACGTAGATCAGGTGTCCCCGATTGGACTTCCCCGTGCAATGGGATACTCCTGCTCATCAGCAGGGCTGGCAGCCTCTTTGAGACTACTCTTGAGGCAGCTATGAGGATTCTACTTATTAATGCTGAGACCAGCTGCCACTGGAGGAAAGACATGACTGACACACAAATTAGTTGCAAGAACCACACAGGCACTTTATTACTCACAATTTTGGCGTGCCTGCATACAGCTTAAGGGGGACCCCGTTGGCATGCTCCTCTCAGCTGTCTTTGGTCAGAGCAGCATGGAGATGGTCCACATTCAATGTTGGAGTCTGGGCGACTACCGTAGCAAGGGGGCCCCTCAGCTTTAGTACTTTTTCTGGCCAACGCCTTCTAACAGGTGTCAATCTACAGGATTATTACATCAACCCACCTTTTAGGGAGTTCCTTGCAGGAAACCTGTTTTATGTTAATCTACTGAAATGTCACATCAAGCCACCTTTAAGGTGTTCATGTAACGTCACACACACACTAACTGGGCCCTGCAGGAAAGGCAGAGTCTTTTTATCATATCTGTACACACTACATATATTAATTCCTATCCAGATGGCATAACTTTAATTTCCTTAATTGCTTTTAATATTATATCCTAATTATTTATATACATCTTCCATATTTTTCTCTAAATTTAATTACTGTAACATTATATTACTGCAATATGTGGGAACAGAGCCTACTGCTGGGAAGAGTATGACCTAAAAATGCATGTCTATGGAACAAGAGGTTCCTACCATGTAGAAATACTCACATAAATGCACATAGATACAAATAGAACTGGGTTATAATAATTGGGCACTATTTAATTATGGTATTCCCATACTATAGAATTCTGTGCAACATTAAAAAAGAGTTGGGGCCCTGGCCGGTTGGCTCAGCGGTAGAGTGTCGGCCTGGCGTGCGGGGGACCCGGGTTCAATTCCCGGCCAGGGCACATAGGAGAAGCGCCCATTTGCTTCTCCACCCCCCCCTTCCTCTCTGTCTCTCTCTTCCCCTCCCGCAGCCAAGGCTCCATTGGAGCAAAAATGGCCCGGGTGCTGGGGATGGCTCCTTGGCCTCTGCCCCAGGCGCTAGAGTGGCTCTGGTCGCAACAGAGCGATGCCCTGGAGGGGCAGAGCATCGCCCCCTGGTGGGCAGAGCATCACCCCTGGTGGGCGTGCCGGGTGGATCTTGGTAGGTAGGGAGCATGCGGGAGTCTGTCTGACTGTCCCCCCCTCCCTGCTTCCAGCTTCAGAAAAATACAAAAAAAAAAAAAATAAAGAGTTGGATTTCAGTGGTCTCCTGTATAGTGAGAGAAGCTACTTGCCATATAGCATAAATAATAGGATTTCATTTTCATGAAATAAAAATCAATGGAAAAGACCCTGGCTGGTTAGCTCAGTTGGTTAGAGCATCATTCCGAAATGCCAAGATTGTGGGTTTGATTAGAGATGGGATTCAAATAATTTAACAATGGGTTCTCTGCTCTTAATCACCATTTAAAAAGTATAAAAAAAGATATGCCAAAAGGTAATTTATTATTTTGTGTGTTTAATATGTACTTATATAAGAATAAAAGATACACAAAACTAGATTATAAGAAAGAGTTTTAAAATATCAATGAAAAAATATGAAATAATATTCATATCATTTCGGGAATTTTGGGCATAACACAAGACTGAAACAATGACAGCTTGTCACCCTGTGGTTGTTGGGTTCTTTTTCTCTTCATGTTATATGTTTGTTTACTGAAGTAACAAATGCGAAGGAATTAAAATACAGTATTTCATCAAAGGTATAGTGAGTTTTATGAAAAGAATATTACAAGCATAGTTGTCAAAATTTTTTTCACCTGTGGACGGAATGAACATTACTTCGGGTGCTTAGACTGTACTATTGTGCAGATGAATGTTGATAAAGAGTAAGGAATGTGAATTTGTGATTTCTACATTGGGAGCCACCTATTGGTAGGCTCAGTTGCCCACCTTAGAGAGAACCCTGGTTACAAGTGCCATTTTAACACCGGTTCACCAAACTCAACAAAAAATTAGGTATTGGTTCTGCCGAACAGGTGCAAACTGGCTAAATCACAACCCCCCGGGTTTGATCCCTGTTTAGGGCACACATGGAAGTGGCCAATGAATGCACAACTAAGTGTAACAATGAATGAATGCTTCTCTCTCTCTCACTCTCTCTTTCTTCCTTTCCCTTCTCACTCTCTCTTTCTTCCTTTCCCTCTCTTGCTCCCCCCCTTCCACTCTCTGTCTCTCTAAAATCAATCAGTAAAAAAATCAGTGGAATGGACCCCCAAATGAATATATGTGTTCTTAAGTATTTGTGTATATTTGTATACATGAATTCTAGAAGAGAGTCTGGAGAGAAACACTTCAACTTGTTGAATGGAATTGTTTGGATTTTCTGTAGGAACATACATTACGCAATCCAAAAGAGCTTCCAAAAAACTAGATATTTTTTGTTCATTTGTTCATTCAGTGAGGAAGAAAGAGAGAAACATACATTGATTTGTTCCACTTAATTATGCATTTATTGATTGATTCTTGTATGTGCCCTGACTGAGGATCAGACCTGTAATTTTGATGTATCAGGATGATGCTCTAAACCAACTGAGCTACCCGGCCAGGGCTATATATATTTTTTTCTTTTGAAAACTCTAGAGGTTTTGTGTGATACCATTTTGTAAGTTGAAAAAAAGTAAAGAAGTTGATGGTTTGTTTAAAATGATAACTCTGTATTCTGCTTAGTAATAAAACAAAACCACCCCATCTTAGGATACTATGCAAACATAGCTAACTAGTACTAGCACAACCCTTGATTCAGTCACAGTTTGATTGATTGACTTTGGTATTCTTTTGAGATTTTGACAATGGTGTGAGCTAAGTTAATTTAATCTGAATAATTTTATTAGATAATGTTATAGAAAAGAATGCTGATTGTCTCAACTCGATAGTTAAAATTTTGGCAGACCTCACTAGTTGTTACCGTTCCATGAATGTTATCTTTAAAGTTTCACATAAAAATGTGATTTCCTTTCCCCTTTGGTGGTCTTGGGGAGTGTCCCAAAGCCACCATCCTTAGAAGATATGGCCAGAGGTTTTCCTTGCTGTGACACAATCAGAGTGGCAGGGAGGGTAAATTCAGGGTAGCTGTTTGAGGTTGAGGATCTGGAATACCTGAGTTCTGTTCAACTAGTGCTAAGGTTATACTTCACATTTCCCCTGTGTACTGTTCCCGGTCACAGCTTTAATGTTAGTTTAACTAGACTTTGTATTTAATTATAACTGTTAGGGTGAAGTCAGATGTCAGCTCACTTGGCTGCAAGCTGAGGCCTGTAGAATATGGAGTGCTGTGCTTCTAACTGCATCTGTTGTCTTCTCTCATTATTTGTTAATGGTACTCAACTTGACAGAGTTGTTTTGATAAATGAAGGGTATCATAAAACCTGGAGCTGGAATTTATATGGAATGGAACTCAGGGTAAAAGAAAGCAGTGGCACAGGCAAGGCCAGGGTGAGGTGTGGGAACTAAGCAATGCTAGTGAACTGCTGAAAGTACCCATGAGGATTAATTTGGAGTGTGGGATGGGATAGATCTAATTTTTTTTCTCTCACTTAGTATTTCATCTTTTCATGTGCTGAGCATTTGAGAAGTTGTCTGTCTTGTAATTAATTTCCATTTCTTATCTATGTATCCCTTAACTTACAGTCTTACATTAATGGGGTTTAAAATGAATTTTTCACTTTGAGGAGGTGGGGAGGATGGTTTTGGATGGTTTTATGGTCTGTCATAACTGACTGGGAGTCCTCGGCTTAAGAGAGCTCTTACAGAGGCTTCCCTGTCAGGGAAATAGAGGTCTTTTAAAGAGGAAAAAACTGATAATAAAGGAAAGTTTAAGGTAAAAGAGAGGTGAAGGATTATTCGTCGTCTTCCATTTATAGCCGAATTTCAAATTTCACAGTACTTTTGCACGCAGAGAAGCTTGGAAGACAAATTAATGTACAATGTACTTTCAGATTTTTATGTTCTGTTTACACTGCTCTGTGAGTGTGTATAAGATTTAGTGATCTCTCTAGTTTACCTGTTGCTGTCTGCCCCTTGCTTACATGCCAAGTAAATAGGAAGAACTTGGATTGAATAAGTTAATGACGGCTTCTGTATCTCATCAACTTAAAAGTGTAGCTTGCAAATAGGGTCCTGGTTAGGGTCTCAATTACCCCTAGCACAGTTATTTATATCTTTATATATATAAATAACTATTTATATAAAGTAGGGATGAAAATCTTCCTTTTCTAGACTTTTAAAGGTTAATAAAATAAATGCTATTTGGGTAGATACTACTTATTTCAAGGGAGGCTTCTTTGTGCCAGGAACTGTGCAGAGAATATACAAAAGGAATAAAACATGGTTGTCATCCGCAATTCCCTTATTCATCCCATAGATCTGTGTGCTTGACACCTGATACAGTCAAACACGGAGATATGTTTTGAGAAATGTGTCTGTCGATTTTGTCATTGTGCAAACATCCTGTAATGTCCTTATACAAACCTAGATTGTGTACCATGCTACACACCTAGGCTGTATGGTTATAATACCCTCGTATATGTGGTCTGTCTGTATTGACTACAACATTATGATGGGCAAATATATAGAAAGAACTTTCTCTAATGAAACCTGCTGTCTAGAAGGGACGATGGACATTAATCAGAAAATCACATCAATGAATTACAAACTGTGATAAATGCTCTCAAGGAAAGAAACACAGCTCCCTGAGAACTGTCACAGAGGAACTTGACCTAGAATGAGGCCTCAGGGGAAGCTTCTCCGACAGAGTGATATTTGACCTGCAATCCGAAGGAGGGGTAGGCTTTAACTCTGTGTGGCAGGGAGGTGAGGAGGATGGCAAGGTGGTGAGAGGCAGTGATGATGGCCTGTGGTAGCACTCCTGATACTTCAGGAAAATTGAAACACGGGTGTAACTGGAAGGTGGGTGACTGGGTGTGGACGGCTTATCAGAGAGCCTTTAAGACAAGGATAAAAGAATATATATGTTATAAAAGTGCTGTCAAGACTAGGTACTGGGAGACTATATACAAAATGAATTCATTAGAGTGCAGTTTGGTTCTCACCAGCCCTTTCCAATTTACCATGAACTACCATTTTAAAAAAGGTCTGCAGGAAAACAAAACAAAACTCTCTTTAGCTTCTGCTGTGTGTCTAGATCGAGCTGGTTAGAAAATGGAAGTGTGTCCCAGTACAGGAGTGGCTTTTGCTGCAGGGCTTTAGAGTTGATTTCATCTGTGACATGGATGGAGTGATCTCAGAGCCACTTGGTTATGAAGCAGATTGTCAAGCTGCAGGCCCCTCAGCATGGACTCTGAGGGATGGTGTATAGTGGGGCTTATAGCAGAGCAGCACTTGCCCTGTAGGCCATCTCCGATTTGTACTGACCATGGCCACCTTGCAAGGTGGCAGAAACATTGTTTTATTTGCCCTCGTTCTCAGTGCCTATTTCTAGCTCCTTTAGAATAACTTGATTTTTCTTTAAAAGAGATCTGCAGAATGTTTAAATAGCAATGTGCATGTCAGTTTGGTTGTCTGTGCCAGCAAGCCCCTCCCTCCCTAGTTGAGAGACTGGGCAAATCACTTATTTAAATCTCTGCCTGTTGGTAAGAGGTCCCTAATAATTCAGCGACTTTATTAAACCTTGGAAGGTCAATAAAGATGCCTTGAACCTTGGAAGGTCCAGTAACATTTATAAAGACCATTTGAGAGTTTAGTGAAACTTGCCTGGAAGGCAAAAGATGTAATAGTAAAGATATTAAAAGTGATCATTTAAATTTTGAGCTTGTGACTTTCACATTTGGGTTGACATTGAGCTTATTAATGCTTTGAATTTATATTCTATAGGACTATATTAAAAAAATTTCTACAGAGTGTCTTTTTAATAGGAAAATTTATCTTAGCTGCTACTACTAGGGAATACATGGTATGAATGTAGTTTAATTTTAATAAATTTTAGCAAGTTGATGAATACTTACCATAATGGGTGTGGGGAAGAAACTTTTTTTTTTTTTTTTACAGGGACAGAGAGAAAATCAGAGAGAGGGACAGATAGGAACAGAGAGAGATGAGAAGCATCAATCATCAGTTTTTCATTGCGACACCTTAGTTCATTGATTGCTTTCTCATATGTGCCTTGACCGTGGAGCTACAGCAGAGCGTGTGACCCCTTGCTCAAGCCAGTGACCTTGGGTCCAAGCTGGTGAGCTTTGCTTAAACCAGATGAGCCCGTGCTCAAGCTGGTGACCTTGGGGTCTCGAACCTGGGTCCTCTGCATCCCAGTCTGACGCTCTATCCACTGCGCCACTGCCTGGTCAGGCGGAAAGAAACATTTAAAATTAACAGTTGGTAATTCTGTGTAGATGCACCTAACAATGGGATTAACAAGGGGTCTGGAATCAGGTAGCCTGTGGGCTTTATGTATACTTTAGGCCACTTGGCAAGGAATGTGCATTTATTTTGCTTCTTTATTAGAGGGACAGTGAAGCCCAATTTAAGCATGCCTTGTATAGAAGAGAGAGCTTTATTTTTTTGAGGAAAAGGATCAGAGAGAAGAATTTTAAACAAATGACTCGGAAAATTCTGAAATTGTAAGGAAAATTTGGGTCACCAATACTGTTTGACACCAAACAAGGATTCTCCTCTACATCTTTCGGATATATATTGGGACATCTGTGATTGTTGGTTATTTCATCTGCATTTGTTAGACGTCAGAGGTGGTTGGTATTAATATTCCTGGCAGAAGCAGAGGCACCTCTAGGACTTGTGAACTGCTGATCACTCACGGGGCTGCTGCGCTGCCTCTTTAATATCTTGCTTGCAGATGCATTTTCTAGCTGACCACGCTATTAAGAGCTGCCATCAATCACACAGCCTCTCAGTTCCGGCTGTCAACGGGGAGGGAGGACTGGGGAGACGCGCGAGGCTGGCCAAGCTAGGAAGGAGATAAAATTGCAGCGGCTTTGTGTGCGCATCCGTGGTGGCAGCGGGCAGGAGCGCGCAAGGAGCAGGCTGGGATCCAGCCCAGGTTTTCCCGGCCGCCGCCGCCGCCTGGGGAGGCTGCTCTTTCTCTCCGGTGTCTAGGTCTCAAGCATGTGGCAGTGTTGGCCCAGCCGCTGGGGCTGAAGGAGCGCTGCTTCATCCCCCCACCCCTGCCGCGGGCAGGGCCAGCTCGGCCGACTCCTTTCCGACTCCCCTCCTGGAGCCTCCGAGCCGTGGGGACCTGCTACCGCTCCACCACGCTGCCCTGCGTCCGCCAGGGCCTCCTTTTGTTTAGCAAGTGCATTTCATGCCCCAGCCCCGCCCGCCCCGCCCCGGCCCGCGGCCCGGCCCGAGTGTGCGGGCCCTGAGCTGGAGGAGGACGAGGCCCGCAGGCTCAGCTCCTGCCGTTGACCGGCAGCAGGCAAGTGGCCAGCGCCCTGTGCTGTGAGGGGGAAGCGGGCTCGGGCCAGGAAGTTGGTCAAGTGTAGGCGCAGGGGCTCTCGGAGGTGGGTGTGTGGGGTGTTGTCGCTGACCCTAGGAAAGGTGAACAACTTGGGTGTTACTAAGAATGATGGTGGCTTTTCAGGAACCAGTATTTGTTGTGTCCCATTGCATTTCTTTTGGTTATACTAGTCTCAATCAAGTAAATCAAAGAACATCTTGAGTGCAGAGAAAACATGGTTTTTAAAGAACCCGTGTGTATTTTTGTGTTTGAAAGGAAACCCTTATTGAAGATGAGCAATATATAAACCAGAAGTCACCGATCAGAAACTTCATTGCCTACTGAGTAGTAAATTTAACATAAAATTAAAGATAAAATGGATTTGGTGGACTTGATTATAAAGTAATTTTGAGGTATCTGACAAATAATATGTTTCTTAGACCAAAGTAGTTATTCTACCGGAGTTGTTAAAATGCAGAGATCGTTTTGAAGAAGGTTGCTTGAAATTTAGATTGTTAAAATTTTTGAGATGGTGGCTTACCAGCTTCCTTCCCCTTGTTTACTCAAATCCTGTGCTCTCAGGGAAGCTATGTGAGACCCGCTTGAGGTCTATTTGCTGAGGAAGAAACTCTGTCATAGGTTACTTTGTTTTTACTCCTCTTTTCCTGGCACACATGTGCAGCTCTACTCCTTGGGGCATTGTTTGGCTAGAGGCCTCCTCGCAGCCATATGATAATTTAAAGAAAAAAAGGTTTGTGAATGAATGTGGGGTTCAACAGAGAGATTAATTTTTCCCTTTTAAATTGTGTGTCAGTGTGCTTTAAAATGGAGACATTGAGTAAAAGTTGAGAACAGAGTTGACAAAGTCCTTACAGTTCTGTTCCAAAATTACTATATTGAGTCTCCTTCCTTCCTTCCTTCCTTCCTTCCTTCCTTCCTTCCTTCCTTCCTTCCTTCCTTCCTTCCTTCCTTCCTTCCTTCTTTCCTTCCTTCCTTCCTTCCTTCCTTCCTTCCTTCCTTCCTTCCTTCCTCCCTCCCTCCCTCCCTCCCTCCCTCCCTCCCTCCCTCCTTCCTTTCTTCCCTTCCTTTCTTCCTTCCTTTTTCCTGGGAGCTCCAGATTTAAAGTAGATATGATTAGAATCCTTACAGATGGGAACAATATCCCATGTAAGCTCGTTGATCTGTGGGCAATTATTTCCAGATGCACAACCATTTCTACATTTTTATGTGTGATAGATTTGGGCTCTAAGAGGCAATTGCCTTTCTGAGTATTTACATTGCCTAGTAAAAAAACACAAGGCAGACATTTTAGAGGCTTTATAGCAACTTCACAATAGTGTGGGAGCAGCAGTTAGAAGCTTGTATTTGTTTTTTTCCCACTCTGTAATTTAGTCGTGTTTAACTGTTTTATAAAGATCTCTGGGCCCAGTGAAAGGTGGTTTTCAGTCCGGAGCACTTGAGCGCTCATTGTACTCTGGCAGGCCCTGGCGCGCTTGGCCCGCCGAGCTTGAAATGTTATTTGATCTGGGTGCGTGATAGAATTGACTAAGATTACAGTTTTTCCCTCCCTGTGGCTGTTGAAAGTGATGCATCAACGAGTGCTGTGCAGTAACATATTTAGAGACTCAACCTACGTTCATTCACTCTATGAAGGTTTCCAGAAAAAAAAAGGCCATTTAGATTTTTGTCTTGTTTTGTGGTTTTGCATTTATGAATCGAGGCGAGAGCTGACGTAATGTAGCTGTACCACTTCCTTTGTGTGTGTGGGTTTTTATAGCCTGTGTTCCTATAGGATATGTTCCATTCTACATGGTAGTGATTATTTCTGAAATGCTTGAATGTGTGCATATTTTCAAGTGGGTATACCTTCAGCTTTGTGCCAATTTATTGTTTACATTGTAGGTCTGTGGGGGTAGGGTGGGGGGGAAGAGAGTGATGGTGAATCCTGCCAACTTGTCAGTAAGGTTCAGTGAATTGCCTGTGTGTTATGCAGACTAGCCTTTCATTTTAATTAGTGCAACTGTGTACAGCTGTTAGGTCAGAACGCATTGGCTGCTCCAGCAGGGTCGTTTTATCTTACACTGGAGGTTTTATGGACTTGTCTGGCTGTGTTTCTTAATCCCGCTACACTGCCACTGTGCTTGCTTTTAAGCAAATGATAGAACAAGACAAGCTTTTATTTACTCATGTAATAGTTTACTTGTGAGAGATTTATTTTTGGTTTTATTTATTAGTAGGTATTGCATTTACTATGCTTTTCCAAGGTCAAAGGGTTTTGCTTGCTATTGTGTAGTCAGAGTAGTCAGTAAAACCATCCATTTTATAATGACATTGGAAGCCAGTATTTTTCCCCCCAAAACTGGTTCTTTGTTTGCTATTCTAGGATTAGTCTGTAAAACTCAGATATAAATGTTGGCTCAGTGGAGATAATAACATGGTTAAAATATTTCCCAGTTTCTTACCTCTTGTTACACTATGCCAAAGAGACCTAGTGAACCACTAAAAGTAGTTTGGCCATGGGCTGGATGATTAATAGAAGGGTTTAGAAATGTCTCTGTTCAGGGACATATGTGGTCACCTTTAAGTTGTAAAATCCATTTTTGGCTCCAAGTTACTGGAAAGTATGTACTTTAAAATTGAGTAGCTTTGTGTCTTTGAATATAGGCCTATGACACTGGCTTTTCAGGCTGTAAAATAGGTTGTCATGTGAATGACACATTTTTCTCAATATCTGGCTTTTGTTTGAGATACTGCCACTTTTTCTTTTTAAAGGAGCAAAAGTCAAAAGCCAAATTGAGTGAAAACTGTTTATACATAGAGTGAATGTGGTGCCTTTTTCAGAGGAGCAGTTGACTGATAGACCTTGGGGATTTGTTGGGGGCACTAGTTGGAGGGGTAGGGTAGAATCTGATGGGGTAGGAGGAAAGAGAGGTTGGCTTAGGCTGACATATCTATTCTCATTGGAGAAATGGGTCCTTCTTAAAATAGCCTGGAATGAGAAAAGGGAGTGCAACGTATCAGAAATCTGATCATTTCAAGGTAGCTAATCTAGAAAATGTTTTCTCTAATTAAAAGAACTAAAAGCATTTAGATTGGCAGCAGAGACTGCTGAATCTAAGGAAAAATAGAGGGAAGTAAGTATCCTAGCATCTAAACCAGGGGTCCCCAAACTTTTTACACAGGGGGCCAGTTCACTGTCCCTCAGACCGTTGGAGGGCCAGACTATAAAAAAAAAAACTATGAACAAATCCTTATGTACACTGCACATATCTTATTTTAAAGTAAAAAAAAAAACAAAACAGGAACAAATACAATATTTAAAATAAAGAACAAATAAATTTAAATCAACAAACTGACCAGTATTTCAATGGGAACTATGCTTCTTTCACTGACCACCAATGAAAGAGGTGCCCCTTCCGGAAGTGCGGTGGGGCAGATAAATGGCCTCAGGGGGCCACATGTGGCCCAGCCCATGGGCCATTGATCTATTCTAAACAGTTTATTTCAAAAGTTAATTTATAAGTATTTTTTTCTTTTTGAGATCATATTTGTTAATCCCAGATTTTAATGGTTGTAGACTTGCTCTCCAAAATCTAATCCTTGATGCAGTTGACAAACTACATATTTGTAGTGAAAAAACAATTAAAGCAATAATGTTGGCATTTAATCAGCAGGAAAATTAGCATAATCATACTCAATTTTTAATTCTGTCACCTGGAGCTCTGCTGGTGTAATTAATCAGTTCATTCAGTATAGTTTGGTGGTAAATAGCTAGGCTGCCTGAGTTTTATTCCTTTTTTCACCACTTACTGTGAGGCCTAGGATAAGTTACTTAGCTTCTTCATGACTATGGGGAAAACGATAAATCTACCTCAGAGGGGGTGCAGAATTCTTAGGAATGTGCCTGGCACGTAATGACAGCTAATACTTAATATGGTGAGCACCCGTTGTGCTCTAGGTGCTGTTTTAGGTGTTGAAGAAACAAAAAACAATGAAGTTTCTGTCCTTATAGCACTTACATTTCAGTGGAGGAAGACAAAACAAAGGAAAAGGAGCATGATGATTTCTGAGATTTCTAAAGATAACTTCTGGGCATGCCAGTGGTTATTATTGTTTTTTAGAAGTTTAATATGGAAGTTTGACAGTTTTGAAGCCACTTTTTTCTTATTCCTTGATGAAAATTTGTTTTTCACATTGCTAGTTGATTTATTAGTCGTTAACAATTTTTGGCTCACAGGTGGAATATGGAAGGAGGAAGATACTTTTTCTGGGAAAGAGAAGTAAAATGGAACAAGAAATGAAAGGTAGCGATCTGTTGCTTTAAGTGCCAAGCAGTAGAAAGAGAATGTTAAATCATGACCCATTCTTAAAAAGAAATATCATGCAGCCTTTAAAAATATGATATAAAGGACCTGGCTGGTCAGGCTCAGTCAAGAACGCCATCCCAAAACAACAAGGTTGTGGGTTCGATCCTCGGTTAGGGCACACATGGGAAGCAACCAGTGAATGTATGACTGAGTGGAATAACAAATGAATGACTTTTTCCTCCTTTCCTTGTCTGTCTCTTTAAAAATCAATCAATAAAAAAATTAAGCCCTGGTCATATAACTCGGTTGGAGCATTGCTGCGATGTGCAGAGGTTGCCGGTTTGATCTCTGGTCAGGCACATATAGGAACAGCTCGAAGTTTCCCTCTCTGTCTCTTTCTCCTTACTTATCTTAAAGAAAAGACTATCCCAATGTAAAGTTCAGTGGTAAAACTGTAGATGCCAATCTGTTTATGTAGCATGGTTCTAATCATGTGCCCACTCAAAATCTATTTACTCACAGGGGCTAAGGAAAAAGATTAGGAAGAAATATACCAAATAGTAATAGTGTTAATCTCTGCATAATGGGATTATGGATGATTTCATTTCCTTAATACGGTTCTGTCTTTGCATGAATTATTTAATTCTTGCAGGTTTAAATGCTTCTGAAGTACAAAGGAGCATACAGGTTTAGGGAGGTAAGCTATACTGGTCACAAAAACTAGGGGATATTTCAAAATGAATATGAAGCGATGAAATATCCCCTAATTTTTGTGAGCAGAATATTTGACCAAGGTTCCACAGCTAGTGAGTGATGAGACCAGGAGTCCAAGCCACATCCTTACCCCCTGTTCTTAACTTGACCACCTCTTATCCTACAAAGGTCACTTTTATAAAAGGTCCTTGCCTCCTTTGGCTTCTCCTGCCCAGACTCTACCCCAAGCTGTGGTCCATATGGCTTTGAGATTTGTTTATTTACCCAGAGGATATACTCACTGCAACTTAAATAGAAGAAGCTAATGCTGAGGGAATGCCTGTACATGTAGTTATTAGAAAGGAAAAGGTAATATTCTTGCAGCAGGAGAAAATGGAAGAATGACTTAGGAAAGAGGTCTGGAAGGTACAGCAACATAAAGGGATAAAGGGAAGAGATGCTTCAAAGTGGGAGTGACAGTACAATCATGTTGTCCTATGTTTTGGACTAGAGAATGAGAACTGAGAAAACATCACTGAAAACTTACCTTTATTTAATCAGGAGTTAGTGAAACCTGTGAGAATTTGGTGAAAGCAAAGCAGCCAAAGAGGTGGAGGTTGGCCAGAGATGTGTGGAAGCTTGTTTTGCAGTTTGCAGTTGGTAAGACAATGTTGAGAAACATTTTTTTGTGTGTATGTGTGACTGAGACAGAGAGAGGGACAGATAGGGACAGACAGGCAGGAAGGGAGAAAGATGAAAAGCATCAATTTTTCTTGTGCCTCCTTAGTCTCCTTAGTTGTTCATTGATTGCTTTCTCATATGTGCCTTGACCAGGGGGGGCTACAGCAGAGCGAGTGACCCCTTGCTCAAGCCAGTGACTATGGGGTCATGTCTGAGATCCCACGCTCAAGCCAGCCGACCCCATGTTCAAGCTGGTAAGCCTGTGCTCAAACTGGTGACCTGGGTCCTCTGTGTCCCGTCCGACGCTCTATCCACTGCGCCACCACCTGGTCAGGCCAATGTTGAGAATCTTGGCAGTAAGAGAAAGAATGGTAGAAGGTAGCTAGAAGAGACTGCAGGTTAATAAAATTAAATAGTTGATATACCAGGAAGTTAAGAGCAATGACATTCTGGAGCTAGGACTTTATGATGATTAAAAAAATATTTATTGATTTTTAGAGAGAGAGAGGAATGGAGTGAGAGAGGCGGAAACATCAGTCTACTTCTGTATGTGCTCTGACTGGGGATTGAACCCGCAACCTTGCTGTATCGGGATGGTGTTCTAATCACATGAGCTACCTGGCCAGTGAAACTTTATGATGATTAATGTGACTGTTGTGTTTAGGATTTGGGGATAAAATGAGGTAATGGATGTGAAGCACTTCAGAAAGTAGAAAAGATTTTAATTTTAGAGGATTAATCAGAAGTTACTTGTGATGACTTTTTAAGAATATGATAGGTAGCTATGGGAAATCCTTTATAAAATTAAAGGGGGTCCTCGGGTTGTGGCACAGTTCAAATCCTATGACAATGATGTAATCCGAATTTTGGTATAAGTCAAAACACACCCATTTACCTATCCTTAACACAGTTGTAAAATCATAGTCTAGAACAGTGGTAGTCAACCTGGTCCCTACCGCCCACTAGTGGGCATTCCAGCTTTCATGGTGGGGAGTAGCGGAACAACCAAAGTATAAATAAAAAGATAGATTGAACTATAGTAAGTTGTTTTATAAAGATTTATTCTGCTAAACTTAGCAAAAATCTGACATAAAGTACTTGGTAAGTAGTTATTATTATATGCTTTAACTTGCTGTAACTATTTTATAAATTTTATAAAGTAAAGTTACTTACTTACTTTATAAATCACCATTACTGTGGAACCGGTGGGCAGTTAGAAAATTTTACTACTAACAGAGATACAAAAGTGGGTGGTAGGTATAAAAAGGGTTGACTACCCCTGGTCTAGAACATAAAAATACAACTAAGCCACAGAAAAAGAATACTGCATATTCTTCTTCCATGCGCAGCCAAACTAGTTCACCCACAAAGTCTAAGTACAACGCTAACAGTGTAAGCCAAAATACTCATGTCTCAATTTTTTAAAAGTTTTTATAGGAGTGAACGTTGTGAACTCCAAACGTTGTATGTCGAGACTGTTGTAACCCGAGGACCCCCTCTATTTATGCCAGTCAGATTTGAAATCATCACTCAGTTTTAAAGGTGAACAATTAGATTTGTTTCTCATGTCTTGTTTTCCACAAAGTGAACAAGCTTTTGTAGTTATGGCTTTGAAAAATGGTTAGTTTATGTGTGACTGTTGAGCTTCAAAGGAACAAAATATCTTGAATATACTATATGCATTTGAAAAACTGCTTAAGTCAAAGGCCTCCAGATGGTGTGTGCTGCTGTGTTCACAGCTGTATTTACTGCAAGCTCACCAGATTATCTACTAATAGTTTAAAAATAACTGGGTAAAAACAGTGGTACCACATTTCCCCACGTATAAGACATACCCTTTCTTGAAAAATTTGGTGTCTAAAAACTGGGTGTGTCTTATACAGTGGTTGTAGATTTTTTTATTTGCATGTGTTTGTTGAGGAGTTGTGTGAATTTTATGATGAATAAAACTTGAGTTCAGTAACATTATCTAATTTTTTTTCAAATTTTGGGCCCCAAAATTAAGGTGCATCTTGGAGTGTTTTATACATGGGGAAATATGGTATGTTCAAGTCTTGGCTGGTTGCGGATCTCAGCAGCAATAATGACTTGACTTGTGTGCCTTTTTTTTTTTAACCAGAAACAGAGAGTTAGCAAGAGAAGGATGGATAGGGACAGATAGACAGGAACGGAGAGAGATGAGAAGCATCAATCATCAGTTTTTCGTTGTGACACCTTAGTTGGTCATTGATTGCTTTCTCATATGTGCCTTGACCGGGGTGGGGGGGGGTGGGGGTGGCTACAGCAGACCGAGTAACCCCTTGCTCAAGCCAGCGACCCTGGGTCCAAGCTGGTGAGCTTTGCTCAAACCCAATGAGCCCACGCTCAAGCTGGCGACCTCTGGGTCTTGAACCTGGGTCCTCCACATCCCAGTCCGACACTCTATCTACTGCGCCACTGCCTGGTCAGGTGTGTATTTGCCTTTCTTTAGTAGAGTGCCAGTCAGATGACTTCTTTCCTTTTACATTGCTTTCGAGAGTTCTTATTTGAGTCAGTTTGTGCTTTGTACAACCAGCCAGAGTATGTACATACAGAAGTAGATAATCAGGTTGGTTGGTTTGCTTATTTTATTATACTTTTTTCTTTTTTATATTTTTTATTTCTGAAGCTGGAAACGGGGAGAGACAGACAGACTCCCGCATGCGCCCGATCGGATCCACCTGGCACGCCCACCAGGGGCGATGCTCTGCCCACCAGGGGGCCTGGGGCAGAGGCCAAGGAGCCATCCCCAGCACCCGGGCCATCCCTGCTCCAATGGAGCCTCGGCTGCGGGAGGGGAAGAGAGAGACAGAGAGGAAGGAGGGGGATGGGTGGAGAAGCAAATGGGCGCTTCTCCTATGTGCCCTGGCCGGGAATCGAACCCGGGTCCCCCGCACGCCAGGCAGATGCTCTACCGCTGAGCCAACCGGCCAGGGCCAGTTGGTTTGCTTATTTTAATGTGGTCTCTTAGGAGTAGATTGGAGAAATGGCTCTTGATTACCTTTAAAAAACTTTTTCTTAATTTGCTACCTTTTTAATTTAAAAACATTTTGTATTAAATATATGGAGGCGATGCCTTACACATATATAACATAGTGAGCTTTCTGTATTTTTTTTGGTATTGCCAACAAATAAAAAACAAGACAATTCTACAATACTCAAAAAATTTTTTTAAAGTAAGGAGGAGGGGAGATAGTGAGACAGACTCCCGCATGCACCCTGACCAGGATCCACCTGGCAACCCCAATCTTGGGCTGATGCTTGAATCAACAGATCTATCCTCAGTGCCGAGGCCAACACTCAGACCAACCATTGGCTGCAAGAGGGGAACAGAAAGAGAAAGGGGAGAGGGAGGGGGAAAGAAGCAGATGGTCTTTTCTTCTCATGTGTGCCCTGATTGGGGATTGAACCCACTCTGGGCTGATGCTCTATCCACTGAGCAAACAAGCCAGGGCCAAGCAAATCTACTTTTTAATATAAGTGACTTTTTTCTCTTAAAAAATTTAATAAAAGTTCTTCTGGAAGGATTTAGATTACTAAATCTTATTTTTTGGGAAAGGCCGTGGATACCAGTGTTTATTGCTGAATAAAACAAACAGTTCACATATATTAAATGTAAAATAGGAAAATAGTTTGAAATTTTAACTAGGAATTTTAAATATGTAAGGGTGTGCTAAGAAAAACATGTACATTTATTTATCAATGTTAAACATTTTGAGCGGTCATTTTCTTTTAGTTTTAGGCATTTAGTTCTTACTGTTGTCTTTGTGTGTATGTGCGAAAATTTTAATAATTAGAGAAATTATGTAAAAGAAGTTTTACCCATGTTTATATTCTTTGACCACCTAGGTGACCTCTTCTTTCATGGTTTATGCTCATTCTACAGACCATAATTCTCACATTGAATAGCTAAGGGGAAATATATACTATTCAGTAATGGATTTTTTTTTTTTAAACATGTTAGAAACTCATGGAAGGAAGTATAGCAATTAGTATTCACTCCTAAGTGTGCTGGGGGCAGGAACAGTTTGAATTTCGATTTTTGGAAAGAAAGAACAAAAAGTGCTAAAAATTTTTAATAATTAAAGCAGTCTGGCTTTTTTGTGGATAGTTTTCTTCAGTATTGCCAACAGGCTTAAGTTAATTGCATAAACTATTGTATAAGTAGTATTTTATTGTATGTGATACATTAAGATATTAAAAAGTTTTAAATCAGCCTGACCAGATGGTGGCGCAGTAGATAGAGCGTCAGACTGGGATGTGGAGGACCCAGGTTTGAGACCCCGAAGTCACCAGCTTGAGTGCAGGCTCATCTGGTTTGAGCAAGGCTCACCACCTTGAGCCCAAGGTCTCTGGCTCAAGCAAGAGGTCACTTGGTCTGATGCAAGGCGCCCCCCCCCCCCAAGGGCACATATGAGAAATCAATCAATGAACAACTAAGGAACCACAGTGAAGAATTGATGTTTCTCATCTCTCTCCCTTCCTGTCTGTCCCTATCTGTCCCTTTCTTTGACTCTCTGTCTCTCCCACAAGAAAAAAAAAAGTTTTAAATCAGCAGTAAATTAATAGACTTGATTTTTTTTTTTTTTTTTTACAGAGAGAGAAAGTCAGAGAGAGGGATAGACAGGGACAGACAGACAGGAATGGAGAGAGATGAGAAGCATTAATCATCAGTTTTTCATTGCAACACCTTAGTTGTTCATTGATTGCTTTCTCATATGTGCCTTGACCGTGGGCCTTCAGCAGACCGAGTAACCCCTTGCTCGAGCCAGCAACCTTGGGTCCAAGCTGGTGAGCTTTTGCTCAAACCAGATGAGCTCACGCTCAAGCTGGTGACCTTGGGGTCTCAAACCTGGGTCCTTCCACATCCCAGTCCAACGCTCTATCCACTGCGCCACCACCTGGTCAGGCTAGACTTGATTCTTTTTTAAGTGAGAGAGAGAGGGCAAAGAAGTGGACAGATAGGGACAGACAGACAGGAAGGGAGATGAGAAGCATCAATTCTTTGTTGCAGCATGTTGGTTGTTCATTGATTGCTTTCTCATATGTACCTTGACTGGGGTGGGGAGCTGTAGTTGAGCCAGTGACCCCTTGTCCAAGCCAGCGACCTTGGGCTTCAAGCCAATGATCATGGGATCATGTCTATGATCCCATGCTCAATCCAGTGACCCTGTACTCAAACTGGTGAGTTCATGCTTAAGCCAGTGACCTTGGGGTTTTGAACCTGGGTCCTCTGCATCCCAGTCCAACACGCTATCCACTGCGCCATCGCCTGGTCAGGCTAGACTTGATTCTTTTTTTGTTGTTCTTTTTCTGTATTTTTCCGAAGCTGGAAATGGGGAGGCAGTCAGACAGACTCCTGCATGCGCCTGACTGGGATCCACCCAGCATGCCCACCAGGGGGTGATGCTCTGCCCCTCTGGGGCGTCGCTCTGTTGCATCCAGAGCCATCCTAGCACTTGGGGCAGAGGCCACAGAGCCATCCTCAGCGCCCGGGCCAACTTTGCTCCAATGGAGCCTCCGCTGCAGGAGGGGAAGAGAGAGACAGAGAGGAAGGAGAGGGGGAGGGGTGGAGAAGCAGATGGGCGCTTCTCCTGTGTGCCCTGGCTGGGAATCGAACCCGGGACTCTCACATGCCAGGCTGACGCTCTACCACTGAGCCAACCGGCCAGGGCTAGACTTGATTCTTTAGAGTAGTTTGTAATTTTCCTTTTATAGAAAATTGAGTGGGAAGTGCAGAATTTTTATATGCCCCCTCCCATCCAGTTTCTCTATTATTAACATCTTGCATTAGTGTGGTTTCATTGTTACAGTTGATGGACCAGTATTGATACTTTCTTGTTAACTAGTTGTAGTGTACCTTAGGGTTCAATCTTCATGTTGTACATCCTGTGGGTTTTGACAGATGTTGATAACATGTTATCTATCATTATAGTGCCACACAGACTATTTTCACTGCTCTAAATGTAATACTCTGTGCTCCACCTACTCCCACCCCAACCACTGATCTTTCTACTGTCTCCATAATTCTGCCTTTTTCAGATGTCATATAGTTAGAATCATAGAGTATGTAGCCTTTGCAGACTGGCTTCTTTCACTTAGTAATATATATATACACTTAAGTGTCCTTCAGTGTCGCTTTGTGTCCTGATAGCTTTCTTTTTATTACTGGTAATATTCTGTTGTTTGAATATACTAGAGTTTATCTAGTCACCTGTTGAGTACATCTTTCTTCCAAGTCTGGGCAGTAACAGATAAAGCTGCTATCAACAATTACATGCCGGTTTTTTGTGGAGATAAATTTTTAACTCATTTGGATAAATATCTTTTCTGATAATATGGTAGGAATGTTTATTTTTTTCTTTAAGCTTTTTATTCATTTTAGAGAGTGGAAAGAGAGAGAGAGAAAGAGAGAAGAAAGGGAGGAAGAACAGGAAGCATCATCAACTCCCATATGTGCTTTGACCAGGCAAGCACGGGGTTTTGAACTGGCGATCTCAGCGTTCCAGGTCGACGCTTTTTCCACTGCGCCAACACAGATCAGGCAGAATATGTTTAGTTTTGTAAGAAGCTACATACTGTCTTCAAAGTTTCTGTACGATTTTGCATTACCAGTTTCAATGAATGAGAATTCCCTTTGCTCTGTGTCCTTGCTGGTATCTGGTACCATTACTTTGGATATTAGCCCTTTTATATATAAAAAAATTTAAGTAACTACTCATTTCTGTGTCAGCTATGTTGCAGTTTTGATTTTGTTGATTATTTGCCATTGGGATGAAGAAATGAGGACCTACCATAAATACTGTATATATGTGCCTTATTTTCTGTTCTGTAGGGGGGAGACATAATGTATAAATTCAGGAATAATATAATCTTATTACCCTTAAAACATGGGCATATTTCTGCTATAATGATGTTAGGTTATGATTCATGTAAAATGTAGTAGTATTAATTTTTTAATGCTTTCATGTAAATGTTATTTCCCCTCAGTTACCTCTGTTTCTCATTTTGCAACAGATTTTATTTTATAAAAAGAAAGAAATACTTCGAATATTTTGAAATAAACTGTCAAAGGTCTTTATTTTTAAAGCTAGATATTCATGGATGTAAGGATTTGTATTAATTAATTATTGAACAGTCAAGGCACTCAAATATGAGGAAGTTTTGATTATATCCTTGGAGGTCATGACATACCTAATAATACTTGCAGCAGTGAACACCCAGGCCTACTATAGGGCAGGTAGGTACTGTGCACTTCAGGGGTGGGGCGCTTCCCATCCGTGCTTGCTTAAAGCATTTTGACTTTGTGTTTGTGCACTTGTTGGTGCTCTGTACCTACCCAAAGCTTTTATTGTGAAGATGATTATGATAGGCTCTCCTGTTAGTTATGCAGTTCATTAATTCCCCTGTCAGGGGTTCTTTATTTTTTTATCAGGTACTCTGTCAAGTATTGTTGCTTTCCCCTTGGAACAGAGTTTGTGACCATTTGGTTATATTTCCACAGTATACTACAACTATAGGTAGTTTATGGAATCCCTGAAGCCCATGCACGGACCTTTGATGAAGAACTCCTGTTCTAGTGGTGCTCAATCTCTGTTCAAATTATTAGGAAACCTTTGCATTGCTTATTTCTGGCAGATTTGCTTGACTTTCATAGCGTGGTGTGAGGCCACTGACTCATATGGAGCCTTGTGGAGTGTGCTGTGTCCTGCACGGTCTCTCCAGGGTCTGCAGGCTGCCGTTTGCCACAGCAGATTGTCTTGATGAGGATCCAGTTTAGAAACTATTCTCAGCTCTTCTTCCCAGAAAGAACTGACCTCCTGTTTTTAACTTAGGTTTTTAGAATCCTGTGGCTGCTGAAGTTTTCTTTGAGCTATTTGCTTATGAAATTTTGGCCACATCTTTAAAAAGGTATAAAATGAACCCAAATGCTTCCTTCATGGTTCTATCTTTTCCACCCCCCCCCCCCCCCTGCAGTTTTCTTTGTCCCAGCAGAGAGAGAAGCAGCATAGTATCGAGTACAAGCTCTGGCCTGTATAAACTGTGAGACTTGCCATATGACCTGAGGACACCTGTTTAACTCCTGTGTGCTCAGGGTCCTCTGGAAGTCATTCATACTTCATGTGGCTCCTGTGAGGGTAAAGGGACATTCTTAGAGCAGGACCCGGTACAGGGAAGTGCTGAGGAAGTCTCAGCTGTTGTTATCCCACTTCCCTCATATTCAAACATTTTACATCATAGTGTATATGAATCTCAGTAAGCTGCCTTACGGAAGCCTCACTTTTAATCTCAAATGAATCATCAGGAAGAAAAAATTTGATTTTTTTAGTTTCTTTGTTAAGCTATAATAGGAAATGGAGCAAAGACACTCACTGTGTTCTAACAGTTCATAAATATGAACTTTGTAGGAATCCAGAATTGAATGAAGGGCCAAGCTTGGGTTAAGGTTTTGTGTTTTTTTTCCCCCTTTTTAACTACTTTTGTGGCTTCTAACATTCTTGTTTCATCCCTTTGATCAAGACATACACAAATCACCTTGACTAGAACAAATTGCAATCTTTTGACTGTAGAGAGCTCCTGATAACTACTACATGCTAGATACTCATTGGCAAGAATGAGTGACAAACCAATATCTGGACTAAAATAAAAAGATGAAATGTTATAAGTACAAATTCAGGTAATATTACATTTCTTAGAACTAATCAGCAGGTTAAATAATTCATAAATTCTATTTTCCTCCCTGAGAAAGGAAAGATAAATTCAATAACTTCACCACTGATTTTTCAGTTCCCACGTCAGAATGTAAGAAGTGCGAGATTTCTCCATTTTGAGAACAGTATCCCTACAGAGACTAAAAATAAAGATTATGTTCTGAGCAAGAGGCTTAGAACACTGAACTGATAATATGAAAGGAACAACATACCTAGAAGACAGAACACAGCTACTAAGTGGCTTAGCCACTTCCAGAATGGAAACTGTGAATATAGGCAGCTCAGTTAACTTCTCTAGACTTGGCTCTCTCATTTTGTAACCTGAGGAGCTACCATGTGCTCTGCCTCCTTCATAAGGTAGCTGTTAGGACCAGACCAGAGGTCGGGGAAGGCTGTTCAGTAGATGTAAAGCCTTCTGCAAACAGAAGCATTATCCCCTTTTTACTCTCAAAAAGCTCAGTCTCTATGATAAACTATTGACCACCTTCTCCTCTGCGTGTATAAAATTTACTCTCTGTATTAGGCTGCTATAACAATACCACGGACTGGGTAGCTTAAAAAGCAGAAATGTTTCCCACAGCTCTGGGGACAGGGACGTCCAAGATCAAAGCTGATTCCATTCCCTGCCTTTTTAGTCAAATGGCAGAGAAAAAGCTCTGGTCTCTTCCTCTTATAATGTATGCACTATTCTCATATTCTCATCATGGAGATGTGAAGAAAGCAGCTGAGTGGGTCAGGAGTAGAGATAAAATTGTTACAGTCATTTAAATAATTAAAAATTTTAAATTGATTTAAGAGAGAGAGACTATAAGATACGAGAGACTTGTTGAACACACAAACCCACACATGTTTAATAGAAACATATAAATACATACATGCACATATTGACTTTAGTATTTTCCTGGATGATAGACATATCAAAGGACCTTTGCAACGGTGGTCTCTCTTTCTTGGAATCAGTAAACCAGCAGAATCTGTTTAGCTGTGATTTAGTACAGTGTTGCAAGGCAATCAGATTGTAATCAGAACATGCCAAGACAAACCAGTTGATCAATGAGAAAGTTGGTTGGCATTTCGTAGGTGAGGAAAGGAGGATATGCCTGAAGTTTTTACTTTTTAACTGAGTTTCCTTTATGCATTCAGTACATTAATATAAGTTCTGTTTTTAATAGTTATTTGCAAAAAGTTTAGTATGTGGTAGATCTCTGATGAGCTATAAGGATTGAGATGAAGTAATTGGTTTACAAGTCTGATAATATTATCTTTCTTTGCATTAACACTAAAATACTTGAAACTTAATCCTCAGTGTAACAGCTTGAGGTAGAAAATTAATTCTTATATAAGAGATGAAGAAATAGCTGAGAAAGTTAAGTTGGCTTAGTAACTGCCCCTTAATATCTAGTCTGATGACCATGTCTGTCTGTTGCAGTCTCCACTATATCATAGCCTTCAGACTTGTTGGAATAGTTGAAAAAGACATAGCAGAAGTGGACCACTGGGAAAGAGATTTCTGTAGACCAAATGATTTAAATGTGTAGAGGCAGAGAGGGAGAGAGAGGAAGCTTATACTTTGAATATGATTGATTTGGGTAGATGACTTGAGAGAGGATTCTTAGGAGAGTGGTTTTGGTCATATCTAAACATATCTACTACTTTGTGTAAGAGATGTATTAGAGAATTGTTTTGAGAGGCAAAATAATTTCATTGGACTTTTTCTTTTTCTTTTTTTTTCTGTCTATACAGATAGACAGAACTTCTGTATGCGCCCTGACTGGGATCCACCTGGTAATCCCTGTCTGGGTCCGATGCTCTGTCCATCTGGGGCCATGCTTGAAACAGAACTATTTTTAGTGTCTGAGGTGGAGGATCCATGGAGTCATCCTCAGTTTCTGGGGCCAATGCGCTAGAACCAATTGAGCCATGGCTCTGGGAGGGAGAGAGCGGGAGAGAGAAGGGAGAGGGAGAGGGGTGGAGAAGCAGATGGGAGCTTCGCCTGTGTGCCCTGACCAGGAATCGAACCCAGGATATCCAAATGCTGGGCTGACACTCTACCACTGAGCCAGCAGGCCAGGGCCTGGACTTTTTCTAATAAAGATCTTTCAGATGAAAACTAATCTGATTTCAGTTTTTTAGTTTCTCAGGAGATCCTCAATTGGGTTCTACTAGGGGTTGAATTTTAAATTAAAGGGACCAGGGAGAGTGTTTCTGTTCAGTATCTCCTTAAAAATTAAAAAGTCAATTCTAGCATTTAATAATTAAATAGAAGGAAGCCGAAGCTTGGTCTAGCAAAAGTGCTGGAGGACTAATCTGACTTGTTAAAATTAATGTTCCTTTGATAAATAAATCACTTCTAGGTTCTTGGTGGATGAATTTAACTGAGAACAAATTACATGTTTTTACATTAATTCATATGAATTGTGCCAAATCTGAAAACAGAAAAATAAGCTAAGTTGTTTTTTTACTGTTAGTAGATCACATAGGGTCCTCTGCCCCTTCACCTTTAATACCTTTTCTTCTAAGATTAAAAATCAAGTCTTATGTATTGATGTGCACTATTAGTCTTATAATTAACTTCAGTTTCCTTTAGCTTCTATAACAGTCATTTGAAAAAAAAATTGATGGAAAATTTTTTCTGGTTTTCAGAGCATTAGAAACAGCAGTCGTCCCTTGGCCATATTGCGGTTCATTTTTTGCTGTCTCACTGTAATCTCAGATTTTTAAATTGTATATATCTAATTTTGTATCATGGATTTTTCGCCATATTGCGGGATTTTGTGGTATATAGGTATTTTTATATATTATTTATTTTTGTGGTAGAATAAGCGTTTTCTAGCTTGAAAAATTGAAAACTATAAAAAGTGTGGGAAAGGTTTGTAAGAGTGTGGGGAGGGTTTATAAAGTCTTAAAATATAGATACATAATAAAATAAATATAAGGTCACTACTTCACGGGTTTTCACCTGTTGCGGGGGGGGGGGGGTTTGGAACCTAACCCCTGCGATAGACAAGGGACCACTGTATAAAAATTTACTCAGAAGCCAGTACACTGTATTTGTAGTTCTTTGATCTATCACTTGGGATTTGATGAATAGTTAAATAAAGGACTTTAATTGAAAACTACTTAAATTGAAGGCATCTGTGAATTAGGTATTGGCACGCAGGAGGTTAGCTCTAAATATCTGGACTATTTAAGGGGGTTTCTAATCCAGCTTTGGTGTTTAGCTTCTGAAGATGACCAGCTTGTCTTCCTTGTTCATTCTATGTAGGAGGCAAGATGGTGGTAATGGATGGACCTTGTCCTCATGGAGACCAGAGGGCACATGATTGTGTTTGATCTTGATTGTCTTCTGTAGGAGCCACATGATTATTTAATCAAGGACTTTAAACTTGATAATTGCTTAATTCATCCTTCTTGTGTTTTAAGTTCAACCCATACTTGCAAATTTAACAATTTGACATGATTTCATAAACCTGTGTATTTCAGCATTAATTGCATCATGTGAAGGGAAAGAAGGGCTTTTTGTTTATGTCCAAGACATTTTTAAAAAATTGTTTTTTTTTTTTTAATGAAACTAGCTTGAGAGCCTGACCTCTGACCTGTGGTGGCACAGTGTATAAAGCATCGACCTGGAAACGCTGAGGTCACCAGTTTGAAGCCGTGAGCTTGCCCGGTCAGGGCACGAATGGGAGTTGATGCTTCCTGCTCCTCTTCACTTCCCCCCCCTTTCTCTCCCTCCCCATCCCTCCCTCCCTCCCCCTCCCCCTCCTCCCCTCCCCTCCCTCCCTCCTCCTCCTCCTTCTCCTCCTCCTCCTCCTCCTCCTCCTCCTCCTCCTCCTCCTCCTCCTCCTTCTTCTTCTTCTTCTTCTCTCTCTCTCTCTCTCTCTCTCTCTCTCTCTCTCGTAAATAAATAAATAAATGGCAGCTAGCTTGATAATACTGGCTTTTCTAGCAGACCATCCATAATTAAAGAGGATGAAGTTTTAATGTGCCTAATGTATTATTTGTTAGATTGATACATTGAAACTGTATTTAGTCACTGATGTTATATTTTAAAATGAAGGTTTTGTACACTTTTTGAACCATGAAAAATTAAAGTTTTTCATTAGCATGACTATAAATGGAAATTTTATTTAGTACCTTTTTTTTTTATTGCCAAGATCCTCTAAGGCCAACTGTAAAAAAAATACAACAGCAACCCCCCCCCCCCCCCCCAAATAACAACTAGCATTTAGAACCTTTGCTATTGATAGCTTAGCTTTGAAGGTGGGCCTGTGGAGTGAACTTGAGGGATTTGTTTTTTTAAGGCTAGAGAAATACAGAGAGACAAAGACAGACAAGAAGGGAGAGAGATGAGAAGCATCAACTTGTAGTTGTGGCATTTTAGTTGTTCATTGATTGCTTCTTATACGTGCCTTGACTGGGGGGCTTCAGCTGAGCCAGCAACCTTGGGCT
The DNA here is from genome assembly GCF_036850765.1 of Saccopteryx bilineata. Classification (NCBI taxonomy): domain Eukaryota; kingdom Metazoa; phylum Chordata; class Mammalia; order Chiroptera; family Emballonuridae; genus Saccopteryx; species Saccopteryx bilineata. Next base: position 287,734,321 of record NC_089492.1, read on the forward strand.
CTAGCCAGCGACCTTGGACTTCAAGCCAGAAACCATGGGGTCCTGTCCGTGATCCTGTGCTCTGGCTGGTGAGCCTGCACTCAAGTTGGTGACCTCAGAGTTTTGACCCTGAGACTCAGCACCCCAGGTCAATGTTCTATCCACTGCGCCACCTCTGGTCAGGTAAGTTTGTTTTATAATTGAGATTAGGTATAATAGCCCCATGGAGTTGTAGCTATTTTATTTTAAAACAAAGTCAGATAGTTTTTATTTTATTATTAATTTTTTTAAGTGAGAGGAGGGGAGATAGTGAGACAGACTTCCACAGGGGCCGGCCAGGATTCACCTGGCAACCCCTGTCTGGGACCCATCGAATCAACTAGATATCCTCAGCACCTGAGGCCAATGCTCAGACTAACAGAGCCTCTGGCTGTGAGAGAAGAGAAGGAAAAGGGAGAGAGAAAGGGGGAGGAGAAGCAGGTAATTGCATCTTATGTGTGCCCTGACTGGGAATTGAACCTGGGATATCTGTATGCCGGGCTAACGCTCTGTTCACTGAGCTAACCAGCCAGGGCCTGTTATTTTTTAAATGTTTATTTTATTGATTTCAGAGAGAGGAAGGAAGGGAAAGACAGGAATATCTCCTCTTGTTTGTGTCCTAACTGGAGATTGAACTAGCAACCTTTGAACTTTAGGACAATGATCTAACCAATTGAGCTATCTGGCCAGGGCTAGATAGTTAGATTTTATTTTTATATTCTGCTATAAATGATATTTTTCTTTTTTATACTTTTAATTGTTAATCTGTCATAAGCATATGTGCCTTGACCTTGGGCTCCAGCCGAGCCAGTGACTCTTTGCTCAAGCCAGTGAGTGACCTTGAGCCTGCACTCAACCTGGTGACCTTGGGGTTTCGAACCTGGGACCTCAGCGTCACAGGTCTATGCTCTATCCACTGTGCTACCACTAGTCAGGAATGAACCAGCATATTTCTTAAATAATTATTATAAACTTTACATTCCTGGATATAGAGACATTAGTGAGTTAGTATACTGTTGTCTTTGTTTTGTAGGTAACATTAATTTTTATCATCTGTCCATGGGAAAGCTCATTGTCAATACATGACGAACATTTTGACCTCAAAGAAACCAGGAAATACACTCATAAAACAAGATGTGATCACAGGCATTTTGAGAAAGTTCATGATAGGTCATACTCATTTGGACAGATTATTAAAGTCAGTACAACAACAAAAATGCACATAGAAAAGTTTCACTTAAACAAAACAAAAACCCCCAAGAAACCACATAAAATTTTCAGCGCCCCAGAACAGAAACTGGTAGTGTGACTTAAGAAGCAAGTTCAAGGGCTGTGCTTTTGATAGCAAGATTATGTTGAAATGTGAAGAATTTATTGTGTTGTATTTTTTAACGGTTATAAAAGGAAGTGAAATATAATTTACTTGCAATTATTAGTCATGAAATTATGAAGAATATAGAGCCTGACTTTGTCATATACAATCTATAGGATAAGGAAAGGAACAAGTCCCCATTTCACACATGAACGAACAGACTTAATCTGGTGGTATGACAGCTATAGGACAAGGTACAGCCTGGGGGGGATCTTTGTCGCTTAGCCGAAATAGGCTGGGGTTCACAGTTTAAATGAGACTGTGGTCAGAGTAAGTCCCAGTCTCATTAGGACTTGCATGATTATGCTGAAATGAGCATAGAGTATACAAGAATTTTTTCGGTGTGGAGTTGAGTGCACTTAAATGCCTACTTGCAAACCTAGAACCAAGTTGAGTTACTGTATTTTCCCATATCTCTCAATATGAATATTAGGATATAAAATAATGAGTCCTCCTACCCCCATTTCCTGTCCCACTTTCTTACTATTACCTTGAAAATTCCAGTTACGGACTGTATTTTATTTTTCCTGGGATCTGTGATGTTTATTTCAGGTAATTTCTGTCATGTTGGTTTATACTATAAATACATTTTATTTTCTTGATTTAATAGAAGGCCTATGATGCAGAACTGAAAGTGATAATTGATCTCAAATTCTGTTGAATAGCACCTTTTATTTTTATTTTAGTGAGAGGAGGGGAAGCAGAGACAGACTCCCACATGCAACCCAAACGGGATCCACCTGGCACGCACAATAGAGGTTGATGCTCTACCCATCCGGGGACCCTTGCTCCGTTGTAGCGGGAGCCATTTTTTAGCACTTGGCACGGAGACCATGGAGCCATCCTCAGTGTCCGGGCCCACTTGCTCTAATCGAGCCATGGTTGTAGGAGAGGAGGAGAAGAGAGAGAGAGAGAGAGTGAAGCGAGAGGGGGAAAGGTGGAGAAGCAGATGGATGCTTCTCCTGTGTGCCCTGACCAGGAATCAAACCCAGGACTTCCACACACAGGGCTGACACTCTACCACTGAGTCAGATGGCCAGTGCCTTGAATAGCACCTTTTAATGTGTGGCTGAATTTAGGCATTAATGATTTTAGGTTTCATCTCGCATTTCATATTTACAGGGGAAGGTAGAGTAATATGTAGAGAATGATTAAGCTAAGCAAATATTTGCACTTTGCCATGGTAGATGTTCTAAAGTCAAATAATTGCCATAGAAATTAAAGCTTCGCTCAACTAAAGAACCGGCTGTCTTACCTTTAAAGTTGGGTAAAATGTGGCTCCAAAACATCATTTTCAAAGCACCTGACAAAAATATTAGAAAGACTCTCAGGTTAGTTTAAATAATTTAGTCTATGAACAGTAGTCTATAGATTCTTATAATTTATTCCTTTTATATAAAATTCATAGCTGGTTCAGTTGGAAATGCTTGCATCTGTGTAAGAGCTGTTTGATAGGGGTGTATCTTATTATTGGTTATACATCTCTTGCTGCTCCTTCCCAACACCATATCCCACCCCCGTTTATTTTTTTTTTTCTGGTTGGTTTCTGTTAGCGTTTTTATAGGAAGAGATAGCTGGTTTTAAAAGCCCACTAAAGTTGTTTGTAGGGACTCCCTTCCCCATTTTTAGCATTTTTGTCTCTCGGTATTACTTAAAATTGTATTATGATGAATTTTTGAATTTCCATTTTCTTTTGTTTTACATGCTTTCCTACTTCTTTTTCTTTGGCTTCCACTCAGGTAGTTGAGTCATTGGAAATTTTGACCTGTATCATTTGTGGAAGACAGCGTGGAAATGTTTTCTTGACATGTGTTCCTACAAAATTGATGTATATTAATGGGGAGCAATTTTCTCTTATTCTTTATGTGTCCTTTACGTGGGCGATAGTGTTTGTAATCCCTAATCTGAGCTGGATGTGAACAGTGAAAGGGTGTTTTCTCACTTCTTAATTGGTGGGGAACTAAGGTGGTATAAATCTTTTCCTTTCATCCTAACTGTGTGCTTCCTGTTCTCAAGGACCCATTTAAGCATAGATGTTATATTCTGTAGTCTTCCTTTCCCTTCTACCCTGAAGCCTACAATTCTGATTCTCATACCTCTAGATCTAAGATTTCTTTCAGACTCCTCCATCCTCCCTACTTCCCCCATTTCCCTTGTCCATATGACTTTATTCCTTCATTCTTGAATTGTTTCTTTCTGTTGTCAAGATTCTTCTGGAAACATTTTCTGTTCCTTGGGGAGAATTTGCTTCTAGATCACCACCCTGCTTTTGCTGGCTTTCTCTTTAGAAGCTCTTTTAATGGAAAGGAAGAGTTGCTCACATTTTGGCCTCCTCTCCTGGACGATGGCTGCCCCTCAGAGATCATTGGTACCTGGAACTTGCAGGGTAAAAGGGAGTCCTCCAGAGAAATGTGACGCATGCATACTCAGGGTTTTTCCCTTTTTTATAATGAAGTAGTAACCAAAAAGCGAGAATAATCATCACTGAGCAAGTTTATCTGGCCTCCCCACTTTTCTCCAAGTCTCTTCATGAGAAGCATGTTGATGTCATATGAGTGCCATTTTCCAACACATTAAATTCCTTGCCACACATACTTGTTGTGTAACAGCCCCTGCTCCCCCATACATCACTCAGAAAACGTCTCCCTGATTCCCTGATTATTGTTTTAAAACCAGTAGCATGGTATTGCATTATAGAAAGATGTTTATGGTTTGAATTTTAGAGAGGAATTTTATTAAAATGTACCTGCTCAGAGTTATGAGTTCTTCCCCTACTTTTGCCATTCTTCCTGTATATAAGTAGCCTGTGATAATCAATGCAAGTGACAAATAAAACTAGCAAAGTGCTCAGGGAATGCTTTGAGATATTTCAGTCATTATTGAGAAATAAATGATTGAAAACATATGCTTCTAAAAGCACTAGTTTTGTAGAAAAACAGAACTCTGCCTGTCATCTTGTGTTATAAATACAGAGGTAACTTACCATCTTTGCTGAAATTGAGGCTTTATTTTTATTATGAAGAAAAATGTGCAGCCTCCCACGTACTCATGCAGCAATTGCATAGGACTGGAAAAATCCTTTGAGAGCAGATAGACTTATGATTTTATCCAAACTGTCTTTACGTATAGCCCGTCTGCCAGAGACTCTCAGTTCTGATTTTAGAGTGATGGCATAATATGTTGAGTGAGTCAGAGGAGATCTGTGTGGAAAGGGGAATTTACAAAGGAGGAATGCTGACGGTGTAAGATAATGGAACATGTGATTCTAAAACTTGGCAGGTGTGACTATGTTGGATAAAGGTCTAGTGGAGAAAAATGCTTTCTTGCTCTTTTTCCCTCAGGTTAAGTTGTATAAATTGCTGAAAGAATAAAAAAATAAAGCCTGAGATTGTTATGGGATTTTCTTACTCTAAGACTTGTCGTCTGTTGTCTTTGTGAGAGTTAAGGATAAAGCCCCCGAGTTCAGGTTTATGCGTATTCTTGTACTTAAAGCTAACAGAGTTGATTAAAAGAGAGTATATTACTGATGAATTGGGATTCTTAATGTTTTTGTTTACATACTGCATTAATTAGATCAGTATTGTCCAATAGAACTTTATGTTATGTTGGAAATGTCCTCTATCTGCACTGTCCATTATGGTAGCTACTAGCTACATGTGGTTGGTGAGCATTTGAAATGCAACTAGACTGACTAAGGAAATGAAATTTTTATTTTATGTACTTTTTTTTTTTTTTTGGATTTTTCCAAAGCCAGAAACGGGGAGGCAGTCAGACAGACTCCTGCATGCGCCTGACCGGGATCCACCCGGCATGCCCACCAGGGGGCGATGCTCTGCCCATCCGGGGCATCACTGTTGTGACCAGAGCCACTCCAGTGCCTGAGGCAGAGGCCACAGAGCCATCCTCAGCGCCTGGGCCGCGGGAGAGGAAGAGAGAGGCAGAGAGGAAGGAGAGGGGGAGGGGTGGAGAAGCAGATGGGCGCTTCTCCTGTGTGCCCTGGCCGGGAATTGAACCTGGGACTCCTGCACGCCAGGCCCACGCTCTACCACTGAGCCAACTGGCCAGGGCCTATTTTACGTACTTTTTTTTTTTTTTTTTTACAGAGACAGAGAGAGAGTCAGAGAGAGGGATAGATAAGGACAGATAGGAACAGAGAGAGATAAGAAGCATCAATCACTAGTTTTTTGTTGTGGCACTTTAGTTGTTCATTGATTGCTTTCTCATATGTGCCTTGACTGCGGGCCTTCAGCAGACTGAGTAACCCTTTGCTCGAGCCAGCAACCTTGGATCCAAGCTGGTGAGCTTTTTGCTCAAGCCAGATGAGCCAGTGCTCAAGCTGATGACCTCGGGGTCTCGAACCTGGGTCCTCAGCATCCCAGTCCGACGCTCTATCCACTGCGCCACCACCTGGTCAGTCTATTTTACGTACTTTTAATGAATTAAAAGTCACATGTAGTTAGTGGCCACCATATTGGACAGCACAGCTCTAGATTAAAGCTCATAAGTAATTCACAAGGCTATATAAGGAATGACATCTGAGAGTATACTCTCACACAGACATGTTATAATTCTGTGGACATGTGCTTTTTTTCTTCTAATTTTTTTAAATTCTTTTTTTTTTTTTATCTGAAGCTGGAAACGGGGAGAGACAGTCAGACTCCCGCATGCGCCCAACCGGGATCCACCCGGCACACCCACCAGGGGCAACGCTCTGCCCACCAGGGGGCGATGCTCTGCCCCTCCGGGGCATCGCTCTGCCGCAACCAGAGCCACTCTAGCGCCTGGGGCAGAGGCCAAGGAGCCATCCCCAGTGCCCGGGCCATCTTTGCTCCAATGGAGCCTTGGCTGCGGGAGGGGAAGAGAGAGACAGAGAGGAAGGAGAGGGGGGCGGTGGAGAAGCAAATGGGCGCTTCTCCTATGTGCCCTGGCCAGGAATCGAACCCGGGTCCCCCGCACGCCAGGCCGACGCTCTACCGCTGAGCCAACCGGCCAGGGCCTGCTTTTATTTCTTTATTTTCTTTTAGAGAAAGGTGGAAAGAAAGGAGGAGTAAGGCAACTATTTGTTTGTGACATGGAGAGTTACAATTTAATTTTAAAACAAAAACCCAGAGATAGCTTGTTCTAATGTGTTTAAGAAAGACATTAGAACCTTATTCTGCTTTAAGAATCTGTACTCTTTGATTGTAAGAGGAAAGCTTGTTAGTGGATAATGAAAAACAAAGTCTAATTAATAAGTGGATTTTGTTAATCAAATATTTGATTGCTTTCAAAGTCAAACATTGCAAAATTCCTACTCTCGGGGGTCTAAGCAGAAACCAGGAGACCATGCTTATAGAGCCAGAGTAAGGGTTGCTCTAGGGGAAACAGATTCCCAGAGAGCTATGAGAGCTCTTTAGTGAGGTTTGAATCCTCCGAGCAAGCTTCTTTGAGAACTGACAATGACAGCTTTTTCTATTCTGCCATACAAACTAAAACATTTCTAGGATTAGCTAGATGTATTCTTGTACAGTATGTTTATTGTGTTCCTCTGTGCTGTGGGAGTCATTTAAATATGTGTAGAACATGGTCAGTTATCATCAACAGTTAAACCGACACATACTGAGCGTCTTGTATATGCTAAGCATTGTGCAGGTTAGTGCTTTAAGGAGATTATTTTATTTATTCCTTGCAACAGCTCCATGGGGTTGTTGTATTATTATCTTCATTTTATAGATGAAGAAACCAAAGTTTAGGCAGAGAAATTGACTTGGCCATGGTTATAAAACTAGCAAGAACCAGGCTATGTTTCTGAACTTAATAGAGAAGGATGAGACATTATATATGAAAATTATGTGTTAGTAAATACTAAAGTATTTTATATAAGTAATATATGTTAAAATGCTTAACTGTAAAATACAGACTGTGATTGCAAAAGGAATTAATTAAAGCAAGAATGGCATGGCATAGTATGGAGGCATCAATGATTACTTCTCAGACAATATAGGGCTTGGAGTAGACTTGAATGATGCACAGTTATATACAAATGTTGATTGAGCCAGCAGGAAAGGCAGTGTGATCAGAGATGAGCGAAACTAAGCCCAATTGAGGGGGATACATGTAGGAGACTTACTGGAGAGTTGGGGAGGGGAACAAGGTTATATAGTGAGGACTAGAGAGGCAGTTTTGTAAAGGAGGAAATTATACCTCATGTAGTCTTTCCTTGTAATTTCTCTTAAAAAAAAAAAAAAGCCCTGGCCAGTTGGCTCAGTGGTAGAATGTTGACCTGGCATGTAGAAGTCCTGGGTTTGATTTCCAGTCAGGGCACATAGAAGCAACCAAGAGAAGCAACCATCTGCTTCTCTTCATCTTCTCTTCCCTCTTCTCTCTCTCTCTTTCTCTTTCTCTTTCCCACAGCCATGGCTTGATTGATTGAGTGCATTGGCCTGGGGCACTGAGGATGGCTGGCTCTGTGGAGCCTCTATTTCAGGAGCTAAAAATAGCTCAGTTGTGAGCATGGCTCCAGATGGGCAGAGCATCGGCCTCAGATGGGGGTCACCAGGTAGGTCCCGGTTGGGGTGCATACCAGAGTCTCTCTCTCTATTTCAAGCCCAAGGTTACTGGTTTGATACCTTATCAGGGCACATCTGAGAAGCAATCAATGGATGCACAACTGAAGTGGAACAATGAGTTGTTGCTTCTCTCTCTTCCCCTCACTCCTTCCCCCCTTTCGCTCTCTTAAAAAAAAATCTCTCTCTCTCTCAAAAGTGATAGACCTGTAGGGAAAAAGCAACGCATATCCAGCTGGTTACAAAAAAAAACTCAACTAAACTGTCAATTACCAGTTGCTGAAAATGGCACAGGTCTCCAGGTAGTTGTATGGTTAGTCAATTTGCAAGGTGCAAGATAAGCAGGAAGGAGAGTCAAGAAACGAATCTCTGCATTCCCCCAGGTCCCATGGATTGGATCAGATTAATTTTAGTCAGAAGTGGCAGTTTTTTCATTGAAAACATTTGAGAAGAAATTCTTTGGTTTTCTGAAGTGAGAAAGCGAGATTTCTTTTGAGAATGCTGTTGGACCCTATGCTTCCTTCACATTTCAGCCTTCCAGGTTGCGTTTGTCAGTTGTTTCTTGCGATTTATGTTCTCACTGTTGACTATTGCCTTGCTTGCATTTTCCAGGTATTCTTAAAGGTCAGTAGAGACTAGAGTGTTTACATTGGGCAATAAACTGAGCCTCTGATATTTTTTTGGTTGTGCAGTATGGAATGAGTATTGTGCTTATTACAGGTTTAATTTTTTTTTGAAATAAAATAGTGAAGATCTGTCAAGGGAACTTGGCTTTGAACAATTGGGATAAGACTTTATTTAATCTGGCAATTGCTCTACCACTACAGGAGATGAAAGCTTAGAAAAGAGTACCTGTGTGGTATTGATTGAGTCTGCCAACACATGATCAATACAGGGCTTGTTAGCAGATTTACTTGCTTCTGGAAGAAACATAGTCTTTGCTTCCTTCAGTCCTGCTCAGTGTTACCACAGTGATTGTTCATAGGCGTGATCCTACTTAGCTGCTTTCATATTTTGAAAAACTTATTTTGAAAAGTTCTGAAGACATAGATTTTCTTTTTTTTCTTTCCTTCCCTGTAGTTCCTTCTGATGATAATGTTTAGGTCTTTAAATCAAGTTTTTCTTTTAGTTTAGTGATAGTTATAGATCAAGATGAGGTTTATGGAAAAAGCTGCAACTTTGCACATTTTATTTAATAAAATTTACATTTTAAACTGTAATGTTACAGATTTCATTTAGGTGTCTTTTTAAGATAAACTATAGCATTAGGCTTTCTCATCCGATTCTTTAAAGAAACACGATACTAGCTTTTCTTATTTTTGGCACTTATTTTGAGCCCTTTATTTGTTTCACAAATTAATGGGTTTCTTAGTAATAATGATCTTCTTTCTGAGATCTTTACAGACACTTGAACTTTAGAGAGGTATCATATGTATATTAGGAACCCTGGCTGTAGACTTGATGGTTGTGGTCCTGTCGTTCCCAGGTGAATCTGGCAAGAGAGGTAAATGAGATTTTGATTAGAGAATGTGTTACGTGCTGAGTAGGACTGGGCTATAGATCTATGATATGGGGTCATTATATCATACTCTAAAGCAGTGATAGTCAACCTGGTCCCTACTGTCCACTAGTGAGCATTCCAGCTTTCATGGTGGGTGGTAGCAGAGCAACCAAAGTATAAATAAAAAGATAGATTTAACTATAGTAAGTTGTTTCATAATGATTTATTCTGCCAAACTTAGCGAAAATCTGACGTAAAGTACTTGGTAAGTAATTATTATTATATGCTTTAACTTGCTGTAACTCTGCTTTATAAATTTTATAAAGTAAAGTTACTTCTTTTATAAATCACCATTACTGTGGAACCGGTGGGCGGTTAGAAAATTTTACTACTAACAGATACAAAAGTGGGTGGTAGGTATAAAAAGGTTGACTACCCCTGCTCTAAAGCTTGTAGTAAACCAGGTAAGCACACCTGTAATAACAGGAACTGTTTTATTCTCAAAGTTATGGTTGTCTCTTATCAAGAAGGTAAAAATTATAAAGAACATTCTGAGTTTATTCTGTTGCTGATTATTTAAAGATATTTTAGTAAATAGAATTGGTATTCACCTTGAGCAAGTTAAAGATTTTTTGTGTAAACACCTGATAGAAAGGTACTGGCATATTCATTTATTTTTAAAAAAATTTCCATTTATTTGAGATAAAGAGAGAAGAGGAGAAGAGAGAGCACAAGAGAGGGAAAGGGCAAGAGGGAGAGAGAGAAGCATCAACTCATTCCACTTAGATGTTCCATTTAGTTGTGCACTCATTGATTGCTTCTTGTATATGCCCAGACCAGGGATCAAACCCACAACCTTGGCATGCTGGGAAGATACTTTATCCATTGAGCCATCTGGCCAGGGCTAGTACTGGCATATTCTTGAGAGCTATTTTTATTTTGTGAGGAATCTGAAGATTATGAAGTACAATGGGGTTAATTAACATACTGGGGCCAGAAGCCACTGTTGGGAGCACAGCTGTGTTAGGCTTGCTTGCTTGTATTTTGCCTGATTAGTGTGTGAGCACATGGCAGTGCCACTTGTGTAAGGCCTTCCGGTGCTTCCCTCAGGGCCGATCACGGATTGCGGCTATGGTGGATAGTTTGTCAGCCACTGTGAGGCGCCCTTTTGTTCCGCTGCCATGAGAAGAGGTTTCCCCCTGCCTGTGTGCTCGTCCACCGTTGCAAGACTCTGTTAAATGGGAATGGCCCAATGCTTTCTGGCCCCGCAGTGTCTCTTCTGTCTGCCTGAATCCAATGTGGACCTGCCTGGCCTCGGCCACTGACATTACAGCCAGGTATATCTGAAACTGAATAACCAGAGGGGTTAATGCCGATACCTGCATTGGGAACTTTAGGAGACATTCTATATGTCAGTGCTGTTCGTCCCATGCTTCATTTCCTTTTTCCACTTGTAATTTCCTCATTTTCAAGTTTAATGTAGCTTATTAGTGCTTACAGATTTGACTGGTGTGTTTTCAGCTTCTTGCTGTATGTATGTATCACTTGACAGCTCTTGGCAGGTTTAGGTGTCATTCCTGGTCATGGAGCGACTCTACTGCTGAGCAAAAGCTAGTAATGCTTCCTCCATTGCTGATGAGTGATAGCTAGGTAATTATATGTAAGAATCCTTATTAAAAGTCCAGACTTTCTACCTGGGTAATGACCTCTTCCCTCCTTTTATGGCTTTTCCTAATCAGAATGTTAATGCAATCAGTCATTTGGTGCCAGCATGTATAGGGAATCTAAAACAGTCAACTATGGGCCAGTCTTGCTCTGTACAAGATTACCTGGAATTTGTGCTTCTGATTGTTTTACATGTAAGGAGATGGTATTTATATAGCATACTGGGTAAACTGGAGACATTTTGGGAGTGTTTCTGTGGTATTTTGTGAAAAATTCGTTACATATTCTTTAATATTATAAGACAGGAAATAAAATGAGGAAATATAGTAAACATTGAATTTGCCAAAAATACCCAATAATCTTTAAATTTACTAATGGAAAATTTGAGTATGTTTCATGTAGGTTGTAGGTTAGAAAATGACTACATGCAGTTTCTGAAGACTGAAGACTTTTTGGTGAATATACCAAATTCTTGAAGATCACCATTAATGGAAAGAATTTGTTCATACAGGAGGAGGTGGCAAATTATAGAAGAATATTGCATTTTCTCTAGTTGCTGGAAACATCTTTCTTGTCATTAGTCAGAATCTGTAATTTTATCTCTTTAAATTATATTTCCAGAGTATTATTATTTAATAGCCACTCCCCCTCCACTTTTTTTTTTTTTTTTTTAAGAGAGAGAGAGACAGGAAGGGAGAGAGATGAGAAGCATCAATTTGTAGTTGTGGTTCATTAGTTGTTCATTGATTGCTTCTCATATGCGCTTAGATGGGAGTTAGCGGGGGCTCCAGTCGAGCTAGTGACCTTGGGCTTCAAGCCAGCAACCTTTGGGCTGGGATCATGTCTGTGATTCCACTGTCAAGTTGGAGACCCTGTACCCTAGCTGGTTAAGTCCATGCTCAAGCCGGCAACCTCAGGGTTTTGAACGTGGGACCTCAGCATCCCAGGTTGACGCTCTATCTACTTCACCACTACCTGGTCAGGCCATTCCCCTTTCTTTCATTGACAAATATAATTGTAATTTCTTCATAATGCACATAGATTTTGAATCCATTGAACCTTTTCATATCAAGGATTTAAAAACAATATGCTTTTGAGGGGTATGCAACATAATCAAATGTCAAAATAATCTGGAGATGTTTTCTCTGAACATATGTACCCTGATTTATCAATGTCACTGCATTAAAATTAATAAAACAAAAAGCCAATATGCTTTCCCTCCCCTTTATTTGACTTAATTCTTACTTAGGATTCAAATTATAACACCAAACGAACAAATAAACATCACTAGTGAGCCTTTAGAATCTCATTTTTCTGGAATTGAGCTTTTGTGGTTTTGTTTTTTTTTTTTTTTTTTTTTTTTTTTTTGGTATTTCTCTGAAGTTGGAAACGGGGAGGCAATCAGACAGACTCCCACATGCACCTGACCGGGATCTACCCGGCACGTCCACCAGGGGGCGATGCTCTGCCCATCTTGGGGCGTCGCTCTGCTGCAATCAGAGCCATTCTGGCACCTGAGGCAGAGGCCACAGAGCCATCCTCAGCACCCGGGCAAACGCTGTTCCAATGGAGCCTTGGCTACGGGAGGGGAAGAGAGAGACAGAGAGGAAGGAGAGGGGGAGGGGTGGAGAAGCAGATGGGCGTTTCTCCTGTGTGCCCTGGCTGGGAATCGAACCCAGGACTCCCACACGCCAGGCCCTCGCTCTACCACTGAGCCAACTGCCAGCTTTTGTTTTGAATTCATGTACTTAGTCTCCCTCACTCCCCCCATCTCCTTTCATGTAGACCTTACTGTGTTCAATTTTTTTTTTTTTTTGTATTTTTTTATTTTTTTTCATTTTTCTGAAGCTGGAAACAGGGAGAGACAGTCAGACAGACTCCCGCATGCGCCCGACCGGGATCCACCCGGCACGCCCACCAGGGGCGGTGCTCTGCCCCCCAGGGGGCGATGCTCTGCCCATCCTGGGCGTCGCCATATTGCGACCAGAGCCACTCTAGCGCCTGAGGCAGAGGCCACAGAGCCATGCCCAGCGCCCGGGCCATCTCTGCTCCAATGGAGCCTTGGCTGCGGGAGGGGAAGAGAGAGAGAGGAAAGCACGGCGGAGGGGTGGAGAAGCAAATGGGCGCTTCTCCTGTGTGCCCTGGCCGGGAATCGAAACTGTGTTCAATTTAAGGCCTCAAAAATGTTACTTAGAAAAGCTGTTTTTATTCTTTTTTACTTTGTAACAGAGGAATAGATAACAGCAATTAATTGTGACAACAGGGCAAAAAACCATTGTAAGTATTTAAGAAGTATGCAATTTAAAGAGTTCTCTAAGGAGGGGGAGAATACAGTGTTTTTATTTTTTCATTATTTATTTATCCTCCTCCCGCCCCTTTTGAATTTATTGGGACAACTCGGGTTAATAAAATTTTACAGGTTTCAGGTGCACAAGTCTACAAGACAGCATCTGTATGCTGTATTATTGTGTGTTCCCCACCCCAGTTCAAGTCTCTGTCCATCACCATTTATCCTCGCTCTACCCTCCCCCACTGGCCCACTCCCAGCAGTCACCACACTGTTGTCCATGTCTCTTGAGTTTCTGTTTTTGTTCAGTCCCTCAGGCCCCTCCCCCCAGTATCAGCCGACGCTTTTCTGAGTTTGCCTCTATTTTGCTTCTTAGTTCATTTTGTCCATTAGATTAGGAAAGCTACTTTAAAAATCCAATTATTCTCTTTATTAATTTGCAAGGTAAGACTCTTTTGAATTATCTTAACCACCCCGAAGTATTTATTTGGACAGCTGGTATATTTCCTTTTGAAACAGGGGAGGTTTGGAAGTGGGGGGGTGGTGGTGTCTGTGTTTCTATCATTTGTGTCTTCCCAGATTGGAATCCAGCCAAGACTGAAGCAGCCTGGATTTTATTAAATGCAGCATTTGGTAACATCATTAATATGGAATTTGTCTGTAGGAAACTGTTACACATGTAGAGGGCTTCTCTGTGAATAAAATACTATATTTTCATCCCAGGATTTTCTGGATACAGTTCTGGTACAGACTTTACTCCCTCTTCAAGCGGCTTCACTTGTAGTTAACTGTCCATAATACCTTATTTGCTTCAAAGTATTCTCCTGCCACCTTGACTGTTTCGTCCCCACTTGTTCTGTCTGATACCTTCTAGTCTCATGGTTGCTGGTGGTATTTGTATGGTGAGGATGTCTAGATTTGTATCTCTATAGAGCCCAGTTTTCTGGCCTCTTAACCCATACAGGTATCTCATCTTGGGTATCCGCTAGACATCTCAGCCTTAACATGCAGGATTCCCAGTTTTCCTCTCCCCTTCATGTCAGTAAGTGACAGCTCTGCTCTTTCAGTTGCTCAGGCCCAGCTCTCAGCCTCTGATCTGACACTCCTCTTTGTCTCACAGGTGGTCACAATCTGACAAACAGACTCTGATGGTTCTGTTTGTGGAACCAGTCCGCAGTCTGACTACTTGTTAGCACTGCATAGCCACTACCTTGCCTGACTCGGTCGTTTTCTAACCACATAGCAGTGAGAGGGAGTCTTGTCTTAATTCTCTATTGAAACCCCTACAATGGCTCTTATTTCAGTACACCACCACCACCACCACTCTTTCCTTATCTCTTTCTTCTTTGCCATCACTGCTTCAGCTTTCTGCTGTTTGGAAATGCCAGGGATGCTTATGTCTTAGGCTTTTGTACTTTACTTTTCTTTCTGGAATGCTTTCCCTGAAAATCATCATATAATTTTCTCCCTTACTTCCTTTAGATGATCCCCTATCAGTGATTATCTTAAGTAAACTAACAACCCCTTTATCCCCTTTGCCCAGCTTAATTTTTCTCCATGGCACTTATCACCAGTTAATACACTATATATTTACTTATTATCTGCTGCCTCCCCTACTAACCTGTAATGTCAGAGATTGTGTGTATTCTGGTCATGTATGTATTCAATATTTATAGTTCCTAGGGTAGTGCTTGGCACCTAGTAAGTGCTCAGTAAACATTTGCTGAATTAATGGAGGAATCAACAGGGACTCTGCTCTGCACATTGATATTTGATGATCAGTGTTACAGCTATAACATTTAAGTTTTACGGTCCAGGCCCTGGGAATCTTCATACTCTACTCTCCCTGGTCACTCACTAGTTGCATCTGGAATTGAGTAGTTTTAATGGTTCTTTTGCTTTTCTCTTTGAATGAATGGCATCAGGTTTGCAAAGGTGGCAGGGTAATACATTTGGTTGCACCCGATTAGAATAGCTCAGACATAGAAAATGGCAAATTGAGTTTAGCTTATTTAGATTTCTGCTTTTAGTTAGAGCTACTTTTCCTTTTCATCTAAGACTCAAGATTTTTAAGTGTTTTTAAGAGGACTGCTGCAGTGAGTTTTTTTTTCTTTTTTTTTTAAAGATTTTATTTATTCATTATAGAGTGGGGGGAGAGAGAGAGATAGAAGAGGGGAGGAACAGGAAGCATCAACTCCCATATGTGCCTTGACCAGGCAAGCCCAGGGTTTTGAACCGGCAACCTCAGCATTTCCAGGTTGACGCTTTATCCACTGCGCCACCACAGGTCAGGCCTGCAGTGAGTTTTATGGTTCTGTTTTTCCCTTGATATAATTTGTACCCATGGATTAGAAGTGTATTATGAATGCTTTTGGTTTTTCATATATGTATGAAGTATAAAAGTCAGTCTTGTCATTTCCATTTATCAAATGCTAAGAGCTTATGTGTCATGGTTTTAAATTACTTTAATATTGTAGCTCTGCAAACTGAAAGAAACTGTCCAGCTTACCTACTTTTGAATGTGTGCAGAGGTAGTAAAGCCTGACCATGTATTCCTGCAATTAGATTAGTGTGGTTCAAAGAAGGTTGGGATAAAACTTCTCTGTGATTAATTAACTATGCTTTTTACAACTTTAAGAGGTGGTTTTTCTCAATGGCAAAGGTAGAGCTTGTCCTTGTGAACTTTATAGCCAGATGCATATTTTTTTTAGCTGTAGCAAAGTTTGAACTTTTTCTTAGTAGTTTGCAGTGTTGCTGTTTCTGTGTGTATTTAATAGCATTATTGAAATATAATTTACATATCAGTAATTTACACATTTAAAGACTTTTATGGATTTTAGTATATTCACAGATATGTGCAACTGCTACCACCATCAATTCTAGAACATTTTTATTATCCCCCAAAGAAACCCCATAACTAATAGCAGTCACTTCCCAGCCACCACCTCCCTTATCCCCAGGCAACCACTAATTTGCTTTATTTCTGTCTCTGTGGATTTGCCTTTTTTGGATATTTATATAAATGAGATCATACAATATGTGGCTTTTTTTTTTTTTTACTGGCTTTTTTCACATAGCATGTTTTCCAGTTTCATCCAGGTTGTAACATATACCAGTACTTTCTTTTTGAAAGGAAATGTTCTATTGTGTGGACATGCCATCTTTTATTTATCTGGGTGGTTTTTATATTTCCTTTCTCTACTCTTGGTTTTCTGTTTACGGAAATGCTTTGGGAAGTGAGATGAGGTGTTCTTTCCCCTTTCATTTGAAGGGTTTGGTTCCTACATAGGTCCTACATAGGCTTTTAGCTTCCCTTATACTTGGCATTGTGGACACCAGGTTCTCTCTTTAGTTTTGTAATCACAGAAGCATCTAGTTGGCCCAGTGACCAGAGCAGGTCACCAGTGAGTAATATTACCTTTAGGGCTTGCCAGGAAATATGAAGATTTTTAGGATATTTACATCTCTTTTCCAAATTCAGCTTCACACATCTGTAATTATTATTTCAGATAGTGTTTTTGAATAAGTCCCGTTTATTTCAGAGAACAAAGAATATGCTGTATTATTTTTGTAATGGTGTTAGCTTTATGGATTTCATATTGGTCAAGCATAATTTTGAATACACACACAGATTCTTAACCCTTTGAAATCTCTGTGATAGACGATTTTGGTTCTCAGCTGTGAGCAACTTTGCTCTGCAGGGGCTATGTGGCAGTAGTTGGAGATATATTTCGTTGTCCTGATGGGAGCAGTGGGTTGAGCTACTAAATTTACATGAGGGGAGAACACTGATGACATACAGGAGAGGACACCCACCCCGGTCCCCAAAGATCTGGCCCAAAATGTTCATCGTGCCGTTGTTGAGAAACCCTGGTTTTCTTCATCGACTGAGTAGAAGAAACACGACTCTAACAGTGCCAAGAGTAAAAAATACTGTGATTGGCAGAAACTTCACATTTAACAGTATAGGAAAGCAATTGCTTGTATGAATGAGTGTGTGTTCTTTAAAGACAGAGGACTTTGTATTTTTTTTTTAATTTTTATTTATTTATTTATTTTAGAGAGGAGAGAGAGTTAGAATGAGAGAGAGAGAGAGAGAGAGAGAGAGAAAGGGGGGAGGAGCAGGAAGCATCAACTCCCATATATGCCTTGACCAGGCAAGCCCAGGGTTTTGAACCGGTGACCTCAGTGTTCCAGGTCAACGCTTTATCCACTGCACCACCACAGGTCAGGCTGTATTTTTTTTTTTTAAACCTCCTTGGGCATCTCATCTTTGATAATTCCTTCTACTTCAAAGAAAAAGATGATATATTATTAGTTATTTAATTTTGAGTTAATTGTAACCTAGAGTTCTGGATACTTTTCCTCACCTTTTGCAGGTCCTGTGTTTTGTTACTATGTCTTTATGCAAGAAATTATTTGTCATAGTCCACCGATCTCAGTTCTCTCAGTTTTGCCCCAAAATATCTCAAGGAGTTGAGGAAATGCTACTCTAAGCATCACACCCACTTCTGATTAAGGGATGTTCACTCTGTGCTTCTGTTTTGATACCACAATGGGTACTCTCTGAATTTGACTAGTTTATTCTATTTCAATTATTTAGATACTTTCTTTTTTCTTTTTTCTTATTTACTTATTTTTTTGACAGAGGGACACACAGGAAGGGAGAGAGATGAGAAGCATCAATTTCTTCCTTGTGGCACCTTACTTGTTCATTGATTGCTTTCTCATATGTGCCTTGACGGGGAGGGGGGCTATAGCAGAGCTAGTGGCCCCTTGCTCAATCCAGCAACCTTGAACTTATGCTAGCGATTATGGGGTCATGTCCGTGATCCCATGCTCAAGCCAGCGACCTCAAGCTTGAGCTGGTGAGCCTGGGTTCAAGCTGGTGACCTTGGAGTTTTGAACCTGGGTCTTCCACATACCAGTCTGATGCTCTATCCACTGCGCCACTGCCTGGTCAGGCTTAGGTATTTTCAATAAGATGTGTTCCACGAATGAGTATATAAACTCAGGATTGGTTGAGTTTAAATATTCTCTTACTCCAAATGTAAAGAATTGTTGGAAGCCTACAGTGACACCCTGTTTGCTTAGCGTACTATATTGGATAACTTGGTTTTTAATGCACATAGCCATTTACTTATATGCGGCTGGATTTGGTCAGGTGGGAAAACTTCACAACCTGTTTATCTTGACACGGAAGATTGATTCTCAGTACTGCAGAGGTTTCAGATACAACCCAGTCCTCCCTCTGAATGGGCTTACGATCTGCTGACCCTGCATTTCAGGGTTACCTTGAAGCCTCATTGATGATTCTCTGGTCATTTTGTTGCATTCTCTGCATCAGGGTGCGGTTTCTGAGAATGCCCATTTCTTATCCAGTGAGTATAAGTGTTAGAGTGACGTTACCCTTTCCAGAGCTAAAGTCATTACATTTTCTTTCCCAGGATGTGGGAATGAAAGGCAACAGGAAACAAAACAGATTTCCCCTTGAAAGCCGTTACATAGCTCAGTGGGCCTCTTTCTGGCTTCAGCTGCCTCTGGAGGCTGGGCCTAGTGGAGGGGTGGCTCATTTAGGCTTCCGCGCTTGGACTATCTCATTTTGTTCCTAAAAGAAAGTGCTAAAACGGTTATTGAGATACACTAAAATGCAGAAATGGCAAAGGTATAAATTCTTGTGGTGCTTAGGTTCCTTCTTGATTTTGGCTTTCAGACATAGTGGATTTGAAAGCAAGCTTGTTTGGATGCCACTAACAATTCTAGATGGAAAATACCTCTTGTCAGACAAAATGAATGTTTCCAAAATGCTGTTTTCATCTCAAAAGCCTACAATGACACCCTGTTTGCTTAGCGTTCTATATTGGATAACCTGGGTTTTTTTTGTTTGTTTGTTTGTTTTTTGTATTTTTCCGAAGCTGGAAACGGGGAGGCAGTCAGACAGACTCTCTGACCGGGATCCACCCAGCATGTCCACCAGGGGGCGATGCTCTGCCCATCCAGGGCGTTGCTCTGTTGCGACCAGAGCCATTCTAGCGCCTGAGGCAGAGGCCACAGAGCCATCCCCAGTGCCCGGGCCATCTTTGCTCCAATGGAGCCTTGGCTGCGGGAGGGGAAGAGAGAGACAAAGAGGAAGGAGAAGGGGAGGGGTGGAGAAGCAGATGGGCACTTCTCCTGTGTGCCCTGGCCGGGAATTGAACCCAGGACTTCCACACGCCAGGCCGACGCTCTACCACTGAGCCAACCAGCCAGGGCGATAACTTGGTTTTTAAGGCCATGTAATTTAAGACAGCATAGACTTGTGGTTAAGAGTATAAGCTCCCGGAGTCAGTGGCCTGGGTTCGTAATCCTAGGCCTAACACATAGACGTGTTATTGTGGTCTGTGTGCTCCACCTCTTCGTGCTTGCTTTTACATTGGGAAAATGGACCTAACAACAGTACCTTCTGATAAAGGTATAGTTAGGATGATCATATGATCTAGTTTACATATGTTTTTCTGAATAATTATTAATGTTTTTAATGCTCAGATGTGTCCCAGTTTGGACAAGTTACTTTGTCACTCTTGTTATAGTGAATATTAAATGATTAGCACGTGTAAAGTACTTAGCATTCATTTAGTGCTCAGTGAGTGTTAGCTGCTTTATTATTTTAGGGGTTCCTCCTTTCCACTTAACTCTTTGAATCGTGATTTTTTTCTTGCTCGCTGACCCCCGGGAGTGAGTTTTTTTTTCAAAAAATGAAATTAGTTCCAGTTCCAGTTTTATTAACTTAAAGTCATGTTTGTTTGATAACCAATTTATGGAAACAAGAAGAACATACAGTTGGCTTTTTTTAATGTTGCCTTACATATTTTTAAAATAAAAAGTTTTGTACGATTGCACTCGATTGTCAGGAGGCATGAGGACGTACATGAGCGTTCAAACTACTCAAAGGGTTAAGCATATTTCCTACTGGTTTTTCCCTGTAGCTAGCATCAATGACAGCGATTTAATCGAACACTTTTTTTTTTTAACGGAACTTTGTTGCACCTGGACTATTTTCTTCTTTTTGCTCCTACTTATCCTGGTCATGGTTCATGAGCCAGCTCAAGTACCATCTCAGTTATTTACTCACGAAATATTTTCTTGCCCAAATAAAAGTCTTCTCATAATGCCCTCTTGATTGATCTAGCTTATATGTGAGAGGGAGAGCAGGAGGAAGTAATTCATATCATGTTTCTGTGCCAGGCAGTGAGTTAGGATCTTCAAATACAAGCGAGGGCAGAAACAGCCAAGGGTCAACCCCTCATGGAGCTTCTAGATTGGAGGTAGAGACAGATGTTAATCAAATAAAAAAAATGATTGTGAAATTACATTTGTGGAAAGTGCTGTAAAGGGATTTTAAAATTTGTATCGGAAAAACTATTTACACTTACTCCCTTTGTGATCTCACTCAGTCTCATTTAACCGAATTGAAAACTAAATGTTTATTTATAGCCTGGACCTCTGCCTACTTAAATAAAAGTCTTTATGTGGTTTTACTGGCTTCTCAAAATTAACATGTTTATACCTGAGTTCCTCATCCCTTTCCCAAACTCGGAAGTCAGCCTCATCCGGTCAGTTGCTCATGGCAAACTGTGTGGAGTCATTCTTCATGTCTTTGTTCACAACGCACCTCCCAGTTTGCCTGCACATGCTGTTTAACTCATATTAGAAATTAGAAAATAAGCCCTGGCCGGTTGGCTCAGCGGTAGAGCGTCGGCCTAGCGTGCGGAGGACCCGGGTTCGATTCCCGGCCAGGGCACACAGGAGAAGCGCCCATTTGCTTCTCCACCCCTCCGCCGCGCTTTCCTCTCTGTCTCTCTCTTCCCCTCCCGCAGCCAGGGCTCCATTGGAGCAGAGATGGCCCGGGCGCTGGGCATGGCTCTGTGGCCTCTGCCTCAGGCGCTAGAGTGGCTCTGGTCGCAATATGGCGACGCCCAGGATGGGCAGAGCATCGCCCCCTGGGGGGCAGAGCACCGCCCCTGGTGGGCGTGCCGGTGGATCCCGGTCGGGCGCATGCGGGAGTCTGTCTGACTGTCTCTCCCTGTTTCCAGCTTCAGAAAAATGAAAAAAGAAAAAAAAAATAAGAAAAAAAAAAAAAAAAGAGAAGAAATTAGAAAATAAGATGTCTCTCCTTCTCTCCTGCTACCACCTGGCCCATCCCGGCTACTATCACCTTTTACCTGGGTTATTCACATGAGCCTCCTCCTTCACTAGTCTTCACACTGCATCCCTTCAGGTTGTTGTTCAACAGCCAGAGTCATCTTAAACAGAAGGCAGGCCATGTCTTTCTCTGATACTCGGATCCCTGAAGTGGCTGAAGTATCATTCTAGTCACTTCATGACACTTGAGTAAATAAAGGCCAGAGACTCTCCTTTACCTGTGTGAACTCATCTCTGACTGCTCTCCCTCCTCTGGTGCCACTCCAGCCCCTCTAGCCTCCTTTGTCTTGAGTGTGCCTGGCTAGCTCCTGCCTCTGGACATTTGCACCTGCTTTTCCTTCTGCTAGAATAGTCTCCCTTCACATATTCTGATAGCGACTACTCTGTTTCTCTTACTCAGGGGCAAAGCCATCTCAGTGAATGGTTCCCTGACCATCACTTAACATTGCAGTCCTCCCACACTCCCTGTTTCTGTTGATTTCTCCATTTAAGATCTTGTCATGTAATATATATGCCCAGTGGTGAGTACACAAGACAGTTTATTGTTGTATTATTATTTATTAATTGTATTTTTCATACAAACAACTATACATCTACTTTTATGTGTGCACATGTGCACTTGTGTGTGTGTGTGGGGAGATAGAGACCTTGAATAAAGTCCTTCCATTCAGTGTTATTTTATTAGAGTGTTGATGAGATTCTGTAGAAACTTAACTCATTTATATCAGTTAGCCTGTGGAAAAATTGGTTTTGTTACATGCGTTTTGCCAGAGGTCCAAGAACCTATCTAAGGCTTTAAGTGCACACCATTATCCTTTTGTCATGGTCTTTCTTCCCTGCCCAGAAATCAGCTCCACAGGGCAGGGAAGTTTGTCTCTGGTTCTCTGTTGTTTCCCTTACACTTAGAGCAGTAACTAGCACACAGTAGACATTCAATTGTAGACAATTCAATTAATGTCTCCTAAACGTGTTCTGGATTAGCTCTTCCTTTAATTGTTAATTAAAGTAGCTCATACTCTGTTTCCTGTTTAACTGGTTTGAACTGTGGATCTACAGAGATAGTTCAATATTTTTGACTTTCTTACTGGAAAATACTGTTGTCTTTTGGGCGTAGAGGGTAAAGTGAATGTATTTCCTTAAATCTGTCCAAATTATCAGTGTGGGAGAAGTTGGCACCTCCGAAGAGATGGTGACTATGCCATCATAGATTATAATCTGAGCAGCAGGTTGGAATCAAGTCAGATGGTGTTCACCTTTGGAAGAATCGGCTTAGAATCATTGGCTGTGTGGCTATGTGCAGTTGACCCCTTTAGCTTTCCTCCTGTGGTCTGCGAAGTGGGCATGGTGACTTGTTGAGAGAAAGGATCCAATGGGATTATGGCAAGGATCTGTAAACTCCTTGTTGTTAAAAAGATGTTACTGTATTGTCTACTTTGTAGGTCATTTCTAGTAAATTGAAGTGAAAACTACCCTTTTCAGTGCCATCTGTTTTCTCCTGGATCCCTTTTCTCAAATATCACATTAATATTGTATCTTGGTCATTAGATAATGAGGCCCAGAAAAATTATAATTCTATAGGAAATGCAGAGAGAAAAATCGTTATAACCCCACTGAATTACATAGAGTAAAATGTAAATGGTAGTTGCGTTGACTTTTGCTTTGGCTTATCAGTGATCTTAGTTATCTGAAAGTTGGGACACACACAGACATTTTGTTCATGTCTTCTCTATTGTTGAATTTTTCTTTCTTGTACACTCTTGGCAGAAACAACTCTGATTTCTTTGTAAATAGAAACAGTATATGATTTTTTTAGGGATTAGTGTTGAATGCACAGTTTGGACTTATTTCTTCCTTTTGGGGTGCTAAAACAATATTCTTACACAATTTTCTGGAGCAATTATCTTGTTTACCCTAGGGAGAAGGATCTTTTTTTTCTTAAATTTATCAGAAGTCTGTCTGTTCTGCCCGAGAGGTTATCAGTCTAAGCTGCTTGCTCTCTTTGGCTCTCTGCGGACCTGGGTACGTTTTTAGTGCCAGAGGGATGTTTTAACAACTGTGTCAGCCGATAGTTTTCTTTCTTGCATGATTGGCTTGTTCATGCTCTATGCTTAAGCCTGATGGAGAAAGTAATATGTCTCTTTTGTATTTTCAGTTGCTAATACCAGTGGCTTACAGGGACTTGGGAGTTTATTACTGTCTGTTTAACAGATGATTCATCTAGGCAGAAGTTTTGTAGGCACTAGAATAATTTTCCATTTTCTTGAAATATGTTTAGAAAATTGAAATCCTATCTGAAAGCATATTTCCTGTATAGAAGGAAGTAATCTCGGTTTGTGCTGTATCCTTTCATCTTTCTGAGTTTGGTTAGGTTATCAGCATTATTGCTTCTTCATTGGTCTGTCTCCCAAAGGTTGTTATGAACAGTTTTTGTTTTCCTGAATGCCTAAGGGCATTTAAAGTGTAAAGGGGAAGTCTTTTTCTGGTATCCTGTTTGACCTCTGAGCTTTGGAGAAAGTATGTATATGATAATTTTTATGGTTTGCTATGACCAATTAGAATTCCCTCTGCTTCTGAGGCATAATTGCAAACTAATTTGTTGTTTGTTGTCAAAGGAAAAAGGACCAATCTTTTAGTTGTTTACATATGTTATTATCTGGCCATAGTAACATGAAAAACAGGTGGTTCTCATAGATCACTTTGTTCTCTCTTTTTCCATTAGAGCACTGAGGGCAAGGACTGTAGTTTTCCCTCACTGTATCTTCAGTTGCTAACACCTGACACATTGATAGTATTCGGTACAGATTGTTGAACCTATTAGATGAGATTGGAGAAGATGTTAGAGAATTGCAAAAGATAAATGAATAGTAGTATGTGTGTTCCAAAACTGACTTATAAGCAGTTTTCTCCTTCCTGTGAAATTTTTATTAGAGTTGTGTTGAGTTGGAGTTTGGTATTCACTCTTCTCATTTTAAACTCTTAACTTCACACTTGTTGGGTTTAGTGCTAGGGAGGAGTTTATTAGGGAAGCTATTAATAGTGAACATTTGGAAGAATGTTAAAACCAGCTATTATTCCCTAAAGATAGAAAGCTGTTCTATTTGGTTAAGGTAGAGATAACATATCTTTAGAGAAGTCATTTTTCTTAGAAAATAAGGAGAATAGTAGACTTAGAAGATAAGAACAATTATAATCGAAGGCAAAAAGAATCTTGCTTTGGAGTTGTCACTTTTGTTTGGGCCACTCATATTTATTGTTGGGAAGAGCTGTGGAGATTTAGAGAAATGGCTAGAGTCTTCAGAAGATAGTAACAGTGAGACATCTGAGACGTTTTCCAAGGCTGTGCAAATTATTATTTTTTTTGGTGGAAATAATTTTTTCAATAGATTCTTTCCCTTTTAAATTGATTTAAGGGCTCTGAAGTGCTTTTTGTATAATTGTACCCATTATATGTTGTCTACCAATGTACACCTTTTCCTTAAAAAGAAGAAAACAATGGGTGTACAGAAAGTGTAGTTCATATTATGCATTCAGACATTTTTCATTATTGTTGTTGAAAATCCCAAACCAGATGCTAGCTGAGGCCAAAGCTGTGTATAATTAAATTTCTAAAATCACTTGTACCTTTTTTTCTTTTAATGGCTTGTGAGAAGTTTTTAGGGCTGAAGCATGAGTAAGAGTTTCATTCAACAGACATTATTTCAGGAAATAAATGTGAGGAAATGAGAAAGTAAAACCAATTTCTTTTTTTCTTCTAGCATTTTTGAAACGTTGGGGTTGTTGGAGTGGTTAGATTTTCCCTGGAATTGAGTAAGAAATTCAGAAGACTGAAGCCCAGGCTTACTGTCTACCTTTCACGGAGGCCTAGCCGTGAGAGGACAGAAGAAGGCACGTGGCGAATCATGACCGCTGACAAAGACAAGGACAAAGACAAAGAGAAGGACCGGGACCGAGACCGGGACCGAGAAAGAGAGAAAAGAGACAAAGCAAGAGAGAGTGAGAACTCAAGGCCACGCCGGAGCTGTACCTTGGAAGGAGGAGCCAAAAATTATGCTGAGAGTGATCACAGTGAAGATGAGGACAATGACAACAATAGTGCCACCACTGAGGAGTCCACGAAGAAGAACAAAAAGAAGCCACCGAAAAAAAAATCTCGTTATGAAAGGACAGACACTGGCGAGATAACATCTTACATCACTGAGGATGATGTCATCTACAGACCAGGAGGTGAGGGGCATTACATTTGGGTCTTTACAGTGTTTGTGGAGGGGAAACACCGTCATTCAGGTGCGTTTTCACCTGTCGAGGCAGGCACGGTGCTCAGAGGGTAGAAGGTAGCGTACGTGGACAGATTCAAGGTTGTGAGCGCATTTACGCACTTTGGGCCAGTTGGATTTACTTACTTTTTAAAATTAAAAAAACAACAACTTTATTTTAATGCTTTTGCAGAGAGAGGAGAGAGGGCTGGGGGTGTTGGTAGCAAGAAGTATCTCATAGTTGCTTCAGTTTAGTTGTTTGTTGATTGTTTCTTGTATGTGCCTCGATCCAGCAAGCCCAGGGTTTAGAACCGGCGACCTCAGTGTTCCAGGTTGATGCTCTATCCACTGCGCCGCCATGGACCAGGCAGATTTCCTCACCTTTTGCTGTATCTGCCTCAACATGGTCTTCTGCCCTGGCCTGTGCACTTGTCACCTCTCCCGTGTTTCTCAGGCTGCTGCTCCCCTTCATCCTCTGCACAGCAGTTTCATCTTCTGACCTCTCACACAGACTAGCATGTAGTGCCTCTGGTGGGAGGAGTAAACCTTAAGAAGCTTGGGAACAGGAAATTTTACATTGTTTATCTACAATAGTGACTGGGAGCTTGTTTTCTAAAGAGTTAAGTTCGGGCTCTCTGATCAGTGCTAATAGATGAAACCAAGTAACCTTCTTTGTTTTTCAGAAAATGTACTATGTTCATTTAGTGGACTGAGGTTTATAGCACTGTTCAGAGAAAGGACAGATCTATTTTCAGGTGAGATGCAGGGAGACAAGTGATTCGGAACCTGTTGACCACCAGCAAAACCTTTGTTTTTCATTTGATGTATTGTGTGTATTAAAATACTTGTCTTGCCTGACCAGGTGGTGGCATAGTGGATAGAGCATCGACCTGGGACACTGGGGACCCAGGTTCAAAACCCTGAGGTCTTGGGTTTGAGTGGGGGCCCAGTGGCTTGAGCATAGGGTCGCTGGCTTGAGTGTGGGATCATAGACATGACCCAGAGGAGCTGGCTTGAAGCCCAATGTTGCTGGCTTGTGCAAGGGGTCACTGGCTCAGCTGGAGGCCCCACCCCCACCCCATCAAGGCACATATAAGAAGCAATCAATGAACAACTAAGGTGTTGCAACAGTTGATGCTTCTCATCTCTCTCCCTTCCTGTGTCTCTTGTTCTCTTAAAAAACTTTTCTTACAGAAGTCAGTTAAACTATCTAAAAATCATTTTGTTGGCATTTCTTAATAGTTCTGAGGAATGATCTGAATTTCATAGGAACTGAAATTAACATTAAAAGCCTCCCAGGGCCTGACCTGTGGTGGCACAGTGGATAAAGCGTTGACCTGGAAACGCCAAGGGCCTGCCTGGTCAAGGCACATATGGGAGTTGATGCTTCCTGCTCCTCCCCCTTTCCTCCCCTTCCTCCTCTCAAATGAATAAATAAAAATAAAAAAAAAATAAAAAAAAAATAAAAGCCTCCCAGTTTGATGTTTTTCCAGGAAAAGGAGAAGAAAAGATTGTTGTGTCATTAACCCAGTACCATTGTGTTACTGAGGAGTACTGGAATTGTTCTGAACTCCTCATACAGTACCTGATCCCCACCCGTCACCTGCCATACAGAAATTGAATTTTGAAATGATCAATATTAGAACTTATACAGATAAACTTGTATTCACAATGACAATTTCTTGGTTGGTGGTGAACTTAGAAGATTATGTAATGTAAAATTATCAAAGTTGAGGTTGTAGAGAAATTAGGCCTCTGCTGTATAGATTTAATAATGTGTAGATTCCCATACTGTCAGTGTCTTTGGTTTAGACTTAGATGTTGGACAATAAAAATTTCCTAGTCACCAAAAACTGTCTTGTTATAGAGTTACCACAAAATGCTTGCTTGCTATGGACTTATTTAGTTCTAGATCATGAGAAGGGAACAGAATACATTAACTCCTTTAGATGTAAATTATAGTATGGTAACTTGGAGTAAGATCTTGTTATTCTTTTCTTTGTATATAGAATAATTCAATGTGGGAATGGGATCATTGGAATCATTTTCAGAAGGCCAGCTTCCTTGTACAGTGAATGCCAGCCTTTCTCAATGGAACATTACTGCTGTGTCAGCGGTGATCTTTCCCCCTCGTTTGTAGTCAGATATATGTGGGAAATGCTGTACACAGTGCCCCTCTCTTGAGGGCTGTCATAATCCATGGCTCGGAGAAATCCTGCAATTGAGGAAAGCGCTTGAACAGTGAAAAAACCACCCTGCCCTTTTCTCCATTTATGGAACTATGGCACCCTGTTTCTTCTGAATATCTCTTTTAGAAAAACCAGTTTTGAGAAAACTAGTTTGGGAACTGTGGCACGTTGATATTGCACCTTCCATAGGATGATAGGAAGTCCTTCCTGCTTGATGTTTCGAAGAGTCTGAAGAGTCTGTGGAGGGAGGTCGCTAAAGGCTTATTTACAAAGTGTTTTGGGAAGAACTGAGGACCCTTCTGAAATGTGGATGAGATAGTTCTCTTTGGATGCTAAATACGTTGTTATAAAGGATCTACAGGAACCAAAAATTGTTTGAAAGTTTTCTGAGTCATTCAGAGCATGACCACTTTGTGCAAGGGGCTCCTTGTGTTTGCAGGGGGCAGGCGAGATGTTGATGTTGTGGCCTGGGGTCTACACCTTGCCAGTTCCAGTGGGTGCTTGACCCTTTGGTAATGAGACTGGTTTTGATCTCCTCAGTGGTTGCTTTTTTTAGGGGGGTACAATTGAAGCCAAACGACTTGGTTGCCTTCTCAAAAAAGCTTCTTTCTGGAGGGAGGGTGGTTAAAATATTGCCTATTCTTTAGGTTTACCTAAACTAAACAATTAGAAGCAGGGTACTATGAATAGATCCCTGATGGGGCTAAATTTTTTTCCCTTTCCTTTGTCTTCCATCCTGATCTTTTGCTTTTTGGTGCAGAGTACTGCAATAATATTTTTGTTAGTGTTGGAAAACCATTAGTCTCACCTAGTTGCAGAGATTTAGTATGCTTAGTTGTATCTTAATGTTTAGGTGGGAATTCTGTGGGACATCATAGGGATTATTTCAGTATATTATTGTTGAATGGTAACTCTTTAATGCTCATTTGTTTCTTTTTTTTTTAAATTTTTTTATTTTTTACAGAGGCAGAGATAGACAGGGACAGAGAGAGATGAGAAGCATCAATCATCAGTTTCTCATTGCGCGTTGCGACTTCTTAGTTGCCCATTGATTGCTTTCTCACATGTGCCTTGACCGTGGGCCTTCAGCAGACCGAGTAACCCCCTGCTGGAGCCAGCGACCTTGGGTCCAAGCTGGCGAGCTCTTTGCTTAAGCCAGATGAGCCCGCGCGCGACCTCGGGGTCTCGAACCTGGGTACTTCCGCATCCCAGTCCGCTCTATCCACTGCGCCACTGCCTGGTCAGGCGCTCATTTGTTTCTTTAGGGTATAAAGTACAGATTTTCCCTTTTGCTTTGTACTCTTTCAAATTAGTTTTAATACTCAGATTAAGTGTAAATTATAGGTACCATCCAGAATGTCATTACGAATGATCCCAGCAGTGAGTGATAACGTGAGGATAAAAATAAACTATTACATAACTGTACTTCTTATCCTAGGGGAATAGGTCTATAATGAGATTATTTGCTCTGAGAAGAATGAGATTTTACTGACAAATTGGATATTTAGAATTTATCACTAGCTAAGGTTTAACCTCCTGTTTGTCACAAGCAGTTTTTCTGGCCCAGTTCCTTATCTCTGGAGTTCTTTTTTTGTTCATAGGAGCTCAGCATAATGGACTTTTAGTTACACTGCCCATATTGCCTTTTGCCGAAGGGCCTTTGTACTTGATGTTTCCACAGGCTGGAGACGTGTGTTGCGCCCCCCCTCCCCCAACACACAGACACACTGACTCAATCCTTATCCTTTCTTCAGCTCTTCCATTTCAGGGTCATACTTTTTTCTGTTACTGTTTTAAGATTAATATCTCCTCCATAAAAGCAGCAATTCTCTTTTTGCCTTTTCATTATATTCCTGGCATCTATGACAATAGTGTACACATAGTGTGCATCCCATAACATTTGTTGAATAAATAAATTTCTGAAAACCTTTCAAAAATAAATTGACTGATTAATGATGTCAAAATTAGAATAATGCTCTGGCAGTCTATTTTGAATAATTTATTTCCCAGTGAATGATTTAACAGGCTTGTTCTAAAATAAAAAAAAGCAGAAACTTGGTGGGGCTCTATTAGATATTACTCGTGTCTAGTCTAGCTTCTTTGTCTATCAGCCGTTATCTACTTGTGAGATGACTGTCACAGTAATAAATTGATTTTATTACACAGCTGTGTGCAGTCAGAGTGCCTTTTTGGGCTTCTTTAGCATAGCATACTGATTTTTATTTATTACTATTTATTATTATTATTATTATTTTTTCTGAAGTGAGAAGCAGGAAGGCGAGAGAGACAGACTCCCACATGCTCCTGACCTGGATCCACCCGGTACACCCACTCTGGGGCGTTGCTTCGTTGCAACCCAGAGCCATTCTAGCACCTGAGGTGGAGGCCATGGAGCCATCATTGGGGCCAGGGGCCAAATTTGCTCCATTGGAGCCTTGGCTGCGGGAGGGGATGAGAGAGACAGAGAGGAAGGAGAGGGGGAGGGGTGGAGAAGCAGATGGGTGCCTCTCCTGTGTGCCCTGGCCGGTAATTGAACCCTGGACTTCCACATGCCAGGATGACGCTCTACCACTGAGCCAACCGGCCAGGGCCAGCATAGCATACTGATTTTTAAAGTTTGCTGTGGCTAGCATATTAATTTCTTTCCACTATCTTCCCTCCCCCAGCTTTATTGAGATATAATTCATATATAACATTAAGATATAGTGATTTTATATATGCATATATTGCAAAATAATTGCCACAAGCATCCATAAGCTCACACAGGTACAGTTTTGTGGTGAGGACTTTTTAAAACCTACTCTGGTGACTTTCAAATATACAGTGCAGTATTATTAATTACCGTCACCATGCGGTATGTGCCTAGAATTTATTCATTTTATAACTGGAAGTTTGTACCCTTCAGTGCCCCCCCCATCTGTTTTCTGTTTTTATGAGTTTGATTTTTATTTTTTTAGATTCCAGATATAAATGAGATCATACAGTGTTTGTCTTTTCCTGTCTAACTTTTTCACTCAGCAGAATGCCCTCTGGGTTCATTCGTGTTGTTGCAGCTGGCAGGACTTTTCTTTCTTTATGGCTAAATATATTCCATTGTATACGAACCATATTTCTTTTTTATTCATTCTTCCCTCAGTGGATACTTAAGTTGCTTCTGTGTCTTGGCTATTATAAATAATGCTAAAATAAACCAGGGTCCAGATACCTCTTGATAGTGATTTCATTTCCTTCAGCAATACATCCAGTGGAAGTTGCAGGATCACATAGTAGTTACGTGTTTGCTTTTTTTGAGGAACCTCTTTACCGGTTCCATAGTGGCTGTGCCAATTTACATTCCCTCCAACAATGTATCCACTGTTTTCGGTGAGATACTATGTCTCCTTTATTCCTTATCTCAGTAAACAGTCAAAAAATTCAAATTATCAGGAGGTATTTTTTCATTTTGGTATATCGGTTTTGTTTGCTCTTTCAATAAAGAAACATGTTCTTTAAAAAGTGCTTATTAAGCTGGTTCTCCATTTCTTGCATTCTGTCATATCAACTAATAATTTTGTTTGACTCTGAAGTGTTTACCCTAGATATTATTCCTAGAATAACAGAAATCTCTATCTCATGAGGGGTGGTGGAATCAAGATTCAGGATTTTCTAGTTTGGTCTATCTGTATTCCTTTTACTTTTATGAACAAAGTGTAAAATTTTATATGAAGATACATTTTATATGTAAAAGACAACTTTTAAGTTTCTGGTTTGTGAAATCTTAAGTGAAATAAACATTTCTTCTTTTTATTCCCCAAATTTCCTCATTATTGTTAGGAATTGGGAACTGAAAAAGGACCTAGGACCTGGAATTGATTATACATTGAACATTGAGGTATTAATTTCTCTTGATGTGTATGGAATTTAAGCTGGAAAAAATCTAAAACAAAATGAAACCTGCCTGACCAGGCGGTTGCGCAGTGGGTAGAGCTTTTGAACTGAGATGCGGAGGACCCAGGTTCGAGACCCCGAGGTTGCCAACTTGAGCACGGGCTCAGCTGGTTTGAGCAAGGCTCACCAGCTTGGACCCAAGGTCACTGGCTCGAGCATGGGGTTACTCGGTCTGCTGTAGCCCCACGGTCAGGGCACAAATGAGAAAGCAATCAATGAACAACTAAGGTGTTGCAACGTGCAGTGAAAAACTGAGAGATGCTTCTCATCTCTCTCCGTTCCTGTCTGTCCCTATCTATCCCTCTCTCTGACTCTTATCTCTGTAAAAAGAAAAAAAAAGAAACCTGAGGATCTGATTTGAATCAAAATTGAAGGTGAAAGTAGACTGGTTAATCAAGTATGTTGAGTGGACACAAAAGAGTGTAATACTGTGTGGCTCATTTTATATAAAGTTTTTAAAAAGGCAAAGCTAATTTTTAGTGTTTGGAATCAGGATAGCAGTTACACTCAGGGCTGGTGTCTGGAAGCTTGCCTAAGGGTGCCTGCAGGGGTCTGTCCTGTTTCGTTTTGGGATGGCAGTGCTGGTTACTTGGGTTTGATTACTTTGTGAGCAATTATCATGCTTTGCACTCTTTTGAATGTGTGCTATTATTATACTTCAATAAAAATTTTACTAAAAAAGAAAGTAAAATCATGAAACCATTTTCTTAATGGATAATTTTCCTTTGATTCAAGTTCCTTTTTAAAGAGGGAAGGGAGGTACCAACACATTAACAAAATGGTATGTCTTGTGTTTAGCTACTGACTTTTTACTGAGGGGTTGGTCTCTGACCTGTTCAGAGGCTGAATTTGGTTTCAAAGTCTTGATTCTCTGAATAATTGAAAGGTTATCTATGGCAATTACTCAGACAAACATTTTCTCTTTAAAATAAAGCAAAACAAAATTGGCATTTGGTATTGCAGCACGTAAATTTTGGGGGAAATAAAAGCTCATTTGATCTGTAACTTTTTTTTTTTTTTTTGTATTTTTTGTATTTTTCTGAAGCTGGAAACGGGGCGAGACAGTCAGACAGACTCCCGCATGCGCCCGACCGGGATCCACCCGGCATGCCCACCAGCGGCGATGCTCTGCCCACCAGGGGGCGATGCTCTACCCCTCCGGGGCGTTGCTCTGCCGCGACCAAAGCCACTCTAGCGCCTGGGGCAGAGGCCAAGGAGCCATCCCCAGGTTCGGGCCATCTTTTGCTCCAATGGAGCCTTCGCTGCTGGAGGGGAAAAGAGAAACAGAGAGGAAGGGGGGGTGGAGAAGCAAATGGGCGCTTCTCCTATGTGCCCTGGCCGGGAATCAAACCCAGGTCCCCCGCACGCCAGGCCGACGCTCTACCGCTGAGCCAACCGGCCAGGGCCTGACCTGTAACTTTTTTATTATCCATGTCTTTTATATTATATTTAGAAGAATTTTAGTTGGATGTGACATGCACATGCAGGTGTCTTAAGGTATTCTTTTTCTGGGTTGGGGTGCAACTTTTTCTGATTATGGCAAGAATATTTTTGTGTAACAAGAAATGTGAACTCTGGCAAACAGAACCATTGGGCCCTGCCTGAATAGAAGCTGTCTGCCATGTTACAAGTTCATTTGAACTTAATAAACCCAGTACTAATCTGCTTAAAATCTTTCACTGGATGCCTGATGCCAGTTGGATCAAGTCCAAAATGTTCACCTGGCACACCAGACTTTCTGTAATGTAATTGCATGCCTGCACAGTCATCTTTAGACCTTTTATTCGGGAGGGAGCCCAATGAGGCATTGTATTAGTTTGCTAAGGCTGGCATAGAGTACCACTGACTGAGGGGCTAGTTCCAGTTCAGGCGTGGGCAGGCCCGTGCGCCCCCTGCAGGCACTAGGGGAGGATCTGTCTGTCTGAGCCTCTCCTCGCTCCTGGTAGTTTGACTTGTGCTGGCTTAACTGCAATCTGCACAGGGCAGCCTCGGTGTGCCTCTCTCCAGTCCAGACTTCTTCAGGACACCAGTCGTACTGGATTATGGCCCGCCTCATTTAACTGGTTATCTCTGCAGTGACCCTTCCCCCAAGGAAGGTCACCTTCTAAGTTACGGGGGTGGGGGTGGGGTGGGGGGGAATTTAACATACAGTTTTTTTGAGGGAATGGAATTCAAACTAGATGGGAAGAGCTCTGTTGCTAGGTAGACTCAGGTTTGAATGAGCCAAATTTTAGTGACCCCTTCAGCTCTCAGTTGTGTGTCCTTGGAACAGTTGTGAAAATTTCCTTCTTTCTTTTTAGCATATTATAGTATACTTTTAGTTGAGGATTACATTAATTTTTATATTTTCTGTTTCTGTTGAAATTTTATCTTTTTCTGAACCTCAAGAAATAATTGCCTTTTAGTGTGTATTATGAAGTTATTCGTATTATGTATGCATAGGTAAAAGAAAAAATTTATGCATATAAGTTACTACTTATATCTTTATGAGGGTAGAAGAAATAAGAGAAACTGCTGTTCTAATGTTATTCTAGCCAAAAAAATGCAAAGTGATGGAAATTTGACGAATGAATCGTATCTTTCTTGATTTCATTAAGTGTAGTGGAACAGGTAACACCGGACACACGCTGGCTGTTTCGAGTGTTGGCGCAGCTTGGCGTCCCATGGGAGTTAGTTACGAAGGCAGGATCTCTGTTCCAGACCTAGTGAGTCAGAATTTTAGTTATAATAAGATTCCCAAGTAATTTAAATACACATTCAAGTTTGAGAGTCACTGATCCAGAGCAGTCTTTCCAGTCTTTTTCAAGTTCAGATACAAATAGAAATGTGTGCATTGCCTGGAGAGCTGAGAGGGTTCACACTCCAGCACACTAGTCAGTATGTATGGTAGACAGGAATTTAGGCAGATTAAAAAAAAAAGAAGAGGAAAAAGAAAATATACTTTTAAAGGGAAAAGTGAGACAGGCTTTCATGGCTTGAAGTTTCAATGTGAAATATAGCACATATTGTACAAGAGGAAAAGGCACTGGTAAAATGAAATTCCACCAATTAGGGACAATTTGGAACTTCTGACGTGCCTGATTGCAAAGGGAAGTGTGAATTTAGGTGCAGATAAGCAGACATGAGAGAGTGAATGAGCTCTGCCTGTAGATCAGAGGTCCCCAAACTGCGGCCCCCTGAGGCCATTTATCCAGCCCCCGCCGCACTTCACTTCCGGAAGGGGCTCCTCTTTCATTGGTGGTCAGTGAGAGGAGCATAGTTCCCATTGAAATACTGGTCAGTTTGTTTATTTAAATTTACTTGTTCTTTATTTTAAATATTGTATTTGTTACCATTTTGTTTTTCTACTTTAAAATAAGATATGTGCAGTGTGCATAGGGATTTGTTCATAGTTTTTTTATAGTCCAGCCCTCCAACGGTCTGAGGGACAGTGAACTGGCCCCCTGTGTAAAAAGTTTGGGGACCCCTGCTGTAGATGATAACTAATTACTGTTTCTAAAGCACCTGCCCTTTTCCTGTATTGTGTTGTTTCTAGTTCTTAAATAATTCTCTGTACAACCTAGTCATTGTTTGCCTATTACTCAGATGAGGAAATAAAGGCTCAGAGGCCAAAGTCACACAGCTAGTTTGTAAGATGACACAGTCCTTTGAGAATTGGTGAAAGCAAAGAATGGATAGATATTTGGATAAAATTCTGAAATAATGCACAAAACAAACACACCTATTTTTAAAGAAAAAGAAGGGGTAGGCCTATTTCTTACAAAATGCAAGAGACTGCTGACCCTGGAACAACCTGGTGGTTAGGGGTACTGACCTGTCCCCTGAAAAAATCTGCTTATAACTTTTGGCTGTCCAAAACCTTAAATACTAATTGCTTACTGTTGACCAGAAGCTTTACTGATAACATCAGTACTCAATTAACACATATTTCATATGTTATATACTACATTCTAACAATAGAGAAAATGAAATGTTATTAAAAAAGTTGTAAGGAAAACACATTTACTGTATTTATTGAAAAAAATCTGCATGTAAATGGAGCCATTCAGTTCAAACCCATGTTGTTCATGGGTCAACTATACTTGGCTTTTTCTTTTTTTTTCTTCTGCTAAAATTAATTATATCTTGTCTGCTTTTGATAATTGTTTACCTCTTACTTGCTAAGTATTCAGTGAGTCCGTAAAGTCATGGTGCACTTTTGACCAGTCACAGGAAAGCAACAAAATCCAATAGAAATGTGAAATCTGCACCAAATAAAAGGAAAATTCTCCTAGTTTCTGTAGGATGATGTGGCAGCATGTACGCATGTACAGATGATGACATAACACCATGTATACAGCGGAGCAGCCCACGGCCATGCCAGTTGAGATGTTGGATGGTACAGAGGAAAATTCAGTGTGTTCTGTGGCTCGCTAAATTCGAATCCGTGACCAAAGTGCAACGTGAATATCGGTGCGTTTATAACAGCGCCACGACATTAATCACTTGAAACAGAGAATCACAGATGTTAATTCACTCTGTTACACCAGACGTCCTTACCCGTGTGTGGCAAGAACTTCACTATTGTTTGGATGTGTGTAGGGCAACAAATGGAGCCCACATAAAATTGCACTGAATAGGTATGATACTGGGAGAGTTTTCCTTTTATTTGGTGCAGATTTCACATCTCTATCGTCTTTTGTTGCTTTTCTGTGACCGGTCAAAAGTGCACCATGACTTTATGGACACACTGAATATACACAGAATGTTTGTTAAAAAGATAAATGCTTCCCTGGCTGGGTTTTCAGTGGATAGAACACCATCCTAGCATACCCAGGTCATGGGTTCGATCCCCGGCACAAATGGGAAGAAACTAGTGAGTGCACAACTAAATGGAACAATGCACAACTAAGTGGCACAGTAAGTTGAGGCTTTTTCCTCCCTTCCTCCCTCCCTCCCGTCCTCCCTCCTTTCTTCCTTTCCTCTGCGCCTCTCTCTCTCTCTCTCTCTCTCTCACACACACACACACACACACACACACACACCAATGGAAAAATTAAAAAAATAAAAAGGTGCAGTCTAGCAATTACGGGAATTTAGCTGAATGGAGAGAGGTAAATTGTTCCAGAATATTTAGACTAATGCTGATTACTGAGTTTTGAACCCTTAACTCAGCAACTGAAAAGGAAAATAGTTTTTGTGATCTAATAAAAATGAATGTATTATGTTAACAGTTTTTTGAATGAAAGCTGTAGAACACTGACCACATCACACACAAAAAAGTTGTTAGTAGAGCAACTCACAGAATGGGTGGGAAGCTTCCTGGATTGAGGGCAGTGCTGAGTTTTGGTCAGTGGGAACTACTGGCCATTACATTTGGGTGCTACTACTGGAATGGGGGCTATTCAGCATTTTCTTGTCCTGGTCCTTGTCACTCAGTTCCATTCAGTACCAGAAGAGTAAATTCAGTGGGCGGAGCTTGATCTGCATGTCTGGGTCTTGGATAAAAAAAGACAGGAACCTTGGTTTCTTGTTCCCCCTAAAACTGCACATGGTGGGGCTAAGGTAATTTCCCACAATGAAATTAGGGAGACAGTCATTAGGGTAAATAGATATGAGAAGGCCAGAAAAACAATACATGTTCACCATATATATACTACTTCATCAGGAGACTCACATCTTAGCACTAGATCCGATGAGAACTTGTAATAACATACGGATATTTATAAATACTTTGTTTTGCTGTGTGTGTGATAGGTAAACAGAGGAATGGTGTCAGTGGAATAGGTAAACAGAGGAATGGTGTCAGTGGAGTGTACAGTTTGTGCTGGTTCATATGCAACTTTTCCTAGGAAGAGGACTGAGAATAGGGAGAGAATTATAATGTTTAATTACATGGTGTAATGTAGGACTGATTAAATTTTAGCAGAAAAGGAAAATGTAGGTGAGAATTTAAACCTGCAGTTTGGCTGTTGCACTGGCAAGAGCCCTTTCATCTCTATTTCAAACAAAATAAAAAATGAGCACTGCACCCTGGGGTCCCTTCCATGTAGAGGTGAAGCCCACTGCACTAACTGTGGCAGGATGCCTTGCCCGCTGTGCTCACATTCACAAAAGCCCCCTGTTAATCTGCATTGTTTTGATGCCTGTAGGCAGCATCTGTTGTTGTGTTTATGTATTTTCAATACTTTATAAGGCAATCTTCAGCCACTCTGGGGTGGCTGCCTGTGCTTTCTTATTTCTGAGGTTATAATTATTGGTTATTCAAAAAATAGTAATCTGGCCTGACCGGGCGGTGGCGCAGTGGATAGAGCATCGGACTGGGATGAGGAAGACGCAGGTTCGAGACCCTGAGTTCACCAGCTTGAGCCCAAGGTTGCTGGCTCCAGCAAGGGGTTACTCAGTCTGCTGAAGGCCTGCGGTCAAGGCTCATATGAGAAAGCAATCAATGAACAATTAGGGTGTTGTAATGCACAACGAAAAACTAATGATTATGCTTCCCATCTCACCGTTCCTGTCTGTCTGTCCCTGTCTATCCCTCTCTCTGACTCTCTCTCTGTCTCTGTAAAACAAAACAAAACAAAACAAAAAAACAAAAACCCAGCTTAAAAAAAAGTAATCTGATTTCAGAGTTGCATAGGTTTTGAGTAATCAAGAGAACATTATTTGCTCAACATGTGTTTTTCCCCAGCAATATATATCTTGTGGTATAGCAGAATTGTCTACATGAGAAGCAATGAGCCATAATGTATTGCAAAACTGTGTATTCCAAGGCAAACTAGAATGCTTATATATGGCCATTTATAAATAACCCTTGATAATGTTGATAATGGCAAGGGCATGTTAAATGGTAATTCTTTGAAGTTATTTTTATGGGCAATTAATCATGAAATCTAGGAATGTAGCTCTTTGGAAATCTACTCATCTCAGTTTCCTGGCTTCCACTCTTCCCCCTCCTAGTCAGGTGGTCTCCAACTCCAGACATCATTTGACCCCACTGGGACCTTCTCCTACCCCTCCCTTTCCCTGTCCCTGACTCCCCAATGTCTCACACTTGCTTTAAAGATCTCCCTTCCCATTTCTCTGGTGTCTTTGCCCTGTGGGTCCTGCTCCAGGGATCAGGGGTCTTTTTCCGTTTAGCTCATTGATGTACCCCAGGTATCTAGAACAGTTTCTAGGCACTTCCTTATTTGTTCCCAAATATTTATTAGTATAGGCAAGGATAAAACTTATTAATTCATTCATTTAGAGAGATGAGAAGCATCAATTTGTAGTTGACTGCATCTCATATGTGCCTTGACCAGGGTGGGCGGGAGCCTTCAGTGAAGCCAGTGACTCCTTGCTCAAGTCAGTGACCATGGGGATCATGCCAACGATCCCACACTCAAGCTGGTGAGCCTGCTCTCAAGCTGGTGGCCTTGGGACACTGAGGTCCCAGGTTGACACTCTCTCTGTCCACTGTGCCACCACCGATTTGGCTAGTTGACCTATTGAATAGCATTATTTCAGCTGTGCTTCCTTTAGGAATTGGGCAGTAGTAATACATGTATACAGAGAGGTTGATGTAAGGACTTTCTTGGGAAGGGTCCTCAGGGTTTGCTTTATATGTAGAAAGATTATACAAAGTTCAAATCCAAAGTCCACTTTGATTTTAAAAGCCTTCAGTTTGTTCAAGTTATAAATTAAAATATACTGCTCAATTAAATTCAGCTCACAAATCTTATCCCTTTTATAAATTAAACAAATTCTGACAATCACTTTTAAGGGATTTTTGAATTATGATTAGTTTTGTTTATAAAGTATTTCAGCATTTAGGCTTGCTTATTAGATAAAGTGATATTTGATTTCTGTTGTTAAGGGATCTATTAATAAAACCTTCCCAAGTTCTTTTATTTATTTTTTTAACAGACAGAGAGAGAGTCAGATAGAGGGATAGACAGGGACAGACAGACAGGAACAGAGAGATGAGAAGCATCAGTTAATAGTTTTTCGTTGCGCATTGCGACACCTTAGTTGTTCATTGATTGCTTTCTCATATGTGCCTTGACTGCAGGCCTTCCACAGACCGAGTAACCCCTTGCTCGAGCCAGCCACCTTGGGTCCAAGCTGGTGAGCTTTTGCTCAAACCAGATGAACCTGCGCTCAAGCTGGTGACCTCGGGGTCTCGAACCTGGGTTCTGGGCATGCCAGTCCAACACTCTATCTACTGCGCCACCGCCTGGTCAGACCGTTCCCAAGTTTTTAACTTTTCTTATAAATGATATAAGGTACACCCATGTATGAGATAAACCTAAAAGATGTCTTAGCTATTTCAGTGCTGTGCATTAACTCATGGAGGTTTCAGTACTGACGGCTGGCCTGAATTCAGTTTTCCCATTAGAAAGGTAGTATATTGTGGCCCAGTCAGGTTCACTGTGGGGGTTGGAGATGGGGGAGGGGAGATATTTAAGGGCAGCCTCTGTGCCTTTGTTTCTTCATCGGTAAAATGGGGAGGGATCACAGTACCTGTCACATACACATACATGTGGGGCTTCTCTAGAAAGGGCCAGGCATAATAACGTCCTAGAGTGTTAATTTTTAAAATTGGAGTTAAAAGGCTCTTGTTCTAAGCCAAATTATTTTAACTCTGGAAAGAACAAAAATATCAACTATATCCTGATTTTTAAAAATTGGTCCTTAAAAATGTTAATTTTGTACTTTTGAATCTTTTTAAAATTTATTTCTAAATCTTCATGGAATAAAGGTGCATGTTAATTTAAGGAGACAAACACCACTCCAGTTCATTGGGGTTACCTAATTTATAATGTTCCTAGGTTGAAAAGATAAGTACCTTCTAAAGATAATTATAGTCACTAAGTCTTCATCTTCAAAACTCCAAAAGGAGATGGCATCTGACTTTGCATTATTTGATTTTTTTACTATTCACTAGAGCCCACAACTGCCTTGTGGTTGATTGCCTGCCCCTACCCCTTTTAAAATTGTTTCAGTTTTGGCTCTACAGTGTTGAACATGATGTGATCCCAAGGTAATATGTACTTCTTCTCCAAAGATGAAGTTCTTTGACCCTTTTGGGATCTTATAGTCTTTCATTTTCTTAGGGCTGTATCATCTTTATAGATATTTAAAATATTCAGTGGAATGCTTGCCTGCCTATGGTGACAGCTCATAAAATTATTCTGTCACAGGAGTAGGCTCAGGCAAAGCTTTTTTTTTTAGGAGGCTGTTTTGCCTGTGCAAATGTTCAAAAAATACCTCAATATAGGGTGGAAAACCCATGGAATTCCTGGCTAAAGTTATTATGAGAGCAGACTTTGCTCTTAGATGTCTCTGCTCTGATGTCAAACTAGACTCCTCTTGACTGTAGTGGGCTCTGGCTGTTTAGGACTGCATGCTGATGGGTCATCATCATGCATTCCAAGTGACCAGGATGCATTCCCAGTTACTTGCATGTGTGTGTCTGAATCTGAATGGACTTGCCACTTGCTATGGTTCCAGTTTGCCATTGTTGATAGAAAGTTTTTCTTTTGCTCATACCAGGTACTGAGTTTAGTCGTTTCTGTTTGAGACCCTCTCTGGGCTGTCATGGTAAACATAGAGAGCCCATTTTTTGTGGGGTTGTGAGCTACAGTGAAGCCTGCATCTATCTAGTTTATTTAAAGCATTATATGAAGCTTATATAGAAGGCAGGATGTGCGGTAATCAAGAGCTGGCTAATACTTAGTACAAGGTAGTTTCATAAAAAGACTTAGAAACCCAATGTGTTTGTTTTGTGAATTGATTGTATTCTGGCGTGTTAGTGTCCTTTTCACAGATAACAGAGAGCAAACATACCTGTTCTGCTTTCATTTTATTTTGTCCTCTCTGTCAAGTTCCGCATGTGTTTTGTTTTGTTTTTTAAGATCTTATTTATTGGTGTTTAGAGAGGAGAAGGAGAGAGAAAGGGGTGGAGGGAAGAGCAGGAAGTATCTGCTTGTACTAGTAGTTGCTTCTTGTATGTGCCTTGACTGGGCAAGCCCAGGGTTTTGAACCTGTGACCTTAGCATTACAGGTTGACACTCCATCCACAGTGCCACCACAGGTCAGTCTCCACATGTGGTTTTCACACAAGAAGAGGGACAGGACCAGTGAAAGGAGGAATGAGTGGAGAAGTCCAGACGAGGTGAGACAGGTAGAGGAGAGCACCTAGAGAAGGCAGGTAGCGGGGGCATTTCCTCTCCTGTTCAGGTGAGTGAGTGCACTCATCACTGATGGCGTGTTTCTTGGGCAAAGGTGTAGGACTATGTCCCGTCCTGAACTAGATTGACTAAATTACTAAGCTAGCCCCAATAATGTATGTGACAGGAACTTGGAGGTATGACTTTAGAGGTGCTCTTTTATCCTCGTGAAGGTATTGGCTGACAGATTTGTTTTGTATGCTTCAGGCCTGGATGCTTGATAACAATTTCTAGAAAAATTCTTGAGCACTTTATAAACAGAAAGTTTTGGAGCAAATATGTCATTATCAAGTAAAGCCTATTTACATTATAGTCTTTATGGTTTAGAATTTGCATTATCAGTTGAGCTGCTTTACTTATTTAGTGAATGTTTCTAGAGCAGTGTCCAGCAAATGTTTTCTGTGAAGGGCCATATAGTAAACATTTTCAACTTTGCTGCAAGCTAGGTTTCTGTTACATCTACTCAACTCTGCCCTTGTCATAAAAGCAGCAACAGAAAAGATATAAATGAGTGGACATGGCTGTTTACCAATAAAATTTTATTTATGTACACTAAACTATTAATTTCATACAATTTTTATGAGCTAAGGGTAGATACCTCCCTCTACCCTCCCTTTAAAAAAATGTAAGAATCATTTTTTGCTTATGGGCCTTACAAAGACAGACAATGTGTCAGGCCTGACCTGTAGGCCACAGTGCTCTCTACTTCTGCTCTGTGGACTTCTGCCTCAGCCTCTGCTTCTGTCTGTTCTTAAAATCCTTAAAATACTTTTATCATCTAGTATTTTATGCTGCACTCTAAAATATAATTTGTTTTGAGTTGTTCAGCTAAATTAAAAAATAATTTTTATTTGATTGTAGTGTTGAAACCATGTATTCAGTTGTAACTTTTTATGCTTCCTAGCAAACTCTGTGAGTCATACAATGACATCTCCCACCCTGTTAATTCTGTATATCTTCTCCAGACCCTTGAAGCAGCTGCCACCCCAAATGATGTCACTTTGAAATCCTATGCATTTATTTGTTTTCTTTTTGAAAGTGTGTTGTACATATCCTCTATGTAGAATCTGAATAGATACTGAAGGAGGAAAGTGACTTAGTTGAGATGTCGCTATTATAAACTGGCACGTATCCTGACTGTCTTCAGAATGTTTGTTATTACGTCATGGCTGTATGATATGTTTTTGGGAGTCTGGTTGGTTGGTTGGTTGGTTGGTTGGTTGTAAAAAGCAAGATGACTGGAGACCTCTGTTCAGCACAGAACCTAGAGGAACCGGATTAACACAGTATCACTGGAAACTACAGTGGGATTGGGGGTGCGGGGTGGGAGCAGTTCTTTTGTTTTAGTCTTCAAGCTGGGTACTCACATCAGCCTGGTGGACTGTGACGAATAGAGTCCCAATCACAGTGGAACAAGATTTATATTTACCTAGAGTCTAATTGGACTGAGATTTCCTGCAGTTATGTTTAAAATCCTCTGCCCTTTTGCTTAGCGAGCAAGCATTTGAACTCCTAATCTCTGGAGGTTTAGCTTTTGCTGGCTCAATTAATTGTTAAATGTTCCCTTTATTATAACTATACATTGATGCCTTGCTTTGTAAGTAGCTGAGGAAATTGCTGAGAGAGTTGTTTAATCTGTTATACTCTATCAGTTTTGTAAAAAAGCTCTTTTAAAAGGAAACAGTTTTGATTTGAAGTGGCATGGTGGTATTTGAGTTGAATAACATCATTTAAATTGAAACATAGGAACTTGGCTCTGCTTTTGACAAAAATGGGCTTTTATTTGACATTGACCCATGTGTTTGTCATCTTTCCAGATACTGCCTTCTATTTATTCTGACAGCTTCACCAGCTGAGAAAAACAGACTTTCCAAAATTAAAAATATTGTCTGTGAATTTAAAGATGGAGCAGTCTATTATGTGTTTTGGTTATTTTAAAATGTATGTGCACAAGAGTAATTTCCTTTTCCAAAACATTTAAATACTCCAGAATAACTACTTATGTGCATGAATTTTGCCTTGGAGACATCTGAATACCCTAAATTCTTGAGAAAGTAAAAATATATGATTTTCTTTTCTACTCCTTTGTATGTTTGTATTAGTATAAATTTTGTAATGGAATTTTTAAGTGCCATGAAATTGATGGGGGAAGTTACCTGGTTCTTTTAAGTTACTGCTTAAAATGCTTAGAAATTGATAAACTTCTTGGAAATTGAGTTACTTTACCAAGTTTATTAAAATCGTACATAATGGCTTTATCATTATGTGTGTATTAAATATCCAGTCCTTTATGTTTTTAAAAATTATTCATCATTAAATATGTGCTCAAACTAACTAGGCAGCATGCTATATCCTACATATGAAAGCTAATCTATATTTGTTCACTCATTTAACCCCTAAATTT
The DNA here is from genome assembly GCF_036850765.1 of Saccopteryx bilineata. Lineage (NCBI taxonomy): Eukaryota > Metazoa > Chordata > Mammalia > Chiroptera > Emballonuridae > Saccopteryx > Saccopteryx bilineata. The sequence continues at coordinate 287,778,856 of NC_089492.1, forward strand.
ATTTTCTCACATCTCTTAAATTTGTTCAGTTGCCTTTGCAGGGAATACCTTTTAATGATGTGTGAATTGTGGTAGTCTAGTGTGTAAAAATAATTGTAAAAGGAAACATTCCCTTTGAAGGCTGTAGGCATCGCTCTTTCTTTGTGTGCTGGGCAGATGTTGCTGTTTGACAGGTGGTGTGCTGGTGTTTCACTGTCAGTTCATCAGTAGAGACTGATATAAAGAATTGGGGGGAGTGGTTTTGATTAAGGCTGTAAGTTTCTTTTAAACAAGGAAAATAGAGTGAGTTTATAATACAAATTTTAAATATTTCTTCAGTGTTTTTCATTCTTAGCTTTTCTGTTAACACTTTTAACTTGTGCTTCATTTAGTAAATTGTTGGCTCTAAGGCAAGTTTTTGTTCTTACTATTGTTAGGTGGTGTTTAGTTTTCAGACTTTACTTGTCCTGACATTCTGTTGTGCTGGTATTTAAAACAAGGTAATGTACAATGACCAAATTGATTGAGGGACTGTTAATAATACTTTGTATAATTCTAATAATTTTCTCTTTAGTAGAGGGGAGGGAAATGTTACAAGGAAGCCTCACCTGGTATGTTGTGTTTTCATATTGTCAGAATACTTTAACTGAAAAGTGATGTTTGTGTGGTGTTTGCATTTGAGAATTAACTCTAGCAGCACTCAGACTTGGGGAGACTCTGCTTCTTCCTTACAAGGGATTTTATACCTCATTTTTTCGGCTAGTTGATGGAACTTGATTTCCAGTTTGCTCTCTGCCCTGCCTAGAAGACATTTTGAGGGAGAAAAACCCTCGATTATCTTTCTGACAAACTAGAATGCTTTCAAAGTCTGCAGCAACTGTCCAAAAAATAGATCTTTGGCATTATGGAGGGCAGTCTTTTTAAAAATTGCATTTGAGGCCCTGGCTGGTTGGCTTAGCAGTAGAGCGTCAGTGTGGTGTGTGGAAGTTCTGGGTTCGATTCCCGGTCAGGGCACACAGAAGAAGCGATCATTTGCTTTTCCACCCCTCCCCCTCTCCTTTCTCTCTGTCTCTTTTCCCCTCCCTCAGCCAAGTCTCCATTGGAGCAAAGTTGGCCCGGCACTGAGGATGGCTCCATGGCCTCCGCCTCAGGCGCTAGAATGGCTCTGGCTGCAACAGAGCAATGCCCCAGATGGGCAGGGCATTGCCCCCTAGTGGACATGGGTGGATCCCAGTTGGGCGCACACAGGAGTCTGTCTGCCTTCTCCCTTCTCACTTCAGAAAAAAAGAAAGAAAAAAAATTGTATTTGGCATTCAGATTGTGATTGGTGGAGGCTAGTTGTTTGAAGAGACCATCAATTTTAATTTTTTTTTTTATTTTTATTCATTTTTAGAGAGGACAGAGAGGGAGAGAGAGAGAGACAGAGAGAGAGAGAGAGAAGGGGGGAGGAGCTGGAAGCATCAACTCCCATATGTGCCTTGACCAGGCAAGCCCAGGGTTTCGAACCGGCGACCTCAGCATTTCCAGGTCGACGTTTATCCACTGCGCCACCACAGGTCAGGCGAGACCATCAATTTTATCATGTGTTTTACCTGTGTTATTTCCCAGCTGCTAGGATGGATGCTCAGTGCTGTGGCATATACTCTTTTGATGTATCTCCAATTCCGTATTCAGTATTGTTTCTGTAACCCAACTTCTACAGTGATTAGTGGTGGTCCATTTATTTCTGTGTTCTCTTCCCTGAATTTGCCTGCTGCTTTTTGCCTCTGCCCTATGAGTGTATTTTGTAATATTTGGTTATAAGCATTTCTTTTTATTTCTTTCCTGTGTTTTCCTTTCTGCATTTGTTCTTTTGATAAACAAATAACACATTTAAAACATATTCAGATAAGCAAAATTTAAACATTAAAACCACTAATCTGTTAATATTTTATTGTATGGTCAAACGTGTATGGGGTTATGCTCTTCACTGTTTTGTAATAGTGTGTGTGTGTGTGTGTGTGTGTGTCTTTGGTAACTTTACATGTCTGTCCTGAATTTATTGCCATGGCAGTAATTACAAATACAAATCATTATTACTGCTTAGTATGCCATTAATACTGGAGTTCTTAATCTGGGGTCCATGGTCAACCGAGTGGACTGACTATGAGAAAAATTACAAACTGTGAACTTGGATGGGTAAAAATTACATCTCTATTTTTACTGATTCATTATGTTTCACTTGGACCTTAGCCAAAGGCCAAGAAACTATTTTATTACATTTCAAATTACATTTAGCATTTGCTTCAACTATGTAGGTAGGTAACAGCCATAGTAATACTGGCATACATGTGACACCAATATAAATCAGAAATTGTCTGATAATTACTTCATATAGAAGAAAACGCCTCTTCATATAGAGTAATCACGCGTTTCTCATGGCTTTCAGATTATAGAGATTATTAAGGGAATAACCTCTAGCAAATCTTATTTAATGAATCAGTAAAGAAGTACATATGCTATATTGCATTTTTCTCATATTCTGATAAGTACTAATACATGTTTTTGTAAATTCAAAACATGCATTTATTTACTTATTAATTTAGAGAATTGGGTGTATAAATTGCTGACAGCATCAGTGGCATTGAAAACATTAGGCACTACTCCCACATTAATGAATGGATAGATAACATAATGTGGTTAGTTATAGATTTTAAGTTTCTTTCAGATAGTCTCCATTATAAACAACAGTGGTAAACATTTATTTTTGCTTGTTTTCCTTAGGAGTGGAATTGCTGAATTAAAGGGTGTGTCTGGACTTGTAAAGAATTTTATTAATTCATTGTCATTACAATGTGTTCTGACTAGTCATGATCTACGGTCAGATTTTGGCCTTTGCAAGTGACTGAATTTGTGATTTTGAAATTAGAGAAGTGTTTTGTAGGTAGAGTAAGAGACTTGACGTTGTCTTTGGATAGTAAATCTTCACCTTAGAGAAGGGATCAGACACGTGTGTGTACTCTGTTTTTTATTCATAGTTAATGATGTGGAAAGGAAGAGATAAAGCGACATTAGAGACAGTATCTTCTTTCTAGTATCCAGTAAAATATGGAGTATATTCTGAGAACTCAGTATAGTATGAATTCTGGTCAGCTTTAACTTGTATAAATGCGCTAATGTTCCAGAAAATTTGGTTATCAGTGATCCCTGTGTTTTTGTTGGAGCAGCCACATTCTCTCTCTGAAGTCCAAAATCAAACCCATATAGACTAGGAAAGAGAGGGGAGCCTGAGCGGTGCTGGTAGACGTTTCAACCTGTCCTCCACACAGAATATCAGTCAGTTTGCAGAAGTTGCCAGCCCTTATGCCTACCTGTGAAGCTGTGGTCTAGAGTCATACTAGGAACTGGATTTAGCTGTTTAGTCAGTGGGCTTTGTTCTGCTTTATTTCCTCTGGCTGGAGGGGGTGAGTCTTACTCCCACTGGAAGGGAATAGTTTATGTTATCTAATTAAGGTATTTGAGTCATTCTAAATTAAGAGTTCCATGTTCTATGTTTTTATACTCTTGCTAGGGGCATGTGTTCATTCCTAGCTTTCTCTAGTAAAAAAAAAATTAAAACATTTTATCCAAATCATTGTTCTAGGTGTCACTTTGTTCATGAATGTAGTTTAATTATTTTGCCCCATTTTAAAATAATTTAAAGATATTTGTGTACAATGATTAGGAATACTGAATGGTGAATCAGTAAATTCTTGGTCTGTTTCTTCAACAGTTAAAGATTTTGTCATTCCATTGAGTATGGCCCCCATTCCTGTCTACATCTAGTGATCTATCTTCAGCCAATATATTTACCTTCAGGCCAAGAGGATGGGTGAGAAGAACAGAGCCTCCTCTTTTCTGGATTTCAGTTCCCAGAACTTGAAATACTGTGTCTGCTCATATCCCATGACTAGAATTGGTCACATGACCAAGCCAGCTGAAAGGGAGGCTGGGAAATGTGGTCTTTCATGTGAGGGCCATAGGCCCTGCTAAAGCATCATATGTTCAGTTATTAAGGAAGAAGGGGAGAATGGATATTACGCTCAGCTAGCAGTCTCTTTCTGAGACTAAGAAACAGGCACAATTAAAAGTATTGCAGATATAGAGTTGTTTTCATACCTAGCTCTGATATTATCAGATGGTGAATTTTTCCCAGTATTTCTAGCCCTTATGCTGGCACATAGGTGGTGCCCATAAGTCTGTGTGTGAATGTTTGAGTTTATAATTCTGTTCTTGTAGAATATATTTATCTTCATTGTTTAGCTTTAATGTAATCTTGACAAGACTTGCTTGTTACCATTTTGCTTTAAATGGAGGTCTTAATCTCTCCCACCCTCATTCTGATTCATTTTCTCAGCAGATTTGAAAACACGATTTTTTCAAGGTACAAATTACAAATAGCAAAACTCTCAGTAACTGTTAATATTGGCCCAGAGCAGCTGCACTAATTTGTTGAAGTGTTTTGGGTACAGTTTCATATAGAAAGCATCCAGAGCTGCTTGTGGCCCAAACAGTAAATAAACTCTCCATTGTGTGTGCCCTCTATTCCAGTCAAGAGACATTTAGATAATTTAAATACTGCTACCTTGCTTAGCTCTTTGCTGATTTTGATTATACAAGTGACAGGTGAATGGATTACTATATGAGATCTCACCTAAACCCTTCTTCCCCAAATATGTTTTAGCCTGAGAATGGTGTGTATATGTTACAAAGCAAAACTATTACATGTAGAAATCTAAGGAGATAGCTATTTGGAAATCATTGTATAGTTGGAATTATTTTTTTCCAAATACCTGTGGATACTTACAAAGTGATACTTATAATTCATAGTTGGCTGAAGATCTTTAATGAACATCTGAGGTCTCAATATTTATTCAGTCATGTGAAAGAGACTAGATATATTTATTACTATTAAAATATCTGTAGTTTTGGTTCTAATTTTGAAAGAAATGCCTGACCAAACAACAGTTACTACAACAACAAAAATCCAAATGAAAACAATAATTTAAGGAGGGTTAGAAGAGGTATTGATGGAATAAGAGAGACAGGAAACAGGTTTCATCTGCCCCTAAAAGTTTCTATAAATTAAAGCAAATGATTAAATTTGAAGCCCACTGAAACTGTAATAGACTTTGAATAAGCTAGTAGAATTGATTGAGGTGTGTTAGCTGCTAGCTGTCATATTAGTAGTGTTTTATTAATCCGCTGATAACGTAAAAGCACAACCTTTTATCTGTATAACTTTGTGCAAGGTGTTTTGTGGAGGTGAGGTAGGGCAAGATACAAAAATAGGATTCTAGTCCCTGATTCCTCATTTTACAGGGGAAAAATATATTCATTCAAGTAATGTTCTGTGTTAGTAACAGGCAGTGAGGGGGCAAATACCAACTGAATAGGACAGATATGTTTGTGACATTGAAGAACACATTAGGACTATAGAAGTCTTGATTGGCGTCTTGGATGTTAGAAAGAGTTGCAGTAGGACCAGGCAGAGGAAGAGTGTCTCTTAACAGAGGCAGCAGCATGAGGCACTTCAGGGAATGGGGCATGATTGGAATGTGCTTATAGGAGAATCAGAAACCAGCTGAGCAGTTATCAAGCTGATAAAATTAATGGAAAGGCTAGCTTGTGTTTTTTTTTCCTTTGCTTTCTTTTTTGGTGTGAATTGCAATCTGTCAGTCCATGACCCTGGTGGTTATAGTTTTGGGGTAGCAAATTCTGGATGCTTTCCTTATTATTATTTGGGTCTTGACTTGTTAAGTTTCTTTTATGGTGCTTTTTTGCATGCCCTTTTCTCCTTTAAGCGTCTCTTTCACAGCTGTGTGGATGCTTAGTAAAAGACTAATCACTCCAGAAAAATCACTCATGGGGTTGTTGTATTGGCTGGTAAATAACACTCAGTAGTAAATATCTGTCAAACAGAGTATTTCAGAAGTTTTTCAGTATAGTATTTAGTAATATGAGCTGTGTGCCTTGATTATATATCTAAATTAATATGGTAAGTTTAGCTTACTTTTAATAAACTTCACTTAATGTTTGCATTGTGACTGATTTGAAATATATAAGGAAATCATCTAATAGTATAAGAACAAATATGGCAGAAAGTTTCAGTCTTTAGTTCTGCTAGCTTAAAAATATCCATAGTAAGTGAGCATCTTTGTTCAGACTGACAATTAACTTTCATTTTTCTTGCTTTTAGTTATAATTTAAGTCCTAACTCTTTCTGGAAAGTTGGTAGTAAATATTTGAATGGGAAGAAATATTAAATGAATATATACATTAGTCTTACAAGGAAGGCTTACAAAATGTGGATGCTTATAAAGTACAAAAAAGTAATTGGTGTGGAAATTTTGTAGTTTGATGCTTGAACTGTGGAACAGTTGCTCTTACAAAATTGAGAACTGCAGACTAAAATTAACTGTCATTAATTTCATTGAATAGAAATATGTTCCATTTACTGTACAATCTGGAGCCAGGCTTGAATGAGTTTAAATAGATGAAATCTAAATTATACTGACAGTCCATTAAACAGTAACAGAAAACCCGTATAAAAAAAAAATGGATTCACAATGATACCAGTTTATAATAAAATCATTTGCCAAATAAGAATTATAGCCAGGCATTGTGAATTCTCCTGTGTATTTCCAGCGAGTGCTGCAAATTGGTTGAACCATTTATTGTGAAGCTGGGGCTCGCGGTACATTGTTTTCTGAAAAGGAGCAAGCAGTGTTGCCTGAAATCTGCTCTGCAGGACTTGACACAGAAGATCAGACGAGCAATTTGTCTGTTGTCAGCCGTATGAGGAGAGAAGAATCTGCACCCCAGCCTACCTGTCCCTGGTGATTTTCCTTTTCTGAATACTGGGCATAGTGTTCCTAGAAGTGTTTGAATTCTCTCCACATTGATTTCCTAAATGGACATATTTCAGTCATGTTATGGTTGTAATCTTTGTGTTAAGGACCTGTTGATATTTCCATTAGCAACCATCCTCTACTTAACAGGGATTTTATAGCATAATTTATTTATTTTTTGATAAGGTTCACTGAATTGAGGGTTGGGTTGTTACCTGCCTTCTCAAGCATTACAAAGGCAGGTACAGTGGGGCCACAGGAGTGAGGGGCTCTCAGTTCCCTTCCTGCGTGTTTCTGGTGCCTTAAGACACTTCGTTTCATAGAGCAGGTGCCTGTCGCTGATTTTTAAAATATTCTCTGTGCCCTTCAATTCCCTGTGTTTTCTTATGACACATGAGCTCTTTACAAACACGGGTTAGAAATATAAGAGAGATCTACTTAATGGACTTTGGATGTTAAGCTGGTTAGAATCCTTTTTCATAATAGGAATTCAATATAGGTTACAGGGAGAGTTTTTAAAGGAACATTTTCAGAGTAAAATGCAATAGCACAAGTGTTAGACCATGGCTAACATTTAGCTATCAGCATAACTAACAAGATTTCTGCTGGCAGATGATCATGCTTTTTCATGTTTCACAGAGTTTTTAAGTCCATGTACAATATGATTGATTTGGGGAGGGGGGGGGTCTTGCTCTGGAGTATTTCTTCCATAATACTGGCATCACGTTCTAAAGTTAGAAAGATAGTCTGGGATCAGTCTTTAAGCTTTTGACGTATTGGAAGATTTTCTAACTCCTAGAGGAGAAAGGGAAAATGTGGGGAAATTAAAACAAAATCCCTTTGTTTGTTATGACCTGTCACCCCCCACACGGTTTTTCTCATAATTTAATTATCTGTTAGCATATAGTGTTTTTAGACAAAAGCTGGTGTGAGCTATGCAGTATTAGTAAGGAATCTGTAGACGTTGGAATATATGGAGTTGAATTTCCATGCATTTTAAAAAGGAAGGAGCCAAGGATATGTGTTATCTGAGATCTCTTTTCCACTGAGCTTAGAATCTTTAAGATGTTACTAGCCAATTTTGGTGGCTGTTATCAGGGTCAGAACACACACGATAAGGGCAAGGAGGTTTTACTTGCTGAATTGCTGTTTTCTTGATTTTTGTTTCCTTTTCCCTTTTAAGTTCTCTATTATTCCCAGACAATGTAACTATGCCTTCCCCACAAAAGAATCGAGCAGAAAACTAAAAGTGGGCTCTCCTGAAATTGAGCTATTTATTTTTTTCTTTCTTTTCCCCATGATTAACTGTGTGTATGTGTATGTGACAGAGAGAGGGACAGAGAAAGGGACAGATAGGAAGGGAGATGAGAAGAAGCATCAATTCTTCTCTGTGGCTCCTTAGTCTCCTTTAGTTGTTCACTGATTGCTTTCTCATACGTACCTTTATGGGGGGGGGGGCGCTATAGTAGAGCGAGTGACCCCTTGCTTGAGCCAGCAACTTTGAGTTTCAAGCCAGTGACCATGGGGTCATGTCTGTGATCCCACACTCAAGCCAGGGACCCCGCACTCCAGCTGGTAAACATCCGCTCAAGCCGGTGACCTTGGGGTTTTGAACCTGGGTCCTTCACATCCCAGTCTGACACTCTATCCACTGCACCACTGCCTGGTCAGGCATCTGGTGTTTTCATTTAAAAATTTTTAAAATTTGATTTATTAGGTTTATTTTTTTAATTGAATAATTCAGGGTAAGTTATTTCTTAAAGAAATATTTATTAGAAAACAGCATTCTTTATGTTTGTATTGATAGGACATAGCAACTTTTTTGCTAGGATCTTGTATAACAACTTTCTGATTTTATGTTTTGGTTCAATTAATTTATTCCATATATTTTTGAGTGGTTACTATGTAGAATGTAGCATATTGTTTTTACCAAGGTGAGGAGTGGTGATGGGTTTGAGATGCTTTGACTGTTGTACAGATGGGGGAACTAGAGATGAGAACCATGTTAGAGTCATGCAGAGTATGTGGACTGGACTTTGGGTGTCAGGATGCAGTGTTTTTTCTAACATGTGCACATATATTCATACACTCCCTTTTTGTATGTTGGAAATTTGGAAACATCCAGTGTAACTGAGATACCTGTGCAGTTTCTATCCTGCAATATTAGACCAGCCTGCTGTTACCTCATTGAATGGTTCAGAGTCCAGGGTGGAGGGAGGTGTCCTTGTAAGAGAAATGGAAAGCGGAAGAGTAGAGGAGTCCTGAGGGTCAGCCGTCTGTGTCCACTGCTGTGTCACCTAGCTGGCTCTATGCAAAATTTGTGAGAAACTCTTTGTTCATACATGCTCTTTACTAGTACTTCAGGTTTTCTGTTGGGAATTGTATCCGAGTATCAGAGTGGCACTGCCATGCTTTGCAAAGGGATGCGATGGTATTTCAAAGGGGAACAGGCAGAAAGGCATTAATCGGGAGGGAAATTCTTTAAGGGGCAGCACGGTGGCTGTGCATTGCTAGACTGCAGCTTTAGCGCTGGCTTCCAGCACTGCTTTGCTCAATTAGCCGGTGCAGTGAGTGTCCACTGTGCTCTGTGAGGGGCTGTCAGGGAAGACGATGACAGGCTCTTTGTGTTTCAGGATGACAAACTGCCTGATTCTTCAGGCTCTGGTTTTTACCAGAAGACTCTGCTCTTGCTCTATTTCAGTGATTTTCAGCCTTTTTCATCTCATGGCACACATAAACTAATTACTAAAATTCTGCGGCACACCAAAAATATATATTTATTGCTGATCTGAAAAAAACATAATTTTGATTCATTTACACTGGATTGCTAATGTTGTATTGACTGTTGTCAATTTTTTTAAAATTTGATAGTCTAAGGCAGGGGTCCCCAAACTACGGCCTGCAGGCCACATGCAGCCCCCTGAGGCCATCTATCCGGCTCCTGCCGCACTTCAGAAGGGACACCTCTTTCATTGGTGGTCAGTGAGAGGAGCCTAGTTCCCATTGAAATACTGGTCAGTTTGTTGATTTAAATTTACTTGTTCTTTATTTTAAATATTGTATTCCCATTTTGGTTTTTTACTTTAAAATAAGATATGTGGAGTGTGCATAGGGATTTATTCATAGTTTTTTTTTTTTTTTTATAGTCCAGCCCTCCAATGGTCTGAGGGACAGTGAACTGGCCCCCTGTGTAAAAAGTTTGGGGACCCCTGGTCTAAGGGAAAGAGGTCAGTGCCCCTGACTCAATAGCCAGGTATTGCATGTTTTAAAAATTCTTGCGGCACATTGGCTAAAAATCACTGCTCCATTTACACACATGCTGATTTGCTGAGCGTTGAGAAAGCAGAGAGGGCTTTCTTTGCCTTGAGAATCCGCCTTCACATTTTGAACGACTTCCTTCCCCAGCTTAGCACGTGCTCTGTTGTTTGCAGATGGCACAGTGTTTTCTTGGACATAAAGCTGTGTTGAGGTTGTGAGAAACAGCCAGAAACGCTCCTGTTCAGTGTCATTGCCCAAATCATGGATCTAGGACTCAAGGGCACTTAATCATGGGATTCATTCCCAGGCCGAGGCCAGGTGTTAGAGAGTGAGTCTTAACCTGGGCCCATTTCCAAATATCCTATAGAGAAGAAATTAGTTACTATGTGTTGTTTGGCATAATTGATATCGATGATAATAGCCTCTCTTATTTTTCTGGCCTGTTTCAGACTTGCTGATTTTAAGATCAAATAGATATGTATATGTTTATGTAGATATACTTGCCCTGCAGCAGCCATTTGCTCAGGCTGGTAAATACGCCTTTTCGCCTGGGTAATTTTGAAAATGTGCATTATACACTTAATGGATCACATCAGCTTTGCTCAGTTCTTAGAGGACTGCTAGCTTTTTGATTTAAAAAATAAAAAATGTTATTTTTCTTAAAAAAAAAAAAGGTGTCTGCAGTGCTTGTGTTGGTCAGGGGGGTTTTGAGGTTGAGTCTTATTGATGCAGCTGCCTGAAACCAGCCTCAGACAGCCCAGGCACTCAAGAATGGCTTGAAAATTCTTGGCCAGTCATTTTGGCTCTAAGAGGTTACTGAGCGTGTATATTCCAACTGAGATTTTAACATTGCTCTTGACGTAGGATTTCATCTTTTCCTTTGCAAATAAACCACTTTATTTTGGAACTAACTATAGATATCTATAATATATGAAATTATTTCCTTAAGTAGCTGCTTAGTTAGTGGGATGAGGGGAATATTTCTTAGGAATGTTTGGCCTTATTTAACATTGTTTAGAAAATCGTTAGGAATAATAAGTAGATTTGTGTGTGTGTATGTATGACTTAAATTTCAAATAATTTCTTAGGATATATTCTCTTTTGGTTGGATCACACTAATTTTTAGGGGTTATAAAGAAAAGCTTTATTAAAATAAATTTTCATAGTTTTATATTTAAAATGAATTATAAAAGTCAGATCAGAACAATGTATTTTTTCCATTTCTGTGGCAAATTTGACATGTGAAAATTTTTAGTTTATACTACCCCTGATCTTAGCTGCTCTTTTTTATTATTTGTGCAAAACAAACTTGAAGTTTTGTCACTTAATTTTAAAGTGAGCTCATCTGACTTTTTCATGTATAAGTTTCAGAATAATTAGTTAGAGATTACTTGATCCAGTAAACTGTTTTACAGATTACTAGCCTTATGCATTGGCATCTCATGTAAATTTATAACTTTGGATCAATTTGGGTTGCCATGGTAACTTTAAGCGGAAAGAGGTGACTTTATCTAGTAGTACGACATTAGTAAGTAAATGTATTAATTCCATGTGTCAGATTTGGGGATCTCTCTCAGTTTGCCTTACCCCTCATGGTGGTGTTTCTCAAGTCAGGCGTGCGAGGCGGCTTCCAATAAGATTACACTTCCAAGAAGTGTTGAGACACAAAGGAATATCATCTTTGTCTATCCTTTGTTGACAAAGTGGTTGTCCCTGACATAGCAGCTGCTTCCTTTCTTCTTCTCTCTACCAGAGTTACATCTGGGTATATTTACAGATAATCATTTTGCTGAATGCAACTTTGCAGTGAGAAATGAAAGACGGTGGATTCTCTCTTTTTCCTGGAAAGCATTTTTATATACAAGTTAATAGCTGCTTTATGTCTCAGAGTAAGAGGGTTTATAGTAATAATGATTCTGTTGATTGTAAAAAGTATATATAGCTTTTCTTTATGTAAATAGAACAAAATTGCACATAGTTTTTATTATCGAAGCACCTGTCATTCAATTTTGTCTGGTTTCACCAACATGAATGCTAGACATCAATTTTTGGTGAGTGCAGAGAATACTGAAGTGGGTATGTTTCTCTGAACTCAGAAGCTCAAAAATAGTCATGTGGACAGTGCAGACCATCTGACTGCCAACTAACTGAAAGAACAGGAATGTAAATTTTCAATTTTATGTAAAAGGGAAGAGATGTTGTTGCTATTCTTTTACAGAGGAGCCATGAGAATTTGCTGCTGGAGGTAACTCACAAGGTCGAAGGTGCTGCTACTAGAATGAAGGAGTAAGGAGGGTTTGGCAGGGATGCAGGTAGGGGAGTTAGTATTTCTTTTGGAGAATGCAGCCTAGGGGAGGATGAGATGTGGTATTGGGACCAGACCACTGAGTAAAACAATTTTTTTGTCACATGGGCTTTAACAATGTGTAAGTCATTAGTTAAGGAAGTGACCTATTAATTTTGAAGCAAGTGAATAGTAGCTAGATATGACAGTATTATGTCTGAGATAGGAAGAAGAGGACATACAGATTGTCTTTGTGTTTAGGTTGAGTGATATGAGTACATAATTGATATCTAGAGATTTGAAATACTGGTAGTTGGGAACAATAGGGATTAGAACACAGAAATTGAGACGTTTGAGTTGTCCCTAAATTGTGCAAATTGGTGCTTTAGTTTTTACATAGGAATGGATTTTATTCTGTTTTTACTTGAACACCAAATTAGGCCAACAAAGAGAGATTCCTTCCATAGTGGGAAGAGTTCTCTTGTTTGTTTCTTTTTTCTTTCTTTTTTCTTTTTTTTTTTTTTTTTGTATTTTTCTGAAGCTGGAAACGGGGAGAGACAGACAGACTCCCGCATGCACCCGACCGGGATCCACCCGGCACGCCCACCTGGGGCGACAGCTCTGCCCACCAGGGGGCGATGCTCTGCCCCTCTGGGGTGTCGGTCTGCCTGGACCAGAGCCACTCTAGCGCCTGGAGCAGAGGCCAAGGAGCCATCCCCAGCACCCGGGCCATCTTTGCTCCAATGGAGCCTTGGCTGCGGGAGGGGAAGAGAGAGACAGAGAGGAAGGGGGGGGCGGGGGTGGAGAAGTAAATGGGCGCTTCTCCTATGTGCCCTGGCCGGGAATCGAACCCGGGTCCCCCGCACGCCAGGCCAACGCTCTACCGCTGAGCCAACCGGCCAGGGCTTAGTGAGGATTTTTAAAATGAGCTGCCACAAGTGCTAGTGGGCCTTCTAGCACTTGTGGTAGGACTGGCTGTCACTCCACGGATAGCTCCAAATCTCTGCTCCTTGATCCTTCTTGGCTCTAGACCATGTATGAAACAAGGCCCGAGAGGAACCTGCCTGAGGGAGTGCCCATGCATCTGACTACTTCTTGGCCATATTTGTTCCTAAGGGTCGTGAGCAAAGATAAAGCAGAGGACGTTTTAAATGTGGGCCTGATGGTCATTCTCTAGAGTGCACATGCTTTTACTTCTTAGTAAATAATACATGACTGTCTTGTCCTGAACTTGAGACTTGTTTGGAGGTTCTAGCAGGGGAGTGCAGCTACTCGTATACCCTTGACCGAAGAACGGTCCTCTCTAGCGGGGAAGGTCGTCCTCTTCGACCGAGCGCGCAGCTTCGGGAGGGACGCACATGAAGCGGTGAGGGAGGAAGGGGACACCCGCCTAGCCAGCCAGATCAGCCGAATCAACCCTGGCGATCAATGGGGTGACAGATTGTCGCAGCCAGATCGCCCTCACATCCTTGTCCGGAACTTTATAATGATATCTTGGGTTATAATGTGGAGAGTTTTTGTATTTCTCTATAACCACTACTTCCCTTAAAATAATTTTTAAAATGTATCTTAACCTGCCATTTTAAAAAGCAACCTTTTTGACTCCAGGAGTTGAGAGCACAGCACATAAATAGGCGCTGCCATGTCTGATGTAAGTTAAGAAAGTGTTCTTCCCAGAGGAGGATAGTTTGCTTTACTTCATTCCATCTCTCATTGGCTGCCGAGGTTCTCTCTGTAGTTAGAAAATAAAATGTGTTTATCTTAAAATTTATGATGTTACTTACAAGAGATTACTTTTCTCTCCTGTTCGTGGTTTAGGTGAAAAGATCATTGTAATGGCTTGTTCAAGCCAGTCTTCTTTTATATTTCACTTTTTTCCTCACAAAATAGTGGTTGAGAATCCAGCAGCATTTGGCAGATTGTTTCTCTTTGTGAAGACACGGGAGCTCTATTTGAATAAGATATTCAGGTTTTTGTCTTGGTTTCTAAATTGAGCAAGTACCTTCATCTGAATATGGATAATCCCATGGGATTTCCTCTTCCCCCTTCAGGGACTCTGAAAACAATAATTGAGTCTTGATCAGGTTCTTTAAATTAACAGAAAAGTGGTCAAAAAGAACCCAAGTGCTGTTTCTCTTTAGGTTAAAATTACTTGTAATTTAATACCATGTTTGAGAAAAATTTTTTCTCTAAAATGTATGTGCTTTGTCATGTATTTATGTAATAGCTTTATAGGCCCTGTCTTTGTTCCCTTAAAGGTAAATGCCATTGTTTTAAAATTTCTTTTTCTTTTAAAGACTGTGTGTATATCGAGAGTCGGAGGCCAAACACACCGTATTTCATCTGTAGCATTCAAGACTTCAAACTGGTAAGCATTTTTTACTGTGCTGTTGGTCCTGCTCTGGACCTTCTCTCTCTCCAGTTCCAGTGGCTCTCTTGATTGCTTGTCCATCGTGTTGAGCTGATGGCCAGTTTCCTTCTGAGTGCGCACTGCCTGGTGTCCGTGGCATCATGCAAGGCAGCCACCGGTTTTAGCCTTTCCGTTTTGTAACACTTAGAGTTATGAAGCTCATCCTGTAAATTGTGTGTGTGGACTTTTCTGCCTCTCATAGCTATTTGGACAACAATTTCAGAGGTTCTGTTTCTTCTCAGCCACTGTGAAGAGTCTGAAGAAAAGTAAATTTGGCATGTGATAAGTTGAAAAAAAAATGTAAATGGGTCAGAGACTAGTTTCGGTGGTGACTATAATTAATTTACTTAGATATTTTAGTGAGTATGGAATATATCTTGAACCTTGTTTTGGGGACTCCCACAGTGGAGGTTGGGAGAAGGGAGTCTGGCTTAGGGATGGTGTAGCTGTAGTACTTTCTCATTAAAACCTCTCCCCAAGTCTGTAGTATTGATGTTCGGTTTGATTTCTTGGTTCCCACATTAGTTAATTACAAAATTGCATGTCATTTCTTTTTCTTTCTTAAAAGAATTATTGCATAAGTAATACATGTTTACTATTTTAAAAGAAAGTCAAATGTGCCATTTACTTCATGGTTTATTCTTGATAAGGTTTTAACTACCCTGGTTTTTCTACAAGGTGGCCTTGCAGTTTAATCTTGTAAAAATCAAATGCCTTTAATTAAGATTTTGTGTCAACATACAGTTTCATTGTTATTAGAGATCTTTGCTGTTTATTATATGTTTTCTTCCAAAGATTTTTTACAGATGCTGCATTGACATCTGAAAATCTGGGCGGTAGCCTTGTTTCCCGAAGAGTTTCCCTTTGCTAGTGGCTGCTGCTTTTGCTCTCTGCTCTTTTCCTCGTCACTGTCTTTGTGCGGATTTTTATCAAATGTAATACCAATGCAGTATGGAAAAGATACAGCTGTGAAATAAAATTGCAGATATTTTTATTTTACTTATTAGACAGAGACCCTTTTGTACAATTTTTGCACATTAGCGGGTGCCTTCATGTTTGAACAGGGCTGCTTATGAAATGCTGAGTATGATGTGATAGTTGCTGTTCGGAGCAGAGGTTCCTGCTGAGTTACAGTAATTGCTTAGGGTATTAACAGCAATAAAAGCTGAAGCTTCTGTTGTCAGTATTGGTCTAGCACAACACATTAAAGCTTTCTGCAAAAACAGTGTGGGAGGCAGGGTGCAGTGTGTTTAGATATTCTTAAATCTCACATAGCTATGTCTTATGTTTTTGTTTGAGTTTTGTATTCAGCACATATCATAGTTGTATAAGAATAACGGAGATAATGTAATATTTGCTACTGGAAGGAATGTAGTTATTGTCTAGATACTCACGTTCTTCTTTTCTTGTTCTTAATACTATTTACAAAAAGGTAACCTAATAGATGAGAATGGTCATAGGTTTTTTTCCACTTCAGCTTTCCCAGGCTGTAAGGGGAAAAGATGAACAGAAGGAAATATGCTTTATTTTCTCTCTGCAAGATTTTTAAATAAGAAGAAATTGGAGTTGCTTTTCCCACAGGAAGTACCATGCATGGCAAGTGGAGTGATGGCAGACAAAACCCTGGTGGCTTTGAAATGTTGATTAATTATACATTTTATCTTTTTAGCTTTATTTGGTTTGGGTTATAACAGGGATGTATTTCTTTGTTTATACCGTTAGTTAGAATGAATCCTTTTATCATGTTGAGTTTGTGAGTGTAGGTGTATTTTGGGACTGTAAATGGAACTGGATGAATGAATGCCCTTTAGATGGTATATTAGCTAAGAGCACAGTGAGAGGTAAGGAACTAGAAGTGAACATAAGGAAACAACTACCACCGGTCATTGGCACAATGCCAGCGTTGACTGAGGCTGCTGGGTAACACGATCTGGTTCAGTGTGAGATAAGAAGGGTCTTGGGATTTTACATGGGGATCTAGTTGTCTTCCTGTAGAATCTGAGTCCAAGATATGAACGTGGCTGCTTCTGCTGACCAGGTTTACATCCGTTGTCGTGGCAAACAATTAAACAGTGTCTCCTTTCACTCTCAGAGGTTGTCCTTATTTGGGTGATAGGTTATGTGGCAGTGGGATCCATGGCTTGCTTTTTATTAACATTTAACCATCAAAACTTATGAGGCCTCTCTGCCCTACATTGGTAGATATATTTAAAGCCCCAAACTTTCACAGGGGTAGGTGAAAGCTATGCTGGTACAAAAAAAGAAAAAAAAAATTAAGTTCCTAACAGAACTGAAGATTTTGGAAGTAGCATTTTCAAGGGAAGGGAATTATGTGTTCTATTAGTAAGCTTTCATTCTCTTAAGAAGTGTTCATTAGATCGGGTTTCTTTATAAACTGGCAGACCTGGATGTGTTTGACTGCAGTGACAGAGTATCTCTGTCACATGTCAAGAGTAGGAGAGGTAAGGTTGAATTTTGGATAGTGTATGCATAGAAGCAGGAAGAAAGAGGAATCATCAATTAAATAAGGCTGCTTTGCACCTTAGGCTTCTGAACTAAATAAATATTAAAACAGTTGGCAAAATCTTGAGCTCTTTGAAAGAACAGTAATGTGGAATGGCAATCTATGATCTTTGTGGCCTGGCTTGAAAAGATGACCTGAGAGCCTGAGTAGTTTATGGGGGCGGAGGGTGCTGGTAGGACGAGTCAAGAATTGTCTCAACACGGAGAGGGCTGGGGCAGGCATAAACAGGTCCTGGGCACGCTGAGGCTGACATGGTTGGGCAGGATGCCAGGAAGGCAGAGGTATGGAGCAACTGCAGGGCCAAAGAGGGAGAGCCCACGCGCCCTTGAGCTCTCCTGATACTGCTTCCCATTGAAGTCTGCCTTTATCCTTGTTTTTCCCTCTCAGTGAAGGTGTATCGGACAGCTTGAGCTGCTCTCCAGTTGTTGTCACTTCGAGAGCCTCGCATAACACTGTCAACTCTTTGTTCTGCTGCACTCCCATAGTTTGTCTGGGTCACTGTGTCACTTGGTTTCTTTGCAAATTTTGTTCCTGAGCAAGTTAGTATCACCAAGGAGCATTATATATCCCAGAGTACGATTAATGATGTTTCTCATTGTACCAGGGCCTTTGACAGGCATTTACTGAAAACTTACAGTGTGATCCTTGCTGAGCACAGCACCACGATGGGGACAGAAGAATGTGGGATCTAGCCCTTCCCTCAGTAATTATAGGTTCTAAGGACAGACAGCTGTGGCATTTTTGGAAATCGGTCCCCTTTGGAGAACATTGAATAGGATTGATATGGAGGAAACCATTCACTTTTTGTCCCCCAAAGAAAAATTTCTTTCTTGCTTTTACTAAAAACCAACAAGATTCCATTTGTATAGAAATCCAAGCCTTAAGTATAATGAGTTATTTTGCTGTCTAGAAATAATCATGGACTCTGAGATGCTCAACAAGAAGGTCATTGAAATTAGTAGTTTCCATTCAGTAAAACACCAAGGAGTTCCTGGTCTGGGTCTAACAGTAGTAGCTCATACCTAATTCTTCATTCACAGGTAAGTAATTAAAGCTGTTCCTTTAGTATTCTACATGGGGACTCTGTAGATTCTTAATGAATTTCTGTTGTTCATATGGTAGAAAACGTATGCTTTTGGTTTTTTAGAGCTGCATAATTATCTGTTCTTCAGTTATATGAAATGAATTTTCAGGTAGGATATGTAATTACAAATATAATTTTTAGCAAATAACATTGATTACATTTCAGCTCTTATTTGGTTAATTAAAACTGGGAAAGTTATTAAAATTATACCTGGTTTAGACATTCCTTTGAGTCAGAGCTATGTCATTAGGGATATTAATGATATTTCCAGTAGACTGTTTAGGGCTCAGTGTGTTGTTAGGGCTCTGCACGGATGAGTGTGCCATTGAATCATTCATGTCCCTAGCAGCATACATACTAAAGACTGGTAGTGAATGCAGGACAGCTCAATCCTTAGTTTGCCACTATTTATCTTGGAGAAGGCACATCTCCATTACTGGTGTGAATGTGGAAGCCAAATTATTCAAGGTGTAATACTGTCTCCCTCTTTGTTTCATTGCCAAATGGAACAGCTGGGGAAGGAGCATTTGGAATTTCTTTCTGATTCCTGGTTTGTACCCTTAACCCTACCCCGAGAGCTGATCACAACCAAGAGGAACTGCGGAGAACGTAGTTTCAACTTAGGCTCTGTTTACCATTGAAATCACCCTTTACATCAAGTTGAGTTTCTCAGAAGTGAATTAAAAGTAAGAAGCTGCTATTCCTCCTTTAAAATTAAAACTCATTGAGGATAAGTAATTATATTTTCTCATTTCTTGTTAGAGACTTTTACATAGATAATGCTGGGAGGTGGAAGAGACTCCTGACATGCACTTTGTGCACACATACATGTGTGCACACAGTGAGTTAACTATCATTTATGCATTGTACACCATTTTAATATTAGGTAAATCTTGTATTAAAAACTGTTCTGGAGGTGGAGCAGGATGTCCACATTAATTGACCATCAGGATTTTCTGGGACTGAAGTGAAGGGTAGAGTTCATGTGTAGTTTGTTTGGTCAGTTGCTCTGTTTTATGACCTTGGGCAAGACACTTAACTCTCCTGACCTTGCTTTATTTACCTGTGAAGTTGGGTAACAAAACACCCACTTTGCAGGTAGATTGTTTTTAGATTAAAAGATCAAGTTTTTGAAGTGGGTAGCGCAGTGTCTGGGCCATGGAATGCCAGTGATCATGATGTTGATGTGTAGTTGGGGCTTTAGGTTTAAGCCTTGTGAGGGAGACACCACACCAGTTTTATTCATTGATGTACACCGAACACTCACCACATGGCCTGGCCCACAGAAGGTTCACAAATAGTTATTGAATATTGAATAAAGTTACATTTCAATGGAAAGAATTCTAGAAACTTTAGTAATAGTTTGATACATTGCTTGCATTAGCTACAGATTAACCTTTTTGTTTATTAAACAAGCCAAAGAGATCTGCTTCTTTATCTTTTGTTAACTTTGCAATATGGAATAGTTTATACAGTTAAATAATAAAACTATTCATGAATACTTTAAAACTCAGTTTCTTATTTTCTTCAGGAAGTTTACATAAGTGTAGCCAAAGTCATAACATGCTTTAGGCATTGTTACAGTGTTTTGAGATTTCTATAATACTTTTAACAAAGACAAATGAGGGCTTAGTTTGTATGTAAACCTCTCAGAGCAGGCCAGCTGGTCTGGGAAGGGCCTTCCAGTGTGATGACGGGTTTCTGGGTGAAGCAGCGCTTGTCTGTCTGCTTTGTTTCTCATAGTCCCTTCAGTTAGGCCTGCAGAATTGAGGATTTCATTGTACAGTTCCTTTGCTTCTTTCTACCCTACTGACTCATTCCTTTGAAAAGGTCAGTACCACCCGGTTACAGTTTTGTTACTTGGGTGAGGTTTTGGATAAGGAAGTGTGAAAACCATGAAGTTTGTTATCAAGTGTTTGTGATTTATAGAGTGAAGAAATCAGTATTAAAGAGATTGATGAATGGGGTGAGGAGCTGAGACAGCTCTTTAAAGGGAGTTGTTCCTTTCCGATAGGTTGGTTCTCGCCTGTCAGGAGTGAGCGCACTAGTGTGGCAGTAGTCTTTCCTCTGCAGTGATCCCTCAGTCAGGAAATGTGTGTTACTGACCTGGTGCTAGGGGATTCTTCCGGAGGGCCGCTACTTTTCCTCTCCTTCTTTGTTTAAAATAAAGGCCAGGGTTGTTTAGTTATTATCCATAAACACTGTAATAAACTACAGTGGGCTGTTGGGTTTACTTGATACCATGTTGGGAGTAAGCCACCAATAATAAATACTGCATCCTCAATCTTGCTGATGGGATCTGTGAATTTAAAGGAAAGGACGTATAACAAAACCAGTTTTACCACAGACTAATTTATAGAAACGAGAGTTTAGTTCCTGAGGCAACTCATAGACCTTATAATGAAAGAATGATGGTATTTGAGGACCTGCTGAATATGTTGGAGGACTGAGTGTCCCTTTCACATGTAAATGTGAATTTATATTTAATCTTCTAAAAGGCAAGAGTAAGATGAAATCTCTTAGCCCTGAGTTTGATGGACATAGTCAGATGAGGTGATGTCAGATCTCTCCCACAAACCAATTTCCTCCAATTCTAGAGCAGTCATGTTGAAAGTTATTTTGAATCACCACAACCATTTTGCATGATCTGAATGTCAACTTATAAGCGGAGGGGTTGGTATTCACAGAACTGAGACTCGGAAGGAGGCCTTGGGAATCGGCGATCTCAGAGCACCTTCTTGGCCCTACATATTCAGCTTCTCAGTGGGCCATTGTCAGTCATGACTGACAGTCATCCTAGACCATGTGGGATTTAAAGTTTCATGATTCATGCTCACTGCGAAGTTGGTACTTCATTTTGTCCTAATTTATTTGGATTTTAGGATTCTAAGAAAATCACTGAAAATGTTTTACTTAATTATATTTATTTTCATAAAATACTTATCTCTAAAGTGTTATTTACTACATCTATTTTCTATATATAAATTTTTTTCAGTGCAGGAAACTATAGGTATTTTAAATTTTTAAAAAAGTTTAAGAAAGTTTGAGACAGTTCAATATTTGCAGAGAGTGGCTGTGCAGGAATATTTGTAAAGTCTTGTCATTCAAACTCAGTTCCTCACAACTGGAAGTTTATAATTTGTGGGTGGATGTGGATGTTTGTGTTGAGAACCTGCTCAAAATAGTCCAAGAAAGCTCATTAGAAGAACTGAAATAAAACTAGGGAAACTAAGGATACTTATATCAATGTTTTATGACTCATAAATAAGAACAATATGATTTGAAATTATGCCTTTTTTAATGTTTAAAATGTTTTAATAATTACTTGAACTCTTGCATTTTAAAAATAATGCCTAGGTGCTTAGAAATGCTCTACTAGGTGTCTTTGTTTAAAACCCTTGATTTGAACGAATAAGAATTTGAGTGGTCTGCTAATTGAATTCCTAGTGTAAGAGATTAAGCAGAAAATTATTTCTATTTGATGTTTATGATAAAAAAGTATTGAGTATACTGTACATTCTTGTGCACAATTGAATCTTTGGGACTTGCAGTGTTGGTGTGGGTAGTAGAGAGGTGTGTGCAGCATTGTGTGTGTGGAGGTAGGTACTGCTACTACTAACGCTTGATTTCATCATGTGTCGCTCCTGAGGGCGTAGGGCTCAGAGGCTGACTGCCCGGAAAGCGTGGAGCCAGGATGTGCTGTGGAGGGCGATCTGTGGAGAAAGAAAAGAAAACCACCGTGATTAAGGACATTTACAATATCAACTTATTTTCTCGGGATTTGTATTTTTTGTTTGTTTTAAAAGTACATAGAGCATGTTAAATCTTGAATTACAGAAAGTTATTAGAGAGTGATTCTTTGCTTTTCAAAAGGAGTTACATGACAGGGCTCCCTAAAAATGGTTGAATATTAAAAAGTTCACTTATCTGTAATTTTTAAACAACTTGAAGAAGAGAGATCTTCTGGTTTGAATTTTATGGGATTTTTAGTCCATTTAAAACCTCATGAAATTGAATTGGTTAGTTTTTTTGGAAATGTTATACTAGAATGTTTGAAAGGGATTATATTCAAACTATTATCAGAGGTATCTTTTTTGATACTTAAAAGTTTGTGCTGGCTTTCAGAAGTTGCTGTCTAATCTTTTGCTGGTTTAAAATTTTTTAAAACTTTCTTTAAAAGAAAAAGTGATACATAACAAGCTGCTGTTGCCTTTAAAAGAAATGTCTTTTGTGAACTTTATGCTCTTTGCCTGTTTTGTTATATTTAACCTTTTGGGCACTGGGGAAAAACAAAACTCATTTGAATGGTGTCTTTTATCTCTCTGGTATTAAGCCTTTGTCTTTTACCCTGCCTTTAGTTTTACAAAATTAAACCAGGACTTTGAGAAAATGGTAGGATCTTTCTTTGACACCTCTACTGCCTTGACTGTTTCCTTATTATGTCTTACAGCTCTCTCCTGTCTTTAGAAATGCTTCTGAAAGCTCACTGTGCCCACCTGTGCTTCTCTTACAGTTGTGTTTCTCTGTCACCACAGAGATTTCTATTTTATTATAAGCAAAGCATGCCAGTGTCACTGTGCTTTGGCACTTTGTCATTTAACTTGGTTATTTTGAGGGGCACACACCATACTGCTTTGTGACAAGATCCTAATTAAAGTCTAAAGCTAGAATGTGTTTGTTCGCGCTGAGCTAAGGAAACAGTTTTGATTGATGCAGAGAGGTGAACTTCAGTGGTAGAACAAACGTGGAGATTTCAGAGGCTGCCTGCTAAAGGGTTTGTGCAGATACTTGCTTGTGTGCTGAGTGCCCCTAGTAACCAGGGTGCGAGGGGACATTGGGCATGTTAACTTAAAACTGTTTTCTTTTTTAGGTCCACAACTCCCAGGCCTGTTGCAGATCTCCACCTCCCGCTCTGTGTGACCCCCCAGCATGCTCTCTGCCGGTGGCGCCCCAGCCACCGCAGCATCTTTCTGAAGCCGGGAGAGGGCCTGTAGGGGTAAGGAGAACCCCGTTTTCAAAAGCTGTCAATATTTGATATCCCGCAGGGTATAAAATCGGAACATTGCCTCCCTCCCCAGAGCCCCTTTCAAAACGTGCTGTATTGTATGTGTTTTAAAGGAGTACCAAGTACACGCACAGAGGAAGCACAATACGGGACTTGCCTTACCCCTCTAGGACAGTCCCAGAGGTAGCGGGGTTTGGTGGTGTGGGGTGTTCTGGCCCCAGCAGAGAGCATGCTGGGCTGCTGCAAGGAGCAGGAGCTGGCAATCAGCAGCGAGTATGGATGTTGGCAACTGAAATGGGGGACCAGGGGGTAAGTTTGAGATCGAGTGTGGAATGGGGCTTTCCCCACAACGATTGGGACTTGTGGCCCATGAAACTAAACTATTTTGGGTACTGTCCTCTCAGGTGACCATCTGTAGAGTATTGCTCAGAAGAAGCCAGGTTTCTTAGCAGTGGCAGATGTAGAATGAAAGACTTGGAAAGGCAGCGGTCGGTGTAGATACAGTGCTCTTAGCTGTACTCTGGTGATTCCACTTACCTGCTGGTAATGTGCGGTATGTGTGAGCAGCCCCAGGATGAAATGTCCCTAGTTAGTTATCCCTTAGAACACAGGACCTGGTGGTAATGATCCATGAGGGCTATTCTGTCCTATACCTTACCTTTTCTGAAAGTTGTGGACATACCTGTCTTTTCCTTCCTTTGTGAGAAGTTAATGGTCAAGTGTTCTGAAAGACAGGTGCTGTTCTGATCAGCTGCTGTTACTCACTGAAGAAATTTAAGACCTCTCTCTTGCATGTAATCTGACTGTGGAGCTCAAACTCACTCAGTTAGAAAATAACAAGAAAATAGCCATCACAGCAGCACACTCACAATGCGGGACACTGGCAGTATAAAGTGGACCGTTCAGTTGCAGTGTGGGACATGAATATCCAGAGACTGAGGGAAGAAAGGGCTCCAGATGGGCGGTGGCCCTGGGAATGTTTTGTGACAGTAGGGAGGTCTTGAGCAGCTGGGGGTTTTTGATACATCAGCAACAGGTGGACAGGCAGAGTGGAGGAGCCCTCCAGGTGTGCGTGCCAGCCTGTCCTTTTAAGCAACATAGGCAGTGAGCCTGGTGAAGCTAGGTGTTGTGAGGAGAAGACCACAGGACATCAATGCAGAGCACAGGTTAGTGGGTCTCGGGAGGCAGAGATGCTGGTATAAAATGGGGCCAGATCATAAAGGATCTGAAAGCTTAGAAAAGGTAAGATTTCAGATGACAGGGAGAAGAGAGCCTTTGCAAGCTTTTTTCTTCCTTGCAAGCCAATTTGCAAATCACTGCTTAAGAAGGCTCATTGGGCAGCAGTGTGGGATGCAGTGCGGGATGGGGAAAGACTGTGCAAGTTCCAGTTAGGTGGTGCGGGCTGTCATCCATGCATACGGTGAGGAGGACCAGGACAGGAGAGATGGGAGCTTAATTATAACTAAGTCAGGACTACTTGTCACAACAATTTCATGTTTAGATAGTTGACAGTGTAATTTATCAAGAATTAGACCAGAAAAAAGGTTCACCTTATGGAAGCCTTGAAATTCTTGATACGGTAGCCATTCGCAATGTAAGATAAAACCCGATATAATGGATAAAAATCTAATTTTAATCCGTGAATAGAGATAGTGACATTTTTAAGGGACAAATTAGCAGAGTCCCGAAGTGACTACCTACTTCAAAAGCTTCAGCTGTTACCAGTTACCATCTTGTTTGCATATGTACCTAAGAAATGGTTTTTATCTTTCAGGCTGATATTTTCTTTATTCTCTGATTAGCATGGATGGCGTTGTTACACTGTGTCGTTGACCACAGTACTCCCAAAGCAGGATTTGCTGAACGGATTTAAAATTTTCCCCATAATAGTGAACTTTTTCTGTTAGCATTAGTGATGACCAGTATTTCACTTTCTAGCAGTAAAAGTGTTGTGTTTACTGGGATTTAAATAAGTTTGTGAGCAGTGATTCCCTTAGAGCCCCTCATATGTAGGTCTGAGTAGATTGTAATGAAAGGATAAGATGATGCTTTCAGTCAGGATGATGCTGCACAAAGCCACCTGCCTCGACTGTTTTTCTAGCAGCGCGTTGAGCTGCTGGAGCCGCCGGAGCCGGGTCTGAGTCTGAGTCCGGTCCAGTCAGCAAAGATGCCCTCCCCCCCATGTGTGGAGCTCTCATAAATTCTGCAGGCACACAGATTTAATACAGTATAATGAGTGAGCTGCTGGGGGAAAATGGATTACAGGGTTGCAGACAATATCATTAAGGTTTCTTGCCATGATATACCAGATGTCTTCCCTAATAGACTATTTTTGTTAATTTAGTTTTTATAAGATGGTATATTGATTGCATCATAATTTAATTTTCTTTGCCTACTCTGGTATAGGTGATCTGTGTTTCTATGCTAATGAATGTATCAACTCATAAGATTTAATTTTATAAATTTCTAACTTATGGTTCATTTTTAAAGTGTTTGTGCTGGGAAGGCAGCATTTTTACTTGTTAATGAAAATCTGTTAGCTTGGATGTTTTTTAGCAAAAAGTACTGTTTTACTGGTAGTTCAGGTGAAGGAAGTGAGATGGCAAAGAAAACATTGCCCAGATTCTCGGTGGACTGGGCGGAGATGTTCCCTCACCCCCAGCTGATCCAGTACAAGGGTCTCAGTGGCAGGGCGGTGTTTCCAAAGTAGAAATGGTGCGGACATTTAAAGGGGTGCAGTTCCATTTGTATTGCCGTGGGTGGGGTTCTGCAGGCTAGACTTCTTAGTGGCTACACCCGTCTTCTTTCTCACAGGGAGAGCAAGGGGATTTAGTTATGACTAAGAAACAAAAATGCTAAATATCTTTTTCTGTGTTTAAGACCTCTGTCGAGTGGCTAATATATATGCTATAAATAATATAGTGGTTTAAGCTATTTTATTTGTCTTTTTTCTTAACTACTTTTTGTTTTTGGTACATTGTCGTTTAGAGAACATACCTTTTTTCTTTTTTTTTTTGACAGAGCAAGTCAGAGAGAGGGAAGATAGGGACAGACAGACAGGAAGGGAGAGAGATGAGAAGCATCTGTTCTTTGTAGGGGCACCTTAGTTGTTCATTGATTTCTTTCTCATATGTGCCTTGACCTAGGGCGGGGAACTACAGCAGAGTAAGTGACCCATTGCTCAATCAAGCCAGCGACCCCCACCCCCACCCCGTTCAAGCCACGCTCAAGCCGGATGAGTCTGTGCTTATGCCGGTGACCTTGGGGATTCAAACCTGGGTCCTCCACGTCCCAGTTCAACGCTCTATCCACTGTGCCACCGCCTAGTCAGGGCGTATCTTTTTTCTTGATGTGTTCTTGTGTAACATAGGGCACATTAATTCACCTTTCAAACCCTTAGTTTTCTTCCTTAGAAAATGAGTATAATGTTACTAGCTACCTCAGAGGGTTGTTGCAAAGTTTAATGAAATACTTAATTAACTAGCATATAATAAGCATTCATTAAGTATTATTTGTTATCAGAGACTTTTGTTTTACAAATTCAGGTTTTAAAAGATTTTATTTGTTGATTTTTAGAGAGAGGAGAGAGACAGAGAGAAAAGGGGGTGGGAGAAGCGGGAAGCATCAGGGCATAGTAGTTGCTTCCAGTATGTGCCTTGACCGGAGACCTTAGCATTCTAGGTGGAATGCTTTACCCACTGCACCACCACTGGTCAGGCCAAATTTAGGTTTTAAATTTATTAGTTTTCTGGACATTCTTAATTTAGACATAGGCCCCTTGGTGAGCTTCTTGAGTTTAAGAGGGTCTATGAAATTCCTGAAATTGCTTGCCAAAGTCTCATGTCTGCAGATTTCTGGAAAGAGTATGTATACTTTTCAACCTTAGATGCTAATTGTTAGATTCCTAAAATGTTGAAAAAATTTAAAATTAAAATTAAGAAAAAACTGATGGGTCATTTAAAGCCTCAAATCAGCTAGCTGTTTGTTAAGGAAGTAAACTAATACTGAGTAATATTTTGTGCACATGTGCTTTGCTACTCTTTTGACCCATTTAATCTTCAGTAATTTGTGATACACAGTCATACAATTTTGCAGACAAGAAAACTTGAGGTTCCCACTTGAGTAGAGTCATGCACTGAGTGAATGGCAGGACTCGTGAACTTGCCCTGGCCTTGTGCAGTCTTCACTGGTCCCATGGTGCCTGTTGTGCTTCCTGGTGACCCTATGCTTGTTTTTGCCTCTACTTTAGTAGGAGAGTTCCTATGCTCACATGAAGGCTTCTGTCACTGAGAGCTTTATAGTCTGACCTTTACCTTGAACAAATGAACAGCGGTGTTAACAGCACAGTGTGAGAACCCATTTTAGTATCAGTGAATTTTGTTTTTCTGTTAGCACTTGTGGTAGACATATCTTCAGAGTCCTTTTGTTTAAAAAGTGCATTGACCAACAGCTACTATGAGTTTCATTTATCGTAATAGCATTTACAGTTGACTCTTAAACAACGTGGGAGTTAGGTTACCCTCTCCCTTTAGTAGAAAATTTGCATATTACTTCTTTCTTTCTTTTTTTAAAAATTATTTTTATTTATTCATTTTAGAGAAGAGAGAGAGAGAGAGAGAGAGAGAGAGAGAGAGAAGGGGGAAGAGCAGGAAGCATCAACTCCCATATGTGCCTTGACTGGGCAAGCCCAGAGTTTTGAACTGGCGACCTCAGTGTTCCAAGTCGATGCTCTATCCACTGCGCCATCACAGGTCAGGCTCTCTATCTATCATCTATCAATCTATCTATCTATCTATCTATCTATCTATCTATCTATCTATAGAGGAGAGAGTCAAGATAGGAACAGACAGACAGGAAGGGAGAGAGATGAGAAGCATCAATTCTTCATTGCAGTTCCTTAGTTGTTCAGTATTTGCTTTCTCATATGTGCCTTGACCTGGGGTGGAGTGGGGAGGCTACAGCAGAGTGAGTGACCCCTTGCTCAAACCAGTGACCTTGGGCTCAAGCCAACGACCATGGGGTCATCTTTATGATCCCATGCTCAAGCCAGTGACCCTTGCTCAAACTGTTGAGCCCGCGCTAAAGCCGGCGACCTTGGGTTTTCGAACTTGGGTCCTCTGCATCCCAGTCCGATGCTCTATCCAGTCAGTGCATCACTGCCTGGTCAGGCTGCAAATTACTTTTGACTCCTCTAAAACTTAAGTTGTCCCTTGTTATCTGTGGGGGATAGGTTCCAAGACCCCTTGTGGATTTCAAAATCTGGGATGCTCAAATCCTCTATATATGATAAAATGGCATAGATCAATGTCTATGATCGATCCTCTACATCTGCTAACCCAGCTGCAGATAGAAAACAGTACAGTATTTATTGGGGAAAAAAATCTGAGTCTAAGTGAACTCATGCAGTTTAAACCTGTATTCTTCAAGATTTAGCTGTATATACATTTGAAAAATAATTCCTGTCATCTGTTTTGTTTGTTGGTTCTATCTGTGTTTTTTTCAGGTAAAACTTGGTACATGTAAGAAATTGGGTTTTGCATTTCCTTTGGAATAAATCCATTCCTCCATCTAGGTAAACCTGCCCATTACCAGAGTAGGAAGCTAGGGCCCAGTGGCTTTCCCCGAACCCACTGGCTCACAAGGTGTTGCTTAGGCCAGAAGCCAGGTCTCCTGGGTCTCTGATTAGTGCTCCTAGTAACTCTCCTACTCACAGGAAATGTTCTGTGAGTTGGCCCATGCGATACACCATTTACTTCTTTAAAAGCTAACAATCCTTTGCTTTATCTATCTTTGCCTTTGTGACTGGATCTCAAACCATTGTTAAAACAATCATTTTTGCTTACATAAGATGTTTTATCATTTTTAAGTATTGTTTCTAACACTGGTACTTCTCATACTTGGGACTTCATTACCATTTAGTAATTAAAAGTAACATATATTATGAGATGCTATTTTAAAAGTAGAGTGGTTATATTTCTACCTATTTGCTGCCTGTAAAGAACTCTAATCTGGTTGCTTGTTTGGCTGTGCAGGAGTTTCTGAGGATATCTTACTTTTTCAATATATATTTTTTAAAGTTTTTATTTATTTATTTTAGAGAGAGGAGAGAGAAAGAGAGAGAGCAGGGGGGAGGAGTGGGAAGCATCAACTCCCATATGTGCCTTGACCAGGCAAGCTCAGGGTTTCAAACCAGCGACTTCAGCATTCCAGGTTGACGCTTATCCACTGCACCACCACAGGTCAGGGACTTTTTCAATATTTACTGTGGTTTCCTCAGTTAACATTAAATATGCCAAAAATAAATACATATTTTTTACTTTTGATTGTAGTTAAAGGTGCTAAAACGACTGAATTTTTTTTTCTTTTTTGTATTTTTATGAAGCTGGAAACGGGGAGAGACAGTCAGACAGACTCCCGCATGCGCCCGACCGGGATCCACCCGGCACGCCCACCAGGGGGCAAAGCTCTGCCCACCAGGGGGCGATGCTCTGCCCCTCTGGGGTGTCGCTCTGTCACGACCAGAGCCACTCTAGCGCCTGGGCCAGTGGCCAAGGAGCCATCCCCAGCGCCCGGGCCATCTTTGCTCCAATGGAGCCTCAGCTGCGGGAGGGGAAGAGAGAGACAGAGAGGAAGGAGAGGGGTAGGGGTGGAGAAGCAGATGGGCGCTTTTCCTGTGTGCCCTGGCCGGAAATCGAACCCGGGACCTCTGCACGCCAGGCCGACGCTCTACCACTGAGCCAACCGGCCAGGGCTAAAACGACTGAATTTTCAGAAAAATTGCCAATATAAATGCTGGAATTAATCCAGCTAACCTCAATGAAAGATGATTAATAGCAGTTGGAGCCCTGGCCGGTTGGCTTAGTGGTAGAGTGTCGGCCTGGTGTGCAGGAGTCCCGGGTTCGATTCCCAGCCAGGGCACACAGGAGAAGCGCCCATCTGCTTCTCCATCCCTCCCCCTCTCCTTCTTCTCTGTCTCTCTCTTCCCGTCCTGCAGCCAAGGCTCCATTGGAGCAGGGTTGGCCCGGGCACTGAGGATGGCTCTGTGGCCTCTGCCTCAGGCGCTGGAATGGCTCTGGTTGCAACAGAGCGATGCCCCAGATGGGCAGAGCATCGCCCCCTGGTGGGTGTGCTGGGTGGATCCCGGTCGGGCGCATGCGGGAGTCTGTCTGACTGCCTCCCCATTTCCAACTTCGAAAAAATACAAAAAAAAAAAAAAAATTTAATAGCAGTTGGATTTTAATATAGCAAGTTAAAAAATTCTAAAACACCCAAACAACCAATATGTATCCTTCCTCCTGATTAATTCCTTTCACTGGGAACAGTTGTTTTCATATGCTGCTCTCACATAAAAGCTGATTGTTAGCTTGTTTGTTCTTTTTATTTTATTTTATTATTATTTTTTTTTGTATTTTTCTGAAGCTGGAAACGGGGAGAGACAGTCAGACAGACACCCGCATGCGCCCGACCGGGATCCACCCGGCACGCCCACCAGGGGCAACGCTCTGCCAGCCAGGGGGCGATGCTCTGCCCCTCTGGGGTGTCGCTCTGCCGCGACCAGAGCCACTCTAGCGCCTGGGGCAGAGGCCAAGGAGCCATCCCCAGCGCTCGGGCCATCATTACTCCAATGGAGCCTCGGCTGCGGAATGGGAAGAGAGAGACAGAGAGGAAGAAGGGGGGCGGTGGAGAAGCAAATGGGCGCTTCTCCTATGTGCCCTGGCCGGGAATCGAACCCGGGTCCCCTGCACGCCAGGCCGACACTCTACCGCTGAGCCAACCGGCCAGGGCCAGCTTGTTTGTTCTTTTTTTTTTTTTTTTTTTTTCCTTTATTCATTTTTAGAGAGGAGAGAGCGAGGGAGAGAGAGACAGAGAGAGAGAGAAGCGGGGAGGAGCTGGAAGCATCAACTCCTATATGTGCCTTGACCAGGCAAGCCCAGGGTTTCAAACCGGCGACCTCAGCATTTCCAGGTCGAGGCGTTATCCACTGCGCCACCACAGGTCAGGCACAGCTTGTTTGTTCTTAAGGCTGTCATTCCATCATACTCATCCCATCCTTTTTTTAAAAAAGGACGTCAAGCCACATTTCAGAACAGAGATAGAATAACCTTATGATTGTATAACGCTGCCTAGTTGTTTAAGCAGTCTCTCTGTAATCAGGTCTGGGAGATGCAGTGATTACTCCTGAGCTTTATGAAGCTTCCTTTTCTTTCAGGCATAGTGTAGCACCCTTTATTACTTACACACTCTGGTAGGCCTTTCCGTCTTGCTTTTCTTAGGCTGTTCTATACTGTTTGGAAAATGTCTATGTAAAAGTGTGGAGTTCCCAGGCTTTACAAGTTCTCCAGAATTAGCTTTACTAATATAAAATGCCAGAGACATTTCATGGTATTCCATTCTATGGGAGTGGGGCTTGCAGTTTTGTTTAGCCTGTTTTTAGTGCTACCCCTTATGTTAGGGTATCATAATACTTCGTTCCGTGGCAGTACCTCCTATAATAATCAAGGTTGCCAATGGAATACCAGATTTTCCTTAGGGACCAGAGTGAGCTTTATGTAATATAATACATCTAAGGTTGATCAGCCCTTTCCGAGTCTGTAGAAATGACTATACCTCATGCTTGGAAGTTGATATTTTCTGGTTTTATCTTTGGTCTTACGTTTTACAGTTAGATTGAATGTCAGTATTTGTTATTGTTTTTCCTTTTTTTTAATAAATATTTTTTCTGGCAGTTTTAGTTTCATAGCAAAATTGAGTGGACAGTACAGATTCCCACATACCTCCCTACTCTTACCCAAATAAGCCCCACTTTCGTTATCAGCACCCCCACTGGAGTGGCGCATGTGTAACAATGAGCCTACATTGGCATGTCATTACTGTCAGAGTGAACATTAGGGTTCACTCTTTGAGTGCATATTCTGTGGGTTTAGACAAGATTCTAAAGCCATGAATCCACTATTACAGTTTCAAAAAAGTAATTTCACCGCTCTGAAGTTTTCTCTGTTCTGCCTGTTCATCCCTTTCCTCTCCCTAAGGTAAGCTCTGGAAAGCAATTGTAGTTTTACGTCTCCATAGTTCTGCTTTTTCCAGAATGTCATATATGTGGAATCACACTGTATGAAGCTTTTCAAATTGACTTTTTTCACTTCACTTAATTTACATTCATTGTTTGGATATACCACAGTTGATTCATTCACCTACTGAAAGACATCTTCCAACTTCTAATAGTTATGAATAAAGCTGCTATAACAGTTTGTGTCAGTTTTTGTCAGGACGTAAGTTTTCAGCTCCTTTGGTTAAATACTGTGGAGCATGGCTGGTGGATTGTATGGTAAGAATATGTTTAGTTTTCTAAGACACAACCAAACTCTTTCCCAAAGTAGCTGTACTAGTTTTCACCCCCAGCAGCAGTGAACGGAGAGTTCCTGTTGCTCCACATTCTTGCCAACATTTGGTGTCTGCTCTGTTTTGGCCATTCTAATAGGTGTGCAGTGATGTCTCACTGTGGCTGTAGTGTGCATTTGCTAAGGACGTGACGCGGAGCATCTTTCCTTATGATTATTACCACCTGTGTCTCTTCTTTGGTGAGATGTCTGTTAAGGTCTCTGGTTTGTTTAATTGTGTTATTGAGTTCACATATACATATTTTGGATGACAGTCTCTCACCAGGTGTATCTTTTGCAAATATTTTCTCCCAGTCTATGGCTTGTCCTTTTCTTGACAATGTCTTTTGCAGAGTAGACATTTTTAGTTTTAGTGGAATTCCAGTTTACCAATTCTTTCATGAATCATATGCCTCTGGTATTGAATCTAAAAAGGCATCACCACACCCACAGGCATCCAGGTCTTCTCCTGTTATCTTCTAGGACATTTATGGTTTTGCATTTTACATTTAGGTCTGTGATCCGTGTTGAGTTAATTTTGGTAAAGGGCATAAAGTCTAGATTCTTTTGTTTTTTCATGTTGATGTCCAGTTGTTTAACGTCATTTTGTTAAACTCTTTTCTCTATTGTGTTGCCTTTGCTCTTTTTTGTCAAAGATCAGTTGACTCTATTTATGTGGGTCTATTTTTATATTGTTTTTCTGAATTAAGAGTAATATGCAAACAGACAGCTTGACTCTCTACTCTCTAAATACTTAAGTGTGTATTTTGTAGAACAAGGGCAGTCATTTATATGGCCACCTGTTTAGTTATCAAAGTCAGGAAATTTAGCAGAGTTACAGTAATTGCTCTGTGGACACATTTTTGCCATATGTCCCAGCATTGCTTTCTCTAGCAGTTTGTTTTTCTGGCCTGGTATCCAGTTCACTATCACACTCACCCCTAGCTACTATGTCTCTTTAGTCTTCTTTAATCTGGAACAGTTCCTTTGCTCCTCTTTGTCTTTCATGATATATGACACGATATTTGTGTCCACATTTTTGTAGCTTGCTGTTTCCTAGTTTATTAGATTTTGGTTACGCATTTTAGGCAGGACTGTTATCTTAGTGGTATCATATCCTAAGTGCCTTATATCAGAGGCACATGAAATCAGTTTGTCACATTACTGGTGATGTTAACTTTGATCACTTGGATAAGTTAAAAACTCCCCCTTGGTAATTAGTAGGTAATTTATAAAGATAAACTTTAAGATTATGTAAATACCCTGTTCTTCACCAAGTTTTCACACACATCTTAGCACCTATTGATTATTTTTGCCTGAATCTCTGGGGCAGTTGCAGAATGTCACCATTAAAAAAAAAATCTTTATTTTTGTACTCAAACTACATTGCTGTCTTTGGAAAATAGATCACCATTTACTTACCACTAATTGAAATTTGAGATTTTTGAGTAAAGTTAGAGGGAGAGAGAGGAAGGAAGGGAGGGAAGGAGAAAGGGAAGAAGGAAGGGAGGGCGGGAGGGAGGGAGGAAGGAAGGAAGGAAGGAAGGAAGGAAGGAAGGAAGGAAGGAAGGAAGGCATGAGAGAGGTAGGTAGGAGATGAAAGAGAAATTTTGAACCCTCAGTTTGTTTGTTGTAGCAATGCAAGGACTTTATGCATTTTCAGACTTTTTTTGTAGAGAGGAAAAATCTGTGATGCTGTTTTATTCCCATTTTAGGCTCCAAGGTAGAGAAAAGCTGCTTAGAAGAAGCAGATAATAGCTATGGTTTAAAAAATACTGTGGAAATTATGGTATTGTCTTGATTCATGTTGGCAACATTTTCTGTTGATTTGATGACTTAATCTCTCTGCACTTCAGTTTCCTCACTTGTAAAAACCAGAATGTTATTACAGTGGTTCTGGGGTGAGGCCCAGGAATCCATCGTTTTTCCAAGAACTCCCCAGGAGACTTGAATGGGCAGCCAGCTTTAGTGAAGTGAAGTCTGGCTTCCACCCCAGTGACTGTAAATGCAGAACTGGTCGTGTCCTTTGCAGGACAGAGAACTTTTGGTGCAGTTCTAGGTAGGACCTGTGTGTTTCTCAAACCTGAGTATCTTATGTATTATACCTAGTGAAATGATTTTTGCAGTTTTCCCATATTACTTAATTTCCCATCTTCTCCAATGCACAAGTTAGGTATAATCTGCCTGTTTATATCTTGAATACAGCTTTAAGAGACTATTTATATATTAATTCAGACCAAACTATAAAACTGATAAGATTTTGCCTGACCAGATGGTGGCGCAGTGGATAGAGCATCGGACTGGGATGCGGAAGGACCCAGGTTCGAGACCCCGAGGTCGCCAGCTTGAGTGCGGGCTCATCTGGCATGAGCAAAGAGCTCACCAGCTTGGACCCAAGGTCGCTGGCTCCAGCAGGGGGTTACTTGGTCTGCTGAAGGCCCACGGTCAAGGCACATGTGAGAAAGCAATCAATGAACAACTAAGAAGTCGCAAAGCGCAAAGAGAAACTGATGATTGATGCTTCTCATCTCTCTCCATTCCTGTCTGTCTGTCCCTGTCTATCTCTGCCTCTGTAAAAAAAAAAAAAAGAGTTCTCTCCCTTCCTGCCTTTCTGTCCCTATCTGTCTCTGTCACAAAAAATAAATTTAAAGAAAAAAAAAAAAAAACTGATAAGATTTTAACTGCCAACATTAATAAAATGGGTGATGATGTTTTGCTGAAATGAAATAGCCACTTTTGACATAAATTTGTGACTGATCGCTTGTGATCTAGATTATTAGGGAAGGGGAAGATCATACATGGGATATTACGACTACTGGGTACCTTGTGATGACTCCGTTTTTTTATTGCTTTGATTTTGGTTATTATCACTGAGAAACCTGTATCGTGTATTTTGCCATGACGTGACTTTGCCCTTACTAGACAAACATGTAAGCATATTGCATTTATCTTATTTACTTACTATTGTGTGCTAATTATGGTAGTACATACTACTTAGTTATTTGATTATATGTAAACTTTCAGAGTTAAATTATTTAGCTCTAAACTCTGTTAATGAAATTATAAAATACATAATCCAGAAGATGAGTAAGTTAAAAGATTTAAGATATAGCCATGGCCAGATAGCTCGGTTGTTGAAAGTGTCATTCTTGGTACATAAAGGATACGGGTTTGATCTTCAGTCAGGGCACAAAAATGGATCCATGTGTCTGTATGTCTGTCTCTCTCCTTATTTCTCTCTGTCTCAAACCAATAAATTATTTTTTTTTTCATTTTTCTGAAGCTGGAAACAGGGAGAGACAGTCAGACAGACTCCCGCATGCGCCCGACCGGGATCCACCCGGCACGCCCACCAGGGGGCGACGCTCTGCCCACCAGGGGGCGGTGCTCTGCCCGTCCTGGGCGTCGCCATGTTGCGACCAGAGCCACTCTAGCGCCTGGGGCAGAGGCCACAGAGCCATCCCCAGCGCCCGGGCCATCTTTGCTCCAATGGAGCCTTGGCTGCGGGAGGGGAAGAGAGAGACAGAGAGGAAAGCACGGCGGAGGGGTGGAGAAGCAAATGGGCGCTTCTCCTGTGTGCCCTGGCCGGGAATCGAACCCGGGACCTCCGCACGCTAGGCCGATGCTCTACCACAGAGCCAACTGGCCAGGGCCTTCAAACCAATAAATTTTTAAAAATTAAAAATTTAAGATACAAATTAAAAAGAAACTAAAAGTTAGTCCTCTTCGTTCCCCAATTCCCCACCTCTTGCTCCTCTTCGAGAGAGCCAACTAGCCTGTGCTCCTGACATCATGGGATGGCTTTTTAACATCTTTAATCTCCTTTTGGCCACATTGAATGAAGGGGCAGCATTCTATCCACTATTTTGCTTGTAGCACCTAAAACAGTTTCTGACTCTGAGAAGTTGCTCCTTAAACATTGAGCAAATAGTTTGCTTCATTTACAAGACAAAAAGAAAAAGAACTTATTTTTTTTTAATCAGGTAATGAAGGATTAAAAAAAAAAATGAATGCATTAGCCCTAACCAGATAGGTCATTTGGTTAGAGCATCATTCTGACATGCAAAGGTTGTGGGTTTGATACTTGGTCAGGACACATACAGGAGCAGATCTTTGTTTCTGTCTATCTCTCTTCCTTCATTCTTCTCTCTCTGAAATCAATACATTAAAAAAAGGAATACATTAAATGTGACTGAATGTGGGACCATCAATAAAGGGAGTATTGCATTTAAAACAGTGAAGAGAAAGATTGGCCTGTGCTAGCCAGAAAAGGATGCATGTTCCTTATTTTTTTAGAAGGAAGAGACGGTCGGGTGTCTTTCCGCTTACCATGAAATAGTGGTGTGGAACAAGGAGAGGATTCCTTATTCCTGGCTATGGTTTTAGCAATTACATATTAATATATAGCTCAAGTTCAATTTTTTTCTTGACCTGTTGAAATTCTTATGGGCTAGTGAAACAGCATAAATCTTGCACACATGTGTACATCAGATTATCAGCTAACATAGCATGAGGCTATTTTATTATGTTTTTGTTTTCATTTATTTGATGTCTGGTCCATAATGGTGGTTTTTGGCCTTTGGAATCTTTTTTTTTTTTTTTTTCCAGAGAGAGAGAGGGATAGACAAGGGCAGACAGACAGGAATGGAGAGAGATGAGAAGCATCAATCATTAGTTTTTCATTGCGTGTTGCAGCACCTTAGTTGTTCATTGATTGCTTTCTCATATGTGCCTTGACCGCGGGCCTTCAGCAGACCGAGTCACCCCTTGCTGGAGCCAGCAACCTTGGGTTCAAGCTGGTGGGATTTTTACTTAAACCAGATGAGCCCGTGCTTAATCTGGTGACGTTGGGGTCTCGAACCTGGGTCCTCTGCATCCTAGTCCAACGCTCTATCCACTGCACCACCACCTGGTTAGGCTGGCCTTTGGAATCTTTATTGGGAAGGAGCTTGCTGTGCCCTTACAACAAAACAATGGTTCGTGTCCATGCAGAGGAATGCATTGTTGTGAGGCTGTGTCCATGGTGGCGTCCTCCTGACACTGAGGATTGCCCTTGATGTCTGAGTCAAATGCAGCATGCTGCTGCTTCTCCCAGGGGCCTTGTAACAGTTTGTAGTTTGGATGGAAAGGCAGAAGGACCTGTAAAGGTAGCTGTAAAATGCCTTTGATGTCCAGTAATAGCAGATGTGTGTGGTGACCTTGAAACTGAAGTGTTTTTGGTATTATGGTATTTTGATCCAAAGGATCATGGAGAGATGCTTTAGAATTACACCCAAAGGCAAATTAGCAGCAGAAATGTCTGTCCCCCACTCACACACTCAGTGGAAGATGGGAGGGGGTTGTTGTCCCCACATAATGAAAGCTAAGTGACGGTGGTGGAGTGTTAGGAATGCAACTGGAGTGTAGAACAGCGTTCTGTCAAGGGTGAGAGCAGCTTGATTTGTACTGGAATCAGAAATCATTGGCTTATTTTCATATAAAATTTTTTGAGTATTTTTCTGATGTGTAAAGATGTGGGGAACACTCATAAATTAGCATTACCACTAAATTTAATACTTAGTTCATTTTTCCTGAAAGTTTAGGATCTTTCTGACCTTCCATGTAGAATGGGGAAACAGTGGATGATACGTACTGCTTTGCCCTGGCTTTTCCTTTTGTTGATAGTGTCTTCTTGACTCTATTAGAAATGTCTACAGATATCCATAGATTGGCACACTTACATTATGATTGAATATCAATCTGCTCCTAAGATATTGAGAAGATTTGTTAACAAACAAGATGGGAATGCAGAAAGGTATCTGTTGCATTGTGAAGATTATTTAAAAGAAAAGCATCTGGCGAATGATAATTGACAGATATGTTTAATCTGTAGGACTTGAAATGCTGCTATGGTTACTGTGGGTTAAGTCAGAAAGACTCATCTATGAGACCAGGGGTTTTCTAGAAAGGGACTGAGTAATGACAGAAAACCCAAGGTGAGAGTTTAAGGATTGCATGTCAGGAATGGCACTGTGATTAGATTCCTTAATGTCATTGAGCAATAGAGCTGAAGAGAGCACTCTTTCCTTCTGCTGAAAACAAGAATCAATACTCACTCTGTGATGGGCTGAATTAATAGAAAGAGCCATCTTTGCAGTCTTTCATCAGCGGGGATTTGCCTCAGCAGGGGATTTGTTCCAGCATAGGGATGTTTGTGAGGCATTTTGTATTAAAATTATCAGTCGGCCTGTGGAGCCCTTTGGATAATTCCTTTCCATTTTATAATGCTTTTGAATACATTTGTGATTTACTTATTCCTAAGTGGCTTTGTGTCTTTTGGAGTTACTAGACAGTGTTGGGTACATACACACGTTTTTAAACCTTGATTTTTGTTTTGTTTTCTCTCTTTTGTCGCTGTGGGCTGGTGATTAACAGATTATTTTAGCTGTACTCTTAGCAAACATCAAGTGTGGTTGGCATATTATGTCAGCCTGACACATTGATTAATACATTTCTGAGTTTTATATTCTTTCCTGTGAAGACAATTATATAAGAAGTTTTTTGCCTGACCTGTGGTGGCACAGTGGATACGCGTCCACCTGGAACGCTGAGGTCGCCAGTTCAAAACCCTGGGCTTCCCTGGTCAAGGCACATATGGGAGTTGGTGCTTCCTGCTCCCCCCCCCCCCCCAATCTCTCACTCTCTCTGTCTCTCTTCTCTAAAAATGAATAAATAAATTGAAAAGAATTTTAAAAAGTAGTTTACCCCCACCTCTTAAAGCTTTTAACAGTAGTGGGCGTTGAATCCGTGTGGTGGCTGGTGTGGTTTCAGGCAACCAGTTGACAAAGAAAGCAGCTCCATGTTGAAAGCTTCAGCAGCACAGAGAAGCGCGCACTGTGCTGCTTTAATGCTGGTCGTGCGGGGTCCATCATACACAGGGAGGGAGCGAGGGAAGGGAAGAGCCTTTGAGGGCGGGGCTTTGCCAGCCTCCACCACCCTGGAGGAGGAATGTGGGAGCATCTGGTGGAAGTGCAGCTGGCTTGTCCATTGGACTGGCGCAGTGGGAAGCTTCTGGGTGAGGTCTGAAGCCTTCTGCCCTTCTACAGTTGGAGGGCAGTTTAGACTCGGCCTCAGTTTTCCAAAATTGGTGGTGTGATATATTCATATTCTTTTGGTGGAGACAGTACTGTTGAAAGATTTTTTGATTCCGCCTCATGAAGAGCATGATCAACTAGACCAGTGGTTTTCAACCTTTTTACACTTAGGGACTGTTGAAAATAGAATTATTTCAGGGACTGCTAAAGCTGAAATCACCCCGAGCATGAGCAAATTTGACTAAGATCATTGGGTCTATAACCCTGGTTGGCAAACTGTGGCTTGCGAGCCACGTGCGGCTCTTTGGCTCCTTGAATGTGGCTCTTCCACAAAATACCACGTGCGGGCACTACCTCGACGATAAGGAATGTACCTACCTATATAGTTTAAGTTTTAAAAAACTGGCTCTCAAAAAAAATTTCAATCGTTGTACGTTGGTATTTGGCTCTGTTGACTAATGAGTTTGCCAACCACTAGTATAATCATCATACAACTTCAGGGCAGTTAACTCTTCCATGGACTGGCATGAGATTTCTGGTGGACTGGCGGTTGAATAACAACACCGAGCTAGACAAAGCCCTGTTAAGAGATGTTAGTCCCTGTGGTGGTACCATGACAAGAGGTGGTATAAAATCACATTTCTGCTTTCCTAGAAAGCTGATCAGATTTAAAATAATACCTTTCTCTAGAGCAGGGGTCCCCAAACTTTTTACACAGGGGGCCAGTTCACTGTCCCTCAGACCGTTGGAGGGCCGGACTATAAAAAAAAACTATGAACAAATCCCTATGCACACTGCACATATCTTATTTTAAAGTAAAAAACCAAAACGGGAACAAATACAATATTTAAAATAAAGAACAAGTAAATTTAAATCAACAAACTGACCAGTATTTCAATGGGAACTATGGGTTTGCTTTTGGCTAATGAGATGGTCAATGTGCTCCTCTCAATGACCACCAATGAAAGGGGTGCTTCTTCCAGAAGTGCGGCGGGGGCCGGATAAATGGCCTCAGGGGGCCGCATGCGGCCCGCGGGCCGTAGTTTGGGGACCCCTGCTCTAGAGTGTAGGGGGACAGGATTGAGAAGGGAGACTAATGAAGAAAGGGTGGAAAGAGTGAAGTCCTTGAATCTGTGTGGTCACTTCAGAGCCTTGCAAGTGGCTTATGCATGTGGAATCCAGCCACGGTAGGGGATGGCTGCCATGGAGAGGCTCAGTGTGGGAGCGCTCCCTGTAGAAGTGGGCCTCAGGCTGCATTCCAGTGTGAAAGACTCTCTGGATCGAGAGATGCTGGTTCTGAACATGGCAGCCACCCCACGTCCAGCTCCATGATTTTGTGTGAGTCCCTCCTGTCACGAGCAGTAGTAGCAGCTTGGTCCTCCTCAGACGGCTTATCACTTTTTCTTCCGTGCTGGCTTTGATGGGCTTCATCCTTGGCTGAAGTTGTGGGGCACCGTGTGTCCTGTGTGTCCTCCTTCCCTGACCAGAGTCTCAGCTCCTACTTCCTGGCCTGTTCGTTTTGGTTGAATGAATACCAAAGGACATGGGCGGTGATCTGTCCAGGAAGGGGGCGCATTACAGCAGACTGATCTGCTGTACACTTTGCAGTCCCCGTGAGGAAATCTTTAAAATACACACTTGTGTAATCTGGAGAATACAGTCTAAGTTTTCAGCTTGTTTTGTTATGCTACCTTCAGTGCAATTGGAATTCTTCTGAGTGTACTGCTCTTTATTGAAAGAAGGAGACATATTGCCCTTTTATACTTGGGGGAGAAAGGCAGAAAGCCTGAGACCTGGACAACCTTTGGTCTTATTTCCTGGTTGGATGAAATCACACCTTTGTCCTGTTTCTTGAGGAAATATAATTAACTTTGGTGACTGCTGAATAGTAGGCAGTGAGTTGAGCATGGAATGGGGTCTTCTAGAACAGTGATCCCCAACCTTTTTTTGGGCCATGGACCGGTTTAATGTCAGAAAATATTTTCACAGACCAGCCTTTAGGGTGGGATGGATAAATGCACAAAATAAAATTATGCGATTGGCGTAAAAACTGTGGTATTTTAAAATATAATTGTCGAACTTATGAGACAAGCATCAAGAATGAGTCTTAGACGGATGTAACAGAGGGAATCTGGTCATTTTTTAGAAATAAAACATCGTTCAGATTTAAATATAAATAAAATGGAAATAATGTAAATTACTTATTCTTTCTCTGCGGACCGGTACCAAATGGCCCATGGACCAGTATCGGTCCATGGCTCAGGAGTTGGGGACCACTGTTCTAGAAGACAGACTAGAAAACTGTCAACAGGATTAATCATTAAAAAAAACCAGTGAAATGTTTATCTGTAAAATTACAGTGAAAGCCCTATGCTTTACAGACCTGATTATTGTCCAGATCATATCGGGTCCCTTGTATGTACACTTTAATATAAACACTGCTTTGAGTCTGACTGAGAAAGTGTGTGCTGCAGAGATTACTCCTTTTCTGTGACAGTTCCATGTAGCATTGAGATTGCAGGGTTGATGCCTTTGTATCTAAATCTTTTAGTTATGAAATTTTAATACGCTGATCTTTATTCTTACCCAGTTTTCTAGTCTTATATTTCTTCTTCCCATAGACTTAGTGTTTGGGTTATTATTTTAGAGATCTCGTTTAACAAGAATTTCTTTGAAAATTCAAATGCCTGTTTAAATATTAGCAATAGTGCAAATTAAATGTTATTCTAACTGCTAACAGAAGCAGTGAGAGGTGAAACCCAGTTAACTTTCCTTTTTAACTAATGCATGCCATGGGCATCTGTCATGTTTAATAATGGTTTTGACCTTTAGGAGTATTGAACTTGACATTTCTCTCAGGTCGTTTTGGGAGCAATGGTTCTTGAGCACTGTTGCACTATATCAGTGTTGTTTCGAAAGACCCACACTATATCCTAAATCTCTGAAGTTAATTCATTGGAGAAATTTGTTTCCTTTCAATTTTTTTAAAAAATTTATTGATTTGAGAGAGAGAAAAAAAGAGAAACATCAATCTGTTTCTGTATGTGCCCTGGTTGGGGATCGAACCTGCAACCTTTGTGCATCAGGACAACACTAACCAATCGAGCTATCTAGCTAGGGCGAGAAATTTGTTTTCTTATTCAAATTCTCTATGGAGGAGATAAAATAATCAGTGCAGAAAGAGGGACAAATCACTATATTTCTAATACTTAAGTTAGTCTGTGTCTGTCTTACTGTTAGAGATGTTTTGTGCTTGGATCGACTTTTTTTCCTTGGCAATCTTATATCTCATGAATTAAAATTGCATACACACACCAAGTTGTTTATGAAACAAAAGTCTCATTCCTACCTATTTCCAGAGATATGCCATCCTATTTTGTGCTATTGCTCAGGTAGCTGACCACTAATGTTGCTAGTTCTTGACAGAGGCTTAT
This sequence comes from Saccopteryx bilineata, assembly GCF_036850765.1. Lineage (NCBI taxonomy): Eukaryota > Metazoa > Chordata > Mammalia > Chiroptera > Emballonuridae > Saccopteryx > Saccopteryx bilineata. The sequence goes on from NC_089492.1 coordinate 287,822,153, forward strand.
TTGTACCCAGGGATGGCAAGCTTTTTTGTGAAGGGCAGGGTAGTGTTTTCAGCTTTGTCTTCTCTGTGGCAGCTCCTCAGACTCGGTCATAGGCAGTAAAACTTTCTGTACAAAAACAGCTAGTGGGCTGTTTGCCTATCGTTTGCTGACCCCTAAGCCTAGTATGAACTGGTAAGGATTATTCCTCTGAAGGAGTCACTCCAAATTTTCTCCTCCTTCTCCGTGGCCAGAAGGGTTGAGTTTGGTTTGCAGTTAGTTAGTAATTGCTCTTTTCTTTCTGGTGTTATTTTGAGGTGGTGAATATTATAAATTTACAGCTATGCTGGCATCTCCCTCTTTCTGTGATTTCCCCACCCTTGGTACACTACCAGAAAGGTGTTCCTTGTGAGAGCTCATTCTTACTAACAATCTTTCAGGAGTTTTACAGTTTGTTTAGATACTAGGAACGGCTGAATGTGTTTTTTCTTTGGTAATTACTTCATATCTGGAGAGAAAATGTGAAAGGTTAAATGTGCATAATAAAACATACATATAAGTTCAGGTCTTAACTTTTCTTGTGGGTGTTTCATTAATTTAAAAAACTGTTGCAACAAAATATTCAGGACAACAGAAGAACCTTTTAATCTGCATTTAGTGAAAAGTATAACTTTTCTGTTAATTTAGTACTTTTTTTTTTTAAATGAGAGAAAGGGGAGGCAGAGACAGACTCTCCCATGTGCCCCAACTGGGATCCAACCAGCAAGCTCACTAGGGGGCAATGCTCTGCCCATCTGGGACCCTTGCCCAGTTGTAACTGGAGCCATTCTAGCACCTGCGGTGGAGGCCTTGGTGTCATCCTCAGCACCCAGGCCAACTTGCTCCATTGGAGCCCTGGCTGCGGGAGGGGAAGAGAGAGAGAAAGAGGAAGGAGAAGGGGAGGGGTGGAGAAGCAGATGGGCGCTTCTCCTGTGTGCCCTGGCCGGGAATCAAACCCAGGACATCCACATGCCAGGCTAACGCTCTACTGCTGAACCAACCAGCTAGGGCCTAAATCAGGGGTCCCCAAACTTTTTACACAGGGGGCCAGTTCACTGTCCCTCAGACTGTTGGAGGGCCAGACTCTAAAAAAAAATTATGAACAAATCCCTATGCACACTGCACATATCTTATTTTAAAGTAAAAAAACAAAACGGGAACAAATACAATATTTAAAATAAAGAACAAGTAAATTTAAAACAACAAACTGACCAGTATTTCAATTGGAACTATGCTCCTCTCACTGACCACCAATGAAAGAGGTACCCCTTCCGGAAGTGGGGCAGGGGCTGGATAAATGGCCTCAGGGGGCCGCAGTTTGGGGACCCCTGGCCTAAATTATTATAAAATTGCTTGTGATATCTATGCTTCCAGCTCCTTTTCAGAAATGCTTTATTACGACTGTAAAAATGCAGTGTGCACAGACTGTGGCCATTAAATCTGACTTTGTCCTCTCTAGTTGACCATGGCCTTTTTGTTGTATCTTTTTACCCAGTGGCATACTCACTTTATGTAATTTGTTGTGAGTACACCACTGGTCATTTACATTTTACTTGATTTATGGTCATGCCAAGTAATTTCACTTTGCTGAGAGGTAGATTGCTCTTATGGGGAGAGTAGCCAGGTGGCTTATGTTTTTAGTTCTCTCAGCGCTTCCTAGTTGTGTTACTTTAGGCAAGCTATTTGATTTTTTTAGTACATTAGTTTCCATATCTGTCACATGTGTGGAATATATATCCTTCTTACTTCACAGAGTTATTCTCATGTGAGAATAGAAAGAGATAATATAGTGCTCAAAAGTTTTAACAGTGGTTTACAAATACAGGAGTATCAGTTACTAGGATTGGCTGTATATAATAAAAAACCCAAATCACAGTGGTCAAGTCTGTATTCTCCTATCCAGGCCATCCAGGTTTGCTGGAGTGACCACGATCCTCACAGTTCTCGTTTCCTGCTGTCTGCTCTGTTGTCCTGAGTGCAGGTTTCCATTCTTGTCACCAACTGCCATTGCAGCTACAGCTGTCAGGTTCATGCCTCAGGACAGTGTTATTCAAGCCACAGCCTGCGGACTGAACTGTTTGTTATTAGTCTGCCGTGAGATAAGTACAGGAACTAGAAGTAATCAATTAGAAACTTTCATAGACATTTCACACTGCCACAGCTTTTTAATTGTGCTTTAAAAGTATTTCTCTGCAATGGATGGGGGGAAATTGGTTCCTCCCTGCAGCCAGGCAGCTGGAGGAGGGCACATGGGCACAGCTACAGTAGGCCATTCAGAGCTTTGCCAGGAACCCTGCCTGACACCTCGGGTCTCATAGATTCCCAGGGGAGGCTGAAGTTGGCTTGGCTGTGCTCCAGTAATGTAGAGGCTCTGTTATTAAGGAGAATGGAAGTTGGATTAGGCAACCAGCAATCTATGCCACAGTTGGACATGTCTGAAACCTTAGCATCATCCAATACAGAATCAGATCCACAGACACAGCCCAGCCCAAGTGTAGTAATCCCAGGGCTGCAGCCGTTTCCAGGGGTTAGGGGAACCACCCCGTATCTCAGATGGAAAAGCACACCAAGAATTTCAAAAGCTGAATAAAATGCTGCAAGAGATTATGTAGTTATCATGTGTAGGAAAGAACATTTCAACGTGTTCAATTTATTTATATTTTCATTACTTAGAACCAAATTTGTGGATTCAGTTACAACTGTAACTAAACCTCATCTTAAGCCCATATGTATTATCTTTATGCAAATACGATTCAGTTTGATTCTCCTGGGATAAGATGTGGAAGTAGAACTTGAAAAGATGACTTAAAAGAAAAGGGACCTTTGGGAACAACTTAGTGGGACAATGAGTTGATACCTTTTCCTCTCTCAAATCAGTGGAAAATATTTTTTAAAAATCCACCTCCCCCCAAGGGTTCTTTTTTAACTGGTTTAGAATAGACATGAGCCTTTTTCTATGTTGGATACAGAGTGGGAATTGCAGGGAGGATTTAAAAGACATGTTTAAAAGATTGGAGTGACTTGTGATTCAGTTGAATTTTGTTGTTTTTTCAAATCTTTATTTCATTGTCTATTCTATTGAGAAGGGGAGGTATGGTGAAATGTCTTTAGTATGAGCACAATACTTCACATGGGCAGTGCGGTATTTGTCCTACCATAAGAGTCTTTGTCTCCTTCCTGTGTGTTAAGCTACTGTGCATTAAACCCTCTATATTAGGTAGCATTTGGTACTAGGCACCTTCAGAGGGGGAGATTAAAAAAAGAATGATAGAGAAAATCTTAATTGTTTTCCTCAGCTTGTGCAAATGCCTGAGGGAGGCACAGGGCATAGGTAGCTGTCTTCACCGTAGTGAGAAAGCAGTGATTGGCCGTGGTGTGTGGTATGGAGGAGGTGCAGCATGGTGGGACCTGCTGTCTGCTGGTTAAGGTTTTCAGTAGGAGGCGTCCTCGTGACCAGCAGACCTGGGCTCGGCTTCCACAGATAATGGGGCAGTAGGAGAGAGAGGGAAGTGGGTCCTAGTGGGAGAATGTTACTTCTGCTGATTGTCCTCTGTAGTTGTCATCGTAAGGAATAATTTTTAGACATAGTGACTGGATTTAGAATGTGGGAGGATGGTGTGGAGGGTCCATTAATTTATGTAGAGAGTTTTACATTGAAAATAGATGGTTGTATGTGGCTTTTAAGTGAAAGTATATTTGCAGAAAATAAAATTGGCATTTTCTATCTTTTTTTTTTGCTGAGTGAGACAGGGACAGATAGAGATAGAAAGACAGAGACAGGAAGGGAGAAAGAGGAGAAGCCTCAGTTTTTCGTTGCTTCACCTTAGTTGCTCATTGATTGCTTCATGTATGTGCCTTGACTGGGGGCTCCAGCTGAGCCAGTGACCCCTTACTTGAGCCAGCAACTTTGTGCTTAAGCCAGTGACCCTGGGATCATATTGTTGATCCCACACTCAAACTGCAGACCCCTCGTACAAGCTGGAAAGCCTGTGCTCAAGCTGGTAACCTCGGGGTTTCAAACATGGGACCTCAGCATCCCAGGTCAGTGGTTTATTGACTGCGCCACCACCTGTCAGGCTTTTTTTTTTTTTAGTCAGCAAAGTTAGTGCCTTTGGTCATCTGCCACTCACTGTGTCACTAAGAAAACCTTTCTTGATCACACATGGGCAATGGCTGCTGGATGTCAGGACTTTCCTTGCTTTTATATCATCTTTCTCTTGACCATTTTGTTTGAAGAATATGTACCTTTTCCTCTTGTTTTATCCCAGAAAAGCCTCTTTACACCACCAAGTTATTCACAGAGAAAAACTTGCCTTACCTGCCAGCATGGGTGGCTTGCTCTCTACTTTCTCATTGCCCCGTGGAGTTTGGGACAGGATGCGGGTCCAGTGGCGGCAGCATGGGGATCTTGTGCAGCCCTCTCTTCAGGTCTCAATCAGAAGAGGTTCGCTGCCTTTCTCCATGACAGTGAACAGACACTGAGGAAGCTCGGCTCATTCCTTAACGGCTAAGATAGCTGAGCCGTGCTCCCTTGCCCCGGACAAGAACAGAATGGTACTGTTGAGTCAGGATAGTTTGGAGACTAATTGGTTGGCAGCTCTTTTTACTCGGCAGTTCTTCAGCTGTTTCCAGAAAAGGAAACTGCTAGAGGATTATGGTAAGCCCCGGCCTGCGGTCAGTGGGAGGGAAGCAGGGACTGACCTGGCGTGGCCGAAGGCAGGACGAGGGGCTGCAGGAGCAGGAGTCGTCAGTGTACAGAGAACTGGGGGATGCAGTGTGAGGACTGGATTTCCCAGGTGAGCAGGTTCACAGAGTGCTGCCTTCACACTGCTTTTCAGAGGGTGAGCTAATTAAATTAGAAAAATTCCGGGTTCACTTGGGAAGGCTTCAAGGCCTGGTTTGTGTGCTTCCTGAGCAGTCTCAGAGTCAGGGTACCAGATGGAGACCAGCCTGGCCTGAGTGAGCATGGCTTGAGGCTGCAAAACAGTTCACACTTTCCCCTCTGTCCTCAGGGCTCTCTGCTTTAATTTCGTGCAGTTTCATGAAATTTGTTTCAGGAGTTCATTTACTTCTGTAAATGCGTTTTAAACTTGTTGAGGGAACAAACTCTGTTTCAGACCTTCCTGGTATTCTTATGGTCCTGAGTACTTACTGCTCAATGTGGAATGGAGGCTCTGTTTCTTGATTTGATGGATTTGTCCTCTTACCTGAGTGACTGGCTCCTCATCCTTGAGGTCTCAACTCAGATGTCACTGACTCTTAGAAGGTTGTTCTGACCATGCTCTCTCCGTGGCCTCATTCCCCTCCTTTATTTTTTAAGATATTGCCCAGTTTTATTGTTTTCATGACATTGACCATCATCTGACATCTTGTTGATTTAGTTTTCCTTTCCAATAGAACAAAACTCTGAGGGCAAACTCTTCATCTGTCTTATTCTGTGACTATTTAACAAATAGTCTTTGAGTGATCGAATGAAAATGTTAGTAAGCATTTGTTAGGTAGCAAACTGTCATTAGTTGGTTTTTATCTGGGGCAGTGGTTTCGTAAGTCACATTCTGCAGTTGTGCATTTTGGTGACCAACATGGAAGACAGTCATAGGGAGGTTCCATGAGAAACTGGGTTTATACTTGAGGGTTGATTTAGATTTCAGTTCGTAAAGATTTTGTTTGGAGAAGAGAAATAAAAGGCCTGTCTCTACCTTATGCCATCTGTGCATCTTGAGCTCCACCTTTACTGCGATTAAGTTGCCATTTCAAGTTGCTGAGGAAATTTGGCACAGATGATCTTCTTGTCCATGTATGTTGTTGGTTGCTCAGGGATTGGCTGTCTTTGGTGTCAGGTGGTCACACTTCATATAGTCAGCTGTTGGCTCTGGGCCAGAGTCATATGAAGCAAAACATGGCCACTGAAAGAGCTTGTTCAGGGCACCTGCCCTTAGATGGGGGTGTAAGAAGGTTGCGCCTGGGGACTTCTTTAGCTCAGGTACCTTTTAGAGACTTCTGATGAGTTTTAAAAGATGCAGACATGTTTCTGAAAAAGAAAAGTATAAGAATATGCTAGATTTACAGGTTGGAGATTAAATGAGGATTTTTCAATGACTTATTTTAGATTACTCCAGTGTGTTAATTTTTAAAATATTTCTGTACAGTTCAGCCAACACTCAGGAAATGAATACTGTGCACGTAACACTAAGTCCATTGTGTAGAAGGAAGGTGATACGAATTAATCCCCTTAAGGATGGCCAGTTCCCTTGGGGGAATGCAGTGTTTTCCTATTTTGTATATTGCAGTAGCTCCAGGGCTATATACAGTGCCTGACATGTAGGAGGAGCTTAATAAATATTTGTTGAATGTTAAAAATATGAATAAAAGATGGCCTCTGCATTCAAGTGGTTCAAGACAAGTAGGAAAGATGAGACACTCCTGTCAGGGATCACCATACACTCTGCTCTGAATGGGGGCTTGGAGGGGTGTGATTGCTTTCCAAGGGGAGGACTTCAGAGCTTCTGAGCTGGGCTTTGAAGTTTTGGAAGAATTTTGACTGAAGAACAGAAAAGCTTTTTAGACAAAGGATAGAGGCAGAATGTTTTGTTGAATATTGAAGTCTAGGGTGCTTTGGTGAAGGGGGAGTGGTTTGCGATAGAACTGAAAGATATGCTGAGCTTTGAAAGTCATACTGAGAAATTAGATTTTATTTGTTAGCCACTGGGGACTGTGGATGGCTTCTTAGTGGATGAGTACATGATCAGAGCTGTGGTGTTAGAAAATTAGGTTAAAGATAGAACTCATTAGCAAGCCACTAAAATAGTTCAGATGAACCAGAATGAGGGCCTGAGCCAGGATGGTATAGGAAGAGTTGGAGGGCAAAGGGGAAACTTGAAGTTATCAAGCAACATTTATCTTCTGGGCAATGAAAACATATGTCCTCACTATTGATCAATCTTTATTACCAGTAGGGAATGGGTAGTGGAATGATTTTTTTTTTTTTTTTTTTGAGAGAGAGAGGGAGAGAAAGGGAGGGAGAGAGATGAGAAGCATCAACTTGTGATTGTGTCACTTCAGTTGTTCATGATTGCTTCTCATACGTGCTTTGACCGGGGGGTGGGGTCCAGCCGAGCCAGTGACCCCTTATTCAAGCCAGTGACCTTGGGCTTCAAGCCAGCGACCTTGAGATCATGTTGATGGTTCCGTGCTCAAGCCAGTGAGTCTGCACTCAAGTCAGCAACCTCAGGGTTTTGAACCTGAAACCTCAGCGTTCCGGGTTGATGTTCGATACTCGGTCTATCTGCTGCGCCACCACTGATCAGGTGGTAGTGGAATAATTTGAGGTATGTGTTATATGCACTGAAGACTCCTTGTGGTATGCCCTTATAAGCATAGGTAGCAATGATTCTGGGTTTGTTTTTTCAGATTTCAAATGGACACGCAAAGAATTACGTGCTTTCTGATGTCATATAGTATATCAACAGTCAGATTTTCAACCTAGTCTGTGCTTTTTTTTTCCTCTATAAAATGTTCAATAGAGGACAGATTAGCAAGATGCTGGAGACAGAATGTTCAGGATTTCCTGGCCATTGACTGTGAGAGTAGGAGATAAGGAATCCTTTAGGTTTTCAACCTTTTTATACTTGGGGACCAGTGAAAATAGAATTATTTGGGGGACTGCTAAGGCAAGAATCACCCTCAGCTTTAGCAGATTCAACTAAGATCATCGAGTCTGTACTCTTCATACCATATCAGGGTGGGTAACTCTTCCGCAGACCACGAAATTTCTGGCGGTGGTTGTAAAACTCTGCTTTAAGGCTTTTGAGACTGGGAAAAAGTTTGTCCTGTAATCAGAAGCTGTGGCATTTGTTATGAGTGTAAGAAAATAATTTAATGCTCAGTCTCTTAAAAGTTTTCTTTCTTTATTAAGGATTTTATTTATTGATTTTATAGAGAAAAGATGGGGTCTGGGGTTGGGGGAAGCGAGAATTATAGTTGCTTCATTTTAGTTGTTCATTGCTTGCTTGTTGCTTGTCATATGTGCCTTGACCGGGTAGACCAGGGTTTCGAACTGGTGACCTCAGCATTCCAGGTCGACACTCAACCCACTGCACCACCACAGGTCAGGTATAATAAGTTTTGTTTTATTTGTTTATATTTCAAATTTGTCCTTAAATTTTAGTTTCCCAGCCTATGTCCTTTCTGCAAGGATGGCAGTCAGATCAGTCTGGACTAGGAAGAGATTGTTTACTATGTGCTAAGCAGCTATTTGTTCCTTTTGTAGAATCCTGTTAATGAATGCTGTGACAATTCCAGCTGCTTTCTCATATCTCGCCTCCATTTTCTTACATACATTTTCTAATTTAGTTCTTCTTGTTTGGTTGCCATTTTGTTATTTAACTAGAGACCACATAATCATGAAATGTATAAATATGTGAACATTGGTAGAGTGCATCTTCAGTCTGCTGTGCAGAGTGCATCTGTGACATCGGTCTCCAGCGGAAATCTGTTGAGGCGTGAAGTACGTTTACCTTGATCATGAGACTTGTTACTTTTCTGGTTACCAGAGCTTTAGCTGATGCCCATTCTTCTGCTGTGTTCTGGTTCTTTTTCTCTTCTCTTCTCTTCTCTTCTCTTCTCTTCTCTTCTCTTCTCTTCTCTTCTCTTCAAATCTCCTTATTGGCACAAATATAAACAACCATACAAAGCAATATGTATAGCTTAATGCGGTGGTTCTCCAAAAGTGTGCACCAGGGAGCACTGGTGCGCCCTAGAAGATTTCCAGGTGCGCTATGGTATTCCAGAGAAATATGTGTCTATTGGGGACCAAAAAACCAACTGGGTTTTTGGAGTTTAGATTTTTGGGGGACAGAGGTGTGGGGAATTGACTGTAAGCTGACAATCTGTTCAACCCTCCACCTCACTAGCCTAATTAGGTTGCAAAAGGCTGTTAAGCTGTGGTGCTGGATTGTTACACTACCCCCCCCCCCCATATTCCCCGGAAAAACTGGAGGCAAGTTTCTTCTATCATTTGTTTGGTGTAAAGTTAAGATGATATGTATGGTGGGGGTTTTGGATTGATGATTAAACATAAGGAATTGTCTCTTGAAGCCTTTAGGATTTCTATAAAAGAAGAATATGTGACAATATCTAAAAAGGCTTTGAACATTTTACTGCAATTTTCAACATTCTATTTATGTGAATTAGGATTTTCTACCCTCAACACAAGAGTAAAAAGAGAGGAATTCTTCAATGTATTGATGAAGAAATGAGAGTTTGCCTTTCAAATATATGCCCAAACATTGAAGAAATTGCTAGGACACATCAGGCTCATGTTTCTTATAAACACAAGAATGAAAAAACTTAACACATTCGCGCGGGACCTGCTGAATTTATTAAATCTTTCTAAGAATGTATCTATATATATAAAAAGATAAACTTTTTGTCTTTTTTTTAAAGTTTTTAACCTTTTTTTATGAATTCTAAAAAGCATAACTCAAAAAATGTAACATAAAAGTGTTTTTAATATAAATAAATTTAATTTTGTCATATTTATTTTAATTACAATAAAAGCACACTTGGAATTTATATTTTTTTCTTTAATATTTGACTTAATTATAATATATTTCTCAGAAATTTGTATATAGTGCGCCTGCAATTATTTGTAGGATTTTAAATGTGCCCTGACTTCAAAATGTTTGAGAACCACTGGCTTAATGAGTTACTATACTGTGGAATCACCTTCCAGGTCAGAAACAGGAGTTTTTAGCCATCTCCCATTTTCTCTGCAATGACAATTTCCTGCTTCCATACAAAAGTAACTACTCTCCTGACTTTTAAGAAAAAAATATTGATTGATTTTGGAGAGAGAGGAAGGGGGGGGGGGAGAGAGAGAGAGAAACATCATTCTGTTCCTTTATGTTCAGTCCCTGACTGGGGATTGAACTAGTAACCTCTGTGCATTAGGACCGTGCTCCAACCAACTGAGCTATCCAGCCAGGGCTCTGCTGACTTTTAAGGTAGTCATTTCTTTATGTTCTTTTCTAGTTTTACCTTCCAAGTGTCACTATGATGTAGTTTAGTTTTGCCTATGTGTAGTTTAGTTTTGCCTATGATGTCTTTTCAGTCTGTTATCTTACTGATTTTACTCCTCTATCCCTTTATTTACTAAACACTTTATTAATTGAAGAACTCAAGCCATTTGACCTGGAGAGCCTCCTGCAACCGGGTGTTATTGATGGCATAGTGCAATTAATGATGTGCCTCAGTCTTCTGTATTTTCTGTACAGTGGGAGCTGGATCCAGAGGTTTGGTCAGACTTGAGTCTGGTCCATTTTGGCAAGATTACAGATGGTGTAGTATACTTTTACCAGGAGGCACGTTATATCTGTTTCTGTCTTTTTTTTTTTTTTTTGGTATTTTTCTGAAGTTGGAAACAGGGAGGCAGACAGACTCCCACATGCGCCCGACTGGAATCCACCTGGCACGCCCACCAGGGGGTGATGCTCTGCCCATCTGTGGTGTCGCTCTGTTGCGCCAGAGCCATTCTAGCGCCTGAGGCAGAGGCCACAGAGCCATCCTCAGCGCCCGGGCCAACTTTGCTCCAGTGGAGCCTTGGCTGCAGGAGGGGAAGAGAGAGACAGAGAAGAAAGAGAGGAGGAGGGGTGGAGAAGCAGATGGGTGCTTCTCCTGTGTGCCCTGGCCAGGAATCGAACCCGAGACTCCTGCACGCCAGGCCGATGCTCTAGCACTGAGCCAACCGGCCAGGGCCTCTGTCCTTTTTTGATGTTAATACCTATATTCATTAATTCCTTCAGAGTTGGAAATGAGCTTCTAATTCTATCATTTTACTTTCATTTATCATCTAGAATAATTTTATGTCAGTTCTTTCTGCCATCTACTATTTGGTTAACTAATTGTACCGTTTATGTAGGAAAGGCAGGGTAAAGGCTTAATTCTTTCTCTTTATTTACTCAATTTTCAAATAATTCATTGGGTATCCTTAAATATATTTGATGGGTTTCAAATGATTGCGATTCTTAATCCTTTTTGAAGCTCAGATTGCTCCACATGGCCAGTGGGAACCTCTTCACGTTGGCTCCTGAGTTCTTTTGATGTAACCCTAGTGATCTGATAGTGTCCTTGTTATCTGTATGTCTGAATGCTCTGTCCTCTACAGACCTGGAGTCATCATTTTTCTAGAATCTCTGTTTTATTTTAATAAGAAACATTTCAAGAGCACAATCTGGACTGTTTGGGTCTCATTGCTACTAGTTGGTCATTATTCCTAGATTTTCTTTTTTAAAGATTTTACTTACTGCCTGACCAGGAGGTGGCGCAGTGGATAGAGCGTCGGACTGGGATGCAGAGGACCCAGGTTCGAGACCCTGAGGTCACTAGCTTGAGCAGGGGCTCATCTGGTTTGAGCAAAAGCCTACCAACTTGAACCCAAGGACGCTGGGTCCAACAAGGGGTTACTCGCTCTGCTGAAGGCCCCGGTCAAGGCACATATGAGAAAGCAATCAATGAACAACTAAGGTGTTGCAATGTGCAATGAAAAACTAATGATTGATGCTTCTCATCTCTCTCCGTTCCTGTCTGTCTGTCCCTGTCTATCCCACTCTCTGACTCACTCTCTGTCTCTCTAAAAAAAAAAAATAATAATAATAATAAATAAAAGATTTTACTTACTGGTTTTAGAGAGAGAAAGGGCGAGTTGAGGAGTAGAAAGCATCATCTTGAGGTAGTCGTTGTGATAGCTCTAGCCTGGGGTTTCAAACCTGTGACCTCAGCGTTCCAGGTCAACACTTTATTCACTGCTCCACCACAGGTCAGGCTCCTAGATCTTTTGATTTATATATAATGTGACAATTTCTATAATTCCACTGGAAAGAGCTGGGGAATATGATCTTTTATACCTTATAAATCATACTGATATTTCTAATTCAAATTCAGGATTATAGAGTTTTTACTGAACCACTTCTACTTTCCATTTGTATATTCTTTTTCCACACAGAAATTCCTGGTTATCTGGGACACAGGATTGGCAGTACAAGACTATCTCATAATTATGTTTTATATCTCACCCATACAATAGTCTCAAATTAGGAATACAAATAACTGCTTCTACCAATTATGATTACTGAAAAGAGTAAAAAAAAATTGTTGGCACTCTCCGTACTCCATGTTTTAAATGATTATACTATACATTTTCAGATTACCCAGCGATTATACACTATAGTCTCTTCTATTGAACCCTCATTTAGTCTTAGTTCTTCAAGTAACTGTAGTAAGACCTCATTATTGATAGGGTTTGTCATTTAAGCAAAATATGTAATAAAGCCAATTTTACCATAGGCTAATTGATATAAACAAGAGTTAAATTCTTATGGCATGGCCTGACCTGTGGTGGCGCAGTGGATAAAGCATCGACCTGGAATGCTGAGGTTGCCGGTTCAAAACCCTGGGCTTGCCCAGTCAAGGCACATATGGGAGTTGATGCTTCCTGCTCCTCCCCTCCTTCTCTCTCTGTCCCCCTCTCCCTTCCTCCCTCCCTCTCTCTCTCTTTCTTCCCCCCTCTAAAATGAGTAAATAAAATTTAAAAATTCAATATAGATTAGAAATATAATTTAGTAAATGTTAATCTTACACTGTTTCATAAAATTTCATTTATTTATTTTTTTTTTGAAGTGAGAGGAGGGGAGAAAGGGAGACAAACCCTTGCATGTGCCCCGACCAGAATCCACCTGGCAGCCCCATCTGGGGCTGATGCTCAAATCAACCGAACCACTGGCTGAGGGAGAAGAGGGAGGGAAGGGGAAGAGAAGCAGATGGTCTCTTCTCATGTGTGCCCTGACCTGGGATTGAACCCTGGACGTTCATACGCTGGGCTGACGCCCCATCCACTGCGCCAGCTGGCCGGGGCAAAATTTCATCTTTTTTATTTAATCCAAATTTTATTTGCATTTGAATTTTAGTTTTGTTATGCAAAATATTAGAGTAGAATTTAAGTCAAAGGTTTTACAATTGGTTTTGCTCATAGTATCTAGCTGGTTTTACTGTATTGCATGAGATGAGTTCCGAAGTGAATGGATTAGTTATATGGTAAATACAGTTAAAGGCTGTTTGGTTATGCTGTGAACTGTTTGAATCATCTCAATTATTCATGAATTTCTTTTCTGGATGTTTAATATATCTAATATTAGCTTGTAGTAATTTACCTACCCATTATTCCCTACAAGGGGCTATTTATCTAGGGCCCTGTGATAGATAGTATGCTGTACTTCAAAGTTGAGATCTTGCCAGACTACTTGACATCATCTATAATGTTAATTTTTGAAGTGTCCTTCCATTTACTATTTACATTTGGTTAGTTTTTAGCTTCTTTTATCTTGTTTCATTATAATCAAACTCCAGACCGAGCCAGCTCCTACAGATACAACCTGGTGAGAATGCTCTTTGCTCTGCTTTTTATCTCCTGGTTACTTTGTTCATGGTTTATATAAAAATTAAATTGTTCTTGAAGCATTACTCATAAATTTTTGTATGTTTATCACTTAGTCCACTGTTGAATGTGTTCTTTTTTTTTATAAGAATGGGACATTACACCTAGGTATGTTTTTCCCAGTACTAATTGGGAAGATTACAGAGGCACAATAATGAATTTTTATATAAAAGCTGAATCTGGGTGTGGGGTATCATAGACTGTGATTTACACATAATGCACATAAATGGAAAACCTAAAATTTAATACCTCTGTTTAGAAACTATGATTTATTTTAAGTTACTGATTTATTTAAAACTAACTTTATTGGAGACAGCATGTGTTTAATGAGCTGCCTAGGGGTACTCTACCCTTAGTATGACTTCTTAGAGGGTTAGGGCCCCATATTGACAGGATAACACCAGACTTGTAACAAATGGGTGAATGGGCAAGGAGCTAAGTAGCCTTAGTTAATACATAGGGGCCTGACCTGTGGTGGCGCAGTGGATAAGGCATTGACCTGCAGTCACCAGTTCAGGACCCTGGCTTGCCCACTCAAGGCACATATGGGAGTTGATGCTTCCTGCTCCTCCCTCTTTTCTCTCTCTTTTTCTCTTTCCTCTCTTAAAAAAAAAAACATTTAAAAAATTAATACATACGAATATCATATTGTTCACTGAATTAGGGGTCAGGTTAAGGTTTTCAAATTTTGTATTGTAAACTGTCTCTTTAGTCTAGGACAACTTAATGTTTTGTTGCTTGGGATAGTTACATCATATTTTTGTTTTTTATTGACACTCATTCAATTCCTTGATTGTCTACTCTGAGCAAGGCATTGTTTCTCACTCCTGAGAATAGCCTGGGAACAAGCTGGTGATGTGGCCACCCTTGCGGATCATGAGTTCTCTTGGTGTGCCTGGATGCAAGGATACAGGGGACGTAAAACTGGGGTTACAGTGCATTGCTCTATGTAGTGGGTTTGAAACTGGGAGCCTCTGGAAGTCCAAACGTTTTAGGCAATAGTTTGCATGGCACACACTTTCCCTTGAGAGAGAAGGTCTTGACAAAGGCTAAGAACCATTGTTCTAGAGCCTGATTTCGAGTGTAGATTACCACACATTGATTTCTATATATATGCAAAGAGGCAGTCAGTCACCATGATGAATTCCTTTGGCTGCTGATTCCACCATCTCTCCTGTGCGATCAGATTAAATTTTCTTGGGCATTGTTTTCATTTTCTGTATCAATAATTATTTACTGCCAATTAGAACTCTGAGCCTATCTGAAATAACATTGGTAGAGACAGAAATTGATTTCCTACAACCACCTTTATAGTAATTTTTCTCCCTCAAATTATGGAAGGTGGTACTATTATTCATAGGTAAGTGGTGGCTGTATTGTGTGTTAATTGCTAAGACTTGGCTATTAGTGTTTCCTTTTGACAGTAAAAACTTCTCTGAATTTGAGGATTGAGGAAGTTACCTTGATCTTTGTTTTCAAGATCATCACTGGTGATTGTTAGAGAGCTCGAATGTGTATTTCTACAAATCTGGAACTTCACTGGCTGTGCATGAATGACAGCAACACAGAAAAGAATAGCTTTGTGCTTGGGGGTTGGTTTAGCTTTGGAGCCCCAATCAACAATTCAGGAAAGGTGTTTTTTTGTTTGTTTGTTTGTTTTTTTAATTTTTCTGAAGCTGGAAACGGGGAGAGACAGACTCCCGCAGGCGCCTGACCGGGATCCACCTGGCACGCCCACCAGGGGCGAACCTCTGCCCACCAGGGTTCGATGCTCCGCCCCTCCAGGGCGTTGCTCCGTTGTGACCAGAGCCAATCCAGCGCCTGGGGCAGAGGCCAAGGAGCCATTCCCAGCGCCCAGGCCATCCCCGCTCCAATGGAGCCTTGGCTGCGGGAGGGGAAGAGAGAGACAGAGAGGAAGGAGAGGGGGAGGGGCGGAGAAGCAGACGGGCACCTCTCCTGTGTGCCCTGGCCGGGAATCAAACCCAGGACCTCTACACGCCAGGCCGACGCTCCACCACTGAGCCAACCGGCCAGGACGGTGTTTTTTATTTTCCATAAAAACTGAGAAATTAATAGATCTAGCCAGGAGATCTCCCTAATTTCTGTGGCACACTGGTCAAAAACAAGGACTCTGTAGGTATTAATATAACTGTGTCTTTGTTAGTTTTGACAAAAGTTCTCTTTTTATGTGTATTTATTTTTCACTTAAAGGATCTTTTGCTATTTTGTACTTTAACACAAGGGGCAGATGTCTCCAGCTCTGAGCTGGGCTTTGCAGCATGTCCTGCCTTTTGAATGTTTCTTTCAACTTGGGTAGCTCTTTGTTAAAAGGCCAAACCCCTTAGTGAGATGTTCTGGGAAAGAGGACCCTTGATATTTGAAAGGTGAGAAATCCATTTAAGCCATGTGATGGCTTCTGACAGCCCTGCTGCTGGGTTCTGCTTGTTTTAATGTAAGTCATAGATACTGAGGCTGGTTGTGTTCAGTAATTGGATGTGAACTATATAAGTGACATTTCATGGCAAATGCGAGGAAACTGTGAATGGCGCTCGATTTCACTGTTGCTGCCTTTAGGTTTGAAGGTAGAAACCATAATGGAATTTAATTATCTGAGATTAGTTCAGTGCATTTGTAATACCCTGAGTTGTTAGGCAACTGTTTGGTTATCGTGCATGACGCTGACAGTGTGATTTGTCATGCCGGTGTGTGCGGCGCTGCAGAAGCCATGCTAATAAGGCTGTGCGGAAGGACAGCCATCAATACTTGGTCGGCAGCTTGCTGCCGAACACTCGTCTTGGAAAGACATAATCTGTAATCAAAGAGAAGCTTGTGGAAATAGCAAACATAGACAAAAACTGTTATGATAAAAAATAGTGCTCATTGCCTTGCAGGCGAGGTTTCAATTACATTTTATTAATGACATCCTCCTTTCCTTTTAAATGTGTGCACAGCCATGTGTGCATCACAGGATGAACGAGGTGGTGGTTTGTTTTTATTGCAGGTCTGGTTTTATAAAATAGTGCAGAGTAGGACACCTTATATTCAAATTACATGTTGACGGGCTCTATGCCTCTAAGCTCAGCAACAGTGAGTGTTTTTGAGGTGAGGGGATCTGTATAAGGATGACATGGCATGTCTGGGGGCAATGGAGTATGTGGCTTTCTTCCACAAGCACTTATGAATGTGTATGGCTGCTTTATAGTTACTGGCCTTAACAGTCTAAAAAGTTTTAGGTGTAAAAGATTGGGTAACTGGTCGTTGGCATGGATAGCCATAATTATAGAGGCTCGTTCCTATTCATTTTGTTCTCTAACAACCTGGTTGGTGTCTGCCAACTCTGCTAGTCAGACGCTGTCTGTCATCCAGGGAAGCCTAGCAATATGAGAAAGGAAACCGCAGAAACATAACCAGGGTGAAAGAAAGGAGGAGGAGATAAGGCCTGTGACATAAAACAAACCGTGACTTTAAAAAATTGTATTTGAATAGGTAATACATTTACATGATTCAAAACTCAAAAAGTATTAAAAGATGTGCTGAAAAGTCTGTCTCCTGTCTTTGGACTTTTCTTTGTTCACATTTTTTCCATCATACCTCACCCAATGCAGATAATCATGGTTATTACATCTCATATGCCAGGGGTCGGAAACCTATGGCTCACGAGCCAGCGGTGGCTCTTTTGATGGCTGCATCTGGCTCGCAGACAAATCTTTCATAAAAAAAAATAATGTTAGAAATATAAAACATTCTCATGTATTACAATCCATTCATTTCCTACTGCTCATATTCATGGTTGTGGGTGGCTGGAGCCAATTACAGCTGTCCTCCGGGACAACACCAAATTTTTATTGGATAATGCATAACGTACACAGGTCGTTGTATGGCTCTTATGGAATTACATTTTAAAATATGTGGCATTTATGGCTCTCTCAGCCAAAAAGGTTCCCGACCCTTGCCATATGCATTCTTCCAAGGAGTGTGTCAGCAAATATAATAGCTTCGTATGTATGTTGGAAACAAACAACAGAATACATATATTTATATATGTTAGAGATCTTTCCATATCAGTACACAGAAAATTTTCTCTCCCCCAATGTATCTATACACATACACGTACACATACACATACAGACACACACACACACCTGCATGGTGTATTCCATTGTGTGGATGTTTCCTGTTTTATAATTTATTTAATTAGTTCCCTCTTACTGGCCATTGTTCACGTTAAACTTGTTTCTTTGTGTATTTGCAAATGTATGTTTAGAATAAATTACAATCAGTTGTATTGGTGGGGAAACAGGTGAATATATTTATAATTTTGATATGTGTTGCACACATGCCTTCTATAAGGGTTTTATCAGTTTTTGTGTAAAAAGTAGTGTCTGTATCTCCACAGCTCAGCCATGAGAGTGTTATCAACTTGGATATTCATCAGTCTGAATAATATATTCTTGTGGTAACTTTAATTTGTATTTTTCTCACTGTGGTTTTAGTTTTCACATATGAATCTTTGTTATATTACTTTTTGAATTTATTTGGTATAAAGTGTAAGGTATGGATACATCTTTTTTCCAGATGACATCCCAGTAATCTCAACACAATTATCAAATGATAAAATGTCTTCCCCACCATTTTGAAATGCTGTCTTTATCATAGATTAAATTCCTAAAACTAACTCCTGACTGACAATAGCATGCATTTCTTCTTACAATTACTTGTCACTTTATTTTACTTATCATACCCAGCTTTAAGTCTAATAATTTGTCAGAATGGTTTTTAGTGACCAATGCCTATGATTATGTACTTTTTTTGGTATGTGTGACAGAGACAGAGAGAGGGACAGATAGGGACAGACAGACAGGAAGGGAGAGAGATGAGAAGCATAAATTCTTCATTGTGGCACCTCAGTTGTTCATTGATTGCTTTCTCATATATGCCTTGATGGGGTGGGAGGGCTACAACCAACTGAGTGACCCCTTGCTCAAGCTAGCAAGTTTGGGCTCAAGCTGGTGAGCCTTGCTCAAACCAGATGAGCCCGTGCTCAAGCCGGCGACCTTGGAGTCTCAAACCTGGGTCCTCCGCATCCCAGTCTGATGCTTTATTCACTGCACCACCGCCTGGTCAGGCTGATTGTGTACTTTTCAATTGAAACTAAAATTTATTTCATTAATTTTTTATCTAACCAAACCCAATCCTACAGGAAAGTTGCAAATACAGTACAAAGAACTGTTTTTCCTGATGAATTTGAGAATAAGTTGCCAAATTGAGGCCACACTGAATGTGTATATCTTACTGACAAGATTTTTTGCATAACCCACAATTATTACACCCTGTAAAGCCAGGTTTTCATTTTGTGTTACATTTAGTTGTCATACTTCTTTAGTCCTCTTCAATTTGGAACAGTTCTACAGTCTGTCTTTCTTGACTTTCACGACCTTGATATTTTTGCAGATTACAGACCAGTTGTTTTTGTACACTATTCTTCAGTTTGCATTTATGTGGTTCTCCCTCATTACTGAGTCAGGGAGCTTCTCCTTGTATCTGATTGCATGTGCATTGCTCCATTTCTCCTAGTTCTGTTACTGGTGTTCGCTTTGGTCACCTAATTAAAGGTCTACCAGGCCTCTCTACTGTCAAGTTACTTTTTTATTCTTTGTAATATTTTGTGAAAAGGTGCTCTGTGACTAAAAAAATATTCTGTTCTTCAGTAACTGTTCCATTTATTCTTTTATGTACATCAACATAGATGTATGGCTTCTATTTTATTTGGATGAGTTATTCTCCATATTACCACTACAGATTTTGGATTTCATATTGTTGTGGATTTGGCCAGCGGGAGCACCTCCAGGCTGGTTTCTGTGTGTCTCTCACATGTTCCGGTCCTTCTTTGAGCACTCTCTTATCTTCTAACATAACAGGCTTTTCAGATTTCTCCTCAGAGGCACCATTGTTCCTAGTTTCTTGTCTCTTTCCCAGGATATATGTATATGCATGTGTGCGCACCTATGTGTAAATTTAAGTTTTTGTGAATTAGACTTTAACTTTTAGTCTTAAAAAGTATCATTGATATCTAATAAATATGAAAGAATAAAATTTTAAATGTACAGCTCAGTAAGTTTACGTATAGTTCACTATATGAAATGCTGTATGTAAATTTTACTCATATCAATATATAAAATGCAGTAAGCATTTCAGAAACCTACCCTTATGCCCTCTCCCAACCACTAACCCCATGATAATCACAGCTGTGAACTCTTAAAGCATATATTAGTTCTGCCTGTCTTTGAAATTTATATGTAAAGGGCATCATGCAGTATAGATTTATCTGTGTCTGGTTTCTTTGGCTCAGCATATTTGTGAGATGCATTCATGTTTTTGTATGTTATAGTATTTTATTTTCATCACTTTGTAATGCATTACATGAACACCCTGCAGTTAATCTTGAACTGTTGGTGGACAATAAGAAAGATTTTAACTCATCTTCAGTAATTGAGCAAGCAAACAGATTACAAATCAGTAAGGATATAGACTATTTGACAGCACAATTTAAAATTTTGAACTAATCAACATAATTTAATGACAAAATAACCTAGACATGTTTTCTTTGAATATATGTACCCTGATTTATTAATGTCATCCCATTACCATTAATAAAAATTTATTAAAAAAAAATTATTTTTTGAACTAATTGCCCTATATAGACCACTATACTCAATAACTGAAGAGTACACATCTTTTAAGTGCATATGGAATATTTATCAGAAATGGCTGTATTAGATCTTTATAAAATTTTTTCTTTATATTTATTGATTTTTAGAGAGAAAGAAACATCAGTTTGTTGTTCCACTTATATATGCATTCATTGGTTGGTTCCTGTATGTGTCCTGACCAAAGATTGAACTCACAACCTTGGTGTATCTGACGACTCTCTAACCAGCTGAACTATCCGGCCAGGGCTGTGTTAGACCTTTTATTATTTTTTATTTTTCCCCCTTTTCTTTGTCGTCATCGTCGTCTTCTTTTTCCTCCTCCTCCTCCTCCTCCTCCTCTTCCTTCTCCTCCTCCTCCTCTTCCTTCTCCTCCTCCTCTACCTCCTCCTCCTTTTCTTCTTCTTTTTAATGTTTATTCTACTGATTGTAGAGAGAGAAGAAAGGAGAGAGAACGAGACAGGAACATAGATCTGCTCCTGTATATGCCTTGACCAGGGGTCAAACTGACCTCTGCACTTCTGCACCGTGCTCTGACCAACCAAGCTATCCAGCCAGGGCTATGTTAGATCTTAAAGTTAGTCTTAACATGTTTCAGAGGATTGAAGTCATACAGAGCATGTTTTTTAACCAGTGGAATTAAGCTAGGAATAAAAAAATTTAAAAAAGATTACCTGGATAAGCCACAAATATGTGAAGTAATGTACATATATATATATATATATATATATATATATATTTTTTTTTTTTTTTTTGCATTTTTCTGAAGCTGGAAACAGGGAGAGACAGTCAGACAGACTCCCGCATGCACCCGACCGGGATCCACCCGGCACGCCCACCAGGGGGCGACGCTCTGCCCACCAGGGGGTGATGCTCTGCCCATCCTGGGCGTCGCCATGTTGCGACCCTCCTGGGTGTCGCCATGTTGCGACCAGAGCCACTCTAGCGCCTGGGGCAGAGGCCACAGAGCCATCCCCAGCGCCCAGGCCATCTTTGCTCCAATGGAGCCTTGGCTGCGGGAGGGGAAGAGAGAGACAGAGAGGAAGGCGCGGCGGAGGGGTGGAGAAGCAAATGGGCGCTTCTCCTATGTGCCCTGGCCGGGAATCGAACCCGGGTCCTCCGCACGCTAGGCCGACGCTCTACCGCTGAGCCAACCGGCCAGGGCAAGTAATGTACATTTTTAAATAGTCTATGGGTCAAATAAGAAATTAGAAAAAATATTTTGCTTTGAATGATTGATTAAATTATGACATCTCAATTATAGATTATAGTCAAAGCTATGCTCAGAGGTAAATTTTTAGCCATATATAAAAAGGGTAGATATCTATATTAAGAAATTTAAAAAGAACTTAAAATTAAACACAGTAAAGGAAGATAATAATGAAGATAAAAGCTTAAGATAATGAATTAATAAGAAAATCTACATTAAAGATGATCAACATCAAAAGTTGCTTTTTTGTTTTTTTCAGATTTTCTCTTTTCAGTTCTTTTATGAGTGCCACATCTTCGCCGTATTTACCCTGTAATCTACCTCCTTTTAAATTTCTAGTTTGAGGGGAAATTAAAACACAAAAGTGGAGAGCCTTGTCTAATTTTTCCTCCACACTTCAGAAGCAGATATATTTGCCTTTTCAAAAGGAACTTTATTAAGTACTGAGTGACCAAACAAAAAAAAAAGATGCCTCTTTGAAACGACTGAAGCTATTAATCTTGTATGGATATCTAAGGCAAAGACAGTGGCATCAAGATACCAATGTGAAGACTAAAATTGGGATGACACTAGATTCCACAGGTGCTAACAGTGTAACAGGACATTGTGAACATGTTATACTAATAAATTTGAGCATTTTGCTGCAGCACCACTCAGAATAATTAATTTGAAAAGTTTTATGTGCCTTAGACAAACCTGTGCAAACACGAATAGGAATGTTCATTAGCAGCCTTGGTTGTAATGTTGAAAAGCTAGAGATGACCCACATATCTATCAGCAGGAAAATTTATGAATAAGCTGTGGTATATAGTATACAGTAGTAATATGTATCATTTAAAATGAGAGCTAAGGCACAAATGAATCATGGAAGCATAATGCTGAATAAATATAGCAGAGTACAAAGAACCAAAGAGTGTGATGTTTATGTAAAGTGTAAAACTGCAAAACAAGACTTTATATATCCATCCCACGCATAAAGGACTGTCTGGGAGTGAGAACCAGTCAAGTCAAGGCTACCTCTGGGGGAAGTAGAGAAACCTGTCTAGTAGCAGTATCCAAGCAGCGTTTTTAGGTTTGGTAACATTTTATTTCTAAAAAGTTGTTATAAAATTTGTTAAAAATAATAGTTGTATGATTTTTATCTTTCTGCCTGTGAAATGTTTCATAATAAAATTTTAAAAGCAAAAATGATACAGATAGCCTGACCAGGCAGTGGCACAGTGGATACAGCGTTGGACTGGGATGCAGAGGACCCAGGTTCTTGACCTTGAGATTGCCAGCTTGAGTGCGGGCTTATATGGTTTAAGCAAGGTTCACCAGCTTGAGCCCAAGGTCCCTGGCTTGAGCAAAGGGTCACTCGGTTTGCGGTGCACCCCCCTCCCCCCCATCAAGGCACATATGAGAAAGCAATTAATGAACAACTAAGGTGCTGCAACGAAGAATTGATGCGTCTAGTCTCTCTCATTTCTGTCTAGTCTCTCACATTTCTGTCTAGTCTCTCACATTTCTGTCTGTCCCTCTCTCTGACTCTGTCTCCATTACAAAATTAAAAAAAAAAAAAAGGATACAGATAAAGAAGATAGACGAACCTTAGGGAGTTTTTCATGAACAGAGCTCCACCTGAGCTGAGAGACAGAGAAATGCACACTTGGGTTTCTGTGTTGTTGCTGCAGATGGAGAAATTGGGATATACATTTATCCAGGTTCCTTAGACCCTTCTCTGTCTGTATAAAGCAGTCAAGTCACATTATGTGTTTTCATGCTATCCTCAGGCGCTTTTGAGAAGACTGCTGGTTTTAAGGAAAATAGTACCCAAAGAGACTAAAATAACTGTGTAAAAAATGTTACATGCTTAGGATTGTATGGTCACTTAGGGACATATTTTGTTGCTTGTGGCTCTTTTTTCCTTTTTCTTAAAGCACTTAACCATTTCTGTGGTGTGGAGGGATTGCAAAGAACTTGTCCCTCCAGTGAAAGTGTTAAGTGCTGTCCAGACTGGGACTTAACCTGTTTATTCCTCTCTGTAACCTTAAGTGTCTTTCTCTAGAACGATGTGTAATAGGTCGTAGATGCTCATGAATGTTGGTTGGTACATGATTTGAGAAAAGTATACTGAAGAACTAATTTGAAAAAATTTTTTCCATTTATTTTCATAACTATTATCACGGTAACTGTTGTCTGTATTCCAGGAATTTTAGGAGTCCGTATAAAGTCTCAGCTCAGAAATTTTATCTAACAGATTTTTGGGGATTAAGAAGCATGGATTTGTTGTCTGTAGCAGTCCCCAGCAGTAGCTAGGAGAGAAAAGGGTCACAGCTAACTGAGAGTTGTTTTTCTCTACATTCACTAGCTCTGTGGTGAAAGAGAGGAAGGAATTCAGATTAGGATGTTGTTTGTAGCAGTCACTGGCCCAGAAGAGTTCTCCTGTACAAAGCAGATTCATCAATTCTAAAAGAAGTCTGTCTTTGTGGTAATGGAAATGTTCCCTATCTTGATTGTGGTGGTGGTTACACAACACATTTGTCAAACTAATTGAAATAGTAAATAGCTTAATTTTATTATGTATAAACTATACTTTAGTAAAGCTGGTTTAGGGGAAAAAAAAGATGAACCAAAACAATAAGACATCCAAAGGTTAAAACTCATTTCTGAAAAAGGATATAAGATGAAGGATTTTAAAGAAGTTTTCTTTCAAAAGATGTTCACATTTATATATGTTATGTTAGTGCTTGAACGTGATGAGGAATATTTCTGACAAAAATTAACCTATTTTAAAATGAATTGTGGCTCTTTGATTTTCTTTTCCTTTTTTTTTTTTTTTAAAGCAGCATTTCCCAGCTCAGCTCACACTTGACTGAATACACTGATCGATGATCTGGGGATTAACTAAACCTTCTCATTTCCTGCTCTCCCTGTCTCCCCTCCCCAGCAGGCCAGCGGGCCTTTGTTGTCTGGCATGGGGACCGAGATAAGCCGCCAGGGCGTGTTTGTATTAGAGAAATGGTTGTAGATGGAACAGTTATAAATAGACTAACAGGTTTTAGAGGTTACACAGCCTTTGTTTTGGTTTAAGTCAAAAGGAGGGAAGAATAAATAAGATCTTTAAAACAAGACAGAGTAGTTTACATAGGAATGAAGTGAAAACGTAAATTTTAAGGGTTCCTACTGACGCCCTCCCCTCTTTTAACCAAACTATTTGAATTTGTTTTTTGGCAAGTTGAAAATGTTTGCTGGCTGTGGTTGTATTTCTGTAATTATGCAGGCTGACTTTATTTAAATCAACGATAATTTCGAGACCTACGTTAGTTCTCCTTAAAAGTGCAGAATGCTCAGTTCTAAAAGTCTTTGTGCTGCTAAAAGGTATTTTATTCTACTTTTTTCCAGCTGTACAGTTTTGCAGTTTAACTCAGCAGTGGTACAAAGAGGTTATCACCTAGAAAGAGGGATATTGTTGGATTCACATAAAATAGGTATGTTCATCTTTATAAAAGATGGTGACTCGAAATACTAAGCCAGATGTCTTTTTTTACTTAAAAGATGCGGTTCTTTCTTGTCGCCAGTTGTCTCAGGTAAGAAGCATTGCCGCTTTGATAGGGCTGCAGAGTTGCCTAGAATTGCAGATTGCTGATGTCAGCCAGGTTGCTGTTTTCAGCTCGCATGCTTTCATCTCAGTAGTCTCACCACTGCTTTGACCTATTTATATTGTTGCTAGAATCAAGCTTTAAATACTTCTCTAGTGTGAGCTCAAATTTTAGAAAGAAAAATAAGTTAAATAGATATGAGGGGCATCTTATCAGATATTTTTCTTGTTAACAAGAGTTTAACTTCCTGCTTACTAGTGAGTGTCTGATTGGAGAAATAAAAGTCAAGTCATCTATTTTTTAAGTAGCATCTCAGTTCTGAATGAATGTGTGCTGAACCATCCCCGCTTATAGTTCTGTTTGGGGAACATGCTCACATTGTTTAAGCTGCCAGTCAAGACAGGAAGGGCCTCTGGGACTCTTGTGTGGCTTGTTTACTCTGTTTCCTGGGCGCTGGGTGAGCTGTTCTAAGTATGGTCCTGGGGTCTGCAGGGTCAGCCATCGTTGTCATTACACCAGGACATCATTTGCCTTTTCTTACTCATTCTCTCACAAGTGTACAGTGGAGTTTGACAAAGGCTGACTGATTGTGATATATCTCAACAATTGCATGCAGAATCAGGAGATATTTTCTTAACTCAAAAAAGATTTGTAGAAACATACATGTTACTCATTTTCTAATTTTCTTCATTTAAAAAATTATAGTTACTGGTTTTAATTATTGATGTCAGCGTTTAGTGGGGTTATTGTTAAATGAGTTAGTAAAATCTTTAAAGTTGAAAAAAATTACTTTCCAATATAGTAAATATTGACAATTCATAACCCTTATCAACAAAAGTTCTTTGAACTCCTCAATAATTAAGAAGAGCCCTGGCCGGTTGGCTCAGCGGTAGAGCGTCGGCCTAGCGTGCAGAGGACCCAGGTTCGATTCCCGGCCAGGGCACACAGGAGAAGCACCCATTTGCTTCTCCACCCCTCCGCCGCGCCTTCCTCTCTGTCTCTCTCTCTTCCCCTCCCGCAGCCAAGGCTCCATCGGAGCAAAGATGGCCCGGGCGCTGGGGATGGCTCTGTGGCCTCTGCCCCAGGCGCTAGAGTGGCTCTGGTCGCAACATGGCGATGCCCAGGATGGGCAGAGCATCGCCCCCTGGTGGGCAGAGCGTCGCCCCCTGGTGGGCGTGCCGGGTGGATCCCGGTCGGGCGCATGCAGGATCTGTCTGACTGTCTCTCCCCGTTTCCAGCTTCAGAAAAATGCAGGAAAAAAAAATAATAATAATTAAGAAGAGAGTAAGGAATTATGAGTCTAGCAAGTTTGAGAACCACTTCTATAAAGCACACGTTGACTCAATGAAATCCTTTCAAAATATTTTATCAGTTTTTAATAGCAAAATCTGTGTGAGCTATCTTTAATCATAAGTTAATAACTTATTTTTTAAATAGTGTGATAGTTGAAGTTTACCTTGTGAAACTCCTAAAGAATTTTGAGAGCCGACAGACAGCTCAGTTTCCCCCTTTCATTTCCTTACT
This sequence comes from Saccopteryx bilineata, assembly GCF_036850765.1. Classification (NCBI taxonomy): domain Eukaryota; kingdom Metazoa; phylum Chordata; class Mammalia; order Chiroptera; family Emballonuridae; genus Saccopteryx; species Saccopteryx bilineata. The sequence continues at coordinate 287,848,679 of NC_089492.1, forward strand.
TTTCACAACCGCAGCATTTGAGCCCACCATTGATTTGTGTAGAACTAACTTTTCTGGCCATGTCATGTAGAACAAAGTCATTAACTCCCCCAGAATTAGAAAAATCACTGCCAGTGTCACCACCGTCACCAAACAACAACCAAAGTATTGCAAGGATGTCAAACTATTTAGTCTTTGGGCTTGATTTTTTAAAAACAGATTTGGTGGCATGTTTTGTCCCATTTAGTGTAGGGATTCAGGGTGATTTGGCATTTTTGTGGTACTACCTCCGAAAAGCTATTGTTCTCTTCCTTTATGAGGGAAATCTTTTGGGCCAAATAGAAAAGTTGTACTTGTGAACTTAGCAGATAAACCATAACTGCGAATGCTGCCTTATAGGCAGGGTTTTTGTTTTAATTTTTAAATTTATTCATTTTTAGAGAGGAGAGAGAAAGAAGAGAGAGAGAAAGTGGGGGAGCAGGAAGCATCACCTCCCATTTGTGCCTTGACTGGACAAGCCCAGAGTTTTGAACTGGCAACCTCAGCATTCCAGGTTGATGCTTTATCCACTGCGCCACCACAGGTCAGGCTAAAGGCAGGGTTTTATGTTGATTTTGAGCAGCAGATTTTGGGGACTCAAGTATAAGGTCTTAATTTATCTATGAAATTTCAGCTTCCTGATTTGACCCTTCAGCCACACTTTGAGATCTTTTAAATCCTGAATCTGACATTTAGCATTTTTTTTTCAGGATGGCATACATCAACAGATGCACGTGGAAATTGCAGGAGTGCTCTTTGAGTTAGTATATTTGTTTCCATCTACTAAGTCTCCTTTAAGTGTAGCTTATCTGTGTGTGTGACGTAAATGTACAAGGACAATAGAAGCTACCTGTTGACCCTGCCTCCTGTCTCAGAAGGGAGGTCAAGAAATATTTTTCCCAAGGCTATACTTGTACTTGGTTTTGGTCTTACCACTATAAACACAGGAAGTAGTTGTCTGAAAATTTCCTGGTTCATCCTCAGCGTAATCCTAGGTAGAATATGTCGTAGTAACTTTTGACTCCACAGTAGGCAGTTGAGAGAGAATTTTGTTTTCATGTGCCTTCTTGGTCCTACCAAAATACTGATTGAATTCTGTCTAGTTTAAACTATAAAGATAATTAACCAAAAAAGCAGGAGATTTGTTTAATAAAGCATCACCAAGAAATGGTGATTATGAAAATCATTTCCGATCATCAGAGCCCGTGTTTCGGCATATTGTTGCATCAATTTTCTGGGGACTGGTATGTGACTAGTTAGTTGTACACCATGGTTGTAAACTAAAAAGTCACCTGCCCTCCCAGAGTCCCACCTTCTTGCTTCACCATCTGATACAAGGTGATTTAAATCCTTTTATGGACCAGATATTGATGCAGTCTCCTGAAAGCAGTGAGTTGCATCCACAGGCTTGGGAAATGAACTGTAACCTTGATTCCAGTGCTAAAAGGCAGTAAGCAGCTTGGTCAAGTGGATATGTCTTGTTTCTCTGTTTCTTTCATTTATTTATTTATCTTTAGAGAAAGACTTCAAATTATGCTCATTCAGAATAGACTTCTGTGTAGTTCCAGGTTATGTCCATTTGCAAATGCCAAAAAAAAAAAAAAAAAAGAAAAGAAAAAGAAAGGTAAATAGCCACTTGTGTTAATCATAATTCTCCAAAGAAACAACCATTGGAGGATAAATGTATATATACTATAGGAATTGTCTTATGTGGTTATGGAAGCCAACAATTCCCATAATTTGCTGTCTGCAAGTTAGAAAACCAGACAAGCAGGTGGTATAAATCAGTACAAGCCTAAAGGCCTGAGAACTGAGAGGCCACTGGTGTAAGTCCTGGAGTCCGAAAGCTCGACAGCAGGAGCTCCAGTGTCTGATGGCATGTCCTGGCTCAAGAATAGAGAGAATTTGCCCATTCCTCACCTTTCTGTTCCATCAAGGCCCCCAACAGATGGGATGACCCATCCACATCTGAGGGCAGATCTCACTCAGTCTACTGAATCAAATTCTGATCTCTGACAGACCCAGAAATAATGTTTGACCAGTTATCTGGACATCTCCTAATGCAGTCAGGTTGACACATAAAATTAACCATCACACCACTAAACAGGACTCTGTTAGAAACGCGTGGCGTGGCCCCCAGGAGGAGAGGTGCTGTGACCCTAGTGTTTCACAGGGCAGGTGGCCACCTTGGAAGGTGATGTAGACGGCGACTCCTGTGGTAGACGCTCTTCCAGGTCCACTGGCACACAACCTTAGAACGCAGGGAGAAGGGCATTTTAGGACAAAACAAAAATGGCCATGCTTTGTGTACTTGGTGGCAGTAAGAAAGGTAGTTAAAGGCAGCAGTGTTTACTTACTCTCTCGATATATAAGGGAGATTTGCGCATGGTAATGTGTTTATTCATAGGAGATGCTCAGCTTCCTTTCACCTCCTTTCAGTCAGTGCTTCTGCTCCCCCCCACTCCCCGTCCCCTGATGTCCACGTTACAGCAAGCTCTGAGCTGGGTGTACCTGGTGGCCCAAGCCCTGGTGGCACTTGTGTTTTCCTGTAGCTCTTTCATGGCCTTTTGACCTGTAATGGCTACAGAGTGTATATAAAGCTATATTTAGATTAGATATAGAAAATATCACATTCCTAGTGTCTTATGTTAGGAATAGAGTAGTGGCTTGAACTATGAGTTGCTGCACTTTAGGTGTTCATTGCTTGCTTTCTCATACAAGTCTTGATGGGTTGGAGGGGTCTCCAGCTGAGCCAGTGACCAGGGGCTCAAGCTAGCCACACTCAAGTTGGTAACCCCGCGCTCAATCTGGTGATTCTGTGTTCAAGCTGGATTGGCGCTTGCTCAAACAAGCGACCTTGGAGTTTCGAATCTGGGGGCTCAGCATCCTAGGTCAACGCTCTCTCTACTGTGCCACCACCTGGCCAGGCAGAAAGCATCTTTTAGGTTGGATTCCCATGTACATATGCCTGGAGTTATGTTTGGCCTTAAAAGAATAGTAATCTTTGATCCCATTGACTATCCCTACTCCCTCTGCCAAAGTCACTAAGTGTTCCCAAGGTTTTGTGTGGACAGTCTTCCCACCAGGAATTGCCTTGTGGGTGGAGGTGGGCCCTGAGGGGCTGAAATGCAACTTTAAACCAGCTGTGCAGCACCTAGAAGGGAGGCCATGATGTCCCTGGTAGTTTTTCCTCTTCTCTGCAGTCTTAGTATCTTGACTACCAACTCAGTTTGTGTAGACATTTCTGAATTATACAGTAAACCTCTAGTACTCATATAGCTGTCACCATATTATGACCATCTTGTGGGAAATGCATGAAAAGTTTCTTCTAAAGATATCTTCTTCAGCCATACAGTATGCAAATATTAAGTTACTTCTAGTTCCCAGATTTCTGGGAAAATGTTATTATCTATTTGGGCTCTTTAAAACAAGTAATTTGGTCTGATTTCACCTGAATCTGAATCTAGAGAAGTTAAAAATACAACCTTGTGAAGTTGTTCCTTTGATGGCATCCATCTTCATATCCTGGTTAGGCTGTCTTTGGCTTGATCGCACTCTCATATCTGATGCCAGTAGAGGGCCTAGAGTAGCCTGTTTGGAGGGCTTTGGGGGCTTTATGGTATCTGGTAGGTATTTATAGGGCTGAGAAGGTCTTTTCTGTGTAACGCAGGTGAATTTAAATTGATTGTTGGTCCCATTCTGGTTTGGGGGCCTCCTCCATATTGCATTAAGGAATCTCTGTACTTGTTTTGTTGGTCATTTCTGAACTCCTTTTCTCTCTTTCTACACCCACCTCCGCACGCTTCCTTTATTTTTTTAATGTTGTGTTAAAACCTTTTCCTGGAGGAGGATAGAACTGGTTCTAAGAAAGACTCAGGTTGGCTATTTAAATCAATGAAAGTACTATATTAATAATCATGAAAGATCTCGATGCAAGATCTCAGCCTTGGATATTGTACTTGTATTTGAGATGGCTATGTTGTATGTTGTTGATAAAAATAAACTAGTACCCTTTAGCAGCAGCCACCTGTCTCTGCTGCCTTCCTTTCTCCCTAGTTTACCTTTATTCGTTCTCATTCTGAATGTTTTAATTTCAGTTCTGAAATTAAAAAAAAGTTTCCATTGATTGGGTGGAAGGGAGAAAGAGAGAGAAGCATCAACTTGTTCCATTTAGTTGTGTACTCTTTTTTTTTTTTTTTTAACAGAGACAGAGAGAGAGTCAGAGAGAGGGATAGATAGGGACAGATAGACAGGAACAGAGAGATGAGAACCATCAATCACCAGTTTTTCATTGCGCATTGGGACACCTTAGTTTTTCATTGATTGCTTTCTCATATGTGCCTAGACCGTGGGCCTTCAGCAGACCGAGTAACCCCTTGCTCGAACCAGTGACCTTGGGTCCAAGCTGGTGAGCTTTTGCTCTAACCAGATGAGCCCGCGTTTAAGCTGGCGACCTCGAGGTCTCGAACCTGGATCCTCCACATCCCAGTCTGACGCTCTATCCACCTGCCGCCTGGTCAGGCGTGTACTCATTGATTGCTTCTCACAAGTGGCCTGACTGAGGATTGAACCACGACCTCAGTGCACCAGGACGATGCTCTATTCACTGAGCCACCTGCCTTGCACCTCAGTTATGACTTTTTAATTCATTCTTAACCTGTTGGCTGACATTCAAAGCTCTAAAAATCATCCTCTGCTCCCAAAACACCCACCATCAGGCTAGCTTTTCCCCTTAACCCTGGTAGGGATGGGTTTGTCTGTTAAACTATTTCCTTAAATTTACATAATTCTTCATTTCAAAGAAACCCAAGCCAAGGAAATGGAGGAATCTCTAATTGAACCCAGAATCAGCTGCTCCCTCTTTTTTGCACAGAGCCACTCCTGTGGAACTACTGTAAGCAGATTGGAGGTGCTCCTGTTAGTGCTTTCCAATCACTTGGAATCAGTCAGTCTCTTTCTCTCCTCTTTAAAGATAAAATGGTGGGAAATTATTTACTTCCCAGTGGGCTCTTCTATATTCAGAAATATACCCCAGGGTGCCTTTACAGAGGAAGCTTTTTATCACATTCTGTTTAAAATGTGTCATTTATAACAACTTTGACCTTTATGCAATTGTATAATTATATCACTAGTCAATAATGAGGCATATTTGTCAGAAATACTTGATATGCTTCTCGAATTGTTGTAGAAGTATAGATACTTCTACCTAATTTGCTACATGATTTGCTTTTGTATTGCTATTACTAGCATGCTTTTGAATTGGAGAAAAGCAAATTTATAAGCCACCTCTTATAGCTTGACTCTTTTCATCTGAAAACAGTGGTAGTAATATCCAGCATTTACTGAGAGCACATCCACTCTACTTACATTCATTTAGTTAATCTCACAACCTAATGAGCTAGAGACTATTAATTTTTCCTCATTTTATATATAAGAAAATTGAGACTTGGCAAAGTCATTTGCCTGAAGTTACAAAGCTTAAGGAAGTTGCAAAGCCATGATTCAAACCCTGGTGGTTAGGGTTGTATTAGATGATCAACTAACTCCACTTCTACCTTTACTTTTCTGTGATTTTGAGCAGAATCTTTGACTACTGGCTAATGGGAAGAAGATGGTTTTCCATGGTTAACATTTGAGCAGCACCATATGTCTGAGGTGGCTCTGGTAGCCATTACTGGGAGAGGGGTTTTACTTTGCTTCCTTTCGTTCCTCAGTGCATACAGCTTCCATAGAAGATATTTTAATTGTAAAAGTTTTTTAGGATGGTAATATTAGCTAATGCAATTATTTTGATGTAGAGCAGGAATCCCCAAACTACGGCCCGCGGGCTGCATGTGGCCCCCTGAAACCATTTATACAGCTCCCGTCGCACTTCCGGAAAGGGGCACCTCTTTCACTGGTGGTCAGTGAGAGGAGCACTGTATGTGGCGGCCCCCCAACGGTCTGAGGGACAGTGAACTGGCCCCCTGTGTAAAAAGTTTGGGGACCCCTGATGTAGAGAAAACTCCCTTATTTTATCTACTTGGTTTTGTCTGGGGAAGAAATCTAGGCTTAAGGCTGAAAGATGGAACCCAATCATAGACATCATCTTTTTCTGTCTTTTCACTTGTCACATGGCTTGGTGATTCCACTAAGGTCACCACCCCCAGCTAACTATTGCAGGCAGGACTAGGAATCTGAATTACCTAATTTGAGGTTAGTACCCTCTGAAACAGTTTATTGCCCTTTATAGATGTATAATCTTTAACCAAATTTCTGATCTATTTAGGAAGAGTGTGATTGCAGCTGCTTAAATTTCTTTAAAACATGTTTACTTTGAGTCACAATCTTTGTTGTGTTATATCTGTGAAATTGAGAGTCTGGAGACTTTTTTGATGCAATGCTGCCATTCCCTGGTTATTGAGTAGAACTGCATTTGAAAATCCAAAAGGCTTTCCACTACCTTTGTGAAGTCTAGTATTAGGAGTCATAAGTCTATGTACAAATAACCCAGAGTGGTAATTATGTGTATGTGTGTGTAATAATGAATTGTGTTTGGTTTGGAAGATAACAGATACTATACCTCAGAAGGTGTCCAGGGTCACTGGTTTGGTTCTGAAAAATAGACATTGTACAGTCACCAGTTAGGGTGCTTTAGGTTATTTCTGTTGCCCTTAAGTTAGGTATGTAACAAAAATAGGTGAAAGTATAGATTTTAGAACATTGTTGCTAGGACTGCTAGTTGATCTGAATTCCTTTGTGCTCTACTAAGTAACTCATTACTGTGGCACTGAAGCATCCATGATTAGTAACTCAATTACTAGAGATCACTATCAGCTCTTGAGGGAAACCTCATTGTTGTGAAGAAATAACTCCTTGAAACTCTTCTGTGAAGCAGTGGTTATATTCCCTTACAGAGAGAACAGTTCTCTTTTGAGTACCTACTCAGTTCCCCGTGCTTTTCCATCTTTTGACTACTTTCAGTAGTCCTATTAGGTAGGTTTCAGAACTCCCACTTTACAGGAAAGGGTGACTCAGTGAATCTTAGTAAGATGCCCAGAGTCATGTGGCGGGGAAATGGGAGAGCTGGAATTTGAACCACATCAGACTTTCCAGTATTCTGTTACCTATGGTCCATATTCTTCACCTAGTAGTGCTTGACACAGGTTTTATTCTTGCCATTCTGATTTAGATTTCCTAAAAAGGAAACTGTTAGACCATTGGTTTTCAATTGGGGTAATTTTGTCCCCAAAGGGGACATTTGACAACATTTGGAGACATTTTTGGTTGTCATAATGGAGGAATACCACTGGTATTTAGTGGTTGGAGGCTAGGGCTGCTATGAGCATCTCACAGTACACAGGACAGGTTTCCGCACAGACTTGACTGGACCAAGTGGTAATAGTGCTGAGTTGAGAAATCTTGTGTTAGTATATTTAGTGAAGTGAGCTCATCCCCGAGTTCCGTCAGACGGACTGTCCCTTCCCCTGATTGATTGTTTGGTTGGTTTGTTTCTGTGCTCTTTATTACCTTGCCTGGGAATGAGACTAGCTTTCCAGCGGCTCTCCTGTGTCTCAGTGTTTTTTGCCTCCGTGCCTATGGATTGGGTCAGTAGTGGGGATAGAAGATGCCATTTGTCCCGGCGAGTTAGAAGCCCACTGTACAGCCAGTAGTTGCAGCCTCCTTCACAGCCACCTGGCATATGCAGTTTCCCATTGATGCGGATAGAGGGTAATGGAACAACGGAGCCAAGAACTGATGGGCCATATCTTTTATTCTAGCCCACACCCATCAGGCGAGTACACACAAACACACTGGGCTCCAAAACTCACTCACTCAGCGCTCACAAAGCTACTGACATATCTGAGTTTTCCTAGAATCAAAGGCCCCCACCAGCTCACTCAGTCCCCTCTGGTTCCCATCTGCACACCTCCATCTTGGCCACCTGCCTCCTCTGCAACCACATGGCCTCTTCCAAAATGGCCTCCTCGCTCCTCCTCCTTAAAACTTTTTGGTGGTACAACTCCTCCTCCAGCACATATTAGCATAACCAAACCCCTTCCCAAGCAGAAAGGTAATTAGCACTATCATATGGCAGCAGCATCACGTGAGCAGCGGCCATTTTTAACAATAAAAGTGAGCAAAACCAGAAAATACAGATTTTACAAATTTATTTGCCCAACACCCACTGAAGGCCAAACTCTTCAGGATTCAAGTTCTTCTCAGTGTCATGCAGAACTTTTCCTTGTGCTGCACGTGGATAGACCACGTGCACCTGCACTTGTCTTGTATTTTCTCTCTCTTTGTATCTTTCTCAGGTCTCATCCCTTGCCTAGAAAGAATCCATTGAAATATTTTCTGTTTTTTCCAAAGTCATATTTTACTTCCTTTATAATTCCCTGCTGGAAATAATTGTTCCTGTTTATAAGCTCCTATATGTAACATTTATTATTATTATCATCCTAATTTGGCTTTGTCTTCCCACCTGCAGTATATAAATAGTGAGAATGTAAAGTGCAAAAAGGGATGAAAACTCTAAAAGTGCCCGTTATGTAGGATTATTTTGGGTATACAGTCTTTTATTGAAATCAGTAATGCTGCCCCTATTTTTATAAGCCTATGTATTTGGCACGATTAAGTACAAAAGAAGATTCTTGATATTTATGATGTTGACTTAGGAATAGATTTCTTCACTTTTGGGTTTAGTCAAGACTGTTGGCAGTTTTTTTTTCTTTCTGTTTTTTTTAAATGGCTTAAATATTTTAGCAAAGGTTTTCCTTTTCTTTCTTTTCATTCTTTCTTTCCTTTGAGCCTTTCTGGCCTGTTAGTGGAAAATATGTATATTTACATAAGTTAAGCAGAAAGCGTCCTACTTCATTAAAAAAGGCTCCTTTGACGTAGCTGGGGATTGAGCCATCGCCTTTATAACTGCGAGGCATTGCTCAGATTTTAGCTCTTTCATTTCTGACCCGCTGACTTGTGATGAGAAGGTAGAAGCTGCTGAGTGATAAGCAGTCACGTTGGTGACAACTCTTACGGCCCCCACCTGGGCTGGGAACGTATTTGACGAGGCTAAAGGAAGCTCTCGTTTGCTGGCAGGTCGAGGTGTTTCATGACCAGGACATAGAGTGGTGCACCGCGTTGTGTAGCTCTCATTGCCTCCAAATGGAAGGACAGTGATCCTCTATTCTTTGAACTAGCAAGAAAGTTAACTTTTAGGCAGTTAAGTGTCCCACACACATTTATGAGACCCTGATCATCATAAAATGATGATCTTCATTATTCACAAATATTTATATATGAGGTATTCTATTCTCTGGAAATTTGAAGATAAGCTAGGTCTGTGCTCCATGGACTCACGGTACTTGCATCACCCCCCTGGATTGCTATGTTAGTCTGCTATATAGCAATAGCTGCCAGTTAAGTGGCTGTCAAGTGGAGGGAGGATGTAACTCAGTCTGAGTGATTGGTAAACCAGGCCTTGTTGGAGAAGTGCTTTCTAATTTATTGCCCTTAATGGCTGCACAGTGTTTATAAATATTTATAATACAGTTGACAAATATTCACCAAAATGATTAAAAATTAAGATAGGGGGATATATTCATTTAGTAATATGTAGTTACTGCCAAATAAAAAAATACAACAATTGAATGAATTAATCAAACTGGGGAAATTTATACATTCAGTATGGCCTCCTTTGTTTCCTGAAATGAACAACTTTGAAGGAATCAGGTCAGAGGGGTGCTGTGGCTGGGATTTAGAAAAACTAAAAATTGACCTCATAATTGACTTATGTGTTTTTAGTGATCCTGGTGATAATTGTGTGTCTCCCTCTCTGCCTGTCCACCTGTTTCCAGGGGCTTTTGTTCTTGGGTGTGGTATGCAGCTGTGGGCACCTGAAACCCTGTTCCTAACGCTGTTAGATTTTCCTTTTCAGAGTAAGAGGGACCACCTACTCATGAACGTCAAATGGTACTACCGTCAGTCTGAAGTTCCAGATTCTGTGTATCAGCATTTGGTTCAGGATCGACATAATGAAAATGGTAAATATGCCCTTCTGGTTTGCTTCTTACACTTTCTCAGCTTTGGACAAAGTTCTTTCTAAAGACATGCATTAATAGAGAGAAAATAAAGCTTCTTATAAATAAGGACGTTACTGGAATGTTCATTTTTTACTGAGTTCTCTCATTATTTTGCTTTAAAAACAACCTGAGCGTGTGTGTGCCACCGGCATCTTCCTCTTAAACTTGGACTAGAGATAGGTCTTGTTTGGAAAGGATAGTAATTTTCTCACATACAATGAACTAATAATACTTAAACCCTACAGGATTGTATTTCAGTTTTCTCTCTTTTTCAGTTGTCTAGTATTGGACTTATCTGTATTCAGAGTTTTGAAGTTCAGTTTTCAAAGCAAAGCTTTCTTGGCTGTTTTGGAATTCAGCTTGCATCTTGACTTTCAGAACAAGAGGAAGGTTGTTCAGAGTATCTTTTAAATTATTTTTCCTCTGGTATTGTAGTTTCTACCCAATAATTTCATTGATATATAAGATATGTATATAAAATGTACATTACATTTGTTCAGATGTATTATAGTTCCTTTTCATTGATTTTTGAGAGGTGCTAGGCCTCATGATAGCTGATCCACATTTGTTATCCATTAATTATGTCGCTCCCCACTTCTAGATAAGGAAGTTGAGGCTTAGAGATGCTGAGGAAGTGGCCAAGGCCGTGTGTCCTCAGAGTGGCGGTTCCTGGGCAGGGATCCAGCTCTGTCCCTGATGGCTGTGCCCCTCACACTCCACACTGCTTTTGGTGATAGGTTTTTATTCAATAAACCGTCATCAGACATAGTTTTGAAGAATGATAGAATGACGTTCTTTTATATCTTACTACTTTTACTCTCCTTTGAAGCTATAAAAATTTTTGTTAAAAGAGTTGAGTATGGTTTATTATTAAAAATAGTAGTTTGGTCCCCCCCCCCCCCGGCGGAAACAGTGTAGTTTCACCCCATCCTGAACTATTGAGCAATAAAAAATAAGATGGACAGGATGGCTAAATATTTAGTAGTTTACAAGTTGCTGAAATGTGATCGTATCATCCCTTTTAAAAACAAATTTGTGCTTAATGCATTTCAGCAAACTTTTGGCGCTTAAGTAAAGGGTGTAAAACACACCCAGCAGAATACTCTGTTTCTGTTATTACTGCTCTGTATTATTTCTCTTTGTTTTGCTGACCAGGCCTGGTTATTTATTGTGCTTTCTTTAGTGGACAGTGACACTGAAAGAAAAATTTTGCAAAATTTTCCTAATTGTTTTGGGAAACTCAATTTTAATGTCCACTTAATGAATTAATTTTTTGACAGACTCTGGAAGAGAACTTGTCATTACAGACCCAGTAATTAAGAACCGAGAGCTCTTCATTTCTGACTACGTGGACACCTACCATGCTGCTGCCCTCAGGTAAGTGTCAGAGGCGTGGTCTTCCTGTGAAGGAGGAGTCATCAGATAGGAAGCAGAGGCTGAGCTCTCCTGATCTCCTAGTCTGGTTACCCCTGTGGTCTTGGACGCTGGCGTCCAGTGTTGACTCTGTATTGAGGGGCTCAGAGGTTGCCTGTATTTTCACTAATGAATGTGTGTGGGAGGGGGGAGGGTTTTTTTTCCTATTTCATTATTTTATACTCCATAGTTGTTGTTTTCTTATCTTTGTCTTCTTGAGAGTTATTATCCTGGTATTGGTTCCTAAAGCATTCAGGGTAAAGTGTTGTGATGGTCTGCAGGTAGTTTCCTAAAGATTCAGCCTCTGCCACTAGAAAAGACAGGTAAAGAAATGGAGAAACAACTAGGGCAGCATGAAATTAATTGAGCATGTAATTTTTTTTTCTTTCATTTTTCCGAAGCTGGAAACGGGGAGGCAGTCAGACAGACTCCCACATGCGCCTGACGGGATCCACCCGGCATGCCCACCAGGGGGCGATGTTCTGCCCCTCTGGGGCGTCGCTCTGTTGCATCCAGAGCTATTCTAGCGCCTGAGGCAGAGGCCACAGAGCCATCCCCCGCGCCCGGGCTGTCTTTGCTCCAATGGAGCCTCGGCTGTGGGAGGGGAAGAGAGAGACAGAGAGGAAGGAGATGGGGAGGAGTGGAGAAGCAGATGGGTGCTTCTCCTGTGTGCCCTGGCCGGGAATCGAATCCGGGACTCCTGCACGCCAGGCCGACGCTCTACCGCTGAGCCAACCGGCCAGGGCGAGCATGTAATTTTTAATCTACACATAGTGTATAGGATTTTCATTGACCTAGTCTTTCAATTTTCTGTATGTATGAAAAATTTTCTAAAAGGCTTGCGGTAGGGAGAATATATTGAAGACTTAATTCTGACACAGAAGGTAACATTGCAAGCTATTCTTAATATCTTAGGTAATTATGCCAAAAAGTGACCACAAGCACCTGCTTTGTTTTGTTCCTTTCAAGAAAAAGATACACATATATTCTGGCATATTTTGTATATAAATGGAAGACTTTGGGCTTCATACCTGGTAGAGAAAGTTAAGGCAAGTAATAACTTTCCCCACTGGAAGCAGTAAAGTGATTGGAGAACTGCTTTGTTTGTTAAAGAATATGTTTGTTTGTTTGTTTTTCCTCTCAAAAAGGCCATAGGGATATGCTGGCTTTTAGCTGAACTACAATAAGATATAATCATTTCTCGATTACGTTGCGCAGATGGGATTTAGTAAAACCATCTGGATGGAGTCTCTTGTGCAAAGCTCCATAGCTAAAGCCAATTATTTCAAGGCAAATTAGTATCAACTTTTAATATAGGGCTAGTTTTGACAAACTTTTGGGGCAGATAATCTTTCATTTGGTCTCTGTTGCACCTACTCAGTTCAGCCGTTGCAGCTCAGAAGCTGTGGGCACCTCACATGCGTCGGCTGGGCTCCAGCAGAACTGTGTTTATGGCCCTGAGGTCTGGGCTTCATTTCATTCCCGCGTGCTATGTTTACGGGCCCTGAGATATGAGTCGCATTTAATTCCCGCGTGGCGGGAGCTGTATTACTTTTCTTTTGATTTCCTTTTTGCTGTTTAAGAATGTAAAAGCCATTCATATAGTTCCTGGGTTCTCCGAAAGCAGGCATTGGGCCAGGTTTGGTGTGTGAGCCAGTCTGCTGAGCCCGCTGTAGGGAAGGAGTGGTGGCGGTAGACTGGCTTCCTGTAGGGCTTGATCGTTATATTTGGAGAAGTCCATGGTGTTTTATAAACTTTTTCCAAAATTCACAAAAGCTTTTTATGTCTTTGTGGCTATGGCTTATGGGTCATAAATTCGCAAGCCGAAGAAGGCAAGTTTATGGAAAATTGGATGGATTGATGGAACCATTAAATGTTAGCTGGGACAAGTGGCTTGGCCTGGGGGGGGGGGGGGTTCTCATGTATCCTGCTTTGCATGTTTCCCCTGCTCTTCTTGTCTTGTTTCATTTGTTGAAATAAATGATTTCAAGCAATTTAAAGTTGCAGTTAAGACAAATATATGAGGTATGTATGCAGCCCTGGTTGTTTAACATGTTTTTACATTAATTGCTTAAAATGACTATATCTGAGTATTTATCAGAAGCTGTTCTGATTTGTAGAGTCTTTTTATACCATGTGAGCATTTGTAAAAAAACTCTTTGTCCTCGATAATTCCAGCTGCACCCAGATGAGTGTAGTGGGGTTTGCAATCAGACATATTTGTGGGGTGTCCCTTCACTGGCGACTCAGGGCTGGAGAGCTCAAGTGGTAATTCCCTGTTTTCTTCTCACCATGTAGGTAAGTAGAGCGGTTATTGATTAGTTTTTATTCTCCTGTGGTATTTTCTTTAAAGGGCCACAGAGTGGTTTTATATAGCTATCATTCTAAATTAGGTACAAATAGAACATATCTTATGTCACTTAACAGTTTCTTTTCTTTTTTCTTTTTCAAAGATGCCAGATGATAGTAGTCACATAATTACCAAAAGATCTGGCCTAGCAGGCGCTCAGTAAACATTTGTGGACGTGTTGACAGTTGCCCACATCTGGAGCTCACCTGTCTGGGGTGCATTGTTGTTGCCTGGTTCTTGGTGGCAGGGTGCTCATTGTAAGGTCACCTTTTGTAGAAGCAGGATTGAATGGCAGTGCCTCCAGGAACCTCTGTTTACACCTTTCTTCACCAAAACTCGATTACTTTAATTTTAAGTTGTTGGGGGGGGAGGGAATTAAGCTTTTTCCTTCCAATTTTTCCTTCATCACTTATCCACAGAAAATTTTTTTCTTTCTCCATAGATACAAAGCAGTATTGCTAGAAGTAAATCAAATTTTGAAAGAGTGCCAAATAATCCATGGGCACATGAAAGAGGGCCAGATGACTAGAATGAAAAACAAAACAAAACATGGAGGACAGAAAAGAACAAGAACAGAGAAAGACTGATAGTGTTAGTGGTTAGCACCCTTCTTCTCGAAGACCAAAGAGCCCAGCAGTGTGGATTCACTGAGCTCACAGCAAGTCCAGGGGGACTCGGGCATTCCATTCACTCGGGGGAACAGATGGAGGACTTCCTTCTTCGGGGTGCTAGGGTTGTTAGGTTATAAAGGGGAGAGGGCTTTGTCCTTCAGCTGTTGTGTATCAACAGGGAAACAGTCCCTCTGCAGCCTCTTCTGTGTGAATTGAGAGTGAAGCATTTCTCTACCCAAAGCAGGTCTATTTCTGGAAGAGACTGTGGTCTGTACGGTTGTAGAAACCTGCGCTGAGGTCCTGCTTATGGCTCTGCTGCCACTCCTGATTCTTGTCTGGGCTGCCCCTGATCCCCAGCCAAGTTTCTACAACTGCTTCTTTTTCTTATTATATATCTTTATCAGTAACCGTAAAGTAAAGTTAGGCTCTTGAGGAGAGTATTTTTGAGTCCTCTTTATATCCAGGTAAGTGTTTTGGCTAACCCTGGTATAATTTAAAACAAAAACAAAAAACCATCACATTGAAATTTGAATCCTGGTTCTGTCACATAGTGTTGTGATCAAGGCCAAGTTTGTTAACCTTTGAAGCCATCCTTTTGACAGACTTACTGAATGAAGGTCATAGGATTAAGTGGCAGAACCCTGCACCAAACATACATCTTCTGGTTCTGCACAGAGTGGTTCATATTAGAAGCATGAGTAGTGCCTCTGTGCCTTGATGCTCAATGGGGTTCTTAAAAACATCAAAGGGAGAAAAGAGTCAATTATACATTAATTGTAATTCTGTATCAAGTTATTGATGTTGCAGTTACTCAGCATTCATTTATTTTAGTTTTCTGTGGCTAGTAGGATGGATTAATTGGCTACACAGACTACTTCAGTTATGGTAGAAGAGATTAGCTCAAGAAGCCATCTCTAGATGCTTTGAGAATGAGCAGATAAACCTGTTCCAAGAATAAGCAGATACATTTTATTAAACTAAATAAAAATTGTAACTTGCAGTTTGTAGGCTGTTAATTTTTTTACTTTAAAGATAATATTTTATTGATGGTTATAGGATCTAGAATGATTGCTTTGTGATTGGACTGTGAACTGTGACCTTTCAAGTACACTGTGCACGTGTGACAGTGACTTCTTCAGTACCGACTGTGGAGGGCAACATAGGAGAGTATAAATGTCTCATCGGCTTGAGGGCTCTTTTCCAACTTTTTCATTATCTGCTTCCTACTTCAAGTAATCATTTGTTAAAATTTATCCTAAAGTAGGTCAGGTTATAAACTATCATCTTATTAGGAATTCATATTATAGGAATATATTTAGTAAGCCCAGGGCCAAGAAACCCTGAACCAGCTGTTTAGGGCTTCTAGTCTTTTCATCTTCAATTAATTTATCTCCTTACTTTGTTATGAACAGGCAGGATCATATATATGCAGTGATTGAAATGGATTAATCACATCTTTATATGAGTCCCCAAAATTCTTTTAGTCCTGCAAGTTTTGTTTTTTGTTTTGTTGTGTTTTTTAAGGTGAGAGGTGGAGAGATAGTGAGACAAACTCCTGCAAGCCCTGACTGGGCTCCACCCAGCAACCCCTGTTTAAGGCCGATGGATCAATCGAGCTGTCCTCAGCACCTGAGGCTGACGTGGATCAAATGAACCACTGGCTCCAGGAGGGGAAGAGGGAGAGAGAAGGGGGAGAGGGCGGGGAAAAGAAGCAGAGGTCACTTCTCCTGTGTGCCCTGACTGGAAATGTAACCCGGGACATCCACACACCAGGCTGACGCTCTATCCACTGGGCCATGGGCCAGGGCCAGCTCCTGCAAGTTCTTAACACATTTCATGATGCCTCAGAGGTCTTAGTTTCACAGTTTAAGATTAATTTCCTGGTTTTAATCTATCATTTTTATATGTGCAATAACTTCTACCTACAGCATTTTTATTGTCTTGTCTATATATACTTAGTACTTCATTTAGACACCATAACTTGTCAGTCATTTATTTACTTGTTCAGTCATTATTTCACATGTTACTGATCCCCCTGTAGGGGAAGGACTCTGTAGGTACTGGGGACACATAATGGAATAACTCACTCTCTGCCCTTGAATACATCTTATAGTCTTCTTAAAATTCTTTTATTTGAAGCCACTTTTAGACACACAGAAAACTTATAAGTACTGAGTTTCCATATATCCCTCCCCGAGTTTTCCTCAGTGTTAACATCTTACATAACAGTGGTACAGTTATGGGAACCAGGATATTAGCATTAGTGCAATACTGTTGACCTAAAAACCCTATTTGAATTTCTCTAGTGTCTTGTTTCATTCAGGCTGCTATAACAAAGTACTGGGTGACTTATAAACCTCATAGTCCTCGCCTGACCAGGCGGTGGTGCAGTGGATAGAGCGTTGGACTGGGATGTGGAAGGACCCAGGTTCGAGACCCCAAGGTTGCCACCTTGAACGCGGGCTCATCTGGCTTGAGCAAAAAGCTCACCAGCTTGGACCCAAGGTCACTGGCTCGAGCAAGGGGTTACTCAGTCTGCTGAAGGCCCGCGGTCATGGCACATACGAGAAAGCAATCAGTGAACAACTAAGGTGTCACAACGAAAAAAAAAAAACTGATGATTGATGCTTCTCATCTCTCTCCGTTCCTGTCTGTCTGTCCCTATCTATCCCTCTATCAGACTCTCTCTGTCCCTGAGGGGGGAAAAAACAACAAAAACACCTCATAATCCTCAAGGCTGGAAGTCTGAGATCAGGGTGCCACAGTGTTTAGTTCTCGTGAGGTCCCCTCTGTGGTTTGTGTCCTGCCGGCCTCTTGTATCCCCACATGGCCAAGAGCATGGAGGGGAAGCGCATTTCCCGTCCATCACCACAGTCCCGCCCGTTTCTACCCTTCCTCTTTCCTCTGTAACTTCTTCCTTCAGCAGTGGAAACTTAGTTCTTGTTTAAAATGTATTTATAGTTCCTTATTTTTATTCAGTTTGAATGCATATAACTTAGTTTTAGAATTTATAACCCATGTCCCTGTGAGAAACACATTTAGAAGTTGCTTACATATATGTAAGTTCTGTTCTTACACACCTTCCTAAGTGTGGTTGTGCTACTCATTTGTAATAGAGTTAGGTTCATTTGTTAGACTTCGCATTTTGGTTTTGGTTCTTCCCGGTTGATTTGGACTGTTTTGGGGGCGTGCAAGGGTGTGTGGGCTGTTGCTGTGGCTCTGAGGCTCAGGGCTCTACAGAGACGGTCTCATCCCCTGCTGTCCTGCTCCAGTCCCCATATCTTTCCTGTCTGCTATAGATAACTGGTGCGTCCTTCCTGCATTTTCTTTTCACAAATGAGCAGTTTTACACGTTTATTTTCTTATAACTTCTTATCTAAGGGTAGCTTACTATAGACACTCTCACTCTTTGCTTTTTTCACTCAATGCTATGTTCTAGAGATTGCTCCATATCAGTGCACAGAGAACTCTCTCATTCTTTTTTATAACTGCATAGTACTCTGCTGTGTGGTTGTGCCATAGTTGATTCAACTGTGCCATGTGCATTTTGTGTATGGGCGTTTTGGCTGTTTGTAGGATTTTTCCATCATGCTGCTGCTGCACTGAAATGTCCTTGTGCATGTATTTTCTTATTGTCGGTGTGTGTCTTCAGGATGGGCTCATAAGAGAGTGCTGTGTTGAAAGGTTCATGTATGTGTGATTTCCCTCCAGAACACAGAACAGTTTGCATTTCCTCCAGCAATGTAGGAGGCTTTCTCTTTTCCCATCTGAATGCATTGTTTGATTTTTTAAAATTTTGTGTCTGATGGGTGAGAAACTGTATGTCAGTGTTTTACTTTATTTTGCTAACAATGAGTGAGTGAGCATTTTTTTCATATGTATGAAGGATGTTTTTGTCTCTTTTTTTTTTTGATGAGTTGTCTGTCAATAGATGTCTCTTCTATTTGGTTTTTGTCCTTTTGTTTCTCACTTTTTAAAAGTTTTCCATTTATCTGTTGTATGTTGCAAATATTTCCTCCCACTTCTCTCACTTTTCTTTTAATTTTATGTTTTTTAATTGTGCAAAGGTTTTCTGTAGTGAAATCAATCAGCGTTTCTTTTATTCCCTCAAGACTTTTGAGTCGTGGTCAGAAAGCTTTTCCCTGCCCAGCTGTCCCGGTGTCATTTGTTTAAAAGCCTGTCTTCACCACAACAGTTTGAGTGCCACCTTGTCCTGTGTCATTGTCCCTAGTATTCTGGCTTTGCCAATGTGTTTCCCTCTGTTTATGTGTCAGCACCATACTGTTTGAATTATAGAGGCTTTAAAGTGTGCTTTAATGTCTGATAGGGTTGGTTCCCCACCTCTGCAGCTATTTGTTTTTCTATGTGAATCTTAGTAGTAACTGTTTCAGTCCGTGAAATAGGTAGTTGATGTTTGCATTAGGACTGCAATGAATCTACAGATGAAGCTGTGGGTTAGTGCCAGGATGAGTCTTTCCTGCCGAGAGCAGGGGATGCTTTTCCACTTGTTCATGTTGCTTTTACATCTTCTAGGGTGTCTAGGAGTTTTCCTCTAGAGAGTTCCCCATTCTTGTTACATTTATTTCTATGCATTTAACCTATGTACATAGTTTGAATGCTATACCCTAACAGTTGAGAATACTCATTCTTCAGTGTACCTTGGCATATTCTTAAGAATTGTATTTTACATCACAAAGAAGCTATCTGATTAAAATGCAATAATACTTAAGTTTACAAATAAGAACAAAGAAGAGAAAGTTTCTTTTATCTGGAAGTTTAAAATATTCTATTAAACAACTCCTGGGTATAACAAGAAACAAATTAAAAAAGACAATAAAAGTACTATATACCAGAATCTATGGCATGCATTTAAAACAGTACTCAGAGGAAAACTAGTTATACTAAATACATTCATTTAAGTGAAAAATAAAATAAAATTAATTAAATCCCTAGCTTAAATGATAAAAAGAACAACAAATAAACCAAAACAAAACACTGATGTTGTCCTCAGTGTAGATAGAGGAATTCTTAAGGCAATTATATTTAAAAAATGGGCAGGCCCAGGGACTGAGGTGGAAGCAGGGTTGTATGTTGTTACAGCAGCTGAAAAAACTGTACAGTCAGTGATCCACTAGAATTGTAGACAGATCAAGGTGGAATCGGAGAAAATGTTCAGCTACAGCCAAGAGGAAGGCAAGAGAAACAGAACTAGAAACAGAAAAGAAGCTTAAAATCCCATGCCTGTCATTAATCAAATATCTTATAATACTCAGTATACTGACTCTGTCTCAGAATCTTTATTCTCCATGTTTTCAGGTAGGAGTGAAATAATACCTGTAAGCAAACATGCTACTCTTAAGCTTTCTGTCATCCTCGGCCGTTTCTCTGAGGTTGCCTTTGCCTGGGATATAGAGACTTGCCCGGTTTGGGGTAGTGTTGAGGGAGTGAATTGCTGGGCTGCAGTTTCTGTTTGTATTCTCTCCTTGCGTAAGGTGGTTCTTTTTTCTGCCCTTCATCCCCTTCAGATGAGCACCTCCCACCAGCCAGAGCACTCTTCAGATGAGACACTGCCCAAGGTGTAACTCCGTGGGCTCCACCCCGAGGGCTACCCAGACAAATCTGTGCTAGGAAGCCTTTGTTACTGTTCAGTGAAAGGACCGCATGACATGGAGTTTTCCTGTCTTCAGCCTTGTTTCTGCTGACAATGATGTAGCACTTTAGATACGGGGTATACAGGACCTTAGGGTGCTCTGAAACCAGCTATTTCAGCAACGTGGGAGTGGTGGCAGTTTTTTCTACTAGTCTCTCCTGCATTCTGCAAACACTGTCAAATGGTGTACTGAAAAGGGAGCTCTGGGAAAAAATTGAGTACTTAAAATGATACACTACTTATACGTATTTTTAAGTGTAAGCACTACTCTGCAACAATAGATGATATGAAAAATAAAGGGTGTGGCAAAAGTAGGTTTACTGTTTTGAGTACATGAAACAGTTTATTCTTGTATTATTTATTTATTGTATTATTTCCCATATGAACAACTCTAAGCCTACTTTTAATCACCCTCTATTTCAAAATGTGTGCCACGCAGTTAGAGCCACCCGTAGTGGGCTTATCTGCCATGTCAACCCGGTCTTCAGTTCTGCTCAGTACACAGAGCTTGATACAGAAAGGCTCATAAACTGGCAGATATAGCAACTTTGAATAGCCACATCTACCTGCTAATGACAGTCATTGTTTTTTTTCCTAATACTTTTTTTTTGTTTTTAAAGAGAGACAGGAAGGGAGAGAGAGAGGGAGGAGAGAGAAGAGAAGCATCAACTCATAGTTGCTTCACTTTAGTTGTTTGTTGATTGCTTCTCACATGTGCCTTGACTGGGGAACTCAAGTCAGCGACCTTGGACTCAATCCAGCAACCTTGGGATCATGTCCATGGCCCCGCATTCAAACTTGCGACCTTCTGCTCAAGCTGGCAAGCCAGTGCTCAAGCCAGATGAGTCCACGCCGGAGCCAGCGACCTTGGAGTTTTGAACAGACCCTCAGCGTCCTGGGTGGATACTTTATTCACTGTACCACCACTGGTCAGGCAATACTTCTTAAATATACAGTAAAATGCAGATTTTAAGTTTACATTTTCATAAATTTTGTGAAACTTGTTTGACTCTAAACAAGGCGTGTAATAGTCCCCCCTCTCTGAGAGAGTTCTTTCCACTCAAAACTTCCCACCCGGAAGCAACCACTATTCTGATTTCTCTCACCATAAATTATTTTTGCCCTGTTCCAGAGCTTCCTGTAAATGGAATCATGCAGTATGTACTTTTTTTGTGTGTCTAGCTTCTTTTACTCAATATTTAATTTTTAAGATTTTTCTATGTTGTGCTATATGTATCAATAACTCTTTCTTTTGTATCGTGTGGTATTTCATTGTACAAATACCGTGTTTTCCCATGTATAAGACATTCCCCTATATAAGATGCACCTTAATTTGGGGGCCTGAAATTTGAAAATAAGTTATTACATAAAGTTATCAAACTCAAGTTTTATTCATCATAAAATTCATACAGATCCTCATCACTGTCAAAACTCCCATCCATTAGCTTGTCCTCATCTGTGTCTGATGATGAATCACTGTCTTCAACAATGAGCACAAAAAGAAGTGGGGAATGCAAGTAAAAAAAATCTACAACCACTGTATAAGACACACCCAGTTATTAGAAACCCAAATTTTTCGAAAAAAGGTACGTCTTGTACATGGGGAAGTACGGTATGCAATGATTTGTTTGCCCATTTCCTTGAAGGTGGATATTTGGGTTGTTTCAAGGCTAGTATGAATAAAACTGTTATAAACAACAAAAACAAAAAAGCATAAAGAAGGGAATAATAATAATAAAGATAAAAGCAGAAGTTAGTGAGGAGAAATATATTAGATCTAATTAATCAAATTCTTGTAAAAAATTCTAATATGTCATTTAAAAGTGCATGATGACCAGTGAGATTTATTTTAGGAATGCAAGCTGGTTATTGTTGAGACTCTGTGTTACTATCATTTATCGTGTTTATAACACTAAGGGGAAACTGTTATCTCTAAAGGCTCTGAATATGATATGATTGCTTCTAAAGCTAGTCTATTTAATGGGAACAACTAAGAGACATTTCCACATTGTGTTAGAGGTACAGTGAAATTAGAGGCTTAGGAAAGGATAAGGAAGATGTAAAACTATGTTTATTTGCAAAAAACAGCATATCTGGGAAATCTCAGAGAATCAATAATTAAACTATACCAAATACTAAAGAATTCAGTAGATTAGCAGGCTATAAAAATAATATAAAATATTATTTATATAATGTGCATAAAATGGACCCTACTACATATAATAAAAGGGTAAGCAAAAAGAGGATATATAATTAATGGTAGTGTCAATTTACATATTGATATTATAGCTTC
This sequence comes from Saccopteryx bilineata, assembly GCF_036850765.1. Classification (NCBI taxonomy): domain Eukaryota; kingdom Metazoa; phylum Chordata; class Mammalia; order Chiroptera; family Emballonuridae; genus Saccopteryx; species Saccopteryx bilineata. Next base: position 287,871,075 of record NC_089492.1, read on the forward strand.
ATAGTCATTTGTCAGATGATAGCCTTCTATTCCTACTGCTTTGTCTTTCCCTAAACCAGTGGGGTTGCCCTCCCCAGGGAACATTTAGCAATCTCTTTAGATATTTTTGATTGTCAAATTGATGTGTGTGGGGGTCCTGTCTGCTGTTGAGTAACAGGACAGCCCCGGCAGCAGCGCTGAGTCTTAGCAGTGTGAGGCTGAGAACCCGTCTTGAATGTGTTTGAGTTCTCATGCCTGTGCTGGAAATTGTGGGTTGGTAGGGTTTTTATTTTTTTAATTAATACATTAATTATTTCAACTTTAAGGGTAAACTTAAATTTGAGAAATAAAATATCTATATAAAGAAGATTTGCTTTTTTTTAAATTAATGGACAAGGATAATGAAAATAATTTTCCATAGCAGTGAATGGTATACAGTTTCCTAGACTTCTTCATAGAGTTTTTATTTGATCTTAATATGATATTTTTATGATAGGTGCAATAGCTATTTTTATCTCTAGTAATGGATAAAGAAACTTCCCTATTTCTTCTTGGCTTTAGGGACTAACTCACTTCAGATAGATGGGGGGTAAGTTGAAGCATGAGAGCATTCTTCCTCTGTAAGTGATCTTCCCTACTTTTTCTTCATTCCAGCTTAAAGACTGGAGGGCTAGGTCCTGATACCTAGTTCATATTTTCTTTATTTGTGTCTTGTTACACCTACAAAGCTGTGCTCCCAGTAGAACTCTGCAGTGATGGGAATACAGAAATCTGCACTGTGCATATGGTAGCTGTTAGTCACAGGGAGCTATTTAAATATATATTAAGATGAAATAAAACCTAACATTGATTTCTCTTCAGTTGTACCACCACATTTCACATTTCAGGTGCTCAGTAGCCCTGCATTATCTTCTAATCAGTAGTTCCCAGAGGAACTTTAGTAAACCAATAGAATTTTTTATTTAATTTAAAAAATAGAAATTGTCAGAGCCTGGCTTAGTTTCTGCCCATTACAGAAGCTTTGATCACAGTTAGTTGTGCCCTGTGGGAAGGAAGGACATGGCTTTTCATTTCTTGATAGGAAGCGAATGATTGTTCATTCCCACGTGGATGTCCCTCAGCCAGTTTCTTTCACTAACACCTTGGCCACTGGCTGGTGATTATGTTGTTAACGTCCAGTTCATGGAGCGCTGTGGGAGTGCATGCCTTTTCCAACAGAGGGAGATCACATCCCTGGATGGGGGAGGTCACATCCCCGGAAGCATCCTGGCGTACCCTGATGTGCTTTTGGTCCTCCTGTTTCAGCTACTGTAACCATAGTCTTTAGCTTCCTCTTGACATTGAATTTACTTTCTGTGACCACTGAGGGAGTTGGAAGTATTTAAACCCTTCCTGTTCTCTAGGAAATAAACCTCTTTACCTTCTAGCTTCTAGGAAATTGTCCTGACGTGAGGGGAGGGGGAGTGTGTGTGTGTGTGTGTGTGTGTGTGTGTGTGTGTGTGGTGGGAAGGTGGGTTATGTTTGGTGCATGGAAACCTGGCTTACGGAGTCCTGCGGGACTGGAGAGACTTCACTTCTCTTGTGGTTTAGGTTTTGTTGGCAGATGAACCTGGAAACCTTAACTGCTCTTTATTACAATATTTACATAGGAATGTGTTTTCCAACTTAAAGTCATTGAACATTACTTAAAAATTTGGGAAGTTTTTGTTTGTATATTCAAACCCATCTATATAGTCAAAAGTTAAAATTGCTTTTCTGATTTTGAAGTCAGTTTATTTCTTACATGTTAAAAGAGAAAAATATATTTAATAGTTATACATTCTGTCATAAGATAGCAGGAAGAATGCTTTGCTTTGATGATGGAGAAGGGCTTTAGACAGATTATTGTCATAATTTAACTGTGGTTTTAATTTCCTCTCATCATTTCTACTGTAATAGACTTTCATTCATAGTCGTTATCTTTGTGCCTTAATTTTGCTCGATGACTAAAATGCTGGGATAAAAGCAATTAAAAGTGCAAAGTTGTAGGTTGATGAAGTCATGAAACAAAAAAATATATATATTGGACATTCTCTTCTTTTGGAAACTGCCAGTGTTCTGAATAGAATATTGTAGTTATATTCTACATGTGCTTAGAGTAATACGGATTTAGTTACTATCTTCCTCCACCCTTACCCCTCCAATATATTTTGGTTTACAAAGCAACTGAGGGTATTACTAATGTTTTTCTGTTTGTTTGATTTCAGAGGGAAGTGTAACATCTCCCATTTTTCTGACATATTTGCTGCTAGAGAGTTTAAAGCCCGAGTGGATTCATTTTTCTACATATTAGGCTATAACCCTGAGACGAGGTAAGTGAATCACTTGGGCCCCTCAGTAAGAATTTTTGTGTTTCTCACTGTGTATATGTGTGTGTGTGTGTGCGTGTGTGCATGCACATCTGGGTATATATTAGTAAGATTAAAAAAAAAAAATCAACTCCAAAATCCTATAGTAACCCTCTTTGAAAGGAGTTGTAATTTACATCTTTGTTATCTTCCTATTAAAAAAAGGAAATGTGAGAAAATTTGGATTTAGAGAGGGCAAGAGAAAGACATATGTTTCATGGATCTGTTTTGAACTTCCTGTGAATTGGCAGATTAGTCTAATGCATATTCTGTCACACCTTCTCAGATACCACATTGAAAACACTAGGACCTTATGGGGAGTCCGACCTTTTGTGTTTTAAGTGTGTTTAGCTCTTAGGTTTATCAAAACCAACCAAACTAGTGTTGGTGATGCATCTGTCTTTGCTGATGCTTATTAAAAGTGGTAGATAACTTGGCTATGTAAGCTAGAGACTCACAGTTCCTTTCTAAATACAAGGATTTAGAAAGAAGGAAAAGATGCTTGGCTCCTGGAAGTTGTGGAAGAACTAACTACATTAAGTGTAATATCAAGATGGGTCATTGTTTCAGTGCAAATATTTTCCTTGAGGATGCTGAGAAATTATATGTAAAATTTAGAATGTTGCTGTTAATAAAGTCAACCTGGGGTCAATAAAAGGCAACATATTCTTTTTTTTTTTTTTTTTTTTTTTTAATTTTTATTAAGCTGGAAACAGGGAGAGACAGTCAGACAGACTCCCGCATGCGCCCGACCGGGATCCACCCGGCACGCCCACCAGGGGCGAGGCTCTGCCCACCAGGGGGCGATGCTCTGCCCATCCTGGGCGTCGCCATGTTGCGACCAGAGCCACTCTAGCGCCTGAGGCAGAGGCCACAGAGCCATCCCCAGCGCCCGGGCCATCTTTGCTCCAATGGAGCCTTGGCTGCGGGAGGGGAAGAGAGAGACAGAGAGGAAAGCGCGGCGGAGGGGTGGAGAAGCAAATGGGCGCTTCTCCTGTGTGCCCTGGCCGGGAATCGAACCCGGGTCCTCCACACGCTAGGCCGACGCTCTACCGCTGAGCCAACCGGCCAGGGCAAGGCAACATATTCTTTACTGTGGTTGCCAGAGGCTGCATAAAGCTCTATTGGGGCATATATTTTAGTGTCTCTCTGTAAATATACTAGTCAACAGCTATAGTGGTAACAGGGTAATGGTCACCTTTTTTGCTTACCTTTTCTTTATAAAACAGTGAACTTGAGCTTTTATTTTCTTTTTGAGGTTTGCTCTATTCCAAAGACAAAGAAACTGAACAATGGTAATATTTCAAAAGCATCTTGTATTTTGAAATGTTTATTTTACATTTTATTTGCATTTATTGACTGCCTAGTCATGTTTTCCTGTTACCCAGATGAAATTTAGAACACTGGAACTTGGATTTCTGTATAGCTACAATGGAGTCTATCATTTCAGTGATGTCATGTTTATTTAACTGTCTGATAAATAGTTGTCATATTGCACAAGCTAGATTATATTAGTGAATTGACTAAATCACTTTTGTGTTTTAAGTGTGTTTAGCTCTTAGGTTTATCAAAACCAACCAAACTAGTGTTGGTGATGCATCTGTTTTTGCTGATGCTTATTAAAAGTGGTAGATAACTTGGCTGTGTAAGCTAGAGACTCACAGTTCCTGTCTCACTTTCTTGTGTATTGCTAACAGTCATTCAGAGTGATACTTCTCATTTGTTTTAAAATGTGGGTTGGGTATGCAACAGGAGGCTATTTGTGTGTGTGTGTGTGAGAGAGAGAGAGAGAGAGAGAGAGAATGAGAGAGAGAGAGAATGAGAGAGAGAGAGAGTCAGAAAGAGGGACAGACAGACAGGAAGGGAGAGAGATGAGAAACATCAATTCTTTGTTGCGGTTCCTTAGTTCATTGATTGCTTTCTCGTATGTGCCTTGACCATGAGGCTACAGCAGACCGAGTGACCTCTTGCTTGAGCCAGTGACCTTGGGTCCAAGCTGGTGAGGCTTGCTCAAACCCGATGAGCCCGCGCTCAAGTTGATGACCTCGAGGTCTCGAACCTGGGTCCTCCACATCCCAGTCTGATGTTCTGTCCACTGAGCCACTGCCTAGTCAGGCAATAGGAGGCTATTCTTTGTCTCTCATCTGAAAAAGCAGCAGAGACATGCCTGTCCAGCAGTTACAGGCCCTCCTTCCCGAGTCTCTTAACCACCCTGTGTTCATCTTGTGTTCCCTTGTCCAGTTGTGCTTGGTATATTGTAAGTGCTATAGGGCTGTTGGGTAAATCAAAGTGAACAAATATTTGAATTTCTACTTAAAAGTAAAGTTTGTGGGAGAGCTCAGACTTCTCACAAAGTGAGTGTAAAAATTTATATCAGTGGAGCTAGTGTGGCCACGGCCCCAGCTCAGTAGTGTCATCCTGGACCACTCTAGACCTCTGGGCTTGGGGTTTTATGTCAAGTTCCTGCAGCTGCTCACGTGATCAAAGGAGTGCATGCGATTTAACAGACTATAGAAAAACTGTTTATGTTTTCTCTGTCTATGCACTGCCCAATCGTTAGAATGCTCAGGATGCATATCCTTGCAGAACTTAACCTCCCAGACCTCTGTTTCTGTCTTTGTGAGGAATTGGGGCTGTGTGACGAGCTGGTTTCTGGGTAGCTCTCCTTCGACCCCTTATTTGAATGAGTGGGACTAGCATGTAACCGTGGCTGCATGGTGCTGTCTGCTGACTCCTAGTGCTCTGAGTCATTTGGAGAGGAAATGTCAAAGATGGTAATAATCCTGGGAGGCAGTGCATATATGTCAGTTGGTATGACCACCAGGTCAAGCATGGTGCTTCTGTAACTGCAGACTTGGAGGACTGCTCCCTCCCCTTGCATAATGCAGGAACTCTGCTCTAGATGAGTAGTTGAAACTGAAGCTTCAGATAGAGTTATTGTCTCACAGCAAATTTTCTGATAGTAGTTAAAAGTTAATTATGTAGTTTTCCATAACTTAGCCTATTAAGCAAACACTGAAAATTTGGATTTTTTTTTACATTTATTGCACAGGTCCCTTTAAAACCCCAGTGTTTGCCTACCTCTTTATTTTTTCCTAACCTGGTTATTATATTTCTAAATGTTGTGTATTGTTGGGGACCTGGTTGTTCAGAACTTTGGGTTTTGATGGTATTAGGTTGTTGGACACACGCATGATAGCAGGGAATAGACTTGTCATTGCCTTTAAAGTTTGGGAGATCCATAATCTCTTATCTTTACTTCTGAAATCTAATGCTCTGATAAAATCAAAAGAGTTTTATGTTTGGTACTGACAATGATTTCATAGTCATACTTGACTCAAACTAATGTGAGGCTATTTAATTTTTAGTATTGTTCACTATGAATCTGCACAACTTGTGCAGCAGTAGTACTAATCTGAAAGGATAATCACTTCTCAAGACACTGTTGGGTGTTACATATTAATTATATAGTATGTTCACTGTAGTACCTTTCTAAATCCAAAATGTTCTGAATTCTGAAAACCCTCTGGCCCCGAGGATCTTAGCTAAGGCATTGTGACCCTGTATTTTTGCTAGCCAGGATGTTTAAGGAACAAAACTTAATTGGGCAAACAAATGGGGGGGGGGCAGATGTGTTTAGGTGCAAGTAGGATACAAGTTACAAGGGTCTGACAAATGAGAGAGGCTTGAATTTAACACTGGCCTGAACTTTGAACCCTTAGGTAATTGGGCTTTGCTTTTGGAGTTTGTTTTCATATTTCTGCACTGGTGGTGGTGGTGGGGTAGTGTTTATGTATACATGATTCATTCCAAATTTACTGCTATAGCCAGCATACTCTGGCTCAGGCCAGTAAGTTAAGAGGGGAAGGAAGTAGTAGTGAATGAAGTCCCCAAAAGAACAAATGATAATGGCCATTTGAGAGGCGATATATCTTTTTCTTTAATTTTGAAGCATGAACTTTCCCAAGGACCAGTATGTTTTCCCATGCTAATGAGAGTTCCTTAGGTCCCCGAAGTGCATTTAGGGAGAATGAAGAAAATATTTAACTTAAAATGTAGCATTTTGTATTGAGGGTCACTGATACATTGCCTCTCTTCCTTCCCTTTGGTTTTCCCCAAATGCTGTCTTTTTTATAAAAAAATGTTTGATTATATTCTTGGTTCTTTGGTTTTTCAACATGAGTCAGGTGGAATCAGGTGGAAAACAAGTTGAGGGCTTAGGTCTGATCTCTGATCTTACCCAGGAGAGAATGTTCCTGATCACCTGTGATCTCTGCAATCAGCTGTGCTGTTTCGACTTTTCTTCCAGGGAGGAGGTTATTATTATTTTTTAGAGCAGTAATGAGGTTTAAGGATTATTATTATTGTTATATTTAGTAGCAATCATAAACTGAGGCATTTTTGCAAGGTCTTGTGTTAATCTCTCCCTGACTGACCATGGCAGTAATGTTACTAATAATAGCTACAGTTAGTGAGCACTGCTGTGTGTTGTATTTGCAAAATTCATCTTATTCTACTTTGTTTTGAAACATTCTCAATCTTACAGAACAGTTGCAAATATAGTAGAAGATATATGCTCTGCCCGTCCTGGGTGTCGCCATTTGCGACCAGAACCACTCTAGCGCCTGGGGCAGAGGCCACAGAGCCATCCCCAGCGCCCGGGCCATCTTTGCTCCAATGGAGCCTTGGCTGCGGGAGGGGAAGAGAGAGACAGAGAGGAAGGAGCGGCGGAGGGGTAGAGAAGCAAATGGGCGCTTCTCCTGTGTGCCCTGGCCGGGAATCGAACCCGGGTCCTCCGCACACTAGGCCGACGCTCTACTGCTGAGCCAACCAGCCAGGGCAGAAGATGCTTTTTTTACTTTATTGGGATGACATTAGTTTGCAAAACCATACAGGTTTTAAGTGTACGGCTCAACAAAACATCTGCACGCTGCATCCTGTGCCCATCTCCTCAAGCAAAGTCTCTTTCCGTCTCCATCCCCCCCTTTGCCCATCTCCACCTCCCCTGGCTCTTCTTTTCCTCTGGCCGTCACCACACTGCTGTGCCGTCTGTTTATGTATATTATATGGTTTGTGGTGAATCCCTTCACTTTACTTCATCATCCACTCCCCTTTCCCTCCCTCCCCTCTGACAGCTGTCAGTCTGTTCCATATATCCATTTGAAAGCATGTTGTCACCATGAGGCTATCTCTTATTCTAGTACTTTAATGTATTTCCTGTGAACAGAGACATTTTCTTCCATAACCATGGTGCAGCCCTCAAAATCAGGAGTTTAACAGTGAAATATTATTGCCATGGATTTCTCAGACCCCACTCAAATTTTATCCATTTTCCCAATAAAGACCTTTATAGCAGAGGAACAGTTCTGTATTATGGGTTTAGTTGTTACGTTTGTTTAGTCTCCTTCAATCTAGAACAGTTTCTCAGTCTTTCCTTCACTTCCTGACCTTGGTATTTTTGAAAATTATGGGCTGATTATTTTGTAGACTGTCCTTCAGTTTGCATTTATGATTTTTTTATTACTAAATTTAGATCCTCTGTCTTTGACAGGATTAACACAGAAGTCACATGTTCTTTTTCTGCATCCTGGCAGGGGTGCACAGCTCTAGTTTGTCATACTACTGCTAGTGCTCACTTGGGTCATTTGATTAAGGTGTTGTATGCCAGCTTTGTAACAGTAAAGTGTTCTTTTTCTTTTTATAATGAATGACCATTTTGAGGGAGATTGCTTTGAGACTATATAGATATCCTTGTCTTCATCAAACTTTCAACTTATTTATTTATGTCAGGATAGATTAATGGCTTTCTGTTTTACTCAGTTTCTAATCAGTTATCATCATTCATTTCGAGATCAGTCTGTCACAGATTTCGGAGAATGATACTTAGAAACCAAGATCAGGTGCTAGGTGTGCTCAATATTTTGTATCACTGCTCTCAGGCCTTTGGGTAAACAAGTTGAGAGAGAGAGGGAGAGAGAATGCACACTTTCACTGTATGTTTGTGTATCCATGACTTCATACCAGATTCTCCAATTCTAATCCAATATCATAGAGTTCCTACTAGGTTTTCCCTTTTCCACTCCCTTCCTTCCCTCCCTCTCTCCCTCCCTCCTTCCTTTTTTTTTTGTAATCCTCATCTTTAACAGTAAGAGTCCTTATTTTATTATCTTTAATATCTTTACTTCCAATTTTTTGTCACTGACTTTGCTCTCTCCTACCCTTGGATGGGTTTTGACATCTTGAGTTGTATATTTAGTAGACTTAACCTTCGGTGTTTCTTAGTGTAACCTCAAGGAATCAAATTTGTGACATCATCTGTTCTAGGTGTAGTACAATTGCCATATAGTGAATGCTTACTCTGCCCTAGCTCATTTAATTCCCACAATAGCTTAGGGAGGTTGTTACTATCTTTATTTCATAAGTAAGGAAGTTGATATTAAATAATGGCCTAAGGCAGTGGTCCCCAATCCCCGGGCCATGGACTGGTATCAGTCCGTGGGCCATTTGGTACCAGTCCACAGAGAAAGAATAAATAACTTACATTATTTCCATTTTATTTAAGTCTGAACGATGTTTTATTTTTTAAAAATGACCAGATTCCCTCTGTTACATCCGTCTAAGACTCACTCTTGACGCTTGTCTCAGTCACGTGATACTTTTATCCGTCCCACCCTAAAGGCCGGTCCGTGAAAATATTTTCTGACATTAAACCGGTCCGTGGCCCAAAAAAGGGTGGGGACCACTGGCCTAAGGCATACAGTCAGTAAACAGGAAACCCCAAGCCTGTTTGACTCCAAAGCTTATGCTCTTTAACTTTTATGATTTCTTTATAGATTTATTCTTGTACAACTTAGTTTTCTTCTAGTTGTGTTGGAAGATATTTTAGTTTTTCTAATGAAGAAAAATGTGCTCACTAAAGGATAATATAACAAATACAAAAGTTGAAGAAGCAAACTGAAATAGTACATAATTCTGTATCCTGTATTTGTGTATTTTTGAATATACATCCATGTGTATAGGTATATGTGTATATATTAAGATTGTAATTAAAATATTGTTTATAGGCCCTGGCCCCGGTTGGCTCAGCGGTGGAGCGTTGGCCTGGCATGCAGGGGACCCAGGATCGATTCCCGGCCAGGGCACATAGGATAGGCGCCCATTTGCTTCCCCCCTGTCCTTCCTCTCTGTCTCTCTCTTCCCCTCCCGCAGCCAAGGCTCCATTGGAGCGGAGATGCCTCGGGCACTGGGGATGGCTCCTTGGCCTCTGCCCCAGGCGCTAGAGTGGCTCTGGTTGCGGCAGAGCGACGCCCCGGAGGGGCAGAGCATCGCCCCCTGGTGGGCAGAACATCGCCCCTGGTGGGCGTGCCGGGTGGATCCCGGTCGGATGCATGCGGGAGTCTGACTGTCTCTCCCCGTTTCCAGCTTCAGAAAAATACAAAAAAAAAAAAAATTGTTTATATATAATATACTTAGATACATGCATTCCTTTAGCAGTTACTCTTCTATTAGCACAGTACCATGTCAGTAAACATTTTACAAAAATATTTGTAATGAACACTGTGTAACCATTATAGGAACGTCCCATAATTTATACTCATTTTGAACATTTATGAATTTTCCAGTATTTGGTTATTTTAAATAACAGTGTGACTGTCTTTTTTCAATGTAACTCTTTGTACTTTAGCTGAAAAGTGTCAACCTAGAGCTCCTTTATTTCAGTTAGTTTGGATTTGAGACATCAGGATTGACTTCTGTTTTAGTGTAGTCACCTTTCTCCTTATCACAGCTGGAAGAAAGAGGAAGTGGGTGAAAATCACGTGCCTCCTCTTAAAAGTAGTTTTCATGACTTTTGCTGGACTCCCTTTGTTCTCATTGGACCAAAAAGAAAAATAATTATACTCACACTTTGTGGGTGAATTCTACCAGTGTTTCAGAGAACAGGGAAAGATGGTGCAGGTTCCCCTAGTCATTCTATCCGGCTAGGAAACCTGTACACCATGTCAGGGGAAAATGTACTATCTGCAGGTCAGACTTATGGACATGCATGTAAAATGTTTAAATACAGTGTGTATTAGAAAATGGAATCTGGTAACGCATTAAAAATATTTTTTTCGGCCCTGGATGGTTGGCTCAGTGGTAGAGCGTCGGCCTGGCGTGCAGAAGCCCCGGGTTCGATTCCCGGCCAGGGCACACAGGAGAGGCGCCAATCTGCTTCTCCACCCCTCCCCCTCTCCTTCCTCTCTGTCTCTCTCTTCCCCTCCCGCAGCAAGGCTCCATTGGAGCAAAGATGGCCCGGGCGCTGGGGATGGCTCCTTGGCCTCTGCCCCAGGCGCTAGAGTGGCTCTGGTCGCAACAGAGCGATGCCCTGGAGGGGTAGAGCATCGCCCCCTGGGGGGCAGAGCATTGCCTCCTGGTGGGCTTGCCGGGTGGATCCCGGTCGGGCGCATGCGGGAGTCTGTCTGACTGTCTTTCCCCGTTCCAGCTTCAGGGAAAAAATATATATATATTTTTCCAAGTTGGATTTATAAAATATAAGAATGGTTTAATCATTTTTCTGTTAACATATTGTACCACTTCAAAATACTGAAGAAGAAAAATATGCAATCATCTTGATATAGAAAGAGCACTTGATAAAATTCAACACCCTTTCAAAATTAGGGGGAAACTCTTAGCAAATCAACTGTAGAATGAAACTTCCTTATTTTGGCAGAATACTTAACAACAGCATACAACAAGCACCATACTTAAAGGTAAAGTGCTGGAAATATTCTCAGTAATGTTAAAAACAATGTAAGGGTTCCCTTGTCTATTTAGACATGAAAAAGGAAATATGTGAGAATTGGGAATGAAGAAATGAACCTTTATGAATACAGTGTAATAATTTTTATCATAGAAAATCTGAGAAAATATGAGCACATTGTTAAGTAAGGCTTGCTCTGTGGGAGTGGCCCCTGCACAGCTGATCCTCCATGGCGGTCAGTGGTCACAGCCAGAGCTTGCAGTTGATCAGCCTGGGGTAAATTCTTCCCACTGAAGAGCAACAGCAATCAAGGCTCAACCAGAACAGGAAAGTATACAAGCTTGCACTGGGGGCACATCTCAAGTGCCCAGCTTGGGTGATTGGAGAGGCTGTGCCACTGGGCCCACAGAACACCTACTATATATTAGTCTACTCTAGTAAGCCTGGGGGACATAGCAGCTCTACATAATACTTAGAAACAAATGCAGGGAGGCTGTCAAAATGAGGGGACAAAGAAACATGTCTCCAATGAAAGAGCAGAACAATACACCAGAAAAAAAATAACTGAACAAATGGGAGACAAGCAATCTACTAGATGTAGAATTGTAAACACTGGTTATAAGAATATTCAGTAAACTTAGTGAGAACCTTAACAGCATTAAAAAGGACCAGTCAGAAATGAAGGATACACTAACTGAAATGAAGAATAATTTACAGGGAATCATCAGTAGAGTAGATGAAGCCAAGAATCAAATCAGCAATTTGGAATATAAGAAGCAAGAAACAGTACAGCAAAAAAGAAAAAAGAATCTGAAATAATGAGGACAGTGTAAGGAACTTCTGGGACCACTTCATGTTTACCAACATGTAGGAGCTAGAAGGGGAAATGGGAGAGCAAGAAATTGAAAACCTATTTGAAAAAATGACAGCCTGACCAGGTGGTGGTGCAGTGGTTAGAGCATTGGACTGGAACAGAGGACCCAGTTTCGAGACCCTGACGTTGCTGGCTTGAGCATGGACTCATCCGGCTTGAGCATGGACTCACCAGCTTGAGTTCAGGGTCGCTGGCTTAAGCACAAAAGTTGCTGGCTTGAAGTCCAAGGTTGCTGGCCTGAGCCCAAGATTGCTGGCTTGAGCAAGGGTTCACTAGCTCTGCTGTAGGCCCCCAGTCAAGGCACATATGAGAAAGCAATCAGTGAACAACTAAGGAAACTAAGGAGCTGCAATGAAGAATTGATGCTTCTCATCTCTCTCCATTTCTGTCTGTCCCTATTTGTGCTGCTCTCCATCTCTGTCACAAATAATAATAATAATAATAATAATAATAATAATAATGACAGAAAACTTCCTTAACTTGGTGAAGGAAGTAGATACACAAGTCCAGGAAGTGCAGAATCCCAAACAAGATGAACCCAAAGAGGCCCACTCAGGACAAATCATGATTAGAATGCAAAAAAGTTAATAACAAAGAGAGGACCTTAAAAGCAAGAGAAAAGCAGTTAGTTACCTCAAGGGAGCACCTATAAGACTGTCAGCTGATTTCTCAATAGAAACTATGCATACCAGAAGGGAGTGGCAAGAAATATTCAAAGTGATGAAAAGCAAAGACCTATAAATAAAATTACCCAGCAAAGCTATCATTTAGAATTGAAGAGCAATAAAGAACTTCCCATACAAGGAAAAGCTAAAGGAATCCATCACCAGCAAATCAGTATTCTGAGAAATGGTCAAGTGTCTTAAGAAGAAAAAGAAAAGAAAAGGTCAAAATATGAACAATAAAATGGCAGTAAATATTATACATACTCATCAACAACTGAATCTAAAATCAAAATAATTGAAAAAACAGAACAGAAACAGACTCATAGATACAGAGAACAACTTGACAGTTGGCAGATGGGAGGGGCATTGGGAGGAATGGGTGAATACAAAGATGAAGGGATTAAGAAGTCCAAATTGGTTGTTACAGAACAGTCATGGGATGTATAGTACAACAAAAGGAATATAATCAATATTATTCTAGTAACTATTGTGTCAAATTGGTGTGAAATTTATTGGGATGATCACTTAATAAGCTATGAAATGTCTAATCACTGAGTGTACACCTAAAACTAATATGATACTGTATGTTACCTGAAATTGAAAAACTTTAAAATGATTTTTTAAAAAGGTAGAGGAGGATAAAAGAGGGGATAAGTAGTGATGGAAGGAGACTTGATGAGGTGGTAAACAGCCAATACAGTCTGCAAATGATGTGTTATAGATCTATACTCCTGAAATCTATATAATTTTATTAACCAGTGTCACTCTAATACATTTAATAAAAACTTTAAAAAAGAAAAAATGAATTAGGATGCATGCTGGATATAAGATTAATATATATAAAACTCAGTTCCATTTCCACCCTAGGGACAAACAGAAAATACAATTTAAACATACTTTCTGAAAGCTTCCTTTATTGATATGATGTTAGTACTGATTAGAGGTCAAATAGAATACCCTTTTCCAAGTGTTTTTCTCTAGGACTTCCTTAATTTTCATTGCTGTTTTTACTTTACAATTTCTTGTTAGCAAATAAAATATTTTAGACATCTTTATATTTCTGGTAAGTAGGAAACTTTAAAAAATAAGACCTAGGAAACTTTCATGTTACAACTCTGACTTTAATTTTGATATAATTTTTCTGCTCCCAAAATAATGAACCTATTGTGAGTAGACAAAGTAGTTTTTCAATCAGTTTCATATAATAAATCTTTTCAGTTTCAGGAAGAATCCATTAGTACAGTACATTCATTTCACTTGCCCAGCTCCCCTTTATTCAGAAGTGTTAATGCTGCAGGTATTACTCACAAGGGATTAACTGAAGTGGGGGGGTCTAGGATCCCGAGACGTGAACCTGGGATCGCCAGACTTAAAGAAAGACTTAGTGACAGGTCACCGAAGGAAGCACTAGGACAGCATGTGTACAGGTGCAACTTTCATATCCCTGTAGGCTGCCAGGTGACTGTTAGGGCAGTGCACCAGCACGAGTGAGGTGCAGGTCGTCAGCAGCAGTAGGCAGGTCTCTTGTGTTCAAGACAGCCAGTGGGGGGAAAAGCCTAGGTCTTGGAGGCCCTTCAGTGAGTACAGTTCCAAGCTGTTGTCAGTGTAAGACAAGGCTTGGTCAGTGGAAATGCAGCCCATTTCTAGAACTGGAATTTATGGCTAAAAGTGGCACTTTACCTTACTTCAATGCCAAACCACTAGGTTTTTTGGCTTCTTGATTTTCTCTGACAAGGGGGTGGACTGAACTTCTGTTCTGAGATTGACTAAACTTGGAGCTGGATGTTAAGTGCTATGGAAGCAGGTAGCCAGGCAGGTCAGATCACTCATTGCCACCAGTGTATCCACTCTCCATGCTCCATGAGAACTGATGATTGATGGTTACAAAAAGTATTTTTTGTTGGTTTGATACACTTTCAAATTTTCAGTTTGGAATTTTATATGCATAACTTAAAGAAGAGTTATGAGGCTGGTACATAGACCTCCCATATATTGTTTCTCCCAGTTTACCAATTGTTAACATTTTGTAATATTTGCTATTCTATTTTTATTGATTTTATGTTATTTATCTGTTTAACTGAATTACAGATTTCCATTATTATCTGTTTTTGCCATATTATTTTTCATGTTTGCCATCTTTGCATAATTGCTCTCTCTATAGTATTTCCTTTCCTGAACCGTTTGGAAATGAATATCGGATATCAAGCTTTTTTTCCCCTAAATAGTTCAATGTGTGTTTTCCAAGACCAAAGACATTCTCTTACACAGTCATGGCGTGGTTATCAAAATTAGGAAAGGCTGCATTGACATAATGCTGTATAATCTAATATAGTCCATACTCAAATTTTGCCAGTTTTTCGAATATTGACCTTCATAATGATTTTCCCCTGTGATCACGTGTTGGCATTCAGTTATTGTGTCTCTTTATATCCTTAGCCTTTCTTTGTTTTCATAACATGTTTCTTAGCCTTTTTGGTTTTTCGTAGCATTGCCATTTTGGAAGAATAGAAGACAGTTTTGTCAAATATTCTTCAATTTGTGTTTGTTCAATGTTTCCTCATGGTTAGATGTAGGTGATGGGATTTTTGCCAAGAAATACTGTATGAGTGATGTTGTGCCCTTCTCAGTACATCAGATATATTTTTCGAGGTAGAAAATGAGAGTTGGGTAGTTCCAAGAAAGATGATTTTGATACTGTTCTTGCCCCCAGAGAACTTAAAATCATTTAAGAGAGGGGAGGCATCCCAGGAAAAGCCATGATGAGTTAAGGTGCAGCAAGACCAGAACAAAATTCCCCCAGGTTTCCAAGCTGGTCCCGTAAGCAGGTGTCTCCAGAGAGGCGCTGCTTGGAACTGTGGTCAAGTCGGTGGGTTTCCTCATGAAGGAGTGTGCAAGACAAGAGCATGAGCCCTGGGCTCTGCTGCACTGAGGGGTAATGGGAAAGGGACTCTGTCCAGGTGGTGTGTAAAGAACAGCTGTGAGGTGACCGCGTCAGGGAAGACAAGGGGATGTTGAAAGAGGTTGGGGTTACTACTGGGAACCATGTTAAAGAGAAAAGCCCATGGGGTGTGATAACTTGCCCTTAGAGTCACTCGGGGCCTTTGTGGAACTCAGCTTCCAGTCCCTGCTTCTTGACTTGCTATACAGCAAGGATGTTTTGCTGTGTTACGCAGAACGGTTCCCATGGGTTTTCTGAGGAATGATGAACTTATTAAATTATTACCTTCTGTTTATTTCTCCAAGGAAACATTTTTCAAGTGAAAGGGTTTGGTAGGTGTTTTTTTTTTTAAGTACACATTTGAAGGAAATACTCTGGTGGTCATATTCATGCTATTTGGCTGCCAGGTTCTAATTTAATTGCTTTTGCTTTTAAGGAAGTCTTTTTCTCTAGAGTGTTTCTAGTTCCTTCTGGGACATGTTATCTTAATACGCCAATAGGGAAAATGGTCTTCTAACCTATAGATACTTGCTTCATGGGTCAAAAGTAAAACTTACTTAAGTGTACCTGACATTTCGTGTGTTGTATAAAATTGTACCTTCAGCATGATGAGCATTTTATTAAACAGTGTCAGGACTTGGTTGATTTGGTAGCATGAACACAAGCACTAGACTATGCGACCATCTGCATTGACTCTGGAAATCTCAGGGACACAGAGTGCCCTGCTCAGCAATGTTAACTTCTTCACACTCCTTTACATTCGTAAGAAACAGAGTCGGCACTGCTCTTTTCTACCTTATCTCATCCTTGATAAGTTTGAGGGAGTTTCATGGTCTTTCTTTTTTTAATTATAACTAAGTCATAATAGAAAGAATTATCTCTTAGTGTGCAAAAACTCAGCCCACTTACATCCAGAACTAGGGTTCTGATATGGCTGACAGCCCAGTTTGTCTTATTTATTTGTTTATTTGTTGAGGAAGTTGGGGAGAGGGCATAAATGTATTTTTAAGGATTCTAACAGAAAATGTCTTGGCTGGTGCTGTGACAATGTAAATGCTTGATGGTGCTCACAACTAGGGTGATGTGGCCTTGGTTACATGGCTTCAGCACTTTTTTTGATGACTTTTAAATGAGTTTAGCTTCATGGGCAATGTTCTAAAGAATCGCCTCGAGCCTGACCTGTGGTGGCGCAGTGGATAAAGCGTCGACCTGGAAATGCTGAGGTCGCTAGTTCAAAACCCTGGACTTGCCTGGTCAAGGCACATATGGGAGTTGATGCTTCCTGCTCCTCCCCCCCTTCTCTCTCTCTCCTTTCTAAAAAATGAATAAATAAATAAAAAAATTTAAAAAAAAAGTTTTTCCAAAAAAAAAAAAAAAAAAAGAATCGCCTCGAATTCTGAGTCAGGAGACCTTCACATCTTTAGATATTGGGTATTAGTGGCAGGGTATTCTTTGACCTCAGGATTTGGACCTTCCAGTTCTTCTTACTGTTAGAAGTATATTCTTTAGGCTAGACATACTGGAATGGGTATTACTGTAGCAACTGTTTTTATTATTATTTGGGGAGATTTTAGAACTTCCTATCTAAAGGGAGTGAAGCTCTTTGCATAAACTAAGTGTCTAGACACTGTGCTTGCTATACCGTCTCCCATCTGCACTATGTTCGTAGCTGTGATAGCGCTCAGCATGCTATATAGCTTTGCCAGGATTGTTCCTCTGCTCTTTTCCAAAATGTTTCAAGTTTTCAGAAACAAATTTGTGGGTTTACTCCCCTTATGCAGCTACTGCTATGCTTTTAAGTGCCTTGTAGTTAAAACTTCTGTTAATTGATTTTATAGTTATTTATATCCGTGTCTTTTGAATCTATCCTTCCGGCTATGTAAAATCACAATTTATTTTTCTTTTTTTTAAGACAAAACGTTCTGTTGTCGTGACAGAGCAAGGCAGTTATCTGAAGCCTCGCAATGGCTCTGCTCACTGAGTTCCCGGGTGTTGGCTGTCTCGGATCCCCTTTCTAAGGCCCCATTTCCCTGCACACTAGCTTGGTATGCGGGGAGAAGCTGCAGAGTCTGTTGGCTGGGCTTTATTTACGGAAACAGCAGGGTTGAGATTGATTGCGTTGAGAGACAGTGTGTGGATGAGGGAGGGTCACAGCACATGCTCAGTCCTGTCAGTGTGAGGGGGAAGTTTCTGCGTTCTGCGTGAAGGCTTAGGTCATAGCACACGCTCAGTGAAAGCTCTATGAGGTCTCTCAGACTGCATGTGCCTCCATTTTGAGTTTTTAGAGTAGAAAAGGGCAGAGTTTGAGCAGTAAGTAGAGGTTCAGGGAGACAGCTAGACTCACCAGAGCCTCTGTTAGTCATGGATGATCCATTCAGCCCCTGCAGGTAGGCTAATCTTCCTCTGGCCTCACAGAGACAGTGATGGTTTTTGCTGCTGTTTCTCACTTCTGAAGATGTTTATGAATCATTTCATCATTCATAGTGCATGTTCCTGAGAGCCTTTAATTCAGCCCTGGCTGGCCATGTACGTGGTGTTGCGAGGCGTGAAATCAGAGCTGAGGATGGGGTCTACCCGGAGATGTATTCAAGCAAACGGGGAACGTTGTGGGTCCCTCTGTCCCTGTCCTCTTCCCCTGTCCTCTTCCCCTTTCCCTGATAGCTTCCTCTCTGGGTGCAGTTTTAACCTGACTCTTGCTGGGTGCCCTGTGCCGAGCTTGTTTGCTGTAAGCACCTGCAGAGCAAACCTGCAGGTTGCTGGGTTAGGGAATGCCTGGGCCCCAGAGCAGCTCTGTTTGGATATTTTAGGAAGGGTGGTAGGTGGGCAGCTATTGGTTGCTGTGAAGGTGGGTGGAACTTGTTTTGATTGAGAGCCTGTTTGTCAGAGCAAATTATAATTCTTGTGATCTTTCCCTGAAGTCTGGAAATGAAATAGTGCACGTGTTTTGGCATATTCAGGGGACAGTTGTGGATTATGGTTGCAACAGTATCACCTTAAAATGGATGTTTTTAAGAAATGAAAGGTTATGTCACACCACTTTTTACTGTCCATTGCTTCAAAAGGAAGCAATCCTTTCTTCTTTTTGGAGCTTATGGACAATTTCTTGGCAATTAAAAAACAGTGTACACAGTGGCATGTGGGTTAGAAATTGAGGTTGCAGGTGTTTTGTTTATTTTGTTTTAGCAGAGAATGGGGTATGTGTGTGTGTGTGTGTGTGTGTATTTTGTTGTGTGACTTGCAAATTCTGGAGGAGAGGAGTAAAAAGTGGAGTTGATGCCTACCGAAGTGGTGGCATTGGCCAGGTTTTGTGCCCACTGCTCGATGGGCTAGACACCAGCCTTTTCTGGGAGGAGAAGCTCCACTTTTGGAGTGTCCTGTTTGCAGACAAGGCGCAGAAGGATGGTTGTCACCATGGTCACCATAGGAAGCCAACCTAAATATATAAGTTGAAGTCTTACCCCAGTAAATATAAAGTGAAATTGTATTGCTTGTTGTTCTCTCTTTTTCTCTTTTTCGTTCTTTTGATGAAGGTTGGAAAAAATATGAAGTGACACTTAAGTTTTGTGCACTTGTGAGGATGAAGGGGAGCTGACTGTGGATGAGTGTGCAATTGAACGCACACACGGCACAGGAGAAAGTCCTCGTGTCATAAAAAGATGACAAGAGGAGGCCCCTGATTTGAACGGGATGTTTTTGGAGCTAATGGTAAATTCTGGGCACTGAAAATATTGCTGAACTGTAATCTGGCTCCTAAGAGGGTCAGTTTTGGGATTGCAATCAGGAACATGAATTTAGTGTTAGTGCAGTTATTACTGGTTTTTCATCTCTTCTCCCATTCATGTGAGAGCTGTCTTCCCATTATGATTGCATTATTTGAACAGTACATTTGGGAATTTGGGGCAGATACTTACTTTCCCCCAAATCATATAGTGGTGCTTCTAGAATTTGTCTTATTTCACTCTATTTAGATACACATGTATTCCTTTAAGTCTGAAATTGTCCTTTCACATGTGGGATCCTTGCAGGACTACATTTTCATATTTATTTTAGACACCCCCCCTTTTTTTTAATTAGAATACTTTTTTGGGGAAAGCAGTTATGGAACTGCCTTTCTATTCCAGGATCTTTAATTTTCCTTAAACTTTTTTTACATTTAGCAAAGAAAATGTGGGCAGGACTCTGTACTTGTACCTGAATCAGCTCCGGTCAAGTCCTTCCCCCTTGTCTGTCTGGCCTGGGGTGGCCTCGTACAGACATGTATGGGTGGGACTGAGTGCAGCTACCTGTTTAGATACAGAGGACTTGTAGTTACCATGGTGATCTCTGGGAACCGTTTGTTGTTAAGAGTCGAATGCCTGTGCCTCAGATCCAATAAAGTTACTTCAGCTGTATCTTGGGTGGTATGCATTTTCTCTATATGTTCTTGGAAAAATATTTTGGGAATGTTATTTGCTGGCCAGCCATCTCCTGGTTTAGGGCTTCTGTAGTTTTCTGGTGATGGTAGAGGTGAAGGAACAGACATGAGAAGTTACTCTCTTGGTTGGTGGAGTTGTCTAGGGTCCTGTTGCTTGGACACTGAACACATGCTAGTTAATTTCATTTAGCCCCTGTTGTACTTCAGAGTATCAGGAATTGTTGGTTAATGTAGAAGTGTATTTCCAAAAAAACATAAAAGTAAATGTTTACCAAAATATTATCCTGATCTTAGCTTTTCTTATCATTGTATTAGAATCTTGAATCAGAATCTGAGGAGGAGTCATGTTTAAAATGTTCCTCTGTCAACATAAATTTTGTAGAGTCTGTGAATCTGCTCATAACATAGGTCTGTGTTTGACCATTTCCTAGACTCTAATCTTGTGTTAGCTTATGTATCAGACGACTCCGATACATCTAAGGCCTGATGTCTGCAGTGCACCAGTTATCCATTGCTCCTGATCCTTTTTTCTTTTGAATTCATTTTTCCTTTCCATTTTCCTTTTTGGTCATTACTGAATTTCATTGTCTTTCCACCAGAGAGGCATTCATTCTAAAGCTGTAAGAGAAATAGCTGACAGAATGAGACAGAAAATGACACTTAAGGGCTAACGGGAGATTTGAAATGATCTCCCATTATTTTACTTTTCCCCTCCCAAACTGATAATCACCCTGAGCAGTTTCTGATAGGGGCGGATACAGGTTCGTGGACGTTATCTTTAAAGCAAATCTGGAAGAGCCTGACCAGGCGGTGGCACAGTGGATAGAGCACCAGACTGGGATGCGGAGGACCCAGGTTCGAGACCTCGAGGTCGCCAGCTTGAGTGCAGGCTCATCTGGTTTGAGCAAAAAAAGTTCACCAGTTTGGACCCAAGGTCACTGGCTTGAGCAAGGGGTTACTCAGTCTGCTATAGCCCATGGTCAAGGCACATATGAGAAAGCAATCAATGAACAACTATCGTCTTGCAACGAAAAACTGATGATTGATGCTTCTCATCTCTCTTCGTTCCTGTCTGTCTGTCCCTGTCTATCCCTCTCTCTGACGCTCTCTGTTCCTATAAAAAAAATAAAAATAAAAAAATAAAAAATAAAGCAAATCTGGAAGAAAGCTAACCTAGTCTTCTGATGTAAATACTAATACTTTAGATCTAAGCTAAAATAGTTTACTCTGATTCAGTTGTGATTATTAGATATTATTTTTATCGTTCAAAATTATTTGAACTATACATTTATTTGCGACTGTTTGTCCCCCCTATTAGATTGTAAGCTTCTCGGGCATGGGCCATGTCTGTTCTTTAGACACAGTCCCCAATAGAGTGCCTGACAAATGGGTTTCCAGCCTAAATATGTTGCATAAATGAGTAGCATCTATGGTAAAAGAAAAGACCAGATTTGGAGTTAGCTGGTGTGGTTCACATTCCACCTGTAAGTGACATTGGGCCATCTATGTGACATTGGATAAGTTTCTTCCTCCTTTGAATCTCAGTTTTCTCATCAGTCATATGGAGATAAAAAATCCTTCCCGGCCTGACCTGTGGTGGTGCAGTGGATAAAGCGTCGACCTGGAAATGCTGAGGTCGCCGGTTCGAAACCCTGGGCTTGCCTGGTCAAGGCACATATGGGAGTTGATGCTTCCAGTTCCTCCCCCCCTTCTCTCTCTCTGTCTCTCCTCTCTCTGTCTCTCCTCTCTCTCTCTCTCTCTCCCTCTCCTCTCCTCTCTAAAATGAATTAAAAAAAATCCTTCCCATAGTTGTTATAATATTAGATGAAAACAGTATGGAAATGTTTGGTATATAGTTGCTTAGTGTATTACTGTTATTAATTCAAAGCCAGCTCTGTAATCTCTTGTAGGCACGGTTCTCTCAACAGCATTTGTATTTCTTGGTCAACCTATTTAATGAAAATCATGTTAAGAATTATGAAAATCATGTTAGGAATTATGGTAAATCAGTGATCAATATGTTTAACCATCATTTACTCATTTTTTTTAATGCTCTTTGGATGTTTAATTTTTCTTTTAGAGAAGCTTTACTTCCTTCTTGTATAACATTTAGTATTTCAGTGTTCAGTGTTATCCTTTCTTACCACTTTCTCTAGGTGAAGAGGAATAAGGCAATGTTGATATTTTTTACAGCTTTTTCAGAGACTTCCCAGTGGGAGCAAAGTAACATTTACATGTGCATTGTAGACCTCCTTTACTAGGTCCAAACGCCCTCTTTTTCTGGGGACACTCCTATTTCCATTCATTATAAAGTTTGACTTCAGTGTGCAGAAAGCCAGCAATAGTTCTGGTCAGGAGATTGGCTTCATTTTCAAATACTGTTCACCATATCTGTGAGTTGCTTTAAAAAGTATTTCAGTCATAGTGGATTTTTAAAAATAAGTTTGTTTTCTAAAGCATCAGATGTGTGTGTGCATGCAGCTTTGTGTCGGGCTGTGGTCCTTACAGCCATTTCCTTCTTTGCGGCCAGTGCTGACAGTAAAACCCAGGAGAAACCTGGGGTGGATGGACTCATATACCATGGGTAGACACTGCATGTTTATTACCTGACCGAGGTAAGGCCGGACAAATAAGACATTTAGACAGTGGAGAGAAGTTGTGGTAGTGGGTTTTTTTTTGTTTGTTTTTTTGGAGCTTTAATCCTAGCTTGCACCTGGTGGGCAAGAAATACACACAGTGGGAAAACACTTTCCTTTCCATTCAGGGCTCCCAAAACCACTGACTTATCCGAGTTTCCTAGAATCAAAGGTTCCTACCTCACCAGCCTTATTCACCTCTGTTCCCCATCTCCTTCTCTCTGCACAAACTGGCCTCTCCTTCAGCTCTCCGCCATCTTGGCTGCTGCTTCTCTCCTCCATGTGGTCTTTCTCTGCTCTCCTTGCAATGCTAGTTTTAGGAACCCAGAGACCGTGGTAGTGTTTTAAAACCAGATCCTTTCTTACATGTTGTTAAAAAATATTTTTATCACTTTTTTCTGATATTAAATATTACCGTGTAGAGGCCGTGTTTACTGCATATTATTGTCGATGTGGAAAGTCTTGCTGGTCCTTGGCCAATGCCTGTTCTTAACTTCTTAGTTTGGACTCTGAATTATATATAGGGGACCTTGTGGAGGGAGAGCTGTGTCTGTGGCCTGGAATCCTCTGTGATTAACTTACTGTGACCCCTTGAAAGAGCATTTTTATCCCCCATGCCTTGGTTTCTTCTGCTGAGCTGCAAGATTGGATTAGATGGCCTCTAAGGGACTTGATTAGAGAAAATTTAGGATGTTGTGATTCTGGATTTTGGAGGGGTTCCTGTCTTGGCCTTTGCATTTGTGTATGAATTTGGAACATTAACTCTTTTAACAGTTGACTGACTCTCTTTTTCTTCTGATTATTTTGAATGAATACTGACTTGTTTCTACTAGGCACTTCCTCAAACCTGTTCCAGATTGATTTTGCTCAGAGGGCTAGCTTTCTGTTACAAGTGACTTGACATAATTTTGTAACAAAATACTCAGTTGCTATCTATGCTAAACAATAATTTAGTTAAAATAGTGGAGTCATTTATTCATTTAAATATATTTAGTGAGTGCCAATGGACTCTGGGATATAATGGGGAGCTAAAAACAGATTTACCCACATGGTGCTTTTGGTCTGAAGGGCAAGGCATTCATTGAAAGAAATAATTACACAAAAGAAATATAAAATCATGACTGTGATAAGGGCTGAAGGAGAAGAGCTAGTGATGTTCTGGGAACTCATAATAAAGGAGTTAGCTTCTATTCTCACTTATTGCCAGCCCTCGGAACTAGTATAGTAACGACTGCAGGGCAATGGGAGCTGTGTCTACTTCTTTCCATAGATTAGTTTTTATTTTTATAGCAACTTTGCAAACCAGCCATTAAGAACTTCATTTCTTTTTTTTTTTTTTTTTTTTTTTTTTTCATTTTTCTGAAGCTGGAAACGGGGAGGCAGTCAGACAGACTTCCCGCATGCGCCCTACCGGGATCCACCCGGCACACCCACCAGGGGGCAATGTTCTGCCCCTCTGGGGCGTCGCTCTGTTGCATCCAGAGCCACTCTAGCGCCTGAGGCAGAGGCCACAGAGCCATCCCCAGCACCCGGGCCATCTTTGCTCCAATGGAGCCTCGGCTGCGGGAGGGAAAGAGAGAGACAGAGAGGAAGGAGAGGGGGAGGGGTGGAGAAGCAGATGGGCGCTTCTTCTGTGTGCCCTGGCCGGGAATCGAACCTGGGACTCCCGCACGCCAGGCCGACGCTCCACCGCTGAGCCAATCGGCCAGGGCCGAACTTCATTTCATAGATGAGGAAACTAGGGCTCATAGAGATTGAAAAATGTCTTTAAGGTCGTACATAGAGCTGTCAAAACTTTAGTACTAAAATTTTAATCCAAGTTCATTTGACTCTGAAGTCTGTGCTCCTCTCCTGCACCTGCGCAGCTAGACTCAGATGTGTCTAATGGCTTCTCTCTCCCAGCAGTGGGGTGCCAAAGTCGCGGGGCATCTTGTTAGGATGTACAAAACATGATGATTTTACTCAGATTTAGGGAAAATATTTTCTATCTTAAAATGGATGAGAATATGTTTTGGATTAGAATACAAAGTTTACATGAATTTTTAAGATACTGTGTTAGACTAAAGAAACTGCAGACCTGTTCTAGACTCTTTGAGCATGTATACTCATGCTGAACAGATCCGAGAACCCTGTGCCCTGCTCCGGTCTTCCTTCTATCAGCCTCCTTTTCACTCTTGCCCACAACCCTTCTTAATTAGAAGTGATTCTGATAAGCTGCCTTTCTATTTTCCTAACATTTGGTGTATTTATTTCTGACCTACAGTCTATTTCTGTGGTTACTTTCAGAATGCGGTAGCAGAATTTCTAGTCTTTTTGTTGATTTCATGTCAGTCTTCCTGCTCAACTTAGCACACTTTATAAGAATTATCTACTGTGTGAGCCTTGCAGTCTGAAGGACAGGTAAGGGAGATTTCACAGTGACCCATTCACACCTGACGTCAGCCACCTTGCAAGGGCTGACTTGGTGGTTAACAGGCCCAGCCTTTTGGGAATGGGCCACAGGCTGCACCACTGTTACGTTTGTGTTTGGGATGGGGACCAGGTCTGGGTTATGCTAGGAAGTCACACCAGCTCCTCTAAAAGGCCTCTGTACTACCAGCTCATGCCATTTTCCTTGGACCCCAAGTCCTTGTCCCTCTTCTTCCCCTGTAGACTCAAGTCTTTGTCCATGCTCATGGACAGATATTTGGGTGCCCTGAAAGCATGTTCATGGACCCGTGCCTCCCCTCTCATCATGATAAAGAGTAGCTATAGGGCAGGCGCTCTGCCAGCTGCCAGCCGCTCTACGGGAGCCCTCCCCGCATCTGGCCCACCACCAGCCAGCCTCCCCTTCTCCTTTGCATAGACACGTCTCCCTTTTTGATATTCAGTTGCAGGCTTCCTGCTCCTTTCTGTCCATTCCCTGTTTACTTCGTAGACTAAAATGTTTCCATGGTAACAGGTTACTTTTCAAAGGGAACATCTTGTCATTTTATTTAATCCACTGCAGCTGAAGAGGCCTGAAATATTAAGTTGTAGTTGCCATGGATACTGCTTTGTTCATTGGTTTCTTTTGTATCAGATTTCATATACAATGAATTTCTTTCTATTTTTTTTTAAATGCTTGAGGAATAAACACAATGACTTACATTATTCTTATAATTTGGCTTCTGGGACTACTTTTTTCATATACCAAAGCAAAGATTTGGAGAATAACAGAGACTGAAGAATCTCAGCTGTTTTGAAAAACATGTATTATTTACATTAGACACACAGAGAAATTCCTTCTTGCTGGTGAGGATAGTGACAATTCTTTTCTTTCTTTCTTTTTCTTTTTTTACTATGTTCACAGTTAAGGATTTCTCAAAGAAGGTGATCCATACCAGAGATCCTGTAGTAAACACAGAGAAAAAAAGAGAAATACATGACATCATTCTCATTGCTCATTAACTGTGGCATTCTTTCTTTACTTGTTCAGCTGTTTACAGTATACATTGGGGGCGAGTCTGTTTGTCACTTAAGCAGCTTTTCTCATTTTTGGCTTTCTTTCTCATCCCCATTCTGTTGGAATGCTGTACTCAACTAACCTCTTCTTTTGACCTTTAGAAACTTATAATTTTCAGATGCCCAGGAAGTTACAGGCTGCTCCTGAGTGCTCCCATGCACCCTTCTGTGGCTTTCCCAGTGGACACATTGTATGTAGCTGTGGTGCAGGAACAAAGCCTAGACATCTGCACTCGTACACTGTGTATATAGGTCTGTGCCATATTATCACAAGTGCAGCCACGGTAATAGAGACCTAGTCCAGCATTGCAAAGGTTTCCCCATCCTCACCCCCTCTTTGACCATTCCTGACAGCTCGCCACTCATCTGTTCTCCAGCTTTGTCATAATGTTACATAAATTGACCTTTAACTTGGATAAGTTTTCTTTTTTAACATGGTTTTCAAATTTAAAAAAAAAACTTTCTTTTTTACTATTTTGTCTTGCTTTAGTTCTTGAAATGAACATAGCACTGAATTAGAGAAAAGGATATGGCTTCTCATACTGGTTCTATTTGTTTGTAATTAATTGTACAAGTTTGGTTCAGTAACTTAATCACTCTGCCATATGGGACTGTGATTGGACCCTGACTTTGGAGTTAAGTAAACTTGAGTTCTAATCCTGGTTTTCCCACATGTTAGCCGTGTAACCCTTGTCAATTTCTTAACCTCTCTTAGATTCAGTTTCCTTATCGGGGCTGGTAATAGTAGCCACCTGCCTTATAGGGTCATCCTTAATATTAGATAGAAAAGTACATGGAATTTGTGTAGCTTGAAACACCTGGGACATAGTGGATGCCCAGTGTGTGTTAGAGCCTTTATTGATGTTACAGTCAGTACTGCTGTTTTCTATAAAGTGGAGATACTGCCTCATGAGGAATAATGAAATAATGTATACCCGACATAGAAAGCACTATTATTTTGCTTGTGTTTAATCATACAATTTTAAGATACCTGAATTTAAGATACAATGGGTGAATACCCTGAGGCAAGGATAAAGGTGTACATAGATGTGTCCTGCATTGTCCTAGGGTGTGACTTCCATCTCTCGTTTCTTATTTCATATGGAGTATCCTTTATCTGGCTTTCCTAGGATTTACACTGTCCTTGGTCTGGATTTTCCTTCCTTAATTGATGGCCACCTTGGCTTTGCCCATACCTGCTCTGTTAGTTAAACACTGCTGTATAGCAAGCAGAAACCTTTTAGTAGCTGTGCTGTTTAAACAGAGGAGGACAGCCTGACCAGGCGGTGGCGCAGTGGATAGAGCGTTGGACTGGGGTGCAGAGAATCCAGGTTCAAAACCCTGAGGTCGCTAGCTTGAACACGGGGTTGCTGACTTGAGCGTGGGATCATAGACACGACCCCATCCATGGTCGCTGGCTTGAGCAAGGGGTCATCCACTCTGCTGTAGACCCCTCCCCCTCCCCCAGGTCAGGGCATGTATGAGAAAGCAATCAATGAACAACTTAGGAAGCTGCAACAAAGAGTTGATGCCTCTCATCTCTCTCCCTTCCAGTCTGTCTGTCCCTATCTGTTCCTTCTCTCTGTCTCTCTGTGTTGTCACAAAAACAAAACAAATACATACAGGACAGAATGAGATCTGGATTTCTGTGACTATCACTACTAATACTTTCATTAATTTCAAGATATGAATTGAATTAATATATAAAATGAGATAATACTGTAGAGCACCCAGAATAGATATAAAATAGTCAATTTTGATAACCCTGGAATCAGAGCTTTTGAGTTTAGCCTGCAATATTTTCTGAAGTTCAGAATGTTTCATAAGCAGTACTTCTCAAAGTATGGTTTGTGGACCTCATTATAAATTTTATCAAATCTCAACCTTCGAGGCCTGTCTTTGTAATATTCTTAGTGAAGAAATGGGAAGCGACATAAAAGACTGTTGCATACCAAAGGACATAGATTGTTCTAGAAGCTCACCCAGCCACTTTTTCCACTGCACACTATTTTCATTTGAAAGAACCAACAGGCCAACGGTGGATATTCAGACTTGGGTAACTGGCAGACACTGTATCGTAAGTGGAGGAAGTTAGCCTGCCATTTCAAGGAAAACAACTGATCATACTGGCCAATGCTAAGATTTGAGCTTGGAGGGGTGGACGACTAGAATTTTGAAAAACTGTATCCACCTCTTTTGAGATTGACAGCTTCTCTGCACCTACAGGCTTTCCTTAGGAGATGGGTGATGATATTAATGAATGTGATTTTTTAAAAATTGTGTAATGGCTTTAGTTGGACAGCTTTGTTGGTTAGTACATCATCCTGCAATGCTGCCAGTTTGATTCCCGCTCAGGGCACATATACATAGAAACAAACAGGTGTTTTTGTCTGTCTCTCTGAAGTCAATCAATAAACACATATTTAAATATTTTTTAACAGTTGTGTAGTGAACTGTATTAGTATCTGAAGATCTGCAAAACTTAGTGAACTGATATTTTCCTATCTAGCCACATTATAAAATCATGTGTGGATAGAAGATCCATCCAAAGTCCAAGACAGACAAATGGATCTTAAAGGAGTCTGAAAGATCTTTGTAAGGTTTTAGGTTCACATTGTACAAAAACCTTTGAGAAATAATCACTTGTGAGCTTTATGTGTAGTATCAGAAAGAATGTCTACAGTTCTGAAAAAGGTATTAAAAGATTCTTTTTTTTTCATTTGCATATCTGTAAGAGGCTAAATTCCCCTATACATTAACAAAAACAACATGTTGCAATAAACTGAATGTAGAACAGATAGGAGAACTCAGCTGTCTTTCATTAAAGAGATCTGCGGAAATGTAAAACAGTGCCTTTATTTTCACTAAGGTTTTTGTGTAAGTACAATCATGTTTCATAAAAAAAAGTCATGCATGTTAATATGTAATGAGCTAATTGCTATGAATAAATAAATATTTTGAAATTTCTCAAAAACGATTTACTTGGGATGCTTAGTAATTTAAAGACTGTAAAGGGATCTAAGACCAAAAAGTTTGAGAATTGTTTTGTTACCTAAGAGAAAAAATGTAGCAATCAGCCTGTGATTATTGAGTGTTTTCTATAAACTGTTGATACTACATATAAATTAATAATTCCTGGTGATTTTTGTCCAGTTTTGCATCTTAGTAGTCCAGAGATATTCATGCAGTTAAGGAACTTTTAGTTTGTCCTGAATGCATACTAATGACAAGTAGGAACTCTGTTAGCTTCTAGGGGATGCAACAAGTGAATTTATTCTCAGATTTTGTACTCTGGAAGCTGATGGTCCCAGAGTGGGTGGAGATGGGAATGCCCACATTAGCCATAGGAGATTATTCTTCTCTGACAGTGCAGTGTGAGCCCCAAAAGGAGCATTCAGGAAGAAAGGGAGCAGGGGAGGAGTGTTTAATTTAAAGTAGAGTTTGGATACTGTCAAAAGAAGATTGTTCTGTAGATCTCAGGTACAGTTGGATACTGGCAGTTTCTCACAAAGCCTGCTTCCTGTCTTTCATCTTTAGTTCATAGTCTGACAGTTTTTCTGTCGGATGCAGCCAGTTCTCCGTAATAGGTTGTGTTGCTGTCTACCTCTTTATATGGACCCAAAAAGTATTTCTTCCATTTATTCTATATTTGGGAGTTTCTGGATATGATAGCTGATGCCAGTGTCTGCTTACCTAGGATACTAATCCTGCTCAGAAATAACTGTTATATCTTTTAGTGTGAAACCCTAATATTTGAAAGTTAAATATGATTAAGGAATGTTTTTGTTGTAAAAATTGATTTTTGGCCTAACCTGTGGTGGCGCAGTGGGTAAAAGCGTCGACCTGGAATGCTGAGGTCGCCAGTTCGAAACCCCAGGCTTGCCTGGTCAAGGCACATATGGGAGTTGATGCTTCCTGCTCCTCCCTCTGTTCTTTCTATCTCTTTCCTCTCTCTGTCTCTTTCTCTCTCTCTGTCTCCTCCTTCTAAAAAGATGAATAAATAAAATGTAAAAAAATAAATAAATTGTAAAAAAAAATTGATTTTTAAAATTTTTTGGTCTTTTTAAAAATTGATTTTAATTTGTTGTGTTTACATAGTTACAAGTGTTCTCCTGAATGTGTCTCCCTTTTTTGTCTGTTTTTAACGAGAGAAAGAGACAGATAGAGAGAGATGAGAAGCATCAGCTCATAGCTGTGGCACTTTAGTTGTTCATTGATTGCTTTCTATACTTGCCTTGACCGCAGGGCTCCAGCTGAGCCAGTGACCCCTTGCTCAAGCCAGTAAGCATGGGTTGTGTCTTTGATCCTACCTACACTCAAGCTGGTGACCTCGTGGTTTTGAACCTGGGTCCTCAGCGTCCCAGGTCGGTGCTCTATCCACAGTGCCACCACCTGGTCAGGCTTTAAATGTTTTTGGTTTTTTTTGTTTTGTTTTGGGGTTTTTTTGTATTTTTCTATAGTTGGAAACGGGAAGGCAGTCAGACAGACTCCCGCATGCGCCCGACTGGGATCCACCTGGCATGCCCACCAGGGGGCGGTGCTCTGCCCATCTAGGGCGTTGCTCTGTTGCAACCAGAGTCATTCTAGCTCCTGAGGCAGAGGCCATGGAGCCATCCTCAACACCCGGGCCAACTTTGCTCCAATGGAACCTTGGCTGCGGGAGGGGAAGAGAGAGACAGAGAGGAAGGAGAGGGAGAGGGGTGGAGAAGTAGATGGGCACCTCTCCTGTGTGCCCTGGCCAGGAATTGAACCCGGGACTCCTGCACGCCAGGCCGACACTCTACCACTGAGCCAACCGACCAGGGCCTGTTTTTTTTTTTTTTTAAAGGGTCTTTGTTTTTCCTTTATTTACGTTATTTTGTACTTACCTTATAGTAACCTTCATGAGTATTAACATAAAGGAGGAAAACTGTTTCCAATTTAGGCTCTTAAGATACCTCAGCACGCTTTTTGGTCTCACCTTTATCATTATTAGCAGTATGACTAATTATTCGCTTCCATTTTTACACAGATAATTAAGATATAAGTAATTCTATTCAATAAGTATTTGGGGGTTTTGTTTTTATTGTGGTACAGGTTTTTTTTTTGTTTGTTTGCATTTTTCTGAAGCTGGAAACGGGGAGAGACAGTCAGACAGACTCCCGCATGCGCCCGACCAGGATCCACCTGGCACGCCCACCAGGGGCCACGCTCTGCCCACCAGGGGGCGATGCTCTGCCCCTCCGGGGCGTCGCTCTGCCGAGACCAGAGCCACTCTAGCGCCTGGGGCAGAGGCCAAGGAGCCATCCCCAGTGCCCAGGCCATCTTTGCTCCAATGGAGCCTTAGCTGCGGGAGGGGAAGAGAGAGACAGAGAGGAAGGGGGGGGGGGTGGAGAAGCAAATGGGCGCTTCTCCTATGTGCCCTGGCCAGGAATCGAACCCGGGTCCCCCGCACGCCAGGCCGACGCTCTACCGCTGAGCCAACCGGCCAGGGCCTAGTACAGGTTTTTTTTAGCTAAATATGATATTGGCTTATTATAATATTTTTAAAAATTAAAAACACAAAAAAAGAAAAAGTGTTAAACTGAAAGGAACCAGGAATGTTTGTCTTGGATTTATGAAGGACTTAGCAGTGTATGTAGGCAGTGATGGGGAAATGTTTTCATAACCAGCCACTTGAGGGGCTTGGCATAACACAGACCTAGAACAACGTGCGAGTTGAGCTGTGGCTACAGATTACTGGATGGGCTGTGGCTGAAGCTTTCTGAGATGATACATTTTGGCTCAACTTACATGCAGGCAGGCAGGCATTTGGAAAGTATTTAGAAATAAAGGGAGAGAGCTTTTGGCAGCTAGTTTGGCTCTTAGCTAGTTATGAAACAAAGGGACAAGTTAGAAGGGAAATTGGGAATGCCGACTGCTTGCTTTTCTTAAAGAAGTACTGGTGATTAAAGTAGCCTCCTGGCCCATTGGTTCTTCTCCATGCCTCCTAAAACAGCTTCTGGTAGCTGGTACAGAAACCTGCTAGAACAGTCCACCTTGTAGCTTCTGTTTTTCAGCGTCCCATTTGCCTACTGAAGATGTGAAGATGACTTATATTTTAAAAGTCAGCCCTTCATATCGTCTTTTTCTACCACCACCCCCCCTCTGCCGTTCAGCCTGCACATTGGCTGGGCTTTACTCCCACGTGGGACGTTCTCTGCTGTGTTTATTTTCTCCTTCAGAGTCCTCTTTGGAACTTAACCTGTTCATGGACTGTTTCTCCCTGAAGCCTGCCTAGTTTTGGTCACTCGCCATGTCAGTTTTGTTCTGTTTCTCCTAAAGTGTTCTGTGCTCTGAATGTGGTTGGCCCTGTTCTGGTGTCTTGGGGGTGGATACTAGCTCCCCAGGTAGAGGGGTTGTAAGCTTATAAGTACTGGAGACACATCTTTTCTTTTTGTTACTTGTCTCTCCTTTGTCATGTCTATTGGCTACCTTGGCCAAAATAAGACTCTTCCTGAGAAAAATTTGTTGAATTAAAAGAAGGAAGTGCTGGACCCAAGGCCTTTGAAGGAAATAATAGTTTTTCAAAATTCACTTTAACAGATTCAGCAGTGGAAGTGTCATATGAACTGGGAGTCCTGGCAGGGCAGGGGCTGCGTTGCTCTGTTCTCCACGGTGCGCCAGGAAGGACTGCGCACAGCCAGGGACGGAAAGGGTACCCAGTAACTGTTTGTCATGAAGGAGTGAAAGGAGGAAGACTCTCCGCACACTTGCGGGGGTGTGGAGTACAATGGGGAGGACATCAAGTGAGGTTTCTTGGAAATAGTGCTTTTTAAAAGGAACCTGGTGGTTAGGATTTGGAGCAAAGGAGGGTGGGCCTTGCAGGTGCAGTAAGAGTGGCATAGACCGGCTCTCTCTGGGCTCTGACCTAGTTTGCAGCGACAGGGCTAAACACACCTAGAAAGCTCGAAACACCGTTGAACGCAGGACCCATCATGGTGCCTTCCTCAAGAAAATGGTAAAGAAAATGGAAATTAACCAGAATGCCAGATACCCTGGCTCCTTCTGTGTGAAACCAAGATGAGAAGATGAGCTGTGGGATCTGGCACTGTGGTTCCTGTGTGGAAACAGCCGCTGGTGGAGCCTGGCCCTGCATACCACTGCTGCCATCATAGCGCAGCTGCAACAGGAGACATGAGCTTGAAAGACCAGGAGAAGCTCCACAATTTGCAGTTAGCTGGGCTCATTCCCTCACATCTTTTTTTTTTAGGTGAGAGGAGAGAAGACAGATAGACTCCCACATGCGCCCCAACCAGGATCCACCTGGCAAGCCATCTGGGGCCGATGCTTGAGGACTGAGCTATTTTTAGCACGTAAGGCTGTTGTGCTCAGACCAACCAAGCTATCCTCAGCATCCAGGCCATGCTCGAACCAGCCAGTTGAGCCACTGGCTGTGGAAGGGGGAAAGAAGTGGGGAGAGAAGCAGATGGTCATTACTCCTGTGATCCCTGACCAGGACTTGAACCGAGACGTTCATACACTGGGCCAATGCTCGATCCATCTACTTAATTCCTTAGCCCTTCTTATCATCTGACCTATTATTTATTTCTGTGGTTTTTGTTTTGTTTTGTTTGTTTCTTAACCTGAATGAGAATACACATTCCAAGAAGGCAAGGACATTATTTTGTTCATTGGTTTATCCCCAACACCTAAGATAATTTTTGGCTTATAGTAGGTACTTAATAAATATTTTGTGGAAAGAATGAATGAGCGAATGACCTAGCATGTGTGCTAGGAACCATAAGTTATCTTGTTTATGTTTTAATAAGGTTTATTGTAGGGCACCCTGAAATGTTTTGAAAAGAGGAAGCTTCTTTTGGGATTATCCTATAGGCCTGTGCGTCTCTCTGTGGTGTGGATGAATGATGGGTGAAGTTATGGCTGCATTGACGGAGTTTTAAGAGATGTGTGTGTGTGTGGGGGGGTACACGTACAAGGAACCATTAGAAATGGTGCATTCTTCCTAGTTATACCTCATTTATTTGAAGTCAGTTTCCTTGAAAAGTATGTGAATGTTTATGCTAAAACTATACGTGCTAACCAAATCTATTCTTTTCATAACAGGAGACTGAACAGTACCCAGGGGGAAATTCGTGTTGGTCCTAGCCATCAGGTAAAGCGCTAAAGTTTTATTAGCTTCTTTAGTAGGTTTTTATTTCTTAGTATTCTAGTATTCTACCGGCCCTTTTATTCTGTTGAGCAGCAACTTGGAACTGTTGTTATCTCTACAGGAATTTTTTATACAAATGCAGAGGGGTTTTTTTTTTCCTCCTCAAATTACTTCATACTTTTGTTGTTTAATTATGGTAAAATGTATAAGTGTAAAATTTATCATTCTAGCCATTTTAAGTGCACAATTAAGTGGCATTAATTATATTCATATTGTGCAGTCATTACCACTAACTTCCAGAACTTTTTCAATTTCCCAAACTGAAATTGTACCCATTAATTAAACACTAACTCTTCATTCTTCCCCCTTCAGTCCCTGGCATCGACATCTCTAATTTCTGTTTGTATAAATTTTCCTGCTCTAGATCTTTCGTATCAGTGAAATCAC
This sequence comes from Saccopteryx bilineata, assembly GCF_036850765.1. Lineage (NCBI taxonomy): Eukaryota > Metazoa > Chordata > Mammalia > Chiroptera > Emballonuridae > Saccopteryx > Saccopteryx bilineata. Next base: position 287,905,769 of record NC_089492.1, read on the forward strand.
ACAGGATTGTCCTTTGTGTCTGGCTCATGTTCCTTAGCATAATGTCTTCAGGGTGCGTCTGTGTTGTAACGTGTGGACATTTCATTCCTTTCTAATGCTGAATAGTCAGTCGTTATGTGTAACACATTTGTTTATATCTAGTCACCTGTTGATGAGCATACTTGTTAACTTTTTTAAAACTCAAGAATCAAGTTAAGATACTTGTCAGTGGGCCTGACCTGTGGTGGCGCAGTGGATAAAGTGTCGACCTGGAAATGCTGAGGTCGCCGGTTCGAAACCCTGGGCTTGCCTGGTCAAGGCACATATGGGAGTTGATGCTTCCAGCTCCTCCCCCCTTCTCTCTCTGTCTCTCCCTCTGCTCTCTAAAATGAATTAAAAAAAAAAAAAGATACTTGTCAGTGGGAAGTATGTTTTGTTGTGACCTATGCCCTCTCATGTTTTACTCGGTTTACTAAAACTCTGGTGTCATCTCTTTCTTTGGTCTATCAGTTAGGATGCTTTAATAGACAGGAGCAGAAATCTTGGGCTGAACTTGGCTGTTTATGGTCCCACATATTGTCACCTTTTGGTCAGACAGGACCAGGTTCTGCTTCCCCATGATTCTCCTGGTGCTTGGCTGTCCCCTGTGGGTTGGCTTTTTCTTAGGCCAGTAGCCTAATTTCACTGGTCCTCAGATGCACTTCTTTTCTCCATATTTTATTATCTCTGACAGACTTTATTGTACATACTCTGGTGTGATTATAATGGAATAGGCATAAAACAACAGTGGACCTTATAGTGAATAAAATATAGCAGGTGTTGCGAGGAGGAAAGAGATCATCTTTCTTTTCCCCTTAGAAGCAAGGAAAACTCCCAGGTCTCCCTTAGTCTTCACATCTCATTGGTATGGATTAGGTCATGTGTCCATTTCTAAACCATGAGGAAAAGGGATTTAGCATGATTGGCATGGAATGTCATTTGAGTTGGAATGGATGTAGGGGAGTCAGCCACTATGGCCAACACATGCTAGAGACGTGAAATACAGGTGACTTCTAAGAGTATAGAGGTTTTATTAGTCTACCTAGTTAGTCATTTTTCTACCTAGTTTTGAGTATTTCTTGTATGTCATTCGTTTTGTTAAAAACCTATATTAACTTCGTAATGAGAAAGCAATGAAGGAATATTAAAACCCAAACACAGAAATCATCAGGGACCTCTAATTACTAGAACCAGTGTTATAACTGAGGTAAGCAGAAAGAAGCTGAAGAGACACTCCCCTCACTGTCTGTCTGCTTGGTCGAGTACAGTAAGTCCTCACGTAACATTGTGACAGATTCTGTGACTGAGTGAAACGACGTGTGGTGGAACAGATTTACCGTAGGCGGATTCAAGCAGACAAAAGTTAGGTTTCTGTGGCATATCACCAACATTATAGTGAAATGACAGGGAACAGAAGGACCTGCCCTGTACCCTTTCTTTAGTGTGACCTGTTAGGTGTGGCTGTGCCACCTCGCCTCTGTATCTTCTCCGCCTTTGGGCCGAGGACCCAGCACCAGCCCGGTACCACTCACTTACCTCTCCCTCTGCTCTCTCTTCTCGCTGTATTTTCACACCTAATTTTCCTCCCTCCTTGATTTTTGCATTGCCTTGAGATCTTTGTATTAGAGTTTTATTTTACAGATTTTTTTCCTCCCTACAGTAACAAAAAAAGTGGTTCTTAAATATACTGCTCACAAAAATTAGAGGATATTTCAAAATGAATATTAAGCGATAAAATATCCCCTAATTTTTGTGAGAATTTTAAGTTCTTGGAAATGAACAGATAAACTATATTTGGATTTTTGTGTACTTTTATTTAAGATCAGATATTTATTTTATGTCAGATTTGATGTAAATTTTGTACGGTATACCTTCAAAAAGAAATGTTTTGGAGCACCAAATATAACAGGATCTTCTTATGAGTTGGCAACATTTACCTTCTTAAAATTTTTAACTCTGTTATTAGGTAAAATAGTAACATATGCAAAAATAAGGAAAGATTAGTACAATAAACCCCCTTAATCCTTATTACTCAGCTTTTACACTTACTATTAGTAGAACTTGTTTATTTTTTCTCACACTTCTTCCACCATTATTTTGAAATGAATCAGAATTATATCATTCACTTGTAAATATCTCAGCTTTAAAAAAACAATCATAATATATCACACCTAATAAAAATGAGCTATTTCTTAATATTCAAATGTCTACTATGTCCAGATTTCCCTAATTATCTCTCACTTTTTTTTTTTTTTTTTGGTATTACAGTTTAAATGGGAATCTCAATAAGTCATGTATTACAACTGGTGGATAATGGTCATAAGTCTCTTTTAAGTCATGATTCTCATATTCTTCTCCCCCTCTCAATGTATGTGTTGAAGCAGAGTGTTTTGTCCTGTAGGATGTCCCACAGTCTGGATTTGGCTGATTGAATCTTTATGTGTCATTAAACTTGTTCCCTTGTCCTTGGTGTATCTTGGAAATTAGTAGTTAAGTCTAGAGAGTTAATCACATTCTAGTTTGGTGACCTCTCCTGGCAGGAGGAGGGGTGCTCTTTGCATCTAGGAGGAGGCACAGGTGTCTTTTAATGATGATTTGCAGCCTTTGCTTGTTACTTAGGTCCACTGTTTTAGTTAGGGATCTCAAAATGGCAATACTCTAATCTGGTCATTCCTTGAGTTATTAGTGATTATGTGAAGCTTCCTTCTTGATATTTGATTCCCTGCATCACATAGGAAAGTCAGGATTAATGCTAGACTCTCTCCTCTATTTACCAGTTTTCAAAATAGAGTTGGTTCCCCAACATCTTGCGGTGGTGACCACTGGATATAAAATTATCTAGTATCTGCTAAACAGTTGCAGTTAGTCTTGATGATTCAGTTTTCTATTTTGGGGATAGATAGGTATCTCTCCCTGCTATCTTCTGTGTCCTTTTGACTCAACCCTAGTGGAGTTTGGTAGGTTCCTCTTACCTGGCATGACACGACTGTAATGTCTCATCTTGTCCATTCTCTACCTCAGACCTGGAATTAAACTTTTCTCACAGGAGCCCTCATTATTTCAGTGGGACTTATTTTCTTTGATTGCAGGGGTGTTCATTATTATGTATTTCCAGGTCTTTTTAGGAAACAGATTCAGAAATATGCTTTTTGTCTTTTTTTTTTTTAAAGATGCTTATCTTTTTTTAAAATTTTATTCATTTTAGAGAGGAGAGAGAGACAGAAAGAGAGAGAGAGAGAGAGAGAGAGAGAGACAGGGGGAGGAGCAGCAAGCATCAACTCCCATATGTGCCTTGATCAGGCAAGCCCAGGGTTTCAAACCGGCGACCTCAGCATTTCCAGGTCGACGCTCCATCCACCGCGCCACCACAGGTCAGGCGCTTTTTGTCTTTTTTGAAGATAAAATATATCATGGCTTCCTTCTGATACTGCCAATTCAAATTCAAAATTGTATGTAGACCTTATGCTCATCTTATTTTTCTTTCATCCAAATTTGTATCTTTTTCTTCTATCTCAAATCCTATTTTTAAATGACAACCAACATGAGTATTTGCTTTAATCCATAAAACATATATACAGGTCAAAAATAACAAGACTCACACTGATAGAAATAATATGATTATTGGAAACAGTTTAGTGTTAACATTTTTTTTTTTTTTGGCCTTAGGATATGTCCCACTAGGGCTGCATAGGCAAAACTAATACATTTTAAATTTACTTGAAATAGTTCCTAAAGGGGAACCAACTCAGTGCATAGTTTAAGTACATTTGTTTCATTTTGCTTTAGAGTTTTTAAGGGACTATTGATTTTTAAACTTAATTTTGTTTTTATAATTATGTAAAATATTTACATGGCTCCAAAGTCAAACATACGCTTGACTTGTGGTGGCGCAGTGGATAAAGTGTTGACTTGGACCGCTGAGGTCGCTGGTTCGAAACCCTGGGCTTGCCCAGTCAAGGCACATATGGCAAGGAACAAGCAAGCAATGAAGTGTTCTGCCATACAATTATTTTAAAAACTCAAAAAAACTAACATTAAAACCATGAACTTTCACATAATAGTCAAGATTTTTGGACTTTGGAAAAGTTAGACAGTGTGCAGCTGCTGGTTCTTACTTCTGAATGGCAGCATTCTCAGGACGGGCAGCTCTCTTCATTTCACTCTGGTTCCAGTCACTCCTTCGGACCTACTCCCTGCACACCGATACCAGAGCCACTGCCACATGCGGCTGTGAGCACTCAGAAGGGGCTGGTCCAAATCCGGGTGTGGCGTTTTCTGTACTGTGGACACTACAATATTGAACTGAGTCATGTGGCTCTCAGTTTAGTTCTGTTAGACAGTGCTGCCTTATACTAAGCCAGCTTAATTCATTTATATTTTTGCCTGGGTTCTGTGGACACTGGAGCTTTAAAACTGGAGCTCTTAGTTTAAAACAGTGGTTCTCAAAGTGTGCGCCAGGGCGCACTGGTGCACCTAGAAGATTTCCAGGTGTGCCCTATGGTATTCCAGAGAAATATGTGCCTGTGGATACCAAAAAACCAACAGGGTTTTGTAGTTTTGATTTTGGGGGGACAGAGGTATAGGGAATTGGCTGTAAACTGACAGTCTGCACAACCCCCCACCTCACTTGCCTGATTAGGTTGCAAAAGGCTGTTAAGCTGTGGGGCTGGATTGTTGAAACTACCCCCCATGTTCCTCGGAAGACTTCCCTGGAGGCAAGTTTCTTCTATCCTTTGTTTGGTGTAAAGTTAAGATGATATGTATGGTGGGGGTTTTGGATTGATGATTAAACATAAGGAATTGTCTCTTGAAGCCTTTTGAATTTCTATAAAAGAAGAATATGTGGCAATATCTAAAAAAGTTTTGAACATTTTACTATAATTTTCAACATCCTATTTATGTGAATTAGAATTTTCCACCCTCAACACAATTAAGAGTAAAAAGAGAGGAATTCTTCAATGTATTGATGAGGAAATGAGAGTTTGCTTTTCAAATATATGCTAAACATTGAAGAAATTGCTAGGACATATCAGGCTCGTGTTTCTCATAAACACAAGAATGAAAAAACTTAACACATTTATGACAGGACATGTCGAATTTACTATAACTCTTACTAAAAATGTATCTATATACAGTGTGTCTGTAAAGTCATGGTGCACTTTTGACCGGTCACAGGAAGGCAACAAAAAATGATAGAAATGTGAAATCTGCACCAAATAAAAGGAAAACCCTCTGCCTGACCTGTGGTGGCGCAGTGGATAAAGTGTCGACCTGGAAGTGCTGAGGTCGCCGGTTCAAAACCCTGGGCTTGCCTGGTCAAGGCACATATGGGAGTTGATGCTTCCAGCTCCTCCCCCCTTCTCTTTCTGTGCCTCTCTCTCCTCTCTAAAAATGAATAAATAAATTAATTAATTAATTTAAAAAAATAAAAGGAAAACCCTCCCAGTTTCTATAGGATGATGTGGCAGCATGTGCTCATGCACAGATGATGATGTAACACTGTGTATACAGCGGAGCAGCCCACGGCCATGACAGTCGAGATGTGGACGGTACAGAGGAAAGTTCAGTGTGTTCTGTGGCTTGCTAAATTCGAATCCGTGACCAAAGTGCAACATGAATATCGGCGCATTTATAACGAAGCGCCACCACATAGGAATAACATTACTCGGTGAGATAAGCAGTTGAAGGAAACCAGCAGTTTGGTGGAGAAACCCCATTCTGGTAGGCCATCAGTCAGTGACAAGTCTGTAGAGGCTATACAGGATAGCTACCTAAGGAGCCCTAAAAAATCTGTTCATGAGCCCACATCGAACTGCACTGAATAGGTCTGAAACTGGGAGAGTTTTCCTTTTATTTGGTGCAGATTTCACATTTCTGTTGTCTTTTGTTGCTTTCCTGTGACCGGTCAAAAGTGCACCATGACTTTAAAAACACACTGTATATAAAAAGATAGCCTGACCAGGTGGTGGCACAGTGGATAGAGCATCAGACTGGGATGCTGAGGACCCAGGTTCGAGACCCCAAGGTCGCCAGCTTAAGCGCGGGTTCATTTGGTTTGAGCAAAATCTCACCAGTTTGGACCCAAGGTTGCTGGCTCAAGCAAGGGGTTACTCGGTCTGCTGTAGCCCCTTAGTCAAGGCACATATGAGAAAGCAATCAATCAACAACTATAATGTGTCGCAATGCGCAAGGAAAAACTAATGATGGATGCTTATCATCTCTCCATTCCTGTCTATGCCTGTCTATCCCTCTCTCTGACTCTCTGTCTCTGTAAAAAAAAAATAATAATAATTTTTGTCATTTTTTATATTTTAACTTCTCTTTTTTATGAATTCTAAAAAGCATAACTAAAAATTAACATAAAAATGTTTTTTAATGTCAGAATAAGTTTAATTTTGTCGTATTTATTTCATTTAATTACCATAAAAGCACAGTTGGACTTTATATTTTTTTCTTTAATATTTGACTTAATTATTATAACATATTTCTCAGAAATTTGTATATAGTGCTCCTACAATTATTTGTAGGATTTTAAATGTGCCCGACTTCAAAAAGTTTGAGAACCACTGGTTTAAAATATTAGACTAATGTGTCCATGTTCACGTTTTAAGAAAATAAGGACATGTATGTCTTGCACATGGTTGACTTTTCACAGATCTCTGATGGCTGTGGTAGTACCTGCTTATTTTGCCCCAGCCTAGTGAGGATGAGAAAATGCTTGAGGTATTTGAATCTTGAAACCAGAGCTGACTTCGAGTCTTGGTTGTTGAACACTGATGTTAAAATAGTTTTAAGCTTTTTTTATTGTACTGTACATACAGTGAACTGTATGTATATTATGTCTTCCGTTCGGTCTGCTGAGACAGTTCCTATTAAGACGCAGAACATTTCTGTCACCTCAGAAAGCTCCCTCCTGCCCCTGCATGAGCAGCTACTGCTCCCCTAGTTTCTGCCCCGTCAGTTGTTCAGCTGTTTTTAATGTTAACTCCATTCTGTGTCTTTTTTTTTAATGTTGACTGTGACTCAAATGGACTCTTTTGAGAAAAGCATAAATTGAACAGAGTAGTTCATTTAATATTTTATCCATATATCATTAGGTGAGATTTCATTATTTGTAGCTCTTTGTAGACTTATTATATTAGAAGTGTGTGTTTGTTCTTTCTTTATCAAGGCGCTGTAATCTTCTGAGACACTTTTTTATTTATTCACACATGTCCATTTCTGTTCCATTCTTTGAACTTTGCTGGCCGTGGTTTAACTTTGACACTGTTTACTGCTCCCTGAGCAGAGGTTAAGGGGCCCGTTGTGAAATCTGGAGTCCCAGGATGACCCTGTGGTATGTCACGGGCGTTGTCGGTGACGTAGGGGTAGGGGTGGGGGGGTTCAATGCTGCCCGCAGGTGCAGGGAGTAGGTGTCCCTTCCCGGCTGCCTGAGGGCCTTCCTGGGGCTGGCTGTGACTTTCTCATCTCTGTCTTCTAGGCCAAACTTCCCGATTTGCAACCATTCCCTTCTCCAGATGGTGACACTGTGACCCAACATGAGGAGCTGGTCTGGATGCCTGGAGTTAACGACTGTGACCTCCTGATGTACTTGAGGGCAGCAAGGTAATCAGCGTTCACCCGATCCTGCTTTTTAGATGAAGTCATCTGAATTGATTAGTAGGCAATAAACTTTCTCCTGTCCCCTGAAATGTTATTTATATATCAGGCAGCCTCTGACTTTAATTTTATTGTCCCCTTTATAATCAGAGCCTTGATCCTTCTCAATGGAGAGGGGTGATTCTGCCACGGGAAAGTCGCTTTTTTCTTCTTACTGTGTCTGTCCCACACCAAGGTTTGGGACTCTTCAGAAGGATGCCATTTAACGCCACACAGGCGACTGCCATACTCCTCAGCACACTGAGTAGCTGGGCCTTCCAGCCCGTCCTAACATCTGGGTACAGATTTCCCAGCTCCTGGCTGTTCACTGGTGCCGGCCTGAGCATGAGGTTTTGCGGCTAACCTACATGAGAACTTGCTAACCTACCAGTGCTGGAACAACAGAAGAGAAGTTCAGATCTGTCCCTGACACTCGTGGTGCAGGCTGAGGCCTGCCTTTGTCTGCAGCGAGGTTTTGACTCACTGTAGTAACATCAACCGTGTGCAACAAACCACGGAAACGGGGCTGCACTGCACAGGGTCACACGAGCTGAGGGTGCTGTCGCTGAGGGGGTGACTGCAGAGACCTCTCTGTATCGCTTTTTTACTATTAGTTCACCTAAAGGCACCTGATGTACAGCATGAAAGGAATTAAGTAAAGTTTTCAGAGGATTTAATTTCATATGCTTTTTGGGGACTTTTCTTTCAAGAGATTGCCATCTAGCCAATTGTTGTGGCTAATAGTTTTAGGTCACTCATGCTCTGAAAATTAACGTCTCAGTACTGATAAAGCACGGGAAGAATAACAAGAATAGACATGAGTAAAAATAACATTTTTCTTTCTGAGTGAGTGAAGGGTGAATTGTACGGGAACTTAAATAATTTTTCTTTTTAAAACAAGAGCAGAAGTAGGACTGAGAACCCTGATTTGCCATGCATGTGGTAACAGGATTGGTCTGGACTGGAAATGTGCACTGATCACTGAGGGTTAAACTTTCTGTACTGATGCTTTCCCTTCCTATCTTCCAAGGAGCATGGCGGCGTTTGCGGGCATGTGTGACGGGGGCTCCACAGAAGATGGCTGTGTGGCAGCATCTCGGGATGATACCACGCTCAACGCTCTGAACACTGTGAGTCTTTCGAAGTCATGCCGGGTGGGAAGAAAGTTCCTTTTTTCTTGTGCTGACTGTTGGGAACATGTGATGGGCATGGAACATGGAGGAGCCTAGAATCTTAGGAGTGAGTACAGTGGTGTGGTGCTGGGATTGAAGGAAGAGTTGTGGTCATGGCCATTGGACTCCATGACCTTAGGCCAGGGTGGGGCATCTCCAGGCTCATCTCCTACCCTGAGCCTGAACTCCTGGCCCTGCCCCAGGTGAGCTCTAGGGCTTGTGATTAATCTTGATCAGATCTCACAAGGCTGAATACTCCGCATAGATGATCTTATTTACTGCTTACTACACCCCTCTTAAATACTGTTATCACTATTGCAAACACAAGGAAATAGTTTAGAGCAATTAAGTTGTGATCCAAGGTCATACACCCAAGAATTGGATCCAGGGACTGTGCTCTGTTATGGTCAACAGTGCCGTCTCTGTCTGAGACCCTGTGTTCAAAGTGCATGGAAGGACTGGAGGGGATAGACTTCTCTGAACATATTTTTCTTAATGGATTTGACTTTGTAACCATTCAATAGTTCACATGATTATATAAGCTTTAAAAATAATCCATAAAAGAATCTAAAGTAAACTATAACAAGCGAGCCTAAAGGTACTGAGTTGGTTGCATGAAATCCCACCATGATTACTCATCTGGTTTAACCTTACCACGCACAACAGCTCAGACAAAACCCATCTCCACAGACGATGTGATTACTCAGACTAGTTCACTTTTTTGGATACTTCTTTTTGACTTGAGATGATGTCCTTCCTGTAGGGCTATTTAGGAAACAATATATTTTAAAGTTTCTTGAAATAATTCTTGGCCTGACCTCTGATGGCACAGTGGATAAAGTGTCAACCTGGGATACTGAGGTTGCCGGTTCGAATCCCTGGGCTTGCCTGGTCAAGGCACATAGGTTTATGCTTCCTGCTCCTCCCCCTTTCTCTCTCTCTCTCTCTCTCCCCTCTCTTTCTAGAAATGAATAAAATATAAAAAAAATACTTTTTAAAAAAGAAATGATTCTTTATCTAGTTACTAATATGAAATCATTAAATCTGAAGAAGTAGTAATGAATTTTTATGGGTTTTTGATATATTAAAAATTAGTCTAGATTGTTGTGTATATATTTACATAGGATATTGAGCATGAGGCTGTGAAACTCTTCTGATGATTAACTAAATGTAATTTAAATACCCTTTTTAATTTTTAAAATTTTTATTTATTTATTTTTTATGAAGTAAGAGGAGGGGAGACAGAGACAGACTCCGGCATGCCCGGGACTGAGATCCACCCAGCAAGCCCCCTACAGGGCGATGCTTTTCCCATCTGGGGCATTGCTCCGTGCAAGGAAGCTTTTTCTTTGCCCTAGAGGCCGAGGCCACTGAGCCATCTTCAACCCCAGGACCAACTCACTCCAATCCAGCCATGACTGCTGGAGGGGAAGAGAGAGAGATAATAGTGAGAGGCTGGAGAAGCAGATGGTCGCTTCTGCCGTGTGCCCTGACCAGGAATCGAACCTGGGATATCCACATGCCAGGCCAATGCTCTACCACTGAGCCAACCAGCCAGGGCCTAAGCACCCTTTTTGTTTTTCTTGAGAGCTCATTATAGTTGGAAGGGACTTAGGAGATCATCTGTTCCAGTTTCTAAATAGATAAAATAATTCAAGACTTACAAAGGCCAGATGACTTGTTGAACCCAGAAAGTTCATAATGAAGGGTAAAAAGTAACCCAGTTTCCCAGTTTGAGGATCTTTGTACTACACAGCTTGCTTTCAAGGAAACGTGTAGGTATCTGAATATACGATACAAGATTGATTTTTTTTATTTTTTATTTCTAGTCTAATTGTGTTTCTGGAGTTTACATAATAACATCATGGTAGTTTCTTATATGGTGGTGGCTGAATGATTTTGCTATGGATATATCATGTTTTAAATATCCAAATGACTTTTTACATTCCCAAATATATACTTGTTTACTTTCTTACGTATTTGATACTTAGGGGTTTTGTTTTTATAAGGAATCATTATTCTGAACAAATAATGATTGAGCCAAAAGGGGCCTTCAAAATATTCTGCAAATGAGGAAACTTGAGACTCAGATTAGTGATACTGCAGACAGTGGCTACGAAAGATGTAGGTGCAAATGTCTGTGAACTCACAGTATCCTAAACATTGTATGTATAGTCAAAGTAGCTCTTGGATATGAACGTGGTTTCTGTTGAGTTTTTTGCAGAAAAGCTTTATGAAAAAATTCTTTCATGATTATGCAGCTCAGTTGAATTCTGAATAGTGAAGATGTTACCATGTTTAAATGTATTTTTGGCACTTTTCTGAATTTACTGGATTTATTCCTTTTCTATTCCAAACTATCTGAGGTTTTTGTAAGAACAGTTCTTCTATACAGAAATAATTTGAGCTATTTTGCCCATGATCCTTTGTATCAAGTTTCTTAAGTTTTTTTTCTTAAGCCAGGGGTCCCCAAACTTTTTACACAGGGGCCAGTTTACTGTCCCTCAGACCGTTGGAGGGCCGGACTATAAAAAAACTATGAACAAATCCTTATGTACACTGCACATATCTTATTTTAAAGTAAAAAAACAAAACGGGAACAAATACAATATTTAAAATAAAGAACAAGTAAATTTAAATCAACAAACTGACCAATATTTCAATGGGAACTATGCTTCTCTCACTGACCACAATGAAAGAGGTACCCCTTCTGGAAGTGCGGTGGGGCGGATAAATGGCCTCAGGGGGCCACATGTGGCCCGCGGGCTGTAGTTTGGGGACCCCTGTCTTAAGCAATTGCCGGAGGGTTTTTGGTTTTATGAGTTTTTATGTCTGTGAAGCTGCCTTCCCAACTTTTGAAATTCTTGTCAAGGAAAGTCCCAGGTGGCTCCAGTGTCTTGGCTTGTGTCATACGAGTTCATTCTGCCACCAAAGGACAGAGTTTGGTGCTCATTTTATGATGAATGGAAAAGTTTAGTGGCTTGTACTTTATTGCTGTACTAGCTCACAGAGTTTTAGTTGTAGGCGCTTTCTTTAATGAAAAGTGAAGTGAATGGAAAAGTCTTGTGAGAAGTTAATGTTTATTTTGACTTCCTTGGAGTAATGGAAGTTTTGAACTCTGTTAAGTAATAAATTAAAAAGATAACTACATTGTCATGTGAGTAGTTACTGTTTTCTTAGAGTATAGGATAGAGTCAAAACAAGGCTAGCCTGACCAGGCAGTGGCACAGTGGATAGAGCGTCGGACTGGGATGCAGAGGACCCAGGTTCAAGACCTCAAGGTCGCCAGCTTGAGCGTGGGCTCATCTGGTTTGAGCAAAGCTCAGCAGCTTGGACCCAAGGTTGCTGGCCTGAGCAAGAGGTTACTCGGTCTGCTGAAGGCCCGCGGTCAAGGCACTTATGAGAAAGCAATCAATGAACAACTAAGGTGTCGCAACACGCATCGAAAAACTAATGATTGATGCTTCTCATCCCTCACCGTTCCTGTCTGTCTGTCCCTGTCTATCCCTCTCTCTGACTCTCTCTCTGTCTTGGAAAAAAAAAATTTAAAACAAGGCTAGGCACTTACATTTAGAATAAACCTGTGTCTATTTCCTAGTCCCTTCTGTCATTCAGTATCATTCTTGATATTGCTCATTTGTTTCCTCTTAATCTAAATAATAGAGGTTTATCAACATTGATCTTTTCAGATAGCTAGCTAGCATTTGGTTTCATTGATTTTTCTCTATTTGTCTATTTTCTATTTCATTGATCTCCAAGCTTATTTTTAATATTCTTCTATTTGTTTTGGGTTAATTTGATCAGTTTTCCTCTAGCTTTCTAAAGTGGGATCTTAGATAACTGATTTTATCACAGATTTTGGTTTGTTTTTCATTATCGTTCTCTTAAAATATGAAAAAAAAAACTGTATGTGATTTCTTCTTTTACCTATGGATTGTTTAGAATTAAATTGCTTAATTACCAGAGACTTGAGGTTCCTCTTGCTCTCTCTCACTCTCTCTTATTGATTTCTAATTTAGTTCTGTTGTGGTCAGAAAGTACCCAGTAAGGTTTCAATCTTTTGAAATCGATTGACATGTGTTTCTTGGCTCAGGATGTGATTTTTCTTGGTGAATGTTCCATGTACACTTTTAATGAATTTATATTCTGCAGTCATTGAGTACACTGTTTTAAATTATCAGTTTCTTTAAAATAGTTGATATTATTATTTAGGTCTTTTATCCCCTTCTAATTTTTTTTATCTGGTTATATTGTCAGTTACTAAGAGATTCATTAAAGTCTTCAACTGTGGTTGTAGACTTGGTTATTTCTCCTTTTTGGCTCTGTTAGTTTTTGCTCCATATATATTGGGACATTGTATCATTAGGTACATGAACATTTATGATGTATCTTTCTCCATGCATGGCTGCTTTACGGTTTCAGTGTGCTCCTCTTTGTCTAGTAATACCCTCTGTGTTGAACCTAGTTTTGTCCGAGAGTAATAGAACCACTCTAGCTTCCTCATCCTTTTGTGCATGCTGGATCTTCTTTCAAGTTCTTATCATGGACTTGCTTTTTATTTATATTTAAAGTGCATCTCTTGTGTACTTTTAGTTCTTCAATGGTTTCTTGCTATTTACCCGTCTGGCAAGCTCTACGTACCATTCGTTCATTTCAAGTGTTTGGTCCATTTTAATTTAATGCAGATTATTCTTGGATTATGTAAAACTTGAATCACATATACATTCTTAATTACAGATTGGAGAGCATAGCAGTAGTTGGTATGTAAATATCTTATTTTTATGGCCACATGACTTACTGCTTTTGGTAGGGTGAGCTTGCAGAGTAGTTGGGCACACAGTTGTGCTTTGTTTGCTCATTCATGGGAAAATGTATTTATATAAAAACAGTTTTGAACAGCTGTAGAGGAAGATGATGTAACCGATGTGTTGGCCTATTACTGAAAGAGGAGAGTGTTCTTAGTGACAGTGGACATGGTCCTTAATGTATGTCAGCAAAGCTAAGTTTTATTTTACTGTTTTAAATTGTGAACACATATATATGCAAAATTGTTTTATTTATAATTTTATGTTAAGTAATATTTTATTAAAATATGGCAGAGCAGTGGTGCTCCCTCTGGAAGATCTTAGATAGAAATGATTTTGTAGACTATTCTGGATTTGTTTCTCATGTGGTTTTATTAGGCTTTTCTGCACGCTTTTAGCTACATGTTTTATAAACATGACACTATGACATGCAGTTGGCCTGGATCCTTCTAGTGAGATTAATCCAGCCATCTTTAAGTGCTTGCATTTATTTGACCTTTTACCAAAATGGACTTTTATATTTTTACTTAGAAAATATAGCAGGGTCCTGAAGACTAAGGTTTTCTAGAAAAATATAATGCTGACTTACTTTTATTAAATTGATACTGAATTTCTTTTTTATTTAATTTGTTGGTTGATTGATTTGAGAGAGAGAGACAGAAACATCTATCTGTTTCTGTATGTACTCTGACCAGGAACCAAACTGGTAACCTTTACATAACAGGACGACACCATGCTCCAACCAGCCGAGCTGTCCGGCCAGGACTGACACTGGATTTTATTCTGTGTGCTTTCGTATCTTTCCCATTTTTTAATATAGTGAATTCTCTTTTTCAGAAGCTTACTTGTATTTTTTGTGTTTACTCTCTCTCACTAACACTGAATATATATATATGTGTGTGTGCTCATATATATGTGTAAAATTTATAATCACGCAGCAACGATTTCACATCTTTTTGGACAGTTTTACTTCCTGAAATACAGATGGCTGTTAGACATTTGGTTACGCTTTTTGCATATTCGAGAAAGTATATTTGCTTCTTTACTTGTGCATATCCACATCTCCTTCAACAAAGGATGCAAGGCTTTCAATAGGTTCATAGTTTTTATCTCTGATCTCTGAATATTACTATTTGTTAACCATTGATTATTAATCATCTTTGTTTTCTGAGCCATAGCTTGACGCCTGGTATATGGTACAGAAGCACTAAATAATTGTTGAATGATTGAATGAATAAATAAATCAGGTTCAAGTCCAGATCATAGTGGATCACCCAGAATAGTGGTGTGAAGTTGCCTACTCAAAGGGTCATCTTGCATCTTTCTCTCCTTGATTCTAAAGTAGTAAGTCTATAGTTTCAAAGTTGCAGATTTTCTGTTTGTTCATCATAATGGACTGGACTGAAGCATCTGGCCCTGGATCAGCTCTGCAGTGCTTAGGACTTGAACAAATGTCAGGTATTTTCCAGCTCCCATTACGGCCTGGCCAGGAGGCCCTGTTATTCCAGTTTGTCTAAAAGTATGATCAGGAATCTTCTGACATTCATTCCACACCGCACCCTTTACCTACATTCTTCTCTTTTTACTATTTTTCCATTCAGATCAGTCATGATTAAATAGTTACAGGATGGTGGTTTTTCCCTCAGGGTTTTGATATTTTTATTAAATGGTTATAGGATGGTGATTCACCCTTTCTTAGGGTTTTAATGTTGAAAACAGTAATGGGAAAAGCTGATGATATGCTGTATGATTTCTTTTTATGGAAATCCAATAAATTATAGACAGTACCTTATATAAATCAATCTTGACAAACTCCTTGTTTTATTTACGTTATAACAGGATATTAGAGTCTACTACATGTTACATGTTAATTAGAGCGTAAGTAAAGATGCAGGGAGAGAGCATGCAGTTTAGACCGTGCCCCTGGGACAGCTGATTAGCAGTATCATAATATATAAATTTGAGTTTTTATTTGTTGTATTCGGACCAGTCAGAAACATTTAAAACCTTTGTTTTGAAAATTGCTTGTTTAGGAATTTGCCAAAGTGGCTTGGCTCTTTTGGGCTGAGTACTTCGTAAATTCACTTCTGCTCAAAAGTTCCAGGCAACCACACTTTTAATGCAAAATACATGATTTAATTTATTTCATTTGGATGAAGATGATTTCAAACTTTATGCCCCCCTCATTTCTTTCCTCTACACATGACAGTTTCTGGGAGCAGATGGGAGATACACTTACGTTGACAACCTCTGGTGACAGCGCCTTGATTACATATTGCTGCAGTGATGTCATTTGTGGTCATTTAACAGGACCGTCTTTGCTGTGAGTCCTTACTTGTGCTTCCAAGGCAGCTCTTCTGTGTGGCCTCCACTTTGCTTTCTCATGTGAGCCACTCTCAAGTTTCCTCACCATTTCTTTCTTTTATCTCATTTTTAAATAATAGCTTTATGGATGTATAATTCACATACTATATATTTTACCCCTTTAAAGAATACAAATTAGTGGCTTTTGGTATAGTCACAGATTTGTGGGAACATCCCACAATCAATTCTAGAACATTTTTATCACCCCAAAGAGAAATCTGTACTCATAGTCATCTCCCCCCCATTCCACCTGCTATCTCTGTGGCTTTGCCTACTCTGAACGTTCCATGTGAGCGGAAGTGTACGATAAGTGATCTTTTGTGACTGGCCTCTTTAACCAGGGGAGTGTTTTCGAGTTTCGTCCATGGTGTAGTGTTAGCCATTTGTATACATGACTGTTCTAGTTCTCCTCTGGTGAGCTTTGTCTGTATGTCTTTTAAAAAGTCGCATCTCCACTGAAGTAGCACTCCCAAGACCTGATCAGCGTAAGGCGGCAAGGAATTAGCTTTGGTTTTTCTAAAAGCTCATCTTTTTTAATGTAGTCTAAGGTTTTATGTAGCCAACACATTTATTCCCTTGTGTTTTTGCCTTGTTTTGTTTATTTTCCTTTTATATTTGCCTTTGCTCAGGCCTTTTTCTCTCCCCCTCAGCTTTTGACTGAGTTTTGAATATCAAGCATCGGCCTGACCTATGGTGGATGAAGTATCTACCTGGAATGCTGAGGTCACCGATTTGAAACCCTGGGCTTGCCTGGTCAAGGCACATATGGGAGTTGATCATTCCTGTTCCTCTCCTCTCCTCTCTCTCTCTCTCTCACTCACTTCCCCCTCTCTAAATGAATAAATAAAATATTTTTTAACAATTCAAAAAAAAGAAAAAAGGCTATCAGGCATAGGACCTTTAGTTTAGCACTGCTGTTTCCATTTTACCCCATTTATTTCCACTGTGGTTACTCAGAATGTTGGAGGGCAGTATCAACTATTGGTCAGCTGCCTGATGCCATTAATAACAAAATTAATAGCAATAATAA
Organism: Saccopteryx bilineata; assembly: GCF_036850765.1. NCBI lineage: Eukaryota > Metazoa > Chordata > Mammalia > Chiroptera > Emballonuridae > Saccopteryx > Saccopteryx bilineata. The sequence goes on from NC_089492.1 coordinate 287,922,796, forward strand.
AATTAAAATTTGTTTGTTAATCTAATGCTTATGTGTTAGGTCAAAGCTTAAGTGCTTTTCATGAATGAATTAATGTAATTTTCATAACAATTGTATGAGATAAATAAGGTTATCACCTACAGATTAATAACCATACCCTGTTACACATTTATATATATAATAATTAAACTTGAGGACAGGGTAATTCTATAGTTACTGCACTTCTTGGCATCTCCTTTCTTGAAGATTGCGATGTATTTTGAATGTTTCTAGTCTGTAGGCCATTGTTTTGTTTTTTGTATATGTTGACATATTCTTGTTAGAATCTTGCCAGATTCAGTCTCTGGGGCTTGAAATACAGTGATTCTGTCGGTGTCCCATCTCCCCCGGTGGTTGATTTCCTCCCGGTACAATCAGGGCGGCTTTCTCTTCACTTTCTAGAATGACAGGCTCTTCCTGAAAGGTCTGTGTCATCCTTTAGTCTGTCTTGCATAGATTTTCAGTCACTGTTTCCACCTTCCCTGTATTTTCTCCTGGTCAGATTTTGTGCCTTCTTGTTGGTTGGTCAGCTTGTCTAGTCTAGGTTGAATTTCCCTTTTATTTCTGAAATCTTCTCATAGAGATTTTTTGTTTTTCCTTTTTTGTTGTTCTGTCTTCTTATATTGACTGTTGTAATAGTTCTCTTTATCTCTTTGTGATGTTATTGGAAAACTATGTTCAAGATTCTAACTTTAGCCCTGTTTTGTTTAACTTTAGCCCAGGGGTCGGGAACCTTTTTGGCTGAGAGAGTCATGAACGCCACATATTCTAAAATGTAATTCCATGAGACTCATACAATATGTTTAACACTAAATACAAGTAAATGTGTGCATTTTATGTAAAACCAACACTTTTAAAGTACAATAAGTCTCTGAATGCTTTTTAATAATGTTGTTATGCTGTTGCTAACCAATGATGAATAAAGTACTTCTTACCATTAATGTGACTTCTGGTGCTGCATGGTTTTGCTGATGGCTTCGTAGTCTGGTTGATATGTGGTGAGGTTAAGCTTCATGCAGGTATTGAGACTTCCATCCGTTAAACGTGATGGAAGTCTTAATGTCCTTTAGATGTGAGAAAGACTGTTCACATGCATATGTAGAGCCAAACATTGTCAGTACAGCAATACTCACACGTTGCAGTGTGTGGTATGTGACGGAAAGCGCGTTCCAAGTTTTGACAATCAGCTGGTCCACAGGTTGAAGTTTTTTCATTTCTCCCCACTTGTGTTTGCTTGCCAACTCTGCTTGCTGTCATGCAGGTCTTTCCAAATCTTCATCCAGTGACTTGAACTTATTCACCCACATGTCTGAGGCCTTCAGGTCAGCAGCTTGTAGCTCAAAATCTCTGATGGAGATACCAGGGATGTAACTCAAGCCGGCGCTGTCCACTGCAAACACGTGTGGATGGGTGATGAACTTAAAAAGACAAGTGCACTCACGAAATTCTCCAAAGCACTTTGAATGACTGCAGGAGATTAGATATGAAACCCACTAGCTGCTGGAGATCAAGATGTTGAGCAGGGTCACTTGCTGTGCATGCATCTTTAAACTCTCCCAGTTTTTCAAAGTGTAGTAAACAACCTGTTTCAATGTCCACGATGGAGAGTTCCAGCTTGTTTTCAAATGCAAACACAGCTTGTTGAAGGGATAAGACTGTATTTCCAACGCCTTGCATTTTCACATTGAGCTGATTCAGATGTTCAGTCATGTCCATGAGATAGTAGAACTTCAGGAGCCACTCAGTGTTAGCTAACTCAGGATGCTCGATGCTTTTCATTTCAAGAAAAGTCCGGATTTCGCTCAGACAAGCCACAAAACGGCTGAGCACCTTCCCTCTTGACAACCAACGCACATTGCTGTGCAGAAGCAGACCAGGATAATTATTCCCAACTTCATCCAGCAGTGTTTTAAACTGGCAATCATTTAAAGCTCAGGCAACAATAAAGTTGACCACCCAAATGACCCAGCGACATCACCTCACCAAGCTGCTTGCCACACATCTGAGCACAAAGCACCTCCTGATGTAGGATGCAGTGAAAACTTAGAATGGGTCTCTTTTCATGTCCACGAAGAAGCGCTACAAATCCTTTGTTTTTCCCCAGTGACTTGAACTTATTCACAAAATAAGTACACACCAAAATAAGTTTATCTATCGGTAGAATTTTTTTCTTTAGCAAACTCCGTGAAAGATTTGAAGAAATCCTCCCCTCTTATTGTCTCTGTCATAGGCAAAACAGCAAGACATTCCTCACGTAGTGTGTCACCGACAGCATACCTTGCAATCACGCTGAACTGGGATAAATGGCTTACGTCTGTTGACTCATCCAAAGCGAGAGAAAAGAATGGTGCTGCATTTATGTCCTTCACTGTGTTGCCTCAATTTGATTTGCCATCATGATGGTACATTGTGAACAGTTCTTGCTGACAGAGGCATGTCTTTTATTTGTTTGATTATCTTGTCTTTATCCAAAAAGTCGTCAAAAAGTTCATTGGCAACATCAAGCATGAATGTTTTGGCATACTTCCCATCTGCGAATGGCTTTCCGTTTCTCACAATTGCTAAAGCACCAGCAAAGCTAGCCGAATTCTAGTCACCTTGTTGGGTCCAAACACGGAGTTGCTGCTGACTAGCTTGCACTCTGCACAGTAGCTCTTGACATGCTTTCTTCCAGCTGTCCCCTGCTGGATATTTCGATACATTGTAGTATGTGTGTTGAAGTGCCTCTTTATATTTGACCATTTCATCGATGCAGTTTTATCATTGCATATTCGACATACTGTAGAACCTGCCCTCTCCACAAAGGCAAATCCCTCTGTCCATTCCTGCTGAAAATTACGATACTCCTCATCTTTTCTTTTAGCCATCTTCTTTGTCAAAAGGATTTCTGCAATTAGCTAGCTGACTACTTGATTAAAAGGTGGGAAGTTTGGCCTGACCTGTGGTGGCGCAGTGGATAAAGCGTCGACCTGGAAATGCTGAGGTCACCGGTTCGAAACCCTGGGCTTGCCTGGTCAAGGCACATATGGGAGTTGATGCTTCCAGCTCCTCCCCCTGTCTCTCTCTCATGTCTCTCTCCCTCTCCCTCTCCCTCTCCCTCTCCCCTCTCCCCTCTCCCCTCTCCCCTCTCCCCTCTCCCCTCTCCCCTCTCCCCTCTCCCCTGTCCCCTCTCCCCTCTCCCCTCTCCCCTCTCCCCTCTCCCCTCTCCCCTCTCCCCTCTCCCCTCTCCCCTCTCCCCTCTCCCCTCTCCCCTCTCCCCTCTCCCCTCTCCCCTCTCCCCTCTCCCCTCTCCCCTCTCCCCTCTCCCCTCTCCCCTCTCCCCTCTCCCCTCTCCCCTCTCCCCTCTCCCCTCTCCCCTCTCCCCTCTCCCCTCTCCCCTCTCCCCTCTCCCCTCTCCTCTCTCCTCTCTAAAAAAATGAATAAATAAAATAAATTTAAAAAAATTTTTTAAAAAAAGGGAAGTTTACTTCCTAACCTCACAACGATCCATGTACATTACACATTATCCAATAAAAATTTGGTGTTGTCCCAGAGGACAGCTGTGATTGGCTCCAGCCACCCGCAACCATGAGCGGTAGGAAATGAATGGATTGTAATACATGAGAATGTTTTATATTTTTAATGTTTTTTTTTATTAAAGATTTGTCTGCGAGCCAGATGCAACCATCAAAAAAGCCACATCTGGCCTGACCTGTGGTGGCGCAGTGGGATAAAGCGTCGACCTGGAACACTGAGGTCACCGGTTCAAAACCTTGGGCTTGCCTGGTCAAGGCACATATGGGAGTTGATGCTTCCTGCTCCTCCCCCTTCTCTCTCTCTCTGTCTCTCTCTCTCACTCCTCTCTCTCTAAAAAAATCAATAAATAAAATATTAAAAAAAAAAAAGCCACATCTGGCTCATGAGCCATAGGTTTCTGACCCCTGCTTTTTAGCCTCTCGTGTCTTTTATCAACTTTGTTTGTTTCTTCTGTCCTCCATCTCGATTTTTCTTTCTTTTTTTACTTTCATTGTGTATGGCCAAGGTTAATCATATTATACTGATGGTGAATTTCGAAACCTGCTATGTGAAGTCATCTTGGTTTTTCAAGGCAGAGTAAATGTTACCTCAGTTGGCTTTCATTGGCACTCTGTATTTTTATGATATTTATTTTGTTATCTTGTGTGTCCTCTTTTCTGAGCTGTTGGTTCCCATCTCCTGCCAACATACTTACCCTGAATGAAGACAAGACAGTGTGCTTGCTGGGTCACTGTAGTAGGAGAGGTTCCTGAGCCCATCATTGCCACCAGATCATTAGTCCTGAGCTGCTCTAGGACTGAGCCTCAAACTGCTTCCTAGATCATGGATGGACATTAGACTCCTCCTTCTGCTGTATATTGAATACTTAGGGAAGTGGCCTTGAATAAGATACTGACCTTTCAGTTCCTGTTAGTTAGTACTTTCACCACAAAAGAATGGTGTGAGGAATGATGAAAGCACACAGAGACCTAATACAGTTCCTGCCACATCTGATGCTCAACAAAGTTTGGTCCCCTCTTACCCTCTTTTTGATTCCAGGGGGTGGCATAGTTCCTGAACACTGTATTTACTCAGTGTGTTGGAGGGAGGGTTGATTCTATGTATTTCCTTCCAAAAATTAGCTGGACCTTTTCCTCAGCCCTTCCTCTCAGCAGTTAAATTTTTCTTGTTCGCCATTATCTCTGAACTGTGCTCCCATGGCTATGTAGTCAAATGTAGCCTCTCTAGTGCTTATAGCATTATTGGAGTAACAGCGGCCATAAATAAATGAAACATTGTGCTCTTAGTTTTAGTTACAGTTTTTCATGTGTATATCGTGTCGTGAACTTGGTACTAGGTCATTGGTGGTGGCAGTATGAATGGAAATACTATCTTGACATCTGTAAATCTTAAATTATTAGAAAAAAATTTTAAAGTTTTATCTCAGACAGATTTCAGTGGGATCTTCCTTAATTTATGTTAATGGTTGAAATAATGAAAACAACTCAGAATTTCAAGAACTCATCTAAATCTCACCTTTTTCCTTTCTAGGTAATTTTGGCAGGTGTTTTTTTTTTGTTTTGCGAATAGTGTATTTTGCAGAATAAAATACTTGAAATCTGATGTTGTTCTTAATGGACTGCAATTATTTAATATTTAGTGTGAATGCAGTCTAGCTCAGGTAGGCTTTTCTGCAGTCATTCTGATAGCTAATTGTGAAGGGGTGCTTTGTTGTAGTGGAAACTGCCAGGTGCAGTGCCATTTGATCTAAAAAGGTCACAGTAAAAGAGACATTTAAATTAAGTTATAAATTACAATTGAAGAACAATATTTTGATGTGTGAGACCAAGGATGTCAGAGCTGGGAGATGTAATTCATGGGTTCATTATAGAACAGAGGTGCCTGACAGCTGAGCCATGCCAAAAGCAAAATTTATTTGTAACATCACACAGACAGAAAATGGCAGCTAAGATGAGAAACCAGAATGGAAACTTGAAACCTTGTGGTAATACACAGTTTATGCTAATAAGACTGCCTGAGACCCAGAGATGTTTAATGACCACCGTAACATAAATGAGTGTTGGGGCATATGCACATTTTCAATCTTATTTAAATTAAGACCTCGTCCTTGCTCTGTAAAATAACACACTTTATAGCCAGGCATTAAGGTTGATTCTCTCACCTCTCTGTCTAATACACAGATTTGCTGATATTTCAGAACTGTTTCGGCAAGGGAATTAAAGATAGGGACAAGATTTCTATCATGGAAGCTTTGAGGAAGGATATAATTTAATGTTTATAGCAATCCATGAGAAGTTCAATCATGAGTTAATTAAACTGTAGGCAGTCATTAAATATTATTTATTCTTTCGAGAAGCTTGCCAGTAAAGCACTTATATATATTAAATTATAGAGAGTAATAAGCAGGGAATGATTTGTCAGGCAGAGTTAGAGGAGCAGATTTAACTTGGGCAATTATGCAGAAATGTGTTTTTCTTCTGATGGCGTGGTCCTTTCTTCTTGCTGAGCAGAGCGAGGTCAGAGGCTGTGAGGAGACAATTGATGTGTAGTCACCAGTATTATTGGCTCAATTGAATGCCTGGCCAGTTCAATAGTCAGGTAAGAGCCATGTACCTAAAATATCACTCCCCGTGGTGATACCACTGTGCAGTTTATAGTCTTTGACATCTCAGAGCTTCTTGTCACATTGTGTCTCATTTAATGCTGTCCACTGCTCTTTGGCAGAGCTGAGGGATGGTGGTGTTAGGCCCATTCGACAGATGAAAAGCCGCAGCTCTGTTGGTTTGTGACCAGGAGCTAACAATAGTCTCTCCTGCCTCAGGTCCGGCGCTGTGTTCCCTTGGCTACCGGAGGCACCAACTGTGGGGCCTGCTGGGCAGCGGAGTCCTTGAAAGCTTCCTTGTGTAACTGCTAACTGGGGCCAGTGCATATGACATGGCAGTGTCTTTGGCTCTCTGTGACTCGGAATAGCAGTTGCATTTATTACAGTGGAACCAGGAGTTTGTTACTCAGAAACTGCTCTTTTTGAGAGAGTCAGACAGACAGGAAGAGAGAGAGATGAGAAGCTGTACTCATAGTACAGCACTTCAGTGGTTCATTGATTGCTTCTCATATGTGCCTCAACCTGGGGCTCCAGCTGAGCCGAGCCAGTGACCCCTTGCTCGAGCCAGTGACCTTGGGCTTCAAGCCAATAACCCTGCCTGCTAGCTGGCGATCCTGCACTCAAGCTAGTAAGCCCACTCAAGCCAGCAACCTTGGGGTTTCAAACCTCAGCATCCCAGGCCAATGCTCTATCCACTGTGCCACCGCCTGGTCAGGCAGAAACTGCTCGTTTTAGCACCAAAGTCCCCTACACAGTCTGCTCTGCAAGTTCACTCTTCCCTCTTTGCTGGCACAGTGTAGCAGAAGGAGGTGCTTGGTTACCCTTAGCTGAATGAATGAAAGGTAAAGAGAATGTGGTGAGAGCGGCTTGCCTCTGAGGCTGGCACGTCCCACTGTGTCGCAGGGGCAGCAGAAGGTATGGCAGGGCAGGGCTGGAACCTTGATGTGGGCAGAGTTTCTCTTAGCCCCTTCTCAGTGAGCAAACCAACACAAACGAAAGACCACCACCTCAGGATTCTGTTGACCAAGCCCAAGGACCAGCCACCAAGGGGTGGCATGAAAGGCTCATGAATTGGGGAAGCATTTCTGTTTTGTATCGGATTCCCCAGACCTCGACCTGTGCTTTAGGTGAAGGTGAAGTTGACTTGTGCAGACGTGCAGCCCTGCACTTCAGTAACGTGGAAGCAGATTGACAAGTCCCCGCTCCCCTGATGGCTAGATTAGACACGCGCACATACTCACGTAAGCGCTCCTGCACCGGTGAATCTGAAAGCAGAGGTTTCTGCTGAATGACCTCCTGCTTTAGTGGCTGGCAGGGTAATGGGGATGGTGTAGGGCTAAGCGCTGTCCCACTGGTAGCTCAGGAAGGTTGCAAGCTGATGGAGTAACGATGCTGTGTCTTGGTCACTGCTTCTTGCAGTGATCTTTTCCCGGTGGCCCCAGAATGGTGCAGATCTCTGTCCTCCACGTGAAATTGCATTTAATCCCAGATTTTACCAGGCTGGCTCGGCTGTGAAATGGACAGACAGGTTTATTTATCTTGCTTTAATTGCTTTTCCAAGGCTACAAAGTGAAGCTGTAAGGCTTTTGAGGGCTCACCCCCCCAACCCCCACCTTGCTCTCACTGCAATTTCTTTGAACCATTTTCCCTAGGGAAACGGTAGAAAAATCTCACCCTTACTGAAAGGGTCTTTTACCATAGCAATATTGGGAAGACTGAACCAAATTTCCTTGTACTCTAGATGTGTCTGTGTGATCATGATCAGTTGTTTAATATTTGAAACCGACATAATGCTTTTCTCTCTCTTTATTTTTTTTTTTTTTGTATTTTTCTGAAGCTGGAAACGGGGAGAGACAGTCAGACAGACTCCCGCATGTGCCCGATCGGGATCCACCCGGCACGCCCACCAGGGGTGAGGCTCTGCCCACCAGGGGGCGATGCTCTGCCCATCCTGGGCGTCGCCATGTTGCGACCAGAGCCACTCTAGCGCCTGAGGCAGAGGCCACAGAGCCATCCCCAGCGCCCGGGCCATCTTTGCTCCAATGGAGCCTTAGCTGCGGGAGGGGAAGAGAGAAAGAGGAAGGAGAGGGGGAGGGGTGGAGAAGCAGATGGGCACTTCTCCTGTGTGCCCTGGCCGGGAATCGAACCCGGGACTTCCGCACGCCAGGCCGACGCTCTACCACTGAGCCAACCGGCCAGGGCCCCGACATAATGCTTTTCAAGAGATGAAATTTTTCTAATTTTCAGAGCTAGATGCTGTATTAGAGAAGAATATTTTTAATGACAATTTATATATATATATATTTAAAGATTTTATTTATTGACTTTACAGAGAGGGGTGGGGGTGGAGGGGATCGAGAAGTATCAACGCATAGTTGCTTCACTTTAGTTGTTTATTGGTTGCTTGCTGTATGTGCCTTGTCCCGGCAAGTCCAGGGTTTTAAGCTGGTGACCTCAGCATTCCAGGTTGACATTTTATACACTGTGCCACCACAGGCCGAGTGACAATTTTTATAGATTTAAGATAGCTGGTATTTAGGAAAACTTAGCAACTCTAATTTACATGAGGAATACAGTTGAAATATCCAGTTGAGCTCTTTCTCAAACATTATTTAAACCCTGGTCTAAAGAAACAAATCATCATCATCTAGAAACCAAACCCCTTTCAAGAGGGCTTACTTATGCATGATACATCAAGCAGAGATGGTAGCTAGAACCCATTCTCTTAGGACCCTGTGGTTGGTTTGGATGTGACATTTAGTTAGATGTCATAAGAGACCAGCACTTAAAACTGATTCTCACAGTTTACACCGTTCTCAGCTGCGCATTTCTGATGTTCATTCCCAGTGCTAGTCACAGCCATATCTGTCCCTAGGACCTGGAATACTAACTGGCACAGTTCAACAATCAATAAATATTTGTAGAAGGAATGGAGGATATCCTGAACTTGTAATTTCCCCAAAGTGCTCAAAAGATAATCTTCATTCTTCTGTAGCTATATGGACCATAACACTTTAGTGTATTAAAAGTATATCTTTAGGGAAATGTAATTAAAGTATTTCTTTAAAGATGTAAGTTTCTCAGAATTTTCTGACAGGATTCCTGAAAAATGGAAATAAATGTTTATTACAAAAAGAAGAAATGACTATTTAGAAAGGTTTCTTTTGGTTCCCTAGGGAGAGGACATGCCAGAACAGCCCCTTAACTGAGCTTTTGTGCTGTTCTGCCTGCATGATTCCTGACAGCACAGTAATGTCCTGCCTTTGTTTGTTTGTACACATCTCATCCCCATACAGTAAGGGTGTGGGTTCCATCACCGCTCAGGGCACACACGAGATGAGATCAACCAATGAATGCCTGGATAAGTGGAACAACAGATCAGTGTCCCTCCCTCCCTCCCTCTTTCCTTTCCATCACCCTGCCTTCCCTCCCCTTTCTCCCTCCCTCCTTCCTTCCTTCCTTCCTTCCTTCCTTCCTTCCTTCCTTCCTTCCTTCCTTCCTTCCCTCCCTACTTCCCTCCTTCCCTCTCTCCCTCCCTTCCTCCCTCTCTCCCTTCCTCCCTATGTTCCTTCCTCTCATCCTTCCTCTTTCAAATAAATCAATAAATTAAAAAATATATATATATTTCATTGCTGTTGGTAAATCTCAGACCTCTTTACATTTCATATGTGTCTTTGTGTAGGGGTTTTAAACATACTGTGTTTATGTTGTGGAATATAATATTTTTGGGAATAGGAATGTTTTAATAAGACAGCAGTAGATCAAATGAAAGGGGGGAGTTACCCCTATTTAGAGAACAGAGGAGTGAAGGAAGCTCCGGTTACCACAGGAATTGTAGCAGCTTCTTGAAGGGAAAATGTGATCTCAAATCAAGATTGTAAAGGGAGCGTGCCTGCTGGGCTGTGTTTAGGGGGCAGCGCCTCTTTCTCTGTTGAGCACCTCACTGAAAATTGAACTGACGGGTATCATGCAGGCAGTAGTCAGCCTCTCTGATGAATCAGACAGCCACACCCACAGCTCAGAAAGTGTCTCAAAACATTTCTTCCAGCTGACACTTGAAGCTTTCCCTGGTTCACCAAAAGGCAGGAATATCATGGGAGTGATGACATTGATTTATCTTCAGTCACTCATTCACTTTTGGAATGGGCTTTATGTTCTTATGAGTAATTTCCTGTTATCAGCCATAGAAGATTTAAAATTTAAAAATACTTTCTGTGTATAAACCAGAGCTTTAATCAAATTTTATAAATTATTAACGAGTAATTATATGAAACATAAGTGGTTTTTGTTTATAGTTCAGCCTTTTCTCTCTAAATCTAGAAAATTGAAAATTGGGTAGTGACTGCTTCCTTTATTTTTCCTCTTTCCTTTCTTTCTCAAATACACAGCTAACCCCCATTTAGCCTGCTGTGTGCCAGCTACAGTCCTGAGCAGTTCACATGTGTTTTCTAATGTTCTCCTCACAATAGCCCGAGGAGGTGTATACATGTTGTTATTCTACTCATTTTTAGAAGTGACAGTGGGGGCACCACGAGAATGAGGAGGATGAGCGACTCGATGAGGTCACACACCTAGGGAGCAGCAGAGCTAGAATTTGAATCCACGGCTGGCTCCGAAGTCCACTGTTTTTCCTCTCTCCTCGTAATTACCCCATGTGCTGTAATTACCTTTAGTAAAATGGTTAGTCTGCCATGAGCTTTCTATTAAGAATTTATGATTTGATCAACTTGAATTGCTTTCAAATGATCACTAAAATATGTGCTTTTTCAAAAATTAAGTCGGCATGCAGTTTTTCCTATTCACTTTCCATCAACGTTGAGCTCTCACTATAGGTCATCTTTCTATTATAGAATTTGGCAGACATATGCTTTTTTTGGATATTAGGCAAAGTATGAAAATCTAACTTTATTTCTATGTTTTATATTTCTTTTAGCATTTAGTTTGTTTACCTAGTATAGTATTTACAGTCTATTATATTATTTTTAAAATATTCTACTAAATGTCATAAAAATACATAAATTAGCATGCAGCATTCATATCTTTGCACCCCCACCCCTTCATGCTGTGCCACCAACAAAGCAGAATCCAACATTGATCGTTGTATCGTTGTAGCTGTTTTGTCTTGTTTGAAGGCAGTTGACTTATTGTTGTTATTAACGTATAGCCTTGACTTTCTTGGACAGCTGGATTTAAAATAAATTGGGGTCTTCTAAACTATGAGAATACTCGGGACATTTTAATTTATAATAATTCTGTTTTGATGAATGAACAATAAAAATGGGTATTTGTGACATCACTTCTAACATCAGTTGAATAGTTAGAGGACAACTTCTTTTTTTTTTTTTTGTATTTTTCTGAAGTTGGAAACGGGGAGACAGACAGACTCCCGCATGCCCCCGACCGGGATCCACCCAGCACACCCACCAGGGGGCAATGCTCTGCCCATTTGGGGCGCCGCTCTGTTGCAACCAGAGCCATTCTAGCGCCTGAGGCAGAGGCCACAGAGCCATCCTCAGCACCCAGGCCAACTTTGCTCCAATGGAGCCTTGGCTGCGGGAGGGGAAGAGAGAGACAGAGAGGAAGGAAGGGGGGGGGGTGGAGAAGCAGATGGGCACTTCTCCTGTGTGCCCTGGCCGGGAATCAAACCCGGGACTCCTTCACACCGGGCCAACGCTCTACCACTGAGCTAACCAGCCAGGGCCGACAACTTCTATTTATCGCAACTTCCTCTCTGCCCCGCCCCAGTGCTACAGCAGTCGTGGGAGGGCATGTGCGTCCTTCTCCTGACTTCTCTTACCGAGAAGCAACAGGGCTCTCCTCTCCCCTCGTGAGTCTGCAGCTCTTTGCCTCAGCCGTGGTGATACTACTTACTACAGCCTACTTGATCTTGTCATCTTCTATGTGTTCTATCTCCATAACACGACCACACTAGCTGGTGAGTTTCCTAGAAATAAAAGCTGTGAACTAATAAGGTTTGTGTGCTATTTGTACTGAGTGTTGGGCAAATACTGCTGAATTGTTCAAATAAGGGTTTGAAGCACAGGTAAGAAGATCAGAATAGCCACTCCATGAGGGTAGGGTGGCTTCTGCATGTTTTGTTCACTGCTATATTCTCAGGGTCTAGTACAGTGCCTGGAATGTAATAGGTCCTCAGTCAACATAAGGCTGAATGAATTCAGGTCAAAAGAGATTTAGATTTGGGTTGAGGCTACCTAGGGGCACTAGTAAAAGGCATTTATTGGTTAATTTAACAGTATTTCTACTGTTGGATAACCTTATGCTACAGACCATGTTAGACACTGAAGATATAAGTCTTAGCCAAAACAGATTCTTATATTAGAAAAATAGATCTGTGAGGGAAAGATAGATTTCCAGTGAGAATTTTGGAGGGACAACTGCAGTTTGCAGAGGTAGCTCAAGCACCAGGATACTTCTGCCTGTACTTCTCTTCATTGTTTGCAAGTTGAGACTCAGGAACTAGGATGAGTGGGGTCACAGGAGCCAGGCTGGAGTATCTTTGTCAGAGGTTGGATGGTGCCAGGCACTGCCTGGGGTTGCAAAGGAGATGGAGTGAGAAAAGTTCATTAGAATGCGTATGTATACTGTTAACAGAATTATCCATTTCTTTAAAAAGCTGTTATATTTTAGGTACTTGAGATTTTTTTTGGTGAAATTACTACATAGTTGAAAGACTTAAATGCTTAATGGAACGAGCATAATCTAGTCTGTTGTTAGGCTGCTTTGGGGAGAATGGGACAGAGTAGGGGTCACGTTGGCTGGGTTTGAGTCTTGGCTCCATTGCCTAATGGCTTAATGTGGTGAGCACGTTAACTTGATGTTTCTTTGCTTTAGTGTCCTTGTTTGTAAAATGAGGTGACAATAGTTTTTACCCCATAAGATTAAACGAGAGAATAAGAAAAATCATGATTGGCCCTGGTCGGTTGGCTCAGTGGTAGAGTGTCAGCTCAGCATATGGACGTCCCAGGTTCGATTGCCAGTCAAGGCACACAGGAAAAGCGCCCATCTGCTTCTCTATCCCTCCCCCTCTTGTTTCTCTCTCTCTCTCTCTCTCTCTCTCTCTCTCTCTCTCTCTCTCTGTCTCTCTTTCTTCCCCCTCCCCCTCCTGCAGCCAGGGCTCGGTTAGAGCAAATTGTCCACAGGCGCTGAGGATGACTCCAAGACCTCTCACTCCAGTCACTAAAATAGCTCTGTTGCCAAGCAACTGAGCAGTGGTCGCAGATGAGCAGAGCATCGCCTTGTAGGGGGCTTGCGTCATGGATCACAGTTGGGGTGCATGCAGGAGTCTGTCACTCTGCCTCCCCTCACTTCTCATTTAAGAAAAAGAATATAGCCCTGGCCAGTTGGCTTAGTGGTAGAGCGTCAGCCTGGCGTGCAGGAGTCCCGGGTTTGATTCCCGGCCAGGGCACACAGGAGAAGTGCCCATCTGCTTCTCCACTCCCCCCCTTTCCTTCCTCTCTGTCTCTTTCTTTCCCTCTCGCAGCCAAGGCTCCATTGGAGCAAAGTTGGCCTGGATGCTGAGGATGGCTCTGTGGCCTCTGCCTCAGGAGCTAGAATGGCTCTGGTTGCAACAGAGCATAGGCCCAGATGGGTGGAGCATCGCCCCCTGGTGGGCATGCTGGGTGGGTCCCGGTTGGGCGCATGCAGGAGTCTGTCTGACTGCCTCCCCGTTTCCAACTTTAGAAAAATACAAAAAAAAGAAAAAGAAAAAGAATATAAAGAAAAATCATGAATGCATGGAACGTACTTACCACTGTGCCAGGCCAGCCATTCAGTAAATGTTTGTTGTTGTTCTTAATTCTGTTCCTGTCATTGCCAGTGTTCTCTGCCTTACCTGTCTCCCTCTCAGCACAGCTGGAACCCGGGAGGGTGGTTGGGTAAGAACAAATTATCATGTCTATGGAAATGGTTGTGAGTCTGTGAGCCCAGTTAGCAATCCTTCTGTTAGAGTAAAGGCAGGGCTTCCCTTTATTAACCTGCTTCCAGTTGTTATTTGGTGCAGTTAGCTAACTAAAATTGTTGTTGTTTTAGCTGCATGAGAGCGGCTACGATGCCGGCAAAGCCCTGCAGCGCCTGGTAAAGAAGCCTGTGCCCAAGCTGATCGAAAAGTGCTGGACCGAGGATGAAGTGGTGAGCTGGTGGGAGCAGCTGGTGGGAGCGTGCCGGGGGTCTGGGTTGGTGGGCGTTTGCTTCTCTGTGTGTGACCTCCTGCCACTTGGGGGGAAAGGGCTCGTTCCAGAGACTCAGTCATGTGCGTGGACTGGCCATGGAAAGAGCCTTTAAGCTTCAGGATTGTTCAGAAAGGTTTGTTCTTAGTAAGCTTAGGTTCCATAGGTGATGCTAAATATTTCCCCAGGTTTCATGGAAAGAGAAGAAATTGATAGTTACTCTTTTAAAAAGTTAGGTTTGGTTGGTTTTCAGTGTAAGCTGTTGTTTGATACTTCACTGTTTTTAAACCACAAGCATGTTAAAACCAGGTGATGCATAACCTAGAGTAGGGCTGGCAGGATCCCTCACCTGCGGAAAGATGTTAGTCAAAAGCAGGAAGTACAGACTTGATCAATAAATACATTGGATCTTCTGTATGCACCTATTAGCATATGCATCTATTAGCATAACAGTCGTGGAAATGTGCATACCTTACAGGTACTGATCTGCAAACCCATGGATTCCTGTCTCAGCAGAGTTCTCTGAAGCCACATCTCCATCTTGTGCCTTTTGAAAGATACTGCTTTTCAAACTTGAGTGTTACTGCTTGACATTTGCCCTTCAGGTTGTGTGACATTAAGATAGATGAAGGCTGGCACTGAGACACATTGATTGCAAATTTCTCACCTGTATTTTAAAAAAGAAACAGTGCTTAGAAATTTTATGTGCTTTTGTGATCCTGCTGTTTCATTTGTTCAGCAGTGTTTAAGAGTGTTTATTACATGCCAGGAGCCATGTCAAGAGGAGTTCAAGGTCCCTCCTCACAAGGCTTCCATTTTAAGAGGGACCACCTGCGTGCTCGCTTCGGCAGCACATATACTAAGAGGGACCACCTGCAAATCAGTGTATGTCAAGTGGTGGTACCTGTGCTGAGGAGAAGAATAGGGTCGGGAGGGTGGGCATAGACATGGGAGGGTGCTCGCGGTCTTTTATCAGGGGGCTCAGGAAAGGCCTGGTGAGTACCATCGGAGCAGAGACCTAAGTGAGATAAATGTTCATGATCTCATGTTCAAGAGCACCTGCCATGTTCAGGGAGCTAGGTCGGAACACACTGTCTAGAGGTGGGTGGTGGGGCACGGGTCCTGCAGGGGGCAGATCAGATGTGGCCAGTGGGCCCATGGTGAGCACCTTGCAGCTTGCTCTGCGGATTCTGTGCATAGGAGGGGCTTCTTCTGCCAGAGGGTGGACTGGACTAAGTGGCGAGTGGGTATAAGGTGCTGTGTGGGAGCCCAGGTCTGAGACCCGGGTGGTCAATGCGGTAGAGCGGCGGCGGGCATGGAGAGGCCATGGCTGTGTGCTGGGGGGGACAGCATGGGAGCAGGCGCTGTCCAGTGAGTGGGGACATCTGGGACACAGCAGGGGTGAGCTGGAATGCCCTTGAGGGTTGGAGAACAGAAGTCCCTTAAGTTTATCAGGTTTATCAGCCTTACGTGAATTTAGTGTTGCTGTTTAAAGTTAAAAATTTAAAACCTCACATGATTACGAAAGATGGAAACATCTTAAGCATTTGTGATTGTTCAGACAATGACCGAAGTAAAGATGTTAAACTCACTTGTTTTGAAAAGTCATTTGATGATGTTTTTCTCTGTAAATCTACTTATGTGAAGAGATAAGAGATTTGATAAAAATTAAAATTCTACAAGCCTTTGTAGAAGAAAGACATAAGGAGATGAAAAGGATGGAATGAATGTAGAGAATGTGACTAGCCTGCACGCCCTTGGCGTGCCCTTGCCCACACACAGGGACCGGGACAGGGCATCCCCTTCTCTCTGGGACCTTGATCCCCCCTGTGCTTCCCTTGGTCTTTCAGTCTCTCCTCTCCTCCTCCTGTGTCCCTCTTTTCTCTCCTGCCTCCCCAGCTCTTCACAGGCACTGGCCCTCGCCTCACACTGAACTTCTGCCTTCACCTTTCATCCCTTTGCCTTTTAAACATCCCAGCGTAAAAGAAGGCTGGCTTTCGTTCCCCACAGCACGTGCTTATACGGGGCATGGTGTGGACTGGGGCCCACGGCTATTGCTTGGGGACTTTCGGCAGAGACTGGGATGGGAAGGAGGTCTCACACATTGGAGAAAGCCCAGCTTTGTTTTGAAAAGTGAAACAGGCCCCCAGCATGTTGCACATTCCAAGTACAGGATAATGGTACAGGGTAATGTTTCAGTGGGAGGTTTGAGATATTTTGGTCATCTTCCAGCCCTGCTGGGCCTAAAGGTCACATGGTGCCCTTATTTATGAGAAGTTTGTCTTCACTTTCTAAAACCTCAGAATTGGAATGAGAGAGAGGGACTGAATAATTGATAGCCTGAAGGATGCTTTTGATGCAGGTATCCAGATCAAATCTCTGGGTACTGTCATGTGGCAACAAGGCCCATGAGCCAACAGGACTACTGCCCTTAGCCTGCTCTGGGCTGTGAGTACACACCTGCATTGTGCGTGTGGCCTCCTTCTCCTGAACTGCCCATGTCTTCTCATTCAGGAATCATGGGAATTGTTGGAATCCATGGGAGTCCGAAAGATAAGAGTAACAGTCTTTATTGAAAGGAAGAAAGGAACCCTGCTGGGCACTTCTTGGGGGTGGGGTGGGGGGAGAAGAGAGCCGGTTACAGACGAGTTATATAGTGTTTGGGAGAGCCTGAGGGGATACTGAGGCAAAAGTCCTGGTATGGCCGGAATGATCCTCCTTGGGGGGCTTCAAGCATGTGGGTGTTGAATCAAAAGTCCTGGTGTGTCCAGAGCCCCTCCTTGGGGAGGCTTGTCAGCTTCTTGAAATTCCTCTGTCTCAGGGGCCATAGGCCAGTAAGGGTGAGGTCTGACAGATAAGTGGAACATCAAGATGGCAGTTTGGAATACACATATCTATCAGGAATAAGTGAAACAGATGTGTCCCAAATAAGGATAGGGGCCTTCTTCCCCCGTTTTTCCTGTCAGTTTTCTATGTACTTTGACATCCTGGTTATTTTTGAACTTCACTGCCGCCAGAGTATGAATTTTGTCTAAAGAAACGTCAGCATTTTCTTCTGCCTTTATCTGAGTTGAACTCTGTGTGAGAGGGTTGGCAGGATGAGCATCTGCAGCATGAATCCTAAACTGGGCTGTGAACGGGCAGCCCAGCAGCCCGTGGACCTCTGGCTTGGGCAGGTCCACTGGTTGGGACAGGCTGATGTTGCCAGGCCCAGCCTAGTCTTCTCCAGGGCTCAGAGTGCTCCCCACACCACGGGGACAGCCCTGCTGAGCTGCAGCTCCCCTCTGCCTTTGCTTCTGGGCTAGCTCTGTATTGCCATTACCAGCTCTTGTTCCCCAGCCTCTTTCTGAGTCCATTGCCCTCCTGGTTTGTGAAATTACTAAGAGTGAGAATTTATTCATGGTGGGAAGCATGTCTGGGAGAGAACAACGTCTTTGCCTGTGAGGGGTTTGAGCAACGTGGACTCTTCATTCAAGATTATGGTTTTAAAGACTGTTCACTATAATTGATTGTCTTCTATCCAGCATTTTAAAACGTGTAATAGTTATTATGCATCAGCATGAAATAGAAAAACTTTTACATACATTCAAAGTTAACCTTAAAAGTTTTACTTTTGGGATTAGTTCCCGTTATTATTAATACTATCACTAAGTTCTTAGATCTTTAAGATAACCACTAATTCTTGATATTTTAGACCTCAGAATCACATAATGGATGCCTTTCATTTCACTTATTTTCAGTAATTCCTGTGACAGTCCATGTCACAGGCTTTGGGGCTGATATACTTTAAATCTTGTGC
The DNA here is from genome assembly GCF_036850765.1 of Saccopteryx bilineata. Classification (NCBI taxonomy): domain Eukaryota; kingdom Metazoa; phylum Chordata; class Mammalia; order Chiroptera; family Emballonuridae; genus Saccopteryx; species Saccopteryx bilineata. Next base: position 287,940,917 of record NC_089492.1, read on the forward strand.
AACAAAGGTAGGTTTGTGCCAATTTCTGTCAAATCCTGGGGCGGGTAGTGACACCTGAACTCTGCTCTAGTGGTATGACTGAGAAACACCTTGGTAGCTAGCTCATGGCAGTCTTTCCAGCTAAATAAACTGGGACAGATGAGAGAAGCCTTTTTTTTTTTGTATGTTTTTGGTTTTTTGGGGTTTGTTTTTTTGTTTGTTTTTTTCCAAAGTTAGAAGTGAGGAAGCAGCCAGACAGACTTCTGCATATGCCTGACCAGGATCTACCCGGCATACATACTAAGAGGCGATGCTCTGCCCATCTGGGATTTTGCTCGTTTGTGGCCATAGCCATTCTAGCAACTGAGGTGGAGGCCATGGAGCCATCCTCAGTGCCCAGGCCAACTTTGCTCCAATGGAGCCTTGGCTTCAGGAGTGGAAGAGAGAGAGAGAAAGGAGAACAGGAAGGGGTGGAGAAGCAGATGGGTGCTTCTCCTGTGTGCCCTGACCAGGAATCGAACTTGGGACTTCTGCACATTGGGCTGACGCTCTACCACTGTGCCAACTGGCCAGGGCCAGAGAAGCCTATTTGAAGAAATGCTAGGTTAGGTCATGAAGCTTGTTAGATACCCTGGTGCTGCTGGGTTGGGCCACAGAGCATGCTGGCTGCTGCTTTGAATAATACTGACTTTTAACCAGTTTCTCTTACATTGCGCTAAAAATATGATTCCATTTCAGGAAGCCATCTAAATCAGTAGTACTTATGAAAATACAGCTCAGAATTTGAAAAAATAAACCCGAAACCCTAGATTATTAGGTTTTTAATTAAACATGATGAACACATTTAAATATAACACAAAGGCCCCAGGCTGAACTGCACCTAATCGAAATGGATTAATTCACCCCTCCATGCTTGGATAGTTATTAATTCTGCTTGTTTATGCATGCAAGCTGAAGGTATCATTTGCTGCTGTTGTGTTGTTGCTTATTGCACTGGGATTCCATTGCTGCCTGATGCTGTGCTGTTCATTAGCATTCAGCTGTTGATTATGGAAATACTGGGGATGCTAATTGAATTCTTTTTAAAATTCAGGGCCTGCATTTCCCTTGTGGAATCGGGCCTGGCTTGCAAGGTTGTGAGATTGGGTGCTCCACTGAGCAGTGTTTCATCCTCTGCTTCCCTTCATTTGGCTGGGCTTGTTTTGGACAATCTTTCATGTTGAATTAGCTTTCAGCAAAAGTTCAGGTGTTGCATAAGGAAAAGGTATTGTTGCTTATGACATTCCTGTAGTGTTTTTATTTTATCTTGGGTCACGGTCACTTTTATCTGGAAATATGACGGCCTTTAAATACGTTATACTAGTTTTGATGTAATATATTGGGGTGAACAACACAGATACAAATAACCTCTGAAAATTTTATCTGAAAGTAGTTAATCCTTGCTGGTGATAAACCTTAATTGGCCTTGTACGTGGATTTTCAAATTCATGAATTTTAAACCATCTAAACCATCCTTCAATTTAAAACTCAGTTGAAACCATCCTTCAATTTAAAGCTCAGTTGATCATAACTATAAATGAAAATCCTTCTTTCAAAATTGACTGGCATGGCAAACTAATTTTCTGAATATTTGTAATCCAGTGAACTCCGTGTGGCAGATCAAGGAACGATTTGCACAGAACACACCCAGCTGTTGGCACTCCGTCTCCCCCAGCAGTGTCTGCAGGGCCCCCTTGTCCCCTTTGGAGTGTCGCTGGAGGAAACATTGTTCCATTGTTCCCTCTTTTCAAGCCAGGCATCTGGATGTGCCAGAAGACGAGCTGCTTAGTGGGGCAGAAATGCAGTGAATTTTATTTGTTGCTTCTGTGGCAGCTGTAGAAAATGAATCCACAGCAGAACCCGGGTTCAGGTCCTGTGGCAGCAGGAGGCTGTGGAGGTGAGAGCAGAGAGGGGTTGCTGACAGGAAGAATTTCCAATTTTATCTTCAACATAGGGGAAGGTTTAATTGTATGGTGTTTGTTTTAGGAATGGTCAGATTTCCAGAGTTGTTAAGTATTTAATATAGTCATTCAGAAAATGGTGATGATAGGAGAATACAGTAGGTAATCTAATAGGAAGCACGCATTTTCTTCTTTTGTAAAATGTATGATGTGAATTTTCCTCTGGTTAGAACGTTGGTTCTTGCAGTTCTCTGATCTCTCTTTGGGTCTTTGTTTATGTACCTACATTGTTTTATGTCATTAGTGATTTATGTAAATTGAATTGTAATATTGATATTCTCACTTTCTAATGGAATTCTCAGTGCGAAAATTTTTACAATTCACTTGGAACCTGAAATATAGACAGGCTGTATTTAGTGCAACTCATTTACTGGTACTTAGTAATTTTAAATGGTATCAAAGTAGATTTTTCTCTCTACTGATTACTCTTCCTCCAGTTTCAAACTTAATTGATACTGTTTCCTATGAACAACTTAAATTTTAAATATAAGAGTAGAAAAAAATAAGAGAAATATAAATGTTGACTTTTTACACATCAGTGACACACACAGACCTCACTCAGGTTACATATTCTTATGGCCCATGGTCAAAACCAGCCCTTGATATTACAAAAGGGAAGTGTGCATTCAGGTAAGACTTATCTACTGCTTCCAGTATTAATGGAATTATGCTTTTTTTCCTGCAATTGGCTCCTGTCAGCCTTTGAATCAGACCCTGTTTAAAGAAGTCAGTAGTGGCCCTGGCTGGTTGGTTCAGTGGTAGAGCATCGGCCTGTCATGTGGAAGTTCTGAGTTCCATTTCTGGCCAGGGCACACAGGAGAAGCGCCCATCTGCTTCTCCACCCTTCCCCCTCTCCTTTCTCTCTGTCTCTTTTTCCCTCCTGCAGCCAAGGCTCCATTGGAGCAAAGTTGGCCCGGGCACTGAGGACGGCTCCATGGCCTCCACCTCAGGTGCTAGAATGGCTCTGTCTGAAACAGAGCAATGCCCCAGGTGGGCAGAGCATTGCCCCCTAATGGGCATGCCGGGTGGATCCCGGTGGGGCGCATGTGGGAGTCTGACTGCCTCCCCGCTTCTCACTTCAGGGGGGAAAAAAAGGTCAGTAGTGTAACAAAGTAGAGTTTATTGCCACATTTTTTCAGAAATGAGACAGCAAATTAAAAATCAATTGTATGTGCAGGAAAGTTGAGGTGAGGCCATCAGATTTGTCAGTTTGTAGAAAGATTCTACTGTATAACAAGCTGTAAAGAGAAGCATTTTTAAATCTGTTAGTAAATGACAGAGGCCAAGCATTAGAAGGGGAGAGATTCAAAAATTTATTTCAGTATTTTATGTCAGTAGAAGTTGCCTCTGGGCTAAATCTATAAATTCAGCCGTGACTTTGCCTTTAATATACATGGCTTCGTTGCTTACTGACCTTCTTCTTTATAGTTGTGGTCAAAAACGGTAACATACCTGTTTGTTTTTTTCTTTCTTTTTAAGCAGGCAGTTTTTTTTGCTTATTTTCTTTTCTAGTATATTTTTAGATTTCTTATCCCCTGGCTTTTATTTTAGGTATTTTTTTTTAAGCCAACAATAAATTGTGCCAATCTTTGGGGCTGTGTGTGTGCGTGCGCATGCCGCACTCACATGTATATTCGTGTGTATGTGCTCAGGCCTTGGGGCAGTGCAGAACAGAATAGAGGCCCGAGAAGTGACCCCACACTGAACACAAGCACACCTTAAATTACTCCTTGCTACTGAGAATAATCTTTTAACATCAAAGAGTAATTTTTATGGGATGTTTCTCATTTTTGCTTGAGGGAGGGGCATCAGGGAGAATCTGCAGCATGAAAGATTAACAGCACTGAAGTGGTGGGGTTCTGAAACTGTGCTTCCCACCTTGTTTTCAAGGGCTTGTGAGAAAGCAAGCGCACACTCTGAGCCACTTTCTATCATCCCTCTCTGCTCCTTTAAAAAAGGAGAACAAGACACAAGGGGGCTTGAAAGATTGCATTTGTTCTCCCATAGACAAAGTGGTTATTTTATAAATGAAGAGGCTAGAAAACTCTCCTGCAGTTTCTTAGCAACAGAACAGGAGTCAGTTTTAATGTGTATGCGTTGAACACTCCATGTATAGTGACATGGGAGCTTTATATTTTCACAGGTGAAACATTGTTTTAGCCTGGTAACTAGAATTCAGGTTTGGGGGAAGGAAAAATAGGTTTTTTTAAAAAAGTAGGAGCCCTACAATGCAAGGAAGTAACTTATTTAAAGCTGTCTCCTCCCTGCTGCTGTACTGTCCTAAATCTCAATTCTCTCTCTCAGGAAGAAGTAATAGTGGCCTCGGTGGCCCCCTAATTACTACCTTCACTAGAGTGCCAGCCTGTTTTTTTATATTTCCTAGTAGTGGTTTGTTTGTCTTCTTCCCCCAACACCCTGCATGCTAAGTGACGCGACTGTTTAGTACTTGCTTTAAGACATTTTCCCAAAGTACCTTTATATCTGAATTTTCCACATGTAAAAAGCAAAGTACCGAGTGTTAGGAAGCGAATATGTCTGGTGGTCACAGATGAGAAAGGCAGTCTCTGCAATTCACCAGCTTGATGTTCAGACCCAGGTCTGCCTCTCTGGCTCTGCATTTCTTGTGTTTGGTGCTGGGCTTGGCAGATGGCGAGCCTGCCCTTGCTCCAGTATTATGGGTCCTGTGTGAACATAAAGATAGGATGACCCCTTCTTGTTGTTTACGGATTTTAGATTACTGGTTGGTATTTGTTTACTCATTCCGCAAATATTTACAGAGTACCAAAACTGCCGATACAATTTTATGTGTTGGTGACACAGTAGTGAACAAAGCTGACATTCTACTGGGGAAGACAGATTAAAAAGATCACTGAGTGACATACCCAGCATGTTAGCTGAGCACTAAAGAGTGTGAGTGTCTGCCCCACTGGTGTGATGGCAGGTTCACGTGGGCGCTCTCACACTGGACTACGAAGTCTTGGGTCAGGCCCTGCAGACTGAATCTTTCTGTAGCCCCAAACCTAGCTCGGCCTGAAGCAGGGCTTCATGGAAGAGGACCTCATAGAGGCTGTTTTCTCCTCCGGATCCTCAGTCTCTTCAGGGGAGCTAGTGAACTTGGTGAGCCCCTGCCTGCTGCCATGAAGGGTTTCTCCTTCCCCTGCACAGGGCCTGTCATGCCCCCACTCCCGCAGAAGTCACTACGCCCTTCTCGCTTCTTCTCAGTGGCTTCCCATGGGACAAGCAGCCCAACAGTCCCTTCCCATTTTCTATGGTTTTATTGTTGCGACACCCCCCGCCACTACCACCTGAAGAAAAGTTCATTCCTTGCCACCATCACTCAGTACTCAAACTAACATGCGTGGTTGAGATGTTTTTCTATGAGAGTTAGTGATGGAGAGAGAGAAGGAAGAAGGCTCAGTAAGTAAGTAGTCCACTGCTAGTCTGACTAGCCCACCTTCCCACACAACCCATCACTCTTTCAGAAGTAGGGCGACCTGTTTGCTGATCTTTCCTAAGACTGTCTGGGTGGTCTATTTTGTGACTGTGATATGTGGGTAATAGACCTTTGTCTCAGGTTTCCTCCAAACCTCTGGTGTGCTCCCTCTATTAGGTCACTTTGGAATGTTTTCTTCCATTACAAATGGCTAGAGCTCATGTTGTTACTCCCAGCAATAGGAAACAGAAGAACTAGCAGGTAAATGTGCTAAAGAATAAATAAGGAGGGAGGCAAGGAAAGTTGCAAGTAGAAAATGAACCTGAAAATAAGAGAAAGGAACAGAGTGAACAACATACGCCATCCTGGCCGAGGAGCAAAAAGTACCAGTCCATATTTAATGATGAGATATGTGTTTAGAGCCCCCCCCTTTTTTTTTTACAGAGACAGAGAGAGGAATAGATAGGGACAGACAGACAGGAATGGAGAGAGATGAGAAGCATCAATCATTAGTTTTTCATTGCGACACCTTAGTTGTTCATTGCTTGCTTTCTCATATGTGCCTTGACCACGGGCCTTCAGCAGACCAAGTAACCCCTTGCTGGAGCCAACGACCTTGGGTCCAAGCTGGTGAGCTTTGCTCAAACCAGATGAGTCTGCGCTCAAGCTGGCGACCTTGGGGGTCTAGAACCTAAGTCCTCCACATCCCAGTCTGATGCTCTATCCACTGCGCCACCACCTGGTCAGGCTAGAGCCCTTTTTTATTTTTTTATTTTTATTATTATTTTTTTTAGAGCCCTTTTTTAAAGTGCATGCTGTGTCATTCCAGATCATTTTATTACACCTCCAAGAACACTAGGAAGCCCTCTACTCTGAAAACAGGATGCCCCGGACATGCTGAGTCCTTGCAGCGTTGTTGCTGTGGCCTAGGGTCCTGCGTGGCACAGAGACCATCCTGACGTGCAGGGCCGTTGAGATCTGGGGAGGAAGAGAAGTGTTCTTCAGTCTCCCACCTACAGACTCATTGGGGTGAGGTGGGGTTGGGCAAGGGCACAGGCAAGAGGAGGCCCAGCGGTTTATGGGAAGAAGGCTGACCTGAGAGCCAGAGGCCTAGACGGTGGTGCTCTAGCAGCCACCTCTCGGGCTTTAAGGACATCAGGTCCCCCCTTGGGTCTTAGTTCTCTTGTCCCAAGAAAGCAAAGGAAGGAAGAGAGGGTGCATTTCGCAGTGGCTGGCAGGTGTGTGTGACGAGATCTGGGTTTGACAGTCTCAGTCTGCTGCCCACCCCCACTATTTTACGTCTCAGGTGAAAAATCAGGCAGATGTTTTATCTAAAGCTAATGGAAGCATCTCCATTTAAAAAATCTGAAGCATGTACATGCACACATTCCTGTGTTCTTTGAGAACTGAGAGTTCTTGGTTTCCCCTTGCAGCTGCTTTGTACGTTTTAATTATAAATTTATTTTTCTAATCATTCCCACCAGCGGTAATAAAACAACCTTTTGGACCTCAGCGATGCATGTTCCGAGTGTGACAAGCCGTGGCAGAGTGGGAGGCGGGGTAATCCATCACGAGTGGCTCTGCTTTGTTTCCTTCTGTCCCCTTCCTCCCAGCAGCGCTGGTCTTCTCTGGGAGCCGCTTCTGCCAGGGTCCCTGGCACATCACATTCGCTGCTGAGCTGCTTTCCAAACTGGCACGTTCAGCCTAAACCAGTCATTTTCTTTTTCCATCTAGGGCAGCAGTTCTCAACCTGTGGGTCGCCTAAAGCCATCCGAAATACATATTTTATTTAAAAATGTATTGTATAATAAATATGTATTTTCCGATGGCTTTAGGCAACCCCTGTGTTTTGGTCTTTCGACCCCCGCTGGGGTTGCGACCCACAGGCTGAGAACCGCTGATCTAGGGGCTCTAATTAATTAGGGTAACAGAGCTAAGTGGGCTTGGTTATTCGTTTTTGAAAGGGGTGTTTTAGAAAATGAATTAAGCGTAGATTTGGGGAACCAGTTGACCTGGATCCAAAACCCACAGATAATGAATTTAAAAATAAAATAGCTTGTTTGTAGAAGGTATTGACCCCTTGGTCTGCTGTGGTTCCTATTTTTGTGTTCTAAGCAGAACGCCATTTGGGACTCAAGATTTCATTAGGCAAAGCCGTTCCCATTCCCGAAGCAGTTTAAAGAGTGGGATGGACGATGAAAATTTGGTATCCCCCCCCCTCTCAGTCCTGCCAATGGTAATGGAATTCTCCAATCTTAGCAATAACAAAAATTAGGAAAATATTTTCAGATCATCCTTGGGATAACTCCTCAAGTTTTTGACCCTAGAACAGGCTGCCCTTAGTATGTAGTTTGTCTCCTTTATTAGAATTCTCGGATTTTTTGTTTTATTTTTTTTTTTCTGAAATGAGAAACGGGAGGCATTCAGCCAGACTCCCACATGCACCCGACCGGGATCCACCCAGCAAGCCCACTAGGGGGCGATGCTCTGTTGCAACTGAAGCCATTCTAGCGCCCGAGGTGGAGCCCATGGAGCCATCCTCAGTGCCGGGGGCCAACTTTGCATCAATGGAGCCTTGACTATGGAAGGGGGAGAGAGAGACAGAGAGGAAGGAAAGGGGGGAAGGGTAGTGAAGCAGATGGGCACTTCTCCTGTGTGCCCTGACTGGGAATCGAACCCGGGACTTCCACACACCTGTCTGATACTCTGCCAATGAGCCAGCTGGCCAGGGTTTAGAACTCTGACTTTATAATCTCTCTCTACCTTTCCGTCCTCTTTTCCTCCCCTTCCTTCTCTTTCTACTTCTCCTCCTCTTCCCTCTGTCTCCGACCCGTCATCCATTCCAAGAATCCGTCTAGATTATCTTGCCTTTAGGCTAACTTTCAGATGCACCATGCCACTGCTCACACACTTAGAGGAGTCAGTCGTATCACACCATATTATCCTTTACTGGTTTGAAATCATTTGAGGCACTCAAGAATTCCATTGTTTCAAGGATATGCATGTGTAGGGGAGACTTTCTTCTTCAGATGAGTATCTTTACAAAAGGGTTGGTGGATTCTTCAAGCACAAAACCAAACATTGTTTCTGGATAACCAACTTTACATTTACCTTTAAAAATATTATACAGGGAGAGAGAATTTTTTTTTACCTTATATTGAATTTTATTCCACTACATTTCCATACCTAGTCTGTGCAGGGCCATCCTGGCTGCTTGCGAAGCCCTCTAACCGGTTCACTGTCCTAACGCTAAGGAATCTTCTTTTCTGCTGCTGTTAGTTTGGACTTCTGTTACTTAAATGACCTTTTTGTATTTAGTGTAGTTTTTTAGCAACAAGATTTACAAAATGTATTGATTCCCTTACCCAAAAGGAAAGGAACTAATTGCTGACTTTAGGCAAATCAACTGCATTTGTTCTTTAACTGCTAAGATCTCTGCGGGTGTCTCACCGCTAACCTTGACAATGGCCTGGCAGTGCGGCACCCTTGACTGATTTTGGCAGTGGGTGTAAATGAGCACTCGAGTTGGATGTTGTTGCCACAGGCAACCTAGAGAGGAGATGGCAATCACAGAATTGAATACTCTTTCTCTAGTGCCTCTTCTGCTCCTGACTGTGTTCTGGGGACCACAGGGGACATGGGGGTGAGCACGCTGCTGCTTTCCTCCTGGACAGGAGATCAGGAGGTGCTCGGGGGAGGGGGAAAGGGAGGGAGAAAAGGAGGGGGGGAGGTAGAGGAAGAGAGGGGAGGAGGAGGAGGGAGAAAAGGAGGGGGGGAGGTAGAGGAAGAGTGGGGAGGAGGAGGAGGGGGGAGGTAGAGGAAGAGTGGGGAGGAGGAGGAGGGAGAGGAGGAGGGAGAAAAGGAGGGGGGAGGTAGAGGAAGAGTGGGGAGGAGGAGGAGGGAGAAAAGAAAGGGGGAAGGGAGCGGGAGGAAGGGAAAGAGAAGGAGGAGGAGGGAGAGGAGGAGGAGGAGCAGGAGTTCTTTGAGAGCAGCCTTGAAGGAAGGCTAGGCTTTCACCATTTACATTGATAGAAGGTGATAGAAGAACAAAGGTGTACAGGACTGTGGTGCTTGGTTAGTAGCTGGTTGCCCAGTTAAGCGAAGCTGGATGGAATAGTGATGACATAGCTGAAGCGAGACCACCCACTCTTCATGGAATGAGAAATTTGTGTTTAACAGGAATGAGGACTAGTTACAAGCTTTTTGAATGTGAGGAACGATAGCACTGCCGCCATCGTTATAGGTGATCCAGGCAGTTACATGGGATGAACCTAAGTGGGTAGAGGAGGGATCGGTGTTCTGAAGCCCGCCTCTGCACATCAGAGCCACCTGAGGAACTTTAAAATGTCCTGGTGCCTGGACTGAACTGCACACCAGTTAGAGCAGGGTCTCTGCGGGGGACCCGAGCATCCATGTTCCAGGCCCTGAGAACCATGACAGATGTTGAGAGCTCTAAGTGTATAAGCTGTGGTTCTCAACCTTGTTTGCACACTGAAATTACATGAGGAACTTTAAAACATGCACACACACACACATACAAAGAGAGGCTTGGGTCATACCCCAGAGGTCCTGGCTTACGTAATCTCAGATACAGCCAGGGCATCCTCTCAGCCCGGGCTGAGAGGAGCTGGGTAGAGCGAGTGAGAAGCAAGACCTTTATTCTGTACCAAGTGCTATTCTGAGTACTTGGCATGAATTGACTCACATTTTACAGATGAGAAGCAGGGTCTCAGGCAGGAGAGAGAACTTGCCCAGCATCTCAGAGCATTTGTAGAGCCTGCTTTCCCAGCCCAGCCTCCTGGCTTTGGATCCCAGCTCTTAACTTCCTGCGCCACGTGGCCTCTCTAGAGGTGCCTGGCTGTTTGGAGGTGGAAGGAAGAAGGAAGTTGGAGTGATGCCATGCAGATTTTGTGTTCTGTATAAGGGCAACCAGGAGAAGCACCTGATTTAGGGCAGAATGAGTTTATGTTGAATTTGAAGTGATTGTAGAAGATGCAAGTGGATGTAGCAGTTAGAAATGAAGGTCTAAAGATAGGAAAGCTTTCTGTTTACAGAGAACACTTGCAGTGGAGGACACTGGGCTTGGAGAGGGTAATTGGTGTGCCGAGGGTCTCAGCTAGCGAGGAGCAGAGGCAGGAGCTGATGAGGTTGCCAGGGATAATCATGCTGAGTGAGAAGAGACTCAGGGAATTACCCTGTTGAGGGGCAGAGGATGGACAACGTGAAAAAGGCAAAGAAGGAGGAGCTCAAAAGGCAGAAGGATGCTTTGGGTACTGCAGTGTTTAATTTGTTAGCGTTCAACTTAATGGGAAGTGAGGAATAATTACACATTTTTGTAAATGTGGGCAATGATGGGACTGGGGTTTCCTCAACATAATTCAGTGGAGAGATAGGCATAGGAGCTTTGTCCAGGGTCAGGATGTGGAGACATGTCTCCTAGCGTTGACCACGTTGAGAACGCTGATAGTGAGTCCTGGGCAGCATGCAGAACTTGGGGAAAGACAGAGGTGGTGCAGGAGTCTAGGGCACCATCGAGAGGAGAGGTTTTGTGGAGTTAGTGGTGGCTGTGCAGTAGTAAGTAAGATATCTAATTTCATATCTTAGATTTTCTTCCAGATGCCCAATCGTAAGGGATAGGTACTAGCGAGTGGCTAGATTGGCATAAAGGGCACCAAGAGTTGTTGATGCCAGCAGAGTATTAGAAGGGCTCTGAGCAGGCTCTCTCAGGTCCCTGACGATGCTGTCCGAGATGGGATGAGGAAGGGGTGTCCAGCCAGTGTAGAATCGCTGAGGATGGGGAGGTTGAGTAGAGTGGGAGTTGCATGGCTACAACGCCACCCTCCTCAGGTAGCAGCCCCTTTCTATTCCAGATTTCTGTTCTTCTAAGTCTGGGCAAATGAGACCTCTGATAATCCAAGTCAGTTAATCAAAGGTGATGTATGTTGTATGTGTGATGTATGTTTTTTTAATAATTTAAGTTACTTGACCCCTGTCTGGTGATCTTTGGAATCATGTCTTAATTGCCTCTAAACTGTTGCTTGTCAGGACCAGATAAATGCCTGCAGGACTGGGGAACTTTTGCAAGCTTAGAACTGACTAAATTTGGCTGAAAGGAGAGGGGAGCTTTGCTATGGAAGTAAAATCACACAGCTGTCATTGCAGTGAAAGTCAGTGCATTTGTCACGCATAGATGTGTATTTTCCAGTGTGGGGGACACAGTAACAGAATCAATGCCAAAGGGGTTCTGTAAAAGCTTTTTATGACTTTTTGAATTGGTGGAAATATTGGAAAAAAAGGATCTGGTTCTTGTTAAAGCCTTTGCTGATAACCCTACAGTAGTTTTGAATGAATATTCTCTGTGGCCAGGAGAGAGGATGGGGAGAGGTGGCTAAACCCCAGGAGGGCTCTGTCTCTCCACGATTCCCCTTAGATGTCATGATGGTTTTGTTTTCTTTGATGCTTCCTCAGTGTAAGATGTTTTTATCAAACAGGCCTAAAAAAAAAAGATATGAAGGAACTTGATGGGTGGATGATACATGTTCTCATTATAAAGAACATTTCTTTCTCATCCTTCATTAGGCCACAAGAATTTTTTTCCCCATTATCTGTCCTAGATTGTGTTAAGTTCCCACCAGTCCTGCCTGCTGTAGGCGGAGCCTGGGAGAAGGCAGTGGGGCTGTGCCCACACCTCTGCTGGCCACGGCTGCGTGGGGGGGGGGGGGAGGGGGGGGGAAGAACCCCACTGCTGTGTGAATCCCCTGCCCCCAACCATTGGCTACATGGCCGTGCAGTCTGGGTGTTTCTCATTTCATGATATGCTCCTTTTCTCCCCGTTCTCTCGTCACTTCCACTTTTATTAGCTAACTCCTCCTCTGTCTGTGGGAACAGCCTCTGTGCTCAGACCAGCTGCTGCACCTGGGGCAGGTCACTGACTCTCTCCCTCCTGAGAAATAAGAGCGGTAATTAGACAGGCCCCTTCCGCCCTGAAAGGCCCAGGTACTGATTATAGGAATTGTCATTGAAGACACAATTTTTATGTGGAAAGAGTTCTTCCAACTGACCCTAGAAAGGACTGCTCCACCTCAAGGAGAGAGATTTTTAGAAATATGTGTTTATTTTTTATTTCAGAGAGAGAGGAGTGAGGGCGAGGGGAGCAGGGAGCAGCATCAAGTCGCTTCTCATATATACCTTGACTGGGCAAGTCAGGGGGTTTCAAACTGGCAACCTCAGCATTCTAGGTCGATGCTTTATCCACTGGGCCACCACCAGGCGAGGAGAGAGATTTTCATGGTACTGATTCACTTGGGTGCCTGGACCTCATGCTGAGTGGGACATTCCGTGATGGTATGAGGGGCAACAGAAGATGGAGCCTAGAGAAGGGTGACAGAACGCAGGCATGAGGTGGTAAATACACTCGCTCGGGGCCACCTGGTGCTCCGGGAAGAACAGCGCTGTGGAGACAGTCTGCACGGGTTGTGTGAGGAGAGGCGGAGGTGGGAGATGTGGGCGTGTTCAAGGCGCAGCACAGGCCTGGCTTTGGGTGACTCCAGACAGCAGGAGCAGCTATGTAGCCCAAGTGCTACCCTCTTCCTCCTCCCTGCATTCATGTAGACGTTGTTTATTTAACACAGCACTGTCTCCATGGTCTCCCCGTGAGCTGCAGAGGAAGCTCAGAGTCCGTGCTGATGCGAGCTCTAATCCCAGCACTTGGGTCTGGTGGGAGTGAAGGCCAGAGCAAGGCCAGCACCACTCTAACTGGCACACCTGGGGGCTTACACTCCCTCTTCCTGAACAGGGAAGTGCCAGAACCGGTTTTGAAATTTGAGGCCAGAACTGGTTTTGAAATTTGAGTCAAGAATAGTCTTTACCTTGGTGGGACAACAGTTACACCAGCAAATAAAAGAATATACTTTTAATTTTTCAACTACAATTGACATACATACTATGTTTCAGGTGTACAACCCAGCGATTAGACAGTTACATAGCCTGTGAAGTGATCACCTCGATCAATCCAGCCTTAGTGGTGCGATCTGTTTCTGTTCTAGAAAGTGTTTCTAGGAGCCCTAGTTTGGTTCTGTTGGGCAGCCTATTTGAGATGTGGAAGCATGCTTGGTACTCCCCAAGAATTCCTACTTCTTCCCTTTAGGTACAAAGTTATACCCCTCCCCCATGAAGCACCTAAAAGAATTTTGCTTTAAAAACCACGTATTTCCTCCCATGTTTATATGTTTTCATCATAAGGATGTAATTTTTAACATACTATAAATAGGGGACATCTGAAAATCTGTCTTGTCACTCTTAAATATATGTAAATATATTTTGAATACCATTGTGATTGATACCCATTCTCATCTACAGTATTTTATAAATAACAAGAATGGACTCCTTTTTAGTGGGAAAATTTCACACTTTATCTTTTTCCCCTTTAACTTGTATCACTAGTAATTTTTGAATCTACTTCTACATAGACTGTATTCCTGATATAAAGCATTTTGTGCTTGAAAGTCTATCATCAGGTTAGCCTTTCATACTCCCTGAAACAAAAAAGTGTATCAAAGTAGGTGTACATATTGTGATTTCCTTTAGAAATAAAACTTTGTGTTAGAAGAAAAATTCTAGGCCTGAACTGTGGTGGTGCAGTGGATAAAAGCATTGACATGGAAACGCTGAGGTTGCTGGTTCAAAACCCTGGGCTTGCCTGGTCAGGGCACATATGGGAGTTGATGCTTCCTGCTCCTCCCCCCTTTTCTCTCTCTCTAAAAATAAATAAAGTCAAAAAATGAAAATGAAAGAAAAAATTCTATTCAATAATTATATCGTCATACCATATTTTTCGCTTCATAAGATGCACTTCCCCCCTCCCCCAAAAGTGGAAGGGGAAATGCTCGTGCGTCTTATGGAGCGAAAAATATGGTATTTTATTAAATTTTTTTTTTTCCATTTTTCTTTTTTTTTTTTTTTTTTTTAAATTTTTTTTATTTTTTTATTTTATTTATTCATTTTTAGAGAGGAGAGAGAGAGGGAGAGAGAGAGACAGAGAGAGAGAAGGGGGGAGGAGCTGGAAGCATCAACTCCCATATGTGCCTTGACCAGGCAAGCCCAGGGTTTCGAACCGGTAACCTCAGCATTTCCAGGTCAACGCTTTATCCACTGCGCCACCACAGGTCAGGCTTTTTTTTCCATTTTTCTGAAGCTGGAAACCGGGAGGGACAGTCAGACAGACTCCCGCATGCGCCCGACCGGGATCCACCCGGCACGCCCACCAGGGGCGATGCTCTGCCCACCAGGGGGCGATGCTCTGCCCATCCTGGGCGTCGCCATGTTGCGACCAGAGCCACTCTAGCGCCTGAGGCAGAGGCCACAGAGCCATCCCCAGCGCCCGGGCCATCTTTGCTCCAATGGAGCCTTGGCTGCGGGAGGGGAAGAGAGAGACAGAGAGGAAAGCGCGGCGGAGGGGTGGAGAAGTAAATGGGCGCTTCTCCTGTGTGCCCTGGTCGGGAATCGAACCCGGGTCCTCCGCACGCTAGGCCAACGCTCTACCGCTGAGCCAACCGGCCAGGGCTTATTAAATATTTTAACACACCATTTGGTTCAGAATTTTTCTTATTTTCCTTCTTAAGACCCAGGTGTGTCTTATGGAGCGAAAAACACGGTAATAATTATTAGTGTGCAGTCTAACAAATCAAGTTATTACAAATGTTGATAAAATTTTACTTTTTAATGTTTATTAGAAATAAGATGGATTTATTTTTTAAAACATATTAGTTCTTGGGTATATATTACTTATTTCTTGTTGAGGCCATGTTTTATATCAGTTTTATTCTGATTTATTTATAGAAGGAAGTGCTCAAAAACCTTGTTGTGGAATGCTAGTCTTTTTTTTTTTTATAGTGCTACCTAATTATTTGGAGTTCTTCCATAATAATGCCAAAAATATAATTTATCATCAGACATGTTTTCAATAATCAGATGACACCTAGATCCTGCTTCAGTTTTGTTGAAAGCAGAGAATTGGGAAGTACCTGAGTTGCTTAAGGCTCTTAGGTGAATGTAGTTAGGTGAATATAGTTAGTCACCGTGCCAGCCACACCAGTGTTTTGTTTTGTTTTTTAATTTTTATTTTATTTATTCATTTTAGAGATGAGAGAGAGAGACAGAGAGAGAGAAGGGGGGGAGGAGCTGGAAGCATCAACTCCCATATGTGGCATGACCAGGCAAGCCCAGGGTTTTGAACCGGCAACCTCAGCATTTCCAGATAGACGCTTTATCCACTGCGCCACCACAGGTCAGGCCCACACCAGTGTTTTGAATGACCCTGTGTTTGGTGCCCTGGGAGCACTCCAGATGGGAGATGGAAGAGGGGTTCCTCTGTTTGTGAAGGGAGGGGAGGATGATTGTGGAATGGAAGGGGGCCCTTCATCTTCTGCAAAAGATCTCGTGCCCCAACAGATGAATTCAGGAAAGGAAACATGCAAGTTGAAGGTTGGAAATGAATTCCCTTAAAACTGTTTGAGTCCATGTGCCTTAATGAAATCTTTTGTGTCTGCACACCCCAGTTTGCAAATGGCAGACCTACAGGTTTTTCAGGCCAGGCCCTTCATCTGGGTGCTGGGAGAAACTAGGGAGAGGGAGGACCTGTCAGTTCTAGGCTGGCAGTGTAGAGAGGGCCCGCCTGCCGGGGGAGTCCTGCGGACATCTTCCAGGGTTCAGTTGGTCAGCTTTAGGCAGTGAACAAGGCTGTGCATTGCTTTGGAAATTTAAGTGATGAATAGTAAATTGCTGTCCTTGTCTGCCATGAGTTTATAATCTGAGCTCTTAATAGAAAACAAAATGAAACAACACACCCCCCCCCCAAAGCACAAAAACCAATACCCTCTGGGAGATCTTCTTATTTAATGACAATAAGGTATGTATATTTACCTTTTAAAAGTGTTTTGATAACTGAATTACAATACAATTGGTTTTCTTTTAATCCATATATTTTATTTTAGGAATTTAAAAACCACTTTTAGAAGAAGTTAGGCTTTAGCAGGCTGCCAAAAAGGGCCCATGGCACAAAAAAATGATGAACTGTGTTCTAAGTGCTGGCCTCTTCCAAATAACTACCGGGTTTCCAATGAGTCCTAGATGGCAGTGTCAGTGAGTGGTTTCACAGAAAGAAGGGCGCTGCATAGGAGCGACACTGCTACAATGTTGCTGGCGCAGAGCAAGCACATGGGAGTATCAGCTGTTACAGCAGAAGGCAGACCTCAGACCTGGTATTACCAGGCATCATCTGAAGGATTTAGTGTCCCCTATAATCCAGTTTCCTGTCTTCCCGCCCATCCACCAGGGGGCGTGGTCCCTCAGGATCCTCCACATGAAATTCATTTGGAGGGAGAAAATGTTTCGTCATTTCCACATAGTTTCACAGCAATTGAAAATGTTCTTGGCGTTATTACTAAGTATATTGTGGACCTGCAGCCTCTTAGTTATTTTTTGGTTTGTGTCTTGAACATTTCAACATTCATTTTCTTCCTGGTGCTTTCTTAGGCAACTGATACAGAGCTGCATTTAGATCAGGTTTCTTGCATACTGCTGACTTTATCTCATTTACAGTATCACATTTCTGTTGCCATACACTGTGATCTGGGCCTCCCCACAGCTTTTTAACAATTCGTAATTGAGCAGGAAGTGTTTTTATTACAGTGGCCTTTTGATTTTGATTTTACAATCGTGTAGTGTTTAGCAGAGAGCAGAGGTGGGGAAGTAGCTCTCTGAAACACATTTTTGACAGAGAGAAGTCTGTTGTTTCAACCTCTTGGCTATCTGTCAGCGGTTCTCAGACTTCCCCCTTGTATTGGTTGCCTGGCAACCTGGGGCTGGAGCAATCAAACCGTGGCCAGTGCTTTTCCAAGCCCAGATTGGGAGATGATTTATTGGTGGATCTGTAAGCACGGTAAATTCAAGCCTCAGAAATGGACCCCCCCTTTTTTTTTTAAACCAGGAGTTTATACAAACCATATAAAAAAATAAAAATAAAAGAAGAATATCAGTTGGAGGGTCCTTTTTGGTAAAAATTTTAAAACATAAAATTAAGGCCTGTAGTGAGCCTGTTATTATGTGTCTGGCCACATATGTATAGGTTAACATTTCTTCTTAGTTGGATTATTACACTTTCTCTTTTATCTTTCTGGAACACTCAACATTTTTAGAAGTTAGTGCTTTTATCTAGTACATTAGGATACTTGGGATGCCACTTTTCCATGAGAAACTCAGCGCAGGGAATGTTAATGGCTTGCCTTGGGTCATCTGAAGCCTTGATATAATCGGGCGGAGAACCAGTCAGAGCCTTCCTGGTGCCGGTGTCAGTATCTGGATTTCATGCGGTGAACATCAAATGCTCATTGCTCTTCTCCCTGGTTTTTCAAAATTAGCTGCAAAGTCCAAAGACCCTGCCTTACTATGTGCTGTGTTAACAGGTCTGCCTTCTTGTACACGTGTGCACTCGTGTGTAGAAAAGGGAGCGCTGTAATTTTAGGACCCGTTCATTTTGAACTTTTCGATTCTCCCCACTTCCTGCTTATTCCAACACGGCCTTCTCTTACCCCTCTCCCCCAATTTATAATTATTGTTTTTTAACTGAAAATTATCCCATACTGATTTATTTTTACTATAAAAGTGAGTTTTAAAGCTCTTTATTATGAGGTTTCTCCTCCCTAGAGTTTCAAATAATTTCTTCCATTTTGCAAATGAAGAAGAAGAGGAATTTATTTTGGGGGCATTATGCGTGGGAGGAGGTGGCAGAAGAACCTCAGCCTGACTTATCAAGCTAAGCATTTTTAAAGTATTTCGTTCTATAAAACGTTAAAGAACTACTTTAGAACTGAAACCACACTCGGCATGCAGCCCTGTACCCAACTGTGTATGTAAATGAGCTATTAGTATGTTTGTGTTCCCTATAAATATACAGATCTAGTCTCTGTGTGTGTGTGTGTGTGTGTGTGTGTGATTTACACACAGCTGTGCTCCCTTAATACCAATATTTTCAGCAACAGTGAGGTATCATGGGAGTGCTATTGTTCCAAACAAAAGCCACAAAACAGCCTCGTGGTGGGGCCCATTACCAACCCGCCCCATCCCCCACATGGGGGCTCTCTCTTGAGAGACTCTTATGGTAGTTGTCTTGCATGGGGACAGCATGAGACCAAATGGTAATAAAAAGGCAAACAATGACCCCCAGTTAGACGGGATCTATCTGCCTGTGACTGAGGGTTGCCATCTGTAATTGAAATACACTCCCCTCCCCCCTCCATCCCCCTCCATTTCCTTAAGGGATAATTGATTTTTCCTCCCTGTTTGGAGATCCTTTAAAGTGAACAAAGTTAAATGAGCAGCCCTGGACCTTGTCATGGTGTGGTGAAGGAGCAACCAAGTCCAGGAGCTGCTCCGTGGCAGGAGCTGAAGCGGGCCTCTGGTGCTGGTCAGGGCTTCAGTTTCCCTTTTGTGGGGCAGATTATAACTCCTTCTGGGTTCCTCTGGTGGTCAGGTTTCATTTAATCTAAAACAACATCCCTTATGATTTTATTACACTTAGGACTATGTGATATCATCCACCATAATTCTAACAGTGCATTTATTTTACCTCCCTAATAGAATACTTTTAGTGCTTTGAGTATTTTAGTTTTCTACACAAAAGCAGTAAGGGTCATTCTAGATCTGTGCTGTCTGATTTGGTAAACACCAGTCACATGTGGCTATTAAGCACTGAAACATGCTGTAAGTATATAAAATACACCCTGAATTTCACAGACCTAGTAGAGAAAAAAAAAAGAATGTAAACTATTTCATTAATAATTTTTATTCAGTATTGTTTATATGTTGATTTGATATTTTAGATATATCAAATTATAATGGACATTAGAAGCTCCTCTATTAAAATTAATTTTATCTTTTAAAAAATATGGCTACTAGAAAATGAAAGTTACATATTTGGCTCTCATTTGTGGCTCACCTTCAATTTCCATTGGGTAGCCACTAATTTAGACTCTTTTAATTATACTTTTTGCAGAAGGTTTCTTCACTAAAGTGTTCTACATTTTTGTTCCCTAATAACTTACAGACAAGCCACATTTCTTTTTTCAGTTTATTATTCTTTCCTTTAGTGCTGAAATCTACTTTGTTAAAGAAGGTGAACTTTTTGATGACTTATGAGCCACTTCTCAGGGACCTTTACAGGGAGACTGCACAGTGCTGTCGCAGGGAGAGGAGGGGCCTCTAATGCCCATTGGGTTCTGTTGTTAGTGTTGGGTTATTTTTAATTTGGGTGTAGCTGGGCAGCCACAATCAGCCAGAGGTATGCTGCTGGCGGTACTCCTACATCTGTTAATGCTGTTGCTTAACTAGCCAGTTCTCATTTGACTTGAAATGCACTGAAGCGTGCTCCGATACCCAGTGGCCGTGCTTTGTTGGGTCGGCCAAAGAGAGGACTTCAGTGGGCTCAGTGTAATCATCACATAGACAGATATGTAGGATGCTTTGCTCTGTAAACCATCTGACATGAGGTCATTTTCCTATGAGGCATGTGATCTTTGATTGAAAAATGAGGTAATTTTATTTGACATTTGAGACCACCTGTGAAGTGTGAAATGTTGAAAAATTAATTATCAGCTTCACTCTGGGTGCTGAGCTGGCATCATGGAGTGGGATGGTGTGGTTCTCTAGTGGGATTTGTACATCTTGAATGGACAAGAAAGTTGGTGTTAAAAAATTTTGTGCTCTGGCTGGAGAATTCAGTTAGTTCGAGCATTGTCCTGAAGTGCAAAGTTGTGGGTTCTATCTCCGGTCAGGGCAAATACAGGAGCCAGCTCGATGTTCTGTCTTTTTCTCCCCCTTCCTCTCTTGCTAAAATCAATTAAAACAAAATTGTAAATAGTAATTAGAGAGTCAGAAACTTAACAGTGAACACATATCAGAAGACACTGAGTCAAGATGGAGGGGAAATGGCTGGAAAATCAAATAGTGTTTTGGGAAGATCAAGTTAGCTTACCTCCAGATACATTCATTTATTCATTCAACCAGTGACTGATTATTGATCATCTGCTATACTTATCGAGTGCTGGGATATAGAAATGAACAAATTTTCTCATGTATTTATGTAACATCGTATGGTAATAAGAGCTATGTGTTAAAATAAAGCAGACTAAGATTATAGAGAGTGATAGAGCATGCTGATTGAGGAAGTCTAATTGGAAGATTGTTTTACTGGTTCATTTAATTAATTAATAGTTGGCTAACATATTATTTATAGTTTTTAGTGGTTTTTATAATGAATTTCATATTGGTTTCCTCTTGCTGCATAACAAATTACTCCCAACAATAAAAATAACCTCCACTTAAAACAACAATGTTCATTTATTATCTCTCCCAGTTGCTATGAGAGAATTTAGGAGTGGCCCAGCTGTGTGGTTGAGACTTGTGGGGCTCTCGTGAGGTCGCAGTCAGATGGTAGATGGGGTTGGAGTTGCCGTGGAGGCTCCGGCACTGGTGAGTCTGGGCCAGGAGGACTCACGTTCAAGCTGGGCCGAAACAGCTGGTGTTCTGCAGTGTCTCTCTCCATCTCTATGTGGTCTCTCCCCAGCATGGTGGCTTCAGGCCAGCAGACTTCTTTTTGTGGTGGCTCAGGGCTCTGCGTCTGGAGAGAGAGAGCCAAGCAAAAGCCGGATTGCTTATGCCCAGCCTTAGAAACCAACCAATGTCACTTCTGTCCTGTTGGCCAAAACAGTGACAAAGGCCCACCCAGGCTCAAGGGCAGGAGACAGAGACCCACCTCTCAGTAGAGAAATGAGAGAAGTGTCTTCATCAAGGTGTTAGGGCTGCCTGCAAGTGAGATGGAAATAGACTCTGCCCCTGAAGGGAAGTTATTGTGGGCGTGTTTTAGTTTGTTTTGTTCTAAATAAGGTGTGATCTTGGTATGTAAAGTGAGAGTTCTGACCAGCTAAGATGCTCTAAAGCTTCCAGCTGCCACACTGTCTGGGATTCTGAGCTAACAGATGTGGCAGGGGGTGAGTGTGGACAGCTCTCTGACTTTGTAGACATTTTTGGAGCACAGCAGCCGAGGAGTCAGCTGGGGTAGGGGGACCCCTGGACTCTTCCTCTGGCCTCAGACTGAATCACCTTAGGACTGGGCACTTGAGTCACCCTTTGTGTTATGGCTGGTTTTATGGGGGCAGAGGGTAGATGTTTGAAACCAGGAACTATATGTACATCATCACAATCTTGTGAACTAAGGAAGGCAGAGGAATCGGCAGAATCTTACCAGACCACCTTCCTTAGTTCTCCTTCCTATATTTTTTGGCCTTTGGAAAATTAGAGAGGAGAGGAACTGGGATAGAGAACGCTTTGGTATTATTTCTCCATGACATCTAAACAGCTATGGTATTTGACCCTAGAGAGGACTTATTTTGGAAGTGGACAGGCTTGGATTTGGGCTTCTGTTGTAAATACCATCAAATCTTTTAGGATAAGGTGGAGAAACAGGTCTTTTTTGCTAAAACTAGGAATTATTTTATATTAAAGGTGTCTTTGACTAGTCTCATGAATTTCCAGATAAGACAGTTGACAAAACATACCATGCCTTAATACGGTCTCTTTCTGGAAAAGAGCTTAGTCATCCTCTTGTCTGCGTAGGAAAGGCTCCCTCCCTCACTGCGGCCCCTAGTGGTGGAGCACTGGACACATCAGCTGTTTGTTGAGGCCTTGTATTTAGTGAAGGCCCAAATGCCGGTCTCTCACACCAGCACATGGCAGCCCTGAGAGAGGCTAGTGGCCTGGATCAGGGATGTGGTTATTTAGTGGCAGAGTCAGGCATTCTAGTCCAAGTTGTTTTGTGGAAAAATTTGTAACAGCATACAATCTCTGACACATGCATTCACTTCAAAGAGCAAGTATGTATATGTAAAATTTCCTTTTGAGGTTTTTGCTTTGTTTTTGGTAAAGAAATATAACCTTTAGCTATGGATGGGGGCAGGGTATTTATTTACCTCAGTCTTCATTTGTAGAATGGGCTCAGTGACACCTGTCTTGGACAGTGTACTAAGGAGCCTTTAAGGAGGACTTGGTCTAGGACCTATCGCTGTTGGTGTTGAGATTGTGATGTTCTGAGACAGTGGAAGGTGTTGTCCTGACTAAAAGTGTAGGTGAATGTCTGAGCTAGAAAAACATGTCAGATCAAAAAGAGAGATGAGAATCATCAATAGACATGTGGTTTTTGTTTTAAATAGTTATACTGTTTGCATTTTTAAAACTATAACTAGTTTAATGAAACTATTAACTACAGTTGACCCCTGAAAAACTCAAGGGTTAGGGGCACCAACCTCCCACACAGACAAAAATCTGGAAACAGTGCTAGAAGTTCAAAGTATGCTCATAGAGTGCAGTCAGAATTGAGGAGCAGCATCTGAGAACTCTTGGCAATGCCTGCTATGGGAGCTAGCCTGTCTCCTCCCAGACAGATTGGGTCTGCATGCTGTAAAAGTAGTGCTTTACTCAATCACCCTTTCTTTAATGTGTTAAAAATTTAAAACCAAAAACCAAATGGTGTTTTTCAAAGCAGCCTCAATTGTATACTTCCAGGTGGAAATATGTTTTAGATATGGGGTAATGGGAATCTATAGCAAATGGGATTATAAAGATGAAATGCGATAGATTTTCATCAAGTGGTTTGTGAGAGCCATTGACAGTGTTTGGAAAGGCTTTCGTTTCTTCTGCTTGGCACCAGTCCGTCCTCTCTTTTTTTCACCTTACTCCCTCACTGACATAGCCCCACATGTAAGAGCCATCTTCCATGTGATTCTGCTGCTCTAGACCTTTGGAAGAACAGTGGCACACTCCTCTTACTCCCTGCCGGGCTTATAGGCTTACACTTTTACATCTCTAGTGGGGGTTGAGGTCAGGGTACTATGGTTTGCTTACTTGCAAATATGCCTGCTCTTCAGTCCCCTGGCTGGTAAGTTATTAACATAAAATTTTGTGCAGAAGGAGCCATTTTCACAGTGGGAATCATTTTAATACCGACAGTGTTTTCCAAACACTTACCTAAGAGGATTGAATGGAAGTTGCTTTCTAGAAGTCCTGGTGAGTTTCTGACTGTGATGCACTAGTTAAAATTCACCAGAGGGAGTTAATTCTGAAAGCTCTCGGCCAGGGGTTAATGCAGAGTTGTCTTCTATCCATTTCTGTAGTGCTGTCCCCTCACTGCCTCTCCTCTCCGCTGCAGACACAGGTCAGGTCCAGCACTCGAGATGAGCCATGATGGGAGTTGCGTGTGCAGACGAGGGTGATAAATACACCTTATTCTTTGAAGGACTTGCTCCCAGCCTAGTCTTCTTCTGTTTGCTATCCAATTTAATGTTCAGAATAAATTATTTTTAAATGGATAGGGCAGAGTCCCCCCCCCCAATTTAAAAGATGAACAAATTGAGGCCAGAATTAATTACAATACAGTTTTACGTGTTCATTTATAGATTTTGGGGAACACTTAATATCTTGAAATGCGAACACCTGTGATCTGCACCCTGTCCTTGACTCTATTCTTAGGCCTCCCCCCATCCCTGAGGCTCCAATTATTTACATTTGTCACTCACAACCCTCCCACCTTGGTCCAAGACTTTGGTAGCCTGGTTAGGTTTTCCATCTGTAAAATGGGGTCCCAGCCTCAAAGGTGGTTGTGATGCTTCAGTGAGGCACTGCACGTAGAAGCCCTTGAGACACGTCCTAGCACTACTCTGCTAGCTTGTTATTGTTGTGAAGGGTTGTGTTTCCCTACCTGTTTCATACCGTGACATGTGACAGCGAGGCTGCTTGTCCTCAGCCCACCCTACTGCCCCTGGGGGGAGAGGGTCAGCACCTGGTGGGCCCTGGGCCCAGGGTGCGGCAGGCACTGACACGGACCAGCCTCAGCGGTAGCACCAGGAACTTTGAACATATGACTTTTCATATGAGAAAATGCTATTGTATTTTGACCCAATTGTGTTTATTCCTATTAAGTAGCTCCCATTTCAGAAGTGGCCGTGTCTATAACATCCTTGTCAGAACTCCCTTCTCGGAGCGGAGCAGCAGAGCAGCCTAGCTGCCCAGTCTGGGCGCTAGCTCTTCTCATTCTCCCGAAAACGAGAAACCGCGCTCGAGAAACCGCGCTCTCCAGAGTCTGTTACCTCCCAGCTTAACAGTAAATATTGTGTTCACATAACTCACTTTAAAAAAAAGCCAGGAATTAAGTATTCTTTATTAGGGACTCATAGGTAGGTAACTTCTGATGCGGATATGAAGTTTTAGCTCAATAATGGAAAACAATGGTAATGTGTCTAAAAATTGGAGCATAATTATGTAACATGACATTCTAATTTTCACTACAATGGCAAACATCACAGTATATAAGTATATCAAATTAACATACACCTTAAATTTATACAGTATCATGTCAAAATATATTTCAAGAAATAAACTGGAGCACAACCACAAACTTAAGTTTATAAAACAAAGCAAAGAATAATCTCCTTGCCATAAATAAATTTGCAGTTATATTTGGATCTTATCTGGTGATGGTGATTCAGAAATAGAAAAGGACTTGTTTTCTGCTCCCAAAGGATGCACTGTCAGGTTAACTGGAAGCAAACCCCTCGGTTCCCTCTGCTCATACTCCAGAGAGCCGCCAGACCACAAGTCTGCGGGTGTAAAAATCTGGGCTGCCGTGTGCCCGGGGCAGGGCTCAGGCCGAGGGACCCCGTGTGAGTGAGCTGTCTCCTCTCTCCCTCACCCTTGGCAGCCTAGCATTCTAATATGTATGCACCTTCAGGGGTGAAAAAGCTGAGAGACATAGAAAACACCATGAGGCTTACAATTTCAGCACTGGAAATGCCGCATTTCAGCTCAACTACTGAGAAACAGATCATGTCTCCGAGCTGTCGTTCTGCGGCTTAGAGCACAGGCAGACCTCATTTTACTGCACTTGGCTTTATTGCACTTCGTACCTTTATTTTTTAAGCAAACTGAAGGCAGGACCCTGCACCAGCAGAAAGATTACAACTCATTTATTATATATCACAATACTTGCTTTATTGTGGTGATCTGGAACCAAGGTATGCCTGTACCTATTTTTAAGTCCATAGTGTTGATTATTAAAGTCTTAGAAACGTCAGGGTCTTCATTTGAAGAGAGATGAATTAATAGAAAGGAGACCATAGCCCAGATGCGTGTTTAACACACTCTGACCTATTCTAATCATTGACTGCTCTGAGTGGGCTGGCTTTGTTTCCATTTTAAAGGCTACTCTGCATTTCTGGTAAACCACAAGGTGAAGGCTGGTCTCTGAGAAGCAGATGTTTTACCAGTTTTGAGGCCTTGTGGCTTTCCATAGAGAAGTAACAGTGCAGGCCACATGAAGCTTTTACTTCCTTTTTCTTTTTTTTTTTTTTTTTTCCTTTTTTTAAAGTGGAGCTGGTGGTGCTTTGCACTTGATAACACAGCCATTGAACTCCATTGACAGACGTGGTCTGTGTCACTACCAGATGTCAAAATCATATTTCTGGAAGCCGTTAGTTTGGAATGTCCTAGGACATTCAAGCAAGTGCTCCCAGTGAGCTTGGACCATAGATTTAGCCTTAGAACCTTGGCTTATACTTAGAGCCAGGGGTGCGGTGAGTGAGAGACATTGGGAGGGAGTTGGGAGAGCAGAGAGCCCTGAGCAGAGCCTTGGGAAGACTCCAGCATTTAGAGGCTGAATGGAAAATGAAGCCTGGTGATATGAGGAAAGTCAGGAGTTTGGTGTCATGGAACCAAGAAAGTCCACTCTTCTATCACAGTTCAGAATGCACCCTTTGACTTTTAAATGGTCTGTTTCCACTGTGACCACCATAGCTCCAGTTGCCTAAGGCTATACAGGGGGCAGAGTGGTGGTATAAGATACGATACTGTCTTTGCAGAGCTTGTAGACTCCATCCGTACATGAGAACTTATACAAGTAAATAAATGCCAAATGAATGGGAAGGAATGGTCAGGGAAGTTTCATTTTAGAGTGGGAGGGATTTGAACTTGGGTAAACCGGCAATATCTTGGTCAGGCTGTAGAGAGGAGTAGAAAAGATAGCCCAGAGTCCCGAGTTTAGACAGTTGCAATGTGGGCCGATTGACATTACTGAATATGTGGTTAGAAAGGATCTGGAAGGATCTGAATTCATGGCTAAAGGGGGGTGTAAACGCCACCCTGAATAGGTCAAAGAACTGTTCTTAGTAGGGGCTGGCGGCAGGACAGTATGGGGGTTATAATAAACTTGGTTTTGAAAAGACCCTTGTGAATGGTTGGATGGGGGAGCGGAGTTAGTAGGCTAACTAGTAGGAGAGGGATAAAAGTTTGGCCTGGGGCTAGCACTAGAATAGGCAAGAAAGAAGGGTCCTGGAAGACCTTTCTTAAGAAGAATACTGAGGACTTGGTGATTTGATGTTGGGGCCAACAGGGAAGGGCAGAGTCATAGATAATGGTACCATGACTGAAAAAGGTTATGTCTGTGGACTCTCAGCCTCCATCTTACAGAGTGTGTGACAGTGCCTGGCATGGGTTTTGGAGCCTGGGTTTGAATTCTGCCTTTCTGTCTAAGGGTTAGGGTGACCTTGGTCTAGTTACTTTACCATCTGTGCCTCAGCTCCCTTGCCCTCCATTATAAAACAGAATAATAGTACTCTGTAGGCTGTGAGGACATGAATGTACTGTATGAGGCCCTGGCATGGAGTAGGGACTTCATGGATTAGTTAAATGAACGATGTTCAGAGAAAGAATCCAAATCTGAGCTCGAGTTTGCTCAGCGCCACCTTGTCCACCTGATGCTCTGGCATCCACCTCAATCAGATGCCGCCTCCTCTGCGCCGGCCTCTCCGGAGAACCTGCTGGGTGTCCTTTGGCTTCCAGCCCATGTTCAGATCGCATGGGCCCCCGGCATGCCACCATGACTCACACCGATCACTCACCTCAACTTAGTGTGGACTCTCCTCTCCTGTAACCACTTCTCAGCCTCCACCTCCGTCTTTCATGGCGGATCTTCCAAACTCCGTCCACCCCTGCAGATGCTCTTAGTTCTCAGTAGTCTGACTGTGCCTCGCCATTTTGGGTAGGCATTCTGGGCGCCACCGTCTGTCCCTCTGGGCTCTCTGGCTGCACTGAGGAGCTGCACTCCACTACAGTATGCTTGACTGAATTAAGTCTCAGACTGATCTTTAATGACTCTACACGCGTTTATCTTACCTGCTAAAATAGAATCCATTTTAATAAAGGTCCATGGTTATTTTTAAATTCCTCCTGATACTAGGTGCTCAGTAAATAAGGAGTGGATTGAAGAAGCATTAATCCTGTTGGCTGAAGTTGAGTTCAGGCCTTCCTCATCTTACACCTGGGTTATCTCACTAGCCTCTTCAACTGGTCTGTCCATTGCAGCCAGACTGTCCCTAGGCCACAGCTGTACTGCCACTGGAGCGGCCCTTGTCCAGTCTCTCCGTGGACTGTTCATGCTTAAACTTCTCTGCAAGTCTGCAGTTAGGGCCAGTGGCCTGGCCTAAGAGGCTCTCTGCAACCTGATCCTCGATGGCTGCTCAGGGCCTACCTGCTGACACTCCTCTTTGCACACCCTGCCCCCCTTGTAGTTCCCAGAATGTTCTGTATGCCCTTCCTGGCTGGCTTCTCTGCTTGAAGCCCTGCTGAGCACACCTGGCAGGCTCCTGCTCTTCCTTGTCACTTCCTCTGAAACACCAGCAGTGTAAATTGCTTCCTCCTTCTAGCCCCACCCACAGCCCTTTGTTCCGCTGCTGCTTTTCTGAGGGCCCAGAGATTGATCTGTTTACCTGTCTGCCAGGGAGCCCCTTGAGGGCAGGGCAGCCTCCTTCCTCTCTTGCCCCCCTGTGGAGATGCCTTGCACGTGGTCCAGTATGCATGGTGCTGATAAGAACGATTACTTTTGTCAAGTAACTGAGGTCACTCTCTTCCAGACCAGAGGAGGGCTTGTTTCTTTTTTGTGCATTGACACACTTTTTCCTTTGAACTATAAGAATTATATTGAAAACTGACAGTGATGAGTCATATCTTAGAAAGGACGAAATCTGAAAATGCAGAGTCTCTAGGAATGGAGTAGGAGGTTGCAGATCGGTGTTGCAGGCCAAGTCTGGCTCTTCACTGAATTTGCCCGGCTGGTCTCTAACACGGGGAGTGGGAGGGACTCTCCTCCCGGTGGGCAGGTGATTTATTGGCTGGGAAGCTTCCGCGGTGATTTAGTTGTGAAACGGCGCCTGGCGAGGTGCAGGCTAATGCCTGGGCCGCGCTGGAGCGGCCGCCCACAATCCTAGGCCGGAAGGGACCGCAGGGGTCGTCGGGGCCAGCCTTCCAGTTTTGCAGCCTGGTGGCGGTGGCCGTGCGGGGGTAGCGCTGCTGACTGTGCCCGCTTGGGAGGGAGGATTGGAAACGGAGCGGCCTGGGAAGGGCCCCGAGTGCCGACGCGGCCCCGGCACCGTGGGCGCCCCCTGCTCACTCTCGCTGTGGTAGGGTGGAAGTTTCTGCGCCTCGCTGCTGCATTTACCCCTGCTGGTCCGAAGGAAGAACCCGAGAGAGCAGCGCCCGGGCCCCGGGAGGCGGTGGCGCAGAGCCCCGGCGTGGGGCCGGAGTGCGGGGCCGGCGGGCAGCGCGCTGATCCAGGCCGCCTTTTGCAGCCTCCCGCGGCCGCTGGGCTCTGCGCGCCGCACTCCAGCCTCCTCCCCCGGTGGCAGCGGTGGCCCCAGCCCGAGCCCCGCGCTGCGCGGCCCCGCTGCGGTCACACACCGTGCCACCTCGGCCGCTCCTCCCTGCGCTTTGTGGAGCCGGAGCGGAGTGACAGGCGCGGCCTCGCGCTGCTCCAACCCCGAGTGCGCTCGGTGCCCGCCCGGCGTACCTGTGGCTGCCCGGCCACCCCAGCCCACCCGAGCCCGCCCTGCTGGGACGTGCAGTGTGGGGTCGACTGCGTGGGACCGGGCTTCGCGCCCGGAGCCCCGAGGTGGGGTCCGGGGCAGTCGGCGGCTGCCTCCACTTGGGCGGGAGGGGCTGCCTGGGAGGAATGGGACAAAGTGAAAGTCTCTAGACTGCTAAGGAAACTGGGGTGGGGGGGCGGTGAGGGGCTTCGGGGGGATGGAAGGGGTGCTGGTGGTTCTTTATCTGGTGCTCTGGAATGGCTTTTAGTGAGGAGATGGCGGGCCGACCAGCTGATGTTCTGGCCCCCAGTGGGCTTCTGATATCGGTGCTTTCCTAGTGAATTCCTCGGATTAACGACAGGGCCTTGAAGCCGCTAGGGTGCCCTTCTGGGGAAAAAAGTCGCCGGGTTGGGTTCTGCTTCCTCCTTTCTCGGCACTCTGGGAAGCCTCCTCAGGTGGAGAGCAGTTGTGCTGTTCTATTGAGCCACGAAGCCTATTTGTTGTTTACGCCGTCGTCAACCAGTGCGCAGACTAGTAGCAGGGAGTGCACAGATTGCTCTGAGCCCCCCACACAGGGTGTTCTTCCCCAACCCTGTGTGGGGTATGGGATGTGGGCTTGGGGTTGTGTACAAGGCTGTGGGGGCCTGTCTGGCTGTGGGTCCCCAGTCTGCTGCTGAAATAGGCCCCCGAGCCCAGTCAGTATTCCCTGGCTAAGACTTTTGTGGTGGTTATTCTGCTGATTGCAGATAGCTTTGCTTTGCTGACATCCTGTTTTGTTTTCGGTTTTTACATCCCATTTGTTGTTGTTGTTTTTTTATCACAGAAACGCTTCGTTAAGGGGCTCAGGCAGTACGGCAAGAACTTCTTCAGAATTAGAAAGGAGCTGCTTCCCAATAAGGAAACAGTGAGTACAATTGGACTTTATGTAACTTGATTTTTTTCCTCTTCACTCCTGCTGCTTCTCCACACTTGATCTTATGAAATGGTTTCCTTTAACCCTGCACTGTGCTCACACTCAGGCTGGCCTCTAGCATCCTATTCATTTTACTTCCTTTTAGTTTTAGCTCATGGTTTTAGATAGTAAAGTGACAGATTATGTCTATCTCCTCAAAGAGAATGAACTTCTGTTGTAAGAACAAAATGGTCTTCGGCAATAGAGGGTTAAGTTGGGGGTGGGGGGAGCCCTGGGGTGTTGGGGAGTTAACATCTAATTTTAAATACAGTGGCTGAAATAGGAAATGTCATTTATCACTAGTTTGGATTTGGTTGATGTGGTTTGTAGCTCATATACTTTGAATTCTACTGGGACTTTCTCTGTATTTAATGTTGCTGTGTTTTGAAGAGTAGTTTTAACTCTTTAATTTTTCCAGACCTAAAAGTTTGCACTTTTCATTTAATGGATGTACAAGAATTGTTTTAATTTTTAAAGAGTCAGATCTGATGAGTATTCTTACTAAACTTGGGGTAGGAGGGTTTGCTGAGGAGACTTCAGAATGAAGTTATATGAGGAAATATTAGCAAGAGATTCTATATGATTTCTCTGTTACTTCCTACAGGTGCTGTTGGAGGAGGGTGGAGGAGTGTCCTCTTCTGGTTAGGCCAGGGAGTAGGGGAGACTTGGGTTAGAGTAGGGCCAGCTGCCTCCCAGTGTTTGTGGCTAAAGCAGAGTCCAGTAACCAGAAGTGCTCTTCAGGACTTGGGGATGGGGTGATTATTTAGACATTTTTCCCAGAAGTGTCAGGGGAGATGGATGAAGAATAGTCATTGTAAAAGTGGGTAGGTTGTTTAGTTTGGTTCAGTTTTCTGTTTTCTAATTGGGTGTTGTTTATTGATCTCTTCTTACTCAGTTTTGACTTTTTTATTTATTATTTTTTTAATGAACAGTTTCTTGATACTCTGTATAGTACCCTAAGAACAGCGATTACAATAGGAAAGAGGGATTCTGAGATTTCAAGTGTAGCCTCTTCTAAATCAGTGGTTTGTGTATCATCAATCATAATTAGATTAAACTTTTAATATTTATTATATATCCAAATAAGCTGAGAGATGTGTCATTTTGAAAATGATAAAGAGAAAATGTTCACAGACATTAAGATAAAATATATTATGTCATCATTCCATAAAACAACTTAGTTTTTTTGTTCTTTCCAGAACAGATTGGAAAGAGGTATTTAATGTAGAACAGTGAAAGTTTTCTGAGGATTTCAGTTATCTGAAGTTTGATACATACTTTTAAAAACTAAAATGCCTTCACTCAAGTGTAGGAATTTTGGTTTGACCAAATTTGGGTGAAATTGAGAGATCAATGCGTAGCTTTGATTTTAGTTGATGTGATGGGCTAGATCGTAATCTCTCAACTCAAGTTTTATCTACCCCTGTGCTCTGCTGAAACCTGCAAACCATGAAGGATTTGATACAAGATATCGTTTAACAATTACTTTATCATTCTGTTTCAAAAATAAATTTATAATAGCAAGATTAAGCATTAAATCTAAAATTTTCTGTCTAGCATTTGGAAATGCCAGTTTTATCTAGTTTTAATTCCTAAGTGGAAACTGGTCCAGCTCTGTTTTTCTCTTGCTCGTGGTTGTTCCTTATTCTTATTGATGATGTCAAGCTCCAGAAGAAGCCTTTTCTCTCCCACAGACAAGTTCTCTTCGAGCTGGTTCTCTGGTCTTTTCCTGGCGCATCTTTCCTGAGACCCTTGCCCAGCGCGCTCTGCTGTGGCAGTTTTCCAGTCACGTGACTCTTCTCTCTACCTCTCCTCTGGCACCTGGCAGTCTTCTTGTTCCAGCCTTTTCTGGGCCTGGCCATTGGAGCTAGTGGGAGCTTTATTGCAGCTGACATTGCCTAACTAACTGTTCTGGTGTCGGGCTCTTTTGTGTAGAATTGGAGGAGTTTGGTTAGTAGGGTAAATCTGTAAGGATTCTAATCAGCTGGGAGAGGCACTCGTATTTTTCTTAGTTATCAACATAGACGAGCTAATCATTCACAACTCTTGGAGAGGGAAGGGCAAAGGTCCCTCTTCATTTTTGCTGTGGAAGATGAGGAAATAAGTAGGCACCAGTGTTCTTGGTTGAAAACTTCCTTAATAGAAATCTTCATACGGTCATGCCTCTTTTTATAGCAAATCCTTAGATACTTTCCACATTCTCTTCTATTTACCAGAATTATTAACTCATTTCTTTGCTATTCTCAACTAACTTGAAACTTCAGAAGGGTGTCAGCATCCAGAGAACAGGCCTGATTGGGCCCGGGCGCAGGTCAGCAGACCTGTGCTCTATTCTTGGTTTCACCCGTAACTGTAGTACGTGATGATCTCTTGACTATGCAGTCTGCTTTGGGCTATATTACCGGGAAGTTCAGGGCACATCCTGACAAGGACTAGAAAATTATTTTCTCTAAAATGGTGTTTCTTTGCAGAAAACTTGATAGGTGCTGCATACAATCTTTATAGAATGTTCGCACAGATAGGGGATATCTCTGCTGAGAGTGGAATGGTGATTCCTGCCTCCTTGGCCACTTACCTGCTGTGGGGCCTTACACAGATTATTCAGCCTGTCTGTCCTTTCATGTCTGTGTCTGTAAAACAGGCTGGTTCTTCTATTCCTGAGAGGAGTTTTGAGAATTTAAATGAGATACTATCCATAAAGAGCACCTAAAAACATTTGAAAATGATTGTTCTTCCTATCTACTCCCAATATTATAGAGTAGTTAAATATTATGAAAGTACAGAATTATTTTCCACATATTAACAAATTGAATCCGTGTAAAAATAAATTTTTTTTTTTTTCATTCATCTATCTTGACAGAAAGCTTTTAGTTGAAAAACTGGGAAGGAGTAGAGAGGGCAGTGTCTAGTTTAAGGGGGATCTATTTGGTCTTGAAGCTTCGTTGAGGAGACTTCCGTTTTTACCAGTCCCTTTAGTGAGTTACACCGACAAAGGTTTCCTGATGGGCATGGACGGGGGCAGCTTTCCTAATTCTTTGGTTTCTGGTGTTTATTATGCAGGCGCTAAATCTGGCTTTTCTCTGAACACTGCTGCCCACTGAAGTGGAGGCAGTGGCTCTGAGTGTGGAAAACCGACTGTTTATAGAGGTCTAGTTGAGTGGGTATTTCATGTTAACCTAATGGTACCCAAGAGAATAACCACAACTCAAGTATTTTAGTTTCATGGTTGTACAAATATCCTGTAGTTTATTATCCTTCTCTGTAACCATTTGCCTCCCTCAATATGCTTATAAGATGTAATTAGTAGTAAAATACAGTCAAGAATCTTTTTGCCAGCATCTCAGATTCCCCTGGGCTGTGCACTTCTCTCTCGGGACACTGTTGGGCCTAAACCACATCAGAGCCTTGGGTGTAAGTACATTTGTGTAAATCAGAGAGTGTTCCCAAGCTGAGGTTCTGAGGGGTGATCCGAGCCAGGACCTTTGAGTTCTGCTTGAAGCCCTTTCGGGTGCTCTTTGGATTGATGAGCTACATGACCTTTGATGCTAAGGTAATGCCTAAAAAAATAAGAGACCAGATAGAGCTGAATCTTAATTACCAGGAGGGGAACCCATGTGATAAATAACATAAAATCATGGATGTTCCAAAAACAGGTTTTGATTTTCACGCACATTGAAGTTTTCTTCAAAATTCTGAGATGATTACTCAGGTGACAAGATATCTGTCGTCTTTAACACTGAAAACATGTTTGTGTTGTTTGAACCAAAGACTTTCTCTGTCTGATACCTGGATGATTGTCTCTTGAATCTTGGCTGGCCTTTGGTTATGGCTTTCTGTGTGAGCTGTTGCTCAGACATAGTTAGCCAGCATTGGATCATAGACGGGGAGCACTTGCTCAGTGACCTATCTCAGATGCAGCTAACGTTAGTGAGAAGATGATCTGAGCTGCTTTGACCAGGTAGAGAGAAGAGGGGCCCCCAGAGTTGTAATAAGCCTGTGGAGGGA
This sequence comes from Saccopteryx bilineata, assembly GCF_036850765.1. Taxonomy (NCBI): domain Eukaryota; kingdom Metazoa; phylum Chordata; class Mammalia; order Chiroptera; family Emballonuridae; genus Saccopteryx; species Saccopteryx bilineata. The sequence goes on from NC_089492.1 coordinate 287,975,243, forward strand.
GATGGTGCAAAGGCATACAGCCTTAACTACCATTTTCATCTCTGCAGTTTTATTTTTGAGCACCTAGCCCAGTAGAAATTAAGCGTATGCTATTTGTAAACCCAGTTGCTGGTACATTAATATGTACTATACTAGAAATTCATTTTCCCCCACTTCCATTTTCAGAGCTAAACATTCCATATAGTTTCGTTTTTAGAAGTTTTGTACGCATATCACTGAGCACTGTGATGGGGGGTGTTTTTAAAGAGGAGTAATGTGCCAGCTGTGCTTGCAGGGAGCCACCGTCACAGCAAGGAAGATGGACCATTTCTGTGTGCTCAGGGCCCTCCTTGGTGGATTTTCAGGCCCCTCAGTGAACACAGAGGCTGAGGGCTTCTGGAAGGTTCTTTGGAGATGTGGCATTTGAAATGAACTTTGAAGGAAGGAAACATTTTTTGACAGGTCGTGAGTGGGAGGGTAAAGGAAAGTGACTTTCCAACTGTAGGAGATGTCACAAGCAGAGGCATGGGACGGGGGACTGCAAAAGCATGCCTCAGGGGTACATTACTGTGGCTGGAGAGCAGGTTGCACAAGGGATACAGGAGGACTTAGGCCAGAATTATGGCTGGCAGGTTTACTGGGGGCCTTACACTCTCTCCAAAGAAGGTGTTTGGGGACCCTCCCCACCAAAGTCTTTTATTTTACTTATTTATTTATTTTTTATTTTTTACAGGGAGAAAGAGTCAGAGGGATAGACAGGGACAGACAGACAGGAACAGATATGAGAAGCATCAGTCATCAGTTTTTCATTGCGACACCTTAGTTGTTCATTGATTGCTTTCTCATATGTGCCTTGACTGTGGGCCTTCAGCAGACCAAGTAACCCCTTGCTTGAGCCAGCGACCTTGGGTCCAAGCTGGTGAGCTTTGCTCAAACCAGATGAGCCTGCGCTCAAGCTGGTGACCTCCGGGTCTCGAGCCTGGGTCCTCTGCATCCCAGTCTGATGCTCTATCCACTGCGCCACCACCTGGTCAGGCCCCACCAAAGTCTTTTAAATAGAGACTTGGAAGTGTCCAGGTTGAGATTCAGAACATTGTTGAGAGAGGAGGTTCTTGTAATAATTTAGTCTTGTAGTAAGACTGAAAATGGGGAGTTGAAAGTGACTTATGAGAATGGAAGTCTGTCTTTTTCTTTGATTTTCTTCATTGAAAATGTGAAAGAGGTGGGTTGTTTTGATGTTTAGGATTTTAACTTTGGGTAGATGAGAAGTATTAGAGATTTAAAATTTTAATTTGAAAAATAACATGAAAATCAGCCCTTTTCAGCTACATTTCTGGGAATGAGTTCTATTAAATAGATACAAAGATATCTTCAGACAAAAGACCTTTTACATAGAGCCTATTCCCCCCACAAAGAGTGACTACTATTGAGAAAGGGCTTTAGGACTGAGTTATCAAGATTCTGTTAATACTAAGAGGTTAAAAATGACTCTAGCATTCACTTTAAATGTTCAGCGTAAACTTTTATTTAACTTCAGATTATAACCTTAGATAAACAATTTTCTAGCCTCATTGATGCGTAATCTAATGTTATATAACAAAGTATGGACTTCCTGAATAGGTTGCTACTGTTAAGGACAAACGTGACATAGCCATATAACGATACTTCAGCAAGTTTCTGGTTTTAAACCAGAGACCTCTACTGCAAATGCTGTGTGTCCCCTCCGCTCATAGTGTGGTATTCAGATCATTGTCATCACGTCACCTGGAGTTCGTGCAAATCACGGACTCCCAGGTTCTGGTCCATTCCTGTTGAACCAGAATCTGTATCTCAACAAGCTCCTCTGGTGAGTTGAATGCACAGTGCCATTTAGGAAGCACTGCTGTTTACAATAATGAAGACTTGCAGAATCCTAAGCTTGTCTGTTGCATTTGTTCTTAAATAATGTTTTTATTCTGTTAAAGTTGTAAGTTGTTTCAGTGTTAGGGCTTGATTTTTTTTAAAAATTTCAAACATTAAAGAAAGGTATCTGGGCTTATTTTCATTATCAATAGCAAAATGTCTTTTTTTAGAAAGAGAGAGAGAGAAAGGGAGAGATGAGAAGCATCAACTTGTAGTTCTGTCACTTTAGTTGTTCATTGATTGCTTCTCATATATGCCTTGACTGGTGGGAGGGGAGGGGCTCAAGCTGAGCCAGGAACCCCTTGCTCAAGCTGGCAACCCTGCACTCAAGCGAGCCAGCCTGTGTTCAAGCCAGCAGCCTTGGGGTTTTGAACCTGGAACCTCAGCATTCCAGGTTGATGTTATGTCCACTGCATCACCACCTGGTCAGGCAATATAATAGAATTTCTTAATATAGCTTCCCTCTTCCCATTTCCCAGTTTTTCTAGAACTACAATTACAACTCTTGCCATATTCATATAAAATCTGTTCTCCTTCTCTTAACTTGTGATATCCAGTCCTAGTTTGTGAGTCAGACTCTGTTTGTTTCTGATAGAAATCTTTTTATTTGAAAGAATAAACATCTCATTAATAAGAAGTTTACATATTTAATGCTACAATGTTTTCAGGTGTTGCTTTTACTGGCACAACTCATATGAATAAGAAATATAAATGCTTTGAGATCGGCAAGATTCAGTAAAAAGATAGACGTTTTAAGTGCCATACCTTTTCTCTTAATAACTTACTCTCGAGTAGATGCAGATAGAGTTGGAATTTTCCATGCAAGGCGGAAGTGATCACCAATAGAAACAGCCACTGCCTTTTGGTGGCCAGTACTGTGATCCTATGGTTATTCCCAGGCAGGGAGTTTATTCCCATTAAAATGGAGCAGAGGCTTGAATCTGTTCATTTTGATAATCTAACCTATGGATATTTGACTAGGCAGTGATCCAGTTTCGACTAGGGTCATCTAAGAGAGATTGACTTGTATAAGTGAAGCAGTTAAGAAATTTGCATGTAAGAAACTTTTGGTGCTGATGTTGGGGGGAAAGGAGGTCTTAAAAAATTAGGTGAATCTTTAAACCAAGAGTTTTGAATATTTGCTTTCATTATTTGTTAACATCTTAGGTCTGTCTTTTTCGAATACTAGAACTGGTGGGGGTAGCATAAGAGTGCTTCAATGTATGCAGTGTAGTACTTAGAGAAACTGCATTTCAAAAACTGCTTTGGACTTTTTTTTTTTTTTAATTCAGTGAGAAGAGGGGAGGCAGAGAAGACAGACTACCACATGTGCCCAACCAGGATCCACCTGGCAAGCCCACTAGAGGGTGATGCTCTGCTCCTCTGGGGCTTGCTCCATTACTCAGCAACAGAGTTCTTCTTAGCACCTCAGACAGAGGCCATGGAGCCATCTTTACACCCGGGGCCAATTCATCCTGGGCCGACGCTCTACCACTGAGCCAACTGGCCAGGGCCTTGAACTTTTAAAGTATTATTGAACACGGTGCTGCTTATAAGGATTGGGTTTTTTTGTTTGTTTGTTTGTTTCATGTATTTTTCTGAAGCCGGAAACGGGGAGAGACAGACAGACTCCCGCATGCGCCCGACCGGGATCCACCCGGCACGCCCTCCAGGGGGCTACGCTCTGCCCACCAGGGGGCGATGCTCTGCCCCTCCGGGGCGTCACTCTGTTGCGACCAGAGCCACTCTAGCGCCTGGGGCAGAGGCCAAGGAGCCATCCCCAGCGCTCGGCCATCCTTGCTCCAATGGAGCCTGCTGCGGGAGGGGAAGAGAGAGACAGAGAGGAAGGAGAGGAGGAGGGGTGGAGAAGCAGATGGGCGCTTCTCCTGTGTGCCCTGGCCGGGAATCGAACCTGGAACTTTTGCACGCCAGGCCGATGCTCTACCACTGAGCCAACCGGCCAGGGCCAAGGATTGGTTTTATGTATTTGCTAAATGATATTTCTTAGGCTATGGCTGGATCTTGGTTACCTGGTGAATTTTAGATGGAGACATTTATGACTTCTAAGCTAAAACAGACTCTCCCATTTTATTAGCTGTTAAAATAAATGGATGGTTTACAGTGGTCTTTAAGAAGACTTATAATTTGTGATTACTGTGGTTATAGTCAATGCATTAAAATATTTGGAGCCCATATTTTATATCACTAATAGATTTTTTTAACCTTAAGATCCATTGAACCTATGCTAACTTTGAAAATCTAGTTTGCTGATGCTTTTAAAACATGTATCTAGTCTGTTAAAAGCTGACATTAAAAATGTTTCAAAATATATCAAATCATAATTCTTGTGTAATTGGTTCATTTTATTTTAAATTATGCTCTTGAGTAAAACTTAGAAAATAGAGTAAAAACTTAATTGTATAGTTTAGAAAAGAAAACATTTACCTCAGTCTTATTCACAGCTTAGCAGTGGTAGAAAAGATACCCTCCACACCCCCAGTCCATAAAAATAATTTTTTTTCTTGTATGTAATTTGAAAACCATTACTTGTATTATAAAAAATAGGAAAAGCAAGCAGGAGAGACCTGGCTTGAGACACCAGACTTCTTCTGTTAAGCTAAGATTTTTTTTTTTTGAGATGTTTAATTCTGAAATTGTTTCCATATTAATGACCTTTGTTCTTTTTTTCACTTTTGAAATACGGTTCATGTCTTAAGTTCTCTAAATTGTGGCATCATCAATCCCAAGATTTGGACTTGGAGGTGTCTAAACCATTGTCACAGTTGGCAAAATTGGGAATGTTTTGAGAACTGTTTGGGGGAACCTTTGGTACCAGAGGTGCTCTCTGTGGGGGGACTGAGAGCCCGCTGACCCTCATGGAGCTCACAGTCCAGTGGAGAGGCCAGCGAGGCTTGTGTTCTTGTCTGCAAGGTGCCTGAGTTACAGCCGCTTAGACTCTGCAGACCTCTACGAGGTGGGGCTGTGGGCTGTGGGGCTGCACGTCTGTGAAAGCCTCCTGAGTCCTTTCCTGTATGGACGGGGCCATTATACGAAGAGCTCAGTCCCTCTCCCCAGAAGAATTGTATTTTCTTCTGCCCTTTAAGAATTAATATTTATTTTATTTTAGTTCTGGACTTTAAACTCTGCTTCCTCGCCCCCCATGCATTTTGTTATGTAGGAATCATATTTTAATACTTCTTTATGTCATCTTTAATGCCCTATAACAGGCCCTTAATATTTGTTAAAAATGAAATTGTGTGTGTGTTCACACATGTGTGAGTGAGGGATAAAAATACATGGTAACCATAGATATATATGGTCCTAAAAGATGAAAACTTCTCAATGTTCTGCCCTGGCTGGATGGTTTGGTTGATTAGAAGCATTGTCCCCATACACAAAGGTTGCAGGTTCAATCCCAGGTCAGGACACAAATAAGGACATACCTAAGTTTCCCCCTTCCTCTCCCTCCTCCTTCCTCCTTCTCCCTCCTCTCCCTCTTCCTCTCCCCTTCCTCCTTCTCCACCTCCCCCTTCCTCTCTCTCACTAAAAATCAATCAATAAATTTAAAAATTTTTTAAAGTTCTTAATGTTTTCAAGGAAAAGTTTTCCTCACCTTTTGCTCTTTGTGTTTATTTTCACAATCTGCTTTGATGCTGTTAAAGATCAGCTGAAACCTGGACATCCCAGGCCTTCGACTGTTGAGTGGATAGCAAATCCTTGTTGACTCTAGTGTACCAGGGTAGTGAGACTAGGACTTGGGGTTCACTGTGCCACATTGGACTTTCCTGTTCTGTTGATATGGTCAGTAAGTCACCTCTGTTGTTTGCACAGCAATTCTGTTTTTGAGATTATAAGATTAAATGTCATTGTTGATTTTTCTCAGCAGGTTTATTGAGCAAGTCAAGAATAAAATATTGTTTTAAGCAGTAGAGTAAGCCCTTAGCCAGTTGCAGCTTGGCTTTAGCGCTGTTGAGAGAGGGGCAGGTGTGAGAGCCAGGTGAGGTAGAGGAGGGCTCCGTGTTGCCAGATTCCACAGCTTTGCAAGGTTCCTGTGACTGTGTATGGATTTCCCCCTTTAGTCAGTTAGTGAGTCACCATCATGTGCCATTTTATTATCTTGAAAACATTCTGGAATTTTTATCCTGTGTCTTTTGCTTCTGAGTGAAACACCACTGAGGATGCTCTGAATACTATTAAAGTTGAAGTATTTTTCCTGTGATGCTTTGGTTATGTATTTTCTGCTGCAGCTTTTCTCTCTTTGTTCCCATGTGCAAGGGCTGGATTTTTCTTGAGTTTGGCAAGAAATGATGACTTTTGTGTGTGTGATTGTTTTAGAGGTCTGGAGCAACATAGGTCCAACACCTCTGGGACATGGTGATGACTGATTCAGGCACATGCCTTCTAAGATCAGAACTTGGTTCTCCCTCCCACAGATGCTCCATTTGGAAATAAGTTAGAGGTTTGTGGCCTTAATGTTGTCAAGGGAGGTGTTTCAGTTTTGTAGAAAGAATTTGGAATTTGTAGAACAATTACATTCTAAAGCAGCCATTTTCAACCTTTTTTATCTCATGGCACACATTTTAGTTAATTACTAAAATTTTATGGTACACCAAAAAAATACTGTATTTTTTGCCAATCTGACAAAAAAAGGTAAAATTTGGATTTATTTACACCAGATAACTATGATGTGTTGGCCGTTTTCTTCCTTCCTTCCTTCCTTCCTTCCTTCCTTCCTTCCTTCCTTCCTTCCTTCCTCCCTCCCTCCCTCCCTCCCTCCCTCCCTCCCTCCCTCCCTCCCTCCCTCCTTCCCTCCCTCCCTCTGTCTCTCTTTCAGTCTAAGGAAAAGAGGCAAGTGTTTCTGATTAAGTAGTCAGGTAGTCCATGTTTTCAACATTCTGGCAGCACACAGGTTGAACATCACTGCTCTAAGCCCTGGTCAGCAAACCGTGGCTGGCGAGCCACATGCGGCTCTTTGGCCCCTTGAGTGTGGCTCTTTCAAAAAATACCACGTGCAGGCGCTACCTTGATAAGGAATGCACCAACCTATATAGTTAAGTTTAAAAAATTTGGCTCTCAAAAGATATTTCAGTCGTTGTACTGTTGATATTTGGCTCTGTTGACTAATGAGTTTGCCAATCACTGGTCTAAAGGAAATGTGCCCAGTGACTGTACCTCACCTGTATCTGTGGAGGAGTTAAGCCACAGCAAGTGCACTGGGCAAACCTGAGCATTCTGGGAAATGTGGGATTAAAAAAAAGTAAAACCTTTAAAAATAAATTTCAAATTAGCTCTGTCCTGTGGACTGAATTTACTTAACAAAACTTGAAATCCTTATTTCTTTTGAACATGTAAGCCTATCAGGTGACTCAGGAAAAAAGTCCTTGTGCTTCTCTGTACCGTATTGTGTCTACCAGGTGACAAAGCAGAATAATACAGTTAAAGGATAGAATGTTTTTTACGCAGTCATTTTGTATGCAAATTAAAATATGTGAGTTTACAATTAGGTACGCGTACCCATTTGTCCAGTATATTTGTCTTAGACTCATACTAACTCGTACTATATTCTGTTCTAATTGCTAATTTCTCAAATGCTAAGTGCCTTACCAGGTATGTCTAAAGATACGTGTGTTTCAAAGTTTTTATAGAAATCGGTGACTAAGGGGGTTTAGACAGTATGAATGTAAAACCTTTACAGCTTATTCCTAATAGCAGTCACACACAGAGCACCTAAAGGGTTCATCGAGTCTGATGGGAGGGTTAGAGATGTGGTCCTTCTCCCTGGGGACTTCTGACTGGTTACCACAGCGTGAGCTGGCATGGACCCAAGTGCTGAACTGTGTGGCGTGGACGTTAGTGGTAATGGGAGTTAGAGGAGCTGAAGATGAGCGCCGAGGGAATGTGTGCATCCCGGAAATGGCACTCTTAGGGCTGGGGCTACCGAGGGATCGGTATTTGCAAAGGTTAAAATTTGCTTGAAACACCCTGCCAAAGAAAGTCCTTGAGGTGTCCTTGTTGTCTGTTGAGGAAATTCCCAAGACCTGAATCCCTCCACAGCTTTCCAGATGACTGCTGCCCTGCCCTTCCTGAGAACCTGGTGAGATTGAACTCATTAAATATGACCAGGCAGTGGCGCAGTGAATAGAATGTCGGCCTGGGACGCTGAGTACCCAGGTTCAAAACCCCAAGATCTCCGACGTGAGTACAGGCTCACTGGCTTGAGCACAGGGTTGCTGGCTTGAATGTGGGATCATAGACATGAATGACCCCAGGATCACTGACTTGAGCCCAAAGGTTGCTGGCTTGAGCAAGGGGTTTGTGGCTCAGCTGGAGCACCCTGTCAAGGCACATATGAGAAGCAATCAATGAACAACCAAGGTGCTGCAACTATGAGTTGATGCTTCTCATCTCTCTCTCTCCCTGTCTGTCTCTCTCTCTAAAAAAAAGAAAGTGTGTGTGTATGACCATGGTGGTTTTGGACAGTTTCATTGTATGAAATGTCCTTTTATTAAGCTGGAATCTGAGTCTCTTTACTTCCCATTCATTGTCTTGGTTGTGCCCCTTGATGACATAGAAAATTATTGCCATGAGCCTCCCTCACAGAGACTCTTAAGATGGGGCTGGGTAGTTGGCACGCTCTTGCCCAGACTCCTGGCTCCCACTGTCCAGGCACGCCTCTGCATCCCACCCCATGCGTTCTAGGAGCTGTCTGGACTTCTGTCTCAGCTGTGTGGAACAGCCAGGAGCGTGCCTGGCCTCTGCCCTGGCCTCTCCTACACCTAAGTAGAAAGTTGCATTATCAGTTTTGTTTCTTCTTTTGGGTTTAACACGTCTTAAAGTTAGCATTTTTAACCTACCTCTCATTTCCTACAATGAGAAAGTATTAATGATTAGGATGTAGTAAAAAGAAAAAAAAGATACCTAATAGAATAGTACATACTCAGGCTAACCATCAGGCCATTTTCACACCTGGAGTGGTGGGCCTGAGCAACAATGGTTCCAGGGACAAACCACAGCCTGGTCACACCTGAGAAAGCAGGCCCCTTCTGTTAGCCGTGGCCACTACCCCGAACCCGGGAACTGTCCATGCTGCTGACCTTGGCACTGACACAATCCCTTGACCCACTTGTGCGCACGTTGGTAAACTGGCTGAAGATGAAGAGGGCAGTCATTGAGCAGACATATGCCTTCATCTGTTCGCTGCTTTTGTTTCAACTACCTTCACTCTCCCCCTCGGAAACAAGAAGTCTAGAAGCGGGCTGTGCATGGACTGAGTGGGAGCCCTGGATTTTAAGGTACAGCCGTTGCTCTGGTGCTGGTTCTCAATTTTCCAGATTGGATGTTTTGCCTTTCATGGAGCCTTTTCCCTACTTAGTCCCCTCCCGCCTTTTTCCAGGTGGGGAGAGTCCCCAACAATGTGCTTCAGAGTATGTACTCACCCAGTTGTGGTCATTCCACTTTCCTCCTTACAGCCCCACCTGGTTTTACCAAGCAGATCCCCACCGAGTAGCGAGTCTGCATTTCAGTCTGGATTCTTACTATTCACATGGGATGTCTGCTGTTGCTGGACAACACAAGGGCAAGGTCAGAAGGTCTGTGACTCCGCTTCTGGACCAGTGCCTTGATGAACACTAATTCTTAGCTGTCAGGTTGACCACTTCCTGTTCTCAGACGCTGTACTCCCTCTGCTGGTTTTCAGACAGCTGATGCTTCCTTAAGAAACACCGTCTCTGCATTTAAGATAGTGTGGCCTGTTTCCTCAGGTTTTCAGCTGTGTATGTTGCATAGGCAGAGGACAAGTCTTTCTGGCTCTGGGAGAATTATTTCGGTTCTTAGGCAAGGAGTAAATGTGATAGAAATTCCTTTCTAATAATACCATTGCCCTCCCTACTCCCAGACATCCTACCCCTAAAATATGATGGGACATTTGACCTTGTTTGGGTGTCCGGACTGGGCATTTCTGTTTGCCTTCTGTTCACTCAGTTTTCTTTCACCACCACCCCTGCCCCAGCCTAGCCCCCCTCCACCCCCCCAGCACTCACTGAAGGAGTCATTTTTTATGGCACATACAACCTTTAAACCAAAAAGAAAAGTGCATTGCTTGTAACAAAATGAATCTCTTTCCTGCTTTTATTTTGAAAAGCCCTCCCTGTTGTTTAATGTGGTGAGTGTTCACGCTCAAAGCTTGTTCCAAATAGGCGTTTGTGCATCCCAGAGGAACTTTGATTTCCTTAACTCTGCCCTCCTTTGTCTGTGGTGCCGAAACCTTTAATGATCTGTGAAGCTCTGAGACTTCAGTGCACAACAGAAGTCGTCTTAAAAACCCCTCCTACTGTATAAAAGGCCTGCCGTTTCCACATGCTGGGTTTTTGACTCCCTGGAAGACTGGCCTCTCACAGGTTTTGGTTGTACAGCAGGGCATCCTGGATTGGGACCTTAATAATGCTTTTGTGAAATATTTTTCCTCCTTTTCTCCCTCTCTCTGAAAAGTTGTAATGAAAATTCCGGGCTCTTGGCCAGCCTTTGGGATGTGATACAGTAGAAATGTTTCTGGTGCCCTTTGTTACTGTTCCGCTTTGATTAGTGTTAGCTTTATTTCCCGTACGCTTAGTTTTGCTTCTTCCTCTCCTTTATGGCAAAGGAGGTTAATTTAGCCAAGGTTACGTATTTATTATGCAAGCTGCTGCAGCCTCAGTAGAGTCACTGGGACGGTTTTTGTGACAGAAAGAGACAAGGCAAAACAACTTTTTCCTACATATTCATTTCTTTCTCCCAAGGCTGCCTTTTACTTTTAATGTCTGCTTTCAGAGAAGACTGTAACAAGCTATGCAAGTTATGTTGATTTCCCCCATCTCTTCTACTCAAGGTGTTCCAGGAAACCATTGTACGGCTTGTCTTGAGATCTGGTTAAGTTAACAATCCTGGTAGACCTCACTCTTTGGGGTTTCTGCCAGGTGGAGGGAGGAGGCCTCCGGAGCAGCAGTCAACAAACAGTGACAGTCCTTTGATCCTCCTTGTGGTTCTCCAGTTCAAAAGACAGAAGTGGTTGCAGCTTAAAAAACGGTCTCGAATACCGCTTTGACTTTGTAGTTAAAGCCCTTTTCATCCTTGCAAATGAGAACACTTGAGACATTCTTCATCGGTTCTCCCGATGAACCTGTGGGGTGGTGGTGCCAGTGTTCCTGCATAAGCGCAGGAAGGACACTGAGGCACAGGGACCCCCCAAGAGGCCCTGAGGCACTCTCGAAGGCAGGCATGGGGGTGAGCCAAGAACAGAGCCTCTGTGGTGTGAGGGTTTAGGTTTGGAGCCTGGTCTGCCTCTCACAGGAGGAAAGTGAGGTTTTATCATCATAGAAAGTCTTTGTTCACAGGAGGACTCCTTGGCCAACTTGCAGTGATGAGTATAAGTACAGGTGATCTCTTTGTGTCTTAGAGTGGACCCTCTGATGAGCTAGCGAAGGGTCTGTGATGGAAACTTTTGCTTTATCGGTGTCCCAAAATCTGCTCAGTCTCTTTCTCTTGCAAAAAATGTGGGCTAGCTTCCTTCTGGGTTAGATCCTGGGAGCCTGTCACAGCTCCGTCACACAGGGTGGATATTCTGTAATGGCTAGCGCAGCTTCTGCATTTCCAGGTTCTATGCTGGAAATGTGCAGTTTACTGGCCAGAATCTGGCCCTGAAAGACCTGTGCTGAGTGGGGTTCCCTGGTGCTCACTCTGATTGTCCTGAAGCTGCGGACACTCACTGGTCTTCTGCCCCTGGTATTCATGAAGTTCCCATGGATTTAGCTGTTCCAACCCATGTTGTTCTTGCCCGATTTTGATGAAGCTGATTTTTCAAGCTTAGATTTTTGTTTTTGCTTTAATGTGGGGATGATTGTGAACTCGCTTAATATTGTAGCATGATTCTTTTTCTTCCTTGTTCCACAAACTCCTGTGAACTTTGAGTCTTGTCCAAGCTGAAAATTTGCTCGAAAATTATGTAAGCAAGATCACATAGATTTTAAAGAATCTGCTTGGACTAAATGGTTTGACTAATCTTCAAACCTCTCATTTTTCCCAACCATTCTCTCTCACGCAAGCATGTAGACATACATAAACATTTACCTAGGTAATACTGTTTTTAAAGTTTGGGTTATTTTATGCACAATTACCTTTTAAAATCTTTTAGTTTAAATTTCCAACTTAAAAGTTGCAAGAGTAATAATAAGAATTCCCATATAATCTTTACCCAACTCCCTAAATATTAACATTTTATCACATTACTCCTAACTCTCCCTTTTTAATTCTTCCCTTAAAAACCGCATGTGTGATGTTTTCCCTCTCTGAGGGTGAGTCATTCCTTTCTTCCTAAATATATATACTGCTCACAAAAATTATGAAATATCCCCTAATTTTGTGAGCAGTGTACTTCAGCATACACAGTTTTTGTTTCGTTTTGGTGAAAGCTGTAGTTGTATTATTGCTGCCTTCTGTTTAAAAAATACTCACGTGGCTGGCTCCACCAGAGCCTCCTACTTCAGTTACAACCTCAATGCACTTCAGTTTAGGCTTTGTAGGTGTGTTTTTAGTAGTTTTTGCCTTGCAAACATACAGAAGAAACTTAAAATCACCTGGTAATTTCATTACCAGGATGTGAGCCCTAGTAATTAGTCCCTAATCTTCAAACTTATTTTGTTGTTGTTAATTGATTTGAGAAGAGAGAGAAGGAGAAGCACCAGCTTTTTTCTCTTAGTTCCATATAGTTGTGCACTCATTGATTACTTCTCATATGTGCCCTGACTGGGGGTTGAACGTGCGACCTTGGGTGCACCAGGTTGACTATCCACTGAGCCACTGGCCAGGGCCAGACTGTTCTTAGGCATATATCAATAAGTATTTTCATCAGAAGTGGCCTCAATCTGTTCTGTAACCTAAGATTTTTTTTAACTGATTTTTTTTATGGTTAACATGTATCTATAACATCAGTTTTGATGTTTGTATTTTTAAAAATACCAACTTCCAAGTTTGAGCATTTAAGTTATTTCTAGTTTCCAGGTTTTGGACCTGTTTTTCGCTGTTAACATTTTCTTCCCTTGGAGAACAGCTTTGTCTTATTTTAGGGTCTTGTCCATTTACTGGTATTTCAGACATGTTAGGTTTTTTACATTTTTACTTTCCCATATGATTTTGCTCAATTTGGTGGCGGTGACAAGGAGGTTTTTGCTCTGGCAAAACAGCATAGCTGGAAAACAGTGGGGTTCAGAGCCCAGCTCTGTCACTCAGTCCTTTTCTGGGGCTTGGATCAGTCTCTCAGATACTGGGGGACTTAGGTGACTCGCTAGTAAAATGAGGCCCAATTAGAGCCTCATTCAAGGAGTTGTAAATGAGCTCTTTCATAGTGAAAATTGAATAAGATGGCTCTGACTAGAAGTAACTAAAATTGAGCCCTTATGTCTAGGTGCTTTTTTTTTTTAATTCAGTGAGAGGAGGGGAGGCAGAGACAGGCTCCCACATGCGCCCCTGACTGGGATCCACCTGGCAAGCCCACTAGGGGGCGACACTCTGCCCATCTGGGGCATTGCTCTGTTGCTCAGCAACCACCTGAGGTGAGGTCATGGAGCCATCCTCAGTGCCCAGGGCCATCAAGCCATGGCTGCAGGGGTGTGGGGGGGGGGGAGAAGTAAGCGGGGCAAGGAGAAGCAGATGGGTGCTTCTCTTGTGTGCCCTGGCCGGGAATTGAACCCTGGACTTCCACACGCCAGGCTGATGTTCTACCACTGAGCCAACTGGCCAGAGCCTGCCTAGCTGCTGTTTTTAGCACTTAAATTCCTTTCATCTTCATAGCAGTAACATGAGGGCACATGAAGCATTGTTTAAAGTCTGTACTCTCTTCCTGTTACTTGTGAGGAAATGGAGGCAGAAAGGTATGTTAATTTGCCCAGCAGCACACATACTTCATGCTGAATCAGAACTTGAACTTGGTGAATGTGGCTGCAGAAAACACATCTTAGGCACTGAGTTATGCAGTATCTGTCACGTGGTAAACATTCATTTAGTGTTGGCTGCTGTTATTTCCTCCCAGGGCGGACACACACTTTGTTCACCATAGCTGTCTTACTAAGTGGTTAGAAAATCACATGGCAGGTTGAAAAACGTATTTCTGGATATTAGTCCCCACTGCTCTTTGAATTTTTCTTACCTTTAAAATAAAATGTTATTGAAACTGAATAAAACTGATACTTTGTGTAGAGCACAATGCTATAATCTCAGTGAATACCATTAGTTTTTTTTCTTAAACTTAGTTTGGACTGCCTACTGAGGGAGATGGGTCTCCTTTAGGGGTGCTGAGGATGCTCTGGAGCTAGATGGAGGTAATTGCTGCAGCACTGTGAATGGACAAATACTTTTGGATTGTACACTTCAAAGTGATTAGTTCTGAGTTTGATATTACCTTTGGAAGTATAATTACAAAGAGTGGGTGACACTTCATGCTGTTAGAATTACACCAGATTTATTAGACAGCTGACTGCTTTCATTGTTATCCACAGCTGAAAAGGACATGAGAATCCTGCTTGTAGCTGAGCAGTTCTTAGAATTCAGTTGCCTGTCTCACAAATTCTGTCACTAGTTATGAGTAAGAGGATTTGGTTATAGGGGGCTGGTCCCTGGAGGACAGGCTTTTCATGTGAGTTTTCAACTGCCTCAAGTCATGTTCATGTCATCACTTCATCAACTTTTGAATCTTGGCATGGGCAACCAGCCTCACGTTGAATTCAAATCAGAGGCTGGGGTTCAGCTTTGTACCACGAGAATTCCCCCTCAGCCTCCCCAGACAGTGGGAGAGCAGCAGTTAGTATGTGTCCTCAGAGATCTGAGTGTCCAGTTGCTTTGTGTCTTTGTAAATAATTATGGCTCAGCACTGGCTTCTAGTTAATGGAATGGCTGTCCTTGAAGCATAGAGGGGTAGTTGGCCTCCTGTGCCTTGTCAGAGCAGAATAATAATAAAATTATACTATGAGCATTCCTTTGCCGATTTGTGTCCCCATTTTTGGGGCTTTCACTGTCTAATTTCACTCAAATATCTTATAGACCACACCAGGTGACCCTGACCCTTCTTGCTGTCCTGTCCTCTCTTTGCAAGCATTCGTCTGAAGGCAGTTGGTTTTTCCTTCCCCCTCTCCCCATTAAGAAATGCAGATGTCTTACATTGCCACAAAAGAATTTTGTAAATTAACCTGTTTACAGAAATACCCTGGCGAGTTTGACCGTGTTTCCTCAGAACACCTGGTCTGGTCCCGAGCAGCCTGGCCACGCGGAGCCCGCTCCCCGGCGCTGTCCCCCTCCTGCCTGGTGTCCTCAGATGCCTGCGCAGCTGAGCAGGAAGCAGAGTTCCCTTTTCCCTAAACTGGTCATGCAAACAAGTCAGGGAGGAAATTGCTCATTCTTTGGTATTATTAAGTTTATTTTTAGTTTCTGAGTACTTGATTTACTTTGGAGGGAGGAGAGGGATAAAATGCAGTGTCTTATTAAGGGAAATATTGGACACCTTCTGTGAAGGTTTAAGTAAGTGAACACACTTCCTACAGGAATGCTGTTTGGCCCCTAAAAGGCATTCTTTTTTGTTTGTTTGTTTAATTTAGGTTTGTTTATTCAGTCAGCGGTCCCTGAACAGACATTTAAGCTCCTGTGTGGGAGACTTGAGGTAGATGTTGACAATACAAATATGAATAGGCCTTTTCTTCTCCCTTTAAAGTGTTTATAGTTCACTAAGAAAACGAGTGTAAGTCTATGTGGTAATGCGCCTGGAGATCAAGTCAGTACTCTTGGAATGGGTTCTGGGGACTGCAGAGCAGTTTTTATCTCATTCCATCTTTATGACCGACTTCTGAAGCAGTTAGGCACCATAGAGAGGTGTGGGACTCCAGTCCAGGACTTGTCATCATTTTTGCTTGCTCATTTCACCTCTGGGCATGGAGTGGTAGTAAACATTCCTCCTCCTGGGCTGAGATTCCCTGCCTGATGAGTGTGATATCTCTGCAGCCACCTTTTACTCTCCTGGCCCGGGACAGGCTCCCTGATTGCTGGTCATGTCAGGTTTCTCATCTATTAAGTGGAAACAATATGACTTCCATGCTAGGACAGTCATGAGGATTCATAGCGTATCCAGTGATAAAATGATCTTACCTTCATGTAGTTGTCAAATCTAATATATTTTGAGAATCTGGAAAACAAAAATGTTACACAAAATTGTATGTTTTGGAATTGTATACAGTGTGTTTGGCTTTTTTAAAATTTTAATCAGTATTTCTATTACACTTCCCATATACACTGCTCACAAAAGTTAGAGGATATTTTATTGCTTCATATCCATTTTGAAATATCCCCTAACTTTTGTGAGCAGTATAATTATGAGGAAAGCTCTATATACCAGTGCTCGGTGTCTGAGATAAACTGTGTGAATTTATGCTTTGTGTTGGCTCTGTCCTACCTGTGTACTCTGTCCTACCTGTGTAGTTAAGAGTGCTTGAACTAGAAATCAAAATTTAGAATTTAGAATGTGAACAAATGCAACTGATTTGCTCTTCCCAAAGCATTAGTCACCGTCCCTCCATTCGGCTGTCTTCAAGCTCTCAGGGGCCATCAGTAGAGAAAGGGCCGCGCTGCAAAGCGGCCAGGTGGGCGCTCCTGGTGTCAGGCTTCCGGGTGAGACGTGGGCCCCTAGCCCCGGTGTGCTGGAGCTTCTGACAGCGCCCAGATCACAGAGAGAAGAAGAGAGCGGAAAACAATGTTCTCAGTGTAGTGTCTTTGGAGATATTTTGAATTCTAGTTTATATAGTTCTCATTTTTTCCAGGATACTAGTCAATTCATAATTAACTTGATGCCATTATAGTTTCACTGATTAAACTGTTTCTGGTTTCTTTGGTTGCCTGGTTCTGGATGTATCGGAGTGGAGGGTGATTACTTGATCTTGCCTTTGCTGGGAGGAGGCCGACATGCCAATAACACAAAACATCCTGTATTGTTACTAAAGCATCTTGACCCATTGGGCCAGAAGTCAACCCCACTTTGTAAGCAGATTTAAAATGAGACATGAAAAGGGGGAGTATATACGCAGAAAAGTTCAACAGGTTTTAGACTGAGTGGGCAGAAGAAAGGGTGCTACAGCTCCGCTTGGAAGAGCCCAGAAGGTGCAGATGCCATGGCTCAGGCCTCACTTATTTTTTTTTGATGGAGATAAAGATAAGAACTGTTATTTCAATCTTCCAGAAAAATTAGTAAACTTAAGGAAAAGACTTCAAACTAAAAAATTCACAGATATTGCTGGAAAGGTAAAATAAACTAATGCCAAGTGTTGGGATACCTTTGTTGGGTAGGTCACGTGTTTGGTCACTTAGGGAATAATCCTACAGAATTGCTCTCTTGAGTGTCGTATCCCTTGTGAGTAAGCCCACCACCCAGCCCTCATACTTCACAGTGGGAGTACATCTTTACTGGGTAGTACCCAACTATATTTCTGATCATGCTCTGCATAGTTTAGAATTCACGCTGTATTTTCTCTGAAATAAAGACCCTTGGAAATGACCACTGAGCCAGCACGTCTGGGCTCTGCTGCCTGTCCTGTGAATGTCAGTTATGTGGGTCAGAGTGCCGCCTCACAGAGGCTGAAACTTTGATGATAAACATCCCTCGGGGGTTTGAATTTTCCAGGCAAGATGGGCCCAGCTGATAGAAGTGTTTTCCCCACAGCCTTGCAGCAGGGGTTCACTCTGGGTGTCTTGACAGAGCAGTGCTGGCCAGAACACCTGCGGGTCTCTACAGCCCTAGGATATGGACCCCACCACTAGTGTGAATCCTGAAGTCTTTGGCACCAGGAGTAAAGCTACAAAGCAAAGGATGGCGGTGTTGACAGGGAAGAGCAAATGTTATCTTTTGCTGAATTTTTAGGAAGCTAAACATGAAGAATGAGACCCAGGGGAGAGGAAAAAGGGTTCCTTCCTAAGCCTGTTACATAAATTCAATGTCTAGATTAAGTGAACCTGTCAGACTTAAAGGATAAAGGAAGGATTTGGTTAATTTGTTTTTTTGATTTTTCAACTGTGTGACATTTTGTTGGTTTCTACTTCTTACATTGCCCTCTGTGAAATTTCTTAGCTGAAAGGAATGAGGCTTCATGCTCCACTTGTAACCTCTTGAGCATGTAAATGATTTTTAGGTTATTTCTTAAAAGAGAAATCAAGTTGGTATTAGATGGTCTTGTACTCACCTTTTTTGCAAATATCTATTGATGACCTGCAGAAAGCTGGCCCTCGTATTAGGTGCTGGCAGGATAGCACTCGACCAAAGGGACACTCCCTGGCTCATGGAGTTTTAAATCTATGAAGATGACAGATTAAGTGAATAATCCCTTAAGTATACTATGCAGTAAATCTCACTTAGCATCAGACAGATTTTTGGAAACTGCAACTTTAAGAGAAAGGACATATAATGAAACTAATTTTATTATAGGCTAATTGATATAAACCAAGAGTTAAGTTCCTAGAGCAGATTTCTGGTCACAAAATCATCACTAAACTTCTAAATAAAGGCCCCCCCAACCACTTCCTATATTAAACATTTAAAACAAATATTAGCTATACACACATTTAAGAAATATTAATATAAACAAGTAAGGTAATTCTTTTCCAGCCCACTCTTTTCAGTTCAGGGTTGAGGGTTACTGGGGCAGACCCTGGCAGGGTGGGGCACAAGATGGGAACCAGCTCTGGACAGGGCGCCCTTCTAGTCCAGGGCCACACCCACTCACACCTGCATTCACTCAGCCCGGGACAGTGTAGACACCGCAGTTCACCTAACGTGCACAAGCTTGAGATAATGGGAGGAAACGGAGAAGCTGGAGAAAACTCCAAACCTTGGCCCTGGCCGGGAATTGGTTATTTCTCCACTCATCAACTTTATATGTATAATAAAATGATGTTGAACAAAATGACATCATGCAAGGACCTGCTGTAATATACAGGATGCAGCAAAAGTAGGGTTACAGTTGTGAGTATGCAAACATTTTATTTTTGTATCATTATCATTTATTATATTTTCCATAGGAACAACTGTAACCCTACTTTTGCCCCACCCTGTATGTATATAGTACTGGATATAAATACAACAGAGGGGCCTCACTTCAGTGAAGTTGTGCTTAAAAATACTTCATTTAAATAGAGACCCCAGGGGTGAAGGGGGAAAGGTAGAATCGGAAGAGACCCTCAGGGCAAGAGCTCAGCCTGTCCAGAGACCCTAGGATAAAATGAGCTTGGAGTTTAGGTGGAACTACAAGAAAGGACATGTAGGGGTCTGGTATTGAGCAGAAGGGAGAATGGGAAGAGACAGGGCAGAGTGATGGGAAGGGTCAGGCGGGTGCCCTTGCGGGCTCCAGCAGCACCATGGAGTGTCCTGGGGGCGGGGCTGCTGTGCCAGGCCCTGTTCTGGGCGCTTTACTACGTGTGTTGATTCATTGACCTCATAGACTTGGGGCTATGTAGCTTGCCCAAGTTATTAAGTAACTTAGCCAAGATTTGATCTCAAGCAGTCTGGCCTCAGAACTCATGCTTCTGAACACCTCATTGTATGTTTTTACACTAAGTAATATATAAGCCATTAAAGAACTTTAAACAAGGAAGTAATATCAGAGTAGTTCTTTTTTCTTATTTATTTTTAAGATATAGTACAAAAATGGGTTGTAGCACGCCAAGAGTGGAAGTTGGCTTGGCATGCTTGTCTGCTCCTGCCAGGCTTCACTACCATTGGTACACTCACTGAACCAAACAACAAAAATAACCTGTAAGTAGATGACTGGGTTGGCAAGGAGGTTTCTGAAATGGCTGTGAGTGACTAGAGCAGGACAGGACATGGCACACCCAGCAGATGTTTGGGGTGAGGACGACTTAGTACCTCATTTCTCCAGATACCTGTTTAGTTTTCCAGACTCTACAGAGCGGGTTGACCTGAGTTCACAGATATATTCTTTTGCACAACTTTAGCCTACTTGTCCTATAGATTAATTTGAAAACTGCTGACATCTATAGCGTGGTCATTTTTGGCCTTTTCTAGTAGGAGAGCGTGGCTTATTTTAAGCTGACTTGAATAATTTTGAGGACTAACCTACACGGGGTGGAGAGGTATTTCTTGTCACCTTCTCAGCACACACACTGCTCACAAAAATTAGGGGATATGGTAGTTTCAAAAGAATGTCACGAGCACCACACTTTCCTTAAGACGAGGAAAAACAGTGATTCTAACACTGGGCCCGTGAGGAAAGGAAAGGTCAGACCTGAGGTCCACATTGGCATTTGAAGCACTCACAACACAGGTAGATGGAGGAAAGTAAAGTAGATGTAAGTGACCCTGCAGTGGGCATGCCTGGGGGGTTTGAATAGGATCCTCAAAGCTGCCAGCAGGGGGGTGGGAAAGAGTGAGCGCAGGTAGAAGAGACTGTCAGTGGTACAGACACAGCCGAGCAAGGCCAGAAGGAGCCCCTAAAGCTTCTGTCCACTGACCAGGAAGGACTTCCATGGAGCTTCCAAAAGCTTGGTAGAGATGTGGGACATTTTTAAATGGCAGAATTGGAACGTTTGACAGTCTTCTGGGGGGTTTTGTTTGTTTGTTTTAGTAAATATAGAATGACAAAAGAACCTTATAAAATAATGTATTTGGTACAAAAATAAGAACACAATGAATTCCCATGCTCTACAAACCAAGTTTAAGATTGTGTGGAGTGTGCCTGCCACTCGGACTCTCTGAACTTCTCCTCTCTGAGATAGTCACCATCTTGAATAGTCTGTTATAACCCACTTCCTTGGCAGTTGTGCCTCACTCGTTTGTATCCTGACATCATGCATTGTTTTGTTTTGTGTGGTTTTGAACTTCATGTGAATGGAATCACAGAGGAAGAAGATATTTCTGTGTTTTGCTTTATTCATTCACCTCTGTCTTGAGATTCAACTATATCAGGTGTAGTAGGACAGGATTTTATAGCATCGTATGAATGTAACACATTTTACTTCTCTTTTCTGATGTTGATGGACATTTTGGTTCATTCTAGTTCTTTGCTATTTGCAAACAGTTCTCTGAATATTCTTGTACATGTTTCTTGGTGTGTGTGAAAAAGGGATTCCTTAGCATATAACTAGGAATATAATTTCTGGATTATGCATAGTTTTTGTTTCACTGAATAAAGACAGATTTTTGTTCCATATGAGTATATGAGTTTTGGTAATCTCATATCCTTGACAACAGTTGAAAAGCGTTAAAATGTGTGCCAATATTGTGAGTTGAAAATATTGCAGTAGCTTTGATTTGTGTCTCCCTGATTGCTGCCGATATGGGCATCTTGGTACGCTGTACTGGCTGCTGTTTCCTCCTCCATGGAGGACCCGTGTAAATCTCCTACCTCTTTTTCAGTTGAATTGTTTTTTCTTTTAATTTATAAATTGTGCATAACTCTTTATTTTAAATAATACGTTGCAAATATCTACTTCCAGTTTGTGACTTACCTTCATGTCCTTTATGATAGAACTCTAGTATGTTCTTAGTTTTAATGTCAAACTTATGGATCTTTATGACTTGAGTGTACTGTTTAAGAAGTCTTTCTTGGCCTGACTTGTGGTGGTGCAGCAGATAAAGCATTGACCTGGAACGTTGAGGTCTCCAGTTTGAAACCCTGGGCTTGTCTGGTCAAGGCACACATGGGAGTTGATTTTTCCTGCTCCTCCTCCCCTTCGCTCTCGCTCTCACTCTCTCACTCTCTCTAATGAATAAAGTCTTTAATTTTTTTTTAAAAAAAAGAAGTCTTTCTTTATGGTTGTAAAGGTAGGCTCCTATATTTCTTGTCTTTCAAAAGTTTTATAATTTTGCTTTTCATATTAAAGGCTTTAATCTCCTGGAATTGGTTATTGTGTATGGTGTGAGGTAGGGGAACCATTTTTTCTTTTTTTTCAGTGTGTATAACCAGGTGTCCCAGTACCATCCTTTAAGACATCCAGCCTTTTCTCCACTAATTTATATT
The DNA here is from genome assembly GCF_036850765.1 of Saccopteryx bilineata. Lineage (NCBI taxonomy): Eukaryota > Metazoa > Chordata > Mammalia > Chiroptera > Emballonuridae > Saccopteryx > Saccopteryx bilineata. The sequence goes on from NC_089492.1 coordinate 287,997,157, forward strand.
GCCTAATTGTCAAAAATGAAATTTCCAGAAATATGTGGACCTGTTTCTGGGCTTTTTTTTGTTCTGTTGGTCTCTTTACCCCTGTACTAGTACCTTACTGTGTAGCTTAAGAATTAATTATCGATATTTGGTGTGGCAAGTCCCCTACTTTGTTCTTTTTCAAGAGTATCTTTGTTATTGGCCCTTTGCTCTTTTAAAAAGTGTTTATAAAATATAAAATATTTCTCTACACTATTTCCACAATCCCAAGTTGCAGTCTTCCCTTGAAAGAAGATAGAATAGATTTCAAAACCTTTGTCTCCTGTATTATGTCTTCAAAGTAAACTTTGCTTGAAAATCCAACCCTAAGCCCTGGCCAGATGTGTCGGTTAGAGCGTCATCCCAATATGCCAGAGTTGCAGGTTCGATCCCTGGATGGGACACGTGGAGGCATCAGCTGATGGGTAGATGGAACAATGAATGGGTGTTTCTGTCTCTTCCTTTTTCTCTCTCTAGAATTAATCAATAAAAAAAGTATTTTTTTAAAAAAATTTAACCCTAAGAATTTGGGGCCACTGCTTAGTCTGCTGTCCCCAGAAAGAAAACTTGCTATTGGCGGTTCTGCCATGACTGTATTTCAGAGCCGGTCCTATAGAGTGGGAGGCCGTGCTGGTGTGGCTTCCGTGTCTTGATGGGACAGTGCTGCACGGGCTGTTAGGGCTTCATGAATGCTCTTACTATTGTTAATGGCCAAGTGGGGGAAGTATATCTTGGCTCTATATTTTGTCCTCTAGATTTTTTTTAATTCATATTTAGAAAGGAGAGAGAGAGAGAGAGAGAGAGAGAGAGAAGGGGGGAGGAGCTGGAAGCATCAACTCCCATATGTGCCTTGACCAGGCAAGCCCAGGGTTTCGAACCAGCGACCTCAGCATTTCCAGGTTGACGCTTTATCTACTGTGCCACCACAGGTCAGGCTCTCCTCTAGATTTTTACAGGATGCAACAATAATATTCTTTTTTTATTTATTGATTTTAGAGAGAGGAAAGGAGAGAGAGACAGAAACATTGATATGTTCTTGTATGTGCCCTGACCAGGGATCGAACTGGAAACCTTTGTGTATTGGGACGACACTCTGAGGGGTTGGGAACTTATGGCTCGCGATCCAGATGTGTGGCTCTTTTGATGGCTGCATCTGGCCCGCAGACAAATCTTTAATAAAAAATAATAACGTTAAAAATATAAAACATTCCCATGTATTATAATCCATTCATTTCCTTCCTCTCATGTCATGGTTGCAGGTGGCTGGAGCCAATCACAGCTGTCTCCGGGACAACACCAAATTTTTATGGGATAATGCATAATGTGCACGGGTCGTTGTATGGCTCTCAGGGAATTACATTTTAAAATATGTGGCATTCATGGCTCTCTCAGCCAAAGTTTCCCGACCTCTGCTCTAAGCTGAGCTGTCCAGCCAAGGCTATTTATTTTTGTCTTTCCGACTCGAAAGAATTTTTTTTTTTTTCATTTTTCTGAAGCTGGAAACAGGGAGAGACAGACAGACTCCCGCATGCGCCCGACCGGGATCCACCCGGCACGCCCACCATGGGGCGATGTTCTGCCCATCCTGGGCGTCGCCATGTTGCGACCAGAGCCACTCTAGCGCCTGAGGCAGAGGCCACAGAGCCATCCCCAGCGCCCGGGCCATCTTTGCTCCTATGGAGCCTTGGCTGCGGGAGGGGAAGAGACAGAGAGGAAGGCGCGGCGGAGGGGTGAAGCAAATGGGCCCTCCTCCTGTGTGCCCTGTGTGCCCTGGCCGGAATCGAACCCGGGTCCTCCTCACGCTAGGCCGACGCTCTACCACTGAGCCAACCGGCCAGGGCGAAAGAATATTTTTTTAAGGAGACATTAACTGTATTATCACAAATTTTCTTAAGTATGCTGATATTTTGACCAGTTGGGATAAGAGTTCACATTAAAGTCATGTAAATTCCTTTCCTTACCTGCTAGGAGGTTTGGAAACAGCTGTTTCTTACTTTGCATTTCTTTTGACTCTAACCCCAGGAGTTTTGGGAGGTGGAAGTTTAAGATCAGGTCTCTTTGGGCCACAGGTTTGTTTTGTATTGTGTTGTTTCATTTTGCCACCAGGAGCTGGAAGGTACTACATGATCTGATATTTTTAGGGTTCCTTTTTGACACCCATGGAATTCCTGCATTTTCTTTGTAAATTAACATAAAGCAGAATTTAAAATTCATGGTAGTCCACCTCACTACCATTCAATTTGTACAAATTAAACCAGGTCTTTCCTGGATCTTTCGTAACTTAGCAGGGCTGGGGTTTACCTGAGGCTTCCTGAGGAAACCTGACTCTTAATCTGGGCGGAGGGCAAGGTGGCCCTAGGACGTTAACAATCAACTCAGCATTTAAACAATTAACATGTTAAATTCTAAAATAAAATTAGAACAATTTGGGAGCTGCCCCCCCCCCCCAATTCCTCTAAAGAGAAGTCTAGGCCCAAGGCCACACTTAACCTAGTCTTGCTGGAATTCTGGGAATGAAAGATGGAGGCCCCGAGATTTTGGTGGCTGGTGTAAATAGTCTTGGAGACTGCTTTGGGTCCATCTTTAGATAGTTGTTGAAGCGATAGTGGTTATTTCATCAGTGAGAAATATGCCCTTATTGGCATATTGATGGCCACTTGTTAACCTCTGTTCCCCAACATGAAGCACATTCCATTCGCACTCCTGACCACAGGAGTGAGGTTTCAAGTTTAGCTGGGTCTTCATAGAATTTAAGTCATGGAACTAAGAATCATGTAGCCTGTCTTTATTAAAAGCCTTTCGGGAACAACTGAACAAAAGTGAACAGAATTGCACTGTTTTCCATAACCAGAGAGAGCAAAGAAGATGCCTTCAAAGTGCCTGATTGTGGCATAAGAGCCTTTCTGATCCAGATCACATGTGATAAGAATTTTTAAGTGATATTCATCAGACCAATTTTCCTCTTATCAGGAGTTAGTTTACAACCCCTGTCTCTGCTGTTGCCTTAAGCAGCTAACGTCTTGATTTGCTACTGTGTGAGTCACTGTTGAAATGATTGCTTTAGTTCCAGGAGAGGGTCCCCGCTCTTCTTACTAACGCTGTGTGAGGACAGAGGTGCCTCTGTGCCCAGCGCCCCCACAGCAGCACACTGATTTTCTGGGCACATCAGCAAGATCCCTTTAGCAAGAAAGCACTCAGGAGCTGACACTGTGTCCTGAGAGGAAAGGGAGGGACAGTGGAAGAGGACATGTGACTCAAGGGTAGACAGAACTTCACAAATGTCCCGGCTCACACATTCCCTGATTGCATAGCACAGAATGGAAGAGGGACAGCCACGATGCAGAATAGATTGTAGTGCCTGGATTCCCTGAGTCACTGGGCCCAAGGGTGCTCTGCAGGTGGTACCCTGAGTCGTGCAACACTTGTTTCAGTCCTCGGCTCAGCATCAGAAACACAGATTCTTGTTAACTTAAACTCCTGGAGAGTCTTTTAGACTTTCTTTGGGCTTAGAGTGTTTGCCGTCCCTGCCAACAATTTCCAGCCTGAGGTTTGTGATACTCTAGTATGTACTACACTACATATTCCAATTTTAAAAGTTATAATAGAGTTCATCCTAGTTAGGCATAATGTTTAACCAAAGTACGTGTTCTTTGATACTTTTAAGAGTGGAATTTTGGTGTGATGAAATGCAATAAAGGAATGTTGCAAGCCCCCCACACTGGACCTTTCCAGTCGGTGCATCCAATCTAATTCTGAACTGCCGCCTAAGCACCACAGATAAACCCAGAGCAGCCTGCTGCAGATTAGCAAGACATTCTCTTGGATTTTGTTCTCATCCCTCCTGAAATGTTTAATGATACTGTTTATTTTCATTATCTTGCTGATTATCGAAGGACAAGCCTGGGCCGGGCAGAGACAAGACTGTTTAAGTTCCTCAGTGAGGCTATTAGGTTGGTATGTGTTGTTCTGATTCCCTCTGGGGTCCTCAAGGAGAATGCTCTTTGACCTGAGTTACCTTTTCATGCTGTGAACTTGCCCAGAACAGCATTGTCATTCACTGTGCTTCCCATGGCTTGTTTGGTTTTTTTTTACTATACCTGTAGTTTTCTGGGGGAGACGTGATAGAGAAAAGGAAGTCATTTAAAGAGACTATTTTTGAAAGATTTTTAAAAATTTAAATTATTAAACTAGTACTTTCCCCAAATGGACATGGAATAAAACGTATTAGCTGTTATTTACTGAGCATATGTGTGAGCCCTCTCCCTGAGCACTCTAAGCCTACCACAGTGTGTAAAGGAGTGAGCTACCATTGAACCGTCCCTTATTTACAAATGGGCAAATAGACTTTGAGAGGTTACTTAGCCTTCCCGTGAACCAGCACTAATGGTGGAGGACCAGAAAGGACTCAGCCCGGGAATAGGATGCAGGCAGGTGAGGCCTGTGTGTCACATTGCTGGATTCCAGAGGTGCGTTCCAGCCCACTGTAGTTAATGTTTTGGTCTGTGCGAAATGTAGGTTTCAATAAGTACCGATGAGAAGCGGTCATTGGAAACAGACAGCGCTAGCCTGGGTTTGTGGGTCTTGTTTGGACTTTCTGGCCTTCCCCAGAGCCGGACTGTGCCTGGGACTCCGGGGGGTGGCTGTAAGCAGCCAGGAATCTAGCCAGTTCATCTCCTAGCAAGTGTAAGCAAAGCATTGGAGCCATTCAGAGCCTTATTCTTCTTGAATATAATTATATTCTTTTCACCCATTCAGCTCAGTTCTGCTTTCTTGAGTCTGATTTTTTAAAATATTTAATGCTTTTGGTGTTTCTAGAAATACTGAGCCTGTTTGCTCTCTCTCACTCGGGACCTTGTGTCTTGTCTGTGACAGTGGTGCAGTTATTGTCCAGTAAAGAGAGCAAGCATCGCTGCCAGTCACCAGCATGTGACCCTTCTTCTGTCCCGTGTTGCTCATCAAATAATAAACGCCAATATTTATGTATCTTACAATAGATAAGCACCATGCCAAATGTCGTACATGCATCAGCTCTTACTATCACAGTGCAATGAGTGGGGTGCTGTGATTTTTCTTCATTTTTAAAAATGAAGGAATAAGAGGCTGAAAGGGGGTTAGGTAACCTGTCCAAGGCTGCACAGCCCCTGGCTGCCTTTCTCACTGAGTCTGAGAAAGATGTAAGCCCAGTATGCTCAGCACCCATTGTATGCAGTGTATTAAAATACTTATTCAGGCCCTGGCCAGTTGGCTCAGCGGTAGAGCGTCGGCCTAGCGTGCGGAGGACCCGGGTTCGATTCCGGCCAGGGCACACAGGAGAAGCGCCCATTTGCTTCTCCACCCCTCCGCCGCGCTTTCCTCTCTGTCTCTCTCCTCCCCTCCCGCAGCCGAGGCTCCATTGGAGCAAAGATGGCCCGGGCGCTGGGGATGGCTCTGTGGCCTCTGCCTCAGGCGCTAGAGTGGCTCTGGTCGCAACATGGCGACGCCCAGGATGGGCAGAGCATCGCCCCCTGGTGGGCAGAGCGTCGCCCCTGGTGGGCGTGCCGGGTGGATCCCAGTCGGGCGCATGTGGGAGTCTGTCTGACTGTCTCTCCCTGTTTCCAGCTTCAGAAAAATGAAAAAAAAAAAAAAATACTTATTCATCTAGAATGGTACTCATTATGTTTCATTCTTAAGAGAATTGAGAAAAGTCACTTCATTTTCTAAGGTCTTTGGTTCACATGAGGAACTCCACTTGAGAAAGGCTAGTCAGTGAGTTCACTGCTTTCCTCTGTTTTCCTTTGCATGTAGCAAGCCTACCCCACCTCCACTCCACCCTACCCCCACTCAGCCTTCCCCACTCCACCTCACTCTCACTCCACCTTACCCCCACTCCACCCCACCTCACACCACACCCCCACACGTTTACCACTTGACCAAGATGACTGAACAGCCTAAGCTTGGAAAGGGAGGGTTTTTTTCATCTTTCGAGGGAGCTTTGAGTGCCCCCTGGTTCTGCTGCCAGGATACTCGTGGGCACAGAGATGGACCTGAGGTCACTGCAGCCAAGCTGGTGGAAGCAAGAGCCCTGTCCTGGGCAGTGGTTTGTTGCCAGTGGTGCTGCAGGCCATAGCCTGGCAGACTGTCCTTTTTTGGTTCGGTTTTGTTACCTTAAGAGTACAGCCAAAAAGCTAGCGTGAAAGCACAATCCCAGGGCCTCCTGGCGGTGGTCGACAGAAAGCCTATGTGCGCACAGGACCCAAAAGGAAGGCGTGCTAGCGTTCTTCTGGCTCTGAGCACTGGGCCTGTGTTCTCCCCGATCCATAGAGGAAGGTTTAACTGGAACCATATATAACTTGCTAGTCTATCAGGTTCAGTGCCGTCTGAGCCATACATACGGGGGGCCCACAACTAAGCAAAAGGTTGGTATTCATGGAAAGAAGTCCATGAGCAACTCACTCCCTGCAGGTCAGGAAAGATAGTGCATGGGAACTGGCAGGTTTGACGAGATGCCCTGAAAGGTTGTTAGGACCACAGATGGAGCTGGGGCGTGAGCTATTAGCCACCAGAAAAAGACACTCCAGGAGCCTGCACTGAGGGCCTGGGCCAGCAAGCAGGACCCAGGCAAGCCGTAGGTTCCTCCTGTCCCAGGGGAAATGTAGTTGAAAGTAGAGGCTACAGAGGTCTCAACAGGTGTGGGAGCAGCTCTTTCAGGACCAGGGTCGTGAGGACCATGTCTATGGAAATCCGGTTCCCTGCCCTGACTTTTGATCCTCTGTCTACACAATAGGGCTCCTTGGCCAAGAGCTCATGTCTGAGTTGGTGCACAAAGAAGTTTCTACTGTTCTGTTCTCACTGCAAAGGGCTTTGACTTTGGGGAGGTGAAGGAGAACTGAATCAAGGCCAATTTCTGAGGCTTCTGCAAGTGGAAACTATTAAGCTGTTAGAGCTCTTAAATTAATGCAAAGTTTGTTGACTTTCTGAGTTGTTTCTGGGAAACTATGTTTGAACAGTAAGAATGCAGGGTTCATCCCTTTGTATGACTTTTTAATTTTATTCATTTTAGAGAGGGAGAGAGAGAGACAGAGAGGGAGAGAGAGAGAGGAGAGAGAAAAGGTGGGGAGGAGCTGGAAGCATCAACTTCCATATATGCCTTGACCAGGCAAGCCCAGGGTTTCAAACTGGTGACCTCAGCATTTCCAGGTCGATGCTTTATCCACTGCGCCACCACAGGTCAGGCATGACTTGTGTTAGAGATGGTTAATGCCCAAGAGTAGCCTTTTAAAAGATTTTATTGATTTTTACAGAGAGAAGAGGAGGGAAACAAGAAATAGTTGCTTTACTCTACTTGTCCATTGGTTGCTTGTTGTAGGAGCCTTGACCAGGCAAGCCCAGGGTTTTATCCAGTGACCTCAGCATTCCAAGTTGGCTCTCTACCTGCTGCACTACCAGTGACAGCCTTTTAACAACACGTGGGACATGAAGGAAAATTACTTCCCAAGAGCAGACCAAGAACACCTGTATGTCTCAGACCAATCTCAATATAAAATTGGGGGGTGGTTAAGGCATCCCCAGGAGCACTTTGGGATACCCTCATCTGTCCCGGGGATGGGGGTGGTTAGGTTGGGTCACTGACCTTACCTGTGATGATGACTTTGGTGGTTTGTCTCCAGAACAAGAGTTACGAGGATTTTGATGCAAATATAAGGCATGCTAATTATAAGTCTGTTTCATTGTGCACTGGAGGGAAGATCCGGATCAGCCCTGGAGTGGTCCCTACCACATCATTTGTTTCAGAGATCTGGAGCCATCCATCTTTTCCAAGATGTGTATGGAGTGGCCCTCCACCCAAGTGCGCCCTACAGGCTCCACACCCATTTGAGTTCACATGGAGTAGGAGTTTCAGCCACGCCCCCTGGATGTCCTAGCATCCTAGCGGGGAGCCTGGATGTCCTAGCAGGGAGCGGCTTCAAACAAGAACCCTGGGGGAAACCTGGATAGGAACCAGAGCAGTGAGCCTTGCAAGTTCGCATCACACATTGTGATTAGGGGACCCTTACTTTATTTTTATAAACTACACCCCAACCCCCATGGGTCATGTCCTGTGTGTTTCCTAACTATGTTATACATGTCCGTGTGAGAAACCCAGAACAGTCTCTTGGAGACCTTAGGACTACTGAGCTGCTGCCATCGAGTTCCTTGCATATTAAATCCAAATTTTAGGTGAAAGAAATGTTTCATTTTCAAAAAGAAGGATGTAGCATCATAATCGTGTTTTTGTGCTTTGAAGAGTAATCTTTGCTTCTGCTCCTTTTATTAAACAATAACAAAAGTAAGTAACCTTTTCCCTCCTTTATATGTAATGAGGGAGTATTTTAAAATTCAACTTGTAGAAATGAATTATACTTCATAATTTGCTATGTGTCCATAAAAACCATAAAATGAAAGAAAAGACGTTGCTAGAGGAGCTGTTCTCATTTCCTGACTTGTCATTACATTCTTCCCATACAAAAACATTTTTCTCCTAACTATCCTCTCTGAGCTCAGAAATGGATTTCCCTCCAACCCCCGTCATTCAGTTATCACCTCGGGAAACGCACACATATAAGTGATGATCCCTCTACCGCGTCCTGCAGCATGCCACCTGCCCCCATCCTTCATCTTCTGCCTTGCTCCCATCATTAAGTGTTACATTGCCAATGTATATTTTATAGGGTGGCCCTGATGGATGTCACTTTGATGCTGTGCAGGGATGATAAGATTGTACATACAATGAAAGGCCAATAAATAGAAAAATGTTTACGAGATGGAGAATGGTGGTTTTAACAGTTTTATGGCTTTCTTTTTTTCTTCCCTCCCCTACCCCCACTTTTTTTCCTTTGCTGGAAGGGTTGTGTTAAGGAACTAGGAAACATTGAGAAGGGTGATGTGGTGACAGACCAGTGTCAGTGAAACCCCACTCGCCCTGTTACTAAGCTCCAGTAAAATAAATTCAGGAAATAATGGAGTGTTCAGCTTGAGGGAAAGAAAACTGACTTTAGCAAGTGAATTCTTGGGGTTTGGGAGGCCTACAGAGAAAACAAGATTTCTGGTTTCAGCATTATATTTAAAATGTTAAAAGTCTTCATTGAAACAAACAGCTCAGTAAAACCAGAAATAGAGGCCCCCACGTGGTGCTGTGTGAGTTTTCTGTTTAGTGAGGGCTGCTCTTGTTCTGTGTCTTCTGTGTCAGACTGCCTGGGCTCCGTGGGTCCTGCACGTGGCTGGGGGCCCCTCAGTTCAGGCAGCTTTAGACCAGTTTGGGATAGCCTTGATCTCTCTTTTCAAAAGAGTCATTTCAAACTCTACCATTGATTTATTTTTTTATTTTTTTATATTTGGTTAAGTGGGAAAACCTTGTCTCTGTGCTTGATTGATAGGTAGGTAGGCTTTCTAATGGAGCTGCTTGGACAGGTAGCAGCAACAAGTGTGTCAAGGTGCAGGACATCCACGCCAGTGGCCCTTGAGTCACCTTGAGTCATGGTTTCGAGCAGTTGGAAGCCACTATTTTAGATGTTTCTGGTGAAGGTAACTTGGGAAGCTGCTGTGTAGCCCATGCCAGAAGTCTTCTCCTGAGGGACTCCATTTGAGCTCAGCTTTCCTCAGGAAAGGAAGAGTTGGTGCTGTGGGGCCCAGAGGCCTGGGAAGGCCACTTGCTTGGACATCTCTGTGACATAGGTAGCCTAGATCCAAAAGCAGGTCAGAGGACTTCTCCAGTCACACCAGCAGCCAGTTGTCTTGAGGCCTGCCGAGCCGGTCATGGAGGGAGGTCCTCGGGGTGGGCTCTCAGGGCCTTTCTCACAGTCCATGGAGCTTGTTGTTGGTGTGGGAAGTGGAAGCTTGCTCTAGATGTGTGCATCCTGCTGGTTGTGAACTTGTGCTTACCAAATGTGTTTCTGACCCCGGTTCCCCAGAGGCTGCAGTAGGTTCTGTGATTCCAGGTGCTGGGGATGGTTTCCCCGGGCTCTGTGCTCTTGCTGCTCTTCAGCCATAACTATTTAGGGTCCAGGTAATAGGTTTACGATGCTATTGTGCTGAATTCCATAGATAAAAGATGACTCAGATTTGAGCCTCTGGCTTAGAGAAACATTGCAATCTGTTTTCCCTTAGTTCATAGTAGAGTGGTTAAGATCATAAGACTCTGGAACCAGACCTTCCGGGCAATCACTGAGGCTATGTGAGCTTGACCACGTGACAAGTCTCCCTGTGCCTCGTTTTCTCCTTTGTGAAGCGGGATAATGAAGATATGTATTAGGTACCTATGGAGATTAAATATATTTATATGAAGGTGCTATGATGGTGGATTTTACATCCCAGTGACATGTGCTTTGTTGGGTTAAGAAAGCCCCCGAGGGAGGAAGTGACTGCGGGAGTCGAAGCCCCGGCCAGTACCCAAGACGGCCCCTTAGAGCAGCTGCTCCAACTCCGTGTTGGCGGGCGCGTGGGGGGTGTTTGAACTGGCTGGTTCTGGGTGAAAAATAAGAAACAATGTAATAATTTTTCATAACACTAAATATCAAATTAAGGAACTCTTCCTGTTTGGAGATAGTCTGTCTTTTATACTATTTTAGAAATAAAATGTCATTTTGTTTATGAAATAAAAGGCAGTTAATTTTTAATGACCTTACTTGTCAAACTCATCTATTTCTCAAAAGTTTTATCCTTTAGAGTTAATTGGAGGTGATTTTTTTGCTCATGGAATGCTCATTCTGTCAGAAGTTGAGCGGATACTCATTCTCACTCTGCCATCCTGGACCTCTGGTCCTCACAGATGAAGGGTCACAGACTTGGGGAGTCGGACGGGTTCGTTCATGACGACAGTCCACGGGTGCCCACTGCTGCTTGGGGACGAGTAAGGAAGGCTTCGAGGAGATGGTAATGTCTATGGTGTCCCCGTGGTGAGGAGGACCAGAACTCGGACACTGGAGGGATGGAGTTGTGAGGGCTCAGAAGACGAGTCCAGGTGGCAGAAGTGAAAGGCCTTGGGGTCCAGGGAGCAGAGACCGGTCTGCTGGGGACAGAAATGCCTGGGAAAGGGGGCAAGGTACCTGGGCCTTGGTCCTGTTGGCTTTGAGTAGCCCTCCTTCAGTAATTTGGAGGGGCAGGTGACAAAGGCAGAGATGGACTTCTGGGGAGGAGACAGGCCAGGTCAAGGCCTCGATTCTGGACATTACGTGGAGATGGCGGACCGAAGGTAGTACCTGCAGGTGGCCGATGCCAGCCACGGAAGCAGCATAGATACACACCTTAGGATATCTCAGTGCAGTTTTGGTTGAAATAAAAACAGCACACACTAAGTCTGTTCCAGTTTCGTCACAGTGTATAAATGTAGTGGTAAAAATCATTATAAAAAAATTATTTTGTTTTTTGTTAACCTGCCCAGTTGGATTATTTTTTTAATGGGGTGGGGGAGTGAGTATCTGGTGCAGGAGTATCTCCGTGAGTGTCTTTGTGTGGCTTCATCACTACAAGTGAGGCCCAGGAGACAGACCTTCATTAGACCCTCCCCTCCCCTCCCCCCATGGGGAAAAGGGACTGGCTTCTCCAGAAACAGGTTGCACCCCCCCCCCCCCACGCCATAGCTTCCTCCTGTGTGGCATGTTAGGTCAGATGCACATAGGTAGCTGGGGTTCTGCTGTGTACCCTCCAGGGGGTCATCATTCCCCCAAATGCACCCTGAGGCCACAGAGGTGGGTGGTATTGAACCCTCAGCAGCAGAGCCACTGACAGTGTGCGGCTCCTTTAGGAATTTGAGGGGATTCGGCTGGTTAGCAAAAGAGGGAGCCCAAGAGAGCAGCACTTTCATTCATTACCACAGTCTTTGCTGGAAGGCAACCCATTGCCTGCTGGGAAAAGATGTATAAAGGTGGTGGCCCTGAACATCGCTGATGGCGCTGCCCAGTGCCCAGCTTCTCAGCTCAGGTGTTCTGAGCAGCTGCCAGACCCAGCCCTTGAACCCTCGGGGAGTAAAAGGGAAGAATGACTTGCCCAGGAGTCTGTGCCAGGAGGTTTTACTGACTTGCTTCACTACCCTTGAATTAATAGTTTTTGCCAAGAAACAATGTGTCTGTGATGCCCAGGCAGGCAGGTTGGTCATGGAGTCAGAGGGCCATGCTCGGCTGCAGGTCCCAGCACTCGGTTGGAGCAGCCCTTCCCAGAGGACACATCCTGTGCAGGCTTCCCGGCCCCCTTGGCAGTCCCATTTTTGGGGCCCTGGTTGGGGAACAAAGTTTGAGACGCAGCTCTCTATGGTGTTTCCTTCTCCCTCCCACCCTTCCTGGGTTTGGGCACTTGTGTCATTACTTCTTGGAACTTCTTGGAGACAAACACCTTAAAATTTTTTTTTAGATCTCTCTATTCTATCCAGAAAGTAAGTGGGTTCCTTCACCTTCTTTATCTGGCCACCAAGGCGGAGCCAGATGATCACCGAAGAACATTCTTCCAAACAAGAGTCTGAGCAGAACAACTTGTTTCTAACTATGTGTTAGCAGGTAGATGTAAGGCATTATATAGTAGAAGTTAGGTGTGATTTCTGTACAGATTGATGTTAAAATATTTATTTAGCATCAGAACAGTTACTGTATGTCTGAAAGAATTGAGTGTCTTGTAAATGCTCCCTTTCTTACCCTGTGGGTGTGTCAAGTGTGTACAGAGGTGTGCTGGCCCTGTCACTTCAGGGGGTTCATGTTCCATTGGGTCATTGCAGTCCACTCAGCAGACAGTGATAGGTGGGCCTGAAGGGCCTGTGAGCTCCAGAAAGGTGTGTATGTTTGTGATGCCGTGGTCCACAAGCAGCTTCCACACCTGCCCCATCTCCCACCTCTTCTGCCCTCCTTCCCCCTTCCCTCTCTCCCCCCCTCCCTCTCTCTTTCTCTCCTTCTCCCTTCCTCCCTGCTGCTCTGCTGGGCACTGCAGACAGACAGGTTTGCTGAGATTGAGACAGAAACAGAGTGCTACGACTTCTTCCCTTTTCAATGCTCTACTGTATGCTTTCTTTTCCCCAAGGTCCCTGAGAGAGGAGGTAATTTTTAATTGGGCAGGACAGGTCACAAGTCCCCCCTCTTAACATTGCAATGCCTGAGGGACATTAATGAGCAGTTAGTGTCCACCACATGCCTGCAGGCAGTGGACATGCTGGTAGGCAGGAAGGGGGCCCAGTCAGCTGTCTCCTGCAGGGCGGGCAGTTTCCACACTAGTGCCCCACCTTCCTTGTGTCAGTTGTGCCCACTTGGGCCCTGAAACATGTCTCCAGGCTGCTGTTCACCTGAGCTAAAGCAGAACTGGGCCCAGGCCATCCCAGCTGGCCCAGCGTGGAATGGGTTATGCCTGAAAAGCTACCTGGAAGGACAGAGCCACCACGGTCCCTGTTGCTTCAGCCACATCGCCCAGGCTGTGGGCTGTGGAGGAAGCCTGCTCAGAGCAGCTCTGTTCCCAGTGAACTTGAGGAACTCTTGGGTTGGTGTGGGGAGGCACAGAGAGAAAATGCCCACTGCAGAGGAGGAAGCTTTTCCTCCGCATGATTCTAAGTGGCCCACAATTGATCTGCCCACTGGTGCCTGGGCCTTTGCCAGCCTGCCTTTTCCAGGCCTCGTTTTCCTTCTCTCCTCCTGGCCCCCCACCCAGACCGTGTGCTGAGCAGGCCCTGAGATCTGCTTCCCCTCTCATTCTCCTCTGCAGGGCACCACCCACCTATTTTTATTTTGATGGAAAATCTGAGAAACCCAATGTTGCCTAGTTCTCCACTGATGGGACAGCGTGGAGAGCCTGCAGGGGCAGGGCGACTGCTACCTAAGTCCAGGAGGCAGTCTCTTAAAGCCAGTGTTCATAAGACCTGCCAGGGAAATCCAGGGGATCCCCCCCCCCCACCAACAGAAAGAAAAGGCAGAGCAGCTGGGAGCAGAGTAGGGAAGAGAAGCTGCTAAACGTAGATCTGTGGATCTGAGCACAGTGCTTGGCGAAAGCTGCAGTCCATGGTGCTAGCAGCGAGGGTGGTTCTACTCCTTTCCTTCCCTTTCTGCTCTGGCGCTAAGCAGTTCAGTTCCTCGTGCCGTGTGCAATTACAGTTCTGAGACGTGAGGTGTGTTGACTGTGAGGCCTTGTTGTGAGATGAGGTGAGAGCCCCGGGAACAAAATAGTCATTATAGGCCATTCATGTTGACAACATTTATACCTCTGTGTTTGCTTGCAAGCAAAAGCAGGAGCTAATTTGCAAGGCTGCCTTTGTTGAGCTGCCGTTTGATCAATGGTTGCCTGTGTTAATGTTTCAGTAAGCTATTGATTTCTGCAGCAGCTTTTGTTCCCTGAATTTATGTGCCGCGGGTCTCTGCAGAACACACTATGCATGTTTGATTAAAGTTCAATTGACTTCATTCCTAGTGAGGCTCGAGCTGCTTCACCCCCTATTTGTAGAACCAAAGCTTTCCCTGACGTGTTCTTTTGTTTGTGCTCAAGACCTAGCCACCCATGCAGTCACCAATATGCTGTTTCTAATCCTTCTGGATTTGCTCCATTCCAGTGTTTAATCCCTTCATAGACATAACAGTGGTTGAGAGGCAGCTCAGAAAACCTGGTCTGGATTTATTTTTTTGGTCAACTTTATTGATGTATGAGTGGTATGCATATTACATATACCATAAAAATGTGTACCCACTTTAAGTGCACAGCACAGTGAGTTCTGACAACTGTGTAGGTCCATGTAAGTACCGCAGTTAATTTATAAAATATTGCTGTCCTCTCAACAAGTTTCCTGGTGTCTTTTTATAAGCAGTTTTCCTACTCTCCAGACTCCAAGCAAGCACTGACTTCCTTTCTGTGATTAGCGGTTTGCCTTTCCTAGAGTGGAACTCTATATGTGTACCGTTTCATGTCTGGCTGCTTTTAGATTCCTCCAAGCTGTGTGTCAGCTGCTTGTTCCTCTCCACTGCCAAGCAGTGCTCCAGTGAACGGTGTACCACAGTGCTGACCCACCCCCTGCGAAGGTGTCTGGTGGCTTCTAAGAACTTCTGTGTAGAAGTCCTTGCGTGAGCACGTGCCCAGGAATGGAATAATTGCTGGGTCATGTGCTGAGTGTTTGTTTAGCTTTCTAAGAACTGCCAGACAGCTTTACAAAGTGGTGTGACCATTTGAACATTTCGAGGACATGACTTTCTCCATCTTTTCTCATTTTTGAAATTTATTTTCTTTCATTTTCTCATCAGCTAGTTTTAGACTGGTAGAGGAGGACGGTCCTTGTGGCCTGGTCGTTTCGATCCTTGGCACTCAGGTGATGGGATCGCTTCTGCTCCTATTGTGTTTTAGCAGCTGTTACTTATGTGGTAACAAAAAGTTGGTGTTTATGTCAGTGTTCAGCTTCTTCTCCCTGTCCTGATTCCCTCAGAGACCAGAAGAGGACACGGGAGGACTAAGGGTGGAGTTGTGAGCCTGGGCTCCTCCTGAGCCTTTATTCTGTCCAGTGTCTAGCGCTGGGCCCAGCTTGTGGCCTTGCTGAACCCTGGCCCCTGCTGTTTTCATCTGCAAGTCATGCCATCTTAAAACAATTTAAATTCTTTCAAAACATTCACATTTGAGAAATAGAAATGGTCCCTGGGAACCATAAGAGGCAGCACAGCATTGCAGACCAGTGCTCTGCGGAAATGACAGGGTGGCTCTTCTTCAGCAGCTGTGAAGTAGGGCTGAGGTTTGACAGAGAGCCTGGTGGCACCCCTACACACCTGATTTTCTCTCCCACTTTTACTCCCTTCCATCTCCTACAGTTGCACCTTTTATCTTGGATTCCAGGCCTCCATCATCCGCTGGCCCTAAAACCACTTCCACTGAAGGAGGCGAAGAAGCCCTCTGGGTCTTCCCATTCTCTCCACCTCGGGATCGGGCTCTGACTTACTGCACAAAAGTTGCCCTTAGAACTGATAAGCATGCCCCTCTGACAAAGTATCTGAGGGGTGACAGGGACCTGCCGTGGCTTCTGTTCTATATTTTTTCATAGTAAAACCAGAGCCAGATCAGTTTCGAGTTCACACATGTCACTTAATTCCCTAGTGGATTTTGAGTTTGTTCCCTCCAGCCAGCCAACACCAAAAGATCAGTACAGATAAATCGCATTCCAGGTCAGGAAGGCAGGGAGTAAGGAGGCAGGAGACAAGAAGTTCTCGGGTCATGCCTGTAGGGGCTCAGAGTGCCCCTTCACCACAGTGACAGTTAGCCTGTGTTTGTAGAATAACACGGTAAACAAACAAGTCAGAAATTCTGGGCAGTTCCTCCGTTTTCCCTATTGTTCCATCACCTTCTTATGAAACCCAGGAGGGGCTGGGCCGGACGTGCGTACGTGCAGACAGTCATGTGCTTGTCCTTGGTGGCTGACTTCTGGCCTCCTTGACCTGGGGTCGGGCTTCAACTGTTAAATATTGGCCATCACTAGCATATTGTTAAGCGGTGTTTGAAAAAAAACACGTCCATAGCTTCAAGAGATCCATGCTGTATGCTTATGCTGATCCTTTAAGACTCTGGTGACAGCTGTGGTCCTCCTCTGAAGAGAACGCAAACATGGCTTTTCCAGTGAGTACTTGGTGCACGTACTTCCCTGCTTTACAGGGACCACTTCCCACCAAACATCTGCCCACTTCTCTGCAGCTTCCTTGTCATCGTGCTCCAGGTCTTCTGGAGGGTCTTCACGGAAACCTTGTCTGGTTGGCATTCTGTCCATCACTGGAGTTTGTTGTGTGGTTGTCTGCGCTGCTTTGTCTATTTCAGCCCTCCCAACACCAGTATTTCCAGCTAGACCTTGGGTCAGTGGAGAACAGAACCTCGTCTTTTTCATGGCTTCTTCATTCACGAGGCAATGAGCCATTTGTGGGCCTCAGTGGTGATCTGGCCAAGTAGCTCCCACCCTGGGATACAGGTTTCCCCAGGGTGACTTCCCAGGATATGGTTGTCTGCCAGGTTAATCGACTTTCCACAATATTTATTTAATTAGAGAAGATCCGTGTGATCTCAGCACCCTTGCTGTCTTGAGTAGGTTTTATTATTATTTTTTAAGTTAAAGGTATTTTATCTTGGGATGTTTATTTTAAGAAATCAGTCTTTTGTCAACCAGGGGTAGGTAGCTAAATGTCATTCACCCATTTGTGTTTGTGATGCCTGCTGTCCCTGGAGGCGGAGTACCAATAGTACTTTTTTTTTTTTTTTTTTAAGAAAAAAGATGCCTTGCCTCTCTTTCTGCTAAGAGTGCTCCTTTTGCATTGAAGACTGGCCTTGTGACATGTGTCATTTCATCTGTATCTCAGCACCACTGTGTCTATCATCTAGTCTGCTTTGTCAAGCCCTAGTCATGACCCTTTGGACTTTGTGCCAGCTTGTCTCAGAGTTGGCACAAGGCTGTGGAGCAGTTTCCTTGGGTTCGGGGTTTCTCTTCTTCCTGGCCTCCCACCTGGGGTAGTTCCCTGTCACAGCAGTAGTGGCCATGTTGCTGGAGTCATCTGTCCGACCAGGCATCCCTGCAATGAACACATCCTTTGTCATGTGTGCATGGGTGTACACACAAGAATTATTGGAGCACCACCGTTGCTTAGAACGGTGATGGCTCCGGCACATGGTAGGCACCCACTGATCGTGTTGAATGAGTGGGTGATCTTGCTGTCTGGAAGTTATGCTCTGCTGGACTGAGGCAACAGATTCCAGTTGCCCAGCTTTGGGGCAGCTTGGTCGGTGTGTCTTGAGCAAGCCCCTTATGACTCCAGGAGCAAGCTGTTCTCTGTCCTGGTCTCCAATCTGGTTATTATGTGCCCAGCTGCTATTCCCAGCAGAGGAGCAGGGAAAGTCAGATTCCCCTGGACATTCCCTCACAGCCAGCCCTTCTGTCTGCAGGGAGAACTGATCACCTTCTATTACTACTGGAAGAAGACTCCAGAGGCAGCCAGCTCCCGCGCCCATCGCAGGCACCGCAGGCAGGCTGTGTTCAGGAGGATTAAGACCCGCACTGCATCCACACCTGTCAACACACCTTCCAGACCCCCCTCCAGTGAATTCTGTAAGTGGGGGACCTTCCACGTGCACCCACACTTTGTGTCTCAGCTCTGGGCCTGCACTCCCAGGTGTCCTAGTCACAGTGTAGGCCAGAGATGGTGGCCCGGGGAGCTGTGTGTGCAGATGAGTGTGCCTGTCACACTGACCTGGGATTTGGTAGGAAAGTTTTACAAATTATTCATCATTTAAATTTTTGTAGGAAAAACATCATTTTAAGTTTTTACACAGTTTAAGTCTTGGCCTTGGCCTGTCAGAGGTTTTCTGCTTAGTGGACGGTATGCTGTTTGAGTTTCATTGCACCTGTATTCTGGGAGCGGTGAGATCCGCTTAACGTTGTTTCTTTTTCCTCTTGCTTTACCAAGCTCCTCCTCTTAGTCCTAGTGTGATGTGCTATATGACAATGAATCCACACCTGTTAACTCCTAAAAACTAAGATGCAGGAGTACTGCATTACAGTTCTGTCCCAACCTGGAGCGTGGACCTCTAAGAGTCACTTGCGTTGTCTATGCAAACAACAAGCAGTCTAGTCATCTGGGGCGGGTGGGTGACACTGGGAGGAGAGGCAGGTCCTGAGGATGCCTGGCTGTGTCAGGAGGACATCACGAACGCTCTTCACCCTGTTCAGAGTCACCAGTTGGGACATCTGTGCCTACCACCCAGGCTTCAAGTGTGATACCAGCCCTTAGCAATCTAGCAGGGCAGGCCCACCCACAATGACAAGTTCTTTGTTCTAATGGCTGACCATGGAATTCAGTGTCCCACCTCAGCGTGATGGGCCACTCTGACTAGTGGCTCAGAGCCTGGGGCAGGCCGAGCGTGACGGTGTCCCCACCCTGTTGTGTGCCTCCCATGCCCAGTGGACCTGAGTTCGGCCAGTGAGGACGACTTCGACAGCGAGGACAGCGAGCAAGAGCTGAAGGGGTACGCCTGCCGCCACTGCTTCAGCACCAGTGAGTGGGGCTCTGACACAGCCTCTGTGCTTTGGGGTCGCAGGGAAGTTGGGGGTCCTGCTGTGCGCACTCCCCGTGGAACAGTTGATGCCCCGAGATGCATTGGGGGTGTCCGTATTTGTGAGTCCTGTCTTGCTCTGGGGGAGAGAGTGGGGCAGTGCTGTCACCTGAGCAGTGTGAGTGCCAGCTGTCTGTCTGAGCCCAGTGCTCATGGCACTAGGGTTGCTGGAGCCCCCGGCCCCTGCTCAGACAGTACAGGGACATTGGGTTTTGAGGTTCCATTCCCACCCCTCTTCCCTCACTCAGCCTCCAAAGACTGGCACCACGGCGGCCGGGAGAACATCTTGCTCTGCACAGACTGCCGCATCCACTTCAAGAAATACGGCGAGCTCCCCCCCATCGAGAAGCCAGTGGACCCCCCACCATTTATGTTCAAACCTGTCAAAGAAGAAGACGATGGGCTCAGTGGAAAACATAGCATGAGGACGCGGCGGAGTCGAGGCTCGGTGAGTCCCAGGGCCGGCACCCCGAGGCTTGGGCGCCCCTGCTCCTGCCTACACATTCAGGTGACCAGGGTGCTGAGGGCCTTGCCCACACCCAACGAGGATGGGAAGTGTTTCATTTTAGGTAGAGAAGCAGACCCCTGAAGTTGTAACAGATTGTCCAGAAGCAGAAACTGCCTGTGGGGCTGGGAAGAGCCCTTGTTTTTTCCCTCCCCTACCATGGGGAGTTGGGGAGTGGGCATTGGTCTTAGTTTCTGCCTCAGTGCAGGCTCTCCAAGTCCCTCAGACCCTCCTCTGTCCCATGGGCCACTTACCTCTCCTGTGGTATATCTCTGCTATTTGAAACTTGCAGGGATGTTTTTTAAAATGTTTAAAAAACATTGACCCAGTTTTAGAATATTAAGTACCTTTTTTTACTCACTGTATAGCCTTTTCCTTCTATAAAGAGACTTTGTTTTCCAGGTTGGAAATGTGGCAGGGACCTTTGAGAGCAAGGGTTTTCCAAGGTCGGGGACCAAGGATACCGCCAGGGTCTTGGCCTGTAGTGCTGGCCTCCCCAGTGGCCCTTTTAGGCAGGTGGGTGGCACCATCCACCTTCCTCTAACCCTAGCATCCAGACCTTCTGGCTTCTGCTCACTCGGAGAGGAGCAGATGGACCGGAGTGAATCTTTTGGAGCCCCCATGGCTCTGCAGACCCCTGTGCAAGTGCTTGGTGGTTTGGGGAGCTGAGCTCCGTTATTTGAGAGCCCATGTCTTTGGGTCACTCCCCATCATGTTGGGTGAAGTCAGCAAGTGTTTGTTTTGGTTTGATTGGGCATTTACATGGAGTAAAAGGAAAAGGTGAGGTCACTTGAAACCGATTT
Organism: Saccopteryx bilineata; assembly: GCF_036850765.1. Taxonomy (NCBI): domain Eukaryota; kingdom Metazoa; phylum Chordata; class Mammalia; order Chiroptera; family Emballonuridae; genus Saccopteryx; species Saccopteryx bilineata. Next base: position 288,017,521 of record NC_089492.1, read on the forward strand.
TGTGTAGTTGTCATTCTGGAGACCGGGCAGAGTGGACTGACTTGACCAACCTTGGCTCAGAAAGCCGCGCTCCCTCAGTGGACGTCATTCGGGAAAGTCAGAGAGACGAGTGCTTTGGGTTTAAGCCAAGAATTGCTCTTTTCTGTGTGAAACCAACCATTCACTACCCCCACCCCCTGCCTTTGCTCCATATTGACGTAGTGCAGCAAGGGATAGCCAGGGGCCCTGTTGTTTGCTAGGGGCTAGGATTTGTTGTGAGGCCAACAGTAGGGCCTGCCCTTGATGCTCTTGTGTATGTGCTGGGTCAGGTGGCCCCGTGGAGGCTGGGGCCCAGTCTCACTAGCCATGGGTGTGGGCGGGCAGATGTCTACACTGCGCAGTGGTCGGAAGAAACAGCCAGCCAGCCCTGACGGTCGTGCCTCGCCCATCAATGAAGACGTCCGCTCTAGCGGCCGGAACTCCCCCAGCGCAGCCAGCACCTCCAGCAACGACAGTAAAGCAGAGACCGTGAAGAAGCTGGCCAAGGTGAGGGGCTAGGGGGGAGTGAGGACTGGTTGGCCACCCTGTTCTGGAAACCCAAGGTTGGTGTTGGTGTCCTGCTCCCTCAGATGTGATGCCAGCACTGCCCTCTCCTGGGGCTTCAGCCCGGCTCTCCGCACCAACCTTCGGGGGCTCCCAAGGTCTCAGAGGCAGAGGCAGAGGGATCTCTGTCTAAGCCAAGTTATTGTCATCCCCAAATACTGTTCCTTCTTGGCTCAGGCTCTCTCGTCAGAGCTTTTCGGTTTTGGAGAGAGAGCTCAGTGTGTTAGAGTAAGGTGTTGGCCCCCAGTCATCACACCGCCCTGCTCCCCCCAAGGCTGGTGGCACGTCCTCTCGGGGCCTGACCCACCCTCCCTGTGCTCTCTGCCGCAACAGAAGGTGAAGGAGGAAGCCTCGTCCCCCCTGAAGAGCACCAAGCGGCAGCGGGAGAAGGTGGCCTCTGACACAGAGGAGGCCGATAGGACCAGCTCCAAGAAGACGAAAACCCAGGTGAACTGGCAGCTGGGACCCTGAGAAGCCCTCCGCCAGTTCTCCCTGGGGGTGGACGGCCTGGGGCAGGGCCCCTGGTCCTTGGACCCATGCAGGGAGGACTAGAGCATCTCTCCTCTCCTTTCTGGCCTCAGGAGATCAGCCGGCCCAATTCACCGTCTGAAGGTGAGGGAGAGAGTTCCGACAGCCGCAGTGTCAACGATGAGGGCAGCAGTGACCCCAAAGACATCGACCAGGACAATCGCAGCACGTCCCCCAGCATCCCCAGCCCCCAGGACAATGAGAGTGACTCGGACTCCTCTGCCCAGCAGCAGACCCTGCAGGCCCAGCCTCCCGCTCTGCAGGCTCCCGGTGGGGCTGCTGCAGCTCCCTCTACGGCTCCGCCTGGAGCACCCCAGCTGCCCACAGCGGGGCCCACACCCGCTGCAGCTCCCCCCCAGGGTTCCCCCGCGGCCTCCCAGCCAGCGGGTTCTGCCGCCCATGCCCATATCCAGCAGGCTCCGGCCCTGCACCCGCAGCAGCTGCCCTCCCCACACCCCCCGCTGCAGCCTCTGACGGGGCCTGCCAGCCAGACCTCCGCGCCCCCTCACGCCCAGCCTCCCCTGCATGGCCAGGGCCCACCTGGGCCGCACGGCCTGCAGACCGGGCCACTGCTGCAGCACCCGGGACCCCCACAGCCCTTTGGCCTCCCAGCCCAGGCCACCCCAGGCACAGCCCACTCTCACAGCTCCCTGCAGCCACCTGCCTCTCAGTCAGCGCTGCAGCCCCAGCAGCCCCCGCGGGAGCAGCCCCTGCCGCCAGCGCCCCTGGCCATGCCGCACATCAAACCCCCGCCCACAACACCCATCCCCCAGCTGCCCGCACCGCCTGCCCACAAGCACCCACCTCACCTCTCGGGGCCCTCCCCCTTCTCCATGAATGCCAACCTCCCACCCCCTCCGGCGCTGAAGCCCCTGAGCTCCTTGTCCACGCACCACCCACCCTCGGCGCACCCCCCGCCCCTGCAGCTCATGCCTCAGAGCCAGCCGCTGCCCTCATCCCCCGCCCAGCCCCCCGTGCTGACCCAGAGCCAGAGCCTGCCCCCCGCCGCCGGCCTCCATCAGGGGCCCCCGCAGCCCCCATTTGCTCAGCACCCCTTTGTCCCTGGAGGCCCCCCTCCCATCACCCCTCCGTCCTGCCCCTCCACCTCCACTCCACTCGCAGGGCCTGGCCCATCGGCCCCACCCCTGTCTGCTGCCATGTCTGCAGGGGGCAGCGCTCCTGCGGGGGCAGCCTGCCCATTGCCCACTGTCCAGATCAAGGAAGAGGCTCTGGATGAAGCTGAGGAGCCCGAGAGCCCCCCTCCCCCACCACGGAGCCCTTCCCCAGAGCCCACTGTGGTAGACACCCCCAGCCACGCCAGCCAGTCAGCCAGGTACTGTCGCAGGGACCCAGGCTGCTCAGGGCAGCCTTGGCTTCAGCCTGGCTGTCCCTTACTGCAGATGTGGCCTTTTTCAGGTTCTACAAACACCTGGACCGGGGCTACAACTCATGTGCACGGACAGACCTGTACTTCATGCCTCTGGCGGGATCCAAACTGGCCAAGAAGAGGGAGGAGGCCATCGAGAAGGCCAAACGGGAGGCTGAGCAGAAGGCACGCGAGGAGCGCGAGCGGGAGAAGGAGAAGGAGAAAGAGCGCGAGCGGGAGCGGGAACGCGAGCGCGAGGCTGAGCGCGCGGCCGTGAGTGCTCAGACCTGGGCGGGGGTGGCCTGTGTGTGGGGCTGCCGTGCCAGGCCGGGGGCACCAGGCCACCCTGCTCTGTGTGGGAGGCTGTCAGAGTTATTGTCGTGGCTGCTGGAGGATCGGTAGCTGTTTGAACAGAACAGAAAGGCCCAGAATGGGTTGCTGCTCATCCGTGAGCAAACCTGGATCTCTTTCCCAAGAGGTTCATCATGCACCCCCTCCTCAGGCGTGGACCCCACTCCCCAAAGTCTCCCTTCAGGCCCGGAACCCCCATCCCCAGAGTCTCCCCTCAGGCTTGGACCCCCCATCCCCAGAGTCTCCCCTCGGGCCTGGAACCCCCATTCCCAGAGTCTCCCCTCGGGCCTGGACCCCCCCCTTACCCAGAGTCTCACCATGTGCCCCCTCTTTGGCCCTGAAGCTCGTCCTTTCCCAGAAGAGGCGTTGTGCCCCAGCTTTTGGCCTTGGCGGTCCAGGCTGATTGACAGCAGCGTGGGGGGCAGGCCTGTAGGCTTGTGTTTGTCATGGAATTGGAGGGAACGGAAGAAAACTGAAGGGGAGGAAAGCCAGGCTCTGGGGCGTTCACTGCCACATCACCTCCCTCTGGCAGTCCTGTCCTGTGGCACTTGTGTGGGCTTTTGCGGTAGAAGGCTGTCCTCCCCGCCTCCTGCTGTTTCCCAGATACATGAACTCATCTAGGACACAGGAAGGCCACAGGCATAAAGGAGACTGTCACACAGTAGGGTCTGGACCATGTCCCTCTGACAGACCATGGCAGGGGCCAGGTCGTTACCAGTATTAAGATAGAGGGTCAGAGATGGCTGGTCAATGCAGGATGACCTTAGAGCAGGGCTCACCTCTGTAAGGAACATCAGGCAGTTGGTGTCACCCCTCACACTCTCCTTTCTTTCAGCAGAAGGCATCCAGCTCAGCCCATGAAGGCCGCCTCAGCGACCCCCAGCTCGGTGGTCCCGGCCATATGCGGCCATCCTTCGAGCCACCACCAACCACCATTGCTGCTGTGCCCCCATACATTGGGCCTGACACCCCTGCCCTCCGGACTCTGAGCGAGTACGCTCGGCCCCACGTCATGTCACCCACCAACCGCAACCACCCGTTCTACATGCCCCTCAACCCCACCGACCCGCTGCTGGCCTACCACATGCCGGGCCTCTACAATGTTGACCCCACCATCCGCGAGCGGGAGCTCCGGGAACGCGAGATCCGGGAGCGTGAGATCCGGGAACGCGAGTTGCGGGAGAGGATGAAGCCGGGCTTCGAGGTGAAGCCCCCGGAGCTGGACCCCTTGCACCCAGCCACCAACCCCATGGAGCACTTCGCCCGGCACAGCGCCCTCACCATCCCCCCAACTGCGGGCCCCCACCCTTTTGCTTCCTTCCACCCGGGCCTGAACCCCTTGGAGAGGGAGAGACTGGCCCTGGCAGGCCCCCAGCTGCGGCCCGAGATGAGCTACCCTGACAGACTGGCAGCCGAGCGGATCCACGCCGAGCGCATGGCGTCGCTGACCAGCGACCCTCTGGCCCGGCTGCAGATGTTCAACGTGACTCCACACCATCACCAGCACTCACACATCCACTCGCACCTCCACCTCCACCAGCAGGATCCCCTCCACCAAGGTGGGTGCCAGGCTGGCTCTGAGTGGGCGCTGGGGGTGAGCGCTGGTCTGGAGGAGGTGTGGGCTTGGACCGAGCCGCAGGTCCTGGAGCAGAGACTGTTCTTCTCTAAATGCCCCTGCTTCTAGGCAGAGCTTAGAGTGTTCAGCGTTCATTGAGCAGTCTCGTCATTTCACTCAGCTGCCCGTCTCTGCTCAGCCCTTCAGCTCTCCAGAGCTGCGTGTCCCCAGAAAGCTGTGTCGCCCTAGGTCCTTCTGCTTGCCGCCTCCTGGATACAGCTTAGGGTCTTGGCCCTGTGCCTGGGGTGGGCCAGGGAGGGCTGTGCTCACCAGAGCAGGAAAGGTGAAGGCGACTAGGGCACCCAGGGGCTCTAGGTTGTCACTGAGTGAAAACGTAAAGGAACAGTCTTATTTTCCCTGCGGGAATGAGGCTAGCACCCCCAGCTCCCCTGGCTAGTGCCCCCAGCCTTGCCACTCTAGGAATGAGAGCCTGAAGGCCTACTGACTGGCCAGCTCAGGGTGCAGGCTGGTCTGAGGCAGAGACAGGCTAAGCTGGAGCCCTGTGCCCCCTGAAGCTGTACAGACCAGGTAGATAGGGGTGAGAGGGGCGTGTGGAGGGGCCTCTGGCCCTGCTCTCGAATTGGCAGATGTGCCTGCACCCTGGGACCAGAGCCTGCCACAGGTCCTATGGTGCAGCACATGCATGTGCATGACTTCCTCATGGACTGACCTCTGTGCTGGGTAGGAGGATGGCTGATAGAGCAGGACCTGGAGGGGGGGAGGTAACACCTGGCTTCCTACCTGCATCCCCAGCCCTGATAAATGGCCCCGGGTAAGCCCAGGAGCTGTCACATTTACCCCATGGTTCTGACACCTTGAAGGGTCATGCTGCCTTCAGTGTGTGGCCAGCAGACTGTCTAGGAGCCGTCAGAGGACAGGCAGTCTGTTGTAGTCATTCATTCAACAAGTGTTTGCTGAGCACTTGCGAAGTGCCAGGCACGGTTGGAGGTACTGACAGGCCCCCTCCGCATATACTGCCCCAGTCTGGGAGGCTGTCGGCATGGGGCTGGGGAACAGCAGGAGTGTGGGCAGTGGGCAGCATTGCAGAGGAAGCTAAGCAAGGAGAGGGAACAGGAGCTGGGCGGTGCTGCTGCAGAGGGCTGTAGAAAAGCCTCGCCAAGAAGGTGACTTTTTTGCAGGGGGGTGGGAGGGTGTGTCATTGGAAAAAGCATCTCTAGGCGGAGGGAGAGCAAGTGCAAAGGGCCTGAGGCAAGGACGCAGATTCAAGGGGACCAGCGTATGATGTGCAGGAGAGGCCAGTGGTGCTGAGCCGGTCCCTGCCCACAGCAGCCTGCTGGCCTCTGGGTTCTGTGGGCGAAGGGTCCCGGGGAGGCAGCCTGCACAGGGGACGCTGGCTGGGGCCGGGCTGGAGGGCCATGGGGTTCCTGTAAACATAACGGGTACAGGGCAGCCCTGGGGTTGTCGACCCGGCAGGCTCTGCTGATGCAGGGTCCTCGACAGACTAGGTTGGGGACACTGCCTGTGGGGGGGTGCTCAAGGGTGGGAGGAGGGGACAGTCCACTCTTCACTTCTGCTTTCCTTTCTGGAGCTTTGCTGCTGCGTGTGCAGTGCTCCGAGGACAGTCACTTTGGGTTGATTTTTGGTGGTCTTGGTGACCAGGAGCCAGCTTGGTGACAGGGAAGTCGCCCATAGTTCCAGCCAGGAAGGGAACCATTGAGAGTCCCAGATCCTTGCACCACCAGTATCGGGCTTCTGTTCTTTTTCTAGGCTCAGCAGGCCCGGTTCATCCACTGGTCGACCCCCTGACTGCCGGCCCGCACCTGGCTCGCTTTCCCTATCCCCCCGGCACCCTCCCCAATCCTTTGCTTGGACAGCCCCCCCATGAGCACGAGATGCTTCGTCACCCGGTTTTTGGTAAGAATGCACCTGGGCAAGGAGGGGTCTGGTGTGAGATGGGTTTGTGGTCTGGTCCAATGTCCTGTTCATTTATTCATGTGTTCAGGTATCCGCTCAGAGCAAGGGTGGGGGTGTCAGTGTGAGACAGGAACCTAGATGAGAATTGTGGGCCGTGAAGGACTAACAGGCTCCAAGTTTGAGAGCTGAGCAAGTCAGGTCTGTCTGAGGAGGGACACAAGGCCGAGGCCTGGAGCCTGAGGAATAGAGGAGGTCCTCCGTACTCAGGAGAACGGGGAGGGGGGCATCTCCCATCCCTGCCCCCAAGGCTGGCTCTCTCCTGACCACCTCACAGCCCTGGCCTTTCTGTAGAGACTGTTTTGTGTTTGGCAGGCACCCCCTACCCCCGAGATCTGCCTGGGGCCATCCCGCCCCCTATGTCCGCTGCCCACCAGCTGCAGGCCATGCACGCCCAGTCGGCCGAGCTGCAGAGACTGGCGATGGAGCAGCAGTGGCTGCACGCACACCCCCACATGCATGGCAGCCACCTACCGAGTCAGGAAGATTATTACAGGTGAGGCGGAAGGGCCTGAAGGAGCCCAGCTAGCTGGCTGACATCCACCTGCCCTCCAACTGTGCGGCTTGGCTCTGTGGGGCCCTTGCCTGTGGCCCCAGTGGGGACTGTCATAGAGCCATCTTGATGGGAAGGGCGGAGGGCAGGGGAAAACCAGCTGCGTGGGAGGCAGCTTGGGTCTGCCTGCCGCCTGCCCAGGTCTCCTGCTGAGTCCTCTCCTTTATTTTTTTTTTCAGTCGACTGAAGAAAGAAGGTGACAAGCAGTTATAAGTTATTTATTTGTTAACGCTGGCTGTGGAAACCCCACTTCTTGGGGATACAAACAGAACTTTTTACATACAATAGGAGCTGCAAAAGCAAAACGAGTATCTTCTAAAGATTTCTTTATATATTTAAGACCCCACAACTAAAGATGTATCAGCATAATAGTGTTTGTTTGTAGAGAGGATTCCTTGAGACTGGTTTGGGTCTCCCTGCATGACAGTCCCCCAGAAACCTAGCAAGTCCTGGACTGGACTGAACATTCAGAACACTTCCCGGCAATCTTGGGGTTTGGCTTTTGTTTCCTTCCCTTCCTCAACTTTCCAGTAGGTGCTAGAATGCAGTTCCACCTTCACTGTGCGTACAGACACACTCAGTCATGTGTTCCAAAACCCACTCAGTTTGCAGGTAGGCAGCATATGAGTTTGGAATCCAAGAGCTATAATTTTTAAAGAATCTTTTATTTTACTACATTGTTGGAAATCTTCATAGTTTGAGAAAGTTCTGCAGCACGGCTTTTTATGTCTGTAAATAATTTGAGAGCAGCCTTTTTCTTCCTTCCACGACTACTATTCCAATCTATTTTTTCCAGCCATGTCACTAATTGTGAATTCCTACCAGCTATTGACAGAATACAGAGTTGATTTTTTAATAAAAAGTTTATATAATTATCCCTTTAATTAAAGGGAACAGATGGGCGTTACTCATTACAAGTGGGCAAAAGCTTGGGACTAGGTTTGGTCGTAGCAGTGAGCCTCCAGGGGTTTGCAGGGACAGTGTTACAAACTTTTTGTTTTGCTGCTTTGATTTTTTCACTTCCGTCTGTCCTGGCTCGTGCTGGGCCAGCGGTGCAGGCATCTGTTAGATCGACTCTTGTCATTTTGCACCAGGAGTGCAGGAGTTAAATGTCCGCTGTTGTTCTGTCTCTGCGGGATAGAAAACACGTTTTCTGTGTCTGGTTGTAGATTTCCTTACAGATTTCTGTGCACACTTATTTGATTGTTCTGGATGAACTGCCTTTCTTACTACTCTGACAATTGTATAAACACTCTAGAAAATTTCAAGAAAGTGATACCCTACAAATACTCAGCACATATGCTTGCCAAAGTGTAGTCTGTTAGAAGTCTGCCTTTCGTGCATGTGTCATCATGGGGTCTTGTGGTGAGGCCGGACCACGCTCGCCATAGCCTGGGCTGCTTTCCAGTGGGGGGGGGGGTCCCAGAGTTGGCACGGTTGTGGGCGGTGGCCTGTGTGCCTGCCCCAGGAGCATGGTGACCCGTGTTAGACTGGACACCATTTGAATCCCACCTTCATCCTGAAGTAGAACAAGAGTGGCAGCCATGTACGTGGAGGGGGAAGGCAAGTTTTTCCTGGGCGGTGCCACCCTGGAGGGCTCAGACTGTTCTGCAGAGAGCCCCTCAATTTTCCATGTGCTGACATGAGAGGGGGATCCTGGGCGGTCTGCCGCTCCTTCTGTAAGGAGCGGCCTGTCCATTCCTCTTCTCTTGGGATCTTGAGGGCTCTTTTCTGCCTTAGTGTGTGGTGGCCATGCCCAAGAATGGTCAGACAACAGAAGGTCATTTCAGTGGGTCAGTTAAGTGAAGTGGGTCCCGCACCCAAGCCGTGTGGGTAAGAAGAGAGGCTGGCGCATTAACCCAGAACCCGCAGGTGTTAGCTCTGGTTCCGGTTTGGACCTGCATCGTGGCATTTCCCATCTCTGTAAAACCACGTTTAGTTTCTGTTGGGACAGATAGAGAATTGTTTGTTGAAATGTTAGTTTTTCTTTTGTTTTCTTTCATTCCATTTCTGCCTTAAATTTAGCTCCTTCTAGGGGAGACAAACTCAAATGAACCCATAGTCATCGTACTTGTGGCTGCATGGGCAGGAGCCTTCGTCTCCTGGGGCGGTGAGCTGCCGTCAGGTGGGCCATTCTCCTGCAGGGTTCGCGCTTGCTGAGGCCCCTTGCTGCTGGACCTGGACTGCCGAGCCCCACCCCTGCCGTGTTCCGTCTGGTGGGACACAGTCCTTCCACAGCCTCTTGATCTCTCTCCAACCTCCACTTTCCCAGAGGAGAGAGTGCTTGGAAGTCTGGACTGAAACTTGTCTGAAGGCATTTTCCTGTCAGGTTTCGGTTTCCCTATATCCCGAGGTGAAGCGCTGAGACTCTTCCCTGTAAAAGCCCCACCTGGTCAGCGACAGTTCAGATGGCCCCAGGTCTTTGCGGCATCTTTGCAGCCCGACCCCTTGGTTTCCTTTCCTCCCTTCATTCGACCTCGGTTTTGCTCTCCTGTGTTCTGTATGAATGTCGTTCAGTGTTGTCAGGCTGAGGTTCGCGTCCCACTGCCGCAGCACCAGCGCTGACATGCGTTCTGGTTTGCTGCGTTTATATATATCTGAAGCTGACTGTATATATGAGTAGTTTGCCATGAGATAACACAGTGTAAACAGAGTAGCACCCAGAAATCGTGACTTCTGTGTTCTCTCCATTTGAGTATTTTGTAATTTTTTGGAAATATTTGTGGACATAAATAAAACCAAGCTACACTACACTAGCTGGGAGTTGACCAGTGGACTGTGTCTCGTTCCTGGGAGCGGGTGGGATGCTGGCTGTGGCCCGACCCAGGTCCCCCAGGGAGGGGCAGAGCAGGGGAGTGTCTGGAGTTCTCTGCTGCCGCCAGCACATAGCTTAATCTTCATGGCAGCTTCTGGAAAGATCCACGTCTCTTCTGGGAGGAAGGTGAGTGCACTTGAGACAGTTGACCTGCCGTGGGCTCCCATGCAGCAAATGGGCCCGGGGTCGGGGGGTGGCGTTGGAACCAAGAATACCCTCTTCTCGGCCCTGGCCGGTTGGCTCAGCGGTAGAGCGTCGGCCTGGCGTGTGGGAGTCCCGGGTTCGATTCCCGGCCAGGGCACACAGGAGAGGCACCCATTTGCTTCTCCACCCCCCCCCCCTCCTTCCTCTCTGTCTCTCTCTTCCCCTTATGCAGCGAGGCTCCATTGGAGCAAAGATGGCCCGGGCGCTGGAGATGGCTCTGTGGCCTCTGCCCCAGGTGCTAGAATGGCTCTGGACGCAACAGAGCGACGCCCCAGAGGGGCAAAGCATCACCCCCTGGTGGGCATGCCGGGTGAATCCCGGTCGGGTGTATGCGGGAGTCTGTCTTGACTGCCTCCCTGTTTCCAGCTTCGGAAAAATGAAAAAAAAAAAAGAATACCCTCTTCTCCCAGGTCCCTTTCTCTCCTGACATTTACCCAACACCTCGGACTGGCGGACATCCTCCAGGTGTGTGGCCATGTAGCTCCTTCTCTGCTCGGTGGGAGAGTTCTCAGCCACCCACCAGTACGGTGACCTACTCCTGGCCGTTCCTCCTGCCTTGCCCCCTCTCTCCCTCCTTGAGGCCTGCCCGTGCCCCCACCACCCTCAGCTAGAGGCCCTGCAGGCTGAGGGTGCATCCGCCCTCTGCTGTCCCCAGCAGCCATGGCCCTGCTCAGCATCCTGAGCATTTGGGGGAAGATGGGTGGCTGCCCTAGGTGTGGAGTGTGCGCAGCTGTCGGTCTGGGCCATGATGAGAAGGGGGGGCTGGGCTGCGGAGGGCTCGGTGGGCAGCAGGAGCCCGGGTACCTTCTTTACTCGTCTCTTATTGCAGCATGCTGTTCATGATCCCCGTTTGTAGTGGGCATAAGTTTATGAAATGCAAATTCCAGATTCAATGATGAGACGTGTCTGAATGGATATGGACAGCTATGCTACAGCAAAGGCCCTCATCAGAGCTGCACGGGCTCAGGTTCCCAGGTGTGGACGGGTTTTGCCATGCCGTGGACCCAGTCTGAGGGATGGGCCCACCCCAGGGGTCATTAGGGAGGGGCCTACCCCAGTGGTCATCGGGCTTTGTTAGGAGATACAGGGTCTGCTCACTGCCTAGCAGCTGTGCCACCTAGCGGGCCCCTGCCTCTTTTGCTCTGCAGACAGACTGACCCCAGCCTGCCCTTCACCCCTGGGTCCCTGTGAGTGCGGCGTGGGCGGAGAAAGCACTGCCAGCTGGTGTGAGGCCTGAAGCCTCGGCGGGACCCGTGGCACCAAGGAGACAGGTGTGCATGGTAAGTTCAGGTGAATGGGGACAAGCTCATCTAGCATGCAGGGTGAGGTTCACAGCGAGGAGATCAGCAGTGACCTCCCACAGGGACTTGGAGTGGTGAGACCACAGAGCTGCGCGATCATGGGTGCAAACACGTGACGAGTGAGGGGCAGGGTCCCCGCACTCAGTCGGGAGCCCCTCGCCAGTCTCGGGCCCACAGCATACCGGCTGACCACACAGTGAGCACCAACATGGGTTTGGAGCAGGACCTAGACCCCTGGGGCCGAGCAGACAGTCCTCAAGAGCAGCGGGAGTCCATCTGCACTGGGCACTAGGTGTGGGAGGGGATCATTCAGGCAGCAGGATAAAGTTAGCCCTTTGGATTCCCAGAGCCCCGCTGGAAGGCAGGGTGATGGAGTTGGGCCATAGGGGCTGCAGTTTCCACTGTGGAGGGACCGTGTGGCCCCTCCAAGGCCCAGGGGCAGCCCTGGCTGCAGTGAGGTTTCACCCTGGGGCTTCCCAGACGGCTCCTGGGTCTGCATTTTTGGTCCTTGGCATTCTCAGGATCTGAGGAGTCCTTGCCGGGTTCACAGCTGCCCCACAAGCTCTGGCTGCTTAAATTCTGGGCCCTGGAAATTCGTTTTGCTTCAACCCCTGAGGCTGTCTTTGCCATCAGGAACAGGAACAACTTGTATGTCACCTGTACTTGTTCCCTTTGACATGTCAGGGACACAGGAGGGCCCCAGCTATGCCTGCAGTGGCACCCAGCTCCTCCCTCCCAACAGCTTGTGATGGAACCAAGTTCTAGTGGGTAGGAGGCCCTTGCTCTGGAAGTGTTTGGTGGGCAGGCCTCCCAGAGGAAGGTTCCTTGGCGCACTACAGATGTGCTGCTGAGTTGTGAGTATGCATGACCAGATAGGATGGCCACTAGCCACATCCAGGGAGCTGGACCCATTATTCTGGTACCTGGTGCCCTCACATGTTTCTTTGCGTGTGCATCTCACACTGATGGAGGTTAGACTCGGAGCACTGATTGTGGGAGCATGGCAGAATCCCACGACTGTGCAGGCACTCCTGGTGATACTATCACCAGGGTAATTAGGGTATCAGCAAGACTGTATGCCGACAGTATCCTCTGTGCCACTCCACTGGTAAGCGGGGATTTCCACTACATGTTTCTCTCAATCCCGCTGCCTTGACCAGTTGGGCCTGCTCCAGGAACTCAGAGCCCCAGCTCTATCCCTGGCTACACCATTCTTAGAAGTTTGCGCAGGGTCTGCTTTGAAATTGTGGCCTCTGGTGAACCCCTAGGGTGTGGACACCAGTGATGAATTAAATTAAAAATAGAATTTTAAGGCACTTAGTTCTGACACACAACAGATTTGAAACTGTCCTCACTACCACTCCCAGTCCTGACCACTAGGTGGCAGTATCTAAGATCCAGGCGCTATCTCAGGCTGCTCAGCCAACCCAGGGTGACACATGTGGATAAGCCCCCCCTCTACCAGATGCTCCAAGAGAGAGGCTTGTGGGCATAGTGAGTATTTCGCAAAAAGAACTGACATTTCCTGGAGGCAGAGAGCCAGACACGTGAGGCATGTGTCTCAGGGAACGGGAGGGGTGAGAGATGGCAGGGAAGAGGGCCTGGGGGCTGGCTGCACGGAGTGGGCAGCGCCCAGGCCTGGATGTTACAACCACAGAAAGACTGTTTGAAGACAGTGGCTGCCCCTTTGTTCTCAGCTGCATCCCCAGAGCCTGGCCCAGTGCTGGGACATACACCAGAGGTGAGGTGCTCGCTAACTGGTCACTGAGCGGAAGAGGAACCATGTACACTCTCAGCTGCTGGTCAGACCCAAGCATGATGGCATCAGTAGTCCCCTCCCCTGAGCTGATGCTGTCCTGGAAGCCCTGCGTGCCCTGAATGTGCCTCCAACTCAGGACATCTCCCAGTCTTCCAGAACGAGGGTGCTCAAGCCAGGACGAGGCCTCCGTGTGCACCATGTGGACCTGCGGAAACGCTCGAAGCAGGCAGGCTCCGTGGGCCCAGCAGAGGTCAGTTCTGGTGTATTCCAAGGGAGACACCGCCAGTCCCTTGAAGCCTGCGCCCCAGTATGATGGGTGTTGGATGCAGCCTCCTCCGGTCCCTGTATCCCAAACCACGGTCCGGGGTTCGTCCAATAGCCAGGGAAGGTAGGAATGAAACAACAGCAGTGGCTCTGCCGTCCGTTCCCTCTGCGGACGATGTCTTGTCCTCCGTGCTGTGACTGCGGGGAAGGCACAGGCCCTTTGTTGCCAAGAGCATCAAGAAACGAGTTGATTTTCTCATTCGCTGAGGGGATGTCTAGGGTGGCCTCAGCGTTTGTGGCAACCAGTGGTTTGGTTTTGGTGACTGAGGGGCGAGTCTCATCACAGGGCCGCAGAGCAAAGCTTCCTGTCCCTTCCCTCTTTCCTTGGAATGGAACCAGGTGCTCCCTCCAAGCCGAGTCCCTGGGAGCCAGCCCAGAGCGGGACGGCAGTTGGGCCACAGGGAGGAGCTCCACAGCCCACCTTGGGTCCGGTCTGGAGTCCCATTTCCCTGGTACAGGAGGTGACATGTGTGACCTGAGCCGAGGACCTGATGTGCTGTTAAGGGTGCAGGTCTGTCAGAGGGGGTAGCGACAGCCCCTGCCTCACGGTGGGGAGGGGAAGCAAGAAGATAGTGCACATCTGCAACCACAGAGCGCATCAAAGGACTCCACGAACCTCTGCAGTCACCGTCGTCACAGCTTAAGGTTTAAGTCGAAGTGATGCTCTGAGACGGAAAATGAATTAATTCAGCAGGTGCGGCTCCCACTGATCTGCTGGGAACAGACCCTGGAGGCCAAGGGCAGCCGCTTGCAGCTGGCCCAAGGGCGGCCTGACTCTGCTGTCACTGTCCCTGGACAGCAAACAGCGCCAGACTCATAGCAGATCCATAGGAGGAGAGGCTGACGACGGCCATTTCTGCTTGTAAAACGGCCTTTATTCAGAAAGTTCCAGGAAAAGGTCCCAGGGTTTGAGAAGCCAAGAGTGAGCAGAGAGCCCCTCATTCCTCATCTGTCTCCCAGTTTGACCATCCTGCAGCAAATACAGCCCAGGGGCCGCCGTTCAACACCACGTTTTCTAGAAACAGTAAGTCCCAGAGAAGCATGGGACCAACAGGAGGTTCCAAGGAGCCATAGGGCTTGGGAAAGGCAGTGAACCTCTCAATGCTCCACCTACACGTGGAACAGGAACGATGGGACCTGCCTCTCTTAGCCCATGATCACGAAGGGTACAGTGGATGACATGAAGACGCAGGGAAAGGACTCCCCGGTTCCAACCACGGTGGGCTGCACAGAGGAGAAAGCATTTTAAAGTGGATGGATGAGAAACTGATGGGCAGTGAAGAGGTGGAAAGACTTAGCCTGTGGAAAGAGCACAGGCGCGGGGTGTGTCATGGCTGGATAGGGTCTGTCCCTGCGCTGCAGGAGACTGGAGCCACACAGAGGGCGGGGGCTCGGGGGGTGGGCAGGGCTCCACAGGAGGCCTCCAGAGCTGGCTCCTCAGGCACTGGGAGCCGTGGAAGGAAAGGAAAGGCTCAGACCTGCAGGGCAGAAGATGGATGATGAGGGTGGACTACGGGCAAAGGGTCAGAGGCCCCAGACCCCGAGACCCCCACAGGAGTCACCACCGCACCAGGAGGGCACTGAGGGAGCCCAGGGGGAAGCCCACTGGGGAGTCCATGGATCAGGTGAGAAGGCTGTGGCCCAGGTGTGGGAGGTGGCCAGAGTGCCCTGCAGAGGGTCATGGTTTTCAGAAGTGTCTAACTGGTCAGAGTTAAGATACCAGGAAGCATTAGCTACCCATAAACCCACGTCTCCTCAGAGGCTGGAGATGCACCCAGGACCACTGTTACATTTGGAACTTGAGGTCACTGTGTCCAGTATGCCCCCAAAACAGGGACAGTGCAGTGAGGGTGCAGGGACCAGGCCTTAGAACTGGTCACAGCAGGTAGCACAGTGGCTCTGTCCTTCCCCTCCCAGTGCCCAGCTGGTACAGTGCCGGGAGGGGAGCACACTGGGCACACTGGGAGGGGCCTCAGCCAGCTCTGGCATCACGTGATGGCAGAGGGGAAAAGCCACGTGGCAGAGGACCCTGACATACCAAGTCGGAGACTTACCCAGGTCCGTAAACAGGCACTGGGAGGTGGCCAGGTCAGGGCAGGCCACATTCCCCCATGCGTCTGCTTCACTGTAAGGCTCCTGCCTGGGGGAGCATCCTACATTCCGAGTGGGTGCTGGTAGCCCTTGGACACACCCAGCAAGTTCCCACTGCAGCCTTAGCCCTCTGCCTTTTCCACAGGGCACTGCTCAGATGGCATCTCAGCAGAGGCCGCCCATTCTCCCTGGGTTAACCCGGCCCTGTCACCTGGCCCTCGTTCACGTCCTCCACAGCACTTCCTGCCGTCCCCAGCAGACCTCGGTATGGCACATCTCCTCCCATTGGCCCCATGAGGGCGGACACGTGTTACTGCCTGCCTGCCTGCCCGCCATGCCCAGAGCACCTGATGGCTGTCTATAGGGTGGGTGGATGCGAGAAGGGATGAAAGAGTAGGAGGCCTTCTGACCCAAAGGCATTGTGTGTTCTAACTGCTCTGGGTTGCAGGGTGCAATTAGACCAGGCTCTGTCCCCCTCCACACAGTTGACTTTCAGGGCCTCCTGTCAGCGCTTTGTTGTGGGGCTGTCCTGTGCCTTGCTGGATGGTCACAGCATTCCTGGACAGGAGCAGCCACCCAAGTTGTGACATGCAAAAATCTCTCCAGGTGTTGCAAAATGTCTTCTGAGGTGGGGGGGGGGGCGGCAGGGGTCAGTCACCTCCAGCTGATAACCATTGAGTTACACCTTTACTTTGAATAAGCAATTCTTACAGCCCCTCCCCAAGTTTCCCTGGAGAGTGGCCAGACCCCCAGGTGACCTCTCACCTCTCAGAAGAGCCACAACAAGAAGCCGTAGTCTTTGCCGCTGCTATTTACTGTTTTCTCACGTATTCACACTGTGACAGACCCGTAGGACCGGGCCAGAGTCTGCTGTCAGACGTTCAGCAGGAGGGGCTGGTGCTCCTCCTCTGCGGTGTCGCTAGGAGGGATTTCGTAAACCACACACAGGGAGGAGTACAGGCAGCCCAGGAAGGCCACCAGGCTGGAGAAGTACATCACCCCGCTGGCGCTGCCCACGGCCGAGGTCAGGGGCCCCAGCACCAGTGAGACCAGGATCTGGGCCAGGAAGTACTGGCAGCTCAGCAGGGAGATGTCCACACCCATGCCGCGCCGTGTGCCATCCGCGCTGGACCCTGCAAACTGACCCAGAGGAGAGACCGTCAGCGGCAAGGGGCCAGGTGACCAGGCCCGCGTTCCTGAAGGCCCAGCGGCCCAAGTGGCCCACGCACAGTGGGTTCACATTCTCTAGGGCTGGCGTGCACAGGGAGTTCAGCCAAGAGTCTAATAATATTTGTGTGCAGAGAGATGACACCAAGGAAAAGAATCCATGACTAACAGGCAGGAGGGCTGTGTTCCCACAGGCCCGGGTGGCACTTTCCCTGGGCGGACATTCCAGTCCTTCGCTCTTACCTGCAAGAAAGCAGTCTGCCCAGCCAGCCGGTGCTCCACGTCCCAGACCACCCCCTTCCTTAACTTGTGTCTGCTGCAGTGCCTGTCCCATCCTGAAATACCCTCTCCTAATCCACAGCAGCTGGGCTTTGGTGGCGTGGAGCCCTCCCACTTTGCCCTCCCGCACGCAGCCAGCAGCCACTGAAGCAGGAAGTGGGTGCCACCCCACAAACACCTGCATGTGCACCGGGAGGGTACCAGCATGGCCAGGCCCTGATCCGGACACAGAGGAAGTCACCTCTGGGATGCTGCCAAGCCCCGTCCTGGGAAAGGCTGTGTCATCAGGGGTACACGTGTGTCCTGAGGAACTGTGACTCCCATGACTAGGTACAGCCTTGTGGCCTGCAGGGATGCCACCGTGGTAGGCAGAGGGACTCAGCTGCAGACAGAGGGACTGGCCGGGAGGGGCTGCCTGGTCCCCACCCAGTGGCCCAAGGTCTGTCTCAGCTGATCTGACTTTGCATAGAAAGTCCACTCAGGGCCACCTCACTGAATTCATTGAGTCTCCAAGCCCCTTAAGACAAATCAGGATGCCACTGGGGCTGGGCCCAGGGGAGGTGACAGACCCAAAACTAAAAGGGGTGCAAGAAGCTCAGTTACAAAGGTAACCTTTAATACACTACTTTAAAATCTGACCGTCACGGCGAAATGCTGTGCAGAGAGCATCATTCGGCCCTGAGCCATGAAGCCCTCCCTCGCACAACAACACGGATGAACCTGATGTCCCACTGAGTGAGAAGCCACAGCTGGCCACAAACTATATGACTCCTTGTGTGTGAAATGTCCAAACAGGCAAACCCATATGGACAGGAAGTGGGTTAGTCGTTGTCAGGGGCTGGGGGGACTGGAGGGGTGATGGCTAAGGGGGTACGGGACTTCTTTGGGATCGTGGTGGTGGTCGCACAACTTGTGACTAGTACACTGACCCCGAACTGTGTGTGCACTTGAAACGGGAGGGCCACATGGTGAATTACTTCTCGGTAAAGCTATTAAAGGAAAATCCACACCAAACTGAAGACCAGACTCGTGTAAAAGAATCCTGTTCCTCAGTTCCCCTTTGCCTCCGCCTCCACCACGGCTCTGCACGGCCGGCTCTGTTATCAGCCGTTCAAGTTCTGATGTTTTGTTCAGTGTGGATTTTATTGTTCTTAGAAATGCCATGTTAACATAACATTGATCTTGATGGCTGGGTTTTTCTGCCCAAAGTGAGCACCTCGCCCACCTGAGGCTCTGTCCTTACAGGTGACCCCAAAGCCTGACAGAGGGGGATGCTAGGGGATGGGTCTCCCCTCCCAGCTCCCCAGCTGCATAGGGGTTGTACCCTACTGCCACCGTCTTGCTGTTCAAAGGGGCCCCTGCATTTCCCTGGGTACCGCCCCCAGAGTGCATACTGGACCCAGACCATTGCTCAAGTGGAACTCCTCTTGAGAAGCTGGATGGGTGGGTGGAGGCGACATGGAGGCTGGAGGCAAGGGCACCTACCTTCTTGCTGTGGTAGTAGTCACACAGCAGCGAGTAGGGCAGGGTGCACAGTGTGGAAAACAGGATCCCGTAGGTTATGCACAGAGACAGCACCACGTAGAGGTTCCTGGACAGGGTGGCAAGCCCGGTCCCCAGGCCAAAGGCCAGGTAGGCGACGAAGTACAGCGTGCGGACGCTGAGGTGTTCCTCCAGCTTCTCCAGGATCGCTGCGGGTCAGACAGGACAGTGAGGACTCCGTGTCCCAAGGCCACCACTCCAGGGCTGACCCTAAGCCTGGGAGGGGTGTAAACCATATGGCAGGCCCTTGCCCTGGACCAGATAACGTGTGTGGGCCCCAGGAGCCAAGGGACCCCTGACACCTCCGGTGGGGCCAGTCGACCAGACTGGCATGGCCCCATTCACATGCTGGGCTAGGCCTTCAGGTGCTGCAGCAGGTGAGGGGGTCTTTGAGTTGAAATCCCAGAGGTTCAGGAGCGTAGGGTTTCAGACTAGAGCCCCTGTTCCCACCGTGCTTTCTCCCAAAATGACAGCAGCAGCCCGTGTCCCCACTGACATTGGGGGACCCGGAGAGGACACATGACACCACTTCCTGGAGTCAATTAACTTGGGGTAGTTATACCCTGGTGTCTGTCACCAGCTGTGGAGAACCAAGCAACCCATTTTTGTACCCTTGCAGCTAAGAATGGTTTTCATGTTTTAAAATAATTTCTTTTGAAAAGTCAGAAGAGATGAATATTTGGTGTCACATGATGATTATGTGAAATCCAAATTCCCACGACCAGAAATGAAGTTTTGGCTGGAACCCGGCCCACACACTCGTTTTCATCTTGTCTGTGGCAGCTCCCAAGACACAGGCAGCTGCGAGTCGTCCAGCAGAGATGTGCAGCCTGTGAAGCCCGCTCTCTGCTCTCTGGCCTTGTACAGACAATGTGGACCCCTGAGATATGCGGGTTACTCCGCCAGCCTTCCCCACTGGGGTGGCTCCGAAGCCATATAAAGGCACACACTTGTGTCCCCTGGGTCACCCAAGCACAGCCCCAGGGTCACCTTGGACTCCGGCCTCACCCCCCTATCCCCATCCCCCATCCCCCCTCCTCCCCCCCCCCCCCGTGTGTTCCTCTCCCACGGTACCCACCCTGCCTTCTCGCCTTCACGTCTGCCCTTCGCACCAGCTGCTCACATTAATGGAGCTGGGGGGAATTAATGGAGCTGGGAGGCTAGAGGGCAATGCACCTGTGGAGAGGTGCTGAGCCCCCACTTTGCCCTCAATTATAGGCCTGTCCTCTCTGCCCAGGGGCTCCTTCAGGTCTGGACATACACCTGGCCCTGTCCTGCCCGGCCCCAAGCCCTACCTAGCACAGCACGGGCCCGTGACGGGTTGTTGAACAGCTAAAAGCAGACAGCGCCGGGTTGGTGCACTGATGGTTGTGAACACACACACCTGCCTTCAGTGCTTTCAGTCTGCACGTCCCAACCACAGGCTGTCCGACCGCCGTGAAGGGCCCAACCCCGCCCTCCGCCCGGGTGGGTACCTGAGTAGAAGGCGGCGCTGAAGGCATAAATGCACATCCCCCAGCAGCCCATGGTGACTCCACTGTTGTATTTCTGGTACTCCTCCGACGTGTGTGGGGCTTTGGGGTCTCCCTGAAACACCACCTCGCCCATGAAGTCCGTGTAGAAGAGCAGCATCCCCTCGAAGGACAGCCAGCCTGGGAAGGGGACCGGGCTGTGACCACAGAGGCTGGGTCAAGGCCTGTCTGTCACCAGCAGCCAGTTTTGACCAGTTCTCAAAACGTAGATTCAGAACTTCAAGAAAGAACCACCTCACCCTGCCCGGGTAGCTCAGTTGGTTAGAGTGTCACCCTGTTGCAGGTTCAATCCCTGGTCAGAGCATACACAAGGATCAACCAATAGATGCATAAATAAATGGGACAACAAATCAGTATTTCTCCCTTCCTCTCTCAAAATAGGGGAAGGGACCACCTCTAGCCTGACTACCCAGAGATCTGTTTACCTCTTGTTAAGATTGTATAGGTTTCCTAACAGTCTGTCTTTTTTAAAAAATAGTATGTATTGGCCTTCTTGAACTGTTCCCTTAAATATTCTGAAACGGCCCCGTTTTAGTGGTGGCAGAATACTTCACAATGTGGGCGCACACCGTCTATCCAGCCCTTCTCCCATGGCTGGACATGCATACCTCCCCCCACTCCAGTTTTTGACTATGATAAATCACGCTATGATAAAATAACTTGTACATATATTTCTTGATAAAAATCTGATTATGTCCTTGCAAAGAATACCAAACAAGGCTCCCTGGGATAAATGTTATGGACATTTTTAAGATTCTTGCCTGTTGGCAAAGTGCCACCTAGAAAGTCACTCTGATTTATATCCCACGGTGTTTGAAAGCCCTGGATTAGCTCAAAAGTTTAATTGTTCTCAGGTGTTCAGTAACCCAACAGCAAAGAGACACTAAAAGGGAATGAAGTGCAAGTCTGGGCCCTTTCTATAGTAATTCGAATGCCACAGCTCGTGAACTTGAGACGACCACTGGACGCATGCAGGCACGCGTGGGTGTCTGCGTGTGTCAGTCCTGGCTCCACGGGAGGCCCAAACTAGCTCAAAACACCAGCCCCACCAGTGGGAAAGTGACATCCATCACTTAACTAGGAGTTGTCTGAAGAGTTTTCAGTAATGAGGTTTTGGGCTCTAGAGACCCAGGTATCAGGCCTCTGGTCTGAACTGATGTAACCTGGGGCTGCCTAGAGCAGCCACTCTGGCCTTCATGGGGAATGTCTCTCGGGGCAGCCCACACCACATCCTGCCCTTGCTGGTATCTGAGAACCCACTGAATATGGGGGGCATCCTGGAAGACCGATGGGAGTGAGCGCCCTGGCCAGGATGGGGACGCATGGGGAGGCCATGCCCAGAGCTCACCCAGGAAGTGGTTGACGCACAGGTGGCGCAGCGCCTTGGGCATGTGGCAGATGGTGGAACACAGGTGCCGCATGGACAGAGGCTGCCCAGTCGGCTCGCTGGAGCCCGTTAGCTCACTTTCGTACTTCACGCCGTTCAGTAAGATGTTCGCTACCTAGAACGGGAGCCCCCAAAAGCCCCTCATCAGAGCCCCGGACTCTGGCTGGCCCCCGGAAGAAAGCACAAACACAGACGGGCTGAGAGGTCTGTCTTCCCGGATGGTGCCGGCCGAGCACCATCTGCCCAAGAAGGAACATCAGGTCTCTTCAGGGACTCGAAGCTGCTGAAATGGAGTTTCATTTCAGGGTGCCTGCATTTGGGGCCCAGGGTGCAGGTTCTGTTCACGGGGAGTAAGCTTGTGCTTTGCCAAGTGTGAAATAAAACATGGGTCAGCTCAAATGCAGACTCTATGAAGTCCCTTTCCATAAGAAGGGTGTGAAAGACTGATTTCACGGCAGCTGGGAAATCTGTTCACCCCTCCCTCTGGACAGGTGTCTCAGGAGGAAAGGGAGCCGCTGCCCCTGCTCCATGGGGGTGGGGGGCGGTGCTACGTCCACACCTGTGGATCCAGGTGGGATGGGAAGAGAAGGAACTGGCCCACAGTGCTGGTTCAAGGTCAGCCATCATCACAGAGGAAGACTGCAACGTCACGCTTGCGTCCCCACCTGAGCCCTTAGGTGTTTATATTTTGCTAGGGTTTTTATTTTCCTCAAATAACTGACTCAAAAATTACACTGTATCGAGAATGACATTTTAAAAAGGATTAGAAGGAGGCTGTCAACCATACATAAAAGTTGGGTTTAGATCTTAAACTAACAACCTGTATCCAGAAGCCAGCTTGAATGTTTAGGAACAGGAGTGGATGACCCAGTGTTGACCAAGGGCCTGAGGGGGCTGCTCTAGTGTCATCAAGAACGAGGAGAGTTGCCTGACCAGGCGGTGGCACAGTGGATTGAGCGTTGGTCTGGGATGCTGAGGACCCAGGTTCAAAACCCCAAGGTCACAGGCTTGAGCATAGGATCATGGACATGACTCCCGAGCTCAGTAACTTGAGCCCAAGGTGGCTGGCTTTGAGCCCAAGGGGTCGTTGGTTTGGCTGGAGCCCCTCTCCATCAAAGCACATGTTGAATAGCACATGAAGAAGCAATCAATGAATAACTAAGATGCCACAACTATGAACTGATGTTTTTCTCCCTCTTCCTGTCTGTCTGTTCTGTCTGCCCTACCTCCACCTCTCACTCTCTCTCTCAAAAGAAAAAAAAAAGCAACGCTTGCAGGTGCAGAAATCTCTCTGCTGTGACAAGAACACACTTCCTGACCCTCTAGTGATTTCTGGTTCTTCTGGCCCTTTCTGAGCTGAGCTCATGTGATGTGATGCCCATGGGCAGCCTCAGTACTTCCTGCAAGGATGGCCACGCACCTTGTGGCGTCCTTTCTGGGCGTGAGATGACATTCACGCTTAAGGGGTGATGAGTGATAAGAACAGCACTAGAAGAACAGCACTAGAACCAGCCGGCCGCGGTGCACCAGAGAAAAGCAACCAAGAAACTGGTGCACTTAAGAATTTCACAACAAAGAGAAAGTGAACAGCTACCTCAAGGTGTCTAGTTAACCTCCCACAACTGCAGGGGTCTTCCCAGGCACACAGAGGGGACATGGGACCGAGGACCCAGCTGTCCAGTGGCCTGTTTGGGGTTTGCATTACGAGGAGACAGCCCAGGTGCGTCTGCTGCACATGTGCTCGTGGGCTGAGCTGCTGGGTCACCTGGCCCTCAGAACTGCCTCCCGGGGGTTTGTGTAGCCAGGATGTGGTTTTATAGGGTTCCTGCCCAAGAAACGCCACATTCTCATTGACATTCCCTCGTCCACCTCACCCCTGAGGTCAGGTGGGCCACAACCCTATTCTGTCACCTTTCAAGGAGAGAACAGCCTTTCTTTAAAGTAGCCTCTTCGTGATCAGACTCTGAAAGCTGCTCAAAGCCCATGCATCAGCCTTTCAGCCAATTCTACAAATCCTGCATATGACACAGACAGCCTTCCGGAAGGTTCTTTGCCTTCACAGAGTCTGTTGCTCACTGCCCTTTCGAGTTCAGGGTTTGGACAGCCTCTAGGATGGCCAGCTAAGGTCAGACACGAGGAGGGGGCTGGCGGGGGGAGGCCCAGGGAAGACCACCAGGGTGTACCTGCCATTTTGTCACTCAGGAAGACGCTAGTGCCAGAATCCCACCCCAGCACAGGCTGTGGACATTACAGGGAAAAGGCAAGGACCTACTGAAATGCACACGACACTTGTAACAGACTCAGCACAGGGCCATCTGGCAAACGTTAGGGTTTAAAAGAACCTTCTTGTTAGTTGTGGCCAGTGTCTGAAAGCACCCACCGTCCCTGCCAGGTGCCTCAGCTGCTGCCCAGGGCTCCTGTGGGGTCAGATTCCGCTCACAACACATGGGTGAGGACGCAGAGAGAGTTGCCTGATCAGGCGGTGGCACAGTGAATTGAGCATTGGTCTGGGATGCTGAGGACCCAGGTTCAAAACCCCAAGGTCACAGGCTTGAACACGGGATCATGGACATGACTCCCGAGGTTGGTGACTTGAGCCCAAGGGGTCGTTGGTTTGGCTGGAGCCCCTCCCCATCAAGGCACATGAGAAGCAATCATGTGTTTCTGAGGCTTGTCTGTCTAGCCCCAAGCACCCCAGCTACTCCCGAGATGGCGGGGATCTTTCCAGAACAACAACCCCTCTTTGTCGCCTAACAGATGGAGGACACCTCACGGTGCTCTCTGACCTCTGCCCCTCTCTCCCTTTCGCCTTACCTGCTGACTGAAGGTCACATTCCTTCTCTTGCCGGTGTCAGGACCACCCCCTCCAGCCGCATCCGGGAGGGCCAAGGTCTGCGGTCTCTTCAGGATCCCCGAGGACCGCGGCTTGGAAGCGTCCAGGGAGCCCACCCTCAGGACATCCCCGTCACAGCCGGCCGGCAGGGCCACCTCCGGCCTCTCCCCGGGGCCGCAGTCCTGGCGGTAGAAGCCATCGGGGGCCCGGGGGAAGCTAACGCTGATGGCTGGCCGCGGGACGCTGCCCGGGATGGCCAGGTAGTTGTCGTGGCCACCAGTGAAGCAGTCGATGAGGACGCTGTCGATGTTGGAGGTGGCGAAGGACGAGGCGAAGGCACTGAGCCCTGTTGGGGAGCCGTCCCTGCTGACGAAGCTGCCGTACTTGGGTGTGAGGGGGCTCAGCGGGGAGATGGGGCTGGAGAAGCCCACGTCCAGGCCGCGGTCTGGGTGGCAGGCCAGGGTGTCGCTCGCAGCCTCCTGGCCCGCGACGGGTGGGGAGGGCGGCAGCGGGAGGCTGGGGCTCTTCATGGCGGGCCTCTTCTGGCCCGGGGGCCGCAGGGGCCTCTCTGGGATGCTGAGCAGGGTCAGGACAGTGGTGACGCTCAGGATGACCGCCGTGAAGATGTAAATGACCCGCAGCTGCCCGCCCAGGGCTCTCCCGAAGCCAGTTCTGTCCCAGTGGATCCCACCGACCACGTACCCAAAGCCGCCGCCAAGACCTGGGGGGAGAAGCGGGGTTTGGAAGGAGCCTCTGCATCTCACGGTACAAAAAACATTCCAAGGATCCGGGTGTGGTATCTGTTTCAACAGCACTCGACAAAGGTGAGGTTGAGAATGGGGTTCCCAGGGGCCCCTCGGCGCCCCCCTCCCATGCGCTCCAGGGCCCGACATCAGAGCAGGGGACGTGATGACCCCCTGTCCGCATTTTTCCACGTTCTCCACAGCCTTTCAGGAATGCCTACCGTGAACGTCGGTACCAGGTCACATGCCTATACTGGGTCACACCTCCCCTGCCGGTCCCTCCAGCCCCCAGCTTCACTGTGGCATAAACACGGGAGAAATCTTCAACGTGTGTGCATGCTGGAGTTCACGGGGCCATGCCTGATGACATCGTCCTCGAGCATGACTGCCATTGAGAGTCCCCCCTAATGTAGGATGAGCAAGGATGGCCCAGCTGGGCGGTCAGCGCACTGGGTTATGGAGCCTTCCCCCGGTCCCGCTCACTGCCTCCTGTGGCCTCAGGGAACCGGCAAATGGCTGGTAGGCTCACACACACTCACCACCCCCAGTGCGGGTTCCTGCAGCCCAGCTCTGTGCTCTCGAGGGCACAGGCAGGGCACAGCAGACATGACCCCAGCATAGCAGACATGACCCCCGCCCAGCGCCCCACACTACAGCCCCCTGGTTGCCATGCCCTGTAGAACGGACATTCCTTCATATGGGGTCAGCCATGCTCTGAGCTTGCCTGCTGGCCGGGAGGCAAACCCTCCCAGTTCTCCCTGGAGGTGAGGGGAAGTTGCCCCCAGCCAGCAGTGGCGTCCTGGCCGCCCCCTGCTTTGGATTTGCCAAACCCCACAGTGGGGTTTGCCTCTTCAACAGTCTCTTCAATGGAAAAGCTCAGACACATTTGGCTTAACCTCTGACGTGTCCCTAAGGTGCAGTGTGGCACAGAGTCCATTTACTGAATGCTTTTACTGTGGAATTTCATTTGTCCCAGACTGTCCTCACGGGTCTGTAAACCTCAGGTCTCCCTTTTACTCTTTTTAACTTCTCACATTCATGGTCCTGGTGAGGGTCCCCTACCTTTTCTGAAGACACAGTTGCTGTTTCAGATTCTAAATCAAGGTCAGATTTGAGAGAAACCTTATTAGTCAGTGACGGAAGTGATACATTCTCACAGGTTAAGAAACCAAACAGTAATTCAACAAGTACAAAATAAACCCAATTCAAAAATAAGCGCAAGATTGAACAGCCATTTCTCCAAAGTAGACCAAGAGATGACCAACAAGCACATGACAAGATGCTCACCATCACTGCCCATCAGGGAAATGCAACTTAAAGCCCCAATGAGACACCACCCCCCAACCAGTGGGGCTGCTCTCAGAAAACCACCGGCCTCAGGAGGACATGGGAGAAAGGGAACCCTTGTGCACTGTTTGCAGGAATGTAAGATGGTGCAGCCACTGTGGAAAACAGTATGGCGGTTCCTCAAAAAAAAAAAAAAATTAAAAAGAGAATTACCATCTGATCCTGCAGCAATACTCACTTCTGGGTATCTACCCCGAACCTACTTGTCCACTGATGAATGAACAGAAAAGCAAAAGGTGACCTAGTCACACAACAGAATATTATTCAGCCTTAAGAAAAAAAAGACGGAAACTCTCACACATGCTCCACTGGATGAAAACCAAGGACAGTATGTTATGTGAAACAAGCCAGTCACCAAAGGACAAATACCGTGGAAGTCCACTTAGATCAGGTGTTGGAAGCAAAGTCATAGAAGCCGAGTAGAGCGGTGGGTGTCTGGGACTGGGCGGAGGGGGGACTGGGAGGGGGACTGATTGGACATAATGGCTGTAGAGTTTCAGTTTTATAAGATGAAGGGAGCTGTGGGGTGGCTGGTGGTGACGGCTGCACAACACAACATGGTGACTATATTTAACGCCACTGAACAGGACACTTCAAGATGGCTATGGTAGTAAATGTTTGTTACATGTCTTTTGACCCCCACACAAAAAGGATATAATGTAGAAAAGTATGCAGTGACAAGATAAGTCTTTCCTACCCTTCAGATCCTAGCACCAGCCTGGCCAAGACCCATGCAGAAGGGCTCTGGGCCCATGCCCACACCCCCACGCACGTGCAGACACACAGAGGGGTGAACAACGGTCTCTCCTGGAAGTGACGGAGGCTGGAGAGGCTGAGCACGTTGCCAGCATCTCCCAGTTAACGGGAGGGGAGCCCCCAACCCTTCTGGACTCTAGGGCGTGTGCCTCTAACCACAGACTGCCCGCCTCTCCATCCAGCTCCCGATGTGTCTCATTACGCAGGCCCCTTGATGTTTAGAAGTCCTTTCCTCCGCTGTTTCACATGGGATTGTTTCTTTCCATGTTGTTTTGCCGGAAATGAGAGTGTTCTGCATTAGGTATGCTAGAGGTATGGCTTTTAATCTAAGACTTATGTCACTTTTATATCTGGCGTTTATATTATACTGAATTCCCTTCGATGGTTAGCAGTTGATTTTCTTGACATTTACCACGTACATGTGCAGCCACGGAGACCATTGGGGGTCATCTGCACCCCCCACACCTGTGTCTGTTTCTGTTTCATCGCACAGGCTTTGTCCTCCTTTGCCTGGTTGACTTTGATAGGAACATTTCTCGTGTTTGCCATTCAGCACAACACAGGTGTGTGTATGTGTGTGTGTGTGTGTGTGTGTGTGTGTGTGGTGTCTGTGTGACACATGTATATACACACAGAGTTGATTTTCACTATTCTCGGATTCCATATCTGTAAATGGACCTGCTCACGAACAGAACACTGATCTGTAACCCTAATCGCCACAGGTGGAACCCCCAGTCCCCTGCAGATATGTGCAGAGCAACCAAGTACCAAGTCGCCCAACCTGCATGTCCCTGTTGAGGTTTTGGAAGGCGACGTTCTGTGTTTTTGCGCCAACTCTCAGGCCATAAATAACCATCCCCTTCCAAGTCTGTTTGGTTCCACAGTTTTGCACGTTTGTGCTTTACCGGCGGCAACACCGCTGTCTTAAACAGCCCCCAAGGGCAGCGCTGATGTACTGTGTCTACTCTTCCTACGTGGGAACAGCGGCGATGGGCCTACAGGGACACCGCAGGGTTACACAAGTTCCCTTCAGCCCTGGGGTGCCATGCTGTTGGCCTGGTTCAATATTTATGAATCTGTTCATTTCATACATATTAAATAAGGCGTCTTCACATAGAGACACATAAAACAAGGTTCTGTATCCACCGGCTGATGGCTGTGTGATCACAGGTTTGCAGGAACCTAACCCTGTATCTGTCCTTGAGTCAAAGACGCAGGCTTGGTTGGGGTCGCTGCGACTTTGCAGAACATAACTTCGAAAATAACAAGAATCAACGACATATGACCCTATCTAGTTATAGCCATATGCATTATTGTTTATCTCTACTGTGTGAGATAGACATTTCCAATCACTGCAGCGTTCACCCACCCTAGGAGAATTGTAGCCACTTAACCTTTTTAAATCAGGGCACGAGGAAGGGACGTGCAGAGATGCGCACAGCCACGTGGCGGGGACTTACCTGCCAGGAGCGCGTGGATGTTCAGGCCCCGGTCCTGGTCGGCGGGGCTGCACACGTCCATCATGTAGGCGTGGCTGGGGTTGTCAGCGGAGTCCGCGCTGAAGTCCATCAGCACCACCCCGCACACGGTGAGCACGATGCCCCACTTATGGTGGTCGGCCGTGTCCGCCAGCGCCCAGCCGATGTCCCTGCCGTTGAGGAAGAGCGAGAGGCCCAGCAATGCCCCTGAGGACAGAGACACACAGTCATCCAGGGGAAACGTGGACCAGCAGCCCACAGCATAAGTCTTGAATCTTTAGGGCCCCAAGAATTCCTTTTTAATCAAATTCTAAGCAGAGCGGATTGGAAAAGTCACCTGCAGGCTCACCAAATTTTTTTTTTTTTTTTTGCACTTGGATCAGGGTTTTTTTTTTTATAATGTCAAGCAGAGCAGGAATGACAGGAACTTAATTAACTCATTAAAAAATAACCAAAGCGATATATTCTCACAGGCATCTGTGGCCAGGTTAGGGGTGCTTCTGCCATCATGCCAGTGGGCTTATCTGGGCAACTGCTTTGGTCAACACTCCCTTAGATTTTCCTAAGAGGAAGCTGTGGGGCCTTTTTTTTTTTTCTTTTCCACTTTATTTCAATTCCAAAACGACAGACCTATAGCCAGGACAAGAATGAAAGGGCGTCTCCGTCCAAACCTTGAGGTACATCGGTCACTCCAAGCACCCAAGAGTGGCTGCAGTAGGAATCCTGAAACAGAGCAGGCCGCTGGTCACTGCCAGGGTCCCACGGCACATTGGGGTGACCACTGCCCCAGCCTCTTCCCGTTCTTGAGACACCTGCCCTCAAACGTCCCCAGCGTAGCAGA
Source organism: Saccopteryx bilineata (assembly GCF_036850765.1). Classification (NCBI taxonomy): domain Eukaryota; kingdom Metazoa; phylum Chordata; class Mammalia; order Chiroptera; family Emballonuridae; genus Saccopteryx; species Saccopteryx bilineata. The sequence continues at coordinate 288,046,847 of NC_089492.1, forward strand.
ACTATAAGACGATGCAACTCAGAGTTAGCAATTAACCTTGCGCTAGAAAACAGAAGACCGACAGGTCCCTGGAATCACCCGGCTATAAGGCACGAAACCGCTGTGACCTTGAGAATGCAAGAAATTCTAGGACCCCCTAGACCCAACCCACACCAGGCATTGTTGTTTGGATCCTCTAGTGCTGGTTAGTTCAGCTCAAGACCGTACAAATCCTTGGGGGCTAATATGTCCCTGTTCTGTAATCTGGATTAGATAAAGTCACTTGAAATAGGGGGGATGACTGGCCACACCTGTCCACCCAAAGCCCCATACTAAGGAGCGGAACTTAACTCTTGCTACTCCCTTGTCCCTTGGGGACCCACAGGCTGAAGCCATGAGGAGGTTTCTGGAGGGTGTCTACCAGCGGGGCTCACCGAGGATGGGGCTGATGAACCACACCAGGCTGTAGAGCTGGTCGGGGAGGCCCATCTGCAGGAGCACGGGGGTCACATATGCCGTCTCCATGGCATAGCTGAACTCAATGCCAAAGAGAATACAGCCGTTGAAGAGCAGCTCCCGGAAGGACCTCTGCGGGTGCAGGTCCCCAAAGTCCACCAGCTCGATTGGACACGGGGTGTTGGGCGGCGGGGGTGGGGAGGGCCGGATGCACTTCTTCCTCTTGGGGTGTCGTTTGAAGTTGTTGGCCCGGTGACTGATGTGCCGGGTCGCAGACCCTGTGTAGCCTGACAGCTGAGACCTCCAGAAGTCCTGAGGAGCCAGACTGGGGTAGAGGGTCTCTCCTGGAAGGGGGCTGCTCGCCGGGGGGATCATCGTGGGGGGGGCCGGTGGGAGCGCCTGGGGGGAAAGCCCGTCCGGAGGCCGAGAGTCACTCACAGGGCCTCTGCCTTTCTGGGTGGCTCGCCGCCCCCTCCCGACTGGCTCTTTCTTTTGGGAAAAGTTGAGTTCGCACTGAGGAACCCATAGAGTCACACCGGCCCCCCAGGGTAGATCCCCCTGCATGGAGAGGGCATCCCTCACCTCGATTTTGAATCAGTGCAGCCCGTGGGCCCACAGAGACCCAACGGGTGCCAGCCCCCTGCTCAGGGAAAGGGCGTGGTCCTTCAGGTCCCTGCACTCAAGCTCAAGGGGACTGTTCCCCACACAGGCACCGACGGGGAGTGTGTGTGTGTGTGTGGGGGGAGTTAGGCAGAGAACCTTCTGAGGAGGGGACGGCCAGGAGCCCTTCAGATGTCACGCTATCTCACAACCTGAGACCCATGTCCAGGGCCACGTGTGCCCGTCCGTCCCTGCAGGTCCCAGGGGAGCAGAGAGGAGCGGGCACAGGCATGGACAGGAGCCGCCTGTCGGCACCCTGCGCACCCACACATGGTTAGGGGGCACCCCTTCCCTCCCGGATGTTGTCACAGCAGTCACCTTCCCCAGGATACATGTCCCCTCTTCACTGCAGGCTGGTGGAGGCAGTGGCGGGGGGGGGGGGGAGGGTATTGCCTAAAAGCAGCTGAATTCGTTTAATTCAAGTTTTCTAAGCATCAACTTGAACATGTGACTTTTCAGTCAAGTCAGGATGGAGGCTTTTTTTTTAGTGTTAGAGACTGCTCTTTTGAAAGAAACAACCAAACTTCCTGAGTCCCGCATGTCAGACAACATATTGAGTAGGGAGAACTGGGCAGGGGCGAGAGATGGGGTTGCCCCTATCCTTAAACTATCCCGTGAGCAATTTCACAACACCACCGGCGGGCCGGGGTAGGGAGTCAGCAAGCATGCAGGGCCTGGCAAACACTGGGCCCCCCTCTCCACCCCCCGGGGGCTGCAGTCAGCACCGGAGCCCGGGGCATCCCACCATTTTCTCACTGCTGTGAAATTCATCCACATTGCAAACATTAAAGAGTGCTATTGACCTGTGTGTTTTAGCCAATGCCAACCTTACAACAAAGCACAGAGCAAGGAAAGCTACTAAGGTCGGAGGGAAAGAGAAGCATAAGAGGAGGATGGTCTATTCACAGACAAAAAGCAACTACCTCAATTCCCTTGAAGTCCTTCCTGAGAAGCAGGCCCCAAACCCGAGACATCATTCCCAACATGGATAGCTTCCTGACAAGGACAATTGTTATTTACAAAGAAAAATACTACAGGTCTTCTTTTAAATTTAGTTTTAAGTCTTAGAAACGAGGCTCTTCTTTTGGACATTAACTTAACATACCAGCTTCCATTGCACTATTGATAATGACAGATAACCAGTAACTTCTTTATGAAATTCCTCATTGCTCCAGATTTGCATCCCAGACTCCTCTCACCACCCTCCCCACTCGGGAAGGGTCTTCCTTAGCCACAGGTGGCACCAACAGTGGAAATGATTTGTTCTAGAGATGTCCCACTGAGATAAACACTATTACCAGTAACCTGCCCTACCATCCAGCCAACTGCCCTCCCAACTGCCCTCCCATTTCCTTCTCATCTGTCTGAAACCAGTCTTCCCACCACAGGGCATGTGGGGCCACCTCCCTTCCCCACTCTACTGTCCTCCGTCACCTTCTATCTAGTCCTCTTTGTGCCCCCTCCCCCCCTCCCCCTCTCCCTCCCTCCCTCCCCCCGCCCCCTATAACCACCACTCCCTTGTCCATGTCTCTTAGTCTCATTTTTATGTCCCACCAATGCATGTCCCACTGAGGTAGCTATCTGTCCACAGCCACCCACTCATCCTCTAGTCTACCCATCTGCCCATCCATCCTTCCAAACACACACACACATGCATGCATTCACCCATCCATCCTCTTTCCATTCATTCATCTCTCTACCTGCTCACCTACCCATCCTCTCCCTCACCCCTCTACCCTTCCATCCATCCTTTCATCCACATATTTGCCTATCCATCCTCTATCTACCCACCCATCCTTCCAAACATCCATCTATCCATCCATCCATCCATCCATCCATCCATGCATCCATCCATCCACCTGTGTCTGTTGATTCCCTACTCACTCATCTAGCCATTCCTCTTTCCACCCATTCTTTTTTGTTTGTTTTGTTTTTTTTTATAAATAAATTTTTATTAATTTTAATAGGGTGACATCAATAAATCAGGGTACATATATTCAAAGAAAACATGTCCAGGTCATCTTGTCACTCAATTCTGCTGCACACCCATCACCCAAAGTCAGATTGTCCTCCGTCACCTTCTATCTAGTCCTCTTTGTGCCCCCTCCCCCCCCTCCCCCTCTCCCTCCCTCCCTCCCCCCATCCCCTATAACCACCACTCCCTTGTCCATGTCTCTTAGTCTCATTTTTATGTCCCACCAATGCATGGAATCCTGCAGTTCTTGTCTTTCTCTGATTTACCCATTTCACTCCATATAATGTTATCAAGATCCCACCATTTTGTTGTAAATGATCCGATGTCATCATTTCCCATGGCTGAATAGTATACCATGGTGTATATGTGCCACATCTTCTTTATCCAGTCCTCTCTCTCTATTTTTTTACAGTGATTAAAGCCTTTAAGCAAACTCTTGGCCAATACAGCAAGACTCCATAAAAGAGTAGTGTCCTTAACATGTTCACCAAGTCCAAGTTGGCCCCAACACCATGCCAAATCCCTGAAAAATGCAACCCAACCCCAGTTCAGTCTGTTAGGAGCTGTCACTAGGAGCAGGAGTCCAGGACAATGCCACCTCCAGGAAAAGTCCGCATGGCACTGGAATTGTTGTCACAAATCTATACTTAGCAGCTCACGTCCAAGTCCCAATGACCGCTGCTTCTAGCTGGTAATGATTCAGGTTTTCCACCCATTCTTCTACCCACCTACCCACCCATTCTCTCTTCCAGCCAAATACTTGAGTACAACAAAGACACAAAATTCATATAGATAAAAGAAAGGTGTGGTTCTTGCCTTCGAATTAGGTGAAAAGGCAGAGGAAAGGCATTTGAGGCCGTGGGAACCACCCACAGAAAGAAGCTTATGTGCACCACTGGGGCACCATGGGTGGCGTGGTGAGAGACACAGCCACCGGGAAGGGACTAGCTGACCACAAAAGACCTTGAAGATTTGCGAAGAGATGGATTTCATTGCAAGCCCACAAGGATTTACATAACCAAAGGCTCAGTCTGCTCTCACTTCTATACACAGCTTATCTTGTGACCTTAGGAAGATCCCATGCTCTTCTTTAAAACAAGAACAGATGTACCCAAGAACTATGTAGACAAGCAATACTTCATTAAAAATATAATTCCTATCCAAAGATTAAAAATCAAGGTTTCCACATTTTTAAAGCTAAGCTCATTTATGTTCCCCCTGGTCTAGCTCAGGCCCTTGCACGTAGTAAATACTTCGGAAAAGTCTATCCATGGGCTGGTCTTGTCTTCGGAAAGCCACGTGCAGCTAGCGTTCCCTGGAGCTCCGCTCATTCAGATCCCAGAAACATAGTGCCCATGGGAACAGTGCATAAATTTTCTCCTTAATAGTTGAAGGGAGGCCTTTAGCACAGCTGTGGGGGGATCCAGACCAGACTCCACCTGTCCTGTCACCTCCCACATCCCACTCTGTGGCTGATTGCCCGTCTGCCTCTCCAGCTGCCTTTTCACATACATAGCACCTCTCTTTCCTCCCGGCATTTTACCCCCACAAAGTGAACACAGGTGCATGCACAATTAGAAACTGTCCCATTCATTTTGCAATGAAGAACCAAGGACCCACATTACAACAATTTCAGCTTTAAACAGCCTATTTTAGCTGTTTAAAGGGAGCATATTTTTTGAAAAGGGGAGCCATTTTGGCCCTACCTCAATGAACTATGTAGATAGCCTGTGACTCTACCTGTGATGTGACAACTTCATCGTCACCTATGTTCCGCTCCCAGCTTTAAAACACAGCCTGCAGGCCCTGGCCGGTTGGTTCAGTGGTAGAGCATCAGCCTGGCATGCAGGAGTCCCAGGTTCGATTCCCAGCCAGGGCACACAGGAGAGGAGCCCATCTCCTTCTCCACCCCTCCCCCTCTCCTTCCTCTCTGTCTCTCTCTTCCCCTCCCGCAGCCAAGGCTCCATTGGAGCAAAGTTGGCCCGGGTGCTGAGGATGGCTCTGTGGCCTCTGCCTCAGGCGCAAAAATGGCTCTGGTTGCAACAGAGCGACGCCCCAGATGGGCAGAGCATTGCCCCCTGGTGGGCATGCTGGGTGGATCCCGGCTGGGAGTATGCGGGAGTTTGTCTGACTGCCTCCCCGTTTCCAACTTTGGAAAAATACAAAAAAAACACAAAAAAAAACCCCAAACCCCCACAGCCTGCAGCCTGTCCTAACAAAAGCACAACACTGAGTGTAGAGACCAGAATTAAACCCAAGCTCAAAAAAAAGTCTTTGCTAAAGGGTTTGTCTTCAAATTTGGGGGTCAGGATCATCATTTTTATTTGAAAACATATATTTTATTCAAAGCCGTCCATGGAAGGTTATTCTAAGAAAAATGTTTTTTTTTTGTTTTGTTTTTTTTGTATTTTTCTGAAGCTGGAAACGGGGAGAGACAGTCAGACAGACTCCCGCATGCGCCCAACCAGGATCCACCCGGCACGCCCACCAGGGGCAACGCTCTGCCCACCAGGGGGCGATGCTCTGCCCCTCCGGGGCGTCGCTCTGCCGCGACCAGAGCCACTCTAGCGCCTGGGGCTGAGGCCGAGGAGCCATCCCCAGCGCCCGGGCCATCTTTGCTCCAATGGAGCCTCGCTGCGGGAGGGGAAGAGAGAGACAGAGAGGAAGGAGGGGAGGTGGAGAAGCAAATGGGCGCTTCTCCTATGCGCCCTGGCCGGGAATCAAACCCAGGTCCCCCGCACACCAGGCCGACGCTCTACCGCTAAGCCAACCAGCCAGGGCCTCTAAGAAAAATGTTTTAAATTATTTTTTGAACGTTATAAAAGAAGTAAAATTTAAAATAAAGAAATAGAATTTTAATACACTGATACAAATATTCACCAGCCCATCTTGATCATACTGGATGCCCATTTAGTTAGTCCAAAAAGAAAAAGGAAGCACGCATAAGCCTGGACTGCATGGTGATATATGTCTGACTCCACTGTGCTTCTAGAATACAGAGGAGGTTTCAAGTAACAAGTCCCTCAAACTATATCATGGGAAGATTCAGCAACAAATGATTAATAGCAATAAACAATGTCCATGATATTTGAATGTTTAAAACGGTCCTACTCTGAGCCAAACTCATTTCCTTCTCATCTGTCTGAAACCAGTCTTCCCACCACAGGGCATGTGGGGCCACCTCCCTTCCCCACTCTACTGTCTACCAATTCTCTGAGTTCCTACTTCAAGGATGCCCCCACCCCCAGACCATTAAAGGGTTCTGTGGACTTGAGGGCAGGAATTCAACAATCCAGTCGCTAAATCGTGGCCCCTCCCTGACGGCCAATTTATCTTAAAAGCCCCGGTCAGGCGCAGGTGGAACTTGGGGTCCACTGACACACCTGACTCTACTTCCCTATAAAGCTGAGAAACATTGTGGCCACCCCAGAAATCATCTGAAAAGTTGTTTCACTGTCGAGGACAGCACAGACTGGATTGCAATAAGCCTCCTGTTTCTACCTCGTCTTGTTTCTCTTGGCAAAAGGGCAGTAAGCCTGGGTGTTCGTGATAAACTTAAATCTTGGGTTGCTGAAAGAGGTTAAGCCACGGCCCCTGGCCATCTAGAGGGCTCGGCCTCGGGGTGGGAAGTGAACCGGAAGCTGATGACACCTGCCCAGGTGACTCAGGAACAGGCCTCCGGCACCACTAAAGCATAAGCCGGGGCAATTTCAGCATCTGTGCTCCTTCCTAGCAAGGGAGAAATCAATGTCACCCAACTGCTACCCTCCTCGGGGGCCAGAGGCATCCAGGCGGGGTCTCCGTGTACAGTTCAATGAATTAGACATCCAAGAAGAACAAAGGTCCCCGTGCCAACCTCCGGTCCCAATCTTGGCACTTGGGATTATCGCCCTGGGGCCTAACCCGCCTCCCTCGCAGAGCAATGCCGGAAGCTGTGCGGAGGGCGCGGGAGGAAACAGTGGTACCTGTGGTTCGAGCCAGGAGGCATCCCTTCCTTCCCGAGGCCGGGCTCCTGCCTGCCCGGTGTGCAGCTCGGGTCCCGGCCCCGCCGCCCCCAGCCGGCCGCTGCCGCTGCAGCATCACCCGCGGGGCGGGGCCGTGACGTCACGGCTGCATCCTGGTTGCCCGCGGCCGGTACCGCAGAGCATCCTTAAAGCGGCACCGCCGGCCGCTGCAGAGCCGCTGGACCCGGCGCTCGGCTGGGGCCCGCACATCCTGGCCCCCCCAACCTTTAAAGGCCGGCGGGTCTGCCCGAAAGCCCCAGATACTGGCCCCCTATCTACACCTTTCCTGGGCAGGGGACACTCATACCACGGCAAGCCCCTTTCTCTATCGGAAAAATGTTAAAGGTTAATATAACTACTACGATGTTGATCTATAGATGAATAAATTAATACTATATGTTAAAACATTTTCCGTGGCCTGAGAGGCCTTTTTTTTTTTTTCTTCCGATTTTAAAAGAAATGAACTCATTTTATGGATCCCTAAAAGCATGTGTTCTCTGGGCACTGAGGCCGGGCACAGGGTGGACATGGTGGCCCTCCCCGGAACTGTTCTACTGCATTCACTGTTCACTTAACCCATGTGTCAGGTGAGACTCTGTGCCAGGCGCTGGTCTAGGGACTGGGGATATGGCAATGCACAAAATGAACAAGCGTTCCTGCCCCTGTGGCGTGACATTATAGAGGGGAAGAGACACATTAAAAAGACAAATACTATAAACAAATGAAATGCCAGAAGATAATAACTCCCCAGAGAAGGGGCTCGGGACTGTGGGGCTGGAGAGTTGTTGATGAGTCGCCGCCTAAAAGGTGACACTGGAAGAAAGACCTGGAGGGAAGAAGGGACCAGTCATGCTGATATCTGGGGGAAGATATCATGCCAGACAGAAGAGGGAACAAGTGCAAAGGCCCTGGGGTACAAGTGAGGTGGGCTGAGTTGAAGACAGTGCAAATGATTAGATACCCTGCAGTCAACTTACAAATGCAGAAAGTGTTATGAAGAAGAGGCATGTGGCTGGCTCTATGAAAGTTTATAACAGGGGGATTTGACCTTGTTGGGAGATTCTCACTTGTTCCTTGAGAACAAGTGGGAACTAAGTAGTGCAACCAAGCTGAGTAGACAGGGCAGCGTGTTCCAGGTAGAGGGGTCGAGTGTGCAGAGCCCTTGCAACAGGAGAGGGTATGGGGAGCACAGAGGTGAAGGAAGCCAGAGCCAGGGGGCGGGAACGCGGAGGCCCAGGGTGCCTGGGGGTGGGCCAGAGAGGCAGACTGGGCCCAGCCTACAGGCCCAGTGGGCTGCTCTCATTTTGTAGGAACAAGGTGAATCTTAAAAATGTTCCGTGCAGGAGAGCAGGTGATGTGAATTATACTTGTGTTTTGCAAAAATCACAGAGGTGAGGGTAGAAAATGTATGGGAGGGGCAGGAGGACCAGTCAGGTACACCCAGTAGGAGCTCACAGACTGGCCCAGGTGGGAGAGGCTGGGGGCGATGGTGAAGGGTGAGACATTTAGGAGGTAAAACCGAGGTGACTTGGTGACAGATTGAAGGTGGGGGTCTGGGAAGGAGGGTGGGCGGGGCCAAGAAGATCCTGGCACCTGGTGTGCAGGAAAGGAGGCTCACTTGTAAGAGGAGAGCAGGGTGGCTGGGGGCTGAGACTTACAGGCTGGCTCTGGGACAGGGTGAGTTTGAAGGGCCTTTGAGGCATCCAAGTACCTCCATCAGAGGCGGTCCTGCACACAGTAAACTGAAGCCAGACGGTGGTCAGCGACATCAGCAGGGAGAGCCACCAGAACCTGGTTCTATCTTATTTTTTTCTCTAAACAGGAGTAAAACAATAGTTTAAATAGCCATTTTTTTTCTGTTTTGCATTTACACACAAATGACCTGCTATTTGACTGATAAACCTCGACATCTAAGGTGCTCATCACAATAGAGGTTTACTTTTGGCCCAAGTGAAGTCAAAAGAGTATCCCTGCTGGGGGTGGGGGGACCTCCACGCAGTCATTCAGACTCCGGGTCCTTCCCACCCGGCTCTGTCCCAGCCAGGCTTGCAAGAGAACAACATTCCATGTCTAAGACTCAGTGACATGGCCACCCCCTCCCCAGGGACGAGGAGGAAGTGGGGTGACCAGCTGCCTCTTTAGCTTTTATCTGCTTGAGGGTGGGAGCAGGAGGGTGGGAGGTGGGGATGGTCAGAAAAGCTATGAAGACAAAAGTTAATATTCAAAACAGGATTTTGTAGAAAGCGAGAAGGCTTGAAATGTAAGTATCGTTGAGAACGGACTTTAAAAAAAATTCCTTCGACTATTTTGAACCTTCCAAAGTGAGAGCCTTCCGAAATTAGAGGATTCAAGCCCCCCTTGCTTCACCGGCCAGGACCAGCCCTGAGTGGGGCATTCCTCCCCAGTGGAGACGGGCTTAGGTCCAGACAGGGGCAGGAGTGGAAGGAGACCCTGAGTGTGGAGGAAACCGGCCCCAGTGGGAGGCTGGCAAAGGCAGGAGGGAGAGGGGCGCCCAGCAGGTGGAGCTTAGTGTCGGGAGGACCCCTGAGGGCCCTGGCTTGGGCTTCCCCCAGTCCAGAAAGGAGTCTGTTTTGGGCTGAGCTGCCCCAACCAAGGTAGGAACCCCAGCCTGGCTGGGGCAGGGGGCAGAGGGTGTGGTGAGACTAGTTTCCCTACTTGAGCTGAAATGGGCAGTGGCTTCTCAGGAGGGTGGTCCGAGTGGGGCTGCTTCCCCCCACACACACCGCGTGGAAGGACAGCCAGGCTGGGAGCAGACAAGGAAAGAACCACTGAGGGCTCTGCAGGGCCAGGCGGGCCCCAGCAACCGGACAGTTGAACCCATCAGGGGCCCTGCAGGGTACAGGAAGGCCTGGCCCACAACCCCAGGGGGTCGCAGGAGTCGCCCATTCCCCCAGCGGCAACCTAGAGAAGAGGGGGAGAAAAGGGGGGGCAACCGGTAAGGATTATCCTAAAGAGGCCGAGCCAGACAGACCCAAAGCAACTGTGCCAGTGACCTCATTGGACTCAATTTTATATCAGTTTTGGCTGAGTTAGTCTCGGCCCCTTCCCACCCTGAAACCTCCCAACCCCCAAGCCCGCAGGAGGCGGCGGCTGATGAGAAAGCTCAGCTCGGGGACCGAGTGCGTGGGGACAGTGTCCCTACGCCCGCCCCCGAGCGCGGGGAGAACCGCTGAGCCAACCCGCAAGAAGAAAGCGGGCATGGAGGGCCTGGGCGCCAGCGTCCCAGGGCGACGGCCGCAGGCAGCTCACCTGCTTTCTCGGGGTGTCCACGAGGTGGTGGAAGAGCCCCACCTTTCCTGGCCAGCTGGGGAGAGACTGCGAATGTCTCCAGCTCCAGAGCAAAGAAGAGACGACGCTTTTCGAGCCATTTCCAACCTGGCGACTATTCGCACTTCGGTGGAAGTTTTCTTTTTACTTTGTGTGAATGCACTTTTTTGGTCAATTTTTCCTGCTAAGCACACAGCCACGTAATTTTTGTGTGTGTGTGAATAACATTATTTTTAATATCAGATCGTGGGCCTGGCCCTAATTAAGGTTTATGCACTTTAAGCCTCCTGTAATTATCCTAACTTTATGCGTGGGGTATTAACCCCTCCGTGTGTGTTTGATCCGAAGCCAGAGGGTGAGTCCCCACAGTCCGTGTGGGAACGGGGGCTGGAACGCAGGGCTGCGTGACCCCCAAGCCCAGCCCATGCCTCCCGCAGCCTTGTGCGAGGGCCTGTCTGGCTTGGGGGCACACATGCCTTCCGGGGGACACCAGCCTCACACCTCGCACCCTGGGCTCCCGCCTCTTCCTCAGTCTCCTCAGGACTGCGACCTCCTCCTCTCCAGTCACCCCTGCCCTCCCACTGGTGGCTTATCAGGGGCGCTGCCCTTCGGTTCCTGGTTCAGAAGATCCCGGCAGGTACAGAACCACAGGCATGTGCGCATGTGTGTGCGCATGCGTGTGTACACAAATGTCAACACTGATGCCTTCTCTTAATTTTGTGGAGCTAAGGAGCTATTGATGTCTTCTGGTCCATGATGTTTTTCACTCACACACACACAGGTGCAACCCACACAGGATGTATGCATGCACACTCACGTATGCACACTGGTTTGCACAGGCACATGCATATGCATGCACTTGCGCGCGCGCGCACGCACACACAGACACTATTGTCAAAGCTGCTCCCGCTGGGGGAACAACAGCCATGCCGGGACTCTGCATTCACACCCAGAAAGTATATATGTTTCTATAGGGAAAGAGCCACAACCGTGCTGGTTCTTGGATGGCGCTGCATTACAAGCTCCCGGAGGACCTGGCAGCCCCACCCCCTCCATGCCCTCCTGAGCACCCCGCAGGGCAGACAGGCACCCAGACACATGCAGTTGATCCACATACAGAGGAGTCTGTTGGTTGAAGTTGTGCTGTTTACCTGCGTCTGCACAGGTACATTACAGGTTAAAACATCCTCATTGGCTGGGTTGGGAATTTCTTTACATTATTTCAGCAAGGAAAATGGATTCTGATTCCCAAACATCTGCCCTCCTCTGTACAGGGAGCCTGTGGAGGCAGCCCCACACTCTGGACTGTCCAGGTTGCTGTGGCTGGATTCCGAGCAGAGCCGGAGCAAGGCCTCGGGACCTGGGTGTCCGGCAGTGCGAGAGCCAAAGGGTGTGGACTCAGGTTCCAGAACCAAGGCAGTGGCCCCAGGGGAGGTTGGCACTCCGGGTAGCCGTGGCCTTCCTGTCCATGGGCTGGAAGAGAGCCCCATCGGGACACAGAATCCCCAGAGAAAATGCAGGATGCCCAGTTGCACTTGAATTTCAGATAAACAGTGAATAATATTTATAGACAAATATGTTCCAGGCAGTATTTAGCACCCTGTATTTCAGTGGGTTCCCTCCAGCTAGCCTACTGGGACGCTTCTGGGACCTGGCAGACGAGGGCACCAGGGAGCCCAAGGCCTTTGTTCAGGAAGCTGCGGTCACTGCATGGGAACCACCCTCTCCCAAGCTCAGCTTTGATTTGCTGTCCCCCTAAGAGAATAGTGAGCACCCAACACTCACAGAGAAGTCCCAGCCGTGCTCTGGGGAAGTTTTGAGATCCTCTCCCAGGGGATCACACTTGCTGGGATCTTTAAAGTTCCCAGTGGGATTATTTTGTGTGTGTGTGTTTTATCTACTTGTTCAATTTACTATAATCAGGAATCTACTAACCAACTCTCTAACCCTTAACCATTGTTCACACAGCTACTACATTTAAAATAAATTTTCAGATGGTTTGACTCTTTCATCTTAATGCCTGTGAGTTACAAAGCTCTTATATTTTGAACTACAACACAGAAAAGTGCAAGAGACAAAGTGAATAGCTCAGCGATTTATCGCACATGTGTGAGCACAGCCAGGTGGATGTGAACCATTTGCCAGCTCACTAGAAACTCCCCCCCTCCCACGCCATCATATCACTGCCCCCTTTTCTCAGCCTTTGCTGAGAGGTAATCACTACTCTGACTCAAGTTCATTGCTTTTTGGCTATTAAAAAAAAATAGCTGTGACGCATGTATACATAACACTGTCCGGGTTTCCCCAAAAGCCTGCACTCTATGGGGGCAGTGGTCCCAGAAGCAGGATGAAGGCCAGTGAGCTGGGGCAGGGAGAAAAGCTAACAACAGTTACGTGAATGACCCAGTCACCAATGGGGGCACTTGGAGCTCAGCCCTGCTGGGGCCCTCTGGGAAGCCATATGGAACAAGCTTTATCCTTGTCCCACTGGACGATGGGGAGCTGGGGCATTCATTTACCAACTTCCTGCCCCTACTGGTGGAGGACTGCCCTGGGTGCTGGAGGTGGGACTGTCATCGTGCTGGGAGCCTTTTACTGCTGGTACAGGTGAATGCAGGTGAGCCTAGGTACACAGGGCTACTAAACGTGGCAGTGTGCTCTTGCACCAGGATTCAGATCAATGCACTTTTCACCTGGAAAGTCTTACTACCAAAAACAAAGGAAAGAAAGAAAAAGGCAACTGAACTAAGCAGTGTGTTTAGTGACACTCGGAGGCAGGCATGCTCCTTGCTTCCCGGTGGACAGGAAGGTTTGCAGACTGGCAGCCCCGAGTGGTTGGGTGCTACAGCATGCATCCCTAAACTCTAGGATGTAGCTTAGCATTTTAAAAAAATTGGTGTCGGCCATGGCTGGTTGGCTCAGCGGTAGAACGTCGGCCTAGCGTGCGGAGGACCCGGGTTCGATTCCCGGCCAGGGTACACAGGAGAAGCGCCCATTTGCTTCTCCACCCCTCCGCTGCGCTTTCCTCTCTGTCTCTCTCTTCCCCTCCCGCAGCCAAGGCTCCATTGGAGCAAAGATGGCCCGGGCGCTGGGGATGGCTCTGTGGCCTCTGCCTCAGGCGCTAGACTGGCTCTGGTCGCAACATGGTGACGCCCAGGATGGGCAGAGCATCGCCCCCTGGTGGGCAGAGCGTCGCCCCTGGTGGGTGTGCCAAGTGGATCCCGGTCAGGCGCATGCAGGAGTCTGTCTGACGGTCTCTCCCTGTTTCCAGCTTCAGAAAAATGAAAAAAACAAAAAAACAAAACAACAAAAAAAACAACAACTTGGTGTCAATGCAATCGGAAGTGTGTGTTCTTTTGTGTCTAGTTATTTTTGTTGTTGATCATTTTGCTTTGCAGACTCATCCACGCTGTGCACGTAGCTCTAGCTTGTTTTCATAACTACATCTATTCCCTTGCATGAATGTATCCTCTGATGTCCATCCATCCTTCTGTTGATAGATGTCGGGGCCATTTCTATTTTAGGGCCATTATAATAATGCTGCTATGGACATTGTAACACAAGTTTTTGGAATGCCTATGTAGGCATTTCTTTTGGACATGTACCCAGAAGTGGCATTTTGGGGTAAGTATTTGTATGTATTTTTTCATAGGAATGTCTGCTTGACTAAACACCATTTAATGAAAAATATGCCCTTTTCTCACTATTCTACAGTATCATCTTTGCCACAAATCAAGTAGCTATATGTGAGGGGTCTGCTTCTGGACTCTTCTGTTCGGTTGGTTCATTTGCCTTTGTGTACATAGTTTTATATGTCTGTGTCTGGTAGAGTAAGTTCTCCAACATTGTGCCTCTTTTAGTGTTTTCTGACAGTTCTTGGCCCTTTAATGTGCATGTTTAAGGATTGGTCTTTTAATATCCATGACACAGATTTCTTTTTAAGCTCTGGCTATTTATTTATTTATCTGAAGTGAGAAGTAGGGAGGCAGAGAGACAGAATTCCACATGTGCCTGACTGGGATCCACCCAGCAAGCCCACCGGGGGCGATGCTCTGCCCATCTGGGCCCTTGCTCCATTGCAACTGGAGCCATTCTAGTGCCTGAGGTGGAGGCCATGGAGCTGTCCTTAGCACCTGGGGCCAACTTTGTTCCTGTGGAGCCTTGGCTGCGGGAGGGGAAGAGAGAGACAGAGAGTAAGGAGAAGGGGAAGGGTAGAGAAGAAGATGGGTGCTTCTACCGTGTGCCCTGGGCTGGGAATCAAACCCGGGATTTCCACACACTGGACCAATATTCTACCACTGAGCCAAATGGCCAGGGCAAGCTCTGGCCTTTTAAAATGCTCAGATTTTAATATGATAGATTAATCTGGAGAGAATTAAAGTTTTTGCAGCATCTAATCAATGAACATTAAATATATACCTCCATTTTTTTAGATCATTAAAAATTTCAACAATGTGTTATGGTATACAGGACTTACATATCTTTTATTTATTCCCATGTACTTGATTTTATTTCCATTTTCAGTTTGTTACTAGTATCTATAAATACAATATTTCTAGCCTGACCAGGTGGTGGCACAGTGGATAGAGCGTCGGACTGGGATGCGGAAGCACCCAGGTTCGAGACCCCGAGGTCGCCAGCTTGAGCGCGGGCTCATCTGGCTTGAGCAAAGAGCTCACCAGCTTGGACCCAAGGTCCCTGGCTCCAGCAGGGGGTTACTCGGTCTGCTGAAGGCCCACGGTCAAGGCACATGTGAGAAAGCAATCAATGAACAACTAAGAAGTCGCAACACGCAACAAGAAACTGATGATTGATGCTTCTCATCTCTCTCTCTGTTCCTGTCTGTCTGTCCCTGTCTATCTCTGCCTCTGTAAAAAAAAAAAAAAAAAAAAAAAAAAAAAAAAAAAAAAAGATTTAAATACAATATTTCTACATTTCTCTTATACCTAGCAACCTTGCCAAACTCACTGAGTAATTTTAATAATTTGTTATGATCCTTTTAGGTTATATATGATATATATATAGATATATATGTATATATATCTATATATATATATTGATATATATATCTATCCAGACATGTTGTCAGTGAATAAACACAGTTTCTCCCTTTTTTTTTCCAGTTGGTATCTCTTGTCTCTCCTTTTCTTGCCTTGTCACTATCTAGGACCTCTAAAGCAACACCTAATAGAGGTGTGGTCAACAGCAGACCTCCTCATTCATTCCTAATCTCGGAGGAAAATCTTTCAACATTCCACCCAGAGCACGATGTAGGTTTTTTGCAGGCATTCCTATCATATTGAGGAAGCTCTCTTCTATTTCTATGTGTTAAGAATTTTTCTCACATGTGAGTATTGAATTTAATCAAAGGCTTTAAAAAAATTCATTGGTAGGTTCATAATTGTTCTTCCTTTGACGGTTAATGTGGTAAATTGCATTGACTGATAGTTATGAAATGATAAACCAACATTGTTTTCTAGGAAAGGAAAACCACAATTTAGTTGTGGTTTATGATCCTATTCATATTTGATTGATTTTGCTTAAGAGACTAGCCTGTAAGCTTCCCTTTTAAAAATGTCTTGCTAGGTTTTGGTTTCGAGGTCATTCTAGCTTCTCTCTGCCTCCTTTTCTTTTCTATTTCCGGGAAGAATTTGGATAAGATCGGCATTGTATTTTTGTTAAATATGTAGGAAAACTTACCAATGAGACCGCTGGACCGAGAGTTTTGTGACAGTTTAAAATCGTGAATTCAATTTCTTGAACGGTTATAAGCTATTCAGATTTTCTATTTCCTTTTGTAATAGTTTGGAATATGTACTTTCCAAGGAAACTGTTCAGTTTGTCTTAATTTAGAGATTATTTTTGTCATTTCATATTCTCATACGATTGCCTCCTATTCTGTTATGACCTGTTTGATGTCTATAAGATCTGTAGTGATGTCCCTGTCATGAGCTGAACTGTCTCCTCCCCACCCTCCCCGAGTTCTCATGTTGAAGCCCTAACCCCCAATATCTCAGATTGTGACTGCATTTGGAGAGAGGGCTTTTAAAGAGATAAGTAAGGTAAAATGGGGTCATTAGGGTGGGCCCTAGTCCCATATGACCAGTGTCCTTATCAGCAGAGAAGATCAGCACACAGACACCCACAGAGGGACAACCATGTGAGGACACAGGGAAAAGATGGCCATCGACAAGCCCAGGAGAGAAGCCTAGAACGCTCTTTGCTTCCTCACAGTCTCAGGAGGAACCAACCCTGCCGACACCTTGATCTCGGACTTCTGGTCTCCCCAACTGAGAAAATAAATGTCTGTTGTTTAAGCCCCAAGTCTGCGGGCCTTTGTTATGACAGCCTGGGCAGACAAATGCAGTCCCATTCTTCACTCCTAATATTAAATTATTTAGTCTCTTTTTTCTTGCTCAGTCCTGCTAAGGGTTTATCAATTAGTCTCTTCAAAGAACCAATTGACTGATCCTCTCTATCCTATGCTGCCTGTCTAGTTCCCTAATTTCTGCTTTTATATGTGTTATTTCCTCCCTTCAACTATCTCTGGGTTTAATTTGCTGTTTGTTTACTAACCTTCTTGAGCCAAATACTTGGGGGTTGTTGATGTGTTGGCCACCCCCCCTTCCCTAATGTAAACATTTGAAGTTACATGTTTCCCTCCAACCTGACTTCAGATGCCTCCCACACATTTTGACACATTGTATTTTCATTATCATTGAGTGAGACACTTTGGCAAGACCTCCAAGTGAAAAAAACATTCAGAGTTAGAGACAGGGGCCTGGGGCTTAGCCATACTTCGGGGTTTGAATTGGGGTATTTGGAGATGGGTTTTGAATGAAGAAACAGATGTGTTTCCAGGGGAGATGGATCTGGGCAAACTGGGGGAAGGGGGTCCTTGGGGCACTTCAGCATTTAGACACCACCCCCACACTGTCTCTCCAGGGGGGTCTCTGTTCTCTAGACTTTTGTATCCAACTATTAGCTATGTAACAGGCACCTCAGACTCATCTAGTCCAAAACCCCAAACCCTTGATTTCCTCCCCCAGATCGGTTCCTTGCTTGATTAATCACCAGGGCAGACTTGGGTGCCACATGGGAACCCACCGAGATTTGGGGTGTAGGTATTAGTTGCTTCTACAGGGGTGTCCCTAAGTCAGAAGCTGATCTCTTGTCCATAGCTCAGAGAGACGAATACTTCCTAAATGTCTGCTCGGAAGTGTCCTCTGGCCACCTTCCGTACCACAAAGCCTGAATGCGTGGCCTCGTTTTCCCAGCCCGCTGTCCTCTGCTTCCTTCCATTTACACTGACTTTCTCCTGTCCTCGGCCTGCACAATCCTCTGTCACATCCCCAGACCCACACCAGTCGGTGACCACACTCTGCTCACGGAGCTCCTGGTTCTGCGCTTCCTGGTGCGGTTCTCAAACCCAACCAGTATGTGAGGCCTGGCCCCACCTCTCTAACCTTCCTCTGGCTCCTCTGAACCCACCTGTCTGTCCCACAAGACTTGGTGCAGCGGCTTCTGCTGCTCGATATCATTTCATTGATGCTGCTCTGTAGTCCCTAAGCGAGGCTGTCTGCCCCAGGGCGCTCAGCACATCCTTAGCGCTCAGCCCATACCCCGCACTTGTTAACTGAGAGCAACTGATCTGCAACAGCAAAAGCTGCTTACTGTGGCTTCGGAAGTCCCAATCGCCTCCGCCTGGGAGGCCTCTACCTTGCACCCATTGCCACGTGTACACCAGGCTGAGCGCGGCTTTGAGGCCTCCTGTGTCCCCCTTCCCATCTCTTGGCTGGAAATAAGCCCCAGGGACAGAGATGGGGCTCTGCCTTCTTCTGTCCTCTTAGATAATGATGTTTCCATTTTGGTGGGACAAAGGTCCAACTGGGGGGCTATTAGAAATGCTGGTCACTACTCTCCCAGACTCTGATTATGTCTGGGGCTGCAAGGTGAACGGACACCCGGGTGCTTCCGGCCAGATGGCCCTGTGACCACCCCTGGAGACACCACGCCCCCGCAAGACATGGATGGGTTTAGAAACGGACCTCTCTGCTTCCTGGAACTTCTTTTAACGCATGACCCCCTCTGTCTTTCAGCCTTAAATGAAATCACTGCAGTACTCTATTTCCTTGTAGGTTCCCTCTAAAAATCATCAAAAGTTTGAACTGGTTGGAAAGAACGCCCTTTGGGCTCCTGGGGCCTCCCTGCGTCCCAGGCCCTCACGCCTCCTTCCCGGAGCTGCCGGACTCCAACCCGGCGGGGGGTTTGGCTCGCTAACGCCAGAACCTCAGCAGGCGCGGGTTGGACCGAGGTCCGAGCACGGCTCCGACTCCAGCACTTGGCATGTGGCGTGGCAGTCTTCCCTGAGAGAAGGCGTTCTGGTTTAGATCACAGTTCAAACCAGTGCTGAGCTATGATCTATAGCTCAAGAGAAAGGAATGTTTAACGCTGGGTCTTAATTTTATCATTAGAAGCTCACGGGGGGGGGGGGGCACACTTCCGGGGGTTTGTACAAGCAGAGAAACAGGCCGGAATGACCTGTACAGCAATAGTGTGTGTCCTTGGGCCATGGTACTGGGGTGGGAGCAGGTGACACTGACCTTTTCCTTACTCATTTCAGTCGTCTCTGCGGGGGCGGCTGATGTTCTACAGTGATCAGGTGCTCCTTTTGTAATAAAAACGAGTTAGAGAGCAACCACCCCCGCACAGTCTTCTAAATAAAATATGCCACCCAAGTACTGAATGTTCTGGGTGAAAGCCTGCCTCCCTCTCTCTTTCCCTCTCCCTCTCCCTCTTTCTCCCTCCCTCCTCCTCTCCCTCTCTCCCTTTCTCCCTCCCTCTCTCTCTCTCCCTCCCTCTCTCTCTCCTTTTCTCCCTCCCTCCCTCTCCCTCTCTCCCTTTCTCCCTCCCTCTCTCTCTCTCCCTCCCTCTCTCTCTCCTTTTCTCCCTCCCTCCCTCTCCCTCTCTCCCTCCCTCCCTCTCCCTCTCTCCCTCCTCTCTCTTTCCCTCCCTCCCTCTCTCTCTTTTCCTCCCTCCCTCCCTCTCCCTCCCTCCCTCCTTCCCTCTCTCTCTCTCCCTCTCTCTTTCCCTCTCTTCCTCTCTCCCTCTCCCTGTCTCCCTCCTTCTCTCTCTCTCTTTCCCTCCCTCCCTTTCTCTCTCTCCCTCTCTCCTTCCCTCTCCCTCTCTCTCTCCCTCTTTCTCGCTCTCTCAGACTGCCACTTCCATGGATTACAGGGATGCTTTCAAACCCAGAGTCATGACTCAGCGATGAGTCCCAAGTCTCCTCATGACTAAAGAAGGATTTTTGTAGTGATTACGGGCTTGGAAGAATCCCCTGAGATAGACAGTTCTTGTCCAGGAAGGGACTGCCTCAGGAATGTATAGGACAGCAGACCTGAAAGATTTCTTGATGACTCTGGGCTCTCCTTGGGGGTCTTTGCACAATTTAAAGCATTGCTCCCCGACATCTGACTTCCCCAACATCACTTAGGTGCCTTCCAAACTCCCCCGGAACAGAAGTGACAGGTCTCTTGCATCACTCAGTGTGGCACTGTGTCCCCAAGCAGACTTTGGATGCAAAGGGCTCTGTGCTCATTTCCACTTGACCGCAAGGGTCCCTGGACCCTCCTACTGCCACAAATCTCCCCTCGGCCCCCCCCCACCGGGATGCTTCCTCTGTCCGTATTAATTAAAGGGCTTTGTTTGTGCCTTCAATGCACCGGCCTCTTCAAGTGCATTCACCCCACACACACTTCCAGCTTCGCTGACCCCCAACATTTGAGTTGCCAACAGACAGACACCTCATTATTTACCGAACTTGAATCGAGACTATTTTTCTGTTTCTTGGAAACCTCCTGAAGAGCTCCATGATCCTTTCTCTGTTGAAAAGAGTTGCTAACTGCTGAGCAAAGTCCCGCCGGTGGCCCCAACACAGCCCACGTTGTTCTCCTTCTTCAAGAGATTTTCTTTTACTCCATTTAACTTGTTTATCGAGGAGGCTCTGTGGGTCAGACCCCACCCCCACCCCTGTTCCACAGGCACCTGGGTGGCAGCAGTTGACTCTTCAGACACAGCCCAGTTCCTCCCTCGAGGGCCCGTGTCCTGGAAGCAGCTGACCCACCCGGCGACCTGAGCTGGGCCCTTGGCCGGCCGGCTCCAGGGTACGGACAGACCCTGCTCGACTTGGGGAGAAAGGGCACCTGGCTGCCTCCTGTGGCCTGTGGCTTCCCCGAAGGAGGACCCCTGGAGGAGTTGGTTAAACAGTTTGTGGGCTTCTTTCCAGACAGAAGAGAATTCCCGGGGCTGGTGCTCCCCGGGTGGCTGGGCAAGGTGGCGGGGCGTTTGTTAAACACACTGACGAGAGGTGAGGCCGTCTTTGAGGGCAGGAAAGCAGAGGGGGGCCTTCGTGCTGGAAGCACCCAGAATGCTTGTCTCCTCACAACTCTACAGATGTATAGTTCATCTTCAGACACTGTCCTTTATTGTAAGAATTCTCTCTCGGACAACATATAGCACTCAAGGCGTCCGGTGGAAAACCAAGAAAACACTTCAAGTCATGGGACAAGGAGGAGACTGGCTCTCCGTCCAGGTGGGTAGTTTTGACCGCTATGTGCGTGTTCCTGGTCCCAGTGCACTGGCCCGAGAACTTGCTCTTGGCCTGGGGGTCGTTCTGCGGTCCCTCCCAGGATACCAGCTGCTGGCCCGCCTCCGGCTGCCTCAGGACCGCTGGGGCAACCTGAGACCCACTCCAGAACACGGCCTCCACAGAGCCCTGAGACTCTCCCTTTCAGAAGGTGGCATTGCAGATGTCCTTACCCCTGTACAGTGTAGGCATTGGAAACGATGGCACCACCATACTCGGTGTGGAGTTCTCTCTCCCCCATGGTCCATAATAATGTTTCCAGGCCTTTGTAGGAGCCTTGTCTCCCCTCCATGGAGTAGGGCGTGCGGCCACAGCTCCCAAGTCCAGCTCAGCTCTGCCCACTCCTAGCTCAGTCACTCAGCCCTGCAGAGCGTGCCCCTCTCCCTGTCAGTCTTCTTGGGTCCATGGTGTGTTCATTCAACTTTTTCTTTTTTTTTCCAGTGAGAAGCAGGGAGGCAGAGAGACTCCTACATGCACCCCAACCGGGATCCACTCAACATGCCCACCAGGGGGCGATGCTCTGCCTATCTGGGGCCTTGCTCCCTTGCTCAGCAACAGAGCCGTTTTGTTTGTTCTTTTTAGTGCCTAAGGCAGAGGCCATGAAGCCATCCTCAGTGCCCGGGCCAACTCACTAAAACCAACTGAGTCATGGCTGCGAGAGGAGAAGGGGGGAGGGGTGGAGAAGCGGATGGGCGCTTCTCCTGTGTGCCCTGGCCAAGAATCAAACCTGAGACATCCATGTGCTGGCCGACACCCTACCACTGAGCCAACCGGCCAGGGCCAAGTTCATTTAACTTAAGGAGCGGATCTCACATAGACTTATGTCCTGAGACTGAGATCAGGGATTGACACCTTGTGAGGGGAGGAGCTGGCTTTGAACTCAGGTAGCTGGCTCACCTTTCTGTCCAGGTGTCCTTGCCCTGGGAGACCAGTTCCAGGTAAGGGAAGGGTTCCTCTCCCCCCTTGCTGTCCTAGGCCAACTTTCCGGCACTGCCGCCTCTCCATCACACTGTTTCTGTGACCTGGATCGGTCAAATCCATCCCCCCGACACCGTCAACTCTCTCCACACTTCTTACAGATACTGTGACATCCTAACATCAGCTCGTCCCGGAAAGAGGTGACGCTGGGGGACATCTGCTCTGAAAGCAAAGTGTTACGAGGAGAGCAGAGTAACCAACCACATCATGATGGAATTCAAGTTCCCGCCTCTGCTCTCCGCCACGCTGACTCCTATCACTGAACTTCACGCCCTCCACCCTGGAGCCCCGGTCCTGGCACCAGGAACACTCCAGGACGAGATGGCATCTCGGTGTCGCCGGGATGCTGACGTGGGGCCAGGGAAACACGGCTCTGGCTCTGCAGTTCTCCACAAACGAACTTGTCACCCTCCCCCGCCCTCGCAGGGGCCGCGTGGCCAGCCCAACACAGACTTTCCGACTCATTTTGAAGCCCCGTCACTGCCAATTTTCCAGTGTAAAAAAAAGAGGGAAACATCGTAAAGGGCTTCGTTTCCTTTTGCCCCGTGGAGGTGGGTGGTACAGAGGGCGAGTCAGAAGCCATGCACAAAACAAGTTTATAAAAATCCTGAATAAAACAGCACCTCCGACGAAACTGAGCCAGGCTCAGTGGCCAGCCCTGCGTGGGCAGCCGGGACGGGATGGAGCCCCACGGGGACAAGGCCATGAGGTACGGCAGCAGGACCCAGGGGGACATGGGCTCTCAGGAGAGGATACCTTGCGGGCACCAGGAAATAAACAACAGAGCCCCCAGAAGTGATGGCAGTCAGAGAGCTAGAGTGGACCTCGGCAACCCCTGCCTTCAGAGACTCAGGGCAGGAGGAGGGTCGATGCAAATAATCATGTCTATGCAGCGCCTGTCCTGTGCATTGTCAGTGAGGCAGGTCAGGGCACCCTGCCCCCCACCTATGCTGCTCTGACATCTTATTCTGAGCTGAAGGCTCTTGGAAAAAAAACAGCCAAGGCAGGGAAAGGCTCTCTCCAAATGCCCTGACCTGCCTAAACACAGTCCTCCAAGAGGAACTTCCAGGGGTTTCATAAACCAGGGAAGATGGACTCTTGTCACAGGAGAGGAGACTAGAAGGCGACACCACAGCCTGACAAACTCTGTCACACACTCTCCTGCCTCCCATCTGTTGCCCCCAGGGCCCGTCCATCTTCCCTAGAAACCACTTCCTCTCCGGGAGAGGTGGATCTTCCCTCTCCCCTTTCCCAGCTGAGATGGTCTATGAGCTTTCACACCTTACCTCCTTTGGGGGTAGCCTCCGTTTTGTTTCTGTGATGCCCATGCACACCATATTAACAGTGAATCAACTTGTATACCCCTTCTCCTGTCAATCTGCCTGTTGTCGTTACAGTGTGTTTGTAAAGTCATGGTGTACTTTTGATTGGTCACAGGAAAGCAACAAAAGACGATAGAGATGTGAAATCACCAAATAAAAGGAAAACCCTCCCAGTTTCTGTAGGATGATGTGGCAGCATGTGCGCATGCGCAGATGATGACGTAACACCGTGTATACAGCAGAGCAGCCCACGGCCATGCCAGTCGAGATGTGGACGGTACAGAGGAAAGTTCAGTGTGTTCTGTGGCTCGCTAAATTCGAATCTGTGACCAAAGTGCAATGTGAACATCGGTGCATTTATAACAAAGCGCCACCATATAGGAGTAACATTACTCGGTGGGATAAGCAGTTGAAGGAAACCGGCAGTTTGGTGGAGAAACCCCGTTCTGGTAGGCCATCAGTCAGTGACGAGTCTGTAGAGGCTATACGGGATAGCTACCTAAGGAGCCCTAAAAAATCTGTGCGTGAACCCACATCAAACTGCACTGAATAGGTATGAAACTGGGAGAGTTTTCCTTTTATTTGGTGCAGATTTCATATTTCTATCATCTTTTGTTGCTTTCCTGTGACCGGTCAAAAGTGCACCATGACTTTACAGACACACTGTATTTCATAGACCTGGCTATGGAGGGTAGAGGGGGGGGGTCTTGTTAGGCTTGTGGGGTTCTAAATTAATTACACATGGTTAAAGAACATGATCTGTATTATATCAATTTCATGTGATTGACTAAGAGTCATTACAACCTGTACTTGGTCAAGTTTTTAGAAATGTCCTATATTTACTGGAAAGAAAGTGTGGTCCCCCAATGGTCAGGGTCCAAACCATGAAAAGGGTGTGGTGTTGAGGGGCCCGAGTGGGGGAGGCAGGGAAGACCCTGATCGGCAGAGAGGAGCAACTCCCTTTGGATGCAGGAGCAGAGGATGGCGGGCCCCGAGAGATGGCACCTCCCCGCAAGGTGTGGCCCAGGAGGTGTCGTCCGGCATGTCCCACTTCTTTTTTTTTTTTTCCTGTATTTTTCTGAAGCTGGAAACGGAGAGAGACAGTCAGACAAACTCCCGCATGCGCCCGACCGGGATCCACCCGGCACGCCCACCAGGGGGCGACGCTCTGCTCACCAGGGGACGATGCTCTGCCCCTCTGGGGCGTCGCTCTCTTGCGACCAGAGCCACTCTAGTGCCTGGGGCAGAGGCCGAGGAGCCATCCCCAGCGCCCGGGCCATCTTTGCTCCAGTGGAGCCTCGGCTGCGGGAGGGGAAGAGAGAGACAGAGAGGAAGTAGAGGGGGAGGGGTGGAGAAGTAGATGGGCACTTCTCCTGTGTGCCATGGCTGGGAATAGAACCCGGGACTTCTGCACGCCAGGCCGACGCTCTACCACTGAGCCAACCAGCCAGGGCCACGTCCCACTTCTTATGAATGTGTGAGACCTTTCCTCCCAGGTCCACCCAAAAGTAGGCACAGTATTCAGGAGGCTGGAACCAGCAGCCTCAGGTCCAGCAACAAAATTTTCTATTATCTGAAGAAAAAATACAGTCTCCCTCCTCCACCTTAAACTGAAAAGAATTTTAAAATAAATGTATCAATATATCAAATGAACTAAAAAAGTAAAGGTGAGACTTTGAATAATATGATTATATATTCTCTATTCACGTAACATCTGTAGATCACTACTTGATTACTGGGCACTATATACCCTTTTCAAGTCCATATAGAACATTAGTAAAAGTTGATCCACTAGAAGTCTCAGTAAAATGTATGGAATTGTTATAATGTAGACCATATTCTCTGACCACAGGGCAACTGATTCAGAAGTTATTTTTATGGTAGGTTTAAGAAAAAAAAAATCTTTTCCACAATCCAAGAAATATGCAGAGAGAAATACAACTAGACATTATTAAATATTTAGAATTAGCAATGAAAATGGCACATCTCAAAGCTTCTTTGCAGTTCAAGTAATACAGGGAAGTTGATTGCCTTAGATGCACAGGTTACAAGGATGGAATGGTTGAAGTCTGCTAGAGGAAGACAAGCCACTTAGAAGAGTTATGAAGAGCCCTGGCCGGTTGGCTCAGCGGTAGAGCGTCGGCCTAGAGTGCAGAGGACCCGGGTTCGATTCCCGGCCAGGGCACACAGGAGAAGCGCCCATTTGCTTCTCCACCCCTCCACCGCACCTTCCTCTCTGTCTCTCTCTTGCCCTCCCGCAGCCAAAGGCTCCATTGGAGCAAAGATGGCCCGGGCGCTGGGGATGGCTCTGTAGCCTCTGCCTCAGGCACTAGACTGGCTCTGGTCGCAACATGGTGACGCCCAGGATGGGCAGAGCATCGCCCCCTGGTGGGCAGAGCATCGCCCCATGGTGGGCATGCCAGGTGGATCCTGGTCGGGCGCATGCGGGAGTCTGTCTGACTGTCTCTCCCTGTTTCCAGCTTCAGAAAAATGCAAAAAAAAAAAAAGAAAAAAAAAAGAGTTATGAAGAAAGAGAAGACATTAATACCAGCATTAAGAATCAACAGGCCGCCTGACCAGGCAGTGGCGCAGTGGATAGAGTGTTGGACTGGGATGCAGAGGACCCAGGTTCGAGACTCTGAGGTCGCCAGCTTGAGCGCGGGCTCATCTGGTTTGAGCAAAGCTCACCAGCTTGGACCCAAGGTCGCTGGCTCGAGCAAGGGGTTACTCGGTTTGCTGAAGGTCCCGGTCAAGGCACATATGAGAAAGCAATCAATGAACACTAAGGTGTCGCAAGAAAAACTAATGATTGATGCTTCTCATCTCTCTCCATTCCTGTCTGTCCCTATCTGTTTCTCTCTCTGATTCTCTCTGTCTCTGTAAAAAGAAAGAAAGAAAGAAAGAAAGAAAGAAAGAAAGAAAGAAAGAAAGAAAGAATCAACAGGCCCATGCTTGCATATAATAAAAATTAGATTTTTATGAATTTTAATATATAAAAATTAGATTACATTATGAATAAAACATGTGCCAAAAAGTATAAAACTCAGATGAACAGGCAGATTTGTTGGTTTTTTTTTTTAGAAGAATAGAAACTAATAAAATTCAAGAAGAATTGGAAAATATGAACCCACTAGTAATCATTAAAGAGACAGACCAGGTGGTCAAAGAGCTTTCAGCCCATCCCCCACCCCCACCAAAGGTTTCCAGTTCAAAGGTCACATGTCACTAAATGCCCAAGGAAAATAAGTGTTATTTTATAGCTACTATTCTAGAGAATAACAAGAGGGGAAACTATATACCTCAGTCTTGTGCTTGAACCTTCATAGTGAAATAGGACAAAAACAATACTATAGAAGAAAATTATAGGCTAGCCTCATATATGAATAAATTTTACCAACACCCTAAAAAGAAAACACGGATATAATGGTGCATTGAAAATAGCCAAGAGATGCAAGGAATCTTTCAAAAATTTCTTTTGAGATACAATTCACATACCATAAAATTCACCCATTTAAAGTATACAATTTGGCCCTGGCCAGATAGCTGGGTTGGTAGGAATGTCATCCTGAAGCACAGAGGTTGCCAGTTCAATCCCCGGTCAAGGCACATACAGGAACAGCTAGATGTTTCTGTCTCTCGCTCTTTCTCTCTCCTTTCCTCTCTTGCTAAAATCAATCAATAAAAACAAAAAGTGGAGAGAGGAAAAAGATGGCAGCGGAGTAGGCGGATGCACAGACGCCCAGCTCTCACCACCAAACTGGAATACAAATCAATTTAGAAAAAATCAGCATGAAAAACCAACTCTGAACTGCAAGAACAGCTCTCAAAAACCAAGGAGCAAAGAAGAAGCCACAACAAACCTGGTAGAGAGCGCCTGAATCTCCCCTGTTTACAGGAACGGGGTGGGGGGTGAGGCTGAGAGCCCAGAGGGGATCTCACACAAGGGAAAAGAGAAGAAACTACTGCTCACAGCCACTTGCCTGGCGACCAGGGAGCGAGGTGTGTTGAAAAGACCAGCTTATCTCCCAAGTGGAAAGGAAAGAGAGAGGGACAGATTGTGAGGGGCTAAGGAATGAAGGAGACGACCTAAAAAAGCTGACTCATCCGTGCTGGAGGCGGCCATAGCTGAGGGAGGGACTGAACCTTTCACAAAACACAGCTGAATTGCTTCTGGATCAGAGATCTCCAGACATCTATCCAGCTCCAATCAGCGCAACAAGACACAGCTGAAAACAAGAAGTGGGGAGAAGGGGCAGTAACTCAGGTCTCCATGAAAATCTGAGATACACCTCCCCCTACTGAAGCTGAGAAAACACTCTGCCCCCAGGGAGATTAGTTGGCTAAAGAGACCTTCAGAGTCTCAGGTTACACCCATTGCATTCCTGGATACAGTTTCAAGGAAGCCCCCTGGTGAGATCAGTAAACAAGACTATCACCTGTTAAGAAAACAAACAAATCAAGACTTCAAAGCTGCCCAAATCCGAAAGTGATTACAGATAACAGCTGATACCAACCCAAGAAGACCTAGAAATAACACAACTGAAAACTGGAGGCAGACAACACCAAGCCTAGACTCAACCAACTCTACAAATAAAACAGACAATGAGAAGACAAAGGAGTGCAATCCAAATGAAACCACAAGAGACACCTTCAGGAGATGAACTGAGTGATATGGAAATAATCAAACTTCCAGAAGCGGAGTTCAAAATAATGATTGTAAGGATGCTTAGGGATCTTAGAACAACAATGGATGGTCATTATGAACACCTAAATAAAGGAATAGCAAGTATAAAAAAGAATCAGTCGGAGATGACAAATACAATATCAGAAATAAAGACCACAATGGAAGGAATTAAAAACAGGATAGATAGAGCTGAGGATCGAATCAGCGAGTTGGAGGACAACTGGAATGAAGGCATGAAAGCAGAGAAGAAAAGAGAAAAGAGACTCAAAAAAGTCAGAGGAAACTCTTAGAGAGCTCTGTGACAACATGAAGAGAAATAACATCCACATCATAGGGGTTCCTGAAGAAGAAGAAAAAGAACAAGGGATAGAGACTTTGTTCAATCATATCATAGCTGAAAACTTCCCTAAATTAATGCAAGAGAAACTCTCACAAGTCCAAGAAGCACAGAGGACTCCATTAAAGAGAAACCCAAAGAAACCTACACCAAGACACATCATAATTAAAACACCAAAGCTAAGCGATAAAGAGAAAATATTAAAAGCTGCAAGAGAAAAAAAAGTTATCACCTACAAAGGAGCCCCCATAAGGATGACATCCAACTTCTCAACAGAAACACTTGAGGCCAGAAGGGAATGGCAAGAAATATTCAAAGTAATGCAGAACAAGAACCTACAACCAAGACTACTTTATCCAGCAAGGCTATCGTTTAAAATTGAAGGAGAAATAAAAAGCTTCCCAGACAAAAAACAACTCAAGGAATTCATTACAACCAAATCAATGCTGCAGGAAATGTTAAGGGGCCTGTTGTAAACAGATCAAAGTGGGAAAAGAATATAGCAAAAAAGGAATACACCTTTAAAGAAGAAAATGGCAATAAACAACTACATATCAATAATAACCTTAAATGTAAATGGATTAAATGATCCAATCAAAAGACATAGAGTAGCTGCGTGGATAAGAAAACAGGACCCATACATATGCTGTCTACAAGAGACACACCTTAGAACAAAAGATACACATAGATTGAAGGTAAAAAGATGGAAAAAAACATTTCATGCAAACGGAAATGAAAAAAAAAAGCTGGGGTAGCAATACTTATATCAGACAAACTGGACTTTAAAACAAAGGATATAGTAAGAGATAAAGAAGGCCACTACATAATGATAAAGGGAGTAATCCAACAGGAAGATATAACTATTATAAATATCTATGCACCTAATATAGGAGCACCCAAATATATAAAACAGACTTTGATGGATTTAAAGGGCGAGATCAACAGCAATACTATAATAGTAGGGGATTTCAATACCCCACTAACATCACTAGATAGATCCTCAAGAAAGAAAATTAACAAAGAAACAGCAGACTTATTGGAAACACTAGATCAACTCGATTTAATAGATATCTTCAGAACCTTTCACCCTAAAGCAGCAGAATATACATTCTTTTCAAGTGCTCATGGTACATTCTCTAGGATAGATCACATGTTAGGGCACAAAAGTGCTCTCAACAAATTTAAGAAGACTGAAATCATATCAAACACTTTCTCCGATCACAACGGCATGAAACTAGAAATGAACCACAACAAAAAAACTCAAAAATTCTCAAACACATGGAAACTAAATAGCAGGTTGTTAAATAATGAATGGATTAAGAATGAGATTAAAGAAGAAATGAAAAAATTCCTAGAAACGAATGACAATGAGCATACAACAACTCAAAATTTATGGGACACAGCGAAAGCAGTACTGAGAGGGAAGTTCATAGTACTACAGGCACACTTTCAGAAGCTAGAAAAAGCTTAAATAAACAACTTAACCCTGCATCTAAAAGAATTAGAAAAAGAACAGCAAGTAAAGCCCAAATGTAGTAGAGGGAAGGAAATAATAAAGATCAGAGCAGAAATAAGTGACATAGAGGCTAAAGAAACAATACAGAGGATCAATGAAACTAGGAGCTGGTTCTTTGAAAAGGTAAACAAGATTGATGAACCTTTAACTAGACTCACCAAGAAAAAGAGAGAGAGGATTCAAATAAATAAAATTAGAAATGAGAGAGGAGAAATAACAACTGACACAACAGAAATACAAAATATTATAAGAAAATACTATGAAGAACTGTATGCCAAAAAACTAGACAATCTAGACGAAATGGACAAATTTCTTGAAACATACAATCTTCCAAAAATCAATCTGGAAGAATCAGAAAACCTAAACAGACCGATTACACCAAATGAGATCGAAACAGTTATCAAAAAACTCCCAACAAAGAAAAGTCCGGGGCTTCACAACGAAATTCTACCAAATATTCAAAGAAGAACTAACTCCTATCCTTCTCAAACTATTTCAAAAAATTCAAGAGGAAGGAAGGCTTCCAAGCTCCTTTTATGAGGTGACATAATTCTGATTCCAAAATCAGGCAAAGACAACACAAAGAAAGAAAATTATAGGCCAATATCTCTGATGAATATAGATGCTAAAATCCTCAACAAAATATTAGCAAACCGGATCCAACAATATATGGAAAAAATCATACACCATGATCAAGTGGGATTTATTCTGGGGAGGCAAGGCTGGTACAATATTCGTAAATCAATCAATGTGATTCATCACATAAACAAAAAGGAGAAAAACCATTTGATAATTTCAATAGATGCAGGAAAAGCATTTGATAAAATCCAGCACCCATTCATGATCAAAATTCTCAGCAAAGTGGGAATACAGGGAACATACCTCAACATGATAAAAGCCATCTATAAGAAACCCACAGCCAACATCATACTCAATGGGCAAAAATTAAAAGCAATACCCTTAAGATCAGGAACAAGGCAGGGGTGCCCCCTTTCACCACTCTTATTTAACATAGTCCTGGAAGTCCTAGCAACAGCAATCAGACAAGAAGAAGAAATAAAAGGCATTCAAGTTGGAAAAGAAGAAGTAAAACTATCATTATTTGCAGATGATATGATATTGTATATAGAAAACCCTAAAGTCTCAGTCAAAAAACTACTGGACCTGATAAATGAATTCAGCAAAGTGGCAGGATATAAAATCAATACTCAGAAATCAGAGGCATTTTTATTTTTTTATTTTTTATTTTTTTATTTTTTTCATTTTTCTGAAGCTAGAAACAGGGAGAGACAGACAGACTCCCGCATGCGCCCGACCGGGATCCACCCGGCACGCCCACCAGGGGGCGATGCTCTGCCCACCAGGGGGCGATGCTCTGCCCATCCTGGGCATCGCCATGTTGCGACCCTCCTGGGTGTCGCCATATTGCGATCAGAGCCACTCTAGCGCCTGGGGCAGAGGCCACAGAGCCATCCCCAGCGCCCAGGCCATCTTTTGCTCCAATGGAGCCTTGGCTGCGGGAGGGGAAGAGAGAGACAGAGAGGAAGGCGCGGCGGAGGGGTGGAGAAGCAAATGGGCGCTTCTCCTATGTGCCCTGGCCGGGAATCGAACCCGGGTCCTCCGCATGCTAGGCTGACGCTCTACCGCTGAGCCAACCGGCCAGGGCCATCAGAGGCATTTTTATATACCAACAATGAACAGTCAGAAAGAGAAATTAAGGAAACAATCCCCTTCACAATTACAACCAAAAAAATAAAGTACCTAGGAGTAAACTTAACCAAGGAGACTAAAGACTTATACTCGGAAAATTACAAAGCATTAATAAAAGAAATCAAGGAAGATACAAACAAGTGGAAGCATATACCGTGCTCATGGTTAGGAAGAATAAACATCATTAAAATGTCTATATTACCCGCCCTGGCCGGTTGGCTCAGCGGTAGAGCGTCGGCCTAGCGTGCGGAGGACCCGGGTTTGATTCCCGGCCAGGGCACACAGGAGAAGCGCCCATTTGCTTCTCCACCCCTCCGCCGTGCTTTCCTCTCTGTCTCTCTCTTCCCCTCCCACAGCCAAGGCTCCATTGGAGCAAAGATGGCCCGGACGCTGGGGATGGCTCTGTGGCCTCTGCCTCAGGCGCTAGAGTGGCTCTGGTCGCAACATGGCGACGCCCAGGATGGGCAGAGCATCGCCTCCTGGTGGGCAGAGCGTTGCCCCTGGTGGGCGTGCCGGGTGGATCCCGGTGGGGCGCATGCGGGAGTCTGTCTGACTGTCTCTCCCTGTTTCCAGCTTCAGAAAAATGAAAAAAAAAATGTCTATATTACCCAAAGCAATCTATAAATTCAATGCAATACCAATTAAAATACCAATGACATACTTCAAAGATATAGACCACATATTCCAAAAATTTATATGGAACCAAAAAAGAACACGAATAGCCTCAGCAATCTTAAAAAAGAAGAATAAAGTGGGAGGTATCACACTTCCTGATATCAAGTTATACTACAAGGCCATTGTACTCAAAACAGCCTGGTACTGGCATAAGAACAGGCATGTAGATCAATGGAACAGAACAGAGAACCCAGAAATAAACCCACAGTTCTATGGACAACTGATATCTGACAAAGGAGGTAAGGAAATACAATGGAGTAAAGACAGCCTCTTTAACAAATGGTGTTGGGAAAATTGGACAGCTACCTGCAAAAAAATGAAACTAGATCACCAGCTTACACCACTCACAAAAATAAACTCAAAATCGATAAAAGACTTAAATGTAGGCCGTGAAACCATAAGCATCTTAGAAGAAAACATAGGCAGTAAGCTCTCTGACATCTCTCAGAGCAATATA
The DNA here is from genome assembly GCF_036850765.1 of Saccopteryx bilineata. NCBI lineage: Eukaryota > Metazoa > Chordata > Mammalia > Chiroptera > Emballonuridae > Saccopteryx > Saccopteryx bilineata. The sequence goes on from NC_089492.1 coordinate 288,079,533, forward strand.
TTTGATGATTTATCTCCACAGGGAAGTGAAATAAAAGACAGGATAAACAAATGGGACTATATCAAACTAAAAAGCTTTTGCACAGCTAAAGACAACAAGACCAGAATAAAAAGTCAAACTACACAATGGGAGAACATATTTGACAATACGTCTGATAAGGGGTTAATAACCAAAATTTATAAAGAACTTGTAAATCTCAACACCAGGAAGACAAACAATCCAATCCAAAAATGGGCAAAAGAGATGAATAGACACTTCTCTAAAGAGGACATACAGATGGCCAATAGGCATATGAAAAAATGCTCAACATCACTAATCATTAGAGAAGTGCAAATTAAAACCACAATGAGATATCACCTCACACCAGCCAGAATGGCGCTCATCAACACAACAACACAGAATAAGTGCTGGCGAGGATGTGGAGAAAAGGGAACCCTCCTGCACTGCTGGTGGGAATCCAGACTGGTGCAGCCACTGTGGAAAACAGTATGGAGATTCCTCAAAAAACTGAAAATCGAACTGCCTTTTGACCCAGTTCAGGAATATACCCCACTTTTAGGAATATACCCCAAGGACACCATAGAACGGCTCCAAAAGGAGAAATGTACCCCCATGTTTGTGGCAGCATTGTTCACAATAGCAAAGATCTGGAAACAGCCCAAGTGTCCGTCAGAGGACGAGTGGATTAAAAAGCTTTGGTACATATATACTATGGAATACTACTCAGCCATAAGAAATGATGACATCGGATCATTTACAATAACATGGATGGACCTTGATAACATTATACGGAGTGAAATAAGTAAATCAGAAAAAAAACTAAGAACTATATGAAACCATACATAGAATGGACATAAAAATGAGACTCAGAGACATGGACAAGAATGTGATGGCAACAGGGGTGGGGGTGGGGGGAGGGGGCGAAGAAGGAGAGAGGGGTTGGGGGAGGGGAGAGGCACAAAGAAAACCAGATAGAAGGTGACAGAAGACAATTTAACTTTGGGGGAGGGGTATACAGCACAATCAAATGTCAAAATAATCTAGAGATGTTTTCTCTCAACATATGTACCCTGATTTATCAATGTCACTGCATTAAATTTAATAAATAAATTAAAAAAAAAACCCAAAAACAAAAAGTGTACAATTCAGTGGTTTTAGTATATTCACAAGGCTGTGTACAACTATCACCGCTAACTCTAAAACATTTTCATCATCACCCCCCCAAAAAAAATTACACACCCATTAACCGTGACTCCCCAACCCTCCTTACCCTCACCCCTGGCAGCCACAGATCTACCCCTTGTCTCTGTGGATCTGCCTGCTCTGATCATTTCCTATCAGTGGAATCATACCACCGGCGACCTTTTGTGACTGGCTTCCTTCACTTAATACGGCGTTTCCAGAAGGCATTCCCACTGTAGCATGCGTGGGTCAGGAGTTCATTTCCTTCTTACAGATGAATCCTATTCCACTGATTGGGGAACATGTTTTATTTATCCATCCACCAGGTTATGGACATTTGTTTGAATTCCATGTTTTTGCCACTATGAATAATGCTGCTACAAACATTTGTGTGCTGGTTTTTGTGGGGAACATATGTTTTCAATTCTCTCAGCTATAAACCTGAGGGTGAGACGGAGTTGCCATATGGTGACTCAATATCTAACTTCTGAGCAGCTGCCTGACTCCTTTCCAAAGAGTCCACACCATTTTACATCCTTCCTAACAGAGTACGAGGTCTCCAATTCCTCCGTGGTCTCACCAATACCTGCGTTCTTCCGTTTAAAAGATTATGGCCATCCTCGAGATCGTGATGCTGGTATCACGTTGTTTTTCTTTGCATTTTCCTAATGACTAGTGACCTTGAGCATCTTTTCATGTGCTATTGACCATGTGTCTGTCTGCTTTGGAGGCATGTTTTGTTCAGGTCCTTTGTCCACTTTTAAATTGAGTCATTTGTCCCTCTTATCATTGAGTTGTACTGTATTTCAGAGCACAGACCCTTATGATATACATGTTTTGTAAATTTTTTCTCCCATTCTGTTGGTTGTCTTTTCACTTTATTTATAGAGTCTTTTGATGCACAAAAGTTTTTATTTTTGTTTATGTCCAATTTATCTATTTTTTCCCCTTGGTTCCTTGTGCTTTTGATGATCATATCTCAGATATTGTTGCCTAATCTAAGGTGATGGAGATGTATGCCTATGTTTTCTTCTAGGAGTGTTATAATTTTAGTTCTATCAGTTAGGTTTTTGATCCATTTTAAGTTCATTTTGTAGATGGTGTGAGGTAGGGGTTTAATTTTTTTTTTTTTTGACAGAGAGACAGAGAGAGGGACAGATAAGGACAGACAGACAGGAAGGCAGAGAGATGAGCAGCATCAATTCTTTGTTGCGGCACCTTAGTTCATTGATTGCTTTCTCATATGTGCCTTGACCTGGGAGTTACAGCAGAGTGAGTGACCACTCGCTGAAGCCAGCAATCTTGGGCTTTAAGCCAGTGACATTCGGACTCAAGACAGCAACCATGGGGTCATGTCTATGATATCACACTCAAGCCAGAGACCCTCACACTCAAGTCAGTGACCCTGCACTCATGCTGGTGAGCCTGCTCTCAAGCTGGTGACCTCGGGGTTTCAAACCTAGGTTTTCAAAACTGGTCCTCCACATCCCAGTCCAATGCTCTATGCACTGCATCACTGCCTGGTCAGGCTTTTTTTCTTTTTTTGCATGTGGCTGTCCAGTTGTCCCAGCACTCACCATTTGCTGAAGAGATCATTCTGTCCCCATGGGATAGTCTTGGCATGCTGGTTGAAAATCAAGTGACCATAAATGCATGTTTTTATTTTTGGAGCCTCAACTCCATTCCATTGATCTATATGCCTATCCTATCAGCACAGTTTTGATCACTGCAACTTTGCATAGATTTTGAAATCAAGATGTGGCCCTGGCCAGTTGGCTCAATGTTAGAGTGTTAGCCCCGCATGTGGATGTCCCAGGTTCAATTCCTGGTCAGGGCACACAGGAGAAGCACCCATCTGCTTCTCTACACCACCCTCTCTAGCTTCTCTCTCTCTCTCTCTTTCTCTCTTCCCCTCCTGCAGCCATGGCTTGATTGGAATGAATTGGCCCTGGGCGCTGAGGATGGCTTGATGGCCTCCACCTCAGGCACTAGGAAGGGCTCAGTTGCTGAGCAATGCAATAATGCCCCAGATGGGCAGAGCATCGCCCCCTGGTGGGCTTGCCAGGTGGATCCTGGTCAGGGCACATGCTGGAATCTGTCTCTCTGCCTCCCCTCCTCTCACTGAATAAAAAAAAAAGAAAAGAAAAAGAAATTGAGATGTGCAAGTCCTCTGTTTTTGTTCTTCTTTTCTGAGAGTGTTTTGGCTGTTCTGGGTCTTTGAAATTCTGTATGGATGTTAGGACAAGCTTTTCTTGTAGTTAAAAAAAAAAGGCAGTCATAATTTTGGTAGGCATTGTGTTGAATTTTATTCTATACCCTTCAAAAATGAAGGCTGAAAAAGTCACTTAAAGACAAATAAAAGCTGAGATAATTCCACACGAGCCAACTCACTCTACGGGCAATACTAAAGGGAAAAAAATTTTTTTTTTTTTTTTTTTTTACAGAGACAGAGAGAGAGAATCAGAGAGAGAAATAGATGGAGACAGACAGGAACAGAGAGAGATGAGAAGCATCAATCATCAGTTTTTAGTTGCGACTTAGTTGTTCATTGATTACTTTCTCATATGTGCCTTGACCATGGGCCTTCAGCAGACCAAGTAACCCCTTGCTCAAGCCAGAGACCTTGGGTCCAAGTTGGTGAGCTTTGCTCAAACCAGATGAGTCCCTCAAGCTAGCGAGCTTGGGGTCTCGAACTTGGGTCTTCCGCATCCCAGTCTGATGCTCTATCCACTGCACCACCGCCTGGTCAGGCCTAAAGGAAAATTTTTAAGCAGATGAAAGTTACCTTCGAGGGCAGCATGGACCTCCAGGAAGGACCGGAGAGCAACAGAAGTAAAAAGGTGAGCAGGTCTATAGGAACAAACCTAAATGCACAATGATCACATAAAATAAACAATGGTAAGTTATTAGGAGTCCAATATGTAGAAACGCCTACAGAATTAAAACACGTGACAAGGTGAGAAAAGGGTAAATACAGTCCAAGTGTTGGGAGGTCCTCACACTACTGTGTCTCCTCTTTCTGGCACTGCAGCCTGAAGTCCCCAGGATAGATAGGAAGACGGGATAGGGAACCCACAGGACGGGCTGGAACCCATAGCAGTCTCCCACTACCTCCTAGACTCTGACTTTGATGATGGGATGTCCTGCAGAGAAAATCATGATCTGTAGACGTGGAGCTCTAAAAATGTGTCTGCCCTCGGAGGCCAGAAGACTGAGGAAGAAAACCTGGTGGCAGCTGGCGGACGTCCCAAGCCTACAAAGTGAGTCAGCACGTCAAGGACAAGGTGTGTGAGCGGCAGCAGCCCCTCGTGCCCTGAGACGACTTTCTGACTGCCGGAGAAGCGGGACTGCTCATTTACTGCCGTCTTCTGAATCTGGAACAAAATGTCTCTTGTAACCCACGCTAACCCATGCTGTGTAGGAGAGAAAATTCTAGCGAAAGCTGTTCCAGCTTGGCTAAGGTGGCTGTGTTAGCTAAGTTGGCAGGGGTAGACTTTATGTCAAGAATCGTTACAGCTACAGAGTAACATTTCAAAATGAGAAGGAGGATATTCTGTCAGGAGGATAAGAAATGCTACATTTCAATATAGTTAATACCACAGTCTTAAAATAGATGGGGCAGCCTGACCAGTGGTGGTGCTGCAGTGGAGAGAGCATTGACCTGGGATGCTGAGGTCACAGGTTCAAAACCCCAAGGTCACTTCTTGAGCATGGTCACTGGCTTGAAGCCCAAGGTCGCTAGCTTGAGCCCAAGATCACCGGCTTGAGCAAGGGGTCACTGTGTCAGCTGGAGCCCCCCAGTCAAGGCACATTTGAGAAAGCAATCAATGAACAACTAAGGTGCCGCAACGAAGAACTGATGCTCCTCATCTTTCTCCCTTCCTGTCTCTGTCTCTGTCTCCCTGTCTCATTTCTTGCTAAAAAAATGGGGGGGAAAAACTGACAGAATTACAAGGAGAAATAAACACTTATAGTAGGAGATTTTAACCTTTTTCAATAACTAATAGAACAATCATTAAGGATATAGAAGATTTTACTGGCATAATTGATGAATTTGATTTCGTTGATTATAGACTGACAGAAATTGACCATACCTTAAAACAAGTCTTAACACATTTCAAAGGACTCAATTGTACAGAGTATGTTCTCTGGAAATAGTAAAAATTAAGCTACAAATTAATAGTGAAAGGTAAATAGAAAATTCCTCCCACAATTTGGAAAATAAATAATATGCTTCTGATAACTTGAGTCAAAGAAGAAAACTTATCAGAAACTATTTGGAATTAAATGAAATGAATATACCACATAATAAACCCTACAGAATGCAGTTACCGGCCAATGTGGATTCATAGTCTTCAGTGTGTAGTGGGGAAAAAATCAGGATAAGGCTGAAAATCAGTGCTGTAAATATTCAACTAAAAAAAGAGAAAAGAATGGAAAATTAAGTCCAAAGAAAATAAAAACACGGAAATAATAAATAGAAGAGCAAACACTAATGAAGTAGAAACCAGAAGTAAAAAAAGATTCTGCAAAGTTCACACTGACTCTTTGAAAAGATTAAACTGTGTTATCAAGAAAGAAAATTATAAAGAAAAAAGAGAGACTGCCAAAGTAACCAATGTCCGAAAGGACATGGAGGACATCATTACAGTTCCTACAGATGTTAAAGAGATGATACAGTTTAATAGGACTTTATGCTAATAAACTTGAAAATTAAAGATAAAAAATTCCTGGAAAAATACAACATATCAAAAATTATTTAGACCTATGGATATTAAAGACATTGGGTTTATCATTTTAAAAGGCTTATTAAATACTCAATTTTGTAAAGATGTCAGTTTTGTTCAAACTGATCTGCAGATTTAATGTGATCCCAATACAAATCTCAGCAAGAGGGAGGGAGGGAGGGTGACAGGGAGAGAGAGCGTACGTGTAAATTAAAAAACAGAAAGTGTATATTGAACTCTAAGAATATCCCAGATAATCCTGAGGGAAAAGATGGCAGATCGACTCTGTCAGATATCAAGACATCTGTGTTGTCTTTGGGTTCTCGGACCCAGCACTGGACTGAACTGTTTCTGTGTGTATCTCTCTGGGCATCTTCGCAGTGCGTCTATCTTTAGGGTAGGTGCTTATGAGTGCACTCGGGCATCTTTTCACATGGCTATAAGCCATTTCCTTTTGTTTATTTTGTAGATTGTATGTCCATATCTCTAGTCCATTCTTCTATGGGGATTGCCCATTTTATTTCTCAGAAGTTCCTTACATGTTTGGTACTAAGTTGAACCATATGAAATTGCTATTTTGCTAGGTCAAGAATGGTTCAATACCAGCAATTTCAGATGGCACACCCTAATAAATTAATGTCTTTTTTTTTTTTTTAGCAAGAGAGACAGAGGCAGAGAGGGAGACAGAGGGAGGGACAGATAGGGACAGACAGACAAGAAGGGAGAGAGATGAGAAGCATCAATTCTTCGTTGCGGCACCTTAGTTGTTCATTGATGCCTTTTTGTCTGCAGTAACACCTGTCACCATTTCCTGTTGTTTGTGTCCTACTTAGCTAGTGGTGCTTTTGGCCATCATGTAAATATTATACTTTTCTGTAAATATTCAATACATCAATTAGTCCTTTTCCTTATTGCTTCTGGGATCTGATCCATCGTTGAGGAATGTTTCTTGGCTCTACAACTCCTAATTTACACAGGAATTTCCCCATGTTTTCTTCATTTTACATCAAAATCTGTGATCCATTTGGAATATAATGGGCTCGATTATATATTTTTCCACAGGCCTTCTGGGTATCTCAGTATCACATTAAAATTTCCCACTGATTTGAGAGGTCACCTTAATCTATACTAAATTTCTGTATTTAGTTGGGTCTATTTCTGGTTTCTTGCTGTTTGATTGGTCTGTCCACATATGCACCTACTGATACAATATTGCTTTAATCACACAGGCTTTATAATGTGCTCTACTCTCTGGAGATGCTAGTCAATCCCCACCCCCAACCCCAACATTGCACTTCCTCTTGGAGGGGGTTGCCTGGTTAGTCTTTGCTTGTTAATTCTCCTAAATGACCTTTACAATCAACATGTGCAGTTCTAGAAACATGCATAATGAGATTCTCACTGGGATTGTGCTGTGAATACATTTAGGGGGAAAACTGGGTTTTCCATTTCTTCTCCTGTCAGTTCTGACTATTTATTTATTTATTTAAAATTTGCCCATTTTCCTCAGCCTTCATCTTCATTGGCATAAAGTTTTTATAATATCATCTTCCTCTCTTTTACATTTCTGCTGATTGAATCGATTTGTCCTTTCTTTTTTCACAGTGTTTGTCTTTTCCTTACTCTTTTTTCCCCCATGAGCAAGCAGTCTTTCCAGACGGTTGTCAATTTTCTTTCAAATTTGAAAAGATAAAACTCCTGTCCACGCTTGTATCTGTCTTCTATTTTGCACTGGGTACGTAATGTGTGCGTTTTCATCCTTTCATTTTTGCTGATACAGGTGTTATATGCTACACTTTGCCTCTGTGCTGTAGCTCTCTCCCACAGACATTCTGACGCATTCTGTTCTCATCATTGTTACTTCCAAGATGTTCTGTAATTCCCTTTTCTATTTCTCTATGGACTTGAGGTTTTAAATTTCCAGATGAATGATCTTTTCATTTTTTTTATTTGTCATTAATTTCTAGTTTGATTGTGTTGAGGTCATTCCACAAATGAGGCTCAGAGAGTTAAAGTGACTGGGCCATAGTCACACATTTGGTAAGAGGTGTGGCTGGGCAGAAACTCAAAACCCACTCTCTTCCCACTGTGCTACCCTGCCCCTGTGGCTCACAGGCCAATACACTATTCAATCATTACTAGCAGCATTCCAGAAGGTGTCATTAGGAGGCAGTGAAGCGTAATTGATAAAACTAAAATGGCATATTAAAATGTCATTTCTGTGGGTAGGGGGTTAAAATGTTAGCAGTAATAATTAAATGGGGCCTTTTCCTTTAAATGAACTCAGGTTGCTCTTGACCTGGGTTCTCTCACAAGCAGAGCCTGAGCCAGGCCTGTGTGAAGGTCGTTTACTTGGGACTGCGAACCCGGGAAGCAGAAGGAAGGGTCAAAGAGGCGGATCTAGGAGGGAGGCGAGCCAGCTCATGGATGCACCACTGAGCTGGCCACGTGGTTTCAATAGGTAGGACCCTCTGAGGAGCCTTATGAAGCCAGTTTCAGAATGGTCCTTCTGGGAAAAGATGGCGGAAGAATGTATCCACCAGCTCCCGTCCAGTCCTATGCAGTCCTGTCAGTGGCTCTATCTCCCCACACCTCTGGGCTGGGCAGAAGTCAATGTTAATCCATTCTTTATATCACTTGCCACCAGAGACGCGTGACGTGGGCTTGAGACGGGGGTGCTCTCAGCGCCCAGCAAAGCTGACGGTGATCAGCTCAGAACTGACTAGAGTAAGAAAGGAGGGGAGAGGTGTGAGGTGAAAGCCAAAGGTGTCTGATATAAGTAGATACTTTAAAAAACACGTCTTGATGCAAATCACCAAAGTTGCAGATCTACTGAAGATTGTGGATCTCAGTTTTGCAAGAATGATCCATTATCATCATGGCTCTGGGGAGCTGAGACGTGCATCCTGACAGGGACTAGGTCCTATGGAACTCCATTTTCTTTGTTCTATGCATGTACACATCAGGAGTGAGAAATGCAGGCCACCAGCAAAGACCTGATTATAAATGAAGGATACAATGCAAGACTTCAAATCTATCTGGACAGAGAACTTGAAAGGTGGGAACTAAGCTATCCTTGTGTCTATATGCGTGTTTATTTCCTTCAAAACCAGCTTACCCTCTTAACAATATGTGGAGACCCACAGGAAACAGGACTTAGTGACATTTTTTTTTCCAGTGACATTGATAAACATTTAAAATAGGATCTCTGAGTCTATCAGCTCATCCTAAATCCGCGGTTATTCTAACTTTCAAACTCTAGGTGAATGCTTTAAAAATCTGCCTATGAGAAATCTGTACCTATCGCTATGGCATTTGTGACTCATTTGTCCTGTTAATGCAGACGGTGACATAAATGTCTGGCAGAGAGCTAAATCCACACTCTGTCAAGGCGTTTTCTAGTCTCTACTCAGAGACTTATGCAACCTGCCTACTTCTCCCCAAGACACGAACAGCTGGGATTATTTCCTCCATAATGAAATGGCAAAAGTTATCCCCCCCCCCCATTCCCCAGTCTCCTCCAGTGCTGAGTCGGAATGCCAAGTTCCTGTAAATGCATGGTGACATGATGCCAAGTTCCTGTGAATTCACGGTGACATGATATGAGCAGCTCGCACTGCCCGGAGCAAACAGCCCTGCAAATCCCTTGGGGATGCCCATGTAGGGAGGGGTGCCCGGCACATCGGCTGCCCCTGGGACAAGCAGAGAGTCATTCTTGGTTTAAACTCAAATGATTCAGGTTCTACCATGTTTCAGAAGATGACCCCCCCTTTTTTTTTTTTGCTCAGAGCCTTTCAGGGAAAAAGTCACATGCTACAAAATACAAGCGTAAGATTCATGAACACATGTGGATTCCAGAATACCTTTAAGAGAAGGTGAAAGATTTTCTTCTCCCTTCATAGTCTCTCTGTGGACGAGGACAGAAGACCTAACTGGGGACATCATGCTGAGAAAAAAATGTCACTGGTTTTTTTATTATTATTTTTAATATTGTAATAATCACCCGTCAAGAACTTGATTTTCTATGGAAACCGCAGGCATGACTGAGATGCTCGGAAAGGAAAATGAATGTCTTTGGCTGCACTTGTCACGCAGCCGATGACTTTGGTTACATCTGGGAGGAGAAAGCCTGCAGGTGACCTCTCCCCCTCCATCCTATTCCCGAGTACCCCCCTCGCCTCCTCCGGAGGGCCACCCAGCACCACCAGCCCCCCCCCCCCCCATGAGCCTGGGGACACCTGTCCTGCACAGACTGGGCCTCTTTAAGTCGCTGGGTGCCGCTCTCTCATTGACTCATACATGTCATAGTTCGTATGAATAAGACTTTCCTAGATGAACTCAGACAGAGCTAAATTGCCCGGCGAGGAGGAGCAATTTTCATTTACAGAAAACTATTACGGACCATAAAACGCTCTCCCAGTGACGCTCCCCAATTCCTGACAGCCCAGGGCTGGCAGCCACCTCCTTCCTGCGTGGCTTCCACACAGAGGCCGCCGCCACCCCTCAGCCTGCATGGAGCCGGCCCCTCTCCCCGTGGCTGTCTGAACCTAACAAAAATCATCTCCTTTTGTCATGTTAGTGAATGATGCCCCTCGTTGGGAAAAATGCACAGGTTCCTATAAGAGGTCCACGTAATGAAACACAGAAATCTGACTCAACAAACGTGTTGGTTTGTAACAATACGCTTCCCAGACTTCCTGTTGCAAAAACAAAGTGGTTTTTGTTTTTTCTGTACTGCGTTCTGGGCAACACATTGAAAGGATTGTGCGACCATTCCAATGAAAACAGCCTCCTTTGCTTCTGCACAGGAACTTGGAGACACCGCACCTGGGTCTGCATTCCCGAAACCTGCACCTGGTTTGCTCTGCCAGCCTGGTCCCCGTCGCCCAGCCACTGAGACTGGCCCCCCCTCCCCGGTCCACTTTGGCTGCACCCAGTCCCGCCCTGTGATGGGACCGTTTCTAACTGGCTCCCCATCCTCAGAGCCCAAGCTTCTCTCCTTTCCTCCCAGTTATAGCAGGAGACTTGGTTTCTCATCTTAAACAGAAAATGGCAGCCAACAGACCCCCTCCATGGCCAGCCACCAAGCCACCAACACCCCTGTATCCTCCCAGTCTTTCCTCCTTTCCTTCATCCCTGGGATGAAGGTTCCCGTCCGTCCATCCATGCCCTGAGCTGCGGTGCCCTTCCCCGAGACCGCCCTCTACCATCATCCCTCATTCTCGTACCTCCCACACCTGCCTTCTGGCCCCACAGACCAGGAGCCCGGTACTCCTCCTCCGACAGTCCATCTCTCCTTCTCACCTCAGCTGACACAGCTGCCCAGCTGTTGGCTCCCTACTGTCCACTGCCTGCCACCTTTTTTTTTTTTTTTAATAAAACCTCCTGTGTTTGGCTGGCCACATGCTTGTGACTGTGGCCATGCCACTAAGTTCCTGTGGGTCTGCACAGGGGGTGTGGGCAGCTCCTAGGACCTCTCTCTCAAAGAGGCTGCTTGTCCTTGGGACAGGAACGTGGACATGAGGGCATGTGCTGGACTTGACGAGGTGGACGTAGACAATACCTTGGGGGACAGTGAGATATAAAAGGAGAGCTGATTCTGGCTGGTTGGCTCAGCGGTAGAGCATCAGCCTGGCGTGTGGATGTCCCGGGTTCAATTCCCAGCCAAGGCACACAGGAGAAGCACCCATCTACTTCTCCACCCTTCCCCCTCTCCTTTCTCTCTATCTCTCTCATCCCCTCCCACAGCCAAGGCTCCATTGGAACAAAGTTGGCCCGGGCGCTAAGGACAGCTCCATGGCCTCAGCCTCAGGTGCTAGAATGGCTCCAGTTGCAACAGAGCAACGCTGTGATGGGCAGAGCATCGCCCCCTGGTGAGCATGCCGGGTGGATCCTGGTTGGGCGCATGCAGGAGTCTGTCTGACTGCCTCCCCGCTTCTCACTTCAAAAAAATATTTAAAAAGAGAGAGAGAGAGAGAGCCAGGACCCAGGATGAGCTCAGGGGACAGAGCCACCCACCCAATGAGTGCTGGGCTTTGACAGAGAGAAGACTAAACCTCCCATCCTGTCAGAGCCGCTGTCGTTTGTGTGAAAGCAGGCCAGCCAGTATCTTACTTACGATGCTCACTCCTCCCCATCATTCCTTCTTACTCTGAACCCACTGCAACCAAGCTTCCCCACCTGTGGGCGGGGTGTGCTCTCCTACGATAAAAACCCACCAGGAGACCCAAAGGACATTATCATTCCTCGGCATCCCAGACGGTGCTGACCCTGCTGCCTGGCCTCTCCCTCTGGTTGTCATCCCCCACCACATGCCCTCCTAGGGTGATTCAATCTGCTGCCACCCTTCAAACCACGGAGACAACAGCTCTGGCCAACTCAAGCCAAAATAGAGCCTATCCGCAGGGTATAGAGTAGCTTGCAAGTTCAAAGTGAAAGGTGACACCCAGACTCAGAAAGAACAAGGTCAGGGATGTAGGAAAACAGGAACAACATGACAATCTCACCAGCCTGTTCCCTCTGAGAGAACCCAGCTCCAGCCACTAGAAACACCTGCGTGACTCTGCTACGAATTCCTGCTTCAGGAGGAACATGTTACCTGGCAGTCTTATCAAGACTCTGCCCAACAGGAGGGGGCGGGCACCCAGTATCAGCCTGCTGTATCAGAACACAGGACAGTAGATGCCAGGCAAGCAAAAATACCAGAGGGTCACCCCAACCCGCCCCTGGGCTGCCCAACCACCTGGCATTCTGCTTTATATGCAAATAATTCCACAATTGCCCGCAATAAAATGCAACTATCATATATGCAAATGACAGGAAGTCTGCTTATCACACAGCACCCAGTCATTCCATACACAAATGCTTTCACCTTCAAGTTCAGAATCTGGAGGAAAACCTGTCTTCCTCTGGTTCTGTCACAATCCCGTGTGGCTATGTTGCAAACTCCGAGTCAAAGCTACGTTTAGCCACTGCGAACACAGGCCGTATGCAACCACGAAGTACAGGGGGAACCAGAGGGTCAAGTAATGAGAAACAAGCGAGTGGGTAGGTTCATACATCCATTCCTGTCCTGCCCGGGGCTGGCCCCTTTCACTGGTTCCCGGTTTGGTGTGGGTGGAGGGGGACTCGGACCCTCATTTGTGGAAGGTTTGCTCCTGTGGTCGTGTCCTCCGCCCAGATGGACATGGTGGTCTCCTCTGCTGGGTGCTCCAGACACGCTGCTTTGAGCCTACAAACATTGCAAGGGTCTTTGGACACGACTGAGCTCTGAAAGAAATACTGGCCATCAAAGGAGAGAGAAGATGGAAAATCAACACTAATAATAATGTCAAAGTCAAAATTGTGTAACGCTCTTCAGAAATTTAATAACAAAAATAGGTAATAGCCAAGATCTGGAAGCAGCCCAAGTGCCCATGAGTAAATGTATGGATGAAAAAAAAAAAGCTGTGGTACATTTTACACAGTGAAATACCACTCAGCCATAAAAAGAAAAGAAAATCTTAACTTTTACAAGAGCAGGGATGAACCTGGAGATTATTAGGCTAACTGAAATAAGCCAGGCAGAGAAAGACAAGTACCACATGGTCTCACTTATATGGGGCATCTAGTGAACACAATAAACTAACAAACAGAATAGAAACAGACTCACAGATGCAGAGAACAGACTGACAGCTGTCAGTGGAAGGGGTTTGGGGGCAGCTAAGAAGCCCATGCATCTGGTGCTGGTGTACACGGTAAGACTAGCAACCCCCGGCGGTTTGAGGCTACACCATAGGACAGGGGTCCCCAAACTTTTTACACAGGGGGCCAGTTCATTGTCCCTCAGACCGTTGGAGGATCGGACTATAAAAAAAACTATGAACAAATCCCTATGCACACTGCACATATCTTATTTTAAAGTAAAAAAACAAAACGGGAACAAATACAATATTTAAAATAAAGAACAAGTAAATTTAAATCAACAAACTGACCAGTATTTCAACGAGAACTATGCTCCTCTCACTGACCACCAGTGAAAGAGGTGCCCCTTCCGGAAGTGCGGCGGGGGCCGGATAAATGGCCTCAGGGGGCCGTAGTTTGGGGACCCCTGCGATAGGGTGAGGGTATCGCATGGCAGCCGGGCCCAGCTGAAGCGACTCCTCTCGCTCTCCGATCCCCTCCCACGTGGTGGTTTGTGGATCACCCAGTAAGTTGGAAAGAACAGGTGCCTCCGATGTGCCCTACGCGGCCTGCAAAACCCAGCCACCTTCCACCCGACGGCAGGGGACTCAGAGAGCTGCAGCCGTTTCTTCACTTTGGAGGGGTAGTCCCGGCTCATCCCAGACCACTAGACCCCCCCCCCCGAAAGTTCACATACCCTTGCACCCTCAAGGACTTACTCTTCAGCCATCAGACCCCGATGTTTCTCACCAGTTACCTATGACACCTGCTACCACCTACGGTTACCGTCTAAACCAGGAAATTTTTGTTTATGACTGTTCCCTCCGTCCTCCATCCCCTCCCCCACCCCCAACCATCACAGAGTCCAAGATGAACAGTGCTTTGCTAACACAGGATACAAGGACTATATTACAAAAACACATTTGTGTGGAGAAAAAAAAAAAAAAAACCTGGAAATGCATTAGGATCAAGAAGAAAAATCGGCTTGGTTATTCCATGGTCGCAGATTTGAAATGCATAGGCCTCACATTTATGGGGCTTTTGAGAAGCCTTTTGTTCTGCCCCATTGACTTGAGCTAACGGGGGTAATGAACTTGGAAACTGAAAAGAATTACTGCCCGGGCAGCTCTTCCATGTTCCCAACTTTCTTTTCATGGGGTCTCTTTCCTGGTGGCAATAACATTTGTTGACTCTGAAAATGAGAGAAGACACTTTTCAGGGCAGGACGTCTCCATGGTGCGCCGGTCCCTGGTCCCCATCCGCGAAGCTCGGACACCCCCACCCCCCCCCCCCCCCCCCCCGTGAGGGGCTGGGCAGCGCGGAGAAAGCAGCGGTCCCGACAGAAACAATGTTCACTTGGAGAATAGGGAAAGGGACAGATTTATTCCCGTTCCACTTGTCCTCCAGAACACGGTTTCATCAGAATGCAAAGGGTAATCAGCCCAGGAGACAAGTTGCTAACTGCACGGGCGATTTGGTCTGGGTTTCGCGTTTGGGAACATTCACTCCCATTATGCGGTTCTGGCAGTCAACGCACCTGCGTGTTTCCAATTTCTAATGTTCAACCTAGGAAGTTACGGTTTCCCCCTTCTTGAAATGATTCAAGTTTGCACGAACGATCCTATGTTGAACATATTTTAATTTCCACAATGAGACTATTCATGGCCTACAAATCAAACAAGAAATGTTCTTCAGGGAGCACAGGGAACAAAATTTCAAATACAGGCTCCAGGTTGAAGCCATTGTACGAGCACTACACACCACAAGTTGTTCCCACCCCCCAGCCCCCAGAGAAAGGTACATGTCATCTGCAGTATCTTCCTGCACCTTTGCCTGGGGCAGGTGGCCACTACTGTCTTGTTTGGGTCCTGATTTTACAAAAGTTTGTCCTGGAAGGAGTGCTGGAGATGTCACTTTTCATGATGATGAATATCTTTTCAGAGGTGGTAATAAGCACCAACGAACCTGTTACGTTTTCTGCATACATCTCTTTAAAAAAAAAGGCTTTTGGCTAGAAGGCTCCAAGCTCCTTTGAAAGTCCCCAGGATTCTGGTTTCTAAAGTAGTTTGTATCTGAGACAATAAATAAGGTTTCTGGGGATGACATCGGGGCATGGACAGACATCTCAAGCAGCCCCCACGGCAGGCGACACTGGCAAGGAGGGAGTCGGGCTGCCCCTGTTCTAGGAAGAAAGTGGCAAGTCCCTCCCTCTGGAGCAGAAGAGCCGACACGCAGACCTTCCCCATTCTGTAGGGCGACACGCAATAAATTCTCCATTTTGGCTTCTTTCTCCATGTTGGAAAAAGAGGCAAACGAGGCCAGAAAGGAAAACCGATGTTTCTTCTCTGATTAGTTGGGGACAATTTGAGAAGCATATTCTTACTGAAGAAGAAAAGCTATCAGTGGTTAAAGAGCCCACACTCAAAAGGGCACGCGGAGCCATGGGATCCCCGAAACCGTTCCTGGGAGAACAGGGGACAGAGGCCCTCCGGTGGAGATGCGCTGAGCCAAAGCGACAGAAATCAGGGGCGGATGTGGAGAAACCGCATTTTAGATTTGTTTTCAGATCTGCTTGAAATCGTTTCAAATGTCCCAGAACAACAGGACAGTGTCCAGGAATGGCCAGGAGTGGAGTGGGCTTGGGCCAGGGAGTCCCGAGTGTTCCGCGCTGTGAAACATGTGTGCTGGGTGGGTGGGTGGGGGGGGGGGGTGACAGAGCGCCTCCCCGCCCCAGCTCGGCCCCAGGTCGGGAGAGATGCAGGCGAAGGGCGAGGAGGAATGAGACCCGAGTGTGGAGTCTAGGAAGTGGGGCTTCCACTGGGGAGAAACAAGTGGGGAGAGTTCAGAGGGCAGCTCTCTTTCCTTCAAGGATGGAGACGTGTCGATCTGAATTCTTGAAAGATGACCCGGGCTGCAGTGCGGACCAGGGCTTGGAGGGCAGGAGACTGGAGTACGCCAAGGAGACTTGGCGTGAAAGCAGGTGATAAATGATGGTGGCCCGGGCCGTGTGGATGGCAGCGGGGCGCGGTTGTGTGTGAGAAGATTGGGGACAGAACCACTACCCAGCCTGCCCGCCGCTGCCCGGCTGAGGGAAGGGCAGGTGGCGGAGGGAACGCGGGTTCTGTCCCAGCACACCATGTCTGCAGTCGTGGACTGGAGGGACCTCCCTGGAAGCCGGGGCCTCTGTCCGCTGCTCAGGAGTGGGATCAGGCACTGACCATGCTGCTTCCCGGGGTCACTGGGCTATGTAAATAATAAGCAAAGCCCTGGGGGTGATGACATTGCCAAGGGAGAGGGAGAGGTAAAGAGACCTGGGGGCAGGCATGGCTGTTTATACTGACTTTATTTATTATTATTATTATTATTATTATTATTATTTTTAGAGACAGAGAGTCAGAGAGAGGGATAGATAGGGACAGACAGACAGAAACAGAGAGAGGTGAGAGCATCAATCATCAGTTTTTCGTTGCGACACCTTAGTTGTTCATTGATTGTTTTCTCATATGTGCCTTGACCGTGGGCCTTCAGCAGACCGAGTAACCCCTTGCTCGAGCCAACGACTTTGGGTCTAAACTGGTGAGCTTTGCTCAAACCAGATGAGCCCATGCTCAAGTGGGAGACCTTGGGGGTCTTGAACCTGGGTCCTTGGCATCCCAGTCCAATGCTCTATCCACCGCGCCACTGCCTGGTCAGGCTGTTTATGTTGATTTGAAAAGATAACTGTTTCACCTTTGAACTGGGTGCGCCTGCCCTCTTGACGCCAGTCCCAAACGGCTCCCCTTATAACCTCCCCTTGACCCTACGGAGCATTCCGCATCCAGACGGCTGCAGCCTAAGCCAGGCCCTTTCACTCCGTCTAGCCTCATGAACATCCCAACCAGTCTTAGGAAAAGCCAAGTCACGGGCTGAGACGCTACGTGCATCCACTGGTAAGAATTTCCAGCTTCGCATCGTTTCTGGATTGAGGCTCCCCGCTCACGGTTGGCTTATGAAGTTCCTAATTAAACGAGGACAGGGACGTGCATTCATTATTTCTTTATGAGCAAACAGCCTCTGATAGGGAAGCCCGGCATCATTGCCAACGTGTGCCGACATGATCCTTCCCACCCTGGGCTCACGAGGTATGGCTGGAGAGAAACGGGATCTGCTGTTTTCACAGCATGTCCGTATTCAGAGAGTGTTTGCCTCTTCAAAGCAGGAGGACTCGTTGGTGATTATGTCCTTGGAAAGGACATGCTTGAAACGGCTCCTGGGGGCAAGGTGCTCAAATGCTGACCTGCCCCCAGGGTCCATGCGTGTCCTTTGAAGAGGATGAGGAAGGGGGCGGGGGCTTGAAGGTTGGAATCAGCCAAGTCACCCGGAGCCAAGTTTGATGAGTAAGAGCAAAGATAGAGCCAAGTAATATCAGATCAACAAACGTGTCCTGTCTTTGTCCCACCTGAACCGGCTCCTTCCCAGTGTCCGCCCTCTCGGAAGGGCACCCTGTCCGTCCGCCCGCTCGAAAAATAACTTTGTTATTTATAATTTAAACATATTTGTGTTCCCTCTCCGCTTGGCCTACCCACTCCTGACTCACCCAGGACCAATCAGCTTCGTTCTCTGACATCCACTCCGGGGCCTTCCATCGCCTCCTTCCCTCTCTCTCTCTGTGGCATCCTAGTGCAGCCCCCCACCCCCCACCCCCGCTGCCGCCTCTCCATGAGGTCCCCCATCCCCGGTCCCTCCACCCCCTTCGTGCCCGGCCACACAGCCTTCTTCCCATGAGGCAGGTTCTGTGGTTCTCCTGCTAAGCTCCCTCCATGTGTCCCTTCACCCCACTGGCACCCGGACAAGTTCCCGAGGGTGGGGGGAAGCCCCACCTGAGCCCCGTCAGCTTTCTTTAGGTTCCTTGAACTTGCCCAGGGTTTTGCCTCCATTGAGCCACTGTACCTGCTGTTTGCTCAGCCCCGGGACCCTCTCCCACCCCATTCCTGTGGACTCTGCTCCTATGCAGTGGCGTTAGTTTCCTACTGATAACAAATTACTGCAAACTGGGTGGCTTAAAATGACAGGAAGGTATCCTGTGACAATTCAGAGGGCCAGAAGTCCAAAATCGAGGTGTTGGCAGGACTGCGTTTCCTCCGAAACCTGTAGAGGAGGGTCCTTCCTGCCTCTTCTGGCTTCTGGGGCTGCCGGCATTCCTTGGCTTGTGGCTGCATCTCTCTGGTCTCTGCCTTCATCTGCACACGGTGCTCTCGTCTGTGTTGTGTCTCTCTTCTTCTAAGAACACCAATCATACGGATTAAGGGTTCACCCAAGTTCAGTATGACCTCTTCTTAACTAACTACATTTGCAATGACCTGATTTCCAAATAAGGTCACATTCACAGGTACAGCAGGATGGGACTTCAACATATCTTTGGGGGTGCGGGGGTGGGGTGGGTGGGACAGGACACACAATTCAACCCATAACAGCAACTGTTAGCTCTCAAACTAGACATCTCTTCCTCCAAGAGGACTGAGCTCCCCAGGGTTGGCTATCAGTCTTCAGCTTGGTCTTGAGCTCATGGCCTTGGCAAGTCTTCTCTCATCTTAGGTGAACGTACGTGTTCTGTCGACTTGTCTGTCCCTCACTTAAACGTAAGCTCCTTGCACAAGGGACCCCTGTGCCCGCTGTTTCTCCAGAGCCTGACAAAGTATAGCCGCAGTGCAGATGTTCAAGACATTTTCATTAATTGAACTTCAAAATCAGTGGCAGGCCAGTGGAAGCCACGGTAGCCTGAAGACTGATTGGATGACATAAAATAACAAGACTGTGACCTCCCTCCATCCAGCGCTTTGTCACTGTCAATGTGTCCAAAGCCGTTATTTCATGGAATCTGCACAGCAACCCAGCAAGAGAGGCCAGGCTCTACATGTCCCCATTTTCTGGAGAGGAGCACAGAAGTCAAGCTCATGATGAAAAATAAAATGCTTTGGCTAAGACAGGGCCCCTGATTGATCGCTGGAGCTGGTGGAGGCATCAATAAGTCATCGATCGGGTCTGACTTCCTCATCTCACAGACGGACAACAGGCGCTGGGGAAGCGAGGTGATTCACTTGTAACATCTTAGCTGATGACTAGTAAAGCTAGAATTAGAGTCCGAGTCTTTCAGTTTCTAATCAGATCCCTACCATGCTTGGGTGACAGCAGGATCATCGCAGTCAGTGTGTACCCTCCCCAAACGGTGCCATGGTACAATCCTACTCATCAGAATATGCAGCACCAGACTTCCTGGGTGGGATTCCTGACTCTCCCCGTTCCGGGCCGTGTGAACCAGAGGGTTAGATCGATGAGGGACCTTTAGCGATCTGATCTTGAGGGACAATCGATCAATTAGGAGGGGACCTCACAAGTTGATTGACGCCAAGGCATCTGTGATTGATGTGATGTCTATCCGAGGGGACGCTACTTTTAGAAAGAGGACACCTGGAACCCGTCAGCCCCAGGCACAGATCTCTGCTGCCGGGCCGGTGCCTCGCGTAGTGCCTGACCCAGTCGGCGCTCAGCAAACAGCGAACGAGTGAACGCAGGCGGAAACTCGGGGCACAGCTGGACTCAAATGTAGGGGAGGTTCTGAAGCAAGAGGCACAATCCGGAATTTCTCAGTTTATTCTACCGGCTTGAGACATCATCTGTTCCCGGTGGGTACTGGGTTTGCAGAGCCCTGGAAACTCCTATTGGGGTGAATGAGTACAAACTAACGACTTAGGGAAACTTGGCATTGTGCTACAAATTATAATAGGGTAATGAGCTCCATGCTATCAGCTTGCAGGGAGTTGGAGTGCATCCTTCTAATGACAATAGATTGCTGTGGCCAACAGCCCATCAAGTACCTCAAGAGAGATTTTGGAAGCAGAGCTGAAAATACGTCCCCTACTTGTGCATTCAGCCTAGAATACCATGTGCATTTTTAACTATTCTGAGTCGAGAAAATGTCTTGGAGAAGAACCGCTAAAATAATCACAATACTAAGAAGCTGACATTGGGGTTAGAATACAAAGGTTAGATGTTTATCTTATTAGCCTCGAAAGAGGATGGTTGGGTGGGGGGAGTAGAGAATAATCTTTGATAGATTTTCTGTCCACTAGACAAATATTTATCATGTGCTTACTTGGTCTGGGCACATGCAGATGCAAGGGTCAAAATGCACAAGACAGACCAAGCCTCGCCCTGGTGGGGTTATTGGATATTAATATGATTTTGTTAACCAAGTTTTGAAAAATTATCTCATGAAGCTTGAAAGGGGTACATTGAGAACAAATAGGAAAGTCCATGCCAGAAAGAGAAAGAAAAAGAAAAACCCAGAAACAGTGCCCAGGAACTAGAGGGACGCCCAATGGAGAGCTGGTGACTTTTACAAAAGAAGTGTTGATGTTCTGAATGCGAAATTAAAACTCCTATAGGACAAGCAGGCAAAAGACAGCAGGCAATTCCAGAAGGAGAGATTCAAATAGCCAGTCAAATTATATGCAACTTAAAATAAATGCAAAATGACATGCAAATGAAAACAGAACAATGTAGAATGGCTAGTAAAACTCTAGAGTTAGCAGCTCCGAGGTTAGAAGAGACTAATGAGTCAGGACGAAGAAGAGATGGAGAGGTTAGAAATAGATCCTGATAAATCTGTGCAAGGGACGTCATGAGTGGTCAGTGAGAACTAGGGCACTGGAGAATACGAAAAGCAGCACTCGGGAATAGCTTATTGTCAGAGGTCCCTGTGCACCAGCTCATTTAGTCCGACCCAAGCTTCCCATTCCAGAGGCCCACAGGTCCATTCCTCCAAACCACCGTGGGGACGTGGGAGGATGCAGGACTGAATATTTGGTGTCCGGCCCTGCTGGGCTTTCTTATGTAACAATTGCCTGAGCTCACTACCAAGAGAGCTTGCGAAATAAGGGCGAAAAGTGGCCAAGACAAATATGTGGCCAGATTAAAGCCAACTTGGCCAATGTTGTTCCAACGTTTGCATTTTTATAAACACAGAAAACAGTGAGAAAAGAGAAGGTCGCGACGATGCCACGAGTCATGTTTGTGATCCCCATTGGCCCCTATCTCTGCTACATCCATCTTCACTGTCAAAAGCTCGACCATTCCCTGACGTATGTTCTCTTTCTTGACTGTTGCTGAATGTTTCTAGCAAGCACCTAGAACTCTCTCCTCTCTGGAAATCAGGTGTGTGTGGACCAGGTGAAGTGTTTGATTAGCACCCTGTGCTTTTGTTCCCAGGTGAAAGGGAATGGGACAGAACACTCTGTCAAATAAACAATTGCCCAAGGTCTTAGGCAAGAGAAACTGGGACAGGAAGCAGACAGCGGACTCCTTGCCCCAGGTAACTGCTTGATAAGGTAAACACGGCTGCGTACAATGAGTTCCTGTCCTCCTGTGATAAATATTTATATGCTGAGCCCTGTGTTTGAAAGCACTAAACCATTTCTCAGTCTGAACATTGACCTTTGGATACAAAACACAGGGCTAATTTTGCAGGTGATGTAATTAATTTTTGCGGCTCAAAGCTGTACTGGGAACAAGAAAAATTGTTGTTTTTGTGATTGTTTCAAAAGTGATTCAACAGGTGTGTGCAGCTTTCAGGTAACACTTTCAGTTCACAGTCTGACTCGCTTCTTAGTCACACCTGGAATTTTGGCAGACCAACGATCTTAGGAAGACGGTGGCCTGGGAGTTCATCATAAGCAAAGTTGGGTTCTCCTGAAATCAGAAGAAGCGACGAACCCGACCCTGGGACCACGCGTGGCCTTGAATTATTTCTCAGAGCAAGCCAAGGACTTTATTTTTAGGATCTCAGTTTGGCACAGCCCAAAATTTCCGTGACCTAGACCTATTGAATTTTTAACATGAAATGAATAAAATGTGCAGGCAAACCGTTCTCTTGTGGTGAGCTTCATGAACCCCACCCAAAACAAAAGGCAAAGGCAAATGACAAATGAGAAAAGATATTTGTCACAAGACGGCATCACCTTCTTTCTAGGTGGTGACCTGGGTCCATCCACCATTGCTGTCCCTTTCCTCTCTCACCCCCAATGTTCACTGTATCTAAGGTCTTATTGTTTCACCCCCAAAATATCTGATGCACATCCTGCCCCCATAGCATTTTGCCGGTTTTCTGCCTCCTCCAATTTATTTGACCAGGTGCCGCCAGGTGCTGACTCACGGAGACCAAACCGCAGGTCTTTCCCCACAGTGAGGTCCTTCCAGGGTCCTGCTTCCCATTAAGGGGTGTCCTCTCTGATTCCCCTCCTCGGGCCTGGACTGCATCCTGGACTCTCCCATCCCCGATGCCCCCTTCACCAGGTCTTGTAGATGGTTCTTCCCAGACAACTTGGAACATTCCGTCCACATCATTCCCTGTCCACTGCTGTCACCCTCTCTTAGGACACCCTCACCTTCCACCTGGCCACTGAAATGGCTTCCCGTGACCTCTGGAATCCACTCTGCTGTCCCTGCTCCGTGGTCACCCATGGGGACAGGGTGACCCTTCCTGACACAAACCTGCTGGGGCCACCTCCTGGCTGGAGACCATTTGTCAATTCCCTCCTCCCTGTGGATAAAAACGAAGACCCCCCCCCACCTCCCCACCGGGGTCTGTCACACCGCACCTCCCGCCAACCACGGTGGTCGCTCGGAGCTCGAGCCACACCAGCTCCACTGCAGAACCCCGTCAACTACCCAGTCTTTCCCCTCTTCAATTCACTCCTAAGAACTCGCCAGTATCTGAGATTAGCTTATTGATTAGCCTGCACGTCACAGGTGCTCAGGGAGTATCTGGGGAAGGGGAGGGGAGGGGAGGGGAGGGAAGGAAAGGAAAGGGGAGGGGAGGGGAGGGGAGGGAACGGAAGGGAAGGGAAGGGAAGGGAAGGGAAGGGAAGGGAAGGGAAGGGAAGGGAAGGGAAGGGAAGGGGCCAATCAAGGAACCCTCCTGGGTGATGGGTGGTGAATTCATCCAAGAAAATGGCAGAGCTGAGAGTAGAGAAGGCTGTGAGCTGTGAGCCGTAGACGCTGGTCTTATTCACAGCTGTGAACACGGTGTCTAGAAGGTGAAAGGGTTGCTGACTGACTGTGTGAGTGCCTCACTTCCAGCTGGAACTCTCCCGTCTCCATGCCTAACTGCCCATTTCTTTCACCTCTCATCCTTTACATTTCAGTCCACACTACTTTCTTTCATGTTCTGGTACACACCCAGGTCCTCTGGACCTTGGGGCCTTTGCACACACTAACATCCTTGCTAGGAAGGCTCTCCAACCCCTGCCCCCACAACATACACACTATCTTATTTCCTACTCATCTTTCAAATTTCAGCTGCAATGTTACATCCTGAGGAAAGACCTCCCTGAGCCCTAGACTAGGTCATGGCCCCTTCATAGCACCGTGGCTATGATGTGCCTTTACACCACGTATTCCAATGTGTAATTACGCATTCAGGTTATTCTTTCACTATTGTTTATTGACCTTCTTGCCCTTACAAGGGCAGGGATTGTGGGGTTTTTTTTCCCCACCTCAACATGTAGGTCAACATTGAATAGTGCTTCATCTAAATTGGTACCTGATGAATATTTGGTGATTTTGTATAACAAAAGAAGTGTGGATGCCCTCAATATCCTTTATAAATGTGATGGTAAAACCCCAGTAGAAAACGTAGGCAAAGGATAGCAGGCAATTTAGGAATGAGAGCTGCCAGTGGCTAATTAACATTATTAGCAATAAAAGAAATGCAAAGTAAAATATAGCCAAATACCATTTCAATATGCCACATTGACAAACATTATTATTATTATTATTATTACTATTTAGGTGAGGAGGGGAGATAGTGAGGCAGACTCCTACATGTGCCCCGACCCAGGATCTACCTAGCAACCCTATCTGGGGACGATGCTTGAATACCAAGCTATTTTTATCACCTGAGGCTGATGCTCTCCAACGGAGCTTCCTCAGCACCCAAAGCCATGCTCAAACTAATCAAGCCACTGGCTGTGGGAGGGAAAGAAGAAGAGAGTGGGGGGAGAAGCAGATGGTTACTTCTCATGTGTGTCCTGACTGGAAATTGAACCCAGGACAGCCATACACCAGGCTGATGCTCTATCTGCTGAGCCACCAGCTAGGGCCAGTAAATATTATTAAAAGTAACAGTAACGGCCCTGGCCGGTTGGCTCAGTGGTAGAGCATCGGCCTGGCGTGCAGAAGTCCTGGGTTCAATTCCCGGCCAGGGCACACAGGAGAAGCGTCCATCTGCTTCTCCACCCCTCCCCCTCTCCTTCCTCTCTGTCTCTCTCTTCCCCTCCCGCAGCGAGGCTCCATTGGAGCAAAGATGGCCCGGGCGCTGGGGATGGCTCCTTGGCCTCTGCCCCAGGCGCTAGAGTGGTTCTGGTCGCGACAGAGCGACGCCCCGGAGGGGCAGAACATCACCCCCTGGTGGGCAGAGCGTCACCCCCTGGTGGGCGTGCCGGGTGGATCCCGGTCGGGTGCATGCGGGAGTCTGTCTGACTGTCTCTCCCCGTTTCCAGCTTCAGAAAAAGAAAAAAAAAAAAGTAACAGTAACAGTAACATCTACTGATCCAATACAATCTCTATCAAAAGCCTGACAATATTTTTTTTTACAGAAATAGGAAATCCATCTTAAAGTTTACATGGAATCTCAAGAGACTACAAATAGCCTAAGAATCTTGACAATGAACATAGTTGGTGGAGGGATGTCTCACACTTCCCAATTTTAAAATGTACTACAAAGCTACAGTAATCAAAACAGTGTGGTATTGACCTAAAGACAGACATATAGACCAACGGAATCAACTAGGTGGCTCAGAAATACACCCTTGTCTATACAGGTAAACGATTTTCAATCAGGGTGCTAAGACCATTTCACGGGGGAATGGACATCTTTTCAACAAATGACACTGGGAAAACTGGATATCCACCTGCAACAGCATGGAGCTGGCCTCTCACCTTACACCACATACATGCATGAGCTCAAAATGGATCAAAGACCTAAACCTAAGAGCTAAAACATTAAACCTCTCAGAAGAAAACATAAGGAAAATAAGAAAGCTTCATGACAGTGGACTTGGCAATGATTTCTTGGACAGGACATCAAAAGCACAGTCAGCAAAAGAAAAAAAATGGGGGAAAATGGACTACTTCAAAACAAAAAACTCTGATGTGTCAAAGGATGCAATCAACACAGTAAAAAACCCAACACACAGAGTAGGAGAACATAGTTGCCAATCACACATCTGGTAAGAAATTAAGAATCCAGAATATATGGAAAACTCCTAAAACTCAACCACTACAACAGCAAACGTCCTGGTTCAAAACAGGCAAAGGGCTTGACCTCCCTCCGAAGAAGACGTATAAGAATCAGCAGCTCGCGGAAGGACGCCCAGCATCACTGGTCACCCAGGCAGTGCGCGTCAGAACCACAGTGAGATGCTGTGTCACACCCATAGGATGGCCAGTATCAAACAATAAACAAAGGTAAGCGTTGGGATGCGGAGACTGGAGCCCTTGCGCACAGTCGGTGGGCATGTGGACCGGTGCGACCGCAGTGGAGAACAGTGTGGAGATTCCTCAAAAAATTAGAAATGGAACTGCCGCGTGACGCAGTCACTTCACTTCTGAATGCATGCCCAAAAGAAATCGGAATTGGGGACACAAATGGGTATTTGTACACCCATGGTCACAGCAGCACAATTGCCAAGAGGTAAAAACAACCCAAGTGTCTATCACAGATGCCTCTCTAAGCACGATGCTGTGTACATATTACACACAAAGGGTGCCGCGGGCTCTACTGTGCCCTCCCACAGCTCCCATGCTGAAGGCCCAGCCCCAAGGTGATCGTTTTGGGAGTTGGGGCCTCTGGCAGATAATGAGGTTCAGAGGAAGTCATAAGGGTGGAGCCCTCCTGACGGGATTGGTGCCCCTATAAGAAGAAACACCAGAGAGCTGGTTGTCCCTCTCTCTATCCCCACCATGTGAGGACACGGAGAGAAGGTGGCCGTCACAAGCCAGAAAGAGAAGCCTCGCCAGAAATGGACTAGGCTGGCATCTTATCTTGGAATTTTAACTTCCAGAACCGTGAGAAAGTGCGTCTGTTGTTTAAGTCACTCAGTCTATGGTGTCCTGAGTTGACTAAGATGATGGGATATTATTCTGCCTTAAAGAAAATTCCGATACATGCTACGTGGTGGATGACACTTCCGGACATTACGCTGAGTGAAAGAAGCCAGTCACAGGAGGTGCAATCCCACGTGATCCCACTTACAGCCACATTCACAGACAGAGTAGAGTATTGGATTCCAGGGGTTAAGAGGGAGGGAGTTTCAATTTGGCAAGA
Source organism: Saccopteryx bilineata (assembly GCF_036850765.1). Classification (NCBI taxonomy): domain Eukaryota; kingdom Metazoa; phylum Chordata; class Mammalia; order Chiroptera; family Emballonuridae; genus Saccopteryx; species Saccopteryx bilineata. The sequence goes on from NC_089492.1 coordinate 288,106,467, forward strand.
CGGGAATAGTTTAGTGCAGCGGTTCTCAACCTGTGGGTCGCGACCCCCACAGGTTGAGAACCGCTGGTTTAGAAGATAAAAGCTTGTGATGGCTACACTCCAGTGTGAATGTACTTAGCGCCCCTGCACTGTACATTTAAAAATGGTTAACATGGCAACTTTATATTTGCCACAATTAAAAAAATAATAAGTAATATAGTTTTTAAAAGGTCATAGTAGCTCACACAACCCAATGTTTCCCGTTCAGGAACTGCCGTTCGGTGGCCAGCCCCCAGCCCACCTGAGGAATGGGTAACTCTCGTTCCACTTTGCCTCTGGAGGAAGCGAAGGACTGTCTCAGAACTCTGAACTCTGGTTCATGGCCGGATTTTGGAGCACAGTGGCACCCATTCCTGACATAGTGTACCGGCTGCATTCATGCCACAGCTGCAGGCTGGAGGAAGTGCCACAGGGGACATACCACGTGAAAAAGCCTAAAACATCTACCATCGAGCTCTGGACTGGCTCATAGTAGATGCTCAATTAATGCTCATTGGATGAATGAAGTATCACAGTGACATCCTATCTGTGAGAGCTCATAGGTCTTCCATGAACAAAGTCCTCACTGAACCTTGATGTATTAATCCCCCGGGGGCTTGAAGCTGATGACCTTGGGCAACTTGTTTGACCTTTCTGAGCTTTGGTTTCCTTTTCTAAGTTGAACTAGATCAGTGATGGTCAATCTTTTGAGGTTGGTGTGTCAAAATTCACCAAAAAACTGAGCATAACTCAGGTGGTATATCACTTCGAGAAAAAAACCCCATAATTTTGCAATATTGATAGTTTAAATAACAAAAATGTATAATTGTAATATATAACTGTATTTAATAAACCAAAAACTAATTATTTAACTTACCTGCTCAGTGACTTCTTTGTTCATCTGTCAGTCGGTTTCTTTTGTTGGTCTTGATATTATTTAACTTGTGTGGGGTGCTGTGAACTAAGATAAGTGAGGGGGAGGGGGAATTCTTTAACTAACATGCCTATTAGTGCCTTTTTTGTTGCTGAATTTCATTGGCTAAATCTTCAATTGAAGGTTGGTATTTTGTACACTTCAAGCCCAAGCAAGCACTACTAACTTCATCTGTCAATCTGGTTTTTTGTGGTTTTTTTTTGGTTTTGATATTATTTAACGCTGAGATTAAGGTCTCACAAAAGTACGTAGAGGGGGAAATTGTGAGTAAAGCCATTGCTATATTTTTCAGGGTGCTAAAAGTGTCTAGTAATCGGTTCTAGCACTCCAAATTTCCTGTTCGTAGTGGCATTCCTCTTGATTCTCCAAGCGGCACCTTTCCAGATTCTCAAGCTTTGACCTCAAGTTGACAAACACCTGAGCCCAGATGCTGTCTTGAAATTCTGCAAGTTACATCTTATGTAAATTAAGATGGCTGCTGCTATTTCTAATGGTGGGAAACGGCATCCCCCTCACTTATCTCAGTAATGATGGTCAATTAGAAATCCACGACACCCCAGAACAGTAGATTGGATGATGGTTGCTGTGGTTATGTGGTTGCTGGTAATGGCGATCACAGGGCCCCCAGAGATGCATCCCCCCTCGGCATTCCGCTGCTCCCTGCTCTGCCGGCCGGAAGTGAGGTCAAAGATCCCCTAACGGCCTAACCAGAAGTCCCAGAACTAGACGCTCTGTGCTGGAGTTCTGTTGTTTTGGCCTACAGACCTCCAGCACAGAGTGTCTACACTACAGCAAATGTTTTATCCTCGGCTACTGTACCTGGCCGTACAGGAGCTGAGGATGAAACATCCTTCTCGGCATGCAGCCCCATACTTCTCTGGTATGCGGCTATGTGTCATCGAAAATGGCAACCCTGGCCGGTTGGCTCAGTGGTAGAGCGTCGGCCTGGCGTGCAGAAGTCCCGGGTTCGATTCCCGGCCAGGGCACACAGGAGAGGCGCCCATCTGCTTCTCCACCCCTCCCCTTCTCCTTCCTCTCTGTCTCTCTCTTCCCCTCCCGCAGCTGAGGCTCCATTGGAGCAAAAGATGGCCCGGGCGCTGGGGATGGCTCCTTGGCCTCTGCCTCAGGCGCTAGAGAGGCTCTGGTCGCGACAGAGCAATGCCTCGGATGGGCAGAGCATCGCCCTCTGGTGGGCGTGCCGGGTGGATCCCGGTCGGGCGCATGCGGGAGTCTGTCTTACTGCCTCCCCGTTTCCAGCTTCAGAAAAATACAAAAAAAAAAAAAGAAAGAAAATGGCTATGTGTGTCAGTGCTGACACGTGTGTCATAGGTTCGCAATCATGGAACTAGATGATTCCTGAAGGTGGCAGTGATGGGGGTGGGTGTCTTCCTAATTCCAAAATTCCACAAGTATCTCAGAATATAATTGCTTACTGCCGACTTTCTATTTCCCACTGGGGAAGGAATACATGAGAATATATATATATATATATATATATACACACACACACACACACACACACACACACACATATATATATATATATATATTTTTTTTTTTTTTCTCGAGGAGCAGGAAGCATCAACTCCCATATGTGCCTTGACCAGGCAAGCCCAGGGTTTTGAACTGGCGACCTCAGCATTTCCAGGTCGACGCTTTATCCACTGTGCCACCACAGGTCAGGCCATGAGAATATATTTAGATAGTGTTTTGAGAAAGAGAAGAAAGCTCCCAACCTTACAAACAAAACAAACATCTTGTTTTCTCATTGTAAAGTGTTTTGCCTGTGACATGTATGTCTCTATACTACAGCTTTTTAATGTTTGGAAATGTAATTCACAGCCTAGAGCTGTTTGGAGACGCCAAACAGAGCTTTGCAGAGTCGGGCTGTTTGGATGACATAGGAAAAAAATATATATATAGTAGAGTAATAGCTTTACTCTGAAATAACTTTAAAATCCTACTTGTGGAATTCTAAAGAGTGAACATACAAAGATTTCTCCTAGTGTGTTCCATCTAGACTCTTTTGAAATGTTTGAAAGCATCTGCATAATCATTAACTTTTATTATGGACATACTGGACTTTATTGCAGAATTAATGTAATTAGTTGCTAGCTCTTAATTAGCTCTCTCTAGGCAGGAGGATCAACGGGGAGCATGTCTAGATTTCAGAGGGAGATTTTCCTCGGGCACTTTTCCAGTTATTACTTCCGGGGAAAGGCCATAAAATGGACATCCTGTACCAAAGCACTTTTTCAGTTGGAAACCAACTCACCTGGTTGTGAGACGACCAAATCTACCGTATTGTCGCACACGGACCAGAATTAAACCACAAAGAAACCTCGCACCCCATTTGCTACCAAGTGTTGGTGGCAATGACAGTCACCAGCACCAGTATTCTATTTTCTCTACTGCTCAGGTGAGCTAGGATGAGTAGGATGCCCCCTCTGGTTCCCGTAGTCAATCACCCCAGGGGCTCTGGAGATCTTTCTCTCTCTCCGGTATCTGATGGTATCTGAGTCTGTGCAGTTGAAAAGGTTGTCTCAGGTAAGCAGAAGTTAAATACCAACACCTAATGTTACTGATATAAGCTGTCCCTAATTTTCCCAGAAAGTTCCCCGAGTTTGGAAATTCACATTAGCCATAACATTGGTGGGTGGTTTGCGGAGGGAAGAGTCACAGGATTAATATTGGGTCATTGAAAAATGTCTTTCCTTTTGGAAAATGGAAGCTTTTTATTTTTATTTTTTTTCTGGAAGCTTTTTATTTTTAATGGTGTTATTGAGATATAAGTCACAGACCATAATGTTTACCCACTTAAAGTGCACAATTCTACGGCTTCACCCCAAAGAGAAGCGTGCCCCTCGCAGCCATCAGCCCCACAACCCTCCCTTTCTCTCCAGCCCCTGGGCACTTACTAATCTACATCTGTCTCTATGGATTTGCCTATTCTGAACACTTCATGTGAACAGAATCGCACAATATGGGGTCTATTGGATCTGGCTTCCTTCACTCAGCACAATGTTTTCAAGGTTCATTCCTGTTGTAGCGTTGTATCAACTCCATTCCTCTTCCTGCCAAGTAATAATCCCTAGTGTGGGCACATACCACAGATGGCTCATCCATTTACCAACTAATGAGTCAGTGAATCTTGGAACTGGAAAGGACATAGCAGATCCTTTGGGCAATCCAAAATTTTACAAGGAAAGAGGCACAGAGAGGGGAGGTGAACTGTTCAAGGTGACACAGCCAGGCTAGGAGACCCAGCACTAGAGCTTCGTTTTTTTTTAAGTCACAAAGTATTTCCAGCATACTGAAAAGTACAGAAAAAAAATCTAATGAACATGCACGAACCCACCACCCAGCTTTGGAACCACCTTCTTGTATTTGCATGTGGTGCCACTTAAAGAATAAAATATTAAAGGTACTTTTGAAGCTTTCTACGTACCTGGGCCCTCTGTCCCCCGTGAGAACTCCTTTACCTAATTTATTTCCACGCACATTTTAATTCTATAGCTACAAACACATGCACACGTCCAAACGTTATATAAATAGCATCAAACGATATGCATGTATCATTCTATAATTTGCTTTTTACAATGTTATGTTTTTGAGATTTAGCCAGGTTGATACATGTAGCTGTGGTCTACTATATTCACCACTTTATAGTATCTATTTTTAAAATACACCCGCATTTATTAATCTCTATGCCTCGGATAATAAGTATTTAGATGAGGGGTCACCAAACTTTTTCTGCAGAGTCAAATTGCAAATATTTTAGGCTCTGGAGGTCAAACAGTCTGTGTTACCACAACTTCTCTCCGCTACAGTAGCCGCCAGCAGGCTCGGACAGTATGAAAACAAGCAGGTGTGTTCTAATAAAACGTTACAGAAACGGGGCCCTGGCTGGTTGGCTCAGCGGTAGAGCGTCGGAGGGCCAGAGCATCGCCCCCTGGTGGGCAGAGCGTCGCCCCCTGGTGGGCGTGCCGGGTGGATCCCGGTCGGGCGCATGCGGGAGTCTGTCTGGCTGTCTCTCCCCGTTTCCAGCTTCGGGAGGAAAAGATTTTTTAAATTAAAAAAAATAAAAAAAATAAAAAAAATAAAATAAAATAAATAAAAAAACAAAAAAAACGTTACAGAAACGGGCAGCAGGCCTGATGTTAACTTTCTCATTTACTGGTCACTCGGGTTCCCACTTTGGCGACTCCGGGCTTGTAGCATTTACCCGTTTCTCTTCTGGGCGCTCTTTTATTTAATTCCTTGTCGGAATTCTCTGTAAATCTTAAACACTCGCGAGTTGGTTACAAACTCCTGTCTGCTGCTCCTGTCATCTTTTTTGTCTGGGTTGTTGTTTGATGGAGTTTCTCATTTTAGTCAACTGCCGATCTGTTTCTTTATGGTTTGTGTCGGGAGCCGATCCACAACTGCTGGCTGACAAGGTCACAGCAGAAGAAGACCCACAACTGCTGGCTGACAAGGTCACAGCAGAAGAAGATCAAAAACTGCTGATTGACAAAGTCACAGCAGAGAAGACCAATGGCTGCGGGGTGACAAAGTCACTGCAGTGAAGACCAATGGCTGTGGGGTGACAAAGTCACCACAAAGGATAGGCACAACGATACTCCCCCCTTTGACTTTTTGAATTAATCTGGCCTTATATCCCCCCTTTTTCTGGGTGTGTGCTATTATTTGTGGCACAGGGATAATAGTACCGTGCTTTCCCTGTAGATTCGTAGTGATTTCTTTGGAAATGAGACAGAGGGTGTGAGTTCCACAGAAAAGCCTGTAAGCCCCTTGAACTGGGCTCATAGACATAAGAGGCTGGCTATGATATCCCTCGTAAAGGGTTAAGTTTGTAGAAGAATTCCTTCTTAATCATGTTAGAAAGAAGAGATTGTGACTTGTGAATGGTTAGGAGGCAGTGGCTGTGCACAGAGCACCCTTAGGCCTTCACTTAACATTTTTCTTCCCTAGCCTTTTCATGTGATAAGTAGAGAAACATTTCTTTCTTCCTTTCTTCTTTGATCTGCAAATAGTGGTATATTCTGAGAAAAATAGAGTCAGAACTTAACTAGTGTTTAAATATAATAAATAAGTAATATTTGATTAGACAATAGTATCTTAGATAAGGTATAGTAGGATGGCCCATTGTGTGGCCTAGAATGAGAGCGTAGTCAGCAAGAAAAGAATGTTTTACTAGAGAATTGTCTTTTGACTAAAGGCAATTGCTAGGCTTTCTCAATGAGATGTTCTCTTGAGATTCAAAAATGTAGGGAAATCCATGGAATGTCTTGTGTTGCTGCTGGGCTATCTTGCAAGTGCACTCTGCATATCTTTGGGTGAAAGCTATTCTTGATGTTATGTTAATTTCTTTAGAGGCAAGCCTTTTAGAACTAATAATCTAAAAGTTTTTACTGATGTTGTTATCGCTATTCAAGTTATTTTGTATTTTGAATGATTTGCTACCTGATTTGTGACTCATAGATGTAAATTAACTGTTATCCGGAAACATCAAAACATAGTGAAACAAAAGTAATAATTAACACCATGTGATTGTAACTCGGTGTGCGTGTATAAAAAGGGAGCTATACTAGCATTTGGTAGAGATGCCTGGCAGTAAATGCTAACCGGAGAATAAAGAGAAAGAAAAGAATTCGGCTCTCTCACTCCATTTTTGCCGACGCCGTCTCCTCCTGTGGGACCCCTGGATCACCGCCGGGGCTGGACCCCGGCAGGTTTGTACTTTCTGAGTCTTGGTTAAGAAATCCTTTCTTAATATAGTTTTCTCCTAATTTTCCACACGTATCCAATTTTGCTTCTTACGTTTTAATTCAATTGGAGTTTACCTGTGTGCTTGGTATAAAGTAGATGAGTTTAATTTTTCTATAAGCGCAATCAATTGCTCAGCTCTGATTATTGGCCAGTCCATCCTTGCATTGCTAGTCTACTGTCGGGGAGAAAAAATATCTTCCTCCTTCTACCCTTTTGAGCTCTGGGCTCCGGGCTGGGGCTGTGGTTAGGACTCCGCGCTCTGGACTCCAGGCTGGGACTCCGGGCTCTGGGCTGGGGGATTCTGGGCTGGGACTCTGGGCTCTGGGCTCTGGGCTGGGGCTCCAGGCTCTAGGTTCTGGGCTCTGGGCTGAGGCTCCAGGCTCTGGGCTGAGGCTCCGGGCTCTGGGCTGGGGCTCTGCAACAAAAGACTAACAGGCAAAGAGACATGAAAAATTAATATGAAAAAAAAATTAATATGAGTTTTATGTGACACGGGAGACTTCCTAAGGAAATGAAGACCCGAAGAAAGAGTTGAACCGCAGTGTTTTTGTATGAGGGTTGATGAAGAGTGGGCAGTTGTGGGGAAACGTGGAAAGGCAAAGGGGTCAGAGCTCAGGGTGGCAAACTGGGGGGAAGGGCAAGGCCCAGTCACGCAGATTCCTCTCCATGCTCCTCTGTCTTTGGAGCCAAGGGTGCTCACCTCCTCCAGGTACAGGGGTGCACCTCTCCCGTGAGGGTCTGGGACCTGCTTCCGGGGACAGTCAGAAAGTCCTTCCTGCACCTGCCATTTCTCTCAGATGCCCTCAGTTTAAAACACTGACCACACCAAGGTGCTACATCTTAGGGGAGCACGTCCAATGGTCCCATCTCTGTCCCATAAATAACCTCTTACATCTGCGGGTTTAGTTTTGGACTGTGTTTCGGTAAGCTGTCTGTTTCTGGGCCTAATTCCTGTAAGTTTATAATAAGTCCTGATATTTATTATTATTTTTTTCTTTCTTATTTTTTTTTTCTGAAGCTGGAAACGGGGACAGACAGTCAGACAGACTCCCGCATGCGCCCGACCAGGATCCACCCGGTATGCCCACCAGGGGGCGTCACTCTGCCGCGACCAGAGCCACTCTAGCGCCTGGGGCAGAGGCCAAGGAGCCATCCCCAGCGCCCGGGCCATCTTTGCTCCAATGGAGCCTTGGCTGCGGAGGGGAAGAGAGAGACAGAGAGGAAGGGGGGGGGGGTGGAGAAGCAAATGGGCGCTTCTCCTATGTGCCCTGGCCAGCAATCGAACCCGGGTCCCCCACACACCAGGCTGATGCTCTACCGCTGAAGGTCCTGATATTTAGAAGGTGACCCCACCACACACACACAACTTTTCCCCTTGCCTTCTTTCTTCAGAACGGTCTTAGTGTTAGCTGTGTGCTCACAGGTCTGAACTCCAGGATGAGCTCAGAATTCTTTATGGGGCTTTTGATTAACATTACAGTATGCTGAATTTATTAATGTTAGAGAGTGCTAACGGCTTTAGGGGGTACCGACTCTATCCATGAAGGCAGGGTGCTGCCTGCCTTCTTTTATGCGTCAATACACACATTTTAAACAGTTTTATAGACTATATAATGTATACATTATAAATTTTATAATTATAGTTTTCTTTAGAAATATCTTAACACATCTTCCTGTTACATGTATTCCTTGGTTATATAAATTCTCTGGCTCTTGTACACGGTAGTTTTAAAATTATAGTGTTGCCAGTATATGAGAATCCCCTTGAGTTTTATATGTTAATCTGAAACTCAGCAACTGTGATAAACTCTCTTAGTTCCAAAAAGTTTATTAGTTTCACCTTCTCTCAGATTTTTATTGCAGATGAGCATATTATCTATGATTTATTACTAGGTTTGTTTTTTCCTTCCCACCTGACCCCTTTTATTAACTTTTTCGGTTCTGAATGTATAGGTTAGGACCTGAATCCATCACATGGTTGATAGGGGGTTGTGCTGTCTCATACCTGACATTAAAGAAATGTTTCTTATTTAATCATTAAGTGTAACACTTTCTGTAGGTTTTCAGCAAATGGCCCCACCCTTCAATTATGGAAGAGCCTATTTCTAGAAAGTTATGAACCTTCACCCTGGTTTCTAAAATAGTTTTTTTTTTCTTTTTTTTTAATAGAAAATTTTCCCTTTTTTTAAAAAAAAATTTTTTTTTATTTTATTCATTTTTTTTAGAGAGACAGAGAGAGAGAGAGAGAGAGAGAGAGAGGAGAGAGAGACAGAGAGAAGGGGGGGAGGAGCTGGAAGCATCAACTCCCATATGTGCCTTGACCAGGCAAGCCCAGGGTTTCGAACCGGCGGCCTCAGCATAAAATAGTTTTTAATTAATATTTTCTTATGGAAGTAAGATATGTTCAGAGAAATAGCAATCAAATAGATGAACAGCAGGATGACCTGTTCCTGCCCCAGCCTTTCTCTTCAGACAAAATCGCTGTTGACATTTCTCTTTCCTTCCAAAAATTTTCAAAGCATCTGCAAGCACATGTTTTTATGCCCATTTTTTTTTCTCCACACAAATAGATCACACCGTCCATGCTGTTCTACAGTTTGCTTTTTTCCAGTAAAATAACTTGGATATTAATCTATATCAGTACGCATTGGTCTATGCCAGCTGTTCTCAACCTGTGGGTCGTGACCCCAGCGGGGGTCAAATGACCAAAACACAGGGGTTTTCCGATGGCTTTAGGCGACCCCTGTGTTTTGGTTGTTCGACCGGGTGGGGGTCGCGACCCACAGGTTGAGAACCGCTGGTCTACACCACTCTTTTTCAGGGCCCCATAGTATTTATTCCCACTGTATGGATGCCCATGACTGGTTTGACCAATTCCCTATTAAGGAATGTTAAGGATGTTTTTTTCTTGTCTGTCTATTGGTCTGCTTGTTGGTTATTGCACATAATACCTCAGTGAACATCCTTTGATATGTATCATTGTATGTTTGTGCAAGCACATCTGTAAGAGAAATAGGAAAGTCCCTATTTTTAAACTCCATTGTCTAACCCCCCAACCCCTCTCCCTCAATACCCTGCTCATCACAGACGGAGACCCAGGAAGCTCACACTTGCTTTGGTCAGGATCCTCTGAGACCTTCAGTTCCTCCTATCCCTGCTGAGCCAGGGTCACAGAGAGCAGCCTGTCTTCTGGCACTTGGTCTGTGGACCTGACAATTCCTTTTAGCCTGTCTCAGCCTCTGCGGACTTTGGACCTAGTTGTGTACCTGAACTCACAGTGTCTCCTGTGCCTTCCTCCTCCATGGCCTGCCCACTTGGGTGCCAGGTCTCTGCGGGTTCCTCCTCCTGACCCCTTGACCAGCCTGATCTTGGTCCAATGCCTTTGTAAAGGATCAGACTATGCCATCCGGAATACGTCACTCTAGCATAAGGACTGTTTTGGGCTGAAGGTAATTGAGAAAAAGCAGACATGGGAAGGGCTCTCATACGAATGTGCAGCCCCTCTCCATACTGAGAGCCAACCTTATCTCAAGAGATGGAGACAGTACCAATGTGAATCTGCATAAACCAACTCTCATCCAAACCCTCAGTAACCCTCCTCTCCCATTAGTGCCCCCAGCCCATACATTTACCTTCCCACAGTGTACTGCCCCTAGAAGCCCTCTCCTTTGTCTTGGCATTTTCCCACAATATGTTGCTTTCTTGTTAGAATGCTATGTAAGTCCCCAATTAAAAAAGGGTCTTCATTGCTTTTCTGTAAAAATAAGATCTCTGTGCCTTATCTCCTATTAATTTGTCTTGTGTCAGTGTAGTTTTAATTTGCATGCCCCAGACACCAAGTCTAAGAGAGTGGAGGAAAAATGCCCCCCCCCCCAGACACACACAAACACATTCCATGCTCTGTGCTCACCCACAGCCCCATGCAGGTCGAGCACCTGCGAAGGGCACTTACTCTGCTGGGTGCGAACTCCAATAATTCTTAACTCTCCCGGCGAGGAGTTCTTTGAAAATGAAAATCAGGTCAGGTCACTTCCTTTTAAAAAACTGTTATGGCTTCTCAACAGACTTAGGAGAGAACACAGACACCCCAGAGAGCCCTGCCTCTTGCTCCTGTCTTCTAAGCTCTTCCAACCACGGGATCTCAGTCTGTCCTTTCTCAGCTCTATCATTGTCACTTGACAGCTTTGAATTTGCAAGGCTCAGCCTTGTCCCCAACACTTCAGCCCCACCCATTAAAACAGGGGTCTCAAACTCGCGGCTTGCGGGCCGCATGCGGCCCGCTGAACAATTTTGTACGGCCCGCAGAATAATCCACGGGCTTACTTAATTTTATCCAAAATATTTTGAACTTCGTGGATTAGTCTGCGGGCCGCACAAAATTGTTCGGCGGGCCGCGAGTTTGAGACCCCTGCATTAAAAGTAGGTGTTATTCTTTATCATGGCACCTTTCTCCCTCTCAGGAATTTATCATCCACCCCCCACGAGAATGTAACTGACTTTCCTTGAAGGAATTCCCTGTCCCGATAACACTATGATAACACGATAACACGGTGTTAACCAACACACCCTACCTTCCTGAGGGTGTGGTAGAAGTTTGGCCAATCAGAGTCTCACTCTGGAATTTGATCCTTGACCCTCGTGGCATTAGAATTTACAACAACAACAACAAAGCAACTGGAAGGGATTCATTCCAAGGGTGGTGGCCAGAAGAGAAGCTGCTCTTTTCACAGACTGCCCTACCTTCCCACTCCCCCCTTCTCGCCTCACTTTTGCCCCTCCCCCTCCATTCCTCACCACCTGCATGGAGCAAGTCCCATGAGCTTTCCGGGGGTCCTTCCCCCAACCTCCCTTTCCCATCAATGTAGCTGGCTCCAGTTCTCTGCATTATAGGAACCCAGCCTGAGCCCACCTGCCGTGGTCCCCCCTCCTCTAGTAACCCCCACCCCACTCCCCTGGTGCCCAGCTCCACGTGGGTACACGGAAGCCCTCTATCTGTATCTGACACAGGAATAACAAAGGCTTACACTTCCTCAGGGGGAAAGGGCGCAGGTACTGAGAGAACTCTGGGGGGGGGGGAGAGGTGTCGAAGGGAGAGGTGTCATGGGGAGGATGGTGTGAACAAGAACTGGTAATTGCATCCTATACCTTTGTCTTGTTTCTGCTGCTTCCTTCTGCGGCTAACTGGCTCCCAGGAGGCATCCAGAGACCTGGGGGAAGCCCCTGTCCCATAAAGCCCTCAGTCCTAAAATGGCCCATCGAATCACCTCTACCATTGTGGATGGGATTGGTGGTCACTGTGTAAAGGTGTTTCTCTCCCCACAAGAGGGGACGCTTGTTGATGAGGGAGGGGAACAGATCCACAGTGACTCCACCTTCGAATAACTTTCTTGGTGCTGAAGACTGTTTCACCTCCTGACTACCTGTGCTGTGAAACTGCTTCCTCCTCTTTCCAACACCGATCTTTTGCTTCAAGCCAGTGAGAATGGGGACATGGTCCCTACATGCACTTTCTGGATAGAAGATAAAGATGCCCAGAAATGGGCCACTGGAGGTTCCCTGAGGGCGGGCGGCCGGCCTGAGGCATTCGCCATACCCCTGTGCACAGGCAGGTGGTAGAAACTCAGTGAATTGTCAAATAACTGGATTAATTTAACTGCTTACATTTTTACAAAAAAAGCTACCTTTGAAATAAAGCAAATTCTTTTCCATTTTCTTGTTCCAGACATGATGTCTCAGGGCTGGCAAATCACGTCCTCCACGAGCCCCGCAGAAGGGGCACTGCTCCCCTTGGCTGTCTGCACAGCTCTGGGTTTGGCCCACTTATCCTTACGGTTAAACCAAAGGCCGTGTTGCAAGTGTTGACAAAACGACATTCAAATGCCGCCACCACGACCACACCCAGGACTTAGGTAGGAATATCACCCCCACCGACTCACTGTTTCAATGACCACTCCGGCCCCTCACCGAAGACCCCTCTCAATGTATTCCGTAAACAAGTGGGGGACCCAGAACTGGGGCCTGGGCTTTCTTCTCTAGTCACTCTATAACTTCTCCTGTCTCCCTCACCTTGTGACTTCAAACATCTTGAGTGAACTAATGTTTTCCAGATTTGTGCCGATGGCCCTGACATCGGCTCCACATTCCAGACCCACATCTCCAATTAGCTATTTGACATCTCCCCGTGGATTGTCCCACCACCAGTCAACCTCCACCTGCGCCCACCTGGTCCCTCTCTCAGTGAGCAGCGCCTCCTGTGTCAGTTGCTTCCACAGAAAACTGGGAGCCCTGTTTTCTCCCTTCTTCCTCACCTCCCAAATGCAATTCATCTCCAAAAGATTTCTCAAGTCGCTCCTGTCCCTCTATCTATCTTCACTGCCATCACTCCCATGCAAGTCACTAGACTATCTCTTTGACGACGTCCCATGGGACCAAGAATTAAATCCAAATGTGCTCAGTTCCTCCTGACTCTTCAACCCCATCCACTGTATCTCTCCTCTGTGATCACGATTGTTGGCCACTCAGGGCATATTCTGGTTCCCTGGGCAGACAAACTCTTTCTGCCACAGGACCTTTGCATATGCTGTCTGGGTCCTCTCCTCTGCCTTGACTGCTCTCTTCTCCTCTGAATTTCTCTGTTAGACACCTTCCCTGGGCCCCTAGTTGTTCTCTCATAGCATCTAGAGCGGTGTTTCCCAACGTGGGGCCCACGCCCCACAGGGGGGCAATTCGATAGTTAAGGGGGGCAATTTGAAAATGGACTCGACAGGACTTTAACTCTTTCACCCCGGGCCATTTAAATGCAATGCTAGATATCAGTGCCAAATTTAACAAAAAATGCAATTCTTAAATAATTGCGGTAAATAATTATTAAGTATAATTTCATTTGACGAGACCAAAATATCAACTGGGTGATTGGTGTCATCAAGTAAACTTCGTCCTGGGTTCACCGTGGAGCATGCCATCTGCCGCAGGGAACCCCGGACGTTTTAAAAACTCGCTAAACAACACAGTTATTCTCACCTAATTGGCCCATCGCAACTTCTGTAGTGTTTCACATCATTCAGTTGGTGTTAATTTGAAATAAGTGTCAGTCAAAACTGTTGTAAAAGCTTGTTGATTTAATAAATATACATATATATATTGTATAGATATAATTGATAAGTATTTGATTTTATTTTTATCAATATTAAACTCTTTATTAAGTACTTCTTGCATCGGGGCTAGAAAGCACTAATATTTTATAAATATTATTGGGGCTATAATAGTGCATGCACGACAATTTTAATTTTAGAAGCATAACTTTCCAGAAAATTTTGTCAAGTGGAAAAAATATAGATATCTTTTGATTTACGGTGGTAGTGTAGTAAATGTGTTATATACATTTAAATAAATATGAATTTTTAGTATACGTTTACTCTATGTCACATTGAATATATTTTAACACATTTTTTTTTTTTTTTGGTATTTTTCTGAAGCTGGAAACGGGGAGAGACAGTCAGACAAACTCCCGCATGCGCCCGACCGGGATCCACCCAGCACGCCCACCAGGGGCAACACTCTGCCCACCAGGGGGCGATGCTCTGCCCCTCTGGGGCATCGCTCTGCCATGACCAGAGCCACTCTAGCACCTGGGGCAGAGGCCAAGGAGCCATCCCCAGCGCCCGGGCCATCCTTGCTCCAATGGAGCCTTGGCTGCGGGAGAGGAAGAGAGAGACAGAGAAGAAGGAGGGGGTGGGGGTGGAGAAGCAAATGGGAACTTCTCCTATGTGCCCTGGCCGGGAATCGAACCCGGGTCCCCCGCACGCCAGGCCGACGCTCTACTGCTGAGCCAACCAGCCAGGGCCAACACATATTTTAATATTAGTTTTTAATTGATCTTATTTTTATTTCTTATAGCCCATAGTAAAATGAGTGGTGCAAGCAAGAAAAAAACTCGTCAATATTCGGAGGAATATTTAAAATTTGGGTTCATACCCGCTGTTCACGATGAGCAGATTCCTTTTTGTCTTTTATGCCAGCAATGCTTGACCAACGAATCAATGAAATGAGGTCGTCTTGAGGCGCATTTGAAGGCGAAACATAGTGCTCATATTAATTCAGATTTGAGTTACTTTAAAACTTTAAAGAAAAATTTTGAAAAAAGAACAACATTAAAGTCTCTATTTACTGCTCATACTTCAACTAATAATCGTGTTCTTGAGGCTAGTTATCAAATTTCTTTATTCATCACTAAAACTGGAGAAAATCACACTATAGGAGATAATTTAATAAAATTGTCAATATCAGCATTTCTTAAAACAGTTCTTGAAAAAGATCACAAAGATGTAAAAGCTATGCCACTCAGTGACAATACTGTTAGCAGAAGAATAGACGAAATGAATGAGGATATTGAAAAACAACTTATTGAAAAGCTGAAAACAAGAAAATTCTCCTTGCAAATGGATGAATCAACTTTGAGAGACAGTGAGGCAGTATTGATAACTTACGTAAGATATATTGATAAAGGACATTTTGCTGAAGAAATGTTCTGTAAAAGATTAGAAAGCACCACTACCTCCAAAGATATATATAATAAGCTAAAAAACTACTTAGATGTCAATGATATACCAATGAAAAATATAACATCTTGTGCTGCAGATGGTGCTCCCAATATGATGGGCAAGAAAAATGGCTGCTTAAAATTGATGAAAGATGCGAATCCAGAAATGATTCTTGTGCATTGTGTTATTCATAGGGAAAACTTGGTAGCTAAAAACATCTCGCCTGTTCTGAATGAAGTATTACATACAGTAATAAAGTGTGTTAATGCTATTAAAGCTAGTGCCAAATGTGAGCGTCTTTTCAAGCTATTTTGTGAAGAACAAAATGAAAACCATGTGAGACTTTTACTTAATACTGAAGTAAGATGGCTATCTAAAGGAAACTGTTTGAAAAGATTTATGGAACTGTTTGATACTCTTAGTGATTTTTTAAGCGACAAACCTGAAATGAATTATCTGTTAACAATAGATGGTAAAGCATTTGTGAGTTATTTAGCCGATATCTTTGAAAAACTAAATATATTAAATAAGCAACTTCAAGGAACAAATAAAACTCTTGTCGATGCAAAAGCAAAGATATTTGGTTTCATTACCAATATTGAGTTATGTCAGAAACATATTAACAACAAAAACTTTAAACAGTTTCATTGGCTCCAAAAATGTGAAGTAACTGATACCGCTTTACTTGTTATTGTCAATCATTTGAATATTTTATCGGCTGATTTAAAAGAAAGATTTTCTGATTTAAAACAAATTGATTTCCCAACATGGATGATGCAGCCAATGTTAGTGGATTTGTCTGATATATCAAATAAATATGCAGTATCAAGAAGAACTCGCAGAATTGCAAAATGATGAGTCAGTTAAAGCTTTATTTAATATCAAAGGAGCGATGGCATGGCTTTGTGAGGAAACAGAAATCAAATACTCAAATTCAACCAAATGTGCAAGAAAACTATTGCTACCGTTTCCATCTTCATTTTTAGCTGAAAGTGGATTTAGTGCTGTAAATGATTTACTGGTGAAAAAAAGAAATCGGCTGGATATAACACAACGTGGAGACTTGAGACTAAAGCTAACCAAATTGGAACCTAATATAAAATCTCTGTGCAGCAAGCAGCAAGCGCAAGGATTACACTAAATTAAAATAATAAATTAATATAGAAAAATCTGTATTAAAATTATTTGGAATTTAAATTTCTGTTTTTCATTATATGTTTTGAAATTTTACTTACTGTGTTTTGTTAACAATTTCATAGTGATTTCTTCCTAGAACCTATCATTTATGTTTATTAAGTGAACAAATCAATTTTTTAATGTTAAAAATTATGTATGTTACATAGGGGGGACATAAAAATTTTAGAAAGGTTAAGGTAGGGCATGGCACAAAAAAGGTTGGGAAACACTGATCTAGAGTAATCTGTCACCACATATTTATTTTTATATATATATATATATATATATATATATATATATATATAGTTACATATATATTTTGTTGTTGTTGTTGTGTATATGTCTCCCCACAAGAATCTAAACTCCATGCAGGCAGGGAGATCTGGGCAGTTCTCTTTCTCCCACGATGGTGTTGGCACTTAGGAAAGCTTTTGGCATATATTAGGTGCTTGACAAATATTTGCGGGATGGACACATTGATGGTTCAAATATGCATTGCCAGCCAGCAACTCTCCCTGGGCGGCCCACTGAGTCGGTTCAAAACTGACTTCATTACTTCTCTCCCCAGTCTCTTTCTCCCTGAGTAACCCGGGTCTCAGTGAACAGCCCCATGGCCCCAGGGGCTACCACCACCTGCACATCTAAAGAGTCAAACCAAGTCTGACCTGCCCAGCCTGTCTCCTTAACAACTCTCAAACCTGAACCACTCTGAAGGTTTGGTTCAGCCTGCAGGCTTCATATCCTGTTGTCTCTGTGGCTTCTGACCCTTGGGAACCCCTCCATTCAGCGATGGCGTGGCACACCAGCAAAGCACCATGCTCACTTCCCCATGAAAACATGACTCATCCGTGTTCTTGGCTGGAGAGGCATCTCCACGTGGGGGTCCTGGACCTCTCTCTGCCCTACTCACCCTACCCTAGAGCGGGGCAGCTTCCCTGATCAGTGCGTTTGGGAGAAGGAACGGGGCCCCTTCTCCACGCTGACAATGCCCTGCTCCTCGGTGCTGGTGGCTTTTTAACTTAGGGGATAACTGGCAAGTCCATTGGGCAAGGAATCCTGGGAAGGCCAAGCTTGTTCTGTGATGTCCTCCACTCAGTAACAACAATGACGCTTTGGTCACCCCAGGAACCATCTCGTGCCTACCTCCTGGAATAGTGAACGTTGTCAGTTAACAGTGGGAAGGATGTAGAGAAGCATCTGGAAGGAGAAGCCCTTCACAGACGTTAGGTATCACCACTGTTTCACAATAAACTGCGATGGGGAAGGGGGACTGTTGTCAGCCCTGGGAAACCTCAGCAGTCTCCATCGAACCCCGGCTCCGGGCCAGCGGAGGTTGGCTCATCAGGCTCCACCTGCACTCACCCAGGAGGGAAAGAACAGCGTTCCACAGCAAGCCCTGAAGCCACCATGTCACCTGCCGGAACCGCACCGCTGTCCCTCCAACCCGGAATGATGCTCCTGAGAAAACGGGGCATCCAAGGTCTTGGAGGGACTGCTTTCCATTCCCTTAAAGCCCTGCAATTCATTTGATCCCCCGGGAATGGGGCTCTGACTCAAACCCTGGTCAACTTCTGATTAATGCCTCCCTCCTCCTCCCTTCTTCACCGCTTCCTTCCTTCCCACAACCAAATCCAGACCTGCCAGATCTCCCTCCAATGGATCCTGAGCTGGCTCCTCTCACTTCCTTGAGCTAGCTCCTCCCACTGCCCTGAAATGGCTCCTCCCACTTCCCTGAGCTAGCTCCTCCCACTGCCCCTGCCCCTTCACTTCTCTGGAGGGTTTACTACCAACCCCCAATCCCTCCATGGACCCCACCCTCCCAGGCTGCTCAGCCAGAGGCCTCTTCCTCACTGTCATCCCCATTTTGGAAATGGTGGAACTGACTCTGGCTGATTTAGACAGAGAGACCGACAAATTATTGGAAGGCTCTTGGATGAAGCAGCAACCGGTAGAAAGGCTCAGAACCTGCCCTTAAAACAGCCAGGACTATGCACATGTGGTACTGGTTCCATCCCCAAGTCCCCGTGCCTTGCCTCGGTCATGCGAGGTGTAACCACAGCTGGTTGAGGGTACAGGGGACCTCTCCACAATCACTATACTTATTTTTAAATAAAAAAAAATTTAGCCTGACTAGGCGGTGACACAGTGGATAGAGCATCAGACTGGGATATGGAGGACCCAGGTTCGAGGCTCATCTGGTTTGAGCAAAAGCTCACCAGCTTGGACCCAAGGTCGCTGGCTTGAGCAAGGGGTTACTCGGTGCTGTAGCCCCATGGTCAAGGCACATATGAGAAAGCAATCAATGAACACTAAGATGTCACAACAAAAAACTAATGACTAATGCTTCTCATCTCTCTGTTTCTGTCTGTCCCTATCCAGCCCTCTTTCTGACTCTCTCTCTGTCTCTGTAAAAAAAAAAAAAATTAAAGGACGAGCCAGGCAGGAATGTGGGAGTGGGGGATGGCAGCACTGGCTGCAGGGGTCATAGCCCCTGCCAGGCATGCCCATGGGGTCCTGTGTAGAAAGGACACTACTGCCTGCACCATCTCCACTGGCAAATCTCTCAACATGTGCCATGCGAAGGCATCGGACCAGCCAAGTCCAGGCCTCAGAGCCACACTCTCGCTACCGGGAGGAGAAAGGCCCATCCCAGCATACTCTGGACAGGCAGGTGAGGGCTGCCTCCCATCAAGGCTCCTGATAGGCGGGGGCATCCAGAACAGATGTTGAGAAGCCAAGAAAAGGGCAAAATCCTCTTCCGGGATAGTCTGTGGCCCCCCAGCCTAAATAGTTTGCATCTATAATACCTGCATTGTCATCCATCTATCTATCCATCCTTCCATTCTTCCATCCATCCACCCACCCATCCATCCATCTTTGCATGCATGTATACATTCATTCACTCAGCAAACATTGGGTGCCTTTCCAAGGACAGTTGTGCAGGGGATGTTGTGGATAGCAAAGCCAGCAGGAGCCCCCACCCTTCCAGAGTTCCAACCCCTTCCCATGGTTTTTTTGGGGAGATTTTTTTGTGTGGGTTTTTTTGTTTTTTGTTTTTACCTCTTTGCCTGAAGATATTCCCTTGACACAAAAGCAATCTAGGAGATGAGAAATCCCTTACCAGTGGCTCCAGCCATGTCGCCCCTGCTGTGCTGCCCCCCAGCGACCCACCCTCATCATTCTAAGTTTCTCTTTCTATGGCACGGTGCATTCCTGAGATTACCCTCAGTGGCCTTATCAGTCCCTTGTGTTTGTTCATGATTAGGTAACTTTCTTTCCTGTCTTGAGCACCTATCCCTTAAAAGTCTCAGTTTCTCCATGGAATGATATCTCCAGGCCCTGCCTGATTTTCCCTCATTGGGAAGAAAGTCACCTGCAATCATACAGTTAGAATTTCTAGCTTTTTAGAACTGATCATCCCTTTTGAGATACACGTCTTAGAATCATTAAGACTCCTCAATGCTTTTTGAAATCTCCCATGCCGAAGATTAGGAAATACACTCAACTCTGTGAAACCCTTCTCAGATACCATGAACCCGAAGGTTACATAGTTGCTTACTTCTGTCATTTCTACTTGGCTTCCAGCCTCTAGATATGATAGCCATTCCTGGGAGTAGCTCCTCTGAGACAGGAAATTGTAATGAGATAAGTCAAGAATTTGTCAGAAGTTCCCATAATCTAGTTTCGACAGAACAGCAAAAATGACCTTTTAAAAACACGAAACCAATCATGTCACCTTGTGCTGAATGACCTGAAAGCCCCTGCCTTTCTCAGCAAGCTCATCCCGGAGAACATCCTTATCTGTTCTGTCCATTCTTTGAATATGTCTAATTCTTTGCCGCTCCAGGACCTTTGCACTTACTGTGTCCTCTCCCCTTTGCTTAGCTGGGTTCTACTCTTCCTTTAGGTCTCAGGATGAATTGCACATCCTCCAGGAGGCTTCCTCTGATTACCCTTCCCTCTGAAGGTCCTCTTCCACCATTCTCCATCTTAGCCCCTTGTTTCTTCAGAGTACCTAGGTCAACATATAATCATCGTAGTTATTAGTCTGTATACTGTTGGTTTTGGTTTGGGCTTGCTTCCTGCCATTGAAAGGTCAGGTTCAGGAGGGCAGGGACTTTGAGGCCTGTCTGTTCACCACTGTGTGAACTGTGTCTATCCCAGCACCTGACTAATGGCTGATGCTCACTCAGCTTTGGTGGGTGAAGGGAGCTGATTCACCTGATGAGGCCTCCGGCAGACGTCACTGGGGATGGACATCCTCTTGGGTCCAGGAGGCCTGCGAGATGCTACAGCAGCCAACTGTCCTTCCTTCGCTTCTCCACATTTTGGTCCCTCTTTACCCGGCATCCCTCGAACCCGTGGCCAGGTGTCTTCAGGGTGGATGGAGCGTGCTCTTGCAAGATTCACTTCAGTCTGTGAGATTCTACTTCTGGACCACAGGTGTTATTTCTGCCTGTCTTTACTGTCCCCAGGTGAGTCACTGGGCACTTGCTGCCCTCTGGCTCGATGTCACACTGCGTTCCTCCACGGTGACCAAGTCACTGATGCCTGGGTGTAGCTCTCCCTCCTCCGCAGTAGTCAGCTTCAGGCTTGCTGGGTACGCAGCCAGGCCTTGGACAAACACGTTCTTGTCCATGGCCCAAGTGCTCCCTTCTAGCTAAGAGCCTCTGCATGTTAGTAGCTTAAGATGTGCAAGGTTCAGGAAGGCGAACTCCAAATAACCAACCCTTCTTCTCCCTGACCTTCTCTTTTAAACTGTTCCAATGGCAGCCAGAAGCTGGGGTGAGGCCCCCTGCTCCTTCAGTGTTGGGCTCAGGACCCTGCAGTCTCCTGATGGTGCTGTGCAGACCAGTGGCCGCTGGGTGGAGGGTGCAGCAGGTGACAGTCCGTGGAGAGGGCCCCTCTACCATGGCCACGTCGGGCCCACTCAGCCTGGTTGCTCCCCTGGGCTGAGAGCACCCCACCTTGGTGACTCGCTGTCTCCTCAGCCATTTCCCTGAAGATATGGGTTCTCTGGGCCTCCTGTTCTCACCGCGATGGGGCCTGCTTGCCACCCTCACCGACCTGGGTTCTGATTCTTCGAAACTTCCTCCTTGTTCTGCAAGCGTGTGTGCCCTGGGGCTGCTGTGCGAGGAAGGGCCAGGCCCTCCACACCTGGAAGGTTCCAGGAAGCAGTCAAGCTTCCTTCTCTCTGCCCGTCATGATCCTGCTTTCTTTCCTTCCTTCCTTCCTCCCTCCCTCCCTCCTTCCCTCCCTTCCTCCCTTCTTTCCTTTCCTTCCTTCCTTCCTCCCTCCCTCTCTCCTTTCCTTCCTTCCTTCCTCCCTCCCTCCCTCCTTCCCTCCCTTCCTCCCTTCTTTCCTTTCCTTCCTTCCTCCCTCCCTCCCTCTCTCCTTTCCTTCCTTCCTTCCTTCCTTTCCTTCCTCCCTCCCTCCCTCCCTCTCTTCCTTCCTTTTGCACTCCTTCCCTCCCTCCTCTCTCCTTCCTTCCTTCCCTTCTCCCTCATCCTTCCTTCCTCTTCATTCCTCTCTCCCTCCCTCTCTCCCTCCTCCCTCCCTCCCTCCCTCTCTTCCTTCCTTCCGCACTCCTTCCCTCCCTGCTCTCTCCTTCCTTCCCTCCCTCCTCCCTCATCCTTCCTTCTCTCTCTCCTTCCCTCTCTCCCTCCCTTCCTCCCTTCCTCCCACCCTCTCTCCTCCCTCCCTCCTCCCTTCCTTCCCCCCACCCTCTCTCTCTTCTTTCCTCCCTTCCTTTCCTCCCTCCCTTCCTCCCTCTCCTTCCCTCCCTCTTCCTTCTTCCTTCCTCTCTTCTTCCCTCCCTCCCTTCCTCCCTCCCTCCCTCCCTCCTTGTCCTGGGTTTAGAGGAATCGGACTCTTGGTTCCTGCTGTATTGCAGGGCTGGTTCCATTTAGAAAGGGGAGACTGAGGTCAGGACCGCCTCTGCCCAGTTCATCACAACATCCCCAGCACCTGGCACCATCTGCACACAGCACAGGTGCTGCAGAGCTCTGTTAAATGAATGAATGAATGAGTGCATGCATGAATGAGGGAATGAATGAAGAATGAATGAATGAATGATTTCTGGGAACTCTTCACCCTCTCTGAGAAGCCAGAGCTGGTCCTGAACTGGTTGTCTTATCTTTGGACTTGGTCACCAGCTCGCATTTGCTGTTTGGAAGATGTTCACTGCTCCTTGCCCATTCTTACAACTGTCGTCCTGACGTCGTGGATGGGGATGGAACCCCAAGATGGATTTTGATCCTCTGTGGGTGTGAGATGGTCAAGTGCCTGCTTCAGAGCTGCGCACAGCGCATTCAGGCAGGTACAACGATGACACCCCCGCGATGACCACAATGAGAAAGAGGCGGAGGAGGACAAGACCAAGGTGGAGGCAGTGGTGGAAGTGAGGTTGAGGACCCTCTCTGGCTGCTTCCGAGCTGACGTGCACAGTCACCCAGGCTCTGGGTCATTCCACCCCTATCCCGAGGAAGCTTGAAGCCACTTCCTGCTCACACCATCACGTTTCCTCTTACCCGGCATCAGGAATCAAGGCTTGGCTCCATCAGCAAGTGACGCCCGACTGGCACAGCCATGAGAGCGGCCAGGCAGGGAAGTAACCCCCCTAAGGAAGAAAAGCATCTATATTTGCTTTGTTTTTAACCTGTAAACCTCTAGAGTGGGCATCTCTTATCTGCTTGTCTCCAGATTTGAGACATGGATATTCTTGGGGTGCCAAGGAGGGCACGGATAGGCCCAGAAAGAATTTTTCAGATGGTTCCGTGATATGGTAAGGCACTGAATATTTTTCCCAAAATTACTTGTCCTATAATAAAATCTTATAGATTGGGTGAAATTATAAGACCACCCATCATTCCTCTTAAGTTCTGTACTAGGGGGCTTGCAAATTAAACTGAAAAAAGATAGATTTTTATTTGATGTTAATTTTTTTTTCTTCTTTTCCAAGTGAGAGAGAGGGAGATAGACAGACTTCCGCATGAGCCCCAACCGGGATCCACCCAGCAATCCCTGTCTAGGGCCGATGCTCTGCCCATTTAGTGTCATGCTCACAACTGAGCTATTTTTAGTGCCTGAGGCAGAGGCTCCATGGAGCCATCCTCAGCGCTGGGGCTGATGTGCTCGAATCAATCAAGCCATGGCTGAGGAAAGAGAAGAGAGAGAGAGAGAGAAGGAGGAGGAGGGGTAGAGAAGCAGATGGTTGCTTCTCCTGTGTGC
This sequence comes from Saccopteryx bilineata, assembly GCF_036850765.1. Lineage (NCBI taxonomy): Eukaryota > Metazoa > Chordata > Mammalia > Chiroptera > Emballonuridae > Saccopteryx > Saccopteryx bilineata. Next base: position 288,130,137 of record NC_089492.1, read on the forward strand.
CCTGACTCGGAATTGAACCTGGGACATCCACATGCCAGGCTGACACTACCACTGAGCCAACCGGCCAGGGCCTGATATTAATATTTCAATTTTACCATGCACAGAAGACTTCATAGGAAAAAAGAACAAAGACCCAAAGAAACAGTTAACCTTGGGAGGGGGGAGAGGCTCACGTGCCATTTTAACAAAGGGCCATACATTTTTGAGAAGGGATAAGACAAAGGACAGCGGTATGGGCTTCTACAGGTAGTAAATTGTGGGAAGGGAAATCACTTGGAGAAACGAAGGGAAATCAGATTAGTAAGGTTTTAGTGACGCAGACCCATCTTGGCGCCCCTCCATCTCCACCTCCAGTGATAGAGGTGGCTCTCCCACCGCGTGCGACCAGGTGGGGGGGGCACCTTCCCAGAGGAAGTTTATGCCCTGCTTTTCGGCAAAGAGCCAGAGAGCCGAATGCTTTTCCTGTGTCTGGTTTTTCTCAGTCGCCTTCGGCCCAAAGTAATCTCTCTGCCAAAGGGGTGTATTTGGGGGTGGCATATTTTGACCCACTCTTCAATATTTTAAAAGAAATTGAGTTAGAGTAACCTCAAAACAGTAGAGAAACCCAAAATAGAGGAAAACAGAATCCTGCCCTCTGGAGACATTGGCTGACTAATTGAGGGAACGGAGAAGAATCATCTACACCAACATGGAATCACAGATATACAAACCCGGGCTCCGAAAATCCTGGACAAACCTGGCTTTCTCTGCACACACGAAACATTTTCCCTCTGATCCGTCTAGCTTGGCAAATCTACTTTTGCGACGTGTCTGTGAATTACTACATACACCAAAACGAATTGAAATAACTTCTGCCTCATTATTTAGAAGAGAGTACACCATTTCAGAGGAAGAATCTCTTATTTCTAGATATCCTAAAAACACACAGTTTTAGAATGCCCATGAGCGAGGGGGACAGCGTCCCCCGGCCTTCCCGGTGCCTCCACTCTGTCTGGCTTCAGCTCGGCCAGGCAGTCTGAGGTACTCAGGCCCAGGGTCCAGTGCCTGGGCTCTTGCCAGCACATGTTAGCACCAATGCCCAGACCGCCTCCCTCTCTTGAGTTGTGCAAAACACAGGAGATAAGGAGGGTAGCTCTGGGCAGGAATTATCAACTCCAGGCCTGCCACCTTCTGCACTGACGTCAGTGAACACTCACGTTGACACTCCTTCACGTCTGGGAACACAATGAGCAGAGCTCACTTAGAATGGTTCCTTCAAAAAGCCCAATGTTTTGTTTTGTGCAAAATTACAGTTTGAACACAGTCTTCCCATCTCCTGAAGTACAAAGCTAAGAAAATGGAATGAATCAGGCCCAAACCTACAGAGGACCATTTCAACTCGAGCGTAACACCCACTGTCACGGCACAAGTACTTTTTTGCCTTTTTGCTTATAGGGGTTCTATAATTTTCATAACTATCCTATAAATAACTCTATAGGAAAACATCAAGGAATGAAATCAAGAGAAGAAAGCACTGTTTTTAAATAACCCAAAGTTTGAGGCAGATTTTAGGACGGGTGTTTGCTGACTCTCTTTCGGGACGGGTTATATCTTAGCTGAGGACCAAGTGCCCACACAGAGAGGGGGCGTGCAGTTAGTATCCAGGGCAGAACTCAAGAAGAGAAGGCTGAACTCCTACTGCTAAGCAATCTGCCTGCCTCCAACAGTCTCCCAGGCAGAAGATGGGAGGCTCCAGCCCCACGAGGGGTTCGACGTGTCCAGGGTGATGGGGGTCTTAGTGTTGTAGCAGGAAAGCAACCCAGTGGAGGATTGACACTCAGATAACTATAAGAGGAAAAGGGAATGTATTAATAAAAGCCAGCGGAGCACGTGGGGCCAGTAGCTCCAAAGACTCGTGCTCCCCAAAATTAGATTTCCTACATCTTATATACCCTTTACAGAACACAAGTTCATATACATGGATCTCGTGATCCCTTTGTCTACAGGTACATACGTCAATCACACTATTTCAGGATGGGAGGGGGCTTACATGATGTCAGAGGATAGGGATTGTAAGTCGCCCATTAAGGAGAAAGGGGTGAGGAAAAGGGCTACTCAAATCTCCCTTTCCCCTCCGAGTCTTCTTCCTCCTTCCTCTCAAAACCTTCTAAGTACTGTACTAAAACCTCACCATTTACAATAGCCCTTCCTAAGCAGGAATGCGATCGACCATCTTGAACTGGTGTGAATCACACACAAGTATAAAAATCATATTTACAAAATCTCTGAACACTTGGCCTAAATCATAAAATGCCTTTTAAGCCTCTTAGTGAAAAGGGGGGTTTCCTATCTCCTGAGCAGGAGCTCTCCTGGCCTCCACAGGAGACCAGTTTCCACAGTAAGTCTCTTCTGCCTCAACTTCCCTTTTAATGGTCTTCCTGCCCTTTGCAGGTCCATCCAGGAGGGAGCTCCCGCCGCTCCCTGGGAAGCAGGGCCCCAGCCAGTCACCAGGAGCTGCAGGACCTGTTCTCCCCGAGGCCGTGGGTGTGCAATCCCTCCGCACCCTCCCACAGACCCATTTTCTGGAAAGAGTGAAAGAAAAATTGAGCAAAAGAACATTAGGCACTGATCCTTTTTCTTTCAAACACAACTGCTGGGCAAATGGGGTTTTACAGTCTAGAGCTAAACACCAGGGTGGTGTTTGTCAAATCCAGGCTGTTTCAGAATAAACATAAAATACATTCAGAACCAGGCTGTTTCAGAATAAACATAAAATACATTCAGGGCTCTGAGTCATGAGACAATAACGGGCCATCTTGCTGCTCCAGGTAAAAGCGGAAGTCCCCAGGGGGCAGGGGGGATATTAGGTGCAGAGCTTCAGGCCCGGAGCCCATAGGTTAATTACCCTGGAAGGGCCCACCAGGTCCCAACAAGCCAGTCACTGGGTAAAGGCAGCAAACATTCAAGTCCAAAGGCAGAGTTTTTGCCAGGAAGTGTCTTCCAGCGCTGGAAGTCTGCACCCTCCCGGGCACCCCCAGGGGAATTTGTGTAAGTCACCGTGAGGAACACGGGGTGGGGTGGGGCAGCATGCGGCAACTTTGGAACCCACTCTGTTTCTCTCCCTTGTTTGTCTTCTTCCCATTGCCCAGGTGGCTCCTTCCTCAACAGAGGGTACATACAGATGGTCCCAGGTCAGGGTGCTGGAAAGGGAGCCGCCCCTCGGGGACCCCACCCGACCTAGGGAACCACAGTGAGTGGGAGGAGAAGTGACACATCGCAGGATGTGTATGTCTGAGCTCCAGGACCCATCAGAACCTAAGCCACTTTCCTCAAAAGTGTTCTGTGGCTGTGACCTCCCCAGGTCCAGTGGTCCGGGTTTGCACCGGGAGTGGGGCCCGAGGGGAGAGGGAACAGAGGGGAGTGGAGACAGAGCGGAGAGGGCTTGTGGAAGTTCAAGGGCCAGGCGGGGTGGCTGTTTGCCTGGGGGTGGGGGCCTCAGCAGCCCCACTCTGCACTTGGTCGGTACCTTTCCTCCCCGCCCCCCGCCCCCCACCAGGTCCCAGGCTGCGGTGGAATCAGCCCAGCTCTGGGACTGGACCGGCCGCAGGAGAGCCAGGGCGGCCGCTCCCGGGAGCACTTCACGAGCATCGCAGAAGCAAACGCGGACTATAAATAAGGCGGTAAATGTCTGCAAGGCACAAGCGGGACAAGGGGGAGGTGCCACCACACAAGTGCTCACTTGAAAAACCCTAAACGTGTAAAAATCACTTTGATCACTGTGAGCCACTGCCCGGCTCAGAGGAGAGGACGCCCGTGCAGGAGCAGGAGCAGGAGCAGGAGCAGGAGCAGGAGCAGGAGCAGGAGCCCACTTCCTGCGCAGCCGGCTTGCCGCCTGCCCCTCGGTCCTCCTGAGCGCTGCGCCCCCACCCGCAGCCTGACTCACCGCCCGCCTTAAAGGGGCAACGCTTCCGGAGGCCACCCAGCATCGCGTGTGTGTGTGGGGGTGCTCGGTGTCAACCGGCGAGGGGCCCCGACCCCATTCCACTCTGAGGCTGACCTCTGGACTTGGCCCCACATTTTCAACCCGGTTGGGCCTCCCTGCCCCCCCTTTCTCCCCCTACCCCTCTGCCCCCATGTTCCTTCCTTCGCCCTCCTCCTCGCCCTTCCTCTCTGGGACAGTTGTTTCAGCCCTAAAATATGCTCAAGCACCCACTCCTCCCAATCTAGAGAAAATCCCACCCCTTCGTGCCCAGCGCCTCCCTTCCCTTCTCCAAGCTCAGCTTCCACCGGGCGGGAGGGCGAACCCACCACTGTCTGGCTTGTATCCTGCCCTCGCCTCCGAGTGCCCTTTCTAAACAAGAGGATTTTTAAGTTGATGGTGTTTCTAACTTAAAGAAGGTGCGCAGACATGAAGAGGGGCTTCCGAACCCTTGGCCCAGAGTCTCCAGTGGTGAACATTTTGTCACACTTGCTTTATCATTCTGTTTAATACATGTATTTATGTATCTGTGTATATATTTGTAGTTACATATGGTGTGTGTATTTATATAACACACATATAAGTGTTTGCTTCCCACACCATTTGCAAGTAAATTGCAGGCTTCAGGTTTCCTCATCTCTAAATACTTGGCTGTTTTCACTAAGGACAAGGACATTCACGGCGCAGTTAGGACGAAAACAAAACAAAAAAAAGCCCTAGCCTGGTAGCTCAGTTGGTTAGAAGGTAGCTCCATTGCCAAGGTTCCCGGTTCAATCCCCAGTCAGGACACATACAAGAATCAACCAGTGAATACATAAATAAGTGGAACAACAAACCAATCTCTCTCTCACTCTATCTCAAATCAATAAATAAAGAAATGCCTTAAAAAAAGAAAAAGAAAAAAGACTCTGTTAAGGATGTTCAGGGACCTCTGAGCTGCTCAGGCAATGACCTTGCAGGCTTCATTCAGCTCGACCTTTCTGTTTGTGATCTCTCTGGCTGTCCTCTGATTCTCTCCTTTCTTGGGCTTCTCTCAGGCATCCTCTCAGAGGGGTGTCTCTGCAGGGTCTTGCCTCTGTCTCATTTTCCAGCCTCTCCCTGGAGGAGGCCATGAACTCCGATGTGTCCATGGTCATCATACTCAAAGAGTGTGCAGTCTGCATCCTGGGCCCCCTTCCAAGCCTCTGCCTGAACATCCACGGTTTTCCAGAATTGCTACCTGAACCCCCTGCAGCCCCCCACTCGCTGCCATGCCCTGCACCTCACCTTTGAATTCCGCCCCCCTTCAGACCCTCACCTGGTTATTGGTCACACACCTGGCCTCCTTCATGCTGACCCTCTCTCATCCACGCCTCCCTTCCTGTGAAGGTCACCTGGGTCAGGCTGCCATCCTCACTTACTGGTAAGCTGCACTTCCCACCCAGAGCCCTCAGCCCATGTTGGGGTTCAGAACAGGCCTCCTAGATGGTGTCATATCGGCCTGTGAGTCATTTTCAGTGGAAGACAATTGAGACCCTGCAGGTTCAGGAGAAACTTTTACCTCCGCCTTATAGAATTTAAATGAGTAGCCTTGCCCTAATAAGAGTCATCTCCGTAAATAACTTTTCCTGAGCTGTCTATACGGCAGGGCACACTTCTCATTACTGGATGTCTGTTCTTCTTATTGTCTTTTCTCTCCCAGAAGCCCCCAGGTGATCTTCGGCTCAGAACCATAGCCACCTCTCTTCCCTTTCTGCCTCAAGCATGTGGCGTCTCTGACATTCCTGTGTAACTTGGGTTCCCATGTGTATGCATGGGACAACATTTGGTTATTTTCTCGTTAGACTGTCTGAGGTTTAATGATCAGACATTCTGTCTCCACGCTGCTAGGAGCGCTGTCCTTGACGTGACTAGGTCCCCTGTCTTGCCTGAAATCGCTGCCCCCAAGGTCCTTCCACTGGAGTCAAAGAGCAGATTCCTGAGCGCCTGAAAAAATAAATACTTAAAGGTCAGGGGAGGAGGGAGCATTTTCTGAGAAAAGGGTGATACTTTTCATCACATTTCTAAAAGAATTTGTGACCTCTCCTCCAAGACAAAAGAAGTGAGTGGCCCGCATGATCAAGTTCAACTCCCAGTAGGGTCTGAGACCATTCACTCCTGACTCACTCCAGCTTTTCCAGCTCAGGTGCCCGCAGCCCACATTTCCAGCTCAACGGTTCTGAGATTTGCAGGTCACAAGAATGACCAGAGGCACTGGTTGAAAACTCAGATGCCTTGGCCCTCTTTCTGGAATTCACGCCTACCCCACCACTGATAAATTCCTATTTATCACCTGACCAGTGGATGGCGCAGTGGATGGAGCGTCAGACTGGGTGCGGAAGACCCAGGTTCGAGACCCTGAGGTCGCCAGCTTGAGCGCGGGCTCATCTGGTTTGAGCAAAGCTCACCAGCTTGGACCCAAGGTCGCTGGCTCCAGCAAGGGGTTACTCCATCTGCTGAAGGCCCATGGTCAAGGCACATATGAGAAAGCAATCAATGAACAACTAAGGTGTTACAACGAAAAGCTGATGATTGATGCTTCTTATCTCTCTCCATTCCTGTCTGTCTGTCCCTATCTATCCCTCTCTCTGACTCTCTCTCTGTCCCTGTAAAAAAATAAATAATTTATTTTTAAAATTCCTATTTAGCCCTCAATGTCCAATTCAAACCTCAGCACCTTGGGTGGAGTCTTCCCTGGTCCTTCTCAGGTTAGGTAGGTAAAGGCGATGTTGCTGTAACAAGGAGCCCCCATCCCCATGGAGTGCCGCACACTGACCTGAGGAGCATGGGCACACAGCCCCAGCCCCACCCACTGCGAGGGAGGCTGGGAACTGTGGTTCCTGGCAGGGTGGTCCTGTGCCCACCGCCCACAGTCACCTGTCCCAGTAGAAATAAATGCTGTTCTGTGAGAAAACGGAAACAGAAGTCTTGGGCACTGACTATGCCAGGCATTATGATGGCTATTTTCTGACATCATCCTTTTAATCCTCACTGTACTTTCCCCCCATGCTGAGATGGCTGGGACGGCTCGCCACCAGCCGCCTCCCCGAGGCACGCGAGGTCCTCTCTCCTGGGGCACCGACTTCGTTGGGTTTCTGTGTGTCCGCCTACAGCATGTACTTCGTCAGTGTTCCGCTAAGTGGCGAACAGAGTGAATTATTAAATTAGTTCGGGGAAATTATGTAATGTCACCTCATTGGCTACTTTTGTATATCCCCTTCGGTCCCCTGAGCAATAATAAGGCCTTGGTCCCTGCAAGAGATCAGGCAGAGTCTCCCCCCCCGTACTGTACTGGGTATGATGACTCCCAGCACCCTCGCAATCCTAAAATGCTGCATTTCTCCTCCACCTCGGCCACAGGGGTCTTCACTGATGACAGTTCAGAGTATGTTCCTTCTGCCACTCAGCACATCTGTGCTAAGTGCTTCCCGGCCACAGGTCCGCTCCAGCTGCTGAGCACTGGGTCACACATGCAGGCGGCCCCTGCTCTAAGGAAGGAAGAGCATTCTGGGAGGAAAAGACGGGTCACCACATCCACGAGAAAATGAAATAAGCAGCTCAGACAGAGATAAGAAGTGGGAAGAAGATAAAACAGGACCTGATGAGAACCACATGCCTGAGGCCCGGGGAAGGCCTGTCTCTCCAAGGAGTGACAAATTGATGGAGGCCTGAACAGAGAAGGGACAGCTGTGCAGAGCGGTCCTGGCAGAGAGAACAAGCAGCCAGCCGGGTGGCCAGGGCAGAGCAGACAGAGCTGGTGAGGAGAGAGCCGGGAGCCAGTCAGGGCCAGCGGGCACAGGGATGCCCAGACCAGGGGCTGGGACCTGTTGTGACGGGACAGTAAGTCATGCCAGCTCTGGGCAGGGCAGTGAGGCAATTCCATTTAGCTCGTTAGACAGCTACCCCAGAGGCTGTGCTGGGGGGTGGGGCAGGGGGGCTGCAGGGCCAGGGCAGAAGCAGGGCCCACGGTGAGACTTTTGAATGGTCCACCGGAGGTCCTCCATTTTGAAGGAGGCTCCGACCAGGGTGACGGCAGCCAAGATGAGAAGTGGTCCATCTGTGTGTAGATGAAGAAAAAGGCCACGTGCTGAACCTGACACGCTCAGAGGAGGTCTGCATGGCGGCCTTGCAGACTCAGAGACCTAACGGAACCGCACAGGATGGTCTGGAATTCAAACGTTCTAACTAAAAGCGGTGCGAAGTGTGTAGTCAGGTCCTGGGCGGTATTTTTCTCTAACAGAGGTCCCTGCTTACCTTCCTTGAGCCTGTCTGCTGTCTTTTTGCATCTACAATAACACACCTGATGACATACCTTTGAAATGGAAGAGTCCCCACAGCCACCCTCCCAGAGCAGGAACCACAAATCCCCTCATTGTTACTATTATCATGTTCATTGCTGTGAACTTTACCTTCCTGTGGACAAAGAAGTAGAAGTTGTTTTGCTTTTTATCGGATCCCAGAGATCCCCCCTTGCTTTGCTTTCTCCGCCTCCCTGGTCCATCCCCAGTGGCTTGCACGGAGCCCCGACGTCTTCCCCTTTGATTCTAAGTATAAAGCAAGTGGTAAAATCGCCGTTTTTCGGAGCACGTTCTCAGTCCATGGAGATTTTGCTTCCTGGCAAGTGTCGCCAGTTTGGCTCAAAGAAACTCATAAAAATCTCTTACAGGTTTGGACATTTCTTACGTTGGGATGTGTTTAATAGCCCAGAGGCCTTGCTGAAAATGCTTCTCTCTGGATAGTTATGATCTCCTCATCTCCTATGGTGTTAACACTTATTGATTACCTCTCCGGGAGCACAGGACCTTCGTGGTGTCAGTGTGATCTCCCACTTCCTTGGTGCCCTAAGGCTGAACCCCATCTTTAACTTTGCAGATGATACTGCCTTCGTCACCTTCGGGCAGTATGTATCCCTGAAGATAATCATAGACATTGGCCCTGCATGCATCAGGCCCAGTCCTATTGGAAAGAAAGACAATGAACAAACACACAAATCTAAATGATACCTGTGAGGAGTGGTACACAACCCTGGGAGGATGCAGAAGAGGGGGCTCTGGCCCACCAAGAGCAGTGAAGGCAGGCTCTGCGGAGCTGACAGGTAAGGAAGAAGTGGGGCAGGGCAGAGAGCCTGCGGGATGAATCAACAGCATGTGCAAAGGTTCTGGGGCAGAAAGGTCAAGGCTCCTTCCAGGAATTTTTATTGAGCAGATAGCAAGGAAGGCAGGGTGGGGACAAGTATGGGTGGCTTTGTTTGTTTGGAGTGGAAGCCAGAGGCATTCCTTCATGATCTGTGAGGATGAGAAACCAGGTCAAAAGCCTCCAGAGCCAACAGGGTTTGATAAAGGCATTAAAACAAACAAACAAAAAAAGAAACCAGCATTTCCCAGATTATATCCTTGGTTTGAGGAAAAGATATGTTGCTGAAAGTAGATATTTGATCTAGAGATGGTAAGTGTTATTTAAATCCCATGGTTTATATTGATGACCCAAGCTCTACTGAAATCTCCCCACTAGCCCAGAGGAAAGCAAATAAAATCAATCTAGCATTTATAAGTACCCATGGCTCTGACATTCTTGAGTAGAATTCTTGAATCCCACAGAAGGAGAGGAAGAATGTCCCAGTTGCTCATTTAGCTATCATTTATCCTGGTGAAAATTTTAGGGCAGTCCAAAGTTTGCCAAAACTGTTATGAGTCAACTTAAAGGAGCTCTTCCGTGGCTCCCAGTCTGGGGAATTTGCCTACTAAATCTTTCTTGATTAAAAAAAAAAGAAAGTGGCTCATCAGACTAGTGAGAATGAATTATCCCTTAGAATACAGACATCACTGTCCCTCATTTTTATTGACCTATTTTTTACTGTTAACTTGGAGCATCTAGAAGCAAGGCAGCCCAACCTCCCCCTCAGCCCCTGGCCTGCTCTTTGAAAGAATTCACTGGGGAGAAGCTGCCTCATTGCAAAACCCATGAAATGCCTGCCATTTACAGAAAGAGGTTTCTGTAGCCTGCAGCAAACCGAGCAAAGAGCAAAATAAAAAAAACAAACAGAACTCAAGGGAGGAACGTGCTCAAGACAATACGTTAACATTCAAATAATATTTTTTTACAGTAGAAAGCTAACTTGGACCTGGTTTGAAAGAGGGGGAAAAAAAACTGAGGCAGAGTCAGGGCACAAAAATTAAGATTTTTTTCCCCCTCCAAATCCTGAAAACATTCATGTTGGAGATGAATGCAGGGGTCAGGGGTTACGCTAGAGCTTGTTTTGGAAGCATGTCAGTGTGGCTATGTAAGGTTATCCCAAACCCTTACACCCTGGGAATTTATCCCAAGGAAATCCTTTGAATGAGAAGAAAAATAAGTTGGATGAGCACATGTTTATCACATCGTTATTTGCAGTATTTTGAAGAAGTTAGATGTGTTTTTGGACAGCGTGAGAGTAAGTGTGATGTGTGAGTCAAATGGCCTAATACAGTGATTTTTCAACCTCTTTCATCTCATGGGACATAGAAACTAATTACTAAAATTCTGCAGCACACCAAAAAATATATTTTTTGCTGATCTGACCAAAAAAAATAATAAAAGGTATAATTTTGATTTATTCATACTGGATGGCTATTGTTGTGTTGGCTGTTGTCGTTTTTTATTTGACTATCTAAGAAGAAAGAGGTGAGTGCCTCTGTGTCCCAGTAGACCCGAGCTCTACGTCAATCAGGCATCCCTACACTCCTGCTTATCAGCAGGGCTGGCAGCCACTCCGAGACTACTCTTGAGGCAGCTATGAGGATTCTACTAATCAGTGCTGACACTAACCGCCACTGGAGGAAAAGCACGAGACCGACACACAGAGTTAGTTGCAAGAATCACACAGGCAATTTATTACTCACAAATCCTTTTGGCGTGCCTGGGTACAGCGTAAGGGGGTCCCGTCGGCGTGCTCCTCTCGGCTGTCTTTGGGCAGAGCTCAGAGCAGCGTGGAGATGGTCCACGTTCAATGTTGGAGTCTGGGCGACTACCGCAGCAAGGGGGCCCCTCAGCTTTAGTACCTTTTCTGGCCAACGCCTCCTGGTCAATCTACAGATTAACCACCTTTTTGGGAGTTCCTCACAGGGAACCCCTTTTATGTTAATCTTCTGAAATGTTACATAAAGCCACTTATTAAGATGTTCCTAGGGAAGCTTTTTATTTATGTTAACTTACAGAGTTATGACGACAAGCCACTTCTTATCTATGTATAACTTCACACACACACTAACTGGGCCCTGCTCGAAAGTCAGAGTCCGTTTATCACATCTGCACATACTACATATATTAATTCCTATCCAGACGGCATAACTTTATTTATAAATTTCCTTAATTAATTTTAATATTATATCTCAATTACTTTGATATATTTTCATATATTTTATATTTCCGTATATTTAATTTCTATAACATTATATCTATTACTACAACACCCTGACTAAACAGAGATTGCATATTTGAAACATTCCGGCGGCACACCAGTTGAGAATCGCTTGTCTAATCCCACTCAGCATCCGTGACCGTGTGGCGGAGGGCATGGGCGCAGGAGGGGTGCCAGGGAGGTGGAGGCGAGCTGGTCCGGGGACGAGATGAGGGAAGGCCTGACAAGGTTGTCACCTCGAGGTTAGAGGGGAGAGCTTGGTCACAGGGGTGTTGAAAGGGCCATTTAAATGTGCGCTGGGAGAGATAGGAGAGGACCTGGAGTGACGGTAAGTTTGGGTGTTTGGTGATGTAACCAGCGAAGATGGAGAGCCCCAGTGAGTGAGCCTGGCGTCCGCCTGTCTGATGGTTTTGGGGGCTGGAGTGAAGGGTGGGTGGACAGTAGGCGGTTCTGACGCTAAGGTTACACGCCACCCAAAACCCAGACAGGGACACCCAGGAAGAGGTGATGGTGGCACATGTGGGTCTGGGCTGAGAGAGATGAGTGGCTGAAGAGAAATCACAATAAATACATGTTTTCCCTAAGAAACGTAAAGTCGTCCTGGTCCGGACTCGGGCGGGGCTTTCCCAGGCAGCTCGGGAAGCTCTCTCCTCCGTGAGGTCTTGAACTTTTTCTTACTTCTGCATTGGTTTCATTCCATTTCGTTTTTAAAAAATTTATTTAAAAGTAAACATTGGCCCTGGCCAGTTGGCTCAGTGGATAGAGCATCGGCCCAGAGTGCCGACATCCTGGGTTCGGTACCGGGTTTGATCCCCAGTCAGGGCACATATGAGAAGCGACCGTCTGTTTCTCTCCCCCGCCCTCTCCCCCTTCTCTCTCTCTTCTCCTCCTGCAGCCAGGGGCTCGATTGGTTTGAGTGTTGGGCCCGGGCAGGGGTTGCCGGGTGGATCCTGATCGGGGTGCATGAGGGAGTCTCTCTCTACCTCCCCTCCTCTCACTTATAAAAAAAAAAGAGTAAATATTCCTTTCCAAGCTGTCCATTTTTACTGTACAAAAATAAACTAGAAAGTACAGATAATTAAGAAGAAAAATTAAAATCACCGAACACGTTGGCAGACAGTCTTCTAGCTCTTACTCCCTAGTGCGGCCTGTGACCCGGGCCAAGATTCCTCCTGGCTGCGCTCAGTGAAGGGGGCCCCGTCGACCAACACCACAGTGAAGATGAAATACTATCTGCATTGTTGTTTCTCTAAAAAGCTGGATTGTTTAATGAATGTGTTCCTGTAAACACACTCTTCTTTTTACCAAAGTGCAACTCAGGTAGATGATGTTTTAGAGTGTGGTTTCCATGTGTATTGATACGTTGTAAACAACCTTTACACGCTCATGTCAGTCTGTACACTCCCGAGCCCTGCCTCGTCCTGAGTTCAATTCTATGGCCTAGCCAACAGTTATCTCCATCCTTCGTTATAGGACAGAATGTATTGCCAGCGTCCGCCCTGCCTGCTTGTCTACTTTCTAGAAAGGGAAGTGCTGGATCGAAGAATGTGCCTGATTTTCAGCTTTTGATGGAGGTTGGCAAACTGTCTTCCAAAATTCTACCAGTTGGTCCTTTCATTCTTTCACCTTATGAAAACATTTGCGCCCTATTACGGAAATAGCGCCTATTAACTGCCAACAGAACGCGGATCAGCAAGCCAATAAAGGAAGGTGAGGAGCCCACAAGTCCGCTTCCCGCCTGCAGCTTTGTGCTTCTGTCATTTGGGAGAATTCTGCCCGTCCCTGCCTATGCAGGGGTCCCACTGACTGGGTGGCTTCAGGCCAGTTCCTCAATGTCTCCAAGTTCGTTCCTTCACTTCTAAATTGATGACGGCAACAGCAGCGTGTCACAGGCTGTCATGTTGCCATAAGAATGCATGGCCAGCTGCCTGACCAGGTGGTGGCGCAGTAGATAGAGCGTCGGACTGGGACGCAGAGACCCAGGTTCGAAACCCCAAGGTTGCCAGCTTGAGTGCGGGCTCATCTGGTTTGAGCAAAGTTCACCAGCTTGAGCCCAAGGTGCCTGGCTTGAGCAAGGGGTCACTCATTCTGCTGTAGTCTCCCAGTCAGAGCACATATGAGAAAGCAATCAATGAACAAGTAAGGAGCCACAACGAAGAATTGGTGCTTCTCATCTCTCTCCCTTCCAGTCTGTCTGTCCCTATCTGTCCCTCTCTCTGACTCTCTGTCTCTCTGTCTCTGTCACCAAAAAAAAAAAAAAAAAAGGAATGCACAGTCAGCCTCTAGCCTCGTCCGTGCCTGGCCCTGCTCCTCAAGTACTGTTTGCACTCTGCCTTCCGAGTTGGGTGATACAGACACACCTCTTCCCTGGGGACTCAGGCCTAGAGCTCCAGTCACAGACACTATTGGGCGTCACATTTTCATTTGGTCCCTGCTGACCTAGTTACAAGATCCTGCCACGGTCATCTGTCCTCCGAGGCACCTGGGCACAAACCACCAGAACACCTCCGTCCCGCACCTCACAGTTCACTGCATTTCTGCAAGTTCTGTTTTCCCGCCATACAGCACGAGGCTCGAGTCACACAGGCCTCGGTTGAAATCCTGGCCCTGCTGCCTACACACTGCGCAACCACCAACCCTCCCCTCCCTTCCCTGAGCCTCAGTTTCTCCATCTGTCAGATGGGGTGATAGTGGGCCTGCCCGAGGGCTCTGGTTCTAGCTTAAAGGGAGACAGCTCAGGTCATGGCTTAGCATCATGCCCATCGCAAGGTCTGCCCTCAAAAGGGAGCTGTGATTAGCTCATGACCTCTGCCATCTACTCCAGCCTCTGCCGTGGTTCTGGCCCAGTTCCAGCCCTGGCACGGCCCTGACGTGTCTCCTAACAGGTCCCCTAACCAACTGGTCCCCACTTCATCCTCTCTCAGGCCAAATTTCAACGTGCCAGCCCGGCGTGCCTGGAGCTTGTCATTCACGCAACTCAGGATGGCTCGTAGCCACCTACAAACTGAAGCCTGAATTGTCCTAGCACGTCTCCAGCCTGGTCACTCCTCCGCCCTCACCCCACCCACCCCAGCTTCCTCTGCCTCTCCCCGCGCTGCTCTGCGTCAGCATCCTGGCTACCTGTTTCCTTCCTTCCCACCTCTTTCTGCAGATGTCTCTCTGCCAGATGGACACCGGTTCCCAGCATCCCAGCTCAGGCTTCCCTGCTGGAGCAGATCTTCCCAAATCCTCTGCAGGTGGGGTTCAATCCCCTCCCCTGAGCCCCACCCATGGAGCACCCCACACCCCTGGACGTGGAGGGCCCATCCCTCACCACGACCCCGCGCCCTCTGCGCCCACCCCCACCTCCACCCCCAGCCCCCAGTTCCGCTCTGCGAACCTTCACCGTGTGTGTTATCCACACCATTAATAAACAACGTTCTTCTGGGATTTAGATGTACTGACGCGGACCCACAGACCACAGGTTTTCCAGAGCGCACTCCCCTTTCCCGTGGCCGGCTCTGAGATGAAGACAGAGGCTTCCAGCACCCTCCCTGGCCTGATGTGTCCGCAGACACCCGTGACGTGATGTGTCTCCCCTATCATCCCTGTTTCTCCATGGGGACAAGAAACACGAGTGCAGAAAGTACTCCCATGTATCTTGTCTCTGGGGAAGGCAAGCGAGCCGTGGCCACCTGCCTGCTCGCCATCCCTCTGGGCAGGATCATCAGGTGCCCGCACAGAGAGGGGTGGGGGCCCCGACGCCTCCTCCAGCCTTCCTTCCCTACAGGCATGTGGTTTCAAATAAATCTGTTCCGTCCTGTTGCAGAGTGATGCAAGGTGACTAGAAAGGAAGTGGGGAGTAGCCTTCCGACTACGAGCTGAGGAATGTCATGTCGCTGGAGTGTTCTGCACGTTCCCAGAAGTATGTCCTGGCTGACAAGGAGGCGGGTGACTCAGCACAGCCCCCCACCCCCGCCCGGCTCCCAGCGGAGCCTGCACAGAACTAACAGGACAGGGGGGCAGACAGCGTGTCTCCCACGTCTGGGGGCTGCCGAGCGTCGGGTGTGCCCAGGAACTGAATAAACACACTGCAGTTTTCTCCAAGCTGGACTACAGGGGCGCCAGGGTCCACACTGCCTTCGTGTGGATGTCAGCTGTCCCCCTGGGCCCGCCCGCCCCTCGAAGGCGGCTGTGGGTTTGGATGCCCCCTCGGCAGAAGGTGGGGGTGAGGAGGCTCTGTGCTCAGATTTCATCTCTTCGGACTCCTTGGAGCTTTCGTCTAACGTGGCTCTTTCTTCCCAGTCTTCATACTTTCTCCCTCCCTCATTCTCCAAATTAAGCCCTTCCCCCCACCCCAGCAGAAAAACCAGGACAATTATGTCAAGGGCAAGAATTTGGCAACTATCTCTGCAACCGAAGCACAGGGTTCGCAGGGTTTTTTGTTTTTGTTTTTCAGAGACAGAGCGACAGTCAGAGAGAGGGATTGACAGGGACAGACAGACAGGAATGGAGAGAGATGAGAAGCATCAATTATCAGTTTTTCATTGTGGCACTTTAGTTGTTCATTTGATTGCTCTCTCATATGTGCCTTGACCACGGGCCTTCAGCAGACTGAGTAATTCCTTGCTCGAGCCAGCGACCTTGGGTCCAAGCTGGTGAGCTTTGCTCAAACCAGATAAGCCCGCACTCAAGCTGGCAACCTCGGGGTCTCGAACCTGGGTCCTCCATATCCCAGTCCGATGCTCTATCCACTGCGCCACTGCCTGGTCAGGCTTGCTGGGGTTTTATGGTGTTCCCGAGAACAGCTCCTATCCCATCCCACCCCCCTCTGGGCACCCGGACACGGGGTGAATGAGCCCAGAGACAGAGCCCACTGCCCGTCTGCCAGCCGGCACCGCACAGGCCCAGGGTCCTCAGAGGCCCCCTCTCACCCACGGCCCCCACGCGCCCGTCCCAGCAGAGGGTGCCCTCCTTCCAGCCTGTTGGTAGTCACCGATCTAAGACCAATAGCCCAAAGCAGCGCTGACCTGTGGACACTCCTCAGGCTTTGTGTCTAAACTCATATTTATGTACTTGGTAGAGAAAACTCAGGTTCCCCAGGGGTTCCTAACAAGAACCTCACAGTCACCAAGGGCAAGGGGTGCCACACCAGCCCTGAGGGACTCCTGAGGCTCTCTCCAACACAGATCCATCTGTGCTGAGAAGCCTAGACGCCGCAGGTGGACCTACAGGTGGATATACAGGGGACAGGTGGACCTACAGGTGGACATACAGGGGCAGGTGGACCTACAGGGGCAGGTGGACCTACAGGTGGACATACAGGGGACAGGTGGACCTACAGGTGGACATACAGGGGCAGGTGGACCTACAGGGGCAGGTGGACCTACAGGTGGATATACAGGGGACAGGTGGACCTACAGGTGGACATACAGGGGCAGGTGGACCTACAGGGGCAGGTGGATCTACAGGGGCAGGTGGATCTACAGGGGCAGGTGGACCTACAGGGGCAGGTGGATCTACAGGGGCAGGTGGATCTACAGGGGCAGGTGGACCTACAGGGGCAGGTGGATCTACAGGGGCAGGTGGACCTACAGGGGCAGGTGGACCTACAGATGGCAGGTGGATCTACAGATGACAGGTGGACCTACAGAGGGGAGGTAGACCTAAAGGCAGCAGGCTTTGCAGCCTGTGTGTCTCAGCATCTGAGCCCATCACCACTGAAACTGCCTCTGCTCCGTGACTCAATGCTTTTTGTCAAGCTGATCAAGAGGCAGTGCTCCCTGCATTGTTTGCCTGAGAAGTTAGGGAGGTAGTGACATGGTGGCCAGAGGCTCAGGGCGCATGCGAGGCTGTACAGACTGGGCTGGCTCCCACTGCCCGTTGCCACAAACCAGTGCGGCTAGTAATTCTAGGTCCTGCGTGGACCGGTGTGGCGCAGAACTAAGAAAATAAGCTTAGAGAAAAAGGATGGGTTCGGGAGGTCTCTGTAAAGCAAGAGAGAGCTTGCAAAAAGCAAAGCTCCATTCCCCAACCTGCTTTATTTATAAGGCAAAGTAAGGCCATTAGCAAATCAAAGAGATTGTTAAAGCAAAGTCACATTTCCAAGTGATCCCAAGAATTCTCCCAGGTGCAGAAAACCCCCTCCATACAGAACATCTTAACTTCACAAGACAAAGGATAAAAGAAACTGGCCTCCAGTCTTTCCAGTCTTTCTGAGAGACATTGGGGGGGGGGGGGTAGGACGAGTATAAATAATCCGGCACCATACCAAAATAGCCTTTAGCAACTTCACAGAACAGGTGAGGTGGGGGATGGGCAGACTGTCAGCTTACTGTCAGTTTCCCACACCTCAGTCCCCCAAAAATCTAAACTGAAAAGACCCTGTTGGCTTTCAGTCCCCAACACCCCGTGTCCCAGCTGTGAGCTCATCAGCTCACCTCTCCCGGCTTCACGCTCTGCCTCTGAAGACCAGGAACAATGACAGCGCGTCTCTCATACCTAGGGTTGGAACCAGGATGAAATAACTCCCTGTTTTTGTGAAGTACCTGGAACAGTGCCCGGCACGGTCTGGTGCCTTCCCCCCGCCAAGGCCAGGTGGTGCTTTTAGGTGTGGGGCCCAGTACCGTAGGGCTTCACAGGGTCTCTGTGGGTTACATCTGACGGCCCCACCAGGACCGAGGGAGCCCAGCGAAGATCAGGGGACCCGAGTCCGGGTGAGACGCAGAAGGCACAGAAAGAAAGGTCAGAAGGTGTCGCCTTAAATGTTTCCCCACTGAAGGGTTCAGATGCACGGGGAAGGGAAGTTTTCAGCCCTTTCCCACATCTCTTGGAAGGGTGCTCCTTCTAAGGGTGAACTCAGCTTGAAGGGACTGCGGGACTCACGGTCCAGCCTGAGGATTCTTCCAGTCACCATCCGAGACCGCCCACCCCAGATCTCCCGTGGTCGGGGTCCTGACAGGCCTCAGGTGAGAAAGGCCATGCTTAAGCTTGCATCTTGCCTGACCTGGGCCTGTGTTGCCCCGGGGCCACCGCAGAGATCCCCACTGGCTGCTTACCTCCTGCCAGGCCCTGATTTCTGGACGCGTGGCGGGCGCAGACTCCCAGGATCTGTACTCACCACAGTGTGTCCTTTAGAGGAGCTGGTCAGGCTGATGCATTCGACAAGAGACCCCTCTTGTCGTCCAGGGGGCTCCCTCCCTGGCCTTTTTGTAGTTCTGTGGGCTTTGGCCACCAGAGCCCAAGGCCAACGTCTCTCCAAGCCTGACATCTTCACTGTGAAAAGAAATTAGGCAACATGGTTTTCAAGACCTTTCTACCTCTAAAAATATCTGATGGCGCTGGGTACACAAAAGGCTCCACGTTCTGCTTGTGAAAACTCAGAGCCGTGGGTAACACAGGGTCCCTCAATTCCCCGGCAACAAAAAAACTTTATAATTCTCGGTGGTGGGGAACAAGGGAAAGGATCTGTGTGAAGTGCCATTCCGGGGTCCAGGTTTATGGTTTGAGAAATGTCACCACACCTCAGACGTTGGCCAGCAAAAGGAGAGGTCACCAAACGTTCACTCTGCTGTTGGCCCAGGTAGACCGAGGCACTGAATATATCAGGAATATGTAAAATCACTGAAATCCTCTCTGTGACAATGTTCCCTCACTTTTTTTTTTTTTTTCTTTTTCCGAAGCTGGAAACGGGGAGAGACAGTCAGACAGACTCCCGCATGCGCCCGACCGGGATCCACCCGGCACGCCCACCAGGGGCGATGCTCTGCCCACCAGGGGGCGATGCTCTGCCCACCAGGGGGTGATGCTCTGCCCACCAGGGGCGACGCTCTGCCCACCAGGGGGTGATGCTCTGCCCCTCCGGGGCGTCGCTCTGTCGCGACCAGAGCCACTCTAGCGCCTGGGGCAGAGGCCAAGGAGCCATCCCCAGCGCCCGGGCCATCTTTGCTCCAATGGAGCCTTGGCTGCGGGAGGGGAAGAGAGAGACAGAGAGGAAGGAGGGGGTGGGGGTGGAGAAGCAAATGGGCGCTTCTCCTATGTGCCCTGGCCGGGAATCGAACCCAAGTCCCCCGCACGCCAGGCCGACGCTCTACCGCTGAGCCAACCGGCCAGGGCATGTTCCATCACTTTTGCTTTCTTAAAAAAATTTTTTTTTAAATTGGAAAATAGATGGAAAATAGGAGACTTCATTTAGCATCAGATCCTAACCGAGCTAACATTGTACCGACCCGGGGGCCCACCGGGGTCTGCATGAAGTTTGTGCGGGCCGGAGTTATTATCCTTCAAAAGACCACAGACACACACTTAGAAAAGGTATAGAAAGGTCCGGGTTGGTGGCTGACGTCTCCCCTTTCAGATCATGACATAAGTCCAAAGTCACCCAGAAAAGGAAACACCCACCCTGTTCCACGTCCTACACATTGTGAAAACTTCCCAGCAAGGAATTCTCCCGAACACTGCAGACTGACCACGTCCGGGCAAAGCCTTTTCTAGGGCTGGAAGTGAGCCTCTTGGCCCGCCCCAAGCGACGTGGCAAATGTGACACACGTCTCATGATGGGGACCTGTTTCTCTACCCAAACCGGTGACAATTTTCCACCCATAAGAAGACTCATCATATTCAAAAGCCTCTAACACTACTTCTTCTCTTCTCTAAAGTGGGACGCAGAGTCTACAAAACCGTATTTTCACCCTATTAAATGCATTCCCTAAGTTTGGCAACTTTTAGAATAGAGAGTTAGTAGGCTCATGGGGACTTGTGACACCTGTGAGGTTTCCATACGATGACGAGTTATGTTGGCCATGCGAGACTGTTCTTATTTGTGTGTTTGTGTATGTAAGGGGGGACACCCATGTCTCCATCTGGTGTCTTTCCAAAGCCCAAGTTGCCCTGTATTGTAAAGGGGCTACAATTCTTGTCTGGGTGCTATGCCCCCAGAGCCCAATATTCTAAAATAACTCCCTGGATACTGGGGAGCAAAATAATTTTTAGGGGGGTGGTGGGGAATGAGAATAGTTGGGATTTCAAAGATCCTGTTATTTCCGATGGTCAGGCTGGCGTGAGAGAAGGGCCAGACAGCCATGGGGAAGAGACCATGGGGGGGGGGGGGAGGGACGCGGGAAAATGAGCCGAAGGCTGGAAACACTGCGTTATGAAACGGCAGATGCTTAAAATGGTTAAAAGCACACACACACACGGTTATAACTTCTGGTCCAAACCATTGCCCCAGGCAGTGACATTGGCTGTGAACAGAGGTATGGCCGCAGGAAGGAAGAAAAAAAGACAAAACCTTCCATTTCAACCCTCAGACAGCCCTCACGTTACAGCAGGTGCAGCGATTGGAGGCGAATCTTTGATGGAAAATGGGAAGCAACTCCCTTCTCTCCAAGGCTGTGCTTGGGGAAGATCCCAAAGCTTGCTTCTCTCGGAAGGATCCAGGAATCCCAGGACAGAAACTCCTGCCTCCATTGACACATACTGGAAAACAGGGTTGACTCGTCCAAGTACATCAGTTTTCCCAAGTGCAAAAGCAAAATGATTTTACCCCTGTTATAGAATGGTTGCAGAGAAAACCCAACCATGGCTAGGTCGTGCTTGAGAGGTACTCAGCTTGTAGAAAACTGTCACACTGTCCAGGAAGCCAGCCTGGTGACCAGCCAGTCGCAGCCTCTTAACCAACCCACCCAATGGGACTCCACTGTCAGGGCGTTTGTAAAAGCCCCAATCAGGGGCTTTCGTGAAATGGAAACCCAAGGAAGCTGGAACATACCCCATGCAGGAGCTAGAACGTCCAGTCGTGTGGGGCTGAGAGGAGGCCACACAGTCCTGTTCCCTCGCTTGGCCCACTTCGGAAAGTATTCTTTATTTTATTCCATATTTTCCTCCTTCCCTTGGTCATGAATAAGAATGCTTTATAGCGAGAAGGAGTTTTAGGGGTATTCTAGTTGTTTTTTATTTTACACACAGCAGGTCCCAGTACCAAGTGTTCTGACTCAGTATCGTTCAAAGGGATCGCTCAGTGTGACCCAACTGCAGGCCTGTGTGGTGGCCCGCTCACGATTTCCACGACGGGGCAGGCTCAGACGAAGGGCAGCCTTCCTCAGTCTATGCTGAAATGTGTCTTCTGTACAAGAACACCCTGCTGCACTCTGGACGGGACCCTCGGCCAGTGGGGAGAAGAGGTGGGAGGCGAGTCATTGGTCAGAGTCCCTGCCACGTGCTCGGTGATTTCCTGAGTGACCACGCTGAGACCCACGCCACGGTCTTCTGAAATAGGCATCGCCCTCCCCCACGGGCATGGAGAACGCAGGTCAGAGTGCAAGCACTTGTCCTGGGGGTGGGAGACCCAGGCTTGATGGCTCACCTTCTTGTCACTGCCCCCTCAGCCATTACCAGAGAAGAAATGGTGTCCTGGGCAGGTGACCAACGTGAGCACTCGGCCTCAGGGGAAGGTCTGGGATAGATCAATTCCTGAAACTAGAGGATAAGCTAAGCTTGAAGGAACAAGGCATGAAGCCAGTCAAAGACCACAGGGCATCAGGTGGGCAGAGCTAACTGGATGCCAAGGCTGGGAGGCGTGGGCCCTGGCATCCCAACTGTCATCTGCCCGCTGTCCTGAGCAAACCCAGCCCCAGCGACTCACTGACTGATGGTGCCCTGACTCTGGAATCCTGCAGCCCCCCAACTTCTAACAGAATGTCTTATGCTGGGTCAACTGCCGCATAAGTTCCTTTTAACACGCGACAGCTATTCCAGAGTGGGGCACAAAACCCCTGGACACCTGATGATCTGATCCACAACACAGGGCGCAGAGGTTAAACGCAGGGCAGTCACACCACCTGGCTTTCCCTCCTGCCTCCCTCACCATCCTCATCAGCTGGGACACTTCACAGAGCCCCAGCATGCCTGTTTCCTCAGCTGTCAAACGCAGGATGCTATGGGCCATCACAGTGCCCAGCGCAGAAGACAAAGCGAGCTGGTTTGCACACGGTGCTCAGCACGGTGCCCGGTGCATTGTCGGTGCTCCAAAGTGGGCAGCCGTGGTTGATTTCCACACAGGTCGGTCACGGCGCCGGGCCACGCTCCCCTGAAGGGACCTCACCAGGCCCTCACCCAGGCCGGGGACACGCCGCCTTCTGAGTCAGGCCATTCCATTTTTGGACTGCTCTGACTAAGAAAACTCTCCCCTTGTGTCCAGCCAAGTCCACCTCCCTGCAACTCCCACTCACTGGCCGCTGCTCTGCCAGGAGGCAAATGTCAAAAAAATATTCTTGAAAGAGAGGACACAGAACGTAAATAGTAGTGACGGAATGGGGTTGAGGACCTGCAGTCTGCTCCCTGGCAGCCCGGCCCTGGCCCCCTGGCCCCCGCCCCCTGGCCCCCGCCCCCAGCCCGATGTCCACAGCCAGGCACCGCCCCCGCCGGAGGCAGACACCCTTCAGTTCAATTCTAAAACCCACAAAACGTTCTTAGGTCCTCTCTGCTCCCTTTAGAAATGCACAAAACAGCTTCTTTCTCCATTCTTTCCAGACCTTAGCATGCTGCCGAACCAGACCAAGGTGATATGCCGCCCGTGTGTACAAAGGTGATGGTCACAAGGGCTGCAGAGCCGTGACCTCGCCTCACTTAATACGTGCTGTCCACCCTGTAATCATTTTGCTGCAGGGAGGGTGCCTGAGAGGCCATGGCACACAGGACCTCCTGTTGACAGAGCCTTCCTGGCGTCAGGTGTAGAGTCACGACAAACAGGTCCCTCTCCTGTCTCCCTGCCTCCCACAGCACGTACCTTCCGGGACAGAAGATGAATGCATACTTCTCTTGTTACATAGATTTGACACCTCAGCTCTCCAGTGACTCTTGTTGAAAATTATTTGAAACAGAGTTTCCCTGTTGCAAGATAAAGAATCCTGGAGACTGTTACACAACAGTGAATCGGCTCCACTCTCCTGAACTGTGCTCTGGAAGCTGATTAGGACTGCACACCGAGGGTTACGTGCCGTTTGCTACAATAAAACTACATAAGGACAAAATGTACAGGTGACGTGCCGTGACAGGGGTGCTTCAAAATGATACAAGAGGATGCAAAAGTTCATCAGGCCGACGTAGGATGTGTGTAACTTTTGAAATAATATTAGCCCTTATTTTAAAAAAAAAATGTACGTAAAAATAATAACAGAGGAGAAAGTAAAGATAAGTAAGTAAACAGTTGAACAAGATTACCCATGAGTGGGCAACTGTCTATTTTTGTGTATATTTGCAATTTCTCATCATTAAAAATAAAAGATACAAATGCACAAAACATTTAAGATGTTCAAAGAATGATTTGAACGTGTCAAGTATAAATCAGCTAGCACCCAGGACCGGCGTGTGGCTCCTTCCTCTGCTGCTCCTGAGCAGGACAGAGTGGGGTCCACAGCACTGGGGGCTCTGAATGCCTGCAGGGCAGAAGGGGCAGCATCAGTCCCCCCCGCCCCCAGCAGGGTACTTTCGTTGCTCATCCAGAATCCCCAACAAAGAGAAGGGGCCCCATTGTTGGTCTGAGGCAGTCGGGCCTTCCCACCTCTCCCCTGTCTTCTCAGGCTGAGCATTGCTGTTGGCCCAGGACTTGACTCCAGAGACCCTCACGCCTCTCTCAGGGTCACATGAAACCCTCTCCTTCCCACAGAGGGCCCTCCCTGCCCTCCGCGACACTCCCCTGAGCCACATAGTTCCCTGCCACACAGATGCTTTCTGCCTAGTTGTCCTCCATCACCTTGGGTAAGTCCCCACCCCTTCCTAAAGGGACAATCCAATTCATCTCCCCTCCTCCTAAGCCTAAAATAAAAAAGGGCTTCTTACTTCCCTCCTTCCTGTAAGAAGCTCAGCCCTCTCAACATCTCTAAGGGGGTTTGGAATGAAATGATCTGCACTTCCCTGTGCCCCCACCAGGGCGGAGCCAAAACAAACAAACCAACACCCAGGAAGTCACCCCAGCTTTCCCCTAATCCTCCCCAAGACACATGATAGCTAAGACTGTCCAAGCTCAGAAGCCCACGTGATTATTCCGTCTCTGGGTCCCCAGTGACCGTCATAATTACCTAAGGTTCAGGCCTCAGGTGGGGCCCGCCCTCCCCCCAACTCCTCTGTCATCAGGTGAGAGGCGGGCTGGTAACAAACAGGCAGGGGCTGATCTCCCGGGTTCTTCACAGCTCAGGGAAAGACTGGTGTTGGAGACCCAACTCATGTTTCCCGTGTTTGGAAATGTTAACCAGAGCCCACACCACCTCTCCCTGCAGGCCAGCCCCTCAGCCCTTTAATCTGCAACCAGCAACCAGAAACCGAGACAACTTAAGCTGCCAACAGTCTCCTCCGGGCCAGAGTAGCCTTGTCTCCCCAGCCCTGCCTGTGTGACTCCTGGACCCAGACTGCCCGGAGCTGACCTCCCTCGCAGGCAAGCCCAGCAGCCTCAGGGAACCTGCTTCTCCCAGACTGCCCGTGTCCTGCTGCCTCCCCGCAGGCTCCCACGCACGCACGCACAGGGACCTACCCAAAGCTCCCGGCCTCGGCCCTGCCTTCTGCCTCCTTCCTGGTCACAACCACTCCTAGTTTACCCAGGGCATGAACTCCCCCTGAATCAACAGGGGCACTGACTCAGCGTGTGCGAGGCCATCCTGGGCACCCAGACCCTCCACCCTGGGGCCCTGGCTCCACCACCTCCACGCCCACCCCAATCCTGGGACCCCATCTCTTCCCCCCCCCCCCCGCCCTGAGCCCCACCCCAAGCTCCCAAACCACAGAAGGTTCCTAGAAGACACAGGCCTGGCCACCCCACCAGATCAATCCCTTTTTTCCTTTCTCATTTTTTCCCCCAGCAATGCCCCCCATCTCCTAATATAGGAGGCTTTTTATTTGGACCCCAATACCCCCTCCAATACTCTCAGAACACCCTGAATAGGACAGAAAAACTGCCCCTAGTATGGACTCCCAGAGTGGCCCTCCAACAGTCAAGGAGCTGCTGCTTCTCTGTTGTGCTTCTTGCTTCCCGTTTCAGGGATGATGTTTCTCCTCTCCCCTCCCTGCAGGATCTGCCCTCCCCTTCCTAGACCCATTGCTGAATCTCTACTTCCCCATCTTAATTTTTATCTGTGTGGCCTGGATGGATGGATGGATGGATGGATGGATGGATGGATGGATGGAAGGGAGGGAGGGAGGGAGGGAGGGAAGAAGGAAGGAAGGAAGGAAGGAACGAAGGAAGGGAGGGAGGGAGGGAGGGAGGGAGGGAGGGAAGGAAGGAAGGAAGGAAGGAAGGAAGGAGGGAAGGAGGGAAGGAAGGAAGGAAAAGAGAGAAGGAAGCAGGGAGGGAGGGAGGCCGGGTCCTTTGCACACTCTCACTGCTGAGTGCACTCACCGGTTCTCCTGACTTCAACTTGGCGTTTCCACGATGACTTTGAATCCATACTTCCAGCCTGGCCAAGTGCACCAGTCCTGTGTTCAGACTGCTCGGCAGAGGACATTTCTTGGGGGCCCCACCATGAACAGTAATCCACAACCCCAATTTCCCTTCTCTTCTCTTCCCTTCCTCCGGGCCAGCCCGGCTTTGCCCAGGGCCATCAGTGTCCTCCAGCCTACAGCTCTTCCCTCTCCTCCTTCCCCACCCAAGTTGGCGCCCTGTCTTATTCGTCCTTCCTTTGACCTGTGCCTCTCACTCTCCTTTTCCGGCTCAGGCTCCCCTAACCTCAGCCACCCAGGACCCACGCAGTGTCCTGCCTGGTCCATCGTCCCCAGTCCGGGACCCGCGCAGTGTCCTGCCTGGCCCGTCGTCCCCAGTCCGGGACCCGCAGTGTCCTGCCTGGCCCGTCGTCCCCAGTCCGGGACCCGCGCAGTGTCCTGCCTGGTCCATCGTCCCCAGTCCGGGACCCGCGCAGTGTCCTGCCTGGCCCGTCGTCCCCAGTCCGGGACCCGCGCAGTGTCCTGCCTGGCCCGTCGTCCCCAGTCCGGGACCCGCGCAGTGTCCTGCCTGGCCCGTCGTCCCCAGTCCGGGACCCGCGCAGTGTCCTGCCTGGCCCGTCAGCCCCAGTCCGGGACCCGCGCAGTGTCCTGCCTGGCCCGTCGTCCCCAGTCCGGGACCCGCGCAGTGTCCTGCCTGGCCCGTCGTCCCCAGTCCGGGACCCGCGCAGTGTCCTGCCTGGCCCGTCGTCCCCAGTCCGGGACCCGCAGTGTCCTGCCTGGCCCGTCGTCCCCAGTCCGGGACCCGCGCAGTGTCCTGCCTGGCCCGTCGTCCCCAGTCTGGGACCCGCAGTGTCCTGCCTGGTCCATCGTCCCCAGTCCGGGACCCGCGCAGTGTCCTGCCTGGCCCGTCATCCACAGTCTGTGCACCTTCATTTCCACCACACTGTGGCCAGCCCAAGTTCCCTGTAACGTGGCCGGCTCCTGTACCACGGGAGTGTATTCCACACCCACGCACAGCTTCCTTGTCCCCGGTTTCTTTCCACAAGTATTTGTTTTACCTGCTGGCATAATTTATCAGCATCCCTGGAAGTGAACACTGACACTGTCTCGGACCCTGAGTGTATGCACCCTCTCTGCTGCCTTGCTGGGTGCACAGCAGAGGGTGTGTAAATCATACCAAATTGATTAATTGGTTTTTTTCCTTATTTTTGAGTAATTCAGTGATACCAAAAGAAATTCTCATGCTCACCTCAGCCATTTGGAGGGATAGCAGATGAGACTCCAGAGACAAGAGCAGGACCCTAGAGCTGAGTAGGGTCCCCCCTCAGGTGTGCCCCAACACCAGAGGCCATGGGCCTGCGATCACCCACAAGGCCCTGCGGACACCCGCACCAGAGGGACGAGAGGACAATTCTGGGTGGCTTTGCATTGCATGCTTCTCACAGGGTGGATTTTAAACATTATGACCTTGCTTTTAGAGTATACATTTATTTCTGTAGATGTTCTGAAACTTCACCCAGATGAAAACAGCTCTCTCATCGCTTGCTGCCTTCCTTAGCCTTCTCTTTCCTGGCCCGAGGCAGGTGTACTTGATATCACCGCAAACTCCATTTCTAGCCGCTTCAAAAACAACGCGTATTGCCTGACCTGTGGTGGCGCAGTGGATAGAGCATCAACCTGGAAATGCTGAGGTCACCGGTTAGAAACCCTGGGCTTGCCTGGTCAGGGCACATGTGGGAGTTGATGCTTCCAGCTCCTCCCCCCTTCTGTCTCTCCTCTCTCTCTCTCTGTCCCTCTCTTTGTCTCTCCCTCTCCTCTCTATAATGAATAAATAAAAAAAAAAAAAAAAAAAAAAAAAAACCAACGCGTATGGGCCCAGTCACTGTCCAAACAAGGGAAGGGCTGGGTGAATAAGCCTTCTGATGTCACCACCTTACGTAAGGCCATCGTACGTCGCTCAATGTCTCACAACCCCCGGTCCCAAGAGTTTAATTCCTTTTTTTTTCTTGATATTTCATCATTTCAAGTCATCAAAGAGAGAATGAGGTAACGCCGAACGCATGCCAAAGTAGCCTTTTTTTGAGAGGCGACAGCAAACACGGGCAGGATGCCTCGGCCCCGTTTGCTCAGGCAAACGTTCAGATATCTGTCATCGTCTCCGTTTTCGTCGGCCATGCCGGTGCACAAACAGGGTTCACTGAAGCTTTGATCCACCTGAACTTCAAAGCGCTGTGGTTGGAACCCACACAAGACCTATGTGCTAGAGACTCTACATCACTGGGGAAACAGGTACCAAAACACGTATGTCCTCCCAGGGCCACAATAATGTTACCAAGCACCGCTTACTGTGGGCGAATTTTTTTTTTACGCTAATGTAGACTTCTTGTTGTGATTTTAACCAACTCCCTCCCATCCGGTTCTCCAGGAAGGTGGTAAACAGTGCGCCGGGAGTCTCCGGATGGTGCTGAATTTTATCCCTTCTGGATGAACGCAGCCGGGCTGATCTTCAGTCTTGGTGCAGGTGCGATGCATTTTTCTCATTGATTTCCCAAGGCCCCCATCCCATATTGAAATTGGGACATACACCGGCTGGCTATTCGTGGACCCAGATGGAAAAAGAAAAGTGTTTTGGCCATAGAAAGTGCCTGAGCTATGACCTAGGCTCATCGACACTAGACTCGAAGTAAACTGAGACTAACTCACTAAGAGCCAGTGTGATCTCCCTTCAGAGATTCGATGACCATGGAGGAGGAAGAAGTCTCAGAGTTTCCCTAGTCCAGGCTTCTCCTGCACAGGCGTCCGTGGAAACCAAAGTCACCCACAGTTAGGTTCTTTAAGGACACAGGGGGGACATATGTCCTGTTTATCCATGCACGAATGTAATTCACGGAGCCCCAGAGACCCCTGGGATCAAAGCTAGAGACTCTACATCACTGGGGAAACAGGTGCCAAAACACGTATGTCCTCCCAGGGCCACAATAATGTTACCAAGCACCGCTTTCTGTGGGCGAATTTTTTTTTTTACGCTAATGTAGACTTCTTGTTGTGATTTTAACCAACTCCCTCCTGCCCGGTTCTCCAGGAAGGTGGTAAACAGCAAGAGAGGCGGCTGCAGGGGTCAGGCAGGGGCTGGCTGGGCAGAGGGGAGCTCAGCTCGCCAGGCAGCAAAGCAGGGTGGGGTCTCAGCGGGCTCAGACTTCCTGCAGAGACTGCTTCCGTCCTCACACCCCACCCTCTTCCGTGGGCCCCCTGATGGCCTAAGAAAAATTTAAATGTAGCAGCAAAGTAAATTCAAAATACCCCCTACCACTTATAACAAAAATCTAAATGACCAGCAATCCACACTAGTGGCTTTCAAACTTAGTGATTCCCTGGGAAAAAAAAAATTGTTTTTAATTGATTTGAGAGAGAGACAGAGAGAAACATGATTTATGCATTCATTGGTTGATTCTTGTATGTGCTCTGACCCGGGATCACACCTGCAACATTGGGGTAACAGGATGATGCTCTAACCGGCTGAGCTACCCGGCTGGCCTAGGGGTTCCACTGAACTGAGGACCTGTCATGTACTGGATTCTGTCCTTGGAACAGGGGCGTGACACTGTTCTCATAGCTGGTCCAGGAGGGACAGGGCTGCCAGATAAAATATTGCAGGGATGTATGTATACAAAAGGCCCCCTGCCCAAAGGTAACCGGGATTTAATAAGATTTGGGAAGGGGGCATGGTTCCTGAGAATGGAATCTCCCTTACAATGGATGATTCTTGTTTTGTTTCTATCTTTCTCACCTCGACATGGAATATGGAATATGTCATGTGCCAATGCCCTGTTGATGTTGTGTTGCCTTTGCCTGGGGCCTCTCCAGCCTGCCCCTTCCTGCTCTGCCCCTCTGCCCTCGGCTTCTGGGGGGCTTGGCCAGCAGGAGGCACTGGCAGGACACAGAGGTCAGGAGAAGAGAGAACAAAGGTCACAGCTCCAGCCGGGTGACCTCACCATCCAGCTCTTTTCTCTCTCAGGGTGGCCCAGGTCTCTTCAGAGCTGAGGGTGGCCACAGCCACCCACACCCTACCCCTGACTCAGTTCCTAGTCCCAGTAAATGCCCCATGCCTTTGTAAATAAATTCTGCTGAAATTACCCAGTATGACTGAGCCACTAGTTTCCTGCAGAGAACTGGACTAATCCAGTGAGAAATTCCTTCCCAAAGTCATCGATCACTGTAACACAAGTCAGTTCAAAATCCTACTAGGATTTATTTTTAAATTAACCAAATGATTATAAAATTTACTTGGAACACCACCTCACCAGTGGTGGCGCAGTGGACAGAGCATTGGATTGGGATGCTGAGGGCTCCAGGTCAAAACCCTGTGCTTAGGTCACTGGTTTGAGCGCAGGCTCATTTGGCTTGAGTACAGGCTCACCAGCTTGAGCACAGGATCACTGTCATGATCCCAAGGTCACTGGCTAGTCTGGAGCCCCACCCCTGGTCAAGGCAAGTATGAGAAGCAATCAATGAACAACTAAAGTGAAGCAACTACAAGTGGATGCTTCTCCTCTCTCTCCTGTCCCTCTCTCTTCCTTCCTGTCTCTCTCTCTCTCTTAAAAAATTATTTGTTTGGAACATATGTATGAAGAGTAGGCCAAACTTTTTTTAAAAGTAGTATTGAGGCGGAAGTCACCCTAAAAATTTTAAACCCATTATTAAGCTACAGTAAATGACAATAACAAGTGATGGAAAATAGTAAATTCAGAAACAGATCCAAAGTAAAGGTGGGAATTGAATATATGACAAAAGATAGTATGTTGAATCATCTTAAAATGATTATTTAACAAATAGTGTTGGGACAACTGGTTCATGATTTGAAGAAAAAAAATAAGGAAAAAGCTAGATCCCTACCTCACATCTTACACAAATTAAAGAGTTGATGCTTTAGAAAGATAGTAAAGTATTTGATGAAAGCACCAGTAAAGGTTGTCATAATGTAGGGTTGAGGAAGAACTTGCCATGCCAGAGCAAGAAATCATAACCTCAAAAACCCCGAGATTTGAATACACAGGTTTTTATACTTCTGAATACAAAAGTACCATAATCAAAGTTGAAAGATATTATATATTTTGAATTATATGCTCTAATTGTATACTATTTCCTGAAAACATAAAAAAAGAAGCACACGTTGAATTATATAAAGAGGCCTTACAAATCAGTTTTTAAAAGATGAATTCTCCAGTAGGAAAATAGACAAAACATTTACTAGACCATTTCTTTAAATGGCTGATACACTTCAAAAATATGTTTCATCATAGTAGTAATCAAAAACATTGGAATCTAAATGAGATTTTTAGGTCCTGGTCGGTTGTTCAGTGCATAGAGCGTTGGCCTGAAATATAGACATCCCAGGTTCAATTCCTAGTCAGGGCACACAGGAGAAGTGACCATCTGCTTCTCCACCCCTCCCTCTCTCTCTTCTTTCTCTCTTCCCCTCCTGCAGCCAGTGGCTTGATAGGTTTGAGCCTTGGCCCCAGGCTTTGAGGTTAGCTTGTTTGGTCTAAGCATATCAGCCTCAGGTGCTAAAAATAGCTTGATTTGATCATTGGCCCCAGATGGGTTTGCTGGGTGGATCCCAGTCAGGGCACATGAGGGAGTCTGTCTCTCTATCTCCCCTCCTCTCACTTAAAAAAAAAAAAAAGATATTTCTAAGACTATTATATTTTAAAATTTTAATATAGGAACTGCTTTGGATGAGAATACTGGTGGAGAGTGGAAAGAAACACTTTGAGGGAACCTTTTTGGAAAGACATTTGCCAATGTCTATCAAAGATCTTAAAAGGTCGGCATTTGAACACTCAGGAGAAATCAAGGGACTGGGGCACAGAGAGCCACACGGAAGTGCGGGGCGGGCCACTACAGGGCTGTGAGGGATACCGGAGACTGCAAGGAAGCGCCATGCCCTACCAGGCGGGCCAACTGCAGAGGCACTGGAACGGAATATCATGCTGGCATTTCAAATGAGTGCATCTGTTGACTCTAGTGATGCCTACCATAAAATGTGACATGCAAAAGTAATAAACAGCATTAAATGACCTCATCTCTCTTTGCTCTTCTTCCTCCCCCTTCTTAAAGAAACCTGTTTGTGTGCTGCTTCTCACCCACTAGGATGGCTACAACCCAAAGCAGTGCGTGTTGGCGAGGATGTGGAAAGACTGAAACCCTCGGCCCGCGCTGGCAGGAGGGTGAGACGGCCCAGCCGCTCTGGAGAACAGCCTGGCAGTTCCTCAACAGATTCAACATTGAGTCACCAGATGACCCAGCGATTCCATTTCTAGGATGTGCCCGAGAGAAACGAAAATGTACGTCCGCCCCAAAATCGGTACACGAATTTCACAGAAGCATGATTCATAACAGCCCCAAAGTGAAAACAACACGTGTCTATCAGCTGATAGCTGATGAATGGATAAGTAAAACATGACCCTATCCGTCTGATGGAATATTATTTCCCGTGACAAGGAACGAGGTACTGATAGATGCTACAGCATGGGGAAACTCTGAAAACACGATGCTAAGTGAAAGAAGAAAAAACAAAACAAAACAACAACAACAACAAAATGACACAAAAGACTGCATATCTAATTCATGGTTAATTATATGAAGTGTCCAGAACAGGCAAACCCACAGAAACAGACGGTTAGATTAGTGGTTGCCCAGGGCTGAGACAGGAGCGGTGTGGCGGTGATAGCTAATGGGTACTTTGGTTTCTTCTGGAGGGGTGATAAAATATTCTAAAATTGATTGTGATGATGGTTACGCAGCTCTGCGTGTACACTAAAACCCAGAGAGTTTATACTTTTAATGGATGAATTAAATGGCATGGGAGTTAGATCCCGATATGGCTGTTAAAACCCTGTTTATATGTATTGAGGTGTGGAAGAAACTTTGGGAAGTGTTTTTAATCAAAATGTTAACGGTGGTTGTCTCCAAGTGTGAGATTTTCTTAATTCTCCATTTGTGTACCTTCTCGTATCTCTTGAAGAATGCCAAGATTGTGCAGTTGGGTAATCAGGGAAGCAGAACAAATCTCTTACGTGTTCCAGGCCTGTTTTTAAAGCCCTCGGGTCTAAGGGCTCTTATGGGTGGGGCCCCGTCCCACGTCATATCAGACAGCTCTCTGAGTTCATGGTGTTTCTCACCACAAAAATGTTTGAAAACTTTTTCTAATGTTGCCTTTGAAATGATCAGTCTGCGAAGAACTAATATATGATTGTGACTCTCTCGGCCATCAGCACGCAAACTTAGAAATCTGTGCAATGTGATGTTTATGAACTATAAACTAGCAATGTGGATAGAATGCCACGTTTCATAGATATTTAAACATTAATTGTATTTTTTTCAGGTTTTTTTTTCCTTCTGTATTTAGTAGCCAATATAAGTTTTTAGGTCCTCAGTATGTTGGTAAGCCTGAGACAAGCCCAGGGGCCCCGAGCCCAAGGCCTGCGGGGCGTGGGGGGGCAGGGCAGGAGTCCGCTCATCTTCGGGGGTTATGTCCACTTGCCCATTTGCCCCTCCCCTTGCCCGCTCTGTGCCTACCACAGCGCCTGGCAAATAATCTGAACTCACTATCTTTCAGTTGATTGATGTATGGAGGCTTCCAATCCTTCTAATTTTCCTTGAAAACAATTTTATTTTAAAATTTCTTCTCTTTTAAAGGCTTCCACAGACAGGGAGATGGTATATTGGTGTTCTTCCATTTAAAATCCTTCACATTCTTGAAAAAGTAATCAAGATGCCTCTTAGTCAACTGTTTTATTGATGAAACAATTCTAGGTCATTTAACTAGTTACTAAAACATACAAACTAACAAAAAAAACCCACCTATTTTTATTATTAGTTCTATAGTTTGCCCAGTGTCTATAGATCATTATCAACTCTCAATGGGTGTGACATTTCAATACAGGTTTGACTGATGCAAAACACAGAGGAAGATTTACCCTCCGACTGTTGGTCAGCCCCTGGTCATCCCTGATCCCATGATCTTTATCTTTCTCTTTTTTTTTCTTTACAGAGACAGAGAGTGAGTCAGAGAGAGGGATAGGCAGGGACGGACAGACAGACAGGAATGGAGAGAGATGAGAAGCATTAATCATTAGTTTTTCATTGTGTGTTGCAACACCTTAGTTGTTCATTGATTGCTTTCTCATATGTGCCTTGCCCGTGGGTCTCCAGCAGACCAAGTAACCCCTTGCTGGAGCCAGAGACCTTAGGTTCAAGCTGGTGGGCTTTTTGCTCAAACCAGATGAGCCCGCGCTCAAGCTGGCGACCTCGGGGTCTCGAACCTGGGTCTTCCGCATCCCAGTCCGATGCTCTATCCACTGCGCCACTGCCTGGTCAGGCTTTTTTTTTTCTTTCTTTTTTTTAATTTTAGAGAGGAGAGACAGAGAGAGAAAGTGGGGAGGAGCTGGAAGCATCAACTCCCATATGTGCCTTGACCAGGCAAGCCCAGGGTTTCGAACCGGCGACCTCAGCATTTCCAGGTCGACGCTTTATCCACTGCGCCACCACAGGTCAGGCTTTTATCTTTCTATGTTGGATCTATTTAAGATAGATCCCTATCCCATATTTGAATGACCCCCCCCACACACACACAACCATAACTACTGTCTTGTAATTCTCTACAAAATTTTTATCATTTTTAAGATAATGTTAAATTTCATTCCTGTTTTATAGAATTTTAGCGACCAAAGGTTCCATGAAGGCACAGTTTGGTCCAATGTTGAATGTCTAACTATTAGAGCTGATGTTTGACCTAGGATAAATATTTCTCGTACAATAAACTTCTAGGATATAGTGGAATTTTATTTTGAATAGTCAAGCATTAGAACTGCTAAAATCTGATCACCATATTCTATGACCGTGGGGGACAGTTCCTCAGGGCTGTCTGCTGGCACCCCTGCAAGCACCGTCACAAGATTAAACAGGCCTGTGCTCGCCCTATGGGGAGAACAAAATAGTTTAGCGTTTCTCACTTTTTGCTAACACTTTCTTCATTTATTCATACCTTTTATGTTCTGTATTAATCTGGGTAGACTTTAATTTGTCATTAGTATATTATACATGAGTTTGGAGACTTTCTCTCTCTGTGAAACTCCTGTCTTCTGCATGAAGACTTCTCAAATGAGGCTTTTCTTGAAAGACTAAAAACCCAAGTGAAATTAACCCTAAAATAAATACAGCCCTTAAATGTTCTGTTTAACGTTATAAGTGCAAGTCACTAAGGAATCCTGCAACAATTAGAATGATGATATAATCTAATAATCTCTCTTGTTCCGCCTCACACAATTACGTACATTTTTGTAACTCTTGTCGGCACCAGGATCTTCTTAAAGTTAACGAGTGAACGCTTTCTCACTATGCATGTTCGGTGTCAACCTATTTCGCTATTTATTTAACTTTTTAATGTTATTAATAATTACTTTTGCACATAAAATTAATATATCTCACAATAATCAATTTCTGCAGCATTTTTTTCTTGCAATAAAAATTATGCATTATATTTTCTTCAGCCGTTTTCTAAATGAAGAACACATAGAAGTACTTTCTCCAAGGAGCATCTGAAACACTTCCATTTTGAAAGGGGATACACCAGTATTAACACAACAACCTAAGCACATTCCTATCTGTAATCCTGACATTAGGCTGATCAGTTATGGTGGCAGCCATTACGATCATAGACACAAGGTCAAGGATGCCAGCAATGGTGTTGGGGTAAACATCTGCCCCACCCCAAATCCAAAGCTAGAGCCAAAAGCAAGTTTTGACCAAATACTCGGGCCAAAGCTAAATTCTGGTGCAACTGTTACCGTATCGTCAAAGAGCACGAACTGTGAATCCTGGTCCTGCCACCGACCGCCTGTGTGACCTTGGCCAAGCTAGTCTCTGCACGTCAGTCCCCTTGTCTGTAAAATGGGGATGGTAAGTGCCTCCCTTGCTGGGCTATGGTGACTACTCTACGGGACATTTGCCAAGTGACGGAAGGCATGCCCATGTCACAGGAAGTACAATGAGTGTTTGTTATGCCATTGTTTTTGTTGTTGTTATTAATTGGTTCCAGTGAGCCTTCATTTATTGTTTTTAATGAACTCTATTCTACACGTGAAAGAGCCCTGGCTGGGCTCAGTTGGTCCGAATACATTAAGGTCCCAGGTTTGATCCCCAGTCAGGACACATACGAGACTCAACCAAGGAATGCATCAATAGGTGAGACAACAAATCACTGCCTCCTTGCCACGGACCAGCGTGGCTCCTAATAATGGTGAGGAATTAAGGAAACACACTTGTCAAAACAAAAACGATGGGACCGGGAAGACTCCTCAAACTGCCTGGCAATATCCGAGTGCCCCATAGCCCCAGTTCGCTTTATTATATAGACATATGCAAATCAAGGACCCTGATACAAAGTTGCACATCAAAGGCTAAGACAGGAACTCTCCCAAGGCAAAAACAGGATACATTAGTGAAATTTACCAACATCTGAAACAAACAAAGAGTCAGAGGAAGGGCATGTATATTGCTTCCAGCAACCCAAGGAAGCAGGTGGAGTGGGTGCAAACACTCAGCATCATAGCCAATATGGAGATGGAGGGTGGAGAACTTAGCCTTTTGCTAAGCCTCGAATCTAAAATGGCTTTTTGCCATTTATGGTCCACAACAGGTTGTCCCAATACATCAAGGTCCCAGGTTTGATCCCCAGTCAGGACACATACGAGAATCAACCAAGGAATGCATAAGTAGGTGAGACAACAAATCGCTGCTTCTCCCCCCTCCCACCTCTCCCTCTAAAAAAATCAATAAAATTTAAAATTAAAAAATTAAAATGAAAGGAGAGAAATCAGGCAATAAGAAAGAAGTTATTGGAGCACGAAGACCTTCTGTATTACTTAGAAAATTGTATCAGACTATACACAGCAGTCTTACTCAGAATTCCATATCATCATTTATCCTATATAAGGACCTTTTAATTATCTGAGCAAATGTTTAAATACTTTGAATTATGGAAATGACCAGGCATTCACAAAGGTAGAGAGATGAGTGTAAGGAACCAGTATCCCCATCCTGACCTTCTGCAACGAGCGACATCTCACTTCTTGTTCAATCCAAGTCCCCGAGTCCCCAGTGCTATGCTGGTCATGTGACAGATGGGTCAGCACTACATCAGCTGTTGCACAAAGTCATACTTCTTAAGGTATGACAGCTTTTATTGTATCCGAGGGACTAAAGGAGAGGGTAGAAGTTTAGCCAAGAGTACAAACATTTATGCTAAAGGATCATTACACACATTTTAAATTCAAATTATTTTCCAACTCTTGATAACAGCACGGGCACCGATCACTTCCTTTGCTTTTGGTCTTAGCTATGCTCACAAGTGTCAAATACTTCTGCTGCCAACAGGTCAAAGCTCAAAAACCTCTGATGTCAGTAGACCAGACAGAGACACCTGATGGTGGCCTCGTCTGGCTGCCATCACCTCCAGACAGCCACATGCTGGGGCCTGAGACCCAGACCCGGCCACGCCCTCCAGGCTCCGGCCTACCAGGGTCCTATCATGGCGCTTGGGGGAAAGGCGGTGTTGCAGGCACACTGCGGGAGCAGAGGGGGTGTGTCCCAGCTGGGGGGGGGGCCTGCCGTCGGCAGCCTGTCACCCCCTGAAAACCTGCATGGTGGTTGGGAAGCTCTAGGCTGCAGCCCCAAAGCAAGGTTCGTTTCAGCCTTACAATGACCCTAGAGAGAAGACACCACCATCCTCTATTTGTGGCTGAGGAAACTGAGGCACAGAGCGGTGGGCAGCCTGCCCAAGGTCACACAGCCAGAAAGTCGTCGCTGGTCCGAGAGACTGCACCATGCGCCTTTCCAGGAAACTGCGCCCGTGACCCGTGTTTCCACCTCTGCTAAACTGTGACACACTCAGGAGTCTCCAGTGTAAGGCCTGGTTTCTGTATGTATTCCCTCACTTCCCTCCACCTAATCTTCCCTTTGGAGATTCCCACTGGATTCCAAACTGCTAAAGGTCATGGAAAGAAACCCTCCCCAAAACAAACAAACAAACTACTGAGTCCACAGTGATACACAAATACCTTCCAGCCAAGTGACCAATCACATAGACACGATGCCACTCTAACACCAGAATACGTGATCGACAAT
This sequence comes from Saccopteryx bilineata, assembly GCF_036850765.1. Lineage (NCBI taxonomy): Eukaryota > Metazoa > Chordata > Mammalia > Chiroptera > Emballonuridae > Saccopteryx > Saccopteryx bilineata. The sequence continues at coordinate 288,168,101 of NC_089492.1, forward strand.
TGAAATGAGGGGAAAGGAGCAAGACAAGACCAGTGACAAATTATTATTTCGTTTTATCAGCCTTGGATGATCAACGCTGAGAAAGAGCCCAGGAAAGAGGCGACTTCTAAGTTCCCCATCCGTGCGAGATTCAGACTTGAGTGTTTCAGCTTCCCTGTGCGTCTACTCCTGCATACTGGGGACTTCTTTGTTTCAGACCTGAGTTTTGGTCTCTGTGAATTCCTGAGGATGCTGTTATGCTACCAAAGTCACGCTCTAACTGCCCTAAAGAAAGTATGCAGACAAAAGTCTTCAGGAAGCTTGGTGACGGACGTCAGTGTGGGCCCAAGGGACCAGCACAGACCAGCCCCCGGTGGGGGAGCGGCCATTGTTTTTGCTAAGGTTGTGTCAACCAGGACAGCACAGGTCTTTCTCTGGGCTGAGACGAGTTACCTAAGTCAGGACACAAGCTGATTTTAATAAGCAGTAATCACAGTGACACATCTTATTTGCCATGTTTATGGGACGTTCTTGCCATCCTCACGGCTGCGGGCTGGAAGGAGGAAGGGGAGGAGAGAGCACCTATAATTCCATGCTCACGGTAAAGATGCAGGGAGGCAGGTGCGATGACCCCTGATTTCCAGACGAAGAAAGAGAATCAGAGTTTAGGGGACCCACCACCATCACCACCACACAGCAGGAGGTGGAAGAGCACAAGGCCAGGGCTCCCAGGACCCAAGCCCCGGCTTTCTCCCCAACGCCCTGACCCTCGTAAACTCTCCAGAGAAAAGCTCTGAGAAGTCACGTGGATTCATGAACTCGCCAAAGATTCTGTCCCTTCCCTGTGCCCAATCAGACAACAGCATTTTTCTCAAGACGCAATGGATGTGCACAGAGGAAGAGTCCAAGGCCGGCGCCGGGCCTGAACTGTTGGACTTGCTTGGGTTACCGACAGAGACACACTATGACGGTGGGGCGCAGACTCTCCAGTGCCCTTGTTAGGATGGAAACTGAGGCATTGCATCGTATTATCACAATCCTCCCCGGTGTGAAATGGGTTAAATCCATAAGCTAAAAGGCAAACACAGACATTATCATGCTGGGAGAAATCCTGTTTGGGACACACCTACAGCAAAAGGACTTGAAAAAGGTTGGCAGTAAAAGGATAAGAGAAGAGATAGTCTTTGAATTAAACCAAAGGAGAACTGGCATGCCTACCTCAATACTGAAAAAAAAAAAAAGACTCTAAGACAAAAATGTTTACTGCTACATGATGATAAAAGAAAAAATTCAACTCACCAGAAAGACATACTAAATTATATATATATACACACACACACACACACACACACACACACACCTAATAATAAAGTCTCATACCATGTAAATCAAAGATTGATTGAGAGAAGACTAGGGAAAAATGGACAAACCCATTAATATTTCTCTCTCAATTATTGGTGGGCTAAGCAGCAAAAAATAATCAATAAATCTATTTGGATAATTTGATTAATAGCATTGATCTGGTGGACTTCTCTAAAACCCCAAATAAAGTCATTAAGAGTATTTTTCTTTACTCTTCCTTTCTCTGCACTTTGATTGGTCAGTTCAGCCCGTTCTTGTTTCGGTGATTATTGAGGTAGGAGCATTTATCTCCAGCTGTTTTATCTCTTGTTCTTCGGTGTGCCCTGTAGCTCTACTGTATTTGTATTCCCCCTTGTGATTCTGCTATTTTAATTTGGTGGCTTCCTATGATTTTTCTTTTCTCTGTTTCCTCTTTGTTTTATGTTTCATGTCTCAGCTCCGGATTTTTTTGTTGTGTTGTTCTGTTTTGTGGTCACCATTAGATATGAGCAAAATGTGAAAATGTTGGCCTGACCTGTGGTGGTGCAATGGATAAAGCGTCTCCCTGGAAACGCTGAGGTCGTGCTCCTCCCTCCCCCTTCTCTCTCTCTCTCTCTCTCTCTCTCTCTCTCTCCTCTATAAAAATTAATTAAAAAAATGTGAAAATGTCTAATGCAGATGATGGTCCTTTTTTTCTGATGGCCTCTTGTCTTCATTCACCTGTACCTGGTCCACCCTTTTCCTCCTCCCCTTATGTGATTTCTTGACACAAATTACCCGCTTTTATGTTGTGCATTTGTTATCAAATTGCTGTACTTATTTTTAATGCCCCCTTTCCTTCCTCCCTTTTCCTTCATATTATAATTGAGTGTTTAATGACCTATTTTGCATAGATTTCCAGTTTCTGGCTTCTGCCTATTAATCATCTTACTCACGGGTTTGTACCCTTGTCTTTTTGTTTCAGGTAGAAGAGCTTCTTTTGACATTTCTTGTAAGCAGGTCTCTTGGTGGTAAATTGTCTCAACTTTGGCTTGCGAACGCTTATATTTCTCCTTCATTTCTAAAGGAAACTTTGCTAGATATATACTGCTCACAAAAATTAGGGGATATTTCAAAATGAATATGAAGCAATAAGAAGTCCCCTAATTCTTGTGAGCAGAATATTATTATTCCTGGCCGATGGTTCCTCTCTTTCAGTCATTTGAATATTTCCCTCCACTCTTTTCCATCTTATACTGTTTCTACCAAGAAATATGATGATAATCTAGTGGGGTAAATGATAGCTTTTTTCTCCCCCTGGCTGTCTTGAGAATTTTTTCTTTGTCATTAATTTTTGACAGTTTTAATAAAATGTTCCTTGGAGAAGGTGTTTTTCTGGTTTTGTTTTTAAATATTATTTATTCATTTTAGAAAGGGAGAGAGAAGGGGGAGGGAGAGGGAGAGAGAAGGGGGAGGAGCAGGAAGCATCAACTCCCATATGCACCTTGACCAGGCAAGCCTGGGGTTTCGAACCGGCAACCTCAGCATTCCAGATCAATGCTTTATCCACTGTGCCACCACCTGTCGGGTATGGAGAAAGTGCTTTTGCATTGATGTCATCAGTTGTTCCTTTAGCTTCATCCTTTCTAAAGTCCAGTTCTTTCCATTATGTCTTTGAGTAGGCGCTCTGTCCTCTTCCCTCTTTCTTCTCCCACTGGTATGCCTATCCTCCTCAGGTTGCTCTTTCTAATGTTGTGAGACAGCTCTTATAGAGGTCTTTCATTTTTTTCTTTTTAATTCATAGCTTGCTCTCTTCTTCCTTCTGAGTCATTTCTAGGTTCCTATCTTCGAGTTTTCTAATTCTCTCTTCTGTCTGGACTGCTCTATTCCAAAGCTCTCTAATGAAATTCTCATTTCATTTTTGAGTTCTTCAGCTCCAGAGTTTCTGTTTGGTATTTTGTTTCTTTATAGTCTCAGTCTCTTTTGTTCATTAATTCTATTTCTGAGCTCATGGAACTGCCTTTCTAAGTTTTCTTGAATACCATCGAGTTTCTTGATGGACTGTTTATGTGTTTCGGGCATGCTCGTGTGCTGGGCACAGAGGGGATCCTTTATTGAGTTATAATTGTCCAACTTGTAAATTTAAGGGAAGGAACAATGAAGTCTTCTCACTGTGCCATGATGCTGACATCACCCTCCTCCTCCCTTTGTTTTTTTTTAAACACACGTGGAATGGTCACAAAAATTTATCAGATACTGGCTCATCAAGTACATCTCAACAAATGTCAAAAAATAAGTATCACAACCATCATATTCTTTGAACACTGTAATTAAGTAAAAGTCAATAACAAAAAGATAAAGTTCTCCTACATTGGGATTTTAAAAATGGAATTCTGGCCTGACCTGTGGTGGCGCAGTGGGATAAAGCGTCAACTTGGAACACTGAGGTTGCCGGTTCGAAACCTTGGGCTTGCCTGGTCAAAGCACATATGGGAGTTGATGCTTCCTGCTCCTTCCCCTTCTCTCTCTCTCTCTCTCTCTCTCTCTCACTCCTCTCTCTCTAAAAAAAAAATCAATAAATAAAATGTTTTTTAAAAAAAATGGAATTCTGAGTTGGCTCAAAAGATGAGTCATAATGAAAACTTGGAGATATGTGGAACAATAATTTTAAAAAACACATAGAACTTGTATATTATAGTGAAAACTGGAATAATGTATAGTCTTGAATCCTTATATTTGCAAAGAATAAAGGCTGAAAGTTAATGAACTAAGTCCAACTAAACAAATCAGGGGGCCCTGGCCAGTTGGCTCAGTGGATAGAGCATCGGCCTGGCATGTGGACATCTTAGGTTTGATCTCTGGTCAGGGCACACATGAAAAGCAACTATCTGCTTCTCTCCCCACCACCCTCCCCCTCTTTCTCTCTTACCCTCCTGTAGCTAGTGACACTATTTGTTTGAGCGTCAGTCCCGGGCACTGAGAATAGCTCAGTTGATTCAAGCACTGGCCCCAGACAGGGCTTGCTAGATGGATCCTGGTTGGGGTGCATGCAGGAGTCTGTCTCTTCATCTTCCCTCTTTACTTAAAAAATAAGTAAGTAAATGAAATGAAATAAAATAAAATAAAAATTGGGCAAGATCAGGGGAAGATGGAGACAAAAAAGACTTTGCTTGGGGTGACAGGCACAGGATGCAGTGTGTAGACGATTTTTATTGAGTTGCACACCTGAACCTGTACCCTAATAAATTCAATTAAAAAATAAAATTAATGGAAAAAATTTGAGCAAGGTCAGTAAGAGAAAAGAAAATTGTAAGTCAATCTTATTCATAAACATAGGTGCAAAATTCTTTTAAAAATTAGCAAAATAAATCCAGCAACGATTTCAAAAGAAATCATATTGTTCCAGGAATACAAGGTTGGTGTGACTTCAGAAAACCTATAATTATTATTGCATAGTGAAGAATTAACTTTACCCAAAGAGAAATCTGGCCTTTGTCCCAACTCCTGCAAGGTATCTTCTAAACCAGGGGTCTCAAATTCAACTCAGCATGTGGGCCGCAGAGCAAGATCACAGCCGTTAGGCGGGCCGCACTAGGTCTACAAAAGGCAACTGTTACGCAACACTTTTCTCACTGCAGTTGAAAACAAAAAAAATCAGTACAACAAGCACAATCGTACATGCAGTTTACTCAGTGTCACAAAATGACCAGAAACTGTAGTTCGCATCACAACTGCTGTTAACTAAGCTAATATCTAGCTAGGATGCTAGAGAAATGAAAAATACAAGTAGGCCCCTAGGCTTACTTAATTTTACCCAATATTTTGAACTTCGTGGATTAGTCTGCGGGCCGCACAAAATTGTTCGGCGGGCCGCATGCAGCCCACGGGCCGCGAGTTTGAGACCCCCTGTTCTAAACTCTTGAAATTTCCTAAGTAATAAATGTCTTTGTTATTCATGGTGGGCCCCTTGAGCCACAGGTGAGAGTTTACACCAACAAAATGACTCAGAGGTGGGCTGGACATGCCAGGAAGACCCACTATGTGGTTAGTGAGTTGGATCGTTGGGCCACTTAAGATCAGTCCAACCTGGGGAGACAGGCATGGGGGGGGGGTGATGTGGAGTAATAACTGGAAGTGGAAGTCAACCACATGGACAATAATTTAATCAGTCATGCCTACACAATGGAGCCTTGATCAAACTTCTGGACACTGAAACTTTGGTGAGCTTCCCGGGATGGCTCCACCCTCATATTGCCACACACGTTGCTACCAGGAGGGCTCTGTGTGTCCCTGGGGACACAAGAAGCTCTGTGTCTGAAGCAGTCCCCATTCCAGATCCTGTTCTCTGTTGTCTCTTCCCTTGGCTGGTTCTGTTTTGTAATCTTTTGCTATAATAAAACCATAATAGTAAATCTAGTACTTTCTGTGAATCATTCTCGTGAACCTAAGCTGAGGCCAGACCCCCAAATTGGTAGCCAGCTGGTCTGAGGGAGGGGGCACGGGAGACCCCTGAACTTTCAGCTGGTGTCAGAAGTCTTGGGTTTACTTGGCAGTGTGGTGGGACTGTGCCCTTCACTTGAGTTTGGCCAACTTCGGGTAGTCATTCACCCTTAATAGATCGAGTGAGAAAAAAAAAAATCTGATAATCTCAGTGGATGCACAAAAAGTGTTGATAAAATTTTCTACTCATTTCAATGAAAAAATACTTTAGTATACTAGTATTAGCTAAAACCTCCTTAATCTTGTAGAGAATATAAACAAATAAGCAGTATAAATATTAAAAAAAAAGTCCCAAGTATTCCCTTTAAGATCAGGAGCAAGACAAAGTATGCCTAGATCACAGATTTCTCCCCCTCCCCCAAATTTCACTGGCCTTCTAGAGAATGGAATAAGAAGAAAAATCAGCTCTGGGCAGAAGAATTGGAGAGAGAAAAACAGGACAGTCGTTATTTGTAGATGGCATCATTTTCTCTATATTCAACTCAAAGGAGTAGATAGAAAAAATTTTAAAGGATAGTTGAACAAGATGGCTACCGATAAAAGCTATATTAAAAAAAATCAGTTGTATGTCATAACAGAGATGAATCCCCGAGACAAAATGCCAAACAGGGGTAAGAGTTCCAGGAGATCACATGCAACACGATGCCGTCACTGTAGCATTCAGAACCCAGCAAAACTAAATAGTGGTCACTCTTATTGTGAGGTGGGGCCGAGCCAAGCCTTTTCTTGGTACACAGGACCCAACATTGCATCGTCTGTGGGGTCCATGGTGGTCATTTATCTTTAATGGGCACTCCAGGTGCCTGGGAACTCCCCCCACCCATCCAGGTGTTCACCTTCCCGCTCTCCCGGGCACACCGGCCCTCTCCTCACCCTGTACTCCAGCGCCTCCCTGGGCAGGAGGCGCCCGGACAGCTGCAGCACCACCTGGGAACGTGCTACACACACAAATACGTGCTCAGGCCCCACCCAGACCTGCTGAGTCAGAAACTCGGCGGGGGAGGGCTCAGCTATGCATTTTAACACAACCTCCTCCTGCTTCTGATGTAGGCTGGCTTTTGAGAACCCCTGTTCTCTACCCTGGACTTGTCCTTCCATCAGACACCACTGAAAATTACAGAAGTCGACAGGCTCCCCTCTGCTCTGGGGCAACACTCCCAGCTCTCTTCCTGCGCCCACACGTCACACCTAGGGGTTACCCTCCACTCCTTTGTCCTTCATTTCCAACTTCCAGTCCTCGGTAGAGTCCTGTTGGTCCAAAGCCTGTCCCAGGTCACCCACTTCAGTCCACCTCCTTGGCCACACCCTGCTCGGAGCCACCATGTGTCATTGTGAATCTGTAATAACCGCCTCCCTGGTCTCACTGCTTCCACACTGACACCCAGGCTCCCTTCTCCACAAGTACTCAGGATGCTCTCTTAAAGTGTCAATCAGATTCCACCACTCTACTACTCCAACCCCCTCATGGCTAAGCCCATGTGCCTGGAGTCAAGTCAGACCCTTTATCCAGGTTTAAAAACCCTCTGTGACCTGGCTCCTGCCAACCTCCCCATACCCCTTAGTCTGTTCCTCCCACACTCTTGCTCCCTGAACTCCAGCTTCATTGACCTGCTTTCCTAAAACATACCAGGCTCATTCCTACCTCAGGGCCTTTGCACAAGCTGTTCCCTCTGCCTAGAAGGCTCTTCCTCAACTCTCTGTGCTGCTGGATTCTTCTTGTCATTTGGGTCACAGTCTAACAACACAGAGATATTCCCCTGCCTCATCTGAAGTAACTGTAGCTGACGTGACCTTGCTATTGGTTTTTCTGTCTGTCTTTTCCTTCTAAAACCTTACCGGGCAGAGACTGGCAGGCTCCTGTCCACTGTCCCAGCATCTAGAGCAGAGCACGTACTGGGTGCTCACTATCTATCAGCAGAGGATGAGCGAATGTTGAGAGGACAGGGAAAGCTTTAGAATGGTTTGTCGTGCTGTGCTCTGATTCCGCCAGCTACTCAAACCTCCGGTGTAACAGATGTGGTCCCTCGTAGAAGGCCATCAAGGTCAGCTCTGTGTTGCTTTTACATGTACCACAGTGCCCAGACCACATCACAGCCACCGTGCATTTTGTTTAGGATCCCTGGAATATAGAAAGTTACTGCTCTCCACAGATGCTGAAGTATAAACGAGGTGTTCGAATTCTTATGATCTGTGTGTAGGATCAGCTGGGACGTGTTCACTGACATGCTCAGAAGCCCACGGTTATATTCACTTCTAAAACTCTGGGTATCTTTCCTCAAAAGTTCGTGCACTATCTCAGCTCCCTGCAAACTCTCCCGGTCTCCGCAAACCCTCAGCCCACTGGGCCTGCACGGCCAGCCACCTGTGCTCCTTCCACACGATGGCTGAGGGGGCTCGGGAAACAGGTCTCATCAACTCAATCCCTTGCTTGAAAGTACGGCAGCACCTCTTTGCCTGGAGGTCAAGTTCCTGATGTCACTCAGCTCTCGGCCAGCTGGCACCTTTACAAGCCACCTGTGCTTCCCCACAGTGCCAGCCCCCTCGGCTCCAGGGACCTGCCCGCTGCATTCTGCTCTGTTCTCCGTCCCTGCCCCTGCCGGCCACTCTCTCTCCTGGTGCAGCCTGCAGTCCCGCATCACCCTGGAGCTGGCGTGGCGGGGCTCAGCTCAGCCCCGGGGAGGGCAGGGGGCACCAGTCCGGGTGGGATGGAGCCAGCCTGGGGATACAGAGCCAGCCCGGGACAGCTGACACGTTCACCTGCATCGCACAGCGTTGGAGTGCGTCAGTCACTGTCCTGGGGCCCTCACCTGCTCTTTCCGCTGAGTCTCCCTAGGGGAAAACACTGTCACAGTTCTACAGGTGAGAACATGGAAGCTAGTTCTAGTTAAGTGTCCCCTGCCCCCACTCATGGATGGTGGAGCATGAATTCAGACAGAAGGCTTTTGAGCCCCAGCCACACAGCTCTGAGCAGCGCCGTACACGGCCAACAGCAGAGGTGGGCACAGGGTGACAACTGTACCAAGCTCCTGCATAGGCGCCTCTGAGGCTACAGTCTGGGTCTCCTGGAGTCAGCTTCTTAGGACCCAGGTGATACCAGACACCTGCTGTGTGCACTCAGGATTCACTGTGCCACGGGCTGGTCCTCACGGTCTCTGCGCTCACTGCAGACTGCACGTCTTTCCCTGAGAAGACGGAGGGTGGCCTGTGTCCGGAGCTGCTCCGCCAGCCGGCTGCGTGCTACAGACCAGAGGCTGGGTTATGTGGACAGATGCTGCACATCAGTCACGCCTCACCGGGGGGGCAGATATGTGGACCTGCCCCTCACGACAGCCCCTCTGCGTGGTTGATGAGGTTGAGTGTGAACAGGATGAAATCTGGCCTTTGTCATTTAAAAAAAAATTTTTTTTTACATTTTTAATTAAATTGCCCGGGTCACTGACACCCTGCAGAGACCATGAAATGAAGCCTTGCATGTTGTTAATCATACACCATCTGTTCGTTCACGCTGTTGATCACGTGATCTTTGCTCTGCAGAACATCCTGTCTCACTGGACTGAACCAGTTTGTGGGTGAAATGCTTGGGATGGTGCCAGGAGTCAGTCTTTCCCTCCTTCCCTCCCTCCTTCCCTCCCTCCTTCCCTTCCTTCCTCCCTCCTTCCTTTCTTCCTTCCTCTTTTAATAGCAAAGACCAGATCAGATGAATTAGTGCAGCGACAGAAAAAGCCCCCAAGAGGCATCTACCCAAGACTCAGAGGTTGCAGGGAAATCAGCTGAGACACCCCACCTCCCACCGCCCCGAGACTCGTGGAGGATAATACTAGAAACCCCCTGACTTGTTTTCTTTACCTATAGCTTTTGTGGTAAATGGCTCAGCTCACAGGACAGTTGGATTACATCCCAGAAAAGAGTTACAATCTGGGCATTTTTAAGAGCTTTAGATTTTATTCATTTCAATGAAGACTGTCTCCCTCTCCTTCCCCCCAAAAAGTAACGAAGGCTTAGATTCTGGCAGGAAATCCCATCACTCACTGAACTGTCCCCTCTCTTGCGAGGCTGCCCTACATACATCTTCCGCGCACAGGTGCGGTGGGAACCACGCGATGAATGGGACTCAGGTGCCAACCTCGAGGAACTTGGCACGGGCAATGAAGATGATTTATAAGAAACCTAGATTTCTGACAACTCCAATGTGCTGAGTCGCCCGCCGTCACACACGCACCTTTGTAGCCTAACCCCGAGAAGCCACGCCTCAGCCAGTGTGACACCCTGTGATAGGGTGACAAGCTACTGCAGGTTTGTCCTGGGAGTGCACTTCGGAAGGGACCAGGTGACGGGACCAAGTCGTCTTTACAAGCCACCTGTGCTTGGTCCCAGATGATGGGATCCAGAAGGGTGTGGGTGGGGTACAGGGAGATAGCTCAGCCCACTGGGACGCTCACACACAGGAAACTTCAACAGCGCACCTGTCAACAATGACCTCTTGTGTGCACCGCCCTCAGCCTACTGGTGGCTTACTTTTCCTTCTGTTCAATTTCACTTTCCGGTTGTTATGGGGAGGGAAGGACGGAAGGAGGGGTCCGCATATTATCTGTCTGACTTCACCACTTCCTCCGGGGTTCCCCGATTACATGGTTTAAGGTTTGTGTGTGCACGCGTGCGTATGCGTGTATATGTGTGTCTATGCCGATGGAGCGATTTCTTTTTGGAGAACATCGCCTGTGTGTAAATGACTCACCCTTCGGTGTTTCACACGGAGAGCTTATGAAACACTTCTCCAATCAGCGGAGGACCAACGGCTCGGAACCTCTCTTATCAATGCCTGATAGGAGTCTGCGCCCCATAAACCCAGTTCACACACCCCCTGCAGAGGAAACATCTGCACCTGGGCTTCTTGGCCCAGACGTTGCTATTAAGCCACTTGCCCGGTGACGTGCAGCCACTGTTCCTCCTGAACTGAAGGACATCGGGGCCCTGCTCCCCTGGTGGCCCGCCCGCCTGCGGGAGATCCTAGCTGGGACGTGGGCGTCTGACAAACTGTACGCGAGGCTGATCAGTGTTCGCGTGTCGATTGAGCCCCAGTCAGCCCCTCTGTGCGGACGCAGTTTTGATCCTTTAACTTGTTCTAAATAAGGGGGCTCAGGGATGGGACCACGGCGACGTGCGTGACGTGCGTGACGTGCGTGACGTGCGTGACGTGCGTGACGTGCGTGACGTGCGTGACGTGCGTGACGTGCGTGACGTGCGTGACGTGCGTGACGTGCGTGACGTGCGTGACGTGCGTGACGTGCGTGACGTGCGTGACGTGCGTGACGTGCAGCTGCAGCGGGGAAAGAACCCAGAGTCCTTTTCAGATGTCCGCTAAGAATTCCGTTCCGACGTCAGCTGTGATTCCAAAAAATAAAGAAGAATGTGATTATGGTTACAGCTATAATAAAGTCCTTAGAAATGAATGTTAAAAATAAACACGAAAGAATAATTCTGGCCCAGCTTCACCAGGGAGCACTTGGTTTTATGCATAACGCCTGCAGGCGCCCAGTCTCAGGGGCAGATTCATCAGACCAGAGCATCACTCATTTCTTTTTTTTTTTTTTTTTTTTTCTTTTTCATTTTTCTGAAGCTGGAAACAGGGAGAAACAGTCAGACAGACTCCCCGCATGTGCCTGACCGGGATCCACCCGGCACGCCCACCAGGGGGCGATGCTCTGCCCATCCTGGGCGTCACCATGTTGCTACCAGAGCCACTCTAGCGCCTGAGGCAGAGGCCACAGAGCCATCCCCAGTGCCCGGGCCATCTTTGCTCCAATGGAGCCTTGGCTGCGGGAGGGGAAGAGAGAGACAGAGAGGAAAGCGCGGCGGAGGGGTGGAGAAGCAAATGGGCGCTTCTCCTGTGTGCCCTGGCCGGGAATCGAACCCGGGTCCTCCGCACGCTAGGCCGACGCTCTACCGCTGAGCCAACCGGCCAGGGCGCATCACTCATTTCGATGGGCCTCGAGCATCGTTGCGCTGGAGCTGCACTGACAGAAACTCCCTCCATCTGGGTGACTCTGACTATCAGAACCTTCCAGACCACGCTGGACACAACATTTAGGATTTGGAGGTTGTAGGAAACTGTGGCCTGACCATGCACATCCTAACCATTTCCTTTCTTTACCAAAAACAGAACCAAATGAAAACAAACAAAAAGATGTTAAGAGCCATAGTTTGCCGAGCCTTGTGCCCTGCGCCAGTGGATGGAAGGAGACAGCAGGAGAAAATGTGCATGGCAATTTCCAGTCCTGGAGGTCGGGCTAAGGGATGATTTGTCCTCCAGGCAATGGGAGGAGCTGTCAAGGCTTCAGCATGGAGGAAGCACGACCAGATATGCTTAGGAAAGACCGGAGGCGGGAGGACCACCCTGGTGGCCGTCATGATATGGTGAGAGGGATGATGAGAGACTGTGGATTGGGCAGCAGCGGAGGGAGGGACGGGGAAGGTCCTACAGGTGTTTAGGTGGAAGAACCCGTAGACTTGGAGACCGGCCGGTCACACATGTAAGGGAAAGAGAGATGGCAAAGAGCTAGCGGTCTGCTGGTTGGGGATTGCTGTGCACGGGTGCCTGCCTCCTGTGACCCAGGACAGCACATCTCATTCCAGAGCGAGCCTGTGTGGGTTTTTTTTTCACACCAACTCCAACAAGGTGTCCAAGAATTCGCCACCCGGTCTTAGCATCAGCCCCACAGACCGAGCGCTCCTCCCACGGGGCTGCCCTCACATCAGCCGCCACCTGGAGTTCCCACTGACTGGTGATAAGTCAGGGGTTCCCACGAACTCCTCCTCGGGTTTGGTAACTTGCTAGAACAGCTCACAGAACTATTACTGGTTTATTAGAGAAGCCACAACTCAGGGGCGACCAGGCGGAAGAGACGCACGGAGAAGCGCATACAGGAAGGGGCGCGAAGCTTCCGTGCCCTCCCCGGGCACGCCACCCACCCGGTGCCTCCATGTGTCCACCCGGCCAGGAAGCTCTCTGAGGACATTTGTCTAAGGTTTTTATGGAGGTTTCATTCTGTAGGCACAGTGATTAAATCTTTGGCCATTGATTAGTAACTCAATCTCCATCCCCTCTCCCCTCTGGGGAGGTTGGAGGTGGTGGGGGTGCTGAAAGTTCCTACTGTGCCCTGGTCTTCCCTGCGACCTGAAGCTGGGGGCGGGGGGGGGGCAGCCAGGACAATTCATTGGCATACAAAAGACAATCTTACCATTCCAGACTGGTTCAAGGGTTTTAGGGGATGTGTGCCAGGAGCCTGGGACAAAGACCAAGTATCTAGCTTCCACTGCACCACACCGAGCACCTGAATATTTGTGTCAACCGGTCAGCACCTCCTGACAGAGAAACCTTGTGCAGTCATTCAACTAGCTGTTGCTTGGTTAATATCAGGAAAGTTTAGGGCTCATAAAATAGCAGCATCGAGGTGCAACAACCAAGGGAAGCCCCCTAAAGAGATAAGCCAGACGTCCAGAGAAGACTCTTCCACCAGGAAACCACAGACTCTTTATGATGCATTCTATTGTGTTTAACACAAAACAAAACCGATGGATGGAAGATAAAAAAAACAAACAAACAAAAAAACCCGATGGTGGATGGTGAGTGGTGGGTGGTGGAGGTCGGAGGGCTGGGCATGAAGGGTTGGGGTGGCGGTAAGACCGGCCCAGAGAAGGATCAGGGGAGCAGCTGCTGTTAAGGCCACAGGGAGGGAGGCCTGAGGCCAGGAAGAGGGGTGTGGATAGGCTCTGGTGACCTGTCCCTTGGTGAGCTGGACTCCTTGGGGGTGCCACCCCAGAGCACCCCCCACCCCGCCTTCCACTCCCTCCTCCAAACCACACTCCCAGAGAGGCGGAGACTGAAACCACTCGTTCCTGTGGGACCTGGGCCACCAGGCCGCTGCCTTCAGATTCTTCAAGGTCTTCTGGGAACCACAGTGTCAGGCCTGGAGCTGAGTAGTCAAGTGGCTCCAGTGCTAATTATGTGTAAATCTCACTGCAATGCCCCGCTGCCAGAATCAAATGCTAAACCACCTGACCTTGGCCAGCTCCACTGGAAGTCTCCTTAAAAAAAGAGGGGATGGGGCCCTGGCCGGTTGGCTCAGCAGTAGAGCATCAGTTGGATGTGTGGAAGTCCTGGGTTCGATTCCTGGTCAGGGCACACAGGAGAAGCATCCATCTGCTTCTCCACCCCTCCCCCTCTCCTTTCTCTCTCTCTCTCTCCTCCCCTCCCGCAGCCAAGGCTCCATTGGAGCAAAGTTGGCCCGGGTGCTGAGGACGGCTCCATGGCCTCCGCCTCAGGCAGTAGAATGGCTCCAATTGCAGCGGAGCAACGCCACAGATGGGCAGAGCATTCCCCCCTGGTGGGCATGCCAGGTGGATCCCAGTCGGGAGCATGCCGGAGTCTGTCTGCCTCTCCCCTCCTACCCCACTTCTCACTTTGGAAAAATACAAAAAAGAAAAAAGAGGGGATGGGGCCCCCTGGCATCCTTGTCAGTCTCTAAACCTTGTCTTCCTAGGACGGGCATCAGGCCGATGAGGCGGCTTCTCTCTTCCTAATAATCAAGGACTGTGTCCGTTTACTATTTCCCCTTTCACTCTGTTCTCCTTTTCTTACTGTTATTTCAAGAAATGTTTCATTTTCCAAATAAATATGTCAAAAAAAAAAAAAATCCTGACAGTGCAAGGAGCCCACCTCATTTCCTTTAAGAAAACACATCCTTGTCCAAGATGCAGGACACACACATGCGCACACGCACACACACAGACACACGGGCACACGCATACACGTCTTCCTCCCTCCATTAAAGAAATGAGAGATTTCAGAGAGCAAAAGGATACTCGCATCTGTTTTGTTTTTTTTTTTAAAGTAAAACTGCAAGTTTAGAGTTTTCACTTCCGACAATAGGGTTATTTAATATTTAGCTGGGTTTAGTCATCACCGGTGATACCGGCATTTATGTGAGGCACGCTTTCCCCCCTGGACTGTGGGCCTAAGATGGAGCAAGCCGCCCTAGCTGTGACACCCGAGCAATGAGTCCCAGGGGGGGCAGTCGTGGGAATGCGACATTAGCTGCAGAGGACCCGCCCCTCATCCACCAGCCCCATCAGCTCAGCCCACTGGGGCCAGGGATGCTCTTGAACAAGCCCTCTGTCCTGGAGGGAGGAAGAACGCACGCATTTATTTTTTCTAGAGCCACTGGCAGAAAGGGTCCCAGCATCCGAGTCAGCAGTCTTCAGCGCAGAGCGCAGGAAACGCCGGCAGGGATTGGACACGACAAGGCCGGTTCCTTGGCCGTAATACTTGCCCTCACCACCCACCCCTTAGTTACGAAAAATGTTTTGAGCCAACATCAAACCAAAAGTACCCCCACGTAGGGGCTATGCTCAACCACACAAAATAAATACGCCCACCAGGAATGTCAGCGTGGCCACAGCGTCCCAAGGCCCAAGTCACAGCCGCTGGAGCTCGGACAAGCCATAGACACTTCCCCCAAGCACACTCGTGGCACTAGGCAGTCAGGCCAGCAGGAAGTGTGGCAAGATTTTTCTTTGGGGCTGAATTAGAGAAAGCTGGTGTTTGCCGGGAGAAGGGGGTGGGAATGGGGGGTGGATGCAGAGTATATATCAGAATTTCCTGGTCCTTTTCATTAGTGTTGATACCCCGTCTCTCCACTCCTGGGTCAGCAGGTGTCGTGTGAAATGGGGCTTGCAATGGGGTGGCTCAGAAACCCGCAAGTCCAGATAGTCACACCTTCCTGAGAAACAGGCGGGCTGCTTGAGGAGGCTGCCCGGCCTTGCAGATGGCCACCAGCAGCCTGCTTCAGTCAGCCACGTGGCCTCCTTCTTCAGGTAGTGTCCCCCGCCCAACATCACCATGTGTGCCCTAGAATTTGGGCCTGACCCAGGGCAGTAATTTTATGTTAGGGAAAGGGTCAAGCATGTCACTTAACTTGAACCAGCACCGGTGTTAACTGGCTGTGAGCCAACGAACAAATCCTTTTCATGTATCGGGGCCCTTCCCCTGTAAGCAAGGGCGGCACCCTGCTCTTCAAAAAGTTCCTGCAGGCCCTGGCCGGTTGGCTCAGTGGTAGAGCGTCGGCCTGGTGTGTAGGGGACCCGGGTTCGATTCCCGGCCAGGGCACATAGGAGAAGCGCCCATTTGCTTCTCCACCCCCCTCCCCTCCTTCCTCTCTGTCTCTCTCTTCCCCTCCCGCAGCCAAAGGCTCCATTGGAGCAAAGATGGCCCGGGCGCTGGGGATGGCTCTGTGGCCTCTGCCTCAGGCGCTAGAATGGCTCTGGTCCCGGCAGAGCGACGCCCCCGGAGGGGCAGAGCATCGTCCCATGGTGGGCAGAGCATCGCCCCTGGTGGGCGTGCCGGGTGGATCCTGGTCAGGCACATGTGGGAGTCTGTCTGACTGTCTCTCCCTGTTTCCAGCTTCAGAAATTAAAAAAAAAAAAAAAAAGTTCCTGCAGTTCTAACATCTGTGGCATCATGATTCCTTCAGCTAATGCAAGGAAAGGAATCTGAGAATAGTAAACTAAAAGCCTTACATCTAGATTAATAAGAGCACACCTTGTGTGGTGATTTTCAAGGCCGCCCTTTATTAAAAAAAAACAAAAACAAACCACGGAGCGGATAAGGATACAAGATACACCTGGCCCAGCCTTGACTCCACTTAGAAACTGAAGGACAAGTCAATGTGCATAAAATTTGATCACCATGAGCATGGAAAGAGCCTTTTCGCCCTGGCCGGTTGGCTCAGCGGTAGAGCGTCGGCCTAGCGTGCAGAGGACCTGGGTTCGATTCCCGGCCAGGGCACACAGGAGAAGTGCCCATTTGCTTCTCCGCCGCACCTTCCTCTCTGTCTCTCTCTTCCCCTCCCGCAGCCAAGGCTCCATTGGAGCAAAGATGGCCCGGGCGCTGGGGATGGCTCTGTGGCCTCTGCCTCAGGTGCTAGAGTGGCTCTGGTCGCGACATGGCGACGCCCAGGATGGGCAGAGCATCGCCCCATGGTGGGCGTGCCGGGTGGATCCCAGTCGGGCGCATGCGGGAGTCTGTCTGACTGTCTCTCCCTGTTTCCAGCTTCAGAAAAATGCAAAAAAAAAAAAAAAAAAGAAAGAGCCTTTTCCACCCTGCACTCTCCTCCACCCTACAGATCTTCCTTCCTCAACTACTATGGAACATCAGGCCCTCCTGACTTTTTAAAGCCAGGGGGTTGATACAAAGTGGCAACAGGAAAGACTTCTAGTGGAAGCCCAAAGTCATCACCCCATATATGTTGCTTGTCCCTTAGGAATAGACACTGTGCCACAGTCACCTCCAAGTTGTCCTGTGTCTCCAAACCACCTGATCAGTGTCCTCTTTGCAGAAAATGCACTCTGTGTAATCCATCCCTCCTCAGACCCGCCCCTCTGAGAATTCAGAATAAAGGTCTGTGCTCGGCCAAGTCCTTTTGCATACCCTAAGTTCTCCTGTGTAAATTGTACCTGTCACTCCCTTCTTGTTTTTATGGGCTTGGGGTTTACCGAGATCCTGGTTCTTAAGTGAATTCATTGGTTTGTTCGTCTGTGCCGTTTGGGGATTATAGAAAAAACTGAACAGGAAGTACAGAGTTCCCACACTGCCCCCTCCCCTACAGAAAGGTTCCTTATTATAACATCTTGTATCAGTGTGGTCCCATGTTACAGCTGATGAGCCAGTATTGATACATTACTATTAACTAAAGCTGATAGTTCACAGTAGGGTTCCCAGTGTGTTGTACGTGTTGTACGCTCTCTGGGTTTTGACATAATGGCTGGTATCCATATTGTAGTGTCACACTGACCAGAGTCACTACCTGAAAAATCCCCTGTATTCCTCCCCCGTAACCCTTGGCAACCCTAATCCTTCTACTGTCTCCTTAGTCTTGTCTTTTCCAAAATGTCATCGAGTTGAATGATACAGGATGCAGTCTCTTCCAGACTGGCTTCTTCCACTTAGAAGTATGTGTTTGAGGTCCCACCTGTCTTTTTGAGACTTGATAGCTCATTTCTTTCTATCACCGAGTCACATCCCATTGTCTGCACCTGCCACGCGGCTTGTTGACTCACACACCGACCAAAGAGCATCATGATAGCTTCTCACTTTTTGGCAATTATGAATAAAGCGACGATTTCTACCGATTGTTGCTACTACCATTTTACTGTGGAAGCTGCCTCGCAACCCTTGTGGAGGTAGAAGGAAGTACAAATTAGTCATAAAATAAGCTTTAAAAAAAATAGTGCACACCATAGAATATCAGTATGTATAACCCTGATGATTAGAATCAAGTTTACCAGGGGTCTGGCTAAGAACATTGACCGTGTGCGATGACCCCTCCATAGCTCTGGGAGTCCCTGTGACCCACAGGAGTATGCTACGGACCCAGCCCGCTGTGGGGTAGGGGTAGAGAACTCGGCAGAGGTTGACCTCAGGGTGACGTCAATGACAGGTGCCACACTTCTCCTGCATTCTAACGAGGCTCCCCCTCAACTGGCTGTTTCTCATACAGAAGCAGACAGAATGGCCCTTTCTGTTATTAACGACATGACTGAACTCTTAGTATGCAACTAATTGCTTTTATTCTTGAGGATACATTTTAACTATGCCCTTAGAGTGTGCACAGCGTGGGTATGTGCCAGAGACATCCAGGGGCAGAAATTCTTCACGGCGCAGGTACTGGGGAAGCCACACCTTCTGTGAGATCTGGCCTCACAGAACTGGGAACTCAACATAAGCCCAAACTAGCTTTTTAATTTTTAATTTTTATCAGTATGAAATATGAGTGTCTGGTTTGTTGTTTTGAGGAAGGAAGAGAGAGAGAGAAACATCAACTCATTGTTCGACTTACTTGTACCATTAATCGCATCTCCTATGTGCCCTGACTGGGGCTCAAACTTGTGACCCAGGGATCGAGCTGGTGACCTGGGCACTCCAGGATGACACTCTATCCACTGCACCATTGGCCAGGACGAGTGTCTGGTTTTTTGGGGGGTGGAGGGGGCGAGGTTACTCTGCCTGTTTTGTCAAGCCCTGTGAGAAGGCTCACCACAAAGCAGAGGCAAACAGCAATCTCTTGTCCCACTGAATTTATCAGACACTTGCAACCCTTCGCTGTCTTTCCTGACGGTCACTTCCACATTTTCAAGTACAATTAGGCCTTCGGTCTTGATTAATCCATTTCGGACATCATCCTCTGTCTCCCTGGGACGGCAGTTGGGGAGGTACTACTTTGGCATCTTAACATGATTCCAGCACTACTTTGGGTTAGATCGGTATTCACCATCCACATGATTAGGGCCACGTGAATACTGTGCGCTGCTGAGTCAAGTCAAGTAACAAACTATGATTACATTGTCTTTCTTTGACAACTTGCTGTTGTCCCAAAGTTATTGGTTTCTTTATAGTATTTAGATTTACTTCATTCCGACACCTCTTAACATCTTCTCATCCCACACATCTAAATCCACCTGGTAAACAGGCAGTTCCATTTTTATGTTCAACAGACTCCGTCCTGGGCCCTGGGCGCCCTTGGTCCCAGCTAAACTCTGTTTCTTTGGTGGCTGCATAAATTTGTGCTTGGACTTCCCATCGCCATCACCCTGGACCTCCCACGTGCTCCTCGAAGCCTTCCCTGCTGGGATTTCCCGCCTCTCTTGCTCTCGGCCACCCACGCTGACGCCCCATCCTGACGGACCGTCTCTCCCCATGGCTTCCTGAGACGGCATACCGAGCCAACTGAAAGAAGGGTGCTGGGGTCAGGGAGATGGGACTCCAAACACCAGCTTTCTCCCCACTGAGGCTGTTCGAGAAGGCAGCTCCTTGTCTGCTGGCCAAGAGAGCACCCTCCCACTGCACCCTAAAATTAAATGCGCCCACTCGGCTGTGCCGGCAAAGGGCAGCCTCCCGCGGTAGGCAGGACTGATGAGGCACCTGCTCCCTGAGGCTGGCGGAGCCCAAAGAGCAGAGGGGGAAGGACACAGGGGTGGAGACCAGAGGCTTCTCCTCAATGTCCTGTCCCCGTCCCTGTCCCCGTCCCCCCTGTGCAAGTCACAGCCCCGGGGAGGACCCCTGGGTGGAAGGGTGTGGGTTTTATAAACCCCATTTTTTAAAGCCCTTGTAGGGGATTCAGTGCAGCTAGGACAAGACCCCCGTTTCAGGCGGGGCTGAGTTTGGTTTGTGTCTTGGTTTCTTGTTCTCTATTTAGGGAGGGATTTCTCGGAGTTGATGGGGGCGGGGGAGCAAACTATGAAGCAGAGCCAAACTGCACGGCTTCTTTCACCGAGAGTTTTGCTTACACTTTTTAGAAATGACCCGGAGAGATAACACATGGGTCTCGCTCTATGAAAATATGTGTTGTTTTGAAAAGAAGGTACAGATCAAGGTCAGGAGAGTTGGAGCCAAGAGGAGATGGCCTTCCGCCCGCATGGGACGTGTGGGACCCAGAAGAGCATGCGCTGGTACAGGGTGCAGGGGGCACCGCCAGACACTCTCTCCTTTGGAGCTGCTTCAAGTTATAGGACATAAGTCCATTTATGGATGAATAGCAATTTCCCAAAATACCCCACTTACCCAGCACCTCACAGCATAACCATCGCCTTCACTGTGTGAGCAGGGAGTTCTGATTCCGGCAACCAGCAGCAGCTACACATCCAAGGCTGATGCATGGGACCTCTCTAAGCCTTGGTTTTACCACCTCTACAATGGGTACCCTATCATCTGTGTGACTCACCCCAAAGAGTTAATATGAGGCACCAACGTCACCACGTATGGGTGGCGTCTGTGAACTGAGGAGGGTTGACCAGAGCTGTTACTGCTGTAATAACCTGCCCAATCCTTCTTCTTTCCAGCCAAATGGGCAATCTCAGCGGCCAGCCAGCTCCCCCTTCTGCGCAGCTGAATAATAATAATTCCTTTCTCCGCTTCAAATATGGTCGGCCAGGTAAGGAGAACACAAAGATACGGCCGAATGTGAAAGAGCTGATACTTTTAAACCAGCAGTGCAGCCAGATTCCTGTGAAATATCCTGGGAAGCAAGGGCGTAGGGGAGCCTGCCCCAGATGTAAACAGGAAGGAACTGGGAGTGAACCCCACTGTAGAAGGCCGCTTCCAGGCCGCCATGTGACACGGACATGACAGCAATTCATTCTCTCTCGGGTCTGGAAGCTGAAGGTCGGAGATCAAGGCTAGCATGGTAGGTTCTGGCGACGGCCGGCTGCCCTTTGGCTCTGCGCTCCCATGAAGGAGAGACTGAGCTGGTGTAGTTCTTCCTCTTTTCACCAGGGCACCAAACACATCGGATTAAGGGCCCCACCCTAATGACCTCAATTCACCTAAACTACCTCCTAAAAAACCCTTTCTCTAAATACAACCACACTGCGGATGAGGGCTTCAACATATGAATTTGGGGAGGGCGTGATTCAGTCCCCAGTACACGCCCCCCTCCCACGTGTGGGTTGCCTCCCTGAACGGGCGGTGACGGGAGAGGCCAATGTCCCATGGCTGTGACAAGAGCCCAGTCTAGACTAGAAGTAGAAATGAACCAGAACACAGACAATTAAGGCTGTGGTTGGGGCCCAGGCTTGGTAGGCTCTCTAGACTTGAGGTCATCAATAAGCACTGTCTCCCACAAGCCCCGAGATCTGCTGTCCACCCAGGGATGCTCTTGGATGTAGTCTGAACCCCTGTGAACCTCCCACTGCTATTCTGGAAGCTTGTTCCTTGGAGGAGGGCTGTGGAGACACGGCATTTCTGAATCTGAAACCACAAGGCTATTTAAGTCTCTGCGTGTCGGTGGTGAGGTCAGAGGATCCGCTACCATGGAATTCAAAGTTCTCTGCGGTCCCACATAATAGCTACCTATTAAGTTTGCCTTCTGCCCGACCTGCACGACGGCCATTTAGAAAGGGAAAACCACCATCCATCATGTGCCCTTTATAAAGAACTTTTTTTTAAACTTGAGGGAAACTGTTTTCATAATTATGGGGCTTAGCTGCTTTCCAGAGCACGGTATTAGGAGGAATAGACAGAGTAAAGCTGCAATTGTCTAGGATCAGGCCAAAAATAATTCCTTCCAAACGAACGGTAATAAAAGGGTTGTGTCATTCTTCTTCTTCTTCTTTTTATTTTTTCGTAAAAGGGGGCCATAAATCATAATGAAATAAGCCCAAGTGCCAAGATCTACTTATAAAGCAAAATAAGCAAACTTCCAAGTGTGTTCGGGTGTCAGCGGGGTTATTCATTCGGGGCGCCTCGTCCAACGATCTCACGTCCACCCCCTCCACGGCAGTGACGACCGCTCAAGGTGCTTATGGGTAGACACAATAACAGTGCATGATCTACCGGCACTGAAAATATAAAATAGTGTATCAAAATATTATATGACTGGAAATCGCATAAAACACCATGGCTTTGCAGACGTCAAATCACGTCTAGTGTCAAGCAAGAAGGTTAGAACCTGTTTTGTCTTTAGTTTGATTGGTAATGTTTAAAATACAGACACAATACATAGATTCCCTTCCTACTCCTGCCCACGCCCCACAAGGGCTGGGCAGGCCTTCCTTGCCCAACATGCCATCCCAGACTCCTTTGACCTTCCTGTACATGCCCCTGGCTTCTTTTTACCTCATGGCCTCAAGATGACTGCTCCAGCTCCAGCCTCGTATCCACATTCCAAGTAGAAAGACAAAGACAAGAGGAGGAACATGAACTGTTTACCATGTCACAACAGCAAAGAATTTCCAGAAATCCCTGGTAGATGTCCCTTACAATGCAGAACCATGTCCCCTGGCCACCCCTCTCTGCAAAGGTCCTGGGAAAAGGTGACAATTTTTGCTGGGCATGACGCTGCCCTGAACAAAATCGGGCTTCTGGTAATTAGGAGAAAGGGGAGAGTAGTTATCAAGTAACCGGGGAGCCGTTGTCTCCCCCACACAAGGGCCACAAGCAGTGACTTCTAGAGGCGCCTGGTCTCAGGATCAACGAGTCGCAAAAGAGGCAGAGTGGGCAAGGCCTGGCGACCACACCTGGTGACTGTGCCCACACTGGAGACCACTGGCAGGTCAAGGTTCTGATGGGTCAGCTGCCGGAGAAAGAGGTTTATGGACCAAGGCACGAGGCCCCCGAATTGTTCTGGAAGGCAATTTGGCGACGTCTTTCAAAAGCTTTGAGAAAATGGGACCTTCTGCTTCTGAAGAGGCTGCCTCTTCTCCCTCCTGGTACCCAGTTCCCCGGAGCTGTTCTGAGAGCAGGTGACTCAGCTGTTCCTCCCGTTCCTGAGTCCCACGGCCAGCACCCCGCACGTTCCTCGGTGCCTTTCCCGCCGGGGCGGGTTTCAGCAGCAGTCCCCGGATTTTCCACTGCAAGGGCCAGGGCGCAGCTTTCTGGTAGAGCCCGGCAAAGGCGTGACTAGTGTGGCTGCGCAGGGTCTGCAGCGCAAGGTGCTGGCATTATCAGATCATGGCCTATTCGGGTTGTTTTGTGGGGATGGAAATTGTATAAAGGGGGGGAATGTGTCAGAGACTAAAGCCCTCACCCCACACCATCCCTTACTGTTGCAATCGGTGGATTCTTACTGCTACCCAAAAACCTCGCCTTACGTGAAAATAATTACTCCAGCTTCAACCCATTTGAGGGTAGAGCTATACTATTCAATTTACTTCATGTCAGGGAAAGTATGATTTACCAACAAATTTTGAAAGTGATATATTTGTGAGAAATGTAGGTTCAAAGTTAAGTACATATTATGGCTGGTGGCTCAGTGGATAGAGCATCGGCCCAGCATATGGACATCCGGGTTCGATTCCTGGTCAGGGCACACAGGAGAAATGACCGTCTGCTTCTCCACCCCTCCTTTTCCCCCTCTCTCTCTCTTCCTCTTCTGCAGCCAGTGGCTCGATTGGTTTGAGCCTGGCCCCAACCCTGAGGGTAACTTCGTAGCAGCACGTCAGCCTCACACACTAAAAATAGCTCGGTACTCACACATCAGCCCCAGATAAGGTTGCTGGGTGGATCCCAGTCAGGGTGTCCCCACCTCTCACCTAAAAATAAATAAATAAATAAATAAATAAATAAATAAATAAATAAATAAAACTGGTTCTAGAAACAGTCTGGAATTTTTGCAAAATTTTAACAACTGAGGTGTTACTATAGATAAATCTCACATTTTATTTCTACATGACAAGTAAACAGAGAAGTTTCCAGACTGAGGATGGTTAGGGCTGCTCAGCAAAAACACACATGGATGTGGGGAGTCATTCCTAACCTGTGATAGCAAAATTGGGCATTGTCGTCATTACACATTAACCTTTCAATATGGGACACATTTAATTTTGATCTAATAAAAATGTGACTATGAAATCCGGGAAAACTTCGATGATGACCAATTTGTAGGGAAAAAAATTTTTTTTGATATAGAGAGGGACAGATAGGGACAGACAGACAGGAAGGGAGAGAGATGAAAAGCATCAATTCTTTGTTGCAGCTCCTTAGTTGTTCACTGATTGCTTTCTCATATGTGCCTTGACGGGGGTTAGGGGGGAGCTACAGCAGAGCGAGTGACCCCTTGCTCAAGCCAGCGACCCCACGCTCGAGCTGGTGAGCCTGTGCTCAATCCGGCAACCTCGGGGTTTTGAACCTGGGTCCTCTGCATCCCAGTCTGATGCTCTATCCACTGCACTACTGTCTGGTCAAGCAATATAGAAATTTTATTCTATTTTCTCTCTTTCTGTTTTTGTTTGTTTGTTTGTTTATTTGGGTTTTTTTTAGCATTTATGTTCATCATCAATATTGCTTTGGTTTCCTTGGGTAGAAATGCTGAAATGGAAATGATTTCACAGTGTGGGTTAGCCACCGGAGGGGTCAGCTCAAGGTCAAACCAGTCCATTTTGAAGCATAAAATATGTTTAATAACTGTTCCACCTAAAAAAAATGCAAGCACTTTTCCGCCATTAATGATATGAACCTTTCAGTCCATAGAACAAACTTCACTTCCTCCCATACTCTTCTTCACCAGTATCTCAGGTCTCGGGGCTGTGGGACCATCCTCCATGGCTGATTGACGTCCTCAGTCTCACTCCCCTCAGATGTCCTGAGCAAGGGAAGCCATAATTTCTGTGACCAGAGAAAATTGTTCAACCACGCTGTCCCTTGGCCAAGATGAATTAAGCTTGTCATCCCCAGAGAGCTGGTCAGCCGGCAGCTGTAGAAACATACAGTCCTGTGTTTCAAAACCCAGATGACCGCATTCCCCTGACCTTGGGTGTTCTCTGAAACATTCCCTCCTGGTGACTCTCAAATCCCTGCTCTCGGAATGTGGTGAGCTGAGAAATGAAACACAAATACCCCAATCCGATCACCTCCCTCCTGGTCTTTCCTGGTCCCGTTTGTGGGGCTAGATCATAGAAAATGAATTCCTTCATGCTCAGGTTTTAGATCTATTTTTTGTTGTTGTTGTTTGTTTTGAAAGCCTAGAAACGGTCCATTTTCTCATAACAACAGGAAGCTGGCCGGGCTTCTCTTTACTCTGCAGAACGGAAATGTGACCTGTGTCAGGTGACGGCTGCCCCGTGGCCACGCTCTCATCCTGGTGGCACCTGAATTTCCTTTTATGGAATTGCCTCTTCCCCTCTGGGGACAATCTGATGAGATGGAAAATCCTACCACCTGCCTCTCTCTCACGGGGCAGGGGTTGTGGGAGAGGGCAGTGTGGCCATCTCTGTGGACATGCTCTGTGTCCACTCCACAGCCAGGACCCAAACCACATGTCCGTTCTAAGAGTCCCTGAGACCCTCCCCATGCAGCCCCTTTGGCTCGAACTAGACCCTCACCTATTCCACAGGAGTCCACTCCTCTCTGAGCTGACCCTGCTCCCTGTACCAAACCTTGTTTTAGCTGAAAACTCACATGGCGCTGTTAAACGAAGACCAGTTTCTTAAACCATGTGGAGCCTACAGATGCATTTTCACAGATCCATGAGTTCTCTACAAAAATATTTTACCTGTTTTCTTTTGAATGAGACCTTAAAAGGGTTAACCCGATCATCTTATGGCGGGATTACGGCCCTCACACCAACCTGTATCGCACACTCACATCCAGGTGTGTTAGTGCAGTTGGTGGATCCACAGCTGCAGAAAACGGAAATTCCGGAACATCGGGGACCTGGAGGCAGAGATGGAGCCCGGGGAAAAGGCACCAACTCCGATTCCCCTTCCCCGGCAGAACGGTGACCTCGAAGAAGCAGAGTTTGGTTCAAGAAACGGGAAGGCCCAACGTTGATCAACATTCTCTTGAACAAAAGCCGTGGGTTGCTAGAGAGAGCAAGTTCCTCCTGCATTGTGACAGTAAGCCCAGAGCACCGGAGTTCAGGGACACGGCAAAAATCGTGGACAGTGTCGATGGGCCCCGTGAGGGGGGAGTCCGCCTTGGTCCCTGGAGCCATAGTGAGATCTGTTGCAGGAGAAGGGACACCGGCCTCCTGTAAGTCTCCTTGGTTAAATACACAGGGAATCTCACCTCATCTTACAGAGAAGGACACGTGTGTCCTCTTCCTACTGGATGTTAACCAAACTGACATGCCACACTCAGGGCAGGGCCGGCACCCCCATGCTCTCGACATCCAGCAGGCTGTAGGAAGACACAGTGAACTAACTGTTGCCGAGGCGGGTGGAAGGAAGCACGCGAGAGGAAGAGACACGCCAGTTCTGCCGCCTGGACCGTTCATGCTCAGTGATGGAAGTAAACGGGGTTGGGGGCAGGGCGGTCTCCGGGCCACCTCCAGCCACATCAGCCCAAGACGCGGGGACAGCTCGGGAGCCAAGGAGCCTCAGACATTCTCGCTGGAACAAGACAAGAAATAGCACCACCACCACCACCCTGGGTCTCCTCAGGCCTCTCTACAGCTTGCAACCATCATTCTGGGCCAGAATCTGCGGGATTTGGATTTGGATTTGGATTCAGAATGCGGGGCATTTCTACAGGAATTGCAATGCCTCAGGCTCACCAACAAATGCCTGTCACAGAGACCAAGGAAGGAGGGGGCTGTTATAGATTAAAACAGACATAACACCCAAAGGCAACGCTGAATCTCATTTGGACCCCAATTTGAACAGATCAACTGTACAAGCCATTATGGAGACATGGGGGGGGGGGGGGGGAGGCGGGGCGACTGGGAAACATGGACCCGGCATTGGATGGGGGTTGGTCCTGTGTCACCATGGCTACATTGGAGCTAGACGGCCCCCAAATCCCTCTCCCACATGGAAGGCCGGGGTTAGAAGTGGTTGAAAGAGAAATTCTCATGAGACTTTGGAGGTGGCGTGATGCAGGCATGAGTCTCTCCCAAGGGTGTTATGACTCAAAGCATGACAGACAGACAGACAGACAGACAGACAGAGAGGGGTCAAGTGAATTCCAGCTGGTCCCCCATTTCCTCTGCCCCCACCCGGCCCTCCTCCCTGACCAAGAGCAGCCCTCAGCTCAGAAGTCCCCCGATACGCAGCTGTGGTCCATCCACTTTGACCAAAGCAGTTCTCGGGAAAAGATTTTTTTGTTAATTGTGTTAGGTTGATGCTGGTATTGCATTTAGATTAGGGAGACGTCCTCCTCTGTTAGAGGTGCATACTGAAGGATTTATGGGTAAAAACTATGTCCTGTCTAGGATTGGCTTTACAAGAGTTCTAAAAACATAAAAATAAAAACAGCGGTGATGTAGAAGATGAATGAAACTACATTGAAAAACGGTAACGACTGTTAAAGCGGGTGGTGCATGGGGGTGGGGGGCTGTATGTCTGGTGTGTTTGAAAATGTCCATGGTAAAGGGAGGGGGGCAGTTAAAGACATGGAAAAGAAACTGAAGCCCCCCCCCCAACACTAGCTCTAGGCAAAACTGTGTCAGTGCCAAAGTGTAAGATGTCCTGGGAGGGGAGTGTGAGGGGGTGGAAAATTCTTCAAGTCTTGAGGATGTGGGTTACAAAGAGGGAGGAAAAGCTACGTGTGGCCAGAGGTTGACTAACGCACGCCCAGAAGAGAAAAGAAAACCAATTAAGTCTCACTATCACTGTTAACTGTGAGTAATACATCTTAACATGTGTGAGCTGGTCGGTCTCGTTCTTATAAACCAGGCTTAAAAAAAAAAAATCTGTGACCTTGGAATTTTGAGATGCGTGCAAGCTATCAAAAGTTTTTAAAGAATGCTTGGGGGACGAGGTCTCAGATGTCAAGCTTGTACTTGACATAATGTACCTTTTTAAGGTACCATCTAGGCCCTGGCCGGTTGGCGTGCGGGAGTCCTGGGTTCGATTCCCGGCCAGGGTACACAGGAGAGGCGCCCATCTACTTCTCCACCCCTCCCCCTCTCCTTCCTCTCTGTCTCTCTCTTCCCCTCCCGCAGCCAAGGCTCCACTGGAGCAAAAGATGGCCCGGGCGCTGGGGATGGCTCCATGGCCTCTGCCTCAGGCGCTAGACTGGCTCTGGTCGCAACAGAGCAACCCCCCGGATGGGCAGAGCATTGCCCCCTGGTGGGCGTGCCGGGTGGATCCTGGTCGGGCACATGCAGGAGTCTGTCTGACTGCCTCCCCGTTTCCAGCTTCAGAAAAATACAAAAAAAAAAAAAAAAAAAGGACCATCTACATTGGACTTTCAAATATTTCATTGAGACAATCTTTTTTTTTTTTTTTTTTTTTTAAGAAAAATGTAGAAATCCTTCTTTATCTTGGGGATTGTTTGGTTAAGAGAGAAGATGACGGTGTGGGATGGAGGCCAACCAAAACAGAAGGGTGGAGGGTGGCTAGGGGCCCACAGCTTTGTTCTAGAATGTTCTTTAAGACTAAACTTCTTGGAAAGGGGTTTATTTATTTCCCTCTCCCCCCTAGCACCACTTATGGGTCATTTTAGGATCTCGGCTGGTGGCCACAGCTTTTCGGGGATTTTGAGCCAAAGCCTTTCGTTTAAAAAAAAGGGGGGGGAGGTTATTAAAAAGTTTGTTTTGTTTTTTTAAGTAGGAGAATGTGATACGAACAAAACTAAACAGAAGAAAATATGTTATGTTGGAAAAATAAATTGTCAGTGTTTGTAAAATGTGCAAAGTCAGTAAATTCAGACAAAATTTGAACCTGACAGGGAAAGAAAGCCAAGAGGAAATGTAATATTGTAATACAGATCAAAGCTCTTTCTCGTAAACCCCACCCCCCTCCTCTCAGGATGAGGGGGAAGAGGAGGAAGTCAGAGAGTCAGCTAACCTGAGGGGGTCCCCAAGAAGAGAGGGAGGGAGGAGCCCCCGGACTCACAGCCATAAAAGGAGAGAATATTCTAAACGCAGAATGCCACGCTGGCTTGGGCAGCACGTATACCAAATGCAGTACACCAAGAGGCCCCTCCAGACCATCATGAGGCTCCGCCCTCCTCCTGGCCCCAGGTGCAATAACAATGAAATGGGTGGGGGCCCAGTGGGAAGCAGAGGCTGGCAAAGAACCTTCTGAAATGTTCGGCTGTTGGTGGTTTTCTCTGTGGAGGGAGATCAGGACAGATCACCTCAAAATACGCCTCTTTGCCCTGAGGAATTTTTTGAGTTGAAAGCAACTGAGAATGGACAAATGCAGAGCTCTCTGCCTTCCCTTAACTCTCCAAGAGCGGGGCATCCATTTCCCTGTGTGAAGGGGTCTCCTGTGCCCCCAAGTCTGCACCTCACCCCATACAAGGAACTGGGGAGCATTCTTATCACTGGGGATCAGGAGTGACACTAAGGCAAGTTTGCACAGACAGCACGAAAATAACCATCATCTTCCATTCGTCCCCATATATACTCTTATACCATATATAATACATTATATATATTGTGTGCAATATATAAGACATATATAATAAGATATATTTCTTATTATTTCACACCCGGACAGGGTAGTCCCTCCATAACCACGGGCTGAATGAATGAGAGAACAGCTTGACCCCAAGGAGTCTCTCCCTGTCGTTTTGGAACGGAAGGTAAAAGCCAGGACACCACTGAATGATTAGCGAGCTCCTCCCCTCCGATGGGACCCTCTGCCCTCCTTCGCAGAGCCGTTGTGAGGTTCTCCTATGGGCTGGGCTGTGGGGACTTTGCAGGGGAGCCTTGCAAAGGTCTCCCGTGAGTCAGCGTGATCTTGTTCTCTGAAGAGCTCACGGCGGGGAAGCCGAAAAAGGAAGAAAGCAGAGCTGCCAAGGCTCCCAAACACAGTTCCCATCCCGGGGTTTCAGACTCTCGACAAATAAGGTGATCAGGCAAGGCCAGCCCTCTGTCCCTCTGTCCCATCTCCAGTGGTGGACTAACACATGACAGGCCTTCTGAAGCATTCAGAGCAATTTCCTTAAAGTGACACAACTCCGAGTAACCCAAGGACGTCTCAGCCTAGACCTTGAAAACACCCACAAACAGCCCGCAAAGCAAAGCTCGCTGGGTTTTGTCACCGCAGAGCAGGCAGCCTGGCCGGTCCCCTCAAGGGCTGCCTGTCCCCTCCGGCCAAAGTATCCACCATGTGGAAAGGAAGAGGCAGCCCGCTCCCTCCACAATGGGGCTGATTGTTCTGAGCGCCATGTTCCCCTAAATGTTTACCTTTTTATTTCACAACCTCACAGGAAATGAGGGGTCAAGGCATTCTGATTCCCCTCTGCCCCTCTGGGGATGACTAGAGAGGAGACCAGTTGTTTTTCTAGTTGTTAAAAAAACAAAACGGAAAGGAAAGGAAAGGAAAGGAAAGGAAAGGAAAGGAAAGGAAAGGAAAGGAAAGGAAAGGAAAGGAAAGGAAAGGAAAGGAAAGGAAAGGAAAGGAAAGGAAAGGAAAGGAAAGGAAAGGAAAGGGGAAAAAGGAAAAAGGAAAAAGAGGGAGGGAGGGAGGGAGACAGGACATGAGCACTCAGCCCAAGACTCTCTAGATTTCCACAGAATTCTCCAGCAGCTGCGTGAAGCCCAGCAAGTGCGGCTGGACATCCCACCAGCCACCTGTCTGGTCTATTGAGTATCCGTGATCAGTGCTGACTGGGTGGCGCGGTTGGTTGGAGCATCGTCCTGCAATGCAGAGGCAGCTGGTTCAATCCTTGGTTGGGGCACATACAGAAGCAGATTGATGCTTCTGTGTCCCCCCCCCCCACTCCTCCTTCCTCTTTCTGGATTTAGTAAAAAAAAAAAAGAATAAAATAGGAAAAAAAAGACTTAAAACAATAATAACAATAAGGCAACAATGACCAAGGGAAGAACTGTACAGAGAGACCAGGTCCCTGGCTGACCACAGGCAGGGGAGGGCAGTGGCTCGCCTGCAAGGACTTGGGGAGGGGGTCCGGGGCTTCATAACCTTTCTTCTTCCCTTTCAGAGTCAAGACCAGACCATGTGCAGCTTTTGCTTCTAGAAGTCAGTATTTGCTTAAAGACCCCTGCATAGGGTGGTCCAGGTAAAACGGAAATCAGAGGTGTGAATTCCAGCAGCAGCTCTAACACTGAAGACCAGAGTGAAACCTCCCCGGGTGAAAGTCTTCTCACAGGCAAGTTCAGGCCATAGAGTAGAAGAATACCTCTCAGGACAATTTCTAACTCTTAATTGCCTTCAAAAAAAAGGAGGGATAAAAATCATTCTAAAAAATTTTTACAAATGTTAAATTCAGTTTTAAAAGAGTTTGTCATCATTAAATAAAACTTGTGATTTTCAATCCCGCTACAAATTTTTGTATTAAAAGCCCAGGTTCTGAATTTGGATGGTTTGGGTTCAAATCCAATCTCTGTCACTTTACTAGCTATGTAGCCCCGAGGGAAAATGCTTAACTTTTTCATGCCTCAGTTTCCACATCTGTAAGATGAGGGGAATAACAACACACATTTCTTTGGTTTTCAAGAGGAAGAAGAGTTAAAACAAACAAAGGAGTACCCAGCACACAGCAAATACCTCGTCTTTGTATGGGTACATCTTAAGGACGTTTTGTATGTTGGGAAGAACTTGGATATTAAAAAAAATAAAAAGTAAAATGGAAGGCCCTGGCTGGTTGGCTCAGTGGTAGAGCGTCGGCCTGGCGTGCAGGAGTCCCAGGTTCAATTCCCAGCCAGGGCACACAGGAGAAGCGCCCATCTGCTTCTCCACCCCTTCCCCTCTCCTTCCTCTCTGTCTCTCTCTTCCCCTCCTGCAGCCAAGGCTCCATTGGAGCAAAGTTGGCCTGGGCGCTGAGGATGGCTCTGTGGCCTCTGCCTCAGGTGCTAGAGTGGCTCTGATTGCGGCAAAGCGACGCCCCCAGATGGGCAGAGCATCGCCCCCTGGTGGGCGTGCCGGGTGGATCCTGGTCGGGCACATGCGGGAGTCCGTCTGACTGCCTCCCTGTTTCCAACTTTGGAAAAATACAAAAAAATAAAATAAAATAAAATGGACAAATTCACACACAGACTAAAATTTTGCTCTTTCAAATTTCTTATGAACATTGAAATTCAACCTGCTTCTTTAGACTACGGGGTGGGGGAGGGGTTCACTATTGCTTTCCTCATGATGAGGGTTGTATTTTTAAGACTAAATGATGTGAACTGGATTCAAACCAGCTCAGGGAAGAAGTGGTACGGGCGGACCCCAGTAGGCACGTCGCAGAAAAGACAAGGATCGACTCTGCATCAGGAGGCAGACGATACCCACCCAGAGGCGGCTCTCTGCACCCCTGAACACCCCCTCACTCCTGTACTGAGGCAGCGCAACTGGGGTCAGATGGTCTGGGTTCAAAGCATCGGAAACACTCTCCTTCTGTCCACGCTCTGCACATGGCGGGCACCCAGGCCACCGTCCTGTCCCACCTCCAAATAATACCGAGAGCATGAAGAAAATGGACTCTCTCTCTCTCAGGTCCAGCTTGACATGTATGGTTGGTGTCCTTTGGATTCCTTAGACCCGGCCCCCAGCACTGGTCCCTAGGACAGAGGATGGTGGGCAGAGGAGGGAGCCTGGTCAGAAGAACGGCCACGCCGGACACACACCAGAGCCTCAGGAAGCTAGCCCCACGATGCCCCGCTGGAGGAAACCAGGCTCACTTTTGTCTACGTCAGGGGTCCCCAAACTTTTTACACAGGGGGCCAGTTCACTGTCCCTCAGACCATTGGAGGGCCAGACTATAAAAAAAACTATGAACAAATCCCTATGCACACTGCACATATCTTATTTTAAAGTAAAAAAACAAAACAGGAACAAATACAATATTTAAAGTAAAGAACAAGTAAATTTAAATCAATAAACTGACCAGTATTTCAATGGGAACTACGGGCCTGCTTTTGGCTAATGAGATGGTCAATGTCCGGTTCCATATTTGGCACTGCTAGATGTAACAAGTGATGTGATGTGCTTCCGGAGCCGTGAGGCGTGCATCCCACGTCACTGGAAGTAGTACTGTATGTGAGCGATGCCATGCTTTGCATCTCTCACTGACCACCAATGAAAGAGGTACCCCTTCTGGAAGTGCGGCGGGGGCCGGATAAATGGCCTCAGGGGACCGCATGTGGCCCGCAGGCCGTAGTTTGGGGACCCCTGGTCTACGTGCCAGATGTAATGGAGTGCCCATGAATAAAAGGATTTTACAGAGAGAGAGATCAGTCACGCTCTGTAACATGTACGCGGCTGACATGACCATCTGTTCACCAAGAGGCCTGTCCAACAACCAGGTGACGGTTCCCACCCACCGGGCCCCGGGCAGGCTCCGGGCATGAACCAACCAAGTCATACCCTCCTGAGAGTGACTTCCAAGTGACAGGGACATGCCTTGAAGGCAGCCACTAGCCCAGTCCTCGGGGAATGACTTCATCATGGAGCCGGGAACTAACAAAAACAAACAAGGCTTTCTGAGCCTCTTCAGACTGCCGGGTCTTCGTGGACTCAATGTTTAGAAAATTTCCACTCTCTACATCAGTTATAAAGTTGGGTTAATTTTTTTTTTTTTTTTTTTTTTTTTTTTTTTTTTTTTTTTTTGCGGGGGGCAGGGGGGAATCTAGTTCTTACTCTGACTTCCTCACACTTTCAAGTTCATTTCCAAACCCTCGGGTCCACCTGGAGGTTCTAAGAAAGACCTTTTTTATAAACGTGGCTCGGGCTGCACAGGAATGGCTTGTTCTCGCCCGACCTGGGGCTGACACGGGCCCACCTCCAGGTCTCTGGGGGAACCGCATGAGGCCTTTTCCAGAGTTATTTCCAGAATAAATAAAGCTTGAAAGTCTGGCCTGGCTTGACCACTGCCCGCGGCTTCACGTCTCTGCTCCGGGTGGAGCAGAGACTTCTTGACCTTCTGCAAATATTTTAACACAACCAGTTCTCTAAGGAATTAGAATTTGTATTTTTTAGTCAACTCTGAAACCACCACAGAGAAAGACACCTTTTAAAAAAAATTTATTTTTTTTTTACTGCTTTGTGCAGTTGAGTGATGTTGAAAAGTTTCAACATTCTGTTTTCACGGCGATTAACAAAAAAGAATTTCACATTCCAAAACTCTTGGGCAAGAAGGGCAAACAAGAAGAGACCTTAAAGCATCAGGCTGCAGGGGCTTCTCCCCCCTCACCCCCCCCCCCACCCACTCAGCACAGGAGTAGGGAGAGCCTGGGGACAGTCTCCAGGATTGAGAAGTACTTCTGGCCACTGGTGGGGCCTGCTAAATTGGAAACACCCTACACTCTTTAAGAAAACGAAAACACAAGGGTGGTATGAGGACAGACATTATACACGAAAAGGATTTAAAACTACCCAATTTGTCACTGGCACACAGACATGGGGGAGGTTGTGGAGATTCCCAGACTTCCCCTGGTCCCCTCTTTCTGTCCACATGCTTGGGGGGGGGCAGTCCTTACGCTGACTATTATCGAAAAGGAAAATGGTATTTTTATTCACTTTTTAGAGAGATCGAGAGAAACATTGATTTGTTGTTCCACTTATTCATTCACTCTTTGATTGATTCTTGTATGTGCCCTGACCGGGGATGGAACCCTCAACCTTGCTGTATTGGGATGATGCTCCAACCAGCTGAGCTATCCAGCCAGGGCAACACCCAGGGTATGTTGAAACTAGTAGTTAGCTCTGGATGTTGTAAGAGGTGCGGACCTGAACTCATCTTTGCCTTTGACGGTCCTCAGGCGGTGAACACTCAGTGAACCCTGAGTAATGCAAACCGAAAGACCATTTGGTAAATGGTATTAGGAAAACTACAGGGCGTGGAGAGGACTGTGGTGAACTGGAGAGGACATGTCTGTCCCCAAAGACAGCCCTGCTCACATCCAGACCATTAATGCCAAGACACGGTTACTTACTATACTCTATACTTGAAAGTTGCTAAGAGAGTAGATCTTACATGTTCTTATCAAAGAAGTAATGGTAATTATGTGACGTGATGGAATTGTTAGCTGTCACTAGGGGTGGTAATCATGTTGCAGTCTATAAGTGCATCAACTCAACATTTTGTACGCCTTAAAGTGACACAGTATTCTATGTCAATTATACCTCAGTAAAGTAGGGGGAGGGAAAAAGGGGAAGTTATATCTTCAAAAGCCCGATAGAACTCCCTATTTAGGTCTTTCTTCTGTCAGGCAAATTTCATAAAGTTCTCCAGAAAAGCCTTGCTCATTTTTACTGTGTTTATTCTCGAAAACAACGGCAAAATCATGTCATTTTTATTACCCATTTTTCACTGACTGTTGTAATTTTTTCACTGAATGTTGGTGTAGCAACATTGTACGAAGGTCATTGATTCTTGTGTTTTGATTTTGCAGCAACTTGTCTAAAAACCATTTAATCATTTCTTAGGAGTTTCTAAGCCTGTTAGATACCTCTGAATGGCTTCTGTTTCCCATTCTCCTTTCCAGTTCTGGAACTTCCTTTCCTTCTCTTGTGTCCTCACCTTGCTGATGACCATCTCCGTCACCATCACCGTGTGGACTAGAAGGGGTAAAATGGTGCCCTTGAGTTGTTCCTGATTTGAAAGACAATGTTTCATCAAGTTTACATTGGCTCTACATTTTTTAAAAAATTGATTAACTTTATTATGTTAAGGACAGTCACTTCTACTTGTAGTTTGTCAAGATTCTTTTTATTTTGGATGAATGAAAGTTAAAACTTTATAATTTTCCTTTCTGCACTGCCTGGGGCAATTACATAGGTTTTTCTCCTTCAATTGATTGATTTTCCCAAGATCAACTTAATCTTTCTTGTACATTATTTGGCTCTGCTTGCTGATATTTTGCTTAGGATTTTTACAACCATATTCACAAGTGAAATTGGTTCCTTTCTTAACACCATTCCTGCCTGGTTTTGGTGTCATGATTATCCAAATTGATTTGGGTTTCAATAAGTTAGTTAAGGAGTGTTCCATTCATTTTTATTGCTTGGAAGAGTCCATGGGATGTTGGAATTATTTATTCCTTGAACGTTTGGTAAATCTTGTCTGCAGAATTCATTTCCTTATCTGTGTTCCCATTTCTTTAAAGGGTTTAGAAGCAGTCAGGTTTAGTATTTCTTCCTGAGTCGTGTATTTTTCTAGGAAGTTATCAATTTGGAGTGTTGAAGGTGGTTATAATATCCTCTTATTTTAAGCCCTGTGCCATCTACAGTTACGTGCCCTGATTCAGTCTCAGTGGTCTGGATTCGTAGCTTCACTTTTCTTGCCTCAATCAGTTTTACTGGGCTATCTGTCTATTTGTTCTTTGGTCTTTTCAAAGAACCAGTTTTTCTCCTTATCAATCCTTTCTGCCATATCTTTGCTTCCCATCTCACTAATCTGTTCTTATTTTGAATGTTCCCTTCTTCCTGTTTTCTCTGCATTTATCTTGTTCTTTTTTTTTTTAAAGACTTTATTTATTCATTTCAAAAAGGGGAGAGAGAGAGAAAGAAGGGGGGAAGAGCAGGAAGCATCAACTCCCATATGTGACCAGGCAAGCCCAGGGTTTCAAATCTGTGACCTCAGTGTGCCAGGTTGATGCTTTATCCACTACACCACCACAGGTCAGGCTCTAGCCTACAGTTAGTTCTTAATGTGACTTGGACCCTGAATGCTTGGGTCACAGATTAATGTTTCTTCTTTTGTAATGTAAATATTTAAACGTTTACTCTATTGCTTCAGCAACATTCCTCAAGTTCTAATACATATAGGTAGTATTGTTATCATTTGCTGTCAAGTAATTGCTAATTTCAATTATACTTTATTTTACATTAAATTATTCAGAAGTTTTTTTTTAACTTCCCAAAGTCCAGGGAATAAGTACAATTTTGTTATTGATTAATAACGTAATGATATTGTGATTGGGAAAGTAGACTGTGAGATACCAATACTTGGAATTTGCTGAGAGCTACCAGGTGGGCCAGTATCTTTATGTCACACTCACTCTGAAAAGACCACGTCACTAGAGATGCAATTTCCAGAGAAAGGTATTTATTTCAGGGTACCAAAGACACTGCTTCCCTGTCCTTTGACTTTACTGTTCCTAGTCCCAACTTGCTCTATTAGGACAGAATTGTGGCTGTTTTAATTACTCTGTAAAAAAAAAAATTAACAGCTTTATTAAAGATATAATTCATATACCACACACTTGACTGATTTGGAGTGTACAAGTTGATGGCTTTTGGTGTATTCACAGGGTTGTACGACCATCGCTACAATCAATTTTATCTTTTTTGTGTGTGTGTATTTTTCTGAAGTTGGAAACAGGGAGGCAGTCAGACTCCCGCATGCGCCTGACAGGAATCCACCAGGCATGCCCAGTAGGGGGCGATGCTCCACCCATCTGGGGCGTTGCTCTGTTGCAACCAGAGCCATTCTAGCGCCTGAGGCAGAGGCCATAGAGCCATCCCCAGCATCCAGGCCAACTTTGCTCCAATGGAGCTTGGCTGCCGGAGGGGAAGAGAGAGACAGAGAGGAAGGAGAAGGGGAGGGGTGGAAAAGCAGATGGGCGCTTCTCCTGTGTGCCCTGGCCGGGAATCGAACCTGGGACTCCTGCACGCCAGGCCGACGCTCTACCACTGAGCCAACCGGCCAGGGCACTACAATCAATTTTAGACCAGTTCCATCAACCCTGAAAGAAACCCACAGCAGTTAGCAGTTCCTCCCTATTCCCCCCACCCACCCCAGCCCCTGACAACCACTAAACTACTGTCTGTCTCTATAGAGTTGCCTGTTCTGGACATTTCATAGAAATGGAATCACAGAATAAACTCCTTGCACTTAGCGTGCTTTCAAGGTGCATCCACACTGTAGCATGTGTCAGGACCGCGTTCCCTTTTGTCGCCAGAGACTATTCTGTCACGTGGGAGACCACATTGCATCCACCCATCCACCAGCTCATGCACGTTTGGGTTGTGCCTACTTTTCTGCTATTATGAACCATGCTGCCATGAACATCCGTGTATAGATTTTTGTGCACATACATTTTCATTTCTCTTGGGGTTGTACATACCTAGTTGTGGAAACTTGGTGTCTAATTTTTTGAAGAGCTACCAAACTATTTTTGCAAAGAACTCAAGGCACTCAGATCACATCATACGATCATCATGCTTTCTGAAGGGAGCCTCGCTGGTCTTTTCCAACGCCACCTGGATGGAGGTATGACCAAGTCTTTCAAGTCATTAGCCTGCACCTCTGGGGTCATGAGCTCCATTGTCTTCTTCTGGATTTGGCAGACTGCTGATGCTGAGCATGGAAGGTCTTCTGAATCCAATGGTTGCCTTTTTATAGTAAAACCAACCCAGACTAGATAAAGCAAAGAACCATCAGTAGTAGTCTTGACCTCAGCGTGAGCTTCGGTGGTGGTCTGCCATTGTTTGACCGTGGCACACTTTAGGTCCCAGGTAAGATCCATGCCATGGAGATCGGTCAGGCAGCTTTGCCCTGAGCATCCTCGGTCATTAGTGTGGATTTCCTAAATGCAGCTTCGTCGTCCTGCAGACCAGCCAGGCTCACGTCAAAAGCATGACCCTTAGGACCATTTGATGGGATCTGGGTTCCTGGAGTTGTCGAGATGCGTGTTCTTCCAACATGTCTTATATTGAGTGTAGCTGGGGCTTCCACGTCACACCAATCTTTTTGGGAAAACAGGCCAACCACCTTCTTCTTGGCTCCCTTTTAGTCACCCCTCCTAAGGCGCTTGTTCGTGCTAACCAACGTGGAGCTGCTCAGAGAGCCAAAAGGCAAAACAGTATGTAATTTAAATAAAAAGGTCATTTTTTGTGTGTGTCTTGAGGGCCAGGAAGGCAGCTATGCTCACCACTATACTACCAACGCTTCGCTTGAGGGCCAGGAAGACGAGTAATTGGCTACATGTGTTCGTTCCCTCACCATGTATTCATCTCATGGCACAATATATAATTTGTTTGCCTCCAATATCCCTCAGGATAACCCCAGTATTCTGCAGCCTTGGTAACTATAATTTATAGATCTCCTTCCAGGGTTATAATCAACACTTTGGACTGCGTCTTCATCCTAAATATAGTTTAGATATTTCCTTACACAACTGTACCGTATACTTATCCACACGATGGTCATGTACTACCTGTCCAATCACTCACGGTGCCCTTGCCACTGGCCCTTGGACTGTCCTAAGGACTTCAACGTGGCAAAGAGGAAGGCTTCCACTGAATGGGTGAAACGTGAGGGCATTGCACTAAGTGGGATACGCCAGTCACAAAAAGACAAGTACTGCAGGAAATTTCAAGTCACCGTGGCCACATTGCTCCTCTATGCTGTTCCTTTATTTGGTGACCTAAATAAGTGCTTAGCACACTGGGGTCCTCGATGAACATTGAAATAATAGCAAATTCCATCCCTGATCACCTCCGACTTTTGAAAAGTAGTGAGGCAGTTGCCTTTGCACCCCTGCCCAGGGACGACACACTGTAATTACTTACTGTTATGAAATCCCCCTGCCAGTGACGAGATGGAATTAGAAGCTCCAGAACACGGGTCTCAGCCGCCTGTCAAGCTGTGAATTCAGGCACACTGAGGTGTGCCTGAGAAGGCAGAGCAATTGGACACAGGAAGTCTGCGTCACCCAGGGCCCCAGGCCACGTCCTTATCCTAGTCTCAGTCCTTTTGACGTTCTCTCCCCCTAGGGAAAGGGCTCCTCCCTCCTCCTTTCTGCCTCATAGGGACTCTCCTCTCCAGTCTGTGGACTTCTTTATGCCACAGCCAGTTTTAAATTCTGGGGGGAAAAGAAAATGTCCCCACTGCAAGGTGGAGAATAATGTGACAGTGACACCAGGACATGACAGGAGCGACGACTAACAACACAAAGAGGGATGTTAGAATGCAGAAATGGGGAGGTGTGCAGGGGTCGCAGGGCAGTGCGGCCGAGGACGGCCACCACGCACTGTCGGCAGTCGGCAGCATGGCCCCTCAGAAAGTATATTGGAATGCAAAGTGAAACAAGCCAGTCCAAAGAAGGCAAATACAGGGTCACATGTACGATGACAGAGGACACGGAAGGGGGGGTAAGCATATACTAGAGAATACAGATGTTGTTACTATAATGTTGTTACTATAATGTTACTATCACGTTATTAGCCAGTATTTCCCCAATACATTTTAAAAAAAGAAAAAGACCAACACCAAATGATTCCATGTATATGAGGTTCCTACAGAAGCCAATTTTTTTTTTTTCTTTCCAGAGACAGAGAGAGAGTCAGAGAGAGGGATAGACAGGGACAGACAGACAGGTACGGAGAGATGAGAAGCATCAATCATTAGTTTTTCGTTGCGCGTTGCGACTTCATAGTTGTTCATTGATTGCTTTCTCATATGTGCCTTGACCGCGGGCCTTCAGCAGACCGAGTAACCCCTTGCTGGAGCCAGTGACCCTAGGTCCAAGCTGGTGAGCTTTTGCTCAAGCCAGATGAGTCCGTGCTCAAGCTGAGCTGACGAGCTCGGGGTCTCGAACCTGGGTCCTTCCACATCCCAGTCCAATGCTCTATCCACTGCGCCACCGCCTGGTCAGGCTACAGAAGTCAAATTTATAGAGATGGAAAGGAGCGTGTTGGGTGCTGGGGACTAGGGTGGGGGGACAGGCAGTTGTTACTTAATGAGTATAGAGTTTCAGTTTTGTAAGGTGAAAAGAATTCTGGAGGTTTAAACTCAGACAAGTAGGTACTCTTGCGTGTCTGGCTTCCTTCACTCAGCGTGTTTTTAAAAATTCATCCGTGTAAATCATTAATGTGTTCCTTTGCTATTGCAAAATAATATTTCATTTAATCAATGGGTCACAATTGACTTATCCATTTACCCCTGGATGGACTTTTTGGTTGTTTCTAGTTCTTTGGCAATTATTATGAATAAAATTGCTATGAACATTTACGTGAGTCTTTTTTACCTTGAAAATATCCAGGAGTGGAATGAAATCATGTGCATAACTTTATACACCGGCAAGCTGTTTTCCAAAGTTATTTTACTGAATTGTGTTACCTCCAGCAGTGCATGAGAGTCACGGTTACCCCACCTTCCTGCCAACACTTGGTGTTCTCATTGTCTCATTTTAGCCATTCTAGTGAACATGTGTGGTTTTAGTTTTTACTTTCCTGATGCCTAATGAGGTTAAGCATCTTTTCATGTATTTATTGTATTGCAAATATTATCTCCAAGTCTGTGACTTACCTTTTTATTTTCTTAAGTGTCTTACCAAAAGTTTTTTAACTTCAACAAAGTCCATTTCTCAATTTTTTAGATGGATCATGTGCTTTGAATCTAGTTTAAAAGGCACATTGCCTATCCCAAGGTTCCAAAGGTTTTTCTCTTACATGTTCATCTACAAATTTTATACTAAGGGAAGATGACCCATTTCGAAGGGAAGATGACCCATTTCGAGTTAATTTTGTATTGGATAAACATCAAGATTCCTATTTCCATGTCCAGTTTTTCCTGCACAATTTGCTGAAAAAGAATTCATTTTCCCCCAACTGAGTTGTCCTGGCCACTGTGTCATACATCTTGGAGAGAAAGCATCCAGTGTCTCACCATCAAGGATGTCATCAGTGCTAGGAATTCTGGTAGATGTCCTTCCTCAGGTTGAGGAAGACCCTTTCAGTTCCCAGTTTGCCAACAAGTTATGAATAGCTGTTAAGTTTTGTCAAAAGTTTGGTGTTTTTTTGAGGGGGTGCTTCTATGGAAATATTGTCTAGAAAAGAGTTAACATAGCAGGCCTGAGACTATTACCTTTTGTAAGGTTAGCTTTTGACTGCCATCTGGGAACTTGGGTTTTGGGAGGGTCCCCACCATTCCCAAAAACTCAGGAGAGTGGCTCACTGTGCCTAAATGGTTTGTGCAAACAATGTGGTTTATGCTGAAAAACCAATTCCCTTCTTGGAGTCTAGAATCTGGGCGTGTGCCAAGCAGAGGTTGCCTATGTGACCGGCCCCAGTAAACACCCTGGGAAGAGTCTCTAAAGAGTCTCTCTGGTAGACAGTATTTCACGCCTCTTGTCACACCTGTTGCTTGGGGGATTAAGCACAGGGAGAGGACGTTTAGAAGCTTGAACCTGGTCTCTTCCAGAGCTCAGCTCATTGATCACTTAGCTTTAAGTCCTTTCACTGTTATAAATCTTAGCCACGAGTATGACTACAGGCTGAATCCTATGAGTCCTAGGGAATCATTGAATCTGGAGGGGGTTCAGGGCTTGCCAACAGAAATAACACCTAGTTTTCCTCCTTTATTTTGTGAGTTATATGAACTGATTTTGAAAATTAAACCAGGTTCCAGCCAGTTGGCTCAGTGGTAGAGCATCAGTCCCGTGTATGGAAGTCCAGGTTTCAATTCCCAGTCAGGGCACACAGGGGAAGTGCCCATCTGCTTCTCCACCCCTCCCCCTCTCACTTCTCCCTTTCTCTCCCTCTCTGCCCCCTTCCTGAAGCCATGACTCTGTTGGAACAAAGTTGGTCCTGGGTGCTGAGGATGGCTCAATGGCCTCTGTCT
Organism: Saccopteryx bilineata; assembly: GCF_036850765.1. NCBI lineage: Eukaryota > Metazoa > Chordata > Mammalia > Chiroptera > Emballonuridae > Saccopteryx > Saccopteryx bilineata. The sequence continues at coordinate 288,210,852 of NC_089492.1, forward strand.
CAGGCACTAAGAAGAGCTCAGTTACTGAGCAACAAAGCAATGCCCCAGGTGGGCAGAGCATTGCTTCCTAGTGGGCTCACCAAGTAGATCCCAGTTGGGGCACATGAGGGAGTCTGTCTCTCTCTCCACCACCCCTCCTCTCACTGAAGAAAAAAAAATTAAACCAATCTTGAATTCCTGGACTAAACCTCATTTGGTTTATTACCTCTTTACGTAGTATTCTCTATGTATATAGAGTTATTTATATTATTATATATGTTGCTACTTATAACCTTTTGTTAATGTTATTTCTAAAATATATTTTGTTAATGTTATTTTTATAACATATTTTGTTAGTATGATGTTAAGCATTTTACATCTATCTTAATAAAGAATATTCTCTTTATTTATAATAATTTTGACTGGTTTAAGTATCAGGGTAATATCTGCCTCTTAAAATGAGTTTAAAAGTGTTCTCTCTCCTTCTATTTTCCAAAATGTTTGTGTAGGATGGGTATTATTTTTCTTAAATATTTTATAGAATTCTCCAAGAAAGTCCTCTGGGCCTGGTGTCATCTTTGTCAGAAGTAAAATGGCAAATTTAATTTATTTAATAGATATAAGGCTATTAAGATTTTCCATTTCTTCTTGAGTCATTTTCAGTAATTTACAACTTTTAAAGAATTTGTCTGACTCATTCATAAGTTGCCAAATTCACTAGTATTAATTGTTCAACATATTCCCTTATAATCTTTTTGTTATTTGTAGAATTCATGGTGGTGTCCTTCTTTCATTCTTGACATTGGTAATTTGTGCTTTTTTTCCCCCCCTTAATTATTCTGACTAGAGGTTTATTTATTTTTTTTTCAAAGAACCAACTATTGGTTCCATTGGTTTTTCTCTATTGTTTTACTATATTCTATTTTATTAGTTTCCACTTGTGCTTAGGTGTGGTTTAATTTGCTTCCCCTCCCCGCCTTTGAAGGTAGAAACTTAGATAATTTATTTCAGATACTTTTTTTTCATATATATACACACACACATATATATATATGTATATATTTAATGCTATCAACTTTCCTCTAAGCACTGCTTTAGCTGCATGTCACAAATTTCAAAAGATTGTGTTTTCATTTTCATTCAATTCAAAATATTTTCTAATTTTTGCCATGATTTCTTCTTTGACTCATGAGTTATATAGAAATGTTTTTATTTTTCTTACATTTGGAGATTTTTTTTTTCAGAACTTTTTCTGTCCTCTGTTATTGTTTATTTGCTTAATTTGAGCTAAATTCCAGATGGCAAAGGACCGAGACTAGCTGGTGCTGTTTCTTGACTGAAAGCTTCTCAGACTCGAACACTATGCAATATACTGAGCCAGCAAATCCTTTCTGGTGTCTACTGCAAAGGTAAATTTCAGACACAGGCTCTGAATTAATGACATCTTATAATACTCACCTTAAATACTAATGTTGACATTTAATGTTGTCTACTGTAAGCAAAACTTAGTGATTTTTAAACCACGATTCATTTTAAGTTAAATATATACTAGGATCCTTGTGCTTTTTGATTTTTTTTTTTTTTTTTTTTTTTTTTTTTAGAGAGAGAGGAGTGAGAGAGAGAGACAGAGAGAGAGAGAAGGGGGAGGAGCAGGAAGCATCAACTCCCATATGTGCCTTGACCAGGCAAGCCCAAGGTTTCGAACCGGCGACCTCAGTGTTCCAGGTCGACGCTTTATCCCACTGCGCCACCACAGGTCAGGCTCCTTGTGCTTTTTGAAGCTTTTAATTCTTAACTCATTTTTAGATCGTTTAATTTGAAACTGAAACAGTAAGGTCTCACCTGACCAGTATTGGCACAGTGGATAAAGTGTTGACCTGGGATGCTGGAAACCCATGTTTGAAACCCCGAGGTCACCGGCTTGAGTGCAGGCTCATCTGGCTTCTACACAGGGTCGCCAGCTTGAACTTGGGATCATAGACATGACCCTGTGGTCTCACTGGCTTGAAGCCCATGGTCGCTGGCTTGAGTAAGAGGTCACTGGCTCGGCTGGAGCCCCCATGTCAAGGCACATATGAGAAGCAATCAATGCACAACTGAAGTGCCCCAACTATGAATTGATGCTTCTCATCTCTTTCCCTTCCTGCTTGTCTGTCTCTCTCTCTCTCAAAAAAAAAAAAAAAAAAAAAAAGAAAGAAAGAAAGAAAAAGAGTAAGGTCTCTGAATAGGCAGAACACAGAGGATTTTAGGGTAGCAACGGTACTCTGTCTGAACCTGTAATGGTGGGTCCATGTCTTTACACATTTGTCAAAACCCATAGAATATACAATGCCAAGAGTGAACCCTAATGTAACCTCTGGGCTTCAGGTGATGATGGTGTGTCAACGTTAGGTCTGACGATTGTGACAAAGGCACCACTCTGGTGCGGGCTATTGATAGTGGTGGAGGCTGTGCTTGGGGGGAGGGGCAGGGAGTATAGAGGAACTGTGCGCTTTCTGCTCAACTTGGCTGTGAACCTAAAACTGCTCTAAAATAAAAATAAAGTCTATTTTCTTAAAAGTATAATAATAAGCTTTCACGGCATTCTGAATGCTGAATTAATGTATAATAATATTTCCACATTTGTTGCTGCGACGAAATCATTTTAGTTTCTCTAATCCTGTCTGGTCTCAAGTGTGACTTTCTAAAATCCCCCTTAAACTTTAATAAGCTTTACCGGGTAACAGTAAAATTACTCAGACTAAACCCAGATTCTTTTAGAAATGGAGCATTTTTGAGCACTCTCTCCAGTCCCTGGGATGTGAGTCAGATATTAAATTAATCTGATCTTAAAGGAAAATACCCCCTCTCCTGGTCCCTGGCCGCCTCCCCCTGCTGAGCGCATAAGATTAGCATTCCATGTGGCCGGACAGCGGCCCCTGTGAGGAGCGCAGTGAGCTCGGTAAATAACATCAGAGCTGAGTCATTTATGGTTGAGTGACACAGAATGAAAAATGAGTGCCTTTCAGGCAGTTCCTGTTGCCTAATATGGAGCACAAAGTCGATGCGCTTTTACTGGAGCGCCCCACCTGTGACCCAAAGGAACGTTTCCCTGCAAGGGTGCCGGTCTGATTCCATGATCAAAAAAAAAAAAAAAAAAAAAAAAGGGAACCCACAAACACAGGACGAAGCCCGCCAGACTTATGCCTTGACCAGCGGCAGCTGTGTTGTTTTGTCCTGAAGGGTTCCCATTCACACTGCCCTTTCCTCCCGGTGAAAGGCTGAGCCCGCCCCGCGGTCCCAACATGTGGCCGGGGTTTATTGCATTAGGAAGCAGAAACAAGATTAACCGACAACAGAGGATTCATACTTAGGACTTGGATGATGAGGGCCGGCACTATTTTTACAGGGCTTTCCCCAAAGTCACCATCAATTCTGCCATGACTGACGAGACATCTCAAATCATTGACAGCTATCTGCCAGTCCCTGAGATTGCTTATTGGGGAATAAAGGTGAAATGAGTAATATCACTTCTTCTTTCTTTAAGAAGGAGGGGGAGGGGGGAAATGCAGTTAAAATGACAGCCTTCAGAGAACAGAATCAAACTGTAAAAAGCCATAAGGAAAGGGAGCCCTTTTCCAAGGAAGTGACAGCAGATTCATAAACGGAATGATTCAGGGGCCACTTTCAAATTGCCTAAGTGATTATGAATCACGGAGGAGAAGCTTCAAGATCTCCCAACATCTGAGTTCTCTTTCAGGAGTCAACACTGTAGCCTCTGATGGTCATTAGCATATCCTTTATTCACCGACCTGAAATAACCTTTTTGGTGACATTACCTAGGCCAACATCTATAAAACAGCACTTAGAAATCCTTGTTTAAAAGCCTGAATTCAGCTCGCTATGGGTTTTTTTCTGAGTGAATCATGAATCTGGGTGATACAGAGAATAATGATTAAGAAAATGGATGAGTGCCAGGCACTGGATTTAAAATAGAGAAATGCCTTCTGGTAGAAGTCTGTATTTCTGGATCCTTCTGTGGAAGGTGGTTCCCTTGACAGGAAGGAGACAGGCTGAGAACCAACCTGAGGGAAGAGGAAGTGGCCTCAACCACACGTCTACCCACTAAGGATGAAAGGCTCAAAGGAGAGAGCTACCAGGTGGTTCACGATGTAAGAACCAGGAGCAGTAGGTGGACTTCTCTAGAGGCCTCTATCCGTAATTCTGCTGTTTCACAACTGGAAACTAATGGATGGACCCAAGCACGCTCCCGAGAACTGATGAAGAATGTTCCACTCCAGGACAGTAATCATTAACCGCAGAACAAGCTTAGACTCCATGCACAGCTTCCAGAACAAGTGAAGAAGACCAGGAGGAACCAACCAGAAAGCTGGGAGACAGGGGAGGCAGATAACAAGTCATATTTGAGTGTTGGGAGGCTTTTTGTGTGTGTGTTTGTGTTTTGTTTTTCACTTTACTATCGGTACTTAGGGAATTGGGATATATAAATAAACAATAAAAACTTATCTAGACCATATAAACATTATGGGTTTTACAAGTTAGCCTGAAAACCTCCTAAGATTTACTGGCTGGATTTCCATGCAGTCGCCTCATTGAACATGAAACCCCAAAATGGGAAGGGTGGGAAAGAAGGGAGGCCGAATCTTGTCAAGGGGATTTCAGGCTTCCTTTCGCTTCTGGATAGAGGTTAATTTGTTTTATTTTCCCCGCAGGCCTCATGATGAGTCTATTTTAGGTATCTTTTCTCATAGGGCAGCTTTGGTAGCGTGGAAAGGACAGAGAATCTACAACTTGAAGACCCGGGTTTCAATCCCTACCCTGCCACTCACTAGTAGGAGATGGGGGAAGTTATTCAACTTCTCCGAGCCTCCGTTTCCTCATCTGTAAAATGGGGGCAATCAAACAACCTTACAAGGTGAGATATGTCAAAGCACAATGTGGGCGTCCCGTGGATGTTTTAGTCAATGTGCATCCTACCGGGACTCACTCTTTTATATTTGTAGTATTTCACGGTTGAAGTATTTTAAAATTCCCAGTGATTCAGAGGGAAAAAAAAAACCCCAAAACTTTCTTTATCATTCTCAAGGATCCTGGTTTTGAAGATTCTTTTTTTGTGTGAAGACTGCATTGCGCATGAATAAATGACTCTAAACACTCAACGCAGATCCTTTTCATTGCTTTAGATACTATATAGTGAGTACACAGGAAGGGCAGAAACGGTGCCTCCTTCCTTCTGAAAACAATCTTTTGGGCACCGTACATACTCAAAAAAACCTTGTTGAGATGAATGTTCCCAACAAGGGATTTTAAAGGACTGATGCTTTCCTGCCTCCCTCGCTCCAGCTCATTCCCCCATGGAAAACGTCACTTGTCCCGACCACAAGATGTGCCGTCGGCTCCTCTGATTTATGGCTCTTTCCTGTGCGCCACCACCCAACTCCGTGTGTGTGTGTGTGTGTGTGTGTGTGTGTGTGTGTGTGTGTCTCTCTCTCTCTCTTTCTCTCTCTCGGAACTGCAGGCAGGATGCTACGTCCATATTTGTTTGACTTCTTCCCCTCAAGCCCGGGCATTAACATCAACCGATAGTAAGAAGCCAAGGTTCCCACTGCGCTCTTTGATCCTTGGTTGAAATTCAATGTGTCAAACATACTCCCAACCTGTGGCCCCCTGCCCTTCTCACACCCATGGTGCCATGGAGATCACCATGTCCAGCTGAAAACCGGCTGGTATTTGTGTGTGGGGAACCAACTCCCCCCCCACCCCGGCCCCCTCCCTGAGTCCTTGGTGCATTCATGAGAGTATGGTATCCAAACTTTTGGATCCCTTTTAAAAAAAAAAAAAAAAGTCATCATTCAATCTCTGCCAAGATTTTAAAAAGTAAAGTGGGTGAAGTGACTTCACCTCAGCATGAAAGAGGCAGTTTCATTGGGTGGCCTTGATGAGGGCAGAGGTGAGTCACTGGAGTCCTGAGTTGTGAATATAATTACCGCTCATTTAGAAGCAAGCATGCAGGTACCTGACCTTTGCTCCCCACCCAAGCTGCACAAGCGTTCACTTCCAGGCCGTCACAGAAATAAAAGGCAAACAGTAGGAGCCAGACATCTGATCACGTTCGCAGAGATTAGAGGGCTCAGGGCGGATCAGGCGTGGAGAAGCTGTCAGCTCAAATGAACCGCATGGGCTACAGGGTTCTCGGTACCCAACCAACCAGGGGCTGCTGGTCCCACGATGCGGGTGGTGGCTGCAGGTGATCATAACCTGCCAGGTCGGGCTTGTACCTCTGGTCTTCCCTTTTCTGTGTTGCCGCCTGTCAGCTTCCTGCAGCTCCAACCCTTTAGAGAGATCTCTGCCTCCTCTTCCCCCCAGTTCTCCCGATAGGAGGATTGCTGGGCACAGTTCATAGTCCCCTGGTTGGGTTAATCTTTTTCTTTAAAACTCATCCTTGCTGGACTCTCCTGTTAGATTATATCCCCACGGGTCCTCTCTCCTCACCTCCACGTCCTGTTTCATGTGTCCTTTCCTTCACCCTTCAGTTTATGTGACATGTCCCTGCCGGACTGGTGTCGCTAACATGCCCTTTCCACGTGTCCCTGCTCGGCTTGGAGCTCTTCCGCACCCGTCCGCTGCCTGCAGACTCCTCGGCCCGACCTCCAGATGTAAAACCTGGGTCCCACATCCACCTCTCCGGGTTTCCTCCCAGTACTCCCCTGCTCCGCTCTGACTGATGGCCATCCTCTTCAGAACACACCCATCAGGCCTGGCTCTTGGCCCATGACAGCCTCCGCTTGTCTCCTCTGTGCCCATGAAGTCCCACCTGGCAGGCGGAACCCCTCTGAGAAGCCTGGCTCCACCATCATTTGGTGTTTTTTTGTTTTTTTTTTTAATTTTTTTTTTATTTATTCATTTTAGAGAGGAGAGAGAGAGGGAGAGAGAGAGAGAAAGAGAGAGAGAGAGAAGGGGGAAGGAGCTGGAAGCATCAACTCCCATATGTGCCTTGACCAGGCAAGCCCAGGGTTTCAAACCAGCGATCTCAGCACTCCAGGTCGACGCTTTATCCACTGCGCCACCACAGGTCAGGCTCATTTGGTGTTTTTATCCCCTCAGCTCAAGTGCACAGCAGCCCCCCACTCAGACGCCACCAGCTCCTCCACTGGGCATGCCTGGCCCTCACGGCCGGGATGCTCCCCACTCACGACCTCCACAGCCATTTCACGACTGCTCGTGACACATATCACACACGGCACAACTTTATAGTTCATTTCCCTGTTAGATTATGAGCTCCTTGGCGATAGGGATGGTGCCTTACTCATCTTTTTATGCGCCACACCACCCAACACAGCCGTGGCTTTCAACCTTTTTATCCTTGGGGAACGGTAAAAATAGGGGGATTATTTCAGGGACCGCTAGGGCAGAAATCACCCTGAGCATGAGAGAATTCGACTAAGATCATCGAGTCTATAATCTTCATGCCACAGCAGGGCGATTCACTCTTTCACAGACCGGCATGAAATTTCTGGAGGACTGGTTCAAAAACCAGCGGCCGAAAAACATGGCAACACAGTACATGATCCAAAAATGTCTGTTGAATGAATGAACAAAGGAGTTAAGGGGCCTCGCACAGCAACAGACATCTTGACCTCACCTGATCGGCGCCCTTTAGTGCCCTCCCCTTGTTCGACATCACACCAGTCATCCCGTGTCTTTTAAGAAAGACCCGCACGGGTTCACCTCGGTTATTGACGAAAAGCTGTGCCAAACCAGGTGAGATTTCACGGCCTTGTTTGATCAAATTAAAGTGTAACAGGAAAAGAAGCATCACATATTTCAACATGCCTACCCACTATTGGTGACCTTTGTGTTAGATGGAGGTCAACCTCAGCAGCCTTTTAAACATGCAGCTCAAAAAGGTAAGATACCCAGGTCAGGTCTACAGCAGCTGAGGATGAATAAGGCAGGAAGGGGATGTGCTAAGTGCCAGCTTCGGGGGCCGGGTGGTGACCTGCTTTGACACACGCTCTCTCCTTTTCCCTCATCCTGCTAACGTGGCCACCCCTTTTGAAGAAGCACAGCATCATCCCTGTTCGAAAACATCAAAATGTCCCGAAATTAAATGTCATCCTGCCCGCTACTCATCTCTTTCCAGCCTCACACCAGTCTCCTCCCGGTCGCCCACGGTTTTTCCTGCCCCATGAACTTTTTGGGTGCTAAAATGCCATGTGTTTCTTGTCATGGTGACACTAATTGGTCACCCCCACAGTTCTATGTCATGTCTACTTCAAAGGCGTTCGGAGTACATTATGCCATCAGATCATTAGGGTGTCATTAATTGACATTATAATTCCATATGGTAATTAACAATTACGGTCTCCACCAGGGAAACTCAAGCTCAGAAAAATTAAATAACAAGCCCCAGGATATTACCAGGTCCAAAACCAAGAGCAACGCTGGAAACGAGGCCCTCTGATTCAGTGCTGTACTTGGAAGGTCACGGCTCCTTATCTTCCCCCGGGGTGTGCTCAGAAAGACACACCAAGAAACCATCAGCCGGGCATTAAAAAAAGAAGAAAAGAGGGAAAAAAACAATCTTCTAAAAATAACATCATACATTTAACCCCCAACTGCTCAGGTATCTGAACAATGGCCGCCGCTATTTCTCTCTGTCTGGGGAGACCTAGCCTGTCTCCAGCCACCAGGAATGGCCTTATCCTTCCTCAGAGCCCCTGGGTGGTCGTCTCTGGTCTCTCTGAGCTGCTCAAGTGCTGTCTCTGCTTTGGGTGCTGAGACACCATCCGGGTCATATCATTCCCTGTCTCAGAACCCTCCGATGGCTTCCTGCACCGCTCAGAGTCAAAGCCAGAGTCCTCGCTGGGAGGTCTTTCAGGATGTGGCCCCCTGTTCCCTCCTTATCCTCAGCCCCAACCATTTCCCCTCGTTCGCTGCATTCCTGTGTTCTCCAGGCTCAGTCCTGCTCTCCCCTCTGCCTGGAATGTTCTTCCCCAGGTGTCCCTGGGACTCCCGTCCTGTGGAAGTCTCTATTCAAATGTCACCTCCTCAGTGACCCCCCTGACCGCCCCCGCTGGCCTACAACTTTAACCACACACCCACACCTTCACCCCAGTATGTCAAACTCCTGTCCTTGCTGATTCCCCCCCACACACACATTTGACACCACCCAGCACATTTCATTTCTCTTGTGTGTTGTCGCATCCCAGGACGGCAACCCTGGCGAGCACAGTGGGGACAGAAACACATCCTGGGGGGGGGGGGGGCTTCCGTGTGCAGCAGTGACTAACACCGCCGCTGTGAGCTGTGCTTGCTTGCTTTCTTAGACAACCGCTGAGCCCTATTCCAAAGCCACTTGTGGTTTGAATTACTTGAAAACTCAGAATACTATTAATTTCCGGTGAGTAATTCCAAGAAACATGGTACTTGGGGGAGAATGAAGATGTTTTTGGAGCAGCACAGAGCGCTGGCCTGCTGTGGATCTGGGGGAGCAAGACCCTGCTGCTGAAGTCCTTTTCCTGTTTAGCAAACCACAGCAGACAGCTCGCTGGACGGTCTGAGATTTACTGTGCTCTGATTCACTTAAAATGAGATGCCACAGGATAATATGTTTCTTTCAAGTGATCTGGAAGGAACTCACTCCCATCCCAGTTCACATTATATTTTTTTCTTTTAAAGCATTTATCATGTTCAAGTTTAGAAGTTACTGTGTTGTGCCAAAAAGTTTCTTACATGTCACTCAGTGGTATTATTAAAAGAGAGCGAGAGCAAGATTTAAAAATAAGCACACCTATTTAACTGAACTCAGCATTCACAGAGTGCCCGCTGTGTGTGACCGTGGAGGACTTATTTCGCCACGCTTTGCCTTATTTTGTGCACGAATCAGGGGGGAAGGGACCTCTTTCCTCATTCAGACACTGAGTGTTAGCCCCACGGCATCCCTAAGAGGAAAAAGGGGTGGGGTGGGGTGGGGAGGCCTGCGGGTGGCAGGCAGCTGTGTGGGGCGTGGCCGCCTGTTCAACACCCAGCTCCACCCCCACCTGCAGGGCAGCAGCTGCCTCCAGACAGGCGTGTTGGCACCGAAGCAGCAGGAAACGGTTCCTGCCGGCACGGTCTTCAGCCTGGCCTCAGAGCTGGGGCCCACATCAACTTCCATCTGCCTCTCATCTCCTCCGCTGACCCCGCTCCACGACCCGAGTCCACAATGCAGCTGCAGAAAACACGGTCTCAACCACGCACAGGGTTTTACTATATCAGAACCGCGGCTTTGAAGATGGGCCTGGTTTCTCACAAGACTTGCAGGAAGCAAACAAGATGATGATCAAGGCTCTTGCTCAGAACGTCCGTCCTCTCCGGCGGCCTCCTAATGTGTCAGTAATGCGCGAAAGCATCCTCTGGCCAGGCCGGCCTCCTTCCGGCCTGTATTCCCAAATGCCTAATGCAGCAGCTTGCAAGTAATAGATGTTCAAGAAATAATGACTGCATTATGGTTTTTGTGGGGTGGATTTCTCAACATTAACGATCTTAAAGGACACCTATCTGTCTGTCTATGCAAAGAGTCTAGTTGTGTTTCAACACTGAGCGTTTTGAAAGACAGCATTCTGCACGGCACGAGGCAATGCGGATGAAGCTGAATTACTTAAAATCATTTGCCAACCGTGTAGCACGGCCATGGTAACGCCAGAGCGTCATGCGAAAGAAGGGCTAACTGTGCGTACACGGAAAATCTTCCCCTGCACTTCTAAAACGGGTTACAGGCCCTGGCTGATTGGTTCAGTGGTAGAGCATCAGCCCTATGTGTAGAGTTCTAGGGCTTCGATTCTAGTCAGGACACACAGGAGAAGCAACCATCTGCTTCTCCACCCCTCCCCCTCTCTGTCCCCCTCTCTTTCCCTCCTGTACCCATGGCTTGATTGGAGTACACTGGTCCCTGGTTCTGAGGACCTAGCCTCAGGCGCTAAGAGTTTGGTTGCTGAGCAACTGAGCAACACCCCAGATTGGAAGAGAATCGCCTCCTAGTGGGCTTGCCGGGTGGATCCCAGTTGGGGTGCATATGAGAGTCTGTCTCTCTGCCTCCCCTCCTCTCACAAAAAAAGAAAAGAAAAGAAGAGAAAAGGCTGCATTGTTCGCACAATAGAATGCCACCGGCAACAGCAGGAATGACACGGTGATTCACACCCAGACATGGGTGTATTTTGAAAAGCGAAAGAGGCCCCTACCCAGAAGGCTACACATTGCACAATTCATGTATGTGAAGTTCGGGAGGAGCCCAAACCAACTGATGCACGAAAACAATTAGAGCAGGGGTTGTCTCGGGGGCTGCGGTGGGGGAGGCGACTGGAAAGGGGCGTAAGGGAACGGAATGCTCTGCGCTTGGTTAGCGGGTTCCCTTGCACAAGCGTCTACATTTGTTAGCGCTTACCCCATGGTGCAGCTCATGCATTTAAATTATTGCACATGAATTTTTACCTTGCAAGAAATAAAAAAAAATTATGCCCAGACGTTGAACTCCAGTCAACGACGGGCATGGTGAGATGTTTGGGGGCGGAGTGTACTTAAGATAGCAGCAGCCTCCCGTGAAATGCACCTGAAAACAAGATGGGTCCACGCCAGAAGGAAAGGGCTTTCTGGAAACGTTCATGGATCTGCTAATTTGCGTAAAAGAAACACGGAAGGACCGACCGGAAACCAGCGAGCTCTGTTACCGGCAGGGAGCCGATGGCAACACGGTGGGAAGAACAGGGTACCGCAACCCTTCTCTGAGCCTACACTTCCCTATTAACTCTGACTTTAGAGTCATGGCACTTTCTCATATTGCTGCCCCAAATCCCTCTCTCCCTCTCTCTCTCTCTCTCTCTCTCTCTCTCTCTCTCACACACACACACACACACAGTAAATATAAATACTTAAAACCAACTAAAATGTGGAAGAAACCTAAAATAAAATACAAACAGTAACAAAGGAACCTAGTGTGTTAGAAATGAGTGACACCGCCACACTGAAGACTGCAGGGAAGAAAAAAACTAAACAAAGGAACTTTGGAAGACAGTATTTGGGGCTAAAAGAAAGAAAGAACTATACACATATTGTACTCAAATTTGTTCCTCACAGGGGTATGGATCAACAATGATGGAAGTCCTGTCTGTGTATACTAGAACTGAACAAGTAAATGCACTGTGGGTAACAAGAGCCAAGTGTTCACAACTGAAGACAAACATTGCTAATGAAGAAAGGGGGATAGCCCGAATAAGCCTGTGGTGCTGAGCTAGGCTCAAAGGCACCAGCATGAACTCTGATTTCATATAAATATAAACATATGTAGGCCCCGGCTGGTTGGCTCAGTGGATAGAATGTTGGCCTGGACATCCCAGGTTCAATTCCCAGTCAGGGCACACAAGAGAAGGGACCATCTGTTCCTCTGTCCCTCCCTCTCCCCTTCTCTCTCCCTCTTCCCCTCCCACTGCCAGTGGCTCAATTGGTTTGATCATAGGCTTCAGGAGCTGAGGATGGCTCAGTTGGTCTGAACGTCAGCCTCAGGCACTAAAAATAGCTCAGTTGATTCAAGCATTGGCCCCAGATGGGGTTGCTGGATGGATCTCGGTCAGGGCACCTGTGGGGCTCTGTCTATCTCCCTTCCTCTCACTTAAAAAAACAAAACAAAACCCCCCCACATATATACACAGATACATATGTGCATACAGACCAATACAGAAACACAGGTGTCTGTACAGAGGTGTATAGGTGTTAGTAACATAAACATGTTTCCCAGCTCCCTCTGCAAAGAGGGCGTAAAGGCAATGATGGCCCCTAGCAATTAGCACATTGAAATATTCCCTAATTTTTGTGAGCCGTATATATAACAGTAACAATGGATTATAACCCAAAGAGGAAAATAAATAGCCCCGATCTCATCCTGATAGTAGTGAATAATTGAATAAATAAAACAAATGGAGAAGAAGGGGACACCTCTTCCTTGCACCTGAATTCCGGTTAATAAATGTACAAAGAATTGAGGGACGCAGAGACGTGCTGATAAAGAGTAAATGATGGTTGCAGGCAAACCCCTTCCGACGCTAAAATTAGGAAGTGAAAGATTAATGAGAAGCAGGCTGTTCACATGGTCTCAAAGTATCTCCTCTAAAGCAAAGTAAAACACATAGTTACAGTCGAGATACTGGGCTGATGACCCCTTAGCCAACAACAAAAGGCAGCATTGCAGGATGATATCATGTACCCCCGTCCAATGGACTGAGAAGGGCACAATCCCACACCTGTGCTGAAACATGCCTCCTCTCAACCCAATCATGAGAAGACGTCAGACAGACCCAAAGCGGAGGACAGCCAACAAAATAAATGGCCAGTCTACACTTCAGAGGGGTCAAGGGATAAAAAAACAAAACCAGAGGAGGAACTTTTCCTAGATTGGAGGAGACTAAGGAGATGCAACCCCTGAGTGGAGGGCGGGATCCCCAAGTGGATCCCGCAGAGACAAAGGGCGTTAGCAGGAAAACCGGTGAAATTCAAATAAGGAGCGGTAGATTTGTTAATGGTGTTGCAGTAACGCTGATTGGCTGGTTTCAATCATTTTTGTATGATGACAGTTTTGCAAGATGCTAACATGTGGGGAAGCTGGTATTTGGAAACGCTCTGTATTAATTTTGCAACCTCTCTGCCAGTCTAAAACGGTTTCAAAATAAAACGTTTTTTGATTTTTTTAAATACGATAGGCTGAGGGATGGATAGAGGGTGATGTGACTAATAAACACATACATTAAAGCGCTTGCGACAGTTTCTAGGTGACGAGTAGTTCCATGGACAGTTCTTTCGACATTTCTGTACGGTTGTGACTTTTAAAAAAAGAAAATGTTGGAGACACCCAGTTAATAAAATAAAACTGAATTGTTAATTTTAGTGGTAACATGGTTCTTCCCAACTGAACATCAAAGGCTAGTGTCAGCCATTTGACACAGGTCCAGGGGAAAGAAAGGACTTTCACTGCTGCAGGTGACACAGAGACGGAGCACCAAGGTCCCCAGTCGGAAATCAGAACCACCTCATCCACACAACAAAGGGTCAACAACTGCCAAGAGGAGACAGCTCAGAACCTGCAAAGGGAAAATGGAGTTATTACCAAGAGGCGTGTCTGTATTTTTAGGTGCATGGAGTCCTCTCTGGGTGCTCAGCTGTCTCTCAGGAAAGACACGGCCCTGGTCAGAAGCTCATTCTAGGCCTCCCGCTCCGGGCCTGTCTCTGCGGGCGGGCGCGCGCCAGCCAACCTTATCAAACTGCTGATTAGAAGAGGGAGGAGGCGGTCAGCCGGCACAGCCAGGGCTGGTGGAAGTTGGTAGAGTTGCCTTCCTGAATATTATTTAATTGCTAAATAAACTGATTCAGTGAATCAGCCCCACAGTAAAATGATGTAACGAGCAATAAATCCGGGCTGGTAACCTTTGGCATTCTGCATGCATGCGTACTGTAACCCACATATTTATCATCGAGCGCGGGAAACGGTGTGGTTGTAATGAGATCCACACATGTTCCTCGGAGACTGGGAATCCAGGGATGGTGAAGGGAAAAACATGATCTCCATACTCTACAGATTCGCAGCTCAGGAAATGTCCTACGAGATAATTCAGAAAGCTTCTGGTTCCCACTGTAGAACAGGAAACGCCAAAGGTCCGATTCAGCCCTAGGAGGATAGACAAGGAGGGAGAATTCCAAGACCTGGTCCTCCTGGGAACTCAGAAAGGAATCAGACCCAGGAGGTGGAGACTTCATCGGCTGCTGAACTGATTTGGTTCTACAAGTGCATAAAGAGTGCTTGAAAACTTTGCAAAACAGAAATCAGTTTCAAAGCTGGGGCAGAACAAGAAAAAAAAAAAAAAAAAAAACATTTCCCAACGATGAATGGTCTTCTTTGAAGGTGTCTAAGTTTATAAAACTTGGGTATTTTCACACAGACCTGACAGACCATATGCGGAGAGAAGGAAAGTGGGTCCATCATCGTGAGCCTTTCTGGGGGCAAACTGAGTCTTAGGCAGTTAATCATTCTAAGTAAGAAGAATTATGTTTTTGAAAACAAGAATAGTTCATGTTAGGGGGAGGGGGAGGGGCACAAAGAAAACTAGATAGAAGGTGACAGAGGACAATCTGACTTTGGGTGATGGGTAAGCAACATAATTGATTGACAAGATAACCTGGACATGTTTTCTTTGAACATATGTACCCTGATTTATTGATGTCACCCTAGTAAAATTAATAAAAATTAAAAAAAAAGAATAGTTCATGTTCATTAAACACTTCAGATGTACCTGGCCTTATGCTCAGCAGTTAAATGTATTATTCACTCAATAATAATCATTTCTTCCAAGGGCTAACTGAACCTCAAGAGGACACAAAGCTGACCCACCACGTACGGACAATTCTAAGAGCTAGGATGATGACTACATGAGCCTACATGAGCCTCCTCGGTGGTTTTTTTCTTTTCTGGGTATTTTTTTTGCCGGGGGGGGGGGGGATTTGTTTAGTTTTGTTTGGTACGCACAGAAGGTTTGCCGAGGGGAGAATCGAAAGTCATTTCAGCTGCATGTATTTCCAGATCGCTGAGCAGGGCCAGTCCTGCAGCCGGTACCGCACTATTTATTTCTAATGCAACATCATAGCACGCTCACGCTCACCTGGGTCCCGGTACTTTATTTTGAAATGCACAACTGCGTTAGAACATCCACTCATTAGCAGTTTCCTCATTTTCCTTAGACTCAAGTCCTTGTTATTGTTTAGGGACTCCGCAGTCACTACCCCTTGGCACTTGCTTTCTCCACAGCCTGGAATACTCTGCTCTCTGCCTCCACCCCCAACTATTTCACTCCTATTCATCCTTCAGGTCTGAGCTCCAACTGTCACATCCTCAGGGATCCTTTGTTGACCCCCGATCAGGTCCCGCTTCAGTGCTGGGCACCCTGTTTGCCCACCCGACGCACTGACCCAGTTTGTGACGTCATCTTCACTTTGTGTCACTCTTTGATGAGTGCCCACCTCTCCCTCGAGACCCTCTGATCCAATGAGAGCAAAACAGATGTCAACCTGTTCACGTGTGTACCCACAAAGAACGGCATGAACCCCAGCCCCCTGCAGGAACTCGGGATACCACTGCTCTTGTCAAACGTTCACATTCCAGAAAGCGAGGCTGATCTCACTGTTCCTGCTCCTGACCCCTGGTCCTTAGTTATCCCAGGGCGCCTACTATGTGCGCTGCTCCCCTGGAAGTCACCCATGACTTCCTACTGGTCAACCCATGGTGTCCTTTCAATCCTGCCTGACTTCAAGGCACAGTTTCGCCTGGCCAGCTGCGCTCCCCCTTGCCCCCGACGACCTCCTGACTTCCAGGAGAGCTACCACTCTCCTCGTAGCTTTGGCCTCTGTCCATGGTTCCTCTCTGCTCCCGCCTTATTCGTTGAGGTCCTGTCAGAGTCCTGACCTCCCTCCTCTTACCTTCCCAGCCTACCTCACTCATCGCCTCACCTGTGGACACCACACAGAACCTGATCACACTATGGACATAGTCCATCCAGCCTGCCAAATGAAAATTCACAGAAAAGACTGCTTATAATTTATGGCAGTTCTGGAGCCCAGAATCCCCGTCACCGGAGCCTCCCTGGGTCCCAGGTAAGGAGCCCAGAGCCCCTGCTCTTCCTAGGCACCATCTCCCACTTCCAACCACTACCTGTGTCTGCAAATCTCTTTCCGGCCCTAACTTCCCCTGAACTCGAGTCCTGACTTCAAAGCACGACTCCTATCTCTTCCTAGATGTCTCACCAGCACCGCCACCTAGAACATGGCTTTGTTTCCCCAAGCCTGTGGCATTTCCCTGCTTTAAAAAGAGATATTTTTAAAATTTATTTTCAAGATTTTATTTATTCACTTTAGAGAGGAGAGGGAGAGAGGGGGGAAAGGAGAAAGGGAGAGGAGTAGAGAAGAGGGTTGGAGCAGGAAGCATCAACTCCCATGTGTGCCTTGACCAGGCAAGCCTGGGATTTTGAACCGGTGACCTCAGCATTCCAAGTCAACGCTTTATCCACTGTGCCACCCTAGGTCAGGCTGCTTTCTCTGTCTCAAGCAGGTACCCCAAGCTAGGTATCATTCTGATTTTAAAGAACGCCTGTGATTCATCCATGGCACCTCTATAAAGTTATCCAGATTCCGTCCCAGACAAAACAAACAAACAAACAAAAAACACATAAAACTTTGATTTTTCTCAATCCAATTTTCAAATCATTTTTCAAAATGCACTCAGCTCTTTCCTGACAAGCCAATCCCAGTACAAATCACACTAATTAACAAATAAAATGAATACACTTTAAAAAGAGGAACAATGAAAAAAAAAAAGAAAAAGAAAAAGAAGAACAATGACATCGTATTGGTGGATCCTGTCCCCAACCCCCAACACCAGCACAAGAATAAAGCACATGCTAAGGGACCAGTGAAGAAGACAGTACCCTCGAATGAGACAGAAAGAAAAAAGAAATGCTATTAATCTGCCATATGTGCCAAGCACAGTACCTCTGGGAGGCCCTCCTATGACATCACACTCCCCTAATGTCCCATTGTCCTCTAAGACGACGTCTTGGCTGGCCTCCTCCCTGACCCCTTGTTCTGTCAAACAAACACTCAGCTCTGCCCGAGTCACCCCACCGACCTGGCACGTGTCCCCACTGTGTTGTGAGTTTTCAAATTCCTCCTCAAGGCCCAGAACAAATGACTCAGACGTGGGCAGCCTGTCACCTCCCTGGCGGAGAGCAGAGCCCACGCTGCACCTTTTCAGCCAGCCTCTGCAGTCCCATTCTGTCAGCTGAGGCTCCTGGGAGCATGTTCCGTGCACAGAGCTGCGTGCCATGCAGCAGGAATGTGATGGAACAGAGGGGACACAGACAGACGGAAGTAACGCGGCCTCTGGCTCAACGCATTGACTGTGTCCAGTAGAACTTTTTTTTTAAAACAATACTAACCTGAATAAAATGCTGGGCTGAGACACACAGGCTACATTAGGGTACAAGCTGAGGCCAAAATGACTTCTTCACTTTCTCTGAAATGGCAGCCCTCTCTGTACTCCTCCGTGGTTCTGTGATTGGCAGGTGGCAACCCGTACCCAAGGCGGGTACGAATGCTTTCTTTTTTTTTTTTTTTTCTTTTTCTTTCTGAAGCCGGAAACGGGGAGAGACAGCCAGACAGACTTCCGCATGCGCCCGACCGGGATCCACCCGGCACGCCCACCAGGGGGCGATGCTCTGCCCACCAGGGGGCGATGCTCTGCCCCTCCCGGGTGTCGCTCTGCCTCGACCAGAGCCACTCTAGCGCCTGGGGCAGAGGCCAAGGAGCCATCCCCAGCGCCCGGGCCATCTTTGCTCCAATGGAGCCTTGGCTGCAGGAGGGGAAGAGAGAGACAGAGAGGAAGGAGGAGGGGGTGGAGAAGCAAATGGGCGCTTCTCCTGTGTGCCCTGGCTGGGAATCGAACCCGGGTCCCCCGCACGCCAGGCCAACGCTCTACCACTGAGCCAACCGGCCAGGGCCACGGATGCTTTCTTAGGGCAGGAGCCAGTGGTGGGATTCAGCTGGTCCACTCAGGTTCGGCAGAGCCGATACCTAATTTTTTTGTTGAGTTCAGCCAACTTGTTGTTAAAATGGCACTTGTCATCAGGGTTCTCTCTACGGTGGGCGCCCGGGCAGCTGCCCAACGTGGAAAACACAAATTTACGTTCTTGACCTTTTTTTAATGTTCATCTGTGCAACAGTGTATTCTAAGCACCCGTAGTCATGTTCGTTCTGTCCACAGGTGAAAAAACTTGCAAGTGAGGGTGCCAGTCAAGAAGCAATATGGAAATATCTTAAATAACAGTTTTATTGTTTTTTGTCAGGTATTATTTAATATTTTTTCATTCATATTTTAAAACTTTTTTATAACTTTTTTGTGTCCTTTTACTGTTCTTATTTAAGTACTAAATTCATGAAATAATAAAACTACCTTTGGCATGTTGTTTTCTTGTACTTGAAACAGTAACTAGGACAGAGAATCAGTTGTTAAATCATTTGCGTCGCATCACTGGCAGGAGCTGTATGTTACCCGTCTCCCAGGAAGCCACCAAAGCAGACCTCTGAGTGGGGGAGAGGCTCACCCCCAGCAGATGGGGCACGAGACCATCCTACCTAAGAAGTGCATTCTAATAAAGGCAGCTCAGCCCCTAGTCACCACGGGACAGCCCCAAGTAACACCCAAGCCTCAGATCACCCGAAACCTTAGTTCTCCAAGGAACTCATCACTGACGCGCCATTTTCTATTGCACTAGCCTCCTAAATTCCTGAATTTGAAGTAACGATGAAGTATGTTCTCCAAGGTGTGGGGGTCGGGAGTGAGTGTCCCTGAAATGGGCCACCCTGGCAGACAGATCTATTTTGAACTGAAGTCCAATAAAGTCCAACAAACTCAGGAACAGTTAGTTTTTTATCTCCCCTTTTCACTTCACAAGATTCAGACAGACAGACCTGCTTCAGGAAGGGAGCACCAGCATGATCACCCTGAGAATGTGCCCCGCGCACTAATTAGCCAGGAAGACTCCAAGCCTGTTTGCTAGACGTCACAGATACCCCATGTCATCTCCCTGTCTCTGAGAGATTTCAAGCGCACGTGAATTTCCCGTGCACGCGTACTAAAATTCTGACATGCTCCTGTGAATCTGCTGTATGTTGTTTGAATTAGTCAAGCAGTCGGAAGGAAGCCTAAAGGGAAGGGGAACGTTTCCCCTGTCCCAACAAAGAGACTGAGAAATACAGTTTAGGAACAGTGAATAGGAGTACCTACATCTAAACCCCACCTGAGGGTCCCATGAAGGTGGTGGCAATGGTCGATAGCAAAGCAAGGAGGTCAAGTTCAGAAGCCACGGCCCCGCAGCCAGGCGTGGTGGTGGTCTGGGGCCCGGGCCAGCCCTTTACAGTAGGAGGCTTGCCCCAGCCTGTGAGTCACCTGTGAGGGCAGCTGCAGTTCCTGACCGTTACTGTAGGCGCTGGGATCCGGTATGGGCTGTGAGACCGTGGGAGCAGAGGCAAGTAAGGAAGATAGAGCAGCACAGCTGGGAAACCAATTCCCCCCTGACTGCACAGGAGCACGCCTGCCAAGTCCCCCTCCGTCCGCGGACAGGGGAGGTCCGTGGGCCTGTGTGCTGGCTGTCCTCTGGCCTCGTTTCTTACGCCTCCCTTATCGCTTGGTGCCCCCCTCCCCCCAAAATGAGACTAAGCTTCCACGCTGTTCTGTAACACAAAGCACGACACAGGCATGTCATTGGACATGCAGCTCAAACACTTCGCTTCGGTGTGTTTCTTTTATGCTTCCATGCACTGCACACTCAGTGATTTCGAGATTCCTGGACCGAGACCACGTTGGTATTAGCCGGTGTGCTAACGTCACTGGGCCAGGTCCCAAGGCAATTTCAAAACGTCACCCAATCTCGTCCTCTGTGCGACTGAGAAGTTCAGACTTCATCAAACACTGCCAGACGGAGAGGGTTATAGAAGCCTAAGAGAAGGAAATTCACACTCACCCCTGTTCTTGATTCCGAGAGGCATGAACAGCATCATCCAGAAACCACTGATTTTCTTGGGAAACCACTTGAATTCCAGCAACCCTGGAAATCAGCTGTTGGAAGAAGGCATGCATTTTAGGAACTATGTTGTTCATTGCTTAGAATTAAAAGTGACTTTTTTTAAAGTCATGCAATAGGTTCTTTCCGGTTTAGCACCATGATAAATCCATCTTTCTGGATACAAATGTCTAGCAGTGTCTGACTTTGTGTTCACTTTCGGCCCTGGGTGGTGGCTCAGTAGATAGAGCATCAGCCCAGCATATGGGTATCCCAGGTTCAATTTCTGGTCAGGGCACATAGGAGAAGCAACTATCTGTGTCTCCCCGGCCCCCTCCTCTCCCTCTTCTTCTCCTACAGCCAGTGGCTCAACTGGTTTGACCGTGGCCCAGGCATTAAGGACAGCTCTGTTGGAGCACATCAGCCTCAGGCACTAAAAATAGCTTGGTACTTGAGCATCGGCCCTTATGGGGTTGCCAGGTAGATTTCAGTCAGAGTGCATGTGGGAGTCTGCCTCACTATTTCCCCTCCTCTCATCACCTAAAAAATAAAATCACTTTTGTGGCATGCACAATCTCTCTGTAACACTTCCAGCAGATTCTTCTTGTAAGATATTAGTGATCAACAGCCTGTAGTGGGCGTTCCTATGCTTGTAGAGAATATAAGCAAAATTTATAATCCAGTTCAGGAAAAAGTATACACACCAGTGTGGGCACTAAAAAAAAAATTTTCCTCCCACCTCTATGTTATTCTAGCTAGCTAGCTAATAATCAAATTAACAGAGACAGAGAAAATCCTATTTCAATACATGTGCATGGGAAATTCCCATAGGCATGAAAATTCCAAAGACAGTGAGGCAACATTGGGTATATAGGACATCTTGGACAAAGGGGGGGGGGTGGAGTCTTAGATTTAAGAAGTGAGAGGAGGCGATTTGCAGGTAGTTGAGGGAGAGCAGAACACACCTGGCAGGAAACCCCTTGCTGGGCAACTCAGAAACAATGGTATCCAGCTAACACACACCTGCCTGGAGCTCTCCTGTTTACCATACTTAATTCACATTAGACGAAAGGTGAACTACTTAAGACTGCCTTTCTGAGGTAGGTTTTGCCCTCTGAATCTATTGGGCAGGAAAGTGAGAAGGCTTAAAGGTCCTTTCCAAGTCTACTGTTTCTTAATGAACAGTTTAAAATCACTCTCCCAAACAGGCGGCACGTAAGTAATGAATATACTGCTGTGAATATTTTTATCTGGTCGGATCTGGTTGACCTGTGGCATCACCCCAGCCCTGTGGCTTCCCTGGCCTGTACGTATGCTGACAGGAAGAGCAGGAAGTTCTGCGGAGAGGAGACGGGTTTCAAGTCGCAGAAGGGGGGAAAAATGCACAATTAGGACTATCTCACTTATCCAAGCATCGCTTATATGACAACCTCAGCAAATTGGAACCCTGCTGGGAAGAAGGGAAAACCAAAAGACATTTCAACAGTCAAAACAGAAGTGACAAAGCACATACATTAAACGTCACCAGCGCGGGGAAATAAGTTAACTTTTCTCCGGGAGGAAAGAAAGCTACGAATGCAGAACACAGCAGTGTGGAGGCAAGAGACTTCCCACTCCTCTCTCTCTAGCCGGATAGAAAGCTCCCGGCACGCAGTAGGCCCTCCGCACGCTTTCCCTGAGGAATGATGGACATCAGCTGCTCTAAATAATGACCCAAGCTCTGAGTAATGAGTTACGTGGAATTTCATGTGATTTTGCTCAGGTGTAAGGTAGAAGTGGAGAATCACTTTACTTCCCTCCTAACCCCCACCAAAAAAGCTCTCTACAAAATAATTCCTTATTATATAATAATGTGACCATCAGATCTGGACCACAGTTTTTTTGTTGTTGTTCTGAAACAAATTTCAGGTGAATGTCCACCGAGAGAGATGGAAGTCTGTTCTGTCCCGGGCGGGAAATGGTCGGGTGTTGACTGCTATATAAATATAAAAGGGCAATTTTAATAGTCATTCTCACAAGCGGGATCAACCTGGCAACCTCCGTCTGGGGCCCCGTCTGGGACTGATGCTTAAATCAACTGAGACATCCTCAGCGCCCGGGGCTAATACTTGGAACAATCAAGCCACTGGCTGCAAGAGGGGAAGAGAGAGAGAATGGGCGAGGGGCAGGGAGAAGCAGATGGTCACTTCTGTTGTGTGCCCTGACCGGGTATCGAACACAGGACATCCGCACACCATGCTGACACTCTCTCCACTGACCCAACCAGCCAGGGCCAACATGTGCTATTTCTTTACTGCCTGTATAAAGAGCAGTGCCCCCCAACATGCATTACTTTAGAGATCAAAAACAGACTGGGTAACAAGTAGCTATCTCAAGCATGTAGAAACCGAGCTCCTCATCCGTCCCACAAAACCTAATAATCTACCAGCAGCTTTTCCCATCTCCTTGTTGGCAACCCCATCCTTTTGGTCACCAGGGCCAAACACCCCGGGAATCATCGCTTTCCTTCCCATCTTACATCCAAGCCACAACAAATCCTCTTGGCCCTCCCTTCAAAAAACAGTTCTAGACCCGGACTGCTTCTCCGTGCCCTCAGTACTCACACGGAGTCACCACCATCTTCCGCCAGGATCACCGCAAAGCTTCTCAATGAACCCCCAGCCCCAGCCCTCAGCCCGCCTCATCTCCCGTGAGCCAATCCTTCATATGCAGGTCAGAGGGATCCTTTTAGAATCTAAGTCTGATGTGCATCCCTTGCCTGCTCAGACCTTGCCATGGGGTCCCCTCACCTGCAGTGTAAAACCTGAAGTCCTCACTCTGGGACCTCCTCTCTCCCTGCTCACCCTGCCCCCTCCCAGCCACTTTCTTTCTGGTCCTCCACATTGCTGTTCCCTCTGCCTGAGATGTCCTTCCCCAATAATCTCTTCGGCCTGTCTCCCCTGCTCTCCCCCCTCCCCCTCCACCCCAGGGATGACCACTAAAACCTCGCTCCAGCATGAAACCCCAACTTGGACGCACTTTCCTGCCTGCCTCTTATACTTTCTTTCCAAAATGATAATTGCTTATTACTCTTGGAAAGCGCCTTAGAGCCTACAAAGTGATTCTGCATACCGTATTCCTTGGGTTCCCAGCAACCATCCTAAGGGAGCTCATAGGCCACACAGGTGTTACAATTCCTGCGTTGCAAGTGATGGGAACGGGGGCTCACGTGACTGAATGAGGTCGTGCCGTGGCGCACAACCCAGTGAAGAGCGGAGCTCAGAACCAAGGCTCAGGCTTCTGGTCTGTTGTTGCCCTTTCCGTGAAATCGCAGAATTCTTGTCCAGTCTGCATTCCAGGTTGATTGGCCTTCCAGACCAATTCCTTCTCTGACCTATTTTCTTCCTTTCGGGCACTGGGGTATAGACTGTCCACAGCACAAAGTCCCTGCACCACGGGTGACAACGTGTTCAGAATGATACACAAGCCAACAGGAGCGAGTGCTGAAGAGGACCCAAGTTTTGCCACCCCAAAGATATTGATTTTAAATTTTTATTGATTTTAGAGAGAGAGGAAGAAAAGGAGAGAGAGGAATATTGATCTTTGATCTGCTCCCATATGTACCCTGACCGGGTATCGAACTGGCAACCTTTGCACTGCAAGACGATGCTTGTCTAACCAATGGAGCTATGGGCCAGAGCTTGGAATACTGATTTTTTATTTATTTTTTTTGTATTTTTCTGAAGCTGGAAATGGGGAGAGACAGTCAGACAGACTCCCGCATGCGCCCGACCGGGATCCACCCGGCACGCCCACCAGGGGCGAAGCTCTACCCACCAGGGGGTGATGCTCTGCCCCTCCGGAGCGTCGCTCTGCCGCGACCAGAGCCACTCTAGTGCCTGGGGCAGAGGCCAAGGAGCCATCCCCAGCGCCCAGGCCATTTTTGCTCCAATGGAGCCTTGGCTGCAGGAGGGGAAGAGAGAGACAGAGAGGAAGGAGGGGGTGGGGGTGGAGAAGCAAATGGGCGCTTCTCCTATGTGCCCTGGCCGGGAATCGAACCCGGGTCACCCGCACACCAGGCCGACGCTTCACCGCTGAGCCAACCGGCCAGGGCCCTGATTTTTAAGCTGTTTATTAAGAAACAAAGGACTCAGAAACTTTGACACCCCCCCCTTTCCTACCTAAGAGATTCAGAGGGAAAGATCAACCCCAGGAAGGAAAACTTAGGGTGTTCGCCTTAGCAGTCTCATTTATACAAAGTATGGTGGACGGGAGGGGGCCACGCAGGGGCCTGTGAGCTAGATACCCCGTCTCTCACTGTGTCTGAGTGCCCAGCGAAAGTTTACCCACCAGGTGTGTTCTGCTCTTCCTCAATTACCTGCAAATCGCCCACTCTCACTTCTGAAATCTAAGCTCGCAAACCCACCCCCTTTCCTCCTTTGTCTGAAATGTCACGTACACCCAAGGTTGCCTCGCTGTCTTAGGAATTTTCATGCTTACGCAAATTCCCAACTCACATGTATTAAAATTTGATTTTTCTCCTATTAATCTGTGTCAATTTGCTTATTAGCTTAGCGAGATGAACTTAGAAAGTGGGAGGAAACATCATAATTATTATTATTTTTTTTTTTTTAGCCCAGCAATGCTTAGTAGGTACATTCCTGAAGGAACCTATCAATCTGATTCAAAATAATTATGTACTGGGCTCCCTATAGACTAATTCAGACCTTTTCAACATGACTTTTGATCATTTTGAAGGAAAGGGAGGGATTAGAAAAAGAGAACCTGAGAGCAGTCAACAGGGCGATCCACTCCTTTCCGTTGGGCTGGGAACAGCTTGTACGTTCTCCTAAAGGCGAGCAGTACAAGTTGTTTTTATTTAACCAATTAGTCACAGGGTAAGTGAAGCAACTAAAAAAAAACCTACAAGAAGGAATCCACACACAGAGGATGCTGATCATCAGAGAACTGTAAATGAAAGGAATCATTGGGAACGTTAAAAAAAAAAGCAACTTCAGTATGACTTTTACCAAAACCTCACAATCCACAAGAGGGAAATAAACACGTCTGAGTAAAGAAAAACGAACACTCAGAAATTGGTGCCTAGATCACCACATGAGCAATCTCGGGGTGTGTGTGTGTGTGTGTGTACTTGGCCTTGCAGCCCAGTGACTCCCAGAGGTGAGGAGGTGATCATGTGCACCCTTTAGTCAGAGAGACTGCCCTGGATTCCGGGCTAAGGTCTGTTTCAGTCACTGTACGGCCCCACCTTGCTTTCTGATGCTAGAAAGTCTAGGATTCATTTTCTCCAAGTCACTGTCTGACAGCCAGATCTGAAGCACTTCTGCTCTTGAACAAAGGAGCAGCCATTTCCAGAGCCCCGTCTAACCTGAAATACCAGATTTCCTAATGAGAAGCCAGCCCACAGGCCTGTCCGGGCTCCCTCCCACCGTGCTTAACCCCTTCCTTCCACCCTTCCTTCTTTCTTTCCTTCCTTCATCCTATCCTCCCCTCCCCTCCCCTCCCCTCCCCTCCCTTCCTTTCCCCTCCCTTCTTCCCTTCCCTTCCCTTCCTTCCTTCCTTCCCTCCCTCTTTCCCTTAGGTCCCCAGAATTCCACCTTCAAATACCATAAAGGCAATTTGCATTTTAAACATAGATATCTCCAAGCCCTGGCTGATTAGCTCAGTCTGTGAGAGAATCATCCCAAAACAACAAGGTTACGGGTTTGATCCCCAGTCAGGGCGCACATGGGATATAACTCATGAATAAACGGCTGAGTGGAACAACAAATGAACACTTGCCTTCTCCTCCCCTCTCTCTCTCCCATCTTCTCTCCATTTCTCTCTAAAAAATAAAAAATAATCAATCAATAAAAAATTAAGCCCTGGCCGGATAGCTTTGTTGGTTGGAGCATTGTCCCAAAGCACAGAGGTTGCCAGTTCAGTCCCTAGTCAGGGCACATACAGGAACAGCTCAATATTCCTGTCTCTTTGTCTCTCTCTCTCTCAGTATATATATATATATATATATACACACCCCAGTGAAAATCCTCATGTCTAACCGCTTTTTAGGTATAAGTACGCACAACAGTCCTTTTTCCATCCCTAATCATTCCATGGAGTACCCAACAAGAATACCGTAGGTGGTAATAAACAGTACCACCCATCAGCACAAAGTTACATATTCATCCTTCTAGTCCATATGCCTTTTTTTGTATACAAATAAACATAAAACGAATAATTCTGATCCTTTTCAAACTACATCATCATGAAACTTAGTCCACAAGCGAGATAGATCAGATGTCTCTTCATTCACCGAAAGGCTCTCTGTTACTAAACTCTACGCACCTGTCGCCCACTCAGTGACAACCGACAACCTTAGGTTTCCAGACTGAGTTTCTCTGATTTCAATTGTTGTCCTTGTTGAAAGCCAGTCTTAGTCTTCAGCTTCCTGGGATTAAACTTGACCGTACTTCGCACCTGCCAGAGCAGTGAACAGGCATTTTTCTCCTCTTGTGTTCAAGGCGGGTAGCTACTTTTACCAACATATTAGAGATGAAAAGTTGTGGCTATTCAAAAAGCTGGGATCAGAAAAATAGTGAACTCTGAAGCATAAGTCTTTCATTAAAAACAAATAAAGACAACGCCGACGGGCATGAAGGCTTTCCTCCCCTGCCAGGGCGAGACACACCTTCTTTGTTTTGATGGCAGACGGATAGAGGAAAGAGACAGAACCAAACACTGCGGGTAAACATATGAGCGCATACAATTATTTGGAAAGGGAAGTAGCCATTAACATCCAAAGACTTCATCGATTCCTTCCTTTCATCTGATCGCTCTGCTTTGATCAGTAATAGTCTCAGGAAGTCATTAAAGAGGCAAAGAAGTTTGGGGTGCCAGATGCTCGTTCTGGCGTCATTTAGAACGGTGAGCATTGAAATCTGCCATGGGAATACTGAAAAACTGAACTGAAATTCCATTGATCACTAAGGTCACAGGACCAAGCCCCTAAGCATTAATTTCTCACCCTGGGTCGGCTACGCACAGGAAATTAGTTTACTACATTATAGACAATCAGCCGCCAATGACAATTTCTAAAATTCGAGAATCGCGTTCAACTTTTCTGTTCAGGATCATAAACTTCCTTTTAAGTGTCTCATCTTCTGGAGTTAAGAACTGTACGAACAAATAATTTTGTTACCATTGACTCTTAACATTATTCTATTCTTCATCTCACAAATGAACCCAGCAAAGACAAAAATAAAGTATGTCTTCAAAAGTGTTTTCTCAAATAAAATCAGTGAGATTTCACATAATGGTTTCGTCACGGAATGGACCAAGGGCTTGGTAAATATCGCCTCATCACAGCCCGTGTTCCGAGAGCGTTGTGTGCACGGCTCACTGGACCTTCGCTGAGGACGGCACTGTCGTGATCCAAACCAAAGTCCAGGTTGCTTCGGTCATTTGCCCACCTGCCCCAGCTAGGAAATGACTAAGCCAGACTCGGAATCCCGGCGGTCCACGTTCAGAGCTGTAAGTCACCACCACGGTGCCCTGAGGCTATCCAAATACAATTATTAGATATAAATGTAACAACAAAAACGTAAGTAATAGATCGACCCTGAAAATGCCTTGAGATTTTGGTTACATAGAAGCAGAGGGAAGAGAATATTACAGGAGGCTGATTTAGGAGGTGATGACACCAAACCTTCATGGAGCCTCGGAGAGAAGAGGCAGGCTGGTAAGGAACACGCTCAGCCAGGTCCACAGTGTGACCAAAAGGTCAGACCTAGGAGTGACTGGCTTGTCCCCTGAAGCTAGAATCCCAGTGATGAGGAGGAGGAGGAAGAAGGCAAGGTAGGTGAGAATGGAAAGGCAAGGTCTCTGCCTTTTACCTCATCCCGGTCCTTCTGTGTGCCTGTGTCACCCTGTTCTTATTCCTTCCTGTGAGACAGGAAAAAGAAGGATGGCAAGCGGCAGAACGACGTGACCAGGTTATGTTTTCGAAAACGCCACCACCACCACCCCCACCCCACCCCCGGCAGCAGGGTGGAAGGTGGATCGGGGTCCAGGAGACCAGTGGCTCTGGGGCAGTTGGGTTGGAGAGGATGGGACGGACAAACAGCTTCATTCAGCAGATGGAACCCAGGCTCTGACCACCAGTTAGACGTGAGGGAGTAACGGACTAATGATGTAACAGAGAGTGGACTAAAGAAAAGTTACCAGACAGAGGGGAGAAAAAAGAGACAAATGTATAGTGACGAAAATGAGTTGGCTTTGGGTGACGGGCACACAGCGCAATCAACAGTTCAAATGCTCTAGAGATGTTCACTGAAAACCTATGTACTCCTATTGATCAATGTCACCTCTTTAATTTCAAAATAAAAAAAATTTTAATAAAAAGAAATATTATTTAATTTGTATACATGGATTTTAAGAGGTACCACACTAAGTAAACTACTTCTCAGCAGACCCCTTAAATTCCAAAGAGGGAAACTTACCTTTTCCCCCCCTTCCTTCTATTTCTACTCCTTGTGATAACATTCTGAATTACAATTATCCCGCTTTCTCCTTTAATTACAAGAGCGCCTGGAAAGAAACAGAAGAGGAGAGACAGAATGAGCTGCTTTGCCACTTTTCCAGAATCAAGTTCCCTGTGAATTTGTTAAGGACGTTGAATACAGACAACTCCTACTCACCTTGTTTCTTAAAACCTAAAAATTGTATTTAAAGGATAGACCTGATTCTGATTTAGAAATTCAAACACCATTAAAAAAAAAACAACACCTTCACTTTTACCTCTTTCACACTTTATCCTTAAAGTGGTTATTTTAAGCTTTTTTTAAAAAATACATCGGCAGGAATATAAGTATAAGTGTAAGTTCTGAAGGACGAGCTAATGACTGGGTTGAATATCTCAGGAGATAGTAAGTGTGCCTCTTTCTTCTCCTACCTGCAATCAATTCTAACTCCCGATACCAAGTTGTCCAAATAATTTTTCAAAGACATTATATTATGAACAAATAAATATACTACGCTCAAAAATTAGGGGATATCTCAGGCCCTGGCCGGTTGGCTCAGTGGTAGAGCGTCGGCCTGGCGTGCAGAAGTCCCGGGTTCGATTCCCGGCCAGGGCACACAGGAGAAGCGCCCATCTGCTTCTCCACCCCTCCCCCTCTCCTTCCTCTCTGTCTCTCTCTTCCCCTCCCGCAGCCAAGGCTCCATTGGAGCAAAGATGGCCCGGGCGCTGGGGATGGCTTCTTGGCCTCTGCCCCAGGCACTGGAGTGGCTCTGGTCGCAACAGAGCAACGCCCCCGGAGGGGCAGAGCATCGCCCCCTGGTGGGCAGAGCGTCGCCCCCTGGTGGGCGTGCCGGGTGGATCCTGGTCGGGCGCATGCGGGAGTCTGTCTGACTGTCTCTCCCCATTTCCAGCTTCAGAAAAATACAAAAAAAAATAATAAAAAAAATTAGGGGATATCTCAGAATGAATATGAAGCGATAAAAAAAAGGATTTGATTCTTTTTCATTAAACAAGAACATCAGAAAAGCAAACAAGTCAAAGTTGTTTGATTATGCAAATGAGATGCAAAACCAACTTTTATTTCGTTGGTGAAAATGCACTATACAAAAGGCTGAAAGTACTGGATATCCCTAGAGCCCTATATTTAAATTAAAATATAAAAGCCCGAGAAACTACTAAAAACCCTTAAAAAAATCACCCCCCCTTAAAGAACCCAAAAGTGGCATCTGAAAACCCCATCCTAGAAACAGTCCTGAACACATACCAGAGAGGCATGCTACCGTCTGCTGTTCTCAATGAGAGGACGCAGATCTCTGCTAAAGCTGAGTGTCCCGACCTCCCTGGCGAGGAGGCTGAATCACAGCCTCATTACACCCAGAGAAGAAGGCTTTGTCTCCTTCTTCTCCCAGGAGCTGCCAAGGTAAAGCTGGGATTGTAATTTGCCGCCTGGCCTAGACTGAGACTTGCTTTAGCACCATCCCCTGAAGTGAAAGTTAAGTGTATAAGGGAAAAGCGTTAATGGAAATATAAGACACCAACTGAAGCAGTTACAAAGAAAGCTATTTTAGAGGGGGGAAAAATGACAGAGTGCATTTCAAGTCTTTTTTATATCCAGGAACAGTCCCCTTCAGCAATAAACGCCGTTATGGAGTGCTAATGGGAACAAGAAAATGGGACGCAGGCATTGAAGTCAGACAGACCACCACGGCTGAGTAGCAGTGGCTCAACCTCTCTGATCCCTCATTTCCTTCACCTGCCAAAACGGTGATCATTATCCCTCCTTGTAAGAGAGGGGATAGAGATGAAATGATGTAATGTGTGTCAGTCGAGTATCGAGCACAATGTCTGGCGCATAACTGGCTCTCCCATAAATGGTCATCACCATAGTTTGTCTAAAGGTGCTTTATTGACGTTGCATTTCTATAAAATGAGTTATTAGAGATTTTTTGTTTCTCCTCTTTTAGCACTAAGGCTTAAGTTGATGCTTTCTTGGACTGCTTGACCCTATCTCATCTCATCATTTCTATTATAGCAAAAACATAAACCAAAACAAACTTGAGAGCTAACCGCACGCAGCCAGAACCATGCTCTGTGCTGTGGTGGACACCAGAGAAGGGGAGAGACAGTCTCTGCATCTCCGCAATCACAGATCCTGCCATGCAAGCATGGAGGCAAGACCTCCAGAGACAAAACAGCCAGAATAAAGCTAAGTTAAAAAAAAAATTACAGGGTCCAGCGTGAGATTGCATGACAAAGGCTGAATTAGCACGGTGAGTCACAACTGGGAAAATGTGGCGTGCGTTAGAGCGGTGACTCTCAAACGATCTGTGATGAAGGACTTTTCTTTTTCATCTCCAATAACCCGTCATTGCACCAACAAGCAGGCCTACTGCCCGTGACGGTCGCACAGTTCATGCTACGACTAACTCGTCGTGTCAGTTTAGCTGCGTGGGGTGGCCTGTGCCCTGTCCCCAAGACTAACCCACGGACCCCATGCCTGAAGGCTGGAATGATGCTCAATTGCCCCAAAGTCAATCAACGGTTACTCTCAACATCTCTACTCATCTTCCCGCAGACATCACAGTTTTTGAGATAGTTTTGAGCGGGTGGATACTCTGAGTCGTCCTGAGCTGGACCTGAGGGGTAGACCTTGATTGTTTGAGACATCTAGAAAGAGCAGAGGGGGGGTGGAGGGCAAGTGAGGACCTGAAGGCTGGATAAGCCCTGTGCACACTGGGATGATTATTTTTACCATAACTGGAGCTAACCCGGTAGAATTTGGGCTGAGGTTTAGCTACACCTACAGGGATGCATATATGTAGATTTGTCCACTTTCTGTAATGTGAGGTAGCACGTCTCTCAGCAGGGATCTCAGGAACAATAACAAGGGGAAGATCGGGATGTTTTCCAACCCCCCCTACACACACACACACACACACACACACACTTGGCTTATCAGTGGCAGAGGCACAGAACCCAGGAGCGCACTCCTCCTGGGAACAGTCAACACCTCATGTTTGCGCACACGCCTCAGGAACCCTCTTAGAGAGAAGGAGACCGGAATGAGTTCAAGGTCTAGGTCAGGCTCTGCCTGTTACGGACAAAGGAGCTCAGGCTGGCCAGCCCCACCACCCTGAAGGGGTCATCATCTAGTACGCTTGGACTCAGATGATGAACCGCTGGTGTTCAAAAGCCCCGGGTCTCAGCAGACGATTTGGGAAGTGCTCCTTCCCGGGCCCCTCCCCCCCGGGGTTACTCCTATCCTTCAAAGCCCCGTTCACCTTGTCCTCCGGTAAGTGGGTAAGCGGTAACAATTAGGAACTGGTCCTATCACACATAGTAGAAACCCATCTCCTGGGGCTTAATCAATCAAAGAGGGGCTCACCACCTGGCGCGTGGTGGCACAGCGGATAGAATGTCAACCTGGAACGCTGAGGTCACCAGTTCAAAACCCCGAGCTTGCCCCACCAAGGCACACACAGCAAGTAATCCATGAACAACTAAAGTGAAGCAACTATGAGTTGATACTTCTCATGCCTCCTCCCCCCCATAAAATCAATAAAATCTTTAAAAAAAAAATAGGGGCTCATTGTCACCACCTAACAAGAAGTCAGGAGATAGAGAATCCAGGCCAGTGCGGTAGGTCTGACATATCGTCAGTGGCCCAGGTCCTCTCATCTTCCAGCAGGTGACTGCAGTCCGCACTCTGCTCCCCCGCCACCCCGGCCCCCATCCCCCACCCTCCCACCCCCCTACCTGCTCCCGCCATCGCCCCCACCCTACAGCAGCAGGAAGTGGAAGAAGAGCAGGGGGTGAGGAGGCGGTCCCCACGCCAGGAAAACTGCACTCACCCAGCGCTCCTGCACACCCCTGGTTGCAAGTGAGGCACAAAAAGTGGAGCTTATAAGCAGGACACCCTCCTGATCCAAACAAAACTGGGACTCTGTCTATTGCAAAAAAAAAGGGGGGGGAGAAGTCTTCCCGGGGAGGCCAGAAGCAAAGAGGCATCCCTGAGCCTCCAGGGCCGGCCCGGGGGCCCACTGGGACCTGCCCGTTCAGCATCACGTACCCCTCGTTTGTGCGTCACTCACGGGTAAACTGTAGTTCGGTCTCTTTTATGTGAACAATTTTCCACATCCAGCTCACAGCAGCAAGGAGCTTTGGGAAGGCAGCCCCTCCGCTCACCTCGCCACCCCCCCCCCCCAGGGCCCAGCCCAATGCTTTGTAGACAGTAAGCACACAATAAATAAATGCAAAATGGGGGAAGCAACCCATTAAGGAAGGCTTATTGACGTTCTTATTAACTGGAGGCACTTAGCTTCACGGTTTCCTTATTTGAACTCAGACTAGAAAGATGTATCGGCCGTATAAGGTTAAGGTTGGAAAGAGCATGTGGAAAGAAACACTGGGAAAATATTTGGGGTAAAAACTCGATGCACGTGGTAAGAAGAAAACAGATTCCGAGTACTCACAAGGGACATGCCCCTGAGGTCATGGGAATCAAACAATGTCACATAGGCGACTGCCAGAAACAGCTCTACTATTTGGTAGGAACTGTGGGAGGTGGGGGACATCTTTAGCCATGGTTGCCTTTTTCTCTTCTGCTCCCCTTTCTTTCCTCCCAGTAAAAGAGAGACAGGTTTTTATAAACCACATGAAACTACTCACACTCACTTAACCTGGCACTCGTGGGAACGTGCACCACTCTAGGTCCTAGGAACGCAACGGTTTTCAAACGCACGTGGCCTTGACTGCACGGCACCTGTGTGCCCGTCGTGGGCAGTGGGGCAAGACAGTAAAGAAATAAATGCATTCACTGCTGGTGCTAAATGCTAGCAGGTGCCGTGACACAGACTAATGAGATGGAGGTCACACTTAAAACACCGCCCAGGAGTGAGAAGACAACCATCAGAGCAGCCAGGGAAGGAACACCGGGTGCCCAGCACATCACGGGCAAGGGAAGAGGCTCGATATGGTCCTCGTCTCTGATTACGCTGCCTGAGACTGGCCTCCACTCACTGGCCAACCCTGCGGTTCCCTGAACAGGCCCAACACACCCTGCCTCAGGCCCTTTGCAAGGATTACCCTCCCACACTCTGCTTACACACTCTTCCCCTACCCCTCCTGGTCCTCTCTGACCAGACCCCTGCTCAATAAAGCAAGGGGGTACCTGACCAGGCGGTGGCGCAGTGGGTAGAGTGTCAGACTGGGATACGGAGGACCCAGGTTCGAAACCCCAGGTTCATTGGCTTGAGCACAGGCTAACCAACTTGAGCACAGGGTTGCTGGCTTGAGCGTGGGATCATAGACATAACCCCAGGGTGGTTGGCTTGAGACCAAAGGTTGCTGACTTGAGCCCAGAGGTTGCTGACTTGAAGCCCAAGGTCACTGGCTTGAGCAAGGGGTCACTCGCTCTGCTGTAGCCCCGGTCAAGGCACATATGAGAAAGCAATCAATGAACAACTAAGGAGACTAAGGAGCTGCAACAAAGAATTGATGCTTCTCATCTCCCTCTCTTTCTGTCTCTCTGTCCCTATCTGTCTCTCTCTCTGACTCTGTCACAAAAAAGTAAAAATAAATAAATAAAGCAAGGGGGCAATGGATAGGCTACAACCATATTCATTCTTGCATTAATTCAACACGTATCTGTGGAATGCCAACTGTATGCCGGGCACCATGCTTGGCCCGAGGAATAGAATGGTGAGATACAAGGTGAATTTCCTCCTCTCTTGGGTCCTACATTCTAGTTGGGGAAATGGATGGGAAACAAACATAAAATGTCAGCTAGTGATACATATGAGTGTATGGGCGTTTCTGTTTTCGGTGACATGGTCAGAAGAAGCCACGCTGAAGAAGTAAGCTCTGACAGGGAGTGCAGTGATCTCAGTAAGCCATGAGAAGAGTGGAGGAGGGAGACTGAGGCAGGGACTCGGCAAACACAGGAGTCCAAGGCCAAAAACCATCTTTCACAAAATGCCAGGAAGGTCTCTCAACAAAGCTGTTGAAAATGATAAAATTACATTAAAATGTTGTGTCCCCCAGAAAGTCCCAGCCCCCAATACTTTAAAATGTGGTCTTATTTGGAAAATAAGATCTGATTTGTGCAGATGTAATCACTTAAGAGAGGTCATCCTGGAGGGGTGGGGGCCCTTCATCCAAATTTGAAGATGAAGCTGAGATCAGAGTGATGCAGCCATGAGTTGAGTCATACAAGGACTGGCGGCCACCAGCGGAAGCTGGGGATGGTGAGGAGGGGTGCCACCGGGAGTCTGGCAGAACATGGTCCCGCCGACACCTTGATTTTGGACTTGTGGCCTCCAGAGCTGTGTGACAATAAAGTTTCTGTTGTTTTGAGCCACCTAGTGTGTGGTGCATTGTCATGGCAACCCTAGAAAACAAATCCAGATGCCTGCTAGACAGTCAAGGTCTGGAGCTGAGGACAGAGCTGAGGGCTGAAGATGTAAGTTTGGAGATGTAATTATAAAACCATAAGCAAATAGACTGGACTTCACTGCACAGCAAAATCCAGCAGATGTCAGCGTCTGCCGGGGCAGGATGGTGTGCAGTCTAAGACCCCCGCACAAATCTAAGAAGGGCAGAGTGGGTCACCACGGTGTTGGATTAATCAATGCCACGGCATGAAGCATTAGTGGATAAAACTACCACAGACTGGGCAGACCACAAAACAGTAACAATGTAACAGTCAAGTCACGATCCAATTAATAGAATAAAAATGTCTTAACTAGAGGAAATGTAACAAAGAGACCTATATCATGGTTGCCAGTCACCTCCATAGTTACCAGAGTAATATCACTAAACACCAAAGAGTGATAGACAAAGGAAGTAGCCCAAGACGATACAGTAAGTGGGGCAGAATGAGCAGGTATAAGGGAGAAAAGGAAGGTGAAGGACAGACAATGAACTTCCTTGTCGGGTACACAGGTCTCTCTCTCTTTCTCTCTCTCTCTCTTTCACACACACATACACAAAAATTATCAAATTCTTTTTTTTTTTTTTTTTTTTTTTTGTATTTTTCTGAAGCTGGAAACGGGGAGGCAGTCAGACAGACTCCCGCATGCACCTGACTGGGATCCACCCGTCATGCCTACCAGGGGGCGATGCTCTGCCCATCCAGGGTGTCCACGCTCTGTTGCGACCAGAGCCACTCTAGCGCCTGAAGCAGAGACCAAGGAGCCATGCCCAGCGCCCGGGCCATCTTTTGCTCCAATGGAGCCTCAGCTGCGGGAGGGGAAGAGAGAGACAGAGAAGAAGGGGAGGGGGAGGGGTAGAGAAGCAGATGGGTGCTTCTCCTGTGTGCCCTGGCTGGGAATCGAACCCGGGACTTCCGCACACCAGGCCGATGCTCTACCACTGAGCCAACCGGCCAGGGCCAAGTTATCAAATTCTAAAACAGAGTTTAGTCCTATTCTCCGATACAAACCACAATGAAAAAAAAAAAAAGGAAAAGGGGAACAAAAGGAACTGGTACCCTGAAGTAATCAAAACTCCCAAACTATAAAACAGAGAAGATGGGATAAAACTCAGGTCAGACCATCTTTGCTGTAAAAAAGATCAACGCAATACCTCAACGTACACAACTCTGTCTTAAACTGAAAATCGCCCTCAGGAGAGCAGTCTGCCTGGGAGCTCTGGCACCCTGACTGCTGTGGTTGGCGTGGCTGATTGGCGAGGCCCAGCGTGTCCCCCCTGAACCGAGCCCCCCCACCTGGAGGGAGCTGAGCTCAGCCCTTTGTAAAGAAGACGCTGGTCCTCCTACACAGACATTGCTAAGCTTTCTTTACTTCTTTCTTGAAAGTGCCCATTTTTAAAGAATATCCCATTGCATCTAAACTCCAGGTCCAAATTTTCATTCCCGGAGCCTGATAATCAAATTTAGAAACTGTGTGGAATCCATTTTTTCACAAACAACGATCCTCAGACTCCAGTGAGTTTTAAGTGGGTGTCTGGGAGCCGTGGGGATTTCCTGCCTCCTCAGTTTGATGAAATCGTTATTATAACATTGTTATGTCACCAAGACGCAGAGCTTGCCAAAACCTCATCTTAGACATTTATGTGGGTTTTCCCGAAGTCCCTGCAGCAACTTAAATCCTGGATGTTATTGCTAGCTACCAGGGAAATTAAGGAGGGAAGATTCAGGAAATATAAAATGACTAACAGTTGCACAACTCTTTTTTCTTGTGGCGTTTTCCATGGCTGGGAAACAAAGTTGAGGGTGCAGTGGAAACAGTAAACAGGTCACAGACGTTCTGAGGTTCCGTCTACAGACATATGGAGAAACTTCTGGTCCTGTTCCTGGAAGGTCTGAATGTTTTCATCGGAAACATCTCTGCCTGGGGCTTGCTCAATTCTATCTTAGCAGTCACGATGAAACACCATTTGGACCTATGTATTAACAAAGGCCTGTATTAAAGGTTTTATAGGTATACCATCTCCTGCCTCTATTAAAAAGAATAAATTCATCATCATCTGAAATCAAGGAAGAACCGTCAAGAGGGACACAGACTTGCCTGTTCAAACTAAACCTGCCACATTCATCTGAGATTGCATTATGAGACCTTCATGAAAACAGACAGTCTAAGTTAAGTCCGCATTTGACGTCTCAGAACAGAACGGAGAAAATGCTTAAGAGATTAACCAAGTAAAGACATGATTGAGCAGTGCGACAAAACTGCTAGGCGGGGGGGGGCCTGGGAAGAGAGCAGGACTCTCCGGAAAGTGAGGGACACAAGCGGCGTCAGTGCCCAAGGTCACACCCAAGTGCACAGAAACAGGACCCCCAAAGGCCCCGACACACACAGGAGGCTCAGGGAAACGCACTCAGAACGTACAACTTACAACGTGGGATAGAGAATTATTTTGGCCAGGATCCTTTACTTCTGGGATTCCCTCTGTTTTAAGTAGAATAGGAATGAAAATAGTGGAAACTTCACTCTTAATATACTAGGGCTTGTTTTCTCTTCTGTGTTTCTGTGGGGGCCGAGTTTAGTTACCAATTTCAATATTAGTGTGTGAGTGTACCCAACATAGCAAAGTTTTAAAAGTTAAATACATTCCCTCTCTCTCTCTCTCTCTCTTTCTCTCTCTCTCTCTATATATATATACATATATATACACATATACATATAATATATAATGCATACATATAGACATATATATAATAAAACTTTTCAAAAGCATACTTGTTATTTATGCAACAAGCACTGATGTAAAATAGATAAAGCTTGTGCCTTATAGTCCAGAACAAGGCAGCACCCGTCTGCCTGCCAGATAGCTATGTCTGTATCTACAAATGCCCAGTTTCTCTACAAGAGAAGACTTCTATCTACCACCTATTTTGTGTGTGTGACGTTCTTTCTCCTTTTAAACTATTTAGAGGAAGGTGTTTAACCACAAAATAAGTCGCGGGAGCTTTCCCCATTCCCACTCATCCTGTCACCCACAGGAAGAGGGGGACACTCAGGAGGGAAAAGCTACCGCGCGTGGAATGCTCCCGGTGCCTACGGACTGTGTCCCACGGACTCGCACACGGCGCGGCTCTGTCCCAGCCTAACCTCCAGCCTCTACCGGAGAGTGCCAGATGGAAATTCCACTGACTAAAATTAAAACACACTAATTGGGCATCAAATTTCTCCTGAAAATGTCCCTTCCCAGCATTGCAGATGAGGTATCGTGTGGGTGTCGGATGTACGACTAAGAGGAAATTCATGCCTCCTGCACAAATAAATCATTCAGATTCACTTTTACTAAGCCCTCTTATTGGCTCCCGGAGATGAGCGAGTGGAGGATGTGGGAAGTTTAACTGCTCGGGCAGTCAAAAGGTTGATTCAGCGGATGGAAACCAGTACAGTCCAAAACCGGCCAGCTAAGTCATTCCCAGATAAGATTTGTTCCAGGGCGGAACAGTCCTGGAAAAATCAAAGCAAAGCAACTTAAAAATCAGAGGCTGCACGTGGGATTCCAACATGTAAAGACAGTCTAATGTCCCACATGCATGCACATACTTTTTTTTTTTTTGCAGTTTGTATCTTATGTTAACTGTTTTAAAGACCCGATCTTAAGGCTTTCTGCTCTAACATGATGAAAATGCCTAGTGTGTAGCAGAACCAACAACACATGGTATAAATTTTAACCTTATAGCTCGGGAATTTCCATCAACATATCATTCGGGTTCCTGAACTGCGGGGAGCACAACCGTTTTTTGCCTATTGTACAATTGCCGTGATAATTCAAAGGTAACCTGAAACCAAGTTTGTTGAGAATAGTTGACGGGCCCTGTTTCTAGAGGCCGTAAAAGGCTCTGAATTCCTCAGGTCAAGGTCAACACCCACAGTGACGGGTCATGGAAACACCATGTTCCCATGATGCAATGTGATAAAAATGACAATTTAGCTCCACGGTCTCCCTGCCCAGAACTAGTAACATCGTAAGGAATATATTAGATAAATCTCAACGCAGGGACATTCAGTGAAACGCCTGACCAGGGCTCCTCTAAAACTGTCAGTCATCCAAACAAGGCAAGTTGGAGACACTGTCACCAGAAAGAGGAGCGTACGGAGAGATGGTGACTAAGCATTAACTGGTGTCCTGGGCGGGCTCCCGGGACAGAAAAAAAAAACGGCGTCAGGTAAAAACCAAGGACATCTGAATAAACTATGGGCTTTAGCTGATGGTAACATATCCATATTGGTTCATTAACTGTGGGCACAATGTTAATCACAGGGGACCTGGGTGTGGAGTGTGTGGGTACTCTCTGGTACCTTCTCAGTTTTCCTGTACATCTACAACTGTCCTAAAATATAGTCTGTTTTTTAAAATCTTTCCAGCTACTTTTGTAAATGCTATCACTTCATTCCTACAATGTATTTGTCATGGTTCAAATACTGACAGCCTGGCCAGGTGGTGGCACAGTGGGTAGAGTGTTGACCTAGGAGACTCTAGGTTCAAAACCCTGAGGTCACCAGCTTGAGCGCTGGTTCACTAGCTTGAGTGTGGGATCATAGACATACCCCAAGGTTACTGACTTGAGCAAGGGGCCCCCGGTCAAGGCACATATGAGAAAGCAAT
The DNA here is from genome assembly GCF_036850765.1 of Saccopteryx bilineata. Classification (NCBI taxonomy): domain Eukaryota; kingdom Metazoa; phylum Chordata; class Mammalia; order Chiroptera; family Emballonuridae; genus Saccopteryx; species Saccopteryx bilineata. Next base: position 288,251,046 of record NC_089492.1, read on the forward strand.
CAATGAACAATTATCGTGTCTCAACTATGAGTTGATGTTTCTCACCTCTCTCTCTCTCTCTCTCTCTCTCTCTCTCTCTCTCTCTCTCTCTTAAAAAAATAGTATAGCAATAGTTAAACAGAGAAGGGTGAGAATAAGACAAATGTAATAAAATGTTAACATCTGACGACTCTATGTGAAGGTATCTGAGAATTCTTAATGTTGTAATTTTTCTGTAAGTCTGAAGTTATGTCAAAATTTAAAAAAAATTAAGGTAAAAAAATTTCCATAAACAAAAAGAAAAGACATACTAAAAGGGGAAAATATTTGTAACATATGTGATAGACAATCAATTCCTTAATATATAAACCATCAGAAAAAGGCAAATGCCACAAAAGAAAGGATAAATGAACAAGTAAGTATTGCAAAAAGTGTAAGGGTTAATCAAAGAGTGTGTGTGTGCATGCACATAAATACATATATGTCAACCTCAGTATCAATAAGAGAAATGTATATTTTCTTAAAACTGATCAATTTTTACCTGATAAATGGACACGCAAAAAAAATTGACACACAAAAAAAGTCTGAATCTAACTGAAAACTCCCAAGTGGAAGAGTTATATCATTAAATGGGTCCTGTGCTACTGGTGGGTGTCCCAACTGGTCCAGTAATCTGGTTGCAATCTGGCAGCATAAAAAGCTTTTAAAGATGTTCAGTCCCTTTGAGTCAGCATTTCCTTCACTTGATAGAATTTCTCCCGAGGAAATAAGCAGAGAAGTGGAACAATACACACAGGCAGTTCATTATAACATTCTTTATAATACCATTCTGTTAAAAGTCTGACATGGGGACTGGTCAGATGTGATTCATGCTAGATCCACACGACAGACTGCTGAGTCGCTGTGAAAAAGATGAAATTGTTAAAGAGGCTTACTGACAATGGGAAATGTTAACAACATGTACACTGTTAACAGTGGCTGTCTTTAGGTGGTATCACTGTTTTGCAGGCAGTCACTTCAGACACCATGAAAAAAGGCTGTAGGCCCTGGCCGGTGGCTCATTGGATAGAGCAGGGGTCCACAAACTATGGCCCGCGGGTCACATGCGGCCCCCTGAGGCCATCTATCCGGCCCCCACCGCACTTCCGGAAGGGGCACCTCTTTCATTGGTGGTCAGTGAGAGGAGCATAGTTCCCATTGAAATGCTGGTCAGTTTGTTGATTTAAATTTACTTGGTCTTTATTTTAAATATTGTATTTGTTCCCGTTTTGTTTGTTTTTTTTTTACTTTAAAATAAGATATGTGCAGTGTGCATAGGGATTTATTCAGGTTTTTTTTTTATAGTCCGGCCCTCCAATGGTCTGAGGGACAGTGAACTGGCCCCTTGTGTAAAAAGTTTGGGGACCCCTGGGATAGAGCATCAGCCGGGTGTATGGTAGTCCTGGGCTCAATTCCTGGTCAGGGCACACAGGAAAAGTGACTATCTGGCTTCTCCCACCCCACCTTCTCTTCTTCTTACCCTCCCACAGCCAGTGGCTCAATTGGTTCAGGTGTGGCCCCGGGCACTGAGGACAGCTTCATTGGAGCACATCATCGCCAGGCACTAAAAATAGCCCAGTACTTGAGCATTGGCCCCAGATGGGGTTGCCAGGTGGATCTCAGTCAGGGAGCATGCGGGAGTCTGCCTCACTATCTCCCCTCATCTCACCTAAAAATAAAAAATATGCATGCCTGACCTGCGGTGGCGCAGTGGATAAAGCGTCAACCTGGAAATGCTGAGGTTGCCGGTTCAAAACCCTGGGCTTGCCTGGTTAAGGCACATATGGGAGTTGATGCTTCCAGCTCCTCCCTCCTTCTCTCTCTCTGTCTCTCTCTTCTCTCTCTCTGTCTCTTTCTCTCCCTCTCTCTCTCATCTCTAAAAATGAATAAATTTAAAAAAATAAAATAAAAAATATGCTATGTATTAATTCATTTTGCAAATATTTAAGTACCTGCTCTGTAAAGGAAGAAGTCTACAACGTTAGATAAGGGATTTTCTCTGCTCTTCACGAGCTTACTATTCAGCAGGGGTGATCAAAACAATTTTACAGATAATGAGGAGAGAACACATATCCAATTAAGGTGAAAATAAAGAAGACAGTATCTGACATGAGATGTAAAAATATAAACATCTTTTAACTGGCTACTGGCGCCCTGGGGAACTCTAGGAATAAAACATGTAAGGACAGTCCAGGGAACGGCATGAAAATGGGAATGAGGTGGGGGTGGGGGGCAAGGCTTATTCAAGAGCACGTGAGCATTCTAATTTGGCTGAAGACATGGTCATTGTAAGGGAGTGGAGGAGCTAAGCATTGGAAAGATAGGGTCAGGACAGAGAATAAAAAGCCTTAATTGCACACCTGAGAAGTTTGAACTCGATGTGTTAGGTAAGTATGGTTATTAAAGGTCTCTGAGTGACTAGAGATGATCTATACCAATGAAATGAATCTAACTTCCATTGTAGGCGATGAGGCAGACTAGCTATCCAGAGACACCTACCTGGTACAGGGCATCTCAGCTGCATTTAAAATGTCTTTATAAATTCATGACACAGCACTGGCTGGTTGGCTCAGTGGTAGAGCACTGGCCCAGCATGTGGATGTTCCAGGTTCAATTCCTGGTCAAGGCACACAGGAGAAGCGACCATCTGCTTCTCCACCCCTCCCCCTCCCCCTTCTCTTTCTTTTTCTCTTTTTCTCTCTCTCTCTCTTCCCCTCCCATAGCCATGGCTCAGTTGGAGCAAGTTGGCCCCAGGCACTGAGAATGGCTTCATGGTCTTTCCTCAGGTGCTAAAATAGCTCAGTTGCTGCAACTGAGCAATGGCCCCAGATTGGCAGAACATTGCCTGGTAGGGAGCTTGCTGGGGGACCCTAGTTGGGGTACATACGGGAGCCTATCTCTTTGCCTCCCCACTTCTCACTTAAGATAAATAAATAAGTAAGTAAGTAAATAAATAAATAAATAAATGCGTGGCAAGACTGGCAAAATCATAAGTAAAATCTTCAGAGACCTGCCGCAGGAAGAAAGCATGACTCCAGATAGGTAAGAAAATGATGAAATTGGCTTCTGCTATGAGGGCATTTTCCAACTCCGATGGCCAAGAACAGGAGCAGCAAGCTATAGCCCAGGGGCCACCTATAGCTTGCCACCAATTTCTGTAAATAAAGTTTTATTGGAACACACAGCCATATCCACTCAATGTATATATTGGCTATGCCTCTGCTTTCATGGGACAATGGCAGAGCTGAGCAGTTACAACAGAGACCATGTGACCTACAAAGCCTAAAATATTGACTCCTGACCCTTCAGAGAAAAGTTTCTTGATTCCTCGCCTTGAATTTTAGTGGGTTGAGTTTGTGGAGTTTGTGAGACAAAGCCAGGTACCTGCATAGAATTGGGGCCCTAAAAGGTAACACCTTCAATGGATGAATTAGAAAAATGTCCTGAACAGGGAGGGACACAGTTGTGGACCACATGTATGACAGTGATCCCATAAGACTGGAATGGAAATGAACATTTCTATTGCTTAGTGATATCGTCATAGCTACTGTAACTTCATAAGGCCACCCATTCCTCTCATTTGTGGCAATGGTGGTGTAAACAAGCCTGCTGGGCTGCCTGTGGTATAAAAGTACAGCAGGTGCAATTAGATACAGTATACAACACTTGATAATGGTAATAAACAACTATGTTCCTGGCTTATGTATTTACTATGCTATACACTTATGGCTATTTTGTGGTGTACTCTTTGCTGTAAAACAACCGGCTGTTACTCTGGCAGAGGCCTGCTCCATCTCCTGTTTAACACGTCTCTTGATTGTATCATTCTCTCTTGTGCTTGATTTAATCTCATGCTGTTTTGTGCAGTCACACGCTGCACAGGCTTGTAGCCCAGGAGCAATTGCGGCCTCGTTGTGTAGTAGGCTGTACCATCTACGTGTGTGTAAGCGCATTTCGATGTTCGCACAACATCAGAGTCACCAAATGACGCATTTCTCAGAACGTATCCCCATCGTTAAATGATACATGACTGTACTTGCTTGTTTACACTTTAGCTGTTGGCAGAAAGGAAAAAAGTTCCCCTAAGAAATCATAAGCTCATCCTCACACAGGTCAGAACCCACATTATCTGTGTGTTGGCCCAAAATTTCTTAGCTAAAAAGTTTAGTTCACTCAAGTGAGCCTGGCTCAGTACAGCTTATAGATAGGTGTCTAGCATAAACAAACATCAGGGTTTGAATCCCCACAGGTAAAGTTTCAAACAATAGAAGTTTTGCATCAAAAAGCACAAAGTGCATGAGAAAACAAGCTACTCAAAGTAAGACTATGCAGAAAAGACTAACGGCAGTAGACCCACAGACTGCAGATACTGGAATTATTAGATACCAAATATAAAATATTATGTTTATCATCATTAAAGAAATAAAATTTTAGGAAAAGGAAAGAAGATATCAAAAAAATGACCAAGAATATTTGAAATAAAACCAATGTAATATCTCAACATAACAACTATAATCATCAATATTAAAAAATCAGTTAATGTTAAGTAGCAGATGTACTTAAAGAGAGTAATAACAAGCTGGAAGATAGACTTGAAGAAATTACCCATAATCCAGCACAGAGACAGAAACAGAAATCGCAAAGGAGTTAAGAAACACAAAGGACAGAGTAAGGAGGTCGATTAGTTATCTAATCAAAGTTAGAGAAGGAGAAAAAAGAATGGGTAGGAGGTAGTGGAAATAATGCCTAACAATTTTCTAGAACTGATGAAGTACAAAGAGCCTCAGATATAAATGAAAGACATTCTACAGATCAACTGTAAAGAGGCTGCAATGCACCAACAAGAAGAAGGGCTTTAAAGACAGAGAGAAGAGACAAGGATGCCTGGACTACAGACTAATTCTTCATTCAGTAATGATAGTATTAGAAGACAGTAGAATAATACTTCCAAATTCTGAGGCCAAATTTCTCAACATAGGGATATATATATGTCGAGTTAACTCTCAAGAAGGCGGGTGTGAAAAAGACATTTTCAAGAAAACAAAAACTGATAGAAGTTTCAACCAACAAATCACCTCTAAATTCAACTTTCAAAAGAAATACATTGTAGAAAGACAGCAAACCCTAAAATAATATCTGAAGGATAAGAAGAAATGATGCACAAAAAAAGCTATATGATTAAATCTAAATAAATACTGACCGTCTCTAGAAGCAATCATGATAATGTCCAGTTAGTGGTGCTAATGAGAGATTAAAATTCTAGACAAGAGCATGAAGATTGGGGGGCCGTTGCATGAGTTGACATGTTCTCAAAGAATTCCTTGTACTTTTTTCAGGAGGGCAAAGATATTAGCTTTAGACTTTTCTATATTAAGGACGGATTTCACAATCTCTAGATAACTACTAAAAAACAACACAAAAACCCAACCAAACAAACAAAAAAATAGAGGATCAGCTTGACCTGTGGTGGCGCAGTGGATAAAGCGTCGACCTGGAACACTGAGGTCGCTGGTTCAAGACCCTGGGCTTGCCTGGTCAAGGCACATATGGGAGTTAATGCTTCCTGCTCCTCCCCTCTCCCTTCTCTCTCTCTCTCTCTTTCTCTTTCTCTCTCTTCTCGCTAAAATGAATAAATAAAAACATTAAAATCAAAACAAATAAAAGAACTAGAGGATCAGCTGAGGTGTATTGCAAGCCTGTGTCACTGCTCAACTTCTCCTGCCCAGATCTGCTTCTTCCACTTTCCTTCAACAGATGCCAGGAGCACACCATAATAACATCCTCCATCTCAAAGCCTGCTCCCCAGAAACGTCAATCTGCAACAAACAGCCAAAGGAGAAGCACTGGTTTTAAGAAAAAAAAATAAAAAATGTGGAATTAAAGGTCAGAAAAAAGATAGGGCTATGATTAGACGGCACAGAGCTAATAACAAAGATCAGGAATTGCGTAAGATGGCTACATTAGGGACAAATCAGGCTAGCTTCAGAGGACGTCCCCAGCTGAGTATCCAAGAAAGAGAAGAACCCACGAACTGAAAAGGACAGCTGAGGCATCAAAAAGGTGTCTTCAAGGTCAGAGAACAGAAAACTTTCGTTTTAAATGCGAAAAAAAGTGTTGTTGTGGATTATTTGATGTATCCTAAAAACATCCGTTTCTCTTTCTCCTCTCCTGATCCCCAGTTTTACTGCCAGAAATCGTCCCGTCCTTGGTTCTGAGTGGATGCGCTTCCATTGGAGCTGGTTCTCCCCCACGGAACCAAGGGTGGACTCGTGGCCACGTTGCCCATGAGCACCTCACTCCCTGGCCTTTGGTGGGACCTACTGAGAATCAGGCCCAGGTTTTCATTCAAACCATTAAATAAGCTTTTTTTTTTCCTTTAACTGAATGACCTTAGGCTTTGCTGTCCCTAAAGAATTATAAGATGAAGTCCAAAAGAGGACCAAGCCACAAGTTAGAGAAAGTCCCGACTTGGTGACATCACTCAGCACCTTCAGAGACAGCACAACTGGCCACACACCCTTAGACTTCTCCTTTACTGAACTGCTGAGCCCTTTTTGTTTTTAAACAAATTTGAGTTTTCTGTCACTAGCAAATTAAAAAATCCAAACTGGTAACACAAGGATAGATATTTCATAGCCAATTTTATGTTCCACTTTTTCTTTTTTCTTTTTTTTTCCACTCAACTCAATCATGGGAGAATGTGCGTGCAGTCGTGAAAGGTAAACTAACTGCCTCGGTTTGCAGCCACCGTGTCTAGCTTTGTACCTTTGGGCATGTTACTTCACCGCCATAGCTAACCTAGCGTTGGAACAGCAGGTGCCTTGCGGGGTTGTTGTGGAAGTTAAATTAATGAATGGACCTAAAGCCTCAGAGCAGTGCCTAGTACTTAGTAAATGCTATAAAGCCTTAGCTACTATTAGTTATTGTTCCAAATGACAAAACCATCAAGAGGCATCATTGTCATGGCCGAACAGATATTCCACCAGTTTTCCTTGGCCGGCTGTCCTGCCAAAGGCCCAGTTTGTCACCATTGTGAATAATACTGCATTGAACACCCTTGGGCATAAAACTTTCTCCATTTATAATTGTTTCCTTAGTTTAGAGTACTGGTGAAAATCCTGGTTCTTGCAGTGTTTTTAGGGAGGTCTAATCTAAAGCCTGGATCCAAAGACTCTTCTGTGTTTTTATGTCAAGCAATCATACAAAAACGCTGTTTGCTTGCTCCCGTTTTCCTGCCTGTAATTGAAGCTGATACCTAGGACCGAGAGAGTCAGCAGTATGCTCTAGGGAATTATAAAATGAATAGTAGTCTGCACGAGGGTATTGCACTTCAATTAATGAGATGGAGCAAATGCTTATAAAGTGCTCGAGAGAATTTAAAATAGAAGCGACCAGAACACTCAAATAAGTGGAAATATTTCTGAATTTTACTTTTAAAAAAACCAAAAAAAAGCAAAACAGGAACCGTCAGACGTACACATGGTAGATACTCAGTAAAACATGTGTTGAATGACTACAGTGTCCTCCCTGGATGTACTGGTGCCCTCTGATGCAACATGACCACGTGCATTAATAGGGAGTAGATATTACTATATTTCTTCATTAGTGAAAACTGTATTTTTGTCACTTTCTTTTTCTAAACAGCTTTTATTAATCACAACACCTGAAGGTTAATGATAGAATCACATGTGTTTTATAACAGAAGCATAGGAATGGTCACCCGTCTTAATGACACAAATATGCCTCTTGAGAGAAAAAAGAAATCTGCCACCTTTGATATATTGGTCATTCACAATCATTATTTTAAGAAAAGTATAATCAGGAAGTTTAATTCCATCGTCTTAGACTGACTAAGGGAGAAGGTCAGAAACAACTCGAAAGAAATTATGTTGGTAAAAATACTAGCTAATTTAACTAAAGTATTAACCAACATTCCTCTAACCTTTATAATAGATTTAAGTTTGTACCTTCCCTTAAAAAGGAATATTAACACTAAAGACCTGAGCTCTAATGGTGTCCCATTGTAACTTTGCCAAGTTACAGAGGATTTATTGTAGAAGACCATGAACATGAACTCGTATTTCCCCACACAAGTCAGACACCTTTCCTGTTACCCTAAGCGGGTCAAGACCAAGGGGCTGACCAAAAGCCCGTGTTGGTTTCTCTTTCTCTCTGGCTTCCCATCTACTTCATAATCACTGCCACAGACGGGTGCAAATCTTGTATCCCAGAGTTAGAACTGATACCCTGGCTAGAAATAAGTCAGAACTAAGAAGGTAACTTAGCAACCCCACCTCCCATCAAAAATCTTAACTCTTTTGGTCACATGGTGTCTAATGGCAACAAGAGTGACCTCTGTAATACAGAAATTTGAGCACATCATTGTCCACCTCAAACTTTTTCAGTGGTTCCCCCGAGTTTTAGCAGAGTCTGAACTTCTTAATAAGGCTGATAGCAGCCAAGTAAAATCTACGTAACCTCTCCAGCCTCATCTCCTACCTTCTTGTCAGTGATAGTGAACTTGCCCTCCTTATCTTCCCACTGCTGAAGCACCCTTCTGTTCTTGGTATAGACCCCACGTGGTCCGGAAAGGCTCTCCTGACCGCTGCAGGTCTGGGTTGGTGCCTCTCCTCATTTTCCCATAGCATGCCACTGCCCCATCACGGCACACGTCACACATCACACACCACACGTCACAACTCCCTGTGTGCTGGCTGAGAAACCCCACACCTGTCTCTGAAGAGCATAATCATGTCTCTCTTGCCCACTGATAGGTACCTAGCACAAACTGGCACATAGCGGGAGTTATAAATGTTTATTGATGGAAGGTGAATAGATGTATGAATGACACTGAAATACCAGGAAGTGTTGGCATTATTCTGTTCTTTTCAGTGCTACCGTATCCCATCACTGGGTAGGTCTCATTGTCCTTGCAGTCTAGAGAAGGTGGTGAAGCTGTTCCTATTTAAAAGTTCTGCAAGGGCTTTAAGTGTATGCACAAATTAAATCTTTTTTTTAAAAGGGGAAATATGCCTACGGGCATTAATGAGTACGGGCTTACAACTACATGCTCATAGACATAGGGCTCCTTGTTACATTCCCTTCAGAGGTGCTGACAGGCTCTCCCTGCCTATAGCATATCTCCCCAGGAACTGCTGGTGCCTGCAGTTTCACTATGACAGATCCATTCCTTTGATTTGAGACTTTATAGCCTCTTAAGTGAAAATACTGCAGATAAAGTAAGACATGTTATCTTATAAATCATTTATGCTCCTGGAATTTCATGAAACAACCTCTTGACCAGTTAAATCACATACACTAATAAACAATAGAGGATTTTGGAATCTTGCCATGAAAGGTGTTCAAAGAAAGCCCTAGCCACTTAGCTCAGTCAGTTAAGAGGGTTGACCCAAAACAAGGTTGCAGGTTCAATCCCCAGTCAGGGCACACATGGGAAGCAGTCATTGAGTGCATGACTGAGTAGAATAACAAATAAATGCTTCCCTTCCCACTGCCTTCTCTCACCCTTCCTCTCTCTGTCTCTCTGAAAATCAAACAATATTTATTTTCTAAATTAAGCCCTGGCCAGATGGTGGAGCATCATCCCAGAGCACGGAGGTTGCCGGTTCAATTCCCCAGTCAGGGCACAGACAGAAGTAAGCTCTATGCTCCTGTCTCTCTCCTGCTGTCTCCCCCCCCCCAAAAAAAAATAAAATCACTCAAAGAATATATAACAACAATATTGATTTAAAAAAACAAAACCAGCTAACAGTATTGAACCCTGATGTAGATCAGGCAGTGTTCTAAATACTTCTACATGGATAATCTCATGTATCTGCCTAGTAACCCTCTGGAGTGAAAACCACTGTTGCCCCATCTGACAAGAGGTTAAGTCAGTAGCCTGAGTCACACCCAAACTCTCTGATTCCAAAGCTTAGGCTCTTTATGGCCACACCACTTTTTTTTATTCTTCTTTTATCCAGAATGAAAGACAGTATGTTACCAAGGGACCAATTTGGTAAAATAATACAAAATTATCTTAGAACTAATTTCAAAGAAGTGGACATCTCAAAAGCTTCCTTTTTAAAAAAAATAACAATTTTACTATCTATATTTGTTGGATATGCTGAGCTATTTGCTTGTGTCTACATACGCATGTCTCATCCGTGTTGGTTGCTATGAAGGAGTGGAATATATTTCTGAAATCTCTTAATGAACAGTTTACATGAATATTTATTTATTTATTTGGCAAGGGACTAGAGCACACCCTACTGGCCAGCTAATAGGAAATACAGCATTTACTTGGCAGAAAATGTAATGTTAACATTTGAAGATAAAATCAGACGATGTTTAAACAAAATTTGAAAAAAATAAACTGCCTCATAAACACCCACATATTAAACTAATGTATCTATAGGAGATTAAAAAAGTTCCAATGGTTATAAATGCTAGAAACGGGATAGAACTAGAAATACAATAACCACCAATAGTATCCAATGTGCATTAAGGGAGCATTAAGTAAAGGAAAAGTGGCTCAATTAAAAATAAACAACTCTACAAACAAGTTCTCTACAACTCAAACTAAGAGAAAGTAGTTTGTTTTTTTTAAGTAGTTAAACTAACACTTACAACAGATTGATCAATTAAAACCAGCCTGTTTAATCATCTCACAGTCTGAGTATTCTGCATGCATACATACATATATATATATATATTTTTTTTTTTTTTCTGTGAGGGAAAGGCCAGGAAGGGGACATAGTATCCCTAATTACATAAGGGGAAAGATGGGAACTGTAAAGAAAGCTTTGTCTGTGCAGCTGTTCCAATGGCTGCTACAGTTGAAAGCACACATCCTGGATGAATCTCGGCCCTTATCAGCACGTATGTTTTAAAGCAATCCACAGCGTTTATTGGCTATATAAATATAAGTATCTGCGCCAGGTGTTTCCAAAACACCAAGTGACATACTAAACCAACTGACCTATAAGAAATGCAGGTCTTCCTTTCACAGTCACGTATTTTTTTATTACACATCTTTTTATAAATTAGGTGTTTTGTTTTTTTTTAAGGGGGCGGCACAGTTACATTTAAAGCATGAATGGACAAAAGGCTCTATAAGGGTAATAATGCAGACAGTGTCTCAGTGTAAAACATTTCTCTGTCTAAAACATTTATAATCAAGGAGAATAAACACCAAAACATGTATACTCCTGTGGGATTCAAATAATATCACAAGGGCAATTGCAGAAAGGTTGGAAGGCTCCGCTCCAGCCCAGGACACTCACGCCGATACACGGCTGGCGGGATCACTGGGAGAGGAGAGAAAGGGGCAGTGTCCTCAGGGAAGCAGAGCTCGGGACTCTAAGGTTTCTGAGCCAGAACCTCCCCTTGTTCTCACTCCAAGGACAGCTTCTTCTTGCACTGAAAGAAGGGCAAGTGCAAAGTGACAATTTGGGTCAACATGATGTAAGTCTAACATTTTAGGTGTTACATTTAGGGGGCTTTTTAAATATTTTTTTTAAAAAAAACAGCTAATATAAATTCCTTGAGATGTGACCTCAAAATTAAATGGACTTATGACAGTTGTAAAAAAAAAAACAAAACTGTCCAACTTGAAATTTCTTTCTTACTCTAGACAATTTAAAACAAGTTAGGTTCAGTACAAAGAGAGTATTTTTCCCCTAAGCCATTAGACTAGTGTTCTAATCTGTTAAAAGCCAGTGTGGATGATCATTTGATAAATGCAATATGCTAGCATTATTTCAAGTTGCTTAGCTTTGTCCTTTTAAACTCTTCCTTAAATATTTTTGAATGTCGATGATATAACAGTGTAGCATTAGTAGACTATAAGATCAAAGACTTGTGGGGTGAAGTGTGTTGGTGGTATAGTGGTGAGCATAGCTGCCTTCCAAAGACTTGTGGGGTGTAAGTCTCCTTATGTAATTCACTCACGGCTAAGAGAACCATGTTAGATGAATAAAATAGCAAAACTCAGGAAGCTATATAACTGGCTCCCCCCTCCCCCCCCAAATGAACAAATCATGATGTTTATTTTGCAAGTTTAAAATAGAGCAGGAGGAAAAAAAATCCGATTAATCACATATGACTCATATGATTTTATGATTTTTTTGATAATTTACCAAAACATTTGCACATCACACATAGCTCGCAACCATATAGTGAATATCCTGTTGGATCTTCCCTCTCTAAAAAAGGGGTGTGTTTGATGGTTGCTCTGGTGACTATCACTGTTTTATGAATAGGGGAATGTAAAAGCATGCCAACAAGGCCGGCACAAATTACAACTGTATTGTAGCAACCTGAAATAGCGTAAGCAGGGTTCTTTTCAGAGGACACTGGAGCCCGTCGAGGTCCCCATTCAGTAAATGCTGCACTGTGAGCTCTGAAAAGATGTGCTCTGGCAAGTTTTCTGGCTGGTCTTTTTTTTTTTTTTTTACAGTGATAACACCATATGGGGAAGCCGTAAACAGATGAAACCAAATGGAGGGGTGGGGGAAATCTACATTTTCTGTGAATCCTAAATAAATAAATAAATAAATAAATAAATAAATAAATAAATAAAACTAATTTGGTAAGAAAGCCAGCAATGAGTTGTGACTAATTTCCATCATCCTAAAATAACACTAAATAAATGGCAATAAGAAAATAAGTTAGCCCTGGCTGGGTAGTTCAGTTGGACGGAGCTAAGGTTGCAGGTCCCTTCCCCGGTCAGGGCACATACAAGAATCAACCGATGAATGCATGAATAAGTGGAACAATAAATTGATGTTCTTCTCTCTCTCCTGCTGTGTTCTTCTCTAAAATCAATATATTTTTTTAAAAAACAAAAAATAAGTTAACAGAATGATGGAATTACTGGAATTGTTGATAAGTAGCATAGATATGAAAATAGCCTGAAGCCCCCGTAGCCCAGAAGGAGCCAGTCAGAAAAGGATAGAGATCTTTCTGCTAAACATTTGTTTATCTTGCAACTGAAAAAGGGCAAAGGGATACTTCAGATTTTTGTGTGCGTGTGTGTATGTGTGTGTGTGTGTGTGTGTCTGTGCTTAAGGGCTTGCATTCAAAATTAAGTCTTTGAATTAAATTTAAAAGAATGTAAGTAAATAATAGGGGGAGAAAGGCAAATTATTTCATGGTGTGCAAAGTTAATGGTTAACCTGATAATGAAGTCGGAATCTCTCATTCCGTATGTCAAGCCATCCCAATTAGGCAATGTTAAACGTACAAACTAGCAGGCATTATCGCTGAAACGCAAGCCAGGGGCTCGAGGGTGACTTCAGAGGTCAGCAGAAGGTCTCTGGCCTCGACTCAATGGAGTACCGTTCCGGGGGATTTGTTCTGGTTAAAACTGGAGGGTTTCTGTCTGTTTGCTTTTTTTTCTCACTTTAGTTACTCTTGGTTTGTTATCATTTGCATTATTTATTTTACGGTTAAACTATAAGCCTAAGTTGCATCACCGGCGCCCCGAGAACCCTACTCCTGCAGGCTCGCTGGTGTGTCGTCCTCCAGCATCAGTGGCTGTCCTCAGACCAAGAGATGTGGAAGCTGAGGTGGGGTGGGGGTGGGGGGTGTCTTATAACAAACTCGACACTGGAAACTGAAGGGGGCCGCAGGTGGGGGATGGAGGGCTCCTTCTGGAAGCCTGTGGATGGCCCTGACCGGGTCCACGGCCACGAGGTCTTGGCGCGATTTCAGACATGCGGTCAGAGGAAAGGAGGCTGGGCAGACCCTCTCCCATGACAGGGGCAGCAGTATGGCCCCAGCACCTGGCACGGTCCCACTCTATCCCTCGCTCTCCCACGCTGCCCCACACTGTGCCAGTCTGTCCCTCGTTGTCCACTGCTGCCCCACACCTGGCCCTCGCCGTCCCTCCCACTGAGGCCCGCTGATCAGGGAAAACACGCAAAAACCGTTCCCGCGGCGGGAAACGACGGGAAACCCCGAGCGTGGAGCGGCGCCGCCAGGGAGCGAGGCAAGGGCTGCAGCTGAGGCCCGGCTGCCCGCACACTTTGAAGGGACACTCAAGAGAAGGCATCCCTGCGCTCAGAGCGGCTGCCGAACTCCGCACAGCCGAGGCGCAAGGCCGCCCGGGCCCAGAGGCGCCTCCCTAGGGAGACAAAGGCCGCGCGACGCCAGTGGACCCCGTGCGAGCGCGGCTGCCGTCTCATCGCCCCTTTAAGCGGCTCGCGGCCGGGATTGGCTGCCCGGGGGCAGAGGGGCGGGTCCGTGACGTCACGCTCCTGTTCACTATCTATAAAGTCTGGCGGCAGAGGCCCGGCGACGGCGGCCGAGTGCGAGCGGGGAACGCGAACCGAGAGCGAGCGGTTGCGAGGCGCCTGCGCGGTGTTCGGGCCCCCGAGCCCGCGGCGCTGAGCCAGCCGGGACAGACATGCGCGGGACAGCGCCGTGGGGCAGCCGCGGCTCCGCGGGGTAAGGGGCCTGCGGGCTGGGGGCGGGGAGGGCGGCGCCGCGCCCCCGCCGCTCCGGGCTCCGGGCTGCGGGCGGCTCCCGACGCAGGGCGGCTCCCCGAGTGCGGAGAGGGTCCCCCGACGCGGAGTCTTCCCGGGACCAACGGACAGAAGGACGGGGGGGAGGAAGGGGCTGGCCCGGGCGGCGCGGTCGGGCCTGGGGGCTCCCCTCGCCTAGCCGGTGGCGCCCGGACGCGCCTCGGCCCCGGGACGGCTGTGGCGGGCATGGGTCCTGCGCCCGCGGGCCGGCGGCCGCCGTGCGCATTCTCCCTCCCCACAATGGAGCTGTCGCTGCGCCCCCAGGGCGCGCGCCGTGCCCATCAGCCCCGGCCCGAGAGCCGCGGCGGGAGGCTGCTGGGGGCGGCGAACGCCGCGCGCCCGCGCGCCCTCCTGCCCAGCGTCGGCGACCGCGGTCCTCCGCAGTCGGCGCCCTCTAATTCATCCCGTAGTCCCGAACCCTCTTCCTCTCCTAGGAACGCGACTCCGCTCTGAGCGTCCTAAATACTGTTTCAACAGGAGCCGCAGCAGTCCCTGTTCAAAACGTGAACGCTCATTGGGTACTTCCCGGTGTACGTGTGTGTATTTATATGTATTTCACCGTCTTAGTGCAAATGAGATGACTCCTTCACCATGATTGGTGCTGTATGGCTGCTTGCTAAGTCTTTATTAGGGTTTCGTCATTGCTTGAAAGAAACCAGTCTCTTACCTGATAAAAAATATGAATAGATTGTTAGTCATAAACTTAAGTGCAGTCAGAATAGAGGCTGTAGCTTTAAAAGAGATGTGTTGGTGACTTTAGGTACACCTGTAACACAGGTAGGGCAGGACTGGTTTCTAGGCAACTGTCAGGGGTGAAGAAAGGTGAGGTTAAAACGCTTTTTTTTTTCTTCTGGAGAACGAGTGTTCTGCAAAGTTTTAAGCTTTTACAGATCTGTAAGAATGCTATCGGTATGGATGCGTTTGTTGAGGAGACCGGAACATGAGTTCACCATACCTCGTCTTGCCTTTCCTAAAAACTGTTTTGTTTGGGTATTTTTTTGCATGTCTGTAATTATACAATTTTAAGTGAAGTTTTATTTCAACAGATCAAAGAATGGCTAGGTACCCAGTTCAGGACATGACCAGATTTTGGTAAGACCAAAGTAAAAGTTGGCTTCTTTTTAACATGCTGACTGAGTTAGACTGTTAACCATACTGCTCACAAAAACTAGGGGGTATTTTATAGCTTCATATTCACTTTTGAAATATCCCTTAATTTTTGTGAGCAGTATATACAGTATAGTATGTTATCACCCAAGTGCTTTTTTAAAGAGAAACACGGATAGCTTTTATTACAGACTTCAGCATGCTGTCATTGTCCTGATGCCCTTCACGCAGCTTGGTCTTCCGCCGTCTTCCCGTAGCTACTCACTAATAAATAGGTGGCGGAGGTCTTGAGCTAACGATTCATAACTGAACATACATTAGATTATAAACACCGTAAGGGCAGGAACCCTGCCTTGCATGGCTTCTATCTTATGCATCCTTGCACATAGTTAATGGTTGATCAATAATTGCACGAAAGCACATTTTACATTTTAAAGCTCGGTGGGTTTGGATCTGTCGGTCGCACAGCAGATCTTTTGTAATGACTCTTAGAAAATGTCTGAATTACTCATATTTTGACAGTAGGTAAAATTACCATTTCAGCGAATTGTTCTTCCTGTGTTGAGCTTACAAAAGATAGTGGTCACCCCTTCTATGAGATTTAATAATTATACTGTAGACTTGAGTTTTTGCATGAAAATAACTTCCAACTGCTGCTCCTCGGGAGCTGAACCAGATAATACTTCCTTTCTGCTAATACTGATGGTAGCTTTTAAAAGCAAGTTGCTAAATTACAGGTACCATCTAACGTGCTTGAAACTGACCTGAATGTCTGCATACCATCAGGTTGCTTTAGAAAGGTGAGCAGAGGAGGGAGGAGGTGGTGCCAGGGCTAATTCCAGGAATTTGAATGTCACAGGCTCCCTCTACCAGAGAAACAACTCTGCTCTCAGTCTGAGGACACTGAGAGGGGGCCTTCCTCCTCAGGATTCTGTAGCATCCATTGGTGCCGGCGTTTGACCGTGTTTTTTTTAAAGGAGCCAGTTATTAGCCAAGAATAACTCACTAAAAAAACAAAAGGCAGCTGTGGCATCCTGGCATTGTTTGCACGGTGTAGACACATGCCTTGTGAGGGTAGATAAAATTGGGGAGTTTCAGGGTTCTGCATGTAAGTGTATTAGAGAAGTCATTTTTAAGTAAGGTAGGGAAAAGTTAGTGTCAGCTTCAAACTTCAGAAAGGAAACAGAAGATTCTGTGAGTTGGAGTCATTGTTGATACTTTAATCCAATTCCTTATACCATAAAATTAGGCAGCATTACTAAAAGGCCAATCTTCTGAGCCCCATTGAATAGATTTTTAAAATACAGGGCTCTGGCTACATGGACTAGGCCTTTTCACAACTCCAGAATGCCACAATTCAACGAAACATTACAGTTTAACGGAGGAAATAGAAAGGTAAGGATTAGAAGACAGTGTCGAAGAGCTCTCATTAAAGACCCAAGGAGTAGAAAACTACTAGTTAAATTGTCAAAAAAAAAAAAAAAAATACTACTCCCTGTGCAGGCAGTGCTCTTCTAACTTCCCATGGCTGCCTCTTTTCCATCCTTTGGATTTTTTTTTTTTTTTTTTTTTATTGAGAGGCGAGGAGGCAGAGACAGATTCCTCCATGTGACCGGATCCACCCAGCAAGTCCCCTATCAGACGATGCTCTGCCCATCTGGGGCTGCTGCTCCATTGCTCAGCAGCCAAGTTATTTTAGCACCTGAGACAAGGCCAGGGAGCCATCCTTAGCAACCAGGCCAACTTACTCCAACTGAGCCATGGCTGCGGGAGGAGAAGAGAGTGACAAAGAGAAGGGGGAGAGGGGGAGAAGCAGATGGTTGTTTCTCTTGTGTGTCCTGACCGGGAATCAAATCCAGGACTTAACACGTGTGGCCAATGCTCTACTGCTGAGCCAACCGGCCAGGGTCTGGATTTTATTATAAGTCACCTGGGAGAGGCCTTTCCTAACCACCTGTATAAAGGTGTTCTCCTGCCTCCTCATCCTCTTACTGTTCCCTGCTTTCTTGGAAGTTCCCACAATCTGAAATCGCTGCTTGCTGTCTCCTCATTAGACTGAGGCTTCGTCGGGAGGCAGCCACGTCTCTTTCACCTAACAGTATCTAGTCCAGAAGAAGTGTTTGATAACTCTTTGTGAAAGTGATTAATCTTGCCCTCTTAAGAATTTGTGAGCAAATCTCTATGAGTTGAGTTCCTGTTTTTATTTCTGCACTGGACTAACACCTGGGTCCTGAGCGTGTCATGGAGCCATCCTTTACGTCAGCTTCCTCATTTATGAACAGGAGTGTTAGGACAAGGAGTGAGGGGGTCTTCTAAGATAAAGCAGCTAAGGACAGCGGCAGTGAGAGTGGGGTGGGGACACATTGGGTTCTGGGGCGGAAGGCTAACAGGAAGGTGTTGAACCTCACTTCACTTCCTCATCTGAAATGGAGATTATAATCCCTGCCTCTTACAGGGATGTTGTGGGGATCAAGTGAGATAATGTGTTAGAAAGTGCTCTGTGATCTGCTGAGTGCTTTACAAACACAGGATGTTCTAGTGTCCCTGCCTGTAGAGCCGATGGCAGTGCCATCAGTGGGACCCTCGCTGTGCATCAGTATTTAAGGCAGCCTATTGGGTAAGCACAGTAACTAACCCCTTTTTACTGGTAAAGACCCACGTTGTATCAAATATGACGTGGCAGTGGGTGCGTGATGGTGGGGCATTGAGGGGTCATTAAACAGTGAGGGCTTCAAAGGAATTGTTTGAAGTAGTCACAGAATATAAAACTAGTACCTTAACCCACCCTCTTGAGAGGATAAGTAGGCTGAATCTGCAACTAATAACTTTTACAGGAGAATTCGAAGGAATTGAAGTAAAACAGGAACTTTTATTGGCAAAGGTTACCTAAGAAAAACTAGCACGAGGACGCAAATCCCCATTCAGTCTGTCTGAGCCACCCTTGTAACTTGAGTGGCGTAGTGAGTCGTCTCCCACCCAGGTTCACCGCTGAGGGCCTGGAGAGGTGGTGGTGTGGTGTGGTGGTGAGAGGCTTTGACACTAGGCGCCCTGGTCTGAGTCTTGGCCCAACCACTCCCCAGACCCTTCCATACTTGGTCTTGAACTCTGCCCCCAGCCCCTCATCTGTAAGTGAGGGTAGTGACAGGAACCCATCTCCTAGGGTTTTGGAGAGAATTGAGTAAGTTAGTATATATAAAACACTTAGAACAGTGCCTGTCCAGTAAGTGTCCAGTGTATTAGTTATTACTATTACTGGTTTAATGTTCATTATCACAATCTGGAGTTATCATTGGGTGACTTATATGCTCATTAAGTATATTTGAAGGTTTAAAGATTCTTTTCCCATCATGAGACCACTGTGCTGTTGTCATTAAAATTAGAATAGAATTCACATTCTCTTAACATTAGAAATCTATTATATGTATGTCTAAAAGGAATAATATTTTTCCATCCATTGTCTGTGTGTTGCTACTCATTATAGTACTCTAGGGCAAGAACAAAGGACAAAAGGATATATTCGTGCTGTCGCGCTGAAATTGTGGAGCAGACACAGTGAATCAAAAGGCTATTGATGACTATGGTAGTTGAACGAATAGGTTTTTTGTTAGCTAGCCACTTCTTAATACTTAGCAAGAAAATATTCTGAATTATTCAAGAAATTGTGCCACTTAGCTTTGATTATGACAGTGTGAAGATAAATGATTTTCCTTGTTGCCTCGGTTTCTACCCCATACAAATGGGCCATTATGTACTGGGCATGTTGAGGACAAATGTCTGTCCGTACTGCGTCTGACATGCTTCTGTCTTTACCGAAACCATCGATCGGTTTTAGCTTGAATTCGTGCAAGAGTATGTTAGTTAATTAAAACTTTTTAAAAGCCACCTGTGCTTTTACTGTGAAGGCTGTTCACGCTCTTCGCAGCAGCAGGGTGCCTTGAGGGGCACATGCCCGCCCCTGTTTCCCCTTCCCCAAATCATAGCCTATTAAACACCCTAGGGAGAAAACCCAAATTGCTACCTTTGTTTTGAAGTCATTTGCTTTTAGTAAATGATAACTGTTACAAACACTGAATATGTAGATGAATATCAAATCAGTGGTTTTTATATTATTAATAAAAATTACAGTTCTGTAAAAGCGCAGCTGACCACTTAGTGTGTCAGGTGGCTAGTAGTACTTTAGACATGAGTCCCAGTAACAAGGGTGGTGTTCTGTGTTTCCTTTTGGTTTTTCCAAAGGTGATTCGAGATTTTCAGAATGCAGACAGACATGCAGGTGTTGATTTGGGGAGTACCTAATCAAGGGGATTGTCCTGTTTCTAAGTCAGATTCTTTTTATACATTTCGCCTCTAAATGCAGTTATCTTCTATCTCCTTGGGTTTGGGAATAGTTATGTAGGTAATTGTTAAAAGCTACTGAAGAGACCATTTATCACCCTGAATAAACAGAAATCAGGTTCTAAAACCAGATTGAAAGAAGGAAATTACATCACACTTTTAAATAAGGAAGCACTGGGCAGAACTGGATGAGTAGAGTGACAAAAATGTGCCCCTCCCCCTCTTGTGGGCTGCTTCCGAGATTTATTAATGAGATCTGGTGGCCAGGTAAGCAGATCTAGGTTACTGTCTTAAGGTAGCTTGTTTTTTTTTTTAAAAACAGTTTCAAAGGGACTGTCCTCAAGATAAAGTTCACCTTAATAAAGAATGTGCAATGTGCTTATTGGTGTAGCCTTTTGTTTTGTTTTGTTTAACAGCAAAAACAGGGCAGGTGCATTATAACCCTGAGAGACACTGTGAGGAGGGGGCTTCGCAGTTCTCAGAAGGCACTCCGGACTACCTTCAGTAAATACACAGTAACAGAAACCAGCTTAGAAAAGTCTACTGTTAACCATTTAAGGTTACAGTTTTTTACCCAGTATGCAAACTGTCTTCTTTGGATTTTGGAAATGAATTCAATGAAAACTGCTACATATCCTGAATGGATCCCTTTCAGTCCTTTGCCTGTTCCCTTCATTCGTTGCAGATTTACAGGTGTGAATTTTTTTTATTTTTTTTTTCATTTTTCTGAAGCTGGAAACAGGGAGAGACAGTCAGACAGACTCCCGCATGCGCCCGACCGGGATCCACCCGGCACGCCCACCAGGGGCGACGCTCTGCCCACCAGGGGGCGATGCTCTGCCCATCCTGGGCGTCGCCATGTTGCGACCAGAGCCACTCTAGCGCCTGGGGCAGAGGCCACAGAGCCATCCCCAGCGCCCGGGCCATCTTTGCTCCAATGGAGCCTTGGCTGCGGGAGGGGAGGAGAGGAGAGAGACAGAGAGGAAAGCGCGGCGGAGGGGTGGAGAAGCAAATGGGCGCTTCTCCTGTGTGCCCTGGCCGGGAATCGAACCTGGGTCCTCCGCATGCTAGGCCAACGCTCTACTGCTGAGCCAACCGGCCAGGGCCCAGGTGTGAATTTTTCACATAATTACGTTGTTTAGATGACTATTTTCTCAATATCCATTTTTTGGAAATGAATGATGCCAGAATTTCCTGAGAAAAAACGGGAGACTGGCGGCTGCCCCATGCCCTCGGGAGCAGGTGGGCTAGGAGCTGGCCCTGCAGAGAGGCTGGGTTCTATCAGACTCAGGAAGGAGGACAGCGCTGGGTGGAGGGAAACCCGCGGCCCAACGGTGGAGTTGTCAGAGATCAGTCTAGGACTGAGGGGTGGGGTGGGTGGGCTGTCTCCAGAGCCAGGGCAGAGCGGCGCCGGAGACGGCCAGGTAGATACAGATGCAGCAGCTGGCTCCAGCGGCTATGACTCGGGGTAGAAAGGGTGCCTCTGGGAATGTACCACCCTCCAGACCCTGACCTGGTTTGGGAGGGTCGACAGGGTGAAGTAAGGGACAGTTTGGCTTGTAGAGCAGGGGGTGCCAGAGGACCACCCAGGCACAGAGATGGCCACAGACAATGGGAAATGCTATGGGGAACCTACGCCAGGGCTGGACTCGATTCGGGGTGCCCGTGCAGAGTGGAGGCTGTAGCAGTGGGTCAGAACTTGGGGGTCAGGGCTTAGGACCTAAAAGGACCACCTCAAGAAACATGATTTTAGGGGTTTTTCCCCCTTGAACAAAAAAAGTCAAGTGATGTTCAACAGGAAAAAGTCGTTCCTATTTGTGATTGGTGTTTAACTGCATTTTTGACACACTTAAAAGGCTAAGGCTGAGTTCATGGATTATAGACCTATCGTCGTTATGTCCCAGATAACTTAGACGCCGGTCTGTACCATGCTGTGGCCCGCGTGACCTGACACTGGTCTCACATCGGCATCTTAACAGCCCCGAGTCCTCACAGGGACTGATTTTCCCACAGGGGCATATTTTTGCCATTGTCTTCCTAAGGAATGATAGGCACTAGCTCTACAGTTACAAGGAAACAATTTAAATTTCACGTGAGGAGTGTTTTCTTTTAAACGTGCGGCTGAGCAAACTGATCCCCCACACACACATACACTCACGCTCACCAGGAGCATGTGTGTTGAATCTTCTTAAGAGTGGCGTGAAGAGGTGCGGGCAGCTTCACCCCTCAGGTTACTGTCTGGGGGACATGTTTACAAAATTTGTTTCCAAACCTAGGGCAGGTTGCCCAGAGTCTACACTGGAGTTATTTTCCAAAAGAAGAAAACATAAAATGACATTGCCCTCGCTTCTCCCATGCGAGCAAGTAGGAAGTTCCGACAGTTTCATAACATGGCCCATTCACAATTCCCCATTGAAATGTAGAGGCAGGTCACCTTCTATGAATACACAAAGGCACTATTGTGGTCAGAAGTGAGCTGGCTTAGTGAACACAATTCTTTTTAGACTAAAAAAATTTTTTTCTTAAGAAAGCTAACAAGTAGGTGATGGAAACAATGAATAAAAAATAACTTTTTCTAGAACAACAGAAATAATTTGAAGGGAGCACTGAAATGTAAGCTTAGGAACTGAGGCAATTTCTGCAGGGGCACAAGCTAGTTACACAACCACCCTGTTGAAAGCTCAGACGTGGATGGCGCTGGGAGGCCAACACAGTAATTACTGGGCCTCGCTGGCCTGCAGGCAGGTGGGGGCAGGGCTCCCGAGTCCCCTGCAGCATTTTCCTGTAATCAGATGAACCATCTCCCAATGTGTGATTTCAAACCATGGAAGTACCCGAGTCCCTCTCCTGTCCAGCTTTCCTGTCCTTGTCCCCATGGGGGCTCCTGTGTTGGCCACTGGTTCTGAGAATGGGCCTGGGAATTGTTTTATAGCTGTGCTTTATTCAGGTAAAGAAAGGAAAAATACGTCTGCTTCATTTAAGTGACATAAAAAACCTGCCTTCCAAAGAAACCAGAAACATGACCTCCCAGTCATTTTTTTTTTTTTTTTTTGTATTTTTCTGAAGCTGGAAACCGGGAGGCAGTCAGACAGACTCCCGCATGCACCTGACTGGGATCCACCTGGCATGCCCACCAGGGGGCGATGCTCTGCCCATCTGGGGTGTCGCTCTGTCGCTACCAGAGCCACTCTAGCGCCTGGGGCAGAGGCCAAGGAGCCATCCCCAGCAACCGAGCCATCTTTTGCTCCAATGGAGCCTCGGCTGCGGGAGGGGAAGAGAGAGACAGAGAGGAAGGAGAGGGGGAGGGGTGGAGAAGTAGATGGGCGCCTCTCCTGTGTGCCCTGGCCAGGAATCGAACCCGGGACTTCCGCACACCAGGCCGACGCTCTACCACTGAGCCAACCGGCCAGGGCCCATTTATTTTTTAAGTGATGGTTTTTCCTCTCCTCGATCACATATCTTTGAGAGACTGATTAAAGAGAAATAATACTTCACGACTTGAAATAATAAATATTTTAAAACTATACTGCTCAGCAAACTTAGGGGATATTTCAAAATGAATATGAAGCGATTAAAAAAACTTTTTTTTTTATTACACAAGAACACCAGAAAAGCAAAGGACAAGTCAAAGTTGTTCGATTATGCAAATAAGATGCAAAACCAACTTGTATTTCATGGGTGAAAATGCATGATACAAAAGGCCGAAAGTACTGGAGTACCTGCACATTCCCTGATCCCCTAATGTTTGTGAGCAGTATATTTAAATCTGCCTCGTGTCAGAACAGCTGACTGCAAGGACTAGGACGGGCCCATCATCCTTTGTCCCAGAAACGGTTCCTGTCTCTCCCTTCCTACGTGGGGAAATAAACACATGCAAAAAATATATATCTTTAGCTAAAAAAGTAAAAACCCTTTGCCTTATACATTATATACATTCGACTGATACCAGTGATAGTAGATGGAGGTATACAGATGTGACTTATGAGCTCCTGCTGTGTTCCACGCAGTGGTGGTTCATGATGGGCACATCACCTCTGATCTGAGTTCACAGTCTAGCAGGAGGTAACAGATCTGTCTCTAAAACAAAAAAATATACCCTGTGTACCCCTCCCCCCACCCCAGACCTCAACAGCCCAGCTCTCAGCAGGTGCACACACGTTTAGTGAGAATGAGAAAGCGTTACAAAGGCTAAATTTTTAAAAAAACTGGTGTTAGAGAAAAACATCTATTTATTGTTCTACTTAGTTGTGTATTCATTGCTTGTTTCCTATATGTGCCCTGACCGGGGATGAAACCCACAACCTTGGCATCTCGGATGATGCTCTAAGCATCTGAGCGGCCTGGCCAGGGCTTGTTATAAAGTCTGTGTGTGGCCCCGGCTGGTTGGCTCAGTGGAAGAGCATTGGCCTGGTGTATGGAAGTCCCAGGTTCAATTCCCGGCCAGGGCACACAGGAGAAGTGCCCATCTGCTTCTCCACCCCTCCCCCTCTTCTTTCTCTCTCTCTGTCTCTCTCTTCCCCTCCCACAGCCAAGGCTCCATTGGAGCAGAGTTGGCCCGGGCCCTCAGAACGGCTCCATGGCCTCTGCCTCAAGTGCTAGAATGGCTCTGATTGCAGCAGAGCCAAAGCCCACATGGGTAGAGCATCGCCCCCTGGTGGGCATGCCAGGTGGATCCCAGTTGGGTGCATGCGGGAGTCTGTCTGTCTGCCTCCTTCCCCCTCCATCTCACTTCGGAAAAATACAAAAAAATAAAGTCCATGTGCATATATCTCAGAAGGGGCCGGTGTTACACACATAGTTGGCAAGATATGTCCTAAATGTATTCTAAGCAAACTGATTTATCTGAAGACAGAGCCAAGACAGATACTAGTTAACATTAGCATTGATGTGCTAATGAATAATAAAAGTAAAATTAAAGGCTCTGGGGACCCCAGACCTCTGACGAGGGAGGAGGTTCTGGATGCTGAGGAGCGAGCAGGTTAAGGAACACTGCACTCCCAGCCTCTGCAGCTAGGCTCCTCGGAGAAGAGAATGTGAAGAATGTACCTTTCAGTCTGTCTCTGAGGGAAGAGGAAGCCGTCCCAGGCCACCACTGAAGCCAGTCATCTTGTAGAACTTGATTTTTACAGGATAATGGAAATTAGTATCTTCCTCTATTCCTTTATCTTAAACAAGTGTAATCACTGGAGAATTTGTCTTCCTGGGGCCAACCCTGAAATACAGCATCCAAATAAGTGCTGGGCTGTGGGCTAATGAGGTGCCAACAGTAGATCTGTCATCTGATCAAGGCGTCGGGTTTTTGT
This sequence comes from Saccopteryx bilineata, assembly GCF_036850765.1. NCBI lineage: Eukaryota > Metazoa > Chordata > Mammalia > Chiroptera > Emballonuridae > Saccopteryx > Saccopteryx bilineata. The sequence continues at coordinate 288,276,337 of NC_089492.1, forward strand.
GTATCTGCGTTCTGCACTCGGGCCACAGTAATTTCTGAAGGTCAGGGTGTGGGAGGTCAGAGAGGCCAGCAGGGGTTGTTGTGCAACTGTGGGCCGCCCATGAGGAGGTCCACACTCCTGACCACGGGAATTATTTCTTACTTTGCTGAAAGCATTGCAGATCTTGGATCAGGACTTAGGAAATTACTTTTAATGTCTATGTTTAAGTGCCCTCAGAAGAAGAATAAAAGTAAAAATATCAGAAGTAATGGAAAGCTTATAACTAGGTTTTTGTGTCTAGAATCCCCGACATTCTCTAGGATTAGCTATTGGTGGGTGTCTCTGAATGGTTTCCTGTACCGTCTCACCCTTCTCCATCCCTCTAGGGACCGGAAGCTGCTGGCTGACTGATGAGGCCCTCAGACCCCGGTCTGAGACACGATGTCCACTGCAGGAGTCGCTGCCCAGGAGATCCGAGTCCCGTTGAAGAGTGGGTTTCTGAATAATGGCCAGACCATGGGGAACCTGAACACGTGCTGGGGCAGTCACAGGGAGTTTGAAAGGTGAGTGGGAGACGCAGCGCCGTGGACTCTCCGTGTGAGAACACAGCAACGTGGAGGGTATGATTGCACTTGTTCCTGACCAGATGTCTCTGCTTTATTTCAGTAACTTTTTAAACATTGACCCAATAACCATGGCCTACAGTCTGAAGTCCACCGCTCAGGTGCACCTGACATCCCTGGGTATGTGTCCTGCGAGTCGAGGAAGCGTGCCTGGGTGGTGTCGCGCTCGCTTGTCCCCAGCATTCCTTCTGCAGTGAGGACACAGCCTGAGCTGCTTCCAGCAGTAGTGTGACCCCTGGTGGCAGCAGGTTCTGAGGATAACTGGGTTCTTTCCAAACCGATGTCCGTGATCTGATTCCCAACTGAATTGAGTTCTAATCCCAGCTGTGGTACACACTTAATTTATAGCAATTTGGACAAGATCTCTCATCTTTCTTACTAGTATCAAACGCCTGTTTGAGAGTGATAAAGTAGTATCAATGTTGATAACAACTTAGAACGGTAGGTAGTGTACCATATAGTACTTGTAATATGGACAGTACATTCCTTAGGTTCTCGTCAGGAGCTGCTAACCTTGCAAGCAAGTCCACTCACTCGGAGATGGTGTGAATAGTGGGGACATGATCTTACTTCACTCACGCCCCGCGTACCGTGTGTGGTCACACCTCTTAAATGACGAGGCTGCTGCAGTATGGCATTCACATAAATGACATGCTGTTCCCCTTCTGTGTGCCGTGCACACGTCACAGAACCTGCCCGAGTGGGTGTGTACCATGCGCATGTCCAGGGCAAATGGAGAGATAGTTTGTTTTTTGAACCAGATCATGTGCGTTAACAAATCTCGGGGATCTAATTACACCTGCAGTGGTTGCATGGGTGTTCTCAGTGACAGCTGGTGAGCCTGTTGCTTGAGCAGCCTGGGAGCGCAGGCAGCTGGGCTATCTCCATGCCGGTCCTTCACTGACCGTCCCATTCTTTCCAGGGCGCACCTCGACATCTCCAGCGAGCGGCCACCGCTTTGCGGAGCACGGCCTGTCTCCAAAGTCCAGCCTGCCCCCTCTCATTCTTCCCCACGACGAGGACCAAGCTGTGTGTAGCTTTAAGAAACTCTCGGTCAATGGGGTGTGCACCCCCACCCCCCCACTCACACCCATGAAGAATGGCCCGGCCCCCTTCCCCTGCGCGGCGCTCGCCAAGCGGGGCTCCCGGCCGCTGCCCCCGTTGCCCGTCTCGGAAGGCCTCTCTCTGGATGACACGGACTGTGAGGTGGAGTTTTTCACCTGTTCCGACACGGACTTGCTTTTGGAAGACTGCTCGCCCCCTGAGTTCACCTACAGCGCTCCCAGCAGGCGGAGCTTCCGCGGGTGTGGCCAGATCAACTATGCTTATTTCGACACCCCAGCTGCATCTGTCGTGGACCTCAGCCAGGCCCCTGACCAGCACGGAGGCGGGCAGCCCGTGGACCCTCCACCGCCTCAGACCCACCGCCGGCTGCGGAGGTCCCACTCGGGACCAGCAGGCTCCTTCAACAAGCCCGCCGTCAAGATCCATAGCTACGTGCACAGAGCTTCTCCAAACTCCGACGACGACAAGCCCGAGGTCCCCCCCCGGGTCCCCATCCCTCCTCGGCCTGTGAAGCCCGATTACAGAAGGTGGTCGGCAGAGGTCACTTCCAGCACCTACAGTGACGAAGACAGGCCACCCAAAGTGCCACCAAGAGAACCCTTGTCACGGAGTAACTCCCGCACACCGAGTCCTAAAAGCCTCCCGTCTTACCTCAATGGGGTCATGCCCCCCACGCAGAGCTTTGCCCCGGACCCCAAGTACGTCAGTAGCAAAGCCCTACAGAGACAGAGCAGCGAGGGCTCGGCCAGCAGGGCTCCTTGCATCCTGCCCATCATGGAAAATGGCAGGAAGGTTAGTTCTACACATTATTACCTACTACCTGAGAGGCCGTCATACCTGGACAAATACGAAAGATTTTTTCAGGAAGCAGAAGAGGCCGACACAAGCAGCCAGGTGCAGCCTGCCGACTGCACTGTGGTCTCGGCCACAGAAAAGCTGGACTCCAAGACCAAGGCCGCCGACCTGGGCGGCCACGTCAAGCGCAAGCACTTATCCTATGTGGTTTCTCCTTAGACTCGGGGCTCACGGTTCGGCTGAGGTTCCACGGGAGCCACTGGTCCTCGGGCCATTTTCCAGTTTGAGGTTCACACAGGAAAATGGTCCAGGTTTTAGAATAAACTGGAACTCTGTACAGAAAGAGGTTGAGAGGTGCTGTCATGCTGAGGATCCCGGGTTTTGTTAGCATTGGAGAAAAGTCTATCCAGGTCTCTAAAGATGTGACGGTGGGGAGGGCAAGATGGGGCCACTTTTATATATGCATACATCATGTACCTATGTATCAACGCGCGGCCTAGCCGCAGTAGCAGATGAACCAGTTAGTGATGATCCTAGTGTATACTCAGAATGATGAAAACTCTTTGTGCTGGGGAATGAATGACTCCTGATTGAGCAAATGAGAGAAAACATAGTATTTAGATCAGAATCATAAGAAATTATTTTTTGCTTAGTAGGTTTGAAGATTTCTGGCTCTTCGCTCTGTTATGCTTTGTTTGATTTATTTTTGCTAGCTGTCTTTCCCGTGGGGGCTGGGGTGCGTGTTCTTCCTGTCACTATTCCTGCCTAGCTTAAAAATCATCCCAAGACCCAAATACTTCCAGGTTTCACTTCCTGTTTCACTGAGGGGAGGACTAGCAGTGTATTTGGCAAACCATATTTTCACCTGTACATGTCTCACATCTTGAAAAATGAGAACAGGACGTTTTCCTTACAACTCCTGCTCTGTTCCACCTGCTAAACGGCCCATTGTAGCACGCACCTCACAGAAACAGTGGGACGCAGTAGTCTCAAAAAGCAAACTGTTCACCAGCGTTCAGAATGTCACTTTTAAGCAATGCTGAAACACTTAGCTTTGTGATTGCGAGTTATTGTGTGGGAATGTGTGTTTTGGGGGGGTTTTTTGTGTTTTTTTTTAGACTGTTAATAAACAAAATACAACACAAGCTGGCCTTGTGTTGCTGGTTCCTACTCAGTATTTCCTGGGGATTGTTTGCTTTTTAAGTACAACACTTCTGACCAAGAACGCACTATGTCTTAAAACCAGAGGTCACGTCAGCATCATTCTGCTTTGAAATCTCACAGCGGCCGCAGCATCCAGTCGGCCGAGACACCGTGCCCACACTGCCGCAGCTTCCGTGCGTTTACCCGGCGCGGTCAGGCACGGAAGAGAAGGTGCTCGCTAACAGGTACACGGCTGTGATGTTCTCGTAACAGGCAAACAGGCTGTTTACAGTTTTAACTGCTGAGTGATTTATTGGAGCTATTTAAAGATTATATTTTAGTCTGAACTAAATGAAGGTTAAAACATGCTTTAGAAAAATGCACTGATTTCTGCATTACGTGTACAGTATTGGACAAAGGATTTTATTCATTTTTGTTGCATTATTTTGAATATTGCCTTTTCATTTTAATAAAGTTATAATACTTATTTATGATACTGTTAATAATGTTTCTTGCCTAAACTCAACTCACACAGAATTTTGTCTCAAGTAATTTGACAACATCACTGTTTTTAAGCACAATGGAAGGGTTTTTTTTTCTTTTTGCAGTTTAATGCAGGCTTGAGATTTACTCCAGTCCTTAAAATTGGAACAGTTTGTATTTAGATATTATACCAGTGCACAGTGAAAATGAGCTGTCTGAATTGACCTTTCATAAGTAAGTGAACTTGAGGCCCTGGCTGGTTTGCTCAGTGGTAGAGCATCATCCCAGTGTGTGGAAGTCCTGGGTTCGATTCCCAATCAGGGCACACATGAGAAGTGACCATCTGCTTCTCCAACCCTTCTCCCCCTCTCTCTTTCCTTCTCTCTCTCTCTTTTCTTCTTTCACAGCCATGGCTCTGTTGGTTATAGCAAGTTGGCCCTGGGCACTGAGGATGATTCCATGGCCTTGCCTCAGGTGCTAAAAAATAGCTCGGTTGCTGAGCAACAGAGCTTTGGCCCCAGATGGGCAGAGCATTGCCCAGTAGGGGGCTGCAGGGTGGATGCAGGAATCGGTCTCTGCCTCCCCGCCTCTTAGTTTAAAAAAAAAAGTGAACTTGAGTCAATGCTGGTATGTTACTGTTGACACAGGCATCCTCTGAGAGCAGCGGCCACATCCAGAAGAAAGTAATGGATCGCTCTAACAGACGGACATGACTCATGCTTGAGATTTAGGACTAGGTCGGGATGACTTAGGGCCCTTGGGAGGTGCTCCCCAGTGCCTGGGCTCCCTGCGCCTTCCCTCCTGCTCAGCACCCTGGTTCCTGGGTGCCAGTGAGGCTCCGAGACCTTCACTAGGCACCTGCATGAGCTTGGTACCCTCCAAACTCGAGAGTGAGCTCTCTGGAAGCAAAGATCTGGGCCAAAATCCAGGCCCACCTCTTTCTGATAGGAGTTGGGCAAGCTTTTAGTCTCTCTACCTCAGTTTTCTCGCTGGTAAGATGGAGAGGCTGGTACCTAGGACTGAAGACTGTCGGTGACAACTGCATATACAGCACAGCAACTACACGGGGGGGTCCAGGACATGAGCTGTGTAGTGACCATCTGTCCTCGCCATCACCCTGAAAGCTGGGAGTTTCTGACGCTTTCCAGAAGAAATGGGCTCAGGGAGTTTGTCCAGCAGACGTGTTGAATACCAATCGCACGCTAGATCCTGGGAAAACATGCACGCCCCTGCCCTTCGGGAATTTAAAACAACCCATGGTGTTAACTTAAGGTCAATGCTAAAATGGAAGAAACGGACACACACGGCCACAGAGCTGGGCTGTGTCCCCCGGCCTCCAGCAGTGCAGACTGCCCCCGTGGATGTCTGAGTGCAGTGTTTCCAGCTCCTCTATCTCCATCTCAGATGGTTTTTCCCTTCTGTCCCCTCCTCTGCCTTATTTTTTCTTTTTCGTATTGTGGAAACTACAGTGATAGTTTAATCTTGAATTTGTCTAATAAGATAATTAAATATTAGCTCCATACTTACTTCCCTCTTACCTTCAGAAATTTCCCAACCAGGATTAGAGTCTGACTTTAGGAGAACATGCATTTCCCTATTTTTTTCCCTGGCCACACTAATTTTTGCTGCTAGCTGATGCCACGTGACTAGAGCACTGGACCGTCTGCCAGCTCAATGCTCCACCAACACATGGAGGAAACTGCATTCTAAATCGTTCTCCTGTCTACGGCCATACCATCCTGCACACGCCCGATCTCATCTAAATCGTTCTCCTGGCCCAGGTCAGCCCCGTCTTGCTTAGCTGTTGCTAGGACAGTACCGGCGAGGAGACACCTGTCTGTTTGCTGCCACTCATTCACTGTTGAGTTCTCTCGTAGGGGCAGGTACCGACAGTCTAGTGAGGAGGTAGTGTCTTTTTTTTTGTGTGTGTGTATTTTTCTGAAGCTGGAAACGGGGAGGCAGTCAGACAGACTCCCGCATGCGCCCGACCGGGATCCACCTGGCATGCTCACCAGGAGGCGATACTCTGCCCATCTTGGGGCATCGCTCTGCCGCAATCAGAGCCATTCTAGCGCCTGAGGCAGAGGCCACAGAGCCATCCTCAGCGCCCGGGCAAACTGCTCCAGTGGAGCCTTGGCTGCGGGAGGGGAAGAGAGAGACAGAGGAAGGAGAGGGGGAGGGGTGGAGAAGCAGATGGGCGCCTCTCCTGTGTGCCCTGGCCGGGAATCGAACCCGGGACTTCCGCACGCCAGGCGGACACTCTACCACTGAGCCAACCAGCCAGGGCCAAGGTAGTGTCTTAACGCCAGGAAACGGCAGGCTGCAGTCTGAACCTCTCACGTCCTATGGGAAGGGGCGCCTTGCCTGCCCCAAGCCTCGCTTGCCTGTTACTGTGGGACCGTGCCGGAGCAGGATACAGTACCCAGCAAACCCAAGGGACAGATTATTAGGGACTTTCAAGGCAGAAAGCAGAAGCTATGGTCAAGGGAATGCATTTGTAAGTCAACTCCAAATTTGGATAATACTGCATTTTAAGTCTCCCCAGACTGCAATAATCAGTCTACATTGACTAGCTTATTTTTATTAAATTCCATATGCTAATGGAAGTTTAATCTTGTTTATAGGTTATTTCTCTTTAGGTCTCAAGTGATGTCTTCACTATGCAAAAAAAAGAACTATCTTTGAGAGGGTGTTTCTTCCCTGCTAGAGACTCTGTTCCAAAAAAAGAGGCCCATAGATGCTTCTAGAGGGTTCCACAGTTGGAGAAAAGGGAACTACATCCATCTGCTGATTCAATAATCAAAATACACAGCAAGTGATTCTTATTTTGGTCCTTAATTTCACCACATAATTTTAGGGTATATGGTGCATTTTTCTTAAAATAAGCTCCTAGCATGGTTATTACATACACTGTTTCTTTTTACTTTTTATTTTGAAATAATTATATCCTCCCTAGAAGTTCCCAGAAATAGTACAGGGAGGTCCCCTGTACCCATTACCCAGATCCCCGCAATGATAACATCTTATATAATCATAGTCCATTATCAAAACCAGGAAATTGACATTGTCATAATATATATATAGTATTTCATCTAGAAATAGTATCAAAATGGACTTAGGTTCTACTCTTTAATTTACAAATTAACATTGGCATTGTGTTAGGCATTTTGTACAAAGCTAATAACGCTTTAAAAATATGTTGCTGTGTAACTATACATTACGGTAATGGCAACTGGGGAGATACGCTGATGTTAACTTTGCCAAGATTTCCTGCAAGATGGCTTTGCATCAGCTCTAGTGAAGAAAGTCCTTCAAACTGAGGATTTGTGCAGAGGCTTTCAGGTATACACAGCCTTGAGGTTTCACCGGCTTGTCAATGTGTCAACCAATCAGTAAGCAAACTGAATTTCTAAGCCAGGACTAGAGCTTGAGGTATTCTTGTCCTTAAGAAAAACACATTTGGTTCAAACTAGAATACACTCAGGGACGTGTTTTCTTTGTAGACTGGATCATTGGACAAATGTCCTGGTCCTTTTCCTCTCCACAAGAGAATTACAACGTTTATCAGAGTTTGGGGGATCTATTTGAGGAAGGTTGAGAGAGGAGAGGAAAATAGGGTGGAAGATTCAAATGTGGTTAACCTTGCTTTTTGCTCCTTGTCACTACGTGAATGATTGAGACATGTCTAATGCAATTGGAGGGTGTAAATTTTCATGCATCTTGTACTTGAAAGTATCAAACTTTTAAGATAATTCTGCCTGAGCCACTGAGACCTAATTACAAAGTATGTTTAAACAAGCTCAGCTCTGGCCCTGTGGCTAAGTGGATAGAGCATCAGCCTGGTGTACAGATGTCCCAGGTTTGATTCCTAGTCAGAGCACACACGAAAAGCAGCCATCTGCTTCTCTCCCCCTCCCTCTCACCCTATTCTCCCTCTTCCCTCCTGCAGCCAGTGGCTTGATTGGTTCAAGCACGGCCCCAGGTGCTGAGGATGGCTCGGTTGGTCCAAGCGCGCCAGCCTTGGGTGCTAAAAATAGCTCGGTATTCAAGCTTTGGCCCAGATGGGGTTGCCAGGTGGATCCCAGTCAGGGTGCATGCGGGAGTCTGCCTCACTATCTCCCCTCCTCTCACATTTAAACACACACACACACACACACACACACTCAGCTCTGCTTCATGTTATCAGAACTCAGTGGCCAACATACTTGGCAGGGACGTATTTCTGTCCCTGAGGAAACCCTGCCACTCTGTGGCAACCCTTTTTCCTCAACGTCCATGCCACCTGGCAGGGGAGTAGATGGGGTTTGGGGATGGGAAGAAGGTTGGGGACAGCTGGAAAGGACTGTTCACCTGCCCAGAAAGAGCTGTTCTCTGGCCACTGGTTTAAGACATGCCCCCCCCTCTTCCCCCAGTGCCATCATCTGTCAACTTTTTTTTTTTTTTTTTTTCTTTTCATTTTTCTGAAGCTGGAAACAGGGAGAGACAGTCAGACAGACTCCCGCATGCGCCCGACCGGGATCCACCCGGCACGCCCACCATGGGGCGAAGCTCTGCCCACCAGGGGGTGATGCTCTGCCCATCCTGGGCGTTGCCATGTTGCGACCAGAGCCACTCTAGCGCCTGGGGCAGAGGCCACAGAGCCATCCCCAGCGCCCGGGCCATCTTTGCTCCAATGGAGCCTTGGCTGCGGGAGGGGACGAGAGAGACAGAGAGGAAAGCGCGGCGGAGGGGTGGAGAAGCAAATGGGCGCTTCTCCTGTGTGCCCTGGCCGGGAATCAAACCCGGGTCCTCCGCACGCTAGGCCGACGCTCTACCGCTGAGCCAACCGGCCAGGGCTTCTGTCAACTTTTGACTACAAAAAACTGCCAGGAACCCTGAGCAGTCAGGCTGTGGCAGGTCCACTAAAACAGTATCCAGGAGGATACACACACCTTCAGCTTCTCCCCTTCCTAAGTAAGAAGGCCAGGGGGAAGGACAGTCTTTGGGGAGAGTATATATATCAGGCACCTTGACTCTGTCCTGATGGACAAAGGCACCACCTTCATTCCTTGGAAATAACTTTGGATACGTGTCAAACATCTTAATCACATGCTTGGTACGTATTTCATTTTACAGCGGGAGGGGTGAGCCCAGCGCCTCCCCCCGGGACTGCACGACCTGGGTACACTCCCTTCTTGTGTAAGGCTAATGAGTGTCTCTCTGGCCCGAGCCACACCGCCTCGGGCACAGCACGCAGGAAGCTGCATCTTGTCTGTGCCAACTCCTGGGCTGTCCTAGTGTTCTTGCAAGAGCTAGTGTCCTCGTGCATGCTTTTCTGTTTAGTCACCAATGGATGCAGCTGGCTGAGCAGAAGCTCTGGACAGTTCCCCCGCTCGGCACTGCTGCAGAGGCAGCCGGGCACCCACAGCAGCTCAGACGCGTGATAAGACTTGTCTGCGCATCACCCCGGCCGGGAGCCTCTAATTACACGTCTGGGGCCTGCCGGAGCCCAGGTGGCCAGCTCACAGGCTCCAGAACTGGGAAGATAGCTTGGGCTCGGGGTTCTCCCTGCCTGCACACCCGCTGGGGGAGGCGCCAAGCCCGTGCGTCACGGCCATACACATTATAATAACCACATTCCAAAGACAACAGAAGTCCATTTAACCAGGCTGTTCTTTTTTCTCAAAGCATCGGCACAATTTTATCTCCCCATCAGCGTTCCAAGCCCAACCTTTTCGGATTTTTCATCTCAGCTTTCCAACCTGCCGCTCGCTCTGTCCCACAGAGCCCTGCCCAGCGCCGGCAGAGCTCATATGTGGAAACGGACAGACCACCCAGGTTCCCTAAGCCGCCGCCACACTGTCCCCTCCACACTGTGTGACTCTGGCCTGTGAGGTGTCTGGTGGGATGGGACTTGTGGTGGATTCTGCTCACCGGTACCTAACTATTAACAGCCACCAGGAATCGAGAATGTGCCATTTGCCATGGAAGGGAATACTATTGGGTGATGTCATCAGAATCACCCCGAGAACCAGGAGGCCTCGTTCAAAGGGAAGGACGCTGTACCAAGCCCAGGGAGAAAGTCACTGTCACTGGGACCAAACCCGCGGTGGGGACCTGCCAGCCAGAGGCTGGCGGAGGAGAGCTGCGTGGGGGAAGAGTGTAACACAGTTGTTGATCCTGTCGGTATCAGCTGTGTAGGTGGACTGAGGCCAGCAGCCAGAGATCTGTTTTTGTTTTTGAAATCACCCCCTTTTTTTTTCATTCCGTGCTGAGTGGATGCTGAATCAGTGTAATTGTTCCCTCTGCCAGAATCCACGAACTGGAACAATAAGTAGATCGCCGCGTGCCCTCTCGTCACAGAGAAACTGACAGACCACACTGAAACACTCATTTAAAGTGTTTCCCTCTGAAAACTGCAGTGTCAGTCTGTAGACAGTCTCCACTCATGTAATTTTCTCTTAAACTATTCTTAAGGATTCTATGCATTCGGTCAACCCAAAAGACAGTTTTCTGGGGAGAGAGTTGTCTTTGAGCAGCCCGGATGGGCCAACAGAGGTGTCACCAGCTATCTGGCATGCATTATAATTCTGTCCTTGCTTAATCCCCACCCAAATGCCCATTTCCACCTATACAAACTCACATTATTCTCTCTGAATCACACGTCGACGCCACACCCTGAGTTGCACATAAAACTCTGCCATGTTATTGGTACATCGGTGTCTCCTGACACACATTGTGGTGGACCTGGAAGTCCATTTGATTGTCCTGGAACTGTCACCTCACTTCTCTGCAACTGGTTTCGCATGGGAACTTCACTGAAAGGTTTTCTTCTAAAATTTGCAATTTTTGAGGGTATGTTTTCAACTTCTTTTCTGGTTACCAACCCTGATGTTGGGCAGGTCTTTTTCCTTTAACTTTGAACCTCAACCAAGACAAGCAACACTGCCTGACCAGTGAAAGCACAGAGGATAGTTCGAAACACCAAGGTCGCCAGCTGGAACCCAGAGGTCGCTGGCTTGAGCAAGGGGTCACTTGGTCTGCTGTAGCCCCCCAGTCAAGGCACATAGGAGAAAGCAATCAATGAATAACTGAGGTGCCGCAACTACGATCTGACGCTTCTCATCTCTCTCCCTTCCCATCTCTGTCTCTCTCTCTCAAGAAAAAGAAAGTCAAGCTACATTATTGAGAGTGGGGCAGACCTCCTATTTTATAGTTCTCAGCCAGCAACATAACATAGAGTTGTGCAACCCCAGCTCCAAGTAACTTAATGCATGTGGGCCTCCTGCCTCTCTGCTAAGCATCTCCTGAAATCTCCTGAAATTAAGAATAAATCTTGCCTGACCAGGTGGTAGTGCAGTGGATAGAGTGTCGGTCTTGGATGTGTAGGACCCAGGTTCGAGACCCCGAGGTTGCCAGCTTGAGCGAGGGCTCATCTGGTTTGAGCAAAGTTCACCAGCTTGAGCCCAAGGTCACTGGCTTGAGCAAGAGGTCACTCGCTCTGCTGTAGCCCGTGGTCAAGGCACATATGAGAAAGCAATCAATGAACAACTGAGGAACCACAATGAAGAATTGATGTTTCTCATCTCTCTCCCTTCCTGTCTGTTCCTATCTGTCCCTCTCTCTGTCTCTCTCTGTCTCTCCCACAAGAAAAAAAAAGAATAAATCTGTAAGGCAGAAACAACAAAAAGTCCATTGGCAGGCCAGGCCACTTCAGGAATTCATGAAGGGTGCAGAGCAGACAGGTGTGGTCTGGTAGAGAAACAGGATCAAAGGGAAAGGCTCACTGTTCATGGTGATGGCTTCTGTGAAAGCCACCCTCGAGTTCTGAGAAAGCTCTGCATCTCTGGAAATGAGGCCGGTGGGGCCAGGCGGTCGTCAGGGTGACTACCCGAAGAAGCACCTTAAGAGTCAGCCCCCCACCCCATGCTAGACTGCATCACTGAGTCTGAGTCTGTGCCTACAGGCTAGACCCCTGGTTTGCAAGCCACATGCGGCTCTTCGGCCCCTTGAGTGTGGCTCTTCCACAAAATACCACGTGTGGGCGCTACCTCGATAAGGAATGTACCTACCTATATAGTTTAAGTTTAAAAAGTTTGGCTCTCAAAAGAAATTTCAATCGTTGTACTGTTGATATTTGGCTCTGTTGACTAATGAGTTTGCCGACCACTAGCGCATTGCTGAGAGAGACTCAACAAGGCCCCAGGGAGCAAGAAGTCTCCACGCCAGAGGGAACTCCAGCCGGATGGAGTACAACCCTCCTGACTTCACTCTGTCTGGAAGCAAGGTCCTTCCTCTTCCAAGCTCTTGGGGATTTTTTTTTTTTTTTGAGAGAGAGAGACAGACAAGAATGAGAGATGAGAAACATCAGCTCATAGTTGCAGCACCTCAGTTGTTCATTGATTGCTTTCTCATATGTGCCTTGACCAGGGCGCTCCAGCCAAGCCAGCAACCTTGGGCCCAAGCAGCCAGTGACCCTGCACTCAAGCCAGATGAGCCCGAGCTCAAGCCAGTGACCGGGATTTTGAACTTGAGTCCTCATCATCCCGGGCTGACGCTCTATCCACTGCACCACCGCCTGATCAGGCACTCTTAAGGATTTTGAAACACAAATATGCGCATAAAAAATTTAAAATCACAAACCATTTGAGGAAAATGAATACCAAGGCAAGCACAAAACTCAATAAACAGAGACTAGCACCCATGCAAACATTTCACAAACAGATGTTAGAGTAATCCTCAGAGATTAGACAGAATATTTCATCTATGAGATAATTATGTGCAGGCTATTATAAAAAATAAAAAAAAAGAAGCCAAAAAATAGTAAATGTGAAGAAAAGTTAAAAGGCATTTAGAATCTGAGAAGACAGGAATAGAGTCAAAGAAATAATTAAAACATAATGAAAGAAAATTTCCAGACGTGAAGAAGGGTACAGGTCTTCATGCGGTAAGGACCCTGTGGTGCCAATGATTCACTTGAAAATAAGACACACCCTGACATATTAGCCAAAACTACAGAATATCAACGCCTGAAAAAACCCCAGAAGAACTTCAAAAAGGAAAAACAATCAGAACTTGAACTCAGCCTTCCTGCGTGAATGGTCAGAATAAAGTATTTGGGGCATACAAACCTTGGGATTTGCTCTCGGAAAGAGTTTCTCGGGGATTGATTGCAACACAGCAAGACCGAATCCAAGGAGGAGGGAGACGTGGTGTCCAGCAGGCAACGCAGAGCTGAGAAGTCATTTAGCAACTCAAAGTGACGTTTCCACAATTGATTATTTTATGCAAAATTAACAAATTAATAATATTGCGCAGTGGATAGAGTGTCAAACTGGGACATGGAGGACCCAGGTTCAAAACCCCGAGGTTGCCAGCTTGAGCGCGGGCTCCTCTGGTTTGAGCAAGGCTCACCAGCTTGAGCCCAAGGTCGCTGGCTTGAGCAAGGGGTCGCTCACTCTGCTGTAGCCCCCCACCCCTCTCAAAGCACATATGAGAAAGCAATCAATGAACAACTAAGGTGCCACAACGAAGAATTGATGCTTCTCATCTCTCTCCCTTCCTGTCTGTCTGTCCCTATCTGTCCCTCTCTCTGTCTCTGTCACACGCACACACACACACACACAAAAAAAATGAAAAAAATAATAATAGAGAGCTGAGATCTCAGATCAATTAATGGAGGAGAATGAGGGAAGGGACAGAACACCAAGGCTTTTGTCTTTTTAGAGGAGAGGTACAATTGGCTAATTCTAGATATTCTCAAATGCAATCGGCGTACATTGAAGATTTAGGGTAAGTTCCGCAGCGGGTAGTCAAGAGCCTAGAGACAGGTACCAGAGTGTCCATCCTGCCTACGGCTGCGATAAACTGAGGACGAAGCAGAACTGTGTGGAGGGCCCAGAGGACAAGCAGTGCCTGCAGTGGAAGCAGGCTGGTGGAGGGGCAGGTAACCCGCTCCCCTCCCTCCGCGATCCTGGCACACAGGCGAGTTCGCCCAGGAAGTGGCCGTCTGGTTGGGCTGAAAAGACGAAAACTACCAGAGTAGCTGGGAACTGAGGGAGGGCAGACCCTGGGAAGGAGGAGGCCCTGAGTGCGTGTACAAAAACCCGTAAAGTCCTTAGCTGAATCCTGAATAGGCCACACACCCACGGGGTTCAGTGGAAAGTGACCACCGGAAGTTTGAGCCCCTGAGCAGAGATGCTAGCCGCTGCTCAGCTGCAGACAGTTTGGAATTCAAGCCCAGCCAAGGTAGAGGCGCTTGGTAAACCTCCTGGGATTTTTACTAACAGCCCCAGGAGGGCCACGTTTGAGAAGTGAAGGCCACATCCCACACTGAGGGCAAAACTGAAACAAACCTGCCCTAACAGAGCCTGGAGCTACCCACCCCAGGGCCGGGGATATCGGCTGGGAACTGAGCTGCCTTCCAGAATAAAAGTCATCACTTTTCAGAGGAAGATGACAAAAACCATTGTCCTGCTGCATACCATCCATTATGTTAAGCATCTGGTCAAAGTGCGTGAGACAAGAGGAACCAGCGGTCAGTAGGGGCAGGGCCACAGGCTACTCAGATGCAGAACGAGCCACCACTCCAAAATCATTATAAATATGTGAAAGATTTTTACAGGGAAAGATGACTCTACCAGATGAAGGGACAGGGAGTGTTTAGGAGAGATACTGAAACTATAAACAAGAACCCACTGGAAATCTTAGACCTGAAAAACGCCGTCTCTGAAAAAAAAAAATGTTCTAGGGAATGGCAAGCAGATCGGATACTGCAAAAGGCAGGATGATACCGTGAACATCGAGTCAGAGAAGCAGAAAGTATTCAAACTACAAACACAAGGAGGAAAAGATCAGAGTACGGTCTCAGTCGGCGGAGCAGAAATTAGATGGGGAACTTCAAAACCGCTTAAAGAAAACGAAACTTTAAAGAAATGATAAATCCAACAAATGGTAAGAAAAAGAAGAAATTTGACATTTAAAAAGCGCATGAAGTCCGGAAATACGGGACGGCTGGCGCAGCCGTGCAGGGGTGGTATTTCAGATTCCCTTGACCTTCTCTTCACAGTCACAGAATGGCTGCCAATGCCCCAGGTGTTACATCCACGTTGAAAGTCAGGAAGGGGAAAGAAGCAACCTCAGCACATGGCTTCCTTTTTCAGGAAAAGCAAAACCTTCCCAAAGCTCTCACAGACTTCTGCTCATGTTTCCCTAATCAAAACTGCTGTTGGCTGGCAGGAGAGGAGGGTCACCCCAGCATGAACAGTACAAGTACACGAGAGAGAAGGGAATTAGAAATGCGTGTCCAGTACCCAGTGGATCGTGTCCCCCACAGGTTCAGAATAAGGGGGTGGGAAAAATACACTGGCAAACGCTGACCACAGGCCCGCAGAACCCACGTGGCTACGGAGAGAAACGGCAGGGCAGTCCTGTGCTAACACTGTCCACAGGACTCGGCGTCTCCAACTGTACCGCAGTGCAGGAGGAGCTCCACTTCTGAGGCTCTTTGGTGGCTGGGTTCTAGATGTGAGTGTGGTCCCGCCCACGGCACAGACCTGCAGATGTGGCAAATGGAATCAAAGCAAGGGCTGTCCTGCTGCTGCACGCCAGGGGTACAGAGACGAGAGTGAGATGGTGTGGCAGGTCCAGGCCCGGTGTTTCAGGGCGCGAGCAGCAGCTGGTGGGTAGATATGGTTGTGACGGTCACAGCTATGGCAGCAGGGGTGGCCTTCCAATCCCAGCTTTCTTCTGCCTGAGCCAAGTCTACAGTGATGTGGTTTCCAACTCAACAGTCCAGGGAGGCTTCCTGACGTCCACCCCTCCAGTTCTTCCGATGACTTTATAAACTCCTAATTCCCGATTTAAACCCCTTTCTGCTTAAGAGACACTGAGCACGATCTATTTTCTGCACTAAAGTCTGAAACTTTAGATACCAAACATGCATGCATGCACACACGCACGCGCGCGCAAACACAGGCACACATGCACCTTGGAATGACAGGGCCCATGGGTGACTTTCAGGAGCAAAATGCAAACCCTTTCTGGAAGAACCCAACCTTAGTCCAAACCTCAAAGAATTCCTACAGAATAAAAAATAAAACAAAGGAAAACAGACACATCCTGAGCAAAATGCACAGAACCCACAAGGAAAACAGAGTACCGTAAGTAGAAACGGCAGGAACCGCAGAGAGAACTGCCAAGATTTCGGGCTGTAGAAGGATCAGACACAGGCATAAAAGCCAGGTGTTCGGTATGTTTCAAAGAGTCAATGTGTGCACAGAACCAATAGATTTCAAAAGGAATAAAATAAAACATTTAAAAATAAAATGTACATGTAATAATGAAAATAGTTCAGTGAATGTGCCAGCCACCAGACTGAACATAGCTGAGGAATTAATTAACTAGGTGATGGGTCTGAAATAATTATACAGAATGCAGCACCAAAAACAAAGGGTGGCCTGACCAGGCGGTGGCGCAGTGGATAGAGCGTTGGACTGGGATGCGGAGGACCCAGGTTCAAGACTCCGAGGTCGCCAGCTTGAGCGCGGGTTCATCTGGCTTGAGCAAAAAGCTCACCAGCTTAGATCCAAGGTCACTGGCTCGAACAAGGGGTTACTCAGTCTGCTGAAGGCCTATGGTCAAGGCACATATGAGAAAGCAATCAATGACCAACTAAGATGTCGCAACGAAAAACTGATGATTGATACTTCTCATCTCTCTCCGTTCCTGTCTGCCTGTCCCTATCTGTCCCTCTCTCTGACTCTCTGTCCCTGTAATAAATAAATAAATAAATAAATAAATAAATAAATAACAAAGGGTGGACTTTACAGCATAGAGGTTCAGGATATGAAAGAGAATGAAAGGGTACAGACTGTGTTATCCGGAAGGAGAGATCAGAGGAAATGAGAAAGCAGGAGTATTTGAGAAGACAACAGAGTGAGAATTTTCCAGAACTGTTGAAAGATACCAAGGCTCAAATCTACAAATCCTAACGATAAACCCCTATAGATTCAAATGAAGCAAGCCCTTTATGAAGAAATTTAAAAACCTTATTGAAAGACATTAGCTATTAAAGACCTATATAAGTGGAAAGTATACTACATATATTCTTGGATAAGAAGGTTCAATATCGGAAAAGTATCAATATCCCTCAAACTGCTCTACAAATTTAATGCAACTGCAGTAAAAAAAAAAAAAAAAAAAAAAAACAATCCCACCATTTTCTTTGCGAGACTCAAAAAAACTGAGTCTGAGATCAATCTGGAAGAGCAGGGGCCATGACTCGCCGCAAGATCTCTGTAGAAGCTGGGAGAACCGCCCTCACCGGGTGAAGAGACCAGACTGTGGGGAGAGGCAGGCAAAGACCATAACGGATCAAACTGGACAGAGCCCAGAAACGAAGGTCAGCACTTAGGGAAATTTGATTTGAGGACAGAACAAGAAATGTAGGTTAGTAGGGGAAATTTAGTGGGTGAAAGATGGACCATTTGCTAATTGGTGCTGGGTCAACTCATAAGCCATGTGAAAAAAAAATAAAGACCCTGGCTGGTTGGCTCAGTGGTAGAGTGTTGCCCAGCATGTGGATGTCCCAGGTTCAATTCCTGGTCTGGGCACACAGGAGAAGCAACCATCTGCTTCTCCACCTCTCCCCTCTCGCTTCTCTCTCTATCTCTCTCTTCCCCTCCTACAGCCATGGCTCGATTGGAGTGAGTTGGCCATAGACATTGATGACAGCTCCAGGGCATCTGCCTCAGGCACTAAGAAGAGCTCGATTGCTGAGCAACAGAGCAACATGCCACATGGGTAGAGCATTGCCCCTAGTGGGCTTGCTGGGATGGATCCCAGTAAAAAAAAAAAAGAAATCAGATCCCTACCTCACCCATACACAAGTGGACATCTTTGTGATCAAAGTAAACAAGAACTTAGCATAAACTACAAAGACAAACATTGATAGATTTTACTATGTTAACATTAAGAATTTCTGTCTCACCTGACCAGGCGGTGGCGCAGTGGATAGAGCATCGGACTGGGATGCGAAAGACCCAGGTTCAAGACCCCAAGGTTGCCACCTTGAGCGCGAGCTCATCTGGCTTGAGCAAAAAGCTCACCAGCTTGAGCCCAAGGTCGCTGACTCAAGCAAGGGGTTACTCAGTCTGCTGAAGGCCCGCGGTCAAGGCACATATGAGAAAGCAATCAATGAACAACTAAGGTGTCACAACGAAAAACTGATAATTGATGCTTCTCATCTCTCTTCGTTCCTGTCTGTCTGTCCCTATCTATCCCTCTCTCTGACTGTCCCTGTAAAAAAAAAAAAAAAAAAGAATTTCTGTCTCTCAGATACCACCAAGTGAAAAGGCAAGCCCAATCCCAAACAAGCTATTTGCCATACATAGAAATAACAGCAATTCATATGCAGAATATAAGTAATTCCTACAAATCAAAACGACAAAAACCCAACAGAAAAATGAGCAAAAAACAATCATTACACAGAAGAGGAAGACATGAAAAGATGCTTTGTAAGTAATCAGGAAAATGCAAAGTAAAGCCTTCACACCCACCACCCTCGCAATAACTGGAACGC
Source organism: Saccopteryx bilineata (assembly GCF_036850765.1). Taxonomy (NCBI): domain Eukaryota; kingdom Metazoa; phylum Chordata; class Mammalia; order Chiroptera; family Emballonuridae; genus Saccopteryx; species Saccopteryx bilineata. The sequence goes on from NC_089492.1 coordinate 288,294,985, forward strand.
TGGGCCGTCAGCGGGTGCATCAGGATACAGACAGCGCTCGCTCTCACTCTCTGCTCATGGGTACAAACTGCTGTCACCACTCAGGAAATGGTGTAGCACCTCCTAGCGCAGGGCTCTACACCTGAGGTGCCCGGGCATTGTTCAGGGGGTCTGTGATCTTGAATGGGGGAAGAAAAAGAAAAGCTACATCTGTATTTTCACCAATCTCAACTGGAACTTGGTTTTGATTTCTATTAGGAACCAAACTGATCTAGTATTAGTAGTACCTGTGACTTCCACCAAAAGAAGACCGATTTTTTTATTTTTTTGCCTTTCACATTAAACTTGTTGCTGCTTATCTCCAAACATCATTTATCCTCATCACAACATCAAAATAATGGTCGTTATTCAACCCATCACTGAAGATTACCATATAATTGAAGACACAGACACATGATGCTTTATCATAAATTTGTTTTTTAAAATATTTTGAAAACTACATCTCAATACAGCTGGTTTCCCTTGTAATCCTCTGTATTTGATTTTATGTATTTTATTTATTTGAGAGAGAGACAGACAGGAAGGGAGAGAGATGAGAAGCATCAACTCATAGTTGCAGCACTTTAGTTGTTCATTGATTGCTTTCTCATATGTGTCCTGGCCAGGGAGGCTCCACCTGACCCAGTGACCCCTTGCTCAAGCCAGCAACCTTGGACTCAAGCCAGCGACGTTGGGCTCATGCCAGCTACCATAAGTCATGTCTATGATCCCACGCTTAAGCCAACGACCTCAGGATTTCGAACCTGGGTCCTCAGCATCACTGGCCACAGCTCTATCCACTGCGCCACCGCCACATCAGGCTGATTTTTGTGTATTTTAAAATGCTATTCTAAGAAGGTGTCCAAAGGTTTCCCTCGTGTCCCAAAGGGGTCCCTGAAAGCTAAGTGGTTAAGAACCCCTGTCACCACTACTGTGAAACACGGACCCAAATGCATGCCAACGGTGCAGGGGAGGAAGTGCAGGAGGTTCGTGCGGGGAGTTCACGGAAGGTGTTACAGTGTGGTATCGGGAGGGTTCTGACTGGCAAAGGCCATCCAGGCCAGCGCTGGCAAAGTTTTCTTCCTTAACTTGGGTGGTAGGCAAACAGGTATTCGTTTATAATTGAACCTCTGCATTTTCATCCGGTTTCTGTATGGAAGCTATTTCACAATGAACATTTTTAAATAAAAAGGCAGGTAATAACCAGAATTGTTGAGCACAGGAGTAATGGGCAGATTGGAGGCCATTATTGTCAAAATCAGTGTGCTTGCTTTTATTTTATTTTTTTTAATATTTATTGATTGATTTTTTACAGAGAGGAAGGGAGAGAGAGAGCGTGAGACATATCAATTTGTTGTTCAACTTATTTATGCATTCATTGGTTGATTCCTAAAGATTTCTTTTTTTTATTTTATTTATTCATTTTAGAGAGGAGAGAGAAAGGGAGAGAGAGAGAGACAGAGAGGGAGAGAGAGAGAAGGTGGGGAGGAGCTGGACGCATCAACTCCCATATGTGCCTTGACCAGGCAAGCCCAGGGTTTCAAACCAGCGACCTCAGCATTTCCAGGTCGACACTTTATCCACTGCGCCACCACAGGTCAGGCTCATTGGTTGATTCTTATATGTGCCCTGACTAGGGATCGAATCCTCAACCTTGGTGTACTGGGATATCACTTCAGCCGAGCTACCTGGCCAGGGCAGTGTTCCAGCTCTTTGATCCAAAATATTCTTTAAAAATATTCACATTTGCACAAAAATGTATGCACAAACATAATCCCTGCAACATTAAAAAATATTTAATAACTGTAAAAAGAACCTTAAAAGGCATTAACATCAACAAGAAAATTAAACTCCATTAAAACCAAAAAAACTGAATAGACATTTCTCCAAATACGATATACAAATGCCCAACAAGCACATGAAAAGATGCTCAATATTACTAATAATTAAGGAGATTCAGACCGAAACCACAATGAGATAGCCCCTCATCCCCGTGAGGGTGGCTACCACTAGTAAAATAATCTGACCAGCAGTGGCGCAGTGGAGATGCCATTGACCTGGGGTACTGAGGACCCAGGTTCAAAACCCCAAGGTTGACAGCTTGGGTGTGGGCTCATCCAGCCTGAGTGTGGAATTATGACCCCATGGTTGCTGGCTTGAGCAAGGGATCACTCACTCTGCTGGAGCACCTCCCCATCCCTGTCAAGGCACAATTGAGAAAGCAATCAATGAACAACTAAGGAGCCACAACAAAGAATTGGTGCTTCTCATCTCTCTCCCTTCCTGTCTGCCTGTTCCTATGTGTCCCTCTCTCTGTCCCTCTGTCTCCGTCACACACACACACACACACACACACACACACACACACACACACACAGAAAAATTTACAATCTAGCTGTGTTTAGGGACCCTAATCAACTGCCACATAAGCAAAGTCAGCCTGACGCGGGCAGGTCGCTAAGACACGTCGAGTTTTTACACATTCAATTTGCAAAACAATGTCCACAACAGGATTTTCTTTATCCATTTAAAAATAATATTTAAAATTATAACATGCACAGCTATGTGTATGTACAATATAACACAGTATGTGTGGGTGTGGATGTGTGGATGTGTATGATCACATCTTAAGTTCATGGAAAGCACTAAAAGAGAGACCCCGAAATGGGACTTTGTGGATAGAGAGGGTTTGGGAGAGAGGGGACAGGAAAGGGAACTTCCAAGTGTTGCTTTATGTACTTGTGCACCATTTGAGTCTTTTCTAATGAGCAGGTATTGATGTAGCCATTTAGATATTGATTTCCTTTTTTTTTCTTTTTAAGTGAGAGGGGAGAGATACACAGAGTCCCACATGCGCTCTGACCAGGATCTACCAGGCAACCCCTGTCTGGGGCCAACTTTCGAATCAACTGAGCTATCTCAGCACCTAAGGTCAATGCTCTGACCAACTAAGCTATCCTCAGTGCCCGGGGCCGACTCCGAACCAATCAAGCCACTGGCTGAGGGAAGGGAAGAGGAGAAGGGGGAGACAATGGGGGGTCACTTCTCCTGTGTGCCCTGACTAGGTACGGAACCCGTAACATCCACACGCCGGCCGATGCTCTAATCACTGACCCAACGGCCCAGGGCCTAGGAATCAATTTCTAAAAGTGTTTTAAGACCCAGGTTGGCACTGAGCTTCTTGGACAGAGGACATGGTGTCATCCGTTTACTCTGTCGTAAGCACGCTGAGCGGTTGTCGTTCTTGGGGTCGGGATGGAGAAACAGAACCAAACATCAGAAGAGGGGATCTCATCTGCAGTGAACTTGCATGGGTCACTCTTAAATCTTTTTTTTTTTTAATTTAATTTTTTTTCCAGAGACAGAGAGAGAGTCAGAGAAAGGGATAGGCAGGGACAGACAGAACGAAGAGAGATGAGAAGCATCAATCATTAGTTTTTCGTTGCAACACCTTAGTTGTTCATTGATTGCTTTCTCATATGTGCCTTGACCGTAGGCCTTCAGCAAACCAAGTAACTCCTTGCTCGAGCCAGCGACCTTGGGTCCAAGCTGGTGGGCTTTTGCTCAAACCAGATGAGCCTGCACTCAAGCCGGCGACCTCGGGGTCTCGAACCTGGGTCCTCTGCATCCCAGTCCAATGCTCTATTCACTGCGCTACCGCCTGGTCAGGCTGCATGAGTCACTCTTGCATTGATTCACTGCTCACAGGAAGCAGGGGGATCACTCAGGGTCTAAGGCTTGACCGGCAGTGTCCATAAGGTCATCTTTTACCTGCCTCTCACCTGACACGTTATCCATGACAAAGCCACCCTCCCACCCTATGTCCCACAGGGCTGGTGATTCAGGGGTGAACAGAGAGAATTCAGCTCTTTGTTTGAAACTGACTACACACCTCGGTGGGGCCTGGCAGTTCAAGGTGGGCCAGGCCAAGGCCTCACACTCAGGCCAGGGAGGGTGGCTAGAGGAACAGGCCCTCAGGATGGGAATTCAGGACTGATACTGGTGACATGCCCTCTGGGTTTAAAAACAAAGCACGACTTTCTCTTTGGTAAACTCTGTGAAATATTATTCTCTCTTTGAGAAAAGAAACCTGAGCCAAGCACACTCTTTAGGCATGGTCACCTCTGCCTAGTTTAAAAAAAAACACCCCAAAAAACCACTCCGCTTTTAATTTTTTTTTTTTTTTTTGCATTTTTCTGAAGCTGGAAACAGGGAGAGACAGTCAGACAGACTCCCGCATGCGCCCAACCGGGATCCACCCGGCACGCCCACCATGGGGCGATGCTCTGCCCACCAGGGGGCGATGCTCTGCCCATCCTGGGCATCACCATGTTGCGACCAGAGCCACTCTAGCGCCTGGGGCAGAGGCCAAGGAGCCATCCCCAGCGCCCGGGCCATCTTTGCTCCAATGGAGCCTCGGCTGCGGGAGGGGAAGAGAGAGACAGAGAGGAAGGCATGGCGGAGGGGTGGAGAAGCAAATGGGTGCTTCTTCTGTGTGCCCTGGCCGGGAATCGAACCTGGGTCCTCCGCACGCTAGGCCGACGCTCCACCGCTGAGCCAACCGGCCAGGGCCCCACTCCGCTTTTAATAAACACACTTATGTAGCCCTGGCCAGGCAGCTCAATAGGTTGGGCCATTTTCCCAATACACCAAGGTTGTAGGTTCGATCCCCAGTCAGGGCATGTACAAGAATAAACCAATAAGTGGATCAATAAATGAATGTTTCTCTCTCTCCTTTCCTCTCTCTTGAACATCAATAAGTAAAAATTTTTTTAAAAATAAAATAAAAAACCACTCAAGCAAAGACGCGGACCACCATGGGGCCTGAGCCCTGATCCCGACTGCTGGCTTGCCCGTCATCCTGCCCAGCGCCTGCATCTGCAGACGGCTCCTCTGCAAAACCACGATTTCTTTTCTCTGGATTTTTGAAGGAAATAAACTTTTCATTCTAATGTTATTTTTGACCCAGGCAAAAATGTCCCAGTGCAGGCTGAATTCAAAAAACAAACAAAAAAAATTTCTTTTAAAGAGAAAACGTGAGGATGTAATCACATACAGAAAGGAAAAAGCAGAAGAGAGCAGCTGAGTGTCACGAGGCCGGCGGGGGACCTGCTGGCCCAGGATGTGTTTGGGAACCTGAAGCAGCCCCTGCGGGCTGCAGGAAGTGAGCACGATGATGACCAGGATGATAACAGGGAGGGTGAGGTGGATGGGAACAGGGTTTCTGCAGAAAGGAGCTGTACAGGGTGATCTGATTGTAAATTCCTAAGTGGACGGGTCAGAGCGGGTAGCCACGCCCCAGGCCAGTAACGTTTTAGTAAAAGGCTTGTCTTTGTCTAAGCCAGCCCTGTCCATTGTTTCTGTGCAGCTAGGCTAGCACACCTTTGAAATAACCACCTCGAGAGAGCACATCATCCGAACTACCCTGTAATCCAGCTCCCGCCTGTCTCCCACCCACCTCATGGACTCTTCCTTACGATCCCTCCTGCATCTCAAGTGCATAAAAGAAACTGCAGACTGTTACTCTCCAGAGCACCTGAGGTCTTACTCCCCAGCTGATATGGCCAGTTTGGCTCAAAGAAACTCCTAAAAATTCTTGCCCTGGCCACTGGTGCAGTGGACAGAGAGGCATCCCAGACTGCCAAGTTGCTGGCTCAATCTGTCTCAAAAAAAAAAAAAAAATTCTCTACAGGTTTGGACATTTCTTCACATCAACAGTGATGATGGCCTGACCAGCGAGGGTGCAGTGGGTCAAAGTGTTGACCTGGAATGCTGAGGTCATCAGTTCGAAAACCTGGGCTTGCCTGGTCCAGGCGCATATGGGAGTTGATGCTTCCAGCTCCTCCCCCTTCTCTCTCTCTCTGCTCTCTAAAATGAATAACAAAAATCTAAAATACAAAACCAGTGATGATGATGGCAAAGTCTTCCTCCATATGCGGTGCCCTGAGAGCCCAGGCCCCACGTGCCTCGAGGCTGTAGCGGGGTCTGGGGAGAAGGGCCAGTTCCAGGAACTCCCGCTAGGAGCCCCCAGGGCATATCCGGTGCAGCCAGAAACAGGACTTCCTGTGGCCCCTTCCTGTGCACTGGACGGACTCCGACCCCACGCACACAGCTCAACCGAGGCTGGTGGGTGAGTCGTCCTGACCCACAGCTCCTTGGGCAGCTCCCTTGCTCAGGGATAAAGCAAGGAATTTTCTAACACAAACAAACAAACAAGAGATGATTCTGCAAAATAATGTCATCTTTTCCTCCTGTAGGGAACCAATGCCCTAGAGCAGCGATTTTCCACCGGGCGTGCTGCAAGAACTTAGAAACGCACAGTCTCTGACTATTCTGTCAGGGGCACGGACCTCTTCTCCCTTAGATGGGCTAATTTTAAAGAGTGGTAACAGACAACACAACAATAGCCGTCCTGTGTGCATGAATCAAAATCATACTTTTCTTATTTTGGGTCAGATCGGCAAAAAAATATATATTCTGGTGTACCGCCGAATTTCAGTAACTGGTTCACATGTGCCAATGAGATGGAAAAGGTTGAAAATTGCTGCCCTAGAGTAGAGAACACAGAACCAGACTCCCGGAGGATCCAAATGGCTACATGAAAGCGATACATCCTGTTGAACGTTTCCGTTTATGAAATGTACACCCCCCCTCCACTGCAGCCTTTGGTCCTCAGGACAGGACAGCCCTACAGCACAGGACAGACAGGTTCCTGACCGCTCAAGAGATTTACAGCCGATGACAATGGCCACTTGTAAGTAGGGCGGAACTGAGTGATGTAGCTAGCAAGTAAATCTGCTCGTGTGGGTTGGGGCTCAGACAGGGCTTGGAGCCACGTCCAGAAGGAGGACTTTCTCCTTTTGGCCAAGGCCGCTGAGCACCTTAGTTCTAGACCCGCTCTCCTGTAACCCCTGCAGCCCTGGGCAGCCTTGATTTCGGCCACCCAGGCCAACTCCAGTTGACTTTCAAATGTCAACAGCCCCACTCTGACTTCCTCCCCCCAACCCCCATCCCCAGCTCCTTGCTTTCTAGAAGGAAGGAAGCAGGTGTGTTTAGCATTGAGAAACAAGCAGATAGGGAGGAAGAGGCTTTTAAATATTATCAGTACACCTGAAGCTAGTTATTCTTGACCTGCTCAGACAGGGCCCCAGGAGGGTCCCAGAGGCCTGACCCAAACAATGCTAAGGAAAATCTTCACCACCACAGGCCCCGGAGGAGTCTCTCAGAAATGGTCTTCTCTCTTACACAACCTTTTCCGGCTGCCCCGAAGGCACAGCAATTTAGAGCTAATCTCCCACCGGCCCCTACCTGTAACTCTCCCCGGAACTCAGGGGGCTTCTTCAGAGGCCGGGGCTGCCAGGGAAACAGCCCGGGATTGGGGAACGCTTACAAACACTCACCATTTAGCCAGACACTTGCTTCCAGGTCAGGAATCTGTGACTTTCACAGTAACTCGTCTCTAGTTTTTCTTTATGAAAGGCGTATTAAACTCTCAGCTTGCCCCCTGCCTCTCACGCTGCCCAGGCCACGAAATCTCCATTTGACCTTGTGTTCAAGTTGGAAACGTGGAATTGTTCCTCACACCATGGCCCCCTGCCATCCTCACAATGCCTGCAGTCACCCACCCTGGGGGCCTCCTCCTCGACAAGGTGAGCTCTGAACCGAGTAGGATCAGGACCCTCCTGCAGTGAGGGATTCCCACTGAGTCAATCCTGAAGTCTGGGCTCCAGCTCTCCTCCACCTTCACCTCCTCAACCTGGGCCCAGGCTGTTCCTTCCCACCCCAAACACTATTTCCTGCCCCAGGGTCTTTGCACTTCTTGCTTCTTCTGCCTGCAGTGTGCTCTTGCACATTCCAGCCACTTACCTCATTCACACCCAAGTATCTTCAGTTTCTCTAGGGCCCCTTTGCAGAGAGGCCTTCCCTAACCATCCTGCAGAAAACGTCCCATCACTGCCTCCTTACCCCACTTGTCTTCACAGAATGCAGTCCTGAATTGGCATGTTCTCTCTCTCCTCCCACAATGTAAGCTCTACGAGGACAGACTGTGTCTCCCCGGGGCTCATCCCCAGCATCAGGGACACAGCCTAGCACACAGTAGATGCAGAACAGGGAGCTACTGAGGGAGTGAAATCCCACCCTCTTTCCTGGAATACCTACCCTCCCACCCCCCACCCCTCGTAAGGAGCTGCTCCTGTGCTCTCTGCCTGCGCACTCCTGCGCCCTCACAGCGCTGATCACAATGTGCGATTCCCCACGCTCAGTTCCCAACCATCTATCTGCTTTGCCTTCCGGTCTCGGGGGTGAGGGGTTAGCAACTTGCAGCCCGAGGGCCACATCCCACTGCTGCCTGTTCTGTCGGGAAAGGAGCTTTGTGGGGACACAGCCACGCCCGTGGCCTGATGTCTGCAGCAGCACAGGGCTACGAGGAGGGAGGAGCGGAGACAAAGACCTTAAGGCCTGAGTGTATACAGGTTTGCACCCTGGCCTCTTCAGGAAGTCTGTTGACATTTCTATCAGAGGCACGACAGGCCAGCTGGTGATGGGGTTGTATGGGAAAGGACCACGCTAAGTGCTAGATCAGCTTACTTGTCGCTCAGCTGTTTTGCAAAGCCTGACCACGGCTGACGTCCTGTGTCACAGCACCAGTCACTTGTAAGCAATGAAGCAAACAGCACAGCCAGGGGAATCTGCCAGCAAGTCCAGATGTTCTTGCTCCGGAACAGCCGGGCCTCAGGCCCAGTGATGCGTCTGCACTCACCTTGGTGTCTGAGTCGCTGTCAGTGGCTCCAGGGTGACCGCCTGTCCCCATGACCACCCAGCACAGAGAGAACACACCAGCAGCGAGACAGAGGCCCCAGGCTTGAGTTTCTTTGAATGACCGGTCTCACATGGCCACACGTCAGGGGTAGGTAAGGCTCAGATTGGCGGGGCCCAGGTCACCTGTCCACCCAGGTGTGTGTTGCACCCACCGCCGCAGGAGCTTGGGGTGGGGGGGTTCCCACGGGTGTTGGAAGCGGGAAGGCCTTCCATTCCACCTGAAGACTATTTCTGACTATTCAACTCAGTTCTGACAGCAGCACCTGGAGACAATCAGATCCACAGGCCAGGGGCTCAGCCCCACACCGCACTGCCCTAGACACCGTCACAGGCCCAGCTGTGCTCCCACCGACCAGCCACAGATCAGAAGATCAAGCCATCCCCTCCTTGGGTTCAATTAATTTGCTAGGACGTCTCATACTACTCATCACCAGAACGCTGCAGCCCTGTGTAAACAGTTTCAACTTTCTCGGGAAGCAGCACGGCAGAGTGGGAAATCCTGTCCAAGGGGTCCTATACTACAATCTGCCCCTTCATTTGGAGTTAACCCCCAAGGACCCCTACCAGGACAACTTTGGCAAATGGATGTTACTCATATACCTTCATTTGACAAACAGTCCTATGTCCACGTTACAGTGGATACATATTCTGGATTTATAGTAACCTCTGTCAGAACAGGAGAGGCTGCTAAGCATGTTATAGCTCATTGTCTGTATGCTTGTTCTATTATTGGATTTCCTGAACTGGTTAAACTGAAAATGCTCCTGCATATGGAGCAAAAGCATTTACTGTATTTTGTCATTCTTATAATCTTTAAAGTTAAAGTATTATTAAAGTGTACCCAGCAAATATTTTAAGGTCAATTTAAAAAAATTTAAAAGGGGGAGTCATATCCTGGAACTCCTACGGGTCTACCATATCATGCTTTTTACTTAAAAAAAAATTTAGCCCTGGCCGGTTGGCTCAGCGGTAGAGCGTCGGCCTAGCGTGCGGAGGACCCGGGTTCGATTCCCGGCCAGGGCACACAGGAGAAGCGCTCATTTGCTTCTCCACCCCTCCGCCGCGCTTTCCTCTCTGTCTCTCCCTTCCCCTCCCGCAGCCGAGGCTCCATTGGAGCAAGGATGGCCCGGGCACTGGGGATGGCTCTGTGGCCTCTGCCTCAGGTGCTAGAGTGGCTCTGGTCGCAACATGGCGATGCCCAGGATGGGCAGAGCATCGCCCCTGGTGGGCGTGCCGGGTGGATCCTGGTCGGGCGCATGCGGGAGTCTGTCTGTCTCTCCCTGTTTCCAGCTTCAAAAAAAATTAAAGAGAAAAAAAAAATTAAAAAAAAAATTTTAATTTCTTTTGAATGCTGATGAACAGGAGATGCCAAATCTTTTTCGCCTGCAAACTACTACCTTCTTTATTTGATCCAGCTAATAACACTGTTTTGTCTTTTTCCAAATAGCTCCAGATATATGAAAAAGATTTATATAGGCAGATGGGGATCCTCAAACCCCTCAGCAAGACCTTCTGAGCATGGCTTTTAAGATACCAAAAGGCAGAAAAAGCCAAATAGAGATCAGGGGAACTACCAGCTTTTAGGATACACCCTTAAAGGCTCCAATGCCCCAAAGGGGTCTCATAGGATGCCATCTGGATCCTGCTTCAATAGTGGAAAGGAAGGTCATTGAGCTAAAGCATCCCAGACTTACATGCCTCTGCTGTGAGGAAACAGGGACACTGGAAGGTAGGCTTCCCCCTCGCTCCTCTAAGGGAGGGTTCAGTCTCTTCCAGGCCTGCTCCAGCCACCTATGACCTAACCTTGCCCAGAATGCTGGGGTTTGCCACTGAAGGCTGAAGGTGCCCAGGGCCGTCGGCCCCATCTACGACACTGTGGACGAGCCTAGGGTATTTCTTCCAAGAAGTAGGTAAACTGATCTCATTTGCACAAGGGCCACTTAACTATGTTTTGCCCAAATAGTCAGGTTTTTTATTCTTCCCTCGAAGATCTCTGTTGTGGGTGTTGATAGTCCTATCTTCTGCTGCTTTGTTTAATATATAGATTTTCCTTTATTCCTCCTACCTCAATGCCCCACTCATATTTCAGGCTGGGACCTATTCCTAATTTAGAGCTCTCTTTCCCCCTTTTGCCAACTTCTATTATGAATCTACCTTTGCCACCCAGCTTAGTGTATCCCAAGGTTCTCTTTACCAAGCCACAGTCACAGAGCTCCAGGGAAAAGCAACCTGGTCTCATCTCTCCAGGCAGAGGAGAACAGAAGCTCCATAACACATGCTGCAGATAGCTTTTCCAGTCTACCTGAACCATTACCAGCTAGAAGCAGCGGTCATTGGGACTTGGACGTGAGCTGCAAAGTATAGAATTGTGACAATTCAGTGCCATGCGGACTTTTCCTGGATGTGGACTTTTCCTGGACTCCTGCTCCTTGTGACAGCTCCTAACAGACTGAACTGGGGATGGGTTGCATTTTTCAGGGATTTGGCATGGTGTTGGGGCCAACTTGGACTTGGTGAACATGTTAAGGACACTACTCTTTTGAGTTTGCTTAAAGGCTTTAATCACTGTAAAAAAAAATAGAAAACTGGATAAAGAAGAAGTGGCACATATACACCATGGTATACTATTCAGCCATAAGAAATGATAACATCGGATCACTTACAACAAAATGGTGGGATCTTGATAACATTATACGGAGTGAAATAAATCAGAAAAAAACAAGAACTGCAGGATTCCATACATTGGTGGGACATAAAAACGAGACTAAGAGACATGGACAGGAGTGTGGTGGTTACGGGGGGGCGGGGGGAGGGAAGGAGGGAGAGGGGGAGGGGGTGGGGGAGGGGCACAAAGAAAACTAGATAGAAGGTGATGGAGGACAATCTGACTTTGGGTGATGGGTATGCAACAGAATTGAATGATAAGATAACCTGGACATGTTTTTTTAAATATATGTACTCTGATTTACTGATGTCACCCCATTAAAATAAAAATTTATTTATAAAAAATAAAAATAAAATGATAAAGCATGTAAAAAAAATTTGCTAGGACGGCTCACAGAACAGAAGAAAACCCATTTACTCACTAGGTTACATATTTATCACGAAAGATATTAAAGGATACAGACCAACATCTCGATGAAGACCTGCGCAGGGTGGGGTCTCGAAGGAAGGGGCTTCTCCCCTGCAGAACTGGGGCTCAGCGTGGTGACATGTGGAAGTTCTCCAAAAAAGCACCCCATGAACCGTCCTTTTGGGATTTTTATGTAGGCTTCGTGACATGGTCATGACGATGTCACTGCCCAGTGGTAACTGACTCAACCTCAAGTCCCCCTCCCTCCTGAGAAATCAAGGGTGCAACTGAAATCCTCTAACCACGACTGCACCGCTGACAAGAGACACCATGTCAAGAGACATGATGGGTCCCAAAGCCACCTCACCAACATGACAAGAGACACCATGACTCTCAACACTAGGAAGTCCCAAGGGTCGGGGAGCCCTGTGCCAGACACGGGCACAGACCAAATATCTGTGTCTCGTTACCAATCGCGGCATCACACGCGTGGCCGCTGCCCTTTCATTTCATGGTTGTTTCCAGAGTCACGCTGCACAGGAAGCTGATGATACATTTTCACAAAAGAAATGGGAGACAAAAGAAGGAACAGCTGGGCAGTTTGCTAAATGTCCTGTTTATTCTGCGATCAGGATTCAGAAATGTGGGGACACAGACGTGGGCTGAGGGTGCAGGAGGGTCCTCGATTGGACTACACAGCCCGAGGGCAGAGCCTGGGCTCCCCGCAGCCCCGCCACCCATTCCACGAGCACACGGGGACTGGGTGACACACGGCCTGCTTCTAATTGTCACCGTGCTGCTGCTCTAATCCTTAAGCACGAGCGGAGCCTTCACCTGCTGGGCCACCTCCTTGCCACTCAGCGCCTCGACAATCGCCAGAGCGAACTCGAAGCTGGTCCCCGGCCCCCGGCTCGTGAGGATCAGGCCATCCTTTTCCACGCGATTCTCAGAGTAGCTGTAATGACCTTGGAAATAAAAATAAAACAAGGGTTACATCCCAACAGGCTGTGCTGGACAACGAGCATCGCTCAGCAATCCCAGGCTGTGTGACGGCCCATCGCTGGCCTCACAGAAACACGTGGAAAGAACCCCAAACACTCTAGCCAGCCATACAGAAACAGGCAGGCGCTCCACACTCTCCAGAGCGCAGCAGGGAGACAGGACAGAAGCTGACACGGGGCCGGTGAGGATGTGGAGGTTACGTGCAGTTACATGAGGCCTTCGAGGTGTCCCAGGAGAGGAGGTGCTAATCACCGTCTCTTACACAGCCAATGCTCACGTGCCAGTTCTGTAACATGAACGGTAGCAGATGTGCCCCACCAAATAGGACTGTAGGGGTTCAGGGCTGGCCACCCCACATACACAGCTTTGACATCTTATTCTGAGCTGAAGGTTCTCAAAAAACAGCCAATGGAGGGAGAGTCTCTCTCCGAATCCCCTTTACCTGTCTAAACACAGTCCTCCAAAAGGAGCTCAAAGGTCACCAACCCCTTCCAGGGGTTTCATAAACCAGGGAAGATGGACTCTTGTCACAGGAGAGGAGCCTAGAAGGCGACACCACAGCCAGACAAACTCTGTCACACTCTCCTGCCTCCCATCTGTTGTCCTAAGGGCCTGTCCATCTTCCCTAGAAACCATTTCCTCTCCCCTTTCCTTCATGATAGTATTTAAGTCCGAACTCTAAGCCACATCATGGAGTTCCTCATTTTTCCCTGGGTATGTCCTCTGTGTACATGAGGTGGATGTGTTATTAAACTTCTGTTTTTCTCTTGTTAATCTGTCTTGTTACAGGGCTCTCAGCCAAGAACTCAGAAGGGTAGAGAGGGACAACTGTTTCTCCTTCTCAGCGACATGCTGCAGGGGAAGGGGCTGAGGGCGCGATGGTGCTGAAGGTGCTGACCCGTGTTATGCACACATACTCTGCCGCCTCAAAACCAACTACAGGGGACCCTGGGCGGCAGGAGATGGGAGACAGCACCCTCGGCTCTTGGGGGTGGGAGACGGGGAGACAGCACCCTCAGCTCTCGGGGACGGGAGATGGGAGACAGCACCCTCGGCTCTTGGGGATAGGAGACAGGGAGACAGCACCATCAGCTCTCGGGGGGCGGGTGACGGGAGATGGGAGATGTTCACCATCATCCCGGGGAACATGTTCCATCTGCAGCTCTCAGCTGGAAGCGTTTCAGCAAACCCAGCACTGGAAATGTGCTTCTGCACATGGGCACGGCTTGTCCACTGCCAGGTGGCTCTCCACACAGTTTCCTGCACCCCAGACAGTCATCAGACCCTCCCGCTGCACACAGAACCCGCCCCCACAGGTCCCCACCCTCCTGCCCCCGGGAGAGCTGCCTTGGTGGCTCCCGTGCCCAGAGCTCTTCTCACAACTTGCCCGAGTCTCCCTCCAGCACTGAGAGGAGTGCCTGCAACCCCTCTCCCTGCCACAGGTCCCCTGGACCACAGCCCCTCCCCACATGGACAGCTGTGAACAACCCATCAGTGTCCCTGATGATGTCCACTCTAAGAAGACTGGGCCTACACGACCCATGGCCCCAGGGCGATGCCCCAGGCACCGGAGAATGAAGGGGGCTCAGGCCTGCCCACCGCCCTATCGCTGGCTCTCTGTGTTTTCGTTCCCCCACTCCACGCTCAGCACCCCCAAAAATGTGACCTTTCCAAAGTGCAAGTCAGAGCCTCGCCAGGCCTCTCCCCACAGAGAACCTTCACCAACTTTCTCCAGCACTGGAGACAACTCTGAACTCCATGTGACGGAGCACAACCCCTCTGGGTCTGCCTGCGCACAGAGACTGGACTGCGAGGAGCCAGGAAGGGGACAGAAAAGAAACCGCCATCAAGTGGGGGGACGGTGGCAACAAAGAGGAAATAGAGGTCTGAGATGCAGCTTAGAGATAAAAACCCCAGAATTCAGTGAAGGCCTGGACGCGGCAAGGCGTCATAGATGACACCCAGCCGTCTGTCTGGGGAAACTGGGTGGGTGCTGGGGCCCCACAGTGACAGGGGACATGAAGGACACACAGATTGAGGGGAGGGGTTACTGCCGAGGAGGGTCCTCTGTGAAATCACGCCACGTCCGGTCGCTGCAGCGAGAGCCAGGCATGCTCCCTTCGGGCCTCCTCTCCTAGGCCCCCAGCCCAGAGCAGGCAGCCCACCGCCTGTGTCTCCCACCCATTGGAGCCTCGGGGAAAGCCTGTTCGGTGAACACACACAGGAAGTCTCCTAACACCGCCCCTTAAAGCAGAAGCACGTGCTGGTTCGGAGGGGCCGTGGAAACCAGTACTGGTCACGACCGTTCACAGTGAACAAACACCACCTCTGACACCGTGTCTTCCTTTTCTCATCAAAGATCAGGTCCCACGCTGAAGTAACTGAGCACAGCACATCGAAGGACTCCTTGTCACACTACTGCGGAGGTAAGAGGACCCCTGGTTTGAGGGAAAAGATTTTCCCAACCTAACCTCATTCACTGACAGGCAAAGCAGGCCAAGATCATATCCAATGCTAAACTAGACAGCCACTGAGCTGGGTCTTCCGGAGCTGTGGGGTGGACTGCCTGGGCTGAGGCAGCATGGGAACGAGTCTGAACGGCTCCCCGAACAATATTTTATGGGAAAAATATTACAAATGCCACTTAAACTGGTTAAAGATGTTTAAAGATGTTCCACCGTGCTTTTCAGAATTTCCCCAGGAAGAGCCATTGGTGGGCTCTTATCTGCTCCCGCCACCTAGTGGTGAGAAGGGGCACAGCAGCACACATCGCTCTCACAAGCACAGTCCCTGCACATCAGCCGACTCCAACTTGGTACCTGTGCCACCAACCTGGCACAGGGCATTAGTTTCCTTTAAGCAAACACCCCACACCCAGAAGTCTCTTCAGAAAACAAAGCACCCCGCCCTGGCCGGTTGGCTCAGCGGTAGAGCGTCGGCCTAGCGTGCGGAGGACCCGGGTTCGATTCCCAGCCAGGGCACACAGGAGAAGCGCCCATTTGCTTCTCCACCCCTCCGCCGCGCCTTCCTCTCCGTCTCTCTCTTCCCCTCCCGCAGCCAAGGCTCCATTGGAGCAAAGATGACCCGGGTGCTGGGGATGGCTCTGTGGCCTCTGCCGCAGGCGCTAGAGTGGCTCTGGTCGCAACATAGTGATGCCCAGGATGGGCAGAGCATCGCCCCCTGGTGGGCAGAGCGTCACCCCTGATGGGCGTGCCGGGTGGATCCCGGTTGGGCGCATGCGGGAGTCTGACTGTCTCTCCCTGTTTCCAGCTTCAGAAAAATGAAAAAAAAAAAAAAATTAAAAAAGAAAAGAAAACAAAGCACCTGGAGGGCCAGGGGCCAACCATGACCACAGCTCCTTCCGACACCCACCTCCCCATCTGGCCCAGGCCTCCCCCAGAGCTGCCACAGACCCAAAGCCACTGAAAGCCCAAAATGTTTACTACTTGGTCATTCAAGGGAAAGTCACTGACCCTTGAGCACACGGGGTCTGGGATCAAGTCCCTGGCCGGCCATTTAGCAGTCCAACCTCTCTGAGCCTCACTTTTCTCTTCTGTAAAAAGGGGAGGATTCCATCCAGACCCATCACAGTACAGGACGGAGGCCCTCCTGCACATGGGCTCTGCGGGCCGTGTTCTCACTGGGTTAACCACACCAACGCACTAAGCCAGCCCCAGCCCCACGAGGCCGGCGCTGCTCCTGTCCTCAGACAACAGGAGGAGTACACCGGGGCTGGGGGTGTGGCGGGAGGGCAGGAACCTGTCCCGTCGCATGGCGAGGGCCACCTGGCCCCAGAGATCCTGCTCCCCACTGTGTGACCAGGCATTCGGATGCTTACTAAAACAAGGGACAAGCGAGAGCTGACAAAAAATTAAAGTCACAACCTATTTATTTTAAAAAGTGAGAAATGGAAGCACTTTACCCCTCAAGTAGAGATGTTTATTTCAATTAAAAAAAACTCATACTGCCCTGGCTGGTTGGCTCAGTGGCAGAGTGTGGGCCTGACATGCAGGAGTCCCGGGTTTGATTCCCAGCCAGGGCACACAGGAGAAGCACCCATCCGCTTCTCTACCCCTCCCCCTCTCCTTCCTCTCTGTCTCTTCCCCTCCCGCAGCCAAGGCTCCATTGGAACAAAGTTGGCCAGGCACTGAGGATGGCTCTGTAGCCTCTGCCTCAGGTGCTAGAATGGCTCTGGATGCAACGGAGCAATGCCCTGGAGGGGCAGAGCATCGCCCCCTGGTGGGCATGCCGGGTGGATCCTGGTTGGGCGCATGCGGAAGTCTGTCTGACTGCCTCCTCGTTTCCAACTTCAGAAAAATACAAACAAACAAAAAAAGAACAAAAACCCCATACTGATCTAAGAGGTCCATGGCCACAACCAGAAGGGCTTCACCTGAGAGACACAGGAAGTAGTCACAGCTCCACCTCCCAGAGTGTTCCAAAGGGGCAGAAATCTCAAACACTTTTTCTTCCTTCTTTCAGGGCTTACTAACTCTACTCAACGCCTGGTGACTTACACGGGTGGGAGCCTCCCCAGGGCACAGGCTGGGTCTGAGTTCTGGCCAACTTGGGCCAGCGGCCTGGCCTCCCTGCGCCTGCTCCCCTCCGGGTAGAGAGGACACCACCCGTCTGCTGGGGGCAGGAAACTGGGAAGCTCTATCGAGGGGACACATGGGGTCCTACCCCATCACCGCCTGAGCGTGTGCAGTCTCCTTCTCCCACTCCCGATCAGCCTGACTCTTCCTGTGGCATTGCTAGGAAACGAGACAGGTGCACCTTCAGGTTACAGAGGAATGGCCTTCTCCTAACACGTCATCGCTGCCGCGGGAAGCCTGACTTGGGTCCTACAGACCCTGCAAAGCCTCCTCATTAGCTCAAAGTACATTAAACTCCAACATTAAAAAATGCCCAGAAGGGCCTTCTTTAAAAATCAACTTCTGCACAGTTTTGACAATATAGTTTCTAGGGAGAAAAAAAAAAAATTTCAAGAAAATACTACTTTGAATATGCAGAGGCCCTGGCTGGCTAGCTCAGCAGTACAGTGTCAGCCCTGTGTGTGGAGGTCCTGGGTTTGATACCTGGTCAGGGCACAAAAGAGAAGCACCCATCTGCTTCTCCACCCTTCCCACTCTCCTTCTTCTCTCTCGCTCTCTTCCCCTCTTGCAGCCAAGGCTCCACTGGAGCAAAGGTGGCCCGGGTGCTGAGGATGGCTCTGTGGCCTCTGCCTCAGGCGCTAGAATGGCTCTGGATGCAACAGAGCAATGCCCCAAATGGGCAGAGCATCGCCCCCTGGTGGGCTTGCCAGGTGGATCCCGGTCGGGCGCATGCGGGAGTCTGTCTCTCTGCCTCCCGGCTTCTCACTTCAGAAAAACACACACAAAAAAGCAATATAATGAAAAATGCATCACTTCACATGCTATGAAAAGATAACATATATTATTAGTTGCTGCACTTTGTGTTTTAGTTCAGAATAAGCCTGAAACAGGACAGAGTGAAGGGAGAAAGCATGCCGGTTGCAGTTACATTCAAATCAGCCTTTGGTACCATTTAGTCTGGTGTGTTTATTCACTGCCTTTTGGTTGGGTGGCATTTTAGACTGTGTCCTCACTAACTGGATGCCAGGTGAACCACACTTGGCTTCTTACAATCCTCCACACAGGTGTGATTTCTCCTCTCTGCAAGCTCCGGGGCCTCTGCCTCCGTCCCATGTACTCTGGGGACAGACGGCAGCGAGAGACACCGCTTGTCTGACAAAAGGCCACCTGCAGGTGCGCTGCCTCACACAGGAGGCAGTAGCGGCCACCAGGAAAGCACTGACCACGACACAGTTGGGCTGCCGGGTGCTCGGCTACACGACTTTGCTGCCTACAACAGAGGGCCCTGTGTTTTACACACCGAGGGACACACCTCCGTGAGCAGCGCGCTCCTGCACAGCGCGGGCAGTGCCGGGCTTCTCTTACAGCCTCCAATGAGCAACGCAAGAAAAGTGAAGAACTATTTGAAAGTAACAAGAAAAGGTAAGACCATGCTAGGGTAAGAAAGCAGGCTGCAGAACAATGTACTTAGTAGCTCTCATTTGGTAAAATTACTAAACGAGGAAGGCTGATGAGCATGTGCACAGACTCTAGAGCCACAGGAGCGCTGAATAGCGCGCCCTCTGGACAGCGGAGGGAGGAGGCAGGGAGGGGGGACACTCGCTCACTGCACCCCCTTCCAGCCCATCAGCGTTTCTTTTTTTTTTTTTTTTCCATTTTTCTGAAGCTGGAAACAGGGAGAGACAGTCAGACAGACTCCCGCATGCGCCCGACCGGGATCCACCCGGCACGCCCACCATGGGGCGACGCTCTGCCCACCAGGGGGCGATGCTCTGCCCATCCTGGGTGTCGCCATGTTGCGACCAGAGCCACTCTAGCGCCTGAGGCAGAGGCCACAGAGCCATCCCCAGCGCCCGGGCCATCTTTGCTCCAATGGAGCCTTGACTGCGGGAGGGGAAGAGAGAGACAGAGAGGAAAGCGCAGCGGAGGTGTGGAGAAGCAAATGGGCGCTTCTCCTGTGTGCCCTGGCCGGGAATCAAACCCGGGTCCTCCGCACACTAGGCCGACGCTCTACCGCCGTCAGCGTTTCTTAACACGAAAACAAGTTCTCCTTCTAAGCGTAAGCTAAGAAAAGCTACATGTCTAGCTGGCACATCTAAGGGACCTCTCACCAAAGGAGGCGGGCCGGCCACCCAGGCCTCTCTGAAGGGAGAGAGCAATGTCCGTGCTACTGCGGACTGGGGGCGAAAGAACCCTTTCTGACACTGCTGTCCAGGCTGGAGACTCTCCCTCAGGCTGCTGGCAAAGTGTCCGTCAACAATTCTAGTTAAACTGGCGTGTCGTCACCATGTCACCCTGTGACCGTCAGCAACCGCCCCAGCAGGTGCCCACCAGGCTCTGGCCCAGGACGGCACTGTCCCTCTGGCTAGGACACTGTGGGCAGGCGGGGGTATGCAGCCCTCACCCAGAGACCCGACCGGCCGCGTGAGCAGGTCCTTCTGTGGCCACAACACAAGCATACACTCACCTCCATTCATCATTTTGTCTTTGGCAAGTGGGTGAGTCGTAACTTTGCTTCCAAAACCGATTTCATGAGCCAGCAGAGCCGTGGGACCTAAAAAGAGTAACAAAAAGACTCAAATGAAGATAGAAAAAAAAATCCGTTTTAAAAACTGCAAGAGCGCCCTGCCGGTTGACTCAGTGGTAGAGCATCGGCCTGCTGTGCAGGAGTCCCGGGTTCGATTCCCGGCCAGGGCACACAGGAGAAGCGCCCATCTGCTTCTCCACCCATCCCCCTCTCCTTCCTCTCTGTCTCTCTCTTCCCCTCCCACAGCCAAGGCTCCATTGAAGCAAAGATGCCCCAGGCGCTGGGGATGGCTCTATGGCCTCTGCCTCAGGCGCTAGAATGGCTCTGGTTGCAACAGAGCGACGCCCCAGATGGGCAGAGCATCGCCCCCTGGTGGGCATGCCGGGTGGATCCTGGTTGGGTGCATGCGGGAGCCTGTCTGACTGCCTCCCCGTTCACAACTTCAGAAAAATACAAAAAAAAAAAACCCAAACAACAAAACAAAACAAAAACTGCAAGAGCAAAAGTATTCTTCAAAATCAAAAGGCTCTTTCCTAAAATATACTTAGAATTCTGAGATTACACACTTCTCAGTATGAGGTAAAGTGTATTCGTAACAAACCGTCTGAGTAGCACTTCTGGCAAAAGTGTACAAATTCAAAATACTTCAACCACTATTTTATCAAAGAGATTAACCCTGCTGTCCAAGGAGCACACGGATAAACAGACTGTGGCCCACCTCAAGGAACAGGCAGTGCGTGCGTGTGTGTGTGGGGGGTCAAAAGTCAGGAGGCCACTGAAGCTAAACAGCTTACCTTACTCTTAGCAAAGGAAAAATTTAGTTACACATTAAAGGCAACTGGAACTCTCAGAACTTCTAGACTTGATTGCTATTTTACAAACCAATTTATGTTTTTCTTATTTTCAAATAAAAAATCATCACTCACCCATCCATCTACCCATCCAAACATACCAGGTGTAAAATTATTAAAATGAATAGAACACTGTCCAGCCCTGAAGGAGATAGCTGTGAAATGCCTGCAAGACTGAGAGATGAAGGCACTAGCATTTCTATAGTAAAACTGCTTAAGAGAAGAACCATGCATGGCCCTGGCCAGATGGTTAGAGCATCATCCCAAACGCAGGGGTTGTGGCACACACAGGAACAGATCAATGTTCTGTCTCAATCTCTCTCTCTCTCTGCATTGTACTCTTGCTAAAATCAATAAATTTTTTTTAAAAAGGGGGAACCATAAACAAATGTTAGTTTGTGATCTCACTGCCTCCCCGCTTAGTGATTTTTTAAAAAATATGCAGTTACTAACTTGAGATTTTTATCAAAATGTATACTCTGAAATAGTCAACTTCATTGATAATCACAAGCATATTTTATGTGCAACAGTCCTCACATAAGGACTAAAATCAACAATGCCTTAAATCTTTGTTATAGTATCTTAAAACTTTTTTAAAAGTAATTATCCTGTCTTTTTTCTCTAAGCCAAACCTTCCATTAAAAAAAAACAAAACAAAACACATTTTTAAGACTTCATGTCAGACTTAGAAAACCATGCTTTGGTGTCGCACTCTGACCTTGAGTGGTTAGGACACTGGGGCTGAGACCGGGCGGCTGGGACAAGCTCAGCAAGCCACTCGCTCTTACTGACCTTTCATTCTGCAACACGATTCCAAGTAAAAAGTAGTTATATAATGAACCAACAGGCCACTCAGATCATAGCTGCTACAGAGGAAGACCAAACAAATAACACCTAATTACATAAGCTTTCTGCCAACATCAGGTGTCAGGCCAATTCCTGACTTACTGCTCTTCAATCAAAAGCCTCAAATGTATCTGACCTCCCTCTCCACCTTATCCTCACCAGGACACAGCTATGGATGGCAGCAAATTTGAGAAGTCTATGAAAACTGCATAATCATCATTCAATTTTTATTTGAATGAATTCATGAGTTACGCTTTATTCTTATTTTGAAGAAACAAGCACTATCTACACTATTGTGTATGTGAAGCGAAGCTCCTGGGATGACTGCACACCGAGGAAAGTGACCTGCAGGGATCTGGGAAAGTTAGGCTGCTCCTTTCAGGCGTAAACTGCTGCCTACTGTATGCGTCAATAAACCTCGTTCCAGCTGAATGTAGGAATTCACTCATTAACGATAAGCTCATGATCACTGCTGTCTGGGGTTTAAAAACCCTATTTGGAAAATGAGAGAAGAGATATTTAACTCCTCCTATTACTTCAAATTCTGCAGGGATCCAGCTCTGAGCACCAGGCAAGGCGAACAGTAGGAAGAATCCCCTTGGGCAGCCAAGAGGAGGAAGCCGTCAGCGCCACCGTGTGGTGGTTCACAGAAAGAACACACGGCTGGCCCCTCCAAGGGTCCCTGAGATTGTCCCTAGACTCGGGCATCCCCTGCCTCACTCCAGGCTTCCTTCCCTTCTCCCACCCAGAGTGACTCTCATTTTCTTTTCTTTTCATGACAGTCTCCCAATTTCTGTCTCTCACTCAGTATTAGGGGCTAAGCTCACTACTGTTCGGTTCAATAGACAGTTCCCAACTACAAATGCAACACGCAATCAGGAATCGCCTCATTCTTCACCACACCTCTTCCTGTCCCTTGCGGGCCCAGAATGGTGGTGCCGCACATTCAACAACACAAGCACAGTGATGGAGCGCTGGTATTTAAGGTCGATTTACATGATTCTAAGGTCTAATAAGCATTCAAGCTTGCCAGAACAAAGCACAGTGAACCCGCAGTGGCGGACCATTCTGCTATCCTAGTGACACAGGACAAGCTGACATGTGGTTTTTACGATCAGCAGCAGAGTCGTCCTAGGAGAAGCATCTCAGCCCAAAGCCTCCTTGCTCCCTTTGGGGAGAGCACCTACGAATGGGGCTGGACAGGGCCAATGGAACTCAGTCCCCACACAACTAAGAGGACATGCAACTTCCGCGGGGGGGGGGGGGGGGGGAGGGGTGCGCAGCGGCTTGACTCCTTTCTAAGTCTGCTGCGCTGAACACAACGCCACTGGGCGCCTCATCAAATCCACCACCCTCTCAGCAGTAGAGCATCGGCCTGGCGCACGGGGGACCCGGGTTCAATTCCTGGCCAGGACACATAGGAGAAGTGCCCATTTGCTTCTCCACCCCCCCCTCCTTCCTCTCTGTCTCTCTCTTCCCCTCCCGCAGCCAAGGTTCCATTGGAGCAAAAATGGCCCGGGCGCTGGGGATGGCTCCTTGGCCTCTGCCCCAGGCGCTAGAGTGGCTCTGGTCGCGGCAGAGCGACGCCCCAGAGGGGCAGAGCATCGCCCCCTAGTGGGCAGAGCGTCGCCCCTGGTGGGCGTGCCGGGTGGATCCCAGTCAGGTGCATGTGGGAGTCTGTCTGTCTCTCCCCGTTTCCCGCTTCAGAAAAATACAAAAAAAAAAAAAAAAAAAATCCACCACCCAGGATTTCGTTCATGTTACTCTTTTCACACATTTAATCAAGACAGAACAAGGGAGGCTCTGGTCAAAATGACACCATGAAGAAGAGGAAGACAGCAGATCATCTGTTATTAGAGTAGGAATGGATTTTAAAATGGCATCAGAAATCCAAGTATGTCTATGTTTCAAAGCTCTGGGGACACCTCTGAAGCACCAATGGCCTCGTTCTGAGTTAGGTGGCAGATAACACAGTGCTGGGGGCCGGCACGCAGCACCAGGCGTCCGCAGCCATGGGGCCGGCCCAGGGCAGGGCTGTCCTGTGTGTTCCACGCGTCCTGCAGACTGTGCTGGCAGACACGCTTCCTGGCACGGAGATGTGCTGTGACAAGCTGTTGACCGAATTCCAGAGGGTCGACGTTGCCCCCGGTCAACCAGACATAGGAAACACTGAGTTTCACAGGACGCAGACCGAAGGTGCGGAGCGGCAGGAAACAGCTGTGCTCATTTCTGAAGTGACCCGCTTCACGTCACCCAAGCCAGACACCCCCACACTTCTCGAAGGGGAAGAAGTTCTGGGAACGACACAGTGTCGGGAAAGCCAGCGCACCCCGACCTGAACATTCCTCCCGGTACCAGTACCTGCACAGATGGCCGCGATGAGGCCCTGCCGGCCCGCCTGCTCCTTCAGGATGTCCCGCACGGCCGCCGACTAGACAAAGACAACACACCGAGTTCTCAGTAAGCCACAGCCAGGATCTGCTGAGGAACTTCGGCAGAATCTGACTGTAGCTAAAACCACAAGATATTAAATCTATCTTTCAACAATATTTCCAAGTAACTCATAAAAAAAATATCTAATTCATGATTCTATGTTCCTAAACCAAATCAAGGCATTTATTAATATTATAAGAGTAAGGCATCCTTTCCTTAAAAGTCTGTGAAGTCAAGATGAGAAAAGCAACCTCCCCGGGGCACAGGGCTGCCCACCCGCCCTGCACTCCAAGGAGGAAGACCAGAAGAAAGGGAGGGGACGTGGGGCTCGGGTGTTCACAGGTGGCGAGGTCAGAGACAGCCGCACAGCCCCAAATGCCCTACTCCACCTGCGTCATGCGCCTGTCTGCTCCCCGTCCCACCTCCCCCATCTCTTCCTGCAGGCTGACTCACCTATCTCTTTAAAAGAAGTAGCAGCCCTGGCCAGCTGGCTCATTGGTAGAGCGTCAGCCTGGCATACAAAAGTCCCAGGTTCAATTCCCATCCGGGGCACACAGGAGAAGCGCCCATCTGCTTCTCCCCCTCTCCTTCCTCTCTGTCTCTTTTCCCCTCCCGCAGCCGGGGCTCCATTGGAGCAAAGATGGCCCAGGCGCTGAGGATGGCTCTGCGGCCTCTGCCTCAGGTGCTAGGATGGCTCTGGATGCAACAGAGCGACGCCCCAGATGGGCAGAGCATCACCCCCTGGTGGGCATGCCGGGTGGATCCCGGTTAGGCACATGCAGGAGTCTGTCTGACTGCCTCCCCTCTTCTCACTTCAGAAAAATACAAATAAATAAAGAAATAAAGAAGCAGTAGCCTCCTCAATGCCATTTTCCACTCAGGCTGGCAGCCCCAACCACCGCACCCCCAGCCCACTCCCCGACTACTAAGCTCTCATCCTCCTGTGCATAACCCTTCAGAGCACACACACCATTTTCTGCTCGGTGGGGGGGGCAGTCTAACACATGGAATGCACTCTCCAAATGTGTTTGTAAGTAACTGTCCACCAATTCAGATTAATTAAGACGACTTTTTAAAATTAATTTAGAATTCTTTTTTTTTTTTAACTTTATTTAGGTGGGTTTTTTGGGGTTTTTTTTAGAGAGAGAGAGAGAGAGAGAGAAGGAGGAGGAGCAGAAAGCATCAACTCCCATATGTGCCTTGACCAGGCAAGCCCAGGGTTTTGAACCGGCGACCTCAGCATTCCCAGGTCGACACTTTATCCACTGTGCCACCACAGGTCAGGCTTAATTTAGAATTCTTAACATCACTTGTTCCTAGTTTATTAACAGGCTCCTTCCTGAAGTATATTAACAGTAACAAAATCAACAGACCCCAAGCAGACGCTGAGTCACACAGCTCTTACCTCAGATAAATTCTGTGCGCCCAGATTACCTCCAGGCAGAACCACTACGTCATAAGGCCCCTGTAACAGTTTAAAAAATTAAAAAAGAAAATGAAAACATTTCATTTGAAACGCCATTAAAGTGACAGTAAATAAAACCTTCAAATTTTATAGATGAGACATAGCAAAAAACCACTCACGGAACAAATTCAATAAATTTAAGGTGTATCTCTTATGATCAAATGCTATTGTAACCAGCAAAATATGCAGAAAATCTGTGTACAGTCCCACAAAAGGATGTCCATGTTGCAGAACTGCAGGTATAGAACGACCTCATCCTTGTAAAAAGAAAACAAGGTGCGTGTTCACGTGTACGCAAATGCATGTGTACATCACACACACCCCACGTACATGTGTACAGTATACAGGTGCTCAGAGACCAGACACCCAGCCACCACGGGGAGTGCTGTGGGAGGGAGGGGACGGACAGAGTGAGCCACTTAACACCTGACTTTCTGTACGTCTACACTGTGTGAGTTACTTTTCCATAAGAATGTACACATTATTTGATTCCATAATAATATGGAATCAAAAGAAAAACAAGTCTTAAGTAAAAGGCAAAGAAGAATATTTTTAACTTTATGAGAAATGAAACTTGGGGGAGAAATATGATGTAGTATTTTAGTATTCTAAACACCAAAACATCCAAGAAATCTAATGATTTCAAATTTGCTGAAGTTACAAAATGGAAATTAGTTTAAATAACTTCAGATATTTAGAAAATTTTTCAAAAAATTTAGTCATTACAAAGAAATATTTACTTTGACTCTCACTTTTAACGTTATTCAGAAAGTTTCAACAATTTATATGACAATACTAATATTCTAATACTTCACAATCTACCATTGATATATGTGAACTTACTAGAAAGTACTAAATGTGATTCTATGCATTCGATGACCACTAGATATGGAGACTCTTGCTGCCAGGTTCCTCAGGGGACACAGGGGGACACTATGAGCTGGCTCAGCCTCCCTTCCTGCTAGATCTCTGCTCCAGAGGGCATAGCCCACATGCCTGTCACACTGGCCAAGTAAGCCTGCACCCCATGAAAGGGTGTGCAAAAGTATCTGTGCACGTGTGGGTCGGCATGCTTCTGAGGAAAGAGATTTCAGCTTTATCTTAGAGAGAAAAAAGAAGACAAAGGGAGGAAGATGGAGAGAGGGAGGGGGAGGGGAGAAGGGGAAGGAAGAGGAGGGAGGAGGGAGAAAGGGAAAAAGGGACATCAATTTGTTCTACTTATTTATGCATTCACTGGTTGATTCTTGTATGTGCCCGGACTGAAAATTGAACCTGCAACCTTGGTGTACCGAGACAATGTTCCACCCAACTGAGCTACCCATCCAGGGCAAGACCTGAGCTTTAGGCAGATTCACAAAAGTGTTGGTTGCCCCCAAGAGTAAGGAACCATAATTCTAAAGATACTGAAAAAGTGGCACAATTTAAGTGGAACCCCTACTCCTCCTGAATCATGTAGGAGCTGTTCCACACAACACATCACACAACTAGTCCTGTGCCGCTGCAGAAGGAAAGGCAAAAGGTAGCTGGCGGCCTGACCAGGTGGTGGCACAGAGGACAGAGCGTCGGGCTGGGATGCTGAGGACCCAGCATCCCCGAGGTTTGAAACCCCGAGGTTGCCAGCTTGACGCGGGCTCTTCAGCTTGAGCAGTGGGTCACTGGCTTGAGCGTGGGATCATAGACATGACCCCAAGGTGACTGGCTTGGGTAAGGGGTCACTGGCTCTGCTGTAGCCCCCCCCAGTCAAGGCACATATGAGAAAGCAATCAATGAATAACTAAGGTGCTACAATTATGGGTTGCCGCTTCTCATCTCTCTCTCTTCCTACCTCCCCTGCTCTCGCTTAAAAAAAAAAAAAAAAAAAAAAAGGTGGCTTTCAAATAAAGAAATCAGAAATGACTGGGAAACTGGAAGTTGATTTTCTCATACCAAGTAACAAAGTGATCAGAGCAGGCAAGGCTGCCTGTGTAAGCCAGAAGAACACAGCAGAGGGTCCCGTCCACACACTGCCCACCAGCCGCTTACTTAGCACACGACGGCTGAGTCCTCCACATACAGGACTTACAGTGGGGAAGACATTCAAGCAATACAACTTTCCTAAAATAGATCTGTGTGACCAACGGCCTTACATGTGCTCAAAAGAAATGTCAAGAAACTGAGGAAGAAGCCACGGGGAAGAGTAATTCCAAGTACAAAGACCAAACCTCTTTTTTTGCGTCTTCCAGACTGGCATCAGGACAAATGACAACATCTCGACTGCACTGCACGGGGTCTTTTCCAGCCAAACCTGCAACGGTGACCTTAATCTAAGAGAAAGACGTCATCATGATATTTAAGAACACTGAAACGCAGAGTAACATTTTCACAGCTGCCCAGTGCTTTAAAATAACTTGACAGGAAATAACACACAAACGCCATGCTGACTTTAGGCTAACAAACTAGAAAAACATATTTAATGACTAGGTCTGTCCTGGTTTGCCTGTCTCAGCACCCTGTGTGGTTAGTGTCTTTTCTCCCACAGGTGTTCTGGTTTAGGGGATAAATTCTTGGATCATTCTATTAATAACCACTCACCCCTTGCAGTTAGTTACTACTGCCATCAAAACAACAAAATGCTACTTTATCTTACAAAAATGTACAAAATTGGCAATACCAAGAGCTGGAACCAGGAAAATGAGAATTTTCCTATACTGCTGGTGGGCCCACATGTTGGTACTTTGGAGTCACTTAAGAAAATCTAGCCCTGGCTGGTTGGCTCAGTGGTAGAGTGTTGGCCTGGCGTGGGGAAGTCCTGGGTTCGATTCCCGGCCAGGGCACACAGGAGAGGCGCCCATCTGCTTCTCCACCCCTCCCCATCTCCTTCCTGTCTGTCTCTCTCTTCCCCTCCCGCAGCTGAGGCTCCACTGGAGCAAAGGATGGCCTGGGCGCTGGGGATGGCTCCGTGGCCTCTGCCTCAGGCACTAGAATGGCTCTGGTCGCAGCAGAGCAACGCCCCAAATGGGCAGAGCATCGCCCCCTGGTGGGCATGCCGGGTGGATCCCGGTCGGGCGCATGCGGGAGTCTGTCTGACTGCCTCCCTGTTTCCAGCTTCAGAAAAATACAATATATATATATATATATATATACACACACACACACACAAACACACACACACACAAAAAAAAAAAAAAAAAAAAAAAAAAAAGAAAGAAAATCTAGTAACACTAACTAGGGGCTGTCCTCTGGCCTAGCAAGTTCATTTTCAGGCACTGAGTTTGGAAAAATGTCCAAACATTTGCACAAAGAAGCCTGTACAAGAACAGTATATAGTGTAGCAATGCCACAAAACAATAGAAGAATGAATTTAGAAAGGCAGGTTTGTGGCATGTTCATACAGCAAATTTAAAATAAACCACCCGGGTCCACATGCATCTGAATTCACTCCTGAGAACCAGAGGCATGTTCAGTTAGCAGCCTCTGGGGCCAGATTGCTCTTCTATTTACTAACTCTACAGCGTGGGCACTTTATTTGGAGTCTCTTGCCTCAGTTTCTCCAACTATAAAATGAGGATGGCAGTAACTCACAGGGCTGTTGTAAGATTGAAGCAAGTTTCTATAAGTGCTCAGAATGATAACTAGCACTCAGCAAATGCTACTGAAGTGTTCACTATGCTAACATATATAAATATACAAATATAAAACACAGACATGCAAAATGAGAACTGCGGTCTAATGCTATTTTTTTATCTTTGGGGTCATAAGGGGAAATGGGGACTGGGGAGATTTGCAGAGTGCTCTGCAATGCTTTCTCTTCAAAGCATTTGTTCTTCAAGAAATGCTCTGAAGGAAATAGAGCAAAATGTTCACAGCCTTAAATGTAGACAGTGGATACACAGGTAATGAAAATACAGTATCTGTTATGTTTTAAATATTTCATAAAGTGAGTTGAATATTATTTTGTTTAAAATGACTTTTTAAAAAGCCAAACAGGTGTTTAAAAGGAGGGGGAGGGGCTGGGACACGTTGAAGGACTTACTCCAGCGCGCCTCATGACGTCTACAGGGATGACGGTCTCCATCTCCTCTGCCCCTTTAGCCAGGATCACCAGGGCTCTTTTTGAGGCCATTTCTACGTTGTCATTTTTAAAGATTTAATTTAAAAAAGATAAAAAAAAGATTTAAAAAAAACTTTCACTGGGACCCTGGAACAGCCACAAATTTAAAGTTTAGGAACATCTTTAAGCAAAGTAAGCACCTCCCAGGGAACAAGTCCGGATAGACAAACACAACTGAACACAAAAACTGCATTGTAGGTTAATTTACACAGAATTTCAATTGCCCGTTATTTTTGAGATGAAAACACGGTACGGTTGCTAACCCGTGTTCGTATTAATTTCTCTCATCATGTTTTAAAAATTCAAATTCTAATGCTATATTGCAAATGAAGCTTTCTAAAACAAGGACATGGGTCTTGCAAAATTTCACACAATGCAGAGAGAAGTACCATTTTACAGATAAATGACTAAACTCATGGGCAAAAAACCCAAATACAGTCATTAGCAATTAGTCTCTAAGAGTTTTGGAGGGGATTTTATTTTTAATTCCAATAACTGTACTAAAAATCCGGAGCGTAGGAGTGAGGGAGTAGGGGGGGGGGCATTAACAGTGTTAAATATTTCAACACTTGTTTTTCATGCTGGAGAACGATGGGAATCCCCCTGCACAAAAAACAACGCCACTAGACAGCTCTCTCCCTGCGCACGACAGCTGCTACACCGGTGTCCGAATAGGTTGTAGCCTATTCTTTTTCTGCAGGGTCTGCTGTCCGTGCAAAACCGATTTTAACAAAACGATTCTACACACACAGGTTCAACTCGTTCCAAACTGGTGAGACGCAATGCACACAATTTCGGGAGCTTCAGAGCGGCTACCACGCTGGCAGTCGAAAGTCTTATCTGCTTATTCTAGGAGGTCGCACGGGCCCCAGAACGCGGCGGGATCGGGGGCCCAGTCTGGGGGTGCTTCCTCCCGGGGCCCCGCCCCGGAGCAGTGGGACTGTACAGCCCGGGACACAGGCACCCACTCGCCACCCGCAGCACCATGGCCTGCGCACGCCCCAGGGCCCGACCTGAACCTCGCCTCTCCTTTCAAAGACGCGGCTCCTCGGCCCGTTAGGCAGCACTTCTGCGCCGGGAACTACTGAACCAAAACCGCACTAAACGGGGACGGACTGACCGACGCACGCATGCACGCACGCACACCGCCCGACACTGGGCCCTCGGCTACGCACAGCGCAGACGCACGCCGCCGGCCTTTCTAGATCCCCTCAATGCGCAGACGCACGCCGCTCGCTGCGCGTTACGTCACGTCACGTCCGGCCGGCGGAACTAACCTTTGCGGACCTCAAGGAATACCGTACCATTCGTTTTCCCTATTCCACGCTTAGTGTGGTTTTAGTTGGAGCATCCAGCAAGCACGAGAATCCCGTGGACTCGCGCGGGCTCACTAAGTACCGCCCCTAAACAGCACGGTCCGATCCGTCTGCAACAGGCGCTAGATTGAACCCGCTATTTTTACTGCAGCTTGAAGGTGCAATTCCCGAATGCAGAACCGTGGCTTACTTTAAACTTGCGTTTTCCTAAATATACTGCTTACAAAAATTAGGGGATATTGCAAAATGAATATGAAGCGATAAAATATCCCCTAATTTTCGTGCTTCGCCGTTCTTGTGTGCACCGAGGTCTTCCTTTGCATTTCGTTAGGGTCCTCATCAAGGTCAGCCCCACTCGGTCACCAGTCCCGGCGAGTCATTGACACGCGGTAATTTCACGTGTATTCGTTTCTCAGTTGTATTTTTAAAGATCCCACTGCTGGTTTTGCATCCACAGAATTAGCGCACTACTGAACACATAAATCTAACAAGTACTCGATTAATTACGTTTATTGAGATTATAATCTGAAACATTGTCTTCTAAAGTTTTTGAATATTGATAACTTTTACCAGTTTCAAAAACCGAGAGGATATGAGTTATATTCAATAGACAGGCTCCTATGTTTGTCCACATCCAGTTCTCTTCCCACCCGGAACAGGTAGTTTCTTGGGCATCTTTCCAGCGTTTGTGCAAGCACGAGCAAATGTAGATATATATTTCTCTTCTTCCTCAGAAAAATGTAGCCAACTATATTTTTTGTTCTCTATTCCCCTCCCATCCTCACCACGTTATTAAGTATCTTGGGAGATCTTTTCATATCAAAAAACACTTCCTCTCATGCCTTCTACCACGGTAGTAGTATATACCATCGTGGGCACATCCATCATTTATTTACTGGTGCCCGGCTGGAAATAATAGGTTATTTCCAATCCTTTTCTCTACAGATAGCACTGGAGGGAAATGCAGCAGTGCACTGAATGACCTTATTCAAATGTCCTACTTGTGCTGGAATAACGGGAGGGTCAGTTCCCAGAAATGGGAAATAACGTACACGTGAGCGACTCCATACAAGTTGAATCACTTAGCACCCTCACCACTAACATGAGATTAAACAGTGTTTCACATGTCAGTGTTTATGAAGCTTCAATTTAGATTTTTAAAACGTTTATTTTCAAGAAATAACGTTATTTTTCTTCCGTGGTTTACAAAGCACTTTCATGTATCGCATGAACCTTACAATGGTGGTGAGAGTGGGTTTTATTCAGTTTATAAAACTATAAATAGATTCATTGACCTAACTGCATTCGTGCAAAAGTCTTAAGTGTCTGGAATCATTTTGTCTTTTCAGAAAAAAAAACAGACTGGGAGTTCTGGAATGACTTCACCTTTGGCTGTTTGCAAAGAAAGCAGGCAAAAAGGGTCCCTTTTTAGCTTTGAAGAAGTGTGGGAAATAGAGATAGACAGGGAGAGGGGGCAAGTGGTCCGAAACACACTTCAAGAACCAAGGAGGGATTTAAGGAGATAAAAAAAAAAAAAGGAAGACACAGGCTGTTTTGCTGTAGTCTGCACAGTAAACTCTTGCAGGGGAAAATGACGTTGGTGGCCTGCTGTAGCACCAGATAGCCACAACAGCATAAAAATGGCAACATGGTTCAGCGAACCAGAGAGAGAACCTGAGTTAACACTCCTGAGACATCAGCATCACCATCAAGATCTGAGAGGGTCCTGTATCAGCATGAATACTAATCAGATGAATACATTACACACCATCTTAAAAACTCAGATATTACTCACGGTACATTGTATTATTTTTCAGAAATATTCACTCTTTCCTCTTTCATCTGCAAGAGGGGAGGGTGCTGCCCCTGATTCTGGGTTTGTCCTTGTTCTCGCTAATGGAACATTAACAAACACAACCTGGTCAGAGCCTCAGAGCACTGACCTGGTGCTTGTTAGATTCAGGGAGTACTGATATGCTGGGGCTGCCAAGAGTGTAACTATTGAAGGAACAGGGAGTGCTGATAGGGCCCCTGTGAGGCTGAGAACAAAGAAGGTCAGTGGCCCTTATCAGAAGTTTATGTTTGAAATTCGCCACTAAGCTAAAACCGGCCCCTGTTGCTATGCCGGCCCCTGTTGCTATGCTGTATGCGACCTCCCTAGCCAATAGCTAAACTGCCACATCTACTTCTGTATAATGCTTGCTCACTTAGGATATATAAGGACCTGGCTGTAAGCGCCAGGCGCGGCTTCCATTTGCAGCTCCTTATGAGCACGGTGTCTCCAGACATCTTGGGGGTTCGCCCCTTGCCGGGGTCCAGCCCCAGGGGGAGGATCCAGGGGTCCCACAGGAGGAGACGGCGTCGGCGAAATCGAGTGAGAGAGCCGAATTCTTTATTCTCTGGTTAGCATTTACTGCCAGGCATCTCCCTCAATGGCTGGTCTAACATTACTTTTTATGCATACACACTGAGTTACAGTCACATGGTATTTTGTTTCACTATGGTTACATGTTTCCAGATAACAGTTAATTCATATCTATAAGCTACAAGTCAGGTGGTAAGTTATTCAAAGTACAGTTATACAATAGTAATAATAATATTGGTACAAACTTCTAAAAGATTAGTACTAATTAATAACTCTATTTTACTCTTGTTGTGAGTCAAGGGCACAGAAAGAGATAGCAGACGAAATCATCAAGGACTAGCAGAGGACCACCGCTTGCTCAGGCAAATAGCCTTGAGTTCATGTAGTGTCCTAATTCTTTTTTCACAAGACTACAAAAGGCTTGCTGTTAAGAAACTGACATAGTATAAAGAGTAATTTTTACTTAGAGATACATAGAGTGCACCTGCAAGATAGCTAGTAGCAACATAATATCAGAAGGCATTAGTTGCTATTGCTGCTATGAATCCCACCACATTCTTCTCCTTATTCTAGGCAAATACAAAAATCTCATGAGAACGTTTTACTGAGAAAAGCCCAGTAACTGCCTTCAGTGACAAAACAAGTCTTTTAACAAAACTTTCTTTACTTGCCAGCTGCACTCCTATTCAAGGCCATGCAACAGGCCACTCCACTACACTTTACCTAAGATTCTAATGTCTAGTTAAACTTTATTCATTTACTATATTTATACACTAGTTAAGTTCTAACTTTATTCTTTCTAACATGATTAATAAGAAGAAATTCTCCTACAAACTTAACCCTTTATGAGGGATATCATAGCCAGCCTCTTATGTTTATGAGCCCAGTTCAAGGGGCTTACAGGCTTTTCTGTGGAACTTACACCTTCTGTCTCATTTCCAAAGAAATTACTACAAATCTACAGGGAAAGCACAGTACTATTATCCCTGTGCTACAAATAATAGCACACACCCAGAAAAGGGGGGATATAAGGCCAGATTAATTCAAAAAGTCAAAGGGGGGAGTATCGTTGTGCCTTTCCTTTGTGGTGACTTTGTCACCCCACAGCCATTGGTCTTCACTGCAGTGACTTTGTCACCCTGCAGCCATTGGTCTTCACTGCAGTGACTTTGTCACCCTGCAGCCATTGGTCTTCTCTGCTGTGACTTTGTCAATCAGCAGTTTTTGATCTTCTTCTGCTGTGACCTTGTCAGCCAGCAGTTGTGGGTCTTCTCCTGCTGTGACCTTGTCAGCCAGCAGTTGTGGGTCTTCTGCTGTGGCCTTGCCAGCCAGCAGTCGTTGATCGGCTCCCGACAGCCCCTGCGCAAGTTAAACTGGCCAATAAAGTAACATCTAAACTCCTGAAAGTCTCCGACATTTGTTCTCGTACCCGGTGGATGCAACAGTGCTCAGGTGTGCTCCCTTGTACCCGAGTGGTGCTGTAGGGAGAGCTTTCCCCAGGAAAGGTGCTACCAT
Organism: Saccopteryx bilineata; assembly: GCF_036850765.1. Lineage (NCBI taxonomy): Eukaryota > Metazoa > Chordata > Mammalia > Chiroptera > Emballonuridae > Saccopteryx > Saccopteryx bilineata. The sequence goes on from NC_089492.1 coordinate 288,329,901, forward strand.
GCTCCCAGCATGGGTTTCCAAATGAACACATGTGGAACAGAGCTGCCCCAGCCAACCTGTACCTACATCTGAACCAGATCACCAGAACCAAACAGCAGATGGTAGTACTCAGAGTTTGTTACTCAGCAATAGCTCCTTGGTAACAGCATTAAAACATCCATCATGGGTCCTGGCTGGTTGGCTCAGTGGTAGAGAGTCAGCCTGGTGTGTAGAAATCCCAGGTTCAATTCCTGGCCAGGGAACACAGGAGAAGCACCCATCTGCTTCTCCAGTCTTCCCCCTCTCCTTTCTCTCTATCCCTCTCTTCCCCTCCCACAGCCAAGGCTCCATGGGAGCAAAGTTGGCCTGGTCACTGAGGATGGGTCCATGGCCACCGCCTCAGGCACTAGAATGGCTCCAGTTGCAGCAGAACAACGCCCCAGATGGGCAGAGCATTGCCTCCTGGTTGGCATGCCAGGTGGATCCTGGTCAGGCGCATGCAGGATTCTGTCTGCCACACACCCCCTTCTCACTTTGGAGAAATACAAAAAAAAAAAAAAGGCTCATCACGAAAAACAGCAGCCTCCTCAGTCTTTGTACCCCTCCGCCCTGTTCTTCAGAGGCAGATATTTTCAGCTCTTTAAATTATTTCATCTGATAATTATCTCAGTATTTTTAAACAATGCACTATACTGTTACTTCTCATTTATTGGTTGTAGACATTGTATCTTGACTTCCTGGAAGGTATTAACATATTTTTCATTTCACAAATGCAGAGGTTGAGGTCCAGAGGAATGAAATGACTGTAGAAGGTCCTGCAGTCATGGTCAAATGCAGATATTCTGGTGCCAAATCTCACACTACCCACAGTACACCCTATCACTATTGCCTAGTAAGGCATCAACACGACCCTCTCTTAACTTTGTAGTTCATACACTTCTCTCATCACACGTTTACAAAACAAAATTTTTTAAAAAAATTAAACCATTTACCAAAAAACATTGCTCTAGGACTGAGAATGAAGACACTCCCTAGCTCAGTATCTTATTTCCAGGTATAACAACTGCATCCCATCCACATTATTTATTGAACAATTCAACACTTCACAAAGTGTTTATGCATTGTGGGAAGTGGGAACTGAAAAGTGTATGCGTTTCTTGCAGCACTTGCAACATTTAATTAAGAAATACTGTTCTGCCCCGCTGAGTTCACAATCCAAGAATGGGAGAACTGTGTTGACAATGTGAGTGATGGAGTTTAGGACATGTCACCTCCAAACTTGCTGCCTTAGTGTAGTGATTCTTTTGAGTTAAAGACATTCATAAAACAGCAGGTGCAAAAAACGCACCGATTCCTTTTTTTTTTTTTCTCTCCGCGAAGGCAGAAGATGAAACTGGTGTGAGAACAGCCCTCCCCAGGCCAGGAGGAAAAAAACATTTTTAGCACTACAGCAGGAGTTGAGTCTGGCAGAATCTGTACAGAGAGACTGTGTTAAAATAACTCATCTTTCTTTAGTCTCTCCATCTTATTTTACTCTTTCACACTTGTCCCTCTTTATTCAAGCCAGTATATGAGCATTTAAGTTTTGCCATTTATTTGGGTCCTTCCCTCAAGGCTCCCAGCTCACGGTAAACCTTGTATTAAATAAGTGTGCACGCTCTTCTCTTGTTAATCTGTTCAGGTACATTTAATTCTCAGGCCCAGCCAGAAACCCTAAGAAGGCAGAGGTAAAGTTTTTGCCTTCCCTACATTAGCAACAGTCACCCCCGGCCTTTCTGATCCTGGTTTCAAAGGCCAATCTCCCTAGAATTAGTCTGAGCACAATAAATGGGGGGGGGGGGGCGGGAGGTGCTGTTGCCTGGTTATTTTTTCATGGGTCACTTACATCTTGCATCTCGTCTTCCTGGACACTCATGTTATATGAACCTATCCTTCTGTTCCATCGATAGCACTTAATTCCAGCATTTTCTTGTGTATTGTTTCGTGTTTTATCATCTGTGTCCCCTTAATCCTGTGAACTCCGTGATGAGACCTTCCCGTCTTGGTCCCCGCTGAATCCCTAGCGCCTCTTGCAGACCCTGGCCCGGAGCAGCTCAGTAAGAGCTTGCTAAGTATCCTCCTAATTTCACTCTATAAGATGTCCCTTCCTATCTTGGACAGTGGCTCTGGAGTAAGACTTTACATTTGTAGAACACTCCAGTTCATGACACGTTTGCAACCAACTTATATTCTTAGTTCCATTTTATTGCTCGCCTCCAATTCCTTTAAGCAGACGGTGGAGGGGAGGTCTTACGTGCAGCGGGAAGTTAACATTTTCACCTGTTTCCTATTCAGTAAAGGGGTCCAGGGATTAAGCTGAAGTGACCGGGCATAAGGAAGCCATTTAGGGCATTACATGAACGTATTTTTAACATCCACGTGAGGTTCAGGACCTCTAGAGAGGTCCGGCAGAAACGGCGAATTTCCCCTCCGCAGCCCCTGAAAGGTTAGGTCGGCATGACCGGAGAATGGTGGGCGAGCCCTGACATTTGAGGCAGCGCCGGCGCAAGGGGGAAATTCTGACACCGAAGCCTGTGAGGGGCCCCGAGGAAAGCTTCGCCTCTGCACCCACGACGCGTGAAAGGCCCCCCCGAACGTGGGCCACTGAGCCCACCTCCCACGGCTCGGCGGGCGCCGGAAGTGGGCGGGCCGGCCCGCAGTGACGTAAGGCCCATTCCGTCGGCCTGGGCGCGCGGCTCCCGGTGGCGCCTGGGATTGGCCGAGCCGGGCCGCAGTGGGCGGGGCGTGAGGGGGCGGGGTGGGTTGCGCCTCTAGACGCGGAAACTTCGGCCTCCAGCCATGGTCACGTTCCCTGGCTTCACCTGCCTGGCGGGTAACCTGTGCGCCTCTGTGGGCGGCCGCAAGGATGTGAACGACCCGGCCAGTCGTTTCGGGGTTTCCGCCGCACGTTGGCGCCCCGCGGGCTTCCGGGGAAGGCTGCGGCCGGGGAGTGCGAGGTCGGAACTCGACCTCTCCCACCTCCTCCTCCCGGGCTGCTTTGCGATGGATGCACGGGGGAGCCACAGCTGCACCTGTTCCAGCCGGGGGCCCTAGGCGTTTTGAAGAATCTAGGCTCAGCTGCGTTGAGAAAACATTTTTTACCGTGTTGTGCTGTTAACTGGCGTCTTATTTCTGGAAGGGAAAGATCTGGTTCGAGTTTTAATAATGGGTTAGGAAAAGTTTTTAAAAACACCTCTCATTTGTAAAATGTGAATAATAATGTGGTAGGCAGTCGGACATGAACAGAGTAAGGACTAGACTAGAGGCTGGGCATTGAAGGTCACCAGAGTGGAAAGCCCCAGGTGCCCACCCATGGGGCACAACTGGGAAAACAGTTTCGCCCCCAGGGTGACCTTTCTTCCACTAGCATATTGCTGGTCCTGTGGTTTAGACCCCCTTAGGAGAGTGAACAGGGGGACTGGAGAGTAGATCTTAAGCGTTAACCCCTACAGATAACATCTAAGCCTCAGTTGTGTTTCTGCACCAGGCCCACCCAGCAAAGCAGCAAAACCAGGCAAGCCATGCCAAGGCTGAACTCAGGACTAGTTACATTAATGAATGACTCCCTGCCCTGAAAGGGACGCACCTGGGAAGCTGATGAATATTCTATTCAGGTCCTCCCCTGGGACCTTCCCTAAAATCTCCATCCTTGAAAGCCTTAGGGCTGAGGACCCCAGGGTGCTCCCCTAGGAGCACACCTGAGCCTTCCTCCCCCTGCTCCTTTGCTTCCCCCCAGGCGTTTTCCTTGCCTCCCTCATTCTCCTAACCTCTACTAACCAGGGGAGCAGTGGGCAGCAGCAGCTCATCCCAGGCTCACCCTCTGTACCTGTCTCCAAGGCCCCCATTTCTCTGACTTTACTTCTCCTTGGCCAATAAATTATTGCTTTACTGGCTGCACTTTGTCTCTTGACTGAATTCTTTCCTTCAAGACGACAAGAATTGTGGTCTCCTCATTTTCCCAGTAACAGTAATACCTGCCCATAACTTGGCAAGAACCAGTGAAATCTTACATAAAATACCAAACTCCAGAGAATTGAAATGTTGGGTCCTTTCTCCTAATTTCCTATTGAGGTTTTTCCTACTTTTTCTATTCTGCTTCAACGATGTTTTCGGATTCCAGTAATCTCAGAAACATACAATGATCCGGAAGCCACATCAGTACTTCTCTCAGTGGACAAAGTAATCAGTATTGCATCCAGCAAGACACAGTTGCATCTAGCAAAACGTTCTTGACCCCCATGCCCTTGCCCTTTGTGCCTCGTTTCCCTTTCTTTTCTTGACTCCCACTTACTCCACAGATGGTTAAACCGTGACTGCTCCCAGTTGAGAACAAAATATTTTGGTGACATTTTTACATGTCCTGTGGATCTGCTGACTTTGGCTGTGCACTCCTATGTTGGGGATTCAGATCATGGTAAGCATGCTAACAACATTCAAATCTCTCTGCACGGTGTTCAAACATCTTTTCTTCCTTATCTCTCCATTCTTACCTCCTCCCCTCCCTCACTCATTTCCTCTGTTGCTGGCACATAGCCTGGACTCTGCCTCCTCCATGCTTTGGCATAGAGATTCCTCCCACTGGGATGCCCTCTGCATCCATCCATGCTTACCCATGTAGTATTACCCATCCTGCAAAACCCAGTTACCGTGCCAGTCCCTGCAGGAAACATTTTCTGTATTTGCACCTCTCTTTTTCCCTTATAGAATCTGTAAGGCTGTGTTACCTGGCCGTAGTTATTTGTGTAAACGTCTTCATACCTCTCTAGGCTGTGGAGGCCTTTGGGATGGGACCTTGTCTCTGTACACTTCACAAGACAGAAAAGCTCACTCAAAGAGCATTAATGATTGCCTGTCGTATGCCTGGTACTGCTTTGAATGCCAGGAATGCTGCAGGGGAAAACAACAGGAGTGTCCCCTTTCGTGGAGTTTATGTTCTTGTGGCAGGTGAGACCGGCACCAGGTGTTACACAGGTGGAGTCAGAACGGACCTCCGTTCAGCAACCTGGTACTTGAGTTCTGGCTAAGGAAGAGTTCACATCCAAGACTCAAACTCTGTAAGAGAAAGTTTATTTAGAAGGTCACAGAAGTCGAAGAAGTGAGCCATAGAAGGAATGGGCTCAGGAAACAAGTTACAGAGCCAAAACAAGGGCCCTCGGAACTTAGGGAGAGAGAGGAAAGGAAACTGCACCCACACCCAGGGAAGGGAATGGGGCATGGGGAACTGCGCTGAGTCTTGCCTTGAGCTATTTGGCTGGAGGTCTCAGGGAAGGATCCCAATAGAATATTCAACAGTTTTCCAGGTGTGTCTGTTCAGGGTCGTGGTCTCTACTGATTAGTCAGTGCCAAGGCAGGGGATCAGTAGTCAATGCTACTCGTCTTGAGGTCAGCTGTGGTGTCCCTTGTCTGGTTTTCCTGGATGCTAGGGGAGGGAAGTTACCTTGTTTTCCCATTTTGCCCGTTGCTTTCCACCCTGGTAACTTTCTGTACCTGGTCCACTGTTTTTGCTCTACTCATATCTAACTGCCCACCACAAAACGATATACCAGCGCACAGAAAGCTACAGGTAGAGTGGCAATATGTCTGATGAAGAGGAAAGGAAAGGAAGGAGATGGAGCATCCCAGCAAGGGCCATGCTTCCCGAGAGTGGGTCCAGGAAGGCTTTTATTCCAAGGAGGAAACCCTAATAAGACGAGGGAGCAAGTCAGGCGGTTGTGGCAGAAAGAGCCTTTCGGGTGAGAGAGCGGCAAAGCAAAGGCCCTAAGGCAGGAGTGCCTCTGACCTTAGCAGCAAGCAGGGGAGTCCGGTGACAGGGTGGCAGGACTCGAAGCAAAAGCAACCAGGTCATGCATGTTCGGGCCCTGGGTCTGCAGAAAATGCTTGTCGACTTGAATCAGTTGAACTGATCAGGGATAGAGAATAATGATCGTACCAATGAAACCTGGAAATTCCTCGAGTGGGATTGACCCTGTGGGCCTAGGTGCTGAAGTCACAGCTTACACACATGTACACCGAAACTCCCACTTAGTGCAGCAACATTTAACTGAAAGAAAAAAGAAAAAGTCTTAATGAAAACCAGCGGTGGTTTATGCAGTGCTTCCCCACGGACATGTGAACCCAGAGGAGGAGGCAGATTTGGGGGAGGAAGAAGTGGATCGGCAGGAGCGGCACCATTTGGTAAACGAAAGGGAGGGCGACAGACAGGCTCAGAAGGAAACAGAATCCATCTCCCAGCATGGTCTTACTTTTTCTTTGGGGGTGAAGGGAATGCTTGACTGTCAGTTGACAAAAGCTGAGTTTATGAAATAGTTGGATACATTTGTATATTTATAATTGTAACGGCACTTGTCTGCCCATCCTTTAAAGCAGGGGTCTCAAACTCGCGGCCCACGGGCTGCATGCGGCCCGCCGAACAATTTTGTGCAGCCCGCAGACTAATCCACGAAGTTCAAAATATTTTGGATAAAATTAAGTAAGCCTAGGGCCCTACTTGTATTTGCTGAACGACTGTGATCTTGCTCTGCGGCCCACATGCTGAGTTGAGTTTGAGACCCCTGCTTTAAAGTGAATGCTAGGGATAGGGAGCCCATGCCCAGAGGGCAGGACCCAGCCTTCAGTACCATCCTAAGATTCGGGGTCATGTCGCTTATCAGCGTGATACTGCTTTGATCACAATTGTCACTCGCAGCCCAAAGAATATTTTTTTATTAGTGGCATGTGGCAACTATCTCTCTCCAGCAGGATTAAACAATACAGAATGCTTGTTTACTTAACAGCTTTTGGTTACATGCCTTTTTTTTTTAAGTTGGTTAGTTAGTTAGTCTGGCTCCCTCCGGATAGTGGCTACGATGGGCTACCAATGCTGCTCTTCCTAACATGTTTTGAAGTTGCAATGAACTGCCATTTTCTTGACAACCAATCACGTAGCTGAGCTCGAATGTGGTTTCCGAGTCAGCTCGCAAACCACTGACTCGACAGCCCCAGCCTTGCTTGCTGAGTCAGAGCACCTTTTCACTCATTCATAGGAATGAGTAGGTGCCTTATGAGGAGAGTAGCTCCCTCATTAGTCATAGCTCTTGGCCGAATGTCAAGACAGCCTTGGAATGGGAAGACCTGGGTTCCGTCCCTGTTTCCCCCTTTCCCTAAACAGGGCAGAGTGAGTCTGTCCGCGCTGGGTGGGGCCGGTCCGGGTTTAAGCCTGGTTCTGCCCCATGCTGGCCAGGCGATCCTGAGCAAATTCCTTTATGCTTAACACCTCGGGTTTCCCTTCTAGAAAGCAGGGATGACTTCACAGGGTCGTTGTGAGGGTTAGAGGTGAGTAGAAAGAAAGCTAGAACACTGGCCTATGTAAACACTCCAATGCTGCTGTTACCCCTTGGCTCAGCTACTAGAACTCTCTCGGCTTCTGTTTTATTCACCTTACAAGAGTCACAGTAGTAGCTCTTGCCCATAGAAGCAATAAGGCTAAAGGAGAGTTCATGTGCTAAAGTACAACATCTTCAACGAAGGTAGCAACCCATGCATATGAGCTATTATTAAGTATTAGAAAGCATTTAGGCTCTGGCTGGTTGGCTCAGGGAGAGGGTGTCAGCCCAGCATATGGACATCCTGTGTTTAATCCCAGGTCAGGGCACACATGATAAGCGACCATCGGCTTCTCTTCCCCTCCCTCTACCCCTTCTCTTTCTCCTCCCCTCCCACAACCAATGGCTTGGTTGGTCCTAGTGTCGGTTCAGGGTGCTGAGGATGGCTCCGTGGAGCCTCTGCCTCAGGTGCTAAAAATAGCTCGGTTATGAGCATGGCCCTAGATGGGCTGAGCATCGGGCCCAGACAGTGGTTGCCAGGGGGATCCTGGTCAGGGCACATGTGGGAGTCTGTCTGTCAATCTTCCCTCCTCTCCCTTAAAAAAGAAAAAGAAAGCATTTATTTACCAGTAGTCACAAATTATTACATAAATTATAGATTTTTTAAAATATAGCTATTATTTTGTCTTTTATTTCATTTGTTATGAGAATTACATATCATTTGCATTTTGTTGACAGCACTGACTTAAAAGATTAAAGATATAAGTATATACTCAGTGTGTACAGAATTTGCCTGTAGGTAATGTAAAATGTAAATGTAAATATGTACAATTTTTAAATTAAAATTATTTTTATGGTTGCTTTTAAAAAGTTATTTTTCTTTGAAGAGTTTCACTCTGGCGGGATAGCTCAGTTGGTTTGAGAATCCTCTCAAAGCTCAGAAGTTGCCAGTTTGATCCCCAGTCATGGCACATACAGGGACAGATCGATGTTCCTGTCTCTCTCACCCTTCCTGTCTCACAAAAATCAATAAATATTTTTTTAAAGAAAAGTTTCAAAATTATCTATTAAAATTTAAAAGTTATCATCATAAATATCAAATACCTAAAATTGTTTAAATATATCTGAGATTTTATTTTCAGAGGTTTAATGAAATTTTACTATTTTTATAATTAAAAACTGCAATTCTGGGGCTTAGTTGATTCTGGTTAAGAACCCGTATGACAGCTCTTACACCATTCACCACATACGGTATGCATATTTTAGAGTATGAGGATCTATTTCGTATTGCAAGGCTTCCTCAGACTTTGTGTGCACCTGTTGTGAATCTCATACTAATTCACAGGGACTTCCAAAACCACAAATGGGGACACATAAATAGAATCAAGAAAATGGACACTTGGGACTTCTGGGAAATTACACTTTCCATCATCTTCTTGCATAATAATAGATTGTGCAAGGGTCACTTCCATGCCAGGTGTCTGAGAAGCACTTAACAAATGCATGTGCCCTTTCCCTGCCCCAGGACCTGTGCCCTGCTCCCTTCCTTGTACTCTGAAGGGATGCTGCTCTCCCGGGCCAGGGGGTGGGGTGGGGTGGGGTGGGGAACACAGCACAGAGACTCCGTCGCCTTGCTTTTCTAAGACACAACAAGAACTGTGGGGTGTTTCCCTGGGGACTGACAGTGCTATCCCTGAGGGCAACGGAGCCGGAGCCGATAGTCAAGTTATGTGTTCCCTCTGCCAGCATGAGGCGCCAGGTTCCCGGTCACAGGGCACCTGGTTGCTCATTATGTGTGTTTGTGGAGCCGCCCTGGAGAAAACACACTTTAGCTAACCGTGTACTTAGCTTGACGTATAACATCTACATATCTGGACATAGGGGATGTGGGCTTCCACGTGCACTTTGACCTGGCTGCCCAGGGTCTGGGAGGGTCTGACGCTGTATTTGTGAGTCATTAACATACAAGTGAGTGGCACCTGGATAAAGTGTGAGAGGGAGGAACACTGAGCAAATGTGATGACTGCTCTCACACACACACACACACACACACACCCTCGCCTAACAAGATGTGCTTCCTCTCTTGCCTGCTAAAGTGTTGATGCTTGCTTAGGGTCCTCTCTGATTTAGTTTGGGAAGCCTTCATGCACAAGATGAATTTTTTGTTGTTGTTGCATTTGAAAGATTAGATCTCTACAACAAATAGAGCAATCTGATACATATTTTCAAGCAAATGAAATGTGTGCTAAAAGAGTACACCTTTGTCTGGCTTAGATAGCGTGGGTGGCTGGTTAATGCTAGAATTCGCCTTAGCTTCCTAGGATGATTTTATGCAACAAGAAAGCAGTAACATGAACATTAGTAAAATTCTTTAAATGCTCGAATAAAGCTGTGCATCGCCTTCAGGAGAACAATTCTGCAGCGGGTGATTTTGGTAACTGTAGGGTGGTGAAACTAATCTTGAGAATCTCTTAGCTCAGTCAAGACTTTTATGTCACTGGCTCAGCTTGAGAAAATGAGCTAATTACTGTGCTGGGAAACTACCTACGTCATTTTCAGGGGAGGTAATATCTCTCTACCCACAGAACATCCTCAGTGTAGGTTACTAAGTAGCATTTAGTTCAGCGAAAATATAGGCCAGGTAAATGTCACGCTGCCGTGTTAAACACAGAGTACCACATGTAAATGAGGAGGCCATTTGGTTTGATCGTGAATCTGACAGTACAGGGGACGATCAGCAGGGTAATTTTTACAGTATGGTACAGCGTTTGGGAATACATTCTGTAGATAGCCCGTGCACTTTGTTGCTGTCTTGCTACTTGCTCAGGGTTGTTTTACTGATGGTCAGTATGCGAGGCGAGGAAAGGAAAATTTCAAAGCAATAAATCTCTACAGCCATGACTATTTTCTTGAGAACTACGGGCCAGGCATTGAGGGCAGGACCTCCTGCTCACGGTTTTACTCCTCACCGAAGGAGGAGGAGGGACAGTGTTATTGTCTCTGTAAGGTCTGGTAGGAAAAACTGAGACTTAGGGAGGTTAAGAAATTTGCCCAAGGTCACATGACCATCAGTGGTCATGAGCCTAGATTCCATCCAAGTCTAGCTGATAGCAAAGCCTGGGCTCTCAATCATATGCTGTATTCTACTGTTCCCATTACGTCGGGAGGGGTGTAACATTGGGGTAAGGGTAGCCAATTAAAACCACAAGGAGGTAGCACTCCACATCTGCTAGAATGGTTATAGTACATTTCTCTAATTAAAAAAAAGTAGTAGCAAGGGTGAGGAGTAATTGGAACCCTTACACATCATTGGTGGGAATGTAAAATGATGCAGTACTGTGAAAAAACCCGTCTGGCCACTTCTCTAAAAGGGAAACATAATTATCATACAATACAACACTTCCACCCCGAGGTACACACTCAGAACTGAAAACACATGTCCCTACAAAAATTTGTACAACAGGTTCATTCTCAGCCAGGGTACACAGGAGAGGTGCCCATCTACTTCTCCACCCTTCCCCCTTTCCCTTTCTCTCTGTCCCTCTTTTCCCCTCCTGCAGCCAAGGCTCCATTGAAGCAAAGTTGGTCTGGGCGCTGAGGACGGCTCCATGGCTTCCACCTCAGGCACTAAAATGGCCCTGGTTGCAACAGAGCAACGCCCCAGATGGGCAGAGCATCGCCCTCTGGTGGGCATGCCGGGTGGATCCCGGTTGTGCACATGCTGGAGTCTGTCTCTCTGCCTTCCCGCTTTTCACTTCAGAAAAATGCAAAAAAAAAAAAAAAGAAAAAGAAAAAATTGTACACACACACACACACAAAAGAAAAACCCAAGAAAATAAAATACAGAAGAGATTAAAGACAAAAATGTTTTTTTAAAAAACACTCACTAAAACTAAAAAAGGAAACCAACAAACCTCCCCCAAAATAAAAACCAAAACCTTGTACACAGATGTTCACAACAGCATTATTTATAGGAGTCAAAGAGTGGAAACAGCTCAAATGTCCATCAGCTGATGAGTGGATGAACAAAATGTGGTCTATCTGAGCAATGGAACATGATTCAGCAATGAGAAGGAATGGTAAGTGCCACAATGCGGATAAACTTTGAAAACATTATGCTGAGTGAAATAAGCCTGATACAAAAGACAAAACAGTGTATGATTTCATCTATATGAAATGTCCAGAATAGGGTAATCTATAGACTGAAAGTAGATTAGTGATTATCAGGGACTAGGGGCAGCAGGACTGGGAAGTGACTATTTAATAGGAATAGGGTTGTTTGTTTTTTAGGTGAGAGGAGGGGAGATGGTGAAGCAGACTTCTGCATGCATCCCAACTGGGATCCACCAGGCAACTCTTTCATAGGAGACGATGCTTGAATACCAACCTATTTTTAGCACCTGAGGCTGGTGCATTCAGACCAACCAAGCTATCCTCAGTGCCCGGGACCACACTCGAACCAATCAAACCACTGGCTGTGGGAGGAGAAGAGAGAGAGAAAAGGGAGGAAGGGGCAGAAGCAGATGGTCGCTTCTCTTGTGTGTCCTGACCAGGAATTGAACCCAGGACATCCGTACACCAAGCCAACGCTCTATCCACTGAGCTACCAGCCAGGGCCATTGTTTTTTTGTGGGGTGTTGTTTTTTTTTTTTGACTAAAGAATATGTTCTGCAATTATAGTTGTACAACCTAGTGAATATACTAAGATCCATCAAAATGGTGAGATTTATGTTATGTGAACTACATCTTAATTTTCAATAACGGCAACTTCAGGTCAGATCCAGGAGATTCCTTGGATACTGGAGACAGCAGGGGGCCACTGGAAGTTTCTAAGAAGGACAATGGCATGATGGGAGTCACGAGAACATATAAAGTGCTTAGCACGCAGCCAATGTTTAATATGCATTAGCTCTCTTTTCCTCTCCCTTCACCCCCCAATTCAAGACCGAGCCTCCATGTCTCCTGTGTGTGTGTGTTGGGGGGGGGGGAATAACTGTTTTCTGTTTAAATCCTGAGAGAAAACCCATCCGTTTTAGTCAAAAGCACTGTCGCCAAGAGTTCTTCTGGTTGTCATTCTGCGGACACTTGGTGTGGGACATTCCCCCTTAGTGTCTCTGCAGCCTCCTCCTCCCCGTCTCTTCCCGTTCTCCCCTTCTCCCCTCCCCGTCTCTTCCCGCTCTCTCCTTCTCCCCTCCCCGTCTCTTCCCGCTCTCCCCTTCCCCCCTCCCCGTCTCTTCCCGCTCTCTCCTTCCCCCCTCCCCGTCTCTTCCCGCTCTCCCCTTCCCCCCTCCCCGTCTCTTCCCGCTCTCCCCTTCTCCCCTCCTCGTCTCTTCCCGCTCTCCCCTCCCCCCCCCTCCGCGTCTCTTCCCGCTCTCCCCTTCCCCCCCTCCCCGTCTCTTCCCGCTCTCCCCTCCCCGTCTCTTCCCGCTCTCCCCTTCCCCCCCTCCGCGTCTCTTCCCGCTCTCCCCTTCTCCTCCTTCCCGTCTCTTCCGGCTCTCCCCTTCCCCTCCTCCCCGTCTCTTCCCGCTCTCCCCTAACCCCCTCCGCGTCTCTTCCCGCTCTCCCCTTCCCCCTCCTCCCCGTCTCTTCCCTCTCTCCCCTTCCCCCTTCCCCGTCTCTTCCCGCTCTCCCTTTCCCCCCCTCCCCGTCTCTTCCCGCTCTCCCCTTCCCCCCCTCCCCGTCTCTTCCCGCTCTCCCCTTCTCCCCTCCGCGTCTCTTCCCGCTCTCCCCTTCTCCCCTCCCCGTCTCTTCCCGCTCTCCCCTTCTCCTCCTTCCGTCTCTTCCGGCTCTCCCCTTCCCCTCCTCCCCGTCTCTTCCCGCTCTCCCCTTCTCCCCTCCCGTCTCTTCCCGCTCTCCCCTTCCCCCCCTCCCCGTCTCTTCCCGCTCTCCCCTTCTCCTCCTTCCCGTCTCTTCCGGCTCTCCCCTTCCCCTCCTCCCCGTCTCTTCCCGCTCTCCCCTAACCCCCTCCGCGTCTCTTCCCGCTCTCCCCTTCCCCCTCCTCCCCGTCTCTTCCCTCTCTCCCCTTCCCCCTTCCCCGTCTCTTCCCGCTCTCCCTTTCCCCCCCTCCCCGTCTCTTCCCGCTCTCCCCTTCCCCCCTCCCCGTCTCTTCCGGCTCTCCCCTTTCCCTCCTCCCCATCTCTTACTGCTCTCCCTCCCCTTCCCCTCCTCCCCATCTCTTTCTGCTCTCCTCCTCCCCTCCTCCGCGTCTCTTCCCTCTCTCCTCTTCCCTCTCTCCCCTTCCCTCCTCCGCGTCTCTTCCCTCTCTCCCCTTCCCCTCCTCCCCGTCTCTTTCTGCTCTCCTCTTCCCCTCCTCCCCGTCTCTTCCCGCTCTCCCCTTCTCCTCCTTCCTGTCTCTTCCAGCTCTCCCCTTCCCCTCCTCCCCGTCTCTTCCCGCTCTCCCCTTCCCCCCTCCGCGTCTCTTCCCGCTCTCCCCTTCCCCCTCCTCCCCGTCTCTTCCCTCTCTCCCCTTCCCCCTTCCCCGTCTCTTTCCGCTCTCCCCTTCCCCCCTCCCCGTCTCTTCCCGCTCTCCCCTTCCCCTCATCCCATCTCTTCCCTCTCTCCCCTTTCCTTTCCCCCTCTTCTTCCTTCACCGATCTCACTTTATCCGGTAATGTAACCTGCCCATAAAAATTCTGTGCTTCCCCTTGCTTCCATTGCTCTCCATGTCACCTTCCTTCTTCCCGACATCTCACCCACACAGCAGGGAGCACAGTACAGAAGGGTCATCAGGTCACCCTGGGTTCTAATCCCGGCTTGCTCCCCATCTTGGTGATCATCTGCCTAGAGACAGCCTCCTCAGTGCTCTCATTTGCACAATGTTGTTCCAATAGCACCCACAGCCATATTTACTCCCAGGGTCCCTGAGAGCAGAGCGCTCTTTGGAGTGCGTCTGGGATGCCTGGCGTGGCAGCTGCCCTGCAGCAGTGAGAGCTCCAGCAGCACTGTTATTGGAGGGCGGGGGCAGTGCCTGGCGCAAGGGTTGGTCCTCATTCTGAAGAATGTCAGATAGTTTATGAACTACAGAAAGTGACAAAATCCTTTTCCCAAAATCCTCTGAGCACTGTCCTAACAGTGGAGGAGATGCTTCCAAGAAATGCTGAAGTGTCACCATTAAGCGGGATCAGGGGGAGCTTGGGGGATCAACAAGTATCAAGTGAGCTACCTCTCAGAGCTGTGGCGGGGATTTCCCATGAGGCCCCGCCCCCAGCTGAGTCACACAGACACCCCGTGTGGGTCTCAACCTGCAGTTGCCCTCCCAGCTGCAGAAGCTCCGTTGCTCCCAAGAGCAAGAAGTGGAAAGTTCTTCACAGCCCTGCATCCTCAAGGTTTGTCCATTTGGGGCTCACAGGGGGGACCTAGCCGGGCGGAGGATAGAGGCTTTGTTTTCTCTGTATATTTCTAGACTCCCCCGCCTTTCTGATTTCTAATAATATCTCTTCCATAGTCCCTTAAAGATGAAATAAAACTCTCTAGAGATATTTTTCTTATTTCCTTAGTTTTGTTACTATATGACCGTCAAATCTCAAAATGAGTATATATGTCTTTTAAGAAAATGTGTACAGCATAGGGAACATAGTTCATAATATTGTAATCATGATGCCAGGTGGGTACCAGACTTATTGGGGGGTCGCTTTGGGAGATATGTGAATGTACACTTGAAACTAACATAATATTGAATGTCATCTGTAATTGAAAATTAAAAAAAAAATTTTAATGGGATAATGAGTTGAGCAGAGAAGTGTTTCAACTTTTTAGCAATTAAATGTTGACGTTTCCACATGCTGTTCAGACAAATAGTAACAAGGGATGTCTTAGATGTCCTTGACAGACTCTCTTTTTAAGAATTATAATCCAGGGTCAACAAACAATTTGTATTGTTGAAATACAGATGCTAAGTACTCATGAAAGTCCCCAAAAGTTTTTGCTATGGTTATTTCTGGTTTTTTTGGCGAAACATGTTGGAATGTGTACCCTTAGGCTTTGGCAAGTATGCACAAGGTTCTGTGTTTAGTCACATTTGTCCTACTCGAAGCTTTAACTTTCTTTTTTTTTCTCTTAAGTGAGAAGCAGGGAGGCAGAGAGACAGATTCCTGCACACACCCTGACTGGAATCCACCCAGCAAGACCCCTACCAGGAGATACTCCGCCATCTAGGGCTGTTGCTCCATTGCTCAGCAACCAAGCTATTTTAGTGCCTGAGGCAAGGTCATGGAGCCATCCTCAGTGCTGGGGCCAACTTGCTCTAACCAAACCATGGCTACAGGAGGAGAAGAGAGAGAGAGAGAAAGAAGGGAAAAGGGGAGGGGTGGAGAAGCAGATGGTCACTTCTCCTGTGTGCCCTGACCTGGAATTGACCTGGGACATCCACATGCCAGGCCAGTGCTCCACCACTGAGCCAACTGTCCAGGGCCATCTTTTTCAAATTTACTGCCTTTCCTTTACTAATCGTTCTCGAAAAAACCCCGAGTTAGTCTTGTGGAATCATACAGGTAATGACGGAGATGTATAAGTCTGAATGGAGAAACCACCTCATTCCTCTAAATGTTTACCTTTTGCAGAGTGGTATTTGTGAAACAGCCAACTTTGATTAAAATTCTTCTGGGATCTGCTTTACTAGTACCATATCCGTGGAAGACATCATCATGGGAAAAGGGTATTACAACCTGGTGGCTACGGTGCTGTTGGTGATGAATGTTGACAGGGCAAGATCCATGCAGGATACCTGCAGTTACTGCCCAGCTGGTAAGAACCAAGTTTCTGTTCTGTTGAAAACATGGTTCAGGGAGTCCAGTAGTCAGGGCCAATGAGCTCTGCTTTAGTGACCTTTTGTTCATTCATTTATGAATATTTCCAGGATGCTTTTTCTTCATCTGTGTAAACAAAGCCAAGTCACTTAATTGTGGTGCCCCAGTTTGTCATCTAGAGATACTGAGAGAATCTGTTTCATAGACTTACTTGCTGGGAGGATCCTATGCTGGACTTACTCACGAGAAGACCTCAATAAATGTTAGCCGTGTGTGTGAGAACCGGTGCTCAAACTGGGGGCACAGCAGGGAATAAGCAGGGGGGAGCACAGAGTGGGGGAAGGCAGACACGGGTACCAATGAAGGATATCAATCCTCTCCTGAATCTCATCATATTGATCTCCATTGATTAAGACAACTCATTCTGCTTTATTCAATAGCTAAAGGAAACTATTTTCTTTCTGTGGACTTATTTGTTGCAATGTCTATACTTACGTTATTCTTATTTCTGTGACTGTGCTGAGGGCCATCTTACAAATGTACATGGTACTTTTAAAGATTTTATTTATTGATTTTACAGATAGGAGAAGGGAATGGGGAGCAAGAAGTATCAACTCATAGTTGTTGCATCACGTTAGTTGTTCCATGCTTGCTTGTTGCTTCTGGTACGTGCCTTGATCCAGCAAGCCGAGGGTTTTGAACTGGCAACCTCAGCATTCCAGGTCAACGCTTTATCCACTGTGCCACCACAGGCCAGGCGCCAATGTATACTTTTTTTTTTCTTCCTGAAGTGAGAAGCGGGGAGGCAGAGAGACAGACTCCCGCATGTGCCCTACCAGGAGCCACCCAGCATGCCCACCAGGGGGCGATGCTCTGCCCATTGGAGGCATTGCTCCACTGCGGCTGGAGCCATTCTAGCGCCTGAGGCGGAGGCCATGGAGCCATCCTCAGTGCCCGGGCCAACTTTGCTCCTGTGGAGCCTTGGCTGCGGGAGGGGAAGAGAGAGAGAGAAAGGAGAGGGAGAAGGGTGGAGAAGTAGATGGGTGCTTCTCCTGTGTGCCGTGGTTGGGAATCGAACCTGGGACTTCCACATACCAGGCTGATGCTCTACCACTGAGCAAACTGGCCAGGACTCAATGTATACTTTTAAAAACTCCATAAACAAAATAAAGTCTATCATGGTGGCAGCTAGAAAACTAATTATTGTTCCATAGTCTAGTTTTCTTTTGAACTTCACAGTGCCCCGAGTGGCAATAATCCATTGTCAAACATGGACAGCTGTGATCTACCTTCTCAGGTACTTTTTGTGGGGAAAGCAAGGATCGGATTTGCATTCCCTGTCCTTCAAACAGTTTCTCCAGCACCAGTGGACAAAAGGCCTGTGACATCTGCCGGCGGTGTGAAGGTATGATTTCAAAGATGTATTCTTCATTTGGGGGCTCTCTGGGAAGCCAAGACCTTATCCCCTAGAGTACGGATCTCTACTGACAGTCCAGTGTCAGAGGTGCTGGTCCTTCTGGCAGGAGACAGACCCAGTGAGCTAACCTACCGTGACAGCACTTATTTGTGGACTGAGCTTTATAAATACTGGAGGAAGCATTCATTTAACAAGAGAGAACATTTCCATTAGCATAGTGTAAAAAATGTCTTATATCCAGATGCAAAAGTAAAATGTAATACTCTAAGGTCGCTGGGAACAGTTTAAGGAGAGTGAGCATGGTTTTTTATTGCAAAACATACATTTGTTTCCTGGATTTGGAGGTCAGGTGCAATGTAACGTTGGAGGGCTTTGTAGGTGTTTTCAGGACTAAGAAGGCATGCTCCCCCACCAGCAACGCAGAATGCGAGTGCTTCGCAGGATTCTACTGCCAAGGGGCTGGATGTACCATGTGTACACAGGACTGTAAACAAGGTCAAGAATTAACCACAGACGGTAAGCATGGTCTTCATCAGTCTCATGCAACTTTGTTATCTAGACGTAAGTCATTAGCTTAGGTATTGTTGTTTTTGTCTTTTAAAAATTTATTTAACACAGATGCATGCACTCTGGCAATTTCACAAGCTAAAGGCATACAGAATAATACCTCTTATATTAAGCCAAATTATAATAAGCCAAATAAAGAAATAGCATACTCCAAATAAGTGGCAGGTTAATCACATTATTATTGTTCCAGGCAAAGGGAAGATGAAGGAATAAAGACTCAAATTACTATGGGATGTACCTTCTTAGACCTGAAGGCATGTGGGAGAGAGGTCAACCCAGAGAGCCGATTCCTAGCTGTCAGCGCTAAAGTGCGCTCTGGGCCTTTTGAATATAAAAGAAAGCAGATCTCTAGACCCTTGAAGTAACAAGGAATGAGCTGCTGAGTCAAATATAGGAGAGTTACAAACCGTTTTTCAATCGATGGAAGTGATTCGAAATCACACTTGTTATTCACAGGACCACACGTTTTCACACGTTCTGCACGCACAGACACACTGCTGCGTGCTGACGGATGGAAAACGTCAGCCATCTTAGGGTTCGGTTCCAACAATCATCGAACAATCTCTGTGTAGACTGAATTAAGGTCATGACTTGATGACGTGACTCGGTTCATCCCAGGGAAAGTTATGAAATGATGACAATGCTTCCTTTTTAATTATTGCTTCGATTGTTACACCAGGTTGTAGAGACTGTAACTTTGGGACATTTAATGATCAGAAGCGTGGCACCTGTCGACCCTGGACTGAGTATGTATAATTTCCTTGTGCTTATGCAACAAAGAATCGGGGTTAATTTCTTTCCTTTTCTTTTTTAAGACAAAGGATGTTATCAGTGAAGCTTTTTAAAATCAATCAAGTGTAGACATGGAATAGCACAGGATGAGGCAGAGTGGAGGACAGGATAGGAACACAGACTTGATACGCAAATTGGGCATTTTCTCCAGAAACAGTGCCCAGAGCGTCCAGGTCAGAGTGGCCAATGGGACTCTGTTACTGTCTGTCCCAGGTGTTCTGCTTCCTTCCGGTCTCTCTGCTGCCTCTTCCCTTCCATCCTTAACCAGTTCATCTTTAGGTGGGCAGTGCCCAGCACTGAGACGGATGCACAAGTCTGCACAGTTCCCTCAAAAACATAATGTGGACGTGAGCAAACAGGACATCACAGGTAGTGAAGGCGGCCAACAGTGGACATAGGGAGACTGCAGTTGACTTGTGCTATCTGGACCCGACCTACTCACAGTGTGGTCCGCCGACAGGTGCTGATGCACAGCCTGCTGCCTGTCCCTGTCATGGCCAGAGCTCCGCAGGCATGAAGAGGAAGCATTCTGAGGCTTTTAAGGCAAACTGGCGGTCCTGTGCACCCGGCAGCTCTAATAATAAAAAAGACTTAGGTCCTGTAGGTTGTATGCCTTTGCCCTTTTTTTCATTTGACTTTCTTAGTAGAAAATTATCTTTATTATTATTTTACATTTACATTCTTACTGTGGTTTACGAAAATAGGGACCTGTAACAGATTGGAAAGTTTGTTTTTTCTTTTTTAAAAGGTGTTTCAACACCAGTCATTCAGAAGAGTCAAATGAGTCCGCATGGGAGGTGGGACTGAACTGAGCTCTGGAGAACGGGTGGGGGAGGGGGGAGGGACAGACTAACCAGGCAAACTGTCGGAGCTGCGCTGTCACCGGGCCAGGCTCCTCCAGAGGAAGGAGAGTCCGGTTCCGTGGGTGGAGTGGGGTGAATCATGGAGAACCACCAGAGCTGAGTGAACTCTGGAGGGAGCCAGGTGGTCAAGGGTGGGTGTTTCAATCTTTGTCACTAGGGCCACTTCATTGGGCAGAAAATGTCAAATGTTTTTCATTCTGATGCTCTGTACCCAAATTAATGATCTGAACCTCTTTTTTGTTGAACCGTCAAAGCTGTTCTTTGGCTGGGAAGACGGTACTTGTGCATGGGACCAAGGAGCAAGATGTGGTGTGTGGACCAGCTTCGGGCAACTTCTCTTCAGGCACATCTGCCACCACCGTGCCTGCCCCTGCCACAAAGCCAGGTAGCTGGTTTGTTGCTGTCAAATCAATGTGACTGTCCCCTGGCTATTCCCATTGGAATCTGACTCCCCCAGTATCGCGAGGTCTCCCATCCCTGGTCCCTGCCTCCAGGGGGCGCCTGCTGCCGGCCTCCCTCCTCTTACCCTGGCATTGGGGGACCTCTTGATTTTTGAGGCATTTGTCGTTTAGTCCGGGACGTTCGTTAGTAAGCAGAGCAAGGTGAGACCTGACCCAGACCACACCGTACCTTCGATAAAGCCCAGTAAAGGAAACCACAGCGTCCTGTAGTCTCTGTGTCAAATGCAGAAAGGTAAATAGAGAAAAGCCAAAGCCCTTCATTTTTGTGGGTCTCTAAGAAAATTATTAAGGTTTTTAAATGTTTTCTTTAAAGAAAGTTTTCTTCACATGCTGGCAAGTTCACTACATCAGCTGGTTGGAGGAGGCCAGGGTCCTCTTTGCCCAGACCACTTCTCCCCGGGCTGAGGGTGTGCAGCTGGGTAGCAACATGAGGATCCTCGCGGGTGACGCTGTCTCATGCATCTCTGCTCCTCTTTCCAAGGCCACGCCCCCATGATCAGCATCTTCGTTCTGGCACTGGTGGTGACCTTGGCGCTGTTCCTGTTGTTCTTCCTCACGCTCCGCTTCTCTGTCGTTAAACATGGCAGGAAGAAACTGCTGTACATATTCAAGCAACGTAAGACTAATAGATGTGTGTCCGATGTGAGCTCTTCTGGGGCCAGGCATTTTACAGTAGAAAGGGAAAGATGGCGATTTACGTTCTAGAAACTAGGTTAGTATAACGCCATGATTATCGGGCAAGGGGATGTTTGGCAACATCTTTTCAGATGTTTCGGGGGTCACTCCCTGGGGGGGGGGCAGGGTGGGATGCTTCTGACATCCAGTGAGCGGGCTGGGATGCCCCCAGCAAACAGCTGCCTGGCCCAAGTGTCAATAGTGTCAGGCCAAGAGAACTGGCAAGAGCAGAACATAACCCAAGGGTCCCAGAGAAATGGCAATTTAAGTATGTGCAGTCTTGGATAACTCTGTGTGTGTGTGCATGTGAGTGCATGTGTGTGTGTGTGTGTGTAGGTGTGCATGTGTGTGTGGAGAGTCAGTCGTGCACATAGGACCTAGGAGAAGGGGGATCAGAAAATAACGAGGGGCAGTACCCTGTTCCTCAGCCTGCTTAGTGGCCTCACCCTGGGCCAGACTCGCAGGGTGAGAAGGCACAGAGAACTCAGAGGGTGTCCGTCCGATAGAGGGATAGGACACTAATCTGGAGTAAATGAGATACTTTAATAGTGGACTTCCTTTACTGAACTATGATTCTATTTCCATACAGAACTTGGCAAGTGCTAGGCAAGAGTCAGCACTTACTCAATGACACCTATTAGTCTTTATTAGTATTTATTCCAAAAGGCTTGTAGATGGAGGGTGGGAATGGACAACCTGTTCTTTGTCTTCATGGAGGACAGAACCATAGATCCAGGCTAGACTCCGAGAGGCTATGCTGTAGCCCACAATGTTAGCAATATAGGAGGGACAGTCTCAGTAGTCTTATCTAAAGGTGCACCACACTAACTCGTATAGAGGATCTTTTGAAAACAAATAGAAAATCTTTTTACGCTGCGCGATATCACATACAGGAAAAGATGCAATCAGGTCAAGTTAACAGATTCTTGCAAAATAAACACCCACATCCCCCTTCCTGGGTCAAGAAACAGAAGGTTATCCACTCCTAAAAAGCCCTGCCTGTCCTTCCAGATGAAAAGCCTCCGCCCCACCAGACCCGACCCACCTAGAATTCTGTGGTAGTCACTCCCTTGCTCTTATTTATAGTTTCGCTACCTAACAACAGTCTATTTTGGCTGCTTGCAAACTTCTTACAAGTGAAATGACATGTATCTATTCTGTATTTTCTGTATCTAGTCTGTCTCTGCTTTCTTTCCTGACACATTGTGTTATTATGATTCATCCAAGTATTGCATTTACCTTAATTGATTTCTATTGTCCAACACTCTTCTATTGAATGACAACTTCATCTTTTGTTGATCCCTTCTATTATTGTCTGTAATCCAGTGTGGGGCTATTATAGACAATGGGGTTCCAATATTTTTGTCTGCTTATCTCAGTACACATAAGCACATGTTTCTGTGTGTGTGTTTTTTAACCTAGAAATAAAATTTCTAGGTCCTTAATAGATATACCAAACTGTAGAGAACAATGGTGGGGCCCCACTGTCACTTTCCCAGCTGCTGAGGCAAGTTCCTTCTGCTCCAATCTTTGCTGACACTGGCATAGTCAGACTTCCTAATTTTTATCTCTCTGGTGGGTGGATAGTAGATCTCATTGTGGTTCTAATTTGCATTTCCCTGATTTCTAGTGAGATGGGACTTTTCTCATGTTATACCGGCTGCTTGGATTTCCTCTTTTGTGAAGTGCCGATCAAGTCTTTTGAGCATTTTTCTATTGGGTTGTCTGCCCTTTTCTTATTAACGCACAGGAATCCTTTCACCTGTTGCCCATGCTCTGCAAATATCTTTTTCCAATCTGTGGTTTGCTCTCTGACTCTCTTGTTGAGGTCTAAGCCTTTGATCGAAACCTTTCACATAAAGAATTAACCCGCCCATCGCCACCCAAACTGCCACAATGTCCTTTATAAAATGATTTTCAAAAGCATCTATGAGTAATTAGAGCCTTATGAGTTGCCAATGAAACTGTATTCCATTTTTAAACATTTTAGGTCATTTTTAGAAACTTTCTATTTTGAAATAATTATAGATTCACAGGAAGTTGTAAAGATGGTACAGAAAAGTCTCATGTGCCATTCATGGGGTTACAGTTCATGTCACTATGGTACAAGATCAAAATGAGGCATGTGATGTTGGTGCATTTGGTGTGTATACTTGTATGTCATTTTATCGCACATGCAGATTGGTGTAACCACCAGTGCCATCAATACACAGAACTATTCCACTACCACAAAGATCTCCCTCCTGCTTGTCCTTCATAGTCACATCACACCCTCTCTGCCTCCCATCCCAGACCCCTGGCAACTACATATCTGTTTTCTATCTTTACTATTTTGTCTTTTTAAGAGTGATTTTTGGTGGGGGGGGGGGGTTAGCAGAGACAGAGGGTCAGAAAGAGGGACAGGTAGGGACAGTCAGTCAGGAAGGGAGAGAGATGAGAAACAGCAATTCTTTGTTGCGGCTCCTTAGTTGTTCATTGATTGATTTCTCATATGTGCTTTGACCCGGGGTGGGGGGGGCTACAGCAGACCGAGTGACCCCTTGCTCGAGCCAGCAACCTTGGGCTCAAGCTGGTGAGCCCTGCTCAAACCAGATGAGCCCGCGCTCAAGCTGGTGACCTCAGGGTCTCGAACCTGGGTCCTCCACATCCCAGTCTGATGCGCCACTGCCTGGTCAGGCTCAAGAGTGTTATATAAATGGATCATGAATATATATATATCATGAATATATATATATATATATATATATATATATATATATATATATATATATATAACTTTTGGGGATTGGCTCTGTTTCACTCAATGCCATTGAAATCCAGCCAAGTCCCTGTGTGTTTCCATAATTTGCTGACAGGTCATCCCTGGTGTGGGTGGACCAACTTGTCTCACCACTCACCGAGGGAGAGCGTGGGGTGGTTTCCAGGTTTTGAGTATTGCCTTTGAAGCTGCTATGAATGGTTTTGTACAGGTTTTATGTGGACAGAAGTTCACATATTTCCAAGACAAATTCCCGGGAGTGAGATTGCTGGTCACATGGCAAATCTGTTTTTTGTGGGGGTTTTTGTTGTTTTTTTTGTTTGTTTGTTTTTTAAGAAACCATCAAACTATTTTCCAAAGAGCTGTACCGTTTAACATCCCACCAGCAACACAGGAGACACCCACTTTCTCTGCGCCCAGCCAGCGCTTGGCGTCACCACGGTTCCCTCGCTCTGCTTTCCAGTAGGGGTGCAGCGACAACCCCTGGGGTCCTCATGGCCTTTCCCGAGGGGCTGCGCATCTTTCCACACATTCATTTTTTTTTTAACTTTTCTTAACTGAAGAGTGGGGAGGCAGAGACAGACTCCCGCATGTGTCCCGACTGGGATCCACTCGGCAAGCCGTCTATGGGGCCAGGGGATGCTCTGTGCATTTGGGGCCATAGCTCCATTGCTTGGTAACCTAACTATGCTAGTGCATGAGGCGAGCCCATGAAGCCATCCTCAACGCTGGAGGGCCAACTTGCTCCAACCCAGCCATGGCTGCAGGAGGGGGAGAGAGAGAGAAGAGGGGAGGGGTGGAGAAGCAGAGGGGCGCTTCTCCTGTGTGCCCTGACCAGAAATCTAACCGGGACATCCATATGCTGGGTTGACGCTCTACCACTGAGCCAACCAGTCAGGGCCTGACACTCCTCCTCTGTTCACGTATCTTCTTCAGAAAAATATTCCGTCATGATTTTTGCCCTTTTTTTCGATTGAAGTGGTTTGGTTTACTATAGACATTTGAGAATTCTTCATCTCTTCTAGATAGGACTCCTTTGTAACATGAGGCAGTTTGTACATATTCTCTCACAGTCTGTAGATGGCCTTTTCATCCTCTTCCCAGGGGCTTTTGCAGAGAAAAAGTATTTTATTTTTTACAAAGTCCAAGTTTTGTTTGTTTGTTTTTTTGAAACAGAGACAGAGAGAGGGACAGATAGGGACAAACAGGCAGGAAGAGAGAGATGAAAAGCATCAATTCTTCATTGCGGCTCCTTAGTCTGCTTAGTTGTTTAATGATTGCTTTCTTATATGTACCTTGATGGGGGGGTGCAGCAGAGTGAGTGACCCCCCCCTGCTCAAGCCAGTGACCTTGGGGTTTTGAACCTGGGTCCTCCACATCCCAGTCTGATGCTCTATCCACTGTGCCACCGCCTGGTCAGGCAGTCCAGGTTTTGTTTTGTTTTCTTTTTTATCTATGGAATCATGTCTAAGAATGCCTCACAAGTCCTAGGTCGCAAAAATTTAATTTTTTCTCCTCTGTTTTTGTCTCCATGTTTTACATTGAACTCTATGGTCCATTTTCAGTGAAGGTTTGTATATTGTGTGAGGGGTTTAGATCCAGGTTTATCTTTTTTTTGCTGTTCGGGCCCACGGCTGTCCGGCAGCTCCAGCACCATTTGTTGAAGACATCACCCACCCTCTGCTGAATCACCTCTGTGCCTTTGTCAAAAACCAGCTGGCCGCAGGTGTGTAGGGGCTGTTACTCGTTTTCTCTTCTATTCCACCAATCTGCATGTATATTCTTCTGTCCACAACACACAGTCTTTTTTTTTTTTTTTTTACAGAGACAGAGAGTGAGTCACAGAGAGGGATAGACAGGGACAGATAGACAAGAATGGAGAGAGATGAGAAGCATCAATCATTAGTTTTTCGTTGCGCTTGCAACTCCTTAGTTGTTCACTGATTGCTTTCTCATATGTGCCTTGACCACGGGCCTTCAGCAGACCGAGTAACCCCTTGCTTGAGCCAGCAACCTTGGGTTCAAGCTGGTGACCTTTTGCTCAAACCAGATGAGCCTGCACTCAAGCTGGCAACCTCGGGGTCTCGAACTTGGGTCCTTTGCATTCCAGTCCGACGCTCTATCCACTGCGCCACCGCCTGGTCAGGCAACACACAGTCTTAATTACTGGACCTATAAGACATCTTAAAATGGGGTAGTGGTTAGGTTAGAGTGATTTCTCCCGTTTTATTCTTCTTTTTCACAACTGTTTTTAGCTAGTCTAGTCCCTTTGCATTTTCATATGCATTTCTAGATAATCTTTTATGGGTCTACAAAAAGTCAGCTGGGATTCTGATAGCAATGGAGTTAAACTAGCACATCAATTTGGGGAGGACTGATATTGTTACTACATTAAGTATTCCGATCCATGAACACCGTATGTCTCTCCATTTCTTGATATTTCCTTTGACTTATTGTATCATCATTTTGTAGTTTTCAGCATGCAAGCCCTGTGCATGTTTTGCTAAATTGAGGCCTCAGAATTTATTTTTTTAAAAACAACTGTAAATGATATGTATCCTAAATTTTGGTCTCCACATGTTCATTGCTAGTATATAGGAATATCACTGATGTTTACAGATTGACTTTGTTTCCTGTGAATTTGCTGAACTCATTTATTAGTGGTAGGAGCATTTTGTAGATTTCTTGGGATTCTCTATATAGACTAGGGGTCCCCAAACTTTATACACAGGGGGCCAGTTCACTGTCCCTCAGACCATTGGAGGGCCGGACTATAAAAAAAACTATGAACAAATCCCCATGCACACTGCACATATTTTATTTTAAAGTAAAAAAACAAAACGGGAACAAATACAATATTTAAAATAAAGAACAAGTAAATTTAAATCAACAAACTGACCAGTATTTCAATGGGAACTATGCTCCTCTCACTGACCACCAATGAAAGAGGTGCCCCTTCCGGAAGTGCGGCGGGGGCCGGATAAATGGCCTTAGGGGGCCGCATGCGGCCCGTGGGCCATAGTTTGGGGACCCTTGATATAGACCATAATGCTGTCTGCCAGTAGGGAAGTTTTATCTTTTCTTTCTCTATCTTTCTGCTTTTTATTTCTTTTTCTTGGTTTCTTGTGCTGGCTAGAACTTCTAGTGCTATGTAGAATAAGAGAGGTGAATGAACGTCCTTGCCTGGCTTCTAATTTTAAGGGGAAAACATTTGAGTTTTCACCAGTAAGTATGATGTGATTCATAGTAGATCTTTATCAAGTTGAGGAAGTTCCTCCCCTATCTCTGGTTTTCTGAGAAGTATTTTAAGAACCATGAATGCGTGTTGAATCTTGCCATGTGCTTTCTCTGCATCAATTTGGTATGGTTGTGTGATTTTTTTCTCCTTCATCATGTTAAGATGATGGATTACACAGATCCTTGGGCTTTAAGCCAGTGACCTTTGGGCTCAAGCCAGTGACCATGGGGTCATGTCTATGATCCTACGCTCAACCCAGCGACCCCCGTGCTCAAGCTGGTGAGCCTGTGCTCAAGCCAGTGATCTCAGGGTTTTGAACCTGGGTCCTCTGTGTCCCAGTCCAATGATCTATCTATCCACTGCGCCATCGCCTGGTCAGGCTATAGAGATTCATTTTTGAATACTGAAGCAGCCTTTCATCCCTGGACTCAACTCTGCCTGCTCACAGTATATAATTCTTTTTCTATATTGCTGGAGTCTAATATTTGCTAATATTTACTAATATTTTGTTAAGAATTTTTGTAGGTGGCCCTGGCTGGTTGGTTCAGTGGTGGAGCGTCGGCCTGGCGTGCAGGAGTCCCGGGTTCGATTCCCGGCCAGGGCACACAGGAGAAGCGCCCATCTGCTTCTCCACCCCTCCCCCTCTCCATCCTCTCTGTCTCGCTCTTCCCCTCTTGCAGCCAAGGCTCCATTGGAGCAAAGTTGGCCTGGGTGCTGAGGATGGTTCCATGGCCTCTGCCTCAGGCGCTAGAATGGCTCTGGTCACAACAGAGCAACGCCCCAGATGGGTGGAGCATCACCCCCTGGTGGGCATGCCAGGTGGATACTGGGTGGGCGCATGCGGTTTGACTGCCTCCCCATTTCCAACTTCAGAAAAATTAAAAAAAAAAAAATTTTTTTTAATATTTTTTGTAGGTATACTCCCAGGGGACAGTGATTGTAGTTTTCTTTTCTAGAACCATCTTTGTCTGGTTTGGGCATCAGTGTAATACTGATTTCACAAAATTAGTTGGGACAAGACATCCCACTGGTATTTCTGAATGTCTTGCCAGTTTTTCATAAATTCTTGGAGATCGATGGGTTATTTATATATATAGTAACAAGCATGTTGAATTGGGCAGGGCCTGGTGCTTTGTCTGGCTATAAAAATATCTGCTTAGGAGTAAAAGTTGCCCAGCAGTAACACCAATACTTTAGACTGATATGTAAAAGAAAACATAGAAGCTAATGCCTAAGTCAGTTCTTTACTTAGTAAGAGTCGGAAGTAGGGGGAGTGACTTTAACATTGGTGCCATAAGCATTTCATTCAGAAGAAACTGTCGAGTGTGTAATTTAAGTAACCCTCATTGAAACTACCTGACCGACTTCATGCATGAGTGAGTCATGTTCACGAGTATTGTTAGCCACTGTATAAAATAAAGGATAGCATCCTTTTTCAGGACCAATAAAAATATTTGGTAAAGAGGAAAAAAAATCTTAAATAATCCTGAGTAAGAAACGTTCACACTTGCCATTACCTCTCCTGTTGATGAGTTGGTTGAAATTAAGTGGGGGAATGTTTGCTACTTAGAGATGCTAGTTCCATGACTAGGATCTCTAGGAAGTAAGAGTTACATGATTCAGACAGACGACCAAAGATATGTATCTTTTCTTTTTTTTTTTTCTTTTGTATTTTTCTGAAGTGAGAAGTGGGGAGGCAAACAGACAGACTCCCGCATGTGCTGGACTGGAATCCACCTAGCAAGCCCACCAGGGGGCGATGCTTTGCCCATCTGGGGCGTTGCTCCGTTGCAACCAGAGCCATTCTAGTGCCTGAGGCAGAGGCCATGGAGCCATCCTCAGCGCCTGGGCCAACTTTGCTCCAATGGAGCCTTGGCTGCGGGAGGGGAAGAGAGAGATAGAGAGGAAGGAGAGGGGGAAGGGTAGAGAAGCAGATGAACACTTCTCCTGTGTGCCCTGACCGGGAATCAAACCTGGGGCTTCCAGACGCCGGGCCAACGCTCTACCGCTGAGCCAACTGGCCAGGGTAAGCTACGTAACTTTGAAATTGTTTTTCAGCCTTTATGAAAACTGTCCAAACTGCCCAGGAGGAGGATGCCTGCAGCTGCCGGTTTCCCGAAGAGGAGGAAGGAGAAGAGGGCAGACCATGAGCGCAGGCCCAGGCGCTGCCGGGATGCTCCCAAGAAGAACCCTCGGAGAAGCGGAGAAGCAGGAGCGACCCGCCCCCACGTCTATCTGTTCTGAAACATGCCCTCCGAGATGACTCCCAGGATTACCCCAACGTGTTTCTTCTAAGTGCTAACTAGTTGGCTTTTAAAAATGTACCACATTTGACAGAACAGCAGATGAACAGAGCTGATGGCAAAGGGGCGTTTTCTAGATGATACTTGGCAGGTTTGGGCTAGTTTTTTCTTATTTTTTTTGAAATTCAGAGAGAATTATATTTTAAATCAGTCATGTAGATGAATGGTGCAGCTCATATTATTCAGGGAGGGTGTGTGTGAGTTAGTATGACATTGGACAACAAGCCAGGAAATGCAGAAAATATCTCCAACTAAATCTCCCACTGGTTTAGTCATTCAGCATAGCGGCCTCCCCCACTGTTGAGGGGAAATGATGATAAATGCCCAAGTTTGGGGTCCAGAGCAAAGAAAATCTCAGACCTTGAGGAAGAGTTTTGGAAAGAGGTCAAATGTCCTTGCATCCTGCGGTCCCCTCCATCCTGGTCCTTCTGCCCTGGTCCTACCTACTCCCCTCTAAGCCAAGGCTTACATTTCTTTTTAATTCTTATAAAGACTTTAAAAATAATATTTTATACATATAAACTAATACATGAAACAGGAATGAAACACAGCCAGGGAATGGAGACCCACGAGCGTGATGAGTAGAGCTGGTGCAGGAGTGGCCACACTCCCCTGGGCCCAATCCGAGACCCCACGGGCCTTTGTGTAGCCTGGGAGCTAAGACTAGTATATACATTTATTTTTTTACGTGTGTGTGTGTGTGTTTTTTTTTTTTTTTTTTTTAATTTATTGATTGTAGAGAGGGAGAAAGAGAAAGCAAGATCATAGTTGCTTCACTTTAGTGGTTCACTGACTGCTTCTCATCTGTGCTTTGTCTGGTCAAACTCAGGGTTTTGAACCTGGGACCTCACCATTCCAGACTGACGCTTTATCCACTGTGCCACCCCAGGTCAGGCTTATACATGGTTTTTAAAGTCCAAAGAAGTATAATATGACATGTAAAATTATATGAGACTCAAATTTCAGTCTATAAATGAAGTCTTATTGGAAGGCACAGCCACACCCACTTACTTACTGATTGCCCAAGGCAGCCTCTGCATTATGACAGCAGAGTTGAATGGTGGTGACAGGGGACTCCATGGCCCGTGCCGCCTAAGCTATTTAGTATCTGACCCTTTATAGGGCCATGGTCAAGGTCAGAGCACCCATCGGTGTGCTGTGTCTCTCCCTCATCTTCTGCCTACCTTCCCACCCCACCCCAAAGCGACCTTGCTCAGGAATGTTGGGTCTGTTACCCTTGCTTTAAAAAAAAATTATATAAACATAAACTATTTTATTTAGTTTTGTGTGTTTTTGAGATTTCTGACAATGATATTGTGCTGTGTGAAGACTTCTGTCACTTGCTTTAATGACTTAAATATTTATAAGACGCCTTCACGTGATGGTGCGTAGCTAGAATGCATTTATTTTGACTGCTGTATAATTTCGCAAATAAACAGGAATTTACCAATCCATTTTCTACCAGAGGACATGTGGGTGTTTCCAGCTTTTGCAATTACAAATAATGTAGCTATAAATATTCTTTTGTGTGTTTCCTGTGTAAGAGGGTCTCTAGAAAAACTTCTTTGGGATGAAGTTTCTGGGTATTATTAGATCATGTGAATGTTCAACCTGCTGACCGAGGACCCATATCAGTAAGGGCAAGCTGACTTAGGCAGAAATAATAAGCGGCTCCCCAGATCTTTGGGTCAGAACAAATCAGCAGAGGTGGCTTCCTGCCGTGCTCACATGCCCGTTGTGGGTTACGGGCTGGCTACGGCTCTCTCTGTCCCACGTTATTTCGCGCTGGGATTTCGGTGGAGACAGCAGCTTCTGCTAGGAACGTTGGTGCTCTCCTGGCAAAGGGACACCCTCCGCTCACAGTTGGTCTAGATTCTAACCTTCAGAGCAAGTCACACTGCCCAGCTGGGCATCAACAAGGCCGAAAGAGTCTTCTTCGCACAGGGAGGGGCAGAAAATATTTCTGAACAATTAGAAGGCTACTGGGGTGACAGACTGCTTTGCGAAGTAGTTGTTCGAGCTCATGCTCTTGTCAGAGATAGCTACATGTTCTGCTGCGCCCCGCCCTCGCTACCCCCTGGCATTATCAGACTCTTGATTTTGCCAGTCCTGGTGGGTTTCCGATGACATCTCACTGTGGTCTTATTTTGCATTTCCTTGATTACTAATGAGCATTTTGTCAGGAAAGTTCTTTTATACCATTTGTATTTCTTTTTTTGTGCAACGAATGCTTCTGTTTTTTGTTCATTTTTAAAACGTGCTTGTTTGTCTCTTTCTTTTTGGCTCCTAGAAGGTCTTTATTATATATTGTAGATAATAATCATTGGTCACACCTATGTGTTATCAATATCTGCTTTGTTCATTATTTTTTCCCCTCTTTTTAATTGTATCTTTTTAGTAGTAAGAGGGGACAGTTCTTAATGTAATTTGGTTAAATTTACAACTCATTTCTTATCTGGTTAACTTTTTTGTTGTTTCCTGTTGAAAGAAACTCTTCCCTGCCTCAATGACATAAAGATATTTCTTCACATTTTATTCTAAGTCTTAGCTCTGTCGTTCGTGTTTAAGACTGACCCATCGAGTAATCTTTGTGTATGCTGTGAGGCAGTGACCTGATGGTGAGTTCTGTATATGACAGGCACAGCCTAGTCCCCTTTGTTCATTTATGGAATGACACATGTTTTCCCCGTGGACATGTCATAACCGCCTGTCAATCACTCGGGTTCCACAAAGCCAAGGGTTGGTTTCTGTTCCGTTGGTTTACTTGCACTGTGTTTGTTACAGCAGCTGTAGACTAGCTCTTGGTATCTAGTAGAACAGGTCTTTAATGCCCTTCAATAAAGTTTTATAGTTTCAACAGAATTTGTTTCTGTGTTTTTTTGTTAGTCTTCTTTCTATACTTAGTTCTTGATATTTTTTCTACTTATTTTTTTTTAAGTGAGAGGAGAGAAAATAGTGAGATAGACTCCAGCATGCACCCCAATTGGAATCCACCTCGCAATTCCTGTCTGGGGCTGATGCTCGAATCAACACAGCTATCCTCAGAGCCCAGGGCTCAACCGAGCCACTGGCTGCATTCAATAGGCATTGAATTTTACTAAATGATTTTTCTGGAAAGAAAAAAGAACAGCACAGACCTATGGTGGCACAGTGGATAAAGCATCAACCTGGAATGTTGAGGTTGCTGGTTTGAAACCCTGGGCTTACCTGGTCAAGGCACATATGGGAGTAGATGCTTCCTGTTCCTCCCCTCCTCCCTCTCTAAAATAAATTTTAAAAGATTTTTTAAAAAGAAAAAGAACAGCATCAATTGCAGACGATGACTCAGTTGGTGGGTCTGTCTTCTTCGATTTGGATTTAAACTTCAACATTCCAACAAAACGACTGCCTGAATGTAATTTCTTATGCTTTGGCATAAGTACCATTGCAGATGTTCAGAAAACATTGGTGTTTTAACTAAAATAAAGTACCTGCACTTGGATTTTAAACCTGGTATTCTGGCAAGAATGCCTTTGTTGGCGGTGCAATCCTTTTCAAATAGGAGGCAGGACCGTGGCTGGTGGCTCTGTCCCCTGCCCCTGGTCTCTGGCTCGAGCCCCAGTCAGGGCACATATGAGAAGCAGTCGATGGAAAACTAAGTGGAACAATGAGTTGATGCCTTTTTCTCTCTCTCTATCTCTCTTCCTGTCTCAAATAAAACAATAAAATAAATTAAAATAAAATCAGAGGCAGAGCAGTTTAGGGAGTTTACAAAGCCAAAAAACCACCTCAGAAATAGGGAGAGATGTAACTTTTTTTTTTTTTTTGGCCCTTCCAAACCACGCGGCTATTAATCTAATGCGGCTTCCCCTCTGAGTTTGGACACCTGGTGTTCACTTTCCATTGTCCTTTATCCGCTCACACAGAGGAACAGTCATGCGCAGAGGCTGGGGTCGCCCAAAATAACTCCGCTCCACTCCCTGGTCCTTGACCGTAAACACAGACAAGACAGGTCCCTCGGGCAAGGGCTCTTTATTACACAGACCACACGATGACTTCCAGCACCACCGACACTGGCGTAATGTGCAAAAGTTATCAACGAAAAACACAGGAATTTGGAGGAAGAGTCATCTTTTCCCCTAAATGACAGTGAACGAGGAAAGAAAAGCAAGACAGAAGGAAATGACTTCCTTTGAGGGGTTCACTTAGGAAATCCGATTGTTAAGCTTTAACAGAAATGAAAGCAAAAGTCTGTGACCAAAATGAGGTAGGTGGACACACGTTTAGGGATGCATAGGTTGGAAACAGTTTTCTCGGTGCTTAAAAACAAGCTCAGGCTCCTCCTGAAACAAAACGTGATTTTCTCCTGCTGTGGAAGGTGTCGCTCTGATGGAAACTTCTGAGATGAGGGGCGTCTGGCTGCTGAGGTGCGTGCTCGCCCCCTCTGCAGGGCAGGCGTTTCCATCTGGGGGCGGGTGCGCCCCCGGACCACAGCGCGGGGGACTTCCGTGCGGTCTCCCTGGGAGGGCGATCATTATCTATGTTTTCAAACAGGACTCTATAATAAAAATATCATTTTCACACACACAAAGATAAAAATAGCTTATTGAAAAGAACCTTTCTAACCCAGATGCATCAAATCACACAGGCTGATCGTTACACGACGGGCCGTCCTCTGCGAACCCTGGAAGCAGACTCCGGGGCCGAGGCGGGTGCAGGATGTCGAGTCTGGGCTCTCTTTAGCTCCCAACAATGGACGTATTAGTCACAGGAAAACGAGCCCTGTTTTGATGTCAATATGGAGTCCCACGGTTGTATTTCAAAGTGAGGATCAGGGAAGCCTTTCAAACATGTCTTTTATAACATCATCGCAGAGGCTGATTCTGACAAATCCGTTGAAGGGGCTCAGTCTGAAATACAGGGGTCCTTTCACTGCTCTGTGCAGAGAGACACCAGGCAAGGACGCAGGGAGAAAGGCCCCGCCTGCACGGAGCGCTGTGAGTCCAGGGGACTGACAGATTCAGCCGCTAAGAGACGCAACCATAGCTTCGGGGTTGGTACAGAAAGCTGAGTGCTGCGCCTGAGTGCTGGGAGGGGGCGTGCTCTGGGAAGGGGCGTGTTCTGGGAGGGGTGGAGGCGTACTCTGGGAGGGGGCGTACTCTGGGAGGGGGCGTGTTCTGGGAGGGGTGGAGGCGTGCTCTGGGAGGGGGCGTGTTCTGGGAGGGGTGGAGGCGTGCTGGGGGGCGTGTTCTGGGAGGGTGGAGGCGTGCTCTGGGAGGGGTGGGGCATGCTCTGGGAGGGGTGGAAGTGTGCTCTGGGAGGGGTGAAGGCGTGCTCTGGGAGGGGGCGAGCTCGGGAGGGGTGAAGGCGTGCTCTGGGAGGGGTGGGGCATGCTCTGGGAGGGGGCGTGCTCTGGGAGGGGGCGAGCTCTGGGAGGGGTGGGAGCGTGTTCTGGGAGGGGTGGGGGCTTCCCCGGGGCGTGTAGGAGGTACAAGGCTGAGTGTTGCCCAGAAGAAGCAGAGGGCCCAGGTAAATGGGAGGGTCGGGGGCTGGGAAGGAGCGGAGATGAAGGCCTCTGCGGGGTCAGCAGGGACCAGACATCCAGATTCTATAAGTGAAGTTAAGAAGTTTGAATTTTAAACTACAGACCCTGATTGAGGAGCCATGGAAGGGATCTGATCAGATTCACATGTTAGAAAGGTCTTCCTGGCACAATGAGGAAAATAAATGACAGTGACGGTGGCTTTTCCAGGTGAGGGAGTCATCTGGGCAGGGTGCTGGCTCCTGGTTTAGGCATTGGGAGGCAGGGGTACTACCTGTAGGATGCTATGGGATGCCCCAGTGGAGGGACCATATGGTGGAGGAGATGGCAGGGCAGGATGGCCTCTCCAGAGGTCCAGGGCAGGGTCTCTGGAGTCCAACAGAGGAGGGTCAGGACCATCAAAGGCCACCAAGAGGCTAGAGAGGTGACAAGAAAATGTACATTGGGTTTAGCACCAAAGCAGTCACCTTAATGGGAGCCCTTCCGGGGACACGTTAACTGAGGAAGCCAGACCACGGGAGCCAAGGGGTACATGGGCTCGGAAAAGGCCCAGGAGACCGTCCTTGGGGTGGGCTTTTCCAGGAGGGAGTGACAGGTCAGCGGGACAGGAAACTGAAGATACAAGAGAGTGAACAAAAACATCCAAAGTTCACATTTTACACATTAATTATGTACTTGTTATAGAGGCTATTATTCAATCTTTCTGAAGAGGTGTGAGCAAACACACTTTTTTAGAGAGAGAGAAAGAGAGAGACAGAGAGAGGGAGAGACAGGAAGGGAGATGGGAAACATCAACTCATAGTTATATCACTTTAGCTGTTCATTGACTGCTTCTCATATGTGCCTTGACCTGGGGAAGACTCAAGCTGAGCCAGGGACCCTTTGCCTGAGCCAGTGACCTTGGGCTCAAGCCAGCAACCATAGAATCATAGTGATGATCACACACTCAAGCTGGCGAGGCTGTGCTCAAGCTGGCGACTTCAGGGTTTTGAACTTGGGACCTCGGCATCCCAGGTCGAAGCTCTATCCACTGCGCCACCACCGGTCAGGCAGCAAACACACTGGGACGCACAGGGTGATGACAGGACACCGGAGCCAGCAGCCTCTGCTGGCAAATGAGAACTTCCAAGGGGAAATGGAGTCAGCCAGGGGAAACTGAAGTGTACCCCTCCATCCTCCCAGTCTCTATGGGAGAGAGAAGAAGCACAAAGCCTTCTGTGACAAAGCTGGCTGTACAGACTGGTGTATATATTGCATCCTGAAGAGAGTTCACCACAATCATGGCCTGACGTTACATTGTATAATTATTCATTTTGTATCGTCTGCCAACCACTGAGAGCAGGGGTCTCTCTGATTCTTTGCTGTCACCCCGGAAAGTGCCAGTACCAAGGGGTGGAGTGGGTGAACGAATGAATGAATGAATGAATAATGAGGATCAGAACAGCACCCCCCCACACACACCCTAAGTAGTGCAGAGGGCCCCAGGAGTCGTCAGAGCCACAGAGTGGAGGTTGCCAGGGATAGGGGGTGTGATAAAGGGGACCCAGTGTTCAATGGGGACAGTTGCAGTTTTGCAAGGTGGGAAGACTTATGGGAAGACGGTGGAGGCGGCTGCACGACAGGGT
The DNA here is from genome assembly GCF_036850765.1 of Saccopteryx bilineata. Classification (NCBI taxonomy): domain Eukaryota; kingdom Metazoa; phylum Chordata; class Mammalia; order Chiroptera; family Emballonuridae; genus Saccopteryx; species Saccopteryx bilineata. The sequence continues at coordinate 288,366,184 of NC_089492.1, forward strand.
GAATGTACTCACTGCCCCTGAACTGCAGTTAAAAACAGAGACGACGAATTGTGTGTTATTTCCCACGATTTTGAAAACAATTTTTTTAAATGTTGAGGGCATGAACTGAGGTTGTCCTGTCCACCGCTGTCCCCGGGCACCCAGCGCCGTGTCTAGCACAGAAGCGCTTATAATGAACGGTACAGAGCGCACATGACTGCCAGAGCGACTGGAGGTCGGAGGGCGAATTGAGCAAGCCGGCCTCGCGAGCACTCAGTCCCCGTTCTTAATTTCCTTCCTTTTCTGTTTAAGTGCCCAGGAGAGAGTTCTAAGAGTTATTCAGCTCTCTCCCTCTAAAAAAAAAGCAACTATTTTTAAATTTTTATTTTTATTCATTTTTAAAGAGGGAGTGAGAGAGAAAGAGAAACATTGATTTGTTGTTCCACTTATTTATGCATTCATTTGGCTGGTTTTATTATAGGTGCCCTGACCTGGGATGGAACTCACAACCTCTGCATATCAGAACAACCCAATAGAGCTACCTGCCAGGGGCAACTTTTATTATATTTTATTTTATTTTTATCAGATAACTATATAGCTTTTGAAGACAATTAGGAAATACCTATACACTTTATTTTATTTTATTTTATTTTGGCAGAGACAGAAAGAGTCAGAGAGAGGGACAGATAGGGACAGACAGACAGGAAGGGAGAGAGATGAGAAACATCAGTTCTTCTTGTGCCTCCTTAGTTGTTCATTGATTGATTTCTCATATGTGCCTTGACCAGGGGCTACAGCAGATCTAGTGACCCTTTGCTCGAGCCAGCAACCTTGGGCTCAAGCTAGTGAACCTTGCTCAAACCAGATGAGCCCGTGCTCAAGCTGGCGACCTCGGGGTCTCGAACCTGGGTCCTCCACATTCCCAGTCTGACGCTCTATCCACTGTGCCACCGCCTGGTCAGGCGGAAATACCTATACATTTTTTTTTAAAAGAAAAGCCACCACTTGCCCCCCTGGATTTGCAGTGGAGGGAGGGGCTGTTAGAGACCACCCACATGTGTGTGCTGTTTCCATGGGCACCAGAGCATTTTTTTCCTGTCGATGTTCATAACAAAAGGAAAAAAACAGCTGTCATATTTTCTTTTTCTTTTTTTCTAGGATAATCTAAGTTTTGAACCAAAAATTTCCAATCCCAATCAAAGGGAGAAAATTAAACATTCCTCCTGCCTGCCCCACTCACATCATATTTCAGAGCAACTTTCCCCCCAATCCCTCCCTCTCTCCCTACCTCCCCTTCCCTCCCCTCTTCCTGTTCTCCCTCTCCCTTCTGTTCTCTTCCTGACACTAAGCACGACACTCAAATATTAATATAACAATCATTTAGATTTAATGAGGAACTTTTTTTTAAGAAATTTCATTCATTTAATTTGTTGATTTTTTTAGAGAGAGGGAAGAAGGGAGGGAGAAAGAAACACTGATTTGTTGTTCTACTTAGTCATGCATTCATTGGTTGATTCCTGCATGTGCCCAGACCCAGGATCAAATCCACAACCTTGGTGCATGGGGTGGGAGCTCCAACTGAGCTATCCAGTAGGTTTCAGTGGGAACATTTAAGACAGACAATAAACTGGAAAGAAAGAAACCCTCCACCACAAGAGGGCAGTAGATACCCCTCCGTGCAGCCATCTGGCTTGGGAGGCAAGGAGAAAGCGCTGTCCAGAAAGGAACCAGGAGATGGTGGGGGCCCTGCCTCTCCTTCTGTGGGTGGAAAGAGGGAGACGTCTGAGGTCATGTCAGAGGTTGCCAGTCTGCTCTCCCCAAAGGTTAACATGTCCCCAAATTAAAGAGAATGAAACAGGAGGCACCTTATTAGGGACACCCTCCCCAATAATTTAGTAGTTTAATGATTATGTATAACTCATCAGAAGAAGGAAAACTCATGCCCCTGGGCAGGAAATAAGAATGGGGAAAGGCAACGCTGACAACCAAGGGCATTTTTTTTTTTTTTTGTATTTTTCCGAAGCTGGAAACGGGGAGAGACAGTCAGACAGACTCCCGCATGCGCCTGACAGGGATCTACCCGGCACGCCCACCAGGAGGCGATGCTCTGCCCCTCCGGGGCGTCGCTCTGTTGCGACCAGAGCCACTCTAGCGCCTGGGGCAGAGGCCAAGGAGCCATCCCCAGCGCCCAGGCCATCTTTGCTCCAATGGAGCCTCGCTGCGGGAGGGGAAGAGAGAGACAGAGAGGAAGGAGAGGGGGAGGGGTGGAGAAGCAGATGGGCGCTTCTCCTGTGTGCCCTGGCCGGGAATCGAACCCGGGACTTCTGCACGCCAGGCCGATGCTCTACCACTGAGCCAACCGGCCAGGGCCCCAAGGGCATTTTTTAAAAGAATATATGACATCATGTTAATGGAAATGATTCCCAGGGACTTTGCCAGAATGGTAAAACTGTCAGGACTGCCGCTGACATTCCCCCAGCCCCCAAGAACGATCCCTTCCCTATCAGGGAACCTGCTAGCTCAGGGGTCGAGAACTTTTTTGGCTGAGAGAGCCACGAACACCACATATTTTAAAATGTAATTCCGTGAGAGCCATACAACGACCCGTGTACCTTACGCATTATCCAATAAAAATTTGGTGTTGTCCTGGAGGACAGCTGTGATTGGCTCCAGCCACCCACAACCATGAACATGAGTGGTAGAAAATGAATGGATTGTAATACATGAGAATGTTTTATATTTTTAACGTTATTTTTTTTATTAAAGATTTGTCTGCGAGCCAGAGGCAGCCATCAAAAGATCTACATCTGGCTTGCGAGCCATAGGTTCCTGACCCCTGCGCTAGCTGCTGCCTCCATTATTCCTCCATCCAAGAAATGGTTTCCAGACACAGCCATTGTCTGGATACCATTCAGTTTGTCATAAGGTATGCCCACATCTCACACATTACATGGGACTGGATGGCACTTGAACCTCCCTTGTCTTAGACCTCATGTCTCCTGTGAGATGGCCAGAGGATTTTCAGTGGCCAGACCCTTGCAGGGGCTCCCGCAGCTAATGGAACCCTGGAGTAGAGGCTGCACTGAGGATGGAGGGGGAGTGAGGAGGGTTTTTCGGGAAATGCTGCTCTGACCTGTTATTGAATGAACCCTGGCTGAAAGGGAGAGCAGTGACTCACGGATGATGCATCTCAGGTTTAGGCTGGTGGCAAGCTGCAGTGGGGTCAGGGGCATGGAGGCAGAGCCAGCCCGAGACACCGGGGTGAGGAAGCCGAAATGCTAAGTGCTCTTTTGGAATGACTACATCCTAGGGGAAAGTGCCATCGACATGAAAATGAATCGCGTGGCTGGAACCACCGCTCAGGTGAGAGAAGAGGCTGAGAGAGACAGATGAGGACAGTAAACACAGAAGTGAAAGTTCAAGTGAAACCTTACATATGGCTCGCCAAAGACAGGACCAAATCCAGGTTTGGGGGGCTGTGTTGGTCTCTTTGCTTGATGGAGCAAAGTGTTTAGCATTTTCATTTTGTGAATGTGTCTATTCTTCAGGTGATATTGTGATTTCTATACAAGCCAGCTCCCCTCGGGCTCTGGGGGCACACTGTCTCTCTCCCTAGAAGCCTGGAAGACTGTATTTTCTGAGCTGAGCTGAACTGAAACGTCCAGCAGAGAGCAGAGCAGAGCAGAGCTGTCTAGCTGGAGAGGGACCTGGCCCCAGGGTTGCCTCACAGCCATGCCCATATCACAATTGAGCTGTTTTTGCATTGAATAAAGTTTCCTTCTTCACTGCGCCCCAAACTGGGGATTTCTGTTGGTGCTAGACTGGCACCAGTGACCATTGAGTTGACATATGTAACTCCACAAGGGCTACTGATTTCTTTACATCTTCAAGGAAACAAATACTACTGTGTTTTGTTTTGTTTTCTTTAAAGATAGAACATTCAACACTACTTCAGATTGTGTTCATGGTGGGATCAGTCCACTACAGCTACAAATTGGTTTCCGAGGGTTCTCACCTATGTGTTAGTATAGTTACATCTGGGATTTGGGGCTCCTGGAGGTGGTGTATGGGTTTGTTAAAATGTGAGGGACTGAGAAAATACTATCCTGGTTATATAAATTTTTTTGGACAGAGAGTCAGAGAGAGGGACAGATAGGGACAGACAGACAGGAAGGGAGAGAGATAAGAAGCATCAATTCATCATTGCAGCTCTTTAGTTGTTCAGTGATTGCTTTCTCATATGTGCCTTGATGGGGGGGGGGGAGTTACAGCAGAACAAGTGACCTCTTGCTCAAGACAGCGACCGTGGGCTTCAAGTCAGCGACCTTTGAGCTCAAGCCAGTGACCATGGGGTCATGTCTATGATCTCACTCTCAAGCCGGTGAGCCCACGCTCAAGCTGGTGAGCCCTCACTCAAGCCGGTGACCTTGGAGTTTCAAACCTGGGTCCTCCGCGTCCCAGTCCAATGCTCACTGCGCCACTGCCTGGTCAGGCCTGGTTATATAATTTTTAATTTTTTTTTTCCTGTATTTTTCTGAAGCCGGAAACGGGGAGAGACAGTCAGACAGACTCCCGCATGCGCCCAACCGGGATCCACCCGGCATGCCCACCAGGGGCGAAGCTCTGCCCCTCCAGGGCCTCCCTCTGCTGTGACCAGAGCCACTCTAGCGCCTGGGGCAGAGGCCAAGGAGCCATCCCCAGCGCCCGGGCCATCTTTGCTCCAATGGAACCTTGGCTGCGGGAGGAGGAGAGAGACAGAGAGGAAGGAGAGGGGGAGGGGTGGAGAAGCAGATGGGCGCTTCTCCTGTGTGCCCTGGCCGGGAATCGAACCCGGGACTTCTGCACGCCAGGCTGACGCTCTACCACTGAGCCAACTGGCCAGGGCTATATAATTTTTATCTGCTTCTAAATCTAATAAAACTTGAGTTCATCAGGAATATTCATTACAAGCCTGTTATATGCAGAACATCAACTTAGCTTTCGTGAGATTTCCTTTTCATGGATTGTCAATGTTAGAGCAGTCGTTATTTTAGATGTAACTACTCTCCTAGAAATACCCAAAAGGACAAAGCAACATGCCCAAGGAGCCAACAGAGAGCTGGAGAGTCCCTGGGAAAAGCATCCGCTGGGCCCTCCTCAGAGGCTGAGGCTGCGTGCGCTGAACACTGACCCACATTCTGGTTACCAGTGCTGTGTTTTATGAAGACCTGTTCCTATGTCTGTCTACCCACTGCATGCACAGCAAGGACTGAGTGTTATTCCACACATTGGTGACAGCACACTGGAGCACTGCTGTCACTGGACGTGATGGTGGCAATGATGTCCATGTCTAGAGGCCAACATTAAGAGTGACACTGCCTGGGCTCACTCCACTCCACACACCATGCTCAGCATGTTTTCATATCCTCTCTCGTAATCCTCAGAATGGCAAGAACAATCGCAATTTCCCTGGTACAGGCGAGAACACCGTGGTACGGAGAGGGGAGGAAACTGGCCGTGCCGCCCAGCAGTGAGGCAGCAGACCCCAGAGCCAGCGTGCCCCCCATGGTTCTCTATCCAATTCCATATTCCCAATCTGAACAAAACGTCCCATCAGTCACAACGCTTAGAAAGAAATGATGTTGAAAGAAACAATGTCCCTCATTATAAATTATATTTATTAATATGTATGTATCATTATTAGATGGTAAGGAAGGGGCAGAGAGAGAATAAAGGACAATCGAGTCATTTTTCATAACAGGTTTGGCTCATCCTAGGTCAAATGTATGCATGAAAATTCAGGCACAGACAAACTGGGAGACAGTGTTTGAACTGTAAGTCCTACTCACATGTTGAAACTTACAGTCCCTATGAAACCATCAAATTCCTCAGCTACACCTGACATTTCTCATTTCAAACCAGTATCTGTTATCCCCTCTGAAAACTTTGGGCTTCTCAAATAATTAACACACCCAGCCTGCATTCAGGACAAACATCAACCCTAACACTCACATGTAAACCTCACCTAAGATCAGGAGTTGTGTTTAATGGAAGTGGAATCCTCCTGCTGTAATGTAATTAACCGTTAATGAAGGCAAAAGCACTATTCATCAAAATGCAATTCACTTCCCACTGATTAATGTATACTGCCACATATAGTTATATTTAGGCCAAAAAATGAAGAGGTATCGTATGCAGAACAGACAGGAGTTGACCTTGCAAAGGTCAAAAGAGCAAACACATTCTCCAAGCTTAATTTTCTTGAACTGTTCATGTAGAGAAAGTGTTTTTTGGACTTACCCCTGCCTGGATGATCTGATTAACAAATCAGGCAAAAGAGGAATGTATGTTTACAGTGTGTCTGAGTTCTGAATGTAGATGTTGCTATTTAAGGATTTACACAAAATGTGACATTGAGACCTTTGTGGACAAAAAAAATGAAGGAAAGCTCAATTTTCGACCCGAAGGGATTATTATTTAGATAGAGTCTCAACCCCAGTGAATGTTAAGGATTCTTAACATCTTTAAGGGAAGAAATTAAAGTACAAAGAGCAACTATTTGAGAACTCTGGGAAGTAAACCACAGGTGGGGACTCATAGGGAAATCAAACTTGAAGAGGCAACTTGGGTGTGTGTGGAGGGTGGAAGGGAGTTCCTGGCTGTTTTTCTCTCTTCTCTCTCCTAGCTTTGACCTGAGGGCAGCCCCAGTCATAGAACTGTGCAGTTCTGTGGTCTGGGCCACAGAACCAGGAAAAGAGGTTCTCACAAACCAGAGTGGGAGAGAATCTCTCTTCTTTAATCCTTTCTATTCTTTTTTCTCTCCAAATCCTGTCCTGAGAGCCGAGATTTCCAAGGTCACAGGGAGAACAGTGACACCTCAGGGAGAAAGTCTGGATTCCCAGCCATAGGACTGAGGAGGGGGACCCCTGGGAGCTAGAGAGTGTTCAGGGACCCACAGAGAGGTGAGAGCTGGAAAAAAGGGGTCTCCTAATTCTATATACAAATGGGCACAAGTACTTGGCTTGCCATTGAACTACACACGTGCAGGGCAGATCAAGAGCAATATAAGAAGGGCTTTGAGAAGTGAACTGCTAATATAAACAGCTGTCTGCATCCCAGGCTAAGCTCTGAGTGGCCCATGCATAAAACAAAGGAACATAGCAAAGATTTTAAAGACTTGAGCAGGGGTCCCCAAACTTTTTACACAGGGGGCCAGTTCACTGTCCCTCAGATCGTTGGAGGGCCGGACTATAAAAAAACTATGAACAAATCCCTACGCACACCGCACATATCTTATTTTAAAGTAGAAAAACAAAATGGGAACAAATACAATATTTAAAATAAAGAACAAGTAAATTTAAATAAACAAACTGACCAGTATTTCAATGGGGACTATGCTCCTCTCACTGACCACCAATGAAAGAGGTGCCCCTTCCGGCAGTGCGGCGGGGGCCGGATAATTGGCCTCAGGGGGCCGCATGCGCCCTTGGGCTGTAGTTTGGGGACCTCTGGACTTGAGTGACACTGGAACGACCATTCACAAGAAGCAAAATAGAACTTGTGGTAGGTAGGAACCTAACCACGTGATTGCCCACTAAACAACAGCAGCAACAAAACAACATCTCCCAGGGGATTTCATCAGGACACAGAGTCTCACAACAAAACCAGAAATGTCAAAAACTGTTCAGCATACAAAGAACCAGGAATATGTGAACAATTCTCAAGGGAAATTAAAATCAATAGATACCACCCCTGAATTGACTCAGATATTGGAATTAACAACGGTTTTACCCTGGTTTTCATAACTATGCTTTGTGAGGAAAAGGTAAATATGCTTCAGGTCGATGGAAAGACGCTCTCAGCAGAAAGTGGAAACTGTAAAAAAGAAATGGAAACTATAGAACTGAAAAATACAATGTCTGAAACAAAACAGTAGAGTGGAGTTGACAGAGGAAAGAGTCAATGAATGTGAAGATAAATTGAAGGAAATTATTCAGTTTGAAAAACAGAGAAAGATTATTAACAACTATTGAACAGAGCTTCAGGGACCACAGGAACAACATCAAAATGTCTAATATGTGTGCCTTTGTAGTCCCAGAAAGAGACGAGATTGGTGCCGAAAAATATTAGAAAAAATAATGAACAAAAATTCTCAAATTTTGTGAATGATGCAAATCTACAGATTTAAGAAGCTCAAGGGAGCATCAAATAGAAGAAAGTAAAAAACACTGAGACTAAGATACATCGTAATAAACTGGTGAAAACCAAAGATAAAGGAAATACTTCAAAAGCAAGATAAAAAGTGGTACATTACATACATATGTTCCTGACCGCCCCAATCCGGTCCCACCACATCCCACCAATTCTGGACATAAAACCTAGACTTGGCTTCCTCGTGGCAGGCTCTGCCACGCCTACCCTTAACCACGCCCACAACCTTGCCACGCCCACCACGTTGTCACGCCCATCGCCAGGCCCTGCTCCGTGCCGTAGGGATGCACAGAGGCAGACGTGCAGCAGGTGGTGTGATGCTTAAGGGGGCGTCCTATGTGGAGTTCAAGTCGCGCTTCTCACTCTCACCCTTGCAGTCTCCAGCACTTCCGAAGGCGGCAGGACCTCATACATTTTGAGGCTGGACCGAACACCAGGCTCGGGCTGGGATCCGTCTTTTAGGCCCGCTGGCCAAGCCCAGGTGTTAGTTAACGAAACGCCTGACAAAGTGGTGCTACGGATACACAGTGACTGCTGAGGACGTGGGCATACAGACAAGAAAGAAATGAGAGAGGAAAGCTTACCTTTCAGAAACTTCTCAAAGATGTTCGTTCACCTTCCGAATTGGAATGGCCATGGGTTTCTCACCGGAAACTGGAGAGGACAAAAGATGGTAGAACAGCAATGAAAATTGTCTTAGGAAATGACAGCAAAATAAGGACACTCTCAGATGAAGGAAAACTAGGAGAATTTGTTGCCAGCACACTTGCTGAAAAAGAAATCTAAATGTATTTATGCAGGCTGAAGGACAGTGGTACCAGAAGGCAACTCGGTACTTCAGGAATGAAGGAAGAACAGCAGAAACGGTACCTGACTAAATAGAATAGACTGGTTTCTTAAGTTCTTTAAAATATGTTTACTGCTGAAAGAAAAATTACAGCATTGTCTTGTGGGATTTTCAATGAATAAAGGTATAATGCATAAGACAACTATAATATAAGGAAGAGGGTAAAAGGATTTACATGCTTATAAGGTGTGTATATTGTATCTCAATTGGTTAAATATTAAATTTAAGTATTACTCTGAAAATTTAGATATGTATATTATAACCCCAAATGCAACCACTATAAAGTAATGAGATATGAACAGAAAAAAATACCAATAGATAAATGATAAGGAACTAAAAATATTGAAATAAAAAAAGAATGGAGGAAAGGGAGAACAGAGGAATAGTGGAAGTAAACAGACAACAAATAGAAAACAGGAGGCCTAGCTCTAACTCTATCAATAACTACATTAAATGTAAATGACCAGTTGAGACAAAGGTTGTCAGACTTGATTAAAAACACAAGACCCAGATAAATGTTATCTTTAAAGAAAGAAGGTAGAGGAGGATAAGGGGGGTGAACACACACTATGGTATACAGAGATATGTTGTAGCATTGGGCATCTGAAACCTATATAATTATGTTAAATCAGTGTCACCCCAATACAATTCAATTTAAAAATAATTGTGCCCAAGAAAACCCACTTTAAATATAATGACAAACACAGGTTAAAAGCAGACGGACAAAAGAAGACATACCACAAAAATACTAGTCAAAAGAAACTGGATTGGCCATATTAATATTGACAAAGTAGGCGTCAAACAAGAAATAGAACCAGGGATGAAAAAAATTACACAATGATAAAAAGATCAATTCACCAAGCAGTCACGCCATTCCTAAATGTACAAACAACTAGGTCTTACTTCTGTGTTTTTATCATTCAACACAGTGCTTGGCCCATAATTTCTAATTATATTTCCTACATGATTATAGAGAACGGGTTAACTAATTGATTTGGACATACTGTCATACTTAAAGCTAATCTTCAATAAACATTTCATTTCTGTTCAAAAAATGTAATAAAATAAAAATACATCCCCCCCTGTAATTCCAACTGTGAAATTAATCCATTTTTATTTACCTTTGACTATAAGAGCCAGAGTACAATTGTGACAACACCTTCTAATATAAAATCTACGCTGGCCTCAATTAGCTTTAAAGCTTCTGACATAGGTCCTGGAGACTGTGAGGGCAGGATGCACTTTGTCTCGTCTCAGATCCTCCCCCATGTCAGTGTCCTCGTGCGGGGTCAGAGCACAGGTCGTACAGAGAATTACACCTGAATACCTGAGATAATAACCTCAGGACAGGGGCTGTGCAGGTGACACCCAATGAAGTGTCAAGAAATAGGATCCCTGATTACAGAGATGCAGCAGAAACAGGGCCCCTACCAGGCCCCGATAGTCAGAGACTCTATCCCCGGCCCGCAGCCCCGGCCCGAGTCTTCGCACACCTCGCGGGGCTCGGACCTGATAAACTCCACCTGCGTCTCCAGGCTTGTACCTCCTGATTTCCCAATCTCATCCCTCCTAACTCCGCCCACATTGAACTAAGAATTCTCGCCTAGTCTCGACCAGGGCCCTCCCAGTTCCTCCTCTGGCCACCAAGACCCCGCCCCTCACTCCGCCCCACCTATCTCTCCGCCTTGGCCCCGCCCTCTCACGTGTAGAATGCCCTCGCTAACCACCCGGTCTCAGACTTGGCGTGTTCCTGACGTCGCGTCCCACCACTCTGGACACAGCCTAGACCTGGCCTCCTAGGGCAGGCTCCGCCACGCCCACCAGCCTCGCCACGCCCACCCAGGTCCCAGCCCCCACCCTGACGCAGGAGAGTGGGCGGAGGGACACGCAGCTGCAGGTCATGCAGCGGGTGGCGCAGAAGGTAGCGCCCCTCTGCGGATTCCCCAGTCGCTCCTCCCGCCCCCCCAGTCTTCGGCACATCCAGGGCGGGCACATCCAGGGCGGCAGGACCTCATACTTTTCAAGGCTGGACCGAACACCAGGCTCGGGCTGGGATCCGCCATCTAGACCCGCCGGCCCAGCCCAGGTGTTAACAAAACGCCTGACAAAGTGGCCCTATGGACACACAATTTTTACTACTGAGGATGTGGACATAGGGACAAGGAAGAAACAAGAGAGGAACGCTTACTTTTCAAAAACTTTCCAAAGATACTCACTTTCCGAATGAGGCTTACGTAAAAACCAATAAAAGATGTAGTAGGTGGATGGATGGATGCTGGATGAATGGATGGGTGATGGAGGAACAGAGGGTGGGTAGATGGATAGGTGGATGGATAATAGGTGGGTGGATGGATGGATGCGTGAGTGAATAATGGGTGGGTGGGTGGAACTAGTCTTATCTTTCGGAAGAGGAGCCCTGGGAATCAGGACTTTGGAACATTCTACTAGTAAAAAAATTCCATGTGTGATCTGGCTAGGCATGCATGTACCATACAGATAAGTGCTTTAATGGTCCGCACCGTCGACAATTACTAATTGAACACCAGTGTGTTCCAGGTGATGCCGCTACAGCAGTAAGCAAACAGTGCCCTGCCCTGTGGAGCTTACAGACACCAAGGAGACCACAAGTAAAATAATCCCAGAGCATGTCAGGAAGATGTGGAGAAAAACCAGAGGGGGATGGGGGTGGAGGTGGGGAAGGGCCCTAAGGCTGCATTTGATGAAATGAGTCCCTGCTTGTGAATCATCGAGTGTCCGTGGCCGTCAGAGAGAAAACATGCCACATTACACCCTGACAGTGGGGCTGACCTGGCCCTCCCAGCTGGGCCGTAGTGTTCCCCTGTGGGACACGATGATTTCATGGAACACCATCAGACAAAAGCTCCCCATGTGCATCCAGGCCAGTACAGAAGTGAGAGCAGTCCATAATCAGGGCCGCTCAGCGACAACATGAACATTGCCCAAACCACAAACGTGGTCCTGCATCCCCTATGCTGGCTAACAGGAGAGGTGGCTGCCTTTCCAATGTTGGGGCCAGCCTCACATGATCCTTCCTGTGTTCCGAATAAGAATTAAGACGGCCATCAAGCGTCGACCTGGAACGCTGAGGTCGCCAGTTCAGAACCTTGGGCTTGCCTGGTCCAGGCACATGTGGGGGCTGATTCCTCCTGCTCCTTCCCCCTTCTCTTCTCTTCTCTCTCTCTCTTCCCTCTAAAATGAATAAAGTCTTTAAGAATTAAGACGGCCAAGTGTAAATCACTCTTCCAATCCAGAGCAAAGGCCTGCCTTCTCAGACCCCCCCCTCTCCTTCCCCGCCATCCCTAATCACCCAACTCAAACCCTTTCTTTTCAATTCCTCCTTACTGAGATACCTCACGATTCCCATGGTGTAGGTTTATGAAAGGAGTGAAAATAACCCCGAGGTGCCTGGCTACAGGTGCATCTTGGTGAGTTTTGGTGAAAATACATTAACAAAGAGGTAACACAAATTATTCGAAATTCTTTTCGAAATTTGAGGAGAGACTTTCTCCCCCTATAGATTTACACTGGAGGACTTGGGTAAACTAAATTTTGACCTTAGAAAAGGCCTCCAGGAAACATACTGCGAACTTAGAGAATCTAAGCTTAGTTACTATTCAGGGGACAAGTTTTCTCACCTGGAAACTGTACTGCATCTGTGAATCGGGACCCTGAGGCGCTGCACAGAATTTTTCAATGAAGGAGGTAGGCTGACCTCCCATTACATAAGACTTAAGGGCTGGAAGTGGGAAAAACAGTCATTAAATGTTTGAAAACTTACTTGATTTTTGGAGAGAGAGGAAGGAGGAGAGATATAGAGAGAAACATCCATTTGTTGTTCCGCTTATTTATGCATTCATTTGTTGATTCTTGTATGCGCCCTGACCAGGGATCGTACCTGCAACCTAGGTATTTCGGGACAATGCTCTAACCAACTGAGTCGCCAGCCAGGGCAGGCCCTCATGAAATCAAAGCACCTGTTGGCTCGGCTCAGCCCAGGGTCTCCTCACAGATCTTGTGAGCACGGCAGAAATGTGTCCAGGGGTTTTCATTTTCAACTTCACACCAGCTCTCCAACACAATTAATATTCTTCAGCAGTCTCCTCGAATATCAGAAATATGACAAAATGCTGGCTGAAGCCCTGTGGGCATCATTCAGGTGACATTTGAGTCATTCCCTGGATGTTCTCCTAAACGAGCCTCCTGTGGAACAGGATGAATCAGTCAGTAGCTCGAGCAGATACACCCATCGCCCTCCCTCCTCCGCACTCATGGTGCCTGACGCATCCCCGGCTGGATGACATCAGACCTGGAGTGTCACTGCTTTGGCAGCTCATCCTTCTTTGTGACATGGCCTTCCAAGTCACAGGGGAGGAGATGGACCTTTCTGCTAGAAAAATGATGCCCGAAAGGGATCAGCTCATAGACCCACAAGTCCCACAGAAATGGGATCTTTCCAAGGTAAATGGATGACCTTGTTTTTCAAAGTACTTCATAAAGATCTAGGCTCACTGAATAGCACTCTTATCACTAAAAATGTAGGTATCTTCTTCATGTGGCCACCCCCGTTTCAGGGAAAGGGTGGGTGGGCACCCTAGTCCAATTCCACAAAGTTGGTCCTCTTGGGCACCCATGCCATGCAGGGACTCCTGAGCATCCAGGGCTACCCTTAAAAAGGGATCGGTCACCGCCCCTCACCTTACAGCAATGTCAGGGTCATTGAAGGATGTCAGTGCAGCAAAACAAATGGTGCAGCCATGCCTGGGTCCCCATGGCAACCGGTGCTCACTGGCCGCAGGAACCTGTCAGGCTTCCTGACCACAGATGGGCTCACTTCTGTCATCTGAAGAGCAGGGGTGATACCAGGGGTTTGTCCCTCTCTCCTGGAGACTCAGACATGGGCTGCCCACAGTGTACAGAGCCGAGGGCACCTGCATCAGCATTGACCTCACTACTATCTGACTTATAGAGGGTGCCAGGCTTACGGAGCCTCTGTGCTGGCTGTCACCCAGGGGCTTGCCAGCTCTCACTGGGGGCGACAGGACTGTTGGCGATGGTGGGTCATGTCTCCTGGGCTGGCAGGGCCCTCACTGCCCCCTTAAAAGTCTAAACTCCCCTGACCGGCATGCTGCCTCAGCAGGGGCTGGCGGGTAGACTCTACCACTGCCTCCTGAGTCCGAAGGGAAATTAGAACCCTAAATTCAGGACTGTCACCCAGCCAGTGCCAGGTCTGACTTCCTGCCCAGCCAGGCTGGGAAGAGGCTCTAGAAACAGGTGTCTGGGCAAGAGGATGAGGGCCGGTTTGGTAAGCGGGCTGACTGTAAGTTCCTCCACCCGGATGCGGCACCCTTGGCGATGTGTCTCCTCTGCTGTCCCACCACCTGTTGTGGGTTGAGTTGTGTAGTTCCTCCACCCTCACCCCTACAATGTGTTGAGGTCCTAACCCAAGTCCCTCAGAATGCGGCTGCATTTGGAGATCGGGCCTTTAAAGAGGTGGTTGGTTCAGGTAAGATGAAAGTCCTTAGGACGAGAGGGGCGCAGGGGTGCACACGCAGAGAAAAGACCACGTGTGGACACAGCGGGGGGACAGCCATCTGCAAGCCAAGGAGAGAGGCCTCAGGAGGAACCCACCTTGTCGACACCTTCATCTTGGATTTCCGGCCTCCAGGACTGTGAGAAAATAAATTTCTGTTGTTGAAGCCACTTGGTCTACAACGGTATTTTGTTATGGCAGCCCAAGCAGACTCATACATCAGCTGTTGAGTCTAGCCTGGGGACTTGCTTTGACCAGGGGCACGTGGTGGAAATGAATCTGAGGGCCTTCAGAGCCTGGGCCTCTCTCCAGAGACCCCGCAGCTTCTGTTCTTACCCCAGCACTGCCCTGAGATGCCATCTGAAGCCTCCTGTGAACCCTGTCCAAACTGCTGACATCCAGAATCATGAGCCAATTAAATGGTGGTTGTCTTAAGCCACGAAGTGTTGAGGTGGTTTCTTATACAGCAATAGATGACTGACGCAATAAGCTTTGGCTAGATAAAATAGAGAACCCATGCACTAGGTTAAAAGGACGTCCAAAAATTGATGCACTCAGCAAATAGTGTTTGAGCAAGTACCATGTTCCAGGCACTGTTCTAGGCACTCAGGGTCCATCAGTGAGCAAAAAGAGATGCCTGCTGCCTTCATAATAACCCCAACAAACACAATAAGTAAAGTGTGATAAGGGAAAACGTTTAAAATAGACTGGGTCAGGGGGTGGGCAATGCAGAAGGAAAGAGGGTAGGTTGTGGCTTTAAATAAAGGTTGTCAGGGTGGGCCCCATGAGCAGAGACTTCAAGGAAGTGAATGCCATGTAGCTGTCTGTCTAGGGCACAGCATTCCAGGCTACAGGGACAGCCAATGCGAAGGCCCTGGGGTGGAAGCATGCGTGGAGAATTAACAAGCTGGAGAACCATGGTGGGTGAGGTCGACCCTGGCAGGTCATTGTAAGGACTTTTCTCAGAATAAAGAGATCTTTCTTTTTTTTTTGTATTTTTCTGAAGTTGGAAACGGGGAAGCAGTCAGACAGACTCCCGCATGCGCCCAACCAGGGTCCACCCGCCACGCCCACCAGGGAGCGATGCTCTGCCCATCTGGGGCATCACTCTGTTGCAACCAGAGCCATTCTAGCACCTGAGGCAGAGGCCATGGAGCCATCCTCAGTGCCCAGGCCAACTTTGCTCTAATGGAGCCTCAGCTGCGGGAGGGGAAGAGAGAAACAGAGAGGAAGGAGAGGGGGAGGGGTGAAGCAGATGGGTGCTTCTCCTGTGTGCCCTGGCCGGGAATCGAACCCTGGACTCCTGCACACCAGGCCAATGCTCTACCACTGAGCCAACCGGCCAGGGCCGAGATCTTTTATTATAAACTAATATTCTGGCACTAGGCACCCAGGGGGATCTTGAAGTCTAAAACCTGGTTACCACCACCCAGAAGAAATGTGAACAGGGATTTGGTGTTGTGTGTTCCTCACACTCGAAAACCTGCCAGGAACTGTGGGCAGCCATCCCACAGGCATGCTCGCTTCCACCTCCGTCTGGGGGACGGGGACTCCGCAGCAGCCAGCTGAGGCTGCATAGCCGGGCTCAGGCACCAGGCACTTGGCTCTGCTGCAGAGGTCACTGCAAGGGTGCCACATGCAAAAGGCAGATCTGGTCGTGCATGCCGCCCAGAGAGCCACCTGCGATATCGCCCTTCTCCAACCATCTCTCCTGACCCTGGTCCTCTCTCAGCCACCGCCCTGCCCCCTGTTCCAGTCCCAGCACAGCTCCTTAAGAGGTGGTCTGGTCAGCACCCCTACTTCCTTTCCTGTTCTTACTGACCCCGTCCCAATCAGCCCCCCAGCGCCCTATCTGCTCTCGTCAGTGTTGGGGGATCCCACTTTGCCAGCTGGAACCCACCGGGCATTCCTCGTTGGCAGCCTCCATTACGACTGACCACCTCCTCCCAGAACACGATCTTCATCTGGCCTCTGCCTCAGTTTCCCCTTCTCACCATCAACCGGAGGTGAACTGTGTTGGTTTCAGAAATCCCGAACTTCCACAGACCCATGTCTGCTCATAACAGGGGCATAAGCATTGCAGGAGTTGAAGGGCACGGACACATTCCTGACAGGTCATCCCAGATGATGGGATACTCATCACGAAGGAAGTTCTGAACAGCTGTTAGGCACTTGGCAAGGTCACTTCCTATGGGTTCCTCCACATGGAGCCTCGTGAGGCCTGAGGACAGTCAATATAAACAGTATATTCCAATGTTATGTCCACATGCCCTGGCCTGGTGGTCTGGTAGACAGGGCACTGTCCTGGCACCCCGAGGCCCTGGGTTCTATCCCTGGTCAGGACACACAGCAGAAGCCATCAATGAGTGCACAGCCAAATGGAATGACTGGGTGGAACTGCGAGTTCATGCTTCTCTCTCTCTCTCAAATCAGTGGAAAAACTTTTTAAACTTTTTTTTTTTTTTTGGTGACAGAGAAACCGAGAGAGATAGAGAGGACAGATAGGGACAGACAGGAAGGGAGAGAGATGAGAAGCATCAGTTCTTCGTTGTGGCACCTTAGTTGTTCATTGATTGCTTTCTCATATGTGCTTTGACCGGGGGGCTCCAGCAGAGTGAGTGACCCCTTGCTCAAGCTAACAACCTTGGGCTCAAACCAGTGAACTTGGGCTTCAAGCCAATGACTTCTGGACTCAAGCCAGCAACCATGGGGTCATGTCTATGATTCCATGCTCCAGCCGGTGACCCTGTGCTCAAGCTAGTAAGCCCGCGCTCAAGCTGGCCACCTCGGGGTTTCGAACCTGGGTCCTCCGCATCCCAGTCTGACACTCTATCCACTGCACCACTGCCTGGTCAGGCAATGGAAAAACTTTTAAAAAAGTCATGCCCATGTGATAAGGGGGTGAAGATGGCAGGAGAGGGCGAACATAGATCCATTTCAGAACAGCACTAAAGAGAGGTTGTGGCTTTGACACTCATCCACTGGACACTGGTGCTTTACGGGCTCAAGTCACCCAAAATAGGTCCTGTTAGCACTTTGCTTCTTCATTAAACAAAAATACCTCTCTTGCTTAAAACAAGTAATTTTATACTAACGAAAGGAACCACACTTCCTATGAAAGGCGGTCATTGTTCATATGTGTCCTGACATAAACACAAAGCTGTATTATTGAACATAGGGAGCGTCCGGAGGCGATGAAGCCCTCAGTGCACTGCTGGGACAAGGTGACATTGTCATTGACAGCCTGTTGAAGGAAGAAGCTAATTTTCTTTGAGGCTTAAGCCTTTGGTGGTAACTTAATTAGGCCAAGCTGTAAAGCCATTACTACTAACTGTCAGAGGCGCCCCTGAGTCACCAGGGGTGACAAAGTTTGGCAGGAAGCCTCTTCCGTGGGGAGAAGTCTGCCGTTCACCCGCCTCTCTCTGAAACGTCCTCGGGGCACAGACAGCGCCGGACTCTCACTGCCTGGCGGCTCCTCACCTCACCTCCGACCTTCCTCCATGACTGCTTCACACACACACACACACACACACACAGATACACACACAGATGCACACACAAACACACGGATACACATGTACACAGACACAGATACACATAAACATAAATACAGATACACATGCACGCACACACAAAGAGATGCACAGACACCATACATATGGACATATACAAATACACATGCATACACACACAAACACACACAGATACATATACACATGTAATAAATATGTATAAATAGTATTTTAAGAAAAAAATTCCTTTACCTTAACACAATTATGTTGAATGTGTACTATTACATATCAGTTCTTGTCCAAATAGTCACCATTTTGTACAGTGTCAATTACCTTACATTCTAATTCTTTAATGTTATTCTATGTTCCAATTTTTTTTTTTTTTAAGAGAGAGAGGAGTGAGAGAGAGAGACAGAGAGAGAGAGAGGGGGGAGGAGCAGGAAGCATCAACTCCCATATGTGCCTTGACCAGGCAAGCCCAAGGTTTCTAACCGGCGACCTCAGTGTTCCAGGTCGATGCTTTATCCCACTGCGCCACCACAGGTCAGGCTATGTTCCAAGTTTTCTATCACCTTTAGTTACCATTTTCACAATAGCTAAAAGTACATAAACTCTGTAATCTACTAACTTATACACTGATTTGGGGCATTTAGGCCAAAATCGAGTGCCTATAGGTAATTCTTTGCTTCTGCTGTGTTATTTCTGAAAGCAGGATTACCAGGTATATTTTGGCCCTTGCTGTATTATACTCCATTGGGGATGTCCGTTGGGGCCACAGACCTGTCTCTCTTTTGCAAAGAGCTGCCCTTTTGCAGGGGGTATTCAGCAAAAGCCTAGCTGGGCCTGGATGTGGAAACTCCCCATTAGGAGTTTGCAAACTTGATGTAAATATGAGGTGACGTGTCTGAGCTGATCGCTCAAACTGAAGAAAGGGAAATTTTGGCAGTGGGGTGTACGTTTGGCTAAGTAGATGTGGAAAAGAAAACCAGTTCTTGCCAAGAGAAAAAAGAATGAGATCTGTATAGACAGGAAGGCAGTGAGGCAAGAAACCACGGAAACAGAGAAAAAGAGAGACAGAGTAGGTGGCAGAGAGAGAGAGACAGACAGAGACTAAGTGGGGTGTCCAGTCACATAAAGGCGGGGGTCATGCAGTTAGTTCCTTGGATTCTAGAAGCTATCCCAAGTCTTTGCTACACTCTTTGTTTTTCTTATGCTCAAAGTAGTTTCTGTTAGCCCTCATCCAGCTGTCGGGCCTTTGAGGGCCACTTTCTGTCCCCTTGGCTGGTGGCTTGTCCCCCACCTGGCTGCTGGTACACTGTAGTCCAGGGGTCTCAAACTCGCGGCCCGCCAATTTTGTACTGATTTTTTTTTGTTTTCAACTGCAGTGAGAAAAGTGTTGTGTAACAGTTGCCTTTTGTAGACCTAGTGCGGCCCACCGAACGGCTGTGATCTTGCTCTGCGGCCCACATGCTGAGTTGAGTTTGAGACCCCTGCTTGTAGCCCCTGAGATGTCTGAGTGGGCAGATGAGTCTGAGGATGACCTCCTTCCATCCCAGTGGACATGCACAAATGTGCAACTGCCCCTGTGTGTACGAATGTGGGTCGGTTGCACGTCTGCACTTTGCCTGGGTGTGTAACTGAGAGAGGAACTGCTGGGTTGCGTGGGTTAGCGCGTGCTTGCCTTAGAAGGAAATCTGCATTTCTCTGGTGAAATGATGCTGAGTATTTTTTAATGTCCTCATGAGCTACGTGTAAAGCACCTGTTCAAAGCTTTTGCTCATTGCTCTAATTGGGTGGTCACCTTATTGAGTTGTGGGGTTTTTTTTTTTATTTCTGAAGCTGGAAACGGGGAGAGACAGTCAGACAGACTCCCACATGCGCCCGACCGGGATCCACCTGGCACGCCCACCAGGGGCGACGCTCTGCCCACCAGGGGGCGATGCTCTGCCCCTCTGGGGCGTCGCTCTGCCATGACCTGAGCCACTCTAGCGCCTGGGGCAGAGGCCAAGGAGCCATCCCCAGCGCCCGGGTC
Source organism: Saccopteryx bilineata (assembly GCF_036850765.1). Classification (NCBI taxonomy): domain Eukaryota; kingdom Metazoa; phylum Chordata; class Mammalia; order Chiroptera; family Emballonuridae; genus Saccopteryx; species Saccopteryx bilineata. Next base: position 288,386,295 of record NC_089492.1, read on the forward strand.
ATCTTTGCTCCAATGGAGCCTTGGCTGTGGGAGGGGAAGAGAGAGACAGAGAGGAAGGGGGGGGGTAGAGAAGCAAATGGGCGCTTCTCCTATGTGCCCTGGCCGGGAATCGAACCCGGGTCCCCCGCATGCCAGGCCGACGCTCTACCGCTGAGCCAACCGGCCAGGGCCGAGTTGTGGGTTTTAAAATATATAAAAATATATCATGAAGACATCTTTTTTTGTCAGGCATGTGCTCTACGACTCTTTCTCAGAGTAGCAGCCGGTCTTTCCATTTTCTTAACTGTATCTTTCAAACAGCCGATGTTTCTAATTTTGATGAAGCTCAACTTATCCATTTCTTTCTTACATGGTTGGTGTCCTGAGAACTAACTATCTGCCTACCCGAAAGCTCTGAGTATGTTCATGGTTTTTTTGTAGCAATCCTGCAGGTTTAACTTTTACGTCCAGGTCAGTATGAGGTTTGAAGCATAGAACTAATATGATTTGACTCGTGTGTGAAGAGACGTGTGTGCTGTGTGGGGTCAGGACTGGTGGGGCATCCGGCAGCCCAGAGGACCAGGCTGGGCTGGCACCAGCCGGGCAGTGCACAGCAGCAAAATTCTAGAAATACCAGTGAGGTGTTCAGGCTTGTTCTTCATTCCTCACTGAGGAATAACACCCAACTTGAAGGAAAGTTGCTGTCCTTCTCTGAAGACCCACGTACTTGTAGTTTGACCTGGTGCCATGTGTACATACAAAACCCACCTTGAGCCTGGATATTTGCTGTGCGTTTTAACGTATCTTCACCATTTTTTTTATGAAGTCCAGTTTATCTACTTATTCTTGGCTTGCTTGTGTATATTTAAGAAATCAGTGTTTAATCCAAAGTCACAAAGAGTTTGTATATTCCTTAAAACATTGCTTTTTGAGTGACAGCCTTCCTGGATTTTAGTGGTGGTGGTGGGGTTATGAAGATTACTTAACGTCCCTTCCCGTTTATTGACTGATATTTTCCTCTGTTGATATTCAGATGACTGTCACCACCTCCTGTGGAGCATGCAGTGGCTGGTGACAGAGATTGGGGAAGAGGTTATCTATTAACATCCTGTCTTTGATTTGGTCACATAGTTAAGCTGGTCTTAATCCCACCTAGTTCCACAGACAGTTTATGGTCTTGAGAGTTGAACAACTGAGCATCTTTCCAAGGAACACTGGTCCTGGGGTCCGGGTTTCTCTGAGGCTAGAGCGGACTTCTTCAGACAAAGAAGATGCTGGACCTATCCAAGACGCATCTCTGGTCTCAGAGGGGAACTAGTCCGGCTTCAGGGTTTTTACCTGCACTATTTCAAATAACTGGTTTTAAGTTTTAACTCACGCATCGTCATTCTTCAGGCACAGCAGCCCCTAACACATGACAGTCCATCTATTCACTCGTGAAAGGTTAAAAAAAGGAAACCAAGCACATTTCATGCCTTGCTCTGCGTCACTTGTGCTGGGACTCATAAATCCATGTCTCTGCCTTGGCCACTCTGGCTGTGTCCCACCCTTTCTTTTACTCATGAATTATTGCTCTAAGTCATTCCATTTGCCAGACCTATAAACTTAACTGTCCTTTCTTTAAATATCTACTTTGTACACTAGGTGAAAGGCATTCAATTTATTGTCTATGAGTTGTAACCTTGAAAAAAATTACATCAATGCAAAGTGATTGCCTTTTCGTTCCATAGCCAATAAATTGATTTGGTTTTTTTTTTTGGAGGGGATGGTATGAGGTCATAGGATAATATATATAGTCGCAGATCGCAGAATGAGAAGGAGCAAACGGGAAGTTCTGGACGACAGAAGCCAAGAGGGAAGCCTTCCGTCTGCTGCACATCATGTATAAGCTGGTCTCCTGCCTGCTTTTCCTAGGATGCTTGAGTCCTCTCTTCTCACTCCCTGTCCTTGACTCCAGGGAAGAGCCCCTGCAGCTCTCCGGTAAGGACAAGTTTTCTTCCCTTGTGTTCGCCTTGAAAGAGCCTTCAGAGCAAGGGTCTTAAATGTAATGCCAGAGATAAGGATGGGAATTCTTGTTTAAAAGGAGTCCTGTTAAAGGAATAGTGCATGCTATGAAAAGAATACTTGAGGATGCTTATAGCACAGTTCACATTCAGAAATGGATATGGTTTTTCCTCTTTCCAAAATGTAAGAGTGGAAGGGAAGAAGTGCTCATTTCATTTCCCTGCTGTGATTCTGTGATTCAAACTTTTGGTTTTGGTCAGTTTTTTAACTTTAAAAATTATACTACATTAAAAAACATTTTTTTGGTGTTTCATTTCAATGAACTGGTTGAATATAGAATGTGGTTGTTCCGATTGTAGATTAAAAACATTTTAATTTTATCCTCTATTACTTTAACAAGTAATCATCTGCCTTGTGTTACATGGAACAAAAATGTATATATTAAAAACTTAAAAACAGTGACCAGCTGGAGCTAGGGATGTCATAGATTTCCAAGTATGACATTTATCTTTTTCCCTTTGATGCCTAGTGCATTCGGTTCCAGTCTATAAGTAGGATTTTTAAGAATGTATGGGTCAAGCAAATACCTATTTTGCTATTACCTCATAATCTAAGAAATGAAAAAGATGATCGATGCTTCAGGATTAGGTTCCATAAACATTTTAACTGGATTTTATCTTGTCCTTAACTCTGGGCACTTTTAGACATTTTTCTTTAAATAAATTAAAATAAAGCTCTTCTGAGCCATTGATTTAATCATTTCTAGCCTCTATAAAGTTTCTCTCAAGCAGTTTTCTGCTAACTGTCAAGCACTGTTAGTCCTGCACGGTCACTTCTGGGGTCACTGAGCCCATCAGTGGCAGTCATTTTAATGGCCAAAAACAAGCATTAACTTTATTGAATCTCCGCTATTTAAAGACGACCAGTGAAAAAACACAGGATGCACTCGAGAATAAATATTCAGCTATTACTGCCATCTTCAAAAATGTGCATGGCATTATTATAATTTTGAAAAACTTAGAGGAAATTAAAAATTATTTTTAAAAAATCACTAAGGAACTTGGATGAAAGGAGTATAGCTATCTCACTCAAATTCTGAACAGGTTGCATCTTACTGTCGAGTTCTGGCCGGAAATATTTTTTTCTCATTAATTTGTTTCTCCATACATGATCCTTCATAACATAAACACTTACATGTGGCCAGATTTCATAGGGTTTCATTAGTATTCTTCAGCAATACTGTGAAAGTGCTCGGATGGTTTGTTCACTGTCTTTCAGTGGAGGCTGTAGCTAAGTATCTGTAAGCCGCAAGCATGCGGGTATTCCATGGCTCCAGAGCCTCCAATCTCAGCACGGGAGCACCTGCCCCAGGGGACTGTCTGGGAGCCAAATCTCCACACCCCACACGCGCTCCCCACACACCCCACGCGCACTCTCCCTGTACCTCTCCTGCCATTTCCCCCACGGTTCTTACATACCATCCCACTCGTATGCCACTCATATGCTGTACGTTGGCCATATTTCACACTGGAAAAGTTACTATCGGGTTCTTTAAAGAGCATTTCAAAGCCAACTCCTGTCTAATAACAGCCGTACCTGACTCTTGAAGGACAGAAGGATAAGAGGTAATGCCCTCTTATCTGCTCAATAGGAAGAACATAATCTTGTTCTTTAGAAAACCAGTCCTAGATTTTCCTCTCCCATTTCAGCACCTGAGTCTCCAAAAGCAAGAGGCAGCAGTAGATTAACAGAAACAAGGAAGCCCTGGCTGGGTAGCACAGATGGTTAGGATGTTATCTCCATACGCTAAGGTGGTGGGTTCGATCCCCAGTCAGGGCACACATAAGAATCAACCAATGAATGCAAAATAAGTGGAACAACAAATTGATGGTTTTCCTCTCTCTTCCTCTCTCTCTAAAATCAATCAATACATTTTAAAAAATTAATAAAAATAGAAACAAGGAAGAGTCACTTTTTAGTGGAAATGTTCTTAACTGGCCCCGTGGCTCAGCGCTACCCTCTGATTCAAGGCAGCCAACAGCTTGGCAGGTCACCCAGGCGGCAGACAGAAGTGGGTCCATTTCTCTTGATTTGTGGTCCTGCTGGCTCGTATATTGCACTACAGCCCTTACACTTCTCTGTTAACACACCACTAGTGACAAATCACCGACTTAGCAACTGAAGCTTTTCTAGTACTGTCTCCCTGTCCTTGGTACCTCCCCCTTCCCCCCCCCCCCCCAAAAAAAAGGCCATCGGGGAACAGAAGGAACTAATTGAAGAAGAAATTGTGTCACTGATGCCTGTCCTTGCTTTGTGCAGCACCCGGAGGAGGCGTAAGATTGACTGCGGATGCACTGGACAGAGCGCCCCTTCTACACGGGCTGCTGGCCATGCTGGGCGCAGAGACAGGCGACAGTCTCAGGGAAGCAGGTAAGAGGATTCTGGTGGTCACAGGTTGTCTGATTCTATGGCTACTCTCTCCTCTCCTCTCTTAGATGAGGTAAAGCCCTATTTTGGAGCATCAAGACGAGCTACGTAAAATAAGGACACTGATAACCCGCACACTCCCTTCCTGGCGTCAGGCCTCCCTCTGCAATCCTCTCTTCCCTCTGCCCGGCAACTCCTCAGGGGCATCACGCTCTACTTGGCACCGCAGGGTATTCTCTTTCTGGACTGACTTTTATTTTGGGGGGAGGGGAGTACTATAACAGTCTCTAACAAGTGCAGTTGTAAGTCCTGGTTTCCCATTTACTAAAATCTTAAGTTATTTAATCATTCTGTGCCTCGGTTTCTTAATCAGTAAGCAGGATGACAGAAATACCCACCTCATGAGGTTATGGTGAGGAGTCAATGGGAAAAGGCACGTCAGATGTTCAGCACAGCCTCACACAAAGTAATCAGTAAGGTTTCAGCGTTTACCATGGGCAGGCCTCTGAGTTGTGGGTTTGGTTCCAAACCACTGCAATAAAGCAAATATTGCAATAAAGCCAATCACGCATTAAAATGAACTTCTGGTTTCCCAGAGCATGTAAAAGTTATGTTTATATAATACTGCATTCTCTCAAGTGGGCAGTAGCATATGTCTTTAGAAATGTACATACCTTACCTAAAAAATGCCAACCATCATCTTTTTTTTTCTTAATTTAGTGAGAGGAGGGGAAGCAGAGACAGACTCCCGTATCCCTCCCACACCGGTATCCATCCGGTAAGCCCACTAGAGGGTGATGCTCTGCTCATCTGGGGCCCTTGCTCTGTTGCAACTGGAGCCATTTTTTAGTGTCTGAGGCAGAGGGCACGGAGCCATCCTCAGTGCCCAGGGCCAATTCACTGTAATTGAGCTATGGCTGCAGGACAGGAGGTGAAGAGAGAGAGAGGAAGAGAGAGAGGTGAGAGAGGGAGGGGTGGAGAAGCAGATGGGCGCTTCTCCTGTGTGCCCTGACCAGGAATCAAACCTGGGACTTCCACACGGCAGGCCGATGCTCTACCACTGAGCCAACCTGCCAGGGCCCCAACCATAATCTGAGCCTTGAGCAAAGCAATCTTTTTCACTGGTGGAGGGTCAGTCCTGCCTTATATTGATGGCTGCTAACTGATCAGGGTTGTGGCTGCTGGAGGCTGAAGTGACTGTGGCAATTTCTTTTAAAAAGACAATGAAATCTGTTTCATCAGCTGACACTTCCTTTCACCAACACTTTCTCTGGAACAAGTGATGCTGTTGGATTGCGTTTTACCCACAGTAGAACTTTTCTGAAAACTAGCGTCAGTCCTCCCAACCCTGCCGCTGCGTTATCAACTAAGTTTATGTAATACTCTAAATCCTTTGTAGTCATTCTTCACAGCATCTTCACCAGGGTTAGAATCCATCTCTAGAAACCCCTTTCTCTGCTCATCCACAGAAACAACTTCTCATCCATTCAAGTCTTACACACATTACCATGTATTAAAGCAATTCAGTCACAACTTCCAACTCCAGTTCTAATTCTGGTTCTCTGTTTCCCCCACTTCTGCCGTTACTGCCTCCGCTGAAGTCTTGAATCCCTCAAAGTCATCCATGAGAATTGGGATCAACTGCTTTCAAACTCCTGTTAATGTTGACATTTTGACCTCTTCCCATGAATCATGAATGTTCTTAATGGCATCTAGAATAGGGAATCCTGTCCCGAAGGTTTTCAATCGACTTTGCCCAGATCTGTCAGAGGAATCACAATCTATGGCAGCTGTAGTCTCACAAAATGTATTTCTTAGACAATGAGACTTGAGGGTTAAATGACTCCTTGATCTATGGGCCGGAGAATGAATGTTGTCAGCAGGCATGAAACAACATGAATCGCATTGTCCATCTCCATCCGAGCTCTTGGGCGAACAGGTGCACTGTCAATGAGTAGTAATATTTTGAATATTTTTTTTTCCTTAGCAATTAGTCTCAAGAGTGGGTTTAAACTATTCAGTAAAACCATGCTGTAAACAGATATGCTGTCATCCAGGCTTTGTTGTCCATTTATAGAACACAGGCAGAGTAGATTGAGCATATTATTTTTCTTTTTTAACTTTTATTTATTGATTTTGTGAGAGAGGAAGGGAGACACAGAAACAAGAAACTTTTCCTATATGTGCCCTGACCGGGGATCGAACTGGCAACCCCTGCACTTCAGGACGATGCTCTAACCAACCAAGCTATCCGGCCAGGGCAGATTGAGCATATCCTTAAGGGTCCTAGAATTTTCAGTTTGGTATATGAGCACTAGCTTCAACCCAAAGTCACAGCTGCATGAACCCCTAACAAGAGAGTCAGCCTGTCCTCTGAAGCCAGGCACTGACTTCTCCTCTCTGGACAGCAAAGTCCTGGATGGCATCTTCTTCCAATACGAGGCTGTCTCATCTGCACTGAAACCTGCTGTGCAGTGTAGCCGCCTTCATGAATCACCTCAGCTAGACCTTCTGGATAACCTGCTGCAGCTTCTGCATTAGCACTTGCTGCTTCACTTTGCATTCTGATGTTATGGAGATGGCTTCTCTCCTCAAACCTCATGAGCCAACCTCAGGAGCTTCAGACTTTCCTTCTGCAGCTTCCTCGCCTCTGACAGCCTTCACAGAATTGAGGAGTTAGGGCCTTGCCCTGGAGGAGACTTTGGCTTTTTGACGCCCCATCACTAACACTTTCTCCAAATCAGCAATGAGGCTGGTTCAATTTCTTCTCATTTGTGTGTTCACTGGAGTAGCACTTTTAGGTTGCTTCTAAAGCTTCCCTTTTGCATTCACAACTTGGCTCACTGGCTCAGGTGGCCTAGCTCTGGGCCTATCACAGCTCCTAGGCCTTCCTCACCAAGCTTAACCCCTTCCAGCTTTTGGGTTAAAGTGAGAGATGAGCCCCTCTTCCTATCACGTGAACACTCAGAGGCTACTGCAGGGTTGTTAACTGGCCTGATTTCAGTATTGTTGTGTCTCAGTGCATAGGGAGGTCTTGGGAGAGGGAGAAAGACAAGGGAACAGCTGGTTGGTGGAGCAGTCATTTTGTGGCCGTCTTCACATCAGAGATCACTGATCCTAGATCACCGTAACAAATATAACAATCACGAAAAACTCTGAAAGATTGGGAGAGTGACCAAAAGGTGACACAAAGACATGAAGTGAGCAAATGCTGTTGGTAAAAGGCCCATCGACAGACCTGCTCAACGCAGGTTGCTGCTGCAGACCTCCGGTTTGTCAACACTGCGGGTCTGGGAAGTGCGACGAAGCAAAGACAATATAGTAGGCATGCCTGCTCTCCCCGTGAGGTGTTTCCCTAGGCATTGATACAGTGCCTGGGGCATTCTGGAGAAGAGTGGAGATTTTAAAATAGGCATTGCTTAATAGAAAGGAGTTCATTTGTTATATTTTTTATAAATTACTAAAATGGTAAGTTGTTGAGGAATAACGCAGTGCTGTTTGTGAACTCTGTAGGCAAAAAAGAACAAAAGTGCCCGCTTATCTGGCTGCAGGTTCAGTATTGCTGCTGCGTAAAAAAACACACACAAACAAACCCCAAAAAACAAAAACAAAAGACCAGTAACTAGACATTTAGTAATGTTCTATTTTGTGCATTTTAAATTAAATAAGCAGAAAATATAAACAATAGATCTGATGATGAATAGTTTCAAAATATTGTTTTTCCAGATCCTGGTACTAACATTTTGAACCCGAGAGGAATCACAAGCAAGGTGAGTATGAGTTATGTTAAAAAAGGTGAACATTCTACACCCTGCTCTCCCCTTTGTCATCCACATGAGCTCTCCTTCCATCACCTCCACACACACGTGGCATGGCCGGCAGACCAGATGCCCTGGTGAGAAAGGCTAACTCTCAGATCCCACCCCCCAGCATCCAAGGAACTCAGATCTGCAGCTTACCAGGGCCCTGGGTGACTTGCAAATCAAGGTCTGCGAAGCACAGCAGTGCATCACCCAAGAGGAGAAACACGCGCAGAACAGGGAGATGGAGGATGGGTGGCCGAGGGCACAGAAGTTATTTTTGTGTGTGGTGGGAAGGCTGCAGTAGGGAATGATGGGGGATATGGAATGGTTAGATGTGAGGCACAGCTCATGGAGCATCTTGTATGCTGAAGAAAAATTGGTACTTGATCTTACTCCTTCCCCTCCCCCAACTCCAAATTAGTGTTTCCTGGGCACACTAGTCCCACAAGTCAGCCCCTCTCCTGTCCTGGTGACTCCCTATGCACATCAGCACACTGAAGGCCCCCCAAAATCACAAGCTACGCTTATTTAACTTTAACCAAGCACTTCCCAAACACGTTGACCAGAAACGTCTTTTTCAGTATAGCACTCGTTAATACCCTTGTAAAAACAGACTCTGGAAACCTCAGTCTTGGAGATGGCTGGCACCCAGCACCTGAGGCCCCCACCTGGGTGAACCACCTGGGAAGGGATGGTGTGGCTTCCACGTGTGACTAAATAGAAGTCATTCTTTTCAATAGAACGATTATGGTTAAAGACTCTAAAAATCACACGAGGATTTGTAAGATTTGCTCATGAAAATTCTAGAATAAAAAAAACCATCCAAGAAGTTAATTTGAAGACAGATCTGTTTTACGCAGAAGATAACAAATGTCTAGAAGTTGTCTCTTTTTTTTTTTTTCATTTTTCTGAAGCTGGAAACAGGGAGAGACAGTCAGACAGACTCCCGCATGCGCCCGACCAGGATCCACCCGACACGCCCACCAGGGGCCACGCTCTGCCCACCAGGGGGCGATGCTCTGCCCATCCTGGGCGTAGCCATGTTGCGACCAGAGCCACTCTAGCGCCTGAGGCAGAGGCCACAGAGCCATCCCCAGCGCCCGGGCCATCTTTGCTCAGATGGAGCCTTGGCTGCGGGAGGGGAAGAGAGAGACAGAGAGGAAAGTGCGGCGGAGGGGTGGAGAAGCAAATGGGCGCTTCTCCTGTGTGCCCTGGCCGGGAATCGAACCCGGGTCCTCCGCACGCTAGGCCGACGCTCTACCACTGAGCCAACCGGCCAGGGCTAGAAGTTGTCTCTAACAGATTTGAGTAGAAACAGGTTAATGAGTGTGTAGGCAAATTCTCCGCAGTCGCAGGGCTAAGCACACTGCACGGGCACAGGACCGGGAACCCTCGTGGCCCACACGATGGGGTCTTACTGCAATAAAATCCCAGAGAACACGACAAAAGGTCCGATGCCTGGATTAACATTCCTTTTCATGCGGGACTCTGAATTCACTGATAAACCACCTGTTTGTGTTTGTTTGGTTTTAGTTTCAGGCTTTCTCTAGACAAGATCCCAACATTTCACTGAATCGTCTTTGGGCCAAGATCGGGAAGCAATACAAGCGTGGACGTACCTCTGGGTGCTTCTGGAAATACTGTGTCTGAAGTGAAACAAACGCCTACTCGTCCACTCAGAACTGTCTTAGAAAACCGCAAATAAAAATGCTTGATTTGAAAACAGCATAGAAGGAAAGCTAGGCAAACTATGCACCTTGTTCATGATTGTTTGGAAAATAAATCCTCTATGTTCTGCAAATATCAGTACTGGCTATTTTACTTATCAACATATCCTAAAATCTGTAATTCTTCCTTCCATCAACTTGTTTTTTAGAGATGGATCTGGGAATATAAATGTAAAGCTAATAAAGAGACACAAATGCTAAAAAAGTTAGTGAAATTCAGTTAAAATAGTTAAACGGCAACTACATTATCTTAGCTACGATGTCCTCTCAATCCTTAAAGATGGACAAGAGTTATTACTGAAAGGAATTCAGTATTTTGAAAAAAAATCGGAGGTAAAGGAAGCCGAAAGGGCTGGGAACAGCCTCAGTTCTCCATCCTGTCTGATGGGGAGCATCCTCATGCTCTGAACCCTCCTCCCTCAGCTGGCCCAAGCACGGAAAACGCGATAACTTGACTCTCTGAACAGTGACTCTTCCTTGCACTCTGTGCCTGTGAGCTCAAGGACCCCAGTTCACTTCTACCAGAAAAGTCCCTTTGTAATCTGCTTCTTGCAGAGAGTAGGGAGCTGAGATGGGATTTAAGATGGTGCAATGAAAGAGCTAGCCTGGTGTGTGCACGTACTGCCTTACATTGTTGCTACCTCTATGTAATGTAGCTTCTAGATGGACAGAAACACAGTGTGTCGCCTCCAGCACAGAACATGATTAGAACTGGAGCACTTCCCCACCCCAACTCTGCCATTCACTAAACTAGCATGGTGGGGGGACACAGAGAGGGATAAAGTATCAGATCCACACCCAGACCCCAGAAATCTCTTACAAAGATCACAGGCTTGATACATCTTCACTTTCCTAACTGAAAATATCAACACACTGCCGGGGAAAGGTGCTCTACACTCAAAGAATGGAGAACAGATGCGCCACCGTGGGAACCTGCAGCCGCCACTACGCGTCGCTATGGAATCCTGGGGGGTCCTCTCTCACCGGGGGCGCTGAACCAGCACTAGTTCACGACACAGAAATTTTGAACCTTACAATGATCTCATCTTTATGAGCCTAGGAAGAGTTGACGGTGGAATTCCACAGCAAGTGACGCTAGAAACCCTCCCGCGTTTCAGCAACACTCGGCCATTACTCATACAGATGGGGAGCTGGAGTCATGAGGAGGTTCGTGTCCTTGCTCCCGACGCATGCACACGGCTGAGAGTCTGTCTGCTCAGTGTCCTCCTCTGTAGAAGGAGGACGCTAACAATGCATCCTGGGGGCCCCAGCATCCCAGGCGCTAACTCATGGAGGGCTCCGGGCCAGCTCCCTGGGACTGGAGCACAGGCCACCAACACTCTGCGCTCTCTTCTCCTCGTTTGGCTATGGAAAGGTGCAGGCCTCCTGAAAGGTGGGCCATTTAAAAACTCCTGCCGGTTTCAGGATCTCATTTCATATTTTAATTTGGAGGTTTTGTTGCTGCCAGCGACACACGTTGTGAAACACAGGTTCACTGCAGAATCCTGAAGAATAACTTTGATGACTGATTTTTATAAATTTGGCATTAATTTTAGTATTAAAAAATATGTACGTGCGCTCAGGACATACTAAATTCCTTAGTGCTGAGCACTCACTGAGGTTGGAGAGGCCGTCGCCGACCCAGTGCCCCTGTCGACGGGAGCCAGGAGCCCGAGTGTGCGGCGGCTGTGTCCCCAGTGTGCCCACATTGCTCAGCCGCCATTCCCCAGAGACACACAGCACACGTGCAGGACAAGTGTTTGTTGACACAGAGCAAGGACATTTCTCAAGTGCACATGTACATGGTTTATTTTTTGTTTTTACTTAAAAAACGTACCCAATTAAAATATTAATTAATAACCATTAAAAACAAGCGACTTCACACAGCTAGTTATAAATTCAGTTGAAACAAAATTTCATTGGGATTAAGTTGACCTTGTGGATCATAATGAAATTTCACTTAACTGCAAAATGATTCCATTCACACAGCATTCTAAATGAGTTTTCATAAATTCTGACCCTTTACTCAAGAGAATACAGCCCTGGACAACATGTATGTAAACACCGAAGCCTAGAATATACACTTTTTTATTACCAAAGTTTTATAGTCAATAATACAAAAAGTTAATAAACTTGAACAAAGTTGGGTGAAGCCCTAGTGGGGGGCAGCAGCTGTCCCTGCTGGGCCTCCTCGCCGGCCTCAGTGGGAGCTTTGCGGTCCAGTCTCTAAATACACCAGCTACTCCGTTTGTCAAAATCTGAGAACTGTAAGTGGTTTGAGAAATTGGCCTACAACAAGCACCAGTTTCAAATCAAGCCTAGTACAGTGTACACGTCTTAAAATGTGTACTAAGGCAGAGAAGTAAGCAGATTTCAATAAAACAAACATCCCGAAAGAATGGAAAAGAAAGGCCTATGTTATCAGACAGCGTGAGGTTTAACATACGCATACACAAATTCAGAATGACCCTCTGATAGCTCCGTGCCATTTTTGATTTACGCAAATTAAACTTTTACCACTACAGAAGATCATGATGATTCTATTGATGGATAACGTCCCAGATGACTAATTTTTAAATTTTTGGTATTTTACACCAAGGGGAAAAAAAATAGCACACAACTAGATCAACACACAATGAGGGCTTCAGAAATCATTTAACAATCAAGTCAGAGCAGAATATGAGAGTTCTCTCTTCATAAAACAGGAATATTTGCATGGAACTATTTAATATTAAAAAATTCCAAGAAATGTCATAGGTAGCATCGGAAAAAGGTGCTGACACCTTAAGACAGAATTACTTTCCAGGAAACAAATACTTTCGAAAGAAAATCTAAGCTATGGGGACTGAGAAGCAGGCCCAGCAGTCATCACAGACAAAAACGTCAATGCTCCTGAATATTATCAGAATGTATTTTATAAAAACCTATAGAGCTTGAAAGGAGAAAGAGGAGTTTTCCTAAAACAAAATAAAACACAAAGAAACACAACAACAAAAGAATGTTAGTTTGTAAAGATGAAAGGGTATTGTAGCCTCTGCTTTCTTTTTATTTCCTTTTTCTGATTTGCACCCATGTGAACAGCACGTGTCATCCCTGGTCTGAGAAGGACTCGTCGACTTCTCTAAAGGACAGGGAGGTAACTCACCCAGGAAGCACGGCCACCCCTGGGAAGACACAACCTCAGAGGCTCAGAGCGCACAGGTCTCCGCCCAGCACCCAGCACCCCCAAGCGCTGGCAGTCCCTCCTCACTGCGCAGCCCCTGCCCGACACTTACCCCTGTCTGAGGGCAAACAAAAGGCAGTGCCAATCAGACCTCAGGCAGAGTGGAGACCTTTTTGGTGTACATCGGTTGGAAAGAGTTAACTGTTAGTTTTGGTTTAAACATTTAAACACAGATGCATATAAAACCAACACGAGTTTTTACAAAACTTTTTACAATTATCATTTTAAAAATAAAAACATTAAAAAGGGAAATACCACCAGATGAGTTAGAAGCTCTTTTGTTTTAAAATGACATATGTGCCCTGGTCAGGTGGATCAGTAAATAAAGTGTCGACCCAGTGCACCAGAGGTCGTGGGTTTGACCCCCAGTCAGAGCATGTATGACAAGCAACCAATGAGTACACACAACTAAATGGAACAACTAAGTGGAACAAGGAGTTGATGCTTCTCCCCCCAACCCCAGATCAATGGGAAAATTAAAATGACACATGCACAGCTAATTTCAACTCCCCAAGTCATAAGCTCACTTTAAGTGGACCCATTTTTAAGATGAGACTCAGGATTTCCATGGAAGGTGGAAAACTGAGAGAAAAGGCATCTGCAAGAATGAAGGTTGAGATGCCCCCTCAGAACTAGTCTCCCAGGTGCCACTGGGCAGCACACGCTAATATCGCTACCCTTGGAGTGACCGTGTTGTGAGGACACTAGGGTGTCTGATGCTAATTACAGAGGGGAAGCGTCACCTGTGCAGACCGGAACTGAATTTAGGGAAGCCACGATGAACAGTGCATGGCCGCAGGCGGGGTTTCTTCACTGACTCGAACAGGGCGATGACATTTGTTAACAGCAGAGCAAAACTAACGAGGCAAGGGTTTGGTGGGGGCTCCTTCCAGCCACATTTCTATTTACAATTCATTCTGGGTGACACCTGAAATGAAGTTCTGCTGTACAAACGCCTTTTTCGAGGCCATCCAATCTCTGTAAAAGACAGCTAAGCTAGGAAAAACGCTTACTGACAGTTGTAATGCATCAGGAACAGGGGGAGGAAAAGACACCATGTACAAAGTCCGCTTCAGAAAACCAATGTCTATTAAAAAGTCAAGAAAGAAAAACCTTAACATTCAACAATAACTTCATGGTCGTTTAAGAGTCAGGGTGTCCAGAGAGACACGGAGAGGCCGCTGCCCAGCGGAGCTGTGGGAGGTGTGCCGGGCACCTCCAGTCTCTCAACTGCTGTCCGCCGCCACATCCTGGCCACAGGGTCCAGCAGCGCCGCTGGCCAGATGTTTGCTTCTGCAAGTGACACAGCCCTCCAAGAAAGAAAAGAACAGGCTGGGTATCTGATGTAATGTTATCTGCAAAGTTTTAAAATCAGCAAAATGCCAGCCAAGCAATCTGTGTCTAATTCCCCCACCTATTCATGTCTAACAATATCCATTATGGCCCATTCCTTAATATTAGAGTGTAGATGATAGCAACTTTTTAAAAGCTTCTGTGTAAATTGTTTTAGGGCCCATTCTTCACATACCCTTCTATTAAAACACCAGAAACACAATACTTAAAAAAAATAAAGACACTTAATGATAAGTGCTGTCTGGTGAGACCATGTCAGCCATACTTCAATGAGAGACATGCATTCCTTTCTTTAAAAATGGGGTTGGGGATGCATGACCAGGCAGTGGCACAGTGGATAGAGCACTGAACTGGGACGCGGAGGACCCAGGTTAGAAACTCGGAGGTCACCAGCTTGAACATGGGTTTATCTGGTTTGAGCCCAAGGTCACTGGCTTGAGCAAGGGGTCAGTCGCTCTGCTGTAGCCCCCTGGTCAGGTACATATGAGAAAGCAATCAATGAACAACTAAGGTGTCACAATGAAGAACTGATGCTTATCTCTCTCCCTTTCTGTCTGTCTGTCCCTAACTGTCCCTCTCTCTGTCTCTGTCACAAAAAACCCCAATAAATAAATAAAATAAATATTGGGGAAGACTCCATGACTTGTTTAATCTGTAAATCTTCACAGACACTCTTTCGGACACCTACCTTGATTCCCTGGTTATAACGTTTGACTTTACACATTGCCTCCCAAAGCTGTCACAACCATCACTACAGAACCAAGTCCTGGAGCCGCTGGCAGATGAGCGTGCCCCCATTCCAGCTGTTCACTCATGCTCTCGTTGTAAAGATGTCACAAGAGCAGAAAAACCACCGGGTCCCCTGGAGACTCCTGGTGGGTGTGAACACTACCTCCGGCGTGACTCTTACACCTTGAATTTGAATTCTGTTCAAACATGTGTGCCTATGTGAAACACCAACCTCCGACACCCATCTCCTCTGTAAATTGCATCTCAGAGCAGGTGCTCTACTCCTTACTGCCCCATAATATGCCAACCGGTGGAAGGAATAATGCCGGTGGGCAGAGACCTGTCCTCAAAATCCAATGAACCGTGTAACCTTATACAAACGGTCTGACATCTGCATGCCTCCTTTTGTTGCTTACTGGTAAACAGGCACGCACCACAGGAGTGACCCTGAGGACTAACCTTCCCATGGAATCACGCGATGTGTGTGGAGGGCCCAGACCACCAGCTGGACCAGCACACACCAGCGGACTGTTGCGGCCACCGAGCTCACCTGGAAGTCCATGCCATGCGGGAGCGTGCGGCTCCGCACCCAGGCGTGTGCCCTGGCCAGCTCCGCCCTCTGTCTATGGGAAAACTGCGGCTGCCGCCCCCGCATGCTCTCCAGCTTCTCCAGGTCTTCTCTCAGGACGGTCTCCTCAGCCCTGAAAGTGAGCAGACACAGCCTTGACAGCCCTGAGGATGGCCTGGGGCCCTTGCCACGCCACCTGGAACAGCAGCCTTCTTGTTCTGTAATAAGCTGTACATTTCTTGTTATACGACATGTATATATGAAGGACACATTAAAAATAAACCATTTCTTTGCTCAGTTTGTAATAAAGCCTCTTTCTCTTGGTGGAAAACATCTGTACACTGTTGCAATGAGACATGCAGAAGAAACAGGTTTCCTTAGTTACCTCAGAATGGGAGAACCCAGAGTCTCCACAGAAAGTCCCTACACTTATGCGCTATCCTGGAGGGCACTGCTTTTCTCTGTCCCCCTGCTTCACGATGGTGACATGATCGTCAGTCTGGACCCACACACATGTGGCGCAACCACTGTTCATGAAATCATTCACCATTTGACTTCAAATGAATGAATTTGAAAATACGCTTCCCTGAGAGTATATATAAAAACACTGAAAAATCACTTTGTATTTAAAAACACACGTAAGAAGCCATTAAGGAACTCATAAGCAGGTCTTCTCCGGCGCGCCTCACCTCTCAGGGAGCTGGTAGGTCATCAGGACGCACTCGGGTGTCTGCCTGATCATTCTCCACATGGGCTCTTCAGCGAGATCACGAGCTGCCTCCTCTTTCTGTGCCTCAGGAGCCTGCAGCCCGCTTTCGGTGACTTCAGAAGAATAATCACTGCTAGCAAAACAGAGGCTGCTGTCACTGGCTCCTATCAAGAATCCACAACAACAATGGATTAGAAAATGCCTGTCAGGGACTGGTTCCTCAACTGACCATCATTCTTCAAAGACTTTGACAACTACCTATTCCTCTCCAGCACGCCGCCCAGACTGCGCCCAGGTGACCTTGCCCAGGTGACCGCACCCACCCGGTGACCTCGCCCAGGCTTCTCTGATTTCCCCAAGCTCTCTTCCTCCGCCTCCAGGCTCTGCCATCTGGCGGCCACAGCCTAGCATGGCCCCTCTCAGCTCCGTCCCCTCAGTCACGTCTCAGCCTCACTTTCTCGTCATCGTTCAGCTACACATCTGGAACAGTGCCCTAGTCATTCAGCTTGGAGCCCGAATCCGTCATTCAGGGACACTCTTTGCAGTACCTTCAACTTCCTTTTCACTCTGACTTTTCGTAACTATTACAATGTTAACTCTGATAAAGCCAAGGATCAACTGTTTATAGCTAAATCCAAGAAGCCTCAGACAGGGAGAAAGGCACACAAAACAGAGTATGTTGGTTCTACAATAAATTCATCATCCCCACAAGGATCAGTAATCTAGCACTGGCCATGGCTATTTTCCACTTCTCTGTTTCCTACCTCACTTTCACCTATTTTATAAGAAAAAAGGGGAAGGCATTAGAAAAGAAACTCATTATCCTGAGACCAAATGTAACTTTAGTCGTATCTGTACGCCCTCCTCACCTCTTCCAGTTATGACGGAGACGCGACTGGCCACCCCAAGGCCCACCCCTCCACACTGCTGTCGGGACCACTCCTTTCCTGCCTTGCACCTGACCTTTTAGGTTCTCTCCATTGACTCTGGGACAAGAACAACTAATCCCCCAAACAAAAGTACCTTTCTAATTTTTTAATAAAGCATATGGGTAACTATAAAACACATTTTTTCCCTCATTAATAAATCTCTTTAAAGGATAATGGACTATGTAAAGCAAAAAAAAATTGTGGGCTTATAATACAAGTAGAAGTAAAATGTAAGTTAAAAACAGGAGGGTAAATGGAAGTCCTCTGTTTCAAGGCTCTTAGATGTAACATGATGGAATAGGTATAATATTTGAAGATAAACCGTGATAAGTAAAAGATGCACTTGCAAATCCTGGAGTACTGACTTAAAAAAAAAGAGGTATAGCTGAGAGCCAATAATGTTGAGAAAAAAGAATCATTAAATGTATATAATTAACCCAAAAGGAGGAGGGGAGGAAGAAAAGAGGGAGAGAAAGAACAGATGAGACTAAAAGAGCAAGATGGAAGATTTAATCTAATCCTGACCATATCAATAATCACATTAAATGTAAATGGTCTAAAGCAGAGGTCCCCAAACCCCGGGCCGCGGACTGGTACTGGTCTGTGGGCCATTTGGTACCGGTCCACAGAGAAAGAATAAATAAATACATTATTTCCATTTTATTTATATTTAAGCCTGACCAATGTTTTATTTTAAAAAATGACCAGATTCCCTCTGTTACATCCGTCTAAGACTCACTCTTGACGCTTGTCTCGTAAGTTCGACAATTATATTTTAAAATGCCACAGTTTTGGCCCTGGCCGGTTGGCTCAGCGGTAGAGCATCGGCCTGGCATGCGGGGGACCTGGGTTCGATTCCCGGCCAGGGCACACAGGAGAAGCGCCCATTTGCTTCTCCACCCCCCCTCCTTCCTCTCTGTCTCTCTCTTCCCCTCCCGCAGCCAAGGTTCCATTGGAGCAAAGATGGCCCGGGTGCTGGGGATGGCTCCTTGGCCTCTGCCCCAGGCGCTAGAGTGGCTCTGGTCGCGGCAGAGCGACTCCCTGGAGGGGCAGAGCATCGCCCCCTGGTGGGCAGAGCGTTGCCCCTGGTGGGTGTGCCGGGTGGATCCTGGTCGGGCGCATGCGGGAGTCTGTCTGACTGTCTCTCCCGTTTCCAGCTTCAGAAAAATACAAAAAAAAAAATACAAATAAAAAATAAAATACCACAGTTTTTACGCTGGTTGCATAATTTTATTTTGTGCATTTATCCGTCCCACCCTAAAGGCTGGTCCGTGAATATATTTTCTGACATTAAACCGGTACGTGGCCCAAAAATGGTTGGGGACCACTGGTCTAAAGTACTCTAATTAAAAGGCAAGAACTGGCCCTGGCCGGTTGGCTCAGCGGTAGAGCGTCGGCCTGGCGTGCGGGGCCCCGGGTTTGATTCCTGGCCAGGGCACATAGGAGAAGTGCCCATTTGCTTCTCCATCCCCACCCCCTCCTTTCTCTCTGTCTCTCTCTTCCCCTCCCGCAGCCGAGGCTCCATTGGAGCAAAGATGGCCCGGGCGCTGGGGATGGCTCCTTGGCCTCTGCCCCAGGCGCTAGAGTAGCTCTGGTCGAGGCAGAGCAACGCCCCGGAGGGGCAGAGCATCGCCCCCTGGTGGGCAGAGCGTCGCCCCTGGTGGGCGTGCCGGGTGGATCCTGGTCGGGCGCATGCGGGGAGTCTGTCTGACTGTCTCTCCCCGTTTCCAGCTTCAGAAAAGTACAAAAAAAAAAAAAAATTAAAAAAAAAATTAAAAGGCAAGAACTATCATATGGATAATAAAGCAATACCCAACTAATAGTGAACTTTATACTTTTAAAATTTTTTATTTATTGACTGATTTTAGAGAAGGGGAAGGGAGGGAGAAAGAGAAATAATGAATTGTTGCTTTGTTGTTCCACTTAGTTTGGCATTCATTGGTTGGTTCTAGTATGTGCCCTGACCGGAGATCAAACCGGCAACCTTGGGGTATTGGGACAATGCTCTAACCCAGTGGTAGTCAACCTGGTCCCTACCGCCCACTAGTGGGCGTTCCAGCTTTCATGGTGGGTGGTAGCGGAGCAACCAAAGTATAAATAAAAAGATAGATTTAACTATAGTAAGTTGTTTTATAAAGATTTATTCTGCCAAATGGTGAAAATCCAACATAAAGTACTTGGTAAATAATTATTATTATATACTTTAACTTGCTATAACTCTGTTTTATAACTTTTATAAAGTAAAATTCTCTACTTTATAAATCACCATTACTGTAGAACTGGTGGACGGTTAGAAAATTTTACTACTCACAGAGATGCAAAAGTGGGCGGCGGTAGGTATAAAAAGGTTGACTACCCCTGCTCTAACCAAATGAGCTAGCTGGCAAAGGCCAAAAATGTCAACTTTAAATATAAAGACACATACAAGTTAAAAGTAAAATGATTAAAAAATATGCCATGTAAAAGCTTAACAGAATAAAACTGGAGTAGATATATTAGTATCAGACAAATGAGATTTCAAAGTAAGGTACATATCCTAATAAAGGGATGAAGTCATCAAAAGGACTAACAATCTTAAATGTGTATGCACCTAATAAGAGATTCAGCATACATGAAGCAAACACTGGACTGTAAGAAAAGACAAATTCACAGTTATAGTTGGACATTTTAAGAGCTCTATCTTAGTAACTGATAATAAGTAGACAGAAAATCAGGATGTAGTAGGCTGGACCAACATTATCAGCCAACTTGATCTAATCTACATTTACAAGAAACACCACTCACCATCACAGAGCACATTCTTTTCAAGTGCACAGGAAACATTTGTCAAGACAGACCAAATTCTGGACCACTAACAAGTCTCACTCAATACATTAAAAAAAATAATACAAAGAATGTTTTCTGACTTCAATTAAGTTAGAAACCAATGAAATAGCTGGAAAAAACCCAAAATTAGGAAATTTAATACATTTCTAATAACCTATGGTCAAAGAGGAAAACACAAGGAAAATTAGAAAGTATTTCAGACTGAATGAAAATAAAAACACACATTAGGATTGGAGGGATGAAGCTACAGAACTGTTTAGAGGGAAATGAGCATTAACTGTTTATATTAGGAGGGAAACAAAGTGTCTCATCAATGGCCTAAGCTTCTATTTAAGAGCTTAGAAAAAGCAAATAAAAATAAAACAGAAGAAAGAAAATAATAAAGATTAGAGCAGTAATTAATACAAAACCAAAAAACAATAGGAAAAAAGCCCAAAAGTGGCTTCTTTGAAAGTTAATACAATTGGTAAATAGTAAGAACAATCAGGAAAATATTATTATTATTTTTATTGATTGGTTTTAGAGGGAAAGAAGCGGGAGAAGAGCGATCAACTCATAGCAGTTGCTTCTTGAATGTGCCTTGATGGAACAAGCCTGGGGTTCAGAACTTGTGACCTTCAGCATTCCAGGTCAATGACACCTTATTCACTGTGTTACCACAGGTCAGGCAGGAAAAATATTAATATCAATAATAAGAGTACTATGGATTCCACAAACATTAAAAGAATAAGGAAATACAATAAAAAAGTTTATGATAAGTTGGATAACTTAGATGAAATGGACAAACTCCTTAAAAAATACAAATTACCAGAGGTCACTCAAAAAGAAACAGATGACATGAATAGACCTCACTCTATTAAAGAAATTAAGTATGCTGTTTAAAACCTTTTCACAAAGAAAACTTGAGACCCAGATAGCTTCACTGGTGAAATTCTATCACACATATAAGGACGATGTACTACCAATTCAAAACACACTATTTCAGAAAACAGAGGAGGAGTGAACCATTCCCAACTCTTTTTTTTTTTTAAAACAGCATTACGCCGATAACAAAACCAGACAAAGATATTACAGGAAAACAGTATAAAACAGTATTTGTCACAATGGGTGCAAAAATATGTATTTAACAAAATATTAGGATATAGATTCCAGTGATATGTGAAAAACACTAAAACAGCATAATCAATACCAGGTTAATTAATGTAATTCACCATATTAATAAAATAAGGGAGAAAAATCGTCTGATTATCTCAATAGGCTGTAGAAAAAAAATCACCTCGGTGATTTAATAGTAGAAAGGAGCTGCCTGACTAGGAGGTGGCACAGTGGCTAGAGCATCGGCCTGGGATGCTGAGGATCAAAGTTTGAAACCCTGAGGTCGCTGGCTTGCCAGCTTGACCGTGGGATCACAGACATAACACCATGGTTGCTAGCTTGAAGCTCAAGGTCGCTGGCTTGAGCAAGGGGTCACTGGCTTAACTGGAGCCCCTCCTCGCCCCCCCCCAACTAGGCACATGTGAGAAAGCAATCAATGAACAACTAAAGTGCTGCAACAAAGAACTGATGCTTCTTAATCTCTCTCCCTTCTTGTCTGTCCCTCTCTCTCCATCTCTATCTCTTGCTAAAAATAAAAAGGAACCTCCTCTCTCAATTCTACTGACAAAGAACGTTTAAGGAAAACCAGCTTTCACACCATACTTACTGGTGCCACCTGACTGCCCGCCCCTGAGACTGAACAAGCAGTCACGTCTGGCTCGCCACTTCCCCTCCGCACTGTCCTCGGGGCCCAGCCAGTCCAATAGGCAAGACAAGTGAATACAGGCACACAGGTCAGAAAGGAGGAGGTAGAACTGTATTTGCAGACAGCAGTACTGTCTATGTAGAAAAGTCCTACAGGCTGTACAATAGAGCTATACAAACTCATCGGTGAGCTTAGCGAGACTGCACAATAGAACGTTTAAAATACAAAATCTGACTGAATTTCTAGAGGCTCAAAACAAAACCTGGAAATTGGAATTTACTACACTATCAACTATATGAAATTCTTCGGGATAATTTTAGCAAAATATGCATGGGTAAGACCTGTACATGGAAAACTACAAAACATTGCTGAGAAAGAGTCAAGACCTACATAAAAAAGAAACAGCATGCTTGTGGACTGAAGACTCAATACTATGAGGGTGATAATTCTTCCAAAACTAACCACAGACTCAACACAGAGTTAATCCAAGTCCAACGGGTTTTTTTGTTTGTTTTTGTTTTTGTAGAAGCTAAAGAATAAGAACCGGACTCTGCAATTTACATAGACAAAGAACTTACAATATTCAAAATTACTATGAAAACAAGAGCGAAGCTGGAGAACTTAACCCACCCGAGTTGAAGACTTACTTGAAAGCTACATCAAGACTGTGGGATGTGCCCTAAAGCCAGCCATCAAGATAAACAGAACGGAGAGCCCAGAGACATACCCAAACACACAGGACCAACTGATTTTCAACAAAGGTGCCGCGATAATACAGTGCGGGAAAGATTAATCTTTTCAACAGACGGGGCGGAACAATATCCATATGCCACGGAAGTATATTGACCCCTTACCTCACCCCGTATATGAAAATTAACTGGTGATGGATCACAGACCTAACTAGAAAAGCTACCTCTATAACACTTCCAAGCCAGAGAATGTCTTAGTAACTTCTACTTAGGTGAAAGATTTCTTAAAAAGGACACACAGCACCATCAATACAAGAAAAAAATTGATCAACTGAACTTTATTAAGATTAGAAACAATTTGCTCTTTAAAATGAAGCTAAAAAAATTAAAAAATGAAAAGGCAAGCCACACGGAGGAAATTTTTGCAAAACAAATAGTTGATAGGGGACTTGTACCCAGAATATACACAAAACTCTTTACTCAACAGGATACTAACACCCCCTCCCCAAAAAAGTGGGCAAGAGACTTGAACACATATGATGACAAAAAGCACATTGAAAGATACTCATCACTGCTCATTAATAGGCAAATGCAAATTAAAACCACAATGAGGTATCACTACATTAAATACTGGAATGGCTAAACCTTATGTGATGGACAATACCCAGTGTTGGCCAAGATGTGTTGCAAATTGGAGCTCTCATACACTGCTGATAGGCATGCAAAATGGTACAGCCACTCTGGAAAACAGTGTGGCAGCTCCTTATAAAGTTAACCATACACATGACCTAGCAATATCCTTCCTAGGTATTTACCCAAGAGAATATAATAACATGCCCACAAAAAGACTCAGACTGAAACGTCCATCGCAGCACTGATGGTCCCACACTGGAAACCCGATACACCATCAGCTGGTGAGTGGACATGCACACAGCATGACTGTCCTCGGCCATGAGAGGGGACAACTGCTGGGAGGGCTGTCGGGACGAACCTCAGAAGCCTGTGCTCACTGAAGAATCCCAACACAGAAGACAGCCAGCCGGCGGTTCAGTTTACGTGGCACCTCAGAAATAACACACTCAAGAGACACAAAGCACATGGATGGAGGCCAGGGGACCAGAGGATCAGGGCAGGGGCCTGACTGTAAAGTCACAGGAGAACTTCCCGGTGATGGAAATGCTCCACACAGTGCCCGGGGTGCTGGGACCTTAATGCATATACTTCTCAGAATTCTTCCTTTCTACACCTAAACTTGGCATAGATTGCCCCCAGCAAAGCTCATGGAAAGTGAAAAGGAAGAAAATCCTGGACTTCTACCCCAGCTTGGAAACCAGACAGCCCGCCCCCCATGAGACTGCTGGTGGCTGAGCGGGAGGACTGTGCATTTGGACCCACTACCTGACGCTGCAGAACCAGGTCCAGAAGGACGCTCCTCGGTTAGGGGCACTGTCGACAGGTCGCTGGCAGTGATGTGGTCCTTCTTCCTGCCGCTGCCTGTAACACACTGCTACAAAGTAAGAACATAAGGAAACATTTTAATATCTCATGGGTTCTGTTACAAAAATAACTGGGAGAGCTTCAACTTCACATGTTGAATGGAACAAAATGCCGGGTATCACTGTGAAACTAAACAATCCCAGTCTGTCCCCAAGAATGTGGTTCCAATTCCTTTGTATCTAATATTCAAGATACTGTTGTTTTTCTGAGCACCTACTACAGGCCACAGACCACACAGGTGCATGTTTGAAATTTTTTATCATTCAGAAAAGATGTATTGAACATTGTAAACATTCTAAGCAGCGTCCCAAATACTAGGAATACAGCAGGGAACAAAACAAAGTCCTAGCTGCCCTGGAAGTCACACAGCACTGGGCCGGGGGTGGGGTGGGGGGAGAACTCCGTAAATATCAATATTACTGCATTTAATCCTCAGACTCAGCTATGAAGTATTCATCCTTCTACTTTTTAAATAAGGAAACAAAGGCAAAGACAGGTTAAATGACCCGCCTGAGCTGACCAGCTAACAAGGGACAGGGCGGGGACCCGAACCCATGTCTTATTCTGCAGCCCAGGCTTTGCTCACCAGGACACACTGCCTGGCCTTAGATTTCTAGTGAGTACACTAGTATCAGGCTTTCAAAATGAGCACATTTTCTTGAATGGTATCGTTTTCTCGGTGTGGATGTGTTAAAGCAGGGGGCCAGTTCCCTCAGACCGTTAGAGGGCCAGACTATAAAAAAAACTATGAACAAATCCCTATGCACACTGCACATATCTTATTTTAAAGTAAAAAAACAAAATGGGAACAAATACAATATTTAAAGTAAAGAACAAGTAAATTTAAATCAACAAACTGACCAGTATTTCAATGGGAACTATGGGCCTGCTTTTGGCTAATGAGATGGTCAATGTCCGGTTCCATATTTGTCACTGTTAGCCGTAACAAGTGATATGACGTGCTTCTGGAGCCGTGACACATGCGTCCCGTGTCTTCGGAAGTAGTACTGTACGTGAGTGACACCGCGCTTTGTGGCATCCGCATCCTGTGCTCCTCTCACTGACCACCAATGAAAGAGGTGCCCCTTCCAGAAGTGCGGCAGGGGCTGGATAAATGGCCTTAGGGGGCCGCATGCGGCCCGCGGGCCGTAGTTTGGGGACCCCTGTGTTAAAGGGTACTTTGAAGGGTGGGGTGAGAAAAACGGTATAAATATTCACGCTCATCTAAGATCCTATTCCAAAATCTAACCTGGTAATCTGAGTGCCTTTTTAGGTGAAGGGCTGAAAAGTTAATGGAAATGAACCAAAAATTCTTTTTGTTTGGAAATGACATGGATAAATGGGAAACTACAAACTGCCCACTTGACTGATGAGGACTGGCAAGCATCTGAAGAAGTAAAATTGCTAACCCATGCCTGTGGGCATGGCCTATTCCTTCCTGTTCCCCCAGACCATGACCTCGGTTGTGGGTAAGAAAATAGATTTCACAGGCAATGAACATGTTAAGTTTAATGCTTGGATATCAAATTTTAAAGGGGGGAAGACTAAGTTCCTAGAGAAAATCTGAGAGCACTTTGTGAAAACCACGTGGTATTTGAGACCAGGACCAGCAGGCTCTCTCACTCCCCTTTCTACAGAGTCAGGAAGACACGGAAGGTCAGCCTGCCCTGCCCTCACCCCCACTCCCACAGGGTACCGGCTTCCTTTCTCAGCTGTGTGCCGGGAGCTCGCATCACTTACACGCTCAGCCTCTGGGCCGACATGCCTGCTGGCGTGCTCGGCAGACGCGCAGGACCGGGGCGTGTCCTCTCGGAGCAAGTCCAGCTGCAGTGGTGAGCTGGTCCTGGAGGGGAGGAATGGGTGCTCCCCGCTCTGGGTGTCCCAGGCCTCCCCAGGCCTCTGCTCCAGCACCGGACACGGTGGTTCCAAGCGTGGGGCTACCGTGGATACCGAGGGCGGGACTTCAGAAGGGCCTGTTGCTCCCAGGAACGGATATGGAGAGAAGGACGGTGCCAACAGGGGACCCACTGGGGGGTCAGGCAGGAAAACGGTCAGGAAAGTATCCACACAGGGCAAAGGGACTGCTGGGAACAGTGGCCCTGGCAGGCAGGCCGGTGCCATCACCAAGGTGGCGTGCTCTCCCCCGAGCGAGGTCACGGTGGGCAGGGGACACGCCGGCACGAGGTAAGGGGCCTGGCTGGGAGCTGTCCCCACAGCCGGGAACGGGAGCGGCAGGCCGGGTGCATGGAACGGGGCGGTGGGGAACGGGCAGCAGGACTGTCCACTCTGGCCGTCAGCTCTGAAGTGGGAACAGAGGGCATCCCCGGGGCACCGGCTGCCTGGTGGCTCTGGCAGCTTCTTGCGTTTGTGCTTCCCCTTCCTGCAGCCAGCCGACTGCATCTGCCTGGAGGCCGACTCTGGGGGGACAGACAGGGCGGCTGTGGAAATCAACCCCGAGGAGGGGAAGGCGGGTGACAGTCCTAACATCTGCTCTAAGACAAGCAGGGTCTGGGTGAGAGCTGTTGCTACAAGACAAATTGATCTCAGCATCCCCAGTCGGCTCCTTCCAGGACTCACCGCGCCCCACCTCCCAGCACCTAGATGGGGCTGAGAACAGCGATGGCGGCCAGAGGGACGGGTCTTTCCGAGTGTAACTACCTTGCACATAGCAACATTTAGCTTGGCTTCTGCTATCTTGCTGCAGGTAGGAGTTGTAGGGCGAGGACAGAATCTTCTCCCGGAACCTGTCGACATAGTTCTGCTCCTCCTTCTGTGTGTGGGCCGACAGGACAGCCTTGGTGAGTCCCACGTGTTTAAATTCTTCTGTGGTCATTGGGACTGGCAGCGGGCTGGGTGTCCAGGGTCCACAGGCCAGGGTGGCTTCCTCGGCTGGAATCAGTTCTGCCGACGTAGAAGAAGAAAGAGTTCATTTAATTGCTGCCAACCGTTTGCATTTATTTATTTTCACCAATTTAACAACCTCTTACAAACATTATAGTAGCCAGAATATAAAAAGCTTTATCAACCCAGCACATAAATCCTTTGTTTTTTTCTGCCTGTTTCATACTCTCTGTATACCTGTTTTAGTTTAATACTCAATGTGCAGACTTATGTATTTAAACCTTGCTTTATTTTCTAACTTTAATTCTTAAAGATTTTATTTATTGATTTTAGAGAGAGAGAGAGAGAGAGAGATAGAGAAAGGGAAAGGTGGGGGAGAAAGGAGCGGGCAGCATCAACTCGCAGTCACTGCACCTGCGCGCCTTGAGCGGGCAAGCGGGGTCTGGAACTGCTGACTCCAGCATTCCAAGTGGATGCCTTACTCACTGTGCCACCCAGGTCAGGCTTAAATTTTGCTTTTTTTAATAAATATTTTCCCACCTCCCTCAACTCTTAAAAATGTTTTTTTATCTTGAAATTTACTTTTTAATCTGTAGTACATTCATGTGGTTCAAAAATCAAGAAGTGGCCTCGGGCTCATGAGCAACGACTCTAAGCTCACAAGAGTCTGTGTCTGGTCCTCACCCATGCACAGCCTGGGGTCAGCAGGGCCCGCTCCCTGCTGGAGCAGGGCTGTGGGCTCCTGTCTCTCTTCGGGGCGGAGGATAGAAGCGGAGCATGGTGACAGCTCAGTGTGTGTGAACCCCCCACCCCTCCTTCCTCTCTGTCTCTCTCTTCCCCTCCCGCAGCCAAGGCTCCATTGGAGCAAAGATGGCCCGGGCGCTGGGGATGGCTCCTTGGCCACTGCCCCAGGCGCTAGAGTGGCTCTGGTCGCGGCAGAGCGACGCCCCGGAGGGGCAGAGCATCGCCCCCTGGTGGGCAGAGCATTGCCCCTGGTGGGCGTGCTGGGTGGATCCCAGTCGGGCGCATGTGGGAATCTGTCTCTCCCCGTTTCCAGCTTCAGAAAAATACAAAAAAAATAAATAAATAAAATAAAAAATAAAATAAAAAAAAGTCAAAAGAATAATAGGAGGCAGCACATGGAAACAAAGAGAAGACTTCAGATTTTCCAAGTCATACTGTTAGATGAAGGGAGTGATCGGACTGACGTAGAAGACACATATGCCCTAACCAGCCACTATTAGTCAGTCTGCACCTGGTACCTCCTCTCAGGGTCAGCACCAGAGTGACCTGACCGCATGAGCATGGCCAACACCGCCTGAGGGCTCACTGCTAAGTCCGGGTTCTAAGTGTTTCACGTGTCTGCTGATTTGATTGACAAATGACACAAGTTAGAAATACAGTCCAAAACAGATATACATATGTAACAAATATAAACATGACATTTCTGAAAATATTTGAACTGAGTTAAAGGAGAAAGCACTTGTAATTTAGGCGTATTGCTGAGTGAACGGTATAGGTCACTTCTGTGTTCTCCCAGCGGTGCACTAGTGCTGAGTGTGTCTGAAGGCAGAGCTAAGTGTGGTACCCGGCTCCGGCGGCGGGACGTGCACCATGGTGCTGCTGTAACTGCACTGGCTGACGCCGGAGCCCAGGCTCAGGGCCGCGGTGGGCAGGCTCTGCGCGGTGCCCCCTTCCGTGTCGGCGGACCATCCGGTGGCTGGCACTTCCGATGTAGGTATGGCTGGGGTCTGAGAAACAGCTGTGGATACGAGAGAAGCTGATTGTAAAAAAAAAAGAACTCCCAACAGGAATTTGTTAATAACCAAACAGCTTACAGACATTTATAACTGACAAAAACCTACAGGCTATAAAAGGAATACGAAACTAGGGTCGTTTGTGATTACAAGGAAATCATTAAAGTTGAGAAATGAAAGAGAAACAGAGAGAAAGTGTGACTCTGTAAAAATTCCTTTTATCCAGCTACGCAGGGCATTCCTGTTACCTTGCAAGGCCTGAACGTCATCTGCTTTGTGGTTCTGCCTGTCTTCTTCCGAGGAAGACGTTGTATTCGTACAGGATATGCACTTTCTCTTCAAAGTCGGGGTGCTGTAGCTCTGCAGGTACCTGCCACACCATAATGAGATCACGTACTCTCACCTGGCCCCTGACTTGGCCACCTCCCCCTTTGCCTGTCCCTCACAGCTTCTGATGGATACATTGTACATTCTTTCATTTATTTATTGAATACATTTCACGTGTAACATTGTATAAGTTTAAGGTATACAGTGTTCTAGTTTAAGGTATACAGTGTTCTACTTTGACAATCCGTATATTGTAACAGGATTGCCGATAGAGATGTTATAAACATAATACAGTGCAGTCATGGAGTATGATATTATTGTGTATTTTTATATACTGTGCACTACATATCTAGTGCTTATTCACCATTTTAAGTTTACACCTTTAAACAAACCATTACATGTATCCTCCACCCCATCCCCAGGTCACTCTCATTTTACTGTTTTTTCCAGGTTTCTCTCAGACTCCACATATAAGTGATATCTTACAGTACTAGACTGCCTGACTTCTCTTACTTGGCATTCTGTGCTGAAGGTCCACCCATGTTGCTGCAAGTGGGAGGCAACCTTCCTTTCTCACGGCTGAATAATATTCCACTGTGTGGACCATATTTTTTTAATCCAACTGCTGACGGGCATTTGGGTTGTTTCTGTATCTTGGCTATCGTGAATAATGCTGTGATAAACACGGGAGGCAGATAGCTTGTCAAAGTCCTGTCTTCACTTCCTTTAGGTATATACCCAGAACTGAACTGCTGAATTATAATGGTGTATTTTTAATTTCTGATACATTGTTTTCCATGGGGGATATACACTCCCATCAACAGTGTATGAAGGTTCCCACATCCTAGCCAGCACCTACTGTCTTGTCTTGATGATATCCACTCTTGTGAGGTACTATCTCACTGTTGTGGTTCTGACCTGCGTTTCCATGATGACTAGTGACGTTGAGCATCTTTTCATGTATTGTTGGACATTTTGATGTCCTCTTTGGAAAAATGTCTATGTAGTTCTGCCCATTTTTAAATCAGGTTTTTGTTGTTGTTGAGTTCTTTGTATTTTTTTTTTATATTAACCCTTATCTAACATAGGGTTTACAAGATTTTCTCCCAGTCTGTAGTTTTTTGTTTCTTTTGCTGTGCAGAGGCTTTGGAGCTGGATGCAATTCCACTCATTGATTTTTGCTGCTGTCGTTTGTGCTTTCGCTGCATGTTTAACAAATCGCTGCCAAGAATGGCATCCGTGAGCTTTCCCCCAAATTTTCTTCTAGTTTTATGGTATCAGGTCTTGTGTTTAAATTTCTGATCCACTTTAATTTTTCTGAGTGGTGTTGGACAGGAGTCCAATTTCATTGTTTTGCATGTCTTTCTCCAATTTCCCCAGTCTTATTTGTTACAGAAACGTTCCTCTTCCTATTGGGTATTCTGAGCTCCTTTGTTAAATATCAGTTGAATACGTGTGTGCTGGGATTTACTTCTAGGCTCGGCTCTCTATACTGTTCCACTGGCCAATGTGTCTGTGTGAGTGCTTCATACTGTTTTTTATTACTATAACTTTGTAGCATAGTTTGAAATCCAGAACTGTGACACTTTTGGATTTGTCCTTTTTCTCAGGATTGATTTGGTTATTCGAGGTCTTTTGTGATTACACATACCTTAGAATTGTTTCTTCTATTTCTGGAAAGAACACCACACCTTTGATTCTTTGATGGGGACGGCACTGAATCCATGGATGGCTTTGGGTAGTATGGCCATTTTAACAACAGTAATTCTTCCTATACATGAACATGGATGTCTTTCCATTTGCTTGCGTCTTCTTCAACGTCTTTCAGCAAAGCCTTGCAGTTCTCATTGTATAGATCTTTCACATCCTAGGTTAAATTCACCTCTTTTTATTGTTTTGTTGCTATTGTGAATGGGATGATTCTATTTCTTCTTCAGATGCTTTGTCATTAGTGTCAAAGAATGTCCTTTCAAAATCAATGTATGTTGATTTTGTATCCTGCCACTTTACTGAAACTGCTGATTAATCCCAAGTGCTTTGAATGACTCTTTGAGATTTCCTATATATAAGACCATATCCTCACAAATAGGAACATTTTTGCTTCTTTCCATTTGGATGCCTTTTCTTTATCTTGCTTAAGTGCTCTAAGACTTCCAGTATTATACTGAATAGGAGTGGAGAGAGTAAGTATCCTTTTTCTAACCTTAAAGGAAACGTTTTCAATTTTTCTCCACTGAGTATAGCATTAGCTGTGGGTTTGTTGTACATGGCCTTTAATATGTTGAGGTATGTTCCTTGCATACTCAATCTGTTAGGTTTTTAAATTTTTTTTTTAATCATAAAAGGACGTTGTATTTTCTCAAATGCTTTTTTTGTAGTCCAGGGATAAACCCTTGCATTCCAGGAATGAGGTATCATCCTTTTATCACGTTGCTTAATTTGCTAATATTTTGTTGAGAATTTTTACATTGATATTCATCAGGAATGCTGGTCAACAGTTTTCTTTTCCTGTGGTACTCTTATCTGGTTTTGGTATCAAAACAATGCTGAGTGCGTCTCTTGCTAGAGAATCCATTATTCTTATGTTGGCTTTTCGAATGTTGTCGGATAGCTCTCACAGGGTGTATTAACTTTGTAGAAATCTTAGTTTTCTCTCTTCTTCTACCTTAATCATTTCTAGATTCCTATCTTCTTCTCTCTTCCATCTGACCCGTTGCATTTTCAATGCAATTCATTTTTAAATTTAATTGGATTGAGGTGACACTAGTTCACAAAATTATGCAGGTTTCATGTACAGAACTCAACATCCTCTGCATATGGCATCGTGTGCCCACCACCTCAAGCAGTCTCTTTCTGTCCCCACCTCCTCTGCCCACCTCCACCTGCCCCAAACCCCCTTTCTAACACATTCTTCCTCTCGAGTTCTTCATTTCCAGAACTTTTGTTTGGCTCTTCTTTAGAATCTTAACCTCTTTGGCAAAGTGCTCCTTCTGTTTGCTCCTCATTCCCGAGAGCCCTGTATTTATTTGCCTGTGTGAGTTCTCCTGTAGCGTGCTGAAGTTCATGGCAGCCACTGTGAATTCTTCACCATTTCAGAGGCAATGCTCCACGCCCTCGGATGTGGTTGCTGGGAAGCCACTGTTTTCTCTCTGTGACCCTGCAGTGCTGTGGTTTTCCATGGCATCTGATGAAGAGCGCCTCTGCCTCTGCACCAGCACCTGAAGTAGCAGACACTGTTCTTACTCAGGCAAGGCCTCGTTTACTTTGAGAATCACATCTCTATAGGTTAATTAGGAGTCTTCCTTTTGTCTTCCAGGAGGTGGCGCTGGGGTCACAAGTTTTTGGTTTGTCTTACCAAAGCTAAGGTTGGTATCCCATGCATTAAAAAAATAAACTGTCAGCCCTGCCCCAAGGCCTTGGTTAGAACACTGTACCAGTGCACCAAGGTGGGTTCGATCCCCACTCGGGGCCCACACAGAATCAGTGAATGCATACATAAGTGGGACAACAAATCGATGTTTCTTTCTCTTGCCTTTCTTTTTTAACTTTTAGTACTTTTTTTATTTATTCATTTTAGAGAGGAGAGAGAGAGGAAGAGGAGCAGGAAGCATCAATTCCATATGTGCCTTGACCACACAAGTGCAGGGTTTTGAACCGGTGACCTCAGCATTCCAGGTCGATGCTTTATCCACTGCACCTCCATGCCAGAAGGAAAACAAGTGTGGTAGTAGAACAGGGAGAACTGTGTACTTAGCCCTTGGGGCTTTAGGTGTGCCCAGGGCCCAATAGAGGCATGATCAGGTTGGGTGTGGCGAGTGTGCCTGGAGGTTCATGGGCCGTCCTCCCAGCAGAATCCGGGGCAGACCCTGTCCTTCAGCTCTCTTTGCCTGCCTACTTCCCTTTCCTTTCATTCCCGCCACCCCCAGTCACCGTGGTCCCTCCTCAAGAGAGAGCAATGGGTCCCTTCACCTGCGGAACTCCCATGGCCGGGCCGACCGCCACCTCCACCCCCACCCCCACCTTTAGTCTCCTTGGCCAACATGGTCACGCGGGCCCTTGCTGGGCTGCTCCTGCGGTCCAGCATGTCCTCTTCCAGGGGCACGGATGGGCGGAACTCGAGAGTGGCCCGGTATGCCGTGCAGAGGCACTTTTTAAATGGTTATGATGTCCTTCCAAGTGGTTGAAAATTAAAGGAGGGAGAGAAGGAAACAACTCACGCTGCCACCATGCTGACCTCACACTCTCCTCTTTGAGGACATCCCTGATCTTCCCGGCCTGAATCCCTGGACTGTTACCTTTCTGTTACCATGGTCTAGAATTCATCTTCAAATCGCGCATCAGTGAAATTTGACAAGCGCAGGTCCTGTCTTCCCAACTAGACCACAGCTCGCTCAGAAAAAGGATGCAGCTCCTAGCTTTCTGCATCCCCTGCAATGCTGAGTATAGTATCAACTGTATGTTGTAGGCAGTCCATAAATATCTATTGATTTATAATGAAAAATCAAGACAGCAGCCATTAAATTATATATAAAGGCTCCATAGTGACCATGTATGCTTTTTGGAAAAACTAACATGCTATTAAAACTTGTGTTTCGTACCTGATCACACTATCAATGCAGTTTATTTGCTGATAGGATGGGCTATGCAGCTCTTTCCTCAAATCCTCAGAGGACCCGGTGCACATGCTGTTATTTTTCAGCGTCTGTAAGGAAGAAAGGGCCTTCACCTTCTGCTCACCTAAAAGAGAATGAAAGGTTGTCCAATTAAAAACATGTTATTCTTGCCAGACTAGGCGGTGGCACAGTGGATAGAGTGTCGGACTGGGATGCAGAGGACCCAGGTTCGAGACCCCGAGGTCGCCAGTTTGAGTGAGGGCTCATCTGGCTTGAGCAAAAGCCCAACAGCTTGAACAATCAATGAACAACCAAAGTGCCGCAGCTACGAGCTGATGCTTCTCATCTCTCTCCGTCTCTCTCTCCCAAAAAAAAAAAAAAAGTTAAACAAGTAATTGAGGCAAAGATTATTAAGGAATAAAGCTGCTGGGTGAGAGGCTGATGGGAACTTGACAATGTCGGTCTGACATCATCCGTACAACTGGCCCACGTGGCATGGCTGAGTGGGCACCAGGTGCTGACAAGGGCAGTGCTGCCCGAGCTGACCAAGTGTCCAATAGAGCTTTCTGCCGTGACATAACTGTTCTTTGTGTTGTCCAACATGGCGGCCATTGACATCACACAGTGATGAAGTACTTGAAATGTGGCTAGAGTCACTGAGGAACTACATTTTACATTTTATTTATTTGTAATTCATTTTAATTTAAATTGCCAAATGTGGCCAATGGTTACCATATCAGAGAGCAGAGGGAGGCAGAATGAAGAAAAGGCCAGAGAGCTGGAGGGCTTCAGCTCTCTGTAAGAAGCATGCACTAGTGGAGCAGATGGAGAGAAATGCAGTGTCATGGAAATCAGGAAGGGAAACTGTGTCAAGGCAGGAGGAACTCATGATGTCAAATACTTCTGAGAGGTCGAATGAGACCTGTTAGCTACTGTTGTCATTATTACGAAAGGCTATTTTAGCTGCTTGAAATAGGCTTCTCTATTTTCAGAGGAAATGATGGAAAAGTGCTTCACGTTAACTCATTAACATGCTTATTTTTTGTTTTTTTTTGTATTTTTCTGAAGCTAGAAGCGGGGAGAGACAGCCAGACAGACTCCCGCATGCACCTAACTGGGATCCACCCGGCATGCCCACCAGGGGGCGATGCTCTGCCCCTCCAGGGCATCACTCTGTTGCGACCAGAGCCACTCCAGCGCCTGGGGCAGAGGCCAAGGAGCCATCCCCAGCGCCCGGGCCATCCTTGCTCCAATGGAGCCTCGGCTGCGGGAGGGGAAGAGAGAGACAGAGAGGAAGGAGAGGGGGAGGGGTGGAGAAGCAGATGGGCACTTCTCCTGTGTGCCTTGGCTGGGAATCGAACCCGGGACTTCTGCACGCCAGGCCAACACTCTACCACTGAGCAAACCGGCCAGGGCCAACATGTTTAGTTTTGAATTTTAAATAATTTTAGACTTACAGGAGTTACAAAAACAGTACAGAGCTCCCATACACCCTCCGCCCAGCTTCCATGAATGGGATATCTTGTACAACCAAGACGAAATGAACAAAACTAAAGACTAACAGAGGCACATTACTGACCAAACAACACTATCTGGATTTCCCGTCTTCCACTACATGTCTTTTCTGTCCCAGGACCCAATCCAGGATCTCACATGACTTCAGTTGTGTCTCCTCAGTCCTTCATGATCTTGACACTTTTGAAGAGTATGGGGCAGGAACTTTGTAGACATGCCCTTCTGTGTGAATTTCCCTGCTGTCTTCTCAAGAGGAGAATGGGGACTATCACCACAGTGCTGTGAGCTCTCAGCGCTCCACCTTGGGGTGTCCACAATGTTACAGTGTTTCATGGCTGGTATGTTAACCTTGGCCACTGGTCGAGGTGGTGTCTGCCAGGTTTCCTCTATGAAAAGTTACTATTTTACAATGTAATGAGTAATGTAAACAAAGCATGTTTTAGAGAAATACTGTGAGACCATGTAAATATTCTGTTTCTCTTATTTGTTCACCTACTGACTGTACAATAGCATGAAGGTACTTAGTGCCACTGAACTATACATTTGGGAACAGTGAATGCTAAACACAAAACAATTAATAAAAACACTTTCCACTTTCAGCATTCACTGTAGAATACTCCCTATAGCAATTTTTTTACTGTAGGATTCTTTTTTTAGTATCAGTTCTATGGAGATATAATTGACATAAGGAATGTGTAACTTTAAGGCATACACTAATACTATGGTGGAATTCTAACAGTAATTGTCTATATTCCCCCCTTTGATGTTTATTCTTCAATTAGTAAGAGTTTTCCTTTTCCCCTTTCTCCTTCTATTTATTCATCCAACCATTTATTTACCAGGATCGACTCCTGGATATTTGTCGGGTTATAATCCAATACTATCACCATTTATTTTGTTGCTCAAGTTGTTCTAGCTTGGCCACTGAGTGCTCGCTCTTTCAAGTTGTCCCGTGTGTTCTGACATGTCACCCACCTCCTTGTTTTGAGCTTTTCCGTACATCCTGGCTCTGGGTTCTTTTACTGGAAAAACATACTTAGAAACCAAGACCTCAGTACTAGGTGTGCTCACTGCTAAATGTACCCCTCCTTGGAGAGCCTCTCAATGGATCAAGTCATAAATACATGTACATATACACTAACCCTTATCCATCCATCCATCCATCCATCCATCCATCCATCCATCCAACAAAAAGGCCTGTGTTCATGCTGATACCTTTAACTCCGGCCTAGCACCAGAGTTTATTCTGGTGTTCCTTTTTTGCTTACTTGTAACTTCTTTCTCTGATAGTGAGAAGTCTGGTTACTGTAGCCTACAATGTATATATACACCTATTTGCTCAAACCTACTATATACAGAAAGTGACTTCAGAACTGCTAACCAAACTCAGAAACGAATTTATAAACTGCATCACAGTGCGTGTGTATATTTATGTTTTGTATTTAGTCCTATGGTATTCAGTTAAAACACTCATTTCCACAACTACTTCACAGCCCCTCCCCTTTAGTATGTTTACACAATTGGTTAGATTCAGTCATCAAAGCCTCCGCACCAGCCTAGGTTCCCTCTACAGGCTGCAGTGGGATGAGGTGTTGAGATCTCCGGTTTTTAACTAAGGCACAGAAAGCTGTGTATTCGACACGAGAGTGAGAAACAGAACCTTCCCACCATGCGTACATCCCCTGCCCTGCTGTAGTTAACTCCTTCCCCAGCCGTAGCAACTGCTGATGGTTTCTGGAATGAAGTCACACACTCTTTGGTTCTGGCTTCCTTCACCTAGCAAGATGCATTTAAGATTCTGCATGTGTGAATCAAGTACACTCCTCTGGGACACTACTGGGAGTAGCAGTCCATGTGTGCGTGGCCACAGGTTACCCACTCACCTGCTCAATGACACTAGGTTGTTTCCTATTTTTGGCCAGTGTCTGTCAAGCGTAATCAACATTCACAGGCGGGTTTCTGTGTGAAGGTGAGTTTCTATTTCACTTGTGAAAATGACTAAGAAGGCATTGCTGAGTGATACGGGTAAGAATATCTTTAACTTTGTAAGTTAATGGCCTAATTTTTCCAAAGTGGCTATACAATTTTTACATTACCTTCAGAAAGATGTGAGAGTTCCAGTTACTCTGAAATCTTACCAGAATTTGGCATTGCCAGTTTTTTTCTTTTAATTTTAGCCATTCTAACAGGTGTGGGACGGTATTTCATGCAGTTTAACTTCCTAATGACTAATGAGATGGAACTTTTTTCCCCCACACATTATTTGCCATCTGTATAACTGGGAAATTGTTCAGCTCTCTTGACCACTTTTATTTTCTTGTGACAGAGACAGAGAGAGTCTGAGAGAGGAACAGATAGGGACAGGCAGGAATGGAGAGACAGGAGAAGCATCAATTCTTCGTTGCAGCTCCTTTAGTTGTTTATTGACTAATTTCTCATATGTGCCTTGACTGGGGACCTACAGCAGAGCGAGTGACCCCTTGTTCAAGCCAGTGACCTTGGGCTCAAGCCAGCAACCCTATACTATACTCAAGCTGGTGAGCCCATACTCAAGCCAGTGACCTGAGGGTTTCGAACCTGCATCCTTTGCGTCCCAGTCTGATGCCCTATCCACTGCGCCACCACCTGGTCAGGCTCTCTTGACCACTTTTAAGCTGGGTTGTTTTCTTATTGTTGAGTTATGAGATTTTTTCCTATGTTCTGGATAAAAATTATTTTATATATAATTTGCAAATATTGTTATTTTTCACTTTCTTACTGCTGGCTTACCAAAGTCTGTCAAAGAGAAGTTTTTAATTTTGATAAAGTCCAATTCATTTTGATGGAATGTCCCGTGTGCCCTTGAGGAAAATATGCATTATGCCATCGTTGACTGGAGTGTTCCATAAATGCCAACCAGGTTAATCTGCTGATAATTGCTCAGGTGTTGTGTATCTTTACTAGTTGTTTCGCTAATTATGGAGAGAAATATTTAGCAGGTTCCATCACTTTGGATTCATTTGTAATTGAAGTTTTTATTCGTTTTTGCTTCATGTATTGTAAGGCTTTGAAGTCAAGTGAATAAACACTTAGGATTGTTGTATAGTCTTAGAGAATCAACCCTCTTGTCATGCATGCAATAACCCTCTGAAACCCTGCTAATGTTCCTTCTTCTCAAGTCTACTGTCTAGCTTTCCAGCTTTCTTCTGATTCTTAGCATGGTATAGCTTTTCTCCGCATCCCAGTCTGATGCCCCTTCCACTGCACCACCGCCTGGTCAGATGGTATAGCTTTTCTAACCTATTGTTTTTAACCTATGTTTTTATTTTCAAAATAGGTTCTTGTTTTTTCATCCAATTTGATCATTCCTGCTTTTCACTGATAGACTGAGCTCTTACACATTTAATGTGATTATTGATATGGCAGGAATAAAATCATCTTGCTAGCTCTTTTCCATTTGTTCCATCTGGGTTTGTTGTTCTTGCTTCTCCTCCTTTTCTGCATTTTGTGTTGTTTTGAATTCTATTTTATCTCCTCTGCTGACATTATTTATACTTCTTTAAAAACTTTCTGTAATAATTTTCCTAAAGTCTACCAAATATATAATTAAGAATTCAATTCAGTTTCTACCTCCAAATGATATACTGCTTCAAGCGTAGTTCAAGGGCCTTACGAACAGTAAGTTCCCAATGCCTGCAGTCTTTCCATGTGGGCCACAGACGCAAACACGCCATTTCTGTCTCAGTCAGTGGCCTTATAGAGCAATTAAAAATAAGTGAAAATGAGAATTGATTTTACCTCCATTTATTCCATTTCCAGTGCTTTCCGTGACTTTGTGTAGATCGGAGTCTCATGTATACCTTCAGAAATTCCTCTAGCGTTCCCTACAGAGTAAGTCTGCTGGCAATAAACACTTCGTTTTTGAGAATCTTTGTACTGCCCTCATTTCTGAAAGATCGTTTCCAGCAGGTGCAGAATTCTACACTGACCGTTCTTTCTCCTTGGAGACGTCACCCTACTGTCTTCTAGCACGCATGGTTTCCAAGGAAACATCTGCCGGAACCTGGTCTTGCTCCCCTGCAGGGAATCTCTTTCCCTTTGGCTGCCTTCAAGACGGTCTCCTTTGCTTTCAGCAGTTTGAAGGTCATACGCTCAAATGAGTGGCGTTTTCATTTTGCAGTGGGTGTTTTTCTAACCCCTACCTTTTTTTTTTCCTTTTTGTATTTATAATACTTGATGTTCTTTGGCTCTGTGGGAAATCTTGACCATTATTTCTTTAAGTATTTCTTTTGGGATTCTAATTACTCATATGCAAGAACATCTGATATTGTCCCAAAATTCTTAAGATGCCCTATTCTGTTTGTTCCTTTCTCTCTGTGTTGCAGTCTGTGTCATTTCTGTTTATTTATCTTACCTGCGTGCCCACTGAGGCATTTCTAACATTTCCACTGATCTTTTTATGTCCCATCTCTGTGCTGTAATTACCCATAGGGTCTTGTATGTAGACTACTTTGTCCATTAGAGCCTTTAATGCATTGCTCACCATTATTTTTTTTAATTAACTTATTCATTCTTTTAGAGAGGAGAGAGACAGAGAGAGAAAGAGAAAGAAGAGAGAGAGAGAGAGAGAGAGAGAGAAGGGGGGGAGGAGCAGGAAGCATCAACTCCCATATGTGCCTTGACCAGGCAAGCCCAGGGTTTCAAACCAGCAACCTCAGCATTTCCAGGTCGACGCTTTATCCACAGGTCAGGCCACTCACAATTATTTTAAATTCCGTCATGTAGTCTCAACATCTGTGTCATATCTGGGTCTTGTTCTGATGACTGCTGTCTCTTGGGAGCTCTTCTTGTCTTTCCGTATGCTTCATCATTTGCTGAAAGCCAAGCATGTTGTGTACACAGTAGAGGCTGGGCGGCTGGGCATGCCCTCCTCCCGCTAGGGATGTGTTTGAGTTAGTTTTGTTATGTTTTTGGTCAGGACTGAAGCGTGTTGTTGCCATGGTTTTGCTCAATGGACTCCAGTTTCCCACTTCCTCTAAAGACATGCTGTGCTTCCAGTGGCAACTGGTTTGCTAGACAGCTTTTCCCTGGTATTTGCTCCACCCTCAGCTCCGAGTCCTCCCTCACCCTGAGCCTCAGGGAAGGCTGGTCTCCACAGGTCGCTGGACTCAGGTACCTGGTGCATGCACCTCAGTGCTCCCTGCACGTGCATGTCTCTCCTCAGATCCAGGCCTGCTGGTGGCCCTGTAACACTCTGACAGGTCCCAGGTGGACCACGAGCCTGCTGCCCATCCGGCGCTACTCCCAAGTCCAGAAACAATGCTCGTTCCGGCTCTCCCTGTGCAGAAACGAGGCACTCGCACTCTGAACCATGGCAGTTCATGGCCCATCTTTTTTCACGCTGGCACCATGTCCTCTGAGAGGCAGCACAGTCCGTTTTCCCTAACTGTCCCACTTTCTTCCTAGCAGCGGGCTTCAGCCAGAGTCGCTGATGAAGGGGCTTTCAATCTCTTTGTTGCTCCCTGCCCTTCCACATTAACTTCTAAAGTGTCCTTTCTTATCCCACCTTAAAGCATCCTGCCCTTGTAAGAAAGGTAAAAACAAAAACTTAAAACCTGATGTTCTTGCCGGCTCTAGGACCCCATATATATATATATGTATGTATATATTATATATATTATATAATATGTGTGTGTGTGTGTATATATATAAAAAGCATGTATACAATAATTAGTATTTTCCTTTTCACTGGTGTAGATCTCCACTCAATTCCTAATATTTAAGTTATAACATTTTCATGTCTCTTAAAAAATTATTGGTTGATTTTAGAAAGAGGAAGGAAGAGAGAGAAGGAAGCATTCACTTGTTGTTCCACTTAGCTGTGCATTGATTAGTTGCTTCTGTTTGTGCCCTGACTGGGGACCAAAACCACAACTGTGATATTTTGGGACAATGCTCTAACAGACTGAGCTAACTGGCAAGGGCCAACATTTTTATTCTGAAGTTGTATACCTGTTTCTCTTGAATAAGGAGGACTGAATTTTTTTTCACTATTTCTTTCAACTTGTAGATCTTAAAATGTTAGTAAAATCAAGATGTCCCAGTAACAGTAGCTCTCGAGTGACACCAACTGGCACCAGATCTCCCTCCTGCCCCATGGTCCTGTCCTACATGGGTCAGAGTCAAACACAGCACAAATATGATACAAGGACTAGGAACATTTCAGTTTCTAAAATAGCAGCACAAGTCCGCACAGTTAGCACAGCTTAAATTTTTTACAATGGTAAATGATGGAATTCCAACGTCTGCATAAACACACCTTAGAACAGTACAGATGCTGTCACCAGACCAAGCGCCAACAGAAAGAAGCTGACTAGAGCAGGAGAGGAGAAAGGATCCCCACTCTGAGAAAAGGAACAGCAGCCAGGACGTAAGACGGTGGCACTAACACAAGGCCCTGGGCCAAGGCAGAGTGAGCAGCACTGATTGGACCAGACAATAACAAAAACGTTTAGAAAATTAAGAATTAAAATCTACGCAAAGAGTTTTCTCTGCCAAGACATGGGATAATGATACACAACAATAACGATATTGAAGATGA
Source organism: Saccopteryx bilineata (assembly GCF_036850765.1). Classification (NCBI taxonomy): domain Eukaryota; kingdom Metazoa; phylum Chordata; class Mammalia; order Chiroptera; family Emballonuridae; genus Saccopteryx; species Saccopteryx bilineata. The sequence continues at coordinate 288,428,132 of NC_089492.1, forward strand.
ACTTTTTTTTTCCCCCTAAAGCGAGAGAAAGAGAGAGAGAGAGAGAGGAGAAGCATCAACTCGTAGTTGCGGCACCTTAGTTGTTCATTGATTGCTTTCTCATTTGTGCCTTGACCGGGGGAGGGGCTCCAGCCAAGCCAGTGACCCCTTGCTCAAGTCAGTGAGTGACCTTAGGGATCAAGCCAGCGACCACGGGGTCATGTCTATGACCCTATCCTTAAGCCAGTGACCCCATGCTCAAACCAGATGTGCCTGCACTCAAGCCAGTGACCGTAGGGTTTTGAACCTGGGACCTCAGGGTCCCAGGTCAATGCTCTACTCACTGCACACCACTGGCCAGGCAGAAAATGAACTATTTTGTGGGGAGGGAATCTGACCGTTTCCAGGGACAGATAAGAGTTATTTCTACCCTGCACCCTTACATCGATGAAAGACACATGGAATGCTACCCTCCACGGTGAGAAGCGTACACGGCAGCAGGAACGCACGGTCCAGAGCGCAGCCTGCGGGCTCCGGTGACCACACCCACCGGAGCAGGAGTCTGAGATGTCTGTTGTATCTATCCGTGTCTAGTCCTCCAGCACAGCAGCCAGTATCGTCACTGACTTCAAAGAAAAACCCCACCTTTACTGTGTAAGACACCCACGTCTGACAATGACAGACACCATTCATCATACTTAGGTGCCCCAAATCTGTCACAACTCCCCAAATTATACTAATACTCTGAGAGAAAAATGAAGGGAATGTTAGCCAAATTAGATGTTAATAAAATTTGACCTCTACATTACTGAACTTTCCTCTGCCATATAATGCAAATACGTTAAATTTTCAAAATAATGCAGTTACCACTACTGACCCAATCCCTGTGGAGTGCTGCTTGCCTCCTCTGAGAAATGTACACACGTATCAAAGAGAAATGCCAAGTTTTCCATTCAACTTAGGTCATACGCACTCTCCACTGTTTGAAATGGCAGGAAGAGATTAGTATTTTAATATACTTTGTTGTATGAAACGTATTCTCAAGTTCATCCTTTCATAGAAAGCTCACATGGGGGCATCTATGAGTGTGTCGGTGTCATCAGAAGAGCAACTTCTTTAGGTGTGCACCGCACCTACCTCCTCCCACCGTCCAGCTTCCAAAAGAGCAGGCGCGGCCGCCGTTCCGTTACCATCCAGGCAAGTGAATATGGAAAGCCGTGGCATGGAGGGGGGACAGGACGCGGAGGAGGTCGGGGGCCCTGAGGACTCACCACCAGGCCGGCCTGTGCGCGTCCCCATTGCTTGCTTGCTGGGTGACTTGGTCATTGACTCAATGTATAGCCGCTGACCCAGGTTTTTAATTTTGTTCACACTGGCGTAGACCTGCTGCAACGTCAACTTAGGGAAAAGAATATAACATGTTTCAGATATTATATACGTGAACATTAGACAGCACATGACAAAAACACGTCTACCTTCTGGTTCTCTTAACACACACAGATGAAAAAGCATCATTATAACCTCAGTCCAGCTTCTCACCACAGTACACAAGTACAACTGAGATAAATCTGTTCACGACATGCCCATTTTTAGAAAGCACGCCGTCAACCCAAATACCCCTTTCCTCTCTCCAGTGTCCCAAACCAAAGTGGGTGAGAAGGTCTCATCCCGGTCGGGCCTCCAGGTCACCAGAACGAACCACGAAGCCGTGTGTCGGGCTGCAGAGCCTGCGCTGTGATGGGTCACAGGTAACGGGCTGGGGGCAGGGGTGTGGGATGGGGGTGGCCCCAGGCAGCCCGCTTACCGGCTCCTTCCGTGCGTCCTCCACGTAGGGCCCGCTGGACTCACTGGAAGAGGCGGCGCTGACGTGCTGCTCCTGGGACCCGCTGCTGCCCAGGCTGCCGTAGCCACTGGATGTGCTCACATGCGTGGGCTGCAAGGGGGAGAGGCCAGTGCTGCAGTGATGGCCCCAGGGGAGGGGGTAGCAGCACCCGCTCAGCATCCCTGAAGCCACCGGGAGAGAACAGCTGAAATGTCTGAGATTAAATCAGGTGTCTGGGGGTTGATGCATTTAACCCTGATGCTGACATGAGAGACGTTCCTCTCTCATTTCAGTAATTTCAAGGGCAGGGTCTAGCTTTCTAGTCTAAATGAGTATTTCTGGAACAAATAAAAAAAATTTAAAGCCAATGTACACCATATTTTCTCATGTATAAGACGCACCCTTTCCTGAAAAATTTGGGGTCTAAAAACAGTGGTTGTAGGGGTTTTTTTTACTTACATTTCCTGCTTTTTCGCGTAGATGAGGAATTGTATGAATTTTATGATGAATAATATTTGAGCTCAATAACTTTATGTAATACTTTTTTTTTCTAATTTCGGGCTCCAAAATTAAGGTGTATCTTATACATGGGGAAATACGGTACCTTACCAAAATATGAAAATAACTTTATGCTGAGTTTAGACTAGACACAAGAAATTAAACAGATGTAACAGCTTTCCCCAAGAACCCAGAGGGGTTTCACGAACCCTGGAGTTTTGTGAGTGAGCCCGGGACACCCTAGGTGTACACATGCCAAGTTTACTGACTGAATCTCTACTTGAAATCATTTTTGGTATTGGTTTTTCTTTTTTTCTCAGATTTTTCTAATTCATTTTAGAGAGATGATAGAGAAAGAGAGAGAGAGAGAGAGAGATATGGAAGGGAGGAGGAGCAGGAAGCATCAACTCCCATATGTGCCATCACCAGGCAAGTCTGGGGTTTCAAACTGGTGACCTCAGCGTTCTAGGTTGACTTTTTATCCACTGTGCCACCGCAGGTTGGGCTGGGTATTCATTTTCAAGAAGCAGCTTTTCCTACTTTTGCCAGCCAGACCTCTCCCCAGACTTTAAAACTAGAATTATTCTAAAAAGTACCAAAGTTAAAACCCAGAGGTTTAAGGATATGGTAGTGCTTGGAATACAAGAACCCTCTCATTTAGACATACTTTCTCTGTCTTACTCCTTAATGTGACTCAGTTTTGTCATCTTAAAATGAGTTACAAAATGTTCTGTGTATTTAACATGGAAAAGGAAAAAAAAAAAAGTTAAAAACAAGAAAGAGAAAGAGAAAAATTTCTGGAATGTAGAGGGTAAGGACTTCACTCTCTTTGCAGTTTATTTTTAAGAGTATGGGGATTTTCTGTTTGGTTTTTAAAAATCTCCCATTTTACCTGTAACAGAAGTTTGTGAATTTGTTCTTGTAATTCTGTTATGTCTTTGTCATTACTGTTTGTCTTTTTTATTCTGGTAGCAAAAACATCCTCGTTCAGTGGACTCCTACAAAATACCATGTGAAAGGTTGAGTGAAGCAATTCAAAATTCATTTACAATGAAGTCTAAAGTGATCTTTAATATTCAAATGATAAATCTATGCTTTTTACAAAGCAACTGTTTGACTCCAAGTATAAAAAATATGAAGCTAAAATTCTAATCACGGAGGCCAAGAAAATACTGGTAAATAAATGAGATGTTATCAGGCTGTGTAGTCTCTGAGGTTGTCATCTTTCGATAGCTGTCTCAGCATTGTTTGCACAGGTCTAAAGTTGGTGACAAGTGACCTCCTTAGCTACTGAAATACCGTCAACTACTGGTCTCCAAATTTAACATTAACTGAACCACCTGCTATAGGAATTTTAAAAGCCCAAGTCTGCCAAACAACATTTAATGTTTAAAGCATCTGATACCTTAAGCAATAAAGACAATTTTGTGACAAAACCTAGTGGTGAAAATGTGGCTGTCACCATCCCTTCTAGTCTTATTTACACTCAAATTCTAGAGCGTTTCAGAGTTGCTACCGAATACAGTGAGGGGCAACGTGCCCACATAAGGACAAGAACTCAGCAGCTCTCCAATGCAGGGAAGACTAGTATTTTCTAAACACTGTGACGTGTGAGGCACTGTTCCAGGTGCTCTACCGAGGGTTCCCTTCTTCACTCGAGTCAGAAACGTGCTGCAGGTCACCTACCTGGTGAGGTCTAAGCAGGCAGGCAGGAAGGGACCATAGTGTGCCCCCACTCTGGCCCGCCTCTCTGTGTCTCAGTAAAGCCAGTCCCATGAGTGAGGTGAATGGGACCAGATCCATCATCTCCCGAGTCCCCAGAGCCCATGACGCGGAAATCAGCCCGTCAGAGCTCACGGCACTGGCAGCAGCAGAGTCAGAGTCTGACTCCAAAGGCCAGTGCTTCCCTGATGTCGTCCGGGGGATTCTGTCACTTCAACACGCAGCTCATCCCCTACAAACTGACATGCTTCCCCAAGGACAGAAATTATCAAGACACCACAGGATGCCAGCAGTGTTAGAAAGGAGTGAGGAAGAGCTCTACCTCTGGAGAGTGCATCTCTTGTCATTCAGTCCCTCTGCTCTTAGCCCATGGGAGGGGACAGTATCTATGGGCAAGGCATGGTGCACACGTCAAACATAAGTGACAAACTGCACTTGAACACACCGTCTGGCACACCAGACTTTTGACCTGACAACCTGGTCTGTCACCTGCCTTCCCCCCACTCCCACTACCACATGGGCTCTGCCGGGTCAGGCTCTGCTGACCATTGTGCCGACCCCTCGAGGACAGACAACAGTGCCCGGCACAGAGCAGAGTGAACGTACAGAGGCCAGTCGGGAACAGAGTGCCTCTGACTCATGACTCACACATACTGGCACTACGAGCCCGGCTGTCTCCCCGAGATGTCTGGGTTTGATTTTTAAAGTGAAATTCTGAAATGGAAACAGAACAGACTGTTCTGTGGTATGAGATTTAGATGTTCTTATCTGTGAAACTTTCTACAAGACTTAAATTGTCTCTTTCATCAGTAATTAGATAATTCAAAGGTGACAGAGACACAGCTCTCACTGGAACGTGGCCAAGATGGCTGATGCGAGGGCGGGACTGGGGCTGGGAGGGGGAAGACGACTTGCTTGTCCCTCCGAGGAGTCCCCTGGGTGGTCCTGGGAAAGAAACGACTTCACCGATTATGGACTCTGTGAAATGAGTGCTAATGGCCCCTGACCTCCCTGCCCACAGAGCTGCTGGGAAGGACCCCCAGGGAGATGGTGGGGATCCCCATTAAGCACTCTCATTGTTGCCCTCCCACTTCAACTGCCACACATTCCAAAACCCCACTGGCCCTCTCTAGGGAACGCCTCTCCACTGCACTGGGGGTTTTGTGATGGTCACGCAAGTGCCTGCGGTGTCATTCCTGGGGCCTAATGCAGGGACTGACACAGCAGGTGACCCACAGATACTAATTTAAGGAATACATGCATTACAATAATTTTGTAAATATAACGGGTAATTATTTTACCAGAGATTGATACATACTAGACGCTGAGTTCTTTCTCTCACATTATCCTGGACCTTGAGATGTAAATAATACTGGTATGATAATTTAATATGGTAAAAGCATTGTAAGTCCTAACATGTCAGTTAATTTCACACAAAGTCAATCAAAGAACTGCAAGGACAGTGGGGGAACCCAGGATGAATCTCTAGCACTGACTGTGGAGGGCACACGGACCAACAGACAGACACCCAGGGGGACGTCTCATCTTCCCTCGTCCAGATCCCACACTAAGCAAGCCTCTGATTCTGTTCGCTCACCAGCAAGAACAGCATCTGCTTGGCAGTCACGTTAGGTTAGTTTCCGGCTCATGTCCATCCTGTGAGTGAGGCAGCAAGGAGCCTATGTCCTCCACCGAGGTTCCAGACCGGCTCCGAGGCCAGGCTGGAGCACAAGGAGGCCAGAGCAACCTGCAGACCTGTCCGCACCTGGGCGGGGCATGCTCTACTGCCGTGTAAGACGGGGTCCGATGGCCGACTGGCTGTTCTCAGTCTTATGTTTGTGTGCACACAGGTGTGTAACGAAATACGAAAGACATCTCATTCTCAGCATAATAGTGAAAAGTATAATTGCCATGCTTAACAGAAAATGTCAAAGGGAAACCTACAGCCTAGTGGAGGAACCTACAAGTCAATTTTAAACAGCTCAAGAAGTCAAGCCACTAGAAGTGTTTTAGGGACAACCGCCAGGCGCCTAGGTCCATCTCACAGACTCTGCTACATGAACAGGTAGCAGCAATTAACAGGCTCGAGTCAGCCACATTGGCCGGGAAATATTGAACAATATTTAATTTTTAAAACTAAAGGTTTAATAAAACAGACACAAATGAGTGGAATCTGACAGCAGAAATTGGACATAAAAACTTTTATATGCTTACTAAAGAGAACTTTAAAATTCTGAAAAGGCAAAAGAAAAAATCCATAATTCTACTACCCTACACACAAAATTTATATTTCATTTCCTCCTAATCTTTTTCGCAGTTCATAGTGTTTATGTTTTAGACAGAGTTATAATCATATGGTATAATTTTGTATGCCGCTTTTTACACCTAATATATGAACTTCCCATGCTATATAACCTCTGTAAAAATTCTTATTGACTAATATAACAACATGTCAAGCAAATACTCCAGCTTAGTTAACAATGGACATTTAAGCTACTCTAAGTCTGCCATTAATGCTAAATTACATTGCAAAATAGGTCTTTTCTTTATTTAGCTGTTTAGAGTTTTAGAACAGCCCCGGGAGGAGCCATCAGGTAAAGAGAGAAATCTTTTAAGGTCTTTGGTACACACTGCTGAACTGCCTTCCAAAGGCATGGGAAAAAAATGTTTCTTTTAGTTCATGTGTTAACTGATTCAAAGGGGAGTAAGTAGACGAGGGGATATTTGGTAAAAAAAAATTTTTTAGAAAATGTAAAAACCAGTGGACTTACGTTCGAACTTTATGCCGACCCATGATGAAAGAGACCTTCCGGCTCCAGGGGTTCACAAAGCTGGACCAGCTGGAGTCCAGGATAACATAATCGCCATTCTGAGTGCAAAATCTGACGGGTGAGTGTTCAAAGGGAGGGTGGCCTGCATACTTCAACACTACACAGAATAGTAAGACAAATAAAAATTTAACACAATCATTACAAATGTTATTTTTAGGCATTTATTTATGCATTTTTTTAGAATGTCAAAGTAGGAAAATATGTTTTAGCAGTATCAATATGTTGCTTACTTGGTTAAAGATTAAGCTCTAACAAGAGGTGAAATAAAAACCACATCGATGATGGAAGAAAAAATCTCATCCCAGAGAGAAGTGGTGCGTACCTTTCTGGTGAATGGCGACCATCAGAGAACGGTCTTCTGGGTGCAGGTAAGTCAGGATGGATGTTCCAACCAGGTCCTGAGGCAGGTAACCCAACAAAGGCACAGCTCTGCACAGACACAGCAGGTGATGGTTACATGCAGTGAGTAGTTTTCAGACCCCACATTCTATTCATTCATTCATTCATTTTTTAATTCAGTGAGAGGAGGGGGAGGCAGAGAGACAGACTCCCGCATGAGCCCAACTGGGATCCACCTGGCAAGGCCACTAGGGGGTGATGCTCTGCCCATCTGGAGCATCGCTCCATTGCTCAGCAATGAGCCATTTTTTTAGCACCTGAGATGGAGGCCATGGAGCCATCCTCAGCGCCCGGGCCAACTTGCTCATTCGAGCCATGGCTGCGGGAGGGGAAGAGAGAGAGACAGAGAGAAAGAAGTGAGAGGAGGAGGGGTGGAGAAGCAGATGGTTGCTTCTTCTGTGTGCCCTGGCCGGGAATTGAACCAGGGACATCCACATGCCAGGCCAATGCTCTACCACTGAACCAAATGGCCAGGGCCAGACCCCACATTCTTTAAAAACATACTTCTTCACCTAATTTTAAATATGAAAAAAAGGAACACAAATACTGTGGGGAACTAGGCACATAATCTAAGATGGTGGTCATTGACTTGCTGCATCAAAATCATCTCAGGGACCTGACACAATACAGACTCACAGGCTCACCTTAGGCTAACAGACCAGCATTTCTGGGCTAAGACTAGGAATCTGTGATTTTTTTTTTTTTTGGTGTGTGTGTATGTTTCTGAAGCTGGAAACGGGGAGAGACAGTCAGACAGACTCCCGCATGTGCCCGACCAGGATCCACCCAGCACGCCCACCAGGGGGCAACACTCTGCCCACCAGGGGGCGATGCTCTGCCCCTCTGGGGCGTCGCTCTGTCGCGACCACAGCCACTCTAGCGCCTGGGGCAGAGGCCAAGGAGCCATCCCCAGCGCCCAGGCCATCTCTGCTCCAATGGAGCCTCGCTGCGGGAGGGGAAGAGAGAGACAGAGAGGAAGGAGAGGGGGAGGGGTAGAGAAGCAGATGGGCGCTTCTCCTATGTGCCCTGGCCGGGAATCGAATCCGGGACTTTGCACGCCAGGCTGATGCTCTACCACTGAGCCAACCGGCCAGGGCCAGGAATCTGTGATTTTTTAACAAGTTGTTCAGAGGTCCCCAGTGTCTTCCATTTTGCTGCCACTTAAAATGTATACCAAGACCATATCATAACAAAGAAAAAAATGTTTATTACGTTAAATGAGTAAAGCACCCTCCAAATTTGTACAGTGTGATGAAAATCATACAATGTCCTGCGAAAGGTCACACTCACTAGACAACCAGTACACAACAAGTCACATGTGGGATCAAGGTTCGCAGGGAGCAGTTGTGACCAGACACTCAGGAAGACTTGGAAAGAATTGATCCCACAAATACTCTCTGTGTGTGCAAATTCACACACATGGTCTAACCTAACAAAATGTAAGCTGTTTTCAGAATATCCTTGGTCCCACACTACCTTACTTCTTCCACATGATACAAAGTATCCCATTGTTCACTATTTATTGCAGGGAAACTCACAAAATCAACCCACTTTCATATGTGAAGATTTTCAAAGACTCAACATTAATATATTGTAACTGTCCCAAGTTTTGGTGTTTCTGCTTTACACTCGTGTGTGGTATGGTACTTATTTCCTAGACTCTGAGATTTCATGAATAAGAAATATTTTAAGGTCCTGGCCGGGTGGCTCAGAGGATGAAGCGCCCTCCCCGTGCACCCGAGGTCATGAGGTCAAACAGTCAAGCACCTATAGGAAAAGCACACAACTGTGTGGAAAAAGGAGTTGATATCAGCTTCTCTCTCCCTCCCTCCCCTCCTTTCCTTTCTTTCTCTCTCTCTCTCTCCCCTCCCACCCCTCCACCCACACCTCTCAAATCAATTAAAATATTTAAAAAAAATTTTTTTAATTGGGGGAAAATGAAAGGTACTGATCAGAAGATAAAAATGTTTTACTTTTCCAAATAAAGACATAAAAAAACAACAATAAACAACTCCTATTCATTATCACTATTCTTTAAGTAAAAAAGATTTAAACATTTAAAATAGTAGGAAGGATATAAGTTCAAAACAGTTCTTTACATTAAATAAGTTTAATTTCATACACACAAATAAAATCTGTCCTTTTCTTTCCCCCACTCCCTCAAGATGGGAAAAAAAAACAAATTCACAAACTAGTTTGGGAAGCTCCTGTCCAGAGGAAAGAACCCTGGAATAGGTGGTCGGGGACTGGGGTCTTGGCCCCACCTGGTCTGTGGTTCACACAGCACACCTGGTCTCGGCAAACCAGCCCCCAGGTTTTTTGTCCTCTTGTATAAACAAACACTCTCTCCTGACTTAGCTACAGCAGACTGCTGTGAAGTCAAATGTAACTCATAAATCTTGAGAGTGTAACAGGCAAGACGTTTACATTAAAAATTTAGGCAACATAATTTCAAACGAACAAAGGTCACATCCATAATGGGTAGGCAGAAGACATGCAGTGTAAAAGTACGTCGACATACCTACACTTTTTCATGTTTGTATTTATTTTTCAGAAGTGAATCTCTTTTAGACTTAAGAAAGTACTTACCGTTCATCTATTTCAAGAAAAACGCATCCTGGAGTGTGTGTTGTGGTAAAAATTCTTTTATCCACGGGGATTCGAGGAGCTAGGAAAAACAGAGACCCATTTAAAGGCAAGTGTCTAATTAACCACCCACTTACAAACCACTTAACAAAATTTCTATGTGAAATGGTAAAACATCACTCAGGGACCTGGACTCTGAGCAAAGGTACAGCTAGATGATGATAATTTTCATGACCAAATTTTAATTAGGTCAAAACGTCATGCCTACCAAAGTTAATTTTAAACAGAGAAAGTCTGTGTACACTACCTTATTATATAAACAATCTAACAGTCAGAGCTGGAGTACCTTAAAGTTCAGGACCGCACTGTTTATAGGTAGATTTAGTGGTTGTACATAACTAAGCACATAGAATTTGAAATGCCCGTATGACACAAACATCTTAAATTTGTGTAATAAAATTGGTATGGTCAGTTCTGCCATAGCTTGCTTTGAAAATGTTGTGATTAACACACGAGGGGAATCATTTGACTATAATGCTAATTCTGAATGAATCACTTACACAAGATTTCATTTGCAAGAAACATGAGGTGAATGCAGAAAGTATCTAACTGAATAGAGAGTCACTTAGGAATACACAAAAACATGTACACACCTCACACCTGCCCACTTCCTCAGCGCACCATGTGTGATGGGACAAGCCTGTCCACCTGATGTGGGAACATCAGTTTTCTTGTTTCAGACAACCTTCTTCACACCCCTCCACTTATTCCAACAGACCCACCCACAAGCAAACTAGGGCTTTTCCACGGAAAGAAGCCCTGTTTACTGTATTGTCTGTGCATTTTTTTTCTTTCACTTTTAAAAAAATTTTATTTTTCCATTACAGTTGACATTAAATATTATTTTGTATTAGTTGTACACAACAGCGATTAGACTATATAATTTACAGTGATTCCCAATAATTCTAGTACCTACCCACCTGATAGCACGCATACATAGCTATTACAATATTTTGACTATTTTCTAAGCTATACTTTACATCCTTGGTGACTATTTTGAGACTGCCAATTTATACTTTTTAATCCCGTCACCTTTAACAACCATTCCCCTATTCCCCTCCCATCTGGTTACCCTGTTTAGTCTCTGTATTTGAATGTTTCTATTTTGTTCATTTATCCTGTCCTTTAGATTCCACATGTAAGTGAGATCATATGGCATTCCTTTCTCTGCCTGTGTTATCTCACTTAGTGTAATACCCTCTAGGTTCATCCATGTTGTTGCAAATGGTATGATTTTATATTTTTTTATGGCTGAGTAGTAGTCCATCGTATGGAGATTTTATCTCTCTCTCTCTCTCTCTCTCTCACACATCTTCTTTACCCAATTGTCTGTTGATGGACACTTACCGTAGGCTGCTTCTATATCTTGGCTATTTTAAACAATGCTACAGTTAACACAGAAGTGGATATATATATATATATATATATATATCTTTTTAAATTAATGCTTTAGGTTTCTTTAGATATATACCCAGAAATGAAACTGCTGGGTTATATGGTAGTTCTATTTTTAATTTTTTGAGGAACTTCCATACTATTTTCCATTGTGGCTGCACCAATTTCATTTTTTCCATCATTTAATGTTTAAAACTGTTGTTTTTACAGATTCCTATCTCATTCTTCACATGTGGTGAAGTCTAAGCATTGTGCCCTCACTTCTTCTTTCCCAGAAGCCCTGTGTTTTCATTTTGTGTGTTTCTTTGCACAGGACAATCATTTTCAGAAACGCACGTGCCATGTTATAGCAGAACTGTCATTTCTGATCATGAACGAGAGCTGCCTCTGGTGGGACAGGTGAACTTACCCAGAGTTCTGCTGTCAGAATATGAAAACCAAACCAAAACGTTTCTATTTACACACTGGAGGACACGGGGGCTTCAGAACACTTTAGAAACATCAGTTTATTCTGATGGCCTTGCTGTGCAACAGTGTCAATGCACGTTTCACACATGACAGAAACAAAACACCACCGGATGGCCACCATCAGAGAGCGGATCAGGGGACACTGCTTGGACCCTCAGGCCATGCTGTCCCGTGAAGGACAGGCCTGCACAAGACGTCAAGGTCAGTAAACAGGGACTTCAGGAAACCCCGCAACAAGCGCACATGGAGTCCGGGGCTCTGCGCGCCTCTCCTGTCTCACGCCGCAGGGAACGGGCTACCAGGGCTCTTGCCCGAGGGGCAGACAGCAGACACCGATGACTCACCTTCATAACCTGAGTGCACCTTCTCGGCCAGGGTGAGGCAGCAGGGCTCTGGGGGCGGGGCTGGGCCTGCGGAGCTGCGGATGTGGATCAAGTAGGGGATAACCCGCACCGGGCAGTAGTGCTTCTCCTGCTCTCTGCCTTCACCTCCGCTGCAAACGACAGAAACAGTGGGCACCCATCCGGATGCACCCAGTCCACCCAACGCAAAACACGGCTGCAGAACGTTTTACTGGTCACTTCTGAGAGCAACAGACTAATTTAAATGTTTAAACATTTATTTTAAAAAGAAGGGAACTGTTACATTTTCAATACCCAAGGGCAATTATAGTCACCCATTATGCAATGAGAAAGAGGTTTTATAGAGAACTGACTTAAATTACAGGGAGACCCTGGCTGGTTGGCTCAGTGGTAGAGCATCGGCCCAGCGTGTGGAAGTTCAGGGTTCAATTCCCGGTCAGGGCACACAGGAGAAGTGCCCATCTGCTTCTCCACCCTTTCCCTTCTCCTTCCTCTGTGTCTCTCTCTTCCCCTCCTGCAGCCAGGGCACCACTGGAGCAAAGTAGGCCTGGGTGCTGAGGAAGGCTCCATGGCCTCTGCCTCAGGCGCTAGAATGGCTCCAGTTGCAACGAAGGGGCATGCTGGATGGGCAGAGCATCGCCCCCTGGTGGGCATGCTGGGTGGATCCTGGTTGGGCATATGTGGGGAATCTGTCTGCCTGCCTCCCCACTTCTCACTTCAGAAAAAGAAAAAATTATGAGGAGTATGAAAATAGAACCAGGCCCTCCATGACCTTTCTCCTGATCTGCGCCCTATATTCTCAGCCTGACTTTTCTGCTTCTGCTGGGAAGTCCTAGAGTTCTCAATGCCATTCATGTGCTGATGACCTTGTATCAGTTTCCAGTATGGATTTCTCCCACGAACCCCAGATTCATGGACCAATGCCACTGACATTACAACATTTTATTGTGAAAATAACATTCCATAAATGTAAATGAACATATCGGTAAATTTAGATGGAAAAAAAAATCACTAAAAAAGTCCTACCAAAAATCAATAACTATTATAATTTTGGTCTGTTTTCCTCTAGTTTAGTATCTCAGGACCTTTTAAATCCTGCATTCTTTCAAGTTATTCAAAATTTCAAAAATTAATTTTAAAGTTTTTTTTTGTTGTAGGTTTTTTAGAGACAGAGAGAGAGAGAGGGATAGATAGGGACAGATAGGAACGGAGAGAGATGAGAAGCATCAATCATTAGTTTTTCGTTGCGACACCTTAGTTGTTCATTGATTGCTTTCTCATATGTGCCTTGACCATGGGGGGCTACAGCAGACCGAGTAACCCCTTGCTCAAGCCAGGGACCTTGGGTCCAAGCTAGTGAGCTTTGGCTCAAACCAAATGAGCCCACGCTCAAACTGGCGAGCTCAGGGTCTCGAACTTGTGTCCTCTGCATCCCAGTCGGACGCTCTATCCACTGCGCCACCGCCTGGTCAGGCTCAAAAATTAATTTTAAATGCGACCAAACAACAAAAAACAAACAAAAACAAAAGAGCTCCAGCAATGGTCATCTGAAAGCGTCCTAACAGCCGCGATTCTCACAGCCCTGGATTAAGAATGATTTCTCTGATTATTTTCCTACTGCACTATGGTCTACTTTTCTCATGAGAATGTTTCTTCCCCCTCAGTCAAAACACATGTCTTGTGGCAAGAACTAAGTCTGGTCTTTCGTACCCACAACAGACCTGGCAAATACAAAAGGACCAGAGCAAGTGTTAGATAAAACCAGGAGCGCAGGCTGCCCTTTCTGCCCCGTTTTGGCCCTGCACTTACCGGATCCTACAGAAAAAGGACTTCACAGGCGCATACTCATACTGGGACTCTGCTGGAGACAAAGACACACTGTTACTCACCCCCCTTGGACACTCTGAAGAGCAGCTCTTCCTCAGAAAACAATCACCGCACAGAAAGAGAAACTATTTTTTCAGAGAGAGCGAGCTACTCTGATTAAAATAGGGTTCTTCCCCATCACTGAGATCTAGCCACACCCTGGGTTTTTCCAAGGGCTCTCCTGTGCTGACAGGGAACCCTCAGGTGGGACAAAGAGAGGGTCTGATTTAGTCTTTCCCTCCCTTACTATGTCCCATAGACCCTTCTGTTTTCCTGTAACTGCCCAGACTCACGATTTCAAATGTCGATGTGATAATCCTTCGACACAATTGTTTTGGTGGTAACATTCTATTCCACTGTAATTAATCTGGACATGTCTCAAGAATTGAGATTTTGATGACCTGCAGCAGTGTTTAGGTGTATGAGAGACATATTTCTTTCATTGTTTCCTTTCTTTGGGTAAATCCCACAAAGTCGTGCTCCTGGGTTAAATGATGTGGTCATTTTAGGACTCCTGCCATGTGTCGGCAAATGAATGTCCAGAATATTATGACAATTGGCAGTGCCATTAATCACATGTCTCACAATTGTACTGATTTATTGATTGGTGAGGTGGTAATTCAGATATGTTTACAAGTGCCTATCACAGGGCAGATTAGTGGGCTGGCCCTCTGCCCAGTGTTTGTTATTTGTACTTCCTCTGGTTGGAGCTCCTGAATATAGCTCTTGGACACTTGTTCACTGGAGCAGAGAGCCCTGAGTCACAGGGACCAAGGAGATGTGTAAAACCAAGGAGAAGTTTAAAAAATATACAGTGAAGGAGCATAAATAGATAAACTTCTAAAGAGCCAAAATACTGGACATGGTTAAGGACTGCATGTTTAAGAATCATGGGAAGAATCAGAAAATGGGCTTTTAAATGACCAAGGACAGTGTATGTAAGTTAAAAAACCCACTTTAAAAGAGACCAATGATCAAACTACCAAAATTCATAAACTGTGGACAGTAGAGCCCAGAGCCCTGAGAGCAGAAGCGAGTTCTTACAGTCTGTCTGTGGGAAGTAAATCAAAGAACAACCTGGTCAAGTGAGCATCAGGAGTTAATGAGGATGAGACAGGCTACAGGCTTAACACAGGGACTTCGAGGCTTAGATAAACTCATGGAGGAATTAAGGCAGGACAAGGATGCTCCAAAAAATCCTGAATTTTCTGAGACGATTTATACGGAAATGATATCACCTTGGTGCCACTTTCAAATGCACGCCTTTGTTTGGTGACAGCTACATAGTATGCTGGCAATCAAACTGTACTTTATGATATATAACCTATGAAATTAACTTGACCACATGAAAGCAAACTTATTGAACCTTTATGTGTTAGAGGCATTTAAAATGTTATTTTCATCACGTCTGCTGTTTTAAAATAGAGATAAGAGCCTGACTAGGTGGTAGCACAGTGAATAGAGCATCGGACTGGGACACGGATGACTCAAGTTCAAACCCACAAGGTCACCAGCTTGAGCGCAGGGTCGCTGGCTTGAGCCCAGAGTTGCTGGTTTGAGCAAGGGGTCACTCACTCTGCTGTAGCCCCCCCCATCAAGGCACATATGAGAAAGCAATCAATGAACAACTAAGGAGCCACAACAAAGACTTGACGCTTCTCATCTCTCTCCCTTCCTGTCTGTCTGTTCCTGTCTGTCCCTCTCTCAAAATAAATAAATAAATAGGTAAATAAATAAATAGATAAGAAAAACCACCGTTTGCCTGTTCTAAATAATGAATTAATTTCTGTGCTAGTCCCAGAAGCACGAAGCTGATCTTTGTGAGCATGGGTCCCATTACCTCCATGGGTCCGGTGGTTCCAGAGGGGCAGCTGAGCGTGGGTCGTGTGCATATAGAACATCCTCACATCTTGAGGGGCCAGCAGTTCAACAAAATGAGAGGACTCTAAGAGATCCTTCTTACAATTCAGGATGGAAGTAGCCTGCTCAGAGATGTGCACCAACCTTCCCGACAGAAATGAAAAAACGGCCACAAAGGTATCCTATGGAAAACATTTAAAATAAATGCAAATGTTGAGATACTCACTAGCAATATCCTCTGACAGGTAAATTTCTTCTAAGATTTCTAGCATGAACAATAGTTTAGAATATACACACACACCCTGCAAAGGCAACAGACCTCTCCCACATATTTTAACTGTCACTGTAAAACCTGCATGCTACTCTCTGAAGGTCTGATTTCTAGGCCAAAACCGTAGTGGCTCCCTCTACCCTGAGTGAGCACAGCTGCAGCGCCTACACACATACTTCAGATTCTTCCTTCTCTGTAAACTGCCTGACACCTGGAGGGACCGTTTTCTCTTTACTGAAGCATATTCTAGGCTTCAAGATCAAGCTCACGTGTCACCTCCAAGATGTTGTCTTTAACCAAGCTCAATACCTAAGAATTACTTCTCAGATTTGTTCCCTTGGACATAAATATTAACTTCGTTATAATCAACCACTGTTTCTAACTGCTAGCAGCGTGGACCTATGTTTTCCTCTCAAGCTTCACTCTGGAGACCTTCAAGAGGAACTGTTTTCTCATACCAGCTTTTCTTAAATCTCAATAGTACCTCCTATAGTCCAATGACCACAACAGTGAGTCACAGAAGCAACAATATTATTGTGACCTTCAGGAAAACTCATGTCCCAATATTATAAACCCTTTAGGTTATAATTATATCACGATCTCAACAGAAAGTTAAGTAATCTCCATCATAGCAACAAAACATGAGGCGAAATTATTCTGTCCACATGAAGAGATTCAAAAAGAGATACGAAATGTCTCTTCCAAAATTTTATAAAAAATGACAGCATCTCAACTCACCTGTTCTATAAAATCCAGCTGTTACAACTTGAAGTAGTAGGTATTGGAACTAAGAATGATATAAATAGAAATGAACAATTCGGAGATTAGAATAAGATGCAGAAAATGACTCCGCAGTGTCCTCTTTATCTTAGTTAGAGAAGACTCAGGGATGCTAAGAAGACTGAGGTACCTCGGAACCAAAGCAAAAACTGCTCATGCGCTGAGTCCTGCTCTGAGACCTGCTCCCTGGCGGGGTTCAGGAGAAACTACACCACGCCTTTTTAGAAGTTTTCTCCTATTGTTTACCTCACACTGTGATCACTGAAACTGTTACAATTTTTAAAAAATCTGCATCTAGATAAAGTTGTTAGGAAAAAATCACCCAGGTTGAGATGGCAAAATTCGTGAATTCTTACTGTGTTTTTGGAAGTGTGTTCTGAAGCAATAGTGGCCAGCTCCTCAAGACTGTATGTGGTCACATCTGCTTGAGGTGCTCCGTTTTGACTGAGAATCTGGAAAAACTCACTGCTTGCTAAGAAACACAGGAAAATACATAGGTAGTCCAGTGAAAACAGGATCTGTAGGAAATCACTTTTACTACTATTACAGCTGGCTTGTTTCTCAGACAAGGACACCTCAGTGTTTTCCTCAAAGCCAGATCATTTTCTTCTTTTGCCTAAAATACTGATAGTTGTGCAAACTTAAGATTTCAAATTTCTTGAATCCTGTATGTTCTAGATCACAAGAAACAGAACACTGAAGATACTAAAAGGGGACTGAAACCAACTCCCCCTCTACAGACACACAGACACACAGACACACACACACACTGCAATGACAGAAACATTGCTCCACACTCAGGAACTATGTATCACATAGGAAACCACGAAATCCCTTGAGAAGAAACATTGGAGATAAAAAAGGAAAAAATGTGTTCGCAACTGTTTCTTTTCCATTTGGTAACTTCCTGACACATCACCAGTGCATTTTATTTATTTATTTATTTATTTTCCGAAGCTGGAAACGGGGAGAGACAGACAGACTCCCGCATGCGCCTGACCGGGATCCACCCGGCACGCCCACCGGGGCGATGCTCTGCCCACCAGGGGGCGATGCTCTGCCCCTCCAGGGAGTCGCTCTGCCGCAACCAGAGCCACTCTAGTGCCCGGTCCATCTTTGCTCCAATGGAGCCTTGGCTGCGGGAGGGGAAGAGAGAGACAGAAAGGAAGGAGGGGGGCGGGGTAGAGAAGCAAATGGGTGCTTCTCCTATGTGTCCTGGCCGGGAATCGAACCCGGGTCCCCCGCATGCCAGGCCGACGCTCTACCACTGAGCCAACTGGCCAGGGCCATCACCAGTGCATTTTAAAAGCATGTGTGTGGCAGAGAAAGGTCAAGTGCATTTAATCAGATGTATTATTTCCTCTCTAATATTGACAGACGACTATGCTCCTTCCAAGAGGGTCTTCAAAATGTGCTTCTGCAACCTGACCTGTGGTGGTGTAGTGGGTAAAGTGTTGACCTGGAACGCTGAGGTCGCTGGTTCAAAACCCTGGACTTGCCTAGTCAAGGCACATATAGGAGTTGATGCTTTCTGCTCCTCTCTCTAAAATAAATAAATAAAATATAAAAAAAAAAAATCCCTAGTATTGAAAGACCATGGTGACTTGTGTTCAATTAAAAAAAATAAATAAATAAAAAATGTGCTTCTGCTGAACTCTCCTCTCCTCTCCTGCAACAGAGCAGCAAAACCCTGCCCAGTTACTGGGCTATTGCACAGGTTAAGTTCTCCTGGTGCTCCTAGTTCGAAAAACTATGACCCTTGTGGACTCAGATATAGATTAGTTCATCTTACATAAAAGACCCTACAAATCCCAAAACATTTCTGGGAGGACAAGCACACACTGACACCTCACCTGGCCTGGCACTGTGTCTGAGCAAGGCTGTCCTTGCGTGACTGTGTTTTCTCCCCAGCCTGTTTACCTTGCACACTGTGTAC
The DNA here is from genome assembly GCF_036850765.1 of Saccopteryx bilineata. Lineage (NCBI taxonomy): Eukaryota > Metazoa > Chordata > Mammalia > Chiroptera > Emballonuridae > Saccopteryx > Saccopteryx bilineata. The sequence continues at coordinate 288,446,967 of NC_089492.1, forward strand.
ACAGCGGAGAGCATAGTTGAGGGCATCTAGAGTGCTTGGCTTGTTGCGTCTCTCGGCTGGGAAGTATTTTTTCATTTCTTGGACAACCGTTATCAGTTCTTCGGAAACCCTGCTTCGATCTTGCTGTTCCCTGGAAGATAAAAACAAACTTACACTCTCAATTACGGTTAACAGCCAACTTTTACTGAATAATGTATTACGTGCCAAGCAACTTTCGAAGTGCCTGACATGGAGCAGGGCTTTTAGCTCACAGGTTTACATCCGTTTTTTTTTTTTTTAACAGGTGCAGAGATCGCAGCCAAAGAAACTGGTAACGGTCAAACATTTTCCACTCTCTGCCACTCTGGGCTCAACTCAGCTCAATTCCTTAACCACTTCTTATCTACTTCTGGTACTCTGGTAACTTTCTGCAATGTCTCAAGCATTTCATTTGAAGTTCCCTCTTCACCTTTCCCCCAGGCTTCCTCAAAAAAAAAACAAAAAAAAACAAGACTCACACCCTCCTTTGCCTTCTGTTACTCCTCAGCGAGAAGCACACACGGCCCGGTGGAGAGTCTCACCTGTTGCTGCTCTCCAAGTATTTGCTCTGAAGTTGGTATTTCTGGCTCCACATCTCATCGGAGCCTTTCCCCGGGGCCTCCGGGCCGCTGGACTGTGGTCCACCAGGTTCCCCAGGTTCGGTGCCCCCGGAGTCAGGGGCCCTACCGCTGGACATTTTCAGAACTTCACAGGGGTCCGTCTTCCGCTTGGCAGAGTCCCGACCTGTTGCCTGCTTCTTTCTCACTTTGCCACCGGCGACAGAAAGGGACTTCTCGTGTCGGTCCGTGCCATTGCCCTAGGGAGCAGGGCCGGCCAGCAGCCCCCGGCCGCCGCTCATCTCTGGCCACCGGAACGCACTTTTCTCTCCAGAGCTTCCATGCAATCGCGGATGTTCCCGTTCACGGGAGGTCCGGACAGGTGCTGGGGGGACAAAGGGGACAAATATCCAGCGAAGCGGACCGTGGGATGCGGGTAGGCGAGCCTCCGCCCCGGCGCTCACACGCCGGCTCGGGGTCGCCGGCTTGGCCACCCGCAGCTCCGCGGGGTCGGCGTGCACGTCTGGGCCCGGCACGGGGGAGCAACTTAAAGGACAAAGTTGCGGGGACCCGCGGTTCCCGGCCCCGCGCTGCCCGACCGCCCGCAGTCCCAGAGCGCAGGGCTGGCTCGGGACGACCCGCGAGCGGCTAGCTCTGAGGTCTTCCGGCTGCACACCAGGGCTCACCTGCTGATGCCGCTGCCGCCGCCGCCGCCGCCCGCGGGACCCTTCCGCAGCCACTCATCCAGCCCCGCGGGCCGCGCAGTCTCGGGGCCCGCCGCGTGCCGAGCAGCCACCGGCGCCGCGCCCCCTGTGTGCCACGTGATGAGGCTCCGCCCCCTGACCGGATGATTGGCTGCCGCTGACTATCTGAGGGCCCCCATTGGTCCGGGGGCGGAGCCCGAGCTGGGGACTCCCGCGTTACATAACTGAAGGCAAGTGGGCGGGGGCGAAGGTCCCAGAGCGCCTTACATAACGCGGAGGCTCGGGCAGAGCGCGGAAGACTGGCCAATCCCGACAGGCTGGCGTGTCACCAGGGGGCGGAGTGACTCTGGAGGAGGCTCGAGTTCAGGCCGCGCGGGGGGGTGGAGGGGGAAATGGGCCGCGGCGCAGCGCAGCAGGGATAGGACGCTCCCGTGTCATTCACCTGGGGGGCGGAACCCTGGCGGCGGGTGGGCGGGGTCGCCACGTGAGAGGCTGCGGGGAGGGGAGGGCAGGACAGGGGAGGAGAGGGGAAGGGAGCGAAGCTGGGGGCCCCGAGTGCGAGAAAACTGTGCTGGGGAGCCTAGTGCTGCTGGCTGGGAATCCCCTGGGGCAGTCGGAGGAATGCGCTGGACTTTCGAGAGTGTTCTCTGCGTCTTCTCCGGCTTCCCAGTTTCCGTATTTCTTAACTTTGTTTCGCGTCTCGCCAGCTCTTTCCGGGAGGGGCTTGAAGGACCCGGCGGCAGAGCAGCCTGGGAAAATCACACCCTATTTTTAGAAATGGCATTTTGACGGTGGAACCTAAACATTTCCCTGGTCTCCCTGAAGTCACAGATTCACTTGGCCGCTGGAGGAAGACAAGGGTATGTGAAAGGCACTGTTTCTGAAAGTGTAGAGAAGCCCCTTCTAAAATACTAGGCTGGCGGTCCGGAGGCAGCTTTTATATTGTGTACCAACTCATCGGACAGGGGAGGCACGCTCCAGACCTCCGCCCCTCTCCAGCGCCTGTACAGAGACAATCTTAAGCATTCTTATATATACTAAAGAATGAAAGGAATTGCATAGGAAGTGAGGTACCAGTTGTTTGTATCATGTGTTGGATGAACCACTTTATTTTTCCAAATGATGGCAGGTCTCACTCTTTTCTGAAGCCCTTTTGTCACGCTGCCTTCAACAAATATTTAGGGAGTGCATATCTGGGTGGGGACGATTGTGGTCCCCCGGGATAGAGTAGTGGCAAAAGTTCCCGCCACCCAGGGAGCCTGCCTTTTTTTGACATAAAACTTAGGAACAACTCCATAAAGTCAGTTCGGAAGGTGGTAGAGTGCTGTGTAGAACATAAAACAAGCTAACGGACGAGGTGTAACTAGGACAGGAATGGCGAGTGAAGGAGGGAAAAGACGTTAGCCAGGCGCCCAGGGAAGGCCTCTGAGAAGGTGGAACTGAAACCCGAGTGTGAGAGCGGGTGGGGAAGGCCCTGAAGCGGAGGTTTGTTGTTGAGAAACAGAAAGGCAGTATAGGTTGCTTGGAGAACAGAGGTGGGGAGGGAGAATGGTGAGATGAGGTCAGGATGTTAGGCAGGGCCAGATTAGTGGGCCTTATAATTAGGGAGGCTTTTGTAGTTTTTTTCCTAACAGTAGTGGAAGGAGGAGGATTTACTTTTTATTTTTTTATTTTTAAGTGAGAAGCAGAGAGGTAGAGACTCCTGCACACGACCTGACCAGGATCCACCTGGCAAGCTCCCTACCTGGTGATGCTCGTCCCATCTGGGGCTGTTGCTCCATTGCTTGGCAACTGAGCTATTTAATGTGTCTGTGGCAAGGCCATGGAGCCGTCCTCAGCACCAGGGGCCAACTTGCTCCAATTGAGCCATGGCTGCAGGAGAAGAGAGAGAATACAGAGGGGGGAAGGGTGGAGAAGCAAATGGTCTCTTCTCCTGTGTGCCCTGACTGGGAATCTAACTCAGGGCATCCACACACCAGGCCGATGCTCTACCACTGAGCCAACCAGCCAGGGTCAAGAGGAGGATTTTAACCAAGTTAGTGATTGTATCAGTCAGCCTGCTGCACAGGAAACAGCTAAAAGTCAGGATGGCTCTTGAGTACAAGAACACAAATTTGTGGGCACAGAGCTTTGCCAATGGATTGAATGTATGCTGTGAGAAGACAGTGATCATGAGTGTGGTTTAAGACCTGCATATGATTGGACATAAACTTAGATGGGCGTGTCTGGGGATATGTTTTGATGGATGGTCAAGAGTTACATTTTCACATTATATTGGAGTTTGAGATGTGCATTATACTTCCAAGTAGTGTCAGGTAGGTGCTGGATTTCCCAGCCATTCTCTGGGAGAGACACCAATGATAGGAGGAGGAGGAGGAAGCAAGGGAACGATGAATTGTTTGGTGCATGCTGAGTTTGAGAGGCCTATGTCTAACAGGCCAGGGATCGTCAGTGTATGAACGAACAGAGATACTGTGGGAACAGGTAAGATCGGAGACTAAGTAGAGTGGAAAGACACGTTGGCTGAGGACCCAGCCCCGAGGATCCCTGACATTTAAGGGAAGAGCAGAGAAAGAGGAGCTCGTATATGGTAGGTTTTCCTTCAGAATCTTGAAAATGGCACTAAAAATTCATACAGATTTCATTACAGAAGGGACCCGAACAGAATGCACAATTCTACAGTTCTTTTCCGGGACAAAATAGTATGTCAGACAAGCAAAGCAGTGACCATCTATCCAAGGCAATGGAAAAAAGTCCACCTCTTCTCTCCCAACAGGATTTTGTAAAAAACTGACATTGTATTATAAACGTAAGCAAGTCTGTTTCCATCTAGACCATACTGTTCCCCAGGGACTGCAGAGTAAGGTTAGAGGTATGGTCAAGGGAAAGATAGGCAGGTTCAAAACAGGAGCTGTGATTTGGAGATGTCCCTCACTGAGACAGCTATCTATTGTACCACGTACAAGGCCAGCTCTGCATGTCACTTTTGAAAGACCATGTATTTAAGAAACTCAAAAGCCAAATACTGAAGGTTTTTGTATTCATGAGGAAGCCAGTTTCCTGCTCACCTCCTATACTGGGAAGCACTTCTCCCAAAGGGAGGCTTCCTTCTGCTGAGCAGTGTACAGGCATGTGCTGGGTAACAGGAAGTCAGCGTGTGCAGGGAGGGGACTGGTGAGAAAGGACAGGACATAAGGGAGAGGCAGGGGAACAACAAGGAATGCCATTTTTAGGTCTTGGACCAGGCGCAGCTCTTCTATAAGCAACACAGCTACCAGAATTGTTTACCAACACTTTATTCAGTTCATTACAGTAGGCAAGTTCCCAGCTAAATGCACAGACCAAGTGAGGTATTCTGGGGTTAATACAGGAGCCAGTGGGCTACATGTGACTGAGCATCAAGGAGAGAGCACCAAAGTTTCAGTGTCAGACCGGCCAGAGACCCTGAGCTGAAACGGGGGTGACATCCTGACACTGTCAGCTGCCTCCTTCTCACAGCTGGGCACGTGCTAAGCATTACATCATCTCAGGGCTGTCAGCACAACAGATTCCAAAGAAATGGGCCCCATGTCCTGGTGCGCCTCTACTGTTGTTGCTTTGTAAGTCACATACTAGCATGTGACAGAGAAGTTCAGACTATTTCAGTACAATGGGCCACAGAGGAGGAAATCTGTTTTGCCCTCAGTGCCTGTATTCATTCATACCTGCACTCCTGTCCTTAAGCCACATAGCCTGATGGGGACAGTCTCAGCAACAGTCTGTCAGATGACAACAGCTATTCCAAAGCAGCATCTAGTGCAGACAGCCTAGGCCCCGGAAGACAGTGTCTCTGGCTAGCTATCCTCCTGTGAAAGGTCAGCCACCCCCACCAATGCTAACTGAAAGCACAATGTAGGAGACAGATTTAGAAGTAGGATATAAATAAAGATAGAAACAAACTCCAGAAAGCTAGTCTATGAGGCCTGGGCCAAACAATGACCGCTTCACAGGTGGTCTGGCTTGAAGGCTACAAAATTGCTGCTCACACAGTTCTCAGAAACACAGCCAGCAGAGGCTGCAGCTGGTATTCTGCAATGTCTCTAGTGTGAGCAGGGCAGGGTCTGACTCCGCCCTCCTCTAGCCCAGGAAAGTGCTGACTAGGAAGGAGAGTTATACCGCCCATCTATTCCAAAGGCAACAAATGCCAGTCAGGGTGCAGAAGCTTCACAAACAACATGACCACTTTAACTCTGAAGGGCAACTTGGTTCCATTGGTCACTTTTCAGAATTTATATGTCAGGAACAGCCTTAAGGGCATTTTACTGGAACTTAACTTTTTGGCAAAATAGAAACTTTGGTCATAGCCATAGTTCTATAAAAATGTTTCAAAGAGGTTACTTCTGATTAAAATGTTTTTAGCAAATTATACAAAACCGTAACAAGAAAGTAAACATCTTTGTGTCTAATGTAAGAGCAAATATTCTTTACCGGCACCTTATTTTAAATACAGCAGAAGTCAGTGGTGCTTATAAACAGCAGAGGGTTCCCTTATAGGGAATCAGAAAAGTTGCAAAATAAGGCACAGCCTGTCATCATCACAGATTTGGGTTAGAGAGTAGTGTTCTCTCTGAAAGGCACAAACTGGAAATCTGATTACCCAAAGGTTTTAAATGTGGCTCTGAAGATACGGTCATATGACGAGGATGGCTGACTTGGAAAAACATTCCTTTAACCGGAATTAATGGCAGTAATCAGACAATGTTATTTCTAGGTTATAACATTCTGGAACTGAAGAAGTCTTTCTTGTCAGCCCATATGTAAATTGGTAAAGGCACTGTGCAAAATGTGGGCTGGGCTGACCACACTTCTAGTTTAGAGTGCATATTTCAAAAAAGGCACATATCCTAAAAATCAACTTTATATGAACTAACAGAAAATAATCATTTTAGATATTATGCTCAGATACGTAAGCTGGATAACATAGCAGGTTCTAAGTCAGAAGTCTTGAAGAGGTTTCTGGAACAGCAGGCTGGAGTTCACTGGTTCTTCATGTGGAAACACTCCACACTAATCAGCCGAGAGATGCAAACAGCAGGGAAAACGGGTTAGTCTTTCATTGCAAACCCAGAATGAACCCTGCACGCTGATCTGAATGGGAGCAGTGCACCCGGCCTACTTCCGACCAGTGGCTTATCTACACTGTGTGGAGGGCTAGCGGAGACTGTCGCCAGCAAGGACCGAAGCTATGTCAGTGCTGGGCCAAAACGGCAATGGCTTGTTCCCATGTTGTTCACAGCCTCCTTAGTAGTAAGAGTAGTAGTAATAATAGGGGTGTGTATTCATTTTTATAACTATTATTATTATCATATGCCAGGCACCAGTGTAAGCACTTTTTATATTTTAACCAGCTTTGTCCTCATAACAAACACGAGTTAGGTACTCTTATTATCACCATTTTATAAACGAGGAAACTGTAGTCAGGAGAGATTAAAATACTCGCCAAAGCTACACAGTTGGAAGGTGCTGGAGCTAGGGTAAGTCATAGGTAGTCTGTGCTTTTAACCACTAGACTGTTTTGTCTCTCACAAAAGGAAATATCTGATGGAAATATACTCAGAGAGAAAACTGATAGTTCAGTGGAAATGAATAAATTTTCTCTAATTTCAAAGCATTAGTGTTTACATAAAAAATCTCAGACTTTAATTATATAACACTCAAGAATTTAAAATATTTACTAAAGAAAAGTCTTTCGAATAAACTAACATTTCTGAGGATATTTTATTCTGATTACCTGAAATCAACTGTGAACATGAATACAAGTTTCCATGAATTTAGAACAGAACTCACCAATGATGATGATGATGATGATGACCACAACGCTAATCCCTATGGCCCACATCTGCAACCAAACATACGTCCGTATCACATTTCAAAAAGAGCTCAACATGCTTACTGAAGAGTATCATATAATACCATCCTCATCACTGAAAGAGAAATTCAGGTGCACTACAATCTGAAATGATCCAGTTTTTAAAACCTAAATGCAGTGTTGTTCACAATGAGGACCTGAAGGTTACTTACCTGCTTTCATTAGCTGTTCAAATGACCTGTGGTCCCTAGGTAGGCATATGTTTTTGTGTATATAAGGTCTCCACATCAGGAGAGACTATGAAACATGTCCATGTATTGTCAAGTGTTGCTTCTAAACCAGGAAGGGGCAGGCCATATTTGGGATCTGCTGGTAGCACATTTCTTTGGTAACTGTGTAACGTCTGCTTTGGCCAGTGCTCCGTGGGACTGCGGTCTGCTCTCCCGTGGAGCACACTGTGGCTTCAGCACTGGAACCATTCAGAGCCACACACCCACTGACCACCAGTTCTAACCGTGTCCTGTCAGTCTGTTCAGGACTTCCCTGGCGTGGAGGGCGGGGAGGGGCAATGTCTGACTGATTTAGGACACCCCTACATGCCTGTTCAGGTCAGCCACAGAATGTGGTTATTTCCTAGCTGTGGGGAGAGAGACGGGGTATGCAGTCAGTCTTTTAGACTCAGTCAATCCAACTGTTCATGCGTGGGAAGCCAAACTCGCCTCTGAGATTTATGAACATCCAATATTTGCAGGCTCAGTCCATCCCCCGAGAATGCAGAGGGTGACAATGTAAAGATGAAGAGAATTACCTTGCAGTTCTTCCACCAATATTTTCGCTTCAACTTGGCAGCACTTGTTTCAAACTGGGAAGCTCCTGCCTGCAGTGCATCTGCACGGTCATCTAACTCGGAGAGCTTCTGATCTCTTTCCAACACCTTATCCACGTTGACTCTCATGATGTCCACCACCTGAAGGAATATGATCCCATCAAGTTACAGATAACAAAACAGGGCCCCAGACGGTGGCTCAGTGGATAGAGCATCGGCCCAGCGTATAGATGTCCCAGGTTTGACTGCCGTCAGAGCGCACATGAGAGTGACCATCTGCTTCTCTTCCCCTCCCGCAGCCAGTAGTAGCTTGATTGGTTTGAGCATTGGCCCAGGGCGCTGAGGCTAGCTCGGCTGGTCTGAGCATCTGCCCCAGGCACTAAAGACAGCTTGGTACTAGAGCAGGGGTCCCCAAACTTTTTACATAGGGGGCCAGTTCACTGTCCCTCAGATGGTTGGAGGGCCGCCACATACAGTGCTCCTCTCATTGACCTCCAATGAAAGAGGTACCCTTTCTGGAAGTGTGGCAGGGGGCCAGATAAATGGCCTCAGGGGACCGCAGTTTGGGGACACCTGTTCTAGAGCATCAGCCCCTGACAGGGTTGTTGGGTAGACCCAGGTTGGGGCACATGTGGGAGTCTGTCTCTGAATTTCCTCTCCTCTCACTTAAAAAAAAAAAATGGTAGAGTAGATAGGTATTAATTGAGATGATGGTTGTCCATCATCAGCAGGACTAAATTACTTAACCAGGGTCTATGGAACATGGAGTTTCCCTGAAGAGTCTGAATTATCTGTTATCATTAGTCAGATAGCCCTTATTTTCACATGGGCTCATTTTGGAATATTCAAGAAATGAGCACAATCCAGTGAACTGCAGTCTTGTCAACATCCCTGGTAGTGCTGTTCCAGCATCTTTGGGTCCTTTTCTTAAACAGATTGTCCAGGTTAAATGCATATGCATTTTTACTTTGGACCAGGATGACCACAACTAGGTAGCTGTTACCATAAGGTATTTTTGGTAACACTAAATGAACTCAGTACTAATTCTAAGAATATGACTATTTTTCAATATCTCAATTGAATTTGATTATTAAAAAACTCCATATATATATACTTATGTTAATTTGTTTCTATTAAATTTTTTGTTTGAATATTTTATCAGTTATTCTTTTCTATATGTAGCTAAAATAAAGAATGATTATAAAGAATTCTTAGCATTCAACAACAAAAAAGAAACTACCCAATTAAAAAATGGGTAATGGGCTTGAATAGACATTTCTATAAAGACTATATACACCCTGACCTGTGGTGGCGCAGTGCATGGAGCATTGACCTGGAGTGGTAAGGTCGCTGGTTTGAAACCCTGGGCTTGTCTGGTCAAAGCACACACGACATGCAATTACTACAAGTTGATGCTTCCTGTTTCTCCCACACACCCTTTCTCTCTCTCTCAGTAAATAAAATCTTAAAAAAAAAGAAAGTATATATAAATAGCCAACGAGCATGTGAAAAGATATTCAACATGACTGGTCATTAAGGAAATGCAAATCAAAACCACGAGATACTACTTTATACTCACAGGATGACTATAACAAAAGAAAATAAGTGTTGGTGAGGATGTGGAAAAATATGAACCCTGGGCGTTGCTAGTGTGAATGTAAAATGGTGCGGCTACTGTGGAAAAGTTTAGTTCTTCCTCAAAATGTTAAACAGAGAATTACCATATGATCCTAGCTACATACCCAAGAGAAATATGTAGAAACGTACACACAGAAATTTGCATGCAAATGTTTATAGCAGTATTACTGGTAAAGCCAAGCAGTGAAAACAACTGAAAAATCCTTCTACTGATGAATGGATACACAAGGTATACACATGCAATGGGATATTAGCCATGAAAAGGAAGGAGGGACTAATATTTGTTACAAGTTGGATAAACATAAAAAATATTATACTAAGTGAAAGAAGCAAGACACAAAAGGTCACATAGTGTATGACTCCTTTCATATGACATCTAGAAAAAGAAAAACCACAGAAATAGAAAGTCAATTAGAAGTTACCAGAGAATGAGAGTGAACGGGAGTAATTATTAAATGTGTACAGGTTCTAGGGTGATGAAAAAAATTTGAAACTAGAAAGAGGTGACAGTTGCACAACATTGTGACTGCACCAACTACCACTGAACTGTATACTTTACAATGGTTAATTATGCTATGTGAATCTCACTTCAATTAAAAAAAAACTTCTTAAAATTCCTTCCGTTAAGAAAAAGGACTCAGTTTGATTTTGTAAATAAACAAAAATTTCTTGCAGGATGGAATTAGAGTGGGTTTCTTAGCATGAAATATGCTTTAACAATACATTGTTAAACATAATTTAACAAGTTTGATTTTAATTTTCTATTTTTCTTTTCTTTTTTTTTTTTTTTTAGTATTCTTCTGAAGTGAGAAGCAGGGAGGCAGAGAGAAAGACTCACACACATGCCCAACCCGGATCCACCTGGCATGCCCACCAGGGGGCGATGCTCTGCCCATCTGGGGCATTGCTCCGTTGCAACCTGAGCCATTCTAGCGCCTGAGGCAGAAGCCACGGAGCCATCCTCAGGGCCCGGGCCAACTTTGCTCCAGTGGAGCCTTGGCTGCAGGAGGGGAAGAGAGAGACAGAGAGGAAGGAGAGGGGGAGGGGTAGAGAAGCAGATGGGCGCTTCTCCTGTGTGCCCTGACCGGGAATTGAACCCGGAACTTCCACACGCTGGGCCAACGCTCTATAGCTGAGCTAGCTGGCCAGAGCTGATTTTAATTTTTTAAATTGGGATGCCATCAGTTAATAAGATTATATAGATTTTAAGAGTACATGTTTATGACACATGGTCTGTATAATGCATTGTGTGCCCACTACCCAGAGTCAAATCATCTTCCATCACTATATATTTGGCCCCCCATTTAACATAAACTTAACACTGCCTTTTCTTTTTTTTTAAAATCAACTGCTTTCTTTTTTTTTTATATATAATTTTTATTTATTTATTTATTCATTTTAGAGGGGGGGGGAGAGAGAGAGAAAGAGAGAGAGAAGGGGGAGGAGCAGGAAGCATCAACTCCCATATGTGCCTTGACCAGGCAAGCCAGGGTTTTGAACTGGCAACCTTAGTGTTTCCAGGTTGACACTTTATCCACTGTGCCACCACAAGTCAGGCAACATTGCCTTTTAAGGCAGCTAAATGCAGAGAGACCCAGCTATCTTTGTGGGAGAGTGATGGCTTTTAGGAGCATGGAAATATTAGTTTAAATTCTTCCATCTCCCATTGTGGGTCTGCATATTCAGGGCTGAACAAAGATGCTATGAGCGTCCTCTAACTCAAGAATTCTAAATATAGCCTGACCAGGCGTGGCACAGTGGATAGAGCACCAGACTGGAATGCAGAGGACCCAGGTTCGAGACCCCAAGGTCACCAGCTTGAGTGCAGGCTCATCTGGTTTGAGCAAAGCTCACCAGCTTGGACCCAAGGTAGTTGGCTTGAGCAAGGGGTTACTCGGTCTGCTGAAGGCCTGTGGTCAAGGCACATATGAGAAAGCAATCAATGAACTAAGGTGTTGCAACAAAAAACTGATGATTGATGCTTCTCATCTCTCTCCGTTCCTGTCTGCCTGTCCCTATCTATCCCTCTTTCTGACTCTGTCTCTGTAAAAAAAAAAAAGAAAAAAAAGAAAAAAAATTCCAAATATAGATTTGTTGGGCCAGAGCAATTTGCCTGCATCTGCCTTCTGCACGTCAATGGGCAACAACGGGAGGTGAATTCTACACAGGCTTGCTCAGGCTAGGTAACTAGAAAGTCAGTCTACTAGAAGAGCATTCTGGTGAAAATTAAGGCTAGAAGGACTGGTCTGGGCTTGAACAATCTATAGACCTAATTCTTGTATGCAAAGACATATGTACCCCCATGTTCATCACGGGATTATTGATGGTGGCCAAGACATGGAAACAACCAAAGAGCCCCTCGACAGAGGACTGGATAAAAAAAGATATGGTACATATACACAATGGACTACTCAGCTGTAAGAAATGATGACATATTGCCATTTGCAACAACACGGATGGACTTTAAAAACATACTAAGTGAAATAAGTAAATCAGAAAAAGCTAAGAACTATATGATTTCACATATAGGTGGGATATAAAACTAAGACTCATGGATATAGATAAAATTGAGGTGGCTGATGGGGCAGGGGGTGGGAAGAAGGGGAGTAATGGCAGGACAAATATATGGTGACAGAAAATGAGTTGAATTTGGGTGATGGGCACACAATGCAATCAATAGTTCAAATGTCATGCAGATGTTCACCTGAAACCTATGTACTTTTTTTTTTTTTTGTATTCTTCCGAAGCTGGAAACGGGGAGAGACAGTCAGATAGACTCCCGCATGCGCCCGACCGGGATCCACCCAGCACGCCCACCAGGGGCGAAGCTCTGCCCACCAGGGGCGACGCTCTGCCCCCCCCTCCCGGGGCGTCGCTCTGCAGCGACCAGAGCCACTCCAGCGCCCAGGGCAGAGGCCAAGGAGCCATCCCCAGTGCCCGGGCCATCCCTGCTCCAATGGAGCCCTGGCTGCGGGAGGGGAAGAGGGAGACAGAGAGGAAGGAGGGGGTGGGGGTGGAGAAGCAAATGGGCGCCTCTCCCATGCACCCTGGCTGGGAATTGAACCCGGGTCCCCTGCACGCCAGGCCGATGCTCTACTGCTGAGCCAACCGGCCAGGGCCTTGATTGCTTTCTCATATGTGCCTTGACCGCGGGCCTTCAGCAGACCAAGCAACCCCTTGCTGGAGCCAGCGACCTTGGGTCCAAGCTGGTGAGCTTTTTGCTCAAACCAGATGAGCCGGCGCTCAAGCTGGTGACCTCAGGGTCTCGAACCTGAGTCCTGCATCCCAGTTCAATGCTCTGTCCCTTGCGCCACTGCCTGGTCAGGCTCCATTTTTTTTTATTATGGCAAAATATACATAGTAAAGTAGTTTTTGGAGGAATGCTCTCAGGGAGGGGTATTTGTGTTTTAGGTATGTGATTTGGTTACAAGAAATAAGCATGAGCCCTGGCTGGTTGGCTCAGCGGTAGAGCGTCGGCCTGGCGTGCGGGGGACCCGGGTTCGATTCCCAGCCAGGGCACATAGGAGAGGCACCCATTTGCTTCTCCACACCCCCTTCCTTCCTCTCTGTCTCTCTCTTCCCCTCCCGCAGCCAGGGCTCCATTGGAGCAAAGATAGCCCAGGTGCTGGGGATGGCTCCTTGGCCTCTGCCCCAGGCACTAGAGTGGCTCTGGTCACAGCAGAGCTACGCCCCCGGAGGGGCAGAGCATTGCCCCCTGGTGGGCAGAGCATCGCCCCTGGTGGGCGTGCCGGGTGGATCCCAGTCGGGCACATGCGAGAGTCTGTCTGTCTCTCCCCGTTTCCAGCTTCAGAAAAATACAAAAAAAAAAAAAAAAAAAAAAAGAAATAAGCATGAAACCAGGAGAATCTGATTTCTTTCTGTTTAGATGGCTTCCAGAATAGTAGGGGACAAAATACTGTTACTTTTATGATGGAGTCACAATTTACATTCAGTTTTATACTTTCTCTAAGCAATTACTTCCAGAGTGTTCCCATGTTGATTTAAAATTCCTCTTTTCAACATTTCCAAGCAATACCTCATCCACTTGGTTCTGTGTCTGCTGAAGTCTTCGATTACTGCCCGAGGCAGCGCTTGGACCGGCAGGCGCACCTGTAGACCTGAAACATGCGAAGGCACAAGTGTTAGTACATTATCATTGAAAATACAGTTTTGTAAGCATTCAGCTGTTATGCCAGGACCCTCAGTTTTAGGAATTTCAAGACTAAAGCAGAAAAAACCCCATCCTGCAGCATTTATTCTAATTCCTCTGTAATTTCCAAGATTCGCCATGTTAAAAGTGACAAGGGTCTCAAGTAAAGTTTGAACAGGATCTACTTTGTATCACTGAAGAACCTGACCCTAAGATACATAAACTCTACTTTCTAATTTTTTACTTTTTTTTTAAAGCCACACATCTACTTAAATGTACTCAGTACTCTTCTAATCTTTTCAGAGTGGCAAGAATTATTTTCACACCTATGAACAGTTATAGAATGCCCCCTTTCCAGTATGCGGCAATGCAGTCATTTACATACAGAACTAAGAAGCAATGCACCCTCTCTTGAAAGGTTACTCATCTTTTAAAATTCTCAAAAAATGCTTTCTTTCTCCTCAGGCAGATCTTCTCTAACCACTCTGGATTTGAAATCTTTATTTTTCCATTACTTTGTTGGCATTTCTGTGATTTGAATTTTTTTTTTTTATTTTACATCTTTGTGGTCTTGCCTTCCCTAACAGATCACAAGCTCCTGTGTCTTAGAGGTCTCCTGTGTATCTAAGAGAGCACCTAGCTCATGTCTTACATACATCAGCCACTGATTCACTGATTCAATAGGCAATATTCTACCATGTATCAGTGACAGCGGATAGAACAGATCCCATTCCAGCGGTCACGGATGTGAGTGTCTGATATCAGATATTCAAGAACCATACTGGTGCATTTTCTCATTGAGTCCTCATAAGTCTTGAAAGGGAATACTTCTATTATCTCCATTTTATAGATGAATCAAGTGAGGTTTAGGAAGTCAACACAGCTGGTGATTGTGTTTAGACCAGGTGCTGTGTAATTCCACGGATCTGGAGATCTCAGCCACTGTGATCCACGGCTGGCACAGCGGTCTCAGTGGTAGTAACACTCAGTGCGTCCCTAGTTCCTAGAAGAAACCCGGGGAGAGAACGCATTCCTTTCTCCTCTGTAGGTGAGCAGTGAGCAGAGAGCAGACTGGGGCGGGAATAGAGGGTTCCTGTGATTCTTGACCACGTTCTCTGACTGTTACCACGGGAAACGTCCCCTTGGCAAGGGCCACCACCAAGCGAGAGAAGTCCCATAGCCATCTTCCGAGTCCACTCTGGCGTGGGGGCCTCGAGACAGGGCAGAGAGCCTTTCCCTTGCAACTTCCGGAGCCCCGCCCAGCTCCAGGCAGAGAGCTGGGAGTCAACCGCCCGTCTCAGAGACCCCGCGGGGAGAACGGGGGGCGAGGCAGGGGCGGTGGGGTGGGAGCGAGGCAGGGGCGGGGCGGGGCCGAAGGCGAGGCGGGGGCGGGGCAGGGGCGCTCCTTACCGGGAAGCCCCGCGCCGCCCCTCCCTGGCCCCTTCCGCGTCCGCCCGACGGTCGCGGGGCTCTCCGGCGCGGTCGGCGGCACCGCGGGGTCACCCCGCCCGCCAGCAGCCCTCATTCTGGGGCCGCCGCCCACCGCTAGGCCTTGGGAGCCCCGCACAGGCCTCGGCCGGTGACCGAGCGGCGGCTGGCACGAACCGGGCCGGGCGGGGCTCCCAGTCGCGGGCCACCGGGGCCCGAGGCCGCCCAGCTGCGCATCGCGTCACTCACATTTTGGCGGTGGCGACGGGCGAAGTGTCCGCGGATCGGCGGAGTAGGGTCCGGAGGCCAGGAACCTGGGCGGGGCGGCGGCGCGGGGCCGATGACGCCACGGGACGGGCCCGGCGGGGGGCGGGGCCACATGGGCGGGGCGTCGTGGGGCGGGGCCTCACGAGGGCGCTGGGGCGGTGGGACTGGCGGGGCCGAGGCGGCGCTGCGGGGCCTGAGTCTGCAGAGCTGAGTGCGGATCCCGGAGCGTCCGCTCCGTGCCCCCGCCGCCTCTGTGACGCTGGGGGGCTGGCGCATTACCCACGGAACAGGGACGGTGCAGGTGACCGGTATGGGCCGTTTCGCTGGCGGCGACAATATTGGAGACAACCAGTTTGTTGATGCTCAACTCCCCACATTAACCTAGTGGTCCCGTAGACACCACGCTTTTTCCAAGAAACCTGTTAAAATGCAAATAGGAAGTCCCTTTGAGTTATTTATCACTGACACTCCCTTCGCATTCGTGACACATATTTGTCATCGTACAGGCCAGATTATAACCTGTACGTGAGCCTTGGCATCAGGGGTGGTCAGTTTCTGCACTTCAGGATTCCCGGACCGGAGCAGTAGGTCCTCAGCTTTTGACCACATGGAGACGGAGGCACATAGCTGAAGGCAGAGGGTTACTATGCAATGTCTTCAAGTTGTAACAAAGTATTCCTACCAACTAGACAACAGATACGTTAAAAAAAAAAAAAAAAAGGCAGCACTACTACAAAACACTAATAGGTCAACTTGCAGATTTAGATGAGAAACAGAAAAGAAACACTAACCTGCCTCTTCCAGATTCAAAAAGAGTAATTTGATAAGTGAAATGTTAGTATTAGAATGAACATCATAGAGAAGGTGGGAGTTGAGTAGTTAAGTAACCAAAAGAACTTCCCAGGGAAGGGATGAGCAGACATTATGACCAAACACAACAGTGGAAATTGACATGGAATAAAAAGTTGAGAGAACAAACAAGAAAGAAAAATGTCGTTTAAATGCAGTGGGCTATAGAAACCATTGAGGCCCCACGGAGGTCCGAGATCATGCAGAGTCTGTGTGCCAGTGTCATTGGGACAGATTAGGTGGAAGACAGACCCCCAGAGAGAGGAAGCTCTACAGTAGGGGTCGGGAAACTTTTTGGCTGAGAGAGCCATGAACGCCACATATTTTAAAATGTAATTCCGTGAGAGGCATACAATGACCCGTGCACGTTATGCATTATCCAATAAAAACCTGGTGTTGTCCTGGAGGACAGCTGTGATTGGCTCCAGCCACCTGCAACCATGAACATGAGCGGTAGGAAATGAATGGATTGTAATACATGAAAATGTTTTATATTTTAACGTTATTTTTTTTATTAAAGATTTGTCTGCGAGCCAGATGCAGCCATCAAAAGAGCCACATCTGGCTCACGAGCCATAGGTTCCCAACCCCTGCTCTATAGTAAAGGGATGAAATAGTGACGATGTACTCAGGAAGATTTGACAAACTTCAGAGGATTTTAACTGAAAAGGTGAATTTAGACTGGTGTCCTTATCTTTCAGAAAACTGCATTAAGGCAAATGATTGACATGCTGAAAGGTGCCCAAGAAAATTGTTGAAAAGCAAATATTATAGGAAGTGACTCTACTAAGAAATTTTCTCATTCCTGGACATGCCCCAAACCATGTTACATTCCATGTCAAAACACTGTATCTGGAACTAAGGAAATACTTGAAATAGTTTCATATGGTCTGAAACATGCCATCTCCTTGGGTTGCAGTATCCCGTAGAGTTAAAGCAACACACACATAATATGGGGAAATTTTCTTCATTTTTAATTTACAGCAGAAAGAATATAAAGCATTCAGAAAACATTTTCCATATTTTAAGGGCAATTCAAAACATTTTGCATGGTTTCCAGCAGCTGAGTTCTTCAACAGATCCATTGATTCAATGATGCTTTACATGCACAATTACAAAAATAAAACTTACAAAAAAAGAAGACATCTAGACTAGGTTTACATGCAAGTCTCAGGGACCCCCCATTGGGCGCCAACTACTGTGTGGAACTGCCACAAGCGACCGCGCAGCCAGAGAGGGGTTCGCGTTAGTGTCTTATTTCGTTCACACAGTACAGCTGATTTCAAATGGGTAACAAGAATAGCAATGAAATCTTCAGGAGACAGAATAAGATTAGCTATTAATTTTATAATGAAGTCCTACTCCTGGCACTTGGGAATTCAGATTATCCAAGAAAGCTGCGCTTATCATCTTATACTCAAATGAAGGTTCACAACCAAGAAAAAGCAGTCAGAAATGCTCATTTCAGTGGAAGCGTCTTTGTACCTCCCCTAGGATTCACAGTTGTACTGGTAGATCACGCTGGTAGGTTTTTGGAACCTACTTCCTATCCCATCCTAAATTCTACATACGTCTTTATCCTCCGGAGTTTTCTAACTTACTTAGCTAATAATGTGGCATGGGAAACATTTAGAAAAATAACATAAATGTGAGGTCGTTAAAGCAAACCCACTGAGGTCATTACTCTTGTCAGAAGGCCGGTTATTTGGAATGAACATATCTAAATTCAGTATTAATATAGGCTATTTTCTGAAAGCTGGCTTTCCCATTCTGTTCCCACTTATGAATGCAATTGTGTGTTTGTAAATTACTCAGTGTCCTCCTATAGGTCAAATTGTGTAAAATAATAGGAGTCTGGGGGAAGGGGGACTGCAACAGCTGTAACGTAACCCACACATTTAAAATAACAAAATTGAGTCAGCTCAGTTTACAAATGTACAGATGGGCACTAGTTGTGGGGCTGTCACTGTTGTCAAAGCTGATCACAAGCAGTAAGACATATACTGTACAGTAATTGGAGGTTGGCAGTGAAAGGAAGTAATTAAAAAACAAGTACAATTATAGAAAAGGCACCAAGAGCACTGACCCCAGTTTGTACCACAATCTTTTCGTGTCTGCCTTCCTTCTAAAGACACCAGTGTAAAAGCTTATTTGTGAATATTTTTAGGCTTCACAACAAGCCTTGAGTTTTAACTTACAGTCGGCAGCCAGAACCAAGAGAAAAACTATTATTTCAGCTTTACACCAACTGGTCCTGAAACATAACCTGGGGGTTTGAAACTGGCATCAGCAAATGCGAACTTGATTCTCTCAATTTAACATGAGTAGTTGAATTTTTAAAAGCATCCGATTTCTTTGGCTCCTCATTGTGTTAAAATAGTAATAGACCATAACATCCCTACAATACCAGTATGCATCTTTTTAATTTTTAGTGGGGTTTTTTGTGTGCAATTTTTATCACATTTTCTGATTTCCAGCAGGATATGAAAACGTGAAACATTTTTTCTACCTTTCACACGATTTCTCTTGTCAGGTTTTGATCGTTCTAAGTGTTCTTTGTTGGAGCGAGTGAATGGTGTTAAGCTGTATACTGATTCATCTTATGATTATCCATTTAGCAAAAGTAACTTAATTTTCTTAAGCAATATCAGCATTCACATTACTTGGCACCGTTGGCAAAAAAATTTTAAATAAAATAAAATAAACTCCTGGTAGCCAAAATTAAATGTAAACATATCCTTTTTTTTTAAGTAATGTTACTCTGCCTTTTTTCCTAAGTCTAAATACAGTAGCTCTTTTTTTATTTTTTATTTTTTGCAGTTTAGTCATGCTTTAGCAAAATGTTCTTCTAAAGAACATTTAAAATAAAGTACTCTTATAGTGAAATAAAGTTTTGTTTCATTTTACAGACCATAGCCACTAATGCTTTGCTTTTGTTCATTTCTTTTTTCTTGATTTCATGCACATCTCTGTTTTAATATATACAATATATACAAACAATACATCCACATTTTTCTTGCTCATTCAGACAAAACTATACAAATAATTTTATCTTGCCATGTTATCGACCTTTATGAATAAAATATTTAGCAATTAATATAATCCCTTTCAAATATTTCTCACTTTCCATTTCTACCTTCTATATATACACAGAAACTGCTCCGTTTGGATGAGATATAGCCAAAAAATATGGAATTTACTGGCCAGAACGCAGCACCACTCTGATCTTTTAGGTGGCAAATGTCCAGGCAAGATTTATGATTCCTTAGAATGACTACAGTTTCCAAGGTTCCTAAAAAAAAAAAAAAAAAAAAGCTACATGCTTTACTGATTCTCTAAGTAATTCTCATTGCACATGAAAGTAAGGCAAAGAAATTAAAGTGCTGAACATGAGAAAAGGGACAAGACGATTACTCGCAGGTTCTCGGGAGGTGGTGGGGACAAGAAAATAAACTTAAACTCTGTTCACTGTTTCTCGTTACTTCCCATGCATTACCCGTTTGCCACACACTTGCCCCTCTGCAAATTTCCACAAGACATTAAAAACCTGCAGATTTTTAAAAGTTGCATTCAGTGTGCTGTAGAGATTAAAATGAAAACAAACAAAGGAAGATAAAAAACAAAAAAACAAAAAACAACAAACCCAACAGTGAAGGAAATGAGAACACACGGACCCAATAAAGGTTTGTATGATCTGAGCCCTCCACTGGTGGACGGGTCCCAAAGATGCAGCTTCTTGGAACTGACAGGTGCAGGAACATCCTTCTCCTGTTGCTCGTGCACCCTTACCTTTCCTTATCTATATATTTTTTGGTATAAATATTTGTACAGTTCCACACGATGTTTGAATACAGCCCTATGTGAGAAGGAAAACGGCTTCTTCCTAAGAAGAGGAAGCCTCTTTCGATTCCTCGTGGTGTCTTGTTTTTCCCATGATCCAACAGAAGACTGAGTTGCAAGATGTCTTGCTGATCAAATTAAAAGTTGTCCATGAAAGTGCAAATGCAATGACCAAAACATTCCTGTTAAAATTCTGCAGCTGATCTCCCCAAAACTGCAGAGGGATTGTGTGTGTGTGTGTGTGTGTGTGCACGCGCGCATGTGCATGTGTGTTGTTGCATGTCTCTGCTAAAAACAGAAATGAAAACAGTCTGAAAAGCAATGTCACATTGCTATGGGATGCTGCTGTAGGTCTTCAAGTTCCTTGGCCTTTTTCAATTCTTTCACTCTGGAAGAGAAAACAAAATACCAGGTGATAACCATAGAGGGAAACCGTGACCGAATCTGGGAAAGGGCGTTACCGTTCCCTCCGAAGTTAAAAAAAAAGACAAGGGAAAAAAAAAAAGACAGACTATTTGAGGACTGAGGGCAAAAGAAACTCCTGTTTAACTGCTGGAGGAAGACATTCCAAAGAGGAAGACGTGGCCCTTCCTGAAACCTGGCTCTACCATCACGCGGCTCTGAACGCAAAGCAAAACCGAAACCTATGTTAAATCAAGTGTAACAATCACATGCTCATGGGTAGAAAATGTTGACTGTTTCAATAATTTTCCTTTCAGCCTGGTGGGTCACAGTCAGCACCCTATAATAATTCCATGTGATGCAAGTTAGGGAAACTGCACACGCATTTATTTAGCTTCTGATATACCTAGGAAATGGACTGCTTCCTTCACTGACTCAAGGTTCTTCGATATCCCAACCCTGATCTTACATCTGTGCAGCGCTACGGGGTTCACTCACGTGGAGTCTTTGATTTTCATATTCCTGCCTTTCCTCCCATCCCACATTGTAGTTTTAAAAAGATGTTCTGGTCATATCCCCCAGTGCTCCCAGAGGGACAGCAATAGGGCGCAGTGCATACAAGGTCCTTTGTTCTATCAATAGTTATCCTACACGGTATAGTAACCAAATTTAAAGGAGATGGTTATAAACAGAGTCACGGGAAGTTCATATCAACAAATTACTTGTTAATTATCACTTCCAGTCTGTATTTTTTTAATATACTAAAAACTTGCCTAGGTGTTTTCATACAGCCTCCTTACGTAGGGTACCAGGGAAGAGGGCGTGAGCTATAAAAAAAAAGAGTTCTCTTGACTGACAAATATATAATGAAGACCTTGCCTTTATCAGGATAATTGCAAGTGTGACTTTCAGGGCTAAGTTTGAAGTCACCGCATGCTGCATGGGCCACGGACAGTCTGTGACGCTGCGTGCTGGATGGTAACATGTTTCCCAAACACGGGTGTGAGGAGGGGACCATATGTAGCTCAAAAGAAGTGGCAGGTTCTCAGGACATGTCACTGTACTTCAACAGCATGACAAGAAGTCTGGTTTGCTTTTCTAATATGGGCCTGTACTGAGGCCAATAATAGCCAAATACAGTTTCTGGTTCTCTTAAGAGTCAGGCCTTTCCTGTGATCTGCAGCGACACCAGTCTATTTAAATCTTATTCTAAAAACAAATGCTGGTTGGGGCAGGAAGAAAAACATTTTTGAAAAACCATGAGTTACTGCCACGTTCCAGCGATCATGAATGGCGCAGACGCTGGAGGAGCAACTTGGGAGGACCAGCACTTTGACCGAGGCCAGGCAGAATCTTTTTTCAGGGTTCTGCAAAGTTGATACACTCTCTTCAAACAGAAGATGCTCTCATTCAGAAAAAAAAGGCTTTATCATTTTATCATCAATACTAGAAAGAATGATAATGTTTGAACACTTGCTTGTCTGTCTGATTTATTTACTAAATGCAGCCAAGCCCAGCTGGATCAAACCACGTATCTTCATAATGGCTACATCTTTCTGTCTTAACAGGTACTTTTGAAACACACAGCTACGTAACTGGATCCAGGAATGATTTAGTTTCTAAAATTTTGTCATTCAAGATACCACGGACTATGAAATTCTCGGGTAATCTGGATATTACTGTCCAGAGTTGTGCATCATTAGAAGTCCCTCATTTTGGACATGCAGACTTGAGAAGTCATGGGCTTTTTTTTTTCTTTTTAAAAATTGAAACATGCTGTATCCTGTGTTCAATTTTTAAACATGCAGTATCTATACTAGCAGCTCTTCGGCTGGAGAAATGCAAGGGCATGCAGCGATGCCGCGCCGACGTCGGGCATGCAGGGCTTCTGCGCCTGGGCGGACCGGTGCTGGATCAGGGCGAGATGTGCATGCTGCTGCAGAGACTACGTCTCGTTCCGGCCCTGGCCCATGGCTCATTCACAACTGTGCGACAGGGACGCCATCACTGATGGGACATCTAGCACTGGAAGAGCTCTCAACTCAGCAGCTGACAGCATCCCCACAAGGAGAGCCGCCTGCAATTTTTCTACAGTGGAAACAGGAATGCTTTGAAAATGGGAAGTTCGTCACTGAGATGACGTAACAGGACAGGGTCATTGTCACCGGAAGCGTTGTCTAATACGGTTTCCTACCAAAGACTCGGCCATCGGCTGGTCACGATGGGGGGGTAATGTCAACATTTTTCTTTTATTTGAAATGGTCACATTGTTTTGTTTTCTTTCTGAACTAATGAGAAAGTCGACTAAATTTTCATAAGATCTGTTAAGTGACCAGGTGAATCGTCTGCCACAGAATTGGTGACCGCCTCACGCAGCACTTAGGTTAAGGGGAGGCGCGTCCAGGCACAGAGGGGGCTATGCCTGTCTGCACGGGGGAAAGGAGACACGGAGATTTTCAGATGTGCTTTGAAATCCTGAGCTGAAGTGGGGAATTTAGTTCTTAGTTTTGTGAAGAGGTGTGCATGGTGTACTGGGCTCATAAATGATACTAAAATGACTTAAATGGCATAGGCCTTTTTTTCTTTCTAACAGACAGTCTAATTAAAGGACTGGGGGGGGGAGGAAGGGGGAAGGAAAAGAACACTTGTGTTCTAATAGCTGTACAGGTTACTTAATATTTGTGACCTTCCTTGTCCTCATGACACCACCATTATCTCCAAACTGTAAGTGCAGCAGCCGGATTGGCAGGACTTGAGCAGCTGCCCCCAATGACATAGTCACTAAGTGGCGGTACAGAGATTTGAAGATACTCCTGTCTCCACTAGCTCAGGATAACAAAAAGAAATTTATTTTCAAGTTATTTTATTTTCCCCCCAAAAGACTCAACAGAAAACAAGCATTTGAAAATTTCCATGGTCTGAGATCAGTATGTCATTGAAAATGGATGACAACAATTGCATTTTCTCAATTCTGAGGTGTCACCCCTTATACGACCCTATGACCCTATGTTGGTTTTATTAGTGTTTGAGAGGGACTCCCCCCCCCCCGGTTAAATGTACCTACTGATTTTCAACACAGGTGTGAAACGTGAAATGAATGGGTCTAAGAATCAAGGAAACGAAAGGCTTCTAGCCTCATTCTCCAGTTTGCAGTTTGTAGACCATGCTGACGCTGCCTTACCCGGAAATTGAGGGCCTTCTGCAGCCTGTCCTACAAGGTCATAAATGAAGGGCGGAGTGTGAGGATGAGACAGAGTGTTAGGTGCCTGGTTTTTGTTTTGTTTTAAATCAAATGTCAATCTGATAAAATATGTTTGGATGTTACACTGCCTCCAAAGAAACAGAAAACAATCAAGTGGTTTAGAACAACATCTGATCCTAGACTTTTTGTTAACAAATTCTAATAGAATTTTCAAATCGGAGTGTTTCCGATAGTTACAGAAATTTGTGGTTGCTTTGTCTCAGTCAAGACATCAACAGTAGGCCCTGGCTGGTTGGCTCAGTGGTAGAGCATCAGCCCGGTGTGTGGATATCCCAGGTTCAATTCCCAATCAGGACACACAGGAGAAGTGACCATCTGCTTCTCCACCCCCTTCCCCTCTTGCTTCTCTCTCTCACTCTTTCTTTCTTCCCCTCCTGTAGTCACAGCTCAATGGGAGCAGGTGCTGAGGATGACTCTATGGCCTCCACCTGAGGTGCTAATAAGTGCTCGGTTGCTGAGCAACAGAGCAACATCCCAGATGGACAGAGCATAGCCCCCTAGTGGGCTTTCTGGGTGGATCCCAATCTAGGTGCAAGTGGGAGTCTATTCCTGCCTCCCCTTCTCTCACTGAATAAAAACAAACAAACAAACAAAAAAACACAGATAGTCACTAAAACACATAAGTTAACTAAAAATACATCTACCACAGGAAGGATACACAACAGTTTACCAGTTATTGTCTCTGGGTGGTTCTCCTTGCTTATTTGTATTTCTAGAATGCACTATAATGAGCACATGCTACTTTTATGATAATGATTATTTGTGCTTGTCATTCTTTGACACACACACACAAAGTTTATGTTTTCTATCTACCTGTTACTAAAACCATGTCTTATAAATGCTGTAGTCACATGACATTAAAAAAAAAACTGGAAAAGTCAATGGAGGAAAAAGAATTCAGTTTTATAAGCCCAAACCAAAATCAATGGGTTGAGCTGGTTTCACTGATATTGCCTGTACTGCCAGCCTATTTTTCAGGATGCAAACCAGAATTTTTGAAATTGGAATTATACTTGAAAATCCAGTACCTCTGGTCTCTGTGTCTGCAGAACACAGATGTGCAATAAGCTTTTGTTATGTTAGGTTGCACAAACTCAGCTTAGGGTCCCTGAATTTTGGTTCTCAAGGCATTATAACCATTAGTTATAACTAATTCAGTGCTCAGAAAGAACGGAAACTAAAAATGTCCACGTTGCATAAAACTGCATCCTATTATTACACTTAACTTCTAAATTTCATTACGCAGAAGACAGCAATGCAGTCTTCTTCAGAATGCAGGGCCAGATAAGACGGGACAGAAACTATGGCTTCTGCAGGCACGGGCTTTTATTACTAAGCAGAGTGGCAAGAACCACATTTCTGAACCTCCTATCAGTGACTTGGAAAACAGTCCTCACACCAGCGGCTTGGAATTCAGGGAACCAAGACAAGACTTTGACCTGTGACCCTTTAACTATTAAAATTAAAGACAATCCTAGGATTTCCCCAAGCCTTCTAGGCTGAAAATACATGTCTGGGGTACTGTTGCAGTCTCAACCAAAAGAAAAAGTAAGAAAAGTTGCATCATACTGTACTGAAGTAATGTGTAAGCAACAGCACTGAAAGCCAGCAAAAGCCCACGGGGTTTATTTCGGTCGGCCGTCCAATGGTCATTTATGAATCAATGAAGTAGGCCTGCTTTGGAACTCGCGGCAAACAACGGCTCATGGGTAAAGCGTAGGCAAAGCTGCTTTGTGGCCCCTCCGTGCAGCCAGGGGAATGCTCGTGTCAGTGGGTTTCAGCAGGTAGAGTCGCAATGCTGGACGTCAAAAAGAGGACAGCCAGACGCGGCTTTCTGGTTAGTTACCTGTTGCTCTGAGAGCTGCAATAGCTCGTGGGGAATTTAGGAAAAGGGAGATCTCGCCATTTTCCAGAAACCTCATTGGGATTGCAAAACAAAAAAGACAAGAGAGGCCCGGTAAGAACAACACAGAGCATGCTGTCTGCAACTGAACACACAGCACTGTGTTCCAAAAACATCCGTGTCCTAAAAGAGGCAAGTGAGACAAAATTACTGGAGATGTTAAGTGATGTCCACAGTGACACATCCCTACAATTCAATGTCTTACTGGGTACACATTGGGCCGCCCGGATGCTTGTGCCTCTTGTCAAATGGAACTAAAATAGGGTGGTATCACAGAGCGCTGCTTACTTTTCTCAATGAGACAGTAACATTTCAAGGCATAGCTGGAGAGCTGTCCCTTGGTGAAAAAGTATAGCAGAACTTGGCGATGACCCTGGGAGACACATCCCAGGGCCGCCCCCAGAGCTCGGCACTGAACACTACTTACCAAGGTCCCTGGCAGCCCCTGGCAAAGGTAAGTGTTTGGAAACCCAGTTGTCAAATACAGAGAAAAATTGGTGGTTCAAAAATTTGTGCCCAAGAAGTGTTATCTTTTCTTTCCTCCAATTAGGGTTCTTTTGTTCCAGCAGGATAGCTTCGCCCACCTTTACGGAACATGGGTAACTAAGCCAGCAATTTACAAGAAAAAGGCTATTGAAGTACCAGAATTCCCACTGTTTATAATAATACTTGCGACTATTACAGGTTATAAAGCTCTCTCACAGAAATGCTATCCCATATAGGAAAAGGGGAGTTTGTCTACGAATTGCTTTTCAGGGAATGGTCTCGCTGGTCTATGAGAACCCTTTCTAATACCCACACACAAAAATGAAATGTCCTGAACAGAGAAGTGGAAGTCTTTTAAGTTTTTCAAATATTTCTATAGATGTGTAAACCTTAAATGTCTCAAATGCTTTATCAATTAGTAAAATAAGAGTATTCTCTTCTTTGACATAAATTCCAGGAATATAAATTCTCCTCTGAGAATGTTCTGCCTCCAAGAGCAATTTCAATGTGAGGACCACTAGAGGGCGTGTCCTCATGACTTTTCTGATGGAACAAAGAGGGAGAGAGATCCTACTGGTATTTAGACAAAGCCAAGGTCGGCTCTTCCTTGACCCATACAATTAGGTAAACATGACCACACTAGAAGCATCCGTAGAGCTTCTCAGCTCCTGTCTCTCCAACTCCCTACAGATTGACAGGCAGAAGGATGTTGGGAAATTCCAACGTTCCGAGGAGGATCTTTAGGCACTAAGGAGAGACTGCAGTTGGCACGTAAGAAATGAGGGTAGGTAGGGGACTCTGGCTGGCACTGAAAGGAGCCTTTGGAGCAGGTAGTCTTAACAAGGATCAGAAACATTCCAGAAACTATAGAAATGATCCCTGAAAGTATAGTCTTACATTCCAGAAACTAACAAGCTTCAAAAGTGCATAAGCAACCACTTTCTACTGCAATGTTGGCTACCTGCAGCAGACTCCTATGAATTGATACAACGTGCAAGACTATAACTTTCAGTTAAACTGAACAATAAGGCATGTATCTGTTCTCTTGGAAAAAATTTTTAAATGGACAAAGACATTATTTTTTTTTATTTTTTTTTATTTTTTCATTTTTCTGAAGCTGGAAACAGGGAGAGACAGTCAGACAGACTCCCGCATGCGCCCGACCGGGATCCACCCGGCACGCCCACCATGGGGCGAGGCTCTGCCCATCCTGGGCGTCGCCATGTTGCGACTAGAGCCACTCTAGCGCCTGAGGCAGAGGCCACAGAGCCATCCCCACCACCCGGGCCATGTTTGCTCCAGTGGAGCCTTGGCTGCGGGAGGGGAAGAGAGAGACAGAGAGGAAAGTGCGGCGGAGGGGTGGAGAAGCAAATGGGCGCTTCTCCTGTGTGCCCTGGCCGGGAATCGAACCCGGGTCCTCCGCACGCTAGGCCGATGCTCTACCGCTGAGCCAACCGGCCAGGGCGACAAAGACATTATTTATGCAGAGGGTGAGAGGGAATAGAACGAGAGACATTGAGGTGTTTGTCCCCCATTTCTCCTACATTTCAAACAGACACCTCCTAGCCCACTCTACTGCACAGGACCCAAACTATGTCAAGTGCCTAATTCTACAGAGGACTAACAAAATAGTTACTTTTATGAATGAGTGTAGCTGCTTTATTTATTTACTTTTTAAACAAATGTCCTCTGTCATGACTACCCATGGTTTTAAATAGGTGAGACTCTAAATCTTTTGTAAAAGTAAGGTCTTGATTTAGGAAGAAGTTCTAAAAACTAAAGTCCCCTATAACGATAAGGTGGCAGACTGTGGCCTCTGGGCCACATCTAGCCCAACGCACATTTGTGTGAACGAAGTCTCGTTGGGACGGCCAGGCCATTCGTCTGTGAATTGTCTATGGCTGCTTTCGGCCGCAGTGCAGGACTGATGGCTGCCACCGAGGCTGTACAGCCTCCTAAGGACACGTGTGCTGACTCTTGGCTTAAAATATCATGCATAAACTTGAGCATCAAATGCTGTGCAGTTAGATGGGAAGTAACACCTCCAGAAACACGAGACGTTTTAGGTTTTTTGAAGGATGCTCTTTTCTCAGAAATCTCTCAAAGGACTGGACACAGGGTCAGCATGAGGTTAAGAAGTGAGGCACAGGCCCTGGCGGGTTGGCTCAGTGGTAGAGCATCAGCCTGGCATGTTGATGTCCTAGGTTCGATTCCTGGTCAGCGCACACAGGAGAAGCACCCATCTGCTTCTCCACCCTTCCCTTCTTGCTTCTCTCTCTCTTTCTCTCTTCCCCTCCTGCAACCATGGCTTGATGGCCCCGGGCACTGAGGATGGCTCCAAGGCCTCACCTCAGGTGGTTGCTGAGCAACAGAGCAATGCCCAAGCTAGGCAGAGCATTGCCCCCTAATGGGCATGCCGGGTGGATCCCCGTTGGGGCACACGGGGGAGTCTGTCTCTGCCTCCCCTCCTCTCACAAAATGAAAACAAGGGCAGAACATCAGGAAGTTGCTGGATAGACATTAACTCCCCTGTTCCAGTTCAGATGCAGCTTCTCTGAGGACCACGTTTTGGACAAAAGTTCATCTAAATTCAAGCCTGTGGTTGATGAATTCTATCCCTGGTGTCTGAACCGGGTTTCTGGCACTAACTCCTTTGTTGTCCCATAACCTATGTCACCCCCACCTGGCAGAGCCTTCTTTCCGCCCCTCGAGCAGGGCTTGTGCATCCTGACAAGCACCTAAACATGATCACGCCTTTAAAATACAAATGACCGGGACGCCCCGTCTCCGCTGCGCTATCGGGCCGTAGAGATCGGGGGCGCCTCGCACGTTCTCTTGGCTCGGCTTTGGCTGCCGAAGGCAGGAAAACACGGTTTTAGAAGGAATGTCCCGGGTTGATGCTGGAAGGGCAGGCAGCTATGTGTACTGACTTACCTCACAGCACCAGGGGAAAGGAGATTTAGAAAATAAAACGATAGGGACAGGGTTAATGGGGAAATGGTTCATTCTAAACAAGAAATGGATTCATTTTTTAACTAGTTAATTATTTAAAGCTGATACTGCCTAGTGAGCCTTCTTGCTTTAGAAATTTGGACACAGCAGATGAGAAACTTCCGTGTGGCAAAGGACCTCCATCACAAATAACCACTTGCTTAATGTTTTCTTATAGTGCAGCCTTATTTCGATTTCAGCTTGTACCACCAGCCATTTTTTTTTCTTTTTTTTTAATCCTGAAGGCCTCTCCCACCAAGTCCTCGGCATGCCCTGTGGCGGCTTCAGAAGACCCTCCCTTCTCTTTCATGCACTTGTCCGACTGCTGTTTGTGACCGTTTTCCAGTTGTATGAAGTAGCAGTGTTAGTAAGTAGGGTTAGTTTGACTTGTATCTTATTTCATTCAGAATGGATGTGAGACTTACTGGCATACCTAGGCTGCAGCCCCATGCAAGCAAGCAAAAAGCAAAATATTGAAAATGGAAGAGAGAGAGAAACTGGCTAGAGCAGGCAGCTAAACTCACCCTTCTGTACAGCCTATGGTCCACCAGGGGGCTTTAGACAGTAAAACAACACCAGAGAGCTATTAGCACGTGAGGGTCACAACAGAAATCTTATCAATAGCTTTATTTCAACAACAACAAAGAGTGTCAAGTGGTTCCTTTTATGGACAGAAAGGAGAGTGGTGGTCAGATATGTGAAATGAGCAGGCAGAAAACTCACCGATTTATTGTTAAGTCTAAAAATGTTGGGGTCATGGGACGGCAAATACTTAAAAGAGGATGGGACGCCTCGTATCAATTCCTGAAGCCCCTACCTACCTTCCTACCTTTCTAAGAGGGCTCAGATGATGTTTTCTATTTTAATGCTTCCAAGGGACAAGACACATGACAGTTTCTCTTAAAACAGGATTGAGTAGCCTGGACTGGAAGGAGGGTTACACTCAGCCGAGGGAGAACTTCTGGGATCGATTTTCAGGATTCTTTCAAGTGCCTTCCTCGAACATGTGGGGACAGGAAGTGGCTACCGAGC
The DNA here is from genome assembly GCF_036850765.1 of Saccopteryx bilineata. NCBI lineage: Eukaryota > Metazoa > Chordata > Mammalia > Chiroptera > Emballonuridae > Saccopteryx > Saccopteryx bilineata. Next base: position 288,477,168 of record NC_089492.1, read on the forward strand.
TCAGACAGGCATTCTACAAAGGTTATTAAAATTTGCCTGCACATCTTTTTCCTAAAATCTGACCTAGACAAGGACAAGTAACAACAACAACAACAAAAAAAAAGCCAACAGGTTCTTTCATCCCAAATAACGAACAGAACCTCTAGCGCCCATTACCTGCAGTTCTCTTCCTGACAAACTTTCTCGTTAGCCTGACGAGGTCATGGCTAGTCCAACCGGGAACCCTTGAGAGGTAAAACCTTCCTGAAATGCTTCTTTGCAGTTTACAAAAAGAGAATGCTAAGCACACGTGTAGGGGGCTCCCTTGGGCACCCGCCTTCGAGCGGCAGCCTGTTACGCATTCCCATTTTGCTTAAATTTCTAACGCTCTCAACTCGCCCCACGGGAACACAGGGCATGGCCTTGGCCAAAAAAGAAAAAAAAAAAAGCTCATCATCACCAAGGTGGCATTACCTATCCATATTTTCAAAGCTTGAGGCTAAGGCTAGAAGAAACAAGGCGACTAGGACGTATGAAGACTTGTTTTGTTGGAAGTGGCTCAAAGGAGAAGCACATAAAGGAGGTCTTCCTAGGGCCCTGGCCGGTTGGCTCAGTGGTGAAGCGTCGGCCTGGCATGCGGAAGTCCCAGATTCGATTCCTGGCTGGGGCACACAGGAGAGGTGCCCGTCTGCTTCTCCACCCCTCCCTCTCCTTTCTCTCTCTTTCTTCCCCTCCTGCAGCCAAGGCTCCATTGGAGCAAAGATGGCCCAGGTGCGGGGATGGCTCTGTGGCCTCTGCCTCAGGCGCTAGAGTGGCTCTGGTCGCAACAGAGCGATGCCCCGGATGGGTAGAGCATCGCCTCCTGGTGGGCATGCCGGGTGGATCCCGGTCGGGCGCATGCGGGAGTCTGACTGCCTCCCCATTTCCAACTTCAGAAAAATACAAACAAACAAAAAAAGGAGGTCTTCCTGGAACGGAGACCTGTGGGGAGAGCGCAAACCTCAGCCTGGCAGGGGGGAGGGCAAGGGACAGGGTGCTGGGCTGGTGTGAGAACGTAGGTGGAGGGCCGAGGTCACAGAAGGCAGAAAATAAGGTTCTCTCTTCAGATGCAAGTGCTCCAACCCCGAGTTAAAGGGACGGCTGGTAACAGAGACTGGCTTTGGTCAGACTTCTGCTGTAGCGCTCTGGCGAGAGGAGACCAACTCTACCTTGAAGGTGCACTTTTTCAAAGTTTTGATTATAGTTAACATGTGGCTCCAGATGTGGCCCCTCTCACCATCACGGAAATGAAATCTTTTGTTAATTTAAAGAAAAGGACTCATAGCCAGTTAGCCCCGGTGAGGTCTGAGTCAGAACCCTGACCCTGTCCAAGTCAGCAAGCAGATCGTTTTTAGGAGTTAGAAGAACGAGTGTAAAAGGAAACCTCTGAGGGATCAAACTGGCTTTGGGGACAACTGGACGGGACGAGGCAGCAGGAGGTTAGAGAGCAGCGAGCTTTAGGAGCTGGGTTCTCTGCGCGGCACAGGTCCGATGCACAGAAACGCCAGGTCCACAGGGACCGCCGTGTAGACATGGCCCTGACGCTGCTGTTAGAGCATCCTCCTGGGTCAGCCTCAACAGAGAAGACACAATGTTCAGCAGCCCCCCCCCCAAAATCTAAGGAAGAACCCAGTCTCCTTCACACAGAAAGCTCCAGTTGGAGGAAACGGAGACACCCCTCCAGCTCGGCTCCATTGCCCAGGAAGGTGTTGTGTCTCGGGAATGCTGGGTCTCAGGAATCCATCATCTCCTCACTGAAAATGTGCCTCTAATTGTGTGTGTGTGTGGGTATCCGTTCCTAGATTCTCCTGCTTCTCATCGCAGACCTGGATTCAACTGGTGACTCCCCAGGGCCTGTTAGCTACGTCCGGCAGAGGGCGCCAGCCAGCTATGTACAGATGGTCTGTATCAGGATACTCGGAAGAAACTGTGTTTCTATCCTTCCCTTGAGAAGAGAAACTGTTTCTTTTCTGTTTGGACACAGAGTAGCCTTCGTGAGGGTTGAGAGTGAAGAACATACTGTAATGTGGCACAGAGGCAACAGGTTCAAGAGAAAGTGGGGGGTTAAAAGCGCGTTCCACTAAGTCAGTTGTCCTTACACCTGAGTTAGAACAGAAACTCGCTGGCCTGCCTGTCCCCTGTGAACGTGTCCAGCACGGTCTGGAGCAGCTGCCAGGGCCCCGACGGCACCAACTCAGTCCCTAGTGAAGAGTGCTCTTGTCCTGACGTCATTTGGGAGGTTTGCCCTGATTCCTCACGGGGGATTGGGAGAGGGGTTAGCTTTACAGAGAGGAGTTGATGAGTGGTTCAGAAGACTGGGGTTGTTTCATTAGTTGTGATGGAAAAAGCATACAGATGAGGGTTTAATGTACCTGTGGCGGCAGCGTCGTAGAAACCTCATTATTTTCCGAGCAGCTTGATCCTGCTTTTTGGTTAACAAACTGCTCCTGCAAAAAGAAAAAGATAAAACCCAGAATTGTAATTAGTATCATGAGAAGAGTGCTGTAAAACACTGCTTTTCAACCTTTTTACACTTGGGGACCCGTGAAAACAGGAGGGTTATTTCGGGGACCATTAAGGCAGAAACCACCCTGAGCATACGCGGATTCAGCTAAAATGTTGGGTCTATCTTCCTAGGACAGCAGAGTGGTTCTCTGCTGAAATTTCTGAGGGACTACTAGATGTCCACAGGCCGGAGGCAGAAAATCCCTGCTGTTACTAGGCAGAAACCGGAAGCATGTGGATGGGGATGCTGGAGCAGACCCACCAGCGGGGCAGAGGTGCCGTCCTGGGACCCGGCTGGGCGTTGCCAGGAGAAGGCCGGAGACTGTGAAAACCGAGACTCAGGTGTCCTTCGCTGTGTGTCCCCAGGGCGCTCACTTTGCTGAGACAGGCCTTCTGAGTGTAGCAGCTGACCTGCCTGACTTTGGTCCTGTCTTCCGGCTGCTACTGTATTTACCTGTGCTAACCGCGATTATTTCTCCCTCTCAAATGGGACAGCTTAACTCTGCCCCTCCTGGCTCCTCCTCAGTTTAGAATACAATATCATGTATTTTACTGTGCTAAATATGTTTATTCCACCCTCTCAAATGAGACAGCTTAACTGCTCCCTCAAGCCCTCCATGTAACAACGCTATGTTTAGACTACATTAATGGCGGGCCACCTCTCTGAGTAGAAACTTGCAGCCTGCCTGATTCTGATACAAGCTGAAATAAGGCAGACACATGGAAATAACTGGGTGGGAGGCACAGAGAGAATGAGAGCCAAACAGACACAGACCGATGGACAAGCCCAGGCATCTCTGTACAAAGTCACAACGTCTAGAATGGTCTGGAAAACCGCTGGCCCAAGCTCTCGTCCTGGCCTGGGCTCCCAGCCCAGCCCGCATCCCCCCCTCCCCGAGCGGCCAGCCCACCTGAGCTTCTGCTGGACAATGACGGCCGTCCGGCGCACCTGCCGCCTCTTGCCGCACTTCCTGTAGCTGCGGTAGTACTTCTGGATGAGCACGGCGGCGCGCCGGCTCTGCTGGAACCTCTTCTGTTCATAGTAGCTTCGGAATTTGCTCTGGATCAGGATGGCTGCCTGGGTCATCTTTTTGTAAAGTGCATACTGCAGGGGAGACAAGGGGCAGGACAGTAACAACACGAGCCACACAGTGCGTGTCCTTCCAGCTTCTCGGGGACGGCCAGAGAGAACTTACTCGCCCCCCTCCCGGCTTTTTTGGGCCACATTTTTTGTTGTGGCTTTAATCACCAAAAAGGCCAACTAGGAATCTTTTCACCTACCTTTCCAAAATGCAACATATTACCTTACGGGTCACCTTCAGACTACATATGGCTTTTACTATTCTTTTTCCTGCCCCATAAAACATCAAAATATATTACCCTTCTTGAAAAAAAATTTTTTAAATAGCAATCAACTTAGATATGTAGAAATCTTAAAAACATATCAAGTAAAATTTTAAATGTTTAAGATAAATATTCGCTCCCCAATTTTGAAATCTTCCACTTGGACATTCGCTCTGCCTCCGACTCCTAGCACCCACAAGTCCACGGAGCGGTCAGACCTGATTCCCACCATCCCATTGACAAATGCCTGAGTTACAAGGTCCCAAATACAAGGCTGATCGTGAAACGCTGACACCTTTCTGCCCTTTTAACCTGTGAGAAGATTAACACTCACAGGACGAGTATGGGGCTGGAACCATGAAACGTGAGGATGGGAGGGCTCAGGAGCGGAGCCAGGACCCGGCCCTTCCCGCCCGCCTCATGGCATGGCTCTCAAAGCGAGGGACACAGGCAGGGAGGAGTCTCTTCCATTTCAGTCGCTAGGCACAGAAAATACAGAGCTCTCCACATTAAAAAAAACAAACGAGCTATGTCTGAGTTGCTCATGAAACAGAACATGACTCGGGAGACAAGGAAGCCCTCTGCTTACGAGAGGGCCACTTACCACAGGGGGCAGGGGACACTCCTCAGCACCTCCCTGTGCCTAAGTGTGTCCCTGCGTGTATGGGGTGGGGTGAGGGGGGGCGAAGTGGCCTCTCAGAGACACAGGACCATCTGCAGGGACCCTTTCGTCTTATCTGACCTGCCTCACACCTGTGTTTGTCCACAAGTCTTTCAAGACAAGGACATTATGGTTTTTAGCCACACACACTCAGAACTTTCTGGACCATGGGGAAGCACACTGGGAGAAAGGCAAATTGACTTTGTGGCCCTCTGGGCTCACGGCCATCAGCTCGGATGGGTTCTTTACACTGATGCCGGTCAAGGAAATGCCCGATTATTGTTATTGCAGAAATGCACTGCGACCACATGACCATGTGGTCCCCAGAGGATGGATGCCCTGTGGTTAGGTGGCCTGGCCGGGGTGTGTGGCTATGTCTGATTCATGGCCCTGCCAGCTTAATGGCCCCCACTTGTAGCTGGTGATGGGTATGGCATTTGTGACTCTGGTGGAATGACTCGTGAGAGGACTGGGTGCACCATTACCTTCAAGGCTATCCATGTCAGCTTGGGGGAGAAACAGAAAATACAAGATTAACGTTAGATTGCTCAAAAGAATGAAATTTAAAAAACAAAACCCATAACTGATAAAACTCCCACCGCCAGCCAACAGAAAGAAAGGCAAGCTGGCTCTGGTCATGCCTTCCACGTTCCAAAATAATTTGTACTTCTATTGGTCAGTATTTTTTTAAAAAAGAGTGCCTTCCGACTCTGAGTCCATGGAGCACCTGGGCCAATGAGAAGCCCAGCCATGAAGGACAGGCCGGCACTCCCTGCCTTAGACCGGTGGTGGGAGCTGTGGTGTCAGCGTTTACACAATAAACCTCCGTTTTCTAGGATCACAAACTCCACTGGCTGGAAGCTGACTACGCCCCCCTCCTCCACCCAGCTCAGGAATAGGGCTCGAGCCTAGAGAAACTCGGGAACACGGCAACCCGTGTCAGAAATCCAAGCCCTGGGTCATCATAGCAAAAGAGCGTACTTCCAGATTTACTACGTGGCTACTATATATCTTAGCACTGAGTATTCCTTCAACAAAAATTTAAAACCTACCTAAAGCACAGCCTAGCAAAAGGCTCCAGAGTCTACCGACAGGGCTGAACTTGATCCTTACGAGCCATTCAAAACTCAATCAGGCAATGCTTCATGTTTCCAACAGCCCAGATGGTTAGGAAAATCTAATATTTAAAAAAAATTTCTCTGGGCCTGACCAAGTGGTGGCACAGTGGATAGAGCACTGGACTGGGATGTGGAGGACCCAGGTTCGAAACCTCGAGGTCGTTGGCTTGAGCACAGGCTCATCCGGTTTGAGCATGGGGTCATTGGCTTGAGCGTGGGATCATAGACATGAGCCTATGGCCGCTGGCTTGAGCCCAAGGTCACTGGCTTGAGCAAGGGGTCACTTGCACGTATGAGAAAGCAATCACTGAACAACTAAGATGCCACAATGAAGAACTGATGCTTCTCATCTCTCTCTCTTCCTGTCTCTGTCCCTCTGTCTGTCTCTGTCACAAAAAATTTTTTTTTCCTCTGAGCCTCAGCTTCTTCATCTGTAAAATGGAAATAAAATAGTTTCCTTTAAATAATGGCAAGGAGGGAATGAGCAGATGTGCCTGAGAGATCTGGTGCCCACAGGGCGCTCCATGGACATAGCCCCCTCTCCCTCTGACTGTGGTCGGGCGGCCCTGCCTGTGGTTCTGGGAACGGTCCCACGGCACGCACGGCACGACAGAGCGCTTAGTTATACTGCTCACGCCCTTCACTAACAGTGCAGAAGTACTTTAGGATTTTCAAAGATTTTTGTAATTCTTCACTGCAAAATGGGTAGAGGAAGCAGAAAGGAAAAATGGCCGAAGATGATACAACTTATAGAATTCAAGGTCAAAGAAAATAGCCAGTGTATACCTTCTCCAGTCACCGTATTAAATCACCCCCTAGAGCTCTCTGATTACTCCAGAGTTTACAGGGGAAAGTATGGGAACAAAGACCAATATCAAAGGCCAAATATCTGAACAAAAATTGTTTTGTGGCAAATCCCCCTCTTTACCATTCTGGAACAATGAATCTGTAGTATTTTTTGAGAGTCTAAAGACTTATGGGAAAATAATATAAGTATAAAAACCACATTGCTTTTTAGCCTCAGGAAGTGAACATGGGTGTTTTGAGCTCCTTTAGTGCAGAACCTAAGGTGGTTTTGTGAGTTTATCTCACACACACACACACACACACACACACACACTCGCTCCGTAAACTGTGTTCCTGTCGTCCTCTTATTTACTTCATGATTAGTCAGAACTCTCTACTCTGTAAGGATGGAAATTTGAGTTGCCTGAGATGTTAATTTGGTCAACAGACACAGTAAACCACAAAAAAAGTTAATTTGTGGCCTAAATTTAGTTGCAGATGGCTTTTTCTCTCTTTTCCTTTTTTCTCTCCCTCTGGAACATTTTCCTCTCGTTTTAAATCAAGGCGACTCACAGGCAGCCTTTGACCCGGGCCCCGCCGTCCTGCTCCCTGCCAACCACACACCAGTGTCCTCCACCCGGGCACCGCCAGGCCAGACGCCTTCCCCGTGTGTCCCCAAACGTGAGGGCGGTTTACCTGCTTGTATTTCCTGTAACAGCGCTGGATGACCGCAGCAGCCACTTCCTGCTGTTCTCGCAAGGGTCGGCCCTTCAGGTCAGGTGCGGGGAAAAGAGAAAACCAAAAAAAAACAAAAACATGATTTAGTATAGGAAGTGCCAACTTTCCTAGGACTGGAAGAGAACTGCGTATTTCCCCATGTATAAGACATACCTTAATTGTGAGGCCCGAAATTTGAAAAAAGATTTTTTTTTTTTACACAGAGACAGAGAGAGAGATAGGGACAGACAGACAGGAAGGGAGAGAGATGAGAAGCATCCATCATCAGTTTTTTGTTGCAACACCTTAGTTGTTCATTGATTGCTTTCTCATATGTGCCTTGACCACGGGCCTTCAGTAGACCGAGTAACCCCTTGCTCGAGCCAGCGACCTTGGGTCCAAGCTGGTGAGCTCTGCTCAAACCAGATAAGCCTGCGCTCAATCTGGTGACCTCAGGGTCTTGAACCTGAGTCCTCTGCATCCCAGTCCAACGCTCTATCCACTGCGCCACCACCTGGTCAGGCTCAAGTTTTTATTCATCATAAAATTCATACAACTCATCACTGACAAAACTCCCATCCATTAGCTTGTCCTTGTCTGTGTCTGATGACGAATCATTGTCTTCAACAATGAGCGCAAAAACAAGCGCGAAAAAGTGGGAAATGCAAGTAAAAAAATCTACAACCACTGTATAAAGATGCACCCAGTTTTTAGACCCCAAATTTATTGGAGAAAGGTGTCTTATACATGGGGAAATACAGTATCATTCATGTAGTTAACTTTCTTGGAACTGAGACCCCAGGTTTACCAAAATACAGTGGTTATTGCAAGTACAGATTATAAAAAGTGAATTTACATAATAAATCTCCCAAGTATCCTTGCTTCTAAATAGAGCGGTGATATCTAGATGTTGGGTGACCTAAAAAAAAATTCATTCTCAAAGCATCTAACCAATTAGGCAAGGTACTGTTTGCCTAGCTCCCTACTGTTTTCTTGGGGACCCAAGTCCCCCACTTCTGGACCCTGGAGTCACACCCATTAGCACTGTCGTAGGGCGTGAGAATCTGTGGTTGGCTGCAAACACTCTCCCACCAAAAAGCCACACACGGACTCTTTACCATAACACTGTAGGGCTTCCCAGGCCACCTACATCAGAAACCCCGCTTCAGGTCGTAAGTTCCTTGTGGCACAGGTGTCTACTTACTTCCTATGAACTAAATAATTAATACCCATTTTCACGACCAACAGTAAACTGAGATGATGACTGCCCACCATACTACTGGTCGGTTTCATTTTAAGCAAATTTTCTGAAAATGATCAATGATTTCATGTGACATCACTAAGAAGTCCAACAAAAAGCCTACAAACTAAGAGGAAGGAAAGAAACAGCGAATGTGGCCACAGGAACGCTTCTGACCTGCCCCCGCCGTTCCAGCCCTTGGGCCGCCCCGGTCGACGGGGCTCCGAAGGGCACTACCTTGTATTTCCGGAACGCTGTCTGGACCAGCCTGGCCGCTTCGTAGAGCTCTCTCTGCTCATGGTCAGACAGGGTGAGCTGAGCAAACTCGTTCTCCACCTTCTCGCTGGTGGATGCGGTCAGGAACTCAGACCAGTCGGCGGCAGAGGGAAGGCTGGGTTTCTCGAAAGCCATTTCACCGACCGGAGAGCCTCCCGGACTCAAGCTGGTATTAGAGGGGGTCAGAGGCTCGTTATATGCACTTCTGGAACGAGAGGAGACACGGGGGGGGGGGGGCGGTGACCGAGCTGCACCATCCATCACACACAGTTCAGAGACAAGGAAGAGGACACCCACTGGGAGCCGCCGTGGGCTGTTAGGAATATGCCTTCATTCAGTTGCTAAACACACCCCGACTTCAATTGTCCTGCATTTATAAGTTCAGCCTGAACTCCACCCACCTGATCTGGGTGGCGCTGGGCAGGTGGTCGACGTCAGCTAGGTAACTGGCCAGCCAGCTCATGGTGCTGCTGATGGTGGCGGTCTCTGTCCTGTCCAGAGCAGAGGACTCCATGGGCACAAAATTCTCCTGCTTGATGCGCTCCGGGGTGGCTTCAATGATGTGTTCAGCCAAGGTCATCATGTTCACCTGGAACCCAGAGTTCACAGAACATGTGGGTGAGGATAGAACCTTGCCCGTCACCCGGCCCCACCACTACTCCTCCTGGCAAAGAAATGACGAAGGGACGGGGGGCTTACACCTCGATCTGATTCACTCCGATAGCATCCCACGCCATTCACCCTGAGTATGCCGAGACCTGATGATCTCGACACTGTGACTGGCCAGCTCTTAGGAGGTTGTCATACGAATAAGGTGACACTAGAGGTTACCTAACCAACAGCCACCCCCGTTTTGCCTGGAGAAGCCCCGTTCTGTAGAGAACAGCAATGAGTCCAACCCCAGGGGACAGATCATGCGTGATCAGCCAGTTAGGATAACCCTCATCTTAGTTTCCCACCTTCCTGTGCACCATGGTGGGGATATGGGACCCACTTCTGCACAGGGAGACTCTACAGAGAAGAAATTATTTTTAAAAAAATTAATCCACTGTCGTCAGGTTCCTGATACTTGCACCTAAAATATATTCCTAATAGGCACATTAGGGACCCTCAAGACTAGTCAGGAATGAGATCTACGTCATCAGGATCAAAGAGATGGCCTTGTTTTAAAATTTTCCTTGCATGTTTTTTGTTTTCTTTTTTGGTTATTTTTATTTATTGTTTTTTTGTTGTTGTTTTTGTCTGTGCCCTGACCGGGGCAGAGCCTGCAACCTTGGTGTATGAGGATGGCGCTCTAACCAACTGAACTTCCCGGCCAGGGCCCAGCCATTGGAAGTTTTTAAGCGAACTGAAAATGTTCTGAGGATCTGTACAAAGGTGACAGAATGTGTTATCTCACAACACGAACAAACCTCAGAAACATGTTACGGGAAAGAAGCCAGACACGGAAGATGACATAGTTTATGTTTCCATGTCTAGAAGATTTCTAGAAAAAGCAAAACTGGGGCTAAAAATCAGACCAGCGGTTGCCTAGGGCTGGGATGAAGCAGAGACTGACAGCAAGTGACATTGGGACCTCTGGGGAGTGATGGAAGTGTCCTAACTGGGACGGGGGTGACGGCTACATAGTGCTATCCACTGACTGGATTTCAGCACACTGAGCATGTGCACAGGGTGGGTGTCACAGCACGTAACTCCTGTCTCTATAAAGCCGTCAAAAATATGAACATTGGGTAAATTTCTAAATTTTCAACACAGAGCAGGAATTATTTCTGTAATAGGGATAAACATGGAGACATGTAGGGGAAAAAATATCGCAGCTTTTCTTTCCCTTTTATATCAGCTCTCTTGATTTGTAACTCAATCTGGAGGAAGTAGGTCCTATCTAAGTATATGAGCAACATTCATGACTGTGTCTTAAATATCTAAAAAGAACAATTATGTAGATATTTGCTATGGGGGGTAATGATATATATCTACATAAAGATATAGCACTTACTAGATAGACATTAAAAACATATTAACTCAAGTTTTCCAATTTTTCATACCCTTTTTATATCTCCTTGATCTGACAAATTCTGAGATGGGTGTAGTCGTCTCACACTACGATTATGGTTACAGTTCCACATTTCTTTGTGTTTACTAGTCTTCACTTTAATAAGTAGAAGGTGTGTTGTTAGATACACAAGAGTTCAAGGGTTCATGACTGTCCTATCTTCTTGAGATATATATACACACACACACACTACTTTCCATGGACTGCACTTTTTGTCTTTTTTTCTTTTTATACATATTTGTCTGTTCTATCTTTTCCCATCACTGTATTTCCTGTTTCGTTTCATTTCAGTTGTATCTTGACAATTGGCATCTAGTATATTTTGCTTTCTTTTTTACCCAATCTGGAATCTTTTTTTATAGCATGATCAGTTACCACAGTAGCAAGGAATCATGTTTTAAGCTATTCTTTATGGTATCATGTTTCCTATGACTTTACCTTTCCTGAATGTTTCCCAAATGGGGAAAAATGTTTTTTTCTCCTTCCATGAAGTTCTGCAACCTGCGTCTACGCCGCCTAGTAACCTGACGTTCGGACAAGCGGACCTCAGCCTCCGGTATCCATCAATATCACGAGTGGGACAGAGTCCATTATCTCCCAGACAGAAGAGCTGCTCTAATACATCTTTTCCTTCTTAACCTGCCTACCTCCCTGGTTTTGTTAAAATAATAGAGAATTTTAGTTCTAGGTTATTTTTTTAAAACATCATTCCTCTTCTATGTAAAAAGCCTCGTACACACAACCACACTATTGCTAATTATGCGGGCAGATCAGTTTTATAGGTTTTTTTTGTTGTTTGATCCTCCCTGAACTCTGGGATGCCATTTCCTGAATTGTTTCTTTTCTTTTTTTTTTTTTTTAACTGTTAAGTGTTTTCATTGGCTAAAGTGCTTTCCCCACAGATATGGACTCAATTTATCAAAATATTATTCTTTCAAGGTTCTGATAAAATACCAAGTAGGTTATTTTAAAGGTTATTTTCCATCCCCTGCACCAACCCTGTTTCAGTGCAGGCCAACTGCTACAAGGCTGTGCCCTCCAACGGAAGTTCCATAAAATTTGAAATTCAGTTCCCTGGTCACACCAGCTCCACTTCAAGTGGGGGGGGGGCACCCAGATGTGCAGTGCAGAGAGAGGGCATTTTCATCACTGCGGAGACTTCTAGATGCTCAACTCACTTCCCCTCTTTTGAGTTACGGTTTGTCATAGCTAATTTGTTATTGTATGTTTATAAATACTGTTTTAGGCGGCTTAGTATGGACATCTGGGATGGGCTCCACCAGGAACTGGCCAACGAGGGCAGCCATCCACCCATGGCCTGTTTGTGTAAGTTGAGTCTTGTTGGCACACAGCCACACTCCCCGGTTGGAGGTAGACTGAGTCGTCATGACAACATCTGTATGGCCCCAAAGCCTAAAAGGGTTACTTTGTGTCCCATCACAGAAGGAAAGATAAAGAATTGCCAATCCTTGTCTAAAACATGATTTGACTTCCTGGCAGGAGTTCCCAGGACTGCAGTGGCTGGCAGGTCTGTAGTGAAACTGCCCTCCCAAGCGCTGGGGGGGACACTGGCCAGGTGCACAGAGGGCTGGGAGGACGCACTGCACAGGGGCCCTTTCAGGGACAGACCTCTCAGTAGAGGCGTTGGCCGGACATGAGCCCCTCCCCCATCACAATGCTTCTATCGCAGGGGTCGGGAACCTTTTTGGCTGAGAGAGCCATTAACGCCATATTTTAAAATGTAATTCTGTGAGAGCCATACAATGACCTGTGTACATTACGCATTATCCAATAAAAATTTGGTGTTGTTCAGGAGGACAGCTGTGATTGGCTCCAACCACCTGCAACCATGAACATGAGCAGTAGGAAATGAATGGATTGTAATACATGAGAATGTTTTATATTTTTAACATTATTTTTTTTATAAAGATTTGTCTGCGAGCCAGATGCAGCCATCAAAAGAGCCACATCTGCCTCACAAGCCATAGGTTCCCAACCCCTGTTCTATCGGCATGGGGGCCCTACTGACTTTCTTGTGGGAGCTTTTCCTTATATATTTGTTTTCAGTTATATCAATGGGAAACCAAAAAAGGAGGGCATCAAACCCATGTTCTTAGCTTGCTCGTTGGGTCCTCTCCCCACACAGCGTATTTTACTAAACGGACGTGTTTGCTTAATAACCTAACCTCAAGTTCACTTCAATGTATATTCTTTTAACCTATGCCACCTTTAATACCCTAAAAGGAGCCTGGATTTTTCAGGTTTATTAGGGGACTGATCAATTACCAGCCTTAGGGGACATCTCACTGCATGTCACACGAGCCTCATGCCACACGTGCCGCCGATGGCTAGACAATGGCTGTGCTGATCAGATCCCTTCCATCACTCCAAGGGCCTCCTGCGGTAGCCATTCTTAGGCCGTGACTCTATTATAGCTAACACAGGTGACAGTGAAGTCTGTCACCCCAGCTGCGAGGACACTTGGTCACGGGCGAGCTCCGAGAGGCCGGGGTGGGGGGAGACGGTTCTGCTGAGACCCGGGTCCCCATGCTCAGGCCTGTTCACTGCGCTGACTCATGGGAGTGAAAATGCGGCCCCAGTAACGTGGAAACGCCAACACTATCCTCCTAAGGCCAGACTTCTAGCTCTTCCCCAGTGAGAGAATCACGCGGCCTCTGGAAATCGGTGTCAGGCTACGGCGATGCCCCTGCCTCCGCAGGCTTACCCTGTCCAGGCTCACCTGTATGTCATCCATGGGCTGGGCGCAGTCCTCGGCTTCCGCGCTGTCCCGGTAGGCCCCCATCTCTGTATTCACCACCTCTCTGTTAGCCATCATCAGCACACTCATGGGCTCCCGCGGACGCACCTGTGAAGGTGCTGCCTCCTTTCCTACACTGGTCCCCTTCGGACTTCCAGTCACCTGTACTGTAGACACACCAATGGAAAGATCTTTGGGACTCCACTTGACTACGGGCTGAGGTGCGGAGGCCCGGAGTGCCGCCGGGTCCGGCGTGGGAGGGGAGAGCTCCCGGCCGCAGGCCCTCACTCCTCCCCTGGGGCTGATTGTCTCGGGGGCAGACTGCTTAGGACTAGGGCTCTGCCTCCTGATCCCGGGCTGCTCCAGGCTCAGTGCAGTGGACAGCAGCTCCTCCTGCCTCGCCTGGAAGGGCTCGGGGTTCAACTTATGCTTTTTGGGAGCAGGATAATCTTTGTGGCTCTCACTGCTGTAGTAATTAGAGGGTTCAGACCGAGGTCTTCTCAGCTCTGAAAAGCACAGTAGAAAGGAGAGTCAGGACAGGCGGTGACACCAGGAGCCCTACAGAATTAACACTTTCTCTATGCCTGAGAGACACGGAGTGTAAAGCCAGACGTCCCTGACCATTAGCTACTCCCCAGAATTACATCATGTGTCCAGATAACCGTCCTCCATAATATGTATTTCTTTCTTACAAGGACGTGGCTTTTTTTTTTTGCTGCTTTCTGCATTCTAGGGGGAGGGGCGGGGTGGGGTGTAAGTAGCACTGGGCATTCTTACAGCTACAAGGAAGATCAGGAACATAAAAATACCCCAAACCCATCAGGGTCATATGCGAGGACCCTGTGGACCTCTCTGATGGAAGGTGCGTGACAGCAAAGGCGGGGGCCCGGGGGCGATGGGGGGCTCTGTCAGGTCTGAGACAGCATCGTGGTGACTTTCTTACCTGGATTGGTGCTTGCAATGACGGTGACCCCTTTGGGTATTTCTGGAGAGGCGATGGCTTCGCTGTGCCACTGGCTCACCCAGCTGTCTGTGTTGGGCTCTTCACTCGGCGCACAGTGGACTCTGGGGTTCTGTCCCAGCTGAGCCTGCTCATCCCTCTGCAGGTGCTCCAGACACTCGGCCAGCTTCACGTGCCCCCGCGACCTGGCGATGCCCAGGGGCAGCCGGCCCAGGGAGTCAGGAATGGAGATGGCCCGGCGGTCCCACTTGTAGAGCACCACAGCAGCTTCCAAGTGCCCGAGGGCGCATGCCCACATCTGGAAAACAGGAAGGCTGATGGAGCGGCTCCCTTACTGCGAGCCTAATGCATCTCGCTGGGCTGCTGCTGCCAACAGGCACATCTGTCCCTGCCGGCACCGTCAGCAGGGCCACAGAATGTTATCATTACAAAGCAGCTCCGGTAAACGTCATCTGTCAGTGAGGGGTGATGCAGGGAACCCCGCACAGGCCCCCCTGGAAAAGTGGTTCAGGAGTGAACGGACAGATTCCTTACCAGAGGGGTGCAGGAGAAGTGGTCCACATTCAAGGGGTCAACTTCCAGCTCCAAGTCAATGCTGTCCGCGTGCTTTGTGCTACAAGGGACAGCCTAGTTAACTGCCGTGAGCGGGGAAGGGCAGAGACGCTGTGAAGCCCCCCAGAGTGAGAGCGACTGCGCACCTACCACACCTGGTGTGAGGAGCCGACCCCCATTTCATGAGGCAGTCTGAACCCTCCGTCCCTCCAGGTGCCCAGCGGAAATGAAAGGTACAGCCTTCAGGGAGCACCTCACTAAGCCCTTCTGGGGTGGAAGTTCATAACATCCCTTAAAAACTGTCCACAGAGCAAGTCCCTTTGCACACTGGTCAGAAGGCCCACTGAGTGGCTGGACTTCCCTCTGTGAGAGAACTGCCCAAGAGCGCCCCCAGCCTTACCGCCATTTGATGAGGGTCTGGATGAGGGTGGCGTAGCCCTGGGCTGCCGCCAGGTGCAGGAGGGTCATCCCGCGGAAGGTCTTGGAGTGGATCAGGTGCTTGGACTTGGCCCAGCAGGCCCTGCTCATCATCTTCTCACACACTACCACCACCCGGCTCTCGAAGCAGCTGCCCAGCGTCCCGGGGCCGGAGGCGCACTGCAATGAAGAAGCACCCTCCCGGTCAGAGGCGGGCCCCGTTGGCAGGTCAGTGTCCTGGTGTGGGGCAAACAAAAGCTTCACGGTCAGCGATGCAAAGTGAGCAACGCAAAACTGAGAAGGAAGAGACATCGTGAAACAGAAGAGAGCTGCATGATTCAGCTCTGTGGCATGTCTGCTGTCAGGGCGCAAGGATTTTCCATGACGCCAGGAACACTCGCATCTGTCTGTTACTGCTGACACTTGGTTGTGAATGACATCCCAGTGTCTCTCGGGGCCTTGGCCTCCTGGCTGGAGAAACCACTGCAGGCAGCAACCCCTCACTGCAGGGAGCAACCCCTCACTGCAGGCAGCAACCCCTCACTGCAGGGAGCAACCCCTCACTGCAGGCAGCAACCCCTCACTGCAGGGAGCAACGCCTCACTGCAGGCAGCAACCCCTCACTGCAGGGAGCAACCCCTCACTGCAGGGAGCAACGCCTCACTGCAGGCAGCAACCCCTCACTGCAGGGAGCAACCCCTCACTGCAGGCAGCAACCCCTCACTGCAGGGAGCAACGCCTCACTGCAGGCAGCAACCCCTCACTGCAGGCAGCAACCCCTCACTGCAGGGAGCAACCCCTCACTGCAGGCAGCAACCCCTCACTGCAGGCAGCAACCCCTCACTGCAGGGAGCAACGCCTCACTGCAGGCAGCAACCCCTCACTGCAGGCAGCAACCCCTCACTGCAGGGAGCAACCCCTCACTGCAGGCAGCAACCCCTCACTGCAGGGAGCAACCCCTCACTGCAGGGAGCAACCCCTCACTGCAGGCAGCAACCCCTCACTGCAGGGAGCAACCCCTCACTGCAGGGAGCAACCCCTCACTGCAGGGAGCAACGCCTCACTGCAGGCAGCAACCCCTCACTGCAGGGAGCAACCCCTCACTGCAGGGAGCAACCCCTCACTGCAGGCAGCAACCCCTCACTGCAGGGAGCAACCCCTCACTGCAGGGAGCAACGCCTCACTGCAGGCAGCAACCCCTCACTGCAGGGAGCAACCCCTCACTGCAGGCAGCAACCCCTCACTGCAGGGAGCAACCCCTCACTGCAGGCAGCAACCCCTCACTGCAGGCAGCAACCCCTCACTGCAGGGAGCAACCCCTCACTGCAGGGAGCAAACTGCTGTGAGAGAACAAGGCAGAGTCACCTTCCTAACGCTTCCCCTCAGATACTGGGACCTCTGAGTCCCCGAGCTGCGGGGTGAGCAGTGGGTGAAGGGTCAAAAGGTGCAAACTTCCAGTTACAAAACCAGCAAGTCCTGGGGATGTGATGTACACGCAGCACAGGACTACAGCTGCTACTGTGTTGCATCTTGGAAAGCTGCTAAGAGTAGATCGTTCAAGTTCTTAGGAGGAAAAACGTATAACTCTGTAATGTTGAGTTAGTCTTACTGTGGGGCTCATGTCACAATGTACACAAATATCGAATCATTATATTGTATGCCTGAAACTAATAGAATGCTATAGGTCTATTATACCTAAATTAAAAAAATTTTTTAATCTAATAATAAATCAGTCCTTTATATAAAGTGAAAAGGATACTGGGGAAAGCACTAGATAGAATCTTAAAATTTAAGTATTTTAATAATAGAGGCATACCAGAAAGACAAATTTGCTAATATTAACCACAAGGCTTTCTTCCCTTGATTCAGTTACAAGGGAAGAAAAATAAAATCACAGTCAGTAACCTTGACAGCTTGCCTGCGTCTCGCCTCCCAAATGAATGGCACTTCTAGCCTAATTCTCATCTCTGCTATTTTTTAAAAATATTTTTCCAGCAACACACCACACAAAGTTCAACTGCTACAGAAATTCTGTTACTCCTCATTTTAATTTTTAAATTGAGGGTGGGGAAAGCCTGCAAAAATAAAACGGCAGATGATGGATATGCTGTCATCGTCCCTAAAGCTGTAAGAACATCTTAAAAGCACAGCTGGGTGAGCCCAACCTGCAGCAGAATGGCCTTGCCTCCCAAGAGTCCCGGCAGGGCTGCTCCATGCACATGGGATTCCCCAGGTAGTGAACAAAGAGGGAAATGTTTGTTTGTTTTTTGCATTAAATAAAACAGCCACCTCTCCATTACGTCAGGTGGACACAGATATCCATTGAAGCCAACTTAAATGGGTGAAAGCGCATTCAACGGCAGCTACTATGGGGTCAGGTTGTAACAGGCCAGTTGCAGAATGTCTGAACCATCAAATGACATTATATCCCATTCCCGTTCTGCAACCTTTGTTAGTTAAAGGAAAATGACTGACTGCGCGGGACCCTCTTATTTTAGCCACGAGACAGATTGAATAGTGACATAAAACTTAGTCGTTTATAGAGAAAAAGAAGCCCGTGTTAGCCTTCTTAATATTTTACTGGGTGCCCAGACTTTTCTTTTCCCGTTGATCTTGAAAGGCTGGTGCGAAATAACAAAATTCAAGGAAAATAGAGGTTAGTGTTTCGGGTGTGGTAGACTACGCTTGGTTTCCTCTATTACTAAAAATATTACTACTGACAATTGACATTCACACGGTTCATAAAACCTGAAATGTTCACTTACTGTAATCGTTTGAAGAAAGTCATCATTCATCTTAAGGAGAAAGAGAGGAAATTGTGTGAGGTTTAGGCAACAACTCAGTAACAGAGGTAAGGAGCTGTCTGTCCCTTTAAATTTTTTCTGGGATCTCCTGAAACGTCATGTCTTGAGACTTCATTCTTTCTGACAATAAAGCCCCTAAATCAAACTTAATCTAAAGCTTTCGAGACTAAAGGCACTCTGAAACAATATTTGGTCATTTCCGTGCACTCAGCAACAGGACAGGCAGCTTCCCTGGCCCTTGAGTGTATAAAAGGCTTACGGATGACTGACTCTGGTCATGTGCTATATTTGTAGTTAAAGCAGACACAGAATACAAACTACCAAGTAGACCCTAACTGACGTCACCCCCCAGCGGAATTGAGTCTTCAGCTTTTCCATTGGGGGCCCTCCGTCCCCCCTGCCAGCTGACAGCAGGGGCATTGTGAGACCAGGGACAGCGATGATCCCAGGCTCAGGAAGGTCAACACCCGAGAAGCCCACATTCCGAGGCTTCTTCCACGTTACACAGATTTTCACGCGCGCGCGCACAGGCACCAGGGGAAGCACGCTCTCTCAGACTTCTGCCTCGTCCAGGAATGAGCCTAAGCTCCAGACAAGGGACTTGTGACCCGACTGCCTGCTGGTCGAGGACCCAGTGAACGAAACCGGAAGTGACTGTGAACACAGAGTGGTACCTGGGCTTGGCCTCCTCCGCTGCCACTGCCGGCGCTACCGCCGCTGCTGCCTCCGCCGCCGCCCTGCTTGTGCTGCTGGGACCCCGTCATCTCCGCCATCCTCCGCTCCATCTGCTCCAGACGCTCGAGGATGGACATCCTGAACTGGTTATCTAGGGCGGGACAAGGGGGAGCGCGGTTCGTTCCGGGACAGGAGCAGCTAACACTGGGCCCGTGCGCGCCTGCAGGACCGAAAACCATCATCGGCCTCACCGGGCCCAAGGTCTGTCCAGGCCCGGTGTCCCCAGCGGGGGACAGTGTGACGCCTCACACCAGACTGTGGCATCTACCGTAGTCCAAGGCTCTCGGCCACCCAGACCGAAAAACCTCTTTCTGTCGTAAGCCCTGGTTTCAGGCTCCTGGCACCCCACTTCTCTGTCTGATTCCCTGGTGGGAACCTTAAAGAGAGCGGGGAGGGGGCCCCCGAGAGCAGATGAAACTAGTCCAGCCTGACTTACATCACTGGAAGAAAGCCATCACCGAGGGAAAGGGCACACAGATGTGTATTTTTAAAGGAGTATCCGTTTGACCCAATCATTGGGACCGATGACTATTTCCTGTCCAGCCTCTAGCTTTTACAATTTACCTTAGGAATCGTGTCGTTCAGTGCCTGGGACTGGGGACCGTTGCACATGACTTCCTCGGTCCCGTCAGAGACAAACACAACTGAATGCCTCACCCCTAGTAAGGAAAACACCAGCTCACTGTTGTTGGGGCCAGAATTGTAATTCATGGAGAAGTCTGTGTTCTGTACTGCTGCGGGGATTGGAACCTCTCTCTCTCAACATCCATGCGTAGGCACACACGTGTGAACACGCACAGGTATGCGTATATTCGAGTTGGTGTACATATATATGCGAAACGAAAAAGGCAGCTAAGACCATTATAAAACCATGAGCGCCGCCGTTCACTGAGCAGGTCTGAAAGAACGCCGTGCTGCGTATGACACAGAGAAGTGGACAGAGAAGGCGCTTCCTGCCCGAGCAGGTGAAGCAGGGAGGAGCCTGAGACAGGGAGGGGTGGGTGGGGGCAGAGGCTAGAGATGCCAGGAGAGGTGACACTGTGACCAGAATAATGAGAAAGAGCCAGGGCTTCAAGAGCTGTGGGGAGGGACCTGTGAATGCCCAGGCCCCGGGGCAGGACATTCCTCAGCACGGGCCCTGTGGCTGGACCACAGCGTGGAGGGGCCCAGAGGACCAAGGCGGATAGGTGGGCCTGGACCAGAGGACACAGGTGAGAACCCTGGCTAGCCACATAATAGTTGCGTGACTTTGAATAACACCGTGGTGCCTTGGTTTCCTTGGCTCTTAAATGTGGAAGTAATTGTACTTATCTTGGAGAGCTGTTGTGAGAATTAAATGAATATATATACATGCTCGGAACACGGTAAGTCCCAGACATGTGTGCTGGCCACCCGTCATCTTCAGACAGATGAAGCACATGTTCTCGGAAGCTTACTGGACAGCTGGCACAACATACTTCTCCTTTCAACTGCTCATGACATTAACTATTTTCAAAATACAGCCGTCTGAATCATGGGAAGGCATAACCCAGAAAAGAAATATTTCCTCAGTGTTCTTTGCCATCCTGGCTCTAAATCCTGACCTGCGTGAGTAAGGCGTGCTGATTCTCCAGGAGATAAAACATTGGGCACCCCCCACCACCACCCCTCGCCCTTTCGGACCACCTCCTATGTGCCCGTCTCCGTTCTCATCACAATATAAGTATTAACTCATTCGCTCGTCACAACGATCACGGAGGGGGGGGGCTGATGTCATCCTCGCTTTACAGACTGGGACGCTGAGGCTGAAGAGGCAGCTGGTCTGTCTGCCCCAGAACCTGGGAATTCACTGCGGTGCAGAGACAGCAGGAGGAGGAGTTGTGGGAAGGGAAGAGGCCCAGCGATGGGGCGGGCTGAGCCGACAGAGCAGAACGCTTTTCTCAGAGTAGACGGACAGTCAGTACCTGTCCCCAGGAGCACTTTCCATCCTGAATGTTGAGCTGATTTCCCCTTCCTCCGCCACAAAAACAAGACGAGGAAGACTGCATTTCAAGAATTGCGATATTATTTTCTAATAAGCCCCTCTTAGGAACAGCGCTAACCAAGAAAGACCCTTCCTTCTGAAGGGTGAACCATAAGCTCTGCGTCCCAAAGTCACGCATTCGCACAGAGAGATCAGACCCCGAAGAGTCAGCTGCCTGGCGTCTCCGTGGCGCTGTCGCCGATGGGAAGCAGCGCTGGATGAACATGCGTGGGGTGAACTGCACGTGGCTGATGTCACGCTGTGACTGCTAAGGGCAAACACAACATGACTTGGGGGCGGGCAATGGAAGCCCAGCTCCATGCCCTCTCCACTGCAAAAGGGAGATCTTGTAGACTGTGGCACGCCTGCGTTTGCAGCTAGCTGAAGGCGAAGAGTTTCACCTTTAGGTTAAGAGTTCGATTCCAAAGAGCATGGCAGTGACCCCTTGTGGCCCTTTTACTGACTGTCCCTCTTATTCCTGCTGTGCCAGCCAGCCAGACATCCCTCGCTGAGCCCACATGCAGATACGCCCGCATCCCCCTGACGTCAGCTAAGACTGTGTCGCCACAGGATTTATTCCTTCTCCAACCTACAAACCTTGTGTCTATTACATGAGTGTCTTACTTGGTTCAGAGCAGGGCCTGCGCTCCTTTGGAGCTGGAGGCCAAGATTAACATTCCATGTCATGCAGAGGGGCAGAAGGGCACAGACTGGGCTGCCCAGCCGGGGTCTGCCCTGGGGGAGCACTGTGGGCACACGGCCTCCCGCTGCGCTGCGGGAGGTGGCTTTGTTCTGGCAAAGCTGCAGTGTGCGGGCTCCTCATCCCCGCCCATCCCCCTGCCAAGCGGGCGCACTGTGAGGACAGACCCTTCCCCCACATCCCAGAGCCAGGCCCTGCCCACGGCATCTCCACGTCAAAGCCCTCCAGCAGTCACATGGGCAGGACAGCCGGTACTGGCTTTTTTTTTGTTCCTGGGCCAGCAGGTGGCGAGTACAGCGTCATCCCCCCAGCGAACCCTGTGAGAAGGGCTCTGAACCCTGTGAGAAGGGCTCTGACGTTAGCACGCTGCTCTGAAAGCACATTGTTTGCCTCTTCACAAAAGCGCGTCAGGCATTACGGCATCTCTGAGCCTCTCCGCTCCGAAGGGGGTGGGGGGGCAAGTCATGTGAGAGACGATCTCCCACGGTACCGAGTGGCCGGCCTCCCAGAGCGCAGGTCTGCGGGACGTGCAGACTGGGCAGCAGAGACTGCCGTCTCCCCTGGGCAGGGCCGGCCGGCTCCCCACCTGTCCGGCTGGCTTACCTCTCCGCTCCTAGCAAGTCGAATATAATAACCTGATGCTTGTTTTGGTGTGACAGCTGCATGAATATACGTTATTGTAAAAATACATGGCAGATGCACAGCCACATGTGGCCTTAGCTGGAGATTCTGTGTGTGGTCACAGGATAAAGGGAATATCATTTCTTAGAAGAAAATAAATTTTTTCTGATTACATTAGAATAATAATACAGAGTACACATGAAGATTCATTTATTCAGCTGCAGATATTTGCTGAGCACCTATTGTATACCAGGCAGGTAAGGGGGGCCCTGAACGTTAAAGACATCCCCACCCTGCTTGGTCGGCTAACAAATAATTCCTGCAGCCTGAATGAACCTGGGTTTATAAAGTAACATGTTGGGGTGGGGGGGCAGAGAAAGAAAACAAATGATCTAGGGGGCCAATAAACCTGGCCCACTTCTCACCCAGGATGTTTCAGACAAAGCCCCCATGACTCAGTTTTGAGGGCTTCCAAGCCCCGCGCCCTCAGGACAACTAGTGAAACTACTGATTGCTCCGCCCTGAGAACCAGACACACAGAGGGGCTGGGTGCACATCGCCACGGGCCGTAGGGCTGCCGAGGGCCCAGGACACAGGGCAGCTCCTGGCTGTCAGTTCTTGTCTGGAAGTGCTGGCTCCACCGAGGGAGCACGTCTCCACTTACAGAGAAAGGTTCTCCAACTTCTCCCCTCCTCGCTCCCCCCAGGAAGTCACGTGATAAGCCCCAGCTCTAAAGATGGGGACACAGCCAGGCCCAAGTCCGGTTCCTTTCCTGCAGCACCAGCTCTGGGCGTGCGTCTGGGTACCCCTCTGTGCGGCGTCCATGCGCTCCGCCCACTGCGCGTGCCCTGGGCAGGCTGGTGCTCATCCCGGGGTTGTCCAGTCTCACCTGGAGGGCTTAACAGACTGGTGGGCCCTGCTCATGCACGGTTTTCTTCTTCTTTTTTTTTGGAAGTCTGGGAAAGGCCCAGAGGTTGCACTTCTATTCTTGGTGATGCTGATGCTTTAGGTCTGGGGCCACGTTTCAAGAACCACGGCTCTATGACCTCAGCCTCCTCCACAGGAATGAACTTCCCACCTGCCCAGGCGCTCGGTAAAGAAGGATCAGGGAATCACCTGCTCAGGCAGAAGCACAGGCTCCTCCCAACATGGGCACAGGGGACATCACCTCAGGAAATCACGCCAGGCCCCTCTGGCCGGGCATGGCCGCAGTCCCGGCTACATGCGTCCTCCTCTGCGCAGGGTGGCGCAGATCCCGCAGCATTCGAGAACCATCCGAGAGCCTCGCCCTCCGCCTGAGCGGCTCTCTGCAGCTTCTCCATTGTTCCCAGAAACCTCACCTCTTTATGGCCTTTTCTTATGGCTCACCAAATGGGATGCCTTTCAGGTGTCTCTCTGCCTCTGGCTTTTCTCTACTTTACATGCATGGGTTCAGGGAACGAGGACTCTCAACTGTCACACAGCCAGTCCTTCCCAGTACCTCAGAGACACAGGCGCACCTGCACCCCAGGCAAAAAGTCAACGATGCCGATGGCTCTGCAGCACCAGTCTGGCTCAGGATGCTTCCTAAGTCTCCTCCCGGGTCTGTCCTACCTGCTCCCCTGTTCAGCGGGGGCAGAGTTCTCAGTCTGGGCAGCTCTGACACAGACTGGAGTAAACACTGGAGCGGAGCTAAGAGATCCCGGGTTCTATCCTATCACGATGTGACTGGAAAAATAATGGCCACTTTGCACCTCAATTTTCCCATCTGTAAAATGGGGATACTACTACCTACCTTGTTATTGTTTGTGAGGATGAAATACACTAACATTGAAATCTTTTTAGTGATAAAATAAGTCTTGAGCTTTCATTAGCCATCCCTCTGGGGGCATTAAAAAAAAAAGTTCAGAAGATTTTGAATAATGTTAGATTCACAGACGAGCTGCAGAAGGCAGAGCTCCCCTATACCCTTCACCTAGTTTTCCCTCTCACATTAACATCTTATATAACTGTGGTGCATTTGTCAAATCTCAGAAACTAACATTGATAGATCGCTACCGTTAACTAAATTATAGGCTTGAATTAGACTGCACCGTAAGAATCAGAATTAATGTACTTGTTCTGTGCCAGGATCCAACCAAGGACACCGTGTTGCATTTAATCGCTAAATTTCCTGTCTACTCTGACAGTTCCTCACAATTCCCTTATTTTTCATGACTTTTAACAGTTTTGAAGAAGACTGGTCAGGTACTTTGTAGATGTCCCCGGAATTCAGTTTGTCTGATGTTTCCCAATGATCAGACTGGTGCCGGGAGTTTTCAGGATGAATGCGACAGAGGTGAAGCGCCCTGTTCATCACACTGTACCAGGGCTTATCCAGAGCTGCTGTACTGCCGGGGGCTGACCTTGATCTTCTGGTCTATGTAGTTACTATGTTTCTCTCTCCACACTCCATTCTTTGGAAGCAAGTCACTAAATCCAGCCAGTCCTCAAGGGGATGAAGGTTAGGCTCCCCTTCACGGGTGGGGGAGTATCTATAGATACTATTTGGAGTTCTCTCTATATGGAAGATTTGTTCTCTGTGTAATTAGTTGGTCATTTATTTACACCATGAATGTATGTGTCTTTGTTTTACACCTGGGGTCACAATCCAATTCTAATTACCTTCTTGCTCAAAGCAGTCCATCTCTGGCTGTTGGGAGTTCTTTCAGGCTGGCTGCGGGGTCCCCATGCTGCACCCCCAGTCCCTTCCCTCCCTTTTTGAGCACTTCCTTTCTTTCTGACATTACAAGATACTCCAGGTTCAGCCTGGCCTGCTAGTCGGCAACTTCTCTAAGGAGTCCTGCTTTCTCCAATTGGAAAATGCTATTTAGAAACCAAGGTCTAAGAGCTGGATGTGCTCTTGGCTGTTGGGATGTCACTGCTTCTAGGTGCCCTCAGTGGACAGAGCATGAAAATATATGGTAGTATAATAACTCGTGCATGCACACATACCTGTACAGGTATTGATCGACTTATGACCTATGCAACTTACAACCATTCGACTTTACGACCGCAATCCCTAGCCAAGACTACTCCGCATCTGGCAGCGTAAGCGTTGCCCAGTTGGGCGTATGACAGTGCGGACCAGCTTCCGGCAGCACTACCATCTCCGCGTGCACCCTTCAACTGTTATCCCAGTCTCGGTACAGCAATTTGTGTTTTGTGTCTTGGATATTTTTCATCAAACCCCTCCCAAGATGTCTACCAAGAGGAAATTGTCTTTGTCTACGCCTCAGCCTGCCAAGAAGGAAAGAAAGGCCATCAATCTCGACATGAAAATGAAGGTAATTAAGCAGTACGAAGGAGGAAAGAAAGTGAATGTGATCGCACTTGATACGAAGTTATCACACTTGACTGTGTCGACGATTTTGAAAGATAAAGAATTTGTGAAGCTGTGAAAGGTTCTGCACCCATGCTATCAACAGTTATAACAAAGAAACAAAATGGTGTAGAGATGATACAAATGGCATAAAATGAACAAAGAAAATTATGATATATAATAGTGAAAGAAAATTATGATAAAATATGACTTAAAGATTTTTATAACATCATTTCCCAGTACTGTACATATAGACTACTCAACTTACGACCAAATCAGGTTATGACTAGTCCGTCGGAACCAACTGTGGTCGTAAGTTGAGCACTAGCTGTAATTACTTCTGTATCTATCTGTATGCACATAAAAATAGACATGACTTGGCCCTGGCCGATTGGCTCAGTGGTAGAGTGTCAGCCTGGCGTGCAGGAGTCCCGGGTTCGATTCCCGGCCAGGGCACACAGGAGAAGTGCCCATCTGCTTCTCCTCCCCTCCCCCTCTCCTTCCTCTCTGTTTCTCTCTTCCTCTCCCGCAGCCAAGGCTCCATTGGAGCAAAGTTGGCCCGGGCACTGAGGATGGCTCCATGGCTTCTGCCTCAGGTGCTAAAATGGCTCTGGTTGCAACAGAGCAACGCCCCAGATGGGCAGAGCATCGCCCCCTGGTGGGCATGCCAGGTGGATCCTGGTCGGTCGGGCGCATGCGGGAGTCTGTCTGACTGCCTCCCCGTTTCCAACTTCAGGGGAAAAAAAAAAAAGACACGACTTTGTACTGATGTCTTTGATGAGCACTAACTGCAGTGTTCATCCTAGCCCTCTAGGGGGCATGTGCTCAAATCCCAGAATAGCTTTGACTATGTATTACAAAGATCAAGATGAGAAAACGTTTCCAGCCAATCCCTGACCCAAGTAGCAATGAATAGTCAGTGGGGGGCTTCACACACCCCTTCCCTTCACTAGGCTCAGCTTCTCCCCTAGGGCTGTGATGCCTAACTCTCAAAGGGACTCATTTAAAAATGTCCCAGATTAGGCCCTAGCCTGCTTCCTCCTTCAGAAAAATACAAAAATAAATAAGTAAATAAATAATAAAAATGTCCCAAATTAACATCTACCTAAAAAAATTTTAAATTCCTAAGCAATGCCAGAGTTTCAGAGAGAAAATTTCGTGATGTCCAACACCGCAGGACACGGTACGTTCAAAGTTTAGAGAGTTTGGGGTTGGCAGCAGTCAAAGTGGAGGACCCTGCTATTTGGGCATCTGATCTAAGACAATGTCTCCGCCAGGAAACCGAGCAACAGCCAGGTTTCCGAGGTTCCTAGCTGCACCCACTGTTCTCCGTCTTATAAACAACTCACCTTAAATCTCAGAACCCAATTAATTCCCATGGCTGAATTGAGCAATACAACATGAGGTAGTTTCTACATTCTATCAAATAATCTAGTTTAAAAAACCAACCCACATCAATCCCTCCCCTTTGACCTACAAAATAAAATTTAAACTGTTTGGTGTAGCATGGGGTGTCCTGTAGCAACTGTAGCTGGCTCCTTTTTAGGGGTTCCCTTACCACTCACTGTTCTCCCAATCCGCCAGGAATTCTACCCACCTCTGGACTCTGGGAATGCCAGCTGTCCCCCGTGTCCGCCTGGCAAACCGGCCATTCTTCAGATGGTGGCTCACACTGCCTTCAGTCTTATGATTGACAGCTGCTACTGAGCAGCTCCAGCAGGCTGGGTCTCCTGTATGCATTCCTTCTAAATCTCAAAACAGCTCCGAAAGGAAAAGTTTCCCTTCACTTTACAGGAAAGGAAACCGAGGCTCGGAAAACGTGTTACTTACCCAAGGTCGTACCGCTTAGGAGTGTCGGGGTGGGGATCTGAACACGGACGGACTCCAGGCACGTTCTTCCCAGCACGCCCAGTAAACCCTCCCGTCTTGTGTCCTCGTGGTACTTGGCAAATGAATGTCTAGTTATTTTCCTACAGGTGTCCTTTCTACAGACCGAGTTTTCCGAAAGCAGGGACTCTGCCTTGCGCCCCTGGCACCACCTATGGAGTAGGTGCTCAGTGATGCGAAGAGATACTATTATCTAAGTTAAGCTTCTTCTGGAAGATAATCTATGGATGAGGTCACCCCGACTCTGGGGCCAGGGTGCTGAGCAACCTCTGCTCTCCATGTGGACTGCGGGTGGAATACACCAGTGAGCAGTTTGACTCCTTATTTCAGGAGGAAAAGGAGTGGTTGACAAGACCAAAACCCCACGGTGTGAGCTGGGAAGCGTGTGAGAAGGTCTATCCACGTGCCTGGCTGGCTGCCACTTCCTTGAGGCTCAGGTAAGGGAATTACATAACCTTGGGGTGTTGGTGCCAAGTTGACAGGAAAGCCAGGGGACACCTGCCTTCTTCCCAGGTGCAACCTGGCGTTTCCCCAGCAGCGTCAGGTTTCTGCACCCCCCGAGCCCCAGGCCGAAAACGCAGACCCCTTGCCTTTTCGATACTCCCACCGTCCCCTGAAAAGAACCATTTGGAACACAGACGGCGGGCTGCCCAGCTTCCTAAGGAGCGCCTATAATTAGTTCACTCTTTCACCAAAGTGCTGAACGAGCTGGGCAGGTTGGGCTGCTGCAGAAACATGCACGTTTTTATTCTGTTCAACAGAAGACACGTTCTTCTAGAACAGGCTTGGAAGGTGTGCAACGGGCTGGCAAGGCCCACCGATGGGGCAGGGTGGAGCTGGGCCCGCACCCGCGAGGACCTACTATCACCGTCGCCGGGACATGCCACCGCCGGGCCCCACTCTGCGCCAGAGCTGAGGAGAAAAAGTTGCCTTGGCAGGTAAATGAATGAAGGAGTGACCGTCAAATACCATCTGCTATTTTAAAACGCGTTATTTGTGGCTCAAGTGCACATGTGCCCTCCTGTTGCTATTTGGACCGGGTGCAGGAGGCCGTCTTTCATTCCAGTTCCAGCCCTTGGCCAGTATGGCAGAGGAGGCGACACGGGAACTATTTCGGTCAAGAAGCGGTAGCTGCTGCTTAGGAAGTCTTCTGAATTGTTCAGGAAGCTCAGGAAGACAGGGAGAATGAAGTCACTTCATTCCTCCCCAGAATAAAATGGGGCCGCCGGAGCATGTGAGGCCCAGCCCAGCGAGCCGTTTAAGATGCCCAAGCGCAGAGGGAAGGGTGAGGGCCGACGGAGATAAGCACACGCTGTGCCACTCGGATTTTCCAAAGCAACGGCTAAATTTAGCCTCAGAAAAGATGGCCACACTCCACTTCTCAAAAACTCCCCAACGCTGTGTACCGAGACACTAGACATGGACATGAGCCATTCTTCTTAAGACTTCCTTCGTCTGCAGCGACTTCGGATTGGTATTTCTCCTCCTGGGTCTGTGTTCTGCACGGTTCATGAATGCAGGGTCTTAGACACGGCGGGAAAAAGCAGTCAGCATGCTGCTCAAACCACCGACAGCGATCAGGAGCCTGGACGCTATGTGGGCAGCACAGCAAATCGACCATTAACCCTCATTTGGATAATCTGAGCTATCCAAAGTGCACAAGGGCAAACACTGCAGGCCTCTTCTGCAAGGACACAGGGCTTGATACTGAGGGAGCTCAACAATACCAGAGCACGACGCTTGGCGTAGATGGGCACCCTAAATTCTGCAGGAGCCGACGGTACGTCAGTCAAGCAGCAAACCCAAGTGGAGGAAACGGGAGTGAAACCGGGCAGCGAGCATGAGAGCACAGGGCAGTGGGCACGTTGACACGGACCCCACACTCACCTTCACACGGGCCACAAAAGAGCAGGACTTTTCACGAAAAAAAGAAAAGCAATCCATTGGAGGACACTGCCGCCCCGGTTTCAGGGCACAGGGAAAAGAAGGAACATTATGAGCACCAACTGAAACATTGTAAAGCCCTAACAGTGAGACAGAGGAAGGCTCAGGGGCGTGGGCTACCCCGAGACCAATGAGGTCATTAAAGAAATATCCTAACAAGACCTGGAGAGGAACAGCAATCTCACCTGGACACGAACATGGGACAGTGGAAGGCCACTGAAATGCATCACGAAAAATGGAAAAGGAAGAAAGAAAGACCCTGACCGTGAAGAAGGCACATTAATTACCCACTAACCGGTGGGTCCGTGGTGCTCAGCTGTGACCAAAACACCCCCCAAACAAAACAAAAACCACATACTTAACATCCTTGGGGAAGAACCATGTAGAATCAGGGTCAGACAGACTCGTTCTGCAAAGTCTACTGAGCGCCCACGGCTCAGCGCGTGTGTTATGGCTCTGGGATGGGACCATGACCAAGGCAGCTCAGGGTGTGGGAGCCCCCAGCCATCCAACACCCAAACAAGATAGGAGCCTTTGTTTCCAGAACCTCAGTCTAACACAAAGAGAAAGTGACACCCTTACAGCTCTATGAGGCTAGCGACTGTGTTCGTTCTGTCCCCGACTACACTCCCAAGACCCAGCACGATGCCTGGCACATAGGAGGCCCTCAGTCAACACCTCCTGGATAAGTGATCTCACTGTATCTGTTCAAAACAGGGAGAGTGAATTTCAAGGACGGCAGGGGAAAGGCCCGGCACGGAACAAAACCTTTGTTTCCGGTGGCCATGTCTAGGATGGGCTTCACCTCAGCCAAGCTGTGAAGAGCAGAGCCTTTGCTCCTTACATGGCCACCTCTACGAGAGCCTCACAGGTGCACCGGGCGCCGGGCATCTGGA
The DNA here is from genome assembly GCF_036850765.1 of Saccopteryx bilineata. Lineage (NCBI taxonomy): Eukaryota > Metazoa > Chordata > Mammalia > Chiroptera > Emballonuridae > Saccopteryx > Saccopteryx bilineata. Next base: position 288,507,506 of record NC_089492.1, read on the forward strand.
ATCGAACAAAACGTGTCGAGGCTGGTCTATACCTCCTCCATTTGATAGCTTTCTCCTTAAAAGTGTTCTATGTCAAGGTCAGGGCGGAGCCAATGGGAAACTCAAGATAAAAGAAAACCCTGCTGGTAAGAACTGTTATGTGGGACCTGCAGAAAAGATGTTAAAAATAGAGATGGGGGGGGGGGCACTGGCTGCCCCTAGCTAATACTCCTAAATCATACTAGCAGTCCTTTGCCCTGAGTTCCTGGTCCCAACATCTGACCAAAGACCATGTGCTCAGGGTTCACGTCCCTCTCCAGTGGTTTCCAACTCACGCTTCACCTGTCACTCAGGGCCCGCGCCCTGCTGGCACGCTCTGCTCTCGAGCTCACTGCTCCCGAGCTCAGGGTCCGTGTACCCTCTGCGCAGACCTTCGCTACTGTCTGGGGAACTCAAACTTGTGAGAGAGCTAAAGCCCAAGATGTTTCAAAATATGTTGTTGTTTCAAACACTGGATTCCACAAAGAGAGGCTTTTTCCAGAATGCAAATGTTTATGGACTACAAGAGTATTTGTTCACAATGCTGGAAGATTTTGTAAAACTCTGGAATACAATATAGGTGAGGCTCTTTTCAACTTAATAGGCTGAAATGCATACATTTAAAAAGAAATAGCTGTATATACCGTATTTTTCACTCCATAAGATGCACCTTTTCCCCAAAAAAATGTGGAGGGGATAATGCCCATCATCTTATGGAGCGTAAAATACAGTATTTTATTAAAATATTTTAACACACCATTTGGTTCAGAATATTTTTTTCTTATTTTCCTCCTTAAAACCCTAGGTGTGTCTTATGGTCAGGTGCATCTTATAGAGCGAAAAATACGGTAATGCCAGTCCCATTATAAAGTAGATCTTGACAGAGAAAAAAATTTAAGAATATTGTTTTCCAATTTATTATAGGCCTTTTTGAGAAGTGCTAGAAAATAAACTTTAAAAAAAAATCCAAGTTATGCTAAACATTTTGTTCAGGAATAAAATATTTCTCCAAGGGAGCGATGAGAGTTTTTGAAAGTTTTTTTAATCCATTTAGCTCCGTTTTGGTGGTGTCATGATGCCTGTGTGGGGACCATTCTGTGTCCTGGCTCCACATGCCACCCAAGAACTCATCAAGGGCCGCTGTTTGGTGCCTGCATGCTGCCCACGACCATGTTGGGCTGGGAGGCGGTAACTGGCATGCTACCTCTCCCTCCGGCCCTGTACCCCTAGACCAGTCTAGCCCTCTACCCCTAAACGAGAGCAATCCGCACATTCTGGCAAATTCCGAACCAGTGAGGGGTTGAATGGATGTCTCATTGAGGCCAGTCTTCAAACAACCCTTGGATATGGGGGCAAAGCTAAACACTTAACTGTGTTTTTCACTGAACGGGGATTTCCTACAATGTGGGGCTAAGGTGTCTTGCTATCCTCATGGACATCCCCAGGTTGGGCTTCTTCAATTTTCCCATGTGGGGTGTGGTTGATCTAAAGATCGGGGAGCAGTTAAGCAATGGAATTAAAGAACCATAACCAACTCAAAGGGCAGCGGGCGTGAACCCGGGAGTCGTGAACCCCGGGAGCTGTCCACCGCAAGTCCCTCCCACATCCCACGGGCTCCATTTCTCTCCTCTTCCTCATCTTTCCCGTTGCCCCTTCCTGCCCTTGTTCATCCTCCCTGGACCTCGCTATCCCCTACTTGCCTTCACGTGACTGGGAAGAACCCTGGATCCGGGTACCTCTGTTTGAGGGGACTGATAAAAAATACTTTTGGTTAACAACATGAGGTAAGAGCAAGATTTGTGAGAAGCATCAAACAAAACTCAGATGGAGCTGTTAAGCAGAAAACGCGTACCAAGTCCCCCCAAATGGTTGGCCGTGAGTCCCAGATTTGGCTGAACTCCGCAAACAAAGCAGAAAGGGAGGGAATCTGTTTCAAGATCACTGTCCCTTGCTCTGGACAGCATGGCTCCTCCTGGTACTGAGATCGGGAAGAAATTCCTCGCACAGATCCTGATAGGGAAGAGACTGTGGCATCCATGTCCTTGCAGTAAAGGCTATAGTGGCTCTCTCAAATGACCACGAGTGATTGTTCAGTACTAAAGAACACCTTAGCACCAGTTCACGAAAGTAATTCAACAAAAGTCTGGCAGGGTCCAACGTCACAGGTCTTTGACCACTGGGTGTAAGTCAAGGGTTACACTGGAGGCTTCAGAGGCATCAACACTGTTAGTTACTGCTTGTTCTTTATTGAACATAGTTCACAATCCTGACTTTTAAATCTAAAACTTGGTGAGTTGAGTGTTTTATGTTTTCTGAAGGAAAAGCTTTCTGTCGTTAGTGGGTTTTTAATAGGCAAGTGAAGTCTGTTATTTCCTCTGTTTTGTAACCTTAAGTGTGTATTATATATTTCTATATTACGTGGATAATGTATTCTATGTAATGTTTTATGGTATATAGGGGATAGGTACTGTATTTTTTGCTCTTCATAAGATGCACGTTTTTCCCCAAAAGTGGAGGGGAAAATGCCTGTGCGTCTTATGAAGCGAATGTTGTTGTTTTTGTTGTTTTTTTAGCTGCTGCGGGTTCCCAGACAACTAAGAGTATTTGAACATTAACATCTATTCTCATTTGTTAGTAACAGTGCTAATGGCTGTTAATACTGCTGTTGAATTTACATTGTTGAAATATTACTGTGGTATATTTTATTAAATATTTTAACACACCATTTGGTTCACAATACTTTTTTTTCTTATTTTCCTCCTTAAAACCCTAGGTGTGTCTTATGGTCAGGTGCCTCTTATGGAACGAAAACTATGGTATCTATACACTTTAATTATTTTTCTCCTGCAGATACAGAGAATCTATTAGGGATTCAGAAAGATCTTTGTTTCAGGCTCGCCTGGGTTCCTACCTACCGTCTGTGGCACCGCTGATCTGGTGCCACAGATTTATGTTTCCTGAAGGAAAAGGGAACTGACTTAGGATATCATCAGTTTTAGGCTGAGCACTTCCTCCTTCTTGCATTAGATGAAACATTTTTCATACACACACAAAAAAAATGCCAGGGGCATTGATTCTGGCTCTAGTGAAATGAATGGTTTCTTTTAGTAGAAGAGACAAATGGATATTTAAACAGAATTGCTGATTAATCCAAACCACGGTGTGGAATATTAAGGACTTAAACCATAGGTTTTGAAAAAAACAGTCCTACGATTTGCTAGTCGGCACCCACTGCAGGGCTCACGGAGAGGGGACAGTCCCGGGGTCTCCTCCTGTGTAGGGGACCGCAGGATAAAATGACGGAGTGCGTCTCACTATGAGCCTCTGCCGTTTCAGTGTGAACGGTGCTTCCTTCGGGGACGGGACCTCCGGGGGTGAAGGTGGAACACTGCCGGCTCCCTCGCAGTACGCCTGCCCAGCGGGCACCCTCTCTCCTTCCCTGACCAGGGGGCCTCTGTCCTCCTTCGGGAGCTGCTCCAGCCCTGTGCCCGCTTCAGGCGGCGCTGACCTCAACTCTTGGCTCGGGGCCAGGCCTCGCTAATGCGAGCATGGCCTCCTCTCACTCAAGTGACTGGACCTGGGAGTCCGGGGGGGGGGGGGGGAAGAAGAACAGAACATTTCCCGGAACTACCAGGAAAGAAGTGCTGTGTGCCAGGACATATTGACAAAAGACGGCAAAATCTAAGCCTGGAGCTTTGAGGGGGCCATCTTGCTACCACTTTGGCGACCCCTGACCGAGAATAACAGCAAGCTAGAGGAGGGGTGAGCCCAGAGGGGCAATGAGAGCTTCCTAACGACATCCCTTAAGCATCTGGAACCAGCGGTACCCGAAGACAACCTCAAAACTAGACATCACAAGGGTCAATAAATTCCCTTTTTCACATGGGTCCGTTTGAGTTAGAGCTCTGCTAAAAGGAGAGGGAGTTCTAAGGAAAAATCTATTAATTAAAATGTGAACCCTTTTGCTAAATAAATATTAGGAGTGTTCTACTTCCACATACAAACAAAAAAATATTCAATGTCAGTAAATATGCCTTAAAAGTAGGAAACAAATATCATTATTGGACTTTTTCTATGAAACATGGGCTAAATTATGGCAGAAGTAAGCAGTCATGTTTACCTGAAACATTTTTGATGGCCCAGAAAAATCAGAAAAACAGGAAAAGGTAAACTGAGCTCCAGCCTAGCTGAGGACCGTCTGTTGTTGAGTTATCTACGTACAGAAGTACTTAACTCCTTTGGGCCTTAGGTTACTCCAAATTGACTATCATAACAACAAATACGTCTCGTCTCGCGGGACTCACTGCAGGACAATGAGATTTAAAGAGAACGTGGGAGTTACCTGGTCCAGGGGCTCTGACTGTGACCCATAGGGAGAAGCACAGCCCCGTACACACACACACACACACACACACACACACACTCTCTCTCTCTCTCTCTCTCTCTCTCTCACACACACACACACACACACACACACACATTGGGGACAGAACTTCCCCTTACTAGGTGCAACGCACTTTGATTTTAAAACCCAGCTGATGTTGACCACTGACTTCCTGAACCACCACTGACAGCAGGAAACAGGGACGGAGCTGAGACTGGGAGATATAAGACGACGTACCTGATACTCCTCGTTGGGTGAGCGGTCGAGCCAAAACAGAAACCCAGCCCTCACCTGGCTAATTATTAAAATCAAAGCGGACAAGCTGTTATTTAGACACATTCCCAGATAGCAAGCCTCTGGCCAGTCTTAAGGTCTCCGGAAAGATGACTCAGGTGTCAGACCTGGCTATCCACTTTACCCTGTGCAGGCCATGCCTTCCGGGGGCCATCTCTAGACCACTTCCGTGAACACTCACGTCCACCAGGGAGCTTGAGCTGACCTGAGTGGGAGAGCTGCAGAGTTGGTGCCTAAACTACCAACAGACGAGGCTGAACTGAATGCATGAAACAGGATCAGGCGGGTTTGGTTCAGGCCTGACGGAATGCACTGCCTGCTCCTCACTGTATCCACACCACGCATATAATCTTTCTTTGACTGACGGTCCTAATGAAACTGCACCTCCAGCTTTCCCCAGGCTCAGGCTGGAGGGGAGGGTCCAGCGGAGGTGCGGCTCTGCCTGCAGAGAAGCCACAGGTCTAACCTAGGGGGCGGTGAAGGGCAAGGCTTTGTTAATGACGTAAGACTCAAGTTGGGCTCAAGGACTAGGCCGCAGAATTTAGCATGGAGTGTGGGGCGGGGGTCAACACCAGCCAGACTGCAATGGAGGGTTTGTGCTAGGTAGTTGTCGGGGGACAGCACAAGGCTGGCTGAGAGAGTAGGGTCAGGTTTGGAGGGTGGCCAAAGTCAGGTAGAAGACCACAAGTGAAAAAAAAAAAAAAGAGACTAACTGGCTAATTTGGGTGGTTGCTACATGTTCATTTAATATATTTGGAGAAACTGATTTCCATTGTCTGCTCTTTCCACATCACAAAAATGTTACATAAATTTACCATCAGCCGTTTAATTCCTATAAACTTTTACCCTGGTTAAATTCCTTCCAGAGTTCACCTTCCTCAAGTTAATGTTTAATTATTAATTATAATTTGTTTAACAACTGACATACAGTAGGTGCTTAATGTGTGTTGATGACTTACCTCTCTGTTCGTCATATGACTAATGTTAGGATCTACTTCCAACGCGTATAAGACAATATAAAATTAAGCCAATTATCGGTACCATGACATACTTTTGAAGCTAAAATTTCAGTTGGTACATGAGAAGAACTTTACTAAAATGAAGCATCAAGCAAGATTATACTGGCATTGTCTACACATACACCCCCTTCCCAATGAAAAAATAAAAGCCCCTTGTATTTACAAAGTATGGTCCAGTGGTTGTAATGAGCTAGGGCGTTATGTTGCTTAGGGGGTGGAGAGCAATTACTTCCTGGTGGTAAAGGCTGCTTGGCCATCAAATCCGATGGTCTGCCTGCTGTGTGCAAACGCAAATCTAGGTGCATCAGAAAAGAGCAAAGAAAACTTGGTCCTATGATGTCAGGGCCATCCATTGGGGAAGGGGATAAGCCCATCAACTGAAGACCTTCATGGCCATGATGAGGTGGTGACCCGTTTGTGTTACCCTGCCAGCCCCCTAAGCACTTTCTAAATGCCAAATGTGACTCATGTTAACACCTAGTGTTTAAGGTGATTCAATGCGTCTCCTCTAGGGCTTCTCCCGTCATCACTTAACAATTAATCACTGCTGTCAGAAAATACATGAAAGATAAGAAAATTCACTGTCTGAGAGGCGTCAGAGAGACAAAATTAACCCCGACGTCACTTCTTCCACAATTGCAAGAAGCCTGGGGCTCAGGGTACAGCCTGGCGCTGGAAGGTAAGATTTCATGGAATGGACGTTGTTTACAAACTTCACTGTCCGCCATTTCCTCTTCCTGGACACTCACTTCCCTTGTGCTTGATCTTTCCTTTCTTCTCTTTCTATCTTTCTTCATTGTGCAATATATTTCTTTGTCAGCTCCTTTAAACCACTTTTTGAAAACACGTTGAGGTGTGCACTCATCAACCTAGGTCACGTGTGGATGCCAAAAGCTTTCCGGCAAAGGACTACAGAAGTGAAATAAGCTCTCAAACATCGAGCTGTGACAGGAGGCCACGGTGGACGTTTAACACCGAAGACCTGGCACCACTCAGGGAGCCTCCTTTTGACAAGATCAATGGAATACAGACATTAAATCACTTTAAGTCAGAGAAAGCAAAGCCCTTTAAATGTGAGAAGACATTGCAGGCACACCATGAACAGCTGGGACCAGGGCTGGGGAAGGGACAATAAAGAACTTCCAGAAACCACTGTGCGGGCTATGGAACTGCCACGCTGAACAAAATGACCTTTTCTCTTTTCCTTTTTTTTTTTTTTGACTGTTCTGTGTGATACCTAAAGTTGTGTCTGCAATCAACACATGAACAATTCTTCCTCAGACACAATTCTGCAACTTCAGAAGTTCAGGACAGCCGTGATCAAAGCAGAGAAGAAAAATTCCAACCATTCCCAAAGGAAACGCAACATCCCCCAAAATGTGCATTTCCTCTGCGTGTGCTGCACACAAGAAGAGGGACCTCCCCTCCTTAACTGAGCAGTGGACTCTCTCACCCACCAGTGAGCGCTTCACACCTTTCCCTGGGGGAAACTTTCAGTGTCAACCAACTCTGTTAACTTCACCATCTATGTCGCAGGAAGTAAACAGTTCCCAGTTCCACCTGTTATCTGTGTTCCAGTCGACAGGCACGTACTGCAGCGGTGACAGCTGCCGTCAGAGACGGACAGGCCCAGCAAACAGAGCCCTGAATACTGGACTAGAGAAAATGACAGCGTGTCTGTGTGTCCTCCTCACAAAAGCAGGACTCTTTAAAATACTTAAATAATAAAATATTGTGGCTGACTCCGATTAAATCTTGTGTTTCTGCTTAGGTTATCTGAAATATTATTAATCGGGGTGACCAAACTGAGGTCCCTTAGGAACTTGCAGCAGTCCTCTGCTTGCTCCCATTACTAATCTAAATTTATTTGGTAAACGCCTGTCCTGTAAGTAAACCCAGGGTTTACTCCCTAAGTCACTCCTCCCTATGTCAAACGTAAAGAGAAACATGAGCTTATTTGCTATCATCTTATTCTGGTCTTAACATAGTATCTTCCTATAAGCACAAGCCATGCAGAGAGTGCTACTGCTTTAATGTGTTTCTCTTTATTGGGTTCCCAGGTGATGGTTTCTCCAGGTGACAGGATTTTTTAAGGAGCAAGAGAAAAAGAACATTATATACAGCCCAGCCATTTACCACATAGGACAAAATTTTTTGGCAGCACAAATGTAATGTTTTGGGTTCTGGCCTCTCTGGTGAAAAAAAATATAATGCATTCATTCAATCAACTACACGAGGCATTTCTGTAACCATCCGAGAACTCTCATGTTTACTGCATTTACTCTGCTAATATGACTTCAGGCCAACAGAAATCTTCAAAGCATAGCAGACAAAATAGAGTTTAAAATTATCAGCATTTCCTGGTGAAGCGACTGCTTAAGAAAATAATTTGCAAGAGTATTCTAGTTTCAGAAATTTATTTAGCTGCCCAATTTGTAGAGAAATTTGCTGTGACGCCCGTTAGAGATCTAGGGAGATTTGAAATGGTCTCCAACACTGAAGCTGCCCCTAACGTTGCGCAATACCTAGGAAACCAAATCACGAGATCCTATAAAAGCAAGAAGATAACAGCTTCTATTCCAGCCCACCAGAGCTTGGCTGGTGGGAGCACAGGTCAAGGCGCTTCTCCCGCCCAGGTGTGCAGGTGAGCAAACCTCTCAGGAAGTTCTTCCAAACCTTCAGTCTCTGAATTTAACCAACTTTCCCCGCTGAGCTCTACGCACGGATTAATAAAACGTTCATTCACTCCATTGGCCTGCTAAGAAATGCAGCCTCCAACCGCCTTCTCCTGCAGAAGCGCCCCGGCTGAGCGCCTCTCTTTCCGCGGAGGGGACACTATTCCAGCCTCTCTCCCCGCGCCCCACCAAGGGGTCACCTGTCCCGGCCCTTCTCGCCTCTCTCAGCACCCCAAGGGAGCACCTGTTCCAGCCCTTCTCCCCACGCTGCGACGAGGGGGCACCTGTCTCCACCTCTCTCCCCGTGCCCTGCAGAAGGGGCACCTGTTCCCGTCTCTCTCCCCGCCGAGGGGACACCTGTCCCTACCCTCATCCCCGCCCTCCCGCCCGGCAGCGGGAGAGAGCTCTGGATCCGAAAAGCCCGCCGCGCCGCGCCTCACAGACAAAAACCAGCCAGCGGCCCCACCGCCCCCAGCGGCCGCCGTGACGCGGCCACTCCCCGCAGGCGCGCCCGCCACCGTCACTCACCACAACACTCCCACTGCCCTGCGCACACACGCCTGTTCTCACACCCACTCCCGCCCTTGTAGAAACACGCGCGCGCTCAGCCTAGCTCCCTAAATCCGCGTGACCTCACACCCACTCCACGCACTTCTCTCGCAGACACGCGCGCACTATCAACAAACGCCGGCCTCCAAGCCCCCGCGCCACAAAATCCATTCAGTCCCTCGCTCTCCACCAACAAGCGCGCTCCCGCTGCTCCGCGAACACGCGTGCCCGCACACCCACTCCTCAAACATGCGCGCCATCCGCACGCGCCCCGCACACTCATCCCATCGCCCCTCCCTCACAAGCGCCCTGTCAACACACGCCGGTCCCCACGCGCACTCACGCGTCAAAACACTCTCTTCCCCCGAGTAAACACGCGCGCCCCTCACCTTCTGGACCCCCTCTTCCTCAGACGCGCGTGCCCTCGCACCCACCTCTCACACCCGCTTCCCCAGCGTAAACACGCGCGCCCCCGCGCCCCCCGCCGCGAGCACGCGTGCTCCCCACGCCCTGGTCGCGGCGCGCGCGCCCCCTGCCCCGCCCCCGCTCGCCCCGCGCGCCCCCGCCGGCCGCCGCCCTCGACCGCACGCGCGGGGCCGACTCTCCCCTCGGCCTCACGCATACTCACTCGGACTTGGGGAGCAGAGCTACCACTCAGTCGCGCTGGCGCCGAGCCGCCTGAATCTTCCTCCTCTTCCCGCGCGGCCCCGCCCGGCCTGGTCCCGACAACCCAGCCCGGCCCGACCCGCTCAGCTCCACACACCGCAGCTGGAACGATTCGGGCTCCGGGTACCGCTGTCTCCCCGCCACGGCCCCGGGTGCGCCACTCGGGCCAATGGCGGGGCGCGGCGGTGAGCTCACCGGCCTCGGCCCCGCCCGCGGGCCAATCCGAAGGCGCGACGTCACCCGGAGCCGGGCAGAGGCAGGTGTGGGGCACCGAGCCGCTCGGCGCGGGGACTGCGCCGGAACTGCGCCCAAGCCGCGCGGCGCCGCGCTGGACGGCGGCGGGCCGGGCCCGGACGGTGCGGGCGTAGCGCGGTCCTGCGGCCCTTGGCGCCCGTAGGCGAGGTCCGGGCAGGCTACGACCCCTCACGACGGCGTGGCCTCGATCCCCGCCCGGATTCCGCGAGGCCCACCAGGGGGGCGGCCGCAGTCCGCTCGAAGGCAGGGACGGTTCCTAGCTCGACGGCAGCACCTGGGCCCACAGCCCCATAAGGCCTCCTCCGGGGCCCGTGCCACGCGGCGAGGGCGCACGGCTTCGTGTGCCCAGCCCGCGGAGCCATCCCAGGGCCGGCCCGCGGACTCCTGGCTCCGTGGCGCCGTCGGGTCCGCGTGAGAGATTCGCGCCCCGGGGCCCCTGCGTACCCGGGCTCGGGCTCCCTGCACGGCCTTGGCGCACCCTGCGGCGATAGCGTCTGCAATGCAGCCGCGGGAGGAGCCGGCACTGCGCTGCGCTGAGCCGAGCCGCGAGCGGGGCAGCAAGGAAGGCTAGGCGGGAAGGAGGGGTGCAGGGCGGGGGAGGCGGCCGACGGCGGAGAAGCCGGGAGGCGCCCAGGAGGACGCGAGAGCACACTGGGTGGGTCCCAGGTCCTGAGTGCGAAGGGGCCCCAGGCGTCGGACAGGGCGCGGCCGAGGATGTCTGGCAGTGACGGAGAAGAGCGGCTCCCCTGGGAGGAGTTCAGGAGCATCTAAGGCTCTGGTTCCCGAGCTCATTAGCTGGAGTTCCAGGGCCTCTGCCCGCTCCTTGGGTCTAACCCTGGTGTCCAAAAGTTCTGGCTTCGGGTTTCTCACTTGAATACTTATGCGTAATAGCCTCTTGCCTTCCATCTCCTGCCTCCTACCCCAAGTCCAAGTCGCACCTCTCCATTAAGACTCACCATCTCCCAACAGCCTTCCAGGCATCCCAGTGGACGACCCCCCGCCCCTCTTTTCTGGGTTCTGCTCTTATTCATTTGCTCCACCACCTACCCTGCCGGCCATGCATACAGAGTGCTTGACCCATGCGGACTTGTGATTGAGGCCATCTTTTTTTTTCCTTTGTATTGTCAGTTATCTTTAAAATTGTCTCTGCCATCTAGGTTAGTAACAGTTTCAAAATATGGAGGTGTGGTCTCTCTCTCTCTTTTTTTTTTTTACCCTACCCAAACACACACGAAAACAACCAGTGCATTTTGCACAGCCCTTAAAATCTGTGCAACCAAAAATGAATCATTAGAGGCCAAGCCAAGGACATCCCAGGCAAGGCTGGGTTCGGTCTTGTTCACACCGCCGTGCCAGGTCTCACTATTGGGGGCTGACCACGGATTCTAAAGCTTGGAAAAATCCCTCACTGGCGGGGCCTGGTGAAGTCAGAACACCCCAACACACTCACAATCCTGCTCCAGTAAGTCCTCATCTTCCTGCCCCCGTGTGCCTCTAACCCACTCTCAAGGCAAAGCACCCCTGCACTTCCCAACTCTGCTTACCTTGCACCCCTCCCCCCTTTCTCAGCTGGGCGCACTCCTTTCCATTCGGTAAGGTCTGGCTCCAGCGCCCCCGCCCCACCCTACACTCCGGGCTCCTCCTGACACTCTCAGCAGAACTGTCCTGGGAGCATTGTTAAAAATGCATCCATATTAAGCGCACAGCAAGGAGGTTCTATTTGTTCCGAGGCCGGCAATGGAGGTCAGGGTTGTAGTCAAATGTCAAGGACTCTGGACACAAGCTGCCTAGATTCAAAGTTAGAATTCTCCCACTTGCTAGCCCTGCTGCACTCCAAGTGCCTTTCTGTCCGTGGGTGAGAGTTGAAGGAGTCCATAGGTAGGTGCAAGGTGCCTGGCGCCTGAGGACACTCAATACAAGTGGGTTCTTGTTGCTATTAGCAGTTAGGGCATCTTGGGGGTGGTGGGAGGGAGTAGTGACTAGAAAGGAGGGAGGGAGGCTTCAGGTTTCTGATCATGTTGTGGTTTTGAGCTGGGTACTGGCTTTAGTGTGTGAGAACTCAGTTTGTGATCTGAGTTTCACATACTTATATGTGTGCTCTTCCATATGTATATTGTGTGGGTATGTTAATAAAAGGTGTTTTTTAAAAAGTTAGTTGTTACTCGGGAATAGGAACGAAGTCTTAACTTATCCTGGCACCTCGCACAATGCCGGCATGCTGGGAATACATGACTGATAGTCTGTAGAATGACTCTGAGTGGCTTGTGAGCAACAGAGACCAGCCCGGGAGGCGGGGTGCTGAGGGGCACTGCACCGGGGCACCAGGGATGATGGGATCTGGTTCCGGCACCTGGACCCCAGCCAAAGATTGGGAGCCCCTCCAGATATCTGCGTCTTTCAGCTGGGGAGGTTTCTGTTCTTGGGTTTGATGACAAAGGCAGGGGTTTAACTCTAGGTTCAGGCCTGGGCATCTCAGCTGCCTGAGAAGGAGTTCGGGGGAACCCATGACCCTTCACTTTCCCACCAGTGGCCCCATGTCCGCGGAGCATATGGGAAAGGTCATATCCTGGATGCTTCAGCCCAATGGCTGTGCCCTGAGGACAGAGTTGGACTCAGCGGCCTGGAGCTCTCTTTTTCAGGCGGCCTGAGGTGGCGTTTCTGCAGGGGGAAAGCCCTGTGACTGTGGTCTGGGTGGGGCCTTTCCCCTCCTGGAAGATCGGACACCCTGATTCCCATGGCACCTCTATCTCAGATGGAGGCCACAGAGCACATGCCCTCCTTGGGCCCATGCATAAAAAGACAGATGGAGCTGGGTGGGGTGAGCTGGGTGCTTCTGAAGCCAGCTCAGAGCTCTGACTGCAGGCTGAAACCAAGTACCCAAAGGCTGTCTTTCCTGGTGGGTGTTCATGTTCCTTTCTTCAGGTTAGGAAATGACAGGGTAGGGCAGGTGTGTGCTTCAAGTGGGTGATTACACTAGATTTTATGGGGCTTTGAGGATACCTGGGTCATTTTTTAAAATAGAGAAAAAGAAAACTTTGCTGGGTGACGGGTCCACTTGGCGGCACCCAGGACCAAATGCAAGTTGCGCCCCTTAAAGCAGATACGGTGAGTCCTCATCCCAGCCCTAACCTCCACTGAGGGTCTGACGAGCCCCGGGGGTGGTGGTTCCTGCAGGTGAGGGAGAAGGAAGCCACCATAAGCTGGGTGCCTGTCACCCACTTGCTGTCACACTAGACACTCACATACACAGCTGCTATTTTTCCTGCCGGTTGGATATTACATAGAGGGGAAAAAAAACAAAGGATTTAAGACATTAGATAACTTGGCCAAAGAAAACACAGATGGTAAGCAGCAGATCCAGGTTTCAAGTTTCAAGCCTGTGCTCACTCCGCCCTACAACAATGGTTCTCCAAGTACCTAGAAGCTCTTGGACCATTTCGCACCATTTGTTTAAGTGAGCAGCCTGGGAATTTCCGAGAACCAGTGAGCCACCCACCACATTCTTTTTCCCTAGCCCCAGCAACTGGGGAAGCTTGTTTCTGTGCAGAGGGGACTCTACCAGGCCGGGTCCCCAGGGACTGTGACGAGTGGAGCCCTCCCTTCCAACTGGCCTTGGACTTGCAGCGTGAGCGAGAGGTAAACCACCAAGATTGGGCTGCGCCATCACCACTCCTAAGAAATCAAATATGGCTGCGTATATGTCAACTTCCAACAACAACAACAACAAAAAATCCAATGAGACTCTTCGCTAATGAAGGAACAATTTAAAGATAAGTCCAAGATGCATGGTCAGTGCCTCTTGAAGGCACTGAGAAATTAAAAAACGTTTTAAACACTACAGATAAGGGTGACAAAGCAATTGGGGAGAAAGAAGAGGCTTTTTAACCAATAGTGCCAGGGTAACTGGCTGTCCCCAAGCAAAAGAATGAAGACAGACACCCTACCTCACACCATATATAATAATTAGCTCTAAACAGATTGAAAACATAAATGGAAGAGCCAATAACTGAAAGAAAGAAAGAAAAGAAAAACCTCTTAGAAAACATAGAGCTAACTCTTCCCATCCTTGCATTGGACAATTGTTTCTAAGATACGAGATCAAAAGCACAAGCAGCCAAGAAGAAAACAGATAAATTGGACTTCTTTAAAACTGAAAACTTCTGCGCCGCAAGGGACACCACCTAAAAAGTGAAAAAAAGTGACTCACTGAACAGGAGAGCAGAAGTGCAAATCACACATCTAAAAGGGACTCGTTCATATCTAGACTATTAAAGGAATTTTTACAGCTAGAAAATAAAAAGGCAAATAGCCCAATTAAAAAAAAATGAACAAAGGATCTATATAGACACTTCCCCGAGGAAGATATGCAAATATCAATAAGCACATGAAAACACACTCAGCATTATTAGTCGGTGGGGAAAGGCAAATCAAAACCATCACAGAACGCCACTTGATGCCCACGAGGATGGCTGCAATAAGAAGGAGCGGTAATAACAAGTGCTGGCGAGGCTATAGAGAGGGAAGCCTCACGTCCTGCTGGCAGGAACAGGAAATGGTGCAGCTTCTTTGGGAAGCAGTCTGGCAGTTCCTCCAAAGGCTGATCCTAGAGTGACCATCAGCCCCCACAATTCCACTCCTAAGTATATACCTGGGAGAACTGAAAACGTATGTCCACGCACACGGACATTTACTTGGAATGAACGGAGACGCTACCACGTGGATGGACCTAGACGACATTATGATGCTGAGTGGAAGAAGCCAGGCACAAAAGAGGACATAAAGTATGATTCCACTTATATGAAATGGCGTGTCCAGCACAGGCAAATTTATAGAGATTGGAAGTAGATGAGGGGTGGCCTTGGGCTGGGGAGGGGAGACACCGGGGGAGGGGGAGACTGGGGCATGACTGTTAATAGGTACGGGGTTTCTTTCTTTAGTGGGGGCGAAACTGTTCTAAAGCTAGATTGTGGTGATGGCTGCACAACCCTGTGAAGATACTAAAACACTTTGAATTGTACACTTTAAATAGGTGAATTGTGTGGTGTGTTCATTATTTCTCAACGTAGTAAATTCGGTGTATCTATCTCAACACGCACAGTAAGAGAAAAAGACAGCCATATAAAAAAAGAGTCAACGGATTGACTTTGGAAAAGACAACTGGACAAGAAGAAAAAGAGGGTCAAGGGCAGGGGGGCTGGGAGACCCCTGTTCACCCGGCCCCTGTGTCCCATCCTACGGGGGACGTAATGGCAGATGGAGACCCTGGATGGACAAGATGGACACAGGGGAGGCACTAAGTCACATGACAGTGACCCCCAGGGCAGAAGGAGGTCAGAAGTGGGGTCGTTTCTAATTGTGTTTCTGAAAGGATAGGGAAAAGCCAGGGGTCATCCATCAAATTCTGACTTGCCCTGATGGCCTCCTCAGCAGCTGAGATCCTGGACTTGGGGTTCCCCGTGGAGAACTCCCTGATGCGTCGTTGGTGTTCTCGGACACAGTGGCCAGTGGATTCGGGGGTGAAGCTAGCTCTGCAGAGAGCCTCAGACACCTCCAGCCGAGTGGCCAACGTCCTTGTCTCAGCTCTGAGCCTTCCATCTGCGGGCGGGGGAAAGGGTCTAGCCTCTCGGTCGGCAGCCTGGGCTCCACCACGAACACCCTGCGTGGCCAGCTCCTTTCTCTTCCTGTGCCTCAGTTTCCTCCTCTGAAAATGGGTCTAAGGCTGTGTTGAAGTGGTCCCGGTGCATGTCCAGCGTGGCCTGGCTCAGCAAGTGTCCGGGGCTGCGGCTGTAGGGGCTCTGGATTTGAAATGACCAGTCCAGTGAATGCGGCTGCATGTGTGAGCCCAGGCAACCTGCGGCATCAGGAGAACTAGTGCACACTGGCTGCTGCGACCCCCCAAGCCCTGGGTGGTCTGTTAGGTAGGGGACGGTGGTGTAGGGGTCCACGGGAAGAAAAAGCATTTGCTCCCAGGGCACAGTGGGCTACCATGACTGGTATTGCCTGGGGGAGGCTGTCAGCTCTAATCTGCAGGGAGGAAGGGAGGCATGAGCCCCCAGCCGAGGAATAGGGGGTCACTCTCAGGGACATAATGCAGAAGGGGAGTGCAAGGAAGGTGGGTGAAGACACCTTCAGCTCATTCTCCCTAATGGCTCACACAGGCCCAGCCAGTCCCTCCCAGCCGCCTGGACGGAACGCAGGCTAGACGGTAATATACATGCTGGTCTGTGTGTGAGTGGCGGGGGGGGGGGCACACAGAGATATGCTCTGCTCTGAGGGGCAGCGCTGTCAAAGACGAGTAATCCCAAATACACGCCGGAAGGGGTGGTGTGTGGTGATAAAGCTCCCAGTGGGCTTTTGTGCCTGACTGCCCTGAGTTCGAATCCCTCGCTGTGTGACATGGGACAAGCCTCTGGGCCCTGAGATTCAGGTTCCTCATCAGTAAAATGGGCATGGAAACGTCTCCATGGAAACAGGGAGAGGGTGGGATGGGGTTTCAGTGGCTGCATCACTAAGGACTCAGTGACTATCTGTGATCTCACAGCCTGGGGCCAAAGGTGTGAGGGACTCATCTTAGCTAATCAATAGGACCAGGTAACTTAGTCCACACCTTGGCTTAGATGGCTAGCAAAAGTCCAGCAGAAGCCCCTGGTCTGGGTGTCTGAGTCACAGGCCCCCCATGATGTTAGAGCAGGTCTGGGGCCCTAGAAAAGCCCTTGTGACAGTGATGAAATCCCCTTCTGGCAAGATTCTTGTGTTTTAGAGAACAGCTCTGTGACGGGCTAAACTGTGTCCTCCCCAAATTCCTACATTGTAGCCCTGACTCCCAGAACCACAGAATGTGTCTGGAGACAGGGTTTTTGACAGGCGATCAAGTTAATACGAAACTGGTAAGGTGGATCCTAATCCACTCTGAATGGTGTGCTCATAAGAAGAGGAAATTTGGACACACAAAGGGACACTGGGGTTGCATGCCCACACAAGGAAAATCACGTGAGGGCACAGGATAAGGAGGCCATCTGCAAGCCAAGGAGAGAGTCCCCAAGGGAAACCAAACCTGCCGACACCTTGATCTTGAACTTCCAGCCCACAGAACTGTGAGAAATAAATGTCTGTTGTCTAAGTGGCCTCACCTGTTGCCTTTTGCTCTGGCTGCCCGAGCTGACGGGAACAAGCACCTTCATCTAAGCATAGCTCCCCACTTCCGTGCATCTCTGCCCAGCCAGGGGCTTGTAGACCCTCCTGTGCAGAAATCCTGAGCCTCAGCTCTGGTTCCGGGCCCAACCCCCCGCCCCCCCCTTCTGGACAGGAGCTCGGGAAGCTCCGGTATCCGGGTCTGCGTGAGCACGTTAGCGGTCCTGGGCTGCCACTGGCCTCGCCATCAGGGAGGAAACCCAATGAGCCTTCTGAGAGGCTGCCTGCCGTATGCACGGCGGCGCATAGGAGTCACGACTGAGAATGGGCGTGTTTGCCCAAAAAGTCCACTCAAAATGCACTTCTTGAAACTGCCACGGGTGCTTTCCTATGAAGTTGACATTTTTTTTAACATGGGAATCTGATGAATGATAAATGAGTGACATATTGTCTCGTAGGTGACAACAGTATCCAATGACCCAGTATTTACGCTGACAACCACTTTGAAACCACCAAACTGGCAGTGGCTGCCACCCAAACCAGAAGCTTGTGCATGGGTGACAAGAGCCAGAAAGGCACCCCCTTCAGGGAAGCAACTCGCTAGGACCTAGGAATGATTATGACTGAGGTCACAGGGAGGCACCACAGTGTCACATCGAATTGTGTTCTGAGCTACTGAAAATAAAAAAGCAATCAAGGCCCTGGCCAATTAGCTCAGTCAGTTAGAGCAGTGGTCCCCAACCCCCAGGGCTGTGGACTGGAACTGGTCTGTGGGCCATTTGGTACCGGTCCACAGAGAAAGAATAAATAACTTACATTATTTCTGTTTTATTTATATTTAAGTCTGAACGATGTTTTATTTTTAAAAAATGACCAGATTCCCTCTGTGACATCCGTCTAAGACTCACTCTTGATGCTTGTCTCGGTCACGTGATACATTTATCCGTCCCACCCTAAAGGCCGGTCTGTGAAAATATTTTCTGACATTAAACCGGTCCATGGCCCAAAAAAGGTTGGGGACCACTGGGTTAGAGCATCGCCCTGAAATGACAGGTTGCAGGTTCGATTCCCCACTGAGGACACACACGGGAAGCAGCCAGGGAGGGCACAACTAAGTGGAACAACAGATGATGCTCTCTCCCCCCCATCTCCTCTCTCTCTAAAATGAATCATTAAAAAAAAAAACAACCAATCAAAAGGGAAGTCTCCAGTTGATGCAAACTGCAACCATCTCCTGCGCCTGGGGAGGCGGAGTTGACATGTTTAGTTGGGGGTGGGGGTGCATCCGTAGTCGCCTGGGTGCTGAGTGGCACCGACTCAAAGGAACAAGCGACCCAGGCAACGCGCAGGCGCATTATGCACACATGTGTCCGCCACCCCCACCTGCTCTCTCTGACCCCCGGGTCACGTTCCACCATCGCCCCTCATGGTGCAGCCAGGACCCCACACACAGGACGGTAGCTCACTGGCTTTGGGACCAATGAATTCAAGGGACCTTCTCTAGAAACACCGTCCGCTTCAAAGAGAACTCCCCTGGATGCTGTTGCAAGAAAGGAGGCCCCACGCCACGATCCTCCCATCTTGAGCTCACATTCAAGTAACTGAAAATGATGCCAGGGCTCTTTACCAGCTACCCAATGAGCACCCACTCCCTTTCGTACCAGGAAACAGAAGCCAGGACAGCAGGGAGGGACGCGGCCAGGGAACCCGTGGGTTCAGACTTCCTGCTGCAGGGCGCTCTCTACCCAGAGCTCGCTCCTCCCTGCTCTGTATGAGGGGACAGGCACAAAGGCTCGTCATAAGTGTACTTGCCAATTCCTAGTTAGAGCCCCGGGGGCCTCGAATGCATCATGCAGCCTCCTAGGTTGGCCCCACAGCACCTGAGTGCAGGCCCTGCCATTCCCCGGGGGTGGGGTGGGGGTGTGGGGGGGCAGGTCAGGCCTCCTGATGTCATAACAGATTTCTTCAGGCTTATAAAATGAGAGCAGCGATGCATTTTTTATGCCCTAACAATTGCACTGAATTGTTAGCATCGTCAAAGATGGCCGAGAGCTGCATCTACGTCTTCCCTTTGTCTCAAAGGTGAATTACTGAGCAGACATGCCCTGTGCCCAGGTCCCTGCCCTGGCTGAGACCCCCGTGGGCGCCTGGCTGGTCAGCTCCATTCCTTGGGGGGGTCGGGGGAAGGAGCGGGAGGGGGCACTGTTAGACGTGGGGGGGGAACACTGGTTTGAGGCTTTCTCCAGGCTCCCCAACCCCAGCACCAGAGAGGGAAGGGGAGACAGGGCAGAGGAAGGAGAGGCCAAGTGGAGCTGCTGATAACCCTGCAGCCTCATTAAGTAGAGTCATGGGGAGAAGGCTTTAGTGAGGAAAGAATGTAGCTGGAGCCAGGGGTGCCATTGGCGGCAGGGCGGAGCCGGGCAGCAGGCTCCCTTACGGAGGAGCAGGAGCGCCGCGGGCAGTGGGCACAGGTTGGTCATTTCAAAAGGTAATTGAAATAATGTGTTAGGATAATGCCCTCAGCCGTCAGTGGTACCTTAGAACTTCTCATTTAATTTACCATTTAGGTGGACAGATCAGTGGCAGTCCAGTTAATTTCACATCTCTGCCCAGGAAATCCTGAACTTTGCACAATACTCT
The DNA here is from genome assembly GCF_036850765.1 of Saccopteryx bilineata. Lineage (NCBI taxonomy): Eukaryota > Metazoa > Chordata > Mammalia > Chiroptera > Emballonuridae > Saccopteryx > Saccopteryx bilineata. Next base: position 288,527,137 of record NC_089492.1, read on the forward strand.
GCAGAAGACGAAGTAGTCAATCGAACCGTTTTTCATTATAAAATGTGTTTTCCGGCCCGAAGGCACCACTGAGGACAACAGGACACAAGAGCTGTGCAGGGGCGATACTTTGAAAACAACAGCAGCAGCAACAACAACGAGGACACTCAGACCTCACCATTTCCTCTCTCCACCAGGACAGCAAAAAAAAAATCGTCCTGCTAGAGTGAGGGGTGGGGGAGGCAGGTGGGGGTGGGCGGGAGGGGGACGATGCTGTTCAGTGCAGTAAACAACTTAACCTTGCCCAAGGACAGGGTCTGCCCTTTGTTCTTGCTTTCTGGGGGGGGGGGGTGGACTCTAAACCCTTGGCATGTCATGCCCGATGGGAGTGTCTTTTTTTTTTTTTTTGGCTTGGGGGCCTTGGGTCACTAGATAGTCTAACAATATGATTTAAGGTAGGGGCTGGCCACATGGGATAGCTGTAGGGTGAACGCTGGCCGTGCTGGAAGGACCAACAGTGTGCCTATGGAGCCCCTATAAAGACTGGACAGTGAGGCTCGGGTGAGCTTCCCTGGCTGACCACACTCCGTAAGCAATGTCACACGTCAATGCTGGGACAGGAATGTGGTCCCGACTCCCTGGGGAGAAGGCAGTGGAAGCTGGGTGCTGGGCTCCCCTGGACCCTGTCCTGTGCTCCTCGCCCCTGGCTGGTTTCCGTCGGTACCGTTCTCTCAAAATACAGGTATAGGCCCTGGCCGGTTGGCTCAGTGGTAGAGTGTCGGCCTGGCATGCGGGGGACCCGGGTTCGATTCCCGGCCAGGGCACATAGGAGAAGCGCCCATTTGCTTCTCCACACCCCCTCCTTCCTCTCTGTCTCTCTCTTCCCCTCCCGCAGCCAAGGCTCCATTGGAGCAAAGATGGCCCGAGCGCTGGGGATGGCTCCTTGGCCTCTGCCCCAGGAGCTAGAGTGGCTCTAGAGTGGCTCTGGTCGCGACAGAGAGACGGCCCAGAGGGGCAGAGCATCGCCCCCTGGTGGGCAGAGCGTCGCCCCCTGGTGGGCGTGCCGGGTGGATCCCGGTCGGGCGCATGTGGGAGTCTATCTGTCTCTCCCCGTTTCCAGCTTCAGAAAAAAAATACAAAAAAAAAAAAAAAAAAATACAGGTATACCGTGGGCGGGACGGCAGGCGTGGGTCCCATGAGCCCTTTGGGGGAATTATTGGGCCCTAGCACAGAGGGTGCTCCCTCTCCCTTCACAGCTGCCTAACTCTTGCACGTCCTTCCTGCGTGTGCAGAGCGCTCCAATGAACACATGGAACAGTCTTCATACAGAACCGGCCCCCGTCAAACGCATTCTCTTCCTGATGGGGCCGCAGCCGGACTCCACCTGTCCTCATGTACTCCTCGAAGGCTCCGCACCCGTCCCTAGGGAGCACTCATCACACCAGTTGTGTGGCATGATTTGCCTTGTGTCCTAGACTGGGAGCTCCCAGAGGCGGGGGGCACGCCCGGGTAACATGTAAAGCCCCAGGCCCAGCAGAGTGACCCGCAGGTGGCTGGGGCTCAGCGGGTACCTGTGGCCAATGGGCTGGCTTCTACCAAGGCTCTTCTTTCCATCATGGTTTATGACCTCTTGGGGAGGGGGGTGAGGTGCCTACCTACGAATGACAACCTAAGGTCACAAGTGCCAAAGGAGATGAGTGCTGTGAAGCTTCAACAGGATGGTTAATGTGAAGCACTTAGCACGGGGCCAGGCTGGTCTTGCTGTCACAGTAACCCCAGTGCATTCTGGGACAGTGGGTCATCATGGAGATGGGCAGGTTTTTGCAGTCCCTGATTCTGCTACCCATCCATCCAACCATCCATCCATATTGCACTCCCACTCATCCATCCATCCACCCATCCATCCATCCATCCATCCATCCATCCACCCATCCATCCATCCATCTACCCATCCATTCACCAGGCTAAGATAAGACTGGATCAGATGATGAGAGAGTCACAGAGGGTCAGCTGAGGCCCTCCAAGCCCCAGGACTGTGACCTACCATGTAGTGACTTTCCAAGGACCTGGCTGAGAAGCCCCCCTCTTTTCTGAGGCCCAAAGGGTGGAGAGGTGTGAGCAGCTCAGGGAAGAGATGTGCTTGTCCCTTCCTAGTCCAACCCCAGTGAGCTGAGGGGAGCATTCTCTGTTCTCAGCTGGCGGCTCTGTAGGAGCACCGATGGCAGCCTGACCTGGGCACGTTTCATAAAGGAGCTTAGGATGTTGTTTAGGGTCATTTGCCTGAAGCCTGTCCAGTGACAGGGAGACCAGAAAGGGGATGGTGCCAGGTCAGTTCTGGACACCCTCCCTCCCCAGGCTGGTTCTGATATCAGGGATGCTATAGCCTTTTAAAGCTGAGGTCAGTTAGCAGTGAGGACAATGGTCACAAAGACACCACTGTCTGTCCACCCATCTGTCCGTCCATCCATCCATCCATCCATCCATCTATCTCTTGAAGAAATATTTATTGAGTGCCTATTGTGCTCCTGGCTTCTTGGGACACAATGAAAATTAAGACTAAAATCCTTGGCCTTGGGACTCAGCATAGTCTCACTGTTGTCAATTCCATCCACACCCCTTGACCCATTTCATCCAATGCCACTGCCATACAGACATGTCACTGACTTCTCTCTCCTGCCCATATGCTGCTCTGAGCTCTGGAACCTATGTCCATGCGCTTACTATTGGCTTTTCATGTGGGTGTCCTTCACACGCCACCCAATGTGTGACTGGTCCTCTACATACCTTAACCCACCTGCAAGCCTACCGATGCCACTTCCTAAATGTCTCTTGACTGTGCCCTTCTCTCTGGAACCTCCAAGTCCAATTGCCTTCCCAGCCTGGAGGGGTAACTGGTCTACCCTCACCCGCTCTGGCTCTCCCTCAATCCATCCCCCACGTAGCAGCCAAGAGCACTTCTCGAAATGCAAACCTGGTCACGTGGCCACCCCTCAAACACTCAGTGCCTCCCTCTCATGGGGATGAAGCCTGGCGCTCAGGGTCCTGCCCGAGCGCCCCTCCAACCTGCCTGGCCTGATCCCTGCCTCCCTTCCCATCTTCCCAGCCTCCGTGCTGCTGCCTCCCGCACAGAGCTCTGTGTGTGCTGTCCTGTCCGCCTGGAAGATCCTGGCCTCCCCTCTTCATGGGGTTAACTTCTGCTGCTCCTTCAGATCTTAGCTGGATGGTCACTGCTCAAGACATCCCTCCTCCCAGACCTCCCTGAGAAGCTGCCCTTTCCTTGCGTCGGTACAAGCTCCCCAAATGCTTCTTTGTGCAAAGGCTTGGTGGCCAGGTCTGAGTGTTCCTCCTCTGGATGGTAAGCTGTGAGCACAAGAACCCTGTCTGCTCTTACTCCACTGGACGGTAAGCTGTGAGCACAAGAACCCTGTCTGCTCTTACTCCGCTGGACGGTAAGCTGTGAGCACAAGAACCCTGTCCTCTCTTACTCCACTGGACGGTAAGCTCTGTGAACACAAGAACCCTGTCTGCTCTTACTCCGCTGGACAGTAAGCTGTGTGAGCACAAGAACCCTGTCTGCTCTTCTCCACTGGACGGTAAGCTCTGTGAGCACAAGAACCCTGTCTGCTCTTACTCCACTGGACGGTAAGCTGTGAGTACAAGATCCCTGTCTGCTCTTACTCCACTGGATGGTAAGCTGTGAGTACAAGAACCCTGTCTGCTCTTACTCCACTGGACGGTAAGCTCTGTGAGCACAAGAACCCTGTCTGCTCTTACTCCGCTGGACGGTAAGCTGTGAGCACAAAAACCCTGTCTGCTCTTACTCCACTGGACAGTAAGCTGTGTGAGCACAAGAACCCTGTCTGCTCTTCTCCACTGGACGGTAAGCTCTGTGAGCACAAGAACCCTGTCTGCTCTTACTCCGCTGGACGGTAAGCTCTGTGAGCACAAGAACCCTGTCTGCTCTTACTCCGCTGGACGGTAAGCTCTGTGAGCACAAGAACCCTGTCTGCTCTTACTCCGCTGGACGGTAAGCTCTGTGAGCACAAGAACCCTGTCTGCTCTTACTCCGCTGGACGGTAAGCTCTGTGAACACAAGAACCTTGTCTGCTCTTACTCCGCTGGACGGTAAGCTGTGTGAGCACAAGAACCCTGTCTGCTCTTACTCCGCTGGACGGTAAGCTGTGAGCACAAGAACCCTGTCCTCTCTTACTCCACTGGACGGTAAGCTCTGTGAGCACAAGAACCCTGTCTGCTCTTACTCCGCTGGACGGTAAGCTGTGAGCACAAGAACCCTGTCCTCTCTTACTCCACTGGACGGTAAGCTCTGTGAACACAAGAACCCTGTCTGCTCTTACTCCGCTGGACAGTAAGCTGTGTGAGCACAAGAACCCTGTCTGCTCTTCTCCACTGGACGGTAAGCTCTGTGAGCACAAGAACCCTGTCTGCTCTTACTCCGCTGGACGGTAAGCTCTGTGAGCACAAGAACCCTGTCTGCTCTTACTCCACTGGATGGTAAGCTGTGAGTACAAGATCCCTGTCTGCTCTTACTCCACTGGACGGTAAGCTCTGTGAGCACAAGAACCCTGTCTGCTCTTACTCCACTGGACGGTAAGCTCTGTGAGCACAAGAACCCTGTCTGCTCTTACTCCACTGGACGGTAAGCTCTGTGAGCACAAAAACCCTGTCCTCTCTTACTCCACTGGACGGTAAGCTGTGAGTACAAGAACCCTGTCTGCTCTTACTCCGCTGGACGGTAAGCTCTGTGAGCACAAGAACCCTGTCTGCTCTTACTCCACTGGACGGTAAGCTGTGAGCACAAGAACCCTGTCTGCTCTTACTCCGCTGGACGGTAAGCTGTGAGCACAAGAACCCTGTCTGCTCTTACTCCACTGGACGGTAAGCTGTGAGCACAAGAACCCTGTCCGCTCTTACTCCGCTGGACGGTAAGCTGTGAGCACAAGAACCCTGTCCGCTCTTACTCTGCTGGACGGTAAGCTGTGAGCACAAGAACCCTGTCTGCTCTTACTCCACTGGACGGTAAGCTCTGTGAGCACAAGAACCCTGTCCGCTCTTACTCCGCTGGACGGTAAGCTGTGAGCACAAGAACCCTGTCTGCTCTTACTCGTTTGTTTTGATTCCAGCACCGAATCCCGCGCCTGGCACCTAGCGGGGACTCCATTAATGGTCAGTGAATAAATGTTTACAAAGGGATTTCTCATGGAGGAATGTACGAAGTTGAGGGGGAAGCCAAGTACCAAGAAGGCATCCTGCACGTTGGGGAATGGGATGAGGTGGGCCTCAGAGTGGAAAATTTTCCACAGAACCCAAGACCTCTAAACCGACCCCAGGGAAAAGAGCCGAGGGGCCAGAGGGAACAGCATGTGCAAAGGCTCAGAGGTAAGAAACCACAGGGTATGTTTGGGAAGACCTGAGTACTTGAGTGGAGAGGAGAGTAGAGCATTATGCGAAGGGGGTGGGCTGGTAGTAAGTCAAAAAGGACAGCCTGAGGTCGGCTCTGTAAAGGCTGTGTTCCCTGCTGGAAGGTCCTAGTTTACCCTGAGCTTCCCAGGGAGCAGGTGGCCATGCCCCTCCTTACACCCCTGCGTGCCTAGCTCTGACAGATCTCACTACAGCGGGTCACGGGTGCCAGTGTTCCTGTCTGTCTGTCCCGGTGGACAGCACCTAGCTGCACTGGACACACCATGGGTGCCCTGTCAGTCCTTTCTGGATGCATCAGGGATACGGAGGGTGGATGGAAGAGGAAGAACCAGAGGCCCCAGCCCGGCTTCGAGATGATAAGGGCCTGAGATGGGAAAGCACAGGGGGACCTGGGAGGAGGAGGCCCTGTGGGTTTTGAAGGCCTGAATCTGCAAACCGGGGAGAGGGACATGGGGATGGGAGAAGCAGGGGCAGGGCATGCTTCCGGAGACAGACACCTAGGCAGCCGCAGCACACACAACTCGAGTCGGGCGCAGCCTCGGAGGAAGACGCTCACTATGCGGAGGTCAAGAGCAGGCGGGTGGGGGCGGAGCACCTGGACACAACACCCTGTGTGTTGCTTTTGTGTCTGAATGTCCTCACCTGTAGACTGGGGGACATCGTAGGTTGTTGAGTCAACACACTTACACGCTCTCCCCTATGTTTCGGGACCAATGGATGCAGTTGGGTGCCACTTTAGTGACACGTGACGTCGCCAGCTCTTCGACACGTGGGTTCTATCGAAGGGGGTGAGGTCTGGGGCAGCGTTCCAGCACATCTCTGGGTTGGGCAGGGGAAAGGACAGGTTTTTCCCCATCTGCTGATGTCCGTGCCGGTCCTTCTGCACACAGGGCTTGGAACACAGGGTGGGAGCCAGGGCCATCGGTGTGAACAACTGTTCAGCGAGGATGGGCGAACACTGACAGGCAGAAAACCCCTCCGTCCGCCATATCAGCCCGGGGGGCCTGTCGGCTTGTCCCTCACCCGCCGTGTGTCCTGGCTTCCGAGGTCCCGGCAGTTCTGGGAGCACTGGAGACGGGGGAGGAGACAGAAGGGAGGACGGCACACCACACTTGGAATCGGGAGGGGCTTCTGTCCTGATTCAGCGAAGGTGCAGGCCTGGTCACCGCTCTACTCGGGGCACAGACCCCTCCAGAAGGACAAAGAAGTTGGACAATGGGGCGACGGGGTTTCCTTCCAGTTCCAGCTGACGAGGGTTCTAAGCGTGCTTCCGCTGTGCTGGCTCTCTCCACCCCGCAACTGACTTTTTACAGAGTCTCCTCCTCATCTTACTAAATACAGGACATGACACATACCTGCCTGTCCCCCTTTTTTTTTCTCTCTAAGGACTGAGTTCACAAGTGGAAAGTGTCAGCAGGTTACTGCAGTGGAGGGAGCTGGTCTTCAGCCTATCAGACTATTTTGAATGTCCTGTTGTCACCAAGGTGGGGGTACAAGGTCGCTGGGCTGCGTGGAAGGGATGAGAAACGTGTATATTTTTAGGAGCTTTTAAAAGCAGAGGCCTTGCTCCTGGCCCCAGCCAGGGACTGTTCTGCCTTTCAGTCCTGCGTGGCGCTGGATCGGGCGGGCGGTGTCCTCTCCCACCGACGCTGAGACCCCCGGGCCCGCACCTGCCCCTGGAGGCCACACTGGGCCTGCTCTGCCCCAGCCTCTTTTCCCTGCTGCTCATGCTCTGAGCCCCGAAGTCTCAGGCCACTGCTCCCCACCGCGGGATAAACAGATCAGCATCTCCCTTCTTTTCCAGGGAGGTAGGTTCTGGGGGCCGGCTCCCAGGAAAGGCTAAAGAGACCAGGAAAGGCCTGGGCTGGCAGCCTCCCCGCCCCTGCTGGTCTCTCCGGGGTCTCAGTTTTGCCGGGGGGGCTTTTCTTTGAGTCTGTTGCCTTCAGGACCAGAGCTGGCCCACGTCCAGATAATGTGGTAGGATGATGGCAGATGACACGGTTGACTTTGGATGCGCCACGGCCCTAGCAGGCCGGCGGGCAGTCTCCCAGCTCTGCCTTCCACAACAACCAGACAGACGGCGGACAGCTGTCTCCAGGGGGCCTGACATCCACTCGCTTTCTGGGGGTGAGTCACAGTTTGTCCCTGCTCTGGGGTTTGTCTCTGGCCCCTGCATGCCAATGGGAACCACGGGAGCCTTTTATCTCTGCCATTCAGAGCTGGGGCGGGACGTCCCCCTGGATCTGGGGACCAGAGAGCTGTCTCCCTGGGGCCCACAGACCTACCAGATGGTTTTCTGGGCCAACTCCAGAGGTAAGGCAGGAGAAGCAGGGCCTGGGTCCTGTCCCTTTGCTGCACAAGGAGGGACGGAGGTGGGAGACATAGATCTCCTGGGCCAGGTGGGCCTGTGAGGCTGCTGGTCCCTCCTGTCGGCCCCGCCGGGCAATAGCCATGGCTCTGAGCTCAGAGACAGGTTGGGCGACATCATACCCGGGGTTTTCAGCCATTTCTCTGGGCTCCTCAAACTCACATTGCCCTGCTTGCCTTATGATCTTCCTGCCTGCGGCTTTCTTTACCAGGAATGCTCCGCCCACCTCTCCGGGTTTCCCACGTGGCTGCCACACCCTGTTTCTTGAAAGGCCCTCTTCTCTTAGCCTCGCTGGGGTCACATCCACTCCGTTGTCCCCCAACACCCCGCTTGCTGGCTGCTTCCCCTCAGCCCCACTGCTGCTTGACAACCGGATCTCGGGAGCCCGTGGCCGACCTGCACCCCCTCCTCTATCTGCATTCTCTCATGGAGTGATCACATTTAAACCCATGCCTTCGAATTCCATCTCAGAGCTGAGGACTGCCCAATTTTATTTCCACCTGGGACCTCTCCTTGGCCTGCAGACTTCCAACTGTACACTTGGCGATGCTAATAAGGCTCCCAACCCAGACACGGCCACACCAGAGGCGAGGTTCCTGGTCTCCCAAACTTGCTTTTTCAAATGCCCCCATTTCAGGAAATGGTCCACTGACGCCCAGGGGCATCTGGGCAGGGCCCACCCTCCTGTTCTCATCCTCCATGCTCAAGTCACCGGCAGCACCCTTGACCCTACCTGCAAAGGTCCCCACACTGTCTCTGGGGACTCATCATCACCAGACTCCCTGGAACCACCACTGTCTCTGACTGGATGGACACAAGAGCGTCTGGGTGGTGGCCTGGCCAGTGGAGACATAATTTATCCTCCATACGGCAGCCGGGGGCTTGAAAACATACACCTGAGCATGCCAGCTCACCTGCTTAGAATGCTGCCACGGCCCCAGGGTCCTCAGGATCAAGTCCCAGCTCCACGCCTTGGCTGACAGGGCCCTCGGGGCCCTTGTCCTCACTGTGCTGTCCCCAACACCCCAGGCTCCTTCTCTCCCTGGGGACTTTGTTCTTGTTAGTCCCAATGCCTGGAATGTTCCCTCGATGCTCTGAGCCTGCTGGCTCCTTCTGCCACACTGTTTCCCTTTGACCCCAAACTGAAGGTAGCCACCGGCACCCTCTACCAGCCCCCCTCCCCAACTTTTAGTGCCCTGAGATTCTCCTTGGAGGCTTGCTTGTTGCCGTGGGAATAAAGGTCGCGGAGCCAAGGGCAGTGTCTGGTGCCCTGGACAATGGAAGAGCCAGTGGCCTAGCGGGGGAAGGGGGGGGGAGGCTGGTCAAGACATGTGAAGTAAGGGGGAGGCAGAGGGAACAGAGAGATATGGAAGGATCCGGGAGAGAAACCCCAGGCACAGTGACCGCATGTGGGGGAGGCCGCAAGCGGAGGGTTCAGTTACAGCACTGGGTTTCTGGGTAGGACTGTCCCGGGCAGTCAGACGGGGGGCTCTGGATTTGGGAAGAGGCACTAGGGGAAGCTAGCAGGATGTTTTTCCCTTTACACGAGGCAGAGAGAGCCCTGGGGGGGACAAACCCTCAAGGACAATGGGCCAAGGGAGCAGAACGGCCCAGGAGGAGCTTCCCAGGGCCTGTTTGGTCTTTATTTGACTTGGGGACTGTCAGCGCCTCTGACCTGTTGGTCACCCCTGAACCTTGTGAAGCCCTCTAACTTTAGGTTCTGTGGCTCCACCCTCTCCTGTGTCCCTCCAACTCCTGGGACTGCTCCTTCTCAGTCTCCATCATGGGCTGCTCCTTCTGGAACATTCTGTTAATGTCCCTGTAGCTGGTTCTCTCCTGGGCCACTCTCTTCTCCCCCTGCCTCAGAATGTGACCTTGTTTGGAAACGGGGGATCTTTGTAATTAATTTGTTGAGGGTTTATACTGGATTGGGTGCAGGCCCTCATCCAAAGACTGGTGTCCTTACAGAATGAAAAGTGGAGACACAGAGACACACACAGAGGGAGGGTGTCATATGACAACAGAGGCAGGGACCAGAGTTATGCTGTCACCAGCCAAGGAAGATCAAGGATGGCCCCAGCCACCAGGGGCTGGAAGGGGCGGGAAGGATTCTCTCTAGAAGCCTTTGGCGGGGCATGGCCCTGCCGACACCTGGATTTTGGACTTCTAGCCTCTAGAATTGCAAGAGAACATATTTCTAAGTCCTGAAATCTGCAGTCATTTGTTGGGAGTGGCCCTAGGAAACACATGCAAAGGTCAAGGATGGGCCTACCTCGCACACCTCAAGGTGAGCCACCTGACCCCCAGGTGGCCCAGGAGGTGGTCCTGCAAGAGCAGCCCCGTCTGCCGGCACTCTGGGGCGCCCCCATAGCCAGGATGAGACCGCAGAGTGCCTCCTTGGCCGCTGAACATGCTGGGTCTGCTTCTCAGTGCCACTCCTCTGCAGGGCACTGCTTGTCACTGCTGCAGAGAGGCGGCAAGGCCAGTCCCAAGGTGACCTAGTCCCTGCCATGCTCCACACAGATCCATTTGGTGGGGCCCCAGCTGCAAACAGCATGGGATAGCTTCCTGGGGGCACCCTGGTCCCTGGCTAAGGAGGGCTGAGGGCAGGCACCCCCCAGTCTGGAATAATGGGGGCTGCACTGACAACAGGGGTCTGCTCAGGAGGAGAAAGCCTGGGCTTTGGACAAGGCCCGGTTACGTGGGCTACAGCTCAGAGAGCAGACGAGTCCTGCTGTTTGGCTTCTGGATCCTGGGTCAAACGAGCTTCTTCCTTGCCACCTTGCCTCTTAGATCACCACTGTGCCAAGCAGCGCCCAGAGACCCATGAGCTAATCAGCCTCAGTGTGCCCTAGGCCTCATGGCAGGTACATGCTGGGAGGCTCTGGGCAGTGCCCCCTTCTTACTGACGAGGAAGCCCCCCCCCCATGTCCCTACTTCTCCCACTTGGCTTCCGAAGAGCTCCCCGAGTTAGAAGAGGTCTTTGGCTTTGACTGAGTGTATAATTCAAGGCAGCTCTCCACAGCCAGGGCAGTTCACTGGTGCTGCCTATCTTGTCTTAACAACTCTTGTGAATTCTGTATTCCATTGCATAAAACAAACTATTTGTTTTACTGAAACAGTGACATTTTAAATTATTTACAACTAAATTGCTTAACCTTTGTCCTTTCCCGTGTCATGTGGTCAAAGTGATGCCTTTAGAGTGTGTTCCCAGGTCCTACACGTTCTCCCAGGTGGCTAGCGGAGGACACAGTTGGCCCGGAGAGGGTGCCGGAGGCAAGCTGGCAGGTCTGCAGGAGGGCAGGAGCTGCTCCAGGAGGAGCCAGCACAGGTCTGCTCATTCGAAAGCCCTGGAGTATCACCACGGGAGGAAGCCAGCCCCCAGAGGGCTCCCTGGGGCCGTCTCACAGCTGACTGTCCTCTTCTGTTGCCATGGGGCTGCCCCAGTGTCTCCAGGGCACCGAGCGGTCTCTGCTCCTGGGTGGGGGCAGCTGTTAGAAACCAGCCTGCCAGGGTGAGGCCAGCAGGACCAGGGCCACATGGCAGGGGCCGGCAGCCTGGAGGTCGGGGAGACAGAGTGGGAACCACCCCAGCTACATGTCTTCCATCTGTGAGCATAGAGGGCTGGGTCAGACCAGAAGGCCAAGCAGGGAGGCCAAAGCTTGCTTTTCCTTCTCTTTACCTCCCCCGATGGGAGCAAGGCTCAGGCTTCGGACATGTGACTTGGAGCCAGGCTGACCTCTGACCCTGGTGAGCTGGAGGGGCAGGCTGCCGTGGGTGTCCGCCCTGCCCTGAGGCTGACGCAGGAAGCCTGCATCTGTGTGATGCAGTGTGAGCTCTGGTCCCTGACCTCCCCTCTGCTGAAGATGACAAGGTCTCTCCCAGACCCCAAGGGTCATCAGGGGGCATGCCCAGGTGGCCAGCTGGCTGAACTCAAGAAAGCTGCATCCACACCTCAATCCAATCCTGTTATCTAGGCAGGAGGCTCAGCTGCCCAAGAAGCAGCTGGAAATAGTCTCAGTGTAAGCTGCTTAGTGGGGTTCTGAGGTGGGGGCCAGGAGTTGGGGGTGGGGTCAGTAGACCCGGGTCTTCTGATCTGGCCATGATGTGAATCAGATGGCTTACAAGAGAAAAAGCAGGGCATCTAGAAGGTCTGCTTACCTTCTCATCCAGGGACAAAGTCCCTCAAAGCGCCCTCCTGCTCCAGAGCAGCAGTGGGGCCCGTCTGCATTTATTCTCTTTGCAAACACAGGAATGGGCAGGCCCGTCTTAACAGACAGCTTGTCTCTGCACTCAGCACAGCCCTGGCTGTTTGTATCCACAGGGCCCAGAGCAGGCAGAAGTGACACTTCCCAGAGTTCCTCCCCACCCAAACCGACTGCAGGGTAAATGGCGGCCTGCCGGTACCCTGGAAGAGGTTCCCACTGCATCCCCACATGTGTGCTGGCGGGCCCCAGACCACTTTGGGGTCCTGATGCAAATGGCCTGGGGAAATCTGTGCTACACCTGGACTTTGGGGGAAGCAGTGGTGGGAATGGTAGTTCTTGGACTGCTTGGTGTCTTGCTGCCCCTCTTCCTGAGTACTCCTTCCTGTCCCCTTTGGCCTGGCTGATGCCTGCTCAGGTTTGAGGTCTCAGTGAAGGGTCACTTGCTCTGTGAAGCCTTCCTGACCACTGGGCTGGATTAAGCTCTTTTCACGTGTCCACAGGTATGTAATTATTCATCCAGCCACAGATATGTAATTATTCATCTGCGCATGCATCTATGACGCACTAAGTGCTGTGGTCCACAACGTGCACCAGCCCATGTCAGGCAGTGGGGGTTCCTGCAGACAGGACCTGTGCCCCCTAGAGCTCACATTGCAGGTGGGAGAAGGGAGGAAAAGTACTCTAGGTCTGGGGAGATACTGCAGCTTCCTGTATCCAGCAGGCTGAGCTCCCCAAGGTCGGCTTGGAGCTGGTTAGATGGCGGAGGCATCACCCCTTCACCCCTCCCCCAATTTTTATGCTCTGTCTCTGCCGAGAAGGCTGTGCCCATCTGAGATCTGGGGAATGTGGTTCCCCTGTGCCTACGCCCTACTCGGGGACGATTGCCCCCCACAGGGCCGGCTGCTCAGACAAAGGCTCTGTGCCCAGAACAAAGGCTGTGCAGCCGCGCGCTAGGATTCATTGCGCAAAACCGCGCACCCCTCCCAGTCTTTAGTCTGACACACACACACACACACACACACGCGCGCGCGCGCGCGCGCGCGTGCCATTTTCAAACACTGAATAAAGGCAGAAATTATCTTCCCCAAACATCCCCCCCTGTCTGGGATGGGACTGGGGGGAAAGAGCGTCCCTAGGATTGAGAGCCAGGTGACTGATGGCAGGAAACAGCCGCGGGGATCAGGGCGCAGGGCTGTGCACGTCGCTGCTTGTCCCCGGGGCAGGAAAAGCGGGCCCCTCCTCTGCGCGGGCCGTGCCGCAGTCCCAGCGGGCGCGGGCGCAGCTGCCAGTGGCTCCGTGAAGGCCCTGCATTGCAGCGGCGTCGGGCTGGCGTGTGGGCGTGCATGCGTCCGTGTGCACGCGTGTGCACGCGTGTGCGCGCCCGCGCGCGCACACTGCCCCCTGGCCGCAGCGTCCCAGTTTGCCCCGCGCTGCAGTCCCTCGCCCCCGCCCCTTCCCACCAGCACGCCTCCAGTCCCCCTGCACACGCGCCTCTCCAGCTCCCCGCGGCTCGCACGGAGAATTTGCACAGCAACCATGGGGGCGGAGAGGCTGAGGAAAGGCGCCGCAGAGACTGGAGGGGAGCGGAGGGGAGAGGAGGGGAAGGCTTTGCAGAGGCCAGTTGCAGCATCTTCCAGGACGCGAACGAAGTTCGAAGTTCGCTGCCAGGCCCCCACCCTCTGGGCTGTCCCCTTTGCCCCTGGCGCTGTGCCGCAGTTCTGCTCCGCCCGCCCCCCACCGTTGCTATTTATCAGTCTGGGGAAAGGCTAGAGAAATAGCCTTGGGTAGATAAGTCACTTGTATTCATCCTTCCCGGGAAAGAAGAGAGGGAGATTCCACTCCTCTCCCACTGCAGGGCCGGGTCTCCCAGGTCCTCTGCCCTGGCCACCCTTCCCTTCCCATTACTTGAAGGGACACCTGGCCAAGACCAAAGGGAAAGAGCAGCCCGGGGTCCTTCAGGGCCTGGATCTGCTTTCTCTCCCCCTAAGGGCTGAAGGGGGGTAGCCCTGCCACACGCTTTCCGCAATTCCTGTCATCTCTGTGTATTTCTACCAGGAACCAGAAAGGCGGCTTATTTAAACTAGGGAGGCCTACTGGAGGTCCGAGCTCCAAGTCCCAGGAAGGGGGATGCTGGAGAGCAGGGGTCCAGCTTGGCAGCAGACCACTTGCTCAAGGGGCCGGTATGGCCGAAGACTCAGGGACATGTTGTCATGAAGCAGCTAAGGCAGGGGTCGGGAACCTTTTTGGCTGAGAGAGCCATGAACGCCACATATTTTAAAATGTAATTCCGTGAGAGCCCTACAACGACCCGTGTACCTTTCGCATTATCCAATAAAAATTTGGTGTTGTCCCGGAGGACAGCTGTGATTGGCTCCAGCCACCTGCAACCATGAACATGAGCGGTAGGAGATGAATGGATTGTAATACATAAGAATATTTTATATTTTTAACATTATTTTTTTTATTAAAGATTTGTCTACGAGCCAGATGCAGCCATCAAAAGAGTCACATCTGGCTCGTGAGCCATAGGTTCGTGACCCCTGAGCTAAGGGGTGTTCTCCGCCACAGTGTCCTCCCCTACTGGCAACCTCCCAGTCTGGCTTGCTCTCTGGGCTTCCAGGGGCCCGGCTGATGTTCCCTGTACTCCAAGCCACCGCCTGGCTGAGACTGGGCTCTCTGAAGGGTTCCATCTCCCTGGCAGCTCCTACACTGGTCCCGACATCCTACCGCCCACCCTGGTGAGGTGACCTGGTCACCCTGTTCCCTGCTGTTCCCCATTTGTTCTGCAAAACTGAAACCGGATTTCCTGAACAGGAGTCCCTGGTCAGCCTGCCCTTATCTGTTACATCCTGCAGGTTGTCCGCACAGTGCTGGCTGGCTCCAGCCTTATCCAGGGGCGCTGCCAAGATCAGCCTGGTGCTCCCAGGCAGCCACTGCCAGGGTGCAGATGCCCGCTGACCCAAAGCCACCTCCCAGAACAGTGCAGAAGGTTCAGTGGCCAGGGTGGCTGCCAGGCACCCTGTCACTGCTGCGGCCAGACTGGGATGAGACTGAGGTTTGCACACTGGGTGACTCAGAATAGCCAGCCAGGGCATGTACCCAGCCCAGAAGTCCTCCAGCAGCCAGCAGCCAGCAGCCAGGGGAGTGGTGCTTAGAAACCAACCCATGCAGAGGACTAGGGTCAGCTTAGCTAAGGCCCAATGCCTGGGGCTGCTGAGGTCTCCGGCATGAACCCCCACAGACTGGCACCTCTGCGGACTGCCCTGGTACTGAGGCCGTGTGCAGACACCCTTCCCACTCTGTCCCTGTGCAGAGACTGTTGGCCTAGCACCCTGGGCATAGCCAGGCCTGGAAGGGTCGCCGCTGACCTCAGAGAGCCCTGCCCATCTCTGGCAGCTTTTCTGTGCAAGGGTCCTGGTGCCCCGGTGGGGGTGTGGGGGCGGCTAACGGTTACCAACCTCATGGACAAAGTTGGCAGGGCTGGGAGTCCTGTCTTTGGCTCGCAGGTCCTGCCTCCTCCCTGGAAGCCTGTTGGGGCTCCCTGGCCCTTCCGCCTCAGCCATTCCCATAATCGTGGGCTTATTTCAGGTGCTGTCCAGAGCACAGGCTAAAGGGAAACCAGCCCAGAAACGGGGTGACAGGTGTTTGAGGGCTTCTGGGAGAAGGTCTGGCTCATTATTGCTAAGAGGCCAGAGCACTGAACACACAAGCTCGCCGTCCAGGTCTTGGGACCTGGAATAGGCCATCGCAAGCCCCTTGCCCAGCCTCCCACACAACTTGCATCTCTGAGAGGCCCGGGGCTCGGTCATGGCCTCCAGAAACTTCAAGGTCACTCTGGAAACAGCCCTGGGGGGAAGCAGAGGATGCTTGGACCTGCTTCTTGGGGACTGTCAAGAGAAGGGCCTCTCAGCAACCTGGGGGCTTGTCTGACCACTGAGACCCCTGCCAGGAGTGACAGCTGCAGGCCCAAGCTCACATACTTCCTTCTGTCCCAGGGAGACACACACCGCACTCGGCCAGAGACCCAGTCCATCCTCCTGTGGCGACACCTGCACCCCTCTCCTCCTGCCTCAGACTAGGAATATGGAAACCTGGACTTTTCCTCCTTTTTCACACCTTGTCCCCAAGGGTCCCTCTCCCACAGCGTCCGGCAAGGTGACTCGAGCGCGGCTCTTACCGTCCAGTGACAGCCAGTCATGCTGAGAGGAAGGGAGCGTGGGCAGGGCCCGAGCTTTGTACTCAAACACCACTGAGTTGGAGATGATCTGGTTGTTGAAGGCAACTTGTAGGGTCACAAGACCAGTGTCGTGGGCTGAAAGCAAAATACAGAGAGGTCAGGATGGGAGTGGGCACCCTGCAGCCTGGTGCACCACTCGGGACATGGAGTGTCCATTCCCTGTGGCCCCTTCCTGTGTAATCCTGGCCGGTGCCCGGTCATGCCCCGAGGCCCAAGGCTGCGCTGCTCCTCCCGGGAAGCTCCTCCAGACCCCAGACTGAGCCGGGCACCCTGGGTTACTCCACACCCCGTTCTGTGATGGTCTCTCCGCTCCTCTGCTCCCTGGGGAGGGCTGGTAGCAGGAGTTCAGAGCAGATTTGCAGAGTGAATGAATGAATGAGCAGATGAATGAGTGAAAGCCCTCCCTCCCCCATGGTGGCTGACTGCTCCCCGTCCCCTTCACCCTGGACAGGGTTCAGACTCCTTTGTGCTTGTTTCTATTTCACCTTTCCTACAAGCTTGTCCTGACTCACTTAGCACAGCCCTCTGTGTATTTTTAGAAGTTCTTCTGTCTCCCCGATGATGAGAGCAGGGCTGTGCCGTGGCCCAGAGGTGCCGAGCTGGGGTGGGGGCAGGAGGGTGCTTACTGGCACGAAGCCTGCGCCTCCCCCCTGTGCCTGGACCTTGAGCTCCGGGAAGGCAGGCTCGCGTGGGTCTCGTGAGCTGCTCCGGCCCCCACAGAGGCTCAGGGAAGACCATTGTTTGAATGAACGAATGGGACATTCTCTTTGTCAGCCAAAGGAAAGCCCGGCCCTGGGGACATGGGGAGACTCGTTTCATTCTGGGGTTGAGGCTGCTGCTGTGGGTTTCTGTCGAAGTCGTGGGGGCTGCATCCACAGAGGTAGCCTGGAGGCCAGTGGTGGGCGTGTAGGCGGGCGTGCCGCCCCGCCAGGCCTCGTCCCCTGGTGGGCACCGGGCAATGTGCTCTCTGTCCTGCTTTTCTGGAATGCCAGGTCCCAGTGCCTGGGGCCTCCCAGGACAGATTTCCAGGGAGGACGCATGGACTCTGGTTTTCCGAAGCTCACGGACTGGAGGAAACTGTCCAGGTCAGCCGTTCCCCAGGGCAGAGTAAAACTCGCTTCCCCAGAGTTCTCCTGTAGACCTCACTTCCCACGGGGAGAGCAGCTTGTTGGTCTGTGGCCTCTGTCCAGCCCAGGTGGATGTATTATGCCATCGTCCCCGGAGCAAGTCTTCAGGAAGTCCCTGCCCCACGGTGACCAGTGGGATTTCTTCCCCCTGTACTTTCCACTCTGGAGTGTTCGCTCAGCTCCAGACCACGAACTGAACCGCGGCCCTCCGGTGGGTGTGGCTCCCGGAGGCCCTCCCGCGGAGCCTCTCTGGGCAGGAACCTCCGGCCAAGGCCAGGACCTCCGGAGCTCTGACAGCATCCCCGGGCAGACCTCCAAGCCTGTGGTCACTTGCTGCCCTGGAGATGAGCCTGGTTTACCAACAGGAAGAAGGGGCGGTCAGCACACACCCACCTGAGCCCGCCCAGTGCTCAGCTCTGCCCCTCGGCTGGCCCCGGTGGAGTGCAGGGCTTCCCTGTACAGACATCCCAGCCGGAAGGTTCTCCTCCACTGCTGTCCCTCTCCCACCATCGCCTGGCACTTGCACACCCTGCAGAGATGCTGGGATTCCAAGGTAGCCCTTCCTTCTCCAGAAAGACAAGTGAAGAGGACCTCCTGTGGCCTCCTCGGGCCCAGCCCAGCAGCCCAGCAAGCAACCCACCCACGCAGGCCCACCACACAGGATGCTTCCCTGACTCTCTCCCTCCCCACACGCAGTGCCTCGGGGAGTCCTGGGTCCGCCCACTCCTGTCCTCCTCCTCTGCTGTCGCATGGGTCCCATCGTTTCTTGCTCAAACTCCTGCATGGCCTCTGCTGAGGACCACCTCAGCACAGCAGAGACCTGTTCCTGCTGGGGGTGTCCGGGGAGCCCTATTCCAATGCTCCCACAGTAAAGCAGTGGAGTGCATTGCCCAAGGGGGCCCTCCTCCTCAACTCAAGTCAGGAGAGATCACCCCTCTGCCCTTTTCCTACGGTTTCCCTGCTTCTGTCCTTCCTTCGTGCCATCCTTCCTCCTACATACCCAGGATCAGCTTTTAAAGATATAATTTGCATCAAGTTACTCCCACTTAACACTAAGGGCTTCCCACTGAAAAGTAAAACCAAACCAAACTCCTTCCTGTGACTTAGAAGGATGGACACGATCTGGTCCCTGCTATCTTCTCTAGCCTTGCCATGTTCAACCCCACCCCCCATCTTTATAGCTTGCTGACTTCCCAAGCCTCTTCCTGCCTCACGGCCTTTGTACCTCCTTGGTCCTCTGCCTGGAAGCTCTCCCCCACTCTTCCCATGACTGGCTCCATTTTCATCATTCAGGTCCCAGCCTGTGAGAAGCCTCTCCTTGTCAGTCTATCTGAAGGAACAGCCCTCTTCCCAAGTTACGGTACCACGTGACCATATTTTTAGTGTCCTGATATAGTTTTCTCCAGTTATCTTGGTGATTGCTTTGTTTCCTTATTTGTTTTTGTCTTCCTGCAATAGAGTATAAGTTCTGTGGGAGCTGGGACTAGGTCTGTCCTGATCTGTCTATGCCCAGGACCAAGGTCATTGCCTGGTGTGCTGTGGCCACCCAGTAACTGTTGAATGAATCGCTTCAAAATGCTGTGTACTCGCTCACCTCATTTGAAATGTCATCTTTTGCCTTTCAGTGACTTCCCGGGCATCCAGGGTAGGGCCATCCAAAAACCCCAAGGCAAAATCTTCTTGTCAGTGGCTCCTATCTCTTCTTCTGAGCTTGGCTGCCTTTCCTGGGTCCGAAGTCCTCCTCCGTGGCTGTCCCACCCTTCACTCTGTGCCCTGGCTTGCCTGTCCTCTTCCTGGCTTGGGAGTGCCACTGAATCTTGTAGGAGACGTGTCTTCTGCGGCCAGCAGTGGTGGTGGAGCGGCCCAGAATGGTGCTCTGGGTCAGGGTTGTACAGCCCCCTCCATCTTGCTCTAGCAGGTGTGCCAGGCTGGTGGGTAGTGGTCATCTGTGGTCCCTATGACCCTCCCCACTCACTCCCGGTGGCCCTCTTCCTATGTTACTCCCAGCCCCCGAGGTGGCCGGCTGTGCTCAGAGGTCTCTGAACCCTTCTTTTCAGTGAGGCTGGTTGGGTTCTGACTTCAGGTGTTCCTCCAAGTTCAGCTCCAGCTTCCTCAAGCACCCAGGAAACCAGGGATGACCCCTTAAGCAGCCAGCCTTGTCCCCCACAGTCAGGGTCAGGGTCCGCGTCTGGGTCTTACGTTTTGCTCATTGCCAGGCACCTACCTACCCAGTACCTGCCAGACTAGCCGACAAATGGAGAAATGAATGGGTGGATGAATGCACCCCGAGCTCTTGTACAGAGAGGCACGTTTCTGTTTGGGCCTCAAACCGAGATGTCCCACAGGGGTGCCGGCTGCGGTCAGTCGCAGAATGGCAGGGTGCTCTGGCAGCAGGCCCCACGCTCCATGTGCCTTGGGGGCTGTGGCTTCTTGCCCCTGTCATCTGTCGGGCCCAGGTGCAGTCTGTTAGAAGAACCTAACTGGCAGCACAGCCCGCCAGCCAGCTCCGGGGACCCAGAGTGCTGTGGGGCCAGGAGGGCTGCCCGCTGAGATCCCCGGCAGGCCTGGTGCTCGCCTCCTCACCTTCAGGCCAGCGAGAGCGGAGGCCTCAGCCGTGGAGCTCCTCTAGGGACCGAGCACGTGAGCGGGAGCTTTGGGGACCACCCCCCACCTTCCACTCTCACCCATCTGGCTGGTTTTGAAAGACGTGGAAACAACCACTGAGCTGGTCGCACAGATGGTAACTGGCTGATTGGGTCACTCTGCCCTGTAGCTGACCCCCCCCCAGGGCTTGCCAGGTCCTGGCCTGGGACAGCATCCAGAGGGCAAGCAAAGGGCCAGATAGCTTAGGACAGGCGCAGCCGGGGTCCTCCACCAGGCGAGGGTCAGGTATAGGAAGCGGCATCTATTTATAGGCCAGGAGAGGCCTGTTCCAGCAGCAAGTGATAAGTGGACAGCTTAGAAGCACAACGCCCTCTCCCTGGACCCTGCTGGTTAGTCGCACTCAGCCCCCCGCTGTGACGGGCTGCCCCAGCCGGCCAGCTCAGATGGCTGTGCTCCAGGACGGGCAGGGCTGCCAGCAGCCAAAGGGGTCGTGTGGGTCCTCGGGAGCCAGCCAGGCAGCTAGTAGGGTCAGGGCCAGCAGGGAGGGGGTGCAGCCCTGGCCCCCTGGAATATTTGTGGTGAGGGAGGGGCTGGGTGCCTGGCTCTGGAGTATTCCACGGGGGTGGGGGTGGGAGGGGAAGGAAGAAGCTTCCCGTAAACTCGGGACGGAGGGGGGCACGAACAAGCAGGGCAACCCCAGGCGCAGGCTGGACCACCCAGGAGGAAACTGGCACCTGGCACCAGCTCCTAATGCTGCCGCCCTGAGGCCCCACCCCCACTTCTCTCTGTCATCAGCAGCCCTCCACAGAGAGGGCTCTCTCTGTCCTGTGCAGGCGCCCTGGCTCTAGATAAGGTGGCTGGGACCCTCTG
Organism: Saccopteryx bilineata; assembly: GCF_036850765.1. Lineage (NCBI taxonomy): Eukaryota > Metazoa > Chordata > Mammalia > Chiroptera > Emballonuridae > Saccopteryx > Saccopteryx bilineata. Next base: position 288,547,969 of record NC_089492.1, read on the forward strand.
CCCTTGCCACCCCCCCACCCCGTTTGTGGCTCCATTCACTGCCTGGGCAAGCTGGACAGGTCAGCCCTGGGGCTAAAGGTGTGTGCGAGGGGCCAGCCAAGCGGTGGCCCCGGAACCAGCACAGGGAACAGGAAGAGTGAGCTCTAGGGACAGATTCCCGTACAAGCAACGCTCTGTTTCCTGTGATGTGCCAGGCACCCTTCGAGCCCTGGGGAGACTTGGTGACCCCGCACGGAGCGGACAGGCCACCAGGGAGGTAGCAGTGCCAGAGATCGAGGATGAGTTGACCAGACGGGGACACCAAGCTAAGTAGATGATGAAGAGGCCCTGAGTGACAGCACACGGGCTCCTGACCCTGACCCCAGAAGCGCATTCTCCTGGGCACGGGGTGGGTGGCCTCATCCAATCACACGGGGTTTGTGCGGATTGTTCTTAGGTTGACACCCCACTCCCCATCGCCCACTAGGCCTTCCCCATTCCTCTCTGACCTGCTCTGGGCCCCAGGGGGGCTGACCCTATGGACCCCAGGGCCTCGGCTCTCTTGTTCTTACAACGCTCGGTTAGCTTGAGCTGTGGGGCACGTGGGCAGGAGAGACATCTGCCCTCCGGCAAAGGTGGCCTCTGACTCCAGGCGGCTCCTGTCGGCCCTTCTATCCGCCCAGCGCTCACCAGCTCCAGAGACCTGTGCGGTCAGCGGAGGTTAGAGCTTCCTGCTGCAGCCAGTCCTGGGTGTGCTGTTCTCCACAGAGTCCCCTCACCATTCAGAATCCCCGCCAGCTGTGCCCGTGTCCCTGTCTGATATGTGGTCCATGAGTCAGAACAGATGACGTTGTAATAGCCGATCTAGGGACCACCTTTTTTTTTTCTCATTGATTTTAGAGAGACAGAGAGAGAATCATTTATTCGTTGTTCCACTTAGCTGTGCATTCATTGGTCGCTCCCCATATGTGCCCTTGATTGGGGCTTGAACCAGCAACCATGGTGTTTTAGGACAACACTCCAAATGACCGAGCCAACAGGCCAGGGCCGCGGCACCCACTTCTTCATGGCTGAGGAATGTGAGGCCCAGAGTAATGAAGTGACCCGGGGTCACCCGGGCCCGTGCCAGGCCCTGGCCGTGCGGGCGCAGGACACCTCACCTGGGCAGTAGCAGCGCAGCACTCCAGGCTGAATCAGGGACGCAGGCACTGAAAGCTGGTCGAACAGGCAGCTGTAGTTATTGCTGGCTTCTTGCCATGGGCCTGTGATGAGGACCTTCACTCCTCCCTGGGGGGTGGGGACAGACAGCAGGGATGAGTGTCAGCCACCGAGGGAGGGAGGTGGGAGGGACAGGGGACGGATGGGGGATGCAGGCCTCCGTGGGTAAGCCCTGACTTTGGAGAACGGCGGTTTCAGGATTGCAGCAGGAAAAGGGGACCCCAGGCCTCCTCCCCTGGTCCCTCAGAGCCCCCAGATGCGGCACAGGGCCGGCAGGTCGGACCCATGGCCCCCTCGGGCATCACTTTTGGTTCTGGGCAGAAAGAACACAGAGTTTTCAAACCTTTTCAGCACCTGAGAAAGTGGGACCCCCTGGAAGGAAGTGGAGGAGAGTCATTTGTTTGTGGACAATTTTGAGTTTGGAAAAACAGGCCTGAGCATCTTAGTGTCCCCACAGAGACTGGAAGTTCCAGTGGAATCATGGGAAGAGACCCAGGGTGTGGTGGGGATGGGGAGGGTGGAAAGGGGGGATGAAGGTGACCAGGAAGAAGGCGAAACAGAAAAAGGAGTTGCTCCAGGCAGCAGAGGGGCTTAGAGCTGGGGGTTGGGAACGAGGTGGGTGTGAGCCCATCTCTGTGCTGAGCCACCAGGGCATTTGTCCGTGCTGCCACCCACACAGCCACAGGGGCCCCTCCCTGCATGCGCACTGCACAGGCAGGCGCTGATGTGAGGGCAGCCAGGCTGGGGCTGCAGCTGCTCCCGCAGGCGGGGGTGGGGGCTGGGCTGGGGAAGGGAGTGGGAGGGGGCTTTGGCCTTGCCCAGCTCCAGGGAAAATGGCCTCACCCCCAAGGACCCCAGACACACTGTCACCCAGGGGGAAAGTCTCCGCTGCTTCTGGATCTCCTGCTGGGACCTGCCAGGCCACGCCCTGGTCAGTCCTGCTTCACATCCCGTCCCTGCTTAGTGATTCCTGGTACCTCCTTGCATTGTATCATGTCTGATGTGGACAGTGAGTGGTAGGTCCCCTATCAGGGTTCAGACAGCTGAAGGGAGGGCCCAGTTACTGAGTGGGGGAGGCTGTCCCAGGTGGTAAGGGGGACAGAGGGCAGGGGTGTCCATCCACCCTCCCAAAGGGAGGCCAGGAGCTGCCCAGGACAAGGCACCGAGTGCCACCCAGTGTCTGGGCAGGAGGAGGCCCAAAGGCACGTCTACTGGAGTTATGGTGCAGTGGAGGGCATGAGAAATGTGGGGCCCAAGGCCTCCTTCCTCCAATTCCCCAGGACAGAGGCCAGACCCCAGCGCTCCTCCTGCTGCCCAGGCCAGCAAGACCCTCTCTCCTGCTCAGTCACCTGTTCTTGGGTGACCTCTCCTTGGCACTGGCCCATCCCTGCTCTGGAGAGACCTCCAGCCTCAACATGGGGCTTGTTCTTGAGGTTCTCACAATGTTCCTGGAACCCAGACCAGCCCAGAGCTGGCATAGGGTCTTTGGACAGATGAGGCGGAGGTGGCTTCCATCGGTTCCACTATGGAAGGCACTCTCCCGGGCTGGAAGGCATGTCCCCTGTGCTCGTGGGTGGGGCCTCCTCTGGGCCCAGCAGGCTTTGAAGAAATCATTCTACAGCCAGGCAACCAGAGTTTGGAGGGCAGTGGGGAGAGGGCACAAGATGAGGAGCCAATAGCAGGAGGCCTGCTCTTGTCCCTCAGGGGCTGTGTGTTCTCAGGCAAGTGCCCAGCTTCTCTGGTTGGCATCTGATCTCCAGGGGACCCTCTGGCCTTATATTCTTTGGTTCTGCTAACTGGCTCAGTAGGAAGATGTGGAGGTCTGTTGGAGAGGCAGGGCTGGGGGCGGTGCAGGGCTGGGAAGCATGTCCCACAACCCAGGCAGAACCTGACCCTTGGACGCCTGGTTGCGCCAGAGGCCAGCTCAGGGAACAGTCCTCCCTGTTTCTTAGGAAGTGGGAGAGCAGTGATTTGGAAAGGCCGTAGACAGGTACTGTGTGAGAATAGAGAAGAAAAATAATGCCCATCGCAGCTGCTAGCACGAGGCTGGGGCAGTGGGGAGGAACAAAGGGCTGCAGAAATGACTGGAGAACATCAGGCCCTTCTCCATGGAAACCACCGCAGGATGCGCTCAGCATCCTTCAGTTCAGGGGATGGTTTCCATGGCGACGCGCGCCTTGCTGCGCTGAATGGTGGTGACGCAGGCACCTGAAGGCTGTAATTGCAGCCTCCTCCGCAGGAGTGGTGGTGAAGGGGGATGACGCAGAGGGATTGGGGGAGGGGAGGGAGCGACAAATGCCATCTGAGGTCGCTGTGTCCTGGAAAGTCCTAGTCCTGGGATAAAGAACCCAGATTCCCGATGCACCTGGGGAAGATGCTGGGGCCCAAGGCACCTCCCGTGTGTGTGTGTGTGTGTGTGTGTGTGTGTGTGTGTGTGTGTGTGGTGTGTGTGGTGTGTATGTGTGTGTGTGTGATCGCGCATGCCTGCGTGCGTGTGGTGAGCAGCCGCAGTTGGAGATGAAGAGGGGAGTAGCACACAGAAGTAGGGGTTGCCTGTGGGCGGGGGCGGGGGAGGGGAACCCTCTGAAAAGAGAAAGCAAGATGGCTCCAGCCTCAGCATTCCTGGGAAGTGGGTGCCTGGGCAGCACTGATTTTAGAGCTGGGGTGGGGGGCGTTGAGCGACGACCCCACATTTACAAACAAGGGAGTGTCCTGGGCTCGCTGTCTCCCCACAGAGCCCTCCGTGGGCATGGCAGAGCTGGCTAGAAGCAGGCTCCTAACGCGGTCAGCAAGCTGGCCTCTGGCCAGTGGAGGAGGAGAGGGGCAGGCATGTCCGCGGGGGGCTCTGAGGGGAGGGGCGGGGCAGGAGAGGAGGTGGGGCTTCCTGCATTAGAGCCTGGGAGGGCGTGGTCCTGCCGCTGGACCGGGGACTGTAGGGGGAGTAGAGCCCCTGGAACCTTTGCAGAGGTCTCACCACTAGGTAATATCGGCCCCAAAGGACCTGGCAGGGTGGTGTCTGAGCATTTTCCAAATCAAATTTAATGGCAGCTGCTTTTGTTTCCGGGCAGCCAGACGCACCGAGGGTCGGACGCTCCCTCCGAGCGGCGCCCAGACTGTCCTCCCTTTCCTGTTCCCGTGCCGCCCTCGCGTGGCCAGCTGCGGAACTTTCTCCCCCGCGCAGTTTAGGGACCTGCAGGCGGGTCCTCCTCCACCCTCCAAGTCCTGCAGGACCCAGGCTCCAGGAAGCCTCGAAGTGTCTCGAGGACCAAACCTCCCAGGTCCTAGGACTCGGAAGGCCTCGAGGCCTCCCCTCTCGGCTGTCCACAGGGGAGAACACGGACCCCCAGAGAGCCCGACTCAGTCAGACCTCAGGGAAGCCTGGTCCCCGCCTCCTGCCCTCTCCTTACGAACTGTTCTCCTAGGCGCCGCCGCATGGCGGCCGGCAAGCTGCGGGGCTGGGCTGACCTGTCACCCTGGGTAAACGTGCTGGGTGCTAGGAGAGTGTCACTGAGACCAGTATTGCTGATGGAGTCACATGGAGCCACAAGAGGACACAGGTTGGCATCTTCCGGAGCCTTGGGGGCCAGTGGAGGGAAGCAGTGGAGGTGGACAGAGAGACAGGTGCCACCTGAGCACCACACTCTGTTCTCACACACAGCAATGAGGAAGGGCACTCCCTGCCCAAGGTCACTGGCTAGGAAGTGTGGCACCAGGCCTGGAATGCCAGGGGTATCGGCATGGAGACTGCCTTGGCTTTGCCATGAAGAAAGGAGGCAGAGGAGGTGTGAGCCTCCTGGTCAAGACTGTGACACTGAGGCCTACAGTCTAGGTGACCCCACCTCAGTCATACCCAGTCAACCAATGGACTTGCCCGTTTCCACAGCAGGAGGATGTGAAAAGGAACACAGGGCTGTGAGCCGTGATGGCCAAGGAATCGTGACCAGTACTCACTGATGACATGCTGCGGGCCAAAGCCTGTACTGAGCGCTCCTGGCTGCACACCTGAGGCAGGTACTGTTACAGCCTCATCTTACAGCTGAGGAAACTGAGTCACAGAGAGGCAAGGTCGTGGCAGAGCCAGAATCCACACCTTGGAGTGCCCTGAGACACGCCCTCAACCACTATGCTCCTCTCCGCAGCCCATGGGGACTCTGAAGCAGGGTCCGGCTCTGGGAAGCCCTCCCCTCTCAGGGCACCCCATTACCAGCCCCGAACTGGGCATCCTCCCAGGACCCCCTGCAGGCACCTGGGTCTGGAAGGGGCATGGCCTTTGGCCAGCACCCTGCACGGCCCGAGCAGTGCACACGGATGCTCGATGACAGTCACTTTCAGATACTTTTTCTCTGTTTTGTTTGTAGTAGCAGTCCTAGGCTCTCCCCAATACCCCCCCCCCAAACAAAGCAAAATGTAGGTGGAATCTTAACACATAAGCCAGGAGACAGTGGATTGCTCTGGATGGAGCTAGGGCCACCTGGGCTCAGGGAGACCCCTGACTTTAGAGCTCCTGGCTGTGATGGAGACTGAGAACCCCAGCTGAGATGGGGGTCTGTCCAGGGACCCGGGGACGGAGGGAGGGGACCACTTGGTCTGTCTAGTCTGGAGAGCCACATGCAAACGAGCTCCCCGTACCTTCAGGCTGGAGGGTGAGCAGGTGAGGAGGTTGGTGGCCTCTTACCTCTGGATAAGACCACTCTGGGGAGTAGTCGGTCACCATGAACACCCGGCCGCTCTGCTGCAGCATGCCCAGGGTGCCCTGGGCCGAGGCGGCTGAGACCACCTCAGCAACGTGCATGTAGGCCATGGTGCTGGCCCCGCCCTCGGCACTGCTGAGCTGCAGGCTCCCCTGCTGGGGGCTGCAACAGGGCATGCACATCTCCGCCTGGGTGAAGGGGGCGCGGGCCCCGTCCTCCGACTGCGAGAGAGCCGCGCCGTCCCCCGACACCAGCTGGTGCCCATAGATGGTGCCATTGCCCCCCTCCACGGAGATGAAGTCGTTGATCAGGTCGGAGAACTGGTTGCTGAAAGAGATGTCGAAGTGGTCCAGGCTGAGCTCCATGTTGGAGGTGTTGCCGAGGCCGGGCTGGGCCACGGGGTACAGTCCCTGAACCACATTTCCCGGGAGGATGGGCACGCCACCCGTGCTGCGGATCACCCCGGGATTCTCAGGCTGTAGATAGTGCTCGGAGCTACAGGCCTGCAGCTCCCCAGACTTGATCAGACCCTCGCCCCCTTCGGCCACCTGTGAGGTCTCCATGGTGACCTCCCCTTCCGCCGCCATGGCCTGGAAATTGGCCTGGAACTGCATGAGGTGGAGGGAGGAGGTAGATTCTATCCTTGTCTCCACGTGGCCACTGCAGGAGCTGGTTTGCGACGAGGCCTCCGTTTTCACCGTGGGCATCACAAAGGTGCCCCCAGAGTCACTCAGGCCGCTGTGGGCATTCTGCTCGAGGGGGAGGGGCTTGCCGGCATCCTGCAGGAAGAAGCTGGGGGAAGGGGTCTGGTGGACGTGTGGGCTGTGGCCCGTCTGGCTGAAGCTGGATGTGTAGTCTTTGTTGGAGTCGATTGCACTGAAGTCCATCTGCTCCAGGGTGGTGCTGGGACTCAGGCCACCGCCCGATGGCAGCAGGCCGGACCCCGCGGTCAGGGTGAGGGAGCCAGCCGCCGCGGCCGCTGCAGACGAGGAGTACGCCTCTTTGGCCATCTGCTGCTCGAAGGAGGTGTCCTCGGTCTTAATCTCCTTGGTGAGGACAGTGCTGAAGCTAAAGCCCCTCTCCGCAGGCGGGGAGTGCCGGACGTTGGCGCTGACCAGCTCGGCCTTCAGGCCACCACCCCCGTACGTTTGGCCCTGCTTTGGGTTATTGAGGAAACAGTCGGGGTCAAAGTTCATAGTGGTTTCCGGAATCTTCCGGCCACCGTCAAGGGTGGTGGAGAGGACCAGCTCTTCGGACACGTTGGTGGGCAGCATTGACAGACTTTCCGAGCTGCCCGTGGTGGGGAAGGCGAACTTGTGGCCGTCGGAGCTCATGGCCAGGACAAGGCCTTGCGAGGCGTCGGGTGACAGGAGGTGGTGGTTGGGGCCGGAGGTGGGGGACATGGTGTACACGGCCTCATTGGTGACCTCCGACATGAACACCGTGGCACTCTGGGACAAGCTCCCCATCACGGAGGCCACCGCCATGCTGGACACGCCGCTGACCACAGGGCTGTCCACCATGTCGGGGTCACTGTTGAGACCGCTGCTGATGGACACGGGGGAGCTTTGGGTGGTGTCGGGGACCTCGACCTGGTTGGTGGAGGAGACCTCAGTGCTGTTCTGGTGCAGCAGCACGGGCTTGGCTACCTTGCCGTTCCTCTTCTCACGGCCCGAACCCTTGCCATGGCTGTGCTCGTGCTTGCCCTCGGACACATCATTGTGCTGCACCTCCGAGTGGCCCCCGTAGCCCCCTGTCCGTGGCTCCACCTTCGGCGAGATGATGCGGTGTTTGGCACTGTTACACTTGTGATGCACACTGCTGCCCGCTCCTGCAGAGATCAGAAGCACACGCACACACACACATGCACGCACACAAAGAGAGAGTCAGAGCCGGGGCTGCGGCAGGCCCCATCTCTGAGCAGCTGGGACCTGGCACAGCCCTGCTGGGGAGCCTAGGCAGGTCCCTGAGCCCCCAGGGCAGGCGTGGCGCAGTCCCTCAGGCTCTGGGGCCCCCAACCCTAAGTCCCGGGGCTCTCACACACCCTGTGTCACCTTCCTCCACACCAGGGGTCCCCAAACTACGGCCCGCGGGCCGCATGCGGCCCCCTGAGGCCATTTATCCGGCCCCCACCGCACTTCCAAAGGGGCATCTCTTTCATTGGTGGTCAGTGAGAGTACTGTATGTGGCGGTCTTCAAAGCACGGCGTCGCTCATGTACAGTGATGTGGGACGCACACGTCACAGCTCCAGAAGTGCACCATATCACTTGTTATGGCTAGCAGTGACAAATATGGAACCGGACAGTGACCATCTCATTAGCCAAAAACAGGCCCATAGTTCCCATTGAAATACTGGTCAGTTTGTTGATTTAAATTTACTTGTTCTTTATTTTAAATATTGTATTTGTTCCCATTTTGTTTTTTTTTTACTTTAAAATAAGATATGTGCAGTGTGCATAGGGATTTGTTCAGGATTTTTTTTATAGTCCGGCCCTCCAACGGTCTGAGGGACAGTGAACTGGCCCCCTGTGTAAAAAGTTTGGGGACCCCTGCTCCACACCATCCTTGACTTGCTTTTCAAATAGTGACTGCAGTGCCCCAGGACAGGGGAGGCGGGGAAGGAGAGGTTGGAGAGGATGCCATCTCCAGGGCAACCCCTTCCACTGTCAGAGCAGACGCCTTCCCTGGGAAGGCTCTTGCTGGCCGGGGGCTCAGCCTAGGATGGATGCCTGGTCCCTCTGTCCGGCTGCTGGAGGCCTCCACCCCTGCTCATGGGGCACGGCACTTCAGGGAGTCCCTTCAGGGAGTCCCTTTCCGCCAGGTAGTGGGAACCACCATGGGACAGGGAGCAGAGAGGGAGGGGCGTGTTTTTGAGCGAGGCACTCTGTGGATTAGCTCTTGGCAGGGACCAATGGGCGATCGGTCAGACTTTGCTCCGGAGGCCAAAAGGTATTTGGGGCCACCATCCTCTCTTTAGCTAGCTGGCCTGTCCTCAGCTCTTTGTGGGACAGTTTTTCCTAAGACGCAGCCAGGACAGAGCCCCAAGCCCCTAGTTCAGCGGCGAAGGAAGAGGCCCAGCGCAGAGTGCTTCTGAGCTCCAGTGAGTTGGGCCTTGCGTCCGGGGGGGACAGCTTCTCTCCCCTCTCCCCCTCTGTCATCATTTTCAGTCCGTCGGATAAGGGCCATTTTTCTCTTTGTAGAAGGGTGACTGGTCCCCTGACCCTGTTACAGCTTCGCCACCAGGATGCCTACACACGTGAAGACGGCGCGGAGAAGTGACGTGACCCTCTAATGGAAATGGCTAATTAAGGCAGCTCAGGGAGTAGAGAATGCACATTTCAAAGAGCAAATGCCATTATCGGAAAAAGATACATTCAGATGCATAATGCTGGACACTTCACATTCTCCAAGAGGACGGTCCTTAAAGAAAGAGTTTCAGTGGGAGGGGTCTCATTGGTTCAGAACAGATTTTCCTGAAAAGCCAGGGTTGGTCTGGTGCCCGGGAACATGGGCTTCTTGCGGACACAGCCCAAGGGCAGCGGAGGCCTGCAGGGCATTGCCGTGGGTGGTCTGAGGAGGCCTGCAGGGCACTGCCGTGGGTGGTCTGAGGAGGCCTGCAGGGCACTGCCATGGGTGGTCTGAGGCGGCCTGCAGGGCACTGCCGTGGGTGGTCTGAGGAGGCCTGCAGGGCACTGCCGTGGGTGGTCTGAGGCCTGGAGCCCATCCGCATGCACCCCTCAGCTCTGCTGCCCCCACTCCTAGGGGAGCTGCCTCCCTGGAAGCCGCTCTCTCCTGCCCAAGTGGGTTATCCTGCAGCTAGTGGGGCAGGACGACGGTGGGTGGGTCCTGGGTGCCGTGTTGTCACTTGACTCCGGGCCGACCCCCTTCCCTCCCTGGACATCACTGCGACCCCTGAAGAGGAAAGGTGTGCCCGCTGCCTGGCAGATGGCCCTCGGCCCCGGTCCTGTTGCGCCCAGCTGCCCCCCGGGGCCCCGCTCACCCAAGCTGCCGGTGCACAGGCAGTTGTGGGTCCGCGGCTGCGGCTTGGTCTGGTGGCTGTCGAGGATCTGCTGCACCAGCTGCTCCACCGAGAAGCCCGCGCTGCTGTTGCCATTGCTGCAGGTCCACTTGATGCCGTGGACTGGGGGAGACAGAGGAGGGTGGTCAGGGCCAGGGGGTGTGGATGCCGCCTAGAAGCATGGGACCCAGGCCCTCCCAGAGCGCAGCCCCAGGTCTGCTAGGAGGCTGGCTGGAGGGACAAATCAGGAGGGAAGGGGAGCCCACCAGGCCCCGCTGGGGAGCTCCCTGCCCTTCCCCCTCCCTCCCTTCCCTGTGTCCAGCCAGGGGAGTGGATGCCTCGAGACTGGCTTTGGTTCCCCCAGAGTCCAAGGGCAGCAGGGTGGCTCTTCCAGGGATCCTGGAGGAAAAGAGAAGGGGCCTTCCTAGACTGCAGGTGGCAGAGATGAGAGGAGGTGGAGTTGGGGTCCGGCTCCCAGCACTGTCCCAGGGAGGAGGCTAGCCCAGAGGACTGCTGCAGCTAATGCCCGGCCAGCCACCTGGATGGCTCAGCCCTCCTTGGCCCTGGACCTCTGCTACCCCTGGTATTGACACGGGGGAGGGGTGTGTCCCTGAATGGCAGAGGGTTGTCTCCACACCTGCTTGGCAAGATGGGGCCAGAAGTCTAAAATACACAGACTTGCCTGGCCGAGTGTGTGGGTTGGCTGGGGTTCATGCTTGCTCTCTCGCTCTTCCTTCTCAGCCGCGGCAGCCCGGCCAAGAGGTGGCCGAGCCCTGGGTGGCACGTTGGGCACGTGGCACAGCCCAGCTCTCTCTGGGGTCCAGAGGCAGTGAACCAACAGCCCCGAGGCTCCAGGAGGGACCCAGGCTGCTGAGAGGGGAGAACGAGTGGGGGGAGCAGGCAGTCTGGGAGGAGCAGGGCTCAGGGTCACACCAGAGAGACACCGGTGACTTTGCCGATACAAGAACAATTCCTTCCTCCTGTGGCTGAGTTTCTCACATGGACCCGGGGGAAGGGCTGTCTGCTACGACTCACGTCGCCAGCCCTTGTCTGTGAGGGGCGCCAGGACACAGACGCACAGGGAGACAGTCTACACAGCGGGCAGGGGCTGGGCCAGAGAATTTCTGGATGATTAATGTAAGTTACCTACTATCTTGAAACATCCAATATGCAGACTGCCTCCCTCCCCCTCCGGTAGGGGGAGAAGCCCCCTCATCAGAGGTGGTGAGTTGTTAGTACTGAATATCAAATACTATCAAGATGGTTTTTAACATGTCATGCTCTGCTTCCTGCCACATAATCAATCAGCGGGAAAGGAGATTTCCACCTGGATTTGAGTCCAGATTTTGGTCTTTACTTGCTGTGTAAATTGGAGCAAGTCACGAGCCCTGAGCCTCAGTTTCCTCATCTATACAATGGGGGTAGCATAGCATCTGCTTGACATGGTGGCTCAGAGGAAACCTGATCCACTCCCGAGGCCACCTCACGTGTACCCAACAGAGCTGCTGCTGTCACAGCCGTGCGCGGCGAGGATGGTGACACGCAGCACAAACCGCTGGCCTCGCCCCATGGCCGATGCTACGGGGACGGGGGTTCTTGCAGTGAAATCCACAGAAGGCTCAGCCTCGCACGCCAGGGGCTGGGAGGGCAGCTCCCCGGAGTCCACCTTGTCAGCACCGGCACCGTTAGATGGAACTTCTGTAGTTTTGCAAAGGGAGGGTTGTGATCTGCCCGGAATTCCCGTGGGTGCTCGTCCTTTCCTGCACACCTGCCCCGAGGGCACACTCATGGTCCTTGCCGTCCGCTCCATCCTGCTGAGGCTCTTCCAGAAGGCCTTGGGGCTTCACCAGCACTGGGGCCCATGGGCCTGATCTCAGCGGGTCTTGGGTTCTGGCAGGTCATAAAGGAAATGGGCGGGGTGCCGAGGGCTCCTGTCCCCTAGCTCTACAGGCTGTCTGGTCTTGGGGCTTGAAGTCATGGGTGCCTGTTTGGAGCGCTATGGGTGGGCACGGGCAGGGTGTGGTGGTGAGTTTGACCCCCCTTTCCTCAGGTGGGCAGCCCCCGCCGTGGGGTCCCTTGGGGAACCCTCCAGCAGCACCAGGGGGCTGTGCTCCTGCTGGCTCAGGCCACCTTGTCCCCAGCAGCTGGAATGGAAGGCCTAGGCCAGGGGTGTGCAAACCTCATGGCCATTATGGAACCTGTTTATCAAATAAACCTTCACCTGGAAATCCAATATGGAAGTCAGCTAATAGCAGAGGGGGCCTGGCTGAGGCAGCAGTGAGGGCCAGGGTTCCCCGGCCTGTCCCCATGCCCTGGGCCCCTTGGCTGAGCGCCTTTCCCAGGCTCCTCATTTTACAGATGGGTGGGGGGGGGCACACAGGACTCAAGCGCCCCCCCCTGCAGTATTGCACATACAGATGGCACGTCCCAGTGTCTGTCCCCAGCCCCAGCCGGGGGGTTCTGATACCCTCGGTTTGGGGTGGTGCCCAGGCTTTGTGAAGAGCACTCCAGGGGTTCCCCCCATGTGGCCAGGATGGGGAACACAGCTCCATCCTGAGCCTCAGTTCTGCAGGCGCTGCAGGTCTGGGAGCAGAACCGTCCAGTCCCCTGGAGCTCCTGGGCGTGGCGTCTGCCTCTGGGCCACTTGGAGCAGACACTGCTCATGGAACCAGAGCCAGTGACCTTGGGGAAACCCCCACCGACTCTGAACTTGGCTGTCCGGAGAGAAGAAACCCATCTCTGGCTTCCGGCCAAGTGGCCACAGCACGCCCAGAGGTCTCGGGGGCGGGGTGGGCTTGCCAGTCCCCAGTGGCAGACATCCGGTCACCCTTGGCCAGGGCCCGTCATCCCTGACAATGGTGTGCTCAGTCCTCAGATGGGGCTTCTGCTCCAGCCCCAGGCCCCTGTGGGGGTCCCCCACTGCCTTCTCCCTGCTCTTCCTCCCCTCCTGCGGTCGTGAAGGTTATAAAATGAAAACCCAGTGAAGGGTGACAGATTGCGAGCAGAGAATTTCTGGATGCTTAATGTAAATTACCTACTGTCTTGAAACATCCAATATGCAGATTGCCTCCCTCCCCCTCCGGTGGGGGGAGAAACCCCCTCCTCAGAGGTGGTGAGTTGTTAGTACTGAATATCAAATACTATCAAGACGGCTTTTAACATGTCATGCTCTGCTTCCCGCCACGTAATGAATCAGCGGGAAAGGAGATTTCCACAGGGAAAAGAGCGCTGTGTGAAAGGAAGGTTAATGAGCGCGCACCGGAGGTCTCCTCCCCGCCCTTCCCCCTTCCTACAGGCAGCAGCTGGGGGACTCGATGACCCGTGAGGGTAGGGTCTGGGCTAGGGGTGCAGGAGGAGGAAGGGAATTTCTGGAATCAACCTGGGGGCTCTGGGTCAGCAGGATCGATCCTCATTTCCAGGCCACAGCGGGTCACCTCGGCCAGAGGGAAGATTGTTCAGAGTGCTGCAGCCCGGTGGGGACCTGGGCCTGCCCAGGTGGTGGAGGGGGACTGTGTGCCCAGGAAGCCTGGGACAGGGGAGGGTGACAGACAGGACATGCCCGGGGCCAAGCTGGCTCAGGCACAGGGCAGGGGCTGCCCGGGGGTCCCTGCCGGCCCCAGCGGGTGGCGTGTTGTGGGGTGCTCCCATGGCGTCATCAGCAGTTCCGCTGTTGCTCCGGAACACGTGTGCCCCGGCCCGACACCGGCCCTGGCTGGGCCGCCTGCAGCACGCCCTGTGTGAGCACTGTTCTTCTGAGAGGAGGCTGGGGTGGCTGTCACAGGAGCTCACCGGCCCATGCCAGCGTGGACCTGGCCTGTACCCAGCACTTACCCTAATTACCACCCCTGGCTAGACAGCGGAGGTCCCACTAATATGAATAATCAAAATGAAATCAAGGACACCAGCATGGGGCCATGCTTTGGAGAGCATCTTCTGATGCACAATTTACCCAAGAGGCAGCCAACTGCTGTGACAAGTAATTGAGAACTGGAGGTGGGGCTGGAGGGGGGAGTGGAGAGCTCAGGTGGGGCTGGGAGCTGGAGGGGGGGAGCTGAAAGGAGGAGGGGGGCTGGGGGCTGGAGAGGTGAGGGGGGCTTGGAGGGGGGAGCAAGAGGGGCTGGAGGGGGGAGTTGGGGGCTGGAGAGGGAGTGTGAGGGGCTGGAGGGGGGAGCTGGGAACTGGAGGGGGGAGGTGGGGCTGGAGGGGGAAGCTGTGGACTGGAGGGGGAGCTGGGGGCTGGAGGGGGAGCTGGGGGCTGGAGGGGGGAGGGGAGGCTGGAGGGGGAGCAGGGGGTGGCGTGGGGGACCTGGCTCTTCAGGTGTGGCTGCTCCACCCCAGCCTCAGGGGAGAGGCAGAGAGCATTGGCTAGGCAGATGAGGCCTGAGCCCAGGTCAAGCTCAGCTGTCACCCCCTGCACAGACCGTGCCCCTACAGGGTTCTTAGGTTGAAGCCCTAAACCCAAAGTGACTGTTTGGAGACAGGGCCTTCCAAGAGATTAATAAGGTTAAATGAGGTCATGAGGGTGGGGGGTCCTAATCCAACAGGACTCATATCCTTGTAAGAAGCAAGAGACACCAGGAGAGTGCACACACTGAGCCTGGCCATGGCCACGGAGGACACAGCAGGAAGGCGGCCCACCCTCTGCGAGCGGCAAGAGGGGCCTCACCAGAAACCAACCCTGCCGACACCTTGATCTTGGACTTCCAGCCACCAGATGGTGAGAAAATTAATTTCTATGAGAAAATGAACTCATTTAAGCCACCCAGTCTGTGCTATTCTGACCCCCTGGCATAGAGAGATTACGTGTTTAATCTCTTAGCAATTCTTTGAGAACGAATTATTGTCCCTATTAATTTGAGAACCAAAACTCAGCAAGTTATGTAACCTGCCCAAGGTCACACAGCAGAGAAGTGGGGGCAGTGAGGGGTTGCAGTGTCAGGCTGAGCCAGCTGCCTGCCAGGGTCTCTCTGCCAGCACCGCCTCCCCCCGGGACCTAGGAATGCCTGGATGGATAAGGGGTGCTGCTCCACCCAGAGGCTTGGATTCCTGTTCACTCAAAGCTAGATACACTGCACTTCCCAGAGAGAGGGACTCTGGTCTACAGGGTGGGGGCCGGGGAGCTGGTGACTGTGTAGGTAACCCAGAAACGTGGGGTTGGGCTAGAGGCTGTCTCCCCAGCCCCCCCCCCCCCCCCCCCGCTGTCTACTGCCCTCTCTCTATGGAGGGTGCCACTGTTTCCGAGGGCCAGGTGGGCTGGGGTGGGAGGGGCACAAGCTCTCAAGGCCCTGGCCCCTCCATTGCGACCTTCCTCCCTGGAGCCAGGACAGCTGGGTCAGAGCGTGTGGTCACTGGACTGGCTGTGGCACCTGGACCATGGCAGAGGAAAGGGTCTGGGTCCCCAGGGCGCAGGGCAGGAAGCAGGAGGCGGGACCTGCTGTGGACCTGCTCCCGGAAGATATGGAGCCAGCAAGAGTGAGAGGGAGGCCTGGGCCAGGAACATGTCTCAGCAGCTGAACCTGGGCCGCTGGGGCTCCCGGAGGCCTGGCCACGTTCATCGTGGAGACTGGGGGGCGTTTAGGGGACGACACTTCTATGAAAGATGGGGAACCCCAAAAAAGACTCCTCTCAGAGAAGGTAGGACTGGTGGGGGCAGTGTTGGGCTCTCAGACGGGGGTTCCTTGCCTGGATTTCTAGTCACTGAGGGTGGGATTGGGGAGGGGACCCACCTAGTCAGACATGGGGACCCAGAAGGGCCTCCTCTTCATTGTCAGCGGAAACCACAGCAGGCATTCCTGACACGGCTATTCTAAGCAGCGGTGGGACGTTACTGACGGCCAGGGCAGACCCTGAGCCCCGTGTCTGAATGAGCTGTGCAGGAAGAAGTGACCGGGACATGCGGAAGGCCGGTGGGAGACAGGCTGGCTGGACCATGCTGGCCTTACAGGCGTAAGGTGCAAGGAAGATCTCTGATTTCTCTGGGCCTTTTCCTCATCTGCCAAGTGGGTGCCCAGCTCTGGTTCACCTGACGACCTGTCACTGTGCCCTAAGGGACTTTAAAGACACCCAGATGAGTGAGCCCCACGCCGAGGATCCTGATTCAGTGCCTCCACAGGAGAGCTGAGGCTGGCCAGGGTCAAGGGCCCCAAGCCAGAGACCCCTTCTGCCCTGAAACGTCATTGGAGGGGAACTGGACAAGGAGTCAGAAAGGAGAACTCGGGAAGGCCCTCACTCCATGGCGGTCCCACGAGCCGGGGAGCGCTAGCTGGCTGCCCCTTTGCCCTGTGCAGCAGTATCTTCTAGAAGGACGACAGGGTGCACCAGCCAGGGCGTGGGCCACTCCAGTAACGGCACTGGTGGCGCCTGCCGGAACAGATGTTTGGCTTTTCTGCAAGGGAAGAGGTTTCTTGGTGGTGTGAGGAGCAGATAACAAGTGGCACATTGGTTACAGAGATAACCCGGCCCAACAGAGGCCCCTAGTAGTGGGGGGCCCTTCCTTCTTGCCCCCACCAGCCTGGGTGCATCCAGTTCTCAATGCTCAGTAAAGACCTGTAAAAAGGGTGATCATATAGCTTGCTGCCCAGACAGGTCACCTTGGAGGCAGACCGGTGCGGTGATCATCCAGAGGGACGATGGTACAAACGGGGATGCTCCCTGGTGGCCCGGGATGTGTGTTCACCCTATTTAAGGAACTGCATGACAAAGGCCTTTCAGTGCGTGAATGAGCCCAACTGGATTCCTTCTTGGAGTTGTTGACATGGGAAGGCAGTCTCCATGGCAACAAGGTCAGTGGGAAATGGCAGCGCATTGGTTTAATTTTCGCTGTACTCTTGTTGACAGGGATAAAGGCTCTGCCTCTGATTTCTTGGTTCAACTGGATAACATTTTCATTAGGTTTAACTTCTCATATCCAGACACCCACATACTATTCAATTTCCCTGGCTCGTCTTCAACTCTCAGTCTCCTACTGGTCCTGAGGACATGGTCAGAAATCTCATTTTGAGGAGTTTGGAGGCTGGTTGGGGACAGGATGGCACGTGTGCTCAGGGACGTAGGTGCCGTAGCCTGAATGGGTTTGCAGTTCCTGGTTCTGGATGTTGGGGATGTGGGTCAGTGGGACCTGACTCCCGCCCCCCCCCCCCCCCGTCTTTCACGGGGAGGCACAGGTGTGCTCCAGTAGTCACGGTGCCCTGGAGAAGGCGGGGTGCCTGAGAACTTAACACAGCCACTGCCCCTCCCAGCTGGGACAGACCTCAGCCCGCAGGGGAGAGGCCAGGAGGAGGGGCTTCCCAATCAGGAGTGTCACAGCTGTGATGTCAGGGGAGTCAGCCGCATGGGCGTGGTGCTCCCTGCACCTCTGCACGTGGCCACACCGACCATCTCCTAGAGATCCCGTGACACAGTGGCCCTGGCTCAGTGTTTGGGCACCGGCCCTGCTGACTGGACACGAATGTGGTGTCGCGGGCCATCCTGAGGCTCTAGAATCTCCAGGAATTCTGCGTGCCGCTGTAGGAAGAGCGTGAATGTACTTGAAGCTCTCTGATGGTCTGGTGATGTCGGAGGCTCAGTTTGGCCGAGAGAGAAGCAGCTTTGGCAATTACCTCGCATCCAGGGGCCATGTGGGCCCGGGAACCCTCTTCTCACTGGAGTTTAACTGCAACCCATCCTTCCTGGCCCAGGCCGAGGGCAGAGAGGACAGGCAGTGACCGCTGGCCTGAGCAGCCCCTCCTGGCCACTGGCAGTGGGGGCAAGGAACCCAGTAGTGTTCCAGACAGTTTCCATCTTGCTTCGTGTGAGACTTGGGGCTCAGGTGTTCTGAGGTGTCACCCACAGGGAGGCAGGTGCCATCGAAAGAGGCAGCTGCCTCTCGGCTCTTAACTGTGGCCCGGAACCTTTGATTTTCAAAGAGAAGCTGGAGATCTAGAGATTTCAATGTTGGCAAGGAATTCTAAGTTTAACCAAACCACCCTCCAGGATGAGTAGGACTGTGTTAGCTCCGGGTGTCAGTCAGCCACGGGACGTGGGCGGTGCTCCTTGTATCCCCAATTCCAGCTCAGAGGTGCACCCCGCCAAAGTCTCCTGCCTGAGCGGATGTCAGAAAGGACCCAGGAGTTTGTAACAGCAGGTGGTACGTGGTGCCCAAACAGCCCTGAGTGGCAAGTAGCCAGGGAGAGACACAGACTCAAAAGGAGTATCTCTCTTTTAGTTCTCCTTTGTGGGGGCCAATTCTGCTAAATAAAATTTTTAAAAAAATTTTTCTGAAGTGAGAAGCAGGGAGGCAGAGAGACTCCTGCATGCGCCCGACCGGGATCCACCAGGCAAGCCCATCAAGGGGCGATGCTCTGCCCATCTGGGGCATTGCTCCACTGCAACCAGAGCCATTCTAGCACCTGAGGAGGAGGCCATGGAGCCATCCTCAGCGTCCAGGCCAACTTTGCTCCAATGGAGCTTTGGCTGTGGGAGGGGAAGAGAGAGACAGAGAGAAAGGAGAGGGAGAAGGGTGGAGAAGCAAATAGGCTCTTCTCCTGTGTGCCCTGGCCAGGAATTGAACCCGGGACTTCCACATGCTGGGCTGATGCTCTACCGCTGAGCCAATAGGCCAGGGCCCGCTAGATGAACTTTAGCCAGAGGGAGAAAGGCATATTTGCAAAATGAGCTGGCTCCTCCCAGCATAGCAGGAAAAGCAGCACAGCCTACCTACAATCAGCCCTGCCTCCATGCCTACTACCTGCTCTGCTCTCGGCCAGGTGGGGAGGTGCCCAGAATACAGTCTGGCAGAAGAGAAGGATGACAGGAACCCACCCAGCCTGCCCCCTAGCCAGCAGGCCTTCACTAAAGGGACAACCAGCACGGGCAGGGAAATCCTCTCTGAGCCTTCTGTCCTGTCCTCACCAGCGCAGTGACTCCGGGTCCTGCAGACACAGGCAGGGACCAGAGCCTTCTGGGCCTTCTGTCCTTAGGGACAGAGCTGCTCCCTGGGCCCTGGGTCTACTGTGGGGACAGGGACGCAGATGTGCTTCCTTTGACGGCATTCTGGGGCTGGCTTCTCTTGACTTCAAGTCACGAAGTGTCTGGCAAGACCCACTTTGTGCCGCGCACTAACATTTGACTTGTAACACGAGGAAACTTGGAGGGCAGCACACCCTGTCCCAGATTCTGTGGAAAGGCCTCCAGGGTCCTGGAACACCCAGAGCCCCACACCCCCTTCTCTGTGCGTGTTCCAGGTCAGCACTGGCTCCGGCTCTGCCTCCTTCCCACTGGAGTCTGAGAACCAGCCGCCGCTCCGAGGCCCGGGGCCTGCTCCCCAAGGCGGGATCTCTCGGTCGGCTCTGGCTGGAGTCGGCTTCTGGCCGGGATCTCTCAAAAAGCATGAGAATCTCGCTTGTTAACATTCAGGTTCCTAAGGCCCACTCAGACCTGAGGACTCAGAATGTCTTGGAGGGTGGAGCCTGCCTTTTTATCGACCTGCCCAGGTGTTTGTGACGTGGGGCGCCGCCCCTGGCGCTGAGCCACCCCTCTGCCCAGGATGTGTGGGGCTGGGGGCACTGAGGGGGGGGGACCACCACTGCTCTGGCTGCCCCGAGTCCCATGGTGGGCACACCTACTCGTTCCTGACTCCCAGCCCCCCCCTTCAGAGGCGGGGACACTGGAAAACACGTCCAAGAGAACATTTCTGGCAGAAAAAAATCCTCCTTTCTAAGAGCAGCCTCCCTTTCCCCAGACTGCTCTCCCCACCACTTCACCTCCTATCTCACATGCCCCAGACTGTGGTTTCGTGGGGGCTGCACCTTTGTGACTTGCTTTGCCAGGTGATGTCTGAGGCAGAAAGGAAAGGGGGTGCACTCGCTCCTCCCCCACCCCGAGCCCACTGCCCCAGACTTGCAGAGCAGGTCCAAGATGGCCTCCCACCACTTCCCAGGCTCCCTTGCAGCCAGGGCCCCAGGCACGGGTGGGACAGAGCCTCCTGTCTGCAGGCTCTGGAGGAGCCGGGCTGGGGAGTCCCGCTCCTGCAGACCGTGGGCCTCTCGGAGCCGCTCTGCTGCTAGCCCACCAGGTGGCGCTAGTCGACCAGGAACGGGTTTTGGTGCAGCATCGGGAGAGGGAAGCCTTTGTTGATTTTACTTCTTGATATTTCTATAATCACCAGGATTACAATCTAAGCAAAAAAGCAAAACAAATAAACACTTCCCCTCTTACTGGATCTTTGGTCTTTGTCTGGAAAATTATGAGGAAACAACAGATGCACTGACTATAAAACCCTCGGCTTGGGCGTTGCAACAGCGAGGGCCTCCTGGATGTGGGGAAGGGGGGTGGGGGCACTGGAGGTGTAGGGCTCAGTGGCTCAGCACGTGGGGCTAGGAGCCCAGGAGGGGCAGCCGACCAGCCCGCTCCCCGTCAGCCCCTGTCACGCCCGCCCCTTAGTAGCGGTGAGGAGTTCCCCGTCTCCATCTGTGCTGGGCTTTGCCGGGTCCCTGGCGGCTTGTGGCACTGGCCTGGCAGTCACACAGAGGCTAGGAATGTGCTCTTCTTGAGGGCACAGTGAGGGGCCCGGACGTGGCTCCTGAAAACACTAGCAGGCTGCAGGGGCACCCAGACCAGAGCTGACCTGGGCGTCTGTGTATGGCTGGGGGCCGGAAGAGCATACTCACTGCCCCACATGGGCTCACCCTCCTTCACATGACCTCTAGCCCCCTTCACATGACCTCCACCCCCTCCTTCACATGACTTCTACCCCCCCACATGACCTCGACCCCCTCCTTCATGTGACTTCCACCCCCTCCTTCACTGTGACCTCTACCGCCCACACTCAGCCTCCTCCTTCACACTCAGCATAGCCTTGATCACCTCATTCTCTGCATGCATGGCCTTCACCCTCTCAAATTCAACATGGCCTCCTCAACATGGCCACTGCTTTCTCATACTCAGCATGACCTTTACCCTCTTGCCCTCAACATGACCTCCATCACTGCGTATCTGCTTGTCCTTAAAGCGTGACCACTCCATCACCTTCGTGCCACGCTGTGTGTCTGCTTTTGCCTGTGTCCCCCGCCATGCTGTAGTGCACAAACCCGTCCGGGAGGCCCCTGCCTCCTGCCCGGCTCCGAGTCCCTGAAATCATCAGGACCTGGGCGAGTCCGCCCCCAGGAGCCTGCTGACTATTGCCGTGTTCGGTTCTCTGAATTTCCAGGCTCCCGAAGGCAGAGCCGTCCTTGCCTGCGGTGCAGTCTGCTTTGGACCCAGTAGCTGGCACAGCTCTCCAGTTTGCCTTCCTGGGGGCTGGGCCTGAGCTCCTCCCATCCGGCACCTTGCCCCAGGCCCGCACAGGGCAGGGCTCAGAGCAGTCACTCTAAAAGCTGGTTCCAGCCCAGTGTTTCTGGATGCAGGAGTCCCTGAAGGGCTGTCCAGCTGGCCTTTCAGTGCCCACTCTTGGCACAGAGCTTGGCACGGCTCAACCTCAAGACACAGGGCCAGCTTCCCTGACTGCGTGTGGAAGGCCGCAGCCGCGCACCTGCATGCTTGTGTCCACGGTGTCACGTGACAGCCATGACCACAGGGTGGGGCTCCCTTCCCTGAAGGATGATGGTGAGGCCCAAGAGGCCGAGTGACTGGTTCCGGGTCCCACTGCACTCCGAGCCCAGCTCCTGGGTGGCCGTCTGCACCTCTCCCCCAGTCTCACTACCGCTCAAGCCCACTCATCCGCTTTCCCTGGGGAGATGTCAGGCACCGGTTCTGGTCCAGATTGCGCCTGTATGTCCACCTGAGCCTGCCAGTCTGTGCTTCCAGGCACTGGGGCAAGGCGGCTACATGCGTGGGTGATAAGGGCCATCGCGTTGTGCACGTGTGAGCATGTGTACCAGCCACAGGTGTGTACCAACCAGCATGCCTGTGAAAACACGTGTGTGGATGCGGACCCTGGGGCCAGCCCCCAGGCTTGGCCATGTGGTACTGCTGAGGACCCCACCACAGAGGTCTTGGACCCCGGAGCAACAGCTGGGGACCTTGGGCAAGGATGTAGGAATGCAGCCCAGTCCAGAAGACACTGGTGGGGCTGCTGATGAGCTCTGGGACTGCGTGAGCTGCAGGGAGACCCAGGCCTTGCTTCGGAATGCAAGGCCATCTGGCCGCCAGGGTGGGGACAGCTGGGGCAAGGGCTGTGAACACAGCTTAAAACTCAAGCCCTCTGCTCACTCTGGACGGCACAAGCTCACGGACGCTTAGCTGGGAGGTGGCTGGCAGGCCCGCCCCCTTCCGGGCTGCCAAGGCGTGGGCAGGGCAGAACGCCATGGGTAATCAGAGGAGCGGGCCCACTCTGCAGGAACCAGTCCCAGTGGGCTCCCTGACAGCTTACCCAGAGTAGAGGGCGGAAGGCAGGGGCACAGTGGCTCAGAACTGCTATGCTCCTGGGAAGCCAAAGGTCACTGAGCAAGCTCCCCACAGGGCTAGTTGGACACAGGCTCAGAGCCTGTCTAGCACACCTCCCCACTCAAAATTGACCTGGGAGGAGAGGACCCACCTGCCGAGCCCCCCTCTCATGCTATGGCAGTTTGCTGGCCCCAAAGCTGGGGCCTGCTCAGAGCAGCTGCATTGGAACAGACCCCAGAATTTCCAAGATGACACGCGCGGGGCTTTAGGTCACGTTCACTTGTACTCTGTAAACTCTAACTCTCAGACAGGAACCGAACCAGTCATCCTCAGGCCTTGGGCCGAGATGAGCAGTTCTCAGCTGAGGTCCTATGGGGGTACCCAGCTTGAGCTCGGCTCCACTTGGCCCCGAATGACTCACATGTCAAACCCTAGTGCCCAAAGTACAGTATGTCAGGTTGGTAGTGCTGAGCAAAAGACTACACTTCCCAGACTTCTTTGCAAACAGGAATGACCATCTGACCACATTCTGGCCAATGATACATGAATAGAAGTGTGTACAACATCTGGGCCCTGTCCCTTAAAAGGCAAACGATTGCCCTCTACTTTCTCTTCTCTGCTTTCAGTGATTGGAATGCAGTTGTGAGGGCAGGAGCTGCAGCAGCCACCTTGGACCATGTAAGACAAGGCAACACTCTAGGAATGGCGTAGCAACCAGCTGAAAGGAGCCCAGATGGCTGGTCCCTGACATGGGGGCTGCCGTGTCAACCTTGAACTGCTATGGCAAAGAGAGAGAGAGCAGCAGGACTCATATTCCAACTATCACAGAAGGGACTGCTGGTGAGAGGAAGCATTTTGGAAGCCTATGGGGAATTCCTAACAGATATCACAGTTTTTCCCTGTCTTTTTTTTTTCCTTTTAAATCTGGCAAAGGCATCCTTCATTTTGCAGGCAGTCTATCCCTCAAAGGACACAGTGGTGGCAAGAACCACTGGGGTTCTCGGACCCAGTCTGGCTCACTAGTCGGCGTGTGTGAGGTCCCCAAAGCCAAAGAACCTCTGTGGCGGGTGAGGCGAAGGTGCACCCCCCTCCCCGCACCACTGGTGAGCACAACGCTGTGATTAAACCACTGACGACTGCTGCAGGCAGAGAAATGGGGGAACATCAGGAAATCAAACTGTGAAGTCTTCAGAGGGATGTGATTCATGTGAGAATGTGACGAAGCTAATGTGCTTGGCTCCAGCGCTGGGTGGCACGCCTGGTTCTGGAGCCAAACCCAATGCCTCCTTGGCTCCCAGCCCCTCTGCCTCCCCCGAGCACCGTGAGCTGTGCCCTGTGTGCGTGCTACGCTGATCGGCGCTGAGGCTTTGATTGGGGCCACGTTTCCTGGGGCCACGTCTCCAGGCTGTGCATCTGTGACCAGAGCCACGCACCCATGTGCACCCTGAGTGTCTGAAATCAGCTCGATTACCATCAGCCATGTGCCACCCAGTCTGGGGTGCCGCTCGGCTCCGGCGCCATGCCCCCGGGGAGCCCGGGGTTACAGGAGTTGGGGGAGTTTGTTGTAGTTTTACGTGATTTTCTTCATGCACTGAAGACTTTTGAACAGGCTTTCGGGGTCCCTCCTGGGAAGCAGCAGAGGTCCAGGCTCCAGCCCCGGAGTTCACGGAGCTTAAGCCCCGCGCCCTCTGGTGGGGGACACAGCCTGAGCCCGGAGGCCCCTGGGCTGTCTGGTTCTAGGTTCCTTGTGGCAGCGGCAAACTGGCTGGAGCGTCCCGGCTCGGGAGGGTGACATCAGAATGAGTTCCATTTGGGGTTTAGTCCCTGGGCCAGCTGGGCTGTAAACCTCCCCTTCCCCACAGAACCCTCTGTCCCTCCTGATCCCCTATCCCAGCCTGAAACCCCCCCAAGTCCAAGCACTGAGGAACTCTGAAGATCAGCTGGTTACTGCAGGGGCCACCTGGCCTCAGCTTGGACACTTCCAGAAGTAGGTACTCACTCCTTCCAGGAAAGAACATTTCACTTGCTCCCTGTACATGGTGCCCGCTTCCAGAGGTGGCGCGTGCTGCGAAGGACCCGTGGACCCACTCTCTGAGGTCCTGCATGATGACAGGTCTTTGTCCAAAGCCTGAGGTCAATGTTCCGGAATGCTCGGCCCTGTGTCCAGCACTGGATGGCCCCCGGGCTCTTCTTGGATTCAGCAGACCCATGCGTGTTCTTCCTGAGCCCAGGTGTCCAGGTGGCAGGAGAGGCCACCAAGAACCCCTAGTGGCCGCTCAGAGCCGTGGCCCATGGCGATGTGGCTTTGGCTGAGGGGGCCAGGCTCTCTGGACTCACTTGGAGGTTTGCAGTCAGTGATCTGCACCTGACAGATGCCTCAGAAAGCATCGCTTTGCCGACAGAACGAAATCAGCTCCATTACCATCAGCCATGTGCCACCCAGTCTGGGGGCCAGGGCCTCTCATCCAGGAGCAGATGGGCCAAGGACAGGAGGCCGCCAGGTCCTGCCAGTCCCTCCCGGGCCCCACAGGCCCTTCCCTCCCCAGACTGCCATCGTTCTCCTGCCTGCCGCCCAGGAGACATTAGTGCCCCCTCTCCCGGCCCGGCTCCTCCCTGAGCCTCTGAGCCTCGCTGTTCCCACCTGCACTGTGGCCCAGGCATTCTGCGCCCTGCCTATCCCGTAGGGGACTGGTGAAGAGCCAGCGAAGGGATGGGGTGGGAGCGACCCTCCTCACAGCTACTTCACCACGTCACTGTCATCTGAGGTGATGGGGGCTCCTGCACCTCGGTTGCCAAGGCCACGGAGGGCCTCCTGGCCTCGCCAGGATGATGCCAGCCCAGTCTCTGGGCCAGGCAGCCGAGCCTACTCACACATGGGCTTCAGCTGCCCGATGAGCTCCTCTTTCGTCCATTTCGCCCACTCCTTCTTGTCGGTGTTGATGGAGCAGAGGATGGGGCCGCAGGGCTTGCCACAGTCCTCGATGGCCGGCACGTTGAGATAGTGCACCAGGACGATGTCGGGGTTCTGCGGGGAGAGCACAGAGACTGGCAGCATGAGGGCGGCACGGGGCCCAACCAGGGTCCTCCCCCCAGCCGGTACGGACGGACCGCGTGTCTGCGCACCAGGCTTCCCAACCTCGCTGACGCAGGCCCGCGAGTCAGGCCGTTCCCCGTGGTGGGGCTGTGCATGCGAGGCAGCATCCCTGGTGTCAACCTGCCTGGATGCCACGAACCCACAACTTGCCGTCACGACAACTAGAAGTGTCTCCAGACACTGCCGAATGTGCCCTGGGGGATAGACTGGTCCCCAGTGGAGGACCACTGCTTACACGTGTCTGGCTGGTGTGTAACAAAGGACCACACAGAAGGTCAGACGCATCTCCGGCTCACAGACCCTGGACTGTCCGCCACTAGCTGCCCAGGTGCACCGGGCTGGCCTGTGCTTTACACACACGCCCTCACCACAGCTCGCGGCTATCCCACAGACAGGGATCGTCACTTGCTTCTTCCTGGGGGGCAAGGCATCCCGCTTCCAAGAATGGACACCCCTCTGCCCGGACAAACAGCCCCACAGCACACGCCTTCCTGGCCCCACCCAGGAGGCAGTCGCCACTCACGACCCCTGGGAACGCCTTCTTGAAATCCTCCCCAGAACTGAAGAACGGGAGGAACTCTGGGGGAGCCTTTGCAAGCAGTGTGTCCCCAAATGGTTCTACCGAGATGGGTTGGCCTCTTTCCATCAGACTCAACTCAAAATACCCTCAGTCCCTGGGTTCCTGTCTGCCCACTACCAGGTCTGACGGGGACATGCCAGGGTTGTCTGTGGGCGTGGCAGCTTCAATGCAAATAACCCAGTGCCCCCCCCCCCCCCCCGGCTTTCCCTGGCTCCCGGAAGGTAAGGCTGGTTTGGGGCAAAGTCAGACCTGACACATTTGATGAAAAGCAAACAAACATGTCCCTTTATAATACAGCCAAAAAAACAAACAACGATAAAAAACAAACAGAAGAACCTTCTAACCCAATCAGAAGGTATTTCTTCTAAGGAAACTTCTGACAATATTATACCAAGATGCTGCAGGGGACTGTACAGAAAAGCCACTTGGAGAATCCCTTCCCATGCCCTTTCCCCAGATCGGTATCCTCTGCTTTTCCTGCTCGACATCCGGCCACGAGGTCCAGGTGGCACGAGGACCCCAGGCGTGGAGGCTGGGCCTGCTGTCACTTTTCTGGGTATGGTCAGAGTGAGCGTAACAAATGGATACGTGAGTCAATCAATGAGTTAATAAACAGACTCACGAGGACACAGGACCAGTACAAGAAAGTGACTGGTGTAATTTAAGAAGATTTTCAGTAAGGGTTGAAACAGAGGGCTTTTTTTTTTTTCCTCCCTTGCCAACGCTCAGTTAACCAGGAAATTAAATCAACACGGCCAGGAGCCTCCTCCGTAATGGCAGCTTTTCTGGGTGGCAGTAATCACGCTCTTTCATAACGGCGCTAATCCCTGACATGGGTGTGCGCCGTGTTCACTTCGAAGTGCTTCCAGCCATTCTCTAATTTGGTGCCCACGCCAGCTGGGGAGCGGGCTGGGCAGGGCAGGGCCAGGCGCCCTCCCTCTCCAACGAGGAGACTGAGCCCAGAGACACTGTGACTTTTGCCCGAAGCTGTGTGTCTAGAGAGAGAGAGAGAGAGAGAGAGCGAGCGAGCGCGAGCCTTGGCCGGAAGCCAGGCCTGTTTCCGCCGGGTCTCGGAGCTTTCCTGCCTCATATTCACTGCATCCTGGCCATGTGCCTGAGGGGGAAGTGGGCTGTAGACATGCTCTGCTCGTTGCATGGAGGGGGTGGTCCAGGGGACCTGAGGAGGCACCCCTGAGTCCCTGCCCTGTGCGCTTCCTGAGACCAGAGCTCTGCCTCTTCAGGGCGGCGCCTGGGCTTGGGACTGCTGCCTGGGCCTGGGCCTGGAGGAGAGGCAGCACCGGCTGCTGAGCAAGACAGAGGGAGGATCAAAGGGCTGCGGGATCAGCAGGCCACCAACACTTCTTCTGATCCCCGTCCTGGAGCCTGAGCTGGAGCTGGGCCCTGCAGGGTGGCATGTCAGCCACCCGGGAGATGCAAGACCTGCGGCTTCCTGCCCCACAGCCCAACCAAGTGCCTGGCCAAGGCTGCGGGAGGCCAAGGCTGCGGGAGACCAAGGCAGCAAGACAGGCAGGGGCTTGGGGAGCCGAGGACCGCTTCACCATGCACCCAAACCCACACACCAGGGGTGCCTGCATGGAGCCCCCCCGAACTCTCCTATTTCAGAAAGCTCTGTGCCTTCCTTCAGTGCCCAGCTCCATTTCTGCATAACCAGCCTCCACCTATTCTTGGAGGATGAGCAGCAGGCTCGCCGCCTCCTCCAGGAAGCATTCCCAGATACCTCACCCTCTTTATCTTGACGACAGCAGGATGGCGATCGGGTTTGCGTCCTAACAGTCTGTACGTCTCCTCGATCTCCTCCACCCCAGGGGCAATGCCCCGGAGTGATCACGGTGCCTGGCAGTGACCATTGGCCCCTTTCACATTAGTGGAATTGAATTTGGCTGACTTGGGACGTCTCATCCTTACTTTCCTAGATTTGTGTGCAACTGACATCTGGCTTGGGTTTTCTGGGTCTATGAAGGACAGGCAGTCTTTGTGAGCCCTGCGTTTGTAAGAGGCTTACAGCCCGGCTGGTTCTTAACCTTTTCCGGGTCTAAGGCCTCTTTGAGAATTCAGCAAAGGCTGCAGATACTCCCAGCCTCGAAAAACTCCCCAAGTCACAGTGACAGCCCATGTTAGGAGTTCACAGACCCAGTGACTGGGGCTCCACATCTGTAACTACTGACTTAGGGGTTCTGAATTCTCTGGAATCAGGGACCAGCCCCCCCCCCCCCCCGAGCTCCCACTCTGGGCCTTGTCCTTCTCAACAGCCTTGCTACAATGGAGAGGGAGTCCCAGCCTCCGCGGGCTTCACGGGACCAGGTTTGGGATTAGGAAACATGGAAGCAGGCGGCTTCCTGCTTTCTATCTGAACCACGGACTCCGTCCCAGGCCTGGCGTCCCTTGCAGCTGAGAGCCCCCTGTTGAATTTTAAGTGCTGACTTCCCGGCTGGAGGCTGGTTTGAAGACAGAGTGATGGAGGTGTTTTGGGAAATTTGGGGCACACGTCGCTCCTTGGCACCATTGCCACCTCATTCATTAGTCGTACATTTTATTGGGTGTTTTTGGCAAGAAAATATATTAGTGTAGAGTCCCGGTGTATCCGTTTCCTGAGCGCTCATGACAACGTTGGGCCCCCACCGAGTGCAGCTCTGCTGGTGGGGCTGAGAAGGCGGGAGGGCCGGGACACTGCCCGGGACTCTGCAGCCCCAACTCTGAACAGTGTGGAGCCAGCCGGCCTTGGCTTCCCCGGGCCGCTACAGGGCTTCCCCAGGGTTCACCACCCAGGACAGGCCTGGTGTGTGGGGGTCGGACAAGAGTCTGTCCCCAGGCTCACCTGTGCTAGAGGACTTCCATGGGGATGCTAGAGGTCACCCCGCCCGAAGGGAACATGACCTCGGAAGATGACCCCTGGAAAGTCCTGGAGGCCTGGCCTGGTGTGAACCTGGGGGGCGGGGGTGGTCTGGGGCTGTGGAGGGGAGAGCTGAGAATAAGTACAAGTCTCAGAGAAGTTCCAGAACCTTCCGGGAAAAGCTATGGACAAGAAGGTCCCATCCTGTCCTTTCGGTGGGCCTCAGCTCCTGGCCTGTGAAGGGGACAGTGCCCCTGCCCTCCCCACGGGGTGGCTGTAGGGAGACACGCTGGGGCCCGTGAGTGTGAAGCCTCATGGGGACAGACAAGTCCCTGCCTAAGTGTCAGTCGTCACCAAACCCCAAGCCAAACAGACATTTGACATTTCTCCGGAGAGAGTGACCGGCGCTGAGCTTCCGGCAGGCAGCTTGCCCACTCACACGCATCCGTTCTCCGCAGGCGGCCTGTCTGTCCTGACCCTCCTCGTACTGTGTGTAGACCCCGTCCTCTGTGAGCCGCCCAGGACCCTCCCGTCCCCACTGCCCCCTCGGTGCCCTCCTGCAGCCTCACGGCTTTCAGCCCACCAAGCTCCCAGGGTCCCCGTGTTCTCTCTGCGGCCCCACCCCTCTGCCCCCTCCCGGCGCACCTGTCAGGCTGGCCACTGACAATTCCTGAGGGGGCCTCGTGAATGCCCTGACTTCCCAGCCTGAGCCCAATGGCCTGTCCCAGGCTGCACCCCATGAGGAATGGCAGCCGTCTTCCCCCAGTCATCCAGGTCAACACCTGGGAGTTACCCATTCTGCCTCTCTCTCCCTCTCCCTCCTAACTCCCGTCACCAACTTCTGTCCGCACCCTGCCCCATAGAGTGCTATCTCGCCCGGAGAACAGCGAGTCTGAACCCATCTCCTGTCGGGTGGACCCTCCGCCTGCATCTCCTCTCCCTCCCGCCCTCCCTCCCAGTCCACTCCCCCAACACCCACAGGCATGATCCTGTAATTCCAGCGATGGTGAAGGACGCCCACACCCCTGAGATGGTCACCAGGCCCGCCATCTGTTTCTCCCTCCAGCCACTCACAGGCCCCTAGGCTCCCGGGGGGGGGGGGGCGCCCCTCCCCTCCCTTCCCCACGTCTGCCACACTCCCTGTTCTCCCTGGCTGGCGTGCTCCGGGGTACTCACTGGTGTCAGTCTCACTGCTGCCCCCTCACAGACACCTTACTCAGTGATCCCCAAACAGTGCCGCCCCCACGCCCGCCAGGCCCTGCTCCGTGACGCCCCTTTGCTTTCTAAACAGCAGCCGTTGCCGCCTCTCACATCTGAGCAGTCGCTGCCAGTCTGGCTTGTTCCCCCGAGCTCTGATGGCTGAGCTCCGTCTGTCCCCAGTGGGCTCCCCGAGCCCAGAGCGGGCCTGGCATGTGGCACATGCTGCCCTCCCTGCTGAATGCCAAGGAGGGGGGTGGCAGCCAGCTGCCCTAGGGCACCAGCCAACCAATGTGCCCAGGGCACTGACCTCAGCTGGGGGAGGGAGTGTCTGGGAAGCTGTGTCCTCCCTGGTGACTCAGCTCTCAGGGTCCCCCCCCCGCCTCCAATCAGGCATGTCATCCTGAGGGACAGACAGACAGGAGAGGAGGGGAAGAGTGGCATGTGAGGAGGGGGAGCTGCCTCTTCCAGCACCCATGGGGGACCAGGAGCCCTCGGCCCCTTCTTCAGAGGCTCATCTGGTCCCTTAGCCCAGTAGTTTCCAACTGCTGGTCTGTCAGAAGTTTCGGAGAATCTATAACCCTCACACAATATCAGATGGCTAAATCTTCCGCAGACCGGCACGGAATTTCTGGGGGACAAGGGTCAGCAGCTGAAATCCACTGCAGGCCGCCAGGAGCTGTGGGCAGGGGACTCGTTGGCTGAAGGTGCTGGGAGGGTAACCCCAGGAGCCCAACTTAGTCGCGTCCTAACTCATCCTTTCTAGACAGCTCCTTTCACCTGACCCGTGGGGACAAAAGGGAGTAAGGAGGACACACCAGGGACCCGTACATCCACAGGCACCGGGGAAGTGAAGAGTGTTCTGCATAAAGAATGCTCGGATGGTTAACCGGCTCCTTCACTGCAGGACTTGTCAGAGCCTTGACGGTGCCCTGCCCAGGCACCCTGCCCAGGACCTCTCCACGTGTGCGGGAAGGCTTGCCAGGCTTATCTGACCATGAACCTGAGCGCCTCGTGGGACCCTAGCGTTCGTTCTCTGGAACACAGTTTGGGAATCACGGATACAGTACAAAGCCAAAGGAAACACCTTCAGCATTCACTGGAAGCCAGGAGCCCTTGCCAATGCCCTGGGGCTCTGGGGAACGAGCTTCTGGTACCCAAGGTGCCCGCTCACCCTGGGCTCTGCTCCTGGCCTGGCCAGAGGCTCACCCAGCATTTGAGCTGCACTCAGTGGACCGCCGAGTTTCAGAGGAAGTCGCTGCCCTGATTGGGTGCACTGTCCACACCAAAGCTGCCCCCACCTGGTAGAGCTTCCTTCTGCAAAAGGGGGCCGACGGAGAGGCCAGGGTGGGGGATTCTGTCTCCCCTTCAAGTGCAGGCTCGTCCTTCCTGACCAGGGTGTCCCTGGAGGCTGGGGTCCGCATGGGGAGACCTGGGGACCAGGACAGCCTCCCACCTTGGGGCTGGGCATGTGCAGGTGCGGGGACGGGCAGGCTGGAGGTGAGCGACTGGCCAGGCAGTGGGGGGAGCTACAGTGACTGACTGCCTGGCTATTTCATCTTCTTATGACAGGTGGTGGGGATTTGAGGACAGGAGACTGCTTTGGACAAGAAAGTGTCCCTCGCTCCGTTCCTCCATGAGGGTGGCAGCTGCTGTGTGGGTGTTCAGTGGCTGGAATGGTCAGCAGAGGCGGTGGCCGGGGGTGCCAATCCTGGTCAAGCGATGTGGATCGGCCGTGCCGCAGACACTAGGACTTCAGACTCTCTGGCCCGGGCAAGCGGGGCTCAGCGAGCCAGGGAAACGGCAGGTGGGCAGGGCTGAGCTGCGTCTCCCCATCGCTCCCACAGGCTTTCCTGGAAAAGCCCCCACCAGGGAGAAGTGGGCTTGGCCCCCTGGGCAGGACTCAGACCTGGAGGCCTGGACCTCAGGCTGGGGCTGGGGCAGGAAGGAGAGGAAGGGAGGAGGAAGGAGAGAGAGACACTGACCAAGAGGCACAGCAGAGAGCCGTGGACGCCCAGGCTGATGGCGCTCAGGGTGGGCGGCCGGCCTGGTGCAGAGACAGGGGTGGTGGCTGCCAAGGCTTCCCTCAGAGAGCGCTGACCTCCGGCCTGGAGGGGGACCCCACAGCTCCCATGGCTTGTGGCTTCTGAGAGGGGAGGGGCGGCGCAGGGGTGGCTGTTCCGCGGCGGCAGCGTTTGTGGCTGTGCCCGAGCATGCTCTTTAGCATGGGGGAGATGGACGACTGTCCCTGCCTTGTTGGGAGGGCAGGAGGAGGGTAAGGGGCTCAGGATGGGCCTGACCCCTAGCCAGCACTCACATGCCAGGCCACCGGCCTCGCCAATGTGAGTGGGTATCCCGTATCTGCTCCTCGTCTAAGGCAGAGGCAGGAGGCATTCCAGCTGGCAGGGGGTGGCTAGGCCCTGCGCCTCCACATGCTGAGCCCCCCACACCCCACCCCAGGGTCTGCCCAGCAGGCCCTGCGACGGGGTGAAGGGGCAGCAGTGTGCCCTTCACCAGGGGCCCACGGCGAGGACCCATGTCACCTGGTGTCAGAGTCTGGGGGGGGGCTCGTGTCCTCCGTTCGGCCACTGCCAGGGGCGGGCTCTGGGCAGCGGGTGTTGGGGGCCCCACGGCCCCGGTCTTATGCTTCTGCTGGGCAGGACGGGGCCCAGAACCTGCATCCCTTTCTTTCTGTGGAGTGAGCAGGACAGCGGTGCAAGAAGTGGTTAAAAATGCAAAAAGCGGTTGGTTTTGATAAAGAAAAATGCAGCTGCAACATCTGTTTGACTCTTGTTTGCAGCTTCATCAACGCTAAGTGGTCAATAAATCAGAGTGGCATGGTGTTCCGTTTCTCCGGGGGCCCCATCATTAATCTCGTGCCAGTTCCCATGAAGAATGAGGGAGAGAGGCCGCACGATAGCGGGAATGTATACGTTACCCGGGAAGTCATAATAGCATGTAACGGTGCCACACACCTCCCCACTTGCCGCCGGGGCCCGGGGGGGGGGCCCTGCGCACCACCAGCCCGGGGGGGGGGGTGCGGGGGAGGGAGGCAGGGCGTAAATCAGCCCTGTTTGCACCACAACCCTGGTCTGTTATTGCATTTGTCCTACGAGCACTATTTCTGCGGCGTTTGTCCCAGAGAGCCCCCCTCTCCTGATCCTTGGAGGCAGAGCCTGCCCTGCCCCGGGGTGCTCAGGAAACAGGGACAGCGCCCATAAAACGGGCATGCGAAGCCAGTGGGAGGAAGGGAAGAATGTATTAGGGAACTGAGAAGATGATGACTCCAGGTAGCCCGTCTGTGGGTGTCCCTACACTGCAAACAAAGCACAGAAGAATCCTCTGGCCTGTGCTCCAGCAGCCGTGGGCAGCCTGGCATTTCTCCCCTGCTCTAGATAACAGTGTGAGGTGGGTGGATGTCCCCATTGGCAGAGAAGCCTGTCATGGAGCCCTGGCAGTCTCAGTTCGATCCCCTCTGTCCCCTGCTAATGGAAATGTGAGAACTGTGCCCTCATGCCCTCCAGGGCCAGGGTGGGTGGCCGCCGAGGGTCTGCCAGCCTGCAGGTGGCGGCCTCCCTCCTCTCCTCTCCGCCCTGGCCCAGGTGGGAAGGGGAGCCTCGCGGGCGGCCATGCGGGGACTGCCGCGTTTCACTGCCAGCCCTGGGTGACGGCTGGGTGCCCCTCGGGGAGTAGGACAGTGTTCATATTGCCGGCACACACCTCTGAGTGGTGCTTCTCTTTGCAAAGATAACTTGCTGAGTGTCAGCTGTGTTCCAGGCGCCACCTTTAAGCCCCACCTCCATTTCCTAGTTTAGTTCCTTGCAGACCCAGAGTTTAGGCATTAGCTAGGGTTATGTGCTCCAGAGGTGTAGACCCTCACTGCTCAGGACTCCGCGATTCAACCCAGCCCTGAGTCCCAAGCTGCCTGCCTCTCCACCAGGAACCCTGAGGCTCCGAGAGAACCTGCTGGATGGTGGATGGAGAGCTGTGTGCCCAGCCTCGGTGCCCTGAGCCGCCACAGCCCAGTTAGTGTCTGTACCGGAGAAAAAACGGGTCCAAGGGAGCTTGCCGGGTCACGTGGGGTGCAGGGAGCAGCGAGAGAAGGGATGAGGCTGGAATCCTGACCTCAGGGCAGGGGCAAGATGGCAGAGTCCTGTCCCCACGGTAAGGAACTGCAGGACATCCTCTGGGGTCCAGCAGGACTGTGGGATGGGGCAGGGGTGGACAGCCAGGAGCTGAGCACCTGGTGACGGTGGGGAATAAACCCAGGTCCCCAAAGTTGGTGCAGTTAAAGAAGCAAACAGAGAGAGAAAGGAAAGTAATAGAAACCAAAGGGGGGGGGGGCTGGTCCCCCAGCAGGCCCCCCCCCACACAGCTGTCAGCTGTGCGTTCCCTGGGACCCTGGGCCCTGTGTCACTGGCTGTGTGTTCCCTGGGAGCCTGGGCCCTGTGTCACCAGCCGGGCATTGCTGGGACCCCGTTGCGGTCCCAGGTGGCAGGGATGCAGACAACTTCCCCACTTCCTTGCCAGTGCTCAGCAGACTGGGGAGCGTGGGGAGACAGCTGTGAGAGGCATGGGAGGCCCGCATGGGGCTTCCTTTCCTGCTCACATGGGAAGGAGGCTGCTGCCCACTGCCAGGGGGATCCCTGCGGCCCTGTAGCCACCGGCCTCGGCCTCGCTGAGCCAGCGCAGGCACTGGGGGGA
Source organism: Saccopteryx bilineata (assembly GCF_036850765.1). Classification (NCBI taxonomy): domain Eukaryota; kingdom Metazoa; phylum Chordata; class Mammalia; order Chiroptera; family Emballonuridae; genus Saccopteryx; species Saccopteryx bilineata. Next base: position 288,582,662 of record NC_089492.1, read on the forward strand.
GCAGCACTCCCCTGCTTTGGAGGGGGGCTGGGAGGCCTAATTAGTTAATGTGGGTAAAGTGGTCTGAAGATGAAAAACCCTGGGTAATTGCTGAGTGCTGTTGCCGCCGCCGCCGCCGTTATTACACAATTACCAGAATTTTCCAGTCATGGGAATATAGTTAAACAATTTCCACCTGGCGTGGTGTTCTGGGAACCATGCCGGCTTTGGGGCTGGTGCTCTGCCCTTCTCTGCCCACGGGTGATGTGGGAAAGACGCAGCAACTGCGGAAACCCCGCCTGGCACAGTCCCGGCCGCATCCGGGGTGCATGGAAGTGCAGGAGGGTTTCCCAGCCTCCCTGGTGGACAAGAACGCTGGGCTTAAAAAGAGGGGCAGCCATCCAGGTTTTCTGGACACCTCTGAAAAGTGCTGTCCCAAGGCCCTGGACCTGGCTGCCCACCCGCACCTGTGGGGCGGGGACATGTGGGCATGTTTCTGGATGGACGAACGGAAGCCACGAGATTCACGCTGGTTCAGGGCCAGACCTTGCCTTATTCACAGTCGTTCTAAGTGACCTGGGGGAATAAATGCCCAGTCAAGTCTCCACATTTGCCGAGGACACTAAACTTCTATGGGTGGTAAGGTGCCAGGCCATTTATGATAGGTCACGAGAGGGTCTTGTGAGGTGGTGTTAGTGGGTGAAGAGGGACAGATGGACCCCAGTGTGGACAAAATGCATGGCAGTATGCTTGGGAAGAGTGATGTGAACTGTCCCTGGGGGCCGGTGGGCCCGAGTGCCAGCTGGCAAGCCCAGGAAAACCCCGGGGGTTCATGGAAGCCACTGTACCAAGCCACTACTGCCCGGAGAGAGGGTCATACGGGAGCTGCACACGGAACAGCGAAGGCTCTTTACTACAATCCGAGATCATCAGGAGCAGCAAAGATGGCAGGGGAGGGTCAATCAAGGAGGGCTGGGTGGCCACAGGGACACAGCCAAGGCTCTTTTGGGCTAGAAAGACACAGCCAAGAGGAAACACCATTCAGGTCTTTTAGGTCAGAAAGGGGAAAAGAAGGTGAACGTGCCTTTTCCTCCGGGTCCCTGAATGCTAAGAATAAGGGTTCCCTGTGGAGCCCAGGGAGATAAATTTAGCACAAACAAACAGCACAGCAGGCAGTTAATGGATGAGACTCGTTATCCTATGGGAGACGTGGGCTGAAAAATAAAAACAGATTTTTTACAATGGGTGACATTAGTTCCTGGACAGCAGGTCTCTAAAGAGTTATAGCAGGAGATCAGGATGTTGGGGGTCATCTCTTTCTGGGACCCAGGTCCAGGAGGTACCATGAAGCTTGGTACTCTGACCTGGGAGGGACCCAGGGCAGGGAGTTATCAACTGGGTGCTCAGTGTCTGTCCCCGTCGTCCTGCTGGCCAGGCAGTCACCAGGGACATGGACGGCTGTCGACCTGCAGCTGGTGGAGCCTGAGTGTGGACGAGGTTGTTGGTTATCTGCTCCTCTCACCCTGAACTCATTTTACGTTTATTAGAAGTCACTGCAAGAGTTGCTTCAACCAGCCCCAAGATAAGCAGCTGTGGGCCTTTCACCGGGACGCAGAACTCAAGAGAAGGGGTGTTGCTCAGGGCATGGAGCCCTGGCCCAGCAGGGTCTGAGGGGGTGACAGCTAGGGTGGGGGGTTGGACGCTGGGTGAGCGGGTCTCAGAAGGCAGGGTCTCCACTCCTCGGCCCTCCTCTCCCCTCCTAGGAGCCAAACCCACAGGCCACACAGCCTCCCTGCTCACTTGGGCCACGTGACCCTGTGCTCACCAGTCCCAAAGAGGTCCTGCCGGTGGCTTAGACTCAGCCACGTCCTCCTCCTGGAAGGCTGGAAGCCACGCCCACTGCTCTCCCCTCTGCCCCCTCCCTCTCCAAGGACATGTGCCTCAGACTTCCTCCTGGGGCTGCTGTGTCCGTGTAGAACTATGCCCTACTGGGCAGCGAGCCAACCCCATCAAATGACAATGGCACCACAGAACCATCCAAGCGTCTCCAGAGTGGCTGATGTCCCAGGAGCCTTTCCTGTCCCTCTGCTCTGGAGGACGCTGGGGGTGTGCTACTGTCCCCGATAGGCCTTGCAAGTCCCCTCTGACTGAGAGATGCCACAGGACCTCCTCACAGCCAAACGGCTAATGGGAGGCAGAGCTGGACACGGCTCTGGTACATTTAGTGTTCTTATAAATAACAGTGTCCCGATGTTCTTTAGAGAACAAATCACCTCAGTCCAGGGGTGCAGCATGTGACTCAGGCTGGCCAATCGGAGCAATGCATTCTCTGGGCCATGGTGATTGGCCATGAATTCCAACCACAGGTGGTCAGAGCTGATCCCTGGGCTTGGCTCGAGCCCCTGAGAGGCAGGGAGGACTTTCTCTTGCTAGACTTGACCCTGGGACCATGAAGCCTAGTGCTCCTGGACACCATCTCTTGCCAGCAGGTGGAGTCTGAGAAGGAGCTCATGTGGAAAAGACAGAAGCTAGGCACTAAGACGTTAAGGGTCTCCATGGGATCGACTGAGCTCCTGGATCTGGCCCTGCCTGACGCCGGCCCACCTCAAGACTTTCCAGCGAACTGGACCTGCCCGTTGTCCTCTTACCCCGAGGCCAGTTCAAGCTGGATTTTCTGTTGCACCGACCAAGAGCCCTAGCTCATAAACAGGTCATACGTGTCCCTTTTGCTAAGCCAGTCCTCTCTCCACCATGTGTTTCAGGCTGTCCTCTGGTCCCTAGGATGACAAGTCACCGCGATTGCTGAGAGCGTCTGGCTGGTCAGCACCTGCACATCCCAGTGCTCCGCGGGCTGTTGCACATTCAATCCCCTCAGCACGGGGCAGGAGCAGTCATCTCGACTTTAGACACAAGGGACGCGAAGAGCACAGAGTGAAGCAGCCCACTGAAGCCCTGCCCTTGAGCCTGGTCTGCCCGGTGCGGAAGGTGACGGCAGGGGAGGTGGGACGGGGGGTCCCACGCTGTGCTCCGGAGACAGCTGCCTGGGCTTGAGTCTGGGGTCTGCCTCTGTTTTCTCAGCTGTAACACGGACAGAATCACAGCACCTCCCGTGAGGCCGTCGTGTAGACCCGTGTAGACCCAGCGAGATAAGGCGTTGGCACTGACACGTGCTGGGTCTTCAGAAGGGCCAGCTGTCATCACGACGATGGCCCTTCTGAATGGCCCATCACGATGATGCCTCAGACCCACTGCCCTTAGGTCTTACAGCACCTGGACGCGGATCAACCCAAATGGATTCAGATGTTGTTTGTTTGGGAGGTGGTGTCTTGAAGACAGAAACCCGTCTTGGTCAAGCTAAGACATGCTCTACGGACCCCAAGGAAGCGTCGGTCTCTCCAAAGGGCACTCAAGCCATCGGAGGGGTTTGGATGGGCTAACCAGCCATTGCCGTCCAATCATGACAACAGGATCTCTGAGACTCTCCTTTGCTCTCTTCCGAGGGCTGGAAGGAAACAAAGCTATATTTCTCAAAAAAAAAAAAAAAAAAAATCCTGTAACTTAAGTGTCCATGAATCCGAGGAGCTCTCCGCCCTGTCCTGCTGCAGCATCAGAAGACGTGGGATTCTTCGGGGCCCCTGGGTCGTTTCTAGTCCTCGGCCAGGTGTCACAGATGTGAAGCAGGTGGCTCACAGGTCCTTGGGGAGCCTGGGTCTCTCAAACCCTTCCCTAATAACCACTGCTCACCCCCTCCTCTGCGGGCTTTCTAGAGCTTCATCTGCGCCTGGGGGCCTCCTGCCTCTCCCACGTAGTCCTCTTAAAACAGGGGGCGGGTTGGGAAGAAACTTAGGGGTCACCCAGGCCAACCTATCCATCCACCCCTTTCCATTTCCAGTCGGAAAAACTGAGCCAAGAGAGGCTGTGACTTGTCTAGTGTCCCCCAGTAGACAAGGAGAGGGTGAGGTCTGGGAGACACCCCCACCCCCTGCTGGCTTCCCGGCCGCTGTCTCCTTCGTAACCTTGACTGTAAGACCCTTGGTGGCTGCGAAGGGGCTGCCCTGGCCTTAGCTTGTGGAGCTCACGATTTCTGTCTCGCCTGTTCATGACGGTGGGGCAGGTGCTCTGAGCAGGTTCGTCTGGGAGGCTGGGACCTGGACCACCCTCCCTCTGTTCTGCGAGAGTACCTGGGGAGTCCCTCTGCTAAATCCCGTTAATGACATAGACCCCAAGGCTCCCCCTTGACTGACAAATGGGCTGGACGTGGAGGCAGCTGAGGGTGAATTGTGATGGCCCGTCGAGCATCTATAGGGTTTTTATGCTCTGGCAACTGCAACGGGGAGACTCCAGCAATTGTTTTAAAGGGAATCATGATTAAATTGGGCTGTATGTTTTTTTAATGTGTTCCCCAGTTCCTCTTTAATACCTCGGTAGGACAAGATAAAGTGTAATCACAGAAGTAATTGTAGCACTCAACAGTTTATGTCTTCAAAGAGTGACTGGGGGTTAGCAAAGCCACTGCAGGGCCAGGTTTGGATTAGAAATTACAGTTTCTCTTTTTGTTATTTTCTTTGTAAAATCCCTCTTTATCGCCCTCCTTTCTGCAGCAGCTCCTGGAGCTCACTGATAACCTGTAAGCGCCTCGGGTAATAACGGGACCTGCTGTCCTAATGACACAGGCACATAAGAGGCCGCCTCCCCTGCGGAGCTGCTATGGCCGGCCTGCCCCAGCGCCTGGGCCTGTGTCCTTGCAGGCAACCCCGACTTGTCCCCCAAACCAGGGGGCTCCCACTCTGAATACCAACACCGATCAAAGCCCGACCCGACCTCCGCTTCCCTGGCCAGAGCCAAGCGGCTGGGCTGTCAGATGCCAGCCCTTTGCAAACAGCAGAGACGTGGGAGCTCACCAACTCCGACACCTCCTTGAAATATCCCCCTCTCCCTGCAGATGCTCAAGGCACCAGGGGGCAGGGAGCTGTGGTCCCTGGGGATCCCAGCCGTCTTCAGATGGTGTGACGGAGACCTAGGCCTCCTCCAGCTTCCTCTGGGCATCTCTGAGCATGGAGCTTGGAGACTAACATCACGTCTGCCAGTGGGGGCAGAGCTGAGCCACATAGCTGAGGACATGGTGGTCATGCGGCCGTGGCTGCCGTGGTGCTCAAGTCCACGGCACTGCTAATGCCAGCCGTGCGGAAGGAGGCTGGAGATGTGGGAAGGGGCGACGCTTTTCTCTGGCCCTTCGGTCGCTGCCCCGGGTCGGTCCTCAGTGCCTGACCCGTGCAACCTGGCACTGGCCTTCTGACTGGGCTTCCTGCCTTGCAGCCAGCCCCACCCATCTGACCGGCGGAGCCATTTCCCCAAGTTCCAGCTCGGACGGCGCTGCCGTCCACTGCTAGCCTTCCGTGGCTCCCCGTTTTCCTTGAATGCTGTCCGCTCTTGATACCAAAGGTCTCCACGACTGGCCAGATCCACCTTCCGTCTATGCCCCCTTGCCCCTACCTTTGGGCTCAGGTGGACCTCCCTCCTCCAGACCCCAGGCTTCCCGAGAGCAGAGTCCATGTCAGAAGGAAATTCATTCCCCGGTAGGCAGCCAACCAGTGCTGGCTGACCACATCTGCCCTCGGGGCAGTGGTGGCTGGGGGCCTGCAGCCTGGACCTGCCACGGTGGGAGTGCAGAGCCCTGTGGGCTGCGCCTTTGCAGCAGAGCAAGGATGCCAGCCAGCTGGTGGCTCACACACTCACCGTACACCCAACCCCTCCCCCCTCCCCCTGCATGCCCAGGGCAAGGCCCCTTCTGGGCATGTCTGCACTGGGGCTGATTCGACTCTTCCTTGTAGCCTGATTTCCCCTCTGCTTTCACCCGGGGGAGCAGGGGCACACTGGAATAATTCATTCTAACCTCTCCACACAGACCGCACCCCCTATCCTGGCCCTGGGAATTTCCCATGAAACCCTGCTGGATGGCACCCTGTCCTTCTACGCCCACACGGGGCTCCAGAAATCTCAAAGCCGAGTTCTGGGTGGCCATTGCCAACAGATAAAAGATGACCATCCATCTCTGTGTGCACACACGTGCACGTGCACACACACACACTCACCCCTCAGCTGTGAGGCCCACGGCTCCCCCTCCTTGTGTGTTTTTGGGTCTCACTATGAAGCTGAGAAGACAGATGCTGGACTGAGGGCCTTGGCATCAGCCCAAGGGAACCGGGAAATGCATGTTTGCAAAGAAAGCGCTTGTGAAGTGTGAAAACATGACAGTGGCGCCATGCAGAAACTGTTTCAATGTTGCTTAGATTGGTCTGTTTTGTGTGAGGGGCAGAGTCCCTTTAGGAAGACCCTGGCTGGCATGTGAGGACCATGATGGTTGCTATGGAGCTGTTAGAGAAGTTAGCTACCCAGGGACAGGGATGCTATGAACTCTGGTGATTGCAGGAAAGGAGGGAGCTGGTGGGAGAGGGGAAGAGCTAAAAGGTGCAAGTGGGAGGCGCACCTCCGCTGACTGCTGACGGAGGGTTTCAGACTTGGGTGGGGGCTCTCTTCGCTGTCTCTGCGCTCCCCTTGTGTCTGGGGAAAGGACGCAGGTGTGTGGAGCCAAAGCACTCAAGGCTATCCCCGTCAGCGAGCTGGAGGGAAGGGGTCCCAGCTCACCCACGCACCTGCTGGCTGCTCCAGGGAAGGATTGTCAGCCTCTTAGAGGACGTTTCCTGCCGTACAGAGTGGGGAGAGCCATGGTACTCACTTCATAGGGTATTCACTCATTCACTTAGGTATTCATTCATTCATTTAGGTATTCATTCATTCATTCATTCATTCATTCATTCATTCATTTGATAGATTCTATCAAGAGCCATGATGTGCCAGGGGCCGGTCTAGGTTCACAGTCTATGTTGTCTTGCTCTCAAAAAAGCACAGAAAAGACAAACTAGAAATACCTGAAGAGAAAAGAGGATGATTTTGGGGTAGCGCTAGGTGCTATGAACATGAAAAGACCTGGTGACAGGTGCTGGAGGGTGGGGGTAGTGAGGAATTTAGCCAGGGAGCTCAGGGAAGGCCATGGAGGAGGTGACCTTGACATTGTGTCTGAAACCATCAGAATCCAGCCGCAAGGAGATCTGGGCGGCAGGGGGTTCGGGTACAGGGAGGTGTGAAGGAAGAGCTTCGGGCAGCCTCTGACCACCAGGGAACATTCAGGAAAAAAAAGACGTGAAAGGAAGACACCGAGTTTCGGCCCGAGCGCGCAACGCTGTGGCTGGCGAGGGCCAGCTCCCAAGCGGCCTCCCTGTGTCTGTCTGCTCACCCGGTCTTTAGCCTGGTGCCTGGCCCTGAGCTGGACTTGGTAAGTGTTTACTGAACAAGCAAAACAGTCTAATGCTGAATGAGTTTCCAGCTTGAACTTGAGAGACACTCGGGCGATGGGAGAAAAACCTCCACCTTTCAAGATCGCTTCACAGGGAAAGGCTCCTACTGGGAGTCAAGATGGAGCAGGAGATAAAATATACAATTTTACCTGTTAGTGAGCAAGTTACCAGAGTTTAACTTGTGGAAGGCTGTGAATTGTGAAAAAAAAAAGAACAATATTTTGTTGGCGAACTGTGAAAAGAAGGCATAAAAGATGGGTTATAATTAAGTTAGCTGTTTCTCATCGCGGGCACCAATTTTGGAATCAAAAGAAGATAGAAAAAGTGCATCCATCTGTTACCATGCCTGCAGCCAGATGACGGAAAGGGATGTGGACTCGGACCTTGGTGCCCACCCCGTCTGGCCACTTTAAATGCTGTGTGGACTTGGGCAAGTTACTTAAGCCCTCTCGGCCTCACGTCCCGCATCTGTAAAATGGGGAGCTTCGCAATGACAGAGTCACTGGGAGGATCAAGGGAGAGATGACAGAGGGCCCCCCACTCAGCCCCTCAGTAATAAATTCACAAATGCACCATCTCGGCCCCCTCCGCCCCCATGCCTCTAGGGTCATGAACCTAAATGGCCTTTGGAAGAGAGAATCTCCCCCTGCCCCCACCCCGCGCCACATGACAGTTGTTTCTGTGGCACCAAAGGTTTGAAGTGACTCCAGTGTCACATGAAGTTACCCCAGAGCAGACACCTTGCTTTGTCCTTCGTGTATTCCCTCCGGAGGCACAGGGGAGCCGAGACAGCGGCAGAGCTGAGCTGGTGCCCGGAATTCTGCCACAAACCACGGCTGTGTGACAATCAAAGTGACCTCAGGAGCAAGCGATGGTTCCAGGGCCAGGCTGTGCGGCTGGGCACCCCCACCCTGCTCTGGAAGGCACAGACAGAGACCTCTTCCCAGGAAACTTCCAGAAGGGCCAGCTCAGCCCGTGGCACCCTGCCCCTCCCCCCTCCCTTGTTATTTAAATGCACTTCCCGAGTGAGCTGTCACCGTAGGGCAGAGGCACCTGACAGAAAATTAATTTCTTAATTTCTTATTAACTTTGAGGGGAGTATGGCTGTTGAGCAGCGTGCCGGGGCAAGGTTGGGGGCAAGGTTGACCGGGGCTTCCAGCAATTTTAATATTGGAGACTGGCACCCGAGCCCGATGCACGGCCTCTCCTGCCACCTTCTCAAGCTGGCACCGGGCTTCGCGGAACATCTCAAGAGCAGACGGAGAATTCCTGGCAATCGAGACCGCAGCCGCCGGTGAAAATTCTGCTGATGCTGACGGGTGACAGTGACAAGATAGTCTAGCTGTGGTCTGTGGCTGGGAAATGGAAGGACTGCTCTCTCCTGGCGGCCACTCCCTCCAGCCTTCCCCCTTCCCTGAGGTCAGCCCCTGGCCCTCCGCTCTCCAGAATCCATCAGGGCTCCACAGCCTCTCCTCTCTCTCTCCCCTCTGGCCGCATGCTGCCCTTCCTGCCCCGGAATGGACCTGACAGGTTCCGTTTCAGACTCCGTGACCTCCCACTGTCTTGCCTCACCTTCTCCCCTACTTCTCCTGCCCCTGTCCTCGGGGCTCCCCCTCTGCCCTTCCCACCTGCTCATCTGTCTTCCCAGCTTCTCTTGTCCAAAAACTCTTTGGCTCCGGTCTGAACGGTCAGGTTCATTTTCTCAAGAAAAAGCTTTGAGTCTCTCTGACCCACTCTTGAATTGTCTTTGCTCCCTAGCTAAGGGTCAGCTGATCTCAGGCCCGGCCGAGGTCTACTCCAGGGCCTCTAAATCATCCCTTCTTTGCTCAGCCCCAGCCCTTGCCCCCAGCCCCTCTATCCTCTCTTTTTGCCCCCCCCACCACCACTTGCGGAGCACCTACTATGCGAGGCTGGATGGACACAGGGGAGCTAAACAGGGCTCTGATCTCTAAAAGGTCACAGTTGCCTAGGGAGATACCCATGTGGAACAAAGTAGAGTAAAATGTATTGTTACTTTTGTATTTTTTTTTTTTGAGAGAGAGAGAGAGAGAGAGAGGGAGGGAGGGAGAGAGGTGAGAAGCATCAACTCGTAATTGCTTCACTTTACTTGTTCATTGATTGCTTCTCATATGTGCCTTGCTGGGGAGGCGGTCCCAAGCTGAGCCAGTGACCCCTTGCTCAAGCCAGTGACACTGGGCTCAAGTCAGTGACTTTGGGCTCAAGCCAGCGACCTTGGGATCATGTTCATGATCCTGTGCTCAAGCTGGCGACCTTGGGGTTTGGAACCTGGGCCCTCAGCATCCCAGGTTGATGCTCCATCCACTGCACCACCATCTGGTCAGGCAAAATGTATTATTGTTATTATTACTGTTATTATTTTTCCTACCACAGGCAAGAGAAATTTTTGTGGGGGAAGGGGAAGAGGGGTGATGACTGGTTCTGCATTCTCCAGCTTCCAACCACCTCTCATTGAAAAGCCACCCTCCTCTCTCCTCTTTTCAGGAAGCAAAGCATCATGGGAATATCCTGGATGCAAGCCAGGCTTAAACAGTTTCTCAACCTCAGGACTGTAGGCATTTGGGGCTGCATAGTTCTTTTTTAAAGAAAGAGCAATAAGTCATCTTTTTATTCTATATTCAAAAGGCTCAATCTACATCAGATAGTTAAGGAAGGTCTAACCCAGCGGTTCTCAACCTGTGGGTCGCGACCCCGGCGGGGGGTCGAACGACCAAAACACAGGGGCCGCCTAAAATGTATTGTATAATAAATATGTATTTTCCGATGGCTTTAGGCGACCCCTGTGTTTTGGTCGTTCGACCCCCCGCCGGGGTCGCGACCCACAGGTTGAGAACCGTTGGTCTAACCCCTCTCAAATACAAGCGATTATACAAATCATATGGGGGGACAGGGTCTCAGTTCCAAACAGTTATTATAACAGCCACCACTTACGACCATTTCTGGTCATCATAATTTGTTCCTTGCTATCGCCCACTGATGCTGTCTTTAATTATCACATCACAGCAGGATATTTGGGAGACTTCAGTTTTCACTAAAAATCCTTGAACTCAAGTAAAACTCTGGTTTTCCTATGTGTTACATGATCTCACAGGTTTTCAGAAAGCTGGGTGCCATCCTGCCCCAGAGTGAGGGAGAACAGAGGAAGCTTGTTCTCATCCCCACTCCAGACGAGGGTCTTTCCCACCCCGGTGACTGCCCGATGGTGGGTCCTCGCTTCCGGTGCAAGTTCAGAAACACCAATCAATACGAATGAGTAACTTTCAGGCAGAAAAACTGTGGGTCCTTCGGCTATTAAAAACCACACCATGGTTTAAACACTTGACTTATTTTGGCTGAATGTGGGGGATTTATTCCAATAAATGTGTAACTGCTTTGCAGAGTTTGGGTATCTTTTAACTCCACGGTAACCACGCAGAAAGCCTATTAAAATTTTTATTTATTCATTCATTTTAGAGAGGCGGGGGGAGAGAGAGAGAGAGAGATGAGGGAGGAGCAGGAAGCATCAACTCCCATATGTGCCTTGATCAGGCAAGCCCAGGTTTAGAACTGGCGACCCCAACATTCTAGGTCAATGCTTTATCCTCTGTGCCACCACAGGCCTGGCCCCCATTTTTAAAAAAATCTGACCATTTCTCCTTTTTTCCCTTTTTGGTTAAAAGGAGCATTATCTAGCATCCTCACTCACCCACTTCCCTCTCCCTTGTGTGCCCATTTCCTTAATCGTGAAGCCCTCAGGACAACGAGGTTCTGGTCGGCACCAAACAATCTTAGACACAAAGCCTCAGGTCTGGTGACCACAGAGAAAGACAACATCTAGGCTTTGGCTGTTTTTCAGCTCCAGACCCAGGAGCACGAATGCCCCTCCCCCACCAGATCCTTGTGAAACCAGACAGAGTGACACCACGGCTGACGTCAGGACCAGATGCAGTGATCAACTACCCCCTTCCCCAGCACTGACCAGTCAACAGCGACCACGGCTCTCAGTCCTTTGGCCGCCACGACCGATGATTCTCCGTCTGTATAACTCACCTCCCCAAACCGTCAGAGGGCCGAGTCTTAGAGTTGAGCTACCTGTGACTCTGCACGAGGGGCCACTTTCTCAACCAACGACACCTTTCATTGCTGCAAGCTCCTGTTCGTGGCTCATTGGGCTTCGATGCACGCACGCAAATGGACCCCTTTAGTCTAGTAACACCGCCATTTGTCACATGTCCCCTGTCTCACCCTCTACCCCACACTTTAAGCTTCCAGGGCGAGGAAGCAGGAGGTCTGTGTGTGCAGGTTGGACCAACCATTGGCCATCGAGAAACACCATGGCTTGGGGTGGGGGACACTGTCACCCTCAAGGTTTGGTGGCAGAAAGATCCCATCTGCAACCTGGAGCAAAGCAAAAGCTACGGAAAGCCAGCAAGCCGCCTTCTGGGCTTCCGTCCCTGATGGGTTCCCAGCGTCCCGCCGACCTCCCCACCATGGTCGCACTGCTGCTCGCTCTGCTCTGGACGGCTGCCCTGAGCATTGTGGGATCTTCAGAAGCATTCCTGTCCTTGCATACTAAGTGCCAACAGCTCCTCAGAATGGTGACAACCAAAAGTGTCCCCCAGACATTGCCAAATGTCCTGTGAGGGGCAAAATCAGTCCCGGCCAAGAACCCCTGGGCTCCATAGCGACCCCGGTCCCTCTGGCTCCCAGGTACCATGTCATTCAACTTTCAAGGCTCCAGGGGGCTGTAGGGGAGAGTCACCCTGTCTTTAGAGGAGATTGGAAAGTGCTGGATCTAGTTCTGGCCTGTCCTGGGTTTCACTTTCTTGTTGCTTTTGGTTTCTGACACATACATTTCTTTTTAAACTTTTTTATTTATTTATTTTTTTACAGAGACAGAGAGTGAGTCAGAGAGAGGGATAGACAGGGACAGACAGACAGGAACGGAGAGAGATGAGAAGCATCAATCATTAGTTTCTCGTTGCGTGTTGCAACACCTTAATTGTTCATTGATTGCTTTCTCATATGTGCCTTGATCACGGGCCTTCAGCAGACCGAGTAACCCCTTGCTGGAGCCAGCGACCTTGGGTTCAAGCTGGTGGGCTTTCGCTCAAACCAGATGAGCCCGCGCTCAAGTTGGCGACCTCAGGGTCTCGAACCTGGGTCCTCAACATCCCAGTCCGATGCTCTATCCACTGCGCCACCGCCTGGTCAGGCTGACACATACATTTCTTTGTGCTCAACATTTTAATTACAGCATTTCACAGCTTTATGGTGGACGCTGCTAGCCACATACGCAACCTATCTTCCCCATCCAAAACTATCCCTACCTCACAGAGCCATGAGCTGGGGGGGGGGAGTGTGCATGTGGAGGTGGGGGTGGACCCGGCCGGCCACGTTCTCCCATCGCCCTCCGTGGGGATCCTTCAGGAATGGGTGGATGACCCAGTCCTGGATCCGGAGGCCAGGGAGGAGTGGGGGGGGGCTGCCAGGGGCATTTCTCACTGTCAGGAGCTGCGGGACCGCTCCTCTCTCCCTCCCCACGACGCGGCTGCGCGTAGCCGCGAGCCCGGATGGCTACAGTCACCACACTCCCACCCTCAATGACGGCTGAGCGGACAGCTGGAGAGAACCCGGGTCCCCGGCCACACGGCTGAGCCTCTGAGCGGACGCACGCCGTTCTGCACTCCCTCTGGCTTTCCTTGTCACGACCACACAGACTCCGTTCCGAGCTGCTCCCCGGGTGGGCGGCCCTGCCCCCTGAAGACCCGCAGCCACCGCCTGCCAGCCTGAGATGTAAGTCTCCAAACCACATTTCAATAAATCCCTTGTTTCTCTTCCCCGACCCTCTAATCAGGATCAGGTGAAGGGAAAATAAAAACAAAATCTTTCTGGAAGAAACAACAGAAGGCCCTAAACGGAAACCTAGGTGACACAACAGCTCTCAGACTGGAGTTCACAACAGGGCTGAGTGACCCTAACTCAGTATCAAGGAACAGGGAAATGTTTTAATGATCTCACGCTCCTAACGGGGGAGGAAACGGGTTCCGCGGGAGGCGAACTCCCTCAGCTACAAGGTTTCCCTGTAAATTGCAATGCTCAACTTGAGCTGAGGAGGAGAGGGGACACCTCTTCCTGTTTGATGACATTCCCTGACGTGTGGCCTTTCACTATCGTCATAAAAAGGCAGTAAATTAGGCAGGCGCTGTAAAATACCATGGGAACCGACTGGGATCAACCATGAGAAGCTGCATCTCCCACTGAAGCCTCGAAGAGGAGAGACGTGACCTGTATATATATATATAGGTCAGTCCTCGGGGGCTGGGCCCCTGGCTGAGGTGAAGGTGGGATGTCATTCACTGCTGAAGGTGCCACACGCAAAGCAAGAGGACAGGGGGCCACAGAACTGGGAGAACAGGGCTGCCCCCTCCTAGAATGGTCCTCTCAGGGAGGGGTCTGCTGGTGCTCACTATACAGTCTGACACGGTCAAGGTCAGCCCAGCTGGCAATGTGGGATGACGGTGATGACGGCCAATAGGACTCAAGTTCATCTGAGCACCTACTGTGTGTACGGGGCATGGCTGAGTTCGTGCTTGGTCAACGTTAACAAGAGCGTATCTGTGCCAGGCCCTGGGCCACAGGCTTTAAGTGCCTTCCTGCATTGAATCGTCTTAAGAACCTTCTCAGTCCCTGTCATTCCAATCAGCTCCACCTTCACGCAGAAGGGACAGGCTCAGAGAAGCCAGGAGAGATGCTTCGGGTCACAGTGTCATACTGGAGGTGCCGGGGCTGGAACCCAGAGCAGTTTCATTTTGCGCTGATCAGCTCGGCTCCAACGCTGGATACGTGGATGGATGAGACTCCTGACTCAGTTTGTTGGATGGTCTCTCAATCAAGAAGACTTGGACCCAAGAGCACATTTCTCTGAAGAACATGAGTCCTGGTCCTCTGGAACTAGCGCCTTGGACCTTAAGTGTGTGTGTGTGTGTGTGTGTGTGTGTGTGTGTGTTCTCACTGACCAATGTCTTCAGGGTAAACTACCAGGGACACTCACCAACTCTGTGGCCTCCCTCTGGGTGTCTGAGTGCCTAATTAGCAGGAAAAGGTGTCACTTCAAGATAGGAGTACCGGTCAGCCTTGAGGCCTTATTTGCTCTGTTGATAAGCTGGCCTAAGAACGGGGGAGAGAGGACTCAGGTCCTTCTGGAAACTTCCCCAAGCTCCTAAAGTCATCTTATCCTTTCTTTGGCTCCAAGAAGGGTCATCTCGAGCCACTTCGGGTGGAGGGATGTCTATATGTTCAGAAGTCCGCACAGGGGGATGACGAGCCCCTAAGGTTTCTTCCTGCCTCACCTGACTCTTTGCACCTGCACTTTTGAGCTCTGCTGCTTCTTCTCCCACTGGAGGGGGTGGGGCTGGCAGGTGCACCCTGCTGACAGTCAAAGACAGACTGAGGCTCCTCAGCCAAGGACAGTCTTTTTGTGACCTATGGATCTCAGTGTCCTGGGCTCCAGGCCACTGCACAGTCCCAGATACCCCTTGGCTGGAAACAGAGGTCAAGGCCACTAAAGCAGCCTGCAGCCAAGCCCAGAGGAGGCCTCGGCTGCGTGCCTGGCTCCTCCTCTTGGCTCCCGGCAACAGCCACACTTCCCTGTGGGAAGGGCTATTTATAAAACAGGAAGAGCAGCTGCGGGTACGCGCCACCCCAAGAGCTCAACCCTCCACGTCTTGGAAGGAAGACTTCCCTGCAGGTGACACCTGTGGGATGGAGAGACTTATTCAGGAGACAGATTTATAATAAACAGTTTTCTTTTATAGAGCCCCAAATATTTGCACAAAAACGAGCCCTTCGTATAACCTGCTCCATTTATCTCCCCGCTGTCACCAGGCAGATCGCTCCCTTTTATTACTTTATTTTCCAGTTCCCTGGCTTCCACTCTCATCTCTCTCTCCTCATGACCACGGCAGCTGTCACTCTGGTGGTCCCGTCCTCCATCCCCGTCGCGCTTCTCTGCCCGCTAGTGGCCACCCCCACCAGCTCAGGGGACTTGGCCTCTGTCTGGGGCCCCCTCCACTCCTCCAGGATTTTAGGGAGCATCGAGAATGTGTCACTGGAGAAGGACCTCTCACCCAAAACGCCTGCAGTCACAGCCCAGGACCTGGCTTGCCTTTTCAGCACTCTGGACAGCACTCCCAGGGGCCAGCACGTTCCCTGACTTGACCTTGGCCTGGGCGGATGTCCACAGAGCCCCTGACGAGGCCTCCCTGCCTCACCTCTCCCACTTAGTTTTTCTAACACTGTAATGTAAGCCCCACGTGACTGCTAACCTTCTACACCTCGAGATGCAGCGTGGTACCAGAGAGGTGCAGGAAGAAAGGAGCGATTTTAATTTCAAAGTTCTGCCTTCGTTCATCCAGGTGCTCTCTGGGTTTATACAAACAGAACACCCCGCTTGAAATGCCACTCTGGATTCCGCGTGTGCAGCCGCGCCTCTCACGTGCCACTGTTTTGGTTTCTCTCGGCAACGGGAGCCTTTGTGTTTTAATATTCAGAAGCACAAGGAAGCAGGAAAATTATAGGCGAGGACACCCAGGCTTGTTTTTTTTTTTTTTTTTTTTTTTTTAATATTTTAAGAGTTTATTTGAGCCAAACTGACATTGCCAGGAAGCAAGATCTCCCAGGCTTGGTTTTTCATCATTCAAGTTAACTTTGGCTGAGTTGAGGGAAAACATCCTTTTAAAGGGGTAGTGAATGGGAGTAATAGTATCTCACATGTACAAAGCACGGGTGTTGGCAACGCTGTCTCACACCCCTGATCTCATTAGCTTTCCACAGCGGTCCTGTTCAGAACGTTCCACAAACAGCTACTGGAGGCGCTGGGTAGGAACGGCAAGCTGGAGGAGGCCCGTTTGGTGAGTGGAGAAACTGAGGCCAAGGGCGTGTGGCTGGCTCAAGGTCACACCATGGTGGCCAGCTGTCTCTTCCCCCATGTCCTCCATACCCCTGAAGTGACCTTCCACCTCTTCTCCCCTCAGACACACGTCCTCCGATCTGAAGTGCCCTGTGAACCCCTCCCCAGGACGGTGCTGACTTTTGAGGAGAAATAAAGCCCAGAGCAAAAGGAGAAAAGCCCTAAAATTAGCAGTAGCCTCCATCTGCGGAGCATGTACATCTCGCCGAGAAGTGCGCGTGTCCCCAGCGTGCATTGCTGCTCCAGACCTTAACAGTCCTGAAAGCATCTTAGTCCCGCTTGATCGCCGAGAACGGATGTTCGGAAGATGCCAGGGCTCTGGTTATCTTCACGCGTGGGCAGCCTGTGCCACAGCCCGAGTGCCCATCGCCACACCATCTCTCCCGGTTGTCTCTGGGGGCACTTCTGGGCCCTGGCCACCAGGAGGACGTGAGGCGTGTGAGGCCTGGCTGGCCCTTCCCGTGGTTGGCTGGGTTCTTCGTCTTCCGAGGGCGCTCCTGGGGCAAGCAGCAGAGCACGTTGGGCTCTAACCTCCCAGGTCCGGAGGCTGCCCCTCTGCCCGGCATGGTCATGCCATTCGGATGGGAAGCTGCCGGATGGGGGGCGGCTTGGTGACCCCCACGACACTGCCATCGCTTCAGCAAACATGCTGCCGCATGGGGGAACGAATGAGTGAGTGAATGGATGCGTGAGGCAGAGGGTCTGACTCTGCAGGGGCCACAGAAAGACTACGGAGGTCAGGAGATGCCGCACCTGCCCTGGCTGAGAGCGCTGGTCCCGAGTGGGGGTGCCCCTGCGGTCTCCCTCCTGCTCCCCACTTCCAGCACAGTCTGCAGCGCCTGCTGGCCAGGACGGAGAGGCGCAGCGGGGCCCAGGGCCTCTGGGGCTCAAGGTGAGTGAGGAGGCGGCGAGACTCAGGGCGGCACCACAGCCCAGCAGGTCATTGTGACTTGACGCTCACAGCGCAGCGGGGGCTGGGCAGGCTGATGGGGGATCGTCCCGGGCTCTGTCTGGGGGGTGGTGTCGTGTACAGCTTCTTGAAATTTGTTCCTGTTGGTGATGGTGACAAGCCATCAACAGCTCTGAGCGAGGAATGTCAATGACGTGGGAGGCGGTGTTTAAGTGGTGGCTTTGGGGAGCCTTTGCGGCTGTTACATGTCTGGGGAGCTGTTCTGGGAAGGTCGCGCGGTGACTCCATTGTCATTACGTACCAAATACTTCAATCTTCCGGGATGGAGCTGGCTCCAGCACGGAGGAATCATCTTTTCTCCTTTTTATGTTGTCCGGTTCGTCTCCGGGGACTGGTGGACACAGAAGAGGACGGGCAGGAACAGACAGCTCGGGCTGCCATGGGACACGCCTCGTCAGAGCCGTGGATGGGGAGGCGTCAGGGGACGTGGCACGAGCCCCCAAGGCCCTCTGGAGAAGCCCCGGGGGGGCTGAAAGGGGCCCCTCGCATGGTTTTGACCCTCAGTCCATCCAATCCAGCCAAATTGACCCTATGCACAGCCTGGACCGGCCTTGGGCTTCTGCTCACACGGTCATTTCTCCCTCTGTCCGCCCACCCCGAAGAGTCCTGCCCACCCCCGCCACCTACGCTCTTCTCCAACGAGAGACGGAGAGGCGAGAGCTGGCGCGGTGGGTGTGATTCATCGGGCCCTTAATCACATGCTTTCCGTGCGGACCTCCCATTCCCCGCTCGGCAATGGGGCTTAAATCTTGTTCTATTTAACTTGTCCCCAATTTGTCACCACCTCCTTGTGGGCAAAGGACCATATCCTGTACGCTTCCACAGGGGCGGAACGTAACGGCTGCCGCATCTGGGCCTCTGTGCGTCCCCTCCCTTGTGGCCTGGCCAAACCTCAGCTCTGGCTTTGCCACCCGCAGGGCCCACCCCTGGCTGAGCGGGGCCTCTCCTGTCTGCTTTGGGACCAGCCTCCCCCCACTGCTAGGACCCCCCCCACACTGCCCCTCCCTTCACAGCCCCAGGCACACTGGGGGTCTCGAGTCAATGAGCAGATAGCAGGCGGAGCTCCAGCTAGGACTCTGTTGTGGCCCTGCATTCTTACTGCAAGGGGAACAGCAGCTGGCCTTGTGGCTGGACACCAGAGTCACACACTCATCCCTGGGTCACCCAAAGATTAGACACCATAGCCTGATGTCTTCCCACTTCCTCTCTCCCGGGTTTACTCATCTTTAGGTCACGAGTCTGATTGGGTGCCTGCTGATGCCATGGATGGGGGATGAACGCTGAGACGTCTAAGATAGGTCCCCGTCTTCAGGAAGCACTCACTTGGGGTGGGAGACAAGATCAGAGCGCGTAGGACGATTAACAAAGAACATAGGCCCTTTGGTGGAGGGGAGCAGCCCCGGGGTGGGTGGTTCCCAGAGTGGGAACTCTAGGGGGAAGGGGAGCCCAGCTGTGGCGCTTTGCTGCCCCCGGCCCCAGAATCACCCCCACTGCCTTCCACTTCCCGGAAACCTTTCATCTGAGATGCCTTACTAACCTGCAAAGGGCAGTCATGCCCCCCGGGCCCCAGCGGGGCAGCTCCAGCCCTCCACCTGCTGGTTTCCTGAATCCAGCCTCTGCATGGTTCACGGTCTCCCAAAATGTCAGCGAGGCCACGCCAAGGCAGGCACCTTTCTGCCTGCGCACAGTGAGCCCTGAGCACGTGGGGCCAGCAGCATCACAGGCTTGATCAGGGCTTGGCAAGGCTGAATGGGCCTCCATCCAGGCCCACGAGCGCAGCGGGGAGGGTACCTGACAGGCGCAGCCAGGAACGAGCCTACAGCCACATGCAGCTTTCGTTAGCCACAGTCAACCGAAGTCTGGCTACCCTGGGACACCTGTCACATTCCAGTGTCAGGCAGAGCCAGCCTCCTGCCCTGTCACACGCAACCCAGTCAGGCTCAAGCCCCTGGGCTGGGGCAGGGGGGACCTTCCCTGTCCCCCTGAGTCCTGGCTCAGCCTTGGGAACAGGGCTGTGTGTGTGGCACCCTATACGCAGGTCATTTAGGTTGAAACTGAAAACGGCAGGCTTCCCAGCTGGGGCCGAATCCCGCTCCCGGGGAGGGGCAGAGGCCAGGTCGGGTCTGCGTGGGGCCCATGGCTCCAGGTGCCTCCCCTCCTTGGGGGCAGGGCTGTGTATGAGCCCCCACCCCCATGCCCAGGCTCTCTGCAGAGGAGCTGTGCCCTGTCACTTTGAACGGCAGAAAATGGACCATTTGAGGTGTTGGGGTCTCCCCACAGTAGAGATGAAGGCTGAGTGGGAGCTCACGGATGCTTGCACCACATCCGTGCTGCTCACCATTGTGTCCCCAGCACTCAGTGCCTGTCTGCAACTTCCTTTCATCTGATGATTTTGTTAAGCATAAACTCCGGTGCCCAGCACTGTGTACACATAATCGGGTCATGCAGGAGTGATCAAGAAAGACCCTGCCTACCTGCAGGTACTGGTGGGAGGGAAGGGGTAGGGACAGGGACAGGGGCAGTGACAGGGAAAGAGGAGGACCTGGATAAACCGTATTGTCTCACCCCCCAGAGCCCGACTTCAAGGTCTATGCACTGAACAAGCAGTGTGGGTGTTTGAGAAGTCCTTGTGTTTGTGCTGCTGTGTGTGTGTGTGTGTGCACGTGAATATGAGTATGCACACAGGATCCCTTGCTGGTCTGTGCTTTTGTTAAGAAACGTCCCCTCACCAGGAACCTGCTCACCAGGCTAAAGTCGCTCTTCTTCCTGGAACTCATTCCGGGTGCAGCAGGCAGAGAACTGGCCCCACTTGGTGTGAGGGGGAGGCTCGGGGACCACCTAGTACCACCCTCTCGCCTCCCAGGGGAGAAGGGAAAGCCCGAGACAGGTGAGGCAATGGTGGTAAATGACAACAGCCCCCACATATCAGGAATGGCCCCCAGGGGCCCACACGAGTCCCCGCAGGCCTGTGGGAGAGCCAGCCCCACCCGGCTTCACAGACAGGAAAGGGAAGCTCGGAAAAGCCAAGTGACCTGCTCAAGGTCACACAGCCTGTCGGTGGTGGAGAGCCAGGGGGGACTCGGGCTTGAGCTCTACCCTGCTCTGCAAGGTCACCGGGACACAGGGCAGTGGCAGCCGGACCCTGGACCCCACGCCCAGTACTGGGCTCTCCTCCCTGTCTGCACCATGGCCTGGCCTGCAGCCACCTCCATCCTGCAGCGCAGGGCAGGCCTGGGCTGGGGCTTGGGCTGGGGGAGAGGAGCCCCGAGGGGGCCCCAGGCCAGGAGCCGCCCTGAGGGACTGGGAGGCCAGGGCGCCCTTCCTGCTGCCTGGCTCGAGCTCCAGCGCCGAAGGGCTTTGATTTGCTGTTAACACCCCAAGTTGAGCGGAGCCTCATGAATCATTCATGAAGGTGCTACAACGAGATCATTATTTTGAGTGTTGAGTGTCAGGAAAACAGTGTCTGACGGGTAAACATGATGTCTGATGACAGAACAGCCGATGGGGTGACCCAGCAGCAGGGCACCTGCCATGCTGCTGGGAATTTTTAAACATGAAAAAAAAAAAAAAATTCAACCCGGGCTCAGGGAAGAGCCGCAGACTCACGACAAAGCCTCTTTGGTGGGCTTCAGGTGCGCGGGGCTGGAAGGGTGCGGACACACGCTGACCAGCTGACCAGGAGTGGCGCAGCCATGGGGCCCTGGCCATGTGTCCCCTCTGCCACACTGAACACAGGCTTCTTGGTCAAACGGCTCCTGCTCTTGCTTTCTCTTAGAACCCCCCACATCAATGTCCTCTGGCCGAGCCACGGAGGCTCCAGCTTTGTCCGTCCACCTTGCAGCAGGCCAAGGGCCAGGCCTCTCCCTGGAGATCTCAGCCCACCTGCCGGACCTGTGGCTGCAGAGCTCCCCCGCCCGCCCCCAGGTGGCTGGCCGAGTGGGAGCCACTCTCCAGGAGCAGACAGGTTGTCAATAGCCTCACCACATGCATTATTTAAGCAGAGCAAGGTGAACCTTGGCCGCACCCTTGAGCTCAGATCAAATTGATGGTTAGAGTGGAAGCTACAAGCAATCAGATTTTCTAAAAAGAGAGATGCTGAGGGGACCACACAGGTCAAAGGTGATCCTGCTTTGAGGGTGGGGTGGCTCCTTTCCTGCCACCAGCTTGTCAGGGAGCCCCCTCCACCCTTGCCTCCCGAGGACAGACCCTCCTGTCATGCAGTCGTGAGCCCCAGCTTCCCTGAGGCCTCCTCCTGACCCTTTAGGCCCTGGCTCTCACGAGGGGAGGGGCTGCCAAAGTCACATTCCCGCTTCGCTTAGGGAAGACAGCCCGCTCTGAGAGTCCCCCAGGGGCCAGGCCCAGAGGCCCTGCCCTGGCTCTGTCCACCCTATTCACGCAGGGGTTTTTCTGGCAGCCTCTTCCGCCCACCCCGTGTCTACCATATCCCTCGCCTCTGGCAGGGCCAGCTCTGCCTGTCACCTGCTTCCTGTTCTCTTTGCAGATCACCTTCAAGCAGGCATGCGGAGGGGACACTAGGGGCAGCACCCAAGGGACAGGAGCGCCAGGGCTGCAGCCGGGACAGAATGTTCCAGCTGCAGGTCAGCAGCAGCAAAAGTAGAGCATGGGTCTCTTGCAGGGCCAAGGCTGGACCCAGAAAAATTGGCTCCCTGACCCAGTTGAGGACACGGGCTCAGAACTGGAAGGGCCACAAGGTCATCCAGTCCCGCCTCCCACCAGCACAAGGACACCCTGGACTACATCCGACGCGTTCCTGTTCTGCAACACTTCCAGGGACGGAGGCTTGCTCCCTTCCATACTCTCTGTCCCACTAAAAGCAAGTTGAGTCTCTACAAAGTTCTTTCTTAATCCGAGGTCAAATATACTATCCTAGAGAATCCACCATCATGTTCTCTTCTGGGTCCACAGAGAATAGGACTCTATCTGGAGGACATGTTGGTCCTTTAAATACTGAAAGACAAATTTACTCCATCCATCCATCCATCCATCATATATCATCCACCTATCCATCGATCCATCCATCTACCCACTCACCCATCCAACTCCTCCCTCCCTCCCTTCCTCCTTCCCTCCTCCCTCCATTTTTGAGGGCCTATTAAATGCTGACCCCACCTTAAGTCTGGAGGATGTAGCCTCTGCCCCAAGATCCTGCTCCCGGTGCTGGGCAGCTGTGTAACTGGAGTCGCGCTATAGCCTGAGTGTGGACTAGAGGAATGACAACAACATCTAAGGCCTCTGTAGCTCAACACTCCCAGCTCATTTCCCTAGTCACCCTGAGAGCTTCCCTCCTCATCCCGGGCAACCTTCTCTGCACAGCTCCTGGTCTACAGTGCTCCTTCCCAGCTCAGTGCCTAGAACTACACTGGGCATCATCTGGTCTGGACACAGTCCTCCCCCACTGGCTGGGCTGGGCAGGCCAGGCCCAGGGCCAGGGGCTGGTTCTTTGGCTCAGAGCTGCTGCAGGACAGAGTCCCCCGGGGTTTGAGGCAAGTGGTGGGGACCGTCATCCCGCATTCCCATCCCCGGGAGGGGAGAGTGTGTTCGTGCCAGTAATGTGAAGCACCCTCTTCCGAGTGCCTTTGTGGATCACGTCTGGCTGCTTTTCATGCACCAGAGGACATTCAAGCAAGCCCCTGGTGAGCTCCATTGAGAAGTTCTCCCGGCTACTCAGAACCTTAGCTCCTGAATGTCAGGCATGCTGACGGGAATTGTCCAGATAGTCTAATGGCAGTGGAGTCCGGGAGCTTCTGGTTTCTCATCGGCTACAGATGGAGTGTCCCTTCCCATGGAGTGTCGAGGAGACAGGAAAGCAGGAGAACCAGTCGGGGTGACTACTGTGGGAGCACTGTGCATGGCTGGTGTCCTGCTGGGTCTCAGGTCCTCCCCACCACTCCTCTGTCGAGGCGGAGGTAGCCTCTGACCTCTGGTGTACCCTTTGCTGCTTCCTAGAAGGGCCCTGCAGAGAACCCCGTCAGCTGAGCCTGGCTGGAGGGGGCTGGGGGCTGGAACCTGGGGTCTTGGTTAGGATCAGGGCTGGGGGCCTGTCCTATGCTCCATTGACACCTGGCCAGCTCACCTCCCAGGCCACCAGGGCAGCCCTCTTACTGTCCACTCAGGGCCTCGCCTGGGTCATCCGACTTCTAGTGTGCTGTCCACCCTTTTCGGAAGCCCTCCAACAAGCCACTCGCAAGGACAGAAGGTCAGGGGTGGGAGAGAGAAGACCAGGCAGGGGCAGGGCCACACGCCTGGGAGACCATGGTGTTGGCAGAGGACGACCAAGGACACTGGGCTGCTCCTCCCTCTGATGGTTCATTTCATGTGTCAACTTGGCTAAGCCACAGTACCCAGGTGCTCGGTGAACCACCGGCCTGGATGTCGCGGTGAAGGTATTTTTTAGGTGAGATGAACACTCCAATCCATAGACTTTGGGTAGGCAGGTTACCCACGGAGTGGGGGAGCCTCATCCGGCCAGCTGAAAGGCCTGAAGGGAGAAAGGCTGAGGTGTCCCAAGGGACAGCACAGAAGGAGTCCAGACTCCAGACTGCAGCCCTAACCCTTCCCTGCATCTCCAGCCTGTGGGTCTGCCCGGTAGACTGTACGATTTGGACTTCCCAGCCCCATAATTATGGAAGCCAACTCCTTAAATTGATCAATTTCTATCTAGACATAGATACACATATGGATACACACACACATATATTAGATACACACACCTTATTGATTCTGTTTCTCTCCTCACACCCCAGGTAACCCATGCTCTGCCCCACCAGCCCCATCGGGTCCTCAGAGGCCGCCTGGCTCAGGCCGGGCTCTCTCGTCCTCCCCGTGCAGGTCCTGGGCCAGGGCTAGCCATAGTTAACCGGTCAGTAGAGAGAGAAAACCATGGTGCTTCCTGCTACTTCCTGAGCCTTCATTCCGTGCCCGAGCCCAAGCGGACCTGTCACACGCGCCCCCTCAGTCCCTCCTACGAGCCCCAGGAGGCAGATGGCGTCCTCCCTCCCGTTAGAAGCAGAGGACGGGGAGGCTCAGGGAGGTCATCATCTTGCTCGAGGTCAAGTGCAGCTCTGGTAGCTGGTGGAGTCACACCTGAACCCAGCTCTGCCGCAGGCCCTCTCCTAGGCGATGGGTCCTGGTCCCAGTACTTTTACTGGGAGGCCTGGGTGTTATGAGCAAGCAGGCCAGTGTCTTGGGGACAAGAAAGGGAGGAGATGCCACCAAAGATAAATGCCTGGGACGGAAAGGGGCTGGGAGGCAGAGAGACCCCCACGGGCCAGCCTAGGCCTCCCTGACCTCAGGCTCGGGGGGTCAGCTGCTGGATGAATGCTGCCTACCCCCAGGGGCATGGGTTCTGCTCGCTGGGAGTTACTGAGCGCTGTCAGCCTGTGACTCCGTCTCACAGATAGAGACATGGCAGGAGCGGGCGGGGGGCGGGGGAAATGAAATCTAAAATGCCGTGTCAACGCCGTGTCAACGTGAATGATTCCAGCGGCCGCGGCCCCTCACTGCGCCAGGGAAGGCGATCAAGCCAGGAGCACCCGGAGAAGCAAGTGGCGTGGGGCTTGACAGATCTGGCTGTCCCTGGCAGGTGACGGCCAATTCAGCCCTGGAGGAAAATGAAAGCAGGAGCCAACCATCCCAGGGAGGGGGTGGCCCTGAGGAAGCGGGCCCCTACGGCTCATCTGTGGAGTGGGCGCTTGGCTGCCTGTGTGGGGCGAGCCGCGCACGGCCCCGGGGGGAGGGCGGGCCGCAGCTCCGAGCTGTGAGTGGACGTGAGTCCTGTGGATGGGGACGTGGCTGTGTGTGGCCAGCACCTGACAGGTGGGAATGTGCAGGCACGGGAAGGACTGAGGAGATGCTGGGGAGGTTCTGGGTCCAGGACCCTAGAGCTCTGACAAAGTTTGTTCCAAGTCAAACCGTGTCCCCTGAGGGATGATCCCTGCTTTCCGAATCCAGCTGGCCCGTGGAGCCACCCTCTCCGAATCTCTGTTTACACCCAGGCTCTGGTCGCACAGGTCGGGGACACAGTGCCGGCCGGCCCCTCCCGGCGCTCCCCTGGCTGCGGCAGGCGCGACATGAGCCTGCAGCATCCAGCCCATGTGGCTCCTGGCGCAGTCAGCCCCACCTGTACCAACTGCTCAGCTGTCCCCTCCCTCCCTACCTGCGGGCCCCCAGGCCTGGTCACTTATTACAGTGGCCTCTCCTCTCGTGGATGGACTTGGGCTCATTTCCAAGGACAGAGGGAGAAGGGAGGGCCTGACTAGCCTGCCACTGCTGGGCGGGAACCCCAGGAAGCCAGTGGGGAGTGGGGAGGCTGGGAGCAGGCCTTCAGCTCGGGTCCACCGGAGCACGGACAGCCTGTCTCTCTCCCTGAAAGGATGTCATGTTCGGGGCAGACACCCAGCCCCCCGGGTGGCTGATGGGAGGCTGGGCCCAGCCGGGTAGGGGTGTCTGTGAGGAAAAGACCCGGCGTGGGAGTTTTGGGTGCAGACTACGTGGGGCTCTGGGCAGGGTTCTTCTGTCTCTGGGCCTCCGTGTCCTCAGCTGTGGGGGTGCTGCACCTGCACCGACACCCTCAGCCCCAGATTTTCTGGCTCCGAACCCACAGCAATGGCAGTTATTGGGGGGCAGGGCATCTAAACCTTGACTGTGCATCAGAATCACACTGGAAACACCCCAAGAATCTGCTCCCCTGAACCCCTGCTAGCCTGGGAAGCTAACGGGCACTGTGGAGGTGCTGTGGGGCCCAAAGAGCTCTGAGAACCCCTGTGGCGATGTTCCTGTGGTGGGTCCCAACCTGGCTACACGTCAGGCCCCCGTCCTGACCCTGACTTGACCCTGACCCTGACCCTGACCCTGACCCAGAGCAGAGCCAGGTGCCCGGGATGCCCAGGAAGAGGGGAATCTCCCTGGGGGGGGTTAAAGGCACTGTCTTTCAGAGACAACAGATTAGGGCCCCACTTGGTCACTCGGTGTTGTCATCTTGGACAAGCATCCTTCAATTCACTTCCCCATCTCTGGAACGAGGCGAAACCCACTCAGCTTCTTATTAACTGGCCCAGGTGGGCCTCACCTTCCCTCCTCTAGAATGGGGGGACCCACATCGGTGGTGGCCCTTGTGGGACGGCTGCGGAGACAGTGACTTGCTAGTGTGAAGTGTTTGCAGCCCGCCGCCTGCCTGCATGGGGCGTCCCTGGGAACGCTGGGCTCTGGGGGGCAGGGCGTAGAGCGGGAACCAGCCCCCGCAGTCAGCGGTGCCCGCCCGCCCAGGGAGGAAACAGCTTCCCACCTTCTTTGTTTAGAGAAGAGCCAAATGAAGGCACTAAGTTTACACATTAATTTTGCTACAGACGGGAGAATTTAAATAGCTTTCCAAAAGGTATTTTTAAAAACTGCCTGTTGATGCGCTATTAAAAGGTTCTCTGCCTCGCCTGGGAGCCTCTGCAGCTACCAAAAATACTATGAAGATTACTAAAATGCAGGTCTGTGTTGGCTCCAAAAGGGTGTGCGAATTTGCTTCAAATAATCCAAAAACGAACTGCATTTGAGTGGAAGCACAGGCTCTCATTTTGCTCAGGGACCTGGGAGGATCATGGTCATGCGTCCTTGTTCAGGGATGTGCCTGGGACCTGTGGGCCACTTTCCCACAAGACTCTCCCTTCCTAGTTTATGAAACACACACCGGTCAGTCCTCTCCTGGTATCCTTGCTCCTCCTCCTCCTCCTCTCAGGACCTCTAACTATTGCGTGTCTCTGGGCTCAGTCTTTGGCCCCTGTCATTTCTTCCTGGGTGATCCCCCACATTCTGACCCCTGACTCTCTAAATCCTGACTCAGGTCCTGACTTCTCCCCCCAGTTGCAAACCTCTAGCATCCACTGCCTATCTGATGTGTCCTATAGGCACGTGTTGAAACCCTAGCCCCCAATGTGATGGTCCTTGGAGGTGGGGCTTTTGGGTGATGATCAGGGTTAGATGAGGTCATGAGGGTGGGGCCCAGGATATGGGATTAGTGCCCTTAGAAGAAGAGGAAGATGGACCAGAGCTCCTCTCTCTACCATGTGGGGACATAGCAAGAAAGGGACCGACTATGAACCAGAGAGCACCCCCCCCCCCAGGAGGCATACCTGGCGGCACCTTGATCTTGGACTTCCAGCCTCCAGGACTGTGAGAGACACATGTCTACTGTGTAAGCTCCCATCTGTGGAACTTTCTTACAGCAGCCTGTGCTGAGATGACACATTTACCGGGATGCCATGGGCGCCCTGAATGCCATATGGCCAGAGTGGCACCTGGGACCCTGTCTTCTCTTCTGCGTCTTTGGCACCCACACTGTCTACTCCTTCCAGCCCTGATGCCACCTGCCACCCTGATTCCTCACTGTGCCTTAACCTCATGTGTAAACCATTAGCCAGTTTTGCCAAGCTCACCTCAGTTTGAACCCGAGACTGCCATGTCCTCTCCCTCCCATATGGTGGCCCTGGTTCACATCCCCGTCCCCGTCCCCTCTCCTGGGTCCGACCCGACCTCTGTATAAACATCCATTTTGCCCTTCGGCCAGAGGGAGCTTTTAAAACACACGGATCAGGTCATGCCACCGCCCTGCTCAAAGCGTCCCAAGGGCTCCCGCACTTCGCTAAAATCTGAGCTCTTCCTCCAGGGCCTGGGAGGTCACCCTGGCTGCCTGCTGCCCCTCCTCCTGCCCTGTCCCCAGACCACCCCTCTTCTTCTTTCTTTCTAGTCTGAGTGCCTTTGTCCTGGCTGGTCCCTCTGCCTGGAATGCTCTGTGTCACCTGTCACCTCCTCAGAGAGCCATTCCTGACCCCTGGTCAGTGAGACCATGGGCCTCGCACACGTCTCACGTGTTCTGGGTCATTTGCTTATTTTCTCTGTTTCCTCCCACCTGGACCCCCGCTTGTGAGAGCAGGGACCCCAGGACTCATGTCCCCAGACCTGGGACTGTGGTAGCACATACTCTTCAATGGACACGTCCAGATGGTGAACAAACAAGGACGAGGACCTGCCCGAGCGGCCCCCCCCTGCATGCCGCCTGTGGGCTGGACGCTCACCGTGTCTCACCCAGCAGCGGGACCCAGGCCTGTGCCGGGCACCTCAGCAGCCAGCGGGGCGAGGGGCCACTGGCCCCAGCGGCACTCAGGAGCGGCCCTCGGGGGCGGTCAAGATGGGGACGGTGATACGGCACAGGGATTGCAGAGTGCAGGTCTCTGCAGCAAGTCCAGCCCCCACTGCTCGGGCACTCGGGACACGCTCCTTAACCTCCGAGCATCGGTCTGCTCCTTGGCGTGGCCGTCTCTACCTCACGGCCTTGCTGAGGCTCCACGGCGATATATTTCTTGGGGTTCAAGGTGCTGAATCCCCCCCAGATGCTGCCCAAACGACTGCAGGTATCATTCTTACTGTTCCTGTCAACAAGAGGCTGAGCTATCAGGCTGGAAAGAACTCACAGAGAGTCTTCATTCTCTGAGGAGAAGGCCTGGCGGTCCCCGCTGGGCTTGGGGAGGGCGCCCTGGCCCCACGTAAAGGGCACAGACCCAAAGTCCCTAGAGAGGCAGACCACAGCAGGGCAGGCTGCAGGACGGCCAGGCTGCTCACACAGCCCTGTGTCCTGAGAAGTCCCTGCCTCGGGCACCAGGGGACTCTCGCCCGGGGTTGCTGGCTCATTCCAATGGGACACCGACCATGAGGCATGCCTGGAGCTGGCACCGGTTCACTCACTCGCCGAATATCCCTCGTGTTCCTGGTGTGAAGCAGGCACCCCACTGCAAGTGCTGGGGTACAGCAGACCCTGAGCCCTGCAGATATGCTCTGGGGTGGCGGGAGCATGTGGGCAAGACAGAGGTACGCGGGGGAGGGTCGTGGCCACACCAGCTCTGCGCGCCTTGAGTCCGTGTGGCAAGAGCTCAGCTGACCAGAGGCAGAGAAGCAGGAGGTGCGGCCCGAGGGGCGGAGGAGGCCGTCCATGCAGGGCATATTTTGACCATTGGACTGATTTGAATTTTTCCAGAGTGCAGGAGTCACAGGAGGGATTCTAGTGGCCAGTGCCCCAGGAAGAGGCAGCGGGGCCTGTGACCCCAAAGCCTATGACCAGGAGACCGTTCCTGCCATTGGATTTGCTGAAACAATGAAGAACTGATTAGAACTTTTAAATGTTTCTGAAAACTTCAAGGCCTTGGAGCAATGCGAAAGGCCTACTTTAATGTCTTACAATAACGGTCTTTTTTTTTTTTTTAAAACAAATTCCAGACTTAATTTATCCAAGAACTTGTTAAGATTCCCTCTGTGCAGCCACCGGAGGAACGCACTTTTGAAGTCATTTACTGACCAATAAATTACAATGGTCTGAAATCATTAGTGGCAAAGTAAATTGTTTTAATTGATCTGAACTTCCTGCTGACCCAGGAACTCCGTTCCCGCACTGCTACCCTCGCTGAAGGTCTGAAATAGCAGACGGATCTCTGCTGAGTCCCATCCCCGGAGCAGCCCTTGGTCTCGGAGGCCTGCAGGGAGGGCTGGACGCTGGGAGCCAGGCTCGGTGCACGGCCCTGGAACCACCCAGACACACTTCCATTTTCGGGGCGGTCCTAGTCCTGGTTACTCGCCATTACGGGGAGGAGGAGGCACACCCCAGAGAACGGACCACATACGCGTCCTTCTCCTCGTCCCGGGCTGTGGTCACACGCTGTATTTATCCGGCTCTTCGCACACGGCTCACTCACTTTTGCACATGCATAGTATGCGTGGCAGTAACAGAGCAAATGCAGAGGTGAAAACATATGCAAGGCTCTGAGAGTCTGTCCAGTGACCTTGACTCCAGCACTGCCCCTGGGGAGAGCCTCAGAAGGGGCGTAGGCAGTCAGAACTGCAAAGACCCCTTTCTGGTCCCCTCCCGATGTGGCTCGAGCCTGACGCCCTTGACGTCCTGGTTGCTCTGGGGTCTGTGTGAAGGTGCCGGCCACTTTGAAAACAGGAGGAATCCGAAAGCATGGCCCCAGTCACCTTACAAACACAAGAGGTCAGGGCTGCAGCCACACGGCCCGGAGGGCAGCTGGTGTCACTGTCACAACAGTTTATCTTGCTGACATAACAGGCCTCGGTTGGGAACTGTTAAATTGACCAGAGAACCACTTACATCTCAGCAAACGCCTCCCTCCCCGCCTTATTATCCCTGGAATAGGAGAGGCAGAGGATGTGGGGTTGGTCCCAAGGCCTTGCCTGCCTCCCCTATCGAGAGCACAAGAATGGGATTTCTTTCCTACAAGGGGCGCTAACCTCGCGAGACTCACCCTGCCGGTGCTGAGGGGCAGAGGCTGGGGAAGTCTGGGCGCTGGGTGCAGAGAGCCGTCCCCAGCCGGCAGTCAGGGCCCGGCCGCGGAGCACGGACCCCAGACCCTCACCCGGCTGGCGGGAGCAGGGAGCCAAGGCAGCAGCAGCCCTCCCTCAGCCAAACCCCAGTCTCAGGGAGGAAACGAATGTTAAAGGGAAACACTTAAAACGGAAAGGGAGTCTATTTCTCTTTAACTGTCTCTGGCTGCACAAAATTCTGAGCAGCGATTGAAGGTAAATTGCTTGGTTTTCAATTTTAAGCTGCACTTATCCAAGCACGATCCATCTCCCGCGATACTGACGGAAAATGGTAAGCGCCAGGCTCAGAGCTGCCCCGGTGCCCAATAACGCCTTGGGACCGCATCCCGTTTCATTATGGGAAGACGGAGTGCACCTTGCGCAGGCTTATTGATATGATAAACTGCCCCATCTCTACCCTTCGGGGGAATCACCTGCCTGGAAACCGCTGGCCCTGCGCTGGGGATGAGGGCAGCAGCCAGCAGCCAGGCTGGGGTGCCCAGGTCGCGGCAGCAGGGGCCGTGCCTATCTAGCCAAGCCTGCTAGGGGCCCTGGGGTCCCCCTTCGGGAGAGTGAAACACATGGCCATTTGGCCCGGGGGTGCTCGGATCCCCCTGGCTATGCTGCGTTGGTGTTTAGAGTCCAAACCTTGGGGCGCCGGATTGGGGGTTCACACCCCAGCCACCATCTCTTGCTTCATCTGCCATGTGACCTTGGCCAACCTTGTAATGTCCTCAATGGTACAATGCGGCTTGTGAACGTTATTGTGAGGGTTCCCTAAAACAGCCACATAGCTGCAAGCACAGCTTAGCACCCAGACACGGCAAGAGTCAGGGTTAGGCAGCCTTCAGCCCACCTTGGCCCCCGGGCCGTGCTTTGTCCAGCCTTCAGCCCAGGCCTTCTGTGCAGAGAGCTGAGGGCTGGAGCTCCCGCCCCAAAGCCAGCAGAGCCTACCCCAGCAGGGCCACGCCAGCTATAGGTACGGGAGGGCAGGACTGGGGAGAGCACCAGGCCAGGCCCTTCCTACTTGGCTTCCTGACCCTGGGCTCACTCGGGGCTCATCCCAGGCGTGGGGTTTCTCCTGGCCGAGAGGATGAGCTAGCTCAGGGCCCGGCCAGCACAGCTAGGCCACCACAACTATGAGAACGAACGAATGAGGAAATGAATAAATGGGGCACCAGGGACAGGCATGGTGGGGGTCAAGGGAGGGGCCGCAGTGCCTTCTATGATCCCTGATGGCACATTCTTTCCAGGAAAAAAACATTTAAAATCGGAACCTGACCTCATACCTCTGCTCCCTCTGGGGGCTTCTGTGTCCCCTCACCTTTGTCTGGATAGGGGGTGCCTCCAGGCCACAGCCGGCCCGGGGACCTGACCCTGCTAGCACGGGTGACGGTGACGGGGACAGGTTCCCGCAGAGGCTGCGTGCTCAGGAGCCCAGGTGTCGCGACGCTGTCTGACGTGCTCCTCTGCAAGCCCTTAATGTGCAGATAAATGGATGTAAAAGGAGCCTTTCCCCCTCAACCATGTAAACACGGAGCAGCAGACGCGTAAGTAACATTAGGTCTGACACGGGGAGGCTGTGAGGTATTACTCACCCTGATAAGTTTAATGAATAATTTAGAAACATATCATCAAAATGGGAAAAAAGGGAAGAACCTCTTAAATAACTCTGAAAGATATTTGGCTCTGGAATCACGGCGGTTAGAGTCGGGGATGGGTGGCGGCCCCCCCTTACCCACCCCTCCCCCCGCAGGCAGGCGCGCACCTCGCACTCGGGGTGATTGGATTTAGATGGATCCTCGGGCCTAGTGGTCTCAGTGGGGGAGAGAGTAGCCCTTCGGGGGGGTGGGCTGGGGGGCATCCTCCTGACCAGAGCCACCTGGGGCTCTGCTGGCCCAGCAGGGACAGGAGTCCGTGGGGTGTGGATGGGCTCAGCCTCCTCGCCCAGGCTTGGGGCGCCCCCAGGCAGGGGGTGGGCGGTGGGCCCAGCTGGGACTCTGCTGGCCCAGCAGGGACACGAGTCCGTGGGGTGTGGATGGGCTCGGCCTCCTCGCCCAGGCTTGGGGCGCCCCCAGGCAGAGGGTGGGCGGTGGGCTCACCTGGGACTCTGCTGGCCCAGCAGGGACACGAGTCCGTGGGGTGTGGATGGGCTCGGCCTCCTCGCCCAGGCTTGGGGCGCCCCCAGGCAGAGGGTGGGCGGTGGGCTCACCTGGGACTCTGCTGGCCCAGCAGGGACAGAGTCCGTGGGGTGTGGAAGGGCTCGGCCTCCTCGCCCAGGCTTGGAGCGCCCAGGCAGGGGGTGGGCGGTGGGCTCACCTGGGGCGCCTTTGCCCTGCTCCTGCTGAGGGGTGCCTCTTCCCTCTCACCTGGGCCTGGGAGTTGGCTGGGGTTGGGGAGGGCTTGCAGACAGACTGAGTGGCCTGAGGACAGGAACAAATCCTGGCATTTGCGCCCCTCTACTCCTTGGAGTGCGGTGGGTGGGTGAGGGTCTTCAGGGAGCTGGGTGTGGGCAGGTGGTACGTACACAGAGTGGGCTACAGTGGGGGCATTTCAGGGACATCACAGGCCCCAGTCCTGAAACATCTGGGCCGCCTGAGTCAACAAGCACCCCTTCCCCAGCATCAGGGTGGGGAGGCCTGCCCAGATCACTGCTGGACTTGCTCACCCACCAGGCAGCCGGGCATCAGCCTCCCACAGCCACAGCACAGAGCCCTCTGAACCCACACTGCCTTTTCTGTTACGTCTCTGTCACCACGGAACCCAGTCCCCCACTCCCGGGGGCACGCAGAGCCTGCAGCTGAGCTGGTCCACACCCAGCCTGCCCCCTGCAGGCATCCCTGCTGGGTCAGAAGAGACAGCAGCGGAGCTGATACCCCACTCAGGACAGCCCCGATGCCCAGCCTACAGTGCCCAGAAGGGGCAGCCTTCTCTCCTTTTCAGGTGCTTCTGTCTGACCAGCCCTGGCAGAGTGCTGACAAGGGAGGGAGATGGTGGCAAACAGGTGAGTGGCCAGTGAGAGCTGGGGCTTGGTGGGGGTGGCGGAGGGTTCACAGTCCCTGCGGCTGCCAGACCCGCCTGGGGGCTGTAGGAAACACCTTCTCAGGCCTGCGGCCAGGCCACGTGCTGCTATTGTTTAAAAGCTCTCAGGTAGTTCTAACGTGGCCCAGGGTGCAGGAATCCGGCCTGCAGGCCGGCAGTGCCCTGGGGCACGTGAGACAGGGTGGGCTCCACCTCAGGCTCCTGTGCTGATCGAGGGAAGGACTCGGCTGGGCATCTGAACTGGGCAATTCCCTCATTTCTGAAGTTGTAGCTTCAGAGCATGTCCATAGTCATCACCCGCTTTGCTGTAACCAGCTGCGACCCCGCGGCCGGGCCACAGGTGCGGCTGCAGCATGGAGCTGTCCGTGCTGCCAGGGCCCGGGTGTCCAAGCGAGGGCCATGGAGTCGCCTGTGGCAGAGGAGGGCCCTGCTGGAGCGGGAGCCCTTGCTGAAGCTGCCCTTCGCTCTTACAAATGCCTCTGTCCGCACGCTGTCTGACTCCTTCCCCGTGCCCGCTCCCCCCACCCCGAATGGCCCTGACCACCCTGCCGCCCCCAGCGTCATGAGGACGGCTGGCACAAACTCCGTGACTATTTCTGAGCGCCTGGGGCACAGGACACACCGAGAGCAGATGGCCCAGCCCGGCTGCCAGGCAACCGGAGCCCAGCTGGGAACCCAGACAAACTGACATCACCCAGACCGGCGCACACTGAGCAAGGGCAAGGAGTGGACGCGGGCTGGGCAGGGGGGGAAGGCATGGTGGATTAGTGTCCGTCAGCCTGTCTGAGGTTCCGTCTAGAAACCCGTTCCCTTTACTGCCCAGCCCCACCCCAGGACACATGAACTGTGGCTCCCTGAGTTCTGGCGGTCAGTCCCTACTTTGTCCCTTGAGACCACCTGCTCTCATCCCCTTCCAGTCCATTCTCCACCCTGCAGACAACATAATCTCCTGTTCACAGTTTTCCTGGCCTCTCTGCTTACTTAAAATAAAACCCCACGTTCTCATGACGGCAGCTGCGGGCTGGGCCCTCCTGCCCCCTGGTCACCTCTGCAGCCTCATTACCTGCTTGTCTCTTCTGTGCACATCCACTGAGGTGAACTGGCCTCCCTGGCTGTTCCTCAAACACTCCAAGCTCACACACCCCAGGGCCTTTGCACATGCTCCCCTCTTTGCTGGGATTGCTTTCCACCTGGATGTATCATGACCTGTTTCCTCTCTTCCCTGAGGCCTCTGCTCAGATGTCACCTCCACAGGGGACCGTCCTCAGCCCTTTGTCTAAAACAGTGACTTTTTCCCACTCTCCTTTGTTTCGTTACAGCATTCATCACCATCTGAAATTACAGCAGAGGCCCACGATCCAATTGCAAATCCATAAAGCTCTAAAAACCAAAACCTTGTTCATAACTTATACAGTGGCAAAACGTGATCTGAACTGATGCACGGCTATTTATAGCCTCGGTTCATCCCTCTTAGTGTGAATATTCATACATTTTGCCGCAGAAGTATTAATGCGCTTGATTACAGCGTGTTACTCCACACCCCACTGGGGACGTTACATAATATATGGTGGCCGCGCCATATCGCATTCCTACAATGCAGCATCTGAGTGCCCAAGCCAGGCTTCTGAGCCTCAGCGTCACTGGCATCATGGGCTCGATAATTCTTTGCGGCGGGGGACTGCGCTGCGTTCTGTGGGATGTTAAGCAGCATCCTGGTCTCTCAGAAGCCAGGGGCTGTCCCCCCAGCTGTGACAACCAACAATGTCTCTAAACGTTACCAAATCACCCCCAGTTGAGGACCACGCGCTGAAGTACATCTGGCTTAGGGGTTTCAAAGGCTGTTCGGGAACCTGTCTTGATTTGTGTGCCTAGAGAAAATGTGAACCCCCTGGGGCAGAGCGGGACCTGTCCTGTTCTCTGCTGTGCCCCCAGCACCTGGAGAGGTGTCAGGTGTGGAGCTGGCACGCAGTAAATCACTGTTGCACAAGGAAATACAGGGTTCCGTGGTTCCTCTGGGAGGCACCTGAGGTCCTTGCCCCAGAGGCTCACCAGAATGTCTTTCACATACCCCCAAACCCCAACAGAGTGCAAGGGACACCCCACTGTCCCTCCTGGTGCCTGTTTAGCAAGGCAATAGGAACCCCAAGGGCAAGGGGCCCTGGGCAGGGGCCCAGCTAGTTCATCTGAGCCCACTGGCACTAGGAAGTCTGGACATTGCTGACCTCAGACTGTCAATCCCTAGAGTGGGGACAATGACCCTTGCCCATATCTTGAGAGACGGTGTCTTATAAAGGGCTAGGCACTCACTCACTGTACAGAGCTGAACTTCCCTTTATCGCCTGGTGAACCTGGAACGTGTCTAGGTGCACAGAAGGGCCCCACGGGCCAGGGCTGACTTGTGAGTGGCCAGTGTCTTCAGATGACCCTCAGAGTGAGGGAGGTCAGAGATGAGGGTCCTTGTTGAGCCTCAGTCCCTGGCTTTTGCTCTGGTAAAAAGTGCTCAGAGCAAATTACAGGAAGTGGGACAAGATTACTGGGTCCCACTCCCATCTTGGTCTAGTGCTAGTTCAACCTCTGCTTGCTTACCCCTCGTTATGGGGATCTCATTCCCTCCTGGGGTAGCCGAGTCTACCAGAGGGCAGCTCTAACAGAAAGTCCTTCTTTTGTTAAGCTGAAATCCAGTAGCCCTGCCTGCTGGGCCCACCATGCCGCGCAGAGCTCAGAGTGCCGGACCGACGTCCCCGGCACTCCACAGTGTTTCTGGCATCCTCGGGCTCCGTTTCACACCCACACAGGGACACCTATATTCTTGGTTTTCCCGGGACAGGCCCGGCTCCAGTCTCTGCATTTTATTCACCCCCCCCCCCAATAGAGGTCACCTTTCATCTGGGGCTTCTGTTTAGCCTGAGTCTGTCCCCCTTCTACATGTTCCCCACGATGTGGACTTGAGTTTCCTGCTCCCCCATGCAAGCAGTGGGCGGGTCAGGGAAGGGCTCACTAAAGCACCCAGACTGCCCGCTAAAAGTGCCGAGAGAGGCTTCCTGCTACAGACAAGCTCAGCCCCTCTCCCCCAAGGGCATGCCCCGCCCTCAGCCTCACCTTCAGAGTCCTTCTTAGCTCGTTTCCACTGGAAGGTTCTGGAGAGTGTATGCTCAAGGCCTGGGCGGAGGTCTTTTGCATCACCCAGCAGGTGACGCTGACTGTTGAGGGGGCAGGAGTGAGGGTGGCTCTGTCCGGGACAGGGCCATGCAGAGGCTGTGGTTGCCCCCAGGGTCCATTTCCTTCTTCTTCCTCAGTGCCCAATCTCCTGGGCACACAGGCACCTAGACTAAAATGACATTTCCCGGCTTCCTTTGCAGCTAGGCATGACCATGTGACTAAGCTCTGGCTGGCTAATGGGATATCAGTGAGAAGGGAGTGTGCAAGTTCTGGGGATTGCTTTTAAATAAAGAGGGGTCTGTGCCTCTCTCCTTTCTGGTGGCCGGGATGCAGACACGATGGCTGGAGCTGGAGCAGCCACCCTGGACCAGAAGCTATCAGAGTGGATCGCAGAGCAACAAGACAGCAGGAGCCTGGGCCCCTTGGAACCGCGAAGCTACCACACAGGAACCTCTGGTAGTGTGGGTTTTCTGCCACTGGTAGCTGAACCCAACCCCACGCATTCAGAGCCCACGCAGGTCTTTCTGCTGGAGAGACTCCCATGAGGCTAGTTTACAGCCACACCCAAGGGCGCAGGGCAGGTTCTCATGAAGGTCAGGGCGGCGAGGCCCTCAGGCGTTGGGGATGGGAGGGGAGTGAAGAAAGCAGGAGGTCAGTGAAAACCTTCAGTTCTCGGAAGGACAGAGAGCCCCGGGCCGATCGGCGGGAGATGGCCCCTCTTCCTCTGAGGGGCTGCCCTTGGGCTCCCATTTATGGGAGTGGCCAGTTCCTGGGAAAGGGGGTCTCTGCTCTCCCTGCACACAAGCTCCTTAGAGCGGGCACTCCAACTTCTGGGGACCAGAGCCAGCTCCTCCCGTTGCTGATGGTCAGTCCCCCAGGAGAAGGCCAACCCAGGAAACACGCAGTAGCAGGGCTGACAGATGACAGGAGCCTGAGGGCATGCTCTCCTAGGTCACCACTGTCACCGGCTGGGGGCGCTGCTTAACCCCCCAGCACCTCTGTGAGGAACACGGGGAAGCATGCCTGTCCTCTTGTCACAGAGGGGGAAACTGAGGCACAACCTAAAGGGGCCGCTCAAAGCCCCCAGGATAGAGTCGGGAACTGGAGCCAAGCTGTTGGGGCTCCAGAAACAGTGCTCCCTTCGTTCCAGAAAACTCTCCGAGCCCAGAGGGCGGTGGAGGTCTGAGGTGGGTGGGAGACAGTCCCAGGGTGCAGGGCGGGTGGGAGGCCGGTTCCTGAGGACCTGTGGCCGTGCTCAGCCTGCTCCTCTCTGAGAGGCTGGCCCCGGGCATGGGGAGGCTCTCCTGGGTACCAGCCTCCCTGGGCCTCACCTCCGGCTTCCTGGCGCCCAGCCCTGCCATTGTTTCTGCACTTTCTCCAAATTAAAAACCCATTGTGGCCCCTTCCTAGGCAAAAAGAGTTAATTTTCAATGTGAGTGTATAGGAGGGTGTCCCCGGGGAACAGAGTAATGAAGCTGCTAGTGCTAGTTGCAAAACAAATAGATAAATCAATGTTTCAATTTTCTCCATGTGAGAGAGCCGTGTTGCTTAGCAATTCAAAGAACATTACAGAGGCTCTCGGAAGCAGCCATAAACACTAAGAAAGTTGCTGGGGTTTGAGCCACATTAGAATGAAAACGGAACTTACACTCTCAGAGCTGCAGCCACTTGGAGCCAAGGAAGGAGGCTGTTTCCAAGAGAACCCCCTTCGAACCCATCCTCTCCCTCCCAGCGCCCAGTGGTGGGGGCAGCAGGAGGGGCAGAGCCCAGCCCTGAGGGCAACCCTCCTACCTTTCTGAGCCGCCAGGTCCTGCCCCTGGAAGCACTCAGATGGCCTCCACCAGCCCTAGGCTCCCACCCCACACCTCCCGTGGCCCCAGCACCCAGGCACTGAGGCATCCAGAACTGTCCTGTGTGGCTGCATTTGGTGGGTGCTGCTCAGCCTCTCCTGTTCTCAACAGCTTTTCTGTTAGTACCCCCATTTCCTAGACGGGAAAACTGAGGCTCAGCAAGGCCATATCACTTTCCCAAGGTCACATGGTCAGGACGTGGCATTTCCCACAATATGTTCCCACTGTGTAGGAGGCTTGCAATGGGTGCAGGGTCAGGACAGATCTTGGCTGGGGGTGGGATACCTGGACTCTCTCCCCCACCCCCTGCCCCCCACAAGGTGAAGAGTCAAATCCCAACTTCGCCTTCAACCAGTGGGCTAATCCAGGGGACAAAGCACTGAGGGATGTAGCACAAGGCTGGGCACAGACCAGGCCTCAGGCCCAGGTGCCGGGGACCTTCGACCTGCAGCCACGGCAGCCACTGGTGTTCCCAAGAATGGGTGACGTTAGCAGTCCCTGACACACTATCCCAAAGGCCTGGTGAGCCTGCACCCTACCCACCCGGGCCCAGTATCAGTGCACGGTGCTGGAGGCCCAGAGACAAAGCCCAGCTCCCTCGGCCTGCCCCCCCCCTTCCCCAGAAACCCTGAACCCCTGCTCTCCTCATCCCATCTCTGGTCACACTGTCCCCTGCCCACATATCCCCCTGCCCTCCTTTCTGAGTACCAGGGGGAGCTCATGCAATTCCCAAAGGCTGGTCGACCTGTCTTCATGTGGGCGGGTCCACACTTGTTGGTAGCTGCTCCATGTGGGTGTTCTGTCTGCCACCTGGCCCACGGGAAAAGGCCATGTGTCTCTGTGGCCACCGTGGTATCTGCCCTGCCAAGACAGGGCAACCTGCTCATGTGAGCACATCATGACACCCTTCCACCCAATGCCCAGAGCTCAGTCCATCCACCCCTTGCTATCTGCCTCCCTCAGGCTCCCCCCACATCCACAGGGCTCCCTGTCTAGAAGGTGCCTCTGTTTCCTCCATTGGCCCCACTCTAAAGCCCCCACGGTCCTACCCAGATGTCACCTCCTTGTGGAAACTCCCACAGGCAGACCCCGGTGGAACCTTCCCCATCCAGATGTCTACCGGAAGCTTCTGTTGCCTCAGTTCACCTCTGTCTCCTGTCTCAGACTGCAGGCCCCTCAGGGCAGGAACTGGGAGGCCCCAGCCCCCAGCCTGTGCTGGGCTCAGAAATGGCCTGTGTGCAGACTGGACAGGGGCTGGGGTTTAGCTAAGCGCCCTAAGTTCATGGTGCCGCCACCTCTCTCGGGAAATGTCACCACCTGGGGCCGCGCCCCAGACCTCAGACCTGCGCCAAAGCCAGGATGCAGGAGAAGGTCATATCTTTTCTACAGTTCTGTCCAGAAATGTAAGAAAACAGACTTTGGAGAAAAACCAAACTTGTTTTATCCGGGGTCTCCCAGAGTCACCTGATCACAGAAACCTGTTTTTGTGGGACAGCAAATAACAGTGACCCTGAAACACAGTTTTGGAAATTATGCACTAGACCAGGGGTTGGCAAATTATAGCCCATAGGCCAAATCCAGCCCCCGCCCCCCAGCCCATTTTTGTAAATAAAGTTTTACTGAAATACAGCCAGTTCATTCACGCATGTATTATCTGACCCTGGAAGTAAAAGTTGACTAACTTGTGCTTTAGCCCAAAGCCTATGAGACCATGTTACAGAAAAGCAGGCTGGTGGTGTGTGTTAAAGCAGCGATGCCCCCACACCCTCTACCTCCCTGCTCTGGTGGCTCTTACACACCCTGTCAGACAAACCTCTCTGAAATAGGACGCCCATGGTGCCCTGCTCCTTCTCAAGAATTGTTGCCGACTTCCTGGCGCCGTCCCTCAGAACTGCAGTACCTGCTTTGAGCACTCTCCACAATATGGGCCCATCCTACTCTCTCAGGTGCTTACTATCCCCCCATCTCCCAATGTGGAGCCTCATCCCCAGCAGTCAGGCTCACCTGGCTACCTACCCCCGAGGTATCTGGGGAGGTCAGAGCTGGAGAGTGGGCATAACAAATATGTGACAGAAAAGTCCCCTCTTCCCCTGCCTACACCTGTGCCAGACATTGCTAATTGATCACAGCACTAATTGATCACAGCACTCTTTTTCTCAGAGCCAGAACTCAGACTCCCCTTGATATGTGTTACTCAGTGATGTACCTACTCTGTCATTGATTTGCTGGGGTAGGGACTGAGGCCCTGGGAGGGGAGGTGACTGGCCCAAGACCCTGTGATTACTGGAGACAGAGCCAGGCTTAGATCTCCTGTTCCCCTTCTCCTGGGCCGGGGCTCCACACAGAGCCGGCCCACCCGCAAACTCCTGATCCACAGTCTGTACATTGCATCCTGCCTCGAACAAGTGGGAGGGTCCTAGCCCCTTAAGAAGCCTGCGCTCACCTCCCTACTGTTCTGCTCACCCCTGAAAGTCCAACAACCTTTCCTAGGAAGGTGAAGAGGGCTGGGGCGAGGGTGGGCAGAGCTGCCTGGGGACTCATCCACGTGGAAAGGTTGCTGAGTAAACAGCCCTCCCTCTCGGGAAAATGACCTCGCTGGTCCCAGCGTTAAAAATAGAAGAGTATCGATCCGGGCCATGCCCAGCGCGAGTTATCAGAGCTTCATTGGCAAAATGACTGGCTTGAGTCAGCCCCTCCGGTAATTTATTTTCCCACTCAGCTGGCCAGGGAGTGTCCCCGCTCATTCTGGGCATGCAAACGAGGCCTGCGTGTCCCCCAGCACCAATCACCAGGCCCCCGGACCTGGGAAGGAGGGGCTGCCTGTCCTCCCCAATTCTTTTCAGACACTGCACCTGTTCCCCAGTCACTAGCGTCATCTGGACACGTCTGCTCAGAAGGGTTATTTCACACGCTGAGGGGACCAGCTAGCAGCCCCAGCCCGAGGCTCAGAGCACATGGCACTGCATCCTCTTCCGCTGTCACCTGGATGGGCCCACTGTTGTCTCTTGGCTCAGCACCTGCATGGGTGCCCCAAGCCCTCTCTGGGCCCTGGTGATGGTCAGACTTGGCCTCTGGCTGGGGTGAGCTCTCAGGCCTCCTGGAGGGGTACCTGGGTGGCAGGGATGGGTGTGAAGACCACAGCGGCGGCTCACCCACTGCAGACAACGGGGACCGCGTGGCTCCCCGTCCTGCGGGCAACACCTGCCTTGTAGGTACAAGTCCCCCCAGGCTGATGCCCTTGGCTCTCCTCTCCCCCAGGGCTCTTACTCAACAGTGATGCAGACATCATCATTGAGCTGGGGTGGCAGGTTAAGTAGTGTCCCCACGAAATTCATGTGCACCTGGGGCCTCAGAACAGGACCTTATTTGGGAATAGGGTCTTTGCAGAAGGAAGCAGTTAAGATGAGGTCGGACTGGGTTGGGTGAATCTTAGGTCCAGTGACTGGTGTCCTTATAAGAAGAGGAAGGTCCCAGGGAAGGCTTTGTGAGGATGGCACAGTGAGTCGACGGACACAGCTCCGAGCCCAGAAGCCAGGAATTGCTGGGAGCCAGCCCGGACGTGGCCGAGGCCTGCACCCATTCTCTCTTGGAGCTTCTAGAAAGAGCCAACTCTGGCGACACCTTGATTTCAGACTTCTGGCTTCTGGAGCTGAGAAACACTAAATTTCTGCTTTAAGTTCTGGTGGTCCACGGGACTTTGTTATAACAACCGAGTCAGAGTCCCTCCTGGACGCTCTGGAGAGCTGACCTCTGGGAGGCAGGGAGCGGCTGTGACACCGAGCAAAGGCAGACCTCCCAGCTGTAGTGGATGAGATGGCTTGTGTTCCAAACCCTGGTGTTCCTGACCCTAAACCGGGAAAGGACACCCTCACGGGAGGGCTGTACACGTCCCAGTGAAGGTACTTGGTCAACTCGCAAAGGCAACGGCGACAGTGACATGGGAGCCTGGGCCCGGGTATTCTGAGGGCTCAGTGGGGTGCCGTGCAGACAGATCTTTCCTGTTTAGTTTCCACCCATCTGCAGGGTGCTAACCCTGTCCTACAGACCACTCCATTAGGCCTGCCTGCTGCTAAGATTTGAGGCCTGATCCGGGGAGAAACCCCTCAGAACTAGAAAGACAAATAAGGCTTAAAATGAAGACATGCTTCCTAGCAGAACACAGGGCAGGAGTGAGGCAGTGATGAGTTCAGACACCAGCTGCCTTGTTCTCCAAAAGAGAGGAGGGCAGGGAGGGAGGGAGTGAGGAAGAAAGGAAGGAGTGTGGGAGGGAGGGCGAGAAGCAGGGAGAAAAGGAGGGAGGGAGGCAGGCTTCTGCACAAGTAGCTGGAGCCCAGACTTGTTTTCTCAGCAGACCAAGCCCTTGGCTACCCCCTGGTCGCTAATTTTTGTCCTTCATTTCTCTTCTGTTTTTATCCAACTCCCTTGCCTTTGGAGATAGTAGGGCAGGGTGGGGAAGGGAGTGGATTGCTGCTGAGAACTCACAGGTCTGGCTCTGCCAGGAACTCCTCAATTAAAAACCAGTATCAGAACATTTTCCAGAGCCCTGGCTAAGGTCACATGCGGCCGGACCCCCACTCCTGCTGGTGGCTGCTGACACCCGGGCTAGCTCCCAGCACCTGTGCAGACTGGCAAGAGTTTGCCCCCGGCTTCCCCCCATCTGCTCTTCTTCTGCCTACCCTCATGGTCCCTAAGCATTAAGTTTTTCCAACCTTCTTCCAAGGGCCCTAATTCATACTACAGTGTAAATGACTTGCTGTGAACTATGGGAGCCCTGTCAAGGAGGTGACGGTCTTACCAAGAATCAAAACCAGAATCTGGGGAAAGAAGGTCTCCTGACACGTTTCAGGAATGGGCCAAGGAAGGCGGCAGAGCGAGGGGCACGGTCCTGCAGGGAGCCTCGAGACTCTCACGGTGCTCCCTCCCCCTCCTCACTGCGGCCACTTCCCCTGTGGCTGTGGCTGTCCTGGTTCTGGAAGGCTCTGCCCTCCTGACCTCAGAGCCTGGCCTTTGAGGCTTCCAGCATGTGTGCCCTTCCTGGCAGTGCTGGCTGGCTCCTCCTCCCTCAGGTCACCGGGGATGCCCCCTCTCAGAGGGCCTTCCGTGGCCACATGACCAGAAGTGGATCCCCACCCCCACTTATCTCTGTCTTCCTGGTCCCCACACGCATGGGCACTCAGCTGCTCTCAGTTATTGGCACGGTGCCCCCTCTGTCTCAGACCTCGTCCCAGGACTGGGACATGCAGGGACCCATATGGACTTGCTGGCCTAATGGCTCCACCATCACCTGCCTGTTGTCAGTCTTTCCCACGGGCATGTGAGGTCCTGAAGACGGGGATGTTTA
This sequence comes from Saccopteryx bilineata, assembly GCF_036850765.1. NCBI lineage: Eukaryota > Metazoa > Chordata > Mammalia > Chiroptera > Emballonuridae > Saccopteryx > Saccopteryx bilineata. Next base: position 288,626,700 of record NC_089492.1, read on the forward strand.
ACACCCAGGGTGCCAGCCCCGTGTAGGTACAGAGGGGCCTCGGCCGTCTGTCCGGGGGATGACTGAGTGTGTGAGTGCTCCCCGTATGTTAGACCCACCTGGCAGAGACCCCAGTCTGATCTGTCCCCCCACCACCACCCAGAACAGAGCTCAACAGACATGGAAGGACACACTGAGTGTCTCAGTTCCTCCCCTCAAGGAGAGGAGGGGAGAGAGACTTACTCAGTGTGACACAGCCCCCAAGGAGGGCTCCATGGCCTGGCTGGGCCGAGGTCCGAGGGTCACAGCAGTTCTGACCAGGTGTGCACAGCCATGACCAGGAGATGGCGGGGCTGTGCCTGCTCTCCCCCACAGGCCGAGGGGGAGGGAAGGCAGCAACTGCAGGGTCTCTTTAGTATTCTGAGCCACGCAGGGGCTCAGTGGGTGCCTAATAAATGTTTACTGTTAGTGATAAAACCCACCTTATTTATCCTGGGCCCATCTCCAAAGACCACTTTACATTTGTAGAATAACCTTAATTACTCTCCCAACGTTCTCCCCAATGGGGTTGACTTTGTCGTTTCCAGTGAGGCCAGAGAGGGACCACGAGGGCCTGAGGTTACATAGCGCCCAGCCTGGCTCCCCCAGAGCCACTTCTGCAGCCTCGAGGGAGGGAGCACAGGACCCGGAAAAGCTTTACCCTTTTTCAAAAAAGTACTTCAGGGGTCAGCCTGAGAAGCCTGGACAGCTGCCCTCATGGCCCATCAGGTACTGTGGCATTTCTCACAAGAGGATTTAGGTACTGGTTGGTTGGCTCAGTGGTAGAGCGTCGGCCTGGCGTGTAGGAGTCGCCAGACAGGGCACACAGGAGAAGCTTCCATCTACTTCTCCACCCCTCCCCCTCTCCTTCCTCTCTGTCTCTCTCTTCTCCTCCCACAGCCAAAGTTCCATTGAAGTAAAGTTGGCCCGGGCGCTGAGGATGGCTCCATAGCCTCAGCCTCAGGCACTAAAGTAGCTTGGTTGCCGAGCAATGAAGCAGTGGCCCCAGATGGACAGAGCAGTGCCCTGTAGGAGGCTTGCCAGGTGGATCTCTGTTGGGGCACATGTGGGAGTCTGTCTGTCTGCCTCCCTGCCTCTCAACACACACACACACACACACACACACACACACACACACACAGAATTTCTGTCTGGTTCTCCTATGTGGGAGTCTGTCTGTCTGCCTCCCTGCCTCTCATCACACACACACACACACACACACACACACACACACACACACACAGAATTTCTGTCTGGTTCTCCTCCTTTGAATTCCAAAAACTGAAAACTAAAAGGGACCTTGTAGGTCAGTCACGTCACACACACCTCCAACTAAAAGTGCACTCTGCCCTCACACTGCCCACCTCCCTTTATTTTCTCTGTGGCACAAACCACAGTGGATACTGCATTTTGGTTAGTTCTCCTTTCTGAAGTCTCTCTCCGGGGGCAGGGGCTGTCCTCAGCGTCAGTACACAGTGGGCGCACAGTAGACATGTGTCCAGTGAGCCATGAGCCCCCAGTTTTCATGGTTAGGTAGCCTGCATCAAGTCTCTAAATCTCTCTGGGCCTCAGTTTCCCCAATGGGCATAAGATGTGCAGTCCCAGGGTGCTGTGGCCTCTCCATACATCTGAGTATCACAGCCATTCTAAAGTTCAGACAGCATGGCCCCGGACAGCCCACCAGGCACCAGGCAACATGGCTGTGGGCAGCGCGCCGGCTGCTGTCCAGTCACAAGATGGTGGTCTGCAAGAAATGCAGACCAAGGCCTCCCAGCACCCTGACCCTCACTGGTGGAGACAAAACTTGCTGTAGCCAGAGGACTGGGTGCCTCTCCACGTGCAGCTGGCCTTGGCCTGGACAGCGGGCTCTCGCTGGGTCTGAGTGGACCAAAGGCATGGGGAGGGTCAGGCCCTGCCCAGCCATGCTGACCTCCAGCCACCCCACCTGACTGCGTTCAGCCTGGCTCTGAGAACCGGCCCCCCACCGATGCACATGGGTAAAGAGTGGACCAACCCCCTGTGACAAGACCCTGCCTGGACTCAGTGTCCCACTGGGTCTGGCCGGGCCGAGGACGGCATGAACACTGGCCATGGGCTCACTGCCTCACCCCCATGTGTGAGGACGGATAGCCCAGGAGGAAGAGGGCCAGGGGAAGGGGCAGGACGAATGCTGCCCTGTTGCCTGGAAGGTGACCAGGACACTCTGGCTCTGGGCTGAGGTCACACTGGGGTATGTGTGTGTGTAGGGGGGACAGGACGTGTTCAAAGGCCACAGCAGAAGAGGGCTGGGGAGAGCCCTTTCTGGAAGGTGTGGAGGGGGCACACAGACCAAATGGGCCTGAAGCCCCTGACCAAACCAGAACTCGAGGCCCAGGTGGGCGAACCCTGAACTCTGGCTGGACACGGACCAGAAAGCCTGGGAATCCAGGGAGGTGGACACGCACAGCCCGCAGGTCGGTGGGCGTGCGATGAAGGGGCCGGCTGTGGCGCCCAGTGGGCGGGGGCTGGACCACGAGGATTCACAGCAGACGCAGGAAGCCTGGGACCTTCCCACGCACGCATGCAGCCCCGGTGCCGGCCGGAGTCATATCAGCAGTTTGAGCTTGAGCATCTTTGCAGATGGCAGCAGGTGACATCCCCCAAAAAGAGGCGATTACATTCTGGGAAGTGCAGGGAGCATGAGGGTGGAGTGAGGACAACCCATTGGGGTCCAGGGAGCTGGGAAGGGGAGGGGAGCAGGAGGCTGGGAGCGGGGGTGGGGGGTTGGCGGGACTCGGGGCGGGGGGGTGTGTGTGTGGGCACAGCGACTTGGCCAGCTTGGAGGGAGGTGGAGAGGCAGGCAGAAGTTTCAGCGTTGGTGGCAAACAAAGCTTAAATTACCCAAACTGCCGCGGCCTTTCCAGTCTGCCGCTACCAGCCGCTGGTATCAAACTGAGTTATGCCTCTCAACTATGCAGGAAAGTGCTGAATTAAACAGCTTAGTGGCTTTACATATTCAAACCAAGGCACAACACCGTAAAATATGCTGAGGAACAGTTGTCTAATGCACATCCCTTCAAGCGGGTTTTTTTCCTTTCGGCTCCAATGCCCGGTCTGAGAGAGGCTGAAGGACGGGCAGCTGTGAGGCCAGAGGTGGTGGCAGGAGGCAGGTGCGAGTTGGCCAGGGGCCTGGGCACCTTTTCCTGGTCACCAGGCCTCCTCCGAGCCCCTCCTCTAAGTCTTCGCCTGGGCCATGGGCCTTTGATGGAGGAAACCTGAGTCACAGGTCCCCATGCTCTCTCCTGAGACTGGGCGTGCTCTTCTGAGTGGGACTCAGGCCGGAGGAGGGGTGGAACCTTGGCAGTGGGTGTCAGTGATAAATGCTTGTGGACACTGAGTGCACAGTGGTGTCCTCTCCCAGGCCAGGGAGCAGGCAGGGCTTAGGGGGTCTTCCCTACGATGCACAAACTGATTCTGCCTCTGCGAAGTAGCCAGGAGTCATTCCAGGACTGTGGTGAACAGGCGGGTGGTCTCCGTGGGCAGTGGCATCCACGGACCCTACACGCTGAGTCACTGCCCCCTGACGCCAGCTCTGCCTTTGAGTCCTGCTGTGTCCCCTCCTGCCATGAATCGCCCCCTCCCTGGCCCGCTGGAGTCATCAGGAGGGGCTTTGCTCATCCTACTGGACGATGCAGCCTGGGCCAGGCTGGTAGTGTGGGTCCCGAGTAGCTGGGAGCCCAGTTCCCTGAGGGCAGTGCACCGAGTGACGTCAACAAGGAGTCTTGTGCCCATGCCGCCTGCTGCCCCTTGGCCCGGCTGCCCGTTCCTCTGCCCTCCTGCACCCCATGGGCCCGCGGAAGCCCCTCTGAGAGTGCTGAGCTCACGCCTGGCGGCTGAGCGGAGGGCAGAGGGCCTGAGGTGATTGATAACAAGGGACCCCAGTGAGGGGCCGGGCCCTCCCGCTCAGTGGGGTCAGCGGGGATGGAAGCGCACGCAGGGCAGCAATGACCAGAGGGCTGAGGGGAGCTCCCCTCTGTAGCTGGAGCTCAAACCCCATTAGATTCATGGAGAGCGTGTGCATCTGTTTTACAAAGATTCTCAATCCCAAAATAGCACGTTTTTCTATAAAGAGCAGAAAACCATTCTCTCACCCAGAACCCCAACATGTTCCAAAATGCGCTGGGAATCTGACCTGTGCTCCTTCTAGAACTCTCCTCCAGCCAGGACCCGAGGTCTCGTCTATGCCCTTACCTCCCAGCGGCTGGAGGTTTAGCCAGACTGGGCCGGGGGGGGGGGTTCACCCCACTCTGCCAAGGACTCCTGGGGACTGTGTGACGGGGGCTTGTGACAGGGGCCAGCTCTGTGCCCACCTGGCGTCTTGGGGGGCCTCTGGCACGGCCCCCCATCCCCGAACTGGTGCCTCTGCTGGGTGTGGAAACATGAACACAGCTGCCGGGCTCCCTGCCTCTCTCTCCCTGATCCTTTAATCTGAGACTATTAAAACTTCATTCCACTCCTATTGGTGAACCATCAATCACAGTCACCAAGCAGCCTCCGGCTCCCAGAGCCCAGTAGGAGGGTGGTGGGGGGCGGGGGCACAGCCTTTGAGGGCAGAAGGCAGGAGGCAGGAGGGATGCTCCAGCACCCGGCAGCCTCTCCCCTGGGCAGAGCCCGGGCTTGGGAGAGCCGCTGTGACCTTGAGAAGGACGGCACACGTGGGGCGGCCTTCGGCAGGCAGGCCGCGGGCGGGCTTCCCTCTGCAGGCAGAGGCTGGCCCGTGGCCCTTCGAGCAGCTGCCCAGGGCCCCTCTCAGTGGGCTGAGGGTGGTGCTCACGTCCAGAGGGTGCAGAGGCACCCCAGCACCAGCTGCCTCCTCTTCCTGAGCTGCCGATGTCGGGGGCGGGGGGGTGGGGACGGGGACCTCGGCCTTTCTCTCTGAGCAGCCCCTGGGCTCCCTCCAGGTTCTGACCCCAGACCACGCTGTCCCTCTTCCCAAGGTGATCATGGCCTCAGGGAGGAGGGACTGGGGCCTGGGGTCCCGCCCTTAAAGAATGACTTATGAAAAGGCAGCACGGGCCAGGGTTTGCAGGATCATGGGTCTTTTTCTTAATTAAAAAAATCCAATTAAATGAAGATATCAGAAATAAATAACGCTCAAGTCATTAGTGCGACTTTTATCTTAATGACTACAGCTGCCGAGATTCTTAATTCTGAGGGCCACCTTCCTGCCACCGAGGCGGGGAGCAGGTTTTTGCTGGAGAGCCACAGGGCCTGCAGCAGCGGGGGTGTGTGTGTGTGTGTGTGTGTGTGTGTGAGAGAGAGAGAGAGAGAGAGAGAAAGAGAGAAACCGGGCCCCTGCCTGCCAACCCTCTGCACCTGCCAGAGCACTGGCATCGGGGCGCGGGCCTCCCTGCCCCTCTCTCTAATTGCTGGGCTTTGAACAACCCCCCACCTGCCCTTCTCTCTAATTGCTGGGCTTTGAACAACCCTCCACCCCTGTGGCCCTTTCCTGCCACATCTAAAGGGAAGTGCTGGCCCCTCTGGTGGCGAATCCAGCCCCGCCTGGAGCAGAGGCAGCAGGCCAGGCTGGGACAGGGACCAGGCCCAGCGCAGGCCCAAAGGGACCCTGGGGGGCTGGACCAGCAGGGCTCTGGGAAGCTGGAGATAAGAAGCTGCCGGAGCCTGATGGGTCTGGAGGGGATCTGAGTCCTGGGAAGGTGGCAGGGAGCCCAGCACGAAGGCCTCCTGATTGTCACTTTGCCTCGGGACTTAGAAAGACGGAGAGGAGGCAGACTGAGTCAAAGAGCTGGGGGCCCCCACTGACACTGGCTTGTGGGGGGGAGCACTCACGGCAGCTGGTTAGGCTCCTCCACCACCTCCCTCCGTGGCTGCAGCCTCAGACATTTCCCCACAATTCCACTTCCTCCTTCCAGATGCGCCTGAACGGCCCTTGCTGGCCCTGGAAATGCCTCTTGCTGATTCTTCCCACCACCACAACCTCAAGACGTGTGGCTGGACAGGTCAGTCTCATTCACCCCACGCCCCGGTCCATGTCTCCACCTGAGTCTGGCATGTAGTGGGAGCTTAAGAAATGTGTGGCAACCGACTGATGGACGGAAAGGAGCCATGGTGAGAAATGCACCCAAGCTCCCCATTGAATTTCTACCCTCTTGACATGAATGTATATCACTCACCAATACTTTTTAAAAGCAGTGACAACAGCATCTCCCATTTGCTTTTCTATGAAAAAATCAAGATCTATAAAGATGGAGGCGATCGAACATTCTGGATCTCAGACTGTCAGCACTGGGTAACAGCTGGGAAAGTCTCTGGCCCATTCTCACGGTCCCGCCGAGGATGTGAAGGCTCAGGGCGCCTGGCAGGCTCAGAATCCGGGTCCAGGCCTTCCGGCCCCTTTATTGTCCCCATTTGTGGACATGTTGGGATGTGACAGGGCCTTGGTCCTGGGACACACCCAGGAGACAGGATAGGAGGGACAGAAAACCCCAGAACCTCAGAATGTGGCCTTATTTGGAAACAGGGTCCTTAGAAGAAGAAGGAAATCTGGACACAGACACACACACACAGGCCACGTGACAATGGAGGCAGCGCCTGGGCCGCAGAAGCTAGGACGAGCCCTGTCCTAGCATCCTCGGGGGGAGCGTGACCCTGCTGACACCTCCTCTTGGGCTCCCAGCCTCCAGACTGAGAGAGAATAAATTCCTGCTGTTTCAAGCCCGCAGTCTGTGGTACTTTGTTACGGCGGAGTCCGAGGATACTAATATACTCCCCAACCCTGCCAATGCTGGGTGTTTGCGCAAAATAGAAGCCCAGGACATGGGCTGAGGTGCAGCCGAGGCTCCCTGGGGCAGGGCCTGGGTTGTTCTGTAAGGGACAGTGCGTGGGGTGAGGGCCGTGCGGATGCACACGCGAGGCTGTTCTGTAAGGGACAGTGCGCGGGGTGAGGGCCGGCGGATGCACACGCGAGGCTGTTCTGTAAGGGACAGTGCGCGGGGTGAGGGCCGGCGGATGCACACGCGAGGCTGTTCTGTAAGGGACAGTGCGCGGGGGTGAGGGCCGTGCGGATGCACACGCGAGGCTGTTCTGTAAGGGACAGTGCGCGGGGGTGAGGGCCGGCGGATGCACACGCGAGGCTGTTCTGTAAGGGACAGTGCGCGGGGGTGAGGGCCGTGCGGATGCACACGCGAGGCTGTTCTGTAAGGGACAGTGCGCGGGGGTGAGGGCCGTGCGGATGCACACGCGAGGCTGTTCTGTAAGGGACAGTGCGCGGGGGTGAGGGCCGTGCGGATGCACACGCGAGGCCAGGGACCTTGGAGCAGCACCAGCGTGCCTTGGAACCCGGCTTTGTCCCTTTCTAACTGTGTGACCTGGAAGCCACCAAGCCTCCTGAGATGCCATCTGCTCATCTGAATAAGGGGATGAGCAGGGAATCCTATCTCCTAGGGTTACCAAGAGGTTTAGAAGCCCGTTTGCAAACATTGACCAGGGTCTGCTGTGAGCATCACCTCACGACAGATGCTGGGGCGACATAGCCTAGTGGGGAGATGCTCCTAGACCTAGGACCACACCAACAGAGGTCCATGCTGGAAGAGGAGCCTGGTTTTGGGAGCACCCTTCCGCTGGGACTGGAAGGCTGAGCAGCCATGAGCTGGCTGAGGGGTGGGGTGCACATTTGAACCTGCAAGAGGCCGGGTTGTCAGGAGAACAGGGAGGGGGCGCACAGCTGAGATAAGGCCGGAGGGCAGGAAGGGGCTCGGACATCTCCAACCTCCACATGAGAGTGCGCGCATGTGTGTACAACTATGTGCATGTGTGTGCACGCATGTGTGTGCATACGTTTGCATGTGTGCATGCGCCGTGTGTGTGAAGAAATCAGATTCCTGTTGTTTCTCCTGTTGGCTGCCGCAGGGGACGCGTTTGGAAGGTCCTGAGCTTGTCGAGTCTGGGGGCGACCTTGGCAAGGGTCGGGGAAGGTGTAGCCATCATGCCTCTTTGTTTTCTTTTTCTGAAGCTTTGACACCTGGGGCCTCACTGCCCTGGGGAGACCACCCCACCCAGGAACCAGCCAGCTCCTAGAGACAGTGAGTAGCCAGCCAGGAGCACACCTCTCATAAGCAAACCAGCCAATACAGAGCACAACCCCCGCCTCCTCTAAAGGACTATCACGGTCAGGGTCCCACTTCCTGCCCTGATCACCCAGGCACGGCTGGTGCCCGACAGCCCGGGGCAGCTCTGTGCCCAGAACCACTCCTGGGCCTGCTGACCTGTCTGCCCGCGGAAAACACAACAATGGGGCCCCCCACGTTTCCCGCTCCCTCTGCCCTGTGACCAGCCCTGGGCCCCCCACGTTCCCCTGCTCCCTCTGCCCTGTGACCAGCCCTGGGGCCGCCCACGTGGCCGTGGGGGTGGCGTGCCCCCACGTGGGGTGGACAGGGACTGTAACAGACCATCTTTTCAATGGCAATCATCCCAAACAGTCATAAAATCTACATTTTAAGGCAGAAGTCCCTGGAGAGTGGCAGTAGGCTGTAGGAAGTGGCTCAATTTGAGTCGTTCAGGGGGCAAGAGGACAGACCTGGTGATGGAAAGTGGAAGGGCTGGGACAGATCATTTCCAGGGTGCAGGCCTGGTTTGGGGGACTCTGCCGGGTGCTTGGCCGATGGGCCAGGGAAATGAGGAGACAGTGGACGTCCGGGAGGGTGCCGCCGGGGCAGGGAAGGAGGAGGAAGGCAGAGGACAGGGGTGCAGTGGCTGTAGGAAGGGAAGGAGGATGGAGGGAGAGGCTGCCTGCTCCTCGGGTGCCAGCTGCCCTGCCAGGTCCGGCCCATGTGCCCTCAAGAAAAAGTCACCACCTTTAAAATAGAAACAAACGGTCTCTTGCTTTTTGTGTCAATCGAAGCTGTTGGTTTCCCCTGGTTCTAAACCAGGGAGAGCTCTGTGGGTCTCAGGACAGCTGCCTAGGCTACACACCAACCCAGCCCCCCAGAACAGACCCTGCCCTGCCGGCCTCCAAGGCTGCCCTCCGACGCTGCTGCCCACTGAGGCCCAGTGGCCGGCTGCAGGGCGACCCAGGCTGCTGGCACTGGGGGACAGGAGGTTCACAGTTTCCCACGAGGTGCCAGCTTTCACACATCATTACCCGATGTTGAAAGAAGCAGCCGATGGCTCTGTGAGCCTCCTTCTCGCCTCCATTAGCAGATTGCTTGAAAAAAAAAAAAATCTGAAAAATTCAGTTCTCAGACGTGGGCCCCGCCATCTGCCTTGGGAAGTCAGCTGGGTCTGATCTGTCCTGAAAAAGGGCTGCCTCCTGCCCCCGGGAGGGGGACTGAGCCAAGGAGAGTGGTCCCAAGCGCCGGGGGACTCCAAAAGTCATGGACGTTTAAGTCCTGGGGGCGGAGGAAGACCCCAACTCTCGTCAGACGGGGCTGCCAAGGAGAGGTTGGGAGGGACATGCTTGGTGTTTGTGTCAGGCTGAAAACGGGAGAAAGAGTAAAAAAGGGCCAGACGCAAGCAGGCTGGGGACAGTGACAGGAGGGGGGAGGAGCAGGGAGGGCCAATCACTTCCATCTTTCTTTTCTTTTTTAAGCAGGAGAGACAGACAGAAGGGAGAGAGATGAGAAGCATCAATCTGTAGTTGCGGCACTTGAGCTCCTTGTTCATTGATTGCTTTCTCGTATGTGCCTTGACCCAGGGGACTCCAGTAGAATGAGTGACCACTGCTCAAGCCAGTGACCTTAAGCTCAAGCCAGTGACCTTGGGGGTCATGTCTATGATCCCATGCTCTGGCCGGCGATCTTGGGGTTTTGAACCTGGGTCTTCAGCATCCCACATTGATACTCTATCCACTGCACCACCACCTGGTCAGGCCACCCCAATTTTTTTTAAAGACAATCAGAAATTTCAAAAAACACAAAGTACTGGACAGTCACTTATGGTTCAACTGAAAAGCAAGATAAAACGAGACACAAACAAGCACCATAATATGTACATTTTGGTACCTGAAAGGCAGACCTCAGCTCTATGGAAAGTTCTGTGGCCACTGCCACACGCCGCAGAACCGGGCCCCCGAGCCCACCCACCGGTGGTGGGAATGAAAGGCCCCAGTCCATTTGAACCAGCCCTGACTCCACATGGGTGGGGAGGAGTGCTTTATCCCCAGAACTGGCTGCATAATTTGTGGAGCCCAGCGCAAAATAAAAATATGAGGTCCCTCGCTAAAACACGGAGGATTTCAAAAAGGGGACAGAGTAGAGCCTAAAAGCAGGCATGGATGGGGCCCTGTGTGGCTGCGGAGGTCACACACTCAAGCCGGCTCTTCCGGTGACATTCACCATTGTTGAGGATGGCCCTCTTGAGATACTCAGAGATAAGAGGGACAATTAATGAACGAGGATGATCCTGAGTACTACTGATCATGCCGAACGCTGGAAGCGTCATAATGCCCAATGAGAGGGAAGGACTACACAAATCCCAGTATAGCCATAAGACGGAATGTTAGGCGGCCATTAAAAACCATGTTTTGAGGAAAACTGAATGACAGAGGGAAAACATTGATACAATGGCAAGTGAAAAATTACAAAACAGGCCCTGGCCGGTTTGCTCAGTGGTAGAGCGTCGGCCTGGTGTGCAGAAGTCCCGGGTTCGATTCCCGGCCAGGGCACACAGGAGAAGCGCCCATCTGCTTCTCCACCCCTCCCCCTCTCCTTCCTCTCTGTCTCTCTTTTCCCCTCCCGCAGCGAGGCTCCATTGGAGCAAAGATGGCCCGGGCGCTGGGGATGGCTCCTTGGCCTCTGCCCCAGGCGCTAGAGTGGCTCTGGTCGCAACAGAGCGACACCTGGAGGGGCAGAGCATCGCCCCCTGGTGGGCGTGCCGGGTGGATCCAGGTCGGGCGCAAGCGGGAGTCTGTCTGACTGTCTCTCCCCGTTTCCAGCTTCAGAAAAATACAAAAAAAAAAAAAAAAAAGAAAAAGAAAAAGAAAAATTCCAAAACATTCAACTGCATAGAGATCATATTAGCAGTTTTGTTAAAAAAAAAAAAAAAAAAAATCCTATCTGTGAGTGTGGGATGGCAGGAATATATACCAAAATGTAAGTAAGGCTCATCTCTGGGTGATGGGATTAGGGGTGAATTTTATTATCTTTTTAATACCTTTCTGTAGCTTATAAATGTTCTACTATGAACACATCTAATTTCTCTAATTAGAAAAATATCTTTAATTATTTAAAAATAATGTATTCCTTTGTTATAATGAGCCTGTTCACTTTTGTAATTAAAAATTTTTAATGAAGATGGTAGGGGGAAAAAAAGCTATTCATTCACATTCACCCAATAGTTATGGACCGCCTCCTCTGTCCAGGCAGGCTGCTCGGTTCTGGGAGGGTGCACAGGGGTTGTGAGAAGGACAGACAGTGTCTGACAGCTCCGGTTCACCCTCTCATTGGTGAGGGTGGGGAGCCAAGAGAGAGAAGCCTTCCAGGACCTTCCATGGGCCCCCAGGGATCCAGGGAGACCCCGCAGTGGAGCGGGACTCCAGGTGTGTGGCCACCAGTCCTGCAAGCTGAGCCTGGGGGCAGTCCCACGACACTGGGGCTGGGGGAGGGGGGACATGCCGTGTCACTCCTGTGCGCTTCAACAGTGCACATGGGGAATGATACTTGTTACATGTTATCACCCTCTGTAAACTGTAACTTACAAAGCAGTGGGAGGTTCTAAGTAATCAATACCACATGGTAACAGTTTCAAGCAAACAGAGATATATAGTCCCTGCACCTGGACAGCAATTACTTTATTCTTCTAATATACTTGCAAACACTGCTTTATTTTTGCTTAAACCAATTTGCTTTATTGACCAAATCAAGCCCGGTGCCCATAATGTCCACCTTTCTCCCTTCCTTGAACTTGGTGAATCCCGTTTACACCAACAGCGATGGAAGGGTCCGAGCCCAGACAGCCCTGGTGAGCTCCATCTAGGGACCACTTTCCTGTGCCCCCTATCTCTGAGCTGCGAGCTCAAGAGGGGGCTCGCCCATGCTGAGGCGAGCTGGGAAGGTCACCTTGCTGGGAAACATATAGCTGAGGCAGCTGGGAAGATCACCTTGCCGGGCTCAGCACAGCCCCTGCATCCTTTCCTGGTGAGAGCCAGTTTGCAGGGGGCCCTGCACCTCACTGTTCTCCAGGTCAATGCTCCAGGCCGTTGACAGCAACTCATTGGTCATGCCATTAGCTGAGGACCAAGGACCTACTCCATCCTTGTGGGGGTGAAGCAACTTCATGCAACTAATCACCCATTGCACTAACCCTCAGAGAGGTAGGTCAAAGCCTTCTTCACCTTGTTTTTGTTTTTGGCTATGCAACTATCCCTCAGACGCCTCTAGCTTTCTGCATTCTTCATGCTTGAGGTCTGTGGGTTCCCACCTGCACACTAGGCAGGGCCAGCCATCAGACCCGTGTGTCCAGGTCGGTGTCCATGGGAACGGAGGGGGGAGAGAGGGCCCCGATCCAGCCGTCCCGTCCCGCAGAGCCGAAGCGGCACAGAGCGTCCTGCCGCAGTGACACACTCCCCTTGAGAAGCGGGATCTTCTGAATGCAGGGCTGGGGCCAGGGAGCAGAGCCGATGCCTGGGAAGCAGGGCGCTAGCCTGCCGTGGCTGCTGTTTCAGGCAGTGAGATGGTAGGGCACAAGCAACTCCCAGCTGCGAGCTCAGAGACTGAGTGGCAAGACTGAAGGATAGTCCTGCTTTCCTGGTGAAATCTGGTCCCTGAACTGAACCCACCCTGACCAAGCCCTGCTTGTTCTAATGCTGGGCTGAAGTTCCTGTGTGTCATCCACCCACCCATCCATCCACCTACCCATCCATCCACCTACCCAGCCATCCACCTACCCAGCCATCATCCATCCATCCATCCATCCATCCACATAATTAACAATTACTCATTGAGTCCCAACTTGTATGAGGTACTGTCCTGGGCACTGGGGACAAACACAGAAACCAGGCACATGAATGTGACAGTCGGCCAGATCAACAGAGCCACAGCACAGTGTCCGCTGGGCATGCACAGGGTTCAGAGGAAGGTAAGGCTTCCCAGAGCGGGCAGCGTCCTAGCCAGAATCTGTAAGAGGAACAGAAGTTTGCCAGGCAGCCGAGTTGAGGGGGTAGCTTGGTCCCCTGCCTGACCCCTGCTTTGAGGCCAGCCCCCCACCCAGCCATCTCGCACTCCTTTGACACAGGCCTTGTCCACCAGGCCTTCTCAGGGGGCCCCTGCGGGGACCCTCCCTGCTGCACCTGCTAGCCCGTGTCTGCTCTCATCACGCCATGCCAGAATTTCCAGGAGACCTCGGGGGGCCGCTCAGCCGTGCAGACACCCCTGGGCGAGTCAGTAGGCCAGGGGATGTGTGTGAACAAGGGCATCCTGAGTGCGGTTGCTCCGTGCACTGAGCATACAGGGGTCACGACTCCCGAGGGCGCCATTCCCACACACTGCGACGGGACCATGTCCCCCGGAACGGAGCCGCGCCACAGTCCCAGGAGGAACATTCTTCACTCCCACCAAGAGACACGCTGTGCACATTTCTCTGGAAGCACATGGCTGCCTGCTCCGTCTTTCATTTCCCACTTGTGAGAGAGAGCTGGGTAGGGGGAGATATTTCTCTGAGAAAAACCACAGTGCGGGCGCTGGGAGGGAGGGCGAGGGAGGACTCCCTGGCCGGGGCGCCTGGGAGGCAGCGTGGAGGGCTGTGGCCTGGGAGATGATGGTCCCCGACCTCTCACGGAGCAGTGGCCATCCAGCCACTGCAGCCCATGGCACCCGTGTGGGGATTTAGGCCAACGAGGTGAGGGCTACTGGTTTTTCAAGGAAAGCCAGAGGTCTGTTTCTGTGTGACATTTACAGATGTCTATGTGCTGGCTCAAATCTTTATGGAACACAGTGTGAGCCGAACACACCAGCAGGGCTGGGGGCTCGGTGTGACGCGGATCCTGGAGGGGGCTGGGTCTGAGGGTTGGGAGGGCTGGGGTCCAACAAGGAGCTCTGGAAAGTGGGGAGGGCGGCGGGGGCACAAAGCGGGCTGGCGCCCAGGATTCGGACCCCTGGACCTGGGACTGGGTAGCAGCTCAAAGCCTCAGTGCACTAGGCCTGGGGACCCCATCCTCCCGAAGCAGAGCGCAAAGCTGGGCGCTCCTGCATGGACAGCTCCCTGCTGCCTGGTCTGAGCGGAGCCCGCTGAGTGTGCCGTCGCTGCGGGACCCGGGGGTTGCAGTATGTCATACGTCCTCCTTAAGAAACCTCGCCCCTACGTCGGAACCAGAGGCCTGAGGTTGATACCATTCAGGGGCCTTTTGTTAAGAGAAAGAACACATAATTTAGAAGACAAATCCAAGTGCTGGGTCCACTTGTACGGGGGCCGATTACACCCGTCCCTTCCCAACTCTGTCCTGTTGGAGTTCGAAACAGGACATGCTGTGAATATTTACACCATGGAAATTGGCAAATGATACAAGTCAGGCTTTCCCCGGCCCCCGAGAGGCAAGTGTGAACTGCTGCTCACCAAGGTGCGGGCAAACACGGGGCCCTGAAGCTCTCAAACTTGACTGATCAAAACCCACGTACCAGGCAGGGTCCACTGATGGACGGCGGGGAAAAAAGGCCAGGGCAGTGATACCAAAAAAAAAAGAGGAAGGATTTTTTTTCTAAAATAGAAGAAAATAGGAAAAGATCTTTCTGAGTGGCAGAGGGTTTCCCTTCTCAGTTTGAGCTAGGAGAAAAAAAAAAGAAAAGAAAAAAGAAAATGAGAGAGAGAAAAAAAGTCTTTCTTCAATTCCCCAAAGGCTCTATTGAACCTGGAGTTTCCCTTTGAAAAGTACATGGTTTTGGGGCATTTGCTGAATAAAATCATTCCGTATTAAAATCTAATTTCTTTCAAGGGGCTGGAGAATGTGTCTATTTGTCTGGGACTGAAGGATTTAGAATCTTTTTAAGGAAAGAAATGCATCAGCAGGGATGGGCTCCCGTGTTCTCATGCCCTTCAGCGGCGAGCGGCCCCTCCTGGGAAACGGGCTGGAGGCCGCTGCCCCGGAGGGACGTGTCCCGGACCTGGGGCCTGGTGGGCTCAGCCTCTGCCCCCCGAGGCTCAGCCCGACCTGTTCCAGCTGGTGGAAGCCCAGCGTGGGCGGGCAGGAGAGCCTGAGTCCAGCCCTGGTATGCGGATACACCGTTCGGAAGGGGCTGCTGGGATTTCTGTAGCCAGAGCCATGCTGTGGGCTGCCAGGGGGGTGCTCTGACCACACCGGCCCCTTGGAGGCTGGAGGGCCCAGTGTCTGCGGGTCACTCTCTGAGGTGGCTGATGCTGAGGGAGGGGGGCCAGAGGGGCCCCAGGCTTTCAGAGCATCCTTCCCTGGGTGGGGTGGGATGGGGGCACTAGGCTGACTGCTGGAGTTGGGGTTCTGCTGGCTCGGACAAAGGGTCACAGGAAGAGCATCCTCTGCACAGAGAGCCCCACCACCCCGTCTGCTTAATCACGCCTCGCCCCATAAACCGAGGGGCAGTGGGTCTACCTGGTTAGGCCATACACCTCCCACTCCCCGGACGCTGTGCCTGTCAGCCGGGGGAGGAGCTGCCTGCTACAGCTGCTGCGTATGTCACCCCTGTCTGTCCCTGGGCACCTGCCATCAACCTCCACCTGGCTGGATGAGGAGCCTCCTCTCAAGAGCAAGGCTGCAGACAAGGAGAGGTGACCCAGGCAAGCTCCCTGGAGGGGGCAGTGTCTGAGACTGACCGCAGGGACTCCGCAGGCAGAGAGGGTGTGTGGAGAGCGTTGGGGAGCTAGGCCAGGGGTGCGGGGGGAGGAGACCTAGCTCAGGGGACTTTCAGGTAATGAGGGTTTCACACTGCAGGCCTGCGGTGGGGATCAAAGGCCCGGGGCGGACCTGCCGTTCCGTGACGCTCAGTGTCTGCACCAGTGTCAGCCCCTGGCCCGAGACACACACACATCTGCCCACGTGTCCTACAGAGACCTCCCTTCACACACCCAGCTGGAGGGACCCGGGGCCTGGGTCCCGGCCACACCCCTGCCCCGGCAGCCCTGTCCTCTGGGACCAGTCGCCCGAGCCCCTCTCCAGCCTGCGTGGCCTCAGTAAGAGCGGACGCTGATTCCGGACCTCCACCTGCCTTTCCCAGGACACCTGACAGCACCTGTCGGGGTGAAGCGGGGCCCACACAAGGCCAGGAGTGAACTCAGGGCCCTGGCTCCCTGTCCTTTGATTATGCCATGAAGTCCCTCCCCACGGCCCACCCAGAGTGCTGAGTCAGATGCAGTTTCTTTTTATTGAAAACGCAGCGCGATTTATTTTGTATGAGACTCTCCCACTGTCTGTCCCCTGGGAGGGGCCGTGAGCCTGTCGCTTCATAGCCAGAGCTTGCCGGAGCTGGAACTCCGCGCGGAGGGGGGCTCAGTTGCCTTTGCCTTCCTCAGCGGAGGACGTTTAATACTAGGCGGAGGCTCTTACGGGCCAAGTCTATAAATAAAGGATCTACAATTACAGTTATGGGCATCAGGCAAAGCCTCAACGTGGGAACCTTGCATTGCATGAGCAGAGATAATCATGTAGTGTGCTTTTTTGGTTCTGAATTAAAAAGTAACAACCAGAGCACCTCAGAACTGCTCACCAAGACATGGCATTTCCATACCTCTGCATAGTGCCTGGGTTCTCGTGGGGTCAGTGCCTCTTTGAATGATGCCCATGGGTCTCTAAGAACCAATGGCTGGTGGGAGTGTCACCTCCTGGGACGCTGAGCTATGGCTGGGGGTGGGGGGGGGTGGACACGAGGTGGCCGTCTATCTAACCTGCACAGTCAGCTCCCTCAGGCACTGTCCTCAGTGAGCCTGCATGTGTTTGCATCAGAAACAGGACCCAAGGATTTCTCCTTGCAAATGGCCACTCAGTTCCCTGCACTGTGGCTGAGAAAGCAGTGGGACAAAGCGGCTTTGAGTCCCTCCCCGCCCCCCGTGGATGCCCACCCATCCCTGGAGCCCCTCAGATCCTTGCTTTGGATAATGAACGTGTCAGAGGCCCTGCCCCCATGCTCCGATGGAAAACCAGCCTGCGCCTGGAAACCAGCAAGGTTTTGTGAAGAGAGATCTGGGCTGTGAGGATCGGGACTTGCCGTGAGGGCCTCTCTGCCTGGGGTGCCTGACATTAGAGGACATGTGCCACCCAGTCAGAGCCCAGTGTCACATCAGTCATTCATTCATGCATGCGTCCATCCGTCCATCCATCCCTCTGTCCGTCCATCGATCCGTCCGTCTGTCGGTCCACGCACCCATCCACGCATTGATCCACCCACCGACCCATGAACTCACTCGTCCACTCACTGACACTCACGGCACTCTCCTTTGCCCCCTCCCCGCCCCTGGCATGTACTGGCAGCTTTGGTGTTTCAAAGGCCTGAGTAGGGGTCCTGCCTGTGGTCCCAGCCACCTCCCTGTCACTTGATTCCCTCTTCTTGGGTAGAATTTCCCCTCCCCATTGCCCTCTTTCTTTCATTCTGTCTCCTTCCCTCTCTTCCTCTTTCTCAGTTCTTTCATCATTTCCAAGACAGAGAGGGACTAGTTTGTCACCGGGAAAGGCCAGCCTGCTTTAGATGCCTGGAGGCAGACTCCAGGTTGAGCCACAGATAAGGCTTCCTGCTGACCTCCCTCTGAAGCGGAGGGCTGCGGGAGCCCCAGACAGGTCCCCTGCGGCCTTTCCTTTCCGGGGTCTCAGGGAGGAGGACGACAGAGGGTGACCTGCTGGGGGCTCAGCACCTCTCCACTGGGCCCGTGCAGCTGGTGGAGGGGCTGCCATCGGTGTCCTCTGCAGGGTGGGGACGCAGAGGGGTGGGGGAGGCAGCAGCACCCCGCAGGGCCGTGCCTCAGGTTAGCTTAGCTGCTTAGGAGGCTAGTGACTGGAACTTGTTTAAGGGGAAATGGATTTTGCATGAAACGTGACACAAATTTATTTGGACAATTAATACAGCATTTTAAGCTGCTTCTCTTCCTCGGCGGCCTCCCCTCCCAGGTCTGCAGCCAGCCGGCTCTCCTGACTGCAGCGAAGGAGGCCCCAGAGTGTCAGGGAAGATTTAATCCCGCCCTCCCTAGAATGAATGCTCGGAGAGGGACACCTGTGCAAACTAAAAATAACCCCGCGGCCCCCAGCCTCGGCCTGCAGCCAGCGCCAGCTTGGGCCTCGCAGAATATTAGGATGGTTCTCACGTAAAGAAAAGACTAATGGATTTCTTCCTTGAGGCAATTAAAAAGTGATTTGTCACACACCAAGATGTATGGCTTTGTATCGGCAGATATGAGGCTGCGGGGTGGGGGGGAAGGGGTGATGGATGGAGGGGAGGGGTCCGCAGGGCCTCTGTGTGGCTGAGGGGTCCCGGGGCTCTGAGGGGCTCCCAGTTACACAGCGGGGGGGGGGACGGGGACAGGGGCGCCTTCTCACTTCTCCTCCAGCTGGGGCTGTCTGGAAACCTCAGCAGATCCTCATCTGTTCAAAGCCTCCCAGCCCTGGCCCCCAACATGGAGAGGGGCTGCTCAGCTGTCCTGCCAACCCTGCATGCCTTGTGGGGGTCCTCACTCCCCTCCCAGTGCTTCCTTCCTTGAGGAGGAAGCCTTAGAGGATGAGAGTGAGGCTTGGGTCCCTCCAGATTCCCCCACCAGGCCCCCACTTGTGCCCCAGAGGGAGCCCCCAGGCACAGGTGTTGGGAGAAGTGCAGGTGCATGCAGGCCATCCCTCTCCCCTCCTGCAGAGGGCGCAGCTGGCCTGCTGTCACCCTGTTTCGAGCCAGCAAAGGGTGGGAGGAAATTCCAGACCGATTCCAGGGCCTGGGTCCAAAGCCTCCTGTTGCCCCACATCTGGGCACACTCCATTCCTGTCCTACACCCGGGAATGTCTCACCGTCAGCACGCACCTGGGCACAACAGCCCTGCCAGGAATAAGCCAGGTGTTCATCTCCATCTGCCTTCTGTTTCTCTAGACGGGTTCAGAGCTCTGCAGGAGACCAAGGTGCTCATCGTCCCCCACGTCCCATCTGGCCCTGCAGTCTTGACTTCCAGACGCAAACCCCGCTTTCCCAAAGATGCTCCCGTCCCAGCCCTGAAGACGCCTGGGGTCGGGCGTCTGCTTCCCTGGCACCCTCTGCAGCCACCCTGCTGCTCTCTCCCCTGCCATCCCCCATGTCACAGGTCCACTCGTGCCCCTTGCTCTAGGGAGTCCAGTCTGTGCCTGGCTGCTTGGGAAGAAGGTAAGGCCTTCCAGAACCCGGCCTTACCCGGGAGAGGGAGGTGGCCAGCCCTGTGCCTGCTCTGGGCTCTCGACCCCCAGCCAGTAAACCTTGCTGACTGAGCAGTGGGTGAAAGAGTGGCCCCGATGGGCTGGAAGGGGTGTCTCAGTCCATCGTGTTTGGGGTGTGAGCACTCGTGGGCAAGGGGGTCCTCCACCAACATTTCGAAGCCACGTGGGAAGGGGAGCCCGGGCCTCACTGCCCCTGTGCGGACCCAGAAGGTGGGCTCCCCGTCAGCTGGCCACCCCGCACCCCAGTGACGGCCCCAATGGCTCTCCAGTGTCACCTGACCCCCTGTCCTCCACTCAGTCCACCCTCCCTCCCTCCCAGTGCCTTCATTTCTTTCCTGGCACAGAACATCTGAAACACTAGCTCCATCTGAAGCTAAAGAATGCGGCAGTTGAGGGCATTTTGTAGGTGAATCTTTACAACTGTCATCCACTCTGAAGCGAACGCCAGCCCACAGCCCTCGTGGCTGCTCTAGACCAACACTCAGACAGGCGGACAGGCGCAGCCCGTGGGCTTGGAGGGTGACCCGCCAGCGGGGTCCCCAAAGTGTTGATGCTGCTCCAAGAAGCCCTTTGCTCTCAGAAGCAGTTCAGTTTCAGAATGTTGAGGAACAGAGAGGCAGAGAGCGCCCCTGGAAGCTGGTGCTCTGGTTTCTGATGCCCTCTTGCTGAGGGATGGGCGCAGTAGAGAGGCTGAAGGGTAAAGGCTTTGAGACCCAGGAAGATACACAGTAGCTAGATCAAGTTCAAGACTATGACTCTTATAGTACATCACTCTGCAGGCTGCTTTGACCAGGATTTCTCTACCTTTCCAGTTCCTCCCTCCCTCCCTTTTCTTCCCTCTCTCCCTTCCATCCATCCACCCACCCACCAGCCATTCATTCATCCAGCCATTTCCTCATTCCCTTCTTCCCTCCCTCCTTTCCTTCCTTCCTTCCTCCCTCCCTCTTTTTTCTCCTCCCTTCCTTCTTTTCTTCTGTCTTCCTCTCTTTCTTCCCTCCCTCTCTCCCTCCCTCCCTCCCTCCCTCCCTCCCTCCCTCCCTCCCTCCCTCCCTCCCTCCCTCCCTCCAGTCCTTCCTCCTTTCTTTCATCATACATCCTTCTGAATATTTATTGAGCGTATTAAGAGTTTAGACTCTGTGAATAAAAAACTCCATGTTCTATTCCTGGGGGTGGGGGGTGGGCAGTGAACATTTAATGAGCCCCACTGTGTTCCTGGCACCCAGCCTCGAAGTGGCAGAGACTGCACTCAGGTGACCTGGGTGTGAGTCCTGGTTTTGCTGTGCCTGGACAACTTCCTTAACTTCTGGGAACCTGAGATCCTCAGGTATATAACATGCTGCTGGGTGGTACCCGGCTGAGGTTGGACAGTGACAGTTGTGAGGCCACAGAGCCCCATGGGGTGGGCCTGGGTTTCACAAATCATGGGGGAAACTGTGCCTCCCTGCTAGGGACTGACCGGAGCGCCGCTCTGCATCAAATCAATAGACTTAATATTTAATAATAATCCGCTGAAAGGCACTTTGGTCAGCTCAACGCATCAGTGCCACACTAATAACAAATTACTTCTTAAATTATTAGCCTCGGTCCCTTTCATGAGGCTCCATTTCAGTCTGTGGGGAGAGGGAGGAGGGGGAGTGGGGGTCGCCGCGGCCGAGAGGCCCTGGCAGCTGTGACCCGCTGAGTGGTGACGCGGCTGAGCTCGGAGCCACCTGGCCAGAAGAGTCCACCCGCCCTGAGCCAGAAGAAGCCCAATTCAGCTCAGAAGAAGGGGGTGGAGAAGCACACGGACCCCTTGTCTGAACTGTTCCCAGCATGTGCCCCTAGGACGGCCTCGACTCTGCTTTGACCACCAGGCACTCCACCAGTCTCCAGGGTGGTGTCCCCAGGGCTGTGTCCCCAAGGTGGTGTCCCCAGGGCGGTATCCCAGGGCTGTGTCCCCAGGGTGGTATCCCAGGGCTGTGTCCCCAGGGCGGTATCCCAGGGCTGTGTCCCCAGGGCGGTGTCCCAGGGCTGTGTCCCCCGGGCTGTGTCCCCAAGGTGGTGTCCCCAGCGCGGTATCCCAGGGCTGTGTCCCCAAAGTGTGTCCCCAGGGCGGTATCCCAGGGCTGTGTCCCCAGGGCGGTGTCCCAGGGCGGTGTCCCCAGGGTGGTGTCCCCAGCGTGGTATCCCAGGGCTGTGTCCCCAAGGTGGTGTCCCAGGGCTGTGTCCCCAGGGCGGTGTCCCAGGGCTGTGTCCCCAGGGCGGTATCCCAGGGCTGTGTCCCCAGGGCGGTATCCCAGGGCTGAGTCCCCAGAGCGGTATCCCAGGGCTGTGTCCCCAGAGCGGTATCCCAGGGCGGTATCCCAGGGCTGTGTCCCCAGGGCGGTATCTCAGGGCTGTGTCCCCAGGGCGGTATCCCAGGGCGGTGTCCCCCGGGCTGTGTCCCCAGGGCGGTGTCCCCAGGGTTGTGTCCCCAGGGCTGTGTCCCCAGGGCGGTGTCAGGACGGTCAGCCCAGGCAGGTCTGAGTCAGGATGGGCTCTTTATGCCGGTGTGGAGGACAGGAAGGGGTGCGACAGGGAGAGTGGGGAGTTCAGCTCCTGCAGGGCCACTCCTGGATGGACACTCAGGGATGGGCTGTTTCAGGCCATGGGTCCGACAGGCCGGTCTGCCAGGGGACGGCCTGCATTGTCCCCCTCTCATCCTTTGACCTGTGTACACATGCCACTGAGCCATGGAGCCAGCGTCCCCCACTTTCGGCCAGATTCTCTGCTGTCCCCTCTGCTCCAGGCTCTGTCCCCCAGGTTTGTGCACAGTCAGCCTGGCTCAGTCTGCTGTCCTGCTCGCCTTTCCCCTTTACTGTGTAGGGAAGATGACCCTGCTCTGGGGGCTTCCCCACTGGCTTCCTGGCCTTACTTGAAATATCGACATTTTGTTCATTATAATTTTATTTTGCATTAGTTTTGATTTTTAAAAATACAGTACTAAGTTATGAGTTGGCTTCACTACTGAGTGTCTGAAGGCCCCTTAAACTTTGTGCCCAAGGCAAGCGCCTCACTGGTTTGCCCCGAGTCCTGGTCCTGCTGGCCTTCCAGGTTTGGGTGGGTGGCTCCCACAGTCCCTGGGCTTATGGGGTCACAGGACTGGCTATATACCCGGCTCTGTCCTGCCTGCCTCTACCTTCCTGGCCTCAGTGTTCATCAGCCTACAGGTAGCAGGGGCTCAGTCAACACTTGCGGAGGGAGGGCCTGCCTGCTGGTCAGGGTCACACAACCTTGGCCTGAGCAGGAGGCGGGGTGGGGGGGAGAGTGGGGGAGGGGGAGGAGGAAGGGAGGGGAGGAAAGGGGGAGCAGGGGAGGAGAGGAGCAGGGGAGGGAGCTGGCAAGGGGGGAGCATGGGAAGGGAGAGAGGGGAGGGGAAGGTGTGGGGGAGGGGAGGGGGGCAGGGGAGGGGAGGGGAGGGAAGGAGGGAGGAAGTGGGCGAGGTCAGGTGTTTTCACAGACATTCTAATGAGAACTCAATAGCTAGGTAGCTGCTGACACCTGCTCTCTCACCTTCCCAGCTGAGACATGGAAGGGTAAATGAGCCACCTCGCACCCCCAGGAGCCCCTTGATGACAGTCAGGGCCATTTTGCTGAAAACCATAAACTCAGCTGCTCTCCAGTTCAGCCAAACTCTGCCTGAGGCCACACTGATAGCAATAATATTGCTATTGAGGAGATTTGCATATAGAGAAATTGTTCCCTTGATTTTAAAAAAAAAGAAAAGGCAAGGACATCCACGGTGTATCATCCTGGGGCCATGGGGAGTGAGGCAACCCGTGGCTCTGAAGACGGTTCCAGTGTCGGGGCTGGCGCGGGGCTGGTGCGGAGAGGCTGGTGGCCCTGGGACAGGATGGAGCCGTGTACTGGGCATCGAAGCCAGGCGGCTGCTTCCCTGAGCTGCAGGGCAGCCTGGAGAGGGGGGTCTGGGGGCTGTTTGGGAGGCACACTTCCAGGAAAAGGAGGATGGTGAAGCCGTCCCGGAGCCACAGCCTGGGCAGCCCCAGGGAAGGCGGCTGAACAACCTCACACCACATTAGGGGGCTAGAGCAGAGGGCAGGAGAGTGTGTATCAGACCAGTTTCTCAAGGGCAGGTGTGCCTTCTTTCCTTTCTGTATGCCAGGGCTGGCCGGGGCGCGGGCGGTAGCTGAAGGAGTGACTGAGGGGGTCTGTGAACAACCGAGTGGGAGCTCTGGTTTGTCTGAGCTCCTTCTCAGACCCGGGCGGGGGTGCCTGGCACAGAGCAGGGCCCCCACAGAGGACAGCGGGATCTGAGTCAGAAACCTGAGCTGAGAGCCCCAGGCCCTGTTCCTGCCACATGGACTAAGAGCCTGGCGGGGAGGCACAGCTCTGTGTATGGTAGCCTGGTGAGTCCCAAAGTGCCAGGGTCACAGACAGGGAAGCTTAACGGATGAGGGACCTCGTGGCAAGTTAGGAATGGAAACAATCTCAACTTGGTAAAGAGCATCTACAAAGAGCCGACTGCTGACGTCATGTAGGGTGGGCAAATGTGGATTCACAGTCATGAGCACGTGAGATACTGAGTTTATTTTCGTATTATTCTATAAGAATACTGGGAGCCTACAAGCCCCACCCCGTATCTGGGGTGAATGATACATACGCTTCCAGAGATCAGGATACAAGCTTTCACTGCTGTTGTGCAACATAGTACAGAGATGTCTATGCCAATACGGTGAGAGGAAGAAACAGGCATGGAGACTGGCCAGGAGGAAGTACAAACGGTCCCTATTTGCAGATGACATGAGGGTCTACATAGAAAGTCCCAAGGAATCTCCAAAATCCACAAAGAATTTCTCCTAGAACAATAAGCAAATGCATTAAAGTCATGGTGTACAATGTGGATCAACACAGGAAGACCTATTGCAATTCTGTAGACGAATAATAAACGTGGAAACAAAGTAAAAACACGCTACCACTTACAATAGCTCCAAAGAAGATGAAACTCTTAAGCCCACGCTTCCCAAAACTTGTACCTGATCTGTATGCTGAAAATTACAACATGCTGATCAATGAAGTCAGAGAAGAGATAAGAGATGAAGAGACACACCTTGTTCATGGATTGGCGACGACTCAGCATAGTGAAGATGTCACTCCTTTCCAAATGGAGCTATAGGTTTAATGCAATTCCTATCAAAATCACAGCCATGTTTTTTAATAGTCATAGACAGATGTATTCTATACGTGACATGGAAAGGCACGGGCCCTAGAGCAGCTAAAACCATCTTGACAAAGAAGAATCAAGTAGGAGGACTCCCTTTACCTTATACTGAGCACTAACTCTATGCATATGTATATATGTAATGTCATATAAACATAGCTATACATATACAGCAACCAAGACAATACACTGTTGGAGGAGGAACAGATACACACATCAATAGAGAACCCAGAAATACCCCCACGCAAATATGTTCAACTGATTTTTGACAAAGGTACAAAAGCAATTCGGTGGAGGAAGGTTAAATTTTTCAACAAATGGTGCGTTGAACATCATAGGCAATAAAATAAAAAAGATAAAATAAAATAAAACTACCTAAACCATACATCTCTTACAAAAATTAGTCAAGAATAGCCCATTGATTTAAATGGAAAAAAGTAAAACTATAAACTTTTAGAAAAAAAAAACATAGGAGAAAATATTTGGGACCAAGGGCTAGAAAAAAGTTCATAGACTGGGTCCTGAAAGCATGGTTTGCAGAAGGAAAACTGATAAATTGAACCTCATCACCATTAAAAACTTATTCTGCAAACACCTCTTTGAGGAGGATGAAAAGACCAGTTCCAGAGTGGGAGAAGATGCCTACAAACCACATAATCCGACAAAGGACTAGTACGGAGAATATACAGACACTCTCAAAATTCAACAGTGAAAACCATTAACCAATTCAATTTGAAAATGGGCAAGAGATGTGCACAGATATTTCACTGAAGATGACTCACAGATGGTGAGTAAGCACATTAAAAAAACCCCACAACAACCCATTCACCATCATTAGCTCTGAAGAAATGTAAATTAAAACCATAATGAGACATTACTACACACCTATCAGAATATCTCAAAGGAAAGACAGTGACAACATCAGACGCCAGGGTGAGGAAGTGGGAAACAACGGGGTCCCCCCTCCCTGCGGGGTGGTGGGAAGCAAAGTGGTCCAGCCAACTTGGGAAGACAAGCCAGCGGCTCGGCTCCCACAGCTAACCACGCAGCTGCATGTGACTCAGCAGCGGCACCCGTGGGCACGCATCCCAGGGAAATAAAGACTTTATTGGTAGCTCCCAAACTGGACCCACCCAGGGGTCTTTCAGTGGGTGATTGGTCGGAACAGTGGATCCTCCACACCAGGGGTCAGGAACCATTTTGGCTGAGAGAGCCATGAATGCCACATATTTTAAAATGTAATTCCATGAGAGCCATACAACGACCTGTGTACGCTATGCATTATCCAATAAAAATTTGGTGGTGTCTTAGAGGACAGCTGTGATTGGCTCCAGACACCCACAACCATGAACATGAGCGGTAGGAAATGAATGGATTGTAATACATGAGAATGTTTTATATTTTTAACGTTATTATTTTTTTTTATTAAAGACTTGTCTGCGAGCCAGATTCAGCCATCAAATGAGTCACATCTGGCTCGCGAGCCATAGGTTCCCGACCCCTGCTCTACGCCATGGAATACCCCCTTAGCCACTGCAAACAGTGTGCTATTGCTACACACAACAGCGTGGGCGTGTTGCCAGTCGGTATCTCCGCTGCGGTGGCAGGCCTACAGAGAGACACGTGAGAGAACCGTGCAGAACGAAACACAGCCCCACGGGTTCGCAAACAAGAACAAGTGAAAACGGGGGAAACAAAGTAAGATTGGGGGACTATATCCATGGCAGGGGTCCGGCTGTAACATTGTACTAGTGTACTAGGAACTCTTTCTCTGTTATTTTTCCACACTGTATATGGATTTATAATGATCTCCATAAAAATTTTTTTTCAATTAACAATGGGAGATGTTGCCTTTTAACTCTGCCAAGTAAGTCATTTAAAAACAATCACCCCGACTACTGCCACCATGCTTTCCTAGAGGAAAGGGCATTTTAAGTGGAGGGAAAAAAAAGCAGGAAGGTCACACCCTCAGAATAAAAGATTGTCCTTTTTAAATGAGCCTGTTGCTTATGAAAAGCTCCCCCCTTATTCATATTTCTCTCATTCCCCCACGCGCGAACAGACTTCCTCATCAGCTACGAAGGAGTGTGGACCCGTGTTTGGGAGCCTCCGAGTGGAGCACTGGCTGGAAGACACTATCCCTGGGAAAGTGATGTGTGCATGCGCATGTCTGTCTCTGGGGGTTTTGCACTCAGGGGGGCTGGCTTGGATGCGGGCCATGACGCTCTAAGGCACGGTGGATACCTGGACAATGAGGGGTGGGGAGGTGCCCGGACTGTCCTCAGACTGCAGGGAGCGACAGTGACATCCTCCTCCACATTCTTCAGGATGCCGCAGAAAGCTGTGTGGCTCTTTGGGCCCTTTGTGTGGGAGCCTGAGACGGCCGGGGTGGGGGCCACTCTCAGCAGCAGTGCACCCCAACATGGTCCCCAAGGGATACCCCTGCTGTGCTCTCAGGCAGCTGCCCCAGCAAGGCCGTGAGATTCTTTGTCCTCATGTGCTTCTCTCTCTTGCTGCAGGAGAGCTGTCCCTTCCGGCTGGATCCACCTCTGCCCCCTGACACTCGTGAGTGATGGCTCAGGGAGACTGGAACCTGGTCTGCAATGCCCTGCTCACCCCACCTTCCTGCCAAGAAGCTCGCACTCAGCACTTCTGAGAGGGCCTCGCCGGGTGCCTGGCCGCTAATTGAATAACTCTCAGCTCCAAGTTATTCCATTTGGCCAGGAATTAGATTTCGCTCAGCCAGCTCCAGGCACCGTGTGCGCGGAACTTTATAGAGGTATGTTCCCGAAGGAGGCCATTGCCAGCCTGTCTCTGCTCCAGGTGTGCTGATGGACACCAGCCCCACACACGGGCCAGACTCCCTTTGAGCAGAGGGCGTGCCTTTGCCAAACTACCCTTGAGTGGGCTGCTGGGTGGCTGAGGGGCAAGGCCAGGTGCTGAAGCGCTGGAGAAACCCAGCCTCTCACAGCTCTCAGGCAGGATGGCAGGGCTGGGGACTGAGATGTCCTCAGCTAGCAAAGGGCCTGCTTCCACATTCCCCTCTAAAGCAGCCATCTTGGGGGGAGTGGTGACGCTTTGCCTCAGGGCCCCCAGCTTCTAGCTGGAGCTGAGTATGTTTCCTAAACACAAACATGCATTTCTTCACCCAGGCAAGCGGCCCACCTGTCCATCCATCCATCCATCCATCCATCTATTATCCATCCATCCATCCATCCATCCTCCATCCATCCTCCATCTGTCCTCCATCATCTATCCAACCATCCTCCATCCATTATCCATCCATCCATCCATCCATCTATTATCCATCCATCCATCCATCCATCCATTATCCATCCATCCATCCATCCATCCATCCATCCTCCATCCATCCTCCATCCATCCTCCATCCATCCTCCATCTGTCCTCCATCATCTATCCAACCATCCTCCATCCATTATCCATCCATCCACTCCATCCATCTATTATCCATCCTGCCATCCATCCATCCATCCATCCTCCATCCATCCTCCATCCATCATCCATCATCCATCATCCATCCTCCATCCATCCATCCTCCATCCATTATCCATCCATCCATCCATCCATCCATCCATCCATCCACTCCATCCATCTATTATCCATCCTGCCATATATCTATCCACTCCATCCCAGGCACTGGGAGGTAACCCATCAGAATGGTTCTGAACTCAGAGTTGAAACTAGACTGCCTGGGTTCCAATCTCAGCTCCACCACTTACCAGCTGTGAATTCAGACAAATCACTCAACTTGTTGGTGCCTCAGTTTCCTTACCTGTCAAACAGAGAACAACTCTACCTCCTAGGATTGTTTTGAAAATTACAAGTGATCTTTGAACAACATGGCTTTGAGCTGCATAGGCCCCCTTATATGTAGAGTTCTTTCAATAAATACTGTAGGTCTTGGCCAGCTGGCTCAGTGGTAGAGCATCGACCCAACATGTGGATGTCCTGGGTTCGATTCCTGGCCAGGGCACACAGGAGAAGCACCCATCTGCTTCTCCACCCTTCCCCCTCTCCTTTCTCTCTCTCTCTCTTCCCCTCCTGCAGCCATGGCTCAATTGGAGCAAGTTGGCCTTTGGAAGCTGAGGATGGCTCCATGGCCTCCACCTCAGGTGCCAAGAAGAGCTTGGTTGCTGAGTAATGAAGCAACGCCCCAGATGGGCAGAGCATCACCCACTAGTGGGCTTGCCAGGTGGATCCTGGTCAAGGTGCATGCGGGAGTCTGTCTCTGCCTCTCACTGAATTAAAAAAAAATGCTGTAAAGGTATTTTTGCTTCCTTATGAATTTTCATAACGTTTTCTTTTCTCTAGCATATTTTCTTGTAAGACTATAACACCTATACAGTACTTCTAATATTGTAAGTATATAACACATGTAAGATACAAAATATGTTAATCAACTGTTTATGTTATTGGTAAGGCTTCTGGTCAACAGTAGGCTACTACTAGTTTAGTTTTGGGGGTGTTAAAAGTTAAATGCAGATTTCTGACTTCCTGTAGTGTCGGCACCTCTAAGCCCCACATGGATCAAGGGTCAACTGGACACAGTTTAGTGCAATTGCAGAGTTTGATACGATGCACGAGAAAACAGCTCCTCAAAGAGGGTGAAAAACAAGCAAGGACATGTTCTGCATTAAATGCTGGGACACAGAGACCAGACGCCGTCTGGCCCTCAATAGGTCTGCAGTCGATTGACATCCAGTGATAGCACAGGACAGCCTTTCTGAACTTCAGTGCGGGGGGCGGGGTGCATTTGCAAGGCTGGTTCTGGGCCCTAGCTGCAGAGGTCCTGATCCCCTAGGACTGTCTGGGCCCAGGACTCTCCCTGGTGCTTCTGATGCAGCATCCACGGACCCCATGGGAGCCTGGGAGCCGCGAATGCTGGTGCCTGCCAGAGTCGGCTGGACCTCTTTTGGTTTTGAGATGTTTCTTGAAAAAGAAGAAAGAAGAGGAGAAGGAAGAGGATGTGGGTGGTCCAGGTAGGGGTGGGAGGGGGGTGGGAGGCTGCAGTCTGAGACGCATCCTGGTGGGGTCAGGAAACCACAGGGGGGGTCTGTCAGCCCCGAGCCTGGTGTTCCTGGAGGCAGAGCAGGGATGCTGCTGGGTGCAGAGGGAGCCCACGGGGTGGGCAGGGCTCTGTGTGGGAGTTACCTTTTCTCCTGTAGGATAAGGGGCCTTTGCAGACTTCCGGGTGGGGAATGACATAAAGTGACAGGATTTGGAAAGTCGCCCCTGAGGTCGCTGTGGATCCTGGAGCAGTAAAGGCGTGATGTCCCTGAGAGGCGGGAGAGGAGGACAGCAGCGGGGGCAGGAGGGCGTGGCCGTGTGGTGGAGAGGTGGGGACACACTGGGGAATGCTCAGGATAGCGCTGACAGGTGAGCTGCCCAGAGTGGGGGTGAGTGAGACAGGAAGGAGGGGGAACAGGTGGGAGGAAAGGGTGGTGACGGTGAGCTCAGTGGTGCCCTGACCAGCGGGGTGTCTGGTGCCGCCCGAGGGGAGCCCAGCAGGTGCAGGAGGTGCAGGTCTCAGCTCAGGGGTAGCTCAGGCTGGAGATGGAGACTTGGGCGTCAGGGGCCCAGGCGGCGGTACAGGCAGTTCAGGTCAATGTACAGTGAGGTGAAGACAAGGAAGGCCCTTGGCCGAGGACCACGCAGAGCGAGTCACAAAGCTGGGGAGAGGGCCTGCCTCCAGCTCCAGGGGTCCCTGCGACCGGCTTCCAGGCTGCCCCTGCTCACCGGGGCTCCGGTGTCTGCGAGGAGGACCCAGGTGGTTGCCCACTCCCTCCTCCGCTCCTCTCTTTTCAAGTCACTGGAGAAGTGCCACGAGCAGGAGTGCCCGTCCCTCCTGCCGCTCCCAGCCCCTGCCCATCTGCCGAGGCCACCGGGAGACAGGTATGGGTCCTCCCCAGACTCCGCACCAGCACCAGCTCCATACAGACCCAGGACACCTCCGGCGTCTCACTCTGTAAATGAGCTTTGGATGATTTGAGAAGACTTCTAATTAGAGCACCTGTTTATCATCTCAGCTTCCACCGCGTGTTAACACTTTCCCCTCCCTCCCTCTCCTTATCTGGAGTAGGCGCTCCACAGTGCAGCATTGGGGGGGGCAGGGGCAGAAGGCCTGGGGGACCACCCTCCTCTCCCAGGGAGGGCTCTGCTCCTGGCACTGGTCCGGGGCCCTGCCCCTCGGTCCCTGGGCCATCCCCATGCTGCTGGGGGCAGCACGGGCATTCTCCTGAGCCCCTCCTGGAAGTGCGGCGGAGCTGGGCCTCAGAGGGAGATTAGCATGCACCAGGCTGCCTCTGCCCACGGGTGTGCAGGCCTCATGAATTTCTGTTGCAACATTTGGCTTCTAGACAGATGGCGGCTGTGAGTGATGCGCACTTTCCATGTGAGGAGGAGCCGACGAGACAAAGCTGTAAGACACGCTGTCCTCACGAAGCGGGGTCAGCCGGCCCCTTCTCCAGAACCATCACTGGGCAGCAAAGGCCCAGCCCCCTGAGGGCCGGTGAGAGGGCCCAGGCTCTGCGCCCACCAGGCCGCCCAGCCCAGGCTCTGTTCCCTCGGCTAACTTCCACAGCATGGGCTTCCCTGAGGTGGACCCCTCTACTGCCGACCCTTGTCACCCACCACAGCGCTGTCATGTGGGCACCCAAGGCAGTATCGGGCCCAGCATGGAGAGGCCCGTGGAGAGGAGAAAATAGGGTGACCCGGCTTCTGGGAGGTCCAGCTACACCTCTGGAGGGTGCTTCTGAGGGCTAGGGGCACTGCCAGCTTCCTTCTACTAGGTGTTTCTTCAAACTACCTAAGAAGGAGAGTCTACAGGCAGCCCTGGGACATGCTGATAGGGCCCCCTGTCCCTGACCTGTTCCTTCCTAAATACTAAGTGACTCGCGCGGCTGCCCAGAGCCTTGACACCTCCCATCTCCCCAGAAGAGCGTCTCCGAGCCTCGGCCCCGCTCCAGGCCCTGCTCCGCAGACCGCCCGAGCTGCCTAAGCTCCCGGGTCAGACCCGAGTCGTGGGCATGCACAGCTGAGTGCAGGATGGACCCCTCGGGTCCCCGGGGAGGGCTGCTACCTCCCACAGCAGGACTTCCTTTTATAGGATCTTGGCCCAAACCTCTGCTGGGACGTTGTTTAGGGATAGGTCTCATCCTCAGGAAGTAGGTCCCGGGACTAAATGGAGGCCACCTTTCTCTCTCTGACGTGTGTGAGGTGTAGGTGGCGGCAGGGCACAGCGTGTGTGAGCGTGCTTGCTTGTCCCGGGGACCTCCGACCTTGAAGGTTTGAGGACAACCCCAGCTCCCACCCCCCCACCCAGGAATTCAGCCACACCCTTGTCCCTTGTACTCAATCTTCCCTCTGAAGGGAAGGCCGGAGGGACAGTGCCCACTGGAGCTCTGTGAACCCAGTTAGCACCTGGTGACGGAGGGAAGGGGCCAACTCGGGAAGCAGCCCTCTACTGAGCGCCAGCCTCCGCGCGGGGCCCTGCATCCTCACCGCAAGGCGGAGGAGTGGCCTCGGGGAAGTCAAACACTAGTCACTGCAGAGGTGGGCTCAGAGCATTCCCTACCAGGAAGAAACGTCCCCTGTGACCCCACTGTTCCATCTCTAGGAACGAATCCCGAGGGTTTGACTGAGCCGACATAAAAGGCATGACCAGAGGAGCCCAGATAATTAACTGTGAAAAATTACAAATGACCAAATGGCCAGCTACCGGAGGCTGGCTAAATAAACGATGGTGTATTTGTACAACGGAATTACAACGCTAAACGGGACCACGCGGGTCTGTATCCATTAGCCTGGAAAGACGCTCATGGGATGTTATTTAGTGAAGAAAAAAACCCGATTACAAGATAGCCCTATGTAATATGAATATATATGAATGAAAGTCCACACATAGTTACAGGCCTAAATATAGCTCACGGGTTCATATATTTCAAGTAGTAGGAGTTACCGTATCTGGACGGTGGAGCTGCCAGTGATTTCGAATAGCTCTTTACTGTCCTGTCCTGTTGGATTTTATACCTGGGCACGGATGATTTTCATAACTAGGACCTAATGACAGGGCTGGGCCCTGTTTACAAAGAAGAGACCAACCACCGAGTATCCCACACAGGACTCCCTTTGCCGGCAGACAGGGCTTCCTTACATTGATTTGAAAATATGCACCGCCTCCTTCAAGTGGGCGCCTTTCTCTGGACTAGGGGGTGGGGGACAGGTCCATGTTGGGGTGCTCAGGAGGGTGTCCTGGGGTTCCTCCCACCTTGGGGGGAGAGAATGAGGCACATAGAATCCTGAAACATCTGGGCAGGAAGGAGCCTTGGGGAGCCATCTGGTCGACCCATCCCCCTCACTCCAGCTGGGCCCCCTGCTGGCCCAGCTGTTGGTAGGTCTCAGCCTGGAGGGAGCTTTACCCAGGCCAGGGAGGAGCCAGTGGGCTCTGGACCCCGGCCAGCCAGCTGCCTGACCGCCACTAGTGGCCCCCGCATCCCTACCTCCTCCTAGCCCCCCACGCCACAGCGTGAGTCCAGCAGGAGGCTTCAGGACAACAGAAATTGAGTTCCTATTACAGTATAAAAATTAATAACATTAAAATGTCATGATCATCCCTTACTAATTAAGCATCTAATGAATAATTAGCTGTGGACATATCTGACATTTTTGGTCATTAATCTGAGCAAGTGTTTTAAGTTCCAAAACAAACCCCTCTATGGTGGGGAGCCTGTGACTCTGTTGGTGACAGAGGGTCACACAGTGGCATGCACTTCCCCGTCCAGAGGGGACAAGGGGCTGGCCCTCTCCAACTCAGGATGCCGCCCTGGGGAGGACGTGATGCAGGGCAGGGCCAATGTGAAGGTCTGGGGACCATCATTTCTCTGGGCCTCTGGGTCTGAGGCGCCAGGTGCCACAACCCCGTCCTCCGCCCGGGCCGCTCCCACTCAGAGGTTGGCATCAGGGGACCGGCTCATCTGAGACCTGTGCAGGGCTGACCCCTTGCCCTCAGGGCCCCTTCAGTATCAAGGATAGACAAGAGCCTGGGGTCAGCTAGCAGCCCTTTGATCCTGGGCAGCAGTGAAGTCAGGTCTGTCTGAGGCTCACATGGGGGGTCAGCTGAGCTCAGCTGAGGAAAGACTTACCCAGGAGACAGGTGGAGACTGGATGGGCCTTCTGCCCTCGGGCCTCTCGCCACAAGTGAGCTGGGGTGGGGTGGGAGAAGTCACCCTGGCTAAGGGACAGCCTGACATCACAGTAAGAGCCTTGGGCAGGGTTTAGACCCAGGGGTACACTCTTGAGCGAGCCCTTGAGATATGCAACCCCTGGAAGACCCTGGGGCACAGAGAGGTTATGTGACTCACCCGAAGCTGCACAGCTGGAAAGCGGCAACGCCCAGACGAGAACCAGACAGTCTGGCCCTTAGTCTGTGTCTGAGATGCTGCTCCATGTGTCCTCTTTCTAATGTGCCGTAAGGAACCCTCCCCAGGTCATGAGAGCAAGGCGCTGCCAAAGCCAGGCGAACCCCCCAGGCGAGAGGCTGTGGTCTCAGGAGCGGGGTGGGGGATGGGGGGGCTGCGAGGACCCGCCTGGGCTCTCAGAGCAGAAAACCGCAGGCATCTTGAATGCCAGTCCTATATCTCCACAGTGCGCTTGCTCTGTGGTCCCGCATGAAACAGCCTCCAATGCCATAGGACCCACAGCTGTAGGATCTGCCCCTGGGGCATCCCCAGGGGAGGGTGGCTCCCCCCTCCCACTGTCCCCTTACAGCCCCTGTCTCATCTCCAGTGACAGCTCTCTTGAGGCCGTGCCCTGCAGCCTGGGCGAGGGCTCTGGTCACCCGTGTTCCCCAAACAGTTGTTTCTAAGTGAAGGGTCTGTTCTCTCCCCCAAGGACAAATCTCCCCTGTCCTCAAAGTCTTCTCAGGAGGCTAGGACTCTGTGACACGTCCCCTGTTCTCCAGGGAGCACAACACACAATAGGTGCTCAATGCTGAGCAAGCCAGTGAGAGACTCACAGCCTTTATCTGCTTGTGTGTGTCCCTTCTGGAGCGGGTCAGCTCCCGAGAGGGGACGCTGGCCCCAGGTGCTGCCCAGTGCCTCCTTCTGGGGCTCCCCAGTCTTGGGGGACTCTCACAGTCCCAGCAGAGGTCCCAGATGCCCTTCCTTGACTGGGAGGTCACCTGGGGATTGCAGAACAAAACAGCCCAGATAGATTCAATCAATTCCTGGGTGGGGTGGGGGTCGGGCATGGAGGTAAGCAACTGCATTTGTTTACAGGCTCCTGGGCCAGAGAACTGCCAGTCTTCACCGATCCGCTTCCTGAAACGGGCGACTGTAACCAGCACGTCCATGACTGTGAGGAGGAACAGTCCAAGTCCTGTTTTCCAGCGTGGGAACTCCTCCCAGGGTGAAAACAGGTCTGAAATGTAGCTGTCTGGTCCCGGGTCAGTGGGCTTGCTGAAAGGGCACCCATGAGACCTGGAGGAGGCCTGTTTTGGGGCAGAATGACCGGCAGAGACTGTGGGCCCAGGAGACTCACAGGGGGGCAGGAGAGCTTTTCCCCGCTGGTGGCTGCCCATGGAAAGGCATCCCGGTCTCGTTAACATGCAAGCGTTCTTTGCAGGAGGTGTCGGGTGCACATGGCTGGCTAGAGGGAGGCCCTGTCTCCCCACCCCCTTGCAGCTGGCCCTTTGTCCTGTGCCATCCCTGCTGCCGTCCCCACCAGAGAGACCTGGGGGGGGGGACCCAGGCAGCCGCGCCTGCTCCGTCCAAGCCTCGGGCCTTGGAGCGTTTTTACGACCAAGTTATAAACCTCTGAGAAATGGGGTTTGTAATGAAAACTCTGACACCACCTAAAATATATCGGCACTGCTGGGTGCTCCCGGAATACAGCCCTAATTCATAAACCACTCAGGGATCCTGGGCCATTCTGAAACTTATGGACAATAATCCAGAAATAGAGTAACCAGGAGGAGAAAAAAATGGAACAAGTGTCTGTGGACTATTAAGTCTGCTGCAGCCGACAGTCCAGAGATCAACTCGGTATCACTGTGTTTGGTCTTCACCCGGAATCCTGGTCCCGCCCCCTCCCCAGGTGACACCAGCGGAGGTGTGTGGCCATGTCCTCCGGCGGCACCGCTCTGTTCACCTTCCAGCTGCATTTTTAGCAGGAGCACTGGACAGAGTGAAAGAAAAAAAACGGTCCCTTGTTTGGTTTGATGGGACACATGTTTCCCAGAAGGTTCCAACGTGCTCTGATTTAAATTGGAAGTGGTGGAGGGAGCAGGTGTTTCCTCCCCAGAGGCACAGGTTATCACAAAATGGGGATGGGAGCCGCTGTGCCCGCTGTGCCTGGGCCTCCAGCTCAGGGACCTGCCGCCTTCACAGGGGACGCTCTCCCGCCCTCCTGCTTGGGAGAGGCCACCTGTGGACCTGCGCCAGGGGACCGGGCCATCCTCGCGCAGAGCTGAGGGTGAGGAGGGGAGCCTGTGTCGGGCTCGGGAGAGATGGCTGGTTCGCCCCTGCCCACGGCATTTGGTCCTGGTCTCTGCACTGCACTGACCCTTTGAGGGGGGGTTTCGTGGTCTTACTAGCTGAATGTGTTATAGAAATCAGGATAAAGATAAGGGCCCTGGGGGATCACCCGGAGGTAGTACTTCCCTCCTCTTCCTCGGGGCTAGATGGGTGCCCTTCGACATCCCCGCTTGCTCCCTTTCCTGTGGCTCCTTCCAACTCTCCTTCTTCCTCCCTTCCCTTCCTCCCTCCCTCCCTCCCTCTGTCCCCGATGTCTTCACTCATGAATTCCATTTAACAAATGTCCTCGGAGCGTTTGGCATTAGCTGGTACAGACACACAGGCGCCCTGTGTGTGGGGAAGCTGTTTTGTGGGGAGCCGCTCATACACAAGCAGAGGCACTAACACGGTGTCCCCCCATTGCCACCCACGCCCCCTTTGTCCCACTCTTTTAATGTGGAATCTGAAGACAACTGTGATGCCTAACGATGAAGCTAAGTCACAGACATTTTGGGAAGGGGTTTTCAAACCATGGCAGTGCCATTGGCCCAATTTCCAGAGAATTCTTAAATGCTGCTTCTGATGGGAAAAATGACGCCTTCTCCCCACCACTGGGGCCGGGACAGGGGTCTGCGGGGGAATCTGGGGAAGTGGCTGGTCTGTGACAGTACGAGAGCTGGGTCAAAGCCCAGTTCACTCTTCTGCCTCATGACCCAGCAGTGATCCTTCCTCCTAAGGGTGCTGGGCAGCTCCCTGTGTGGAGCAGAGAGCTCAATAACCTCACTACTCCTGTAACAATTTATTGAAGCAACAAGCGAGAGGGAACCAGTCGAGCAAAGGCCCTGAGACACAAACCATCATTCAGTCAACATGTGCCAGGCAGAGTAGTCACTGTGTGACCAGCTGGGTAGACAACAAAGGCCCTTCCTGGGTGAAACCTGTTAGGAGGCTGGCACAGGCGAGGGGTGCACCTGCCCGCTCAGGCAAGAGATGCTCTTTATGGGTGTGCACCAAAGCACAGCCATCTCTGGGTGTGGCAGCCCCAAGGAAACATCTGGGGATAGATAGACAGGCCTCTGCTTCTGGGCCCGGAGCTTCGTGACTGCTCCCTCTCCCCCCATCTCCCTCTCTCTCCCCCACACTCCCACTCACAGCTCCTAGGAAAATGCAATTTGAGTCAAGCCACTTTCAATTACTGCGATGCAGTGTTCTGAGCCCATGAGGTAATAAAGGGCCGTCCTCCCTCCTGGGAATGTTTGGGGTTTTCCAGGCGCCAAAGGAGAGGAGGAGAGGAAATGGAGCTAAGTGCCGCCTGGAGGGGCACATGGCTCGGCTCTGGCTCCGCAGACCCAGGCGGGGCGCCCGCCCTTGGCCTGCCCACCGCCAGCGGCCCCGAGAGCTGTGATGGCGCAGGCCCAAGGGTGTGTGGGGTGTGAACAGAGAGGGTGAGTGTGTGTGTGCAAGGGCAGATGAAAGGCAGTGAGTGTGTAAGCATGTGAATGTGTGAGTTAGCATGTGAGCATGTGTGAATGTGCAAGCCAGTGTGAACATGAGTATGAGTATGAGTGTGCAAGCCAGCCTGTGGACATGAGAGGGTATGTGTGAATGTGAGTGTGTGTGCAAGTCAGCCTGTGAACATGAGAGGGTGTGAGTGTGGGCGTGTGTAGTGTGCACTGGGAGGCCCAGACCACCAGCCTCACCTGGCCAAGCCTGCCTGGGACCTCCTTCACCTGGGACTCGGCCCCTACACCTATTCTTCCTTGAAGCACTTGCAAATTTCCTTTTGTTTCGGGAACATTCATTCCATTTCTGCCGCACATGCCGACACTGGAGGCCAGTGGTCTAAGGAGGCCACGGAGCACACAGGCCGGCCAGGCTCATGGGAAGGGACCTGGAAAGACCTAGACGGATCCCATGTGCAGAGAAGGCGGTGGGGGGTGTTGCCAGGATGGTTGGGAGGGAGCATCTCGTGATGCTCACCCTGTGGGTAAAGGAGGGCAAACTGCTAATGGGTGGGTCTCCGCCACCGTCCGATGGCTGCAGACCTGAGCGACGGAGAGCAGCTAGGATGGCTTCCCAGTGTGATGTTGGGTTTGCTCCCCACCCAGCACGGCTTCGAGACAACCAGCAGCTGGGAAGGAGCCCGGCCCCCTTGGGGCTCCCTCCTCCGTGCCTACGAACTTGGTCCCACATGTTCACAGACATGTATAAATGGGCCAAAGTCAAGGTCCCTGATGGGGACTGTCCAACAGCAAATGCCAGATGTGAGATTAGAACCCGCTTCTGCGTCCTCATCACGAGCTGACCTCATGACGGGCCCCCTGGGAGCCAAGGTGAGGGTGGCAAGCATTCCCTACCTGCAGACCCCAAAGGGAGACCTGCCTGGGCTACCATGTTTCTCCAGGACACAGGTTGGGCGCTGCAAGGAACCCTCTGTGATTCGGAACTGAGGGCCACTCGGGGGGCCCCTCTGGACTCACTGCCCCCCTCTGCCCTCCACATTTTCTGCTGCAGAGGCCAGGGCGGGAGGCCCTCCATGCAAAGGGCATTTGCTCCCGGCCCCTGGCCCTGCAGGGCACTGTGTCACCAGGTCGAAGGTCAAAGGTCAGGGCTATTGAGGTTGTGCCTGGGGTGTCCTAACCAGCCAGAGGGTGACCAGCGGGCTCCCACTCCCCTCCCTCCTCTGCCTGCCACGCACGGGCCTCGAGGTTGGTGCCAGGCCAGAGCTGAGCCCAGGAGAGAGGTGAGGGAGACACCGGCCACCCGGCCCGTGGGAAGTGGACTTCTCCCCTCTCAGCTCATCTGTGTCCAGCAGCCCAGGAGGCAGAGCAGGGGCCACACACCTCTCTTCAGCCCTGAAAGGCTTTTCCTGAGTGCTGAGCAATGAGAAATGTCCGAACAAATGAAATTTATTACACTTCCCCCAGTTGGTTCCACCGTACATTCATTTCTATTCCTTAACTGACCTCAGATCTTCATATGCATCAGATTCCCACTGAGGGTCCGGTGTCCTCATCCTGCTAGGATGCCCTGAGCCCCCCAGCGCCTTCTCTGAGCGGCCCCCCACTCCCCGACCTGGGGAAGCACAGCTGCCCCTCCCTGGGGAAGCGGGGCCGGGGCAGGCCGCTGCTCCAAGCCCTCCCTCCCCCCATGGAAGAGGCAATTTGCAGCCTGTAGCCTGGCTCCTGCCCAGGCCAGGGACTGAACAACCACTTGGAATTCGTAAGGAGATTCTGCTGAGCTGCCGGAGCCCATCAAATTTTTATTGAATGCATTTCCTCTGGAGAACTTGTGTACTAAATCCTGCCTAGGCTGTATTAGAGGAATAAAAATTCCATGCACAGACTTGGCTGCAAATGTGCCTTCCCTGAGCAGGGCACACACTCTCTCAAAGGCCATTCTGCACGGAGGCTGGGTTTGGGCTTGTCCTTGGCCAGGGGCTGAGGAAAGCCGAGAATTAGGGCTCCGGAGGGCTGGCTCTTCCCTTCTACCTGGTCATGGTGGGTCCCACCAGCCCCCACCCAAAGCTGCTGCTGACCTTGGGCCTGTCCTAGCCACCTGCAATCCCTCTGCTGCTCCACCACATGTCACAACCCAGAGCAGAAACCCGCCGGCCACCATCCTGGCATTGTCCTTCCCAGGGGCTGAAACGAAGGACCCTTTGTCTTGCTTCCTGCCCCCCTACCCGGAGCTGCAGGCAGCTGAGGACTTTGGTTCTGGTGGGTGTCCATCCACCAGATAATCACCAAACTCGTCCTCGGTGCCGAGAGGTGGGGACCGCTAGCGAGGCTGATGGGCGAGACAGAGGCCGGGTTCCAGCTCGGTTTCAGATGGAAGTGAATCGTATGGGACATACCCATACTATTTTTTTTTTTTTTAAATTTTGGTTTATCTGCAACTTATATGTAACTGGGTGTCTGCAATTTTTATCTGCTAAGTGTAGCCTTCCTGCACAATCTGCCTCCATGGCCCACCAGACCCACACCCCACGGAGTGCA
Source organism: Saccopteryx bilineata (assembly GCF_036850765.1). Taxonomy (NCBI): domain Eukaryota; kingdom Metazoa; phylum Chordata; class Mammalia; order Chiroptera; family Emballonuridae; genus Saccopteryx; species Saccopteryx bilineata. The sequence goes on from NC_089492.1 coordinate 288,666,774, forward strand.
GGGCCATGAAGGGAAGTCTCTGCGAGCCCTCTCCCTCAGGTGGGCTCTGGGGGACAAGCCCCGCGACTGCAGCGCTACAAGGCCCGCAGCTGGGCGGGCACCGATGGCCTGGGAGTGCCTGTAACGAATCAAGGTTCTCATGGCTCTCCCTTCCTCCTGTGCACCAGGCCCGTGTCCCACGCAGGTAATCCGCCTCATCCACAGCCCCCAGGCCTCCCTGAGTCTCTCCTCCGCCTGCCCCGACGCCGGCAGGACTGCTGACTGTGAGGTGCGGGTCCAAGGCAGCTTCGCGGGGGGGTCCTCTCCAGAGGGGTCTCGTGGAATGCCCTAGAATCAGCTTAGTCAGCAGCTTCTCTGTTGGCTACTGTTCCTGGCTCTCCAGAGGGGCCTGTCAACACGGCTGCATCCATGGCAAACAAGGCACATGTCACAGGTGGGTAGTCACCGGCTGTCCTGAGGGGTCCGGGCGAGGCAGCCCTACCCCTGAAGTTTCTGCCTGGACTCCTGGGGAGGGCTCCGGCCTGGGCTGTGGGATTCCCGAGTCCCTGCCTGAGACCCTGCTTGTCAGCAGGTTCTGAAGCCCGGACACTTCCCAGGGTGCCGAGAGCACAGGCTCTCTCTGGGCTGCAGCGTCCCCCAGACGTGCTGCTATAAGACGACAAAGTGAACAGGCACGTGTCCCTTCTCGCCGAAGCTCACTGAAAACCACAGAGGAAGGGGAGCCAGCAGGAGCCTGGCTCTTCCAGGGAGCTGGCTCCCCGCTCGGACGCACAGCCCTGGGACATGAGGCTAGGCTGCTCGGAGCCTGCAAATGCCCGAGTGTAAGAAGGCCCCTGAGAGGGGCCCCTGCTGACATGGAGGGCAGCACCAGGGAGGCCAGCCCCTGTCCTCGGGCCATGGGCCCAGGCCACGGGGGGGGGGGGGGCTGCTCAGGTCCCTCTGTGCCTTAGCGTTTTATCTTCCTGCATTAGGACTGGCCCGCTCTGCGGAAGGAAGGCCCTGGAATAAACACGACCCGCCCCACATCCGGTGTCCCCGTATTAAGGTGCATTTCCAGGCAGGCTCCTGCTTTTTGCCCTCACGGATGAGCTCTCCCCTCCTTCTCTTCTGGGCACTGCCCGCATGTGGTCGCCTCCCCACACAAACAGGCCCCCGAGGTAAGGGACAGGTGCAGGGGACAGAACGAGAGAGAACGTGCACGGGAGTGTCAGCGGTCCAGACAGAAGGCCGCGCGACGTGGGGGCTGGCCTTGCATCATACAAACAACATGTCCCGGTAAAGCAATCACAGTGGCCTGTGCACCAGCCGTGAGGACGGTGACAGTGACTCAGGCGGGGCTGTGAGTGTCCAAGGGCAAGGCGGGTGGCTCAGGGGTCAGGTGGGACCGGCCTGGCCTCACTCCCGGATGAGCTGCTGCCCTCAGAAGGGGCTGGCGTCCAGTGCTGGGCTTCCTCGGGGACAGAGCAGCGCTCGTGACCAGCATCAGGGCTGACGGGACGGGGAGACAGGCAGACAGGCTCCCCCTTCGGGGTGGCCAGCAGCTCCTGCAGGCTGACAAACCCTCGGGGAGCGCCGCAGTGAAGCCTCTGGCACGGCTGCGGCCACTGCTCTTCCTGCCCATGGGTGATGGGCTTCATGTTCGCTGCAACGAAGCACAGTGGCCTCGACAGGCTGGGCTATGTGTCCCCTGGGGGTGCCACCCGGCGTGGTCTCTGTATCTCTCCCCGCAGACTTGGCCCAGGCAGGTCAGACTCTCAGGATGGAGGCAGGCTGTGCGCATGGCCAGTGTCCCCAGGCAGTGGGGCGGAGACAGGACGGCCCTCCTTTCCCAGCTGAGATTAGGGTCAGCACACTGGTAGGAAAGTTGGGCCAGCCTTCAGGGAGGAAGATGGATGGACAGCAAGACCCGTGAAGCACCTTCCTCTAAAGGGGACAACAGGATAGGGCAGGGGACACTACCTATGCTCCTGCTATAGAAAAATTTTAACTCCTCACTGACAGCAGGCTCAATAACTGTTTTGCAAGCTGTTTCCACACTCCCTGTTCTCTGCTAACTGCTTTTTTAGCCCCTGTACCCTCCCCTGTTTTTTGCATGCGGACCCAAGGGTCTCCACAATTTATGATCATTAGCCTGCTTACTCAGGACCCTGCAAAGAATCTATAAAAACCCCAAAGTCTGTAAGCTCAGGGTCCAGACGTTTGGGTGTTAACCCGTCTGGCCCCGCTAGCATAATAAACTGGTTCTCTCTGTCACCCTGAGTGCCGCTTGGTCTTTCTGTCAGGTGAGATTTTCTGTGACACTCTCTCTGCCTTTGTTTTCTGAAACACCCACTGTTTAATGATGGCTGATCCCAAGTAAGCCGGACCTGACATAGATGCTGGTAGTTCTGTCCCCAGGGAATGCTGCGGTGCCTATGACATTCCAGCACGGTGGCAGTCACAAAGTCATCGAGCAGCGGCTGCACCAGAGAGCGCACGTCTGCCCTGTCTGCTACATGGGGACACGGACACACACGTGCACATGTGTGACTAAGCACACCAGCCATGTGGGCTGTGATGGGCTCACGGCCATGGTCAAGGCACACTTTGGGGCTGGCACCCCCAACCCCATGTGTTTCCTCTGCATGTGGAGATCCTGCCTGTAGGCCACACCACACCGGGAGGTCGTGCACCTACGGCCTGGCCCACCCAGCCCATAGAGGGACCGATAATGGCTCTCACCGCCTCTTCCTCTTTCTCCTGTGCACCTTTCCACACGTGGTGCTTTTCAAGTACAAAGAAGCCCCGGCCTATTCAGGCAACATGTCCAAGGCTGACCTCAAGCAAAGAGGAGGATGGCCACATAGCCCTGAGCCATGCCTCCAGGGGAAGAGGGTCAGCTCTGCGCAGGCTGCTGCCTGTGGCCCCTGGGGGCGCTCAGAGAGCTGGCCCTGGTCTGAGAGGGATGGAGGGAGTGCTCCCACAGTCCTGAGGAGCAGGAAAGGGGATTTCATCTGCCTGAGATTAAATTACAGCTGAGAGGCACTTCTGAACAAGACCAAAATAGAAGACTGGAACCATGCAGCTCTACTATAAATTCCCGGGACGTGCCACCTCTCTCGGATGGCTTTATCCTCGAGAAGCCCTAGGAGCAGCCCTGTGTGAATAAGATGCAGGGAGCCCCGTGCGAGAGGGGGTGGGCCTCTGGTTAACAGAACCCTTGTGAGCAGACCTCCCTGTCAGAGACAAATCATCATGCCACACCTGGGCAGGGCCCCTGGAGACTCCCGTGTGGGCAAAGCCGAAGAAAGCAGCGTGCTGCCCCCCCAGCCCCGGGGCCAGCGGGCCTCGCCAGCCGTCAATGGCAGAGGCTGGATGTCGAGGGCTGGGCTGACAATGTGGACTCGAGCCCGGCCATGTTCAGCTCATATCACTTCTCTAAATGGAAAATCAGGTCCCAAAGACCTTAGACGGGACTCTGAGGTGGCAAGGAACTTGAGGCTCCCTCTGCCCACGGCTCCCCACACATGTCCTGAATGTGATCCTTCCCCTAGCAGGGGTCGTCAAACTTTTTATAAAAACCGCCCACTTTTGCAGTGCTGGTAGACCTGGTCCCTACCACCCACTAGTGGGTGTTCCAGCTTTCATGATGGGCCAATCGCGGCGCTGTTTGGCTGCACGGTAGGGATCAGGTTGACCAGCACTGCAAAAGTGGGCGGTTTTTATAAAAAGTTTGAGGACCCCTACGCCTAGAGGGTCCAGAATGCAACTGCAGGAATCCTACGAACCCTGAAAATAAGGGCCGAGGAATGACGGAGCCAGATGGGAAAACCTGCCATGTCACTGTCGGCGCCTAGCCCTCTGTCTCTCACCAGGACACAGGCCCGCCCGCCATCTGGGTAGAAACAGTGATTAGATCCTTAATTATTTACAAGCTTTCATCCCTCACTCGTCTGCAGGAACCGAAGAAGCCCTGGGATAAGTTTGATAAGAGGTTTTAAAAGATGGGGGGCTGTCTTTTTTTGGGGGGGTGACAGCATGCAGCTGGGGTTCCTTCTCTCTGGTCAAGGAGCAGGGGTGGGTGTGGCCCAAGTCACCTGCCATCCTCAGCCCTGACCCTGCTCCACGGGCCTACAAGCAGGGTAGAGTCAATGACCTATGTCCCAGGACAAAACCAGCTTGACAGTTAAGGCCACCAGGCTTGGGGACCCTCACTGTTTTCATTCTGGTTGATCCCCTGCTTGATGTCCAGGACCCAGGCCTCCTGACCCTTGACCTTGACACCCCCCCCCACCCAGCAGCCTCACTCAACCCCTCCCCTGAGCCTCCAACCCCACAGAAACTGCTGAGCCCCCCCCCCAACAACTCAGCCTTCCTGGTGGATGCCTGCAGCTCAGGAGATTGAATTCATTCATATTTCCAGGTGGTGTACATTCAGATGAAGTTCTCTGGGTCTCCTGCCCAGAAGAGGATAAATATTTCTGATCTATAGCAAATGTGTTTTCCTTTAGCGAACATCTTGGCAGGCAAGTACACTAATCTCCCAGGAAAATCTCGGGCCTGAATAGCGAGCAGATTTTTTTCCCTGAGCAAATAGAAATTCTGAGTTGCTTTTTTTTTTTTTAATGCTTTTTTTTTTTTTTTTTTTTTTTTAAACAGCAGATCTGGAGAAAAATCACAGTCCATTAAATCTGCATCTCTTGAAAGAAAAACCCAGAAGGCCACCTCTTCATCAAAGGCAAGATGCACAGAGGTTGGAAGTGTGTTTAAAACGCGTCAGGGGAGCGGCAGCCGTCCTACATCACCCAGGTCGGCCGCGGCGGTGGGGGCTTCCTCCCAGCAGACGCGGATGGGACGGGAGAGGCCAGGAGGTCCTGCATGGCCTGGGGAGTGGACCTGGGGAGCAGAGCCACGGGTCCCCACTGGCCCGCCTGTCACTGCCGAGGCCTCTGTGGCACTCTGCCCCCTCGGGATGCCATGTGACCCAGAAGCTGTGCGAGGAGCACAGTCAGCAAGACAAGGGACGCCCTGAAGCTTTCTGCTTTCCAGCAATAAAGGAAAGGCCACAGAGGGACCCAAAACGCTGGGTCCACCGATGTGTGCCAGGCGCTGGGCCACACCGAGGAGCAGGCTGCGGCATATTTATTTCCCTGCAGCGGAAAGGGCTTTCTGACCCACCCTGCTGCCCCCCCCAGCTGCCCTGTACACACAGGCAGGGGGGCGGAGAGCAGGCCACTCCCTACCCCCGCACCCCCCACCCCGCACCCCCACTCCCTTTCGTATGCACATCTAAGCTGAGTGAGCCCTGGCCTGCTAAAGGTGAGACCACTGCTTCTGGTCTCCATGCACACATGTCACCCATAAGCCCTCCCCAGTCCAAACCGGGGCCCAGCAGAACCTTCTGGAAAATTTCCTTTTGCACCTGCTCCCTGGGAAGCTGGCTTCTCGGCCTCTTTTGCTGTAAAAGGGGAGTCAGTTTCCCCAGCCCTGCTCACGTAGGCTGACCAAAAATAGCCCCACCCTACCCCAAGAGGATGTGCCGAGCATCTGTCCACCTGGGCTGACCACTGTGTTCTCTGTGAGGAGGGCGCCCCTTGGCTGAGTGGGAGAGCCTTCCACCTAGATGGTGCCCTCTGCTTAGCCGCTGGGACTGGCTGGTTGACATGAGCTTCTGCCACCTGGGGGGGGGGGGGGAGTCCGACATTAACAAGCTATGACGAAGCCTCCCGGAGAAGACATTGGAGCATTGGGTCCGTGTTCTGGAGGCCCCGTCGAGCCTGCACTTCGTGTCATGGAGCAAGTGCACAAACATGAAGGGGGAGCCGCCCGTCACCATCACCGCGCTGGCTCCCCGACAGGAAGTGGTATGAGTGACGTTGTTTTTAAACATTATTATCCTCTTGAAAGCAAAAGATAAAGGACGCCTTGGAGAAGCCAAATTGCTTTGGCTCCAAAATCATTTTAAATACCATTTCCTTTAACAAGCCTATCGCCCGGGCAACGGATCAACACTATTCATTTTAACCTGAGTCAGTAGGAAAAAAATAAAAAAAAGTCACTGAAGTGCTTGTAATTATTTAGCTCTCTCCCTTCCTCCCCACCCAGGTATGTTAACTAATGACCAAAACAATGCATGCCCGCATCCTACGTTAAACAACTGAACATTCAGAGTGCACACGGGATACATCGGAGGGAGACCACTTTCCCCGGTGTCTATGCTTGGGGGGTGCAGGATCTGGCCAGAGTGGGAGCTCCCCTCAGCCCCGAGGATGACAAGCATGAGGAGGTCTCCTCCTTGAAGTCTTCACAAGCAGGGAAGGTGGCAGTTGGAGCCAGCTCGCCCCTGCCCAGGTGGGTCGGCCATGGAACCACTCAAGCAAAGGCAGGTGGGGGGAGGGGGAAGTGGACAGCGTCACCTGGGGTGCCAGATGGAAACGCTAAATAAAAGTTCGGAGGACTTGAGATGTGTCGGTGAAATGTGCTACAGACTCCTTTAGGCTCAGGAAAGGACAAAGGAGTTTTCATTCGGTCACCTGCAAACAAAGAAGCCGGTACTTGGTCCTCACCACCAGAGGGGATGTCCCCTGAGGGCAGCAGCACCTGCCAGCTCAGACCCCGACAGGACACAGACTCGCTTTGGTGCCTCCGGCCCCATGGCCCCTGGCCAGGCACAGGGGGAGGTGGCTTTGAATGTCACTCCTGGTATTTACGGTGCCAGCTTCCTTGAGGGTTGTTGTGCTTCCTGGAGGATCAATACTGGAAACAGCCGCTGCCCGTTCTTAACTGTAATCTCTTACAGAAATGAGCTCTCACAATGGCCCATCGAGGGGAGCTTGGCATCAGGCGGACGAGGAGAACAGACAGGTTCCAGATCTGGGAGGGGGGGGGAGCCATTTCCACCTAACCCCAGTCTGACGGTAACCAGAGTGCCCGGGGTCACTCTTAGAGGAGAGAGCAGTCGCCCAGAGGAGGGCGTCACCTTCAGACGCACGGTGGGTGAGCAGTGAGGCCCAGCATCTGAGCCTGTGACATCTCCACTGGGACCTGTGCCCTCCGTCACCACTGAAGGTCACCCCTGTGCCGGGCAGCCAGAAGCATCCCTCCCACTCGGGGATGGGTCACGAGGAGGTACACAGGGACATGTCCCCACCTCTTCTGGGTCCCTTGGTGTGGAAGCCATGCTGTCTAGCAGAGACCCTGGCCCTGTGGGGAGTAGAGGACTGGACAGGCAGAAAGGGGCTTCCCTTCTGCCACACCAGCCTAGCAGGGTGTGTCCCACTCCAGAGAGTCTTCATACACACAAGGCTCTCCAATCACCCCCTTATATGTTCCAGGACCCCCCGGGGGATGCCTGAAACCATGGACAGTGCTGAACCCTACAGACACTATGTTTTTTCCCTACACGGACACACCTAGGTGATAAAATTCATGGCTTCTCTTGGGCATGTTTGAATCACAGCATCACTGCCCTGTGCTTTGGTGCTGAATTAAGTAAAATAAGGGTGACCTGAACACAAGCCCAGAGACGCTGCGGCGGTCGATCTGATAACCGAGACGGATACCAAGTGACTAATGAGCGGGAAGTGTGCACTGCGTGGAGACACCGGACAGAGGGTGAGTCACGTCCCTGGCGGCACAGAGCTGGACAGTGAAAGATTTCGTCATTTGTAAATGAGGCCCAGTGAGAGACTAACGACAACAACCCCTAATAAAGTAGAATAACTGTAACCAGACACTGTGACTAGTTATGTGAATACAGTCTCTCTCTCTCTCTTTTCTCGAGGTATCTTACTGTAGTGTCCACACAGTCCCACAGGACAAAGGGATGACTCACGTCCCAGGTGGGACCAAGCCGGACGGCACAGGATTGTATTACGCTGTTCAGACCAGCATGCAGTTCAGCATTTATTTCTGGCGTCTTCGATTTAATACTGTTGGACCGCCATGGACCACGGGTAACTGAAACCACAGAGAGCAGAACTGTGGATACGGGGTGGGTGGTCCTGAGTCTGCAGAACAGATAAACTCAGGACAGTTCTTTGCTTCCCAAAGGACTCCTCCCACCCCCGTCCTTGTGAGTGAGCACTGCAGTCTGCCCAGCCCTGCATGCCAGGCTCCCTGAGGGTGGGGACACCACCTGCCTGGGTCAGCCCTGTGTCCCCAGCACCCGGCAGGGCACCTGGCTCCCCGTAATCTGCATTGGTGCCCACAGCATGTGGTCAGGGCTCCAGGACCAAGCATTCCGGGGTCCCTTTAGTCACCTGGACACATTCCTTAGGAGGCTGCACCACACTGCGGGGTGAGTGTCGGGGAGGGGACAGCAGTACCATAGAGCCACCAGGGACCCCCCCCTCCGGCACCTGAGCCGGAGGGACCATGCTCTCGCACCCCAAACTCGCTGGCTTTCAGGCTGTGAGTGGGCCACTCTCAGCATCCTGGCCTTGGCATGGACACTGGGGCTCCCTGGCGTGTGGACATTGGAACTCAGGCTCAATGGGAAGCAGTCTGGTTTCTGCAAAGGCACGGGAGGAGAGCGTGTGGGCTGGGGCGTGGAGGACAAAGCGAAGGCCGCTCAGGAAATGAAAGCCATCCGGACAAGGTCAGAGGCTGAGGCCAGGTCTGGCGGAGACAGAGGACCCTGAGCAGCTTGAGGGGGTGCCAGGCCTTGGTGCCTCATGCCTGCTGTCTGCTAGAAACACCTAGACCTTTGGTCTGGTTTTGCAGAGCCAGGCCGAGCTGTCAGCCTCTCGGGGCCCCTCTCGCGTTAGGAAGGACGCTTGCATGTGGTGGTGGTTTGGGGAGCTAGCCTTCTCTCCAGATCCGGTTACTCAAGCCCAGCAAGAGCGTGTGGTGTGTGATCGGGTTTTGTTTGCACTAATGTCCACCTTCCTCATGGCAGCGGGCAGTGCACTGTCAGTTTGGACAAAGGAACCAGGTCGTGACGTGGACTCAGCAAAGAGCTAGCCAGGACGTCCATGCCGAGGACAGGCTGCTCTCATGGGAGCCGCTCGCCAGCACTGCCCCTTCAGAGCCTGTGAACCTCCACTCACATAGCCTTCTGAGCCAGTTCCTGGGGAAAATGTAGCCTGTTAATAAATAATGTATAAAAATCTCATAGAGAAAACCCTTGTTTCATGGACGTGCAGTCTTTGAAGCGGGACTTCCCTGGGTGCCCTCTGCCCCTTAGTGGGGAGGGGCCCGTGCGCCCGGTCCTGCAGGCTGGGTCCTCCTGCCGGGTGTGAGCACCTCTGATGCGGGGGTGTCTCTGTGTGTGTGTGTCCCTGGTATTTGTGTGTCTGTGTATCTGTGTCTGTATCTACATGTATCTGTGTGTATGTCTGTATGTCCCTATGTGTGTGTATCTGTGTGTGTCTGTCTCTGTGTGTTTGTATCTCTGGTATTTGTTTGTCTGTGTATCTGTGTCTGTATGTCTGTGTGTATCTATGTGTACCTGTGTGTATCTGTATGTGTCTGTGTGTATCTGTGTGTACCTGTGTATATGTCTATGTGCATCTGTGTGTCTGTCTTTATCTGTGTATATCTGTGTCTGTGTGTATCTGTGTGTACCTGTGTGTATCTGTGTGTATCTGTATGTGTCTATGTATATCCCTATGTGTGTGTCTGTGTTTGTTTATATGTATCTATGTGTGTGTCTAGGTGTGTCTATATGTCTCTGTGTGTAGCCCTCTGTGTGTATCTATATGTATCTGTGTGTGTCTGTATGTCTCTGTGTGTACCTGTGTGTCTGTGTATACCTGTGTATCTGTGTGTGTCTCTCTGTGATGAGATGGGCAGAAAGGCTGGGTGGATGAGCTGCAGTTCCCTGGTCCCACCCTTTCCCTGTCCCTTGTCCCCCACAGGCCTGAGGAAGGAAACTGAGAGATAGTGTGGGCTCCTTGGAGGGCTGGGGGCAGAGACGGGGCTGGGCCCTGCTGGCTGCTCCAGGCCCCCATCCATCCTACCAGGAGCACACCCGGCATGGGGCCCAGCCTCCAGGTGCCTGCTGACCCCTGTCCAGGTGCCAACTGCAAGAGTGTCTAGAGAGGCACACGGTAGACGCTGGATGAGAAGGGAGCGCTCGGTGTCTACAGGTTGTCGTGGTATATCTCCCTGGAGGAAGTGTGGGGAGGAGACAGGTGACCACAGTGCTGGAAAGTGGCTCAGAGGCCAACCAGCCGGGTCTGGGGCAGGACTGGGATGTGAGGGCAGCCCAGAGGGGCTGAGAGGGGACCGCAGCACAGAGCCCAGGTGGGTGGGAACTGGGGGTGGCTAACGAGGCCAGGACAGGCCCGGGCCTGCATCCCCTCCTCCGGGGGCTAGTGAGGATGCTCTGAAGAGTGCAGCCTTTGGGACACTCGCTACAGGGCTTTGTTCCCATTTCTCAGGCGAGGATCCTGCCTGGGCCTGTCAGTATAGAGAAGGCACTGTGTCTCGGCCTTCCGTCCAGGCCACTCTAGGGCTGACATCTGAGCGTGGTTTCATCTCGAGAATCCTCTTGGGTCATTAGGAACACTCGTGAGCACAGACTGGCCTTCAGCGATGTCCTGGACAGGGCTGGGACTAGGAGGGGCAGTGGGCGGGGCACTCGCCTCGGCTGGAAATGTAAGGGGGTGCCCACATGCTCAGCCATCAAGACAGATGCTATTTTAATGCAGCCTTTAAAAAAAATCAGAATTAATGCAAGAAACCTACTACGAACCAACTATCAACATCTTAAATAAAGACAGGCTCATCATTACTGACTCCTTCGTGGGGCCGTGGAGACCTAGGGGGAGGAACTGGCCTCACTCAGAGTGGAACTCTGACCAGCAGACTGGACCCCAAGGGCCGCACTGCCATGACACTGGTGAAATGTCCACTGGAGTCATCCCAGGCAGGGAAGAGAGGGGACAGGAAGGAAAGGGTGGCCGGAGTGGAGCTGGCCTTCCACTTGGAGGTCTGGGGAAGCTGAGACCATCAGCAGCTGCCGGACAGTTAAGTGACACACCCAAAGGGGACACAGACCGTTCTAGAGGTCAAGTTCCAGATGACCAAAGCAAGTCTTGTTCAGTCCTAAAAATCCCCATGGTAGCAGCTTACTTGTCCCAGTGGAGACTCACAAGGGAGTCCCTGCTTGAGTCTCGGACTTGGACAAGGACTGGAGTGGCCCAAAGAGGTCTTGGGACGTGGGCTGTGAACTTCAGCCTCTGTGCCTGTGCTCTGCTGAGACCAGAAAGCAGTGGTGTCCTGGAGCCGGCCCGTGCTGGCTCATGAGAGCTGCTAGTTAAGCTTTCAAGAATGTCGCAAGCCGACAGACATAGAATTGGAATTTTGGAGTTGACTACGGTGGGAGTATTTACACCATGAAAATTGGCAAGGCATTTGTTTTTGTTTTTTTTTTCATGGAGAGCTGGAAGTTAAACATTTACCCACACACCTGGGCCTTACAGGACAAAATCATAGCACCGACAAAGCTCCGCCGTCTCTCAGTCAGCCACGCCCACTGGGGGGGCAGTGGTGAGTCTTCTCCCCATAGGCCCTTATCACACTCAGTCAGTTATGCTCCGGCATCATTTCTGGAGCTGAAAACACAATCTGTTTCTGGCAGCAGAACGGTCTTTGATCTAATTAAGGTTGACTTGGCTAATGTTGTGAGCCGGCACTCTCAGATCCAACACCGGCAGTGGGCGGCTGAGCTGCGTGCCATGGGGTGGCCCGGGACGCTGGCTCAGAATGCTAAATGCTGAAGGCTGCCCACAGCCTCCACGGAAAGGCACGTTCCTGTTCTTCCTGTAATTCAGGGCACCGCGAGATAGGTCACCCCACCTCCCTGGGGGACAGCTTTCCCACACACACCGGGAGGGGTCACTGTGGAAGCTGGGTTCTGAGGTCCTGCAGGCTCTGCCTCCAGTAGAGCTGAAACCTCCCAAATCCAGCGGGACCTGCCCTGGGGGGGGGGCACTAAGCCTGACTCAGTGGGAGGGGCTCCTCTGGGCGCATCCACCCATACATCCACAGCTCCACAGGAGCCCAGCACCGCAGAAGGCCGCCCGTGATGCTGACCAGGGATGGCAGAGCGAGTGTGCTGGGCCCCAAACCTCCAGGGGGCGGGGCCCTCCTCTGTTGCAGCTGTCGGCCCAGCGCTGCCCTAACTGCTTAACTTGTCAGGATTAGGCCTCCTGTTCCCGGGCTGGCTCACACGTGTCTCAGCGCCCCAGCTGCCACCACAGGCAGCTGCTCCCAGGAAGCAGAGAGCCCGGCATGTCAAGGAGCATCGCGGCGGCTGTCAGCACCGTGACACCTGTCAGGAGGGCTGGCGGAGATGGGCTTGCTCCCCCCTCTCACCGGGGGTAGTGGAGCTGACTGCTCTGATACACCCCGGAGAGAGGGGGTGTGACGGAGCCTCGGGTGACACCGGGCAGGCTGCAGCTGCCTGATGCTCAAACGCCGGGGCCGCTGGTGGTGTCGGTCCAGTCCGAGAGGTCAGGGAAGGCAGGGAGGGCACTGGTCAGGGGAGGGTGGGGCTGAGCCTCAGGGTCCGGTGGGATGGGATCGTGGGGCAGGATTTCTGGAGATTCGCTTCCTGGAAGCAACAGAGGGAGCTGGTCTGGGTCTGGGCAGCTTGGAGACGGCGCTGGAACAGGCTGGGCCTGCCCCGCGGGGAGCATGGCCCCAGGCTCAGCCAAGGTCTGTGGCAGTGAACGCCGGAATCGGGAGCTTGGCTGCGGCAGAGGCGCTGGTCAGGGAGGGAGAGCCCAGGACCCAGGCTCTGTGGGGATGCACTGGGAGTGGACGGCCTTGTCTGGCTTAGCCTAAGTTTGTCACAGTGTAACAGTCGTGGTAACGATGGCCACAATTGGCTGAGTGCTGGCCTGTGTCAGACCTGATGCTTTAGAATTCATCTGAATTCTTATGACAGCACTGCACTATCTTATGGCTGAAGCCCCAGGTTCGGGGGCCATTAGCCCTAAGAAACAGCCCCATGTGGCCACAGACACAGGATTAGAATCCAGGTCAGCCACACCCTGGCCTTTGCAGTTGTTTCAAAGGCAAACAGCTGGCAGAGAGGCCTTTTCTAGGCCTCCGTGGGGCAGAGGCTTGGTCTCCTGGGATGGTGGGTAGGCTGAGTGGGCCTGGGGACCCCTCCCTGAGGCCAAGGACCCTCCTGGCTCGTGTGGTGGCTCCTAGGAGCTGCCAAGGGGCTCCATGTCCTGTCCACTCAGGCTGCCAGGTGGGCCCCACGAAGGCCAGCAGGGGCTCGTGGCCATAGTCCCCCCAGGATAACTCAAAGTGGGGCCCGGGCACATTCACAGTGCTGGTCACCCCGTGTGACAGAGGGACGTGGGCTCCTGCAGCACCTGTGCGCGGCCACCTGCCTTCCAGGTTAACCCATCCTGGGGAGCTGGGCTGGGGACTCCCCGAGGGAGCCTCCTGAGCGCCTCCCTCCAGCGCGGAGGAACGGAGCACAACGGAAGGAGGAGCCCCAGGGGAGCTCGCTCCGCTGGAACTGACAGCGTTGTTCTGGGAACTTCGGCTCTAAATTGAGAAATCTGCCAGCCATTCGGGGTCAACAAACCTATCTGCTCTGGATTTCCCCCTCAATCTCCTAAGCTAACCTCGCTAAGAATTCTCAGGCCGCGTGTCCCCAGGGTAACCCTCCCTGGCACCCTGGAGACGCTGACGCCTTCTCCCCAAAGTACTGCCAGTGTCAGCTGCATCTCTAAAGGGCGAGCCGTGAATCTCCTCTCCTGGAGGGAGGGCAGGGGAGGGAGGGGGACACGCTCCCGGGAGGGCCTGTCCATGCTCTGGCGCTCAGAGCTGCGGGCCTCACCGGGGGCTGGGCATGGCGGGGGTGAGTCTGGGAGCATCACTAGGAATCGGCCCCGGCCCGGCCCTGTGGATGGGGACAAACACCCCTCACACCCACCCAACAAGTACAGACCCACGTGCCAGCACGGTTCCAGGCATTTGTGATATGATAGCAACACAGCATGATGTCCCTGTTCTTACGGAGCTTCCTCCTGCAGGACGGGGACGGGGGCGAGGGGACAGATGACAGACAACACAGCGGACGCTGCAACAACCTGGAGTCACAAGAGCTTCTGCTGAGGGACCGGAGCCTCACCCAGGAGTCCACGCTCTCTGGTTCCATTCATACAAGGTTCCAGGACAGGGACAACTAACCCGTGGTGTGAAAAGGGAGTGGTGCTGGCCTCACAGAGACGGAGGCTGGGACTGACCAGGAAGGGACACGGAGAAACGTTCTGGGGTGAGGGTGTTCTAAATCTTGACGTGGCCTTGGGCTGTGCCGGTGTGGGCCCTGGTGAAAACTCACTGAGTACGTCAACATCTGTGCACTCCACGGTTCTCGCTATGTATGCATTTTACCCTGAAGCAGCCAGAGAACCGTGCATGAATATCAAACTCGGGTTGATGATATTCACGCTGAAGTACGTGAGGTGAGGTGCACTGCTGTATGCAACTTAGTTGGAAATGTAGAAGTAAATAGGATGGGTTGCTGGGTAGGCGGGCACGTGAATGATAAACGATACTGTGACACGTCAATGGTAGGATCTGGTGGCAGGTACAGGGGCTTCTCAAACTCTCTCAACTTTTCTATGCACTGAAACATTTCACACTAAAATGTGGAGGGGGGGACCAGTGGCGCGAGTGAGGGAGCACGAGACAGGGTGTCTGGCGGAACTCACTGAGGAGTCAACAGTTGAGCCGAGACCTGAATCCTAGCGTTGAGCATGGAGAGCCCAGGTTGGCCTCCAGGCAGTGGGAAGAGCAGGTGCAAAGGCCCTGAGGCCAGAGATCTTAGCTCCCTCGAGGAGCAGGAAGAAGCCAGCATCGCTAGAGGGTGCTGGGTAAAGAAGGGGCAGGGTGGTGCAGACCTTTGGAGGCCCTGGCAGGGTTTGCTGCTAAGCTACCTGTTGGGGGGACTCACTGGAGTGAGCGAATGAGAGTGAGGTGGCAATATTTGGGATGTAAGCGGCCCGTGCTAGCTACTTTGTGGAGAATGGCCCACAGGCCAAGGAGAGGCTCACGCTGGTGTAGGAGAACGCCATGGTTTCAAGCAGGAGGGGTGGAAGAGAGTGAGAGGAAGTGCTAAGTTTAGGGCATATTTGGGGGAGGAGGAGGATAGTGAGGAAAAGAGGGGAACCAAGAATGGCTGGCATGCGTCCCTGGGCAGCTGGCACTACGTCTATGCCCACAAGAAGACTGGAGGGGAGGACGGGCTCGTACAGGGAGTCAGGAGTCCCGCTCTGGCCAAGAGAAGTTTGAGATGCTGACTCAGTATTCCAGAGGGCCCGGCTGAGCAGAGAGCTGAGTATAAAAGCCTGGTGCTTTGCAGTGAGGTTGGCCGTGCACACAGGTGGAAACGTGGGGGTCATTAGCATGAGACTGACACGTGAAGCCGTGGAACTGGAGAGATGGGCCAAGGAGACAGCGTGGTCAGAGAAGGCCTAGGAGTGTTCCAACGTCTAGGGGATGGGGAAAAGGGGAGGGGTCTGCAGAGAACAGGCAGTGGGGGAGACAGCCAGGTACATCACAGCAGGAGAACATTCCAGAGGGAGGGAAGGCCAACCTTGGGAAGTGCTGCTGCAAGGGGAGGAAAGGGGAGGGCAGCAAGCCCATCTTTCTACTTGGAGTTGGGAGGTCATTAGCGAGCTCAGGACAGCCTCCTGGTGGCGAGGAGGACAAGGACAGCTGGAGGGTGCAGGGCCAGGACAGGACGGGAGGTGGGCAAGGGGCCACAAGTGGGCACACATCTGAGAACTTCTGTCCTAAAGAAGGGTTCCATTAAGCGGGCAGCATGTCCACCAGCTGATAGCGATGATCTGGCGGGACAGACGGGGACCAGGGCGAAGAGAGAGGGCAGAGTGGCAGGAAGAGCAAAGGAAGACGGCGTGAGGTCACCCAAATTCCAGAGACTTCTGTGAGGGCTGCTCTGTGAGCTGGAGGGTCCCCAGGCCTCAGTGCTCCTCCTGCTATGGGCCCGACGAGGCCTGAGGAAGGTCAAGGCCGGCTCACTGCTGCCTTCTCCCAGGAGCCAGGTGACAGGAAGGTAGGGTCCCTGCTAATACTTCCCATCCCCAAGTGGGGCCTGGTTGTGTTTGAAAAGAACAGGGAAAAGCCTCCCGGAAGTCCTACCCCATCCTCGGAGTTGTGGTGGGGATGGCGAGAAATCTCCTCGGGGCCCTTGGCTGGGAGGGGAGCAGGAGAACCGGGAGGGGAGGCATGAAGAGCAGTGATGCCTGTGCTCACCCGTGCTCACCTGTGCACACCTGTGCTCACCCGTGCACACCAGTGCTCACCTGTGCTCACCTGTGCACACCTGTGCTCACCCGTGCTCACCTGTGCTCACCCGTGCACACCCGTGCTCACCCGTGCTCACCCGTGCACACCTGTGCTCACCCGTGCTCACCAGTGCTCACCTGTGTACACCTGTGCACACCTGTGCTCACCTGTGCTCACCAGTGTTCACCTGTGCTCACCCGTGCACACCTGTGCTCACCCGTGCACACCCACGCTCACCTATGCTCAGCTGTGCACACATGTGCACACCCGTCCAGCTGAAATCTTTTGCCGTGAGTCTGGAGGGTGTGCTGTGTGCTGCACAGGCCGCTGAGACACTAAGGGTGGTGAAAGCAGCTGTGAGGCCCTGTGATGGAGCAGAGGCAACAACGTGCCCCAAGCTGACTAACGCCAGCCACGCGAGCCGGTGGGAGCCTGGGCCAGTGCCTGATGTCCACACATGGAGCCTCTCACCAAAGGGATGCGTTTTCTCCTCTGTTCTATCCAATTACATCTGGATTTCACCTGTGGCCCTTCGAGTTCTTTCAGAGGCAAAACAGAAAGTGCTTCCTTGAGGCAAATTTCTGTCTTTCCCTTTGGAAATCTCACTGTCCCTGTTGCTTAAAAGAGGACTAGGATACTAAGGACAGAGTTTCAGTGGAAGATTACATGAAAAGGATAATTAAACACAAGCCCCCATTGTAGGCCACCTAGAAGGGAAAATCAAGCAGCTTCTGCCTTCTCCCCGTCTTTGAGGGACGTTCTGTTGGAGGGGAGCCGGAACTGTTTGGCTTGATAAACAAAGCCAGTCACCGATCTGCACCGCCCATTATTCCGCAGTCACACCGAAAGCGGTGGCTTAGCCCAGCTGACAGCACGCACCATGGACGCGTCCACCGAATAGGAGACTGACAGGTTCTGGATGATAAGACTAAGTAATAATTTCCGTCCCTAAGTGACCGCGGCCTGGCAGCTGCAGCCCTCCTCCGGGCCGGTCGGGCCTCGGGGGCCCTGTCCTCTGGGGGCTGGCAGGCAGAGGAGGCTGGCAGGGTGGCGGTCAGTCACTGCGCGGTGCCGGGGGTGGGAGGGGAAGGCTAGGAAGTGCAGGTGCCACTCCACTGGCCACGCACTGAGCTCCTGCCCGAGACCGCAGAGTAAATTAGCACACAGGGCCTGTCATCACAAAGTCGCACCGAGAGACCCAGCATTTTGCCATCTGAGAGAGGTGGTCTGGATGGGACAGACTCAGGGGGCTCCCTCTTCCCCATTCTGCCCACCCAGCCAATCCCCCGAGCAAATGGTGACCATGCAGCAGAATGCTGACCACTGCCGTCGCTGTCTGGGGGCTCCAAGCACGACACTGAGACGATGGTAGGTTTTAGCTTGATTCATCCTCCCGGCAACCTCAGTAGACAGGGATTTGATGCCCGTCCCACAGGCAGATTCACAGAGGTTGATTCGTTCGGCCAGAGTCACATGGTCAGAAAAAGGTGAAGCTGAGTTCAAACTGGGGGCCTGGAAGGACCACGGGCCCAGGTGGTCCCGGCAGGTAGCCAGAGGCAAGGCCTTCTCACTCGCCTCACTGTCTCCCGCACACTCAGCGCCCTCCCCGTCCACAGGGTGGGGGCGGGGGTCCCCACACCCCAAGGTTTCCAGTCACTCAGGCAGCTGTAAGGCATGTGGTGAGGACCAGGCAGCAGCGACCTGCTCACAGCAGAGCCTCTAGGTCAGGGGCTAGCTGAGGACACCCGCTGCAGCCTCTCACTGGGTGTCCCCCTTCCCCCCTGGAGGAGGGGATCAGAATGAGGGAATCTTCTGGAGAATGCCCAGCAAATTTCCTTAGAGAGACTAATGGCTGCTCTCGGGGAGTGGCCCTATTTTTCTGGAGGCTTTCAGTGGGCCCGGTGGAGGCCTTGGCGTCGTAAATTGCAATCAGGCAAAGACGTCTAGGAAGGAACTAACATCGGCTGTGCCGAGCAGCCCTGGCGAAGATTCCGAAATCTTAATGGAACCGAGCCACTTTTTGCACAGCCCAGTAAATTCCCAGTGTCTACCCTGTCACATTATTCAGGGCACATTAAATGGGGAGAGAGGTGGAAGCTGCTAGTGAGAAGAAAGCCAGGACGAGGAGGCAGCGTGACAATGGCCCATCTGAGAACACTGTTCCTCTCCTTCGGACACTTGCTGGTTGTCTGCTCCCCCAGACAAATCTCCCAGGGCGGAGGGGACGGGCATGGGCCTCATCACCCTGCCCTGCAGGCCTCCTCCAGTGTGCTATGTCTCCCCAGCCCGGGCCCTCCTTCCACCTGGAATGCCAGCCTCCCCTACCCTCCGCCCACCCCTCCCGTCTCCCCGGGCGCCCTCCACTCACCCCTCCTCCGGTGCCCGCCCCCCGTGTGGAGCCACCCCCTGTGCAGGGCCGTCTGAGGCCTTGCCGCCCCTGTTCCTCCTTCCTGACCAGGGGCCGCTCCACCATTTAGCTAACCACGCACTGTCCCCGGAAGCTCGACTTCCACGCTCGGCTGTCCCGTGCCGTGGGATCAGAGACGGTGTCTGGGCAGTCGTCCCTCCTGCCTGTCTAGGCCCGCTGACCGGTTGAGCAGCTGCACCTTGTCCCCACGAGGCGATAATGACAAAGACCTGGCCTCAGGACCGGGCACGGAAGCCACTTGGGCGGCGGCTATCGTCACTGTTCCTGATAATGAAAAGGTCATGGAAGGCTGTGGTGATGGCCGTCACCCTGGAGAAGCTGTCACAGCGGCATTGAACGAGCAGCTCCGCTGGCCCGGCCCAGCTCTCTTGCTTGGTTCTCCCGGCCCAAGCAAAGACTAGGTTGGGGTGGGACGCAGGTCTTTCCCCACATGCCCTCCAAGCCACTGACTGGGTCCTGGGCCCAGGACACCTGTCCTGAGGGCTTCTTCTCAATGGTCTCGCTCTGCGGACCTAGAGCCCATGGAGCTGGGACGCCACCCACCTGTTGCTGTGCAGGTGGTCCACATCCTCTTCCTGTTCTTCCATCCCTGAACTCACCTCCTCCTCCAGGAAGCCTCTGACTTCCCAGCCCACACTGCACCCCCTTCTCTGGATTCATTGCAGTCACCTACTAAGCACGTAAGTGCAGGAGTCAGAAAGGACTTTGACACCACAAGGTCCTGAACCTGTCACCACACAGAGTCCTCCCCAAATGCTCGGGGCCCAGCCACCTGCTCTCCTGTGCTACCCAGTCCCTGGTAGGTTGCACGGGGCTCAGCTGAGATGTGACAGCCAAGGGCACGGAATAAGACCCAGCATCAGACTCTCTCGTCCTTCTTGGCATGGGGACCCGATCCCTGGGAGGTCACATCCTAGAACTAGGAGCTGCGTTCCCTTCTTAGCTCTGCTCATGGCCATAGCCATGTCCCTCGGGCCTGGCCACTGTGGCCTGTGAGCTCCTGTGGTGAGGACTGTGCCTGCCCTACTCTGCGGAGTCCCCTTATTCAATCAGTTTCTCCTGTGAAAACCAGGGTGAATTCACTTAATCCTGACTCCCTCCCAGGAAGCTGTGAGAACAAAGGACACTGGACTTGGAATTCCAGCGAGAACTGAAGGCCGCCTGGTGCCAGCTGCGGTGTCCACAGCTGCCTCCCTCTCAGGAAGACCCTCTGCCCCGGCCCGGCCCATACGTGGCATTGGCCACGTCCTCCACTGTTTGTGGCTCAGGGTACGACAGGGCTGGGCTGAGTTCCCAGCTAGCACGACGCCATGTCTTGGGGTGCACAAGTCTGGCTGCTCTGGGGTGCCTTCTCCTCCCTGCTGACCCAGGTCAGGGGCCCCTCCAACACCAACTTGCTTCCCTTCCTTGAGACACACGGACCAGCCTTTTCTGACAGAGGCTCAGCCTCAGGGCACCGCCCCGCCTAAGCCCCGACGTGGCCTCGTTTGGGGGGCAGCTCTGCAGAGTCGGGGTCTCGGGGACGCACGGTGCTGCTCAAGTACTGAGTGTGCTCCTTGATGCTTTCTTCCAGACACTTTCGGCTCACCCCGGTGAGACGGACACATAGTCACCGAGCAAGAAGCTGAGTGTCTTCTATGATGCTATAATTCCTACACTAAACAATATGAGAGAAAAAGGGACTAGAGGAAAAGAAAGAGAGAGGCAGTCAGGTAGGAAGGAAGGGAGGAAGGGAGGGAGGAAGGGAGGGAGGAAGGAAGGAAGGCCTCCTTTCTGCGACTGCCTCCTGTATCCCCGGGGGGCCCACTGCTGGAGTCCAGCTCACTCCGAGTGGAGCCATCCCCTGAAGACCAAGGGGTGAGTGTGGACCTGCACTTCTGGACACCCCGCTCAGGCTTCTGGTCTGTTCCATGGACTAGCTCACCTGCAGGGCACCCCTGGGGGCTGGGGACATGGTGCCAGGTGGGGCTGTGTTCCGGAAAGAGTGAGGTGGGTGGTGGGGAGACACTTGGTTTGCAAAAGAGCTGATCATTCCCCAGACAGGCTTCAACTCTTTTGGGGGGTGGGGTGAGGGACTTTATAGCGACGACAATGCCACCGCTGTTGCTGAAACATGTCTCTCTCTGTGCACAGCTGCAGAGCAGGGGGCTGAAAGGAGGAGAGACGCCCTGGGTAGCCTGTCCTGACCAGCTCGTGCTTTGGGACCTAGAGGGCCGGCTCCGCCCTCTCACCCTTGCTGCAAGAGACCAGGGAGAGGTGATGAGGGAAATCACAAAAGCTCACTTTGGGACACCAGGATGCCAGCTTACAGGTCAGCTGGGGCTGACGTCACCAGGCTGTCATCTGTTGAGCACCTGACGTGTGCAGGAGCCTGAAATATTTTATATGTACTGTTTCATTTATGTTAATTCTCACAACAACCCTGCACTGTACACACATTATTATTACCCCTATTTTACAGATGAGAAAACAGACGCTCAGAGAAGCTAGAGAGA
This sequence comes from Saccopteryx bilineata, assembly GCF_036850765.1. Classification (NCBI taxonomy): domain Eukaryota; kingdom Metazoa; phylum Chordata; class Mammalia; order Chiroptera; family Emballonuridae; genus Saccopteryx; species Saccopteryx bilineata. Next base: position 288,687,960 of record NC_089492.1, read on the forward strand.
TGCCCAGTCAGCCAGCTAACAGGTGTTCCTCCGGCTGTCACCAACCCCACTCTCTTAAGGGCTTAAAAGCAGAGTAGCATCCCAAACAGAGGGCCAACGAGGGCTCCGGGTGGGTGGCCCCAAGGGCAGCTTTCACAAAACACGCAGGGAACAGGGATGAGCGGTCCACGCCCCGCAGGATGCCTCCACCCGTCCTGCTGGCGCCCCACTTTGCTACTTCAGGGAAGCCGTGAGCTCTGAGGATGCTTCTTGGGAGTCAGAGGCAGTCGGCTCCCAGATGGACCATCATGTTCCACAGACAGGTCAGTCTAGTGTCCATGGAGAGAAATATACGCATGTCCCATCAGCAGTAGTGTTGGGGCACGTCCCAGACCCACAGCTGGGCACGGAGGCCTGTCAGCTGAGGGCCCGCTCCCGGCCCTGCCCACTGGTCCTGCCCAGGACTGTGCCCCTGGGGACCTGCAGGGCTTGTTCAGAGGCGGGGAGGCGAGGAGGCCGCAGGGGCAGGAAGGGAGGCCCCTGAGGGAAGTCAGTGCTCCTCAGCACACCTGGGGAGGAGGGGAAAGCTGAGGCCTGTATCTGCTGCAATGGGGCTGTTCACTACGATGTCCCAGGATGAGCAGTGGTGGCTTCTCTGGGGCCCCACCTGCGACTCCCTGGAGTCCTGGGCCAGCTTTTACCTTTATAAAAAGGAGTCATGATGGTATACCAGAGAGACAGAGAAGGGTACCTCCTCTGACTGGGTGACGATGAGACTCCTGGGAGCCAGGCCTTCTCCCAGGTGACACAGGGCCCGAGGTGAGAGTCCAGTGCACTGCTCGGCCAGGAGTCAGTGTCCGTAGTGGCAGGCTATGCGGTCACAGCTTCCTTTGTTCAGGGTCTCAGGTTAGAACCCAGCTCCTCATAATCCAAATGTCCTAAAACTCTACCCTCAAATGCCTGCCATTCTCCAGTTATCTGGGAGCCCCCAATCCCGGGGTGCCTGGGTGTGACAGCAGTGTTCATGGGCCCACAGGCCTGTGTGTGTGCAGCCAGGGTGGGCCGGAAAGGGGCGCCACCTGAGAGCTGGTTCTGGCATTCCAACAGTCCCACACGGCGCTGGGGGATGCAGATCCCCCCCCTCCCCCCCCCCCCCCGCTTCATCGAGCGTGAAAACATTCATTAACATTTTTGAGAACAAGGCAGAGAGGAGAACACTCATTAGAAGCAGAAATAGTTCCCAAATGAAGCACCAGAGTTGCTGGGACATCTGGCCTGAAGGGGGCTCTCCTCCTGGGGAGCAGGCAGGGGGCAGTGCACAGAGAGAAGGGACACATGAGGAGTCCCTGAGCCAAAGCACCCAAACGTCCCAAACAGGAGGAGCCGCGGGGGCTGGGGTGGAGGCCACAGGCCCTTGCTGTCCGGCTTGGCCTGGGAGGAGCCCAGGTGGCAGGAGGGGCCGCATCTCCTTGGGCCCCAGCAGAGCTCAGGGACCGGCGGCTGCAGAGATAGCCAAGCTGGGGCTGCAGGAGGCAGAGGTGACAAGGAGTCGGGAGGCCTGGACCCATCCTGGCTCCGTTGCCAACTGGCCGGGTGACCTGGCCTGGCCCTGCCCAGTCTGGGTCTCAACATGTATCTAGGCAATGTAGTGGCTGCGTTTGATGGTGCCTAGGTATCCTGCCTGCTGTGACACAGGGGGCCCCATTAATGCTGGTGACATGACAAGAGGAGGTGTGTGCCCGCCAGCAGCGGGGGTTCTCAAGGTCACAAGGCCAATCTCCCCAAGGTCCTGCTCCCGCCAGAAGAATGGCCTGAGCTCAGGTCATTTGGGCTCAAAGTGGCCTGGGGGCTAGAGATTTTACCCTGGACGGCTGAACTCATGTGCCCTCAGTCACGGCAATGACCTTACGCACCTAAGGGCTAATAAAGTGGCCTCAGTCCCTTCATTCCAGGCGTGGCCCTGCCCTCATCCTAATGAAATACTTACTAGCAATGGGGAGGGGGGAGAGAGAGGGACTGAGCTCTCCCCCTGAAAGCCAGGTTACTCGGAGGCTCTACGTGCCGTGCCAGCTCCCGCCCACCTCCCCAGCCCTCTGCTCTGGCAGGTGTGGCCAGGCTCCATGCCCGGGGCAGCGGGCAGTCTGCAGCAGAGCCCGTGGCCCCCCACCCACCCGGTTTCTGGCTGAGATGCTGGGCTGGGCGTCTGGTAGCGGGGATGCAGTTTGCTCCCCCAGCACGCTCGCTCACAGTCTGGCCGGAGAGGAGAGCCCAGCTGGGTGGGTAGGGGGCCCGCTGTGCTGAGTGGCCTTGGCAGGCGCGGGGTTGGTCGGAGGATCTCAGAGGCAGGAGGAGCTCTTGGCCAGCCGGCTGGTAGAGGTGGCCACTGGGCCAGACAGGGATAGCAGGGGGGGGTGTGGGGGCGGGCTCCCGGAAGAAACCCTCCTTTATCCAGGCGCCCGCCCTCCTGGCCTCCTTCCTCCTCCAAGCCCCCTTCCTTCCTGGAAGGCTGCCCCACCTGTCCCAGTTGGCCAGCTCGCCCTGGGCAGTGGGTGTGTGGTGCGCGGACAGGCCGCTGCCCCTCCCCCAGCCTCCAGTCCAGTCAAGGCACTGGGCTGGCAGTGCCGGCCATGCAGAGCCGGGCTGGCACCGGGCTGCTGCCTTCTTACTCGCCCACCGGCACTGCGCTGACCCCTTCCCTCCCATCTCGTCCTTCCTCTTGGTAATTGGTGTCAGAGACAAACTTGGGCCGATTTCCATCTGGGCTCCTGTGTCACAGCTCCTTTCCTACTTCTTACCAGAGACGCATTACCTGGCGCTGTAATAAGCACCAGGAGAAACAGCCTGGAGCAGGTGGCTGCTGCGTGGGCTCTGGGCTCAGTGCAGGACCGGAGCCCCGCTAATTGCTTTGGTCTCCGATCCTCAACCTCCTCCTGCCCAGGCTGAGCGGGGAGAGCAGCCCCCGCCCTCCACCTGTTTGCATTCCCTCCTGTCACCTGCTCACAGAATCAAGAGTGACACTCAACACAGGGGAGAGGGGGTGCCTGAACAGTTCCCCGGAGATGGGAGATAAAATAGAAAATAAAGAGGACAGATTAGCCACAAAGAAACTGGATCCTGCGATGCTGGCCTCGGAGGACACTGGGGCTCCCCCACCAGCTGGAAGGTGACAGACCCGGACACACAGACTCGCCCCAGGGATGTCTCCAGCATCCAGTTGCCAGGGCCAAAGCCCCATGAGCCGGGGCTGGGGTAGGGGAGCGGGACCCCTCCTCCTTCCTGCCTGGCCCCAGGGACAGGGCGGGAGTAGCCGGGTCCACAGGAACCTGCCTCGAAGTGCCCGAATGAGTGGGATTGAGTTTGGGGAGTAACGCGCTCAGAGCCCATGGCTGGCCCACAGTGTCTGATTCCAGGAAAGTCAATTTAATGGAATTAAAAAGCCACAAGAGCATGATGGAATGAGAAGCAGGGGTATAGGTGCGGGAGACGAGCCTGGGGGAGGGGGAGCCTCCTCGGAGTGCAGGTCTCTGGGGCTGCAGGCAGGCCGCAGGACGGAGGCCTCGGAAGGTGTCCCTAGGGGACACAGGTGGCCAGGGTGTGACCCTGGGGACATGGGGCAGACTCTAACCCCACCAGGGCTTTGCTTTCCCCACACTCCCCTCTGCCCTCGCAACCAGGTAAAAGAGAAAGCTGTTCGCCAAGTGGCAGGATGCCTTGGGTCCATTCTTATGAACCATATGGGGAAAGTATCACCCCCTGATCACCTGAACGTCTCTCTCGCAAGGACGCAGGACCGGGCAATTAGACAACCAGGTGCCAGCAGGCCAGCCTCCACGGGAGACAGGCCCTGGGAAACTGACAGCAGGGCAGGTTGCCGGGGAAGCAGTGTCTTTGCAAATCAGCACATCCCCGGGCAGTCTTGGCGTCATCCGCTAATGAACTTGTCTGAGCCGCAGACAATTATTTCTGGGAACTGAGGGAGGACGGAAAGCGCTTGGAGGTGGGGGAGCCTCGGAGTCCACACCAGAATGGCTCTGGGCTCTGCAGACACCTTCCAGGCCACCTTCCCTGGGGCCAGAGGCCTCCCTGCACTCCATGGCATGAGTGGCTGTCTTCTCCACATGCCACACCCCTAGGGCAGGGAGAACCCCCAAAGCACTGGGGCCTAGGGGTCGGTGAACTTGAACGACAGTGAATGCAGACAGTGGGAGCACAGTGGGAAAGGCTAGAGGCAGCAATTCCTGGGTAGAGGCGTGACCAACACCTAGGCAAATCAGAGGCAAGCTTTGAGGAGAACCCAGATCCAGCCCAGCTGGCTGCATGCCTCAGACCTCCTCACTTGCCGGGCAAGAGGACCACCAGTGACCACCACTCTGCAAGAGGCCAGCAGCCTCGGCGCCGGTCCAGTCCTGACTCAGCAAGAGGCTGCCACGCAGGCACCAGGGACAATGTTCCCTGCACAGCAAGGACACCAGGCAACCTCTCTACTCCCTTCTCCATCCTGCTACACAACAGACATCACAAATCGATTACAGAGCTCCTTCCTGCTGAGCCAGGAGCTCCTCCTGTCCCAACAAGCATCCCAATCAATCCAAATCAATCCGACCGCAACTGGCGTGCCTGCAGAAGCCAATTTTCCGCATGTGCCCACCACTAACCGTGGAGAGAAAACGGAGGTGCAGCTTTCAGCCAACAAGCCTTTCCCAGTCAAGGACAGGAGGCTCCGCCTTCCTGACATCCTCACACATGAGACTGCCCCCACCAGGCTTTCTCCCCTTGCTGCATCCATCCAACGACCGGCCAGGCCAGGCCCACGGCCTGCCTCTGCGCCACATGCCAAGGTCCCTAGGAAAGCCGGCCGGGGCCTGCTGAGTGCAGGAGCCTCCCCCCTCCCCGCAGCTCCCTCTGCAGACCCTTCCCAGCACCAAGACGAGACAGAATAAGCATCCAGTCCCAGCCACCTACCTGAAGGAGCCAGTAGCACCTCCGGTGGAAGGTGGGGATGACGGAGGAATGGACATAGCAGCCGTACAAGCACTGGGGAGAGAGGAAAAACGAGAATTCAGTTGGAAAGAGGGAAGGAAGGCAGGAAGACGGCGCAACGGAGAAGGAGCAAGAAGGAACCCCAGATGCCGCCAGTGCCTGGGAGGGACTGGGGGAGACCGAGGGCGGGCGCCCCAGCTTCGGGCCCTTGGACCAAGAACCAGGGCTGGGACGGTGTCTGAGAAGTGTGGCTGGGACACTCCAGAGGGCAAAGAGGACGGGCCGCTGGGGCGCTTGCCCTTTTGGGGGCCATGAAGGCATGAGAGGACCCAGAGAAGCCAGGGACCAGGGAGTACACCTGCATATACATTGTGGTTCTAATTTTAGGGGCTTGGAGTTACCCTGAAGTTCATTCATAGAGCCCAGGTGAAGACCCCTTGGTGGACAGGAAGAGCTGAAGGTTACAAGATTGATTCTGACACACACCCCCAGATCTTTCCTGGCCGAGCAGAGTCATGCCAGACAGACAGGGCAGCCCTAGCTAGGTTTCACCTCCAGAGCCTGAGCGGTCCCTGTGCCCATCCCCATGTTCTGGTTCCGACGTACAGTTTGTGTATTCATATATATATATTATATATATAATATATATATAATATATGTATATAATATATATATATAATTTGCTCGCTCTAAGTATAAACCTGCATCTTTTTCCAGATAGGTTAGATTTTAGAAAACAGCCAGAACCAAGTTGGATATATAAGGTGGATATAGGCGTAAGGTGGGTGAACGTTCAAGTGCAGGGTCAGTGTGTGGGGTTTTGTCTGGCTCTCTGTCACCAATGAACTCTGAGAGTCTGAGTGGGTGGGGGCTTGGCCTTCTCCTTTCTGCCTCCTTCCCTCTGCGAGGGGGAGTCCCAGCTTCCCAAAGTGCAGGGGTCAGGAGGGGGCAGGGCACAGAGGGAGAAGGCAGGGCTAGCAGAGCCTTGGGGAAGGAGGGGGGAGGTCTGCTCCCCCACCGCTCACTGTAATCCCACTCTCGGCTCCCCCACCCCAGCACCACCTCGACAGCGCTTCCATCAGACACCCTTACACCCCCCCACACACATATCCCCAACACCGAGTGTGAATTGTCTCTGCTCGGAGCCTGTCTGAGCCCCTGCCTGTCTGATTAGCGGAGTTGAAAGAGAAATCATTTTGGACTATGGGATTCTGGCTGCAAGAAAATCAGATTTCCGATGTGTTAGAACTTTTACAGATTGCTGTCAGCTGGGACTTCAGCCCTGCACACACCGAACAAACAAAAGCAGAAATTAATTTAAACGATTCCCTTGCAATCCTTGCCCACGGAATGTACTTATTTATTAAGAAGGCAATATTCTTCCCTGACTTTTCAATATACTTTTTTGAGAAAAGAAAAAAAATTTTTTTTTTTTGGATCACGCACTCCTTTCTGCCTAAGGAGATCCACATCTGGACGCTTTTCTGTAAGTGGTTGTAACGAACGAGTGCCCCCCGCCCCCCGAACCTTCAATGGATCCTTTTCCTTTGGAATTTGCAGTGTTCAAGGGGACAGTTCGAAGACTTTTCCTCCTGCCATCAGCCAGATGGAGAGAGAGAGCAGTTGCTGTGAGAAGTCTCTCCTGTCCCTCTGAAATCAAAGGCTCCACACGCGTTCCTTCTCCACAGCCCGTTTCTCCTGAGAGTGCACAACACCTGCCCTTCTCCACCGCCTCTGTCCTGAGCTTGAAAGGACCTGGTTGACGAGCAGCTCTGTGTACCCCTGACTCGCCGCCTTCGTGCCAGGCGGGGCTGCTGCATCCTTGAACTGCGCATGAAGGAACCCTGGAGAAGTCACCAAGCGCCTACTGTGTGTCTCTCTATGCAGCACACAAAAAGGTGGCATGCAGCCCCCCTGCCCCCAGCCAGCCCTGGCCCCTCTCCCTGACACCCTCCCCTACCCAGAACTGCCCAGAACCACCCAATAAGCAGAATGATGTTAAAGAGAAAAATCGCCGTTTCTACATCAAGGCTCATGCATTTTAATCAGAGGAACCCCTCAGGGCCTCACTCAGAACCCAGTTGCTCTATTTTTAGATAATACTCCAACCGCCTGCCCTGGTGCTCCCCTGCCTCTGGTCTCCACAGATGAGAGGCACGTATTAGGGAGGCGGGAGAGGGAATGCTCGCTAGCGGTGGACCCCTGGTGCGCGGCAGCCACGTCACATCGCGGGACATCAAGGCAGGAAGGGGGAACTCCCCAGAGAGCCCCAAAGGATGTGTGCCGCCTGGGGGCGCTAGGCCTGTCCCTGTCCCCTCGCTCAGCACATCTGCCCGGCTGTATGTCCACCCCCCACCCCCTGGGACTGATACTCCTGCAGGGAGGGACCCTGGACCATCTGAATGGACGTGGCCCACAGCCCTCCCACAGTGGCACGCCCAGGACACTCATCTCTACGGCCTGGTACCGGAAAGGACCTAGAGTGACGTTTAAGTCTTGCTTGGGGTCCTGTGAAGTCTCACACCAGAAATGCACCCTGAAAAATGACTCTGCCTTTAGTGATTAAAGGGTCGAGTAGCTGGTCCTGGCCTTGGGAGGAGGGGTCCGCGGAGATGGAACCTGCAGGGGGCGGGGGGGGGGGAGGTTCATCATTCCAGGCTGTAAAATGGGCACTGCCCTCCTCCTGTCCTGTGGGAGGTGTGAGGGATGAGAGCAGAGGCCTCGCCTGGGTGGCTGGGAGGTCCAGGACAGTCCCAGAGCAGGTGGCACAGGGGTCAGAGGAGGCAGTGGGGGCTGGCCAAGCGAAGAGTGGCAGGAAGAGCTGGAGGGGGGTGGGAAGGACAGACAGTGTGGAGTGGGCCTGTGAGGAAGCAAGTGCGGGGCGCTGGGATGAATCGGAGTGTGTAGTGTGGGGGGGTGCAGGTATGAGCGGGGTGTGTAGTGGGGGGGCGCAGGTATGAGCGGGGTGTGTAGTGGGGGGGCGCAGGTATGAGCGGGGTGTGTAGTGGGGGGGGCGCAGGTATGAGCGGGGTGTGTAGTGGGGGGGCGCAGGTATGAGCGGGGTGTGTAGTGCGTGGGGGGGCAGGAATGAAGCGGGTGTGTAGTGTGGGGGGCGCAGGTATGAGCGGGGTGTGTAGTGGGGGGGGCGCAGGTATGAGCGGGGTGTGTAGTGGGGGGGGCGCAGGTATGAGCGGGGTGTGTAGTGCGTGGGGGGCGCAGGTATGAGCGGGGTGTGTAGTGGGGGGGGCGCAGGTATGAGCGGGGGTGTAGTGCGTGGGGGGCGCAGGTATGAGCGGGGTGTGTAGTGGGGGGGCGCAGGTATGAGCGGGGTGTGTAGTGCGTGGGGGGGGCAGGAATGAAGCGGGTGTGTAGTGTGGGGGGCGCAGGTATGAGCGGGGTGTGTAGTGGGGGGGGCGCAGGTATGAGCGGGGTGTGTAGTGGGGGGCGCAGGTATGAGCGGGGTGTGTAGTGGGGGGGCGCAGGTATGAGCGGGGTGTGTAGTGGGGGGGCGCAGGTATGAGCGGGGTGTGTAGTGGGGGGGCGCAGGTATGAGCGGGGTGTGTAGTGCGTGGGGGGGCAGGAATGAAGCGGGTGTGTAGTGTGGGGGGGGCAGGAATGAAGCGGGTGTGTAGTGCGTGGGGGGGGGCGCAGGTAGGATATGGGGGCAGGAGACAGAGCTGCCCAATCACAAAAGGCCAGGAGGCCTCGGCAAGGGTTCGGCTGCACTCTGGGGCGGCAGGAGTAAAAGGACGTCACGAACATGTGTGCGGCGCAGAAGCTCACAGTCACAGCGGAGTGGCCAGGGGACAGAGCCGAGGGAGCCTGGGGGCGTCAGGCCGGTCCTGTGCATCCAGAGGCATGCTGAGGCCTGAACCAGGGCAGGGAAATGGCCACGTCTGCCAGGCTTCACGGGGACAGGCAGCACTGGGGGTGCAGCGGGCCGATGGGAGGGGCTGATGTCAGAGTTCCACTCGGTGACTTTGAGGAGCTTGTAAGACATCCAAGTGGAGACACACAGAATGCAGTGGGTTGCAAAGACCTGGGCCTCAGTCGGGTTGGACATATCTGGGCATCGTGGGCACAGGGATGGCCTTACACGGGGGGCTGTAAGGGAGCGGGTGTCCACTCAGGCTGCTTGATACAACGCAGAGCCAGGCTTTACCAGCGGACGGAGCAGGAGAGTGTGAGCTTGCCAACGCCCGGAGGGCACCCCTGACCTGGCTCCCTGGGTGCCCCCAGCCCTGGCCCTTCCCCCTCTCATGCACCACGTAGCTCCGAACCACCGCTGCGGCCCGCCCGGCTCCCAGCCTCCCTCGCCAGTTCCCTTCTTCACCACTGTCCTCACTTTGCAGCCTTTCTGCCCGTTTCCAGCCTGTACGACAATGTCATCCCACGGCCAACTGGGGATTAATTGCACACGATTTCACGAGGCAGCGTCTCAAATCCAGTCCCTTTACCCACTAATCAAAAAAGCAATCAAGTTTGTCAGTAGCAATCTGTGTTGTACAAACTCCTGGTGCTTTCTGATCAGGCTCCGGGGGTCCCCTGGGGACTCCCTGAGTCAAGCTTCTCATTTGGGGGCCATGATGTGTTTGGAGGAAGAGTCACATCCGGGGGCTGCTGGATACAGCTCTGTGTGTGTGCACGCGCATGCACACACTGATGTACACACAAGCCCGCACACGCGTGCAGAGATGTGTATGGGAAAACGGGCCGTGCATCCCCTGTTGGTGTGTGTACACACAGAGGTCAGATGGAAAGCAGCAAGCTGTGTTTAGGAAACTCCCAAGAGCCTCGCCCACAGGAGAGCAATGTGCAGATCCGTTCGACCCGGGGAATTAAGGCCCAGCTTCCCTTTCACATGACATGTGAGCAAGGAAGGAGTTTTTTTAAATACTCAGATTTGCCCTTATGACACTAGGGGGCTATTTTATTTTCCTTCTTAAATAAAAAGGGAAAGATAGAGCTCCAGGGGAACCCAATAGCAAACAAGGGCTCCTCTCAGTTCAGAATCAATACTTCCCACAGAGAAAGAGACATTTCTGAAGGGGGCATCGGTCACACATCTCCTCAAATGGGTTTCTCCCCCACATACTCAGCTGCCAGGGTGTCCCCACCCCTGTGCCAGAGGGTCCATCAGGACCTGGCAGCCAACAGCCGATGGCCTCCGTGGGCCAGAGAAGGGGGCGTCTCAGCGTGGCCTTTATTGATGGGCACCGGGATGCGGCCGGTGCTTTCTGCCCGGCTCTCAGTGGCTGATTCTCCCTCTCTCTCCCACTTTCTCTGCCCCCCCCATCAGGTATGAGCACCCTCCATCCCCTCCACTCTGGGCTTCGGCTTCAGAAGACAGCTGACTCAGCGTCCCCCGGCAGACCTGCGCCCCCTGTTCCCACACTTCTCCTCGCATGGTCCCCTCACCCAGGCAAACGCCACCCGGCCTGCGACCATCTCAGGTCCTCCCTCCTGCAGGAAGCCTCTTGTGACCAGCCGGTGGGAGGGGTCCCTCGCAGTGACGCATCGCGGTCACGGGGCAGCCACGGGGACGGGGGTGCTGCCTCAGGTTCACGCACATCGTTGCCGTCACTTAACTCCCCACAGCCGCGGTGCCGCCCGCCTCTCCCAGGTGCTGTCCGCCTTCCTGGAAAGAGCCGGACAGCAGACACTTTTGCGAGTCACGTGGTCTCCGTTGTGTCTGCTCAGCTCGGCCTCTCTCGGGCCGGAGCAGCCTTCGCGGCCAGGCAAATGAATGCGCCTGGCTGCGCCCCAACAAAGCTTCAGTCAGGGACACGGTAATTTGAACTTTGCATAATTTTCACTTGTCATGAATATTCTTCTTCTTACGATGTTTCCCCCCAACCATTAAAAAAAAGGAAAAATCATTCTTGGCTCACAGGCTGGACGAAGGTAGGTGGCGAGACCTGGTCCCTGGGCCCCCGTCGTCCAACCCCGTGCCGTTGGAATGGAAAGGGAGGAGTGAGAATCCACGGTCCTGTGTGGAATGCCCCACAGCGGTTCCCACGTAGCAGGTGCTCAAGAAACTCCGCACAACTTCCACACGATGTTAGAGCCTATGCAGGACAAGGAGGGTGCAGCGAAGGCCCAGCACACGCGCATCTAGAGAACGCAGGGGAGAGCGCAGAACAGGGTCTCCTGCCACTGTCCATCACCCCAACGCTCTGGGTGAGAGCAGCGGTGCTGGCCCGGAGGACTTGGGTGCCTGGAGTAACAGACTGAGGAAAGCATGGCCCCCTCTGCCTTCACTTGATGAACTCAGCAGGACCCCATGAAGTCAAGTTCAGGCAGCGGAAAGCAGCGAGGGCAGCACTGAGGGTGCATATCTGCTTGGGCCCCCACCCCGAGGGACAGAGCGCCCCCACGGCCTGGACCTCCTGTGCAACTCCCTCTCCGGGAGGGAGAGCTTCTCCCTGCTTTCTGGAGCCCCTACCACAGCAGGCAACCCCCGAAAGTCAGGGCTTGCTACTGACTTCCGAATCTGGGAGCGGGCAAGCAAGGCTGGCATCTGACTCCACGGGTTTCGGGAACGAACGCCCCCCCTCGAGACTGCTCCACAGGCCTCCTCACACCGGTGACATCCAACAAGGAAGCCACGGGCCCCCTCTGGCTGCTCAGATTCAAATGAAGTCAAGTGATATAAAACAAAAAGCTTAGCTCCCCCTGGAACTATCCTCATTTCAAGTGCTCACTGGCCACCTGCAGTTAGTGGCCGCCTTGCCAGACGGTGAGGACACTCCATCCTCACAGAGAGTTCCGCTGGACGTGAAGGCTCTGCCCACAAGAGCAGGGTCGGGGCTGGGGTTCAGTTCAGAGATGTTTGGATGAGACCCTTGGAGCCTGGGACCCCAGAAGCTGAGATCTGGGGAAGCCACGGTTGTGGGGAGATGACTTGAGGCACCTGGGGCTTCCGGGAGGCAGCTGCACTTTGGGGAGTTGGGATGCTTGAAGGTTGGGTCAGCTTGAGTCAGTCAGTGAGTGTCTCCCTGAGCCCCCTGTGCTCAACAGCACGGATCACTCCCCAACAACCCTCCTCTTCTCCCCAAAAAACCTCCTCTAATGCAGGGATAACATCTGCTGTGTCCTCAGACTAGGGTGTTTACATTGAATCTCCATCCATAATCCTCTTTACTGGGGTCCCCTGCTACTTCCTCTGCAAACAGTCCTGCATACACCACCACCCCCCAGCAGCCAGGCCACGCAGCCTGGGGGCTGAGAGCTTGGCTGGGCTTGTGGCAGTGACCCCCCCGGAGTCCCCCAGTGGCCGGGCCTTGATGCCCCACTGGCCTCTTCTCTCTCCCACTAGGGAGGTGACTGTCAGCACAAAGGTCCTCAGTGCGAAAATAGATTTTTAGGCGCCTGGCTTATCTCACACACTTAAATCTGACTTGCGCATGACAGAGATGAACAGTTTTAAAAAGTATGTTCTGGTCTAAAGGTGACAGAAGAAAGTGAGACAACAGACAGGAAGGAAAACTCCCCGGAGAAGACAGTGACAGGAGCCTGCTCTGCAGGGAGGACGGGGCAGCGGCCACTGGCTCGGACTGTTCCAGGCACCGTCGGATGGGGGGACGGCCACGCCCCTAGAAAAGGCCACCCTTGGGCTGGGCTGCGCTGCACTGGCTCACATGCAGGAGGCAGCAATGGATGTGGACTTTCTGTAAATAAGCTCCATGCGGCCTGAGGGCCTGCCCCCCCAATCTCCCCCCTGGAAGGGAGGCTCACCAACGCACAAAACCAGGTCCAAACAACGGCCCCGATGCTCAGCCCAAGGGGTCCCCGACGGGAATGTGAGGGAGCCCCAGGGAGAGAAGAGCCCCCCTTTTTTGTGTTAGAGGTCAGCGAAGTCACCTAAGAGGAAGTGACATTCGTGATGTGTCGAAAGGGTGAGGACTTGGCCAAGTGGACAGCAGGTGGAAAAGACCAGGCCAGCTGGACAAGAAGGGTATGCGAAGGGGAGGGAACGGTCTGCCCGCCCCTTCCCAGCTTTCCCTCCACATTCTCCGTGCAGATGACATTGGGTGGCTGAGCCCGTGACTCCGCAGACTGTTCTGCAGAAGTCCCCACGGGACCCGTGATGAGCAGGTGGCAGATGGCCTCACATCTGAAACAAAGGCCCTGGGATTTGTATGCCTCTGCCCTTTCCTGCTGGTCCAGACTGCGTGCTGAGGCGGGTTTCCCGGGAGGACTGTGGGAGGCTGGGAGTGGTCACGTGGCAAGTGTGGGCACATGGCTAGAATATCAGTGCTGACCCCGTGGCTTCCCTGCCCTGCCTTCTGTCATGGCTCCGTCTCCCACTCCGGCCGGCTGCTTTAGATGGCAGGTAGCGAGAGCTCATTGCTCCAGTGCGGCCCAAGAGGCAAGAAAGCCTGTCCCTTCCAGATCTGAGATTACAGCACCAGGGAGGCACTCCCGCCTAGCTGGGTTAGGAGCCCTGTGACTCTTGGTGGGGCAGGAAGGAACCTGAGCGGGTGGAGCCACAGGGATCTCACGGTTCCTTTGGTGCCAGAGTTCTGACACCCCCAGGAGAAGCAGGTGCTCTTCGAAGAGCAGACAGAAGTGAGAACACTTCAGCACCTCCCACATCCCCACACCAGCTGCAGCTGCTGCGAGGTGCACAAGTAGGTCAAGCGGCCCCGCTGTTCCCCAGACAGACACCCGGAAAGCTGAGACAGATCCTGGAAGGCGCTGGGAAGCTCCCCCATGAAGACAATGGGGGAGGGAGAGACATGGAGTTTCTTTTTCCTCCCGTCCCTACCTCTGTCGTACACAGAGACATCCTCAGGGAAGACCAAGGCTGGACCAGGCTAGCAGACTGCCCAAGGTCACATGGCCAGGAAGAGGCAGAGAGGGACTTCAGCCCACCCTGGTCTGGTCCAGAGCTCTGGCTCCTTCTTCCCTGGCTCGCCACCCGGGCAGCCTCACTCAGGCATCCACACAATGGCCGCAGGTCAGGCCTTCTGCACGGCCTGCCTTTGTCAAAGATAAAGGGATGATGTCCTGGGCCACTCTGGGGACAGTCCTAGCTGAAGAATCTGGTTCATGTTAATCTAAGATTGGGCCAAATGATTCAATTCACATGCTACTTGCGAAAACACTGGGCCTCAGAACTTGTTAAAGAGTGAATTGCTTTAAAATTAGTTTGAGCTAAATGGATTGGAGTCTGATTTGGCCTCCGGGGCTGGGTGATGGGGAACATCCGGCATATCAGATCATCATGGACCAGGCGTCTAGCTGGCCTCTCTCCGAGACAGTCTGCGATGGTGTCTCCCAGAACAGCGAGGCCCTGTTACACCAGTGGACCATGGCCGGCAAGGGGGCTGGGCAGGGCCCCCCAACCCAATGCCTGTGGGCCATGCAGGCAGATGCCAGCCCTGGCCAGGTTCAGACTGTTCCCATGGACTAGGCCCTCCCTTGGGAATAGCCCTTGAGCACTGTACTTTCTTGGGAGGCTCCCCTGGGCAGAGGTGGGTAGACTCCCAAAGATTCGTTCTCTAGGGCAAAAGACCGAAAAGATGTCACAGAAGACCAGACCTCTAGGATGTCAGGTCAGAGGGGAGCCTGTCTCCCAGAGAGGATGAGCTCCCCAAGACCCTGGTGCTGCAGGTGACCAGGGGAGATGGGGAAGGGAGGCAGGGCCTCTCTAAAATCCTAGGAGAGGGCGGTCTGAGACCCTCTTTGCAGATGTGGGAGCCGAGGCTCAGAGACGGGAAGACCTTGCCCGAGGTCACGTTTGTGAGGGCTGGAATGCAGCTGCGGGAACGAACGTCCATCTCGGGAGACAGAAGGTCTGGTGCACACACTGGAGGGACAGTAGGGGTCAGGTGGCTCAGCCAGGCTACGGAGGTTGGGCCCTCAGAGCTGAAGGAATTGAGGGGCAGAGAGAAACTAATGGGGGGGGCAGCAGACTTCACAAGGTTGGCAACTCTGCACCCCTCTCAGGCTGGCAGTGTGCCAGGGGGAGCGCCTGGAGACCGGGACAGTGCCTGTAGCCCGCGACATATGCGCACCCAGCCCACAGCCCTGCAGAGAGTGCTGGTGGCCCCCCAGCCCTGAGGACAGGAGAGCGCTGGACACCAACATGGGCAGGGGCTCAGAAGGGGCAGGGCAGGGGAGGGGGCAGCTCCGTAGTCAAGCAGGGAGGAGACCTCCCAGGAAGGGAAGGACAGGCACTGTCCCCCTACCCGAGGCCCCAGGGTCTAGGGAGAAACCTGGGCTATGAAAAGAAGGACTCTCAGTTCTCACCCCAGGGGCTCCCCCACCTCCACAGAAAGTTCTAGATCATCGTTATCATGGGCTAGAACAGGACCTAGACAGGAAATGAGGAGCAGAGGTGTGGGCACAGACAGAGTGAGCTCTGAGGGGCCCCCTTACCCCCTGTCCTTTCCAGGGAGCCGGGAGGTGGCAGTCCTGCCCCAGGGTCCCTGCAGGGCGGCCCACGATGCCCCTGTGCCACGGGCCTTGCTCACCTGGGCCGCCTTCTGCGGGAGAGGCCGGCCGGCAGGAGCTCGGCTCAATAAAGCAGAGGCAGCCCAACTGTGACGTGAGTGAGGAGGACAATAAAAATCAAATGAATTTTTAGATAAAAGGGCATAAAAATCATGTTTAAAGATATAAATAAAGTCCCAGGAGCTTCGGCGTAATTGTTTTTGGGGGATCCAGGATTAATAAATTAGTGAGCATAAAACGGAATGGAAGCTAAAAATTGATAATAAGGTGAATTTAGATTTAGAGGGGGCTGAGCACAGCCATGAATCGCAAGCTCCGGGAGAGGGGCAAGGGGCGGGCAGCAGGAGTACTCGCTGTGGCCTCTCCTGGGCTATTGCTAAGTGACCAAGGGGCAGAGCCTCGGCTGGGGGTCCAGTCCCGGTGCCCTCCAGCCCTTGGGCCCCTCAGCCAGGTCTCTGGGCTTCTCTCCAGCTCTCCTCCCCAGCGCGCCACACTGCTCTGGGGAACGGGGCTACCTGGTCCTTTCCGTGGCTCAGTACTCTCTCCTGGCACCTGGTCCCCACGGGCCCCAACGAGGGCTGTGCCAGGAGCTAAGCACTTGCCGGCCTGCCACACGCGTGTGTCACCGGGGCTCCGACCCAGTTCCCGCTCACCCCAGGCTCTGGCGTTCCAGCCCAGTCCAATGTGCCTGGGCTGCGTAGATCTCAAAAACTTCCTAAAAGTACTGAGCATCCACAAAGAATAAATGAAGTGAAAACTCCTCATCAAAGTGTATTTGCTGAGGCCTATTTCTTGGAGCCTTGCCAAGCGGCTGGAACTGATCTTGAAGGGGTTTATGATGAGCGTGGGCCCCGCCCCCACCCTCCCCACTGTGAGTTACTGAGCCCCCCCCCACCGCAGTTTAACAGGCAGCCAGCACTGAGGACTGAGGAGGAAGGTGCCCCCGACAGTACCCCTTGGTCTGGCTCCCTCCTGGCCTCACTCAGCACAGTGCAACAGGGCTTTGCACACTTTGACTGAACGGATGAAGAGTGGGAGACAGCGAGTCTCTGGGGAGGCCAGGGCTGTGTCCTGTGGTGCTAGCCAGAGGTGAATTAAGGTCGACTGAGGCCCCAGGCACAGAAGAAGATATTGGGCCCCTTACATAAGAAAAAAGCACAAAGTTGGGGTTTTGCGGGGCCCTTCAGAAGTCAGGGTCCAGGGCGTGCACCGGTGTGCCCGCCGTTAAATCCGCCCCTGGTGCTAGGAGTGTTTGGTGAACATTCCAGGTAGCTGGCCCTTGTCCTTCCTCATCCACTGGGCCATGGTCCCCTGTTCCCAGAAGCAGGGATTTATGAGATGCAAACAACACCAGGAGCCGGTTCCCAAAGCCCCCGGAGGCCATGCCGAAGGTGTGGAGGGCAAATGCGGCCCGGACCCTGGCCTGCCCAGCTCGGCACGTGGGGCCCGGAACGCTGGCATTTCTGGCTGTGATTACTGCTTCACTCCAGAGCCCCTGCTGGGCCCAGTGACACCCTGCCTGGGGCCCTCGGCCACGCGCACAGCTGCGGGTAGTGGGGGAGTCCAGCAAAGGCATTGTTGCTTAAAACAGGCGATGGGGTTTTGTTTATGGAGAAGGCGGAGGGACCAGGCCACGGCTGTTAATGCGAGGCTGGGCTCCCTGCCAAGACATTAAGTGGAATCGAATTCCTGAAACCAGCTTTAATCAGCAGATTTTTAAGGTTAGAATTACTCTCTCCACTCAAAGCCTTGCCAAGGTTAATTCGAGCCCGAGCATGCAGAATTAATGGGCTGGACAGAGGGAGGTGGCCTTTTCCCCAATTTTTTCTCAAGTTCACAAAAACATCCCTACCAAAGAGACGGGGCCACAGGGCAGAGCCGCCTGTGAGGGAAGCACCCTGGTATCCGGCATCGGGCAACCAGTCTGGGGCCTGCGTCAGAAACACACACAGAGGGAGTCGGGCCAAGGGGCGGTTCCGGCAGAAGAGAGACGCCAGGAAAGGCAGCAAGTCTGGTCCTAGGAGCCACTGGGATGCGTCTAGCAGAGGCTGCTCGGCCATGCCCTCCCCCCATGGCCCCGGGGTCATCTAGGAGGGGTACGAGCCTCGGCTAGTCACTCAGTCTCCCTGGGCCTCCACTTCCCCACCTGTAGAATGGGAATAACACTCATGCCAGTGATGATAATAACAGCGAGGCGTAAACCGTCACTGGTTCTCAGGGAGAGACCCGTGGTTCGGCAGAAAGACAGGCTGGCACTCGTAGGGCTGTGTGACCTTGGACAAGGGGCTTCCCTTCTTCTGAAGAAAGGGCTATGAAGAGCACCGGCCCTCACGGGAAGAGCAGGTGACATGGGCTGTCCCCAAGGAGTCCTGTGTCCTCAGGCCCGGCCTGCCGGGGCCTTGTGCTCAGCACTGCCGTCCTGGCCTGGGCACCGCTGGAGGAGAGCTGTCACTGCGGGACGGGGGACCCTCCCGACACTCCCTGATCCTGGGTGTGAAATGGGCCTGCACTCCTCAGAGCACAGGTGGCTCTGGGCGGGGTTTGGAGCTCTGTATCTCTGGTGCCCGTGTCAGAAGAAGGTGGGCGGGTGCCGACCCGGTCCTGTGGGTTTGTGGGGTTAAACGACAAGACATTTTCAGTGACTGGCATGTAGGAAGTCGATCAGCATGGGTTTCCTCAGTTTCCCCTGATACAGGCTCCTCCTGAAACCTGAGGATGACATTCCACAGGGACACTATGTCACCTGTCCCTAGACAAGAGAGCTGGGGACAGCTGCAGGCCCAGAGAGAGCCCTGCTCAGGCTGTGTGGGGCAGTGCGGGAGGTGTGGGGGGTGCAGGAAGAACGGGGGGTGTCCCTGTCTTTCCTCTCCAGCTTTCTCAGGCCACCAGGGCTTGTTTTAAAATAGGCAACAGTGCGGGGAACCCTAGAACCTGCCACCATGCAGATGGGAGGGGAGCAAGTCAGAAACTCCTCTGGGATCAGCACCGTGACCCCTCCCCCCAAGGAGCTGGGAACCCTCTTTTTGGAAAAGAGCCAGATCCTCCTGAACCCGTTCAGATTCTCCCTGAAATTCCCAGCTTTCCTCGGGACCAACCGGACTGAACCAATCCCATCCCAGGAGCACGGCAGGTGCCCTTCCTGGCCTTGGCCTGGCTGTGTGGGGCCAGTGCGGGGAGGGGAGGAGGCCGGGGTGGAGGCTGGGCAGCAGCCCCTAGGTGACAGGGAGTTTCCCACCTGCCTCTCTCCTTCCTTCTCACTGGACTAGGGGGTCTTCCATGAACCCAGCCAACACGCTGTCCCCTGCCTGAGAGTCAGAGGATCGGAGAGTCAGAAGGAGGGAGGCCAGGAGGACCAAGCTGCTGACCAGACCACATCCTGCACAGCCGGGCCCGGGTGCCATCTGTCTCATCCCAGGAGAGCTCGGAGGGGTACAGCTGCTGCCCCCGCCCCGGGCACAGCTCTGAAATGCAACCCATCAAATCCTGCCCTCATGTCACCCCACCCAGAGCCTGCGAGCCCCCCTCCTGTGTGCCCCTTCACTCTGCCTGTCCCCGCGCAAGCTCTCTCCACTGTCCCCCCCCCCGCACCCCTCCCCACTCCACAGCGAAGACAGTGATTTGAAGGCCAGAGTCTCCCTGTCGATCCCGTCTGGGGTCCACTCCCTGTCCCCAGGACGAGGTGCTACCCCCCTCACCATGGGGTCTGGCCCCCACTCACTCTCTCCTCGCTCCGCAATGCCACAGCCTCTCCCCCACTTCCAGTCCCGTGAACGGAGTCCGCCCTCCACTTCCTTGGAGCCGGGCCATGCCCTCAGCTGGAAGGCTATTCGAACATCTTTTTGGAACCCTATGGAGAAACTGTAGCCCGTCCTTCAAAAAGTGACACGTAGCATTACCATACGACCCAGCGATTCCCAAAGAATCGAGAGCAGGTACCCCGACAAGCGGGCGCGTGCGCGCGTGCACACACACACACACACACACACACTCACGGTCACAGCGGCTCTCCTCACACAAGGCAGGCACAGCCCGCGCGAACCATCGGAAGGGTGGACACACAGTGCGGCTCAGCCACACAGTGAACATCTTCCCGCCGTGAGAAGGAATGAGTGCTCACAGACGCCACGACTCGGATGGGTCTTGAAAACATTATGCTTGGGGAAAGAAGCCAGGCCCAGGGGACACATGTTGTGGGATTCCTTTCCTGTGAAATGCCCAGAGTGGGCAAACCCACAGAGACAGACAGCAGGTGGCCAGGAGCTGGGGAGCGCCCCCTGGGGGGTGACGGATGAAGGGTATGGGGTCTCCTGGGGGGACGAGATGTGAGATGTTGTGGAACCAGACGGAGCTGTTGGTTGGAGAGCCTTGTGAGCGTCCTAGGTATCTCTCTACTGTTCTCTTAAAAATGGGTGACTTTATGTTATGTGAACCTCACTTCAGGTGAAAAAGCAAAACTGTGGCCCAGGCACAGACGAGGGACAGGGTCCCCACGGCCCTCGGACTTCGTGAGGACACAGGAAAGACAGGCTGTCCGTGAGTCCACCGCTCAGATGAGACACGTGCTGAGCACCTATTATGTGCTGAGCCCTCGAAGGTGCCAGGGACTCGATGGGGGACGAAGAAGTCAACCCTGCCCTCTGGGGCTCACATCTTGGGGAAGGGGCTAGCCCACCCTCCTGGTCTGGGCAGCTGCCTGGAAAGCCCACTGCCCAGATCTCAGAACTAAAGGCGGACTTCTCCTGCCTCTCACACCCCTCTCTACAGTTTCTGAGGGTCATCTTTTCAGTGAGACTGTCCACTCATGGGTGTGGGCTTGACCTTGAACTTCCCCTCTGTTTTCACCGCCCTCCCCCGGTCTGCACAAGGCCTGGCACAGAGGGAGTCTGTTGTGTGAAACCATGACTGCCCAGGGATGGGACCGACGGGCTGTCTGGGTGGGATGGTGGGGACTCGGTCCTGCGGGCCGTTTGGGCAGAGGCCCTGTCCATACTCGGCCATCCAGCCTCGACCTCGCTGAGAGAGCGCACAGAGACGGAAGGAAGAAAGGGAGGACGTCTCCCCATTGAAGAGCTTCTCAAGAAAATTTGGCTTCACTGTCCTCTATGTCTCCCCTGGAGTTCTAGCACTGAACGTTCTGGAAAAGCTTGCTGGCCCAAGGACCACAGGAGGGAAAGTCACTTGGGAGAGATGGAGCCTCAGCCTCCGGCCAGGTCGCAGCTTACTGGTCTCGGCATCCCCAGGGCAGAATCGAGACGCCCCCTCGAGCAGGGCCAGGCAGTGAGGGCAGCCAGCTGGTGTCACTGGGGAAGGAGGTTCCATGGCAAGCGGCCCCCTAGGTGGCCGCAGCCGCTGGGAACATGATCTGGAGCTCGGGAAATCCACTCCGCAAACCCACCCCTGTGGGTGGCGAGAGGGACAACGTGCACAAGGTGGAAGGTGGCTGGCATGTACCTGGAACAGGGTTGGGGCTGGCTCAATGCAGCAGGGACAGGCAAGAGAGGTGGGCTCTCCGGACCAGGAGCCTACGCACAGTGTGAGTGTGTGTGAGTGTGTGTGGGGGGGGGCGGGGCACGGGGCATCTTGAGGCTCAGCGACACGTACGTTAAGTCCAGCAGCTGATCCTACATCCATTAAGGCAGTGCCCGCCTGGGTCTATGTAATCACACCTGCTTCTCCCCAGCAAGCATGCACCTTCGCCGGCCTCCCCCGGGAAATAACAGATTGTCCTGCAGCCTTCAGGAGACAAGCCTCCCTCGGGGGGACGGGGTCCATGGGCTGCATCCTTGATGGGGAGAGGCGGGCACCCCACAAGGAGCGGCTCTCTCTGGGCCAGGGGGTGGGGGCTCTCATTCTCGACCCTCATTTTCTCTACCTGGTGATGGAGCTGCAGGTTCTGGGAAGAGAGAATGCGGTATTTTAACGTGTGTAATGACATACAGGCTGCATGCGGAACAAGTTCCCTGGATGTATAAAATGGGAGAGAAACAGGTTTTCTGTCGCCTGCAACTATTTGGCAGCGTTAAAATATGACTTGTCGGAATCCAATATGCTGCTAACCTGCACAGGGCGGGCTGGAATCTTGCAGGCAGGGGAGGTGGTGGGGCGGGCAGCCCCGGGCACCTGGATAATTCAATCCCACCTGTCTGCAGCTGGGCATCTGTGCTGCTTGCCAGGCGGCTGCTGCAGTGGCTCTTCCCCCCCCCACACCCCCACCCCTGCCCACCAAGGTGAGCTGAGTCCCTGGGCCCGGCCTCCCTCTGCTGCGGGGAACAGAAATTCTCCCGCAATGCCCCACTTGCTGAGGTAAGCTCAGCTACCCGGGTCATGTCTTGAGAGATCAGGTTCTGTTCCAACACACAGTCCTTCTTCCAGGACATGGAGGCTCAAGAACATTCCAGAGCCATGGAAGCATCACATTTCCTGCCTTCCCGCCTGACCTGTCAGCCCAGGGAGGCGGAGGCGGCGGCGGCACACTTATTAGCGGCATGTATCACTTATTAGAATTCCACACCAGGGAGCCCCCACTCCCACACCATGCCCGCTGCCGGGGAGAGGGCCAGCCAGCTCTGCGGCCTCCTCCTCACCCCAGAATTTGCCCAGGGAAAGAGAGGGGGTGGGGGCAGAGGCCTGGGTGTGGCACCAAGCCCTCTGCTCTGCAAACACCAGGGCTGGATCCGGGGGTAGGATGGGGAGTGGAAGGGGGGTCTGTCCGTCTGCTAGGGGACTCAGCAACATGGGTGGTTGGTGTGGACCTGACTGAGAGCGGGGGCTCTGGGTCAGAGTGACCTGGGAGTGAGCCTGGATTCACGGTACCCGCGACCTTGGGCAGACGACACAGCTTCTCTGGGCCCCGGGGTCTGTGCTGAGCAGGAGGCAGGGGAATTGCTTCTCCCTCCTACGGCTGTGTACCTGGCAGGAACACAGACGCCAGCCCCTCGGATCCGGCACAGGGGGCCCGGCATACGCAGCAGCCTCGTCCCTGGGAGGCAGAAGACGATGGGGCCCCTGCCCTCTGAGTGCTGCTTGCAGGCTGGGGACGCCCCCTCCCCACTGAGAAGCTCCTCAACAAGGTTCGGCCCCCAGAACCAGCCAGGAGGGCCAGAGAACACTGCGGCTAGCTGTGGGGCTTGTGTGCGTATGTGTGTGTCTCTTCCTCCCTCGAAGGCTCGGTCACCCCGGCCCTCGGCGTGCTGCGGCCTCTGCCCTGCCTTCCCAGCCTCCTCCCACGGGCGGGATTCCCTGCGCCCACGGGGACGGCGCCCCAGACGGGTTCCCACCCTGCCCGAGCCTCGCTGCAGCCTTTGTGATCAAACATTGTTATATTTACCTAAGGATCTGTTAGGAAGCAATTTTTGAGAGGATGAATATTTAATGCAATATTTAAATATTTAATGGGAACTTTTTTCAAACCTGACTTAATAATCTATGTCGTGGGAAGAGGAAAATGGGGTTGTGTTCTAACATTCTCACTTCCTCTTGTTCTCTCAGTGTTGGCTGGGCTTTTTTTTTTTCTTTCTCTCTTTTTTTTTTTCCCCCATGGTGGAGTTTTAATTATACTCAATATTCCAAGAAATTCTTTTCTCATTAAAATTTAACTCTTGCCGATAGCAAGGTGATTGGGGGGGCGGAAGACGCATCAGGTTGGAAAATGTCTGGAGCCGGAAGGGACTGTTGGGACCGTCTACTCACGAGCCAGACTCTTTCATTTTACAGACGGGGACAAGAAGGCCTTCCGTGGCCACGGCCTCATCTGAGGTCAGGTCAGGCATCCCTGGCCACACACCCACGTGGGGCCCAGTTGAGAACTCATTCGTGACACCACCTTGACTCCTGACTGTTAGCTCAAACCAAGGTCCAGCCCCCAGCCCAGCAGGGCTGAGACCAGGGGGCCAAGCCTCGGCCCCTCCTGGCCATCTGTAGCAGCAGCAAATTGAGATTTTCATCACTTAGGAGGTGACCTCAGACCTTCTCGAAAGACCTGAAAATTTCAAAACCAGCAAGGCTCTGCTAACACGAGGGAAGAGGTGATTGAAGGTTGGATCCCTACTGACGGGCAAGTCCTTGACTCATCCTGAGAGCCCCATTTTCTCCCGGTCTCTCCGGCATCAGGCAGCCTGGTGCCCCCAGTCCAGGGGGTCAAATAAACCCCTCCACCCTGTGAGGGGTCTCGGACAACCCTGCTCACTCCTGGGGCAGCCTTTCCCCAGTCCAGGGTCACCGCAGGTGGTTCCGCCCGGGTTGGGCACTCAGCCTGGAGTCCCCCCAGCCCAGCCTCCGAGCTCCCCGGCGGCACTGGGCGGCACTCTGCGGACCGGCCCTTACTCCTCTTCCCCAACTCTGCCACCGTCTGGGGGCCTTCCGCAGTCTCCTCTTAGAGCAGCGTCCCTGGCCGCTTGGCTCATTCTAGAAGGCTCTAGCTCCCCCTTACACTCTGGGCCCCCCACTCGGGAGACCCCTGCCGTTCGCCTCCACCCGTCAGCCCACTCTTCGGTCTCCCTCATGGACATGCGCTCCGTGCCCACCTGCAGGGTCATGTCCAGCTAGCCCACATCCCGAGAGAATCCCGGCACAGCCTTCGGGCCCGATGCTGAGGGGTCCTCGCTCCTTCCTCTGCAGCAGGGGCCGCTGGAGGATGACTTGACTGGGGCGCCCTTTCCCGAGTGTCACGGGCTGCTTCGAGTCTGCCCCGCCTACCAGAGAGCACACTTTGCGCGGGGTTGGGACTTGGCACACTCGCGTCTGCCCTCCCATACAGCAGGTGCGCACTGCTTGATGAGAGACTGCTCGAAGCTCCTGCACACTGTCAGCCCTCCTTGTCTTCGCACCTGCTTTGCTTTGGTTTAGGAGGGGTAGGCAGAGCCCTGTTCCTGTGTTCAGTGAAGTTGTACTTGTTCCTCAGGATGCCGAGCAAACACATGCTGCCCCTCTGATAGGCTGGGAACCCTCCCTTGCCCCAGGCAGATAGGTGGTCCCTCCTCGGTGCGCCCACACCGTCGGCTTGCCAGCCATCACCGCAGGACCGAGACCTGCACCCCAAGGATCTGCTTCCCTGTCTCCTCCCTCCCTAGGTGGGCAGAGATGGAGCCTCTTAGTTTATCTGCCCCAGCCGACCCTGGGCTGGGAGGGAAGGACACACTAGACTCTGGGCTGGGCAAAGAGCATTGTGGAAAACAGACTATAGCTCCATCTACCTCCTCTCCTTGTGTCCCTGGGACCCACTTAGCTGGCACAAGCCCGTGACGCTGCAGATACTGCTGCGCCAGGAGAGGCCCAGGCTGAGCTGCCTGACATCTGGGCACACAGTAGGGCCGCTAAAACGGCTTGAGCCCATTTCGGGGGCCAGGGCAAAGGTTATCCTTGGGCAGGACACCTGAATGCAGCCCCAGCCCACGACATGGAGGGAGAGCGTGACGGATGAGGAGCTGACATTTTTAGGATGGTAACTCTTTTAATAAGGGTCTTTAATTATTCAGGAGAACAGTGAGAGAGACCGATTCAGCAAGGAGCAATCATTTTCACCTCACTGAGCACCAGTGGGTGTCCTCCCTGTGAGGGAAGCGGTGTCTCCCTACCCCCCACATCCCTGCAGGCTCTTTCCAGGGGCCTGGAGGACACGGCTCACTGGTTGATCACAGCGTGTGAACCCAGCTGGACCAGGAATGACATTTCTGGTCCTCTGTCTAGGCAGAAGTGCGGACAGCAGGCCCGTGGAGCCAGGGCCCCTGCAGAGGCTGGCCTGAGACCCTGAACCGGAGATCAGAATAGATGGAAAAGGGCGGGCAGAGGGACTTTAGGGGCGGGATGGTACACATGTGCCCACCCCCTGCCTCGCACCCCATTCTCCCTTCTTTCCCACCTCCCACACGTGCGTCGTCCACCCAGAAAGCCCACTGCCGTTCTGGGATCCCCCTCCTGACACCAACCTCAGTGCCCGGCCGTGACCTCAGTGCTCACCCATCTCCCCAGCCCACCTGGCGCTGCTGGAAGGCAGGGCCGTGTTCCCGGCGCCATCATGGGGCCGCGTGCCAAGCAGGAGCTCAACAAACGCTGTTGCGCGGGGTGGTCCAGGCCCGGAGGCCCAGGAGACACCAATCTGCATGCCCAAGGCAGGCACAGGGCAGTCCAGGCACTGAGAGCCAGGAGACTCAGTCTGCACGCCCGAGGCAGGCGTGTTCTGCCCGCCTGCTCTCTCTGGCACAGCCAGCCACCATCTCCACGATGCCTCTGAGGCCGCCTTGACTCAGAGTCTAAGAAGAACTCTGCAAGTGTTTGCCAAGGCCTGCCATGTGCCAGGCCTGAGGCCAGGTCTGAGGGTGCTCTGGCCCCGCCGCCTGAGGCCCACACCCCATGAGAGTGGGGGACAGGCACCAGGCAGGCCATCATGCACATATGGGGGGAGTCTCATCTGTGACCGGGTTACACAAGAGGCTGCAGTGCTCAGGGGGACTGTCACAGGGCTCTGACTCGGGCTGGGAGCCGCAGGCCCCTGGGTGTCAGCAAGGTCAGAAGTCAGGGCGAGTGTCCCCAGGGGTCAGGAACCACTGGCAGGAAGAGGTGTATGAAGACCAGGGACTGAAAGGACTCCAGGCATCTGGGGCCAGAAGGCCAATAGAGAAGGTTGTGTCTGGGAAGGCTGGGAGGTGGCAGGTCCTCTGCGTCATGTGAGGAGGTCCATTTTGCTCCGCACGCCACTGACCATGGAAGCCTCCGCCCCATTCAGGAGGCTCAGACCTCCAGCACGGCCAGCAGCCCCGAGGAGTGCGGCCCCTGCCCTCCCAGCTTCTCCCGGGGCCGCCTCCTCTTCCCTGCTGTGTCCGCACACCCCGGCCTCCACGACTCCCCTCCATGCCCTAATCTCCTCCTAGAACCATCTCTTGGCCTTCCCCTTGCCCCTCCTCACACAGGGCCCTGGCTTTCCTAAGAGCTCAATCCAAATGCTCCTTCCTCAAGGTCTCCTTGTCCTTGGGAGGTCAGGCTGCCGGGTGGCTGCCTCTTTCCCCGACCCCTGCTCCCTCCCGGCCCACCTCTCCACGCTGAGCAGTAGAGCGGAACCTGGGTGTGATGTCCGCTCTCCTCAGCGATGCCAGCTCTAGGAGGGACCGCAAATCTCTTAAACACCAGTGCCATCCAGGCGAACGGCGGGTTCTCGGAAAATACTTGCAGAATGGATAGAAGAACGCCTCACAGACACCACCTGACCTAATCTGAACAACCACCAGACGAGGGAGATGTCCTTAACTAGTGGGGGCACTGAGGCTCCAGAGGCCCGAGAACCTTAGTCATGTGTGAGTGAGCCGGGAAGGCAGGACTGGCACTCCGGCTGGACCGACCCCCAGGCCGTATTCTCAGCTGGTGTTTGGGTCTGAGGTCCAGTCACTTCGGTGTCTGCTTGCCACCATCTCCAGGAGTAAGCCAGGCTGTGGGAGCGCACACCCTCTCCTCCCCTCCAGGGCTGCCTGCTCACGCACAGCAGCGAGTCTGTAAAAACGGGGGTACTTTTGTCTCAGTCCAGTTCCGTCTTCAGGGAAGCCCCGCCCGCGCTGCCTGCAGCCATAGCCCTCAGGAAGCTGCGCCTACTTGTGATTCCGGCCAGGCACCAATCTGTCAACACCCTCGTCTCTCCTGTATCTGCCATCTCTTATTTATAATCCCGCTCAGATTAATGAATGACAGTAGTTCTCATCACAGGAAATTTGATTAATCAATTTAGGTGCTTAATCACCACAGCCTTGTTGAGTCTGAACAGAAGGGATCTCGCTTTGATGTGGATGAATTCCAGAAAGAAATGGGAGAGCAGAAAGCAAGCCGTCAGCACTTCTCCATGGAAACCCGAGGGACGGGGCAGGGATGGGGTGGGGGGGGTCCTGGGGTCCCCACAGCCACAGGCGGGACTCCTGGGAGGGCACCAAATGGTGGCTGGTGTGGGTGTGGAGCAGCCCCGACACTTCCGGAATCGAGGCGTCCCCAGGTCGACTGGTCGGTGGTGGGGGCCGATGACAGTGCAGGCAGAGCCCACCAGGGTCCAGGAGCAGGGACAAGCAGGCAGGATCAGCCGGCCCTGGAGAGCCACACTGCAGCCCCTCAGGGACTTCCTGCCAGACTGACCAGCCAGACAAGGGCACGGAGCTGTTCTTGTTGCTGCCCCCTCCTTCCTGGGCCATGCTCAGTCCCATCCCAGGGCCTCTTTCCACGGTGCTGACTCCTCCTGCAAAGCTGTCCCTTCCTTTCAGCCGACTCCAGTTCTGCCGACCCTGGAAGCTCAGCTCGGGACCCTATCTTCCAGGAAGCTGATGCTAACGACAGCCTCCTCTTGACCCGAGCTCCTACGGTGCCCGGCCCGCAGTCTGCCTCCACCACGGCACCACAGGGCAGCCCGTGCCTCGGCCTCCCCGCGCTCATCTCTTAGCTCGTACCCCCTCCAGTGAAGACAGGGTTCTGTGAGGCTGAGCCCCCCCCCCCCACTGCTGCTGACCCTCAGGGGGGCCCGGCATGGGGCAGGGCACCCAGCGGGAACTTAATGTAGCAACGCAGTGCTTCTGTTCTCAAACAGACTGGCGTGAAATGGACATCCACTGGTAGTTGTTCAAGGAGGACTCAAGGGCCCCTGCCCCCGGGGGAGCAGGTCGGGGCGCTAGATGTGGGAGCGGTCTCAACAAGCACATTCAGTATTACACTGTTTTATTTTGGAAATGTAGAGAGGACCTATTGTTTTTGAATGACAAACAACCTAATGGAAATACTCCAACGTCTTGGCTGGTAGAGAAAGGGTGGCAAAGGGCGGCGCTCACAGGAGACGGCACCCGTGGGGCGGGCTAGGCCCCGGGGAAGGCTCATCGTGTTCATCTGAAAAGGATGTGAGTTAAAAATAAGGATTCAGGACCTGTGGTGGCGCAGTGGATAAAGCGTCGACCTGGAAATGCTGAGGTCGCCGGTTCGAAACCCTGGGCTTGCCTGGTCAAGGCACATACGGGAGTTGATGCTTCCTGCTCCTCCCCCCTTCTCTCTCTCTCTCTCCTTTCTAAAAAAAAAAAAAAAAAATAAGTATTCAGAACCCGGCACCAACAGGAATGTAAAACAGAGGAGAAATTAGCATCCCAGAGCCACGGGGAGGGCGGAGGGGGAGGGGAGGCTGCCACCCACTGACGTTTACTGAGCACCTGTGACATGTGAACTCTGCATTTACTGCCCATCTTAACCCCAAGTGGCTCCATTAAATAACTGTCACCACTGCCGCTGTATGCTTGAGGAAACTGAGGTTCAGAGACCTGACGTCCCCTGCCCCTAAGCCACGGGGAAAGGGGACCAGAAGCGGCCCCAGACATAGGGGGTTGGAGATCCAAGAGCCAGGAGTGGGGCAGACACTGCCGCCAGGTGCCGCGATCCAGGGGCCAGCGCCTCCCTCTGCCCTTCTTCTGAAAGAAAACAAACATCTACCACTGACAAGTTAAAGGAGTGCTTCTCATGCTGTTTGTGGTTGCTGCTATACAGAGAAATGCTAATTTTGGAAACAGATTATTAAAAAAATATATGCACTCTGAACGATGCAATCAATCAGGCATGTAAATGCAGATTCAAAATGCTCCAGGCCTTCCTGGCGACGCATGGCTCCTTTCCTGACAGCAGTCCGGCCCTGGCTAGCCCTCTTTCCTGTCGGGGATGCCATGGCTCTGCCCCAGGGGGACCTTTGGCACCAGCTCCTCCAGGCTGCAGCGAGGATGGAGAGGAGGAGCCCAGGGCTCCCGGCTGCATTCTGGTCTGGAGTGGCTACCGACAGTCGGGGCTATGGCCGTATGGGCTCCCTGCTCCTGACCCCTCACAACCTGGGGCTGCAGCTCCTGGGCCTTGAACTGAAAACCTCTCTCCCCAGGCGGTGGGGACAGAGGGCCTGTGGGATGGTCTGGAACCCTGTTCTCGCCTGTGCCGTGGGAACAGTGCTGATGTACCAGGTGTGCGCAGCACGTGTGCAGGTGCCGGTGCAGGTGTGTCCCTGTCGCCTGCTTTCCTGGGAGCTGCGTCCCTCGCATGCCCCAGAGACCAGCCTGCAGGGACTCCACAAAGCCTCACGAGACTCTAGAGATGCTTCTGTGAAGGGGTCTCAGGTTTCCTCATTTCACAAATGGAGAGACCACAGCTCACGTACATCGCACAGTGTGTGTGGGTCAGGAACCCTGCATGCTGGAAACCCCCAATCCCCCAGACTCTGGTCCTCCGAGCTGGGCATTCAGCTCTCTCCCTTCCTTCCCCAATCTCACCCACAGTCAGGAATACAAGGCCCCTGCACACTGGAGCCCCACCCCCACTCACGTCCCTGCCCATGACCATCATGGGACAAAGCCAGGCCAGGAGGTGTCTCATGTGAGGGCGTGGGCTCAGGAGCCTGCTCTAGGAGCAGGTGTTTCCTGGACCATCCGTGGATGGCCAGTCCACTCACTCTGCTGACCTCAGCACTGAGCACCTCTCACCAGAACCCAGAGCTAACCACCCAGGGGGCTGGAAAGGAGATGCCTCTGACGCCTGCTCCATGCAGCCTTGAGCCCGGGTCCCCCTACCATCCTGTAACAACACAGGGGCAGCCCTGCATTCTACAGATGAGGAAGTTGAGGCAGAGAGGGCCAGCGCCTGTCCTAGCTTCTGGCCCTGGTCAGGAAAGTAGGTCGGGCTTTTCTGGCACCTAAACCCACATTCTTTCTGTTCCTCCGGGCCCTCTGAGGCCCTCTGAGTTAAAAACCTTTCTGGTTAGGGTGGCAGCCACGTGCCAGGCATGGAGTCTGTTCTCCCTGTCCCTATCTGTCCCAAGCCATTGGAGGGATTGAGCTGGGGGAGGCACCCAGGCAGCACCTAATCGCGGCCATGGGCTTCTCTTCAGACACAGAGACTGGCCCCCTAGGGCAAAGGTCTGGGTATCTGCTTAAAAGTCAGAAGCTCCCTGTTATGGGTTGAATTGCATCCTCCCAACCCCTCAAGCTTTTATGTTGATATCCCAGCCCCCAATACTTCAGATGTGACCTTATCTGGAAACAGGGATTGAATTCACCTGAGATGATTAGGGTGGGCCCTAATCCAATGTGACAATCCTTATACAAACGGGAAGTTTAGATGCAGATGTGCACACAGGGAGAACGCCGTGTGAAGGTGTAGCAGGTGTAGGGCTGACACTGCTACAAGCCAAAAAACCCAAAGACGCTGGGCTTGTGCCACAAGCTGGGGAGGTCTGGGCTGGCTCCTCCCTCAGCCTCAGTGGGACATGGCCCCGCCCATATCCTGGTCTTGTGCCTCTGGCTTTCAGAACTGAGACAATAAACTTCTGTTGCTGAAGCTGTCCAGCGTATGGTGCTTGTTTAAGCCCGAGCTGACTAATACACGTGCTCACATGGAAGAAACAGTACCCAGGGTCTGCAGGCTCCAGACAGTGGCCCCAGACCAGTGGCCTTTGCGGCTGGGGCCTGGGGAGAAGGGCTCTGCTGGCCCCCTTTTGCCTGGGCAGCCTCCCCTGTTTACACACAACTGCCCACTATCCCTTTCTGTTCTTGGCCCCACCTGTGCCCCCAATTAGGATCCCCTGAGACAGGAGTGATGGTTCTAAGATGAGATCTGTCCTGACCCTTCCCAGCCAGAAAGCCAGAGTCCCATACAGCAATGGTGCCCAACTCCCGGGCCACGGACCGGTACCGGTCTATGGGCCATTTGGTACTGGTCCACAGAAAAAGAATAAATAACTTACGTTATTTCTGTTTTATTCATATTTAAGTCTGGACAATGTTTTATTTTTAAAAAAATGACCAGATTCCCTCTGTTACATCCGTCTAAGACTCACTCTTGATGCTTGTCTAGGTCATGTGATACATTTATCCGTCCCACCCTAAAGGCCGGTCTGTGAAAATATTTTCTGACATTAAACCGGTCCGTGGCCCAGAAAAGGTTGAGGACGACTGCCATATAGGGACTCTGTGCCCAGCTCCGCCCCTGTGACCAGCACTGCTTCTGCCCCTGCTCCGCCCCTGCACCACGCCCTTGCGGCCTCCGGGGCTCTCAGCTCCCTGAGGCATCTCCTAGCTGCCTCCCTGTGTGCCCACAGGGACCCCAACCCCAGGGCTTTCCCAGGTACGAAGATGAGGGCTTGCCAGTGAATAAGAAACAACATTGAAATGGGACCAGCTGCCAGGGAGTTGAGCTAAGCATGGACGGTGTCACAGGCCTATGGCCAGAGGGGACCCATCTCCAGGATGGTCTTTACCCTGGCCCACACCTCAGGCTCCCAAGGGTTGAGGGTCACCAGTCTGCCCACTTGACAGGCAGTGTCTGCAGCCTGACCTTCCTGGCCATGAGGTAGAACTTCTCAAAGCTGCGACGGGATCCTGGGACAAGTCCCTTCAGTGGGCCCAGTGGGTCTCACCAATGATGCCTCCCTTTCCATCAGAACCAGAAGTCACAGGACGCAGCTTAGACACCGCACTTTCCCAACTCTTTAGCCCCCTCCTCCCACCCACCCCTTTCCTACCCTGGGCCCCGGTTCTGTCGTTCTGGTGCTCTAGGAATGGACCCGCCGAGCGAGAGGCCTCTGGGCCAGACGGCACTCAGTAACTCTGGACAGCCACCCAAGAGGCTGTGTGTACAAGTCTGCTCCTTTTCTTCTCCCATCAGCGAGTCCCCAAGGGCCCCTCCTTGCCACTGGTTTTGCAGGGAGGGACCAGCCCCACCCCTGAGGTGCAGGCACCTGGAGGGACCCTTCAGTAAGAAGCTCCCTCGTAGTCCTCAGGGACCTTACAGATGCAGAGTGGGCAATCACACACACAGGCTGATGGCTTCTAGACCCCGCCCTCCCCCCCTAGCTGCAAAAGTCCCATCTGAAGGGATGTCAAGAAAAAAAATGAGGAGTCAGAGGGCCCCTGCTTGCCCAGGAGGCAGGGGGTCCAGCTCTGGCTGCCAGGAGGGAGGCAGAGATGGGGGCGAAGGGAGGAGGTGGGCAGGGCAGCTCTTCCCCACCCCTCCCTTCTGTTCTGACACCCACAGCCAGCCTGTTGGGGCAGGTACAAGCCTCAGGTGGGAGAGTTCCTGTCTTAGGGTCCTTGAGGGCAGGAATCAGGCAGCCCACAGTCGATGGAAGCATGAGGGCTGGGATACAAGGGGCTGGAGCACATGGAGGTTGCGGCTGCCTCTGCCTCTCCCTCTGGGGAGGCTGATTTCCCCCAGGCTAGGGGCCTGTCGGGTCGGAGAGCCTTCTGGGGCTGACTCTGTGCAGACCCTAGGAGGGGCAGCCCGCCCCACGGCTTCCTGTCTCCCCCTGGGGTTCAGCCTGGGCATTTTCTACAGAGCAGAATTAACAAGGATATAAATAACTTTCTCCTAGGGAAGCTGGAAGATGAAGCCCTGAGCAGCGATGTTAGGAGATGCAGGGCCACAGGGGGACTGCAAATTCTGTTCCACTGCATGGAACTCTGACAACAGAAGTGCTGCTTCAGGCAAAGGAGCTGGCTGCCTTTCCCAAGGCTGTGCTCAGCAAGGGCCAGCACCGAGGCGAATGGCTAGCCCTGCCCTCGGCCCCTCAGCCAGGGCGAGGACCCAGGCAGAGCAATGGCCCCGGCCCCCAACATCCCATGCAGCAGTGGCCCCCAGGAGGGTTCCTGCCCCAGGTGAGAGCCCCTATTCATCTCTCCCAGGACGGGGTGGTCTTTGTGCCCCACCTCCCCCACTTCTCCTGGGACACACCCTTCCCGTCCTTGCTGGTCCAGTAGGTCATGGATCTCAGTTTCTCTACTTTCTGGCTGTGTGACCTTGGGGAGGTCACTTCCAGAAACGCTTTGGGCTCATTTCTCCTCTATGGAAACGGGCCTGTTATGGCTAGCTCACAAGACTAGGGTTTAAGCAAGCTAGAGGAGAGAGTCCTGGCACTGGGCACATGTTCAACAAATAGTAGTTCTCCAGTTGCCCCGGGTGCCTCAGCTCCTCACTGGTCAGTTTCATCGGGGCTGTTCCCTTATTCCCCCACATCTAGGTCTTATTCTCTAGAACTGAGGGCCAGGCTGCCTGTGCCTGATTCAGGGCTCAGATGTTCCCCTGGCACCACCATGCCTACGAGGCCACCACGTGTTGGGCACTGTCCACTGCCCTACCATTGGAGGGAGGTTGGTGGCCAACACATAGTCTGCTGTCTGTGGAAGCAGAGTCTGGTGGTGTAAATACGCTCAGACTGAGGCCCCGGGCAGAAAGCCAGGGCTCTGGGGGATCAGGGTGCTGGTAGGGGTGGGGGAGAAGATGTTTTCAGGGGCTCAGATATCAGGGAAGGCTGACGGAGTTAGGTCTCAAAGATCATGATGGACCTGCACAGTCTGAGGGAGACAAAAGGGCATTCTGGGCAGGGGGTGCCCTCAGCGAGGGTGCAGGGGCAGAATCCTCTCAAGGACCAGCTTGGGTGATGCCATGGCAGGGGCAGTAAAGCCCCCAGCAGGCCTACCGCCTGGCATCCACCCCAAAGCAGTGTCTGTCCGGGGACAGCAGCTGCACACCCGGTCCGACATCCGCCCAGTGAGGCTGCCCAGCATGGTACTGAGTCCATTTCAAGGACAGAGAGCTGGGCATGCCCTGCGCCCTGGGCTGAAGGCACTATGGGAGCTGCACTCCTGGTGGGAGCTGGAAATCTGAATGTGCTCTGGGGGAGGCTGTGACAGCCACCTACCTGGAGGCGGCCAGGCTTAGCCAGAGGCCAGGGCCATGGGTTCACCTCCTCCCCATCCAGAGCAAGCCTCGAGAGCAGGCTCCTCAGGGACATGTGCTGACCGGCCCTGAAGGAGACGTCTGAGTTCTCAGAAATGGCCCAGGGGGAAGGAGATGTGGGGTTGTTTGAATGGTTTGCATGAGGCTGAGATGGGACCTCCGAGTCAGCAGGAAGCCGCCCTCCCCGAACCCCCATAAAGTGTCCTGCGCTTCCACTAACTCATTGATCCACCTGCTTTCTCAGGCCTGAAGATTTCTTCACTGTCATCACAAGGTTGGAAGAATTGTGAGTGGGAAAACCATGCAGCATATTAAAGTCAGGCTGAAATATTGCCACAATACAGAGAAATATTTTACAGTTATTCTCTTTTAGAAATTGTTATAAAGGGAATATAATGAGAATGTTGCAAACAAGCAGAATATTTTCTTCTAACCTGACAATAAAAATATGTCACAGGGATGCGTGAAACTCTAATAGGAAACAGCTGATGGGCCCTGGAAGTGCAGGGATTTAGCAAAGATTTTACTTGGTGCCTTTACTGGCTCACAAGGCAGAAATAGAAGCTTCTAGAGCAGTCTTTCCTACGGATAAAGGCACAGACAACAGCAGGGGAAGGGGCAGGCTGGTCTGGTAGCCTGCTCAGGGCCTGGCACTGGTCAGATATCAGAAAGGCTTGCAAAATCCTGAAGGCATGGAACCTCACTGAGCCTAAAAATGGCAGGACATCACCACCACACCCATCATCATCCACAGCCCTATTCTCATTCCTATCCCCATCATCCCCATCATCACCACCATCACCATCACCACCATCACCATCACCACCATCATTATCACTAACATCATCATCACCATCATCACTACCATCATCATCATTACCATCATCACCACCATCATCCCCACCATCCCCATCACCATCCACATCATCATCCCCACCATCCCCACCACCATCACCATCATCTCCATCATCATCCCCATCACCACCATGCCAATAGTTTCCATTTGTTGAACATTTATAATGTGCTATACACCGCGCTAAGGAATTTACATAAATTATCACATTCCAACCTCACAATAACCATGTGAACTACTCTTATGTTTATCAAACATGAAAACTGATGTTCAAATTGCTTTAGAACTTACTCAGGGACACATGCCCTGTGGGAGGTGGAGCTCAGATCAGAACCCATTCTGGCTGCAATGTCCTGACAATGCTTGTCTCAAATGGAAGAAGAGCCTTTCACGGGACCTGAAAGCGCACTGGCCAACCTCGGGACGGTGAGCAGCCTCCCTAAGAAGCCCCTGTGCTGGGTGTACAAACACTTAGGTCATGCGCCACCACGTCAGCAGACCAGAGGATGGTCCATTTATAAACCCCACCGAGGCCCTGCCGTGTGCCAGGTGCTAACCGAAGGAGTCAGACACACAGAGAACCTCAGCTCCAGATCCAACAGGCGAAGGCCGTGCCAGAGGAGACATGGGGTGATGGGAACCACTCCGATTCAGTGCAGGGGCGGGCGGTGAGGAGGCCTCTGTGGAAAAGGAGCCACTTGACCATGACTCTGAAGGACTGATACAATTCTGCCAGGTGGCTGGGAAAGGGGGAAGTTGTCCCAGTGGAGAGGGCCCGGTAGGAGAGCAGAGGAGGAGCCCAGTGTTCCGAGTGACGTCAGAACAGGATGATCAGGAGGATGCCGGGAGACCCCGCTGGGAAGTGAGGCCGGGCCTCTCTGACCTGGGTTCCGTGGGGAGAGGCTTGGACTTGACTGTGTGCCCTGGAGGACCAGCCGAGGCAGCTGAGCAGGGTGGGGTCATGAGAACCTTCTAGCCGCTCATTCAGGGACTGGCCCTTGGCCAGGTCCTAGAGACAGCAAACACACTTCTGTCTTCTCCCCTCCTGAGTCCCCACCCAAAGACCCCGTAATACAATCAATACTCATTGTGTGCCTACCCCACGCTGAAGGTCAGAAAGCCAGACAAGTCCTGCCCTCTGGGGTCCACCTTCCAGTGCACAGACAACACTCCCAGGTCACCTGGCCACCTGACTGCCTGACCAGAGGCCTGCTCCAGTCTGTCCCCCTCAGCAGCCCCAATGTCCCCACAATGGCCTCCCTGTCTCCATCCTCCCCTAGGTAGCATGTCAACGAGCTAGCCAGAACCTTCCAAAGACACAATATTTTC
The DNA here is from genome assembly GCF_036850765.1 of Saccopteryx bilineata. Classification (NCBI taxonomy): domain Eukaryota; kingdom Metazoa; phylum Chordata; class Mammalia; order Chiroptera; family Emballonuridae; genus Saccopteryx; species Saccopteryx bilineata. The sequence goes on from NC_089492.1 coordinate 288,724,273, forward strand.
TTCCAACACCCGTGCTGATGTTGGCTAGTTCGGGTTCACGGTGTGTGGAGGGGAGCAATGCGCCCTCTGCTCTGCTTTGGGCCCTTTCTCTAGTTCCCAGCTCATCTGCACAATGCACAAGGAGGCTAGATGCAAAGGAAGGGGCCGCAGGGGGCCTGGGAAACATCCTGGAACCCTGAGCTAATTGTACCCCGGGGCTGATCCTGGAGAACACGCCGTGTCTGAGGAGCCCACCAGCCAGAGGTAACAGGCTCTCTCCCAGAGGATCTGCTGGGATTACAGCTCTCCTCCGGGCTCAGGGATGTGTGCAGAGGGCAGGAGGCGCCCGTCCTGGGGGAAGACTTCCTCAAATTGACATTCAATTTCCCATGGCTAAAAATATAGCCGAAGCCAAGCCACTCAGGATTATAAAAGAGACACGAGATTGAACATCAAATACGTATGCACTCAATGCTGGGGAGGATGTGACCTTCAAAACTTCCTTTCGATGAATTCCCAAATAAAATACTATTTATACAGCTTAAAGCAAATTATTGTGTAGCCGTGCTAAATCTTCACATTCCAATTTAGACTCTGCAGACCTTCCGGGAGCTGGGCTCCCGGGGCCAGCCCGACAGCCGGGGGTGGCGGGGGCGGGGGCGGGACGAATGCCCAGGGCGCGTGAGGAGGTCTTTCGGAACCCGCGCTGTAGAAATGCCAAGTTCAGATCGTTCACAATCAACTTATAAATATTGCATTCGTGTTCCTCAACCCCAAACAGCTGCGCATTCATCTCTGAGGACCAGGGACCCGGTATGCAGGAATTCACAAGACACAAACAGAGACGGAGCTTTCCTGACATTTGTGGGCCGCTCGGGAAGCCGCCTAGAAGGGTGACATCATCCCAGGATGCGTTGTTTGTTTGTTTGTTTTTAATCAAAGATAAACAAATGCATTTTTAGGATTTTAAGAAACAGCCCTTCTTTCTCCTTGGCCGCCCCTGTCCCCACCTGCTGGCACCCTGACTTGTCCCTGGGAATGTGGACGCCGCCACCGCCTCAAACCTTGAAATCACCGCTCTGCCTCTGGAAGGAAGGTCCATCCGAGACGCCGTGAGAAGGGAGGACACCCGAGAACGCTGAGTCAGAACCCGCGACTGAGGCCGCCACTGCGGAGCGAAAAGCCCTTCGTCGTGTCCCGAGAAGTTCTTGAAAACACGGGCCTGATTTAAGGGCCAAATCCAATCTCAACCCGCCTCCCAGGAGGATAACTGTTCAGGTCTTTATAACTCTGGTTTTGCAACTTTACAGGAGGCCTTATAAATTTGTAAGTCGCCTGCGAGCAGACAGGCACCACCGAAGCACTGGAATGATCCAATTCAGAACTCCCACTTGTCCGTGTCTCAGACACACCCCCCCCCCAAATGCAGTGGGTGAAGGAACTTTCCCTCGTTCTTCCCTCCGCCGCTTGTGTCCCCGGCGGTCGCCAGTCCCCCCAACTACAGAAGCTCTGACCAGGCGGATCAGTCATGGATTTACCAGACCTTGAAGCTCTCGCTAAAGTTAATCTCTGAGATGCTCTCTCTGCCGATCAGGCTGTGCTTGGCCTGTCCGGGGCCCTCCGCCTCCTCCCACACCTGGTATCAATGGAATCGATGGCGTGACTTAGCTGATAGTAGGCGGCGGGCTGGAAACCCCAGGTCAGCAGGCCAAGGTGGGCAACACCTGCTGGTCTAGGTCAGCACCAAGAGCGAGTCGGCGCTGCCACAGCCGTCCCGCCCCTCCCTGGCCCCATGCCCCCACCAGACAGAGTGCCCAGGGAAACCCAGTGGACAGAGAGAGGCCCCTGAGGAGGCCCGGAGCTGGCTGTGCGGCTGTCTCTGACCCCTGTGCAACGGGACAGAGCAAGGCCTGCAGGAGGCACTATCCCCTTTTCTAACTTTTAAATGACAGGCTGGAAAGGTAACCCACTGTAAGTGCCTAAGGATGAGTAGGAGTCCACCTGGTGAATAAAGGTGAAAACATTCCGCGTCCCTTCCCTTCCTACTCCCATCACTCTCTCCCCTCATACTTCCTCTAGTTTTTTTTTTTTCAGAGTACTTTCTACTCCTGACACATATCTATTGATTTGCCAAATGAATGAATAAATGAATGAATGAGAAAAGGAGTCTGCACAAAATCCCGGCAGCCTAAAACACCTGGCTGTAGAAAGCCCCAGCCCCCTGATCACAAATGACTTAAACAGCTATACTACAAGCTAGGCAGGGATGGTAGGGGCCCATTTTATTGATGAAGAAACTGAGGCAGAGAGATGGAAGACCACTAAGGGATTCAGGTCAAGTGACAGAAGGCGGATACAGAACGGAACGGGCAGCATCCTCTTCCCCTAGGAAGAGCAGTAGGTATGGAGTGTGGGCGATACCCCTAATGTTAATGAGTGGCAGGTGAGCCCCAGGAGGGCACCCGGGCATGGCTGTCACTCTCTTAGCTACACTTGCAGGGGGGGTGGGGGAGCGGCATGTGCACTGGTTCTCAATCCCTAGAAAGGCTTGGTCCCTGCCAGGCCCTGCTGGGGGCTCTTTCTCCCCGAGACACTGCGGAACCCCGTGCTATGTTTTCATTAGCCTTGTTGGCAGTGATCGGCTTCCGATCGAGATTAATAGAGAAAATGTTTTCCAAACACTTAAACATGCACTTCCATTAATCTATGATCTGAAAATTAATCTTGGAGGGCAACCTGCGAAAAGTGTTAATTGCAGTTTCAGACACAAATCCATGAGAAAGCTTGCAGAGGGCCCCACACTGCCTCTAGCCAGCCTCTGAGGACCGGCACGAACGCTCGTCTTCAGCTCGGCTCCTGCGGACGCAGGGCCTGGGTCAATGTGGGGCCAAAGTGACAGCCTGGCCCCACTGGCTGTGAGCTGCCTGGCCTGGGTCTGACCCTCTTCAGCCCCTGCTTTCCTTATCTGTAAAAGAGGGATGTTAAAACACTTATTTTTAAATATTTTGTATTTTTAGTCCATCGTCTAAAAAATGTATCTTTGTCATGGCCCCCAGTGGCCTTCAGGCTGCGGGGCCAGCAGTAGAGCCCACATGTGGAGGTTCTGGCTGCACTGGCAAGCCCCTCTTAGCCCACAGGGCTTCCACAAGTGGGTGTCCTTCCACCTGTCCTTAGAGGCTGCTATGGACTGAATGTTGGTTTTCTCCCAAACCCATATGTTGAAGCCCCACGCCCCAATGTGAAGGTATTAGGAGATGCTGCCTTTGGTAGGTGATTAGGTTTAAATAATGTCATGAGGGTGGGGCCCCATGATGGGATTAGTGCCCGTGTAAGAAGAGGTACCAGATAGCTCTCTCTCTCTGCCATGTGAAGGCCCAGTGAGAAGGCAGCTGTCTGCAAGTTGTGGGGGGGGGGGAGCAGGACCTCGGAGGCCCTGCAGGTACAGTGATGGGCGTTTGCTCTGAGCAAGCTGCAGAGCTATCTGGTGACATCTGGGTGGAGAGACATGAGCTGATCGCTACTGCGGCACAGATAGCCATGAGGGTATGAAGGTGAGAATGCAGCTCTTGCGGAGATCCTGAGTGACAAAGATCATGGAGGGGTGAGGAGGGCTGAGACGCTGGAAGGCAGAGCCCGCAGGCTGGGCTGACGAGGGGCGAAGACGGTGCCACGTGTGGGGCTGAAGCACCTGACGGCTGGAGTCACCGTTCCTGATGGAGGGAAGACCACAGAAGGCTGTGCTGGGCAGTGGGGGGCGGGGGGCAGTGCTAGGTCTGATGGGGGGTGGGGACGCTGAGTCTACACTCAGGTTTCTGAGCCTACACTGCAGGGGCGAGGTCATCCGCTTCCAGACGACATGAAAACCACGGCACTGAGTGCACCCTAGGGTGGTGCCCACAGAGCAGAGGTCCAGGATGGGGGCCGTGGAGCTCCGATGTGCACAAGGGAAGGCAACCCGGTGGAACAAGCCGAGGGGACAGGGAAGGGGCGGCCACAGGGGACGACCAGGCACTTGTGGAGTTCTGGAGACCCAGTGAGAAGACCCTTCCGAGAATGGGGACGACCAGCTGTGGGGAAAGCCGCAGACAGCGCAAGTAAAACAGGGGCGGTAGACTGAGCCCGTGTGGTAACGCGCAGGCCACCGGGACCCAGAGACGGGAGCCACTGCGGGGCTTCGAGCAGAGCAGCACCCCGGTCCGACCCGTGGGTGACAATCACTCTGGCTGCAGGGCTGAGAGCCGATGGAAACAGCCGGGCTGGGAGGCCTGCAGACTGGCTGGGAGGCTGTGGCAGGGGTCCGTACAAAGGAAGACGGTGCTCAGACCCAGGCACCAATGGAGGAGAAGACTCCGCGGGATTTACCAACACGGAGAAGAGAAGGTCAAGGGCGGCTCCCAGGGGCTAGGCCTAAGGTCTGGGAGGATGGAGTCGCCCAAGACAGAGGCGGAAGGCTGAAGGAGGCGGGAGATTAGGACCCAGGACAGTATAGTCATTTATCAGGCAGCCACACGCAGAAGTGGAGCAGGCAGCCGGGGTATCAAACGTGAAATTGAGGGGTGATACTTGTGAGATGCCGGCACAGAGATGGCACGTCACGTCCTGGAAGTGACACGGGTGCTGGGCCCCCACCATTACAAGTGGGAGGAGGGTACCCGAGGTAGCAGGGAGGCCGGGAGAGGCTGGCGTCCTGCAGACCAAGTCTGGACAGCCAGGCCAGACACAGGAGCTGCGGTCCTGCTGAGGGCCCCACAACGGGCTGAGATATGACAAGCAGTTTGGGGATGGGGCAGGAGGAGGGGCCTAGGCCTTCCGACTTGCCTTCCAAAGTCACGGCGAGGAGCTAACTATTTTCTGACAATCATTCACACATTCCACCACACTCTTGAGTCCGACAGTAGGCTACCATTATGTCTCTTAGAGACTCCTGCTGTCAAGGACGACTTCAGCCGTTGAGATCAGCAGCTAAAGTGCATCAAGGTCCCCTTCTGTCGCCACTGCTGTAGGTCTTAGATTTAATCTCATTCTTCAAAGCCTGGTGATTTTCATAAAGTTGATGAGCTGCCTTGATGACCAGGATGCGGAAGCCAGGCAGAGAGGAGACGCCGCTGCCCAGGGAACAGAGCTCATGGGAACTGCTGCGGGCGGAACGTACAGAGTGGAGATCCGGAAACACCCCGCCCCGATTCTCAGACCCAGTCAGGTCACTGCGTCATGGGGGAGACCGGGTTCGTGGACCAGGATGAAGAGGACCAAGGCGGTTTTCAATGATGGAAGTTGTAGTCCCAGGCCTGACACGGTGCCTTCCTAGCGCCGGTCACATGGCCAGCGAGGTGTGGGAAGATTTATTCCCAATCGGCTGTACCTTGTCCAGAGGAACAGGACAAGCTCTTCCTAGAACATCAGGCTTGCCGTGGTGAGAATGTAATGTCACACCCTCTTTCTGCTCCTACAAAAGAACACAAAGACACACACCCTAACCCTACCCCTACCCTTAACCCCTACCCCAAACTCCTGCAGGGCTCTAGGGAAATGCTCCTTCGAATCAAGCATGAGCCAGGCCAGCAGACGTCTCCCAGCAGAGCCCTGTGTGGGTCTGAGTTTCACGTGGCGTCCGTGTGCTGACGCAGGACTCTGTGTTCCCAGCCCTGCCGCACAGTCGGTGGAGCAGCCCGGACTGGTCCCCACCGCAGGAAGCGTGGGGCAGGGGTTCCTCAGCCCGAGCCGCACTGAGGGCACTCAGAAGACTGCCACCCTGGGTCACACATATTTGCAGGCCTCCTTCTCCTCTGTGGGTGACATTTTTTTTTTCCTTTTTTTACAGAGAACTGTCATGTTCACAAGTGTCGAGTCTCTGAAGACAGCGCTGAACTGGGGACTGAGGTTTATCCAGTTCTGACACAAAGCCATGAGACAGGTTAGGGGTCACTCTGCAGCCCACGGGGGCTCCTGGCATCCAGGGGCTCAGCCCAAGGAGCGTGGTGGCCAAGACACTCGCCCCCTCGGCAGCTGTCAGGGACCACAGTCCCCGAGTTTCCCAGGTGCCCCTCCTGGGGTTGTGGCTCTCTCTCCTCCGTGCCGTCCTGTGTGTCTGGGTCCAGGCTGTGCAGGAATGGAAGAGATCCCGGTCCTGTGCTTGTCCCATTCCACCTTATGGAAAGAGTTCGCCCATTTCCTGCTCACGGGAAAACAGATGGTCAAGTATCCTATCTGTGTCCCTTCAAGGAGGAGAGCGCCACAAGAGGAGATGCAACTATCACCCCCTGCCCTTTGTGGAAACACAGAGCTTCTAGTCACATCCCCTTCAAAGTTCTTTGTCCCGAGTCCTGAGGCCACGGCTGACCACCCACTGTCACAGGGCACCAGCTCCTTCCTGCTCAGTAACCACCTGTCCTGTTATTTGTGACCAGGTCCAGGCCTCAGCCCTCGGGTCAGCAGGAGAGGTCCCTGAACTCAGAATGCCATGCGATGGTTTGGCTGATCACAGAATATCTTGGGTGTCATCCCCTCCTTCCGAAGGCTCTCTGGAGAGAAATCTGGGCTAGGGGAGGGGCTGGGTGTCTCCCCTCTGAGAAGGAAAACAGTTGATTCTTCACTGGAAAGCTAAATGAGGTGCTCCTGTCTCTTGCCCTGGACAAAACGCTTGACTTCGGACTTCATGCACAAGCACAGGACCTCAGGCAAGTGAGCCCAGCTCCCTGAGTCTGTTCTTCCCACGGGGATAATATCACTGTTCTCCCTAGCATTGCCGGGAGGGTGGTGCCATTGTGCAGGAGTGCCTAGCGCAGTTCTTGGCAAGGTGACATCACCCGATGTCAGCCTTCCGGAGAAGGCCACAGACAGGGACTGGAAGGAGTTCCTAATTGCTGTCTGCTGAGAGCCGGGCTTTCCCATGGCAGGCTCTGGCCTCCACTGTGTCAGTAGGGTAAGGAGGACCTGGGCACAGGGGCACAGAGCCGTGGCAGGCACTGCAGGGAAGGCTCTTGGGTGGGAGTGGAGCCCAGGGGCAAAGCATTAACCCTCTCTGGGCCTCATAGCTAACCCTCTGTCCTGACTGCTCTCCAAATACCACCCCCATGCAGTTCTGGGGCCTGGGCGAGGGGTGTGAGCGGTCGTTCGTATCAACAGCAAAATATTCCCAAGCAGCATGGTGCCTGTGCCCAGAATGATGCTCCCTCACGTCCCCCCACAGCTGGGAGGTGCCGGCCCAGCCCGCACCCAGTTTCCCACGCAACACGAGGTCACACGGGCTGTGTCTCGGGCCCCAGCTGTCCTGGGCCGTTGCTGTCCAGTTGTTAGTGAAAGGCCCACGTGCACTGAGTGTGGTGGTGTCCCCAATTCCAGGTTAGGGGATCTGTGACCTGGGGCTTGCAAGCGCAGCTCTCAGGTCCAAGGTCAAAACTTGTGAGTGAGGCACCAGGCCTGACCGTTCATCCTGTGGACCCCAAGTCTGGCCTTGTTGTGGGGACACCTGACTCCACTGTCGAGCCAGGAGAAGGTGCTCACAGATGTAGAAGCTCTGTGGGGGAGGCATGACATTGACCTGCAGGAGGTGAGTAAGGAGGAGGAGGAGGAGGAGGAGGACCCAGAGACGCCTTCACCCGGGACCAGCCCCAAACGGCAGTCTCACCTCTCCCCTGCGGTGAGTACCAGGTACAGAGGCGTAAGGACGAGTGCTGCCCCACGTTCAGGATGCTCTCCCCTCAGCTCAGCGGGGAAGCTGACCGGTCACGTACCCTATCCTGTCAGACCTTCCTTTTATGCCAGTCACCAGCCAGGCAGGGTTCACACTCCAGCCTGCTCAGAGAAAGACCTGAAATGGCTTCTATTGATTGACTCCTTCTGCGGGGACCGACTTCTTCACAATGTGTCTGAAGCTGTTTTCCAGCCGAAGGGAGGGAAGCTTGCTCTTCCCCGTAGGTAGGGTCTGGCAGCTGAGGTGGTCCTGTTTGTCTCAGAGCCTGGAACCCTCAACAGGACCCCTGAGGGACCCCATGGGGAGCCAGGGGAGCCTGAAGCTCAAGTTAAGATGGAGCCCCCCAAACCCTGGGGCAGAGAGGTCTCCACCATGCAGACCACAGGGGATGTGGCCCCTGGGACTCAGGAGCCCCCACTGTCCACCAGCCCTGTGTTTGACCCCAGACTACCCTCGGGTGAATATCTCCAGGGGGCAGGCTCTGCCTCAGGCTGCCTGCCATCTTCTCGGGGACACCAGAGGGTCATCAGCAGCAGGGGATGTCAAAAGTCAGTCTCTAAATACATGCAGAATGGTTCAAAGCGAAGTGGCAGTTTTTGAAAAGGCCTAAGGGGAAGGCTGAGGTCCTCATAGGAAAAGTGAGGAGTGAGCGGAGTTTCTGGGGGGGCAGTGAACAGCCCTAGGAGGGGCTCGGAAAAGGGACTAGAATGTGCTCACAGGCCAGTGAGAGCATGGAGGAGGGCTGGGGAGACGTGAACCCCAAACTGAGGTCAAACATGTGATGTCAGTTAAGGTAGACCTAAAGTCAACAAGCGAAAAATGAGGCCACATGACATCACGATGTTAATGGGTGCAATTCTCAGGGAGGACACAGCTGCTGGGGACCAGATAGCAAACAGCAACCTTACTAAGCAGACGTTAAAGGAGATGGATGGACAGACAGAAATGTACTAATGGCAGGAGACTTCATGCCCTTTCTCAGCCCAGGATAGATAAAGTAGACAGAACCGTATAAGGATAGAGAAGATCTAAATGAGATACGTCATCATTACTGAACTGGAAAGTTACTCCCCCGCCCATTCAGCAAGCCCAGCTCTGTCCCCGCAGATGCATGTACGCACGGACAGAATGGCAGATGCACAGAATTACTTTGCACAGTGTTAGTCACAGCAAAATATTAGAAATAATAGTAAATTATGGCATGTCCACACAATGACATACGATGCAGTATTAGAAACAATAAAGGGAAAGAAAGAACATGGACGTTACTTATATACAATGGAAAACATTTTCTGGGACACATTAAAGGACAAAAGCAAAAGTTCATACCTGTGAACGAATAACTGAACAAGAACTGTAAGAAAGGGTAAAAGATGACTTATATGTGTGCACTGGTACAAAAAAAAGGGCATAACACAAATTAATATGAGTACTCAACCTATACCTTTGAAAAATATCATTCTGCTTTTTTTTTTTTCTTTGAGTCATGGGAATATATTAACATGGCAGAAAAACGACCATCCAAAAATATCTATGTCCTAATCCCTGGAACCCATGACTAGGGGATCTTTCCTGGCAGGAGAGACTTCTCAGAATGTGATTAGGCTACAGACCTGAGACAGATCAGCTGGATTACCCGGGTGGGGCGTGTCATCCCACCACCTTGAGAAGGAGAGATTCCTCCCCGCCTGTGGTCACGGGGAGACGTGACCGTGGAAGGATGGTCAGAAAGATGGCACTGCCATCTCTGCAGGTGGAGGACGGAGGTGGGAGCGAGGGCTGTAAGTGGCCCCTGGGAGCTGGAGAAGGTGGGGGATGGATGCTCCCCAGGAGCCCCCAGGAAGGAACCAGCTGGCCCACATCCTGATTTTAATTCAGAGACCATGTCACATGTCTGACCCCCAGAACTGTACAATGACACCTGCGTGCTGTTTTAAACCACTCCAGTTTTGGTTATTTGTTACAGTAGCAATAAGAAATGAATACAATTACCTATTTTTAAAAAATTACATTGAGAACATCAAGACGACATTTTTTGCGGCTTGTCCTGCTGGTCAGACTTGGACATTGCCGATGGTAAGAGGTCCTGCAGTCAAAGTGGGGTGGGTATACAGCATGCTGGTATGTCCTCACCACGCAGTCCAGAAAGAACCGGGGGACAGGCAGAGGGCAAGGTGTCCTTGTCCTCCACCTGGAGACATCTCTGTCACCAGACTCACTGATTTTTTTACACTTGTGTCTGTTTCCCTCACTAGGCCAGGGGTTTCTGGATGGTTAACACTATCTCCTGTTTATCTTAGCATCCCCAACACCTAGCACAGCACCTGGCGCACAACACTCGGTCACTTACTCAGACATGGGTCAAATACTCCACTCTGGGCCAGGGACATTTCTGTGAACGGAGGAATAGTGAGTGGAGGCCAGCCTGCCTGCTCCACCCCACCATGGAAATGCTTGAAGACTGCTTCCCGCTGACAGGGCGTGTGTGGGCAAGGGGGCTGTCCGAGCGAGGACCCCTCCTGGGGCTGCTGCGATGTGTCCTGGACTCCACTTCTCCAGTTTCAACAGTCAGGTCAGGGCTGGCTCCCCAGCCGCCCCTGGCTTCTGTTCCCCTCTTCTTGCCCAAGTCCCCACAGGCTTGTCCTGCTGGCGCTCCCCTCCATCCCGATAGAAGCTCCTCAAACTGACCGCAAACCTCAAAGAGATGAGAGGAAGGGGCTGGAAAGCCTGTGAGAGGCCCGGCCCCACTGGGCATTGTTGAGCCCCCTCTGTGACGGGGCAGCTGCCAGGCCCTGCAACAGTCACAGGCAGGAATTCCATGGCTTCCTAACGCCACAGTCTGGGGGCGGCACTGATAACCAACCCCAGTGAGGACAGCGTGCCACTGGTCACTGCCGCGGGGACACTGTCAGGACAGGCAATGTCGTGGTGTGGCAAAGGGCCAGGAGGGTCTCCCAGGTGGGTGGAAGACAAAGATGCGAAAGAAGGCACTCTTAGGGTGGGCTGGACACAAACAAAGGAAGCACTGGGGTTCGCAGAGCCCTGCGACAGAGTGGTGGGCGACAGCTGTCTCCTGACTCATCCCTCTGACCACCCACATCCACTGTCCCCAAGCTGCAGATGACACACAAAATCTGGATTAGAGAAAAAGTTAAATGACAGGGTCTCAGCCACGTCACACTGCCTGAGTCACTCATCTTGACGTCCTAGGGGCAATGGGGAGCAGGTGACTCAGTCCTTGTGTGAATGGAGGTGATTCAGAGGTGGTGGCTGGATGGTAATCCAGTCACCCAGTTCCCAGCCCCTGCTCCTGGAGCCTGGGGCGGGGGTGGGGGTGGGTGGGAGGTGGGCAGCACAGGGGGGCTGGATGTGGAGCCCAGAAGACCTGAACTCAGCTTAATACACAACAACCAGAAATCAATCACACTTATATATAACAGCAACCCACAATTGGAAATGGAAAAAACAAAACCAAAAAACAGTATCATTTATGATGGCAACAAATAATATAAAAAAGGAATACATCTGAGGAAACGTAAGATCTGAGTGCTGAAAATGGACAAATGCGGGAGGAAGAAATAGAAGAAGCTGAGAAATGGAGGCGCATCCAGTGCTGATGAATTGTAACATGTTAATTCTCCGTCAACCGCGCCACACATCCAATGCCATGCTCCCATCAAAATTTCAGCAGAAAATTTTTTTTTTGGTAGAAATCAACAAACTAATGCTGAAATTTACATAGAAAGGCAAAGAAAGAACTGTCCAAACCATTATGGAAAAAGAGAGTGACCTTGGAGGACCCACACTGTCTGATTCCCAGCTGTCCCATGAAGCCGCAGTAATCCGGGCAGCAGGAGCCGGCGAAGGGGCAGACGTCAACACAACGGAGTCCAGAAATAGACTCCATTGATATTCAACAGAAGTGCCGCGGCGGTTCAGTGGGGACGGACAGTCACTGCAATAAAGGGGGCTGGACGAATCGGACAGCCATATGTGAAAGAAAAAAAAAAGCACTTCGATCCCTATCTCATCCCATACACAAATATTAATGCAAAACAGATCACAGAAATACACATAAAACCTAAAACTAACAAAAGCATAGAAAAATCTTTGTGATCTTGAGTCAGGCAAAGACTGCTTAGCTACCACATCACAAGCATGATTCGTAAGAGAACAAACTGATCAATTTGACTTCATCAAGAATAAGAAGTTCTCATCATCTGTTCTTTGAAAGATACTGGTAAGAGGATAAAAATGATAGCCCACAGATTGGGGGGCGGGAGGGGATTATTTGCAAATCCCACGTATGATAAAGGACTTGTATTGAGAATATATAAAGAACTCTCAAAATTCAATAGTAAGAAATAAGAATACAACAGCTCAATGAAAAATAGGAAATACAAATATGAACCCACCCACCCCAAAGTAGGCATACAGATGGCATATATGCATATAAAAAGATGTTCAACATTATTAGTCATTAGGGAATTGCAAACTTAAACCACAATGAAATACTATGAAACACAGGTCAGAACAACTTATAAAATGACAGTACCAAATGCTTGCAAGGATGCGGAGTATGCAGAATGCTCATGCATCACACACTGGGCTGCAAAATGGTACAGTCTCTTTGGAAAACAGTTTGGCCGTTTCTTATAAAGTTAGATAAGTTTACCATATGACCCAGCAATTTCACTCCTGGGGATACGCACAAGAGAAATAAAAACTTACATTTGCACAAAAACCTGTATGCCTGTATTGGTAGTCCCTCACCTGAAAACAGTATATCCCCACACTGAGGAATGGCTCACCCACACAAGGGCGTGGATTACTGACACAGGCTGGAAAACCAACCATTTTGCTCAAAAGGCTACCTACTATATGATTCCATTAATATGACTTTCTAGAAAAGGTGGAGCTATAGGGACCAAAAACAAACAAGGTTGCCAGGGGTTGGGGTATGGGGAGGGCTTGACCACAAAGAGTACACAGAAATTCTTCCAGCTGATGGAAAATGTTCTGTATCTATCTTAAAAGTCTAGTTAACACCCATCACCATACATAGTTACAATTATTTTTTTCTTGTGGTGAGGATATTGAAAATCTACTCTCTTAGCAACTTTCAAATAAGCAATGCAACATTGTTAATTACCACCACCAGGCTGTCCTACACCCCAGGACTTAACTTATTTTATAACTGCAAGTTTTCACCTTTGACTCCCAAAACATCCTGCATCCTGACTGGTGGCGATCACATGACTACATACATTTGCCAAAGTTCTCAGGACTGGACTCAGAAGGGGGTCATTTTATTGCCTGTTAATTGCACCTCATGAAATGCCAGAGACCAAGCACCCCCTGGCCATGTGACCTGGGGCAGGTGACTCAAGTCTGTCTGAGCAGCAGTGCCCTAATCTCTAAAAAGGGGATAATAAAAAATTTACAACAGCCAAGGGTCAGCTGAAGGTGTACCTGGGCACTCTCTGTAAAGGGTCACGTGAAACAGGCAGACGCTGGGACGCAGGAAACCGTACCTAGCACCAGGGTACTGGCTGGACACGCTACCCAGCCCTCCGGCAGAGGGGGCGCTCTTTCCGGGGGGAGCACAGAAATGACCATCTTGAGAGAAATGGCCACGCTGGCCTGGCACACCGGGCAGTGTCCACAGGCCTGTCCCAGGCCCACCTTCTCAGTGGCAATGCATGATGTCCCCGGGCCACAGGCCTACTCGTTTCCATGGGAACACGTGGTGTGGTGGTGGTGGTGGTGGGGTATGCATTTTTTCTCTATAGACTAGGAGATTTGGTGCAGAAGAGCTTACCATAGGGTGGGACTCCTGCCATGAACTTGTCACAGACGAGGTGTCTGTGTTAAATATATTTCTTATCTTCTGCATTCTTGATGCCTGGGTATCCAGGACCGTGCTGACCTGACTGGAGGGACTGCCAGCTCTCAGAACTAGCTAATTCTTACAGAGAGCTAATGCCCACCCAGGAGGGTGCCTCTCATGTGCAGATCAGCCCACCCAGAGCCCATGGTTAAACCTGCTGTCTGTCCAGCTCTCCGAGGGGCAGAGGACAGGGACAAGCTGCACCAGAGCCCTTGGCCTCCCTCCTCTCACAGAGGCCCGCTCGGTGCTGGGAGGCCTGGAGTATGGCACGGGGAAAGTGGCCCTGGAACACCGCACCGTCTTACAGGGACACAGGCCCTGGGCAGGAGAGCAGCACATGCCACACAGTCCTGACCAGGGCGAGTCTGCGCAGCAGCCCCTGCTCCACAGAGGCGGTGGGCACAAAGGCCAAGGCCGTCCCAGCTAGGTTTCTGTGTCTGGGCTGCCCGAGGGGCAGGCCTCTCTGCAGAGGAAATGGAGCTGCCAACAGGAAGCAACATAGGGCTCCTTGGGACTCCCAGGGACGACTGGGAATAGCGCCTCCAGGAGGCACATGGCAGTGGGAACCAGGAGTTTTCTGCCCTGGCGGCAGCCGGAGAAGCAGACATTGACCACGCTCCCTGACTCAAGAGGCCAGGCCAGGACATTCACCAGGGAGCCCGGCACAGTGCCTCCCACCAGCGCTGGTCTCCAAGGCTGGGCCACCTCTCCTTCCAGCTTCCTGACACCGGCCTGCCCTTCTAGGAAGAGAGGGTGTGATTTCTTCCCACCTGACTGCACGAACACTGGGGACTCCTGAGGCACATGCACTAGGTGTGTATAAATGTCCATCTACGCCAGCCCAGCCCACCAAGGGCTTGGTCAGAAGGCTGCCTGGACGATGCTCCCAACAAAGATGCCCTTAGCCCCCTGTACCTGCAGCCCGGCAGTGATGGCCCTGGGTGAGCCCAGGGCAGCCACCGAGGGCGTGCACCTGAGCAGTGCCTGCGTTTTCAGCTCTGTGGCTCACATTCAAGGGGACGATGACATGACAGAAATGGCAGCACCTATTAAAAGTGAACCATTTTCCACCTGTCATTCCACTCATTCTCACAACAACCCCATGAGAAAGGGACAGTGTCCCCATTTTCCAGACTGAAAAAAAAACACAAACAATCCTTAGGATGGCAGTTTACCCAGGGCTGGAGGCAGGGCTGAAGCCAAGCTCTGAGCCCCTCCAAGGTCAGCAAGTGACACAGAGATGGGGTCCCCGCCCCCCACCCCATCCCGCCGCAGGAGGAGGAGGAGGCAGCCCCGGGTGAGAGGAGACCCGGTGCATGCTGAAGGGCTCCCCAGGAATCAGTCCCACCAACAAAAAAGGGCTTTCCGTGCATTATCTGCAAAAACAGCCAAGTGAGGGGGAGGGAGGAGAAAGGCAATAAAAGCGAAGATCAATTGTGTTGGAGGCGACGTGGCAGGAAGACGGATCTCCCTGGAAATTCCTTCTGACTGGACTCTGCCGGGACCGGGGTATTTTTCATTCTGAGATTAAGCAAAATTCTTTCCCGTCATAACCTCCTACCCATCTGTGTCCAATCTCCTGCTATCATTTTTATACCATGCACATTTGAAAGTCTATTTTGCAGCTTTCTAAGTGCATTAGTTGAAGGATGCCGCCTGCAGCTTTAGGACGAGCAGAGAAGTGCAAGCCTGAGGAGGCAGGAGAGCGGGCGCCCTGGGCCAGGGCCTTGACGTGACAGGGACAGGGAGCCCCAGGAGCTGGCAGGGGTGGTTGCAGAGCCTGCAGCTCAAAGACCTCAGGGCCAGCCATGGACAGAAATGAAGAGAAAACGGGAGAGGGGAATTGAACTTGGGACGTGTGGGGGGCTGTGAGAAGTCAGGATTGTGAGGTCTCTGCCTGGGGTAACTGGGTATCATGGGAGAAAGAGAAGCCAGTGGCATCATGGTGGTGGTGGGGGTTGGGGTTGGGGGTGGGAAGTGAGAGGTGAGAGGTTCAGGTCTGAGCATGCTCAGAGCAGCCACAGTGCACATGGGGGAGGGAGAGGCCCACCTGAGAAAGCCAAGTGTGAGAGGGACGTCTGGGGAGGGAACTACCATCATGAGAACAGGTAGGACCCACCCCGGGCACAATACAGAGAAGCTGGGAAGGAAGGTGGCCATGGCAGCACCCTGGGGGACTTGGACTCTCAGGAGAAGCCAGCAAAGGAGGCTGGGAAACAAAAGATTAGCAAGATAAGTGGAGCCTGAGAAGGAGCATCATGGAAACCATGGCAACGAGTCTCCAGGCAGGGGTGGGCACCACCGCCAAGCACCAGGGGAAGGACACACTGGCGAGGACTGAAGAGCCCCTGGACCTGGCAGCTGGGACTGTCCGGAACCGCATCAGTGCCCTGTGGGTGCCGGAGGGGCGGAGGCGCTGCGTCAGCGGGCACAGTTTTTTCCACGTTAGTTCACTGACTGCTCACCCAAACAGTGGGGGGCGCTGCTGCTCTGTTTACTGAGGCCTTGCTGGAGGCCAGCAAAGAGACATGGCTGCAGGAGACGAGGAGAGTCTCCGGAGCCGGACTGGGGACCCTCAGCAGTGTTGGCATGTGCATTGCCCCTGCCTGTCATCAGGGTGACTTAAGAGGTTACAGCTCCCCAGGGGGCAGTGCTCGCAGCCCATTCTCCCAACACTGTGTCCATCTCTGTGCTAAGCAGCCCAGCCAGGTGGAGGCCAAGGGCATCATCGGTGGGACACCCACTCAGAATGGCTAACTGAGCTCCGCATCTTGGGTCCGTGGATTTGACTCAAAACCAACCCCTGGCACAAAGGTGGACAATCCAGTGCAGACTCGCTCCACATGGGAGGTGGCTCAACACGCAGCTTGTCTGACAACAGACTATCTTCCAGCAGGCAGCGCCCCCCCCACCCATCACAGGATGGGCATCTGCGTCTCCGCTTGACCATGGTCACTGGGAAACGAGGGGCCTGCCTTTGCTCCCACGGGGGTGGAGCACCCGCAGGCATGAGGGCAGGCTGCCCAGAGGCCCCGCAGAGGGGAGGCTCAGGGAGGCGACAGGCAGAGCTGTGGCACCCAGGGACGTGCGCTGCCCAGGATGGGAGGGAGGCCTTGGCATGTGGAAGGATGCTCAGAACCACACAGGAGGGCACAGAACCACACCCGAGCCCAGGCTTCCGCTCTGACCATCAGAAGCACCTGCAGCCAGGAGGGGGATGTGGATGAGAGTGGCTGAGGGGGCCCGACCTGAGCTTTGGGGAGAAGAGAGAGGGCGCTGCTTTGGAAGTTGGGAGGCTTCGTGCCCAGAGGAGGGATGACTATGCTGTCAGATCACCCTCAGGCCAAGCACCCCAGCGGGGACGCCGTGAGCCCGGGGCTGGCCTGGTGCTGGCTGCTCTTTCCGTGGTGACTCCTCCCGTGGTGACTCCTCCTGCAGAGATGCTACCCAACTGCAAGGCCGAAATAAGCATATTCAAATTGAAGCGTAAAATGCCTGGAACGAATGTCTACATTGCTTTATTTGTTCTGGAAACACTGCTTGCTGCTGTCCAGCTAAAATCAAGTGCCCTGTTAGAGCAAACAGACACGAGAGACTGGGATGGGGGGGCAATGAGAGGAAATGGAGGGCAGGGTCATGTTCAGGAGGGTGTTCCTGCCGAAGCTGGGGGGCCCCGGTGCCCACCATGTGGAGTATCACCAGCTGCACCTGGACGGAGCTCATGGCTGGGAGTCCAGGTTCACCTGCACCCAGACCTGGCTGAACCGGCCCTGCAGAATGCGGAGTAGTGGGGGATGCAGAGTCCCTCTGTGGCTCGAGAGGTGATCAGACAAGTCCCCAGAGTCCTTCCATTCCTTGCCACTCACCTTCCATCATAAAAGAGTCTGGCCCCACCCTGCTCCATTCAGCCCCTCTGGGTGCATCAACTTAGAGCCAAGTGGACAGGTTCAGGGCCCAGGTGAGGGTGCGGAGGGGGAGGGGGAATGGGAGGGGGCTGGTGGGCTGTCCCCCCTCGACTCTAATCCCAAGGCTGCCATGCTTTCCTGCAGTGGGGAGCCCAGCACCAGCCTCTCCTCCTTGGACCAGCATTCCCTATAAAGGAGGGAGCAGCTAGCAGACGTCCACGGGGCTGCTCGGTGCTGACAAGCTACGGGACGGCTTCTGGCCAGCCTGCCTTATACTCGGGGCTGGTGCGTCAGGCCCTGAGCTGGAAATGAAGTCAGCATCCTCCAAGGTAGAAAAAACAGGTGGGGGGGGGGCTGGAAAGTAAGACCCCCAAATGAGGAGGAAGCCCACCAGCAAACACAGAGGCTGCTTGGCCTCAGATCCCCTCAAGTCCTCAGAATGACTTTGAGAAGAGGGCAGGCACTCTCGTAGGATTCCAAACCTTCTGCAGGCCTGGGGAGGAGAGAGGAGTAGACCTCAAGGAGGCTGGGTGGGGGGCGGGGGAGGCAGGTGTGTGTTGTGATCAGCTGGGCACTTAGGCTCAGGGGCCCTGTCAGCAGCTACCCCCAAAGCCAGAGCCCTGACCCTGCTGATTAATACCCACTCAACACACTGGGCCCCGCACTGAAGTGATTTACAGTTTTATGGTCTGTGATTTAGCACACCTAGACTTGACTATCTCTATCCTAATTAAATTAACAAAAAATTAAGAGTGACAAAATGGCAAAGATTTACTGATTGATCTAACGTGTGCCCTTGCTGCTTAGATGGGCACAGGCTCCTTTTAACTTTGAATTAAATAAAGGGAAATATCAGGCATCTGATCTTTTTGTTGGCCAAAGAATGAGCAATGGATCCAGAGAAGGCTCTCTGAGGCCCACACATCCATGGGGACGGATCGTCGCACCCCGCGCTGGGCCCGCGGGGGCCCACAGAGCAGTGCAGGAGCACAGGACCGGGCTTCAGGTGAGGCCGGGGAACGTTCCCAGCCCCAGAGGCCCCTGGTCATTTCAAAGCTCCATGACAAGCAACAAGTGTAAACTGTGCTGCAGGTGGCGCTGCCGGACAGCTAAATGGAGGCACTCCCACCTCTCACCCTCAGCACCACCATCCTCCTCCTCCTCCTCCTCCTCCTCCTCCTCCTCCTCTTCCTCTTCCTCCTCCTCCTCCTCAATGTCATCATCATCATCCTTGTCCTCACCATCATCAGTCTCACCCTCCTGCTCATCATCACCATCCTCTTCAGTATTATCATCAGTGTCATCACCATGAACAACATCACTACCATGGTAACCAACCTCCTCCTCCCCTTTCTCATTGTCATGGTCACCACCATCATCATCATCACCATGAGCATCACCATGAGCATCATTACCATCCTCCTTCTCATCATCATTGATGCCCTCACCCTCCTGAGCCAGCCCGGCATAGGGCTCACCCTGTGCCATATGTTGTTCTTCTAAGTGCTTTACACATAGTAACTCACATCAATATTCTCAACATCCCCATGTGTACTACTGTTTACCCCCATTTTACAGATGAGAAGACTGAGGCACATGGAAGTTAGCCTGATGTGTCCAAGATTAGCTGCTGAGCTATGAAGAGAGAGCACCAGGATTCTAACCAGTCTGAATCTGTCTCCAGAGTCCACGTTCCAGATCACCTGACTGCACTGTGGTGACTGAGCGAGAACGAGTGACGAATAAGCAGGCACCTAGGTGCAGGGTTGATGCTCAGTGGCATCAAGCAGCCTTAGGGAAGAAAGGGTGATATTCCCACTAACCTCTATCTGGCTACAATGTCCATCTTGGCCCTCCTTCCTTTCCTGTGGCAAAGGATGAGGTGGGGTTGGGTCCCACACTCGGGGCCTTTTCTAAGTGAGTGTGCTCTCGTTTTGTGACAATGTGATGACCTGGCTTCTTCCCACCAGAGAACACCAAGCTCCATACAAGCGTGGAGATAGTCTATGTTTGTTCTTCACTAACTGTTTGCTGTTGCAAGTGCTTAGCACAATGCCTGGCACACAGGGGCTGCCTAGTCAATAGGTTCAGGCTATATAAACAGATGAATGAACAGCAGAAAGGGAAGCATTCCCCTGACATTTCTTAGACTCAACCTTTGGAAGCCACAGGAATGTATATATTCCTATGTCCATGTGTCCATGTGTGTGTGTGTTTGGGGTAATAAATCATTGCAACGAACGAACTGGCATGTACTTAATGTTTGATGGCCATTTTTCGCTTTTACTCCTCTCATGGGCAGGAAGGTGCACACGTGTATGGAGAGATGGAAAGAACACTGGGTTTGACATCAGAGTGAAGGGGTTGACCCCTTGGGCCAGCTCCTCTCCAATGGGGTGAACAAGATTTAAACATAGGGTTGTTACAGGACTCAAATGAGGCCAGGGATGTAGCTATGTTGTGTAAACTAAAAAGCTAAACTAAGATACATTACTTGGTTTACCAATTCCCCATCCCTAGTAACAGAGCCTGGCCTCAGACTGAGGACGAGGGGCTGTGCCTGTCCTGGGAACCCTGACAACTGTCACCATCTTCTCAGCCCTTGTTTACCCCTGGCTCCACAGTACACACCACAGAGCAATCATCTCGTGTGCTACTCACAACAGCCCTGTAAGTACCAGCATTTATCCCATTTCATGGATAAAGACATGATATTCAGAAGGCAGGTCCAAACTCACCCAAGGCAAATAACTACCCAAGTCTCTGGCAGAGATAGCTCTCTGCACCCCTCCACCCATTCTCTTCTCCTTCCTCTGGTACTAGAAGCCCAAACTCGAGCTGGGCATATGACCATCCAGAATGAAGACTCCACTTCCCAGCCTCTTCTGTAGTTAGATGTGCTGTAAAGGAGTTGTGGCCAATGAATGGGCTATAGACAGAAATGTTCTCCCCTGTCTTGCTGCTGGAATGCAGGCACGATGGCTTAGGCTCAAGCAGCCGCCTTGTGCCATGAGGTAGAAGCATGTATCAAGGATGGTGATGCTGCACTTTGGGAAGCTGGAACTCTAATCAGGTACTAGTGTCCCTGGGAAATAAAAGTGTCCTGTTTAAGCACTGCTGCTTTGGGATTTTGGTCACTTGCCGTTGAACTTCTAACCACTACGGTCTGCCTGACTCCAGAGCACACTTTCTTAACCACTTTCCCTAGAAAGCAGCTCATCTTTACCACCCTTCTAAGACCTTAGGATATTACGATAAAGCCCTTGACACAGTGTCTGGTCCAGAGTGAATACTCAGTAAATGCTAACAGGCCACTGTTCCCCTTGTTCTGTTCCTACTACTCCTGCTCTCTGTAAACCTGTGCCACCCCAACCTGAACGGGTGGGCAGCAAGCCCCAAATGCCTGCCCCTACCTGGCATCAGAAGGGAGCACTATTCTTTCCTCTCCAGAAAGAGTCTTCAAACCCTTTGTACCAATCAGGTACATATGTCTGAGTCTTACCTGGGCATTACGGAACTGGGCTGTAAAGGGGAGTTGTTTTAGCTCAGCAGCCCAGTGCAAGGGTGACCAGGAGTGGTAAAATCTGCTCTAGCTGGGTGACCTTATTAAGTATGCCCAAGGAGAGGAACGTGTGGACAGTCACCCTCTGAGCATGCAGGAAGACGCACCCAGTGGTCTCTCTGGAGATCCTTTTGAAAGAGCTGGATTTGCATATAAATAATGGACATGTCAAAACATATGATGTCTGGATCTTGGTATGTATGCATCCTAAGCACTGAATGCACAACCTAATAACTTCCTTCAATCCTAGAGAAGCTCGTGTGGGCTCTGTCCTCAGCACCGGCATTGGGCAACTAATTAAACTGCCATTCTACTTCCCGAAGCAGTGGCTGCTGGTTAGGCATGGCCCTTCCCACCCCACTCATGTGGGGGGGTTTGGGCTCAGCCAGGCCGCAGCCTCTCCATGTCTGTGCTGGGGAACATGAGGCAGGCAGAAGCAGAGCCCCCCACCCCCAGCTCCCAAATGAGAAAGAGATAGACAAATTCAAGTCCCTTTCAACCCTGCCTGCCAGTCCAGTGGGCCACTGCCCTGCCTCCCAGGAATGTCTGCTGGCTGGGAGGCTCGGAAGCCCTGATGAGAACTGGCAGGGAGAAACTCCTTGGGCAGAGTGAGAGCTTCCTGTGTCCCAGGCACGGATCTCAGCAGCTTCTTCTGCCGGCTGCCTGAACTAGGAGATGCTGGTGTTTTGTGTGCCTGGAGCCCTGAACCGAATTTCCACCACAGAAGGAGAAACTCCCCGAAGGAAAAGAATCCCTGCAGATAATGCTCCCTCATAGTGGACTGCAGATTGTGATAAAAAACATAACGTGGCCGTGGATGGTGAACTTCAATTAAGGCTACTGTCACATATTTTGCTCCAGACCCCAATAAAATGAAATAAAAAAAAACCAAAAAAAAAAACTTAGCTTACTGCCAACAGCAGGTCTCCTGCGACATCTCTTTGAAAACCAACTGGTTTTGAAAGCCGAGTTAGGAAAACACGCGTATGCTCCAGGGTTTAGAAAGCGGCCCGGCATATGAAATGTAACGCTGAGAGGTAGATCTTAGTACACTGATGTTATAAACACCGGGGAGCGCTAGGAAGTAATATTTTTACAAAGGAGGCCAGCATGAATGCCAAACCTGCAGGCAAATTTACGGACCCTGCCATGCGTTGTGGCCTTTCACCACCAGGAAGGTAAAGAGAGCCAGGAAACGGGCGAGGGGGGTGCCCATGGTGCCCCCCCAGGGCTGGGAAACCACCATCAGCGGTGGGCACCAGGGGCTACCAGCCATGAGGGGCGCTGGCGGGCAGCCTGCGTGAGACCCAGGCTCAGGAGAAGTAAGAATGACTTCTGCCAGGGAGCCAGGCCCTGCCCGACCCGGGCTCTCCCTCTGAATGCCCGCAGACTCACAAGCCTTCCCATGCAGCTCAGTGCCAATCGGGCTCTGATTTTTACTTTTTTAATTGAGATCAAATTCACATGACATAAAATTCGCCACATTAAAGTGTACAGTTCCGTGGCATCGAGCACGTGGACAATGTCATGACACCGTGACCATGATACAGCTCTGGAACATTCTCATCCCGTAACTGCCTATGAAGTGGGTGCTGCCCACGCTCCCTCCCCCAGCCCCTGGCAACCACCAACCAGCATAGCCCATCTCTGTGGGTTTGCCCATCCCGGCTGCTTCATGGAAGTGGAGCCAGGTACACATGCGACCTTTCATGTGTGGCTTCGTCCACGCTGTGTCACCGCTGTGGCATGTCAGGCCTCACTCCCTTCTGTGCGTGAGTCACATGCCATTGTCAAGGTGGGCCATACCTCTCCACCACTGCCCAGGTGAGGGGCAATGGGTCACTGGCACCTTTTGGGCATTCTGACTATACTGCTCACAAAAATTAGGGAATATTTCAAAATGAATATGAAGTGATAAGAAAGAAGCATTAGATTTTTTTTTTATTAAACAAGAACATCAGAAAAACAAGTAAAAAAAAGTTGTTCCATTATGCAAATAAGATGCAAACCCCAACTTTTATTTCATTGGTGAAAATGCACCATACAAAAGGCTGAAAGTCCTGGAGTATTTGCATGTTCAAATTCATTTTGAAGTATCCCCTAATTTTTTGTGAGCTATAGTATATTTAAGGGGGCTTGGTTCTCTCTCTGGATCTCATTCGTGAATGGGCAGTGCTAAGGTGGACAGGGTTTATTCCACCCCCTGCACCATGCTGTAACACATGGGGGGAGTGTCCTCTAACGCCATCTTCCAGGATGGACTCAGATACGTTTGAGCGGGTGGTGGGCAAGCTTTCTGTGAAAGGTCAGATAGGACGTATTTTGTAGGCAACATGGTCTGTTTACCTCCTCAGTCCTGTGGTCCTGCACAGAGTGCAAACATGTGGGGCGCTGTGTGTCATTCAGCTTGGTTTACAGGCTCTGGCCAGGTGGCTCAGTGGATAAAGTGTCGCCCCAGCATGCCAAGGTTGTGGGTTCGACCCCCTGGTCAGCATACATAGAAGAAGCAACCAGTGAGTGCACAACTAAACGGAACAGCTAAGTGGAACAAGTTGGGGTTTCTCTCTCTCCCTCCCCTCCCCCAAATCAACGGAAAAAATTAAAAAAAAAATTTTTTTAATGTTACCATAAGCATCTTAAAAAAATAATAGCTGAGGACTCATGAGGCAAGGCAGGTGAGGGGCTAAGGTGCTGGGAGGACGCTCGCAGGGCTGCTCCCCGGGGGAGGGGCCAGTTGTGACAAAGAAGGTCGTCCCTGCCCTCAGCCCACTCCATTCTGTCCTTCCAGGTACCGCCCCCTGTGACATTCCCCTTGACTCCATCTGTGCCAACCAAGTGTGGCTTAGAGGGGGTGGGCCCCAGAGAGCTTTTCCGTTTGCATTTGTTAACGGAAAGGCCACTAGGTGGGAAACGTGGTTCTCAAATTCACAAGACAAGTCTGTGAATCTGTTCACATCTTCACATCTCTTGTCTGGAACTGGGGCCCTACTGGGTTTTTTTTTTTTTTTTAATTTTTTGACAGAGACAGTCAGAGAGAGGGATAGATAGGGACAGACAGACAGGAAGAGAGAGAGATGAGAAGCATCAGTTCTTCGTTGCATCTCCTTAGTTGTTCATTGATTGCTTTCTCATATGTGCCTTGACCGGGGGGATACAGCAGAGCAAGTGACCCCTTGCTCAAGCCAGCGACCATGGGGTCATGCCTATGATCCTGCGCTCAATCCAGCTATCCTGTGCTCAAGCTGGTGACCCCATGCTCAAGCCAGCGACCATGGGGTCATGCCTATGATCCCGCACTCAATCCAGCCATCCTGTGCTCAAGCTGGTGAGCCCGTGCTCAAGCCAGTGACCTCGGGGTCTTGAACCTGGGTCTTGCACGTCCCAGTCCGATGCTCCATCCACTGCATCACCGCCTGGTCAGGTGGGCCCCACTATTTACTGCTGTCCTCTAGCATGGGCTGCCACAGGGATACCAGTTCCCTAACCTGAGGAGCCAGGCCTGCTGTGGGAGGCAGGGGAGAAGGGAAGGCCCAGCCCCCAGTTGCTAGAAAAGGGAAGACGGTGGCTGACACTTGGGCCAACTCGCTCCCCCACCCCCTCAGCGGGCACTGGTCCCGGGGCTGGTGCCTTTCTTTTATGTGCCAGCGTACTTGTATGTGTGTGCCTGCTCAGGCCCCCAGTGGACACCAGGGGACCCCTAAGTCCAGGTTGTCATAGCAACAGTTATTGTTTGAAATCGGATATTGCTTCCAGCTAGGGTGGTGACCTGAGTGCCCTTGGAGTCAGTGGAGCGTGGCCAGGGGCAGTGGACAGCTGTCGGCCAGCCCATGACGGGGCCAAGTACACCTTGGTTGGCTGGCTGGAGACGGAGGACAACGGCCCTGGGGGCACTAATGCCCTCCCTGAATGTGCCCGAACACCCTCTCTCACAGAAGGTCATCTCGGCTGTCTCAGTGACTCCCACTGGAATGACCCAAGCCACACGCTCATTAGTCCTCTGCGCCCAGAACTTTCCAGTACCTTCAGGAAGCTCCCTCCCTGAACTCACACTGCCGAAGACAGAAAACGGCACTCCATCTCTGGTCCAGGTGACCTGGCTGGTGGCGACTTACTGTAGCACGAATAGCGGCCCTGCCCCTCCGAGACCTGGAGTTGTCGGGGCACCAAGCGGACATGCACACCCATGGCACAGGGCCCCCCCTACTCCCTCCCTGCCATTCAGCGACGTCTAGCGTTCCACCTAGGAGCCACTCCACCCACACGTGCGGAACCTACGGAGCCGTCTGATCTGGAAGTGCCAAAACACTTCCGGAACCTTCTACCCCTCTGCCCGAGTAAGACCGGGATGGAGCCAAGGGGCTTCCGTGTTGGGGGGAGCATCTGTTCAGGATGTCTCGCCACTGTCCACGGCCTTGCTCTCTCCAGACCCGCGTCCTCACAGAGCCTGCGTGCTGCGTGTTGCGTGCCCCGAGATTGGGACAGTCCCCGCGTGTACTGCCAGTGAGAGCTCGTCGCCGTCCAGTGGGCGGCTGTAATGCGGCGTCCCCTCTCCCAGCAGCCAGTGAATTTCCCGATATGGAAAAACACAGCGCACGTGCAGTGCGCACGCATCCACGCCCCGCCCCTCCCTGGGTATGGTACAGCACGAGGGCCCCACTGGAATCCAGGCTCCAAGAGAGGCGCACGCTTGCTATCTGCGCTGCGATGGGAGGCTTTCTGTCAGCGACCTGGCTGCTTCCTGGGCAATTGTCAGTGACATCTGTCAACTCTGGGCTCCCCCGCCCCTGCCTCAGGCTGCAGGTGCCCCCTGCGCTGGGAGGCGGGCTCTGGGCCTGTCCCTCAGTGGGCATCACTGGTCAAGACCCTTCCTGCTCTTCTTGGCTTTGCCCAGCTCAGAGCAGCGGGGTCCCTGTTCATCCTGCCCGTGGGTGCGTTCTTTATTACCTAAGGAAATTGAGGATGTCCAATGGTGAGGGAGAAATAAATCACTGTTCCCAGCTAAATGGAGTAGTGCAGACCTGCTGAAAACGCGGCCTTTTATCAACAGTGCAAATAATGAAGATTCCATGCGCAGAGAACAATGAAATGAGCCACTGCGCTATTGATGGGGTATTTGTACAACTCAGTGAGTTATGTTTCCAAACCAGGCTCTATTAAAGATGCAGAACCCTTTTCAGAAGCAAAAAGACTAATACTGCTCTCCAAATAATTTATAAGTTTCCCCACCAGGCGAAAAAAGCAAAGTTGTCCACAAGCAGGGGGTCGCTGTTTTGGGTTTCCTGCTGTCCCTGGGCTCTGAGGAGTCCGCACTGGATACTCACAGTGTGGGGGAGAGGTGCAGCCCAGGGAGGGGTGGTGGCCGGGGACGGGCATTCCACCTGCCAGCCTGCCCGTGGGTCCCGGCCTGAGCCTCATTTCATTCATCCGCAGCCAGCCGAGGGCTGCAGAGGGGCGAGAACTGCCCTTGAGCAAATGTCTTCCTCACTCTGGAATTTTGCCTTCAACCCCCAGGGATTCTGCCCCAGGGGACCTTTGGCAAAGTCTGGAGACATCCTTGGTTGTCACGACTTAGGGGAATGGGGAAGTTGCTGCCATGTGGATGTACCCAGGGGGTTCAGCAGAGAACGATCCAGTCCGCAGAGCTGACCGTGCGGAGGGTGGGAGTCCGGGCTGAGGGGTGCTAGTTCTGCACCCTCTAGCTGGCTGAGCGTGCATTTAGGGGCCAGCAAGGCCCTGCAGCATCCCAGACGCTCGGCTAGTTACAGAGCTCTGGAGCCATCGGGGGCACCGCAGAGGGGCGACCACACTAGCCCAGGGCCACGTCACCAGGGCCTGATCCGCAAGGCCCAGGGGGCAGCCACTGAAACCGGAGGGCAGGCTCTGGGTCGCCGACGGGGGTTCAGGCCCTGGCCCTGCTGCTGATGGGCTCCGGGACCTGGGGCCATCGCTCTAGTCCCCGTGCGCTTTGGTCCTAGACAGCACAGTGATGCGCACACGCCTGCCACATGGGGCTATGTGGGCACTGAGAGCACTGGAACCCCTGGCACATGGGAGCACCCACTCCCGTAGGCCGTTAGAATTACTAGCCCGACGATGCCAACGCTGAGAAACACAGGGAAGTATTCACAGTTCAGGCCGAGTAAGAAAATGGGACACCAGATCACAGGCCTGTCATGGCTGCACACCTCAGCCACGCACCGCTGCAGACCCTGCCAGGAGGGCGCGGGGCTCCACGAAGGCGGGCTAGGATGGTGGCCTCTGGAGGTGACCTTGTAATGCAGATAAAATAAAATAAAAAAAAGATAACCCAATAAAATACCATGAGCACACCAGCAGGAATTGTCACAAAAATTGGGAACCTTTCCAGCCCCAGAACGAGTCTTGGGTCTTAGCTGGACTTGTGGTTAACAGCATAAAGTGGGTCTACACCCTGCAGAGGCCTCGCCAACTCTAGGAGCAGTGTCCAGGCCAGGAGAGGCCAGCCCAGGGCATGGCCCCAGGGTGGCTGAGGACGCAGGGATGCCGGGAGAGCTTTGAGATCGCAGTGGCTGCCCCCACACCCTTGTTCCTGGCGGACCCTTCTCAGGGAGGCCTGTCTCCATGCTGTGGGACCACTCCACACCAGCAGTAGCAGCAGGCATCTCAGGGACAGGCCAAAGCAGGGCCCCCAGGAAAGAAGAGAGGTTTGCCTTCAGCTCAGGACTGCCCAGGTTGGCAACTTAGGCCTGGTCAGAGATGTGGAAACTCTGGGGTGGACTCCAAGAGGGTCCTGCCCCATCTCTACCACTGACACAAATCCAATACCACTAGATGCTGGGAAGGCCAGCCCCATCACAGACCTGACAGATAAAAATGTCTCCATAGGAGCTGAATGTCCCTGGGGCAACCCTCTCTCCATATATATAGAAAACCACCGAACTACAAGATCTCCAGAATTTCCTCAGCCCTCATGCTCCAAGATCACGGACAAAGATTCACATTTCAGGGGAGTTGAAGGACGTGAGCAGACTTCTGCAGGTAACCGCTTCACGGCCCACAGAGGCAGGACCTGTTCCTGGGGACTGGGCCACTGTCAGCCACAGACACACGAGGCAGCTTTGAGGAGGGTGCCCGAGGGACAGGGAAGCCAGGCAGCAGAAACGGAGTGTCACAGCGTGCTGGACCCTGGGACTCAGGGCAAAGGGTGGCTAGGACGACCTAGAGGGCGCATGTGATCCTCCGAAGACATTTATGATGAAAGGTAAGATCGGCATTGTTTTTCAGTGGGTCCATCAACATACGCAGCGCGTGCTTTGAAAGGCATACGAGCCAGCAAACACATTAATAAATACCAGGAGACCCAACTAGGAAGAGGAGTGTGGAAGCCCCGCCCCCCGACACACACAGACGCTCCCTCCCCGCTCGGCAGTATGGCAAACCTGGCCCAGGAGCACGTGTAGATAAGTAATGGTCTGCGGGATGCGGGCTGTGGAGAGCGTTTCCAGGAAAGTGTGTCTTCCCGCACCCCCCCTCCGGCTCCGACCCGGACCACAATGGATGATTTTACTCCATTTTTGGGTGTGCGTGCCTCCTACGTCTATTTTAAAACCCTTGAGTTCGAACGCACCTTATTACATTTTAAAGTCTTTGGATTGTAGCGGGAAAATGTTCTGCACTATAAAACATAGAGTGTAGTTGAAGTTTGATGGGTTTGCTTCCATTTGCTACCCCACAAAACGCTTTCTAAATGCCATTAAAATTTAGCATACACCATAATAACCAAGCTGCATTTGTTTCATGCTGAAGTCGATTGGCTTCTGAGTTTTATTTCTTGCGGGTACATCAAATCAAATCAAGTCGTTGCCGCAGCCAGAGGTGAGGAGCATGGTTGCCATTCCTGTGCCAACCAGCCCCTGCGGCCCCCGCGGAGGAGCCGGGTGGGTTTCAGAGACGCTGATGCCCACAGTGAACGGGATGGGGGAGGGGCTCTTGCTGCTGTGCTCAGCCCTGAAGACAGAGGGGCTATGATGTAGGAGAAAGGAGACCTTGTAGTTGGTGTCAGAAGGGGGAGGGGTCTTGTGGATGGATGTCCCCTGACTGTCACACATGGAAATTGGGGTATGGTGGAAAGCACTCACCAGGACTCCCAAGTTCAAGTTTCAACCCTGTCTTGCCTGTAGGCCCTGGATCAGCCACAGCTGACACCACCCTGGCTTCCAACCAAGACCAGCCTGACAGGTGGGAGTCCCCTTCTGCTCCTGTGCCCTCGGTTAAGGGTCCAGTTCAGACACTTCCCACTAATCTCCCCCTTCCTCCTCCAGGTCACTGTGATGGGGGTGGAGGAGAGGTAGGACGCAGCTCACCTGGACCTGGCCAAGCCCCCCTGGGCACCTCTGTCTCTACACTGTCTCCCCTTTCATCTTGGATACATGTCCGCATTGACTGAACCCCAAACAACAGAGCAGGGGAGGCAGTGGAGGTCTGACACGTGAGAATTCAGCGTGACGTTGTGGTGTGACAGGAAGTCAAGGCAATATAGCTGTTGTGGCCTGGGCTTTGCAGAGGGATAGCCTAGGGCTCAGGTCTGGGCTCTGTGAGGCCAGCCAGGCAGCTCTGGGCAGGAATTCATCTCACCTCACTGCCACCCTGTCATTCGTTAGAAGTATGTGACGTTCCTGCCGTGGGCCAGGCAGGCAAAGCCAGCACGTGAGACAAGTGCCACCCCGAGGGTAGACGGTGTGAGAACACACAGCAGAAGCCCTGCGGGCCTTGCCACCTGTCGCCTCATGTGGCTGGTCCCTACAGTGGGCAAACAGGACTGCTTCATGGGTGGGCTCCCCAGACCCTATGAAACAACACAGTTGTGTTCTGTGAACGAGGTCCGCTGCGGTGCAAGCGCCCCGGGCAGGAGACGGGGTCCCCCGTTCTCCTATAATGGCCCTGGAAATAGCAACAGAATGCTGAGGGTCACAGAGCTTTTGGGCATTTCTCCAAAGGTGCCGTCTCTGCCCAGAGCGGGGTGAGGTGGAGGCCGGGAGTGGGTATCAGCTGGGGGGTGTTAGCTAGGCTGTGTCAGCTGGGGGCCTCCTGCTGCCAGATCAGCTGGCTGGGCCTCACCAAAGGCCTGTGGGGCCGCCCGATGTGTTGCGACAGGAAGGACGGGCAAACAAACACCATCAATCTGGCGGAACGGCCCCACAGACGAGCAGTCGGCAGCCGGGCGGGGCTGGGGGCGGCCAGGGCTCCTTCATGTCGAGCTGGTCGCAGCCGGCTCTTCCGTTTTACCTGGGGCTCTGTTCTTTACAGCAAATTGGACCTTTCGCTCTGAAAGAAATAATTACTCTCCGAGGAGAAGAGGGCTGGCCGTGAATGCTGATATGACACACAATGTCACCTTGCCAGTCAAAAGAGTTCCAGCTCCTCGGCTTGGGTCCCGTCCAAGTCTCCGTCTCTTCCTCATCATGGAGGTCACCTCTCTATAGAATTTGTTGATGATCTCCAAAATGACAAGTAAGAAAGCTCCTGTCAGCAGGATTTTTTTTTTAAAAGAGGAAAGAGCACAAAGATGAAGGAAGCAGGCCACGTGGGGTGGGGGGTGGGGCGCAGAGGAGGCCGAAGGTCAGGTTTCGCATAAGCAGAGCCAGATGACTGCGAGGTACCGTCCCAAATTAGCTCCTGGAACCAGTGACCCAGATGGAGGGGCCGGACCTGAAGTGGGGTGCTGCCCCTTGTCTGCTTCGGGGAGGGAAGCCACAGGGAGAGCTCCGGGGTGGCCGCAGCCTGTGTGAACCCGCGGGGCCGCGCCGGGCCTCTGCATCCCAGGCCCCCGCAGCCTGCACGGAAGACGCGTGTCACGGGTGCCGACCTGACTGGGGAGCTGGGAGAACACATGGCTGCGCCATCACGGACACGCTGTGGGGCGGGGTGGGGCGGGGCGGGCTGAGTGCTGCCATTAGGTCCGGCAGAAAGAGAGCGCCTACGTCACTCGCCGCAAGTCCTCTGCAGAGCAGAGCACGGAAGCCTCGGCCCTGGAGGCTGTAAATAATTCTATTTCTCCGAGAGTCCAGAAAAGGATTCCAGCCATGTGTGCGCCAGCCCGGTGCCTCGGGGGCTGCCCAGGCTGTCTGAGCGGTCTCCAAGGCAGAAAGGGGCCTCGCGGAGCAACCCCTAGAGAGAAGGGCTGGCTCTGCCCTGGCTTCCACCAGCCCAGGACAGGCAGCCCCCGCCCCGGCCCCCCTGGCCACGGGTTTCCACCTCAGGGAGCATCACTGGGACTTTGCACCCAGGCAGGAAAACACCAGAGGTTTTAGATCAGTGGAGTCAGGCTGGGCAGGAAGGCAGGGTGCTACAGCTGCCGAGTTGGGTGCACCCGGCCTGGGGGACCCGGAGGCGCTGAGCACCTGAGCTCTGCTTTAGGAAGGCCTCAGGGCCCTTGGTGGAGAACTCCTCCCCAAGCCACTCTGCTCTCTAGGTGCTGGTGTTGGTTCTGCCATCCTGCTGACAAATACTGCCCGAGTGTTACACCAGGGTTACAGCGCACACGGAGAGGCCAGAGGAGAAAGGACCAGCAAGGGAAGCACGAGGGTGTGAAGGAGCCCTTTGGGGACGTCCCCAGGTTGGGAATTCCATCAGACTCAGGAAGCCTGCTGGCTTCGTGCACTGCGGGAGCAACCGCTCAGGCGGAGGGGGATTCTTCTGGGAGCTGCGCTTTCCGGCCCCCCGCTGCCCCGGGCCTGGCCTGTCTGGCGCTGAGCCAGCCACCCTGGGCTCCGTAAGCCAGTGAAAAGGCCGCATTCCCGAATCGCCTGGCTGGAACACCACCTGGGGCTGGCTCCAACCACAAGGAGAGCTGCCTGTTTGGGCTAAAACTGCTTAGGAGTATTGAATCAACCACACCAGAGGGACAGAAGGGGACCCGCCTCACTGAGCAGGGTACGAGAAGGGGACCCGGCGTCCAGCCCCGGCAGGGCTGCCCTGTCCACCAGCTACACAGGCCAGGCCCTGGCCCAGGCACCAGGCCCTGGGAGAGAAGCTGCACACATGTTTAGACTTTTAGAAGCATAAAAAAATAGGTCTGATTTTTTTTTTTTTAAATATGAACAGGAGGTTTTAATCAGAACAGGAGAGAGGAACTCCTTTCAAGTAACAGCCTAGTAATAGCACTTCCTAAAGTAATGAGGCTTCAGTATTCTACAATAAAATGTGATCTATTCGAGATTTGAGGAAATAAAACTCTGGAGATAATTTTAGGGTGATTTGGAGATGCCTGAATTGGTGTTACCGGTTCAGGCCATTAAGCCCATGGGGCGGGGGACAGCCCAGAGCTTGATGCCTGGCAGGTCTCTGAGAGGCCGGAAGGCAGGTCCACCATGCGCCTCACCACTGGGGCCACGGTTCTCCACCCCCTCCGGCTGGGCTTCCTGCAGAGAGTCACCCTTTGGGATGATGCACAATCTAAGGGCGTCCACTACAGAGCCCTCCACCCCCCCGACCTGATGCCCTGGAGAGATTGAGGATCAGCAGGTGACTTGTTGCTCACTTGTTCACTCTACAAACACCTACTGACTCTGCTTTGTGCCAGGGACTGCTGGATGCTGCCAGTGCCACCTGTGATGTTCACACTGGGCATCTCCAAGCACCACAGACGGAGACCACAGCTCTGTCGCCCACAGGGCCCGACACGGTGGGGCCTTTTCTCTGATGGCCCCAAAATATCCTAACTGTCTTTATGACCCACCCCATCCTCTGGGAGAGCCTCCCCTCACCCCCTGCCCGACATCTGCAGTAGAAGCAGCCTCCCCCTCAGAGCACCGTGAGGACCACCTCGTACTCCTTGGTGGCGGCAGTCTTCTGGTGGTGGGGCAGGGACCTGTGTCTGCCGGCTCTCTGCACTGTCCCCCACAGTACTCGATCAACATT
The DNA here is from genome assembly GCF_036850765.1 of Saccopteryx bilineata. Taxonomy (NCBI): domain Eukaryota; kingdom Metazoa; phylum Chordata; class Mammalia; order Chiroptera; family Emballonuridae; genus Saccopteryx; species Saccopteryx bilineata. The sequence goes on from NC_089492.1 coordinate 288,757,200, forward strand.
CGTTTATGAGCCAATGACGTGACTCGAGAGACATCCCACCATGGAGAGTGGTGGACACAGAGGCCAGAGATCCAGATTCAGGTGCAAAGTCAGGGAGACCCCACATGACCTGGGAAAAGGCCCTCAGCTATTTCGAACCCCAGTTCATCTCTGGAAATTGATGGGGCTGGACTAGATAAACACTTCCGTGTTTTCTGGCTTTAAATTTCACTGGCTTTACAGTTCTATGACTCTCCCCCAGACGCTGTCCCCAGGTGTCCCGTTCCTGTGACACTCTGGTGTGTTGTACCTTTGAGGGGGGCTAGCAAGAGGGCCCGTCTATAGAAGTTCATTAGAGAAACACCTGCACCTGGCTGGCTTGTGGGGCACCATAGTCGACACACGGGGAGTCCACCGTGGGGCCCCATCGCCGCCCTGAGGAGACAGGCAAGGGACCCCCTCCCTCCCACACGCCATGGGCTCCACACAGACCTACTAAGTCCTCCTGTGGACCCCAACATCACCTATTCTGTGGAAATGCGTGCCAGCAGGAGCCAGACTCCCGACCTGCAAACAGCCACACCCTGAAAGCCAGCTGACAGCGTAAAAGGAGGGAGGGAGGGAGGTTGGCTGACAGGTGGTGTTCTCCGAGAGGTCATCCCCCGGGTCAGTCCTCCATCCATTATTGATGAACAGCCTCTGAGCCATGAGGAACATTACATCAAATGTCCCAGCACCGGGAACATAATAAAGTAATATTTTATAGCTGGAGGCCTCTTAAAGGTGTTAACAAAAAGCTTACAAAGTGATTCCAATGTGTTACAAAATAATTTATTAAGAATCCACTGCTAGCTGAACATTAAAAAAGATATTAATCACCACGTGAAGTGGATGTAAGAAAAACAGCCCAGCCCAAGTCCATGAGTAATGCACGAGTGAGCACGCTCCCCAGCCAGCTGACTCAGGGCCCAGGACGGACAAGAGCGCCGCACACGCTACCTGCATCCCACGTGTTTCCAGCTTGGCACACGTCTGCGTGAAGAACTTTCCTCAAAACTCTCCTCCTTCCGTAGCAAATCTCCCCCAGCTGGCTCACTTGGCAGAAACAGCCAGTCATGTTCGACTGACTATTTTCGCCCCAAGTACTCCATGCCCATCCCCTCTACCCGCCCCTGCCAAGAACAGGACAAAGGCTAATGAGACAGAGAGAGTGGAAGGTATAAAACCACGGTACTAGGACGTGCAGCATACCTTGAAAGGACACCGGGTCATTCGGGAACAGGTGTGACTGTTTGCAGATGGGCAACCTGGCCCTGCCCAAATACAGAGGGAAGTGTCATGGCTGGTTTTCTTAGACAGCTGGATTACGGCCTAGGAGTTTCAGGAATATTAGACTCTGAGAGGGCGGATTCCAGAGACTCTTCTCAAAGAGGAGCCAAGGCAGACAGAGGGCAGCCCGGGGCCCTGGGATTGCAGAGCAAGGCCAGGACGGAGGCTCAGAGATGGTTCTAGCACATGGACTCTTCCCAGGGGAACGAGAGTGGAGACCCCCCCTCGCATGAATTTGCACCCGACTGTCCAACTAGTAGCAAGTGTTCTCTTGCATAAGCAATTGATTGTGATGTATAAAAGTTTAATGCACCAACCTTCCAGGTTAATATTTATTGCATGAAATGAGATTCACCTTGACGTTTTAAAAAGTCAAGCTGCGTAAAAGTCACTTAGGCAACTGGATCCCTCCGACGTCTGTATTCTGGTGCTTTCTAAGCAGTGAATGATGAGACTCCCTGCAGGAAGGGGACACAGGCCCTTAGGGTCCCAGGCCTGGCTTCTCTCGCCCTCCCCAGCTCCAACTCAGCCACCAAGGCCTTCCTCCCCTGGGGAGGTGGCCACCATCCCTTCCCCTGAAGTTCATCTGCTGGACTCTAAGTCTCCTGAGGCTGGTGACCAAATCTATCCTGGTCCCCTCTGCATCCCCAGTACCAGTGAAGGCCCAAGCCAGGAGCCCCACAGGTGTTTCTTGAATGATGAAGGAGTATGCGCAGAGAGAATCACGGGCCACCCCTGCTGCTCAGCCCCCAGGCGGCAGCCTGCTACAGTGAGAGTTTGCCAGTTCCAAACACGAGTCCCTCCTGTTGTCTGTGGAAGGAAGGAGCCCCCGGGGACAGGCTGGCAGGCAGCAACTGAAGAGCCAAACCCCGCGTCTCTGCCTCAGTTTCCCATAAGCGGCATCCCCTCCAGAGGAAAACACCTGGAGCAGTGCTCTAGTGCCCACAGCCCTGCCTTCCAGGGGTAGGTCCCACCAGCCGAGGCTGGGTACCAGTGCCGGGACCTCCACCGAGCGCGACGGATTTACGTGCTGCAGAAAAGGATCCTACGGAGGTCAGCAGTGAACGCCCTCCCATCACGCCACATGTGCTCTGAGTGCCAAGTGGCTGCACGGTGGCCCAGGGGGAGGGGCGGGCCTGGCAGGCAGGGGTGGCCCCCTGCTTTCACCCACCCTCGCTGTGGACCCCTGCACCTGTGTGACCCAACAGTAGCTGACCACACCCCCAGACCAGGTGAGGAGGAGGCCGAGGCCAAGGGCCAAGGGGACCGGGACGGACACAGCCTCAAGGTCCCCACGGCCTCGGCGGGGAGCACACCAAGTCCGTGAGCACCGACCGCGCTCCCGGCACAGGCTGGGTACATGGAGGCTTCCTGTCTCTGCCTCCCTGATCCTGAGATAGGCCCCCCAACGTGGGGAGCGATCTCACTTTACAGACAGGGAACAGAGCTTTGAGGACATCCCTTGTCAGGGGTCATGCGCTGCCCCGTGGCAGACCAGAGATTTGACCTGTGGTTTACCAAACCTGGCTCCTCCGCACCAGGGTCCTGGTGGCTGTGACTGAGTGGGAGCCACCTCCTGAACCTGGCTCTTTGGGACCCCCCAGCCCCCAATGTCAGTAGGTTATACCCCCCCTTCCTAGCCATTATAAATTGAATTGTGTCCCCCGCCACCAAAAAATTCATATTGCATATGTTAAAGTCCTAACCCCCAGCAATTAGGAATGTGACCTTATTTGAAGATAAGGTCTCTCTTTTTTTTTAAATTAAATTTAATGGGGTCACATTGTTCATTAAGAATACACAGGTTCCAGGTAAACATCTCTATAGCAATTGAACTGTCGATTATGTTGCGTGCCCATTTTTACAGAGGTAGTCAAGTAAAAATGAGGTCACCAGAGTGGACCCTACTCCAAAGGACCAGTGTCCTTATAAAAGGGGAAACTTGGACACAGATCCACAAACAGAGAGAGTGCCACGTGACTACCAAGCAGAGATGAGGTGACGCTGTGACAGACTAAGGAACGCCAAGCATGCTAGCAGCCACCGGCCGCTGGGAGACAGGCATGGGGCAGAAGCAGCCGAGCCTGCCAACACCTTGATCTTGGACGTCCGGCCTCCAGAACTGTGATGCGGGACCTTCTGTCATTCCAGCTGCCTGGCTGGCAGTGTTTGCTGCAGCAGCCCCAACACACCAGCACCCTCGCTCTGGAAATCTCCACTGGGGCCCTGGCTCAAAAGGCAGGTGTGCCACCTTCTCTGCTTATCACACTCTGCTCCCCTTCAGGGTACACACTCCAAGAACACAGGGGGAGCCCCCGGCCCCACCACACACACACCCTCAGCTCTGAAGAAACCACTACGTTTGAGTATGGCCCCCTGGTTTGGGGACCGCCATATCTCTCTGCAAATGACGATGGTCAGAAATGTTTCTTGCTGTGAAAGAGCTAAAACTCAAATGCAGAAGGTGAGCGGTGGGGGAGGGTAATTCATAGCAAACGCTGGGAGAAGGGGCTGCCTGGGCCCCCTCAAGGAGTACCCACAGGGGAGAGCAGGGGCGGGGCTCTCCAGCCTCCTCTGGAGCACAATCTGCTGAGGCCAGCGAGGGCCCTCCCCATCCCAGGAGGGGCCCCAGAGCTGCCCGGCTCCTCCGTGAAGCCTGGGCCCATGGCCCCTACTCAGTGTGCTCTTCTTAGGTGCTCCGTGGCCTCTGCACGCAAACAGGATGATTACAGGCTGGCTGTCTCCCGACCCCGCACAGCCCCAGAGTCCCGTTGGGAAGGGGTCACCTGGCCCCCACCACTGAGCCCAGGGCCAGACAGGTGGAGCAGGAGCAAACAAACTCTCAGGGAGACCCCCTCTGGCACACAGCCTAGCCCATTCCTCCCCCGGCTCTGTGGGCAGGGCAAGCCTCCCAGAACTTTCTAGGAGGGAGGTCCCCCCTTCACTGAGCGCATCCGGGGCTGCCAGGGGTGAGACTGGACAGCCCAAGCTGCCAGGCGGCTGTCTCTGGGTTGTGCAGCCCCTCCCTCTCCTTCTGAACAGTTCGTGCCAATCAGAGACACGCGTTCTCGCCACAGACTGCGGAGACAACGCTGGGGCGACCTGCCTGTCCATAAACAACACGTTTCGTGGCAAGGAGCCCAGTTAACAAGGCCCCGAGGCCTCATTCGGTCTCGGAACAGCAGTGCTTTCCCCTGACCGTGGGCCCGCTGCGGCCCAGGACGGCAGCGGCGGACACAGAGGAGGCTGCAAATCACCTCCCCTGGAAGGAGGAAGGATGCGATCTGTGCGCACGCCTAAGATTTATCCCTGTGCGCTCACGGGGCAGCCGCGTCCGCAGGGGCCAGTGGGCGCATGCGGAGGGAGCACAGATGCGCGTGGAGGGAGCCAGGCGCTGGGGCGGGAGGGACCGCGGGGATCTCCCGGGGGGAAAGATGCAACTAGGCACCATAAGCGGCCCCCTTGCAGCCTGCCTTACGTGACGGCTACCTGAGCGTGACTGCATCAATAAAAAATACAAACAGTGTAAAAAGTCATCATCAGGCAGCGATGAGTTTATTACTAATTATGAGTGCTTGACACGCTCTGACTCCTCGTAAAATAAATGAAGTCCATCTTTAATGTCTGCTTCCATGACTTCCAGATAATGGGCAAATTTACTTCAAGGTCACATCTCATTTATCAAGCCAAGGTTTTAAGCTATAGTTTCGCAAGAGTGACCGGAGACGCCACTTCCTCTGCTGAAGGACGAAGAACCAGGGCTGGGCTGTCCTGCTCCCTGTGCCTATGGCCACAGCCTTCCTCCCTAATCGGCCCCTTACTGGCAAAGAGGAACTAGGAAGAGCCGGGAAAGGGGACCTTTCCTACATCCATTAACCTCCCAGATATCTGGGCTTGGACCTTCATTTTGAAAAGAGCCCCATAATCCCCTTTTCCACCGGCACACAGCCAGCCTCACAGGGTCCAGAAAACACTGGCCCTGTCTGTAGACACCCAAAGGGTCACTGAAGAGGAAGAAGGCCTTCCGGGGAAGACAACATCTCCCTCTTCATTCTGAGGTGACGTCAGGGGCTAGGGGTCCAGGCATGCTGGCATGCTGCTCAGACACTGAACGGGAGCCTATCCAGGGACCGCCCGCATCCAAGGGAGCATGTGGCCCAGGAAGGTCCAGAAGCATCACTCACGAGACCCTAGAAGACAACACGTGAATTCAAAGGGGAGTTGTCTTTGAGGGAAGGAGGGGTGTCCTGGGCGAGAACAGGAGGAGCCACGGGCTGGCACCCGTGTCTCTAGGAGGTGGCACGGAACATAGTTTGGCTATGAAGAGCAGCCACAAATGGAGGTGGGTATAGAGATCCCCCACAAAGCACATCTGGATAATCACACTTATCCTTACTGAGCAGGTACTAAGTGCCAGGGTTTTACATCGAATCCAAGTCTAGCAGGCGAGTGCTCTTGTTCCTGTTTTTCAGGTATGGAAACGGGTGGTGGCGGGGGACAAGTCACTGAGCTAATAGGATGCAGATTTGTAATTCCAGACTTGTAATTCAAACCCACGTCTGCTGAACTCTAACCTGTGCCTAACCCCTGAGCTGTTTCAGGGAGGGAGTGAGGGATGGTGGGAAGGAGGGCGGGACAGGACAAAGAGAGAAACACAAAAAGGGACCAAGAAGGGAGGAAAGAAAGATTGAAAAAAAAAGAAGGAAGAAAGGGAAGAATAACTCAGGTGGTCCATGTGGTGACGGTGTCAGCAGCAGGGACAGGTTTCCCAGCCAAGGTTCCTGCCAGACGCTGGAAGGGCAGGAAGTCGAGCGAGCAGGAGGTACAGGATGAAATACGCATGCTCCTTGACCTACGACAGGGTCGCATCCATGAACCTACAGGGAGCTGAACCTACAGGGAGCTGAAAATACCGTAAGTCAAAAACACACTCAGTGCACCTGAACTAAAGAGGTCAAAGCGAAGCCCAGGGCACCTGAACCAGGCTCAGAGCGCTCACATTAGCCTCCAGCTGGGCAGGACCCTCCAACACAATGGATACACTGCGGAGTGCGGGCTGTGGGCTGCTACTGTGATCCTGTGGCTGACTGACAGGGAGCTGCAGCTCACGGCCACTGTCCAGCACCAGGGGATTGCGGCGTTCATGTAGTGCTAGCGGGGGGTGGGGCTGGGGGACACATCAAAATTCAAAACCTGAAGTGTCGTTTCTATTGAATGTGGATCGCTTCTGCACTGCTGTAAAATCAAAAGGTTGTTAAGTTGACCTATCATAAGTCAGGGAGCGTCTGTAACAGAACTGGGAGAAAAAGGATATCTTCGAACTAAAAACAACTTTTTAAAAAATTCAGGAACAATGAGCTAAGAAATGATAAAAAATAAAATTCAAATTCCTCTCCTCTGAGTTCAAAATGCTCTAAGGTTGACTGCATAAAACTGATCAACATCAGCTCACTGTATCTAAATTCGGGGAAGGTGCAAAGAGTTGATTCTCTTTTCTGAGCCTGAGGCAGGGTCCCCACACTTGGGAGGTCCTGGCTCTTGAGTGGCATTCCGCCAGTGCCCCACCCTGGCGACCCTTGTCCCCCTGTCACCAGGCACACAGACTCCCCAGCCTCACAGAAGCCCCCAATCTCTCTGGACACTGTTTCAAGACACATCGCCTGGACCTCAGTCTGGGGGGCAGAGGTGGCCCAAGGACCGGCCACCAAAGATTAAGCCCATTTCTTTGAAATGGAATTTTCTGAGCTGGTGTTTACAGTCCTCATTCTGAAGAGTGGCTGCTGGTCCAACCGCCCTCGTTATCGTGAGTGTGGTAATGAGCGCCGGCACCACCAGGCTCTCGCGGTGTGCCAGGCACGGGGCGAAGCGCCATATCTCACTCAGCCTCGGTTTCCACCTCATTCTTTACCTGGGAGTCAGAGGGACCTTTTAAAAACACAAACTGATCACACTCTCCTGTTTAAAAATGACAAAAACAATCACATGGACCAAAGCCCCTGCTGCGGTTTTCCAGAGCCCATTGGAGAAAGAGAAATCTTCAGGGCAGCGTGGAGGGTCCTGCTGAACCCGTCCTCTGCGCCTCCCTGCTCTCCTCCCACATTGTTAAACGAGGGAACAACAAAACACCCTGAGATGGGACTCGTCATCTCCACTTTACGAACAAGGAAACTGAGGCCCAGGGAGGTCCAGTGACTTGCCCACAGTTGCCCAGCTTAGAGGGCAAAGTCAGGATTTGAGACATCAGTGTGTAGGCAACCTAGCTCCTCTCCCTGGATGCTCCCCCTCCTTCTCACCAGGTGCTTTGGGGGTCCCTCACAAACCAAACAAGGCTGGAGAAGCGAGGTGGCATTTGGGGCTCTTGGAAACTGCTGACACCTCAGGGTTTGAGGCAGAAGGAGAGCGAGGGTGGAGAATCCACAGACATACCCTCCCCACCCACCCTGGCCGGATCCTCCACAGCCCTAGGTAACATCTCAGGGCTCTCAGCTTGATCCCCACGTCCTCTATGAGCCAAGAAACCCACCAAAGCACTAACAGGGTCAGTGCACAGCAACACCCTTCATTCACCTGGTGCTGGAAGATGCCGGAGCAGATGGACTCCAGGGAGCCCGTGCCTCCACTGTGAGCTGGCTGAAGGGTCATGTGGGGACATAAGTGTGGAGAACAGCCCCAAAGCCAGCAATGCCGTGTGATGATCACAACAGCAGCTGGCATGAAGCAGGGGCTTCACAGATGTCATCCCATCAAGTCCTCACCCCAACTCCAGTGGGCAGGTGCTGCTCTGGCCTGATCTCAGAGGGGGAGACTGAGGCTCAGAGAGGTTCAGTAACTTGTTCTTGGTCACACAGTATGTGGAAGAGGTGAAATGTGAAGCTGGTTTTGCATGATGCCAAAGGCCCTGTTCTTAACCAGTGTTGTACAGTCCCCCTCTAAAAGAAGCCTCCTGGGAATGGTACAAGCCAGATACCTGCAGAGCTGAGCCCTGGCATGTGGAGGGGCTCTGTGGACAGGCAGCCCAGTGGTTGGAAGGGTTGATGGTAGATCTACTCTCACACATTCACAAACTCCCTGGGACCATGTACATCTTGAGGGTGAGCTCTGGGAAAACCTGTCCCCTGGCATGTCTCACTCAAGATCACCCAGTGTAGCTAAGCTTGGATGAGGCCAAACAAGCACCAGCAAACTCCATAGTGAATGCTCAGGTGTGGCACCCTGGCCTGTCCCCCATGGGCACAAGGGCCCTGGAAACTGCCAGGAAGGTGCACCCACCTCTAAACAGGCACACCCTTCAGTCATATAGGAAATCCCCCAGAAGGAAGAAGGTTGCTGAAGTCAGGCTCACCCTAGACCTCTATATCCAGGCCTCCCAACAGCAGCCTGACGGAGAGTCTCCATTACTTCCACAGCCCCTTCTTGAGCTCTCTCCAGCCTTCTGGGGGGGTAAACTTTTCTGTCCCTGGGCCAGGCACAATGAAGCCACCCCAGATCTTTGTAGGGAAAGGAGACATTTGTGCTTAGCTCTGGGTGACTGGAGCCAGCTGTGCAAAACCTCAAATAAGACTGTTCTTGGCAGAGGGAATAACATGTGCAAAGGCCCTAGGGTGAGGTCAGACGGGGCTCATTATGCCCGTCTTTAAAAACTTTTCCTGGGAAGGAGAAAGCCGACAGCCAAGGAATCTCCCTGGAGGGGAAATGAGCAAGGACAACTTTTGAAACAAACATGGTTCAGACCAGTCATCACCTTGGCGACTCTGTCCCATCAATGACCCAAGAAGGTGTTAACACCGAGACAAAAACTCTCAGTGACATCCACAGCACATCTGTCTTTGGGAGTTCACAGCTGAAGAATTTTCTCAATGATCCTTTTTTAGGAGGTGTCAAGGCATACACGGGATCAGTCTCTCCTATGACAAAAGTGATGCCCCCTTCCCCGGAAGGAGCCAGTGAGCCCAAGCTGGTAGTACTGGGGAAAAATCACTGCTGACTGTGATGGCTGCGTGACACCCTCTCCTCTCCTCCCCTCCCCTCCCCTCCCTCCTCTCCCCTCCCCTCCCCTCCCCTCCCTCCCCTCCCCTCCCCTCCCCTCCTCTCTCCTCTCCTCTGTGCTGCACACCCCCCCACCCCGTTCCTCTCCATCGTCCTCTCCCCACTTTCCCTCCTCCCCATGCCTTCTCTACTCCACCTTCTTCCTTTCTCCCGCCTGGACCCCTGGGAGCCCCGAGGAGGAGTCAGTGTGCTCTCTCTCACTCCACCAGCCGGCTAGGATCTGGCTGCCCTTCCCAATGGTCTGTTTGCTGCTCTCCGCTCCCCTGTTTACAGCGGTCATACTGAAGCAAAGGCATACCACTTTGTTCTCTTCTGTGTAAAAACTGCCCCTGACTTGTGTGTGCTCTTTGCACACTGCCGTCCTCCTGGTCGGAGGCTCATGATTCGGTGTAAGAGCGCTCTGTTCACACTTGCCATAAATGCCAAGTGCAAATAAGGCACCACGATGCATCTCCTGCAGCTCAGGGAGTTATTATGCATAACCTCCCAAAGGCTTCCCAAAGGACGACAGCTCCCACGGACTGACCCACCTTGACTGGACCGGTAAGCAGGAGAGGATGGTGAACAGGAGACGGAATTGTCTCTCCAGTCTGTTTCTGTGTTTGTCGCCCCGACGGACCTAGGTGCACATCCACGAGGCTACACTACTGACCTGCAGACCAGGCAAGGCCACCGGGCTGTCTCTGCCGCTGGAGGACTCTCCCTGATGGTGGGACGCCCCCTCCCTGGTGAGGGACTGCTGAGCTGCAGGAGGTGCGTGGCCCTTTCCGACCGGGCAGCCTCAGCATGCTCTCTGCATTTCGGCTGGGTCACGAGCCTGGAAGCATCACTGGCCTTCCTCCTGCCAGGAGTCTCTCCTGGGCTGTTTCCAGCTACCCACGGCCCAGCACTGTGCTCAGATCAGAGGGCGGAATGTTCACCACCTCAGCCTGTTCCCAAAATAGAAGGAATCCTTCAGACATCAGGACGGTGGCTGGGAGACAGCCCCTCCCTGAGAAAATGCCCACTTTGCCAGGTGACCCTGTCAGAGTCCTGGAGACCATGCTGCCCAGCCCCCACAATTCCTGGGTGTCCTGGCACAGTGAGGTCTCTGCCACCGCCAAGGTGCTCAGAGGGACCGCAGTGTCACAGCAGGAGGGAGCACCCCTCCCCCCCATGACAGGCCTGGTGGATCCAGCAAGCTCATCACCCCCAGGGAGAAAACACAGGGCCAGGGACAACCTGGAGGGCAGACCCCCAATTCCAAGGAGTGCTCTATCCTGTACAACACGTGTCCGTGTGCACACGCCCACACCTGGCCATGCAGCCACATGCGCAGAACCACGCGTCATTCTGACTTCCTGTGTAAATCCCTGCATTGCACTACATCAGCAATTCAACAGGAGGACAGAGCCTGGGAGGTAGATTTTGGCTCAGTATAAAGAAAAAATAAAAAGAAAGACAATTTCTGGACACTGGAGATTCCCAGCTCAGGACCAGATCGCAGGTGAGGAGTCAGTAACACTTTCTCACAGGTGGTTTTCAAACGAAGGACAAGTGGCCTACTTCTTATAGGTGACATCACAGAGCTGATTAGACTACACGTGCCCACCCCAAACTCTTTCTGAACACGGGAGGCCAAAAAATAATGTTTGGGGCTCCCCCAAGGCTGCCGTGGGAGGCTGTCTTTCCTGGGGCTCGGGACCCCAGGAGGATTCTCGGAGGGTTGTGTATGAGACAGCGTCACGGCTAACAGCCACCCTGGCACCTCCCCAGGCCCCAGGATGCAGAGCCGAGTGGGGCACCCAGTTCCTGATGCTCAGTGGGGGGAGGAGGATGGGGCTGGGGAGGGGCCGCAGCTGCTCCAGGGCACACAGGACAGGGCACCCCTCTCCAGGAGGCTGGACTGAGGCCTTGCCAGGGGCCTGGGTCCACCCAGGGAGGAAGTGGTGCTTCTGAAAGATCCATGGATGAGCCATCGTCCCCAGTTAGTGCCCCAGCACAAGCCCACCCTAAGACCCCACACCACTTCCCTCTGACCAGAAGGTCCACCCGCACTCACAGGGCCTGCTGCGAGCTGGCCTGCCGGACTGAGGCCGAGAGACCTGGGAAGCTACGTGGCTCGCTGTGGCTGGCTTTGGAAGTGAGGTCTAGGTACATCTTGCTTTGGTGCTCTTATGGTTTAAATTGTGCCTCTCCCCAAAGATGCTAAAGTCCTCACCCCCATACCTATAAATGTGACCTTATTTGGGAATAGGGTCTTTGCAGATGATCAAGTTAAGAAGAGGGGCCCTGATCCAGTATCACCGGCACCCTCACAAAACGTGGAAGTTTGGACCCTGAGGAAGACACACACAGCGAACAGATGATACAGACACATGGAGGACACTGTCCACAAGCCCAGGGTGCCCGAGACCACCTGAGGCTGGGAGACAGGCCTGGGACAGGTTCTCTTTCAGGTCCTCGGAAGGAACCAACCCTGCCCACTCCCTGAGCTGAGACTTCCTGGATCCAAAGCAGTGAGACAATCAGCTCCTGCCGTGTAAGTCGCCCAGTCTGCGGTGCTTTGTTAGGGCAGGCCTAGGAAACTAGAGCGAGAGCCAGCGTCACAGGCACCCGACCTGATTCTGTCATCTGGGCTTAGTTTGCAGGAAGGGAAACCGAGGGAGCCCCAGACAAGATAAGGGCTCTGTCCCAACTTGCTCATGACTCAGTGACGAATGCCATGTGCTTGGGGACAGAAAAGTCCTTACTGTGTGATCTTAAGCCCTCCAGTCTCAAGTTTCTACATCCAAAATAGAAAAAAAACAAAGGTGGGATACTAACAGTACACCCTCCACTGGACCTTGCACAGATTATAAAGGAACATGTATGAAGGTATAGTCCAGTGCCTGGCACGTAATAGGGGGTCACTTTTTCAGGTTAACAAAGGATAAACCTGTTCCGGTGCTCAGCCAGTGCCTGACACAAACTGGGGACAACTGACCACCTCTCAGCCCACAGTGGTTGCCCCTGCTGCGCCCTGAGGGTTAGAAAAGGCATCGAGGGGTCCCCTATACTCTCTAAGCAGAAATGCCCAAATGAAGAGGGACTGTCCAAACCAGAATACCATACTTTTGAGGTGAAAGGGGGCACAGTCAACCACTGCAGGGGGGTCAACAGACACAGCAGGGAGTTCGCTGTCCCCAGACCAGGACAGCTCAGAAAAGGTGCCCCCAGGCCCTTGGGGTTTGGTTGGGTGTTATAGGCTGACCTGCATCCCCCCCAAATTCATAGTTGAACTCCTAACCCCCTGTACCACCTAGTGTGACTGTCTTTGGAGAGAGGGCTTTTAAAGAGGCGATTAAGGTACAAGGAGGTCAGTAGGGCGGGCCTTCATCCAGTGTGACCGGTGTCCTTACAAGCAGAGGACACAAGCGCACTACGTGAGGACACAGGGAGGAGATGGCCGTCTGTGAGCCAAGGAGAGAGGGCTCAGGAGGGACAACCCTGCCGACACCACGGCCTTGAACTTCCAGCCTCCGGGGCTGTGGGGAGCAGCTCTGCCCTCTCAGCTGCCCCGTCTGTGGTGCTCTGCACATCGGCTGATGCAGACCCTTGGGGGGCTAACCAGAGGGCGCACACCCACGTCACATGGGTCCTGGGTCATGGAGGGACAGAGAAGACGGGCAGGGGGTGAGTGCCCCCCAGGCCCCTGGAAGAGGCTGGAGGTGAATGTCGGTGCGGCGGGCTCACGGGCAGTGAGTGACAGTCACAGGGCGCTCCTCCCCGCGGATGCCCTGGGATGTGGCACGAGCCCGCATTTTGCTGACTCTGGAGGAGAGAGAGGCGATAAATAAACACGGTGCACGCTGCTGATGGTGTGAAATGATGGCTCATCTAATTATCACTACTCCGCGGTGTCATCAGCACCCACTTGGGGAGAATGACGATGGCGGTCGTGTTCTGTCTCGGCACAGATCTGCCGCCCTGAGCCGATGGCACGGGGACACGGTATCTCATGACAGGCTCTCACAACCTGGTCAGAGGACACCGCGCACTGTTGCCAAACTGCATATAGCCCAGGGGTAGCGCGGGATCCAGGAAAGCCCGAGAAGGCCCGGCTCGTCAGGAAACAGGGAGCCGGTCACTGGGGTGCGCCCCACGGGGGCTGTGGGGAAATTTTTCCGCATTATACATGTCCCTCCACCTAACGAGGGTCATAACAGTGAACAGGCTGCACTCTGAAGCTGAGGAACGAGCGAGATGGGGATGGATACTAGAACGCTCCCCTGTGGTGGTTTCTACCAGGTTCCTATTATACAGTTCTCTCTCCTCTCAAACTGGAATGAAAATGAGAATATTTCAGTGAGCCGGCACTGTGACCCCTCTGCTTCGTGGGACTGCAGTCCCCTGATGTTCTCCCGCAGGGAGCAGGCCACCATCTGTACGCTCTTGGGCGTCTTAACCTCCACCACACGCCTGCCTCATTCCTGCCCCTTCTGAGGTGGCCATGCCTGGGACCACAGCCCCACCGTGTTGCTGGACCAAGAGTGGACACCAACCCCAGGACAACCAGTCAGCAGACTGGCCGGGGAGGCGTCACCCACGCTGACATGAGAAGATGAGCGTCACCACCCACAGGACTTCCTCCCTTAGGCACCTGGGAACGGCATGGCATGGGGGTGACGCGATTAGCCCACACACTGGAGCAGAGAAGCTGCTTAGGTAGAGGCCAGGAGAGCTGCAACGGAACCAGGAGGAGGGAGAGGAGATGCCGTGAGACAGAGGAAAAAGGAATCCGAGAGAGAAGGAAGACGCCGCTCAGCAGGCCTGCCCCGTGGGGGCAGAGACCCTAAGTGACGGCACGCTGCCCGTGACACAGGCTGAGCGAGCGCGGCCGCAGTCCCAGACCACGGCTGCCGCCTCCCACAGCCTCAGCACAGGGCCTCGTCCTCCACCCCGGCTATCACACCGTACCCCTCCTCAGGCGGTGCTGTGTGCTGAAGGAGGTACATCCACATCCTAACCTTTGGGACCTTTGAATGCGACCTTATTTGGAAACAGGGTCTTTGCAAATGTGATCAAGTATCAAGATGACATCATACATCATACTGGATTAGGTGGTCCCTAGGTCCAATGAGAGTGTCCTTATTGGGGCAGAAAAGGACAGAGAGACAGAGAAGATGTCAAGTGAAGACAGAAGCAGAGACTGGTGGGCTGTGTTTACAAGCGAAGGCGCACAAGGATGGCCGTGGCCGCTGGTGGTCAGGAGAGAGGCCGGGGCACAGTCTCCCTCAGAGGGCCGGGAAGGGACCAACTCTGTTCACACCTGGACCGCAGACTCGGCCCTGGTGCTGTGCTATGGAGAGCCATACAGGCGGAGCAGGTCTCAGTGACCATGCGACCACATGGAGAACTCTTTCATGCAACATGACTAAAGGCCATGACCCAGGGCGCTGGTGTGACAGCAAAGGCCTGCCGTGACTGGGCTCCGGACCTGCCTGGGTACCACCCACTCTGCGACATGGGTAAGCCTGTCCCCTCCAGAGAGTTCGGCTCCCATTTATGAGAAGTTGGGTTGGGTCTCAAAGCCTCTTCCCAGTGGAACAGTCTAGGCTGGCTGCAGGTCTCTGTGGAAAAGGCCAGATGGGGACAAGTCCCGAATTTCTTAGACCTGACTGCCACTTGCCTCTCCAAGGACCGTTCCTCATACACAGCATGGGGACGAGGTGGCTGAACAGTTCCTGCCATAAAGAGCGTGGGGTTTCGGGTCTCACTCCCTGACTTGGAGAGGTGCGTGCAGAACCACTAAGCGGCCATCACAACAGCCAAGCTGTATAGGACAGACCGCCCCGTGGAGCTGGGGGATGAATGTGTCTACCAGCCTGCCCGATATGCCCTGTGCTCCTGTCCCTGATGGTTCACGAGTGGAAGTGGGACCCCAGACTCTGAGATGCATGATGTGACCCCTCCGGGAACCCAAGACAACCTACGGGTAGGAGCTCGGCCTTGGTACTGCCCAGCCTTGGCCTTGGGACAAAACTTTAAGAAAAATATGGCAAACATTATTCTGACTTTGAGCTAGGAAAAGATTTCTTTCTTAAATAAGATTTTTAAAGTGCTTATTAAAAAATAAACTATTGAAAAATCTGCCTATATCGAAAGTAGCAATTTCTGCTCATCAAAAAACATCTTAAAGAAACTGGAATGCTACTAACTGAAAAATAAAAGATGCATGCAACCTTTAAAAGGGACAAAGGATTAATATCAAGAAAATACAAACAATTCTTACCATAAGAGACAAGTAGTCAAATAGAAAAATGGGCAAAAGACTTGAACAGGAAAGAGGAGAAACACGTGGCTGATAACCCCATGAGGAGATGCCCCCCCACAACCCAGGAAGCACAGATAAGCCCATGGCTAACCCCATCGTGTACCCACGCAAGTGACACTGATTAAGAAGCTGACACTGTATGCACAGGGTGCTCACCCTGGGAACAGCACTAGTGGGGGGCTGCCAAGGTGCGATCACTTTGGAAAACAACTTGGGTCAGCGTGAAGAAATGAATGTCCTCATGTCTTATAGGATCGGGTGACAAGGACCACTTTAACTGCTCCTCCTCTGAGAGGTGGAACCCAGTGTCCCTTCCCTCGAATCCAGCTGATCCTAGTGACTGACTTCACTAACAGAGTGTGGTGGGAGCAACGTGTTCAGACCTTAAGGGTGGCCATTAGAAGCCCTGTGTGTCCACAGGGCACCTGGGAGCCCCGAGCCACCATATAAAACCCCCATGGCACGGAGCTGCCGTGCCGAGAGAGACAAGGTGAAGAGACCGTGGGGAGGAGTCCTGGATTCCGTGGGGACAGAGGTGCTGGCAGCCCCGATGCTCTGGCCTGACCACTCAGGCCAGCCCTCCAAACCCTGTGCATGGCACGCAGCACGTGGCTGTGTGGGGAGGTTTGTGTCACCATAGTAGATGACTGGGCTCTCAGAAGAAACTCCTAAGAAAATCTGGAGACACCCAGACACACATACACACACAGTGACTGTGGGAGGCACTGTTCACAGTAGCAAACACTGGAAACAACAGAATGCCACAAGCAGGGGAGGAGTTGAGTGCGTTACAGCAGAGACCCACAGTGGACCGTCATACAGCCGTCTACACACCAACACAAATGGGTCTCAGTGATATAATGTTAAGTGACAAAACCTGACCCCAGAACACCGCAGAGTGTAAGACTGCTTTGTATAAAGTTCAGACACAGGTAAAACTAAATACAATGTTCCTTAGGGAGGTACCTGTCAGTGACAGACTGAGACAATAGGTAACTAAATAAAGCACAAGATCAGGGTCACAACTCCCTCCGGGAGAGGGAAGGTGGGGAGCAACAAGACCTCCCCTTGGGGCCCTGGCCGGTTGGCTCAGCAGTAGAGTATCGGCCTGGCGCGCAGGAGTCCCGGGTTCAATTCCCGGCCAGGGCACACAGGAGAGGCACCCATTTGCTTCTCCACCCCTCCCCCTCTCCTTCCTCTGTCTCTCTCTTCCCCTCCCGCAGCCGAGGCTCCATTGGAGCAAAGATGGCCCGGGCACTGGGGATGGCTCTGTGGCCTCTGCCTCAGGCGCTGGAGTGGCTCTGGATGCAACAGAGCGACATCCCAGAGGGGCAGAACATCGCCCCCTGGTGGGCATGCCGGGTGGATCCCGGTCGGGCGCATGCGGGAGTCTGTCTGAGTGCCTCCCCGTTTCCAGGTTCGGAAAAATGAAAAAATAAAAATAAAATAAAAAAATAAAAAGACCTCCCCTTGGAGCACAAAGAGAGGCAACTTAGTTGTAAAATGCTTTAAAAAAACCAAACAAACTTCTAAAGCAAATAAGACAGTGCCATGAGCTCAAGATTACAATGTATCCAAGCACTCTAATTCTCTTTGGAAACCAAACCCCTTTGCTGGACCAACACCCAAGGCTCCAGTTCTACATGAGACCACAGGGGGATGGCCTCTAGCTCTGGGTGACGCCATGATGTCACTGATCACCCGAGGGGCCATGCGCCTGACACAGCCCAGGAAGCCTGGCACATAGGAAGCTGCCCATCGTAGGGGCAGCCTTCCCACACACATGCTGAGCTGCTCGGAGTCAGCGAGCCTGCTGTTTTATTTCACTTAAATGTGGAGAGATATTACTTGTAAAAGATGATTCCTGAAAGCGAAGTCTGGGGTTTTATTACCCCTCTGGGCTAGATTGGGCGACCTCTGACGAGATCAGGCTGTGTCCTTTTCATTTCCTATCCACAGGACAACACTTCAGCCGGGCACGGGGTCAGGGAGGAGCCGAGGGCCGGGCGGCACAATGCCCGGGGCCGAGGTCACTGGTCTCTGGACTTCATGGGAGTGAGAAGACCTGAGTCTGACAGATGGTCCCAGGCACTGCGGGAAACGCCTCTCATAGGACAGGCGTGGAAACAGTCGGGAGGTGGACCGACTGCCCACTGGCCAGCCAGGGCCGGGGCGCTTAGTCAGGGTCTGAGCGAGCTGGCTCCGTCGCCAGCCACACGAGTTTCCAGCCACACGAGTTTCCAGCCACAGCCGCCCCGCTCCCTTCCCTTCCTCCTCCCCAGTCTCCCATGTCCCATGCAGGGGTCGGACTACTTGTCTCCTAAAGTGGCGCCAGCCTTGTGTCCTAGAAGCTGAGTAGGGACATCCTTCCAGGGCCCGTGCTGGCACCGCCATGAACATGGAGAGCCCCTCCTTCCCGTCCCGGCCCCCAAGCCCCCCACCCCACGTCTTCCCCGCAGCTAGGACATCTTCTTCAGCTGCACGGTGAGCAGGCTGCAAGCCAGTCCCTCTGCGGGTGACAGCCCAACAGGGAGAGAACTCAAACTCCGCTGCCCTGTGCCCGGGATGGCTGGCCAGGCCCCCCCCCCGAGACCCAAGAAGGAGTAGCCACTTGGGTCAGTGCTGGGCGGCTGCAGGGGGCCTGCCTCCCACCTCAGGAACCCCAGAAGACCCCCCTGGCTCTGCACTGGGCAGCCCACGGAGCCTGGAGGTCACTGAAGGTCACCCAGCTGCAGTACCCTGCTCTACCCTAAGCTACCTAAGACCTGTGGCCACTGCCAGAGATGGTCCCTACGTGGCTTTGAGGGCACCCAGGGGCCGGACTTGAGAGGTTCCAGGTCCAGTTCCCTGAAGGAACCGCTGTGTGCCTCAGTTTCCTCCCTTGTTGCATGTAGCTGACGATGGCACCCACCGCGTAGGGTGAGTGTACAGATGAAGCGAGGGACATCTGTGAGACAGCTCCAGAGCAGAGCAGCATGAGTGCGTCCCCAAAACACCCGTATAGCTACTCGCATCACCTGTTCTCTGCATGATGGCCCGCCGGTGGCCAGAGGGAACATGCACATGGGTTGGCTGGGCCCTGCCTGCTCACCCTTACAGCTCCCTAGGAGACCAGCCTGGAGCGCTTTCCAAACTGTAATTCTGCTTCCCGCCGGGGGCATGGACACTGCATGTCCCGTACCCCGTGGGGACTGGCAGTCACGACTCGGAGTGCGTGCATAGATCGCCTGGACCACGGCCAGCCCACTGAGCCCAGCCTGTTGGAGATAGCGCACACACGGCGGATGTTTACGGCAGAACAATCACACTCGTGGCAGCTGCAGGAAACTCAGCCTGCAAATGCCAGTGGGGATGCTTTCATTGTCATTTGCAGGGGAGCCGGCTCCAAACCAGGCGACAGCTCAATTCAGGGGAGGGCTCAGCCTGTCCTTCATTACCCAAAACAATCCAGCTACTCTGCTCCCAGGTAACCAGAAAGGAGATATTCCAGTTCCTGACGGAGCACAGCAGCTCCCTACCTCTGGGAGGGGGGTCCCATTCTGCTCAGCACACATGGCTGGGCCAGTCCCCTGTTCCCCAGGGGTGTGGGAGGAGAAGTAACTTTGCTTCTCTTCTTCATGACCTGCCCCCACGCAATGGTCAGACACTCGTCAGCACAGTCTGTGTCCTTGGGACCCGGCTCTTCCTCCCAAGCAAAACCACAAGCAGCTGATGGCCCGCGCAGCTAAAAGGAAGCCCTCTGCACCCAGACCACGGCCCAGGGCTCAGGGTGCAGGCTGGCCCAGAGCCCTCTGGGAAAACGTCTTCCTCAGAGACCCTTTGGGGCCAAGGAGCTGTGTCCTCAAAGGGATGGGCTGACTGCTCATAGGACTGAGTCTGAGCTTGACCTAAGAAGAAAAAGCTTCCAGGTAAACCAGCATCCTGGCCAAATGCCCAGGCCACTCTTGGCCATCTTTTTCTCAGCACTCACTCCCTTGGTTTATGGACTCTGTATGGGTTTGTCCATGGCATGAACTCCTAGAAAGCAGGAGCGGGGTCCTGCACCCCACTGAAGGCCTGTGACCTCATTCATGGCAGGTGAGCAGTGGGACCTAAGGACATGCTTCTGAGTAAGGCAGCGCGTGGATGGACGGTATGTGGGTGTGGATGGGTGTAGGAGTGCGTGCATGCGTGTCTGTGTATGGGTGGGCCCATGGGTGAAAGGGAGAATGCAAGTATGCATGGATGGATGGATGGATGGAAGGAAGGATGTACAGAAAGACAGATGGATGGATGGATGGGGAGTGGGTGGATGATGGGTGGATGATGGATGGATGGATGATGGATGGGTGGATGGGTGCATGAGTGGATGGATGGGCTGATGGATGGATATGGATAGATGGACAGATGTGTGGGTAGGCAGGCAGATGAATGAGTGGATGGATGGAGAGATAAAAGGGTAGACGGATAGACGAGTGGTCAGGTGGGTAGGTAGGTAGGTGGGCAGGTAGATGGGTAGGTGAATGGATGGATGGGTGGGTGGGTGGACAGATGAATAGAAGGACAGATGGAGGGATAAATGGATGAAGGACAGATGAATGGATGGATGGATGGACAGATAACGGATGGATGGATGAACGAACAGGTGGGTGAGTGGCTGGCTGGGTGGGTCAGTGGGTGACAGCTTGTTAGCTGCCCAAGGAAGAAAGCAATCACCCAGAAAGACTGGCTTCCTGGGCCCGCCTGAGCCGAGGCGTCGATACAGATCATCCGTGGGTAAGACTGGGGTCCTAATCCATCTGCTGCCCTGGGGGAAGTCCAGCGGAGGATGCACTTCATGTGTCTCCTCCCAGACACAGTTTGAGGGGAAATGGAGAGCGTGAAGCCACCCCCCAGTCTCATCCCCCTCAGGAAGTCTTTCCAGAGAGAAAATGAGCAGCGAGTACAAGTATTGGCAAACTATGTCCCCGAGCCAAGACCAGCCTGCTGCCTGCCATGGTCACCAAAGTCTCCTTGAAATGCAGCCACGCCCACTTGTTTCCCGATCCAGGGCTGCTTCTATGCCGCAGCAACCAAGATGAGGAGTCCCAACATGGGAGTCCCCACGCCCGCCAAGTCTTCAATATTTCCTAACGGACCCCTTACAGGGTAGGTCTGCTGACTCCAGGACAGAGGACTGTCTGGGGCCCTTGCCTGGGCTGCGGGTCCCTGGGTCAGGCCTGGAACATCAGCTCCTGTGTCTGCTGGGAAAGGATAGAAAATAAGGACTTCTAGGACAGAGCCGGGGCAGACAATCAGCATGCAGGAGTTCTGAGGAGAAACAGAGCAGAACCCAGGAGGGGCAAGCCAAGCAGGACAGGCCCCAGAGGTGGTGGGCCTGGGTTCGTGTCCTTGGGGACAAGTCACTCAACACATTCTGACACCCCTCTGACAATGATGGCAACAGCCCCTACTAAAGGACACCTTGTCAGAGAGGTCTGCCCTGACTACCACATCTGAAAGAGTCCACCCTCACTGGGTTCCTTCTCTTTTAAAAAACAGGTATGTTGAGATACAATTCACATATCATACACCTCACCCATTTAAAGCATAAAATTCAGCGGTTTTCAGTGTATTTGTGTAATACCCGTGCAACCAGCAGCACAATGCATTTTAAAATTATTTTTTAAATCGTGGTAAGAGACACCCAACGTAAAATGCATCCTCTTACTCATTTGACCGTGTGCAGTTCGTGGCGTTAAGAACATCTGTGCTGTGTGCAAACCTCACCACCACAGCTCTGTCTTCTTGTCTGACTTTATTTTTTCACACGGCAATCCCATCTCCCTGGAACTATATTGCTGCTTATGTTTTATTGTTTATCGAATGTCTTTCTGGTGTAAACTCCACAGGGACAGGACGTGGCCTTTTTCGCTGCTTGTCCTCCACAATAAACATGCAAATTAGTGAATGAATGAGTCAGTGTACTGAGTCTATTACTGCGCGTGGTGCACTTCCAGTGACGGCTTTGAGAGGTGCCTGGTGCACAGGGCACACGCTCAGATAAAGGCAGCTGGCCCCAAACCCACCAGAGTCACCCCGAGGCCTTGGTGCGGCACCCCTGGCCCCGGTGAGCAGCCTTCATCCGGAGTCACTGGTACAAATCTGCAAGGAGCATTGTCATCAGCATACAGTTGTTTCCAAGGGGCTGGGGTGCTCCCTTTCATCTGCGTTCTCCCTGGTGGGCCCTAGCAGAGGGCTAGGGGTGGGGGCGCAGCTAATAGGAGGGTGAGTGAGCAGTGTCGGGGGCAGAACCCCCAAACTCTGGAGGAGTGGCACCATCATCCCTGTACAGGTCAGGGTTCCCCAGAGGCTCAGAACCAGCAGGAGGAGATATCTAGAGAGAGATTTCTTTTAAGAAACTGGCTCACACAGCTGTGGGGGCTGACAAATCTGAAGCTGTCAGACAGGCTGGAAATTTAGGGAAGAGCAGATGCTATAGTCTGGAGTCTGAATGCCACAGGCCATGACCTAGGGACAGGTAGGGTTTGTAGGTCACGGTCCCGAGGCAGAGGTCCCTCTTCTTCGGGGATTCCAGTCTTTTTACTCTTAAGGCCTTCACCTGATTAGACAACGCTTACCCACATTATGCTTTACTCAGAGTCTACTGATTTAGAAGTTAATCACATCTATAAAACACCCTCACAGCCAACTGCTGTTTGACCCAAACTGCGCACCATAGCCTAGCCAAGTGACATACAAATTAACCATCATAGTCCCTGTCCACACACATCCTGTCCCCATTTTGCAAGTCCTTCTTACCCCCTTGCAGAGGAAGAGGGCAATGTGGCAGCTGGGTGGCCACCTGGCAAGGCTACAGAGGGGACGTAAGCCCCTATCAGGAGAACACAGGCCAGGCTCCTGGAACCGCTGGGTGACTGTGACCTCGCCAACATTCTGCTCCCTAATCTGTCGTAATCTGCTCAAGCAATTGCCCAGAGAAGTCACGTCCCCAGGAAGTGCTCATCTGGAGGAAGGTGCTAAAGGAGGCACTGGGTTCCCTGGGACACACAGGGGGACTTGAGAGGACAGCCAGGAGGCCACGAGGAGGCCACAGCCTAAGTCTGCATTTGTCTCTGTGACCTCTGCAGACTAGGCCCAGCGCTGAGCCCAAACAGGGCCCTACTGGCCTCCTGCCTCCCTCAGAACATGGGACACGGAAACGCTTTGACCCGAGACCCTGTTTGGTGTCTCACCCCGGCTTTGTTGAGCTCAGTCTTCCTGCTGTTTATTTTTCAGCCTCTCAGCATTCCCAAGCAGTCCACGCCACGAGCCCTGTGCCCCTTCTTCCCCCCCTCCCGCAGTCACAGCCACAGACTCCTGGGTGGTGAGGGCGGTGCTGGGAGCTCCGTCTCACAGGGTGGCACAGAGCCGCTTTCCCTGCCAGTGCCTCCTGTCGCCGCCGCCGGTCGTCAGCCTTCTGTGTTCATGTGCTCATTCTAATGAGGCTGGCTCCCCCAAGCCAGGTGTCCTAGCCGGAGCCCACTGGGCAACTGCAGGCTGCGTGGACGGGCCAGGCCTCGGGTCTGACAGGCACACGTGCACAGCTCTGTGCCCAGGCCAGGCTGCCAGCCAACACAGCTACTCGGCCCACCATGGCTCTGCTGGGGCCGCTGGGCTCAGCCCCTGCTCTCAGCCAGTGCTGTCCAAATGCTCCAGTCCCGCACACAGTCCAGGCAGGCGGCGGCTGCTGATGGGGGGTTGCTACCCCAGATGACCAACCTGGCCCTTGGTTGTTGCATGTTTCCAGGAGATAACAAATGGGAAAAATAATAATAATCACAGGTGCTCACCAAGGAGTCACCTCTTGGGCAGGGAGCCTGGTTATCGGAGTCGGTGTGCCAGTGGCCACCTTTAATTAGTCTGATGCCTAATTGCACCTTGGAGACACCCAATCTGCCTCACAGGCGCGTCTCAACACCACCAACAGATTAATCTTGTTTAGCCACGTTTTAGTTATTCCACAAACCTGCATCTGCATCTAGAACATCGAGGTTGCAGAGGTCTTGTTGTCAACGTTATCTAGAAACACATCTACCTCTGCTGACAGGCAGCATCTCCTGCACTGTGAGTCACTCGGAAGGCTCGCCGGGAGGACAGGTGCGTGGGTGCCACCTGCCCGTCCCCTCCAAGTCCCAATCCTGGCCTGGGTTTTCTTCCAGAGCAGAACGAGACGGCTCTCAGGTGCAGGGTCACCTCTGCATCCAAAGCCCCAGGAAGCCGTGAGCGCAGCCCCTGCTCAGGGCACCAGGCTGGGAAGCCGGCGGTGCCAGGCAGGCCCGGAAGCGTTTGGCTGTTCTGACGGGCATTGCGGGGACTGTCGGAGTCCCAGTGAACAGACAGGTGGCTGCCGGGCAAACCATACTTTCACCTCTATGTCTACTTTGATAAATGCACCGTTAGGAGCACGTGGCCCACACATGCCAGTCCCTGGGAAAACGAAGCCCCTTGGTCCCCAACACCACTGATTTCGGGCATTGCGTCCCTCATTCCTTGGCACTGCGGGCCAAGCCAGGACAGCTCTAGGAACCCAAGGTCTCACTCACTTCACACGCAATGGCACTTTCACAGCAAAATCAACACCACAGCAGGGGAGGGCAGGGCGGCTGCGGGGTCTGCCTCGCCAGGGCCAGGGGGTTGGCCTCCGGGGTTGCAGGTGCCCAACCGTCCTGCTCCATCGTGTTTGGGGCCAGCCAAATCGTGGCAGGTGCGTCTCAAAGCCTGGATTCAGTTTAAAAAACGGATTGTCCTAAAGGGAGCTGGAGGAGCTCCCATAAGCACATCCATCCGTCTAAACTGCCTCGCGCGGAATCAGAGCCTCTTCCTAAGTCACACCGCGACATGTGCTAGTTAGGAAGTGGGCTTGCTGCACTTCAGCCAGAGGCCGGGCGATGAGAGGTACTGATGCGTTGCTTTTATGGCTTGGTGGGGCTGGTGGTGGATTCTGCGGGGCCTCATTTGCATACCAAATGACAGTGTAGGGAAAGGCCAAGGGGGGGCTGGCCTCTTCTCTCTGCTGCCAGTTGTGGGTCATTTTAAACTAACATCTGTGGGTGTGCTTTTAAACCACATCTGTAGCTTTATTTAGGGATCTCCTGGGAACATCAGGGGAAGAAAAAGAGAGACATCGCCCAGGGGAAGATGAAAATATTGGCAACCCCACCGACTCAAAGCCCCAGAAGCTGCCTCAGCCCGATTTTATTATACTCTGTGATCAACTGTGATAAATGAGCCCTTTGCACAGAAAATCTGAATATTAGCAACATGCTGCGATAAGCAGAAATTCCGTTTCCACACCCGAGAGGACCTATAAGCAGAAATTCTGTGTCCGCATTCGAGAGAACCTATTGCCTCTAGACAGTAGCTTCTGTGAACCAAGATCCAAGTGGGGTTTTCCCTTCTGTTGCCACAGACACCAAATCTGTCCCTAAAATGCCCCCGGAGGAGTTGAGGTCACCTTAGGACTCTCTTGACAAGAGTATGTGCGACAAGGAACCAATCCATGGGCTTCTCTGCCCTTCCAGGGAGATTGACCTCCCACCCCTTTCTTTTTGGTAAGGATGGTTCTTGAATGGTACTCCATTCAACAAAACACTTTACTTTCCACGTAGGCCAGTGAGATGGAATATCCTCCTTACGCATGTGTGTCTCTCTCGGTGACATGTATGATCTAAAACAGTATTTTAAAATTCCAAAAATAAAAATGGCCTTTCCTCTGCTTTCTGCTTGCTTGGCTAAGGTGCCCCCCAGATGAAGAGGGAAGCTGGTGGTCTACAGAGAGGCAGCCCGAACATTTGCTGTTTCCATCCCTACTGCCTCTCCTGATAAATGTAAGTAATAAAAAAAGGTCCTCCATTTCACTGGCATGCCCATTAAAATGTAAACACAGGGAGAGGATTTTGAGTAGGCTACAAAAGTGCTTTATTCAAGAGGCTGGAAAAGGCAAAGCAACCCTGAAGTTGATTTTTAAGCCCAGTGTGTAGGATGTAAAAAAGCCGGGCTATCTGTTCCTTAGAGGTTTGCAGCAGAGAGGCTACTATTTATTGGAAAATCTGCAACATAGTGTCAGGGGGCTGTCAAGAATCCTGCAAAGAGGGAGCTCAGCCTTTTCCCTTTGCCAACAGAAAGCTCGTGCTGCCTAGCGCCCCGCCACAGTGCTCCCCAACAAAATATGGACCTCTGCCCGAAATCTCCCGACGAGGAGGGGATATCAGAGCAGAAAGAAGGACGTGTTCTATCTGCACCCATCAAGGATACTTCTTCCCCTGTGTGACCTTGGATGAAGGTGCACCTGTGACATTGCTCTTGCTTGCCAGGGAGTCCAGAGTTGGATAGAGAGTTGTCCAAGGGTCTTTTCCTCATCAACAGAATGACAAGTAGAGCTCACCGGTGCCCGGTGAGAGCTGCTGGGAGCCCAGGCTCACCACCACCGAGAGAGCGGTTTCCAGACACACCTTTGCCACCCTGTCTGGATCTCCAGTGGGTGCCACCCCCAAGGTCCCTATCAGGTCAGCTCCTGAACACCACGGAGAGGTTGGGCGCCCCATGGCTAGGGTTTAGGAGCGTCCTGTGGCTCTTGCCGTTTTGAACAGGTGTAGGGAGGAGTGGCTGAGAAACGAGAGGGAGCAGAGGGTCACGGTCACGCGCTCGCCCACGTCGTGGAAGTCCCATCCCTCCGGCTCTCCCAAAGCCCAAAGCCCGCAAAGGGCTGGCCACGGAGTTCACTGTCAACTTACAACGCACAGCGTCAGCCTTCCCCGGTCCTCATGGGAGGGGAATTCATGCTTTGTGTGAGCAAGGCAGTGGCAGGCCTAGTAAGAGGTACCGTGTGCGTGGATCTGTGGGTTGGTGCATATTTATATAAACTGTGAGTAGATTCTTTATTTTTACTGCCGGCTCTGCTCAGACTGCAGACAGCACAGAGACCATGAGCAGCCTCCTAAATTATAGATGGCCTCGCCAAGTGCGCCATGTCACTCATTAGCCGCATCATCTCGCGGCTCCGCACAACGATAAATTACGCAGCACAATAGTGGCGGGAAAATTAGGTGAATAATTCTCGCATTAAACTGAAAAGTTTGGGATGCCTCTGGTGTCTCCCCGGCTGCCCCTGAGACAACACCGCCGCACCACGAGCCAGCAACACGCAGGGCTCTCAATTCCACGAGTGCAATTCTTCAGAGCAAGTTAGGTGTGGTTTACATTAAAAATAGAACAGGCCCCGGCAAACAGACTTGTATTTATATAGTATGTTGCGACAACTGTCATTTTACATTAGTCAGAGAAATCCCACGGGACCAGTGTAAGTATTAAATGTGGCAATTTTTTTTGTTTACCGACAAAACATAATAAAAAGAACACAGCCTCCTGGATGATTTTTTTCCCCCTCTTTCCCTGAAGTCATTCATAAAATAAACATGTGTTCCCAGTCCTCACAGGACTTCTTTATGGGAGTCTCCTGACAGTGAGCTAAGCGCAGCGGGCTCCCACCCCAGGACTGCTGTCTTTCTGCTGTGGGGCCATGCGCTGCCCAAACAGAAAACACAGAGCCCCACCCGCATCCTCCCTGCACCGTGGAACAAGGACAGAGAGACAGGGTTTCTGTGGACACATTCCCAATGTGGTAAAGGCCAACATTTCTGCACAAATGAGTCAGGGAGAGGCGTCTAAGTCATGATTCCTAAATAGCTTCTTGCAGACAGAATGTGGAGATCTCCAGAGAACCCCAAGGAACCACCCGACTGAGAAAAAGAAGGAAAAACAGAAGGGCTGGGGACAGGTGAGTTGCTCAAATAAAGTGGGCAGCCCTTGCCGGTCAACCTCCCCCTTGTCCCACTCCATGCTGGTGAGAGAGCCAAAGGGACAGGAGGCCAAGGGACGCTGCTGACCGCAGCGTGAGGTCGGCCAGCTCGTGTTGCCCGGCACGGGGTTCTGATCAGAGCCCACCCAGGTCAGCTGTTCAGGGCTGTGCCTAATGTAGAGGTTCTCAGAGTATGTCTGGGCGCCCACACTGTCCTACAATGACCCTCAGACAGGACTGGCCTCGAGTGGGCAGCGGCATTTTCCAGAGGCCACATGACGCGATGGCGTGCCCACTGGCGGCTCAGGGCCGGTGCAGTGCCTGGAGGTTCTTGTGCCCTGAAATCTCTCCAGTGTGGACCCCAGTGCAGTGAACACTGAGAGCCCACACGACCTCCAGCCCTCGGGGACCCCTGCTGAGTTTTCGGAGTGGAGGCATCGGAGGCCCGCTCTGGCACTGCCGCAGCCTTCGGGGTGGCCCAACGGAACTGACCGTGGCCCCTGCTCACAATCCCCAAAAATGCTGGCATGAAAACCTCTAACTTCACGAGCCACGCCCGTGACAAGGCCTCAGCCTGCTGGTGCGATGGACGTGACAGAGACACCGCCTGGGCCTTGTCCCCATCTGGCTGAGAGGACAAGCCTAGCCCCTGCCTAGCCAGCCTGGTCTGAACAGCCAGTCCCCACACTGAAGAGAGAGAAAAAACACAGGGAAGCCTTTAGCACTGAATACCTTTATAGCTTAACGTCAATTAGTACAAATAAATGTGAATGGGATCCTCGCTATTTCTGCTCCAGTCGCTTTTCCTGGGTTAGGTCTTCATTTAGAGTTAGAATGCAGGTGTGTGAGACTGGAGTCACCTGAAGTCTACAACGGAAGCTCTGAGTCAACGAGGCACAATGCCCACATCTTGTGGGGGTTGCCAGTGGTTCGTGCAGACTACCACTGGGTTCACCTCTGGTCTCAGCTCATGCCCGGTGCAGGGACCCTCCACGGAGAGCGCACTTTTCGTCTCCCGGCCACGGCAGAGGACGCCGAGGGACGAAGGGAACTTGGGGTTGGACGGACCTGCTTCTTCCCCAGCGTCGGCGTGCTCGAGACACGAGAGCACTAGGCTGCAGTCTCTCTGCTGGCCTTGTGACTGCGGCTGGTCATTTGCTGTCTTGCATCTCACGGAGATCATCTCTACCTCCGTGAGCCACTCCGAGGAGTGGACACCCTGTGAGCAGAGCCTCAGCTCTGCGCCGTGCAAACCGTCGGCGCTCGGTCCATGCAAGGTCCTCTCATTCCCTTCCTGGCAGTAACGGTCCAAAGCGGAACCTCATGACCACAGGGCTCCATGTCTCCTTCCTGCCTCGAAGCCAGGAAAGAGAGCGCAGAGACGGAGGGAGCAGAGGTCTGGGACACATCTACCAACAGCCCGACTGCACCTGGGACCCTGTCACCTGAGCAGGGTCTGGAGGAGGAGACGGAGGGACCCTTCTCTGTGTGCTGAACGCACTTCTACCAGGTACATGGGTGTTTTCAGAATAATGAGAGAGGAAAAGCTGTTTCTGTGTTGGGATTTCATCATCAGAAAGGACTTCACTCCATTGTCTACAAAGGTGACATGTGGGCAGGCCTCTGCATGGAGCACCTCAGCCACCGGGAGTCTGGGGTCACGTGTGGGAGAGGTGGAGCATTGCTCCGTAGCCAGAGGGTCTCTCCCCCACCCCACAGTTCCTCTCACTCAGGGCGTCGGCCGCCGAACACCTCCTCTGTTCCGAACACCTCCTTGGGTGGCCAGCGTTCTGGGTGGGGTGGCCCTGGAGGTCCCCTTCGGCTCTCAGGCCTGCGATTCTAGAGAGACACACCATGGGAGAAGCATTCAAGGACTCCCCGGCTCAGAGAAGTAAAGCGCGGAAATGCGCCTTCGCCCGGCAGAGGCGTGGCGGTGTGGCTTCCCAAGACGGCAACGTTTTTGAAAAAGCAAGCTGAGACTCTTGGTGCTGAGTTTGGGTTAAAATTTTGGAATCTCCTTTCTCAAATGAAAAAGATCTTCCATCGAGGGAATAAAATCGATCAATTATGAATGTAACCGCAGTGTCCTAATTATTAAAAAAAATTAGCTTTAATTATTTAGAAAATGTTTAGTCATAGTGTATGTTTATCCAGGGAAGGACATTTTAAAACCCTGACATAATTAGAAATTACATTGCGTTATTAATTTAGACTTCAGGATTTTTTTTTTTCTTTTCAAGATGTTACTTCCGCTTCTTTGGCTTAGCGTTTCTGCAGCCTCGCATGCAAGGAGCCAAACCACATCCCTGGGTGCTCCGGCACATGCAGGCAGACGGGGTGTGCTCAGGACCCTCTGAGGCGTTTGATTTCAGCTCCGCCATGGCAGTAGGAGTGTGAGGTCATAAGGGAAAAACCTCTGAGCACAAGGGGAAACCATCCCTCGCCAGCAAAAAGTGGAGCATCAGAACTGCAAAGACTGGAATTGTCGGAAAGAACATTATGAAATCATTTTGTTTATTCTGTTTAAAGAAAGGAAAGAAGAGGAATAAAAGCATGGTGAGAAAACAAGAGAGTCTCAAAAGTGACTAGGCAGATATATATATATATATCCATATATATATATATACACACACACATATATATATATTTCATATATATATATGAAAATAAAACTTCTAGAACCAAAAATACAAGCACACCCCCAGAGACACTGTAGCTTTGATTCCAGACAACAGCCATGAGTCACATGAACTTTTTAGTTTCCCAGTGCATAGAAAATTATGTCTGCACTAGACTATAGCCCATTAAGTGCACCATATCATCTCTTAAAAAACAATGTATGCATCTTAATTAAAAAATAGTTTATTGCTGAAGAATGCTAACCATCCTCTGAGCATTCAGCAAGTCATCATCTTTTTGCTGGGGGAGGGTCCCATCTCTGAACTCTGCATCTGTGAACTGCAACCAAGGGCCTAGCAATGGAACGCCAGGGTGCCCGCACAGTTGTTACAAATAAAAACACTCAATGTAAAGAAAATAGCAGTCAAAATTAGAATTTGTAAGCTTAAAGATAAATCAAAAGATATTGCTAAGAAGGCCGATACCCAGGGGAATATTGGGAGGATGAAGAAGATGTACAGACACCAAGGTGGTTCTGACTCCAACGGGCACAACAGTGCCCTCTTCAGGAAGGTGGCAGCTTGGAATAAAACCTGGCATGCCTTGGATCTCCAAGGGAGAGGGTGATGTGTAACTGCCTTTGCCTACATGTAGAAGATAGAAGAAAAAAGAAGAAAAAGAGGTAAAGATACGGGAAGTGGAATGCAATGTGCCTGGCCTGAGTTCAAGAGCGAGAGGAGAGAGCAGGCTGGCAGCAAGAACTGGGTTTGTCAGAGAATATATTAGAACTCAGCCATCCACAGGTTCAAGGAGCCCAACGGATCCCAATCAGAAAAGGCGAAAAGAAACCGTCGCCCAGCACCTCTTGTTGAAAAGGGAGCACACGGAGATGAAGAGATGTCTCAATGGCGGTCAGAAAAAGAGCAAGGGCCCTTAGGCCGACAGCTGACTCCTCAACGGCAACGATGAGTCCCAGGAGACACTGGACTCATATTTTCATGTAAGAGAAAATAACTGCCAACCTACATAATCATATCTCCAGTAAAACCATCTTTCAAGAAGGAGTATGAAATGAAGGCATTTCCAAGCAACAAAACCTAAGCGTTCACCCCCAACTCCAGAATGGTGACAAAAAAGTGTCTGTTGTTTCTAAGCCACCCCATCTATGGTCTTTTGTCACAGCAGCCCAAGCTGACCAAGACACCCTATGTCATGCTTCTTCCTCCTCCCACAGTGGGTTAACACAGCCGTGAGAGGGAACCTTTGACAGTCAGTATATGGCAGGTCCCACTGCTGTGGCCAAAGCCCTCACACAGCAGCCTCCCGGGCCCTGGGACCTGGGCCTCCCTCCCTCTCTGCTCTCATTCCCTCACTCACTCTGCTCCAGTCACACCGATTCCCTCGCCATCTCTGAACATGACAGGCGGGCTCCCACCTCGAGGCTCTGCAGGGCTGTCCCCTCACCTGCATGACCCTCCTCCAGGTGCACAGGGCTCCTTCCTGGTTCTCCTGGGCTTCCCTCCACTCCCTGACCGCCCACAGAGACTGCAGGGCGCTGCCCTCCAGCCCTACCCTGTTCTCTGTTTTCTCATAGTATTACCCCTTTCTACCATCACATCTAACTTACACATGGATTATGTCTGTTGCTGAGAATCTGTCACCTCTCCAGCTAGAATGGGAAGCTCCCTTGCCTGTTCTATTCATCAGGTACCATGAACCTCTGTGGCTCTCACACCTGGCTTTCATTGGCCTGTCATCGGCCCTCAGCTCTCTGTTGCCTTACTGTAAAGTAGGGGTTCAGCCAACCTTTTCTTTTTCTTTTTCTTTTCTTTTTTTTTTTTTTGTATTTTTCTGAAGCTGGATACGGGGAGAGACAGTCAGACAGACTCCCGCATGCGCCCAACCGGGATCCACCCGGCACGCCCACCAGGGGGAGATGCTCTGCCCCTCCGGGGCGTTGCTCTGCCACGACCAGAGCCACTCTAGCGCCTGGGGCAGAGGCCAAGGAGCCATCCCCAGCGCCCGGGCCATCTTTGCTCCAATGGAGCCTTGGCTGCAGGAGGGGAAGAGAGAGACAGGGAGGAAGGAGGGGGGGGTAGAGAAGCAAACGGGCGCTTCTCCTATGTGCCCTGGCCGGGAATTGAACCCGGGACTTCTGCACGCCAGGCCGACGCTCTACTGCTGAGCCAACCGGCCAGGGCCCAGCAAACCTTTTCTTAAAGGGACAGACGGTCAATACTTGAGGCCTGCAGACCAGACCGTCCGTGTCCACCACAGCTGGTGGACATATTATCTACTTTGAGGGATAGAAAAAAAGTCAAAATACCATCCATATAGCTTCACAGCAAGACCACAGTAGTTGGACGGGGAGGGTCCGGGTTGGTCACGGTTCAGTAAGTGCCTTGTGCTGTTTCTTGCGTTGCTTGAGAGGGTGGTCAAACTGTGGATTAACTTCGGACTATTAAGTTAGATATCTGTGTTGAACCTTCTAAGGTAGTCATTTAAAAAAAACAGAAATAAAGAATGCAACTTCTAAACCATCAGAATCTTAAAAAAAAAGAAAATATACAAAGCTCTATCAATTGAAAACAGGGCAAGATAGGAGAAAAAAAACAAACAAAAAAGACACACACACACACACACACACACACACAAAACCCAGAACAAATGGAAAGCACAGGATGGTAAGAGTGAGTTCAGATCAGTAACGATAGCCAATGTAAACAGACTCAATTCTTGATTTTTTTTTCTTTCATTTTTCTGAACAATTCTTGATTTTTAAAGAAGAGATTGCCAGCCTGAATTGAAAATAAAACCTTGCTAAGAGATATTCAAGCCTGGCAGGGTAATAAAATAAGGAAGTAAAATGTTTAATGTAAAAAGATGGAAGAGGAGGATCAAATACTAGTCAATAAAATAGACAAAATCGATGCTGAGGCCAAAGTGTCACTGGAGATAAAGAGGGTCGCTGCGTACTGATGAGATGTTGATGGGATGTTCGATGCAAGAAAAAGAGGGCTCCCGGGACAGGGGACTTGGCGCAAAGCCCCGAGGGAAGTGGGGAGCAACCATGTGGGAGAGTGGTCAAGGTCGAATGTTATGGAAATCTAGCACATCCCCTTATATTTGGGAACTTAAAAATACTTGTGACGTGGTGTGAGTCTCCCAGAACAGAAGAGAAAACCAGAGAACATACTGGGCTAAGTGGCAGTGGAAACGTCACTGATCAAGCCCTGGGGGAACACCTGAAACAGCAGGAAAAACAGAAATTAGGAGATGTCCTTTTAATGAAGAAGTGATGGGAAACAATGAGTTAAGTAATAGAAACATAAAGGAGTCAAAACAAAGGTAAAAAGTTGAATCAACACAAAGTAGAAAGGAGGAAATGAAGACGAGAGATGAAATTTATGGCGAGGAAAACAGACAAGAGAGGGTCGCTGAAGTTGAAAGTGGATTCTTTGAAGAGTCCAACACTGAAAAACCTCTGGCAATGTTTATCAAGAGAGAAAAAAGGAAAGTACATTTAAGCAAAACACTATTTTAAAAGTACAGATGAAACAAGGATTAAAGAGCTAAAAGGAGGCTATAAACACTTTCATGCTTCCTGGTTAGAAAATGCAGGTGGAATGGACGAATCACTAGACACATTCATGTAACCGAGGGTGACTCAGAAAGAAGCTGGAAAGACCTCCCCCCACCCATCTCCTCCAGCAGTGTCCATGCGGCCAGCTGGGAAATCGGGATGGGTTATTGCCTCTGATGCCCTGCAGCAGAGACGGGCACACAGTTCCCACTGCAGCCACCTGTTCCTGTCCATACTCACATTCAAGGCTGCAGCCACACAAGCAGAGGCAACCAGCTGTGGTGGACACGGACGGTCTGGTCTGCAGGCCTCAAGTATTGACCATCTGTCCCTTTAAGAAAAGGTTGGCTGAACCCCTGCTTTACAGGAAGGCAACAGAGAGCTGAGGGCCGATGACAGGCCAATGAAAGCCAGGTGTGAGGGCCACAGAGGCTCATGGCTACAGGGCAGACCACGCCTAGGATCTGACCAGAGACTGAACTGCAGAGCAGGGGAGTGCCCCCCAGTGTACGTGTGTGATGCTAGGTCAGGGACCCAGCCGGGAAACCCGGGGCCCTGGCACACGGGACAGAGCCATCTGGGCAGGTGCCCGTGAAGATTTTGATTCCCCAAGACAAGCCTGAAGTGCCCGCCCCTGCCCAGGGACAGTGAGCGCTCTCCTGTCGTGGGAGACAGTGCAGCGCCAACTCGGCCTGTGCCCCCACTGCCCTCCCACATTGTGGGCCTGTCACTGGGGTTCAGGAGCAGCCCAGCCCAGGGGGAGGAGCTAGCTGGCCTAAGGAAGGAGAGGCACTACCCCCCAAAGGAGCAGCCAGGCCTGGCCAACAAGCACTGGCAGGCAGGGGGAGCTCTGGGGGAGGGGTTTGGAGGGAGGTGGCTCACAGCGGCCTGGACATAAAGAGTTTGAGAGGGTTTGGACTTGGGGGCACTCTCCCAAGAACTGACATCCTGGAGAGAGTGCAAACGCTCTACCAGGATGGCGCCTACAAATGCGCAGAAAGAGAAGACTAGATGCTGGGAGTGTCCTGCTTGCTGATGGAGGAGGGAATGAAAAGGCCCAGGAAGCAGGTAGGCCGGACTGCTACAGCCACAATGCCTGCCACCGAGGATGCCCCATGGGACGGACTGGGGGTCGGGGGGGGGGGACGCACTGCTACAGCCACAATGCCTGCCACCGAGGATGCCCCATGGGACGGACTGGGGGTCGGGGGGGGGACGCACTGCTACAGCCACAATGCCTGCCACCGAGGATGTCCCATGGGACGGACTGGGGGTCGGGGGGGACGCACTGCTACAGCCACAATGCCTGCCACCGAGGATGCCCCATGGGACGGACTGGGGGTTGGGGGGGGGACGCACTGCTACAGCCACAATGCCTGCCACTGAGGATGCCCCATGGGACGGACTGGGGGTCGGGGGGGGGACGCACTGCTACAGCCACAATGCCTGCCACTGAGGATGCCCCATGGGACGGACTGGGGGGGCAGGGGGGACTCACTGCTACAGCCACAATGCCTGCCACTGAGGATGCCCCATGGGATGGACTGGGGGAGCAGGGGGGACTCACTGCTACAGCCACAACGCCTGCCACCGAGGATGCCCCATGGGATGGACTGGGGGGGCAGGGGGGACGCACTGCTACAGCCACAATGCCTGCCACCGAGGATGCCCCATGGGATGGACTGGGGGGCAAGGGGGACGCACTGCTACAGCCACAATGCCTGCCACCAAGGATGCTCCACGGGATGGACCAGGGACGCATTGTGCTCTGGGGTCATACGGAAGGTGATGGTGAGAGGGATCAGCGGCGTTACCAGCTCAGAGGTAACTACGGCTCTTTGGCAGGCCAGGCTAGACCACTGATGGAGGAAGGGCACTGGCTGGCAGAAAACTTAGACGGCAGGTAGCAACGGAACAACAAGATGAAGAGGCAATATGGGTGGCAGTACGTAACCACCAGAAGTCAGGAGTCACCATTTTGGAACAAGCAGCAAGGTCAGAGTGGAAGCCAATGACCCTCAGAGAGTTACAGAGGTCATTAGAAGACAGAACAAGAGCGGTGGACAACCGACAAACTTATTCGGCAGAAGACATCTAGGAAGGATGCCTTCCGAGCTGAGGACAGGGCACTGACCCCAATAAAAAGTCAAAATCCTTGTCCTGTCTCCAAACTTGAGCCAGTTTTATACCCATAACTCGCTGGAGAAGGGCTGGCCAGGTGCCTGAGAGAAATAACCCTGAAATTCCACAGCAAACACCTGCCCTGGGCTGACTCAGCCAGTCCTTCCTACTACCATGTGGGGATCTGTGAACACACCCTGTGTACCCAGAAACTCCGAGGACTGCTAGACACAGAGTCTGAGTTGACGTTGAGACTCAGGGACCCCCAGTGTCACTGTGGTCCCCTGTTAGAATGGAGACGTAGTAATAAATGAAATCCTACCCCAAATCCACATACAGTGGTCTTCGGGGCCCTCTGGGCTGCACATCTGATGGTCACTTCCTTCATCCTCATATGTATAATTGGCATTAACCTTCTTGGAAGTTGGCACAGTCCCACATTGGGTCCTTGGTTTCTGAGGTGCCACCAGCGAAGGCCAAGTGGAAATCTCTGAAATTTCTCCCACCCCCACACTGGCTAAGATAGAAAACCAAGAATATTACATCCCAGGGGGATGGCAGAGACGAGTGTTGTACTTGAGGATCTAAAGGAAGCAGGGGAGGGGGTTCCCATTAGGTCGTCACTTAACTCACCAGTGTAGCCCCTGCCAAAACCAGATGGATCCTGAAGGATGACCGTCGACCATTGCAAGCTCAGTTGAGCCCCAGCCCCAGCCAATCCACAGCTGCCATGCCACCTGCCTTTCCTAGAGCAGATCACTACAGCCCTGGACACATGGCCTAGGGCAGTGGTCAGCAAACTCATTAGTCAACAGAGCCAAATATTGAAATTACTTTTGAGAGCCAAATTTTTAAAACTTAAACTATATAGGTAGGTACATTGTTATTAACTTAATTAGGGTGCTCCTAAACTGGCCTTTGCTAAACACTCAAGCGCCAAAGAGCCACATGTGGCTCATGAGCTGCAGTTTGCTGACCAGGGGCCTAGGGCAATTAATTTGATAAGTGGGTTCTCTTCCATCTCAATCAGAAAAGATCAGAAAAAGTTTTCATCACATGGAAACAGATAACAACAACCATGTTCACATTCAACAAACAAACAAAAGGTCTGAGTAAACCAGGAACAGAAGGGAATTTCGTTAATCTGATAAAGAATGCTTATTAAAACCTTAGAGCAGGGGTCGGGAACCTATGGCTTGCGAGCCAGATGTGGCTCTTTTGATGGCTGCATCTGGCTCGCAGACAAATCTTTAATAAAAAAATAATAACGTTAAAAATATAAAACATTCTCACATGTATTACAATCCATTCATTTCCTACTGCTTGTGTTCATGGGTTACGGGTGGCTGGAGCCAATCACAGCTGTCCTCCGGGACAACACCAAATTTTTATTGGATAATGCATAATGTACATGGGTTGTTGTATGGCTTTCACGGAATTACATTTGAAAATATGTGGCGTTTATGGCTCTCTCAGCCAAAAAGGTTCCCAACCCCTGCCTTAGAGCAAATACCATCATTAAAAATAAATTGCTGAAAGTTCTCTTTCTGATATCAGGAGCAAGACAAAGATGGCTCCAATCAACATTTCTATTTCATGTTGTACTGGAGGTCATAGCCAGTGTAATAAGGCAAGAAAAAGAAATCAAAGGTGTAAATATCAGAGAAGAAGCAATACAATGTTCATTATTTGCAGACTGACTCATATGATTGTTCATGTAGGATACAAACGATTCTAGAGATGAGCAATTAGAGTGAATTAAAAATACTGGATACAAAGTTAATATACAAAAATGAATTACATTTCTCTTTATCAGCAGCCATAGAACAGAAAATGAAAAATCTGATAGATTTAGTGTAGCATCTAAAACATCAACTCCCTAAGAATAAATCTAACAAAAGGTGCACAAAACTCTACACTTTGCTTTAAGCGCATTGAGGACAAGGACCTTACTTTTCTCCCTATGGAGTCTTTCCAGCACTTGAAACATGTCTGGGACATAATGGGTGCTCAGGAACTATTTTCTGAATGAATAAATGAATGAATGGAGAGATGTATATGTATGTCCGTTATATTTTCTCTCTTTACTATCTAACACTCAACCTCCCTTCAGATCTTCATGTGAATGCCAAGTCCTCGGATAAACCTTCCCTCACCCCTGCATCACATTAGGTCTCCCTACTTTTATAACTTCCTCTTTGAAGTGCTCACCATGACTGTACTTAAGTAATTAACCATGTAACTATTTCATGTCCTCTTCCCTACTAGAATGTAGATTCCATAAGGACAGGGCATATACTTGGCCCAAGGAGGAGCCCCCAAAATAGTCTTCAACCGACTAATTTAATGAATCAATGTTGCCTGCAATTTACCAAGGTCTCTGAGGCTTCTCATCTGTCCATTTTCACCCAACCAACACATATGACTTCATCTCTCCCTAGTTTTTCCCTCCAGGTGCATCTCCACCAGACACCATTCATCCATTCATTCAATAAATATATGCCGAGACACTAGCATGTGCCAGGCACTAAGCCAGGACTGAGGGACGCAGTGATAAATAACACTACGCCTGGGGGTTGGCTGTCATTGGTGGTGGGTGGGGCCACCACACAGCAATGACACAGGTCTTGTCCGGCTGCAGGAGAGTCAAGTTCTCCCTTTTCACTCCATTTTATGTAATCCCTCAAAAGAGCTGAGGGAAAATATCACATTCCTATTGTCACATCCAATAATCCTCTCCCATGGAATTCTAACTCAGTCATTTTCTTGGCTGAGTGGTCATCGAAGGAAACTCCGTTAACCCAGTCAGAGCTTGTAACAGCTGTGATCCATTTGATACCAAAATGGATGGAAAAAATCAATACTACCTAGCTCTGGTCACAATGCATTTTTCTTTAACCGTCTCTCTCATATATATTCCCCCAAAATGGGTGTGAAACTCACTGCCCAATGTTGTGGTCCACTCAGAATACACCAATGACCACCTAGGAGAGGCTCCCACCCAAACTGTGACTAGCAAGTTCACATGCCCCATTACCGACCTGCTTGGTGTCTGGGAGCCAGGAGAACTGGGAGTGCCAATTGCTGTGGCATTGTGCTCCCCTGGTTCCACACACAGTGTGGTTCTGCCTTGCTGGGAGGGGCACGCCGGTCCTTTGAGAGCAGTACATTCCGAGTGGGGAAGGGGCTCCCTGGGAGAGTTGCTGCACGGGAGCTCCGGGCTCTGACATCAGCTTTCGGAAGCTCTCACCTTTTTATTTCAAGCATGCGTGCTCCACATACCTACCCATCTTGCTGGGGCTTCCTCCCACCCTGCAACAGGAAGCAGCGCCTGGCGGCAGGTAGGCCACCGTGAGCAAAGCGTTTGCCTCTCCCCAGAGCTTTAAAAGAATCAAGAAATGTGCCCAAGGCAGGGCAGAGACAATGAAAAATCAATAACACTCAGTTCTGGTCACATTAAGTTCTTTTTCAACTAATGTTGAAGCGTCTCTCGTAAATGTCCCCCAAAGGAGGTGTGACACTTGCCGTGTCTGCCTCCCTGATAGGTGGTCCAATGCTGTGCTCCATCAGAGGATACAGCAGCCCACCGCCCTGCAAAGATTCCCAGCTGACCGGCCGTGGGCCAAGGGCGAAGGCTCAAGATAATCTCAGATTGACCTGTGCAACCTTGAGGAGTTACATAACCTCTCCATAGCAACCTGTCCTTGTCTGCAGTGGAAATGGTAACAGTACTCTTGGGAGGTTCAGTGAGTGAATGCAGGATGGTACTCGCATCAGCGTCTGACAAAGGGAAGCCTGTTGCTCGTATTGCTAGCTGACTGGCTGCCCAAAGAGGGGACAGTTAAATGAGTGACACTGTCATCCCTTCCACTTTGCAGTTGAGGACAGGTTGCTACAGAGAGGTTAAGTAGCTTCCTCAAGATCACATGGGGGGAGCTGAGATGAGCCACCCTTTCGACAGCTGCACTAACAGCAAAGCCGAGTGGCTCCAAGGTCCCTGGGCCGGGCTCAGCGAAGGGGAAAGCAGAGTGAATGGCTGCGCTGAGGCCAGCTTCCAGGGCCAAGCTCCTCCTGGGGAGCCTGCAGCGGGCCCCCCTCCCCTCTCCCGGTCTGGGTGTTTTCCACATCCTTCTTAGGCTGCCTCCCCTGTACCCCTGCCGGTGGAGCCCCTTCCCTTCCCACACAATCAATCCTAGGAAGGACGGGCAAGACAGAGAGGCCACCATGCTCCCCTGGGGGCTGCAGTTCAGTGCCAAGAAGAAGGACCACTTCCTGGTCATCCGCTGCTCTCAGCTGTCCCACCCCCAGGGCAGGCCCCCATGGGAGGGCCCCAGGCAGCAGCCAGGTGAACAAACGAACCTCTTTGGCTCCTCCCAGCTGCTTCACAAGCTGCTGCTCCTCAGCTGTTTGGGGAACTGAGCCTCAGTCTCTTCTCAAAAGCCACCCCCTCTGAGAGTTTCCCCGATGTCCCCAGGGGCCCGAGAGCAGCTCCCTCTCCTGCTCCTCAGACACCCGCCTCCCGCCCCGAAGTCATCCTGGTAAGAGCCTGGCTGTCCCCCCCCTGCTGTGACTGCAAGCTCTGTCAGCACCCCCTGCATCCGCAGCAGCCCACGGAGTGCCCGGTGTGCACAGTTCTGCCACGAAATGAATGAGCGGAGTTGTCAGTAACATTAAAAGGAATAGTAAAGCCAACTGGCAAGTGCTGTATAAGAGGTACATGTCATAACATGTTACAGCAGACACCACTGAGTGCTGACCATGTGTCAGAATGCTAAAGAATTCACATGGACATATTATTTCATCTTTAAAGTGCCAGCACTTGGTTGAATAGTGTCTTCCCAAAACTCATGTCCACCCAGGATCTCAAATGTGACCATATTTGAAAAAAGGGTCCTTGCAGATATAATTAGTTAAGATGAGGTCATATCAATTTAGAGTGAGCCTTCGATCCAATGACTGGTGTCCTTACAAGAAGACCATGTGAAGACAGAGAGGACAGTATAAAGGCAGGAATGCACAGAGAAACGCCATATGGTGACAGAGGTACAGAGTGGAGTGATGGGTCTACAAGCCAAAGAATGCCAAGGGCTGCTGGTGGCCACCAGAGCCTGGACGAGGAAGGCAGAGTCCTCCCCCCGAGCCTCAGAGAGCAGGGATGGCCTTGCTGGACCTCAGACTTCCAGCCTCTGGAATGGCAAGAGAATCAACTTCTGTTGTTCCACCTGCATTCATTCTAACTTGCTACAGTGGTCCCAGGAAACAAACACAGCATCCTAGGAAGTAGAACGCCCATGTCCGGCAGGTGAGAAGTTTAAAGCTCAGGAAATCTTAGGGAGTTGTCCATGTTGACCCAACTGCTAAGCAATACACCAAGGTCAAAGCCAGGCCTGGCCGCTTCCCGGGCCCTGCTCTGGGCTGGTAAACCAGTCCACACTGGGGGAGAGAAGTGAAGACGACAGCCACCCTTTCCCCTCATCTTTATGTCTCAAATCTTTTTCATAAAATAATAATAATAATCATGGAACCAAATTCTGCCCTCTCTTGGGCAGCTCGAGTCCTAAGGTGGGTGAGCAGCCCCAGCACAAACATCGGCCCCAGCGACACTCTGAAAGTCAACAGCTGCCAACTGCGTTCCAGGGAAAGGAACAATGAAACTGAGCCTTCAAGCATGTTCTCATTTACTCTTCATACTCGCTGACACCCATTACTGACCCACAGATCCAAAAACTCTTTCGACACACTCACCCCTGGCCTCCCTTTCTCTGAATCTAATCATTCTTCCTGTGGATGTCTCCAGGTCATGTCTGCCCTTCAGCTGGGGAGTCTCGGGATAATTAAAACTTGGGTTTGCGCTCCGAGACTTGGAAGAGGGGCTTGGCTCCCTGGGGGTCAGAGGCTGCTGCTGTCAGATCTCAGCTGTGCAGTCAGGTACGTTAGGCCTTCTGGGGTTAGACCTGCAGTTCAGCCCCGTAAATGGAGAATAGAGGGCAGGAGAGTTCTTTCCCAGAGGGGAAATCTGTAAGTGTCTGAAATGTGAAAGATCTGTCAGTAGCACATGGAATCGGCTACCTAAATTGTGAAACTTAAGTCACAATTTCACTGATGATATGATTTAAACTCAGCTCTCTTTCTTCCTGTTACGCTTTCCTCCCCATCACAGCCTAGTCATTTATTTGGTTGAGAATTCTTGGAAGCCAACACATAAAAGACATCAAGTTCCATGATTAAAAGAACAACATCCTGGCCCTGGCCGGTTGGCTCAGCAGTAGAGCGTCGGCCTGGCGTGCAGGGGACCCGGGTTCGATTCCCGGCCAGGGCACATAGGAGAAGCGCCCATTTGCTTCTCCACCCCCCCTCCTTCCTCTGTCTCTCTCTTCCCCTCCCGCAGCGAGGCTCCATTGGAGCAAAGATGGCCCGGGCGCTGGGGATGGCTCCTTGGCCTCTGCCCCAGGCACTAGAGTGGCTCTGGTCGCAGCAGAGCGACGCCCCAGAGGGGCAAAGCACCGCCCCCTGGTGGGTAGAGCGTCGCCCCTGGTGGGCGTGCCAGGTGGATCCCGGTTGGGCGCATGCGGGAGTCTGTCTGACTGTCTCTCCCCGTTTCCAGCTTCAGGAAAAAAAAAAAAGAAAAAAAAAAAAAGAACAACGTCCTTTCTGAAAATTATGGTTAAGGACCATGGACAGCACCACCGACTGTGGTTGGGGACCATGGACAGCACCACAGGCCATGGACAGCACCATGAAAACACACCTCCTGAGCACAGACCAGCGCCCCGGGAGGCCTTCCCTGTCTGGCACTGGGAGATGTAGCCTCTGAGACAGGGCTGTGCCCATGCAGCTCCAAGCACTGTCATTCCCTCCACAGCTGCTGGTGGGGGAGCCTTCTGTGGACGACTCTGTCTCTAGTGCCTTCAGTTTCAGAGCCGCCACCACAGGGATGGTGACAAACAGGTCCGTGGGGCTCCCAGCTAGAATACATGTCACTGGGAGGCAGATCCAAGTCTGCATGAGTGCTTGCTGGTCACCGGGCTGTCCAGCCCTGGAATGGAGCCTCCCGAGGGAACATGGACCCTGCCCTTACAAATAACCCCTTTCGGGGAGATTGGAGTTGGTTGCCCTGACCAAGAATTCAGATTCCTGACACAAAGGGTCTTTTGGAAACAGAAGCCTTTAATTAAATGGCCTCTGGTGCCCCGACAGCTCTCTCTGCCCTCATGTGACCCTCTGGCCTGCGTCCTAACTGCTTCCCTGAGGGTGAGGATGGCTACAACAAAGTAGCTAGCCTTCCCGGCCGAACTCCTCACATAGTCCATCGCTAGTATGTCAGCTTAAACTTATAAATAAAAATTTAAAGACAGCTAAGATTTTTAGGGCAACGTGACAATATGTATCAACAATTTAAATAAGGCTACCCAAACTCTGGTTGCCATATGGGGCAGTAGGTCTGATGTCACCCCTTCTCTTCTAGGGAGCTGCTCCCAAACACCAAGGAGAACAAGAGAGATACAAAGTCCAGACTTGACATCTAAAAAAGTCTCTGTTTCCTACACCTGTGTCTGAAGAAGGGCTGCCCAAAGCTATAAAGGTCTGCCAGGGTTACGGGACAACGCCCACAGAGAATGTCTGTA
This sequence comes from Saccopteryx bilineata, assembly GCF_036850765.1. NCBI lineage: Eukaryota > Metazoa > Chordata > Mammalia > Chiroptera > Emballonuridae > Saccopteryx > Saccopteryx bilineata. Next base: position 288,800,615 of record NC_089492.1, read on the forward strand.
ACTGCAGCTCAGTCAAAGCTCAGAGAGCAGAGCTCATCACAGAGACAGCGTATGCCCTGGGGCTCAAAACCAACACACCTGTGTTTAAAATGATGAAACCAGGACTCAGAGAGTGACCCAGAGAGCTACCCAGAGAGCTGGGTTTAGGAAAAGGCCAGAGAAGCGAGCAGAGATACTGAGTTGGTTCTGCCCTGGTGCCCACTGATCTCTGCTGGCTGGGGAGAAGGAAAGGCCCCCTGGCACAGCCACAGTCTGTGTGACATGGAACCCGCCTGTGATTCAGGGGAAAATCCTGCGAAACAGAAATACCACCCTGGGCCATCTGCTTTAGATAATTCCTTCACATAACAAAATCCAGGGGGAGGAGAGAACCCACTTCCTTGAAAAACTAAGAAGTATAGGAAATAAACCAAACATCAAATGAGTATAAAAATACAAAAAAAGTAGGAATAATAATAGAAATAAGTGAATGAAGAACACATTAGAAAAAAAAAAGTCACACAATTCAAAACCAAGAAAGTGTTCATTTCCAGGATTTTTTATTTCACAGTTACGGACTGCAGTTGACCATGGTAACTGAAACCACAAAAAGCAAGAGCATGAAAAGGAGGAACAAGCACACCGATGGGCGATACATGCTCCACACCAAGTTCGGGGCTCTGAAAAGGAGAGGCAGCAGTTAGGGGGAGACCGCAAGCAGAGATGCGGGGAGTGGCCAGGAGCTGCCTGTCTTTCCCACATCCCTGAGCTTGAACTCAGGCGGCTTGAAACCAGGAATGGGGTACCAGGTTTGGACAGGGTCCCGGGGAGAGCGCTCTCCCCGTAGCTCCCGTCCTGCTGCTCTGGGAGAGGAGGGGACGTCCCCTGTGTTTTCTGTTCCCTTGCATCTGCCCCTGGGCAATCCTGCGGTGGTGAAGGCAGCAACAGCAGGGCCCACAGGGGCCTGAACCATGAGCAGAAGAAGGCTTTATCACCAACGGCAACATCGGTGGTCCCAAGAGGGCGAGGCAAACCCTGATTACGACATTTTCCTTCCTGTGACTCTCTGTGGCCCCCGATAGATAGGGCTGGTCATCAGACCTGCACACCAGAGCAAAAGCCCCAGCTCTCCAGCCAGTGGTCTGAAAAGGAGAAGCCCAGGTTGGTGGCGGAAAGAGAGGGTCCCATCAAGCTTGTCTTGAGCTCTCACGCTCGCGTTTGACGTGCACACATGTGGATCTGACCCTAGAGGGCAAGCCAAAGACTCTGGGAACTGAACGACACGGTATGCTGTCACAGACTGGCCGCTAGGCAGGACATACACAGGACAGCTCCGCACAGGACACGTCTCTGAAAACAGCACTAACACTGAAATTACAATCCACAACGAGCAGCCCGAACCCAGCCAGCGCGATTGCTGCTAAAGCAAAAACATCCCACATTCCTCTTAGCAATTAAATGTGGTGTTTTTTTTTAATTTGAGAAAATAATGATTAAGAACGTCCCAAATTTGGCAAAAGATATAAACATACAGACTCAAAAAAACTGAATGAAGTACAAGTAAAATTTGAACTGCATGGATCCACTTACACCCCAGAGAGGAAAACCCCACAGGTAAGTGGACCCGTGCAGCGCAAACCTGTGCTGTTCAAGAGGCAACTGTGTTTCTGCCCCGAGGCTGGGAATCCACACATGCCGAAGGCCAGTCGTGCGGGCATCGGAGCCCCTACCCCACATGGTTCAAGGGTCACCCGTACTGGGAAATGAGAAAGAAAACAGTAACACAGAGGTGAGGAAAGTCTCAAGAGAAATTAAAAAATATTTCCACCAAATAGACAAAACACAGCATATCAAAATCTGTAGGATCTAGCTAACACAATACTTAATAAGGAGGAATCTGTAGTATTCAATACCTACGGTAAAAAAAAAAATCTCAATAATAGGATCCTCTACCTTAAGAATCTAGAAAAATCTGAGCAAATTATACCCCAAGTAGGCCAAAAGAAGGAGATAAAAAATATAAACATGAATTGCAAAAAAAAAAATAAATAAATAAAAAATTGAAAACAAAAACAATAGAGAAAACCAATGAGAGCAAAAAATGGTTCACTGAAAGATAACTAAAAGCAATAAACCTCTAGCAAGGAGAAAGAAAGAGGACAAAAACTGCCTATATCAGAAACAAGACAAGAGCTATCACTGCAGACTTCACAAATATTAAAGAGATAATAAAGGAAACAACTAACAAACACAAATTCAACAACTTAGATAAAATAAATCAATTTCTTGAAAACCAAAAACTACCAAAATTCACCCAAGAAGTAACAGATAACCTGAAAAGTTCTATAATTATCAAATAAATTGAATTCACAGTGTAAAACCTTTGGAAAAAGAATTCTCTAGGCTCAGATGGTTTTACTGACAAATTGTACCAATCATTTCACAAAGAAATAATACCAATTCTACACAATCCCTTCCAGAAAACCGGGGAGGTTAGCACACTCTAAACTCATTTTATGAGACTAGCATTACCTTGATACCAAAACAAGACATAGTACAACAGAAGAAAACTGCAGGTCAATATCCTTCGGGAACATAGGAGCAAAAATCCTCAAATAGCAGCAAATGAAATTCAGCAATATGTAGAGAGAATACACACACACACACACACACACACACACACACACACGCACATATGCCATGACCAAATGGAATATCATGGGAATGTAACAATTTCTATAAATCAATGTCAACCACCACATTGGCAGTCCATAGGAGAAAAAACACATGATTGGATTACTTGTTTCCAGAAAAGCACTTGACAAAATTCGACACCCATTCATGAAAAAGAAGCATCCACAAAATAGGAATGGAAGGGCACTTCCTCTCTTTGATGAAAGGTATTTGTCAAAAAATCTACAACTAACATCATACTGAGTGGCAAGGGACAGAAAGCTTCCCCTCTGAGACCGGGAACAGGGAAAGGACTCTCTCACAACTCATAGTCAGCATCCTGTGGAAGCCCTGGAGGATGCAATAAGGCAAGAAAAAGAAACGAGAGTCATACACATGGAAAGGAAGAAGTGAAACAGCCCCTATTTTCAAACCACATGATTGTCTACACAGTAAATCCCCGAAAAAAAAGCTATCAAAAAATTAACATAGCTAGACCTCAAGTAAATTTAGCAAGGTCACAGTGCAAGGTCAACAGGCAAAAACCAGTTGTATTCCTGTACATGAGCAATGAACAATTGGAAAAAAAAATTAAATACCATCCACAACAGCTTAAAAAAATTTTAAACACTTAATTGTAAACCTAACAAAATTATTACAGAATTCTGTACACTGAAAACTACAAAACATTGGTGAAAGAAATCAAAGCAGACCTAAATAAATGGAAATACATATTCTACTCATGGCTGAGAAGACTCAATATAGTATAAATTTCAATTCTCCCCAGAGAGAGATACAGATTTAATGCAGTATCAATCAAAATCCAGAGGAATGTTTGTAGCTAAAGATAAGCTGATTCATAAACTCATGTCAAAAGCGAAGGAATTAGAATAGCCAAAACAACTTTGAAAAAGAAATCAAGTTAGAAAAATGTCATTACACGATATTAAAGAATTATAAACCTACAGTAATCAAGATATACTGTGGTATAAGTTAAGTGGTAGATAACACGGGTCAATAGATAGACTATAAAGTCCAGAAATAAACCCTAATTGATTTTTGACAAAAGCGCAAGGTAATTCAATGGAGAAAGTTGTTTTTTCAAAAAGTGGTATCATAACAACACCCATATGCAAAAAAACAAAAACAAACAAAAAAATTCTTTACCTAAACCTTTATACAAAAAGATCATAGATCTAAATATAACATACAAAATCATACAATTTTTAGAAAGAAACAGGGATATTCATTGTGACCAAGGACTAGGCAAAGATTTCCATGAAATGACACCAAAAGAAAGGTCCATTTTTAAAAGTGACACATCAGACCTCATCAAAATGTAAAACTTTTGTGCTGTGAAAGGCACTCTTAAGATAATGAAAAGTCAAGCTACAGATTGGGAAAAACTATTGGCAAGTCACATCTATAACTCAACAGTAACAAAAAAAGAACCCATAGTGAAAAAATAGGCAAAAACCTTGACCAGATACTTCACTATAAAGCAGTGGTTCCCCAACCTTTTTTGGGCCACGGACCGGTTTAATGTCAGAAAATATTTTCACAGACCGGCCTTTAGGGTGGGACAGATAAATGTATCACGTGACTGAGACAAGTGTCAAGAGTGAGTCTTAGACGGATGTAACAGAGAGAATCTGGTCATTTAAAAAAAATAAAACATCATTCAGACTTAAATATAAATAAAAAGGAAATAATGTAAGTTTTTTATTCTTTCTCTGCAGACCGGTTCCAAATGGCCCATGGACCAGTACCGGTCTGCAGCCCGGGGGTTGGTGATCACTGCTATAAAGGATCTAGGAATGGAAATGAGCACAGGAAAAGTTGTTCAACACCATTAGCGAAACGCAAATTAAAACCACAATTAAATTCCATTATACATCTACTGAAACCAACATACACACATACACACAAAACAATTAACACAGTGTATCAGTTTCTTATAAGAAACATTTACCACATGACACAACAATCCCACTCCTGGATATTTACCCTGGAGATAGAAAAACTGAGGTTCACACAAGACTTATACACAAATGTGTGCTGCCATGCTGTTCGTAACCACCAAAAATAAGTTTATTCAGCGGATGAGTAAACAAACAGTGGCACATCCACACAGTGGAACAGGACTGAGAATGGCACCGTGGGCAAATCACAAAGGCATTAAAGCCGAACGCCAAGAGCCAGTCTCCACGGTCCCGCAGAAGACACCGTGACGGAGACGGAATCACAGCTATGGAGAGCAGATCAGGGGCTGCCAGGGCACCGGGGTGGGGTGAGGGTGTGACGACAATAAGAACACCAACCAGGGTGTGCTGTGCTTTTAGGTCTAGACACTTATTCTACCGTTTGCTAGAAAAATACACCAGCAAAGTCGCCAAGAACGTTCTGAAAACGAGGAGTCAGGTGGACACGCCCAATGGGTAGGAAAACGTGTTATGTAACGAAGATAGTGAAAAGGGTGTGAAAGGAGGGTACGAGGGGACAGACAGCCACTGAAATGCTGCAGGCAGTCCAAGAATAGACCCGAACGCAGCTGGAATTGCAAGGGCATGTGTCCGTCAACAGATAAAAAAAAGTGGCTTATTTGAATAGCTTGGGGATATCTGACTACCTAGAAAAAACAACTGTATATTGACCGTAGCCCTTCCACCTTGATAAATTCCAACTCAATCAAAGATTTAAATTAAGAACAAAATGAAACCTTTATAGTATTAGAATAAGTGGGTTTTGTTTCTTTGTGTTTTTTTGTAATTTTGGAGTGAGAAAAGGCCTTTCACCAGAAAAGGGGAAAAAAGTCCCTGATAAAGTGGACTACTTAAAAAAAATTTTTAACAGGTAAGGCAAAAAAAATTTTTAAGAAAAAAAACTTAGAAATTATTTATGATACGTATTATAGAAAAAGGGCTAAACTGTGTAATGTATTAAGAGATATGTTACAGTAAGAAAAAGACCAACAACCTAATACAAGTTTTTCAAGTATGTGCATATACAGTTCATAGACAAAGAAAATATGCTCAACTGTCTTAATAATAAGATAGAGGCAAAGTAAGACCATCAGATAACTCTACAACTTAAATAGTGTGATAATGTTTGGGTAAGGATGTGAGGAAACAGACATTTTTCTTTAACGTTAGTTAGAATGTAATTTAATTCAGCATTTATCCAACAACAGAGTGACGATTAAATTAATTATGGTACATTCATGGTGTTGAATACCAGCTCCCAAATCAAGGCCATTCACTTGCTGTCATAACTGGGAAGTTCCTCCCCGGGCTTTCCGCGGAGCTCCTGGTACCCAGGTCACCTTCTCAGTGGGGTCTTCCCTGGCCTCCCAGTCTACAACTGCACCCACTTCCTGTGCCTTTAAGCCACTTTTTCCTGATGACGCCCGCCACCCTCTGACACACTACGGTACACACATCTCTTTGTTACTTATGGTCCGTCTCCCTCTCTAGAATGTGTGTTAACAAGGGCCGCTCCGTCTTCAGCACCTAGAACCCGGGACATGTCACAGCTACTCGAGAATACCTCTCACTAAGGGAAGGCCTCTCTCTACGCAGTAAGAAATCAAATCTATACGTGATCATGCTACGTTGAAAAAGCGAGGTGCAATACACATGTGCCATGTACTACATGTGTGTAAGAGAAAATAAAAGGAAAAGAGTCCATCTCCGAAAGGATCAATGAAAAAATGGTAACCCGGTGAGAAGGTAACTGATGGGGTGCGGTGGGAGGGAGACTGTTTCTACCTTCCGAATGATCATGCATTATTCCTCCAAAGTTTGCATGATAGTTTAAAAAATGCTCAACTTTAAAAAGTAGGAAAGTCCTTTAAACTCAATGCCACTTCTAGAAATTTATTCTAAGAAAGTAATCTGACAAGCACAGAAAAACATGTTCAAGGATATTCATAGAAGTCTGCATAGAAAAAAAATCTGGAGACAATGTAATTGTCCAAAAACAGGGCAGGTACCTGCAACGAACTGCCATGCAGCTGTTAAAATGTATATATTTGTGTCAATTTAAGTAAAGTTCACAGTAGGGTGCTTTTTATAAGTAATACTCTTCGTGTGTGGGGGGCATACTGGATTTAAGGGAGGGATGCTTACTCTGTGATTTTTTATATCGTTTGCATTTTTATAATAGATTACTTTTGATATCAAAACAAAGACAAAGAAACAGCTTCATGTTGGAGAAAATATGATGTCTCATTCATTCAAACCTTGCAATGCGGAGGGCCACATGCTCCTTACCAAGGAGGAAGGTGCTCTCGTCATAATCTTGGACACTAATTTTGGTCAGCAGACAGCAAGAAACCAAGTAATAATAGGAGGGGGGCTATAATAGTTAACATTTACTGCATGTTTAATTTGCATCAGGCACCATTCTAAATAAGTGTGTTTACATGCAGGCACTCCTGCAATGTTCCCACCAGCACCAAAAGGGAGGCAGGGGGCATGTCCCACTCATAGGTGAGGAAACTGAGGCATGCAGTTTGTTCACAATCATCCTGGCCTCCCACAGCATGCTGGTCCCCTTGTCTCTGGGCCTCAGCACCCTGCATGGTTATTATTTGGCTATTTGTCCACCTCCCTGCACAGACGATGCACGTCTTCAGATGAATTCAACTGTGGGTTTACAGCCTAACACAGTTCTGAAACATGGTGGCATGGCGGTGCCACTGAACTCAGTTATCAAGTCCACACAAACCACAAAGGAAGGGCACCATGCAGGGAAGCCCAGCGCCTGAACGGCACTCCCCGTGAGGGCTCCCACGAGAAGAAAGACTCCCAGCAAGAGAGGCCCTAACGGGCTCTCACCAGGGGAGAGGTGAAGTCCCCCCAAGCCCCCTGCCCCCCCCCCATTTATAGCCCTGGCACACGGGATTACAAATCCTACCACTGCAGATATCAGAGGTGCATATTTCATTACTCTCAGCACTGCATATTTATAATTTAGCGGTGTGTAAAATTTATAAAGGCACAACTAGTGGTTGGTTAGTGTCAGTTCCCGTGGCAGCCCGTAGTTAGAATCTTTTTCATGTCACAGAAATCTGGCCTGGAACAGAATGTCCCGTGCATAAAACAGGTGATGAAAGAGGGGGGATTGGGCCGGAGGGACTTGATGACAAAGCGTTCCTGGTCTCACAAAGGCTGGCCTGCCCCCTTGGCCAACGAGCTATGAGCGGTGAGGGCAGGTGTGGAGGCGGAGGGGGTCGGGGAGCAGCTCTTGGTGAGCCAGACATGGGAGCTCGCTGCCAGCCAGGCTTCAAAGAGAAGAACTTTCTGGTGGAGAATAATTAAGGCGAGGGATCCCCCCACCCCCCCGCCGCCGCTGCCAAGAGAAAGCAGAGGGAACGACTGCTGTATTGATGAGTGCATAATTATATCTTGGAGAGAGCAATCCCTGCCTTCCCCAAAATGAGTCCTGAAACAGCTGCCTTCAGAGAACCAGCATCCTAACCGAGTCTTTATTCATCAGTGTGACCTTCGAGCCAAGGCCAGTCCTGGGAGTCTACCCCTGAAGCCCCCAATCTGGTCCCACAGCTTCTCAATTTCATGTGCGGGATGACACGGCACCATGGGGCAGCCCTGGGCTCTAGGCAAACCCCCGGCCCCTTGCAGAGCGCAGAGCAGCCAGGTGGGGCCGGGAAGGTGGGGTCGGGAAGGTGGGGCCTCCGTGCTGCGTGCTACCACAGGAGACAAGAGCGGGCTGGGCAGCGGGGGTGACCGGCTGGCTTTGGGAAGGGGACAGGAGGGAATGGAGGCCTGGCAGCAGACCGCCCAGGGTCACCCCTCCCATCGTCCCTCACTAACCTTTGTCCCTGCCCCACTCTGGCCTTTTCTGTCCTGTCCATGCTATGGGGAAGAGGTGAGGGCACTTCCGGGCAGATAGCATGAGATCTACCCACTGCCAGGCTCTGCTCAGGTCACCCGAGGCCAGGCAGAGCCCAAAGCATAGCGTGGACAAGCTCAGAGGAACTGTCCCCAGGACCCATCTGGTGAACCCCCTACAGTTACCAACAGGCTGAGAAACCCTAAGACCGCCTCGTCGTCCCCAAGCAGAACCAAGAAGCGCGATCAGCGCAGTCGCCTCTCCACTGAGCATGACAATTAGAGCAGGTTCACGCTTTCACACCGGCCCCAGAACAAGTCGCAGCCGGACCACAAATAAAAAAAAAAAAAAAAAAAGAATAATTAAAACCCATACTTCTCACGGTGCCACAGAGCAAGAGAATTACAGGGCGACTTCTAATGAGCAATTCATGAGACTTAAAAAGTCTGCACCTTGATCAGGCAAAGGTTGCCTGCAAGTGAGTTACTGCTGGACCACTCACTGTATTTGATCCCTGCCCGTGGTGACTTCTCTCTGTCACCCTCTCCTCGTATTTCTGGGTGCCCAGGGAAGGGCCATGGAAGATCTCCCGTGCACGCGCAGCCTGTGGCTCATACCCAGAGAGCGCGTTTAGCACCCACTTGCATAAAGGATGACGGGGAATTGCCGCTGGCCTCCAATGTGTGCGCCGTATCTCATCTATGATGTGCAATTGAGAAGCTATATTCGGGTAAGAGAACTTTATGACTTGCTGTCGTGATAAATAAAAGTTTATGGCATAATGGAATTAATATTTACTTTGAGTGCAACACAGACTATTCAAATCAAGTTGCCCACGAATAACTTTCCACCAGGAGAGCTGGGAAGGGGTCACCGGCCGACATCAGAACTTGAATTCCCTTCCCCTGATTGCCCGCCAATTACCTTCCATCTTTCGATTTTCTGGCTCAATCTCTATACAGTTTTCAAAACAATGACTGTAGTTAAAAAGAAACGTGGGTGTGGGATGTGACGGAATGACTGTGGAGGGTGTTGCCGGGCGGGCGGCATGTGCAGGGGTCGGGCAGAAGGAGAAGAGCGAAGCAGGGCACAAGGGGGTTCCGCGCCAGGGTCAGGGGTGCTGCTGGGGGCGGCGGGCAGGCCTCCTGGGAAGAAGGACGAGGACGTTTTCTAACTGCATTCCACCAAAGCGGCTATTTTCACAAGGGCCTGTGTGATTCATCAGACATTCAATCTGTTGCTTTAATGGGAAAGGAAATTTTAAAGAAAATAATGTGATCTCCAAGCTAAAGTACAGGCTGGCTGCTTGATTCTAACACAAATACACAGCCAGCCATTCTTATTGTATTGTACATGATAACTTACTTCCGGTGCTGGGAGCAGTCAGTCTGGATTCTGGGGGAGTTGGAACCAAAGTCACGTCTACCGCGCAGCTGACCGCACTCAAGCCTCAGGACCCCTTGCCTGGCAGGGACCCCTTCCAAGACGCTTAGCCCAGTGTTGTGTTTATTATGTCTATTGTTCATTCAAACACGAGGCCCCCAAACTGTACTGACTTCAAATCCTATAAAATTGGGGTCTGCCCCTGATCAGAAATAAACTTACATTTCAAAACAAAACAGAAGGACCCCATCAGAGGAGCTGGTGGTCCTGTCCCAGGATGGGGCTGGGACCCCCTGAGCTCCTGGCACAGTGTCCTCCATCACGCACGTGTCTCTGCGTGTGGCGTTGGGGGTGCTGCCTGGAGGTGACCAGGGGGAAGACGGACACGGGGTTTACCTGGAGGCTCCAGGAGGCTGAGACACAATGGGCAGCTTCTGACTCGGGGGGGCTGCTGGCTCCAGGCAAGGCTGGAAGCTCTCCGAGTCTGAGTCACTGAGTCATGCAGCAGCGGGAGGCAAACTGCCCAGACTATAAACAAGTGGGAGAATTCCAGAGCAGCGTGGATGAGTGGGCCGGGCCAGTCCACCACCCCTCTCCCCCTGCTGTGGTCCCTGTGAGTCACACACAGCTGATGATGCTGTCACAAAGCCAAAGCTGAAGCTCTTGCTCAGAGGCTGAGATGACTTTAATAACATTTCTAGATGTACAAATTACCTTCAATATAAAGAAATCAGGTCATTTATTTCATATACTGTTTCACTATGAAGAATAAATAGTTTGACTATTGGTCTACTTAATGACCAATCCCTGAACACACAGAGTGGGCTGGGCAGGAAACTGGGGTCCCTGCACCTCCAGCTCATGTCAAATCAGAATTTTCAGATAATTAGCAGATGAGGAACCAGGCCCAGAGAGGGGGAGTTACTCACCTAAGGTCACACAGTACATCAGTGGAGAGGTAAGAAGCAAACTGTGGACACGTCGATTACATGTGTCCCTTCATTAAAGCGAGTGACCTCCTCGATTCTCTACAGCAGGAGGAGTGAGCCAACCATGCGTCGGAACCCTGAGCCAGGCTGGCGATAGAGGGCAGGGGCAGGGCAGGGGGGCAAAATGTTGACTCCAGAGGTGCTCTGTCTTGAATGTTTGGTGACCCCCATCTAAACATTAGACCAGGCTCTCTGAAATGGTTCCAAGGCCCTGGGTCAGGGATATGGGGTCTCCCAGAGCCCAGCACAATGCCTGGGACATCTTCAGTGCTTATTAAGTCTGCTGAATAAACAATCTAATTTAGTAAATGTCTGTTACAGAATGTATTGATAGATGCATACATGATTCCCAGACAGAAGTTAAATCTACGACAGACGGTAATCCTGGGCCAATGGAGCACCGAGTGTAGAATTTCCCTCCTAACAAGAGACAGGAACCCTGAGCCTGTCGGTGGGGACTGTGCCTATGCACACAGACTCCCAGGAGAGAGGCGAGAGCACTTCAATGCACAGCGGGGGAGAAAAGACAACCACTGTGCCTCTGAGCAGAAAATATTTATATATTCCTGGGGACCCCACGGGCCCAGACAGAACCTGCCGGGGACTTTTCTAGAGCAGAAAAGTATCTCCAATGTCAGGAGGAGGGGAGCTGTCCTACACATGAGCACCTCTGGGGAGGACTGAGGAGAATCCAGTCCCCCCTGTGGCACCTGGACCTCCTCGAGGAGAATCCAGTCCCCCCTGTGGCACCTGGACCTCCTCTGCGTGCTCCCTGCTTCTCCCAGCCCCCTCCCGCAGGAAGCCCTGCCCCTTCCCAGCCTGAGGCCCTCTGGACAAGGACATCCCATTGAGTCTCCCCTCAAGAGTTCCCCACAGAACCAGCCTCCAAGGGCACCTGCCAGGTCTTTAAGTGGCTTTGTTCATTTCAGATGACAGATCGTCTGACCTGATTTTCTTTCAACCAGAAGGCCTGCCCCCGTATCACACTACCGACACATGAGGGTGTTGCTCTGGTGCAAGAAACAAGAGGAAACGTTAAGTGTTAAATCAGAGCGGCGTGGCTTCCAGCTGCACTGAAGTGACTGACACTGGGCCCGCCCTCCCGCTGGAAACAGCCATAAACCCGACAAAAATGGCTGAGGCTTCTCCTCCTGGGCCCTAAACAGCAGGCCAGTGAAAACCAGAGAACAGACAGAACTTGCAGGGAGCTATGCAGAAGGAAGGTCCAAGCCGGCCGCCCGCTCTGCACCTGCACCTGCACCTGCAGCACTGCCAACGGGCTGAGCCACCATCTCCCTTTGCCTGGGAGGCAGCGTGATGGTTTAATATGGCAGGTGGAGCACGGGTGCTGGAGGCGAGCGGCGTCGAGTCCAACCCTGGCCCTGCCACACGCTAGCTACACCACACTGGGCAAAACAGTGGCTTGTTGTCCATCCTAAAGTGGGGCTCCCAATAACCCTGCCTCCCTCAGAGCCTGGCACAAAAGGCCGAAAGGTACGCGTCCCAGCAGGCTCTCTCTGGCTCCTCCCGTGTGCTCCCCGGGGGAAGCAGGCTGTGCACGAAGGGTGGTGAGTGGGTTGTGGTGGGACCACACGAAGGAACTGAGGGGACACCTGGCACACGGCCAGTGAAGATCAGACACCCTCGGTCCGACAGCTCATGAGAAACTGAATCCTCCCAACAGCCACTGGGTGAGCTCGTGGGAAGATCTTGGCCCCCTTTGACCTTGAAATGACCCCCCCCAGGCTATCACCTTGACTGCAGCTTCATGAGGGACCCTGAGCTTGTGGGCCCGGCTAAGCCATGCCCAGATCCTGTGCCCACACCATAGTAAGATAACAGATGTGTGTTTTGTAAGCCACCGAGTTTGGGAGTGACTGTAGCACAGAGATAGGTGACTAGCACGTCCTGCCTCCTCAGTGGCCCTGACCGCCTCTGGGTAGGGGTCAGCCCCCTGCTGCCAGGGAAGCTACACGGGGCATGGATATGATCTGTCTCACTCACTTCTGGATCCCCGGGAACGAGAAGCACACCATGGCAAACACTCGGAAATATTTGCTGAACAGATGAATAAATGTCACAGAGGATGCCTTCTCCCGCGTGACCATGCGAGGCTGCAGTGATGAACATCTGGAAGTCATTTGGACAAGGCCTCTTCCTCCACAGTCCCAGATTCACAGGGCCACCAATCACTCAATCGCCCAGCGTGTGCTCCCGAAATCCTCACCATGCGTCCATACCTCTGCCCAGCACCACTGGGCACACCGACAGGAAACATGCAGCAATCTCTCCCCTCGAGGGGTCACAACCTGCTTAAAAGGTCAGGTCTTGGAAACACATAGAGCAGTTTAGTCCCCAGTCTTGGGGTGCTGATGGGAAGATACCACTTGGAGACGCAATGTGAGGGCTGGGACCGGATGGGCCCCTGCACCAGCCACACTGGGCACGAGGGCTGAGCACTGCTCCAAGCACCGCCCCTGAGCCACCCCACCCACTGAGCCCTCCAGCCCCAGAGGAGCAGATGCCAAGAACATCCATGTTCTACAGAGAGGAAGCTGAAGCAGGAAGGACCTGAGTAACTGCTCACGGTCCCAGGGTGGGTGAATGGCGGGGCCGGTACCTCAGCACCTACAGTCCGACCACGAGCCTGGGCCCTGACCACGACGTGAGGACGAGCCAGGCAGCAAGGTGGAGGGGGAGCTCCTTTCAGGGCATGGAAGGGATGCAGGAAGTCCACACCGGGATGACCGGGGAGACCAGATCAGGTGCAGAGGGCAGCTGTGGTCACTCCTGGGGTCGAGGGCCTTGGCCTCGAGGACATGAGAGGAAGGACCCTGTAAGAGTCACTGCCCAGTGACTGTCCCAGGCAGGGTGGGTCCTTGCCTGCAGGTTCGCAGGCCTTGTGTGACCACAGAGTCTGAGAATGACCGTCTTCCTTTTATCAAGGATAAAATGAAAACACCCATGTATTTATGTCTGACAAGGAAATGCTATTCCAGGGACCAGAAGTTGTATGAGTTAGAGCATTCTCTCCGGAAAACCGAAGAAGAGGTGGGTGGTTTCTATGTTTAATTAAGGCTTTGGGTAGATGGGGCTGAGGAAGCCCATCGTCCCCGGGACTGGTCCCACCACAGACTGTGCATGCGCAGCCACTGCCAGGACTGCCTGTCCCCGAACACCACTGCTCCGACACTGTCCTGTGTCCTTCCTCAGGTGCTGTCCCATCCTGGGACCCGAGGGCCAGTCCTCAGAAGGTGACGGTTCCCAGTTAATGCCAAGAGCCGGTGGAGTTTCCTCCTCCCTTGCTCTAGGGAGAAACTCAGCATAGCCCCATACACCGACCTCAGCAAGTGGCTCCCAGTGTGAACAGGGAACAGGCCTGGTGGGAGAGAGCAGCTCTGCCCACAAACCCACCAGGGCATCTCCCGCCACTGGGGCCTGCTCCCTTGCCCCGCCTGAGCACCCCAGTCACCAGGCCTTCCAGGGAGAGCTGGCCCTGAGGCAGCCTTCTCCAGGATGCCCAGGACTAACTGACACCTCTGCGCAGAAATGAGCACAGCCCGGCTGGCTGGGTTTGGGGCTCAACCGTGCCTCCCCCGGGAAAACGCCGGCGATGTTATCACCTTGAGCTTCAGTGCGGGCCAAAAGAGGATGACAAACACCAAGTGGTCCTGACTCTGAAGTCTCCAGCAGGCTCCAGCGGCTCGTGCGGTGTTTCTGAGATTTTGGAGGAAGGTGGGGGGGCAGGGCAGAGCTCAGGATCTGGCCACAGCAATTTCCCAAGAAGCCATGACAACGTTGCTTGTCTTCACCCCCAGGGGAACCCCCATACCTGGAGGCTTTGAGTTTGGGTGATTCATGTCTTGACTCCCCATCGAGAGTCCTCGGTGGGATGCAATCCATTTTCACCCCCCCCCCCCCCCGCAATCGCACTGAAATTGGAGCATTTTGCCAGAACACATGAAAAGGGACCGCTGCATGATGAGAGCCGTGGTGATAAATACGTTTCCTGGTGAATGGCGAGAAAGCAACAGACAAACCAAAGCAGGCAGGCGCGCCCATGGATCACACGGCCACCCGGGCCTTCACCCTGCGAGTTCTGTGTGCTCCATAAATCGGCTCATCGTGACGCTTCTGTCTGGGCTGACAAACGACCACTGGGCTCCACTCACTGAGCGCAGAGCAGCGCCAGCCGCAATGGCCTCCAGGTGTGGAGGGATGGCTCTCGTGGGCCTGGCAGCCGCCTGCCAGCACACAGCACCTTGCCCCAGCAGGCCTGCGGCTCCATCCTACCCCAGCCCCGGTCATCCAGCCCCTCTCCCTCCCAGAACCACCACGGAAGGGAGCTGGGCTGGGACCTGCTGGGAGGGTAGCTGGATGCCACAGCCAGTGCTTGCAGCTTGGTGGTTCCCCCCAAGGACTCCCAGGAGAAGGGGTGAAGACAGGCTTTCCAAGAGAGCTCACTCCTGATGCCCGCCCGTCTGCTGGGATACAGGTGGCCGCCGGCTGGGCTGGGGTGGGCGCGCGCCCTGCAGGAAGTCCTCCACCTGTTTCCTAACCAAAGAAGCAAAGCTGCAGAAAACACCCGGCTTTGAATTAGAAAGACCTCCCTACGACGGGGGCTGGGGACGTAAAGGCAATGACACCGACTCTCCTGGGCCAAGTGCCCGAGGCGTCCCAGCTGCCCATGGGGGCAGCACAGCACTCTGGACCTGTGCCCCCACGTGGGAGCCCCTCACGGGAGGGGCAGCAACACCAGCCCTCAGTGACTGGCGGAGGATCAGGAGACGTTCCTTCACGAGGAGTTCAATCCGGGATCAATTCAGCCATTGAAGCCGGAGGGGAATCTGAGCGTCCCCCTCCTGGGGACTGAGAGTGGGGGCTCAGCATCTGGGCTGACGTGCCGAGACAGCGGCGGTGCCTGTGTGGACCAACTTTCAGACTTTCAGAGGCCTGAAGTCTCAGCACGCACAGTGAGCAGGAGCAGCGAGGCTGGGCAGCAAAGCTCAGTGCAGGGGCGGGGGGCGCTCCCGACTGTTCAAGCGATTCCCGTGAAGATCCTCACGAGACACATATACTCGCCGACCCGACTCCAAGGTGGCTGCCAGCACACGGAACACAGGCTCTGCTTGCTAAAAAGTTCTTTCAAAGAGCCCTCCCCCCCCCCCGTGCTCCGGGTTTTCTAACTGCCAGTATGTTAAAGCAGCTCAGAATCGATCCCCAGAGATGGCTTGTCTGTCCAATAAGCCGTCCCCCCAGTGCCCATCCCAGGACGCCCCAAGCCAGCCACCGCTGCCGCAATTCAATCTCCATACATTTTATTTTTAAAATATTTCATTTCTGGCCGCTGGTCCTTAGATCTCCAATCTGATTTGGTTTCTGGTAAATGGATTTTTCATAGTGTAGGTGGAGGGTATATTTAATTTCAAACTTCTAGCAAACTAAACTATTCAATAGAAACATCAGAGAGGGTTCTCGCTGTCCACCGTCCGCCGTCCCCGTGACATGTGCGCCAGCGTGGAGGCGGGCACGCGTGCCCTTGGACGGCGTTCTCGGATGTTTCCATTTACAGGGCCCAGGCGAGGCAGCGGGCAAGGCTGCCATCTGGTTTCCTTCCCTGCGCCACTTTCTGCTTCCCGACAGTTGCTGGAGAGAGGAACGTGCCTCTCTAGGGTTCCAACTGAAAAGCCAAATTTGGGTGACAACCAAAAACGTCTGACAGCAATGCGGCCAGTGGAACAGAACCAGGCCGGCTGTCCTGTCCGCATGTGTCACCCGTTCCTGGGCCGCTTTCTCTGCCCTTCCTCTTCCGCGAGCCTCGAGGTGTGGAGCAGACAGCCTTGCCCAGGCAGCTGACAAACCCCCAGTGAGTATCCCTGGCTAGGAAGTAGCTCAGGCCCAGAAGGTGAGCAGGCCGCTGGCTCAGTGATGAGGAGGGCACACTGAGAGGAACTGTCAGCCCCTGGGAACAGACACTCAGTGCAGACCTTCTCTCAACAGCTCCCGGGAGTCAGGCAGTACTGATTCCATTTTCGAGGAGGAAACAGAAGTTCACAGAGGCCCCCTGTTGTTGCATAACTACTCCAGGACAGAGCTGGGTTCTCCCCACCAGCAAGCATGGCCTTCTCCCTGGAACACAGCTAACTAAGATTCCAGCACGAGGGGTGGGCCTGCCACAGTGCCACTGTCTCTGCGTCCCTCTGCCTGTTCTCATCCCCCGCCCCTCTCAGCTGTGGACACTATACCTGCCCCTGGAGCGAAGGCCCACCTGGGGACTTCAGCAGACATGCCATGGAGAAACCAGGCCATGCACCCCACATGGCAGTGTGTGGCTTAGCGCCTCCATAACCCAACACGGCTCGGGTTCTGGCAGACTCAGAGGACGGGAAATGAACTTGGGAGCTGTATCATGCATCCAGGGTGAGAGCCCTCCTGGCATTGAGAAGGAACAGTCCTGGGTATCCTTGTACCTGTGAGCCTGTTTCCTCATCTTCCAAATCACGGGAAACCCCAAAATGGTCAAGTCTCAAGGAACCTCTGAGGACATGTTGGTAAAAGTACAGAGCCAGTCTGTCTCTCTATTTCCTCTCCTTTCACTTTGAAAAAGAGAATTTCCAAACGGATGTGTTGAAACAACTCCAGCAGGGCACCGGCTGTCTTTGCCTTCCAGCTTGTACTGAGATAAATTTCACAGGCCTTCTCCCCACTCAAATGGACTGCCGTCTTCAGCATTATGCGCATCCGTGTAAATGCTCCTCATCCGTGTCATCATCATCGTCACCTTCCTCTGCATTCCTCCTTCCTGCCTCTTCCCTTCCATGCCCGTGACCCCGGCTCTCTATTGATTTAATGACCCCGTCACAGCGACTCCACTCAAGCGGTGCTCGCTAAGTGTCAGCCTCAGCACAGCGCAGGGACACACCTCTGACAGGGAGTCTGACACCTGACGTACAGCAAAGGAGACAAACAGAACCATTGTGCCAAGTAAAACGGAGGTGGCGCGCTCCAGGGGTAAGGACATAAAGTGATCCCTTTCCCATTGGGAGAGCTCTCTGAATGTTAAGCTCTTCACGTGGGCTTGAGTCCTGGGTGTTCTCGTAAGAGCATGGACTTCAGAGTCACACATTCCTATTCCTGGACCTGAACTCCACCACTGACTCACCAGAGCACATCAGATAACCTCTCTGACCTTCAGGCCCCTACTATAGAAACAGGGATGATAATGGCACCTGTCCAAGGGGGTCTCTAGAAAATTAACTGAGATTAATATACACAAGGTACAGACTGGCCAGATGTTCATCAGTGTCATTTCTTCTGGCCAGGCAAAGAGAGACTACATTTCCCAGCCTCCCTTGCACTTAGACCGGTCATGTGATCGAGTTCTGGCCAATAAAATGAGGGTGCAAGTGATGGTACCACTTCCAGACCTGGCTCTGAAAACACCTTCCCTCTCTGCTTCATCCTCAAGACCATGAAGACTTTAAGGTGGTGGAAACGTGCCATGGAAGTGGCTGGAATCCCTAAGTCTCTGCCTGGAGGAAAGTCCCTCTGGAGAGGATCTGACTCTGCCTGGGTTGTAATAAAATGAGAAGTCAACTCAGACCACATTAAGCCAGTTACGGTATGGTAGGGTGCATTGTGACCAAGGTTGGCTCACTGTATTCTGACCCATACAGTATGCGTGAATATTAGCTATGATGGTGATGAAGGAGGAAGAAGGGGAAGGTTGGAGACCACCTGTCTAGAGACGGGTGGTTATAACAGCCCCGCTCAGCCCTGAGAGCGGTTTTGTGCGTGGAAGTTAGAAATCTCACGCAACAAGGCGTCTGCAGAGGTCTCTGCCCTGGGGGGACTCCAGTGCCCCATATCTGCAGCCTCACAGTGAGATAAGATACCATTTGGATCAGAAAACACATGAACAGCAATGATCATATTCAGCCTCGCTCTCATAACCTGCGCTTTGCAGACACGTGAGCACCCTTGGCTGGGTGCTGGGACCCTCCCACGCCCAGGTGCCCTCGCTCTCCCACCGGGTTGCTCACTACGCTCAAGCTGCCCCCATCTGCTAAAACCCTCCTCTGTAGCACCTCCCTCCCTCTGCCCTCCACCAAAGCCTGTTCTTGCCAACTGTTTCATGATAAAAATAACTTAGCTTTCCCTCATTCTCTAAACTCCTCTCCAAAGTTGCAGCATCTCAGGGTGGGCTGATTTCTAGATCGCATTGGATGAAGTTAATTTACGCTGATGGAGCACATCTCACAGTGATAATCGCCAGCTCTGACACTCAGAGTAGAAGGGGTAGGAGTCGTAGTGCCAGCTTCCGTGTACAGGGGGCCCACTCGACGGAAGGCACGGGGCTAAACGCTCCACACGCAGCCAGTCCTCGAGCTCCTCTGCCCTCCTTCTCAGAGGTGGTCGCTGAGGCTCCCGAAGGTTCACGAACTTGCCTGAGATCTCGCTGCTCGAACACGGGGAGCTGGGATTTCCCCTCCAGCCTCTTTTCTTTCCTTTCAGCCTCAATAGCTTCCCCCAACCCCAAATCTCTGACGTTGACAATCACGCAGGAACATGTAGGGTCCTCTAAGACCTTTCCCAATCTGAGCCTAACATACTTTGAGATTTGAGAGCCAGTGCTCTGGCCTGGTGGTTCCAAAACTCTTCGCCTCATGTAGGAAAATGCTGGCTACTGAATGTTGATTGATGTGATATGCTGAGTACCTTCATTACCCACTTCCTGGGATGACGGCCGCATTACCACTCTGAACAACTATACATAATTAGCCAAAAGAAAAAGACTGGACACTCTAGCCACATACACACCTTCTCACAGATCTCTGTCTGGGCTTCTGAAATGCCATAAACAGCTGTGGACACCATGGCTGTCTTCAGGGACCACCCTGAGCCCCCAAATCTGGGTTCGCTGCTCCAGTAGATTTATAGCAGACATTCTGGCACATGTCCCTCCACCTGGGCTGGTGCCTCTGCCGGGCGCTGGTCTCTATGTGCCCTGCTCCCCTCACCCTTCAGGGCTCTGATCAATGCTGATCTCCGTGAGAGAGTCCCCCAGGCACCCTGAGACTCACCCACCCCCTTAGAAGGCGGGCTGAGGGCAGAGACCATGTGGCACTGGTCCTCAGAGCCCGGCACAGTGCTTGGTATGCAGTAGGCTCCCCCGGCACAGTGGAGGAAGAGCCACCCATGAGAATACACGCTAGAGAAGCAGGTCTCTTTCCTGGCCTGTCCACTGTGAAAAGAGGACACATATGGCTGAGAATTCATAAAAGATTTAGAAACGCACGTGGTCACCTGCATCACCAGCCTCCTACTCATCCCAGTTCTGCCCTGTAGGGACCTCAGCCATTGGTGGGGCTTAGAATGAATGACATGTACTTACAGTAGCTGCCAGGGTCTACAGTCAGCAAGTATCATTATGGAACTGCCAGATCACTTTTGGGACCTTACTTTCACCCCAAAAGGAGACTAAGTGACTCTCTGGTTTCATAAAAAGAGGTGGGGCGGGGCGGGGTGCAGGTTCGCCTGGGCGCCGGTTTCCCTGCAGATGCTGTGGAAGCACCAACATCCTGATACAGCGCAGCTGCTCTGATGCTGTGGTGTCTATATGCTCTCTGTATCTGAGAAAGAAAACGAGCCTTTGGATGTCTGTGTAGAAGAGCTGCCATTGGACCGGCAAGGCATTAGTGACTCCCCTCTAATGGCTTGGAGAGAATGAGGGGTGACCCTTGAGTCACAAGTCAGCAACACCGCAGGCTAGAACACTCCCACAGAGGTGGCATGGTGGCCGGGGTCAGCCTGCACACCACACGGCTTCCTAGATACGTGTCAGAGTAACCACCGTGAAATACAGCGTGGGTGGTGGACGGGGCTGGAAAATTGCTCCAGCGCTTTCGCCTCTGGGATGCAATTACCTGACAAGGTTCTGTCTGTCCGCTCTCAAATTAAAAGGAAACAGAGAACAGGACGTTGGCTCTCGCTGATCCTCATGACCTAGTTTCTCACCAGCAGCTGTGCCGACGGCTGGAGTGGAAGTGAGCTGCCTATGGAACCCGCGGGCCAAGGGCAACCCAGCTCTCGCCTGCTGGAACCGGACAGTTCCCCTCTCTGGGACTCATGGCCGCTAGCGCCACCTGGCCAGAAGGGGGACTGGGATGAACAGTCACCAGCGGAGGCCACGAGGAACCCTGTGGGAGAGTCTTGCGGAAGCAATGGGTTTTCAAGAGGGCTGGTTGAGTTGTCTTCCCCCAACATGTGGGACAAGGGAGCTGAGGACTTCGCCCCATTGCGCCATCCAGCCGGGGACAAGTTCTCTGCGTGCTTGAGGAAGGAGCACCCGACACCAGGGAAAGGTGGCCCGGTCAGCGGGGCTGGGGGCTGACCGTTGAGCTGAGACCTGGCAATACATCAGTTGGGGAAGAGTAGTGGGCTTGCGGTGAGCATGGGAACCCAGGGAGCTGTGTGGGGCACCGGACAGGAGCAGCACATGGCCCAGAATGTGGCTCGAGGGACAGGAGCCACCGCTACCTTTACCTCAGCTGCCTCTATGGCCGCGTGTCTGTGAATTCTGCCCATGTGAACTCACGAGTTTCTTACCGCAAACCCTGTTTTACAAATAGCAACAGCACGTTAACAACAACAACCCGAATACTGAAGGAGCCTTGCTATGTCCCAGGGTGGCTCTGGGAACAGCCTCGAATGGTCAGTGGTGGTCTCGCCTAATCTTCATGGGAGAAAAGCAAACCAGAGCAGGGGAGAATGAGCGTAAGATGCACCAGGCCCCGGGGTGAGACAGGGGCAATGGGGACTCAATCCAGGCAGACTGACTCTGGACTCCCAGTTCCCGACCATCCCCTGAGAAGGAAGGAGGGACTGATGGGTTTGCACTGTGGGAAGACCCTCAGCGGCAGTGTGGGGGACCAGTTAGGGCAAGAACTGACCCAGGCGGGCCACGTGGGGGGATAACGTTAAGTCCGGGTAGTAGCGTGGGCTACTGTGATGGCCACAGGGGAGGGGGTGGCCGTGAGCTTCAGGGTGTCAGAGGACCGGGCCTTTCTGGAGATGGAGAAGAGCGTGTTAAGACCTGCTCCCGGGTTTCGGTTTACATAGCTGGATGGAGGGTGCTACCCGTCCCTGAAACAGGGACGTGTGAAGGTGAAGGTCATGGATTTGGTTTGGACCTGCTGGGTCTAATGAGAGCTCAAGTGCAGAGTTGACTATCCTGTCTGCCACTCAGAGAGGCGGTCTGGGGCAATAGAGAAGTGTGAGTCACCTCCACAGGTGGGCAGGTGCTAATGGAGCCATGGGCACACCTGGGACACCCTCACGGAAGTGGAGAGTCACAAGGGAACGTCTCCATCCAAACTCAGATGAGCACCGTAGCCCAGAACAATACAGGTCCATTTGAAGTCAGGACTGCTAGGAACACTCAGGGATGTGGGAAACTGCGTACAACAGAATGTTAGAAAGTCTGCAGGAAAGCCGGCGGGGAACGTCTGATATGGGTGGGATGGCCGTGGACCTGCTGTGTCCTCCGCAGAGGTTGCAGGAGGGAGTATACCAGCCCTCTACAGTGGTGACATCGGGGGATAGGACTGGAGATGATTTATTTTCTGTCTTCTTCTCTATGCTCTTCTACATAATCATTTATTCAACAAATATTTGTAGAAGACCATGATTTATCTAACTAGCTCCTTATTGTTAGTCAGGTTGTTCCGGATTCCCACCATTATCAATGCTGCTGTAACAAGTACCGTTGTACATAAATCTTGTGGACAGCTGTCATTATCTTCCCACTTGTTCCCTAGGGCCCAAGGGGACAGAACCACGCCACCCCATCCCCCGGCAACATCTAAACACAGCCCGTTCTTCCCTTCCTGTGAATCGGTCTTGATTCAGCCTCCAGGTGAAGTCGCTCCCATGCCTCAGACCGCATGAGTGACCAAGGATGGAGAGAGAGAGAGGGCGCCAAGGCCCAGAATCTGGGTCAAGGACAGCAAGTAAAAGGAGATCCAAGGAGAGCAAGAAGAACTGCTGTCAGATGCTACCAGGAACTCAGTGGAAGTGAGAACGCCCAACAGCTGAGTCAGGTGGAGGTCACCGGTCACTGCTCTTCTACACCTGGGGGCAGCTGTCAGACTAGCGAGAGCCACCGGGAACAAGAGAGAAGGAGGTCAGCGGAAGAGAGAGAAGGCAGACGCAGACACAAGGTCAAGCGCCTATGGGCTGTGCAGTGCCAGGAGCACGCCGCCTCCGGAGACGCTGGCTGTGGAGCCGGGGGTCTCAGGGAGGCCGCCGAAACAATGGGACAGTGACTGTCAGCTTCCATCGCACCTGGTGAGTCAGGAGACTCACAGGAGAAAAGCCTCCTCCCCATCCCTCCCTCCCTGTAACAGACAGGCGACCACCTTCCTCAACGGCGAGATGAAGGGCTGGCCTGGAGGAGGCTCGGCTCTGCGCTGGGGCTCCCCTGGCAGCGGCCCCTCCGCTAGTCAAACTGAGCACTGTCAGAGTAACAGACAGCTCTGGCCCCAGGGCCAAAGGGACAAAGGCACCAGGAGTGGAGAAATGCTGGTTCCTGGCACGGTCAGCGAGGGGGAGGGATTGGTTCTTACTCGTTCTACAGCATAGACCCCTTTGGATTTACATTCATTAAACACACACACACACACACATATTTCTTTCTCACTCCTTCCATAAACAACAACAACAACACACACAAAGCATGGATTTGGAAGATTTTTTTGCAACGATAATTTAAAAACCACTTAAATACCTCGTGAAATACATGCTGGTAAATTGAACGGACAGTAGTATTAAAATATTTCATTAGATGCTTTCTATGCCAAATTAAGCTGCTGCAATTATATGGAGATTCACGGTCGGCATTAATCTAAAACTATTTTAATACTTTTTCTAATCTAGTGTGATTAATTCTTTCGTCTGAGAGAGCCGTCGTTCTCATGTTCCTGCCTGTTCGGCTCTTCCTCGACTCTGGCCCCTCTTTGAGTCATGAGGGATTCATACTCACGGGGACAATGATCCAATGTCTCAGGACACTTACCAACCTGGGCACAAGGTTTGACTCTTACTTCTACAACAACGATTTTCTCCACACGGCAGACAGGACCCCTGTCACGTGAGCTGTCAAGCATTCCGATTTATTAAATACAGTATAGACCTGTAACCTGGATGCCTAGTGGCCGTTATTTTTTCCTTAAGAGATTCCTAAATTGGTCGGCTAGATTAATATTCTGCCTAGCTATAAAAAAGAAAAGATACAAGTCTGTGTTTTAAAAACTGGACCTAATGTCTCTTAACATAATTCCTGCTGCTTGCAAGGGACTGGAAGTGAAGGGGCCCTGTGGTCAGCGGGTGCGAGCCCCTCGTGCGTGCTCCGTGGGTGCTGCGCTAATAATGTTCCCGTGCAAAGTTCATTCAGTGCAATCGTTAATTCCGTGTTTTGTAAAGAATCTGGCTCTTTAAGTCAAAATAAATGCCTCCTATTGTGGATTCCTATTTACAAAATATTTGGTTTTGCTTTTCAGCTGGCCTGTCTTAAATTTGGTCTGAACGGTAATAATAATCTTTTAAAAAGTATCCAAATCACAGTGCCCATTTCTTTGTCCAAGAGGCACCCTGCCGTTGTAGCATCAATTACTCAGACGATTTCAATCCACCCGGACGCTAATGTCATTTGTCCATGGAGAACCTTCCGTGAGGGTAATTTACATAGAAACTGCCTCTACATGCTAAATGAAAAAGGCGCAGCTCTAGTCAATGGAACTTGAATTACAATCCCGCCACATGCGGGTTGGCTTTATTCATCCTATTTATTAAACGGGAAGAAGCCAATGCAGTCAATTACAAAGCAATTACCTGAGCAGTTGCTGCAAACCTTGGCCACGCAGCAATTAGAACGCTGCCTCCCCGGGAAGAGCGTGCCCTTGATGGCTCTTCTGGATGTCCACGCGGTGCCGAGAGACCACCCTAACTTAAGAGTGCTGCCACCCAGAGTTCAGCGCGTGGCCAGCTCTGCGGGGACCCCTTGTCCCAGTCACAGGCTCCTGCGAACCCGTGTGCTTTCATCCTGGGGAGGCAGGAGAGTCTTGCCCTAGAGCAGGGGGCTGGCAAATCATTCCAACACATTCCCCCACCGATGAGCCAAAAGGAAACTCTGGAGATGCACCCCGCACTGCTCCTTCCCGGGGTGCACAGTTCAGAAAACCAGAGGGTGTCTGGTGGCCAGGGGGCCGATGCGGGTGGGAGTTAGGAGGAGGCCAGGAGAGCACGAGGCACGGCTCTGCATCGAGCCGGGCAGATCGCGGTGCCGGGTTCTGTTTTTTTAAGGCCGGGCATTTCTGACCTTTACAGGAATAAAGGCGGTCAACAAGGGCCCAGTGGCCTTTACAGACACTGCAACATTTCTACAGCAACCAGGGGCTCCTACAATGCAATGCTTTCCTCCACTCTGGGCCCCACGGGCACGGCCCTGGCTCTCTCTTCCCACCTGGGGGGGCTCTGGATGCTGGGGGTCATGACCCCCGTCAGCTCAGCCTCCCTCTCACCCCACAGGACAGAGGCAGACAGCACAGCTCTCAAGGTCCTGCTCCTGCCCTGTCTGGGCAGTTTAGCATGCAGACCGGTGTCCCCAAGCCCCGCACGGAGGGCTTGGGAAGTACCAAAAACAGATGCCTGAGGAGCAAGCCGGGCCTGCAGCACAGCGGAGTGTGGGGGTGGAGGTCGGGAGGTTATCTCTGCAGAAACCCGACCGTTTTGTTGAAGGTGTTCTGACAATGCTCAGAGCTGCTCAGAGCAGCTGCTCCTGGTACCAAGCTGCTTGACATTCTGCCGAGAAGGTAGCTGCGGCTCTGGAAGGCTGACTTGTGTGACATACGACAGCTTTCGGGGACGCCGGTCCCCTGGCTTCGTTGCTCTAAGACCTGAGCCATCTGGAGCTCTCACTTCTGAAACCTGGGGCCCAGAATAGAGACACGGAAGCAGGAGAAGAAACTAACCGGAAAAGAAAAAGAAGAAATTTAAAAAGAAAAGAAGAAAAGAAGAAGGAGAGGAGGAGCCAGACTACCTGTTTGGAACAAAGAAAAGTGCCTCCCATTCGATTCTGTACTCAGCCCCCTGGTTGTCCTTCACAGAGCAGCCTGATCGTGTTTTTAAAACAACACAATGCTGCTCCCCTCCTTAAAACCTTCCAATGGCCCCTTAGCTCTTCTAAAGGCTATGCTGACACAGCCTGGGAAGTCCGCTAGGCTCAGCTCCCACCCTCCTCATCAGCCTTTCCTCTCTCTAGGGTCCCTTAGGTCTCTTAGTGACCGACATGCATCTGCTGGCCGGAAACTGGCTCTCATCCCTTTCCTCATGCCTCAGGGCCTTTGCATATGCTTTCTCTCTGCAGGAATGTTTGCCCCCTTCTCCTCATTGCCCTCCCCACCCCCAATCAGTGGCAACACAACCTCAGCGAAACATTAGGTTTTCAAAGCTGCCCTCTCTGACCCTCAGCTTGGAGCGGGCCCTCTTGCTGTCAGGTCTTCCTGTAATGACACTTTCTCTCTATGGCTATCCTCATCCTTCTTTCCACACCATCAGGTGATGGAAGTCTGTCCCCTTGACCACACTGGAAGTGGAAGCTCTGTGAAGGATAGGGCCTTGCCCACTGCATTCTCTTCTGGCCCTGGCCCCAGGAAGACACTCAGAATATTTCCAGAGTGCATGATTTGATGAATGAAACCCACAGCCAGGGCTACTGGGGAAAGAAAGACCTAATTCAAGATGAAAAGCCATGACCAGAGCTGGAGAACGAGTATGAGCATGGGGGTGAGCATGGCTTGCACCTGGGTCCTGGCTGCCGCTCCCTGGCTGAACCACCTGGCAGGGGTGGCAGGCCTCTGAGCCTCAGCCCCTCATCTGTGCAACACTGCAGAGTCATCCTGAAATCAAGGTCCTGTGCAGGAGGGACACAGCATAACCGAAGGCAGCTTCCACCATTACTTTCCTTGTGTATGTATATAATAAGCCACCTTATTATTATTAAGGGCTGAATAGCACATTGGGAACTTCTCTCTACAAAAACTCCGAGTACATGCTGAAGGTGGTCTCTCTCACCCCTGAGCTTGTAGGATACATGATGCATACACCCACAGCCATGTGCTACACAGAATTCCCGCAAAACAAAGGTTTCACCCGTCACTAAGTTAATAACACTGGGCACCGACTCTGTGCCCTGCCTGTGCCAAGCCCGGTGGGGTGGGCTTCATCTGTGTAAGCAGCCAGACCTTGCAAACATTGTAAATCAATTCAACCTTTCTAAAGGACACTCTGCCATATGTTTTCAATGTGGAAGCGGACATACCCTTGGACCCAGCATTACTATTCTATTTCTAGAAATACACTGAAGGAAACAACTGGATAAGTGCGACAAGCATACCCTTAGATATTTGTTGAAGGGTTACTAAGCAAACACAGGGATGGGACAGGGTGATCTCTGACGGCAAACAGTGGTGACGTCATTGGTGTCTAATGGCAGGTTGAATGGGCTGACAGCATGTGATCACACGAAGCCACGAAAAGAGATGTAAGTCACTTACCATGGGGTCAAGTGCAAAAGGCACTTGCCAAACAGTGTGTGTGACATCCTCCCGCTTCAACCAGGTTGTGTGTGTGGGGAAAACATGGGGAGGGTGTGGCAGCCTAGTTTCAACAATGGGATGTGGGGTGGATTTCATCTCCTCCCCACCTTCTGTGTTGCCTGACTTTTTCTTTTAGCACCGGGGGCGCATTCATCCGGAAGCCGCAGGAGAGAAAGAGGTGTCTTTGTTGTGCCGAGGTGGCTACGGCAGAGGAAATGGCCGAGACTCTCTCCACCGGGAGGCACTTCTTGGGAAACTCAGTCTGTCCATGGAGCAATTCATGAATGAGTCTGTACTGCTCATAGACTCTATTTTCCACATGTTGGGATGTTTTGACACCTAATTTTTTTTTTTTTCTGAAGCTGGAAACGGGGAGAGACAGTCAGACAGACTCCCGCATGCGCCCAACCGGGATCCACTCAGCACACCCACCAGGGGCGATGCTCTGTCGCGACCAGAGCCACTCCAGCGCCTGGGGCAGAGGCCAAGGAGCCATCCCCAGCGCCCGGGCCATCTTTGCTCCAATGGAGCCTTGGCTGCGGGAGGGAAAGAGAGAGACAGAGAGGAAGGAGGGGGAGGGGGTGGAGAAGCAAATGGGCGCTTCTCCTATGTGCCCTGGCCGGGAATCGAACCCGGGTCCCCCGCACGCCAGGCCGACGCTCTACCGCTGAGCCAACCGGCCAGGGCCTGACACCTATTTTTTATCCCCTTTATTGAGGTATGATTGACATGTAAAAAACTAAACATATTTAATATACACAACTCAGTGAGTTCGGCGGTAAATACTCACCTGTGAAACCACCCCCACCACCAAGATTGTGAGCACATCTCCCACCTCCCAATGCTTCCTCCCTCCATTATTATTATTACTACTACTACTACTAGTATTGGTGTGGCAAGGACATTAAACATAAGACCTACCCTCCCAGCGCATGTTAAATACATGATACAGTATCCTTAGCCACAGGCACTATGCTCTAGATCCCCAGAACTTACTTATTTTGCATAAATGAAACGTAAAAACCTTTCTGGTAGGGACAGAGTTCCTAGGGTTTAGCCAGTTCACAGAGATGGCAACGGGCTTGCCCTGAGGTAGGCCTCTGGCATACAAAAGCACCCACTGAGAGCCAACTTCCTCTTTCTGTCCTAAGCATTCCAGGAGGCAAGGTTTGTCTACCTTCATAATCCCTGCGCCGGGCACCAGGCAACTAGGGACCATCATTGTAGCTTAGACCCCACAGAAACCATCAGATCCTCTAAGCTTAAACGGTTTGCCCTGCCCTGCCCTGCCCTGTCTTTCCCACAGAAACTCCAACGAAGGCCCTGCCCGAGAGCCGGTGTCTCTCATGGCTCTGTGTGGATTGGCCCTCTTCCTAGGACCTCTGAGTACAATGAACTATGCTTTAGATTAAGTACTGAAATCAAGCAGTCTCACCCTTCTGGCTTTATTTTTATAAATTCTCTTAGCCGTGCTAGGACTTTTTTACGTTTTATATAAATTTTAGAGCTGATGTGTCATTTTCTACCCCAAGGGAAGCTGGGTGGAACCGTGACCGGGACTGCGCTGCAGGCAGAGATCGATCTGGAGAAACGCCACTGAACCTGCGGGCGCGCGCGGAAGGCACTGCCCTCCGTGGACCTGGGGCCTCTTTGATTCCTCCCAGCAGTGTGTGATGGTTTCGGTTTGTACATACTTGGCTGGTTTTATCCTAAAAGATTTCAAGTTTGAATGGTATCCTAAACCATACATTCCTCTATAAATTATACATTTCTCTCACTTCTTTGCCAATTGTTCATTTCTAATATATGGAAAAATAGCTTTTTTTTTTTTTTTTTGTATATTGATCATATCCCTTCTTAACTTCATCTATCGCTCCCACAGCTTTTCCGTATGTAGGTTCCTCGGCGTTTCCTATGGATTTGTGTATGTTGTCTGATAATAGACTTTTACTCCTTTCTCTCCCATCTGAGTGCCTTTTGCATCTTTCCCTCGCCTTACGGCCATGAAGGACCCCCACCCAGTACAATCGTCCACAGACGTGGCCTGAGTGGATGTACCGGCGTTTCCCAGTCACAGGTCAGTCTAGCCAAATAGATGACAAAGAGGACCTGCTTTTGGTTTCATCCATGTTCTCCGTTATTCTTCCATGTCCTGTTGCATTTAAGCTGGTCGTTACTGTCTCTTTCCTTCGGCACCCTTTGGGTTGGGTTTGCTTCTCTTTTTTCCAGTTTCCAGAGGTCCAAAGTTTGGTCACGGTCTGAGGTCTTCCTTCTTTTATGATACAGGCATTACGAGCTGTAACATTGTGACTTTTGGTCAGTTATCTTTTAAAGGAAACTTTTAAAAACAAGAAGGAGGGTAGTTTCTATTGACCCACATGTTCTCCACTTTGCTCCTCATTCCTTTGTGTAAATTTGAGTTTTCCTTCAGCCCGAGGAATTTCCTTTAATATTCTCATAGCGTAGATCTGCTAGCAGTAAATCCTCTGAGCTTTCCTTTTTTTGTGTCTAAAAAAGTCTTTATGTCACCTTCATTTTTTAAGAATATATTCACTTAACACAGAATTTGAGGCTGAGTTTTTTTCTTTTTTGCAATTTAAGATGTTCCAATGTTTTCCAGTCTGGAGTGTTTATAACGAGAAATCAATTGTAGTTCCTACCTTTGTAATGTCCCCACCTCCCCCGCCGCCCGCCTAATTAAAAGATTTCTTCTTTCTGGCCCTGGCTGGTTGGCTCAGCGGTAGAGCGTCGGCCTGGCGTGCGGGGGAACCAGGTTCGATTCCCAGCCAGGGTACATAGGAGAAGCGCCCATTTGCTTCTCCACCCCCCTCCTCCCTCTCTGTCTCTCTCTTCCCCTCCCACAGCCAAGGCTCCATTGGAGCAAAGATGGCCTGGGCGCTGGGGATGGCTCCTTGGCCTCTGCCCCAGGCACTAGAGTGGCTCTGGTCGTGGCAGAGCGACGCCCCGGAGGGGCAGAGCATCGCCCCCTGGTGGGCAGAGCGTCGCCCCTGGTGGGCGTGCCGGGTGGATCCCGGTTAGGCGCATGCGGGAGTCAGTCTGACTGTCTCTCCCCGTTTCCGGCTTCAGAAAAATACAGAAAAAAAAAAAAGATTTCTTCTTTCTTGTGGCTTTCAGTAATTTGGTATTTCTTGGTGTTCTTTTATATGTATTTTTCCTGCTTCATGTTCAGGTTCATTGAGCTTGAATCTGTGATTGTATTGTTTTCATGAAATACATAAAAGACTTGGCTATTATTTCTTCAAATATTTCTCTGCTCCCCTCACCTCTATGTCACCCCCAGGCTCTGGGCCTCTAGTTGGCATTATTGCACATTTCACTGAATCTTGATTCTTTTTATCCCCCTACCATTTTTCTCTGGGTTCCTTAGTATGAGCCATTTCTATTGCTCTGTCTTCAAGTTCACTCATCTTTCTTCTACTGTGTAGTCTGCTGTGAAGTCCACTGTGATACTCAGCCTCTAAGTCAGCCCCAATGATCTCAGCCTCCCATTGTGATAGAATATGACTCCTGTGGTTACTTTACAACTGATTGTGACTTCTGTCTCACTAGCACACCCTCTCTCCTGAATTTTTGGCTTATCTATATTGATGAAACAAGATGCCATATTGCAGAGATCCCAACGGCAAGGAACTGAAGGCAAACAATGGCAAAAAGCTACCTAGAAACTGAAGCTCTCTCTCTCCAACATCTGTCAAGAGACCAAATTCTTACAATTACCAAGAAAGCTTAGTAGCAGATCCTCCTCAGCTGAGCCTTCCACTGAGACCTCAGCCTTGACAGACAAGTGGACTGCAGCCTCAGGAAAGGCCCTGAAAGAGAGGACTCAGCTGAACCACTCCTACATTCCTGACCCCCAGGAACAGTGGGGTCACGAACGTGTCTTGTTTCAAGCTGCTGAATTTTGGGGAATTTTTTATACACCAGTCAACAACTAACACCCTCCTCTGGTGAAAATTTCACTTTAGACCTTGCAAGTTCCAGTTATCAGAGTTCTGTTTGGTTCTTTTTCTGCATTATGGTTCTCTCCTCACTGTGTTCACCCTCTCCTTTAAATCACTGAGGGTATTTATCATCGCTGTTTACAAGTCCTTATCTTCCAATTCCATTTCTATGTTCTGTTAGGTTCCATTTTTACTGTCTGATCCTGGATGTGGGTCACGTTTTCCCATTTCTTTACATGTTTAATAGTTTTTTCTTGAATGCAGCGCACTGTGAATGATACATCACTGAGTGTGGGTTTTGCTGTCTTGTTTTAAAGAATGTTGGATTTTGCTTGTCAGGCACTTGAGATCAGCCTGTTCGGTTTTTGTGGGTTTTTTTAAGATTGATTTTTATGTTTTGCTACAGGTTAGGGGGTCTATAGTACTCTTTACTCCTGGGAGAGTTTGGTCCTATTATTAAGGTGTGGCCCTTTTGTGGTCTTTGTTGAATGTCTCAGGTGTTCAGTAACATCTCTGCAGCCAGTCTTGTGCAAACTCGAACACCTCCCAGTCCTGGGTAGGTTCTAGGAGGATTTAGCTTACAGCTCCCAGGGGTCTCATGGAGTTTCTCCTCATACATACTCAGCTCCATATTGACCCAGAGGCTCGAGGGGACGAACCAGGCAGATTCCAGATCTCCCTCTTTGCTCATCTCCCTTCTCTCAAGGCTCTTCCCTATAAGTTCCCATTGTCTTGGCCTCCCCAAACTCCACTCTCCACCCCTCAACTCAGCTGGACCACCAGGCTCTGCTTGGGCGCCCCATCCTCACGCTACTGGACAAAGCTGGAAAGCCAGAGCTCACCTTGTTTGTCACTCCTCTCAGATACCATAGCCCTGCACATCTGCTGTCCATCTGACAATAGCCGTTTCATACACTTTGTCCAGGATCTAGTTAGTGAAACAGTAAGTTCACTCCCAGTTACTCTGTGGCTGCCATCAGAAGTCTCTGGGCATTTTTAGAGAGGTACAAGGGGGAATGGGATTAGCACTTAACTCCGTCCTTGGATTCTGAAGTGTTTTGCAGACACTCAGTTAGCTTACTCATGGTGGGGATGACAGGGGTGTAGGAAGAAGCCTCAGAAACGCTCCTCACTGGCTTTTTCATAACCCTCCAATCCCAAACCTTCGTTAGCAGCATTCACAATAGCCAACCCCTTTGCCCCTTCTCAGCAAACAACATGTCAGTGTGAAACAGAGCCCACTGAAAGCCCCTCGGTTGACCACGGGTTTGTTTATTCTGTGGACTGCACCTGATTACCGTTGTGCAAAGTGATGTGACCACAAACGAAGTCCCCTGCTCTGACGGTAGGTGTGGATATTTGAACTTGGAGGGGCTCCAGAAGACCCTGTGTGCCTCAGGCATCTGGCACACTGCTACAGAGGCAGCCTCTGGCCATTCTCTGTCCCCTTATAGAGGCACATCCTCCAGGGGAATCTCCGACCTGGCTGACATTCTGAATCGACCACCTGGGAAGTGTTTTTGCAATTACGAACACCCAGGTGCCCAGGCTGGCTTTGGAGCCTCGGCAGCCCACGGTGACTGTGGCAGAGCCAGGATCGCTCTGTCTTCTGGTATTTCATAAAGCCAAAGAACTCACAGATGTAAAATCTGAAGACTGTGGAAATGCCAGTGCCTGGTAAGCAGTCCAGAATCAGCCCGAGAGGGACACAGAAGTCACTGACTCCAAGAGGAGAGAGGGAGCTCTGAATCACAGCACTTATAAATAGAAAAGAACTCTGCAGAACATTCTGGCCAATGTCCCTTCCTCTCCCTCACCCCTTTCATATCTATGAGCAAACCAACACCCAGAGGGAAGTAAATGACATGCCCAGTATCACTGGGCCCAGGGCCAAGTCACCCATTCAGAACTTTCCCTACTGCCTTCCAGACTCCTAAAATTCTGTCAGTGGCTTCTGAGGACCCTCAGAATACACTCCCAAGTCCTCACCACATGTGAGGCCCCCCCCACAGCCTGGCTCCGGGCCCTCCCAGCTGCACCCCGTGCCACTTTGTCCCTACTCTCAGGGCACACTGGTTCCTTTCTGTCCCCAGAAAACCGGCCCTCTGGCCTTAGGGAGCCAGGCTGTCCTATCTGCTCACAATGTCCCCCAGCTCTTCACAGCAATACCCCCTTCATTCTCTAAGTCATAGGATGAGTGTTCCTGCCCCAGCCGGGCCCTTCTGGACTTCCGAGCCCAGGGCCCGGCCGTCCTTCTCCATCTGGCTGAGCCTGGTCTGCCATCCTCGGCACCGGTCCCGGGGGTCTGGAGGTGCTGACTGCTTACCTCTGTCCTGTCTGCCCCCACCCCCTAGGCTGGGAGATCCAAAGGGCAGAGAATGTGCCTGCTTTGTGTATCACCATAACCCCCATGCCAAGCACTGAGCCTGGCATGCAGCGCACTTATTACAACGATTCCTGAACAAATGGATGGACAGAAAAATTAAATAGCTCATCAACACTTAATAGGTGACAGAAGTCAGTTTGTCTCTAAACTCCCAAGTGCTGTGAGGGCAACACAGCTTCACATGGATCCAGCAGGCCCTGCTATCCTCAGGGGTGTGCACTGGGGCTTTGGGGTCCCAGACTATGCCTGTGGTCAATCCCTGGCAACCCTCCTGGCCAGAAGCCCTGCTAGTGATGGGTTCCATTTTGAACACACTGATGTAGAAAGTCCAGACAGGGCACAGACTTCCCACAGTGAAACTGTGTTGGGCGTCCTCTCTCTGACAAGCACACCCAGCTGCATAGATGTGCACGAGCCAGCCCTTTCCTCCTGCTAGTCCAATGGGTCTGCATACGTGAGGGAGGAAGACTCAGGACTCACCAGGGTCTGCTGAAATAACCTGGCAGCTGGGTTCCTCCATCCACAGGCAATGACTTTAATATCTGAGCGGAAGCAACAGCCCAGCACCTTCCAGGGACCGAAGCTCAACATTCTTCCACCACATTGTTCTCCTACCGGCCCTCCGACTCTCTAATCACACCAGACCTGTCCTTCTCACGGCATCGCATCCCAACTATCTGTCTGGAGGCGATCTGGTGCAGGGCCGATATGAGAATTAGAATCAGAGTCTATGTAATTGGGATTGGGGGGAGATGCTGAGAAGTAGGCCAGCCCTGCAGCCTCACGGTCAGTGTGACACAGGCCCAGCACTGCCCAGTACCATACCAGCCACATCTTAAATCTCCCAGTAGTAACGGTACGGGGGTAAAAAGAAATAGGTGAAACTAATTTTAATAATATATTTAGCTAATATATTTAAAATAGCATTTCAGCCTGACCAGGTGGTGGCACAGTGGATAGAGCACTGGACTGGAATGCAAATGACCCAGGTTTGAAACCCCGAGGTCACCAGCTTGAATGCGCGGCTCACCAGCTTGAGTGTGTACTCACTGGCTTTAGCGTGGGATCATAGACATGACCCCATGATTGCTGGTTTGAACCCAAACGTCGCTGCCTTTGAGCCCAAGGTTATTGACTTGAGCCCAAGGTCGCTGGATTGAGCAAAGGGTCACTCCCTCTGCTGTATCCCCCACCGCCCCACCGCACAGTTAACGCACATATGAGAAAGTAATCAATGAACAACTAAGGTGCCGCAACAAAGAACTGATACTTCTTATCTCTCTCCCTTCCTGTCTGTCCCTATCTGCCCCCGCCCCGTTAAAAAGTAAATAAAATAGCATTTCCATGTGTAATCAATAGAAGTATCAGTGGGCTAGTTAGCATGACTATTTTTCATGCTAAGTCTCTGAGATACCATGTGCATTTGATACGTCTAACATTCCACATTTCGGGGCAGAGGTGGATTAAGGTCGATGGAGACTCCAGGTGCAGAAGAAAATATCAGGCCCCTTTCATTAGACAAAAGCATAAAGTTGGGGTTTGGCAGGGCCCTTCAAAAGTCGGGGCCCAGGGAGCATGCCCAGTGCACCCACCATTAAACCTGCCTCTGTTCCTGGGGCTGTGTAGTAACACGTGGCTGTGGTTTTGGACAGCACAGGAACACAGCTGCTCTGAGGTAGCGCCTTGGCGCCCAACACCTAGCACTTCCATGGCAGAGAAGACAGAAAGGAGGCTCAGAAACCCTGCTGCCTGGTTCCCACGGCCCCAGCCCCACCCTGCCAGCCCGGTGCAGGAGTCGGGAGCAGGTAAAGTGGCGGAGGAAGCCGTGACTGCCGCTGAGTTCTCTGGCTACTTGGATGAATTCACTTGGCTTTTTATAAACAAGAGCCAGACAGCACATGGCACTCCTCTAGAGCAAAGGGCACGTGTCCTAAGGGGGTCTTTGGGGGACCCTCTTTCTGTAAGCAAATACAAAGGGGACTGTGCGGGAAAGGAAAATAACACTGAATTAGATCAGGGATTTTTTTTTCCCCTCTTTTAGATCTATAAGCCAAAATATTGCTAAGGCTTTTTATAAACAAAGATAATGAGTTGTATAATTTATGTAAATTAACTAATGCTGCTGCATTTTCTAGAAGTAACATAAACTGCATTATTTATTTGATGTGCCTTTTGGAATAAAAATAATTATAATTGGATATTATACCTAACAGGTTTCTCCCATTGTTTCCTTATTAGTGTTCACAGTTTTGAATACAAAACGGAGACGGGCTGAACACATGAGGGGTGCAGCTTTCCTCTGGCACATGTGAAAATGGCAACGACCTTGGGAAGGACAGGTGCCGGGCCAGGGGCCCTGACCATGACTCCATGCCAGGAGGGAATGCATGTGCCAAGAGCCTGGCTTGCCCAGTAGGTGTTGGTTATTTTCAGCTAGTCCGGGATACTAGTTAGCCAGCAGCCCAGGAGATACACCCAAGGTCATTTTCACCCCCTAGTGTCTCCCCATCTCCATGGCTCAGGGAACGCCCCGTGACCAGCAGCCCAGGCACCACATCTCGGGCCCCACCCAGTTAGCTGAGTTTGGGGGATGCAAACCCACTCTAACATTACAGAAACACTTTTCTGCGTTATCTGAGGCAAGGAGCCGTCCCCCCCCCCCCAGGCCCCTTCTGCAGGAGACAGAGCCGCACTCAGCAAGGCACAGGGCTGGGTCCCCCAAGTCTGTCTGCTCCCAGGTCATGGCATCAACCCACATCTTTCCTCACATACGGCGTGTGTTGAAGTGAGCAGTACATAATCATACACTGTATTTCTTAATATTATCATATTAAGAGCATTACAAATGCAAGGAAGGATAATTAAGCAAACTAAATTAAACAAGGATCTTGAAGTACACGGCCGTGGAAACACTTGTGCTGCCTAAATGCTCGCGAACATCTGTTTGCCAGGACCACGCTTGCCATCCTTTTCTGATACTCAAAGCACCAAATACGGTCAAGTCACCAAGTAACCAACGTCAACAGCTCTGATTTGTAACCTTGCTGATGCAGCCAAAGGTGGGCCTGAGGGAGTGGAAGAACTCTACTGCAAACACAATGATCTCTGGGAGAACCACCTTGTCTATGGGCAGAGGTGGGGGGTCCCTGCTCCCCCACCCCAACACCACCACCGCGGGAGGAACAAGGATCACCTGTTCAATAGCTGGAGTGAATTGAACAAAGCAAAAGTATCTCAGACTGAAAGGAAGGGAGGGCTATTCACAGAATTCATTTCATCTCACCTCCCTTCATCATGTAAAACCCAAACCTGAAAGTGCTCTACATTCCAGTTTGTGTCCAACACAATGTGCTGACTAATTGAGTGTGAAAAGCATTGCTTTGCATTATATCAGTTAAAGTAAGTGTAACAATTGCTCTTCCTACCCCCAAGCTCTGTTTCATTTCTGTTTGCGTTATAATTCAGTCCATTCACAATATGTCATTGCAAACGCTATTTGCAAAAGAAAGTACAAAAAAACCCCACAAAACCCAGATTCTTTATTCCTCTGCGCGTGTATTTTCATTTCCCTCCGCGCGCTCTCCACAGTTACACGGTGCTTCCATCTGGAGGGCTCGAGAAGTTATAGACGAAGTTACGAGACGTAATGAGGCACGCTCATCTGGTATTTAGCCTGAGCGTTTCACTGCCAGGTGTTGTGGAAGAAAAAAGAAACACAGGCAAAATCCTCTGCCACGTCTCGTTTCCAAACATTTCATATCTTGTGTCTGCTAGCGGTCGTTACTTTGGGAGGAAAGCTGCTTCAAGGAGGTTCACTGAATCGCCTCCCAGGGCAGGGCAATCTTGACGGGTCCTGCCGCACCTGACCCGGGGTACTTAGCAATGCAGCCCCCCACCCCGACAAGCACGGGAGGCCACCGCCCCCCTCCCCAGCCCCAGCAGCACCTGGAACTCTCATGGGTGGCTGGCCACAGGTTCACTCAGTCACACAGGAAGTGTTAGACTGAGTCCCGACTGTGCTCGGTGCTGATGAGATGGCAGCTGAGAAAGCCAACAAGACACGGGAGCCTCGTCCCAGCTGCGGCCCCCTTTAGGGAGCCCAGAGACTTCACCTGGATGGGGAAAGAACTGGTCCAGAACACCACCCGCACAGAGCCCCTGGGGGAGACAGAGGGAGCCGCCGTCCGCCCAGCCTCAGCTCGGGCTGTCCTTTAGACTCTATCCACACTTTCCCGGCCATCAGAGAATTGAAGGTTGGCAGCGAGCACAGGACCTCCGGGCTGGCCAGTCCTGTGGAGCACCCGGCACGTTCCGTTTGCAGGAACCCGCTCCTGGCCGTTGGGCATGCATTCTCTGGGGAAACTGAACCTAATACAGCATTATACTGACGCTCTGGTCTAACGCCACCCATAAAAGCACACAAGGAAATGAGGGGTGGAAGTAAAATACGTTTGCAGTTGTCACACCACAGGAAGGGTTAGGCGTGCATTCCGGCTGCTCTGTGCGTGCGCAGGCAAGGGAGGAGTCTCGTGGAACGCGGCATCTTCGGGTCCCCCAAGTTTGTCCCCGACAGCAGTCCCACAGAGAGGAGACTACAGCATTTAACCACCTGCCCACTGTGCTGGGGACAGAGATCAGCCAGGGGAGTCTTCAAACTCGAGCTAGCAGACAACGTCCCCACGAGGCGGTCAGACTTGTCATCCCTGCTAAGCGTCATCTGGCAGCTCCCCTGCGTGGCCTGTCCCCAGGTGGTGGCTGCCCAGCACAACCCCCCCCCATGCTGCCTTCAGCCGCAGCTGCTAAGCCTCCCTGGCTCCATGTCCCTGAGCCTGAGAACAGGCACAGCCCCATGGCATTCCCATCTGGGGTCCTGGGTACCGACCTAAGTCACCCATAAGCTCGGCTGCCTGCTGGCTTCTGGGCTCAGGGTAGCTCCCTGGGTCCTAGGTGAGTGACCCACACTTCCATCAGCGTGCTCAGATCTAACGCTCATTCACGGTCTCCTCAAGACTTAATTCAAACCTCTCAGGAAATTCCAAGCACAAGGGACAGGGACACCTTTTGGTTTCCCTTTTGCCGGTGGAGATCCTGGTCTCCACAGGCATCGCAGGTGCTGAAATGCGTAGATCTCAGCAAAGACGGTGGCATGAAAAACCAGAGATGGGAAAACCAAGTCGTGTTGCTTAAAGGACTGTGAACGCCAGACACTAACCGAGGGATAAAAGCAGATCACCCGTGAGTAATGGATGCAGGAGCTGAAGGAGGGGAAAAAACCACAGCCACTTGCTGAGAATTTATGTTTCCATAAGTGAAACATTAGGATTCTCACGTGGAGAAGGAATTATTGACACATGTGCTCCCTTAAGGAAGGCTTCTCAAGAGGCCCATTCCAGATTTAATAATAATCCATATTCTTCCCCTGAAATGGCAGGCGAGCCCTTGATTTCCTTATCCCCACCGCAGAGACATGAATCATTAAGCTGCAAACCAGCGGAGGTTCAGTTTATCACACGCCACCCCGAATATTTAATAAAATAAATTCCAAATAATCAATTCGTGAAGAGTCAACATCTCTCACACTTTTGTAATAAATGTCTACTTCTTGCATCCATCATGGAGCTGCCCGTAAACAGTGGCAGCAAAGAGGAAAGAGAAAGTTCCGGTTTCCTCATGGTGTCATAGAAGTAATTAAATGCGAACAAATGATGTCTGCCCCTCCCCCTCCCTGTTGTCCCATTTCAGGGGACACGGTCACATCCAACACATCCGGGTTGCTACCAGAGGACGTCAAGCCTAGAGGTGCAGGTGCTCCGGCCTTTCTCTGTTCCACAACATACCGGTCCTTTAACCCACCTGGACTTGGCGAAGCTACCACCTTTGGCTCTGCTGTCCCTGGACAAGGACACCCTTGGGACTCTCCCTGCCCTCTCCATGGATCCATGGAGCAGACAGCATCTGGGCCAAGGAGGAGAAACAGGACCCCTCCCAACCTCCAGTTCCATATTGCCCTCTGCTAGAGACATTGCTGCTCTCCACCAGACTGAAGACAAACCAGCCTCTGCCCCGTCAGCGTGTTGCTGCTAAAAGTAAAGAGAAAGAAGAGTCTCTGACTCTCCTGCGACATCATGACGAACCACACTGGCCCATGTGACCGTCGGCAGGTCGTGAATAAAAGTGTTAATTCCTTACAAAATTACAAGCTGAGTGTGAACACCATTAGACTGTAAACATGAGTCCTAGGACAAACCAGTGCTCAGATTTAAGCCCTTAAAAGGTTTGTGGCAAGTCCTTGATCACCCCACACCAATCTCTCACTAGTCCCCATAGTACCCTGCTCCTTCTACAACCTGCAGAACAGGGGCCAGCAAGCTATACCTAGGGTCTAAACCTGGCCCTCCACTTGTCTTTGTAAATAAAGTTTTATTGGAACACAGTCACTCTCATTTCTTAACTAGCACCTGTGGCAGCTGCTGCTGTAGTTGCAACAGAGACTGGCCAGTAAAACCGAAACCATTTACTGTCCAGCCCTTTACAGAAGAAGTTCATCATTTCATCCATTCATTTAAAAAAAAAAAAAAGTTTATGAGACACCAAATGTGTACCGGATACCATGCCAAGCCCTGGGCTACATTGGGGGACAGCAAGTGCCCTGCTGAGTGGAGCTCAACAACGGAGAACGAGCTATTTTCCTGGGGCAGAGAAGCCATGGGAACGCTCAGCCGTGGCCAGTGGCGAGTCCTGCTTTCAGAGACCTGCTGTTGTCTCCTACATGGCCAAGGCCAGAATAAGGAATGGAGGTGAATGACAGTCAGATTTTTTTTTAAGCGCTGAGATCGAGATAATGAACTGACAGAGCCACTTGTGAAATTTCCCTTTGGACTTTCTTCTAAGATGAAAGAGAAAGAAAGGAAAGAAAGGAAAGAAAGGAAAGAAAGGAAGAAAGAAAGAAAGAAAGAAAGAAAGAAAGAAAGAAAGAAAGAAAGAAAGAAAGAAAAGAAAGAAAAGAAAGGAACCCCACTTGCCCAGGGATGAGGCACCAAGGGAGGACCCCGGACGGCGTGTGTCAATCCTCTGCCAACGGGCATGCTCACTAAATGGAGTCTCGCTTCAGCAGGTCCAGGTGGGGCCTGAGGGTCCACATTCATCATAGGCTCTCAGGTGAAGCTGACGCTGACCACTGGGCCACACCACGGGGAGCGGGGAGCAACGTGGCTGCACACGTGTGCGCGCGGGTCTCGGGTTTTGCATGAGATCTGAGTGTTCTGCAATAAGCCATGATGGCAGGCCCAGAAGGAC
Source organism: Saccopteryx bilineata (assembly GCF_036850765.1). NCBI lineage: Eukaryota > Metazoa > Chordata > Mammalia > Chiroptera > Emballonuridae > Saccopteryx > Saccopteryx bilineata. The sequence goes on from NC_089492.1 coordinate 288,841,791, forward strand.
ACACAGTGCAGAGAGAAGCGGGAGGTCATCTCATCTGCCCAGAAGATACCACGGGAACCAGAAAGGGACTCTTCATGAAATCACCTCCCTTCCATCTATGGTTCTGGCCTGGCGTCTAGGCAGGGCGAGCGGGGCCACTCAGCAGCCAGAACCCCACGAGCAGAGCCCCATCAAAGCACTCCCCCTCCGGCAGCTGCGCTGCAGAAAGAGCTGTCCCCTTTGTGGAGAAAAGCTTCCCTCCCTGCTCCTACTGGGCCCACAGTGCCCTCCCCCACCTCTATCTTCCCCTCGTTCTTTGCTGGCCTGTGGGAAGCCAACAGACAGAGCACCATGAGCCTGATTAGTTTGCAAAACATATCCCTCCTTTATGTCGGTGACTAATTAATGTCAACTCACGGGAGTCGGTGTGGCTCTTCCAGGACAAGGCTGGAGACCCCTGCCCTCTGTGCATGGGCCACCCCGCAGGGAGGTGAGCACTCGGCCCATGACAGGAGTAAATTTTCCCGGCGATGCGAGGAAATTGAAAGGTGCGGCGGAGATCAATAATGTACCATTCAGTCAAGTGAAGGCCAGAAAGATTCTTTACCCAACGCAAACAGCCAGAGCTGGTCATTTACCGAGGGGGTGGGACATAGATCATGTTTTAAAAGGCATCCCCAGCTTCCGATACAGCCGTAAATTATGCTTACAGAATCAAGGCTGTGTCCCGGGGAACATCTAACTTTGTGTTGGCTGCAGGTTGGCGCCCAAACAGAGAAAGGCCCTCAGGTGAATTCCGAAACCCATGGTCCCAGATTCCTGCTGCAAGTGAGTACGCTGAAATTCCATTTGTGTCCTCGTGGGCTAATCGGCCAGGATGTTAAGGGACTGTTATGATGATAATTAAATACCAAGTTGACAGTCTACTGCTCTGCCTTTGACAGGGAGTCTCTAGCTCGATGAAGCACAGATGGAGTTTTAGAAAGGAAATTACAAAATATTGCACACAGAGCAACCTACCAGGGACAGGAGGAAGGTGGGAACAACAAACGCGTTTCCTTCAAAGCTTCCTGGCATGACTTTCACGCACACGCTGCTCTCCGTTTCTCAATGGGGGCGGCTGCCAAGGTCACAGAACAGGGGTTCCCCACAGTCCCAGCACTTTGAGACATGAGAGGTACCCAGGACCCACTTTTTGAAGAACAAGAGGGTTCCCAGGCCTGGCAGCGCTTGGGTTCACCAGTAAACACCAGGGACATCTTCCCTCCTCAGCAGTGGCCCACGTCCCTCCTGAGTTTATGGTTCCTGCATCAATGATGTGTCTGGAGATAAACCAGCTCACTGCCTCTGGTCCCAGTACCCAGGCAGCCAGCTATCTGCAGAGACTCAAAGGCGGCTGCCCCAATGGCCAGAGGGCGGCCAGCAGAAAGTGCAGGGCGCCAGCTAGATAGGGGGTTTCAGACAAGCCACAGGGGCTCTTTTAGCATGAGCACGTCCCAAACACCGCGTGTGGCACGCTGCGTGGAGGAACGATTTATTGTTCATCTGAAATTCAAATTCAACTGGCACCCTGTCTCACTTGGGCACATGTGCCTCTGTGCACACCATCGGTCTGACAACCCTACGTAAGGGGAGTGAATACATGTCCTTGCCTCCAAAGGAAACAGGTCCTGGAAGCTGAAAGCTGTAGCTTCAGACGGTTCACTGCAGGAGCAGATGAGATGACTTGTCACCCTAGGGGAAGGCCAACGTGGGGAATAGCAAAGGCTCCCAAAAGACTGGATGGAATCAGAGCGGAGGGACGGGTCCTGCAGGTAGGTGTTCGAGCTCTGGGGGACGAACTCCCAGCCACTGAGCGGGGTGGCAAGGAGCCTTCCTGTGTTCTCCTGGCATTGCCTGTTGGCTGAGCAGGAGGCTCCTGGGAGAGAGGAGCTGCGGCATAAGGACTCGTCCTGTGACAGGCTGGGGTGACAAGGAACAATGGCCTGGTGACCAGAGGGGCCCATGACTCCTGCTAAGGTAGACCTTCCTTATCCCCAGTCTTACCCAAGACCCTATGTTGGTGCACAGTGCCGTGTTTAAACCTTCACTCCCAGAACCCCATGGTCTAAGGACACATCTTCCGGGGATCGCAGTGTTTGGAGGCCGGTGTGGGACAGTGATGAGTGTGGTACAGTGGCCGGTGGGGGGAAAACACCTGCCGTGATGGTACAGCAGGGTTGGGAGAGACGAGGGGTTGGCTCAGACAAGGGGTCCCTGTGAACACTTAGCTCAGGGCAAGTCACCGTGGCAACCCACCCAGACCTGTCTTCGGGGGAAATGCATGTACTCTGAGTTCCAAAACCTCTGTGGCAACAATTTCCACATCCTGTTGAAATGACCAGCTTGATATTTCTGGAAGTTTTTCACGTAAGATTCTGTGTCTCACTGGCCTCTCGATTCTGTGCTTAACAGGGCGCCTAGCGCCTGCACACCAGGCTTCCCGGTGTCAAGAAAACACAGGGTACTCAGTCCGTGCTGCTGAACGGACAGAGCCAGCATGAGGTCTAGGAGGGTACTTCCTTGAGAAAGGAGCCGGCGGAGGTGGGTGCCCACAGTGACGTCCGGCTGGAGGAGACCCGGAAGACGCCCTGGCACCTGCCGAAGCGGCAAGGCTGGCGCGGTCTCCACGCAGACACGGGAAAAAACAGATTCTGAGTGGGGACCGCAGCATGCGTGGCGCGTCGGAAGGGGGGTGGCGTGAGATAACCGGTCCACAGAAGGAAGCCGCACGGTGGTTTACGAAGAGCAGAAAGATGTATTCTATATGAGAATCTAGAGGCAGCGTGTGGGCGTGCTGGCCCCTCTGCGTGCTCCCGCTGCGCAGCTCGGCTGTCACCAACTTCCTCCGCGCCTGCCCACTGCTCTCTCTCCCAGACTCGGCTGGGGCACCATACGTGTCTGTGGCTGGCGACTCGAAATATTTCCCATCAGCGGCAAGCACGACACTGATTTATCTCGCAGCTGCAAGCAGGGCTGGGACAATCCAGCATGGCCATGAGGCAGACAGTTATTTCATGCCCTGTTAATTCCTAATGCGGTAACCACAATATCATTCCTACTTTTAAAAGAGGTGCTTTTTTATTTTTCCTTTTTAATATGTAGCCTAAGTGTCCAAATAAAGAACACTGGTCCTAACGAGGCCAAGTCCAAAAACATAACCTCGTCACTGCTGTGGCTGCACTCACGGGGGACACGGGGTCTCGGGCAGTTAGGTCGGCGATACCAGCCTCTCCCTGCTGAAAGCTGCAGTCGGAGGTGGCGACCGGCGTCTCTGCCAGGCTGATGGTCCAGGCCAGGGGGTTCCTGTCCACTGTGGAATAGGCTCAGTGGGGAGTGGTGTCTTCGTTCAACAACAATGGAGCTGGCAGCCTCTGTGAGGACCACCCAGTGGTTCCAAAGGCAGCATGCCGGCAGAGCACACCTCGCAGGCAGAGCAGAGGAAGCCCTGTCTCCGGGACCTGAACACCCGGTCTGATGGGGCTGGAGAGACAGTGGCACCATCTAGTCCTGGCACCTGCGGCTTCAGCCATGTGACAGCAGCCTGTGACACCTCCCCGGCCACTCCCTGCTACTGCCTGACTCCAAACAGTGCCTAGTGCCCCATGTTTATGTCACTTCCCATGACCGAGGGCCTGGCCACCCCTCCTGCGTGCCGATGCGCCCTTACAGCTCTCGTCACCCTGCGTTAGACTTGCATGCTTGACGTTTTGTTCCCTCTCAAGACCATAAGAGTTCCTGACATCACTGTGTCCTCAGCACCTCACAGCCCTGGTGGACCGCTGGCCGATGAATGAAGGGTATGTGCGGACCGGGTCTGAAAAAACAACTACGGATCGGGCAAGGGCTTATGTGCCAGCACCAGGTGCACCTGGCTCAAGTCGCAGCTCCACACTGGAGTGCGGTGGGGCCCGAGGCAGGAGAAACCTTCTCCGAGGCTCGATCCCCGCCTCTGTGAAATGGGTGTGGAAAGTGCTTCGCAGGCAGGTCCTGACAAGGGTTGCGGAGATGGCGTCCCTGGGGTGCAGGAGAGCCGTGAGCCTGCGGCCATCGCTATACGGAACACCCGGCTCCTCTCTGCGGTGGGAACCCTGCAGCGAAGCCAGTGGGAGGCAGGTGGCCCAGAGCTGGCCTCGGCTCTGACACCCAGCGCCCTCCAGAGCAGGCGTCCCCAAACTACGGCCCCATGGGCCGCAATGCGGCCCCCTGAGGCCATTTATCCAGCCCACACTGCACTTCTGGAAGGGGCACCTCTTTCACTGGTGGTCAGTGAGAGGACCACTGTATTTGGCAGCCCTCCAATGGTCTGAGGGACAGTGAGCTGGCCCCCTGTGTAAAAAGTTTGGAGACCCCTGCTCCAGAGGGAGGTGTAAGGACAGCCCCGCACACGTCCGGGGCCAGAGAAAAGCATGCAAGCTTAAGAAGCACCTTTCCAGCTTGCCCCCCCCCAACACACACACACACACACACACACACACACACACACACACACACACGTTCGCTGGTTCAGCCAGCTCGTCAGGCCCGCAGAGCAGCAATGCAGCATGCAAGGGGGCACCTCAACCGTGCCCCTCTGCTCTCAGGGCGCCCCGCCAGTCCCCCCGATACGCAGGCACAGACAGGCACAGGGGCAGGGCTGACGTCAGGCCCATGGAGCTTTCATCCCACAAGACGCTGACATCGCACCCACCTTCCTTTTCCTCCCCGCCAACCTCTGTCATCCTCGGAAACCCTATCGAGCCAGCTTCTCCTTGGCTTGCAGACAATTAATCATGGACCTAACAGCTCATCGGCATCAAAAGAGGCTGCCCTCATCCTGCGCCCTCCTGAGAAAATCAATGCGCCTTTGAGTCACCGTGTGTTCGAAGGGCCCCGGCCTCTGAGGACAGAAGAAGCCAGACTGCAGGGCAGCTCCCCGGGCAGGCCTGGAGGCTTTCCGGGCCCGAGGGGAGGCTTACAGCAAGGGATATGTTAGACGCTCCGTCCACATGTCTTCATCGTGCCTTTGAACTGAGGGAATCAGCTCAGGTGGCAGAAAATCCCAGCTTCAGCCCCGCGCTGGGCGTCTGCCGCCTCTCTCCCTGGAGGTAGGGGCAGCTGGTGGGCATGGTGCCTGGTGCCACATGGGAACTGAGTCAGAGGGAACCATGTGCCTGAATCCACAGGAGAAGGCAGGGTCCAAACTGGGAAGCCCCTCCTCCTGTGAGGTACAGAACCCCACGCATACCCACACTGCAATGTCCTGGTGGAAACGACCACTGGGCAGCCCAGCCACCGGTCCAGATCAGAGCATGTGCAGGAAGAACGCCAGGGAGGGGAGGAGCCACTCCTGCCCCAGGAGACTTTCCTTGGGGCTGTTTAGAAACCCCACCCGCCCATGGACAGTCCACAGCAAAGGGTTTCTTTCCACTAGCACAAGAATGCGCTCGAGCCCCAGAATAATGAGAAAGCCCAAACTGGAATTGAAAGGGGTACCAGCTCCCACCCATCCTGTGTGTGCCAGGGGAGGGAGACAGGGCAGTGCTGAGTGTGGCAGGTAGGTAAGGGCCACGGCCACTCTGAGCAATGTGGCCGCGTCTAGGAAGCCTGGAGACACTAGACCTCACGGTTGGCAGGCAACTCCAGGTCCGGTCATGCCGTGCACAGACAGACAGGGAGGACATGTGTGCAGAAGCATGGTGAGGCTGGAAAACCACAAGAAATCCAGAATCTCCCCCTAGAGGGCGGCGCCTGTGCCCATGCAGTAGAATACCACAGAGCCGCGGAAAGGGGCACAGGGACCTAAGCCCCAGCACCCACCAGCTCAGACCACAGTGCTGAGGGACACAGTGTGAGTTGCGCACACAGCCTGCCAACTCCAGCCTCTCAGCTGATGATCCACCTCACCTGGGCGCCTCTCTGATCACGGTGGCCCACTCTGAACTCCCAGGACACTCACGCTAGATGCTCAGACATCGGCACTTGTCAGCACTGCTCACGGCTTTTAGGTGTGGACAGGGCTGTCTCCTCAACTCTGAATCCGTGGGGCAGACACCACGGCTCCTGTCTCTGCAGACACCACGGGGTCCTGCACAGTGGGGCCACAGTCAGTGTTTGCGGATGGACTGAAGGGGACAACTCCCTGAGCTCCCTGGGAGAGGCCACCACACCACGCATTCGCCTGAGAGGATCTCCCTCTGCCAGGACCTGACAGCACACCTCTGTGTCACTGGCCAACACGGCAGGTGAGGAGTCCACCTGCCATTCCTACGGCCCCGCGGACACCCACACCCGTAAACTCCTGGAAACCCCTTGCGGGCCTGTGCATCCCTTCCTTTGTGTTCTGGGTCCAGACGGCCCACCCATGTGCCGACAGGCTGGACCTCAAGTGCAGGAGTCACAGTGACGCCAGACATATAAGCTGGCCCAAAAATAACCATAGGTCATTCTGAGTCCATCCGGCGACGATTCTAATTTATGACACGAGGGAAGAAAATTAACACGGAGGCTGTCCTCCCCTCTGGGCTCCTGCGCTGCTGCTGAGGAAGGGTCCCACCTTGCTGTCACCCACGACCACAAGTTCCTGATGTACGTGTTGCTGACGATGACACGCACCAGAGACCTGCGGGCACGGCGGCTGGCGGCCCGGGCTTCTACGTGACTTCCCACAGACCTCGCTAGTCCCAGAGAGCACCCCTCGTTCTTGGGCCTCCCACGCCCTCCTCTACCTAGCCCTCCATCGTGGGAGACATGGGCAGAGCCCCATGTCCCTCAGGCCCCTGCAACTAAGGCTGGGCTGTTTGTACAACTGCCAGGCACATCCTAGGGTTGGCCCAGACCAGCACGTTCGAGGTAATCTGCATGTTAATGTTTCCCAGAGACAGTTAAACCATGTCACACGGACACCAAACGCAGAACACGGGGAATGATTTTTCTTTGTTCATCGTCATAAAGCATCGTTATTAGGAGCTCAAAAAAGAAAGAGACAAAATACATACAACAAAGTTATCTCTCTCTGTGGGGTACTATAACAAAAGGTATTGGGGGCTATTTCTAATATCCATGAAAAGACATGATTAATATAGAAAAAATCCTAATGACAAGTGCATCACAAGGAATGTCAGTATGGTAGGGGATGGGAAGGGCGTTGCTTTTGCATGGGCTGACGGTCCTGGTGACCAATCCTTGCATACCTGCGGACTCTGGAGCCCCTTCTCTGACCATTTTGAAACACTGGGTGGGTCACAAGCCAGCCTCTCAGCTCCTAAGCTGAAGACAGCACCGGCCACACTCCCAGAAAGGGCCCTTCTCAAGGACCCACAGGACGCAGAGAAGTGGTGCTCACAGGCGAGCAGGCTCACGTCCCTCCCTCTAGCACTGCGACACATGCATGGCTCAGGCCCTCAAACCCTAGAAGAGGAACCAGGGATGTGTCCATGGCCGCCCAAGGGTGAGCACCTGTGTGGTCACAACAGCTAGGAAACCGGACTATACCCCATCCCCCCCACCCCAACCCAGACAGAAGTTCGCACGAGACATGGTGTTTTCTGCGGTGCTCACCTCCACCCTGGCCCTGCGACAGTCCCACGCACCTTACTGGCCCATCAAGTTATCTTTACCCCCTGCGAGCTCCCTGAGGCTGGGACACCCGGAAGGAAACGCAAGGGTTTGTCAGCACAGAGAGGGAAGCCAGGCTCTGGTTGGAGATCACCAGCTCCCTGGGGTCCCCACCCCCTGCCAGGCCACCTGGAGAGGGAGATTCCCGATAAAGCTCCCTTCCCCTACGCCTGCACCTCTCAGGGCACCTGGGGGCTCCTCTGTGACACACACAACACGCAATGCTGCAGGAACCCTGCTGGTCCCAACCTGCACACCAACGACTCCCGAGGGACGGGAGCGCTTCCGTTAAATCTGGTCTCGTGGAAACCATGTTGGAGACGGTGGGGTGGGAAGGGACAAGAACACAGAACCCACAGGTCTCAGCAACAGAAACACCTCCGACAGAGGCAGCTGGCAGCGAAACCCTCCGCGGCCACCCCGTCCTCGACGCGACCCGCGCGTGACGTCTGCGGGACAAGAGAGCCCCTCGGCCCTTTACCTCCACTCCCTGGACCTTCAGCTTCATGTGGTCCTCTCTGGTCGTCTTCCCATCTTTCCTCTTCTTCCAGCAGTACCCGTCTTTCCGGTATTTCACTTTCTTCCTGTTGTAGAGGATCATCGAGCCATTCTGCGGTCTGGAAACAACAAACGGTTAAGTTACCAGGAGAACCAGGCAGAACACATTCATGAAGAAGGATAGCCCCGACCGGTACAATGTCTCTGTGGAAAAGCAATATCCCGCGTTTGCTGGGACGCCATTTTTCACCTGTTCCTGTGGCTGCCCTGGAGGAGGAACCGTGTTTTACGGCCGGCCAAAATCGGCTTGTGGATTTGGTACCTAATGAATTCAATGTGTCAATGATGGGCTTAAAAAAACACCCCCTTAGTAACAGTCACCACCTAATCAGGATGCACGATGCCAGGGCCCTGAGACACCTCCCCCCACCAAAGAGTGGGGGAGACAAGACAAGAAGAGGAGGGAGCAGGGGCTGACGGCCAGCTGGCAATATCTTATCGCTTCTGGAAAGATTTTCTACGTATCTTCTAATCCATCACCCGGCATTAGGAAATAAATGTGTCCACGCAGACGCTGGATGGCTGTGTTAGGAGCAGCCCAATGGGAGGGCGCGTCGCCGTGGCCAGTGCTCTTGATCCATTGCCTGCGTTAGCCCGGGGCCGGGTGCGGAGCGGTGCCCGGTCTGCCTGCTCACGTGAGCTGAGTGCCTGATTCTGTCCCATTTGGGCCCCAGCTGTCCGAGGGCACAGTGACTGCCAGGTCAATGTGTCTGCTCAGTCCTTGGCCACCGTATCTCAGGACAATAGCTGCCCATTTGCCAAACGCTAAGAATGGGATGGCCGTTCTGGTGCTGTTTAAAGAGAAGGCATAATAAAGAACCTTGAATTTTCCTAAAAGAAGCCGTGTGCCGGCCACGGAGAGCAGAGGAGGCATGCCTGCATGTCCATGGCGGCAGCTGTCACAGACTCTGGTTTGGAAACACCAAGGGGAGAAAGGGCCACACTGCTCCGGCAGCGGAGGGCGCGTGCTACGGTAAAGCGCTTCCACGATAAAGTTGCAGCAGGGGTGGGTGGGTCCAACCTTTCAGGAAGACTCCCCTGGGCCCTGGCCGGTTGGCTCAGCGGTAGAGCGTCGGCCTGGCGTGCGGGGGACCCGGGTTCGATTCCCGGCCAGGGCACATAGGAGAAGCGCCCATTTGCTTCTCCACCCCCTCCCCTCCTTCCTCTCTGTCTCTCTCTTCCCCTCCTGCAGCCAAGGCTCCATTGGAGCAAAGATGGCCCAGGCGCTGGGGATGGCTCCTTGGCCTCTGCCCCAGGTGCTAGAGTGGCTCTGGTCACGGCAGAGCATCGCCCCCTGGTGGGCAGAGCGTCGCCCCTGGTGGGCGTGCCGGGTGGATCCCGGTCAGACGCATGCGGGAGTCTGTCTGACTGTCTCTCCCCATTTCCAGCTTCGGAAAAATACAAAAAAAAAAAAAAAAAAAGACTCCCCTGAACACTAACACTCATCCCCCCACACTTCCCACCCATGGCCACCTCCCTGTCACTCTGCACCTAAACGCTCAGCACGGAGAAAGGGACAGCAAGTCATTCTGTGCACACACGGGACCAGCATGGACATTCTATAGCGTGCATGTAGGCTCCTGTTTCTCCCCCATGGCAGAGGTGAGAGGGGAGCCAACCTCCTGCCCTGGGGCCTGTGGTTAGAGCCTCCACCCCATCCTCTTCTGTGACTCTGAACAGTGGGGCCAACTCACAATTAGGCACAGAACATTGGCTATTGACATCTTACTATTCCATTGTCTGGAAGAAAGAAGAAGAAAAAGAAAAGAAGAAAATAAGAGAAAAGAAAAAAAAAGAAAAGAAGTCTGGTCAGCTGGCTCAGTGGTAGAGCGTTGGCCCAGTGTATAGAAGTCCTGGGTTCGATACCTTGCCAGGGCACACAGGAGAAGCGCCCATCAGCTTCTCTACCCTTCCCCCTCTCCTTCCTTTCTATCTCTCTCTTTCTCTCCTGCAGCTAAGGCTCCATTGCAGCAAAGTTGGCCCCAGTGCTGGGGATGGCTCCATGGCCTCCACCTCAGGTGCTAGAATGGCTCTGGTTGCAACGTAGCAACACCCCAGATGGGCAGAGAGATGGGCAGAGCATCGCCCCCTGGTGGGCATGCCGGGTGGGTCCCAGTCGGGCGCATGCGAGAGTTTGTCTCTCTGCCTCCTCTCACTTCTCACTTAGGAAAAATACAAAAAATTAAAATAAAAATTTTTTAAAAAAGCAAAGAAGGGTGGGAGGGGAGGAAGGATGGAAGGACGGAAGGAAGGAAGGAAGGAAGGCCACACCAGGGTGACAGCAACTAATTGTGGTTCCCACCCAGCTGGGCTGTGTCAGTCAGCTGCAGATCCTGACTAAACATAGGTTCCAGGGGAAATTACAAACTCCCAACACCTCATTGTTTGCGATCACAGTGCAATTGGCTCGTGTCAGTGTTGGTTTCCTCCCTAAGTCTGCCTAGACGCCAACAATCAGGAAATAGCTCCTGTGCCTGTCACAGGCTGATGGGATCTCTCTCACACTCACAAGACCGTGCTGGAAACCCTACAGTCCTCTTCCATTTTGATAGGCAGGTAAGCTGGACGACAAGGACATCTGAGCCCGCCTCCGAACTTCAGCCCTGCCCCAGGCATACATGCCTCAGCTTCAGAGTGATGCGAGCCCTCCACCTCATGCCAGACCGAGGGCCCCCAAGTCCAAATGCTGTTCTTAGGGCCCCCGCCTAAGGAATAAGCAAAGTGGTAGACCTGATCCACTGGATGGCTCTGTGTTTGTCTTCCCGCTCCAGACAGAAATGAAGACACTCAGGAGAGTGTGGCAGGGACCACGTGGTCCCAGAAAACGCATCTGCTGAAGGACATACAGCATTCATCCAAGCCAGCTTCCTGTGAGCTAAGACCAGGCTCCGCCCTCCTGCCCTCCTGAACATGGCCAAGAGCCTCAGCAGCATCTTCAGGCCACCTGCCCCCAGATCATTAACCGGTGTGACCCAGAGAGAGCGAACACCCCCAAACACTGTCAAATCCACAGCCAGAATCGCAACAGCACCCATCCAAGGAAGCCCACCTTCCTCTGTGACCCGACCTCTGTATTTGAGGTTAAGGGATCCATTACCCAAAATTACGCCACTGTGGCATGCAGATGAGTTTGAGCTGAAGGCGATCAAGACCTAAGTGACCCAGGAAAAGTGTTTGCTAATTTATTTGTTTATCTCTCCTCTAACTACCTAAAAAGATGTGAACAGGGGGCCTGCACCAGGAAGAGAGCTATTATCACCAGAGAGAACTTCTTAAATCAGAAAGACCCCTCCGCGTGGCAGGGCACATGTCTGCTCTTCCCGTTCTTCTGGGGACAGACCCCTGCCCCTTCTCCTCAGTGCAGGATGGTGTACCAGCCTCAGGTGTCTGACTCCCGGGGAGCCTCGTCTTTTGGGGGCTCCTGTAGATACAAAATTAAATTTGGATTTTTTTCTCCTGTTAATTGGTCTTACATCAATTTAATCATTAGACCGGCCAGAGAACCTCGAAGAGAGAAGGGAAATGTTTTCTCCCCTACAGCACTGGCTCCTAGCGTGGGGCTGGACGCTGCTCCCATCGGGGCCGCTGCAGCTGGACGGTCCTGTGCCCTCTGACCAGCGCCAGCAGGAGGCGAACTTCTCACCACGTCCATCTCCCAGGTTTCTGCCCGTGGGGCCCCACGGAAGCGAGAGTGGTGAAAATCCTTGTCCTTTTCTAAATTTAGATTAGCCGGACAAAGTATCTGTAAACTAGCGCCTCGGGTGCAAGAGACCGTGGCAAAGATTTGTTATGAGTACTCTAGCTTTCTATCGATCCTTTCCTCCCGAGATGGTCGTTGTTTCCCTCTGTCTCTGCCCTCTGTGTCATCTGTCATGAGGAGGAAAACCACTGGGCAGAACACAGGCCCAGTCCTGCACGCCTGTGGCTGCAGCTGGCCTCACGGTCCGGGAAGTTCGCGAATCCCACCAGACCGGCGTCTGCTCAGGCAGACCTGGCAGTGGGTCCGCTGTGTGACAACCAGGGGAGGGTCTCCCTACATCCTGATCTATGTCCCGAGAGCTGAGCGTTGTGACTAGTGAGAACATTCTCTCCGGTCTCCGCCGGCCAGAAGGTATATGCACCGACATGCATTTGGTGCCCAGTTGAGCAGACTGGGATTCTGAGACAGGAGGTCCCAAGCAGCATTGTCTGTGACTGCGCCAGCTCTCAGGGGAATTTGTCAGAAGGGTCCCAGTCCATAACGGGCCTTGGCTGTCGAGTTAGTGCCGGAAAAGTCCCACTCCAGGGGTGCCTGCCCTGTGTCTCTGATGAGCAGGTCTGGACAGGAGGTATCTCACGGCCCCGCAGGAGACCAGAGACCCCGCCTGCAGTACCCCATTCTACCGCTTGTGATGGTGAAGACCTTTTCCTCCTTAGGACAAGTGGGAATGGACTTCCTGGATCTTGTAAATGGGCTGCATCTTTGCACCCTCTTTTTAGATGCTTCTTGTGTCCAGCGAGAGTTAAGCCATTAAAAAAGCTTACTGGTTGGAGTCGTCACTGAGATGAATATAAAATCCTGCTCCTCAATGGTCCTTTGAATCGACTATATTTAAAAGGAAATAATTTTTGGTTAGAGAACTTCCTCCTAGACAATCATCTTACTGATAGCTATGGGAAGACCAAGTTGAAGAGTGGATACAAAGGAATACGGCCTTGGGACTCTCTTAATCAGATGGAAGAATGCAAATTAGAATAGAAACAAAAGCCCACGTCCACCTCCCATCTTAAAAGCTGGGCCCCACTCCTCAGCAAACTGTCATAGCCCCCATACACCTGCTTGTACACCTGCTGCCCAGTCTAACTTCCCGCTCCCAGTAAGAGTTGGAGAGCCCCCCCCCCCACCCCGGCCTAACCTGCGCCGCCCCCTCCCCGAGCATACAGGTTGCCGTGTGGCTGACAAACGCACAGGAGTGAGTTTAGAAGCAGCCCAGACGGACAGTGAGGCTCCCTCTGCTGGGCCTTATCTTCGCGCTTGTCCAGCTGCAGGCCTGTCTATGCAGTGTCCTCTGTGGATAAATCTTAGACTCCCCGCTCCCCCATCACCACCCAAAGAGCTAACGTCCCCTGGACAGCAGCCGATCTTCCCAGTTATAAAGCCCTTTTACCTCCACTTTCAGAAGATTCCGCCAAATTTAAAGAGAGATTTTAAAGAAATGAACGGCCAGTCACAACCCCACTTAACAGGGACCTTATAAGGGGAGCTATTCCCACCCATGATTATACCTTGATTATGAGACAAGCCAGAGTTCCCTGAGAACACCCCCACACTGAGGACACCAATGGCCAGAAATGGCTCCCAGCCCTCCTGTGAGTGACCAGGAAATGGCCGAGCTGGAGGCAGACGCTGCGGGCTAACAGAAACATTAGCAGGGCCCCCCCAGGCCCCAAGGTGAACAGGTTGTTGAGCGCATCCTGCGGACTGTACCGAGGCAGACTGCGCTAAAACCCTGAGGAGGCGGGCATCTTTCCCTTTCCGCCTTAGCAGGAGCGTTCCGCCCTGATACACAAAGGCAAATTCACAGTAGTGTAGCTGGGTAGGCTAGTCACCAACTCGTTTGAAAACAGCCCAAGGAACAGAGCCGGAAAGGGGGTGAGAATCAACAGTTCTCGACTTACAGCTTGAATCTCCAGAGAAGTGAAGGCAGAACTGATAAGCCGCTCAGAGTCCCCTCTGACGCCTCCCTATCCGCCGGCAGATGCTGTAAAAACCCACAACATTGGAAGTACAGCTGATCTGCACTTAGACAAAACAAGGAATGTTTTAAATAGCAGTTACCCCAGACTTCTGATGACAGGCAAATCACCACAAAACTCTGAGAAGAAAATGTGCCTTTCTCCTCTGTCCCTCGAAGACATCCATCTTACCACGCCTTTGAAACGTAAACACCCCAGGTGATACTACAGAAATAGCCTAAGATTGAAGGAAAAAAAGGAGAAGGGGGGGCTCTTACAACAAAAACCACTGAAAAGTCTGTCTTGCCCCAGATCTGATGGACAGCCTCCTTAAGATTACTTGCCAAGAACACATGCAAATCATCAAGACTTCTCCACAAATGTTAGCTTAGAACTCTATTTAGCTTCACATTGGAGCAGGTGACCTCTCATCATGTCCCATCTGGACAAGGTGAATTCAACTGTTATTCATAAACTAGTGAGTCTGATATTGTTGTATCTGATTCATGGCTAAAATCTTAAAACAGAAGCTATACAGAGTCTCTGCTTGTGTCTATGTGTTTACATATATCTATGAATATATGTTTACATATATAGAATATTTTTCTACTTCCAAACAGTACTGCCTAGATTGATTCATAAAAGAGATTCAATTGTCTTTAAAATGAGCACTTATAGATGAAATAATCCTAAAACTCAGAAGTAAACTAACACAAAATTTTTTTCAAGTTTATGTCATCTAACATAATTTCCAGTAAATAAAAGCTAGTTTAAGTCCACTGGTTTTGTTAACACAAGCATGCCTTCCAAGTTAATAGCATTAAGTATAACACTTTCATTCTACCTACATGTACTAAAGTCAAATGAGCTCATGTTACCACTACTACAAAATCTGTCAGCAAGAAAAAATAATTTAAGATGACGGCTAACTGCTTTACTAGCTCATGAAATTTTCATGAGTAATCATCTGTTAAAGACGAGTCAGACAGAAGTGGGATAAAAAAGTTTATAAGTGAACTTCTCAACAATAATTATGTTTTATGGTTTGTCTATTGAAATAGTTTCCCAAATCTTTTGGGTAACATGAATCCTCGATGTTTTACTAAATTAAATCAAATGATGGGAATTTATTAACAATCTTGATCACTAAAAAAACATTGGTTACTGAATGTAAGTTTACCCACATAAGTATGGCTTCTTATTACAGAGAAACTAAACATATTTTGATCTGCCGTAAACATGTCTTGTGCCACATTTAAAAAAATAAAAAAGTGTCCAGTAAGAAGCAGCTGCTTCTAGAGACTCTGAAATACATGTATGTATAAATTGGCCAATCTCAAGACACTGGTAGAGCAGGCAGTTTGCACTAGAAATGAAGGGTCCTAAGGGTGAAGAACTGATGACTATCTGTAACGAATACAGCCGGAGAGAGTACAGGAAGCCTCTCCACCAGCCAGGAAAGTAGGAGATGAGGTCTTGGTAAGAAAAGGTACGAAGCGTGGAGATGGATTTTTGTTGCGGGAGAAGAAAGTAATTCTGTCCTAATTGCAAACTGGTTATTTCAGAACGGGGAAAAGGGAAAACACATCTCAAAATCTGAATGTAAACCGGACGTTAAAGGAGGTCTGCAGGGAAAAGGATTTTATGGGTGGGCACACAGGTAAAGATGGAAATGAATACAATGAAGTGTTTTTAAAAGTGAGAATGTTATCATATTATCAGAAGTACACTGTTGCAAAATTAGAATTTGGTTTTTCCTCTGTGAAAAAGACAACAGTCTCTTGGATTATTGGTCTGCTCTTGATAAGAGAATGTGAAAGGGTTTTGTTTTGTTGGGGTTTTTTTTAACCTTTTGGGCAATCTGCCTAGAAAGCAAAGATTTTATGTTTTATCAGAATAATTTCCTGTGCTTTATGGTACCTTTATCATCCTAACTTTCAGATCAAACACTGAACTGGGTAAGAAATTACAGAACTCTCATGAAAACAAACAAACAAAAAAAGCGATGGCTTCATAAAACTGCTAACAAAAAACCAACAAGAATTAATTATATGGAACTGGGTGGACTAATGAGGATGATTATAATTTTTATGACTTCTTGTTTAAAATATTGCTGCTTCTTTATTCTTTAGTTTCCCAGTTATAAGGAAACCTTTCCCCTTAAGCTATCTATGACTTATAGCGATTTAGTAAAATACACTTTTGCAAACACAGATAAAACACTTGTCTTTTCCCACCTACCTTATCCCTTCAGATTTCAAAAACTCTCAGTGAACATTCTTATCTTCATGTCCATAGAATTCAGTACGAAGCTGTTCTCCTTCTAACAGGACACAGCTGTAAACATTGACTATACGACCAAGGCTTTGACTGGAATGTCACATCTGAGAGGGACATACAGAGACTCAGATATGGCCAGACAGCTTTAAGGAACTAAGGTTGATTTCTGGAGCCAATAAAGCCCCTTGGAAAACCCAGCCTGGTACCTTGCTTACAGGATTCCCAGCAGCCTTACCAGGTGAGTCAGGAAGGTCACTTCCTGGCACGGCCAAGCACCTCAGGATATTTGGGGGAACTTAAGAGACGGGTTTATCCAAATCTGTAGGCATTGTCGGCAAAATCTAACGAGCACTAGGCTTGGCTTCTTAGCCTTGAAAGGGTTTTAAAAGCTCAATCTGAGCTTCTTTATGACAAGTTCCAAGAAAGCAAACTTAAGAGTCTATACGGTTCATCACTATTCTTACCACACTTATGTAAATACACAGGCCACATTTATTAAAACTGGACTTGATGTGCAAACAAGTAAGTCTGAGTGTGGTTCTCTTTGATAGAAAAAGGGGTAACTGTAGAAAAAAACCCGATGTTTCAATGACACACCTTCACGGATATCAACCTCTGGTGCTGTTGACCGTCTGCGAGGTTTTGTTTCTGACCTGCACGCTGGACTTTATCCTGAGTGCTTCCTTTCCCTCCAGTGTTTAGCTACAACTCCCCGAACTAATATTTCCCCTTGTTCTCCCACCCTGCTGACCTGGAATCATTAGGAACTAAAACTGCCCTTTTTTCGAAGCCGTGCAAACTCAAGATGGACAACTGGGTGTGAACTTCAGAGGAATCATCACAGCGACCCATGTACGGACGACCTTGGTGCCGGCAGCCGGGCGGGCTCTCCAATGGGACCACCCAAGAGACTCAAACTGTGAACCAGGAAGAGCCTCTGCCTGCCCTCACTCTACCTGAGGATGCTCCCAGCCTGGCGCAGAGACCCCAGCCCTGGCCCCCCTCTGGACTCAGAAAAGGGCACAACGGTCTGCTCCAAGCACGGACTGCTGTTTGTTGTTGTTGTTGTTTGGTTCCATAGAAATGCCTCTTACCCACTATCTGATTGCTTGCTTGAGTTGAGTTTAACTGAGCTGACCTATTCTCCAGACGGAGCCTGCTTCAGTGAACTGCTGCCATCTACCAACTCAGCTTCTGCGCAGGAAATCCTTGGTGGGGGGTGTTTCAAAGGCAGGACAGAGGGGGGACAGAATACATGACCCCAAAATATGCCACGGTGGCATGTGGATTATTTTGAGCTGAAAGCAATCAAGGCCTAATAGAGTCAGGAGGGTCTTTTTTTAAAAAAAAAAACAAACCTCTCCCTTAACTGCTTAAAACAATGTAGATAGGGAGCCTGTACCAGGAAGAGAGCAGTTATCAGAAAGACCCCTCTGCATGGCAGGGCACACATCTGCTCACCAGACACGTGCTCTTCTTGTCCCCTGAAGTCCCAGAGCCCTGCCCTGGCTCCTTTGCTCGGGGCAGCATGGAAGCCTGTTTCCTTACTGTCTGAGGGCCGCGTATCTCTGGGGCACCAATATAAGCAAAACTAAATTTTTATTTACTTCCTGTTAATCTGTTTTGTGTCCATTTAATTACTATAGCAGCTGAAGAGCCCAGAAGAGAGAGGGGAAAAGTTTCCTCCCTATATACATTTCGAGAGTGCGAGAATGGCCCTGTCCTCCGACATTTCCAGCAGAACGCAATCCCCCAGGGAGCCAATGTGTCCAATTTAAATGGCCTTAATAAATGTTATCATCATTTTAACTTGCAATAATGAGCACCCTAATAGTGTTGAATCCACCACTCTGACGCTATTAGCATTTGCCCCTGCTCTGCCTGATGGGCAGCCCCCCTCCATCGTTCACAGGTCCTCGAAATAGCAAAGGGAAAACCAGACGGGCTGCAGAGAGCCCCATGGGCCGCACAACGTATAGACCCTGAGGCTAGGCTGCCATCCCAGAATCTAGTAAAGAAGGAGTTGAAGCTGGTGGGCAGGGATTTGAGGGGGAGGGAGGGGTCTGCTGTTGCTCTGGGAGGAAAGAGGGGTGGGCTAGGCCCCACCAGAGGGGGCCGCGCAGGGAGGATTTTCAGGTAGCACCCACCTGAGCAGAACAGGGAGAAAGGAATGGCGTTGATGAAAGAGAGTAACAGCAACTGTGAGGAGGCATGGAAGTCCTGCCACTTACTGCCACCAACTCCCAGTTAGTGCCTGATACTGGGCAGAGCACATCACATTAATGTCTATGTCTACATCCACGTCCGCTCTACATTCATGTCTACCTCTACGTGCGCGTTTACGTCTACGTACGCATCTATGTCTACATGTGCGTCTACGTCTACGTGGGCGTCCACATCTATGTGCACGTCCACATCTACGTGGCTGTCTATATGCATATTTACACCTACATGCGCGTCTGTCTACGTGCGTGTCTACATCTACGTGCACGTCTACGTGCCCATCTGTCTACGTGTGCGTCTTCGTCTACGTGCGCATCTATGTCTACGTGTGCGTCTACGTGCATATCTACATCTACGTGCGCGTCTACATCTATGAGTGCCTCCACATCTATGTGCGCATCTACGTCTACGCGCGCATCCACATTTACGTGCGCGTCCACATCTACCTGCCTATCTATGGATACATCTATACCTGCATGCGCATCTACATCTAGGCGTACATTTTTACATTCTTACAACCCTATGAGGGAGGTATTACTATCATTCCCAACACACAGGTCAGGAGAAAATCAAGCCTCTCTAGCCAGGAAGAGTCACTCTGACTCCAGATCCACTCCTAAGATTACTGGCTAATTAGCATTCACTGCAGGGCCAGCTCAGGTTTGAATCCCAGTTCTATTCTCCCACCTGGGTGATCATTAATGCCCTGAAAGCATTCCTCACCCAGTGGACGGGGGCTTGGGGGTGAATTGTCAGCTTCCTTGCCCTGTGGTTGAGACAACAATGAGGCAACCCCAGGCCTCCTAGGCCTGTGGTTAGAATAAGCCTGGGTGCCCTCCAGTCTTCCAGGGCAGAAGCTCCAATTACCCATGGCGGTGACTTGCTGGAAAACAAGGGCCTTTTCTTTGTAGCCCTCCCTTTCCTTTAACGCCTCACACTCCCCCGACTGGCATTTCCTGGGGCCACCTCCTAAATAACTGCTGAACTCAAACCCTCATCCTAGGGTCTCCTTCTGGGAGACACTGAACTGAGGCTGACAGTCGAAGAGAGCCTTGGGGAAACAATGCGACCTCCGCTGCAGCAGCAAAAAGAGTATCAAGGAGGAAAGGTGAGCAACAGGGAGCTTTGTTCTCACCAGGGAAGCTTCTAGCCAAGTACCTTTTAATCTAAGAAACCTAACGAGAGCTAGCAAAACCAATAACACTCGGGGGAATACGGTTAAGAAAAAAAAAGGTCACGGGATCAATGCGAAAACTACTACAAATGTTAAAAGTAAAGAAGCAGATATAAAATTAAGATACCTAATCAATAGTGTATACACATAATAGCTTATTTAAGTGCATGTGTCATATACACACATGCACACCAATAGAACAGAGGAAGGGTGGAAGTCTCCTATTACTGGATAGAGACAGAAGATCAAACACGAAGGCATAAATTCAATAAGAAAGTCTCAAAACTATAAAAATCTAAAAGATACAAATGTTGTTTTCAATAAATGCAAAGACAGAACGTGCTTGGTTAGGAAAAGTTAAGATCATAAAAAGTTAATTTTTAAATATATATTTAAATTTATAAATGTAATGTAATGACAATGAGAATTATTTTTCTGAATATAGAAAAAATTATTATAAAAAATTTATCATGAAGGAAAAAACATCAAGAATAGCCGGGAAAACTCCAATAAAAAATACCAAGGGTGTGAGCTACCCTACCAGCTATTAATATGTTCTATAAAGTCTCTATATTTCAAAAAATACAGACTTACTGACATACAAGTAGACAGACCAACAGAACAGTTGAAAATCCAGAAATAGTCCCACTTCCATATACAAATTTAGTGTACAGTAAAGGAGATAATTCAGTTAGGGGGAGGGGACTGACTTTTTAGTACATGATATCAGAATAACGATAGGCACATCGAAGTAGATAGAATTGGGTCTACCCCTGAGATCATACAACCACATAAATTCCGACAGAACAGATATTTAATTGTAACAAATAAAATCAAATGCACTATAAAAAGCAAATGTTGTGAAACTTCTCTCATCTGAAAGGGAAGGAAACTGTCCTAACAGTGATTAAAAAATCAAACAACAATATGTGAAAGAAAGGTACCTCTGATTACATGTAAATAAAATGGCCGTGCCGTTCTGCAAAGTGGCAGCACCATTGCACATTCCTACAAGAAGTGCATCAGCCTTCCAACATCTTCACATTCTCCCCAATATTTGGCAGTGTCTTTTGGATTACCGCCATCCTAGTGGGTGTGTGGTGGGGTTTTAATTTGCATTTCCCTAATGACTAATGATGTTGAGTATCTTTTCATGTCCTTAATAGCCATTCATATAATTTCTTTGTTGAAATGTCTGCTTGAATCTCTTGCCCATTTTTAAATGAATTGTCTTCTCTTTGAGTGGTAAGCGTTATTTATATAAAACCTGGACACAGGTCCTTTATCAGATACATGATTTGCAAATATTTTCTCCCAGTCCATAACTTTTCTTTTTCTTAATGGTTTCTTTTAAAGAGCTCAAATTTTTATTTGGAGAAGGTCCAACTTAACATTTTTTTCTTTTGTAAATCATGCATTTAATGTCCCAGATAAGCATGTTTAGCCTAGCCCATGGTCACAAAAATCTTCTGTTGTGTTTTTTTTTCTAAGACTTTCATAGTTTCAGCTCTTACATTGAAGTCTATGATTATTCTGACTTAATTTTTGTATAAAAAGTGAGATAAGGGTCTGAATGGATTTCTGGCGTGTGTATATCTAATTGCCCTACCACCACTTGATTTTGGTTTTGGTTTTTAAAAACCAAATTCTTCCCTCCCTTCCCCCATTAAATTGCTCTTGCACCTTTGTTGAAAATAAATTGACCATAAACCTAAAGTTTTATTTCTGGACTTCATAATCTGTCCCATTTTCTATCCTACAACAAACTATACTGTCTGGATTGTTGCAGCTTTATAGTAAATTTTGAAATTAGGGAGTATAAGTTCTCCGACTTTACTCTTATTTTTCAAAATTATTTTGGGTATTCTAGGTCCTTTGCATTTCTATATAAATTTTAAGATTAGTTTGACATTTTCTATAGCAAAAACAACTAAAAAGAACCTGCTAAAATTTTGATAGGGGTTATATTGAAACCAGAAATCAATTTGGAAATAATTGTCATTTAACTATACTGAATTATTGAATCTTCAAATTGCTTCCAATCATAGAACATGGATGATTCTCTATTTATGTAAATCTTTAATTTCTTTCAGTAAGATTTTGTAATACAGGTTTTATACTGTGTAAATTAAATTTACCTAAGTGCTTTATTCTTTTGGATGCTTTTGGAAATTGAAGTGTTTTCATGATTCCATTTTGTAGATTATTCATTTTTACTAGACAGATATACAATTAATTTTTGTCTGTTAATATTGTATCCTATGACCTTGCTAAACCCATTTATTAGTTCTAATGAGTTCTTTGTGCAGATTTTTAGAATCTTCTATGTATATAATCAAGTCACCTGTGAATAAATATAGTTTCACTTCTTTCCATCCATTCTAGATGATTTTAATTATTTCTTTTCTTGTCTTATTGCACTGGCTAGGTCTGGTTCAATGCTGAACAGAAGGGGTGAGAAAAAACACATGTCTTGCTCCTCATCTTCAGGGAAAAACATTCTGTTTCACCATTAAGTATGATGTGAGCTGTATCAAAGACTTAAGGTCATGTGAAAAGGAATTAGGAACCAATTTGAAGAGGCTCTGATGGACCAAAGATGGGACAATTTGAGCATCAGTAAAACAGCAAGTGCTGTGAATTAAAACACATTAAATATATATATAAAAGAAAGATGAGAAGCATGAATTCTTTGTTGCAGCACCTTAGTTGTTCATTGATTGCTTTCTCATATGTGCCTTGATCCGGGGGCTATAGCAGAACGAGCGACCCCTTGCTCAAGCCAGCAACCTTGGGGCTCAAGCTAGAGACCATGGGGTCATGTTTATGATCCCATGCTCAAGCCAATACCCCACACTCAAGCTGGTCAGCCTGTGCTCAAGCCAAATGAGCCCGTGTTCAAGCCAGCAACCTCGGGGTTTCAAACCTGGGTCCTCTGTATCCCAGTTCGACACTCTATCCACTGCACCACCGCCTGGTCTGGTCATTAAATATTCTTAAACCCATAAGATCATAATGATCCTGAAGCAAACAAAAAAACTAGTTGATCCTTGTTGGAGGATGCTAGTGATCTACTACATTATTTTGAAAACTAAAAATAATAATAATAAGTGAATAAAATAAAATTGAGATGAATAAAGTATCTGGCATTTATACTACTTCCTGTACAAACAGCTTCTTTGAAATAGCAAAAAAAAGAGAGAAGACATTGTATATAAAAGCATTTCAGCCAATACATGAAGACATGAAGAACTGAGGGAATATTTTGTAATCCCTAATGAGTTAATGCAGTGACTTTCAACCTTTTTCATCTCATGGCACACATAAACTCATTACTAAAACCCTGTCATACACCAAAAACTACATTATTTGTTTTGCTGATTTGACAAAAAAAAAAAAAAAAAAGAAGAAAAAGAAAGAAAGGTATGATTTTGACTCATTTCACACCGGATGGCTATTGTTGTGTTGTTGATTGTCAATTTTTTATTCAACAATCTAAGGGAAACGGGGCCAGGGCCCCTGACTGGTACTGTATGTTTTAAAAATTCTCACGGCACATTGGTTGAAAATCGCTGAACTCGCGGGTCGTCAGTCGTGACTGACATCACAAAGGAGGAACAACCAGATTAGTAGGTGTCCCTGATGGAAGAACATTTTGCTGGAGGAAAAAGGAAAAAAAAAAGCAGCTTGAAATTGTTCAGACCTCTTGATTTAACTTCCACTTTATAAGATCCACAGGGGACAGGAGAACACAGTGAAGGACACTTGAGGGGGTACAGTCAGCAAAATCCAGACTGTGGGAAACTGCACAAGACAAATGTCCTGGGTGCTCCAACACATGCAACGGGAGAGAGAGCAGGAGCCTTCTGAAATGGGAATATACAGGTTAAAAGAGGCAGAGGAAGCCCTGGCCAGTTGGCTCAGTGGTAGAGCGTCGGCCTGGCGAGCAGGAGTCCCAGGATCGATTCCCGGCCAGGGCACACAGGAGAAGCACCCATCTGCTTCTCCACCCCTCCCCCTCTCCTTCCTCTCTTTTTCTCTCTTCCCCTCCTGCAGCCAAGGCTCCACTGGAGCAAGGTTGGCCCGGGCGCTGAGGATGGCTACACGGCCTTTGCCTCAAGCGCTAGAATGGCTCTGGTTGCAACAGAGCAACACCCCAGATGGGCAGAGCATCGCTCCCTGGTGGGCATGCCAGGTGGATCCCGGTCGGGCGCATGTGGGAGTCTGTCTGACTGCCTCTCCATTTCCAACTTCGGAATAAATAAATAAATAAATAAATAAATAAATAAATAAATGAGGCAGAGGAAGAGGTACCCCCAGCAGTCTCCGTGGGTAGACCTTACTTGAAAACTGAGCCCAAAATAAAAATATACCTTGAAAAAAATATCGCATTTGTGAAACAACTGGAATTTTGAACAGTGACTGGATATTTCACATTATTTGTAATGATTGCTAATATTAAAGAGTAATAATTATGGTGCAGAAGTACAGACCTTACATTTTAGAGATATAGACTGACACATCTACCAGTTAAGTTATAGAGTATCTAAGGCAGGGGTCCACAAACTTTTTACACAGGGGGCCAGTTCACTGTCCCTCAGACCTTTGGAGGGCCGCCACATACAGTGCTCCTCTCACTGACCACCAATGAAAGAGGTGCCCCTTCTGGAAGTGCAGCGGAGGTTGGATAAATGGCCTCAGGGGGCCACATGTGGCCCGTGGACCGTAGTTTGGGGATGCCTGGCTATGCCTCAAAATCAGGCGTGTGGTGGTGGGAGGAGGAGGTGAAACACGCCTGGTCACGTGGTGGCCACAGGTGATGAGTACATATATGGGAGTTCATTATACTAGTTTATCTGTATCTGTCCATGGTTGAAACTTCCCGTGATAAGTTTTTACAAAGAAGATGCTCGTGGGATGTGGAGGGAGCTCAGGGTTACATCTCAAATCTTGGTACAGCTGCTTATGAGCTTTGTGACCTTGAACAAATTACTTGGTCTCTCAGACACAGTAGGTATAATGTTACAAGGTGCCCAGCACGCCGTCTGCCACATAATATATGTTCTTCGTGATGAATAATGACGAACTCGGCCCCTTAGGTAGGGCTCCCTACAGGGAACCACGATGGAAGAACTCGGTAAGTAATAAAATGGTACATTGCTGGGTACGGCTGAAAGATTCACCCATGGGAGAGGCGGTCCCTAAACACACACACTCCTTCACCACTTTAGGATGCGATGTAGTTTTCCAAGTCAGTACCTAGAAGACGATTTATAACTGAAGGTCAGAGGAGTGATGAGGTTTGGTGAGTGGATATTTAAACAGGACTTTAGGGAGCCACTAGGAGATACACCCAAGACGAGGTTAATCCTACAACAGGGACAGTCTGGACGCTCTTTGCAGTGCCCACGACAGATAGGGTTCAGGGCTCCTCCCCCAGGAACCGCCACTCTCTCTGTCTAACTAACCATTTGTAAGACCTTGACGGCCACCTGAAACTCCACGCAGACACCGAGGCCCAGCTTGCATCTCCGGTGGCCGTGAACTTCCCCGGCGCTAGTCTCCTGTCAGCCTGTTTCAGGCAGAGGGTTTGAGCAGTGAGCTCTGTTCCAGTTGATCAGCTTTGTTCCACCAAATTCATAAGGTCTTTCCTTGCAATTTCCCTTTGAGAATGGATGACATCCTTGTCCCTAGCAGGACTCCATGAATAATATCTGGATGGCTTCTAAACTGTGAACATCTGCAGAGAATTTCCCTTTTTGTTTTTTCCGGCTGGATCCCAAACCCTGGGCAGGCTCCTCCCTGTTTTCTCCTTGCCCTTGGTCCCTTCCCTCCCACTGCAAGGCACATGGAAGGGCCCGGCTAGCAGGCAGTGCAGTCCCTACAGTTCCAACAACCTCCAAGCCCTGACCCCACATGTAAAGGAGGCCAGTAGGCCCCTGTGATGTGCCCTAGAGCATTCCTGGGGCCCATGCTCAGTCTCTGTTCCAGGGGGCAGTCAGCACACGAGAAACGCCGCCCCCAACAGCAGCTTACGCATTTGATGCATTGACACCTTTCTTTCTGACCTTCCAATGCAGCGCAACCTGATTTAAATGCACCCTCAGAAGGGCGGAGCCCGGCCCAAAATGTCGATAATGAGCATGACAACAATCACTATGACAAGAGCAGCCATGCATCCAGCATCACGGTGTGTCAGGCACAGAGTACGGCCCTTCACACCCGCCCCTCATTCTCATCCCACAACAATTGGAGGGGTAGGTGCTGCTCGCCTTGTTCCATAGATGGGAAGGTTGGGGCACAGAGACAGGAAGTAACCATGCCCAGGTCACGGGGCTGGTAAGGACAGACCAAGCGCACCACCCCACGGCACCGCTTCCCGGGGCCTCGCTACAAATCCCTGGCACATCCCCCTCCCCAAGGTGCCCTCTCCCCTCCTCTAGGAGCAACAACCCCGGGACACCTTCAGAGCCCAAGAGGACCACTGATGGCAGGCCACCGCTTATACAGGAAGGATCGTTTGAGCCCGATTTAAATTGTCCCCATAGTTCTTCCTTTTGTTGCAAGGAGCGGAGAGGCATCTGGGAAAGCAATGTCCCCTCTGCTTATCTCCCTCACACACAGACCCAGCGACAGGGGTAATTGATGGCGAGAGCGCCGCCAGGTTGATAGAACGTCCAATGGAAACCCAAGAAGCCACCACGGAAGCCCGGCCCTCACTGGGAGGGGCTGGTTTATGAACTCTCAACCTGGCGTTCTCTTCTGACTTATTTATAGCTTCTCCAAGATTTGGGGGACAAGGAGCGAGAAAGCTGGAGGGGAGCGCTGTCTTCCCTTCCCCCACTCCACCCCAGTCCAAGGAGTGGGGGGCCCCCTCTGAGCTATTTATGGAATGATAGGGAAGAAAGGGCTGTCAGGCCCGGCCCGGGCTGCAATCTGCCAGATATGAAAACCAATTGCTTTTCATAATAAATTCCAGCTGGAGCCATAGAAATAATAAGGACGAGGAGAAGGTAACACCAATTTGCTTTATTTGATTAGCGCGTTCTTGGGCGGTGCAACCCTGATTTCTTTTCATTAAAATAAGGGCAAATTGAAAATGGTAAAAATAAAAAAGCTTTCTTATCAGGGTATAAACGACTGGGTAGATTCACATGCCTAAAAGCACCCCAGAAGCTATGAGATGTTGGCAATAGCACCTGCTGACGCTGGTTCCAACGGGAAGATGCTCGGAGCCAGTGCTTGCCGGTGGAGGTCCCTGGGAGGACCTGGTGGGTTTCTTGAGAAAAGACCGAAACCGCGCGGGCGCTGTTCAGCATCCAGTGCTGAGAGCAAGCTGTCCCACCCACGCCCCACGCCAACCCCTGGGGAAAGGCCTGCTGGCACGACCCGGCTGGGGAGGGGGGTACGGACCCCACGTGGCACGCACCTGACCTTCATCTCTGCATTTAGGACGTCTTAGTGGGGACTAAAAGCAGAATGAGTCCTTCCCAAGGATCATTCATACAGGCTGCTAACCCCAGTTCCATTCGTTTCAATTGTGGCTAGAGGTCCCTGAAAAGGCTGTGGGCGCAAGGAGACCGTAATGACCAGGGACGGCTCCATACCAAGTCTGCGGGGACTCAGTAATCCTCCTTTCCTTGAGCCCCCAAGGCACGCGGCTTGAAGTCCCGTTGTGACATTCAGTGATGGATTCAGTGAGCATTTACTGAGCAGCTGCTAGCGGCCAGGCCTTTGCGTGAGGTGCTCTAGTTGCTGCTGTGAGGAGAGGGTGCAAAGCCTCGATCGCGCGAAGCTCGGGCCCAGCTGAGGAGGAGGAGGCTGGTTGTGTGCTGGCCCGGACCCAGCGGGGAGCAAGGACATACGCAGGGACCCTCAGCGGAGGAGCATGTCCTGTAACAGCTGGCAGGCATGTGGTGGGGTGCAGCCAGGGAGACCTCCCCAGGGACAGCGCCTCTGAACAGAAGCCTGGACGAAGGCGGGGGCACATACAGAAGGCTGCACCGCACAGCTTCCCGGCAGAGACAGCGGCAAGGCCAGCGGCCTGTTCTCTGAAGCTGGTGGGCAGAAAACAAATGGGGGGAGGCAGGGGACAAGGCCAAAGAGCAGGCCAGCCCTGGGATGGGGTGGGGTGGGGTGGGGTGGTGGGTCTTGAGCAAGAGTGGACTTTTTTCTTAAATGTGCCGAAAGACACGAATTAGCCAGGTAACGCAAATACGTTAACCCCCATGAAGGGTAAGTCGGGAGTCTGGATTTTAATGGCAATATCACTGTAAATGCTATGAAGAAAAAAGCACAGGGAACACCAGAGGCTGCGTCTGGGTTGGGGCAGGAGGGTGCCCTCCCCCACAGGGACCCGAAGTGACGGAGGGTTTTAAGCAGAGAAATGGGGTGATCGTGTAGACTTGTCATGCCTGGCTCACCCCGACTGGGGCTTGTTCTTGTGTCTACCCACCCTGAACCCCAGTCATCACAATTTGTACACAGTAAGCACCCCATAAATGCTCATCCACTGAGTGCATTCGTCAAGCAACTCAGTGGCTGGAACAAAGGAAATCCCCGCTCTCTTCTTGAAAACAAAATGAGGAAAACACCACCTACCTGTAAAGTGTCTGGTCTACGGCAAAGCAAAGAAGAAAGGGCCAGAGACTAAATGGCATCCGTTTTCTATGGGTTCCATACTACTAGAAAGAAAGGACATTCCGTTCCTGCTCTTTGGGGCAGCCCTGGTTGTGTCTGGGTCACGTTCGACCCCACTGACATCTCATTTGGCCAAAACGGTGCCCCTCAATAGAGCCTGGCACTTCCACAGACCCTCGCCTGTCATATTCCAACACCGATATTTTATTAATAATCCAATGTAAATCTGAAAGAAAATTAATGTGTCATCTCCTAGCAGGAAGGACTAAACATCTCAATGTGACGGTCTGTTAGAGTTGTCATTTATCATTAGCATGCAATTCAAGGCAAAGCTCTCCCACATTCTGGTGGGAGCTTTCGAGACAATGAATCTGGGAATTAGCTTCGGGTCCAATTATTCCTGTTTTTCCTCCTCCCCCCCCCTCCCGTCACCTACCTGAGAGATAAATTCTGTCTCGGTGGGAGGGAAAAGAGAAGAAGAAAAGGGGGAGGAAGGAGTTTGCTGTTCTCTATCCTGGCTGAAATCAATTTTTCTCAAGGAGACAAGGCAATATTCATTTTGTGGGAAGGGAATAAAGCTACATGCTACAGGCCAATAAATGGAGCCGTTCCGAGGAAAACTTCCTCAAATCAAATGTAGGGGAACCTCTTAATGGGCTTTGTTCTTCTTTTCCATAATCCATAACTATTAAGAGGACGGCGGGCAGAGAGAAGATGCCACCAAGGGGAGCTGTGTCAACATCGGGCAGGGCTGCCTTCTGGAGAGATCCAAAGAGGTCGCTGCACACATTGGTCTCGGCGCCCCTCAACACACTTCCTGCGGGCCCTCCCCGCCAGGCACACCATAGGCTCGGGCACAGCACAGAGACAGGCACACCCTGGTCCTCAGGGAACTTATCCTTAGCCAGGAAACAAGCCAATAAACAAATAAACTAATAACAGACTACTGCTACCAAGAAAATAATCCAGGGTAGGAATTCTGTGTATTATAATAGAATAGTTTTTTGTTTGTTTGTTTTTTTGTCCTGGTAACCTTTTTTTTTCTTTTTTTTAATATTATTAATTATAATGGGGGTGACATTGATAAATCAGGGTACATATGTTCAGAGAAAACATCTCCAGGTTATTTTGACATTTAATTATGTTGCATACCTATCACCCAAAGTCAAATTGCCTTCCATCACCTTCTATCTGGTTTTCTTTATGCCCCTCCCCTCCCCTACCCCTTCTTCTCCCCCCCCCAATAACTTGTTTTTAATCTTTAGTGCACAATATCAAAAAATTCCAAAGCAAACAGGATAGTTCGGACGAAGATGTGGGTTTCTCCTGGTCAGCGGGAACTGACCATGAGGACCCAGGAAGCCCCAGGGAGCCCTGCCCAGGCTGACTCCACCGTCTAGCACAGAGCACAGGCCCAGCCGTGCCCGTGAATGTCCAGGGTGCCTTGGCTCAGACACCATGAATGGAACTCAGGGTGGAGAGGGGCCATCCCTGCACATGCTGGTCAGCCCGGCAGGCCCGGGGCTGGACGGGTTGGGGTTGGGGAAAGA
Source organism: Saccopteryx bilineata (assembly GCF_036850765.1). Classification (NCBI taxonomy): domain Eukaryota; kingdom Metazoa; phylum Chordata; class Mammalia; order Chiroptera; family Emballonuridae; genus Saccopteryx; species Saccopteryx bilineata. Next base: position 288,871,545 of record NC_089492.1, read on the forward strand.
GCGTCAGACCAGGAGGCCCTCAGTAGGCTCTGCTCCCTCTGTCGGACCCATCACTACTGGGGCGGTGCCTCCCCACAAGGCAGACCCTCCGCGTCCTGCGCCAGCATGTGTGCATCCCCCATTAGGACACTGGCAGGCTGAGCTGCCCCTGCTCCTAAAGCCGAGTGAGAGCAGGACCCCACTGCTTTGCTGAGCTTAAGGGTTATCTCCTTTAACCTGCACAACCCCAGTCGGTAGCTCTCAGTAGCTCCCCGCTCCCTGGGGAAGAAGCCACGTCTTAGAGATGACAAGTGCCTCAAGGTCACAGAGCTGCCAAGCGGGGTCTGTCACTGCCTCCCCTACCGCATCTCATGACTTTGGAGTCATGCATCGGCTTTGAATGAGCACCACATGTCACAGGCACATGAGCTGAGGACCTGGCGAGCACCGGGACCCCACGATACCGGCAATGCCCCGTCCCTCCTCTCCTTCCTGCCCACCCGTCTTCCTCAGACCCGGCCTGAACGGCTTCTGGCTGCTTCCCAACCTCATGCCCACCATCACACGGTGGAGATGTTGACTGGGCAGCTCCCCCAAGAGCACTAAGCCAAGGCTGCTGGCCCACCGGAGAGGGGCACCCGTGGGGGTTCTCGTTGGATGTGCAGACTTGAATGTGCCTCGGGTGGGCCGTCCCCTTGCTGTGTGATCAGATCTGCCTCCTTATGTTGAACGCAGACCTCTGGGGACACAGAGATGGTTCCTATCCCAGCATTCCTCCTACCCCACCCCAGGCGCTGAGCAGTCCCTCCTGTCCGGCTGCTGATGACTCTCACCAGCAGCTCTGAGCTCAGTAAAGAAACCTTGAGAAGGCAAAATGCTATCTGCCCACAGGAGGACAGGCTTGATGGCCATGGACCTCAGCTCTTAGAGGAGTCTCTGTGCCCAGCTGGCCCAGCCCCCGGAGCTGCAGGATGCATCCCCAAACCATCTCAGCTGCTCTTCTGGAAGAGGAAGGACCATTCTCTCCCTGGTCTCTCAGTCTTCAGCTCCCTGGCAGAAAGGCCTGAGTGACCACCTCCACCCCGGGCCGGGACCTGCCGCCATCACCTCTGTCTTGACCAGGACAGCGATTTCCTCCCAATGTAAGACTGCGAACCCCAGCAAATGCTGCCGGGATTAATAACAGAACCGAGGAAATGACCTCTGGTGCAGATGGAGGGGTGATGAGGCAGAGAGATTCAGGGACGTTCCAGATGGCAGGAGACAGGCAGGGAGGGAGCTGTGCCCAGCCTGGGGAGGCTGCGGGGATGCAGGGCCAGCCTAGAGGGGAGCCAGGCCGAGGAACCAGACACAAGGCACTGAGCCACCTCAGAGGCCTAAAGTGGGATGAGGGCGGGGAGGGAGAGCTAGAGCCAGAGCCGGATCCCTCAGCTCCCCTCAAAGTCTCTTTCCTCCCCTTCATGACTCATCCTTGACCCCAACCCTCACCTTGCCATCCGGAAGTCCCTTAACCCACAAAGGCTCTATGACAAAAGCCCAACAAGTGCCGCTGAGAGTCACAAAGCTGCTACCTCACACCCGAAGCTCTGGGGCCCTGAAGGGTGTCAGGCAGAACTTCCCCAGGTTAGGGAGGGGGCTGGAACCCTCCCTCTGGGCATGCCCCACCCGCTCCAGAATCTTCCATGGGCTCAAGAGCCACAGCCCCTCGGCCTGGGTGCACGAATGGAACCACAGTTTCACAGAGGGGAGACAACTTGCCCAAGTCCACCAGCACTTCCAGGTGACACCAGGACACCTGTGTTTATAGGTGCCATTCCAGGCACACCTTTTGACCATGGTCCTATGCTGGCTCAGAAGATGGTCGCAATGTGAAGAGACTCAAAATGCCAACCACACCATCAGAACGCTAGGAAAGGGTCTGATCCTCCCCATGCCCAACAGAGGAGGCTCCCCGAGCCGAAACCCTCTGTGGTGTCCAACAGCCCCAAGCCCAACGGGTGTCCCCTCCTGATGGAAATGCTCAATCCAGACTGTTCCCAGAGATCTCAGCACCACCCTCGAGCTGCGGCCGCACCATCAGAAGAGTTCATCCCTGATTTTCATTATTGTAACGTAAATTGTGCCGAAGGTGTTCTGATCAATAGAGACCTCTCGCAGTCTCCCTCCAGAGCTTACGCGTCTCCCTCCTCTCGCGTAAATCAGAGCCCTGTGGTCTAACAGCCATGATGTTCCCCTAATCATGTTACTGCAATATTAATAAGGCTGCTTAATGCAACCGGTTCCTTCTAAATTGTCACATAAAATTTTGGTAAATGTCAGGCACATCATTTAATAGAAAACGATGTTTTACTACCAGGGGAGCTAGTTGGCTGGGGGTAGGTGGGTGGGTGGGTGGGTGGGTATAAAAAGCCTGCAATGACCTTAACGTACAAAGCGCTCTAGCGAGGGGCTCCTACCGTGGGTCCTTCTTCCCTGCAGTCAGCGGTTGCCTCGCAGTCCACTGTGTGCAGGACACTGGGCAAGGACTCCTGGGGGAGGGGGCGGGTCAGGGTCTGGCTTAGAAGGAAAGAGCGCTTCCTGTCCTCAGACAGCAGAAAACCTCTCAGCAGAGAGACAACCGCCAGGTGTTCTCAGTCACTGCTCTCAAGGCCCCGTGTTGTAGGGGTTATTACCGCCATCCCAGGAAGGAAAGAAAGACCCCTCAGGGCTCTCACTGGCCCACGCAAAAACAACTGAACATTGACAAGGCACAAGAGACAATCAGTGTCACGTCAACTGCTTATAAAAGGATGGGGGTCGGTCCTGCCAACTTGGGTGGACAGGGGCACAGAGATAAACCCAGAGCGACAGCCCACACAGCCTCATTCATGCCGAGGAAGTGCGGACGCCACCGACAAGCGACTTCCGTGAATGGCCTTGGGGAATAAGTCACAGTATACTGATATAATGGAACAGTACACGGTTACTAGAAAAAAACATGGCCTACTTCTATTTATTGACATGAAAAGAGTTCTGTGAGTTTAAAAAAAAAAAAGAAAAAGAAAAGAAAAAGAAAAAAATTGCAAGTTAGCATGTATGGGAGGTTCTCATTTGTATAAAATTCCTCACATAGCCAGCACCAGCCTGTCCACCGGGCACGTGGGGAAGGCCGGTGGCATGAGGCGCTCCACAGTGTTAACCTTGGCTGTCGCTGCAGAACAGGGTTTCAGAGGCTGTGTGGGGTTTCGTTATATCTCTCTGTGGGGTACAGAATGTTCTTCAACAGGCAAGGAGAGAAAACCGTGAATTTAAATGACATTAAAGGAGGGGGGTTACTGGATTGGCTCGGCTCGCGTTCACGGGGCAGCACCCGCTCTGTGCCCCGTCCGAGGGACGCGAAGATGAATACACTTGCTCTTGTCCGGAAGGCCTTTTGGGGCAGTGGAAATCACAAATCAGAAGTAGGTGACTGCAATCCCACAAGAAGTGGGTGGTGACAGAGGGCAGAGGGCAGGCGTCATGCTGTCCCCCTTTAGTGTGAATGCCACCATCTGCCCACCCCCGAGAGCAGGCTCCTTAGAGGCCTGCACTGGCCTGGAGGAAGGTACTCACTGAGCAGAGTAAGGGGCCCACTGGACCCTCATGTAATGTGGGGACAATGAACTGGAAGCTGGAGGAGGAAAGGAGCAGAGGTTTGCTGAGAGAGCGTCCGGGGACCAGGCATTGGGCTGCACACGGCATGCTCCTTGTATCCCTGTCCTCTGTGATCGACCTAGGACCGCTCTGGGACGAACTATGGGGGGTGTGGGGATCCTGACCCCAGAGGGGAGGAAGCGGAGCCCCAGAAAGGTTTGGAGCTGATGGGGGTGAGGGGACCCTGAGCATAGGGCCACGCTCAGAAAGGGGAGGGAGCGAGTTTCCAGTACCTGCCACCTCCCAGGGGGACAGGGCCTTCCTTGGGACACCACAGATGTCTGCACTGGACAGGATTCAGAACCTAAGTAAAGTGTGTCTCTGTGACTGTGGCTGTGACTGTGGCCTTTTCTGGAGAGAAGCCCAAGGCAGAGAAGTGAACCTCCAAAATGGTGCTAAATGTCCTTGACATTCTGCGTTTCTCTGGGGTAGTTATCAACCACCAGGCGTATGACCCTGGGGTTCGTTATACCCTGGGGTTCGCTGCTCCCTGTGGGCGTGACGTGATGCCCCATGGATTCTCATCCCCTCGAGAAAGAAGTTCCAAGCTCCATGAGTCCCATGCCTCAGAACACTAATCCCCACTGCTGGTCAGAGACATTACTAGCATGTTATTGGGGGGGGGGGGGGGGACGGAGCAGTGGGAAGGAGGTAAGTTTTGAGGAGGAATAAAGGATTTTACCATTCATGAGAATTTGTCCCAGCCCAAGGCACCCCTATCCAGCTGACACCCTTTAGCTTCTCCCCGACACATCTGGATTCTTCTCAAACCTGCCCAAGGACGGTGGGGACATCAGGGCCCTGTCCTGCCATCATTCTGCTGGCTGCGATTGGATAGAGAGGCGCCTTATCACAGGAGCAGCCCGTGTGGACACAGCAGATGAGGCCGCAGCGTGGTGGGCAGGGTGCCTGGGCCCACCCACGCGGCGTGGGGCAGCCGCTGTGCTGGGCCTGGCAGCTGGGGCAGCAGGGCAGGTGCGCCACCAACACCCAGGCCAATGCCTCGGCGGCCCTGGAGCCCTGCCCTGGACAAGCGCCTGCCCTGGGAAGGAGGAACCTGCCCTCCAAACCTGCCTCCAGGGCAGCGGGACCCCACTGCTGTGGCAGAAAGCAGCGGGCCAGAAAAGCTTGAGAGTTTTAATATGATGATGACGTTTAAAGACGAAACGGCAGATGTCCTTTAAACATTCATTTTTAGATGTGGAAAATGGTTTTAGAAAAGCGTTGCTCTCCTGAACCCCATGGGGGGTGTGAGCACAGCTGCTGAGATTTGGCAGTTCCTGGTTCCCTCCTCTGCCCGCTGGGTGAAATGGAGCCCCCCCACCAAGGTGCCCCTACCGACGGAGGGTCCTGCGGACGGGTGCAAATTTATGCCATCCAGAGGAAAGCTCACCAAGTGCCCTGGCGCTGGCTTACAGCCTGACCTTGAGCAGACTGACCTTGAGCAGCTATTCCATTTCCAACTATACATTTCCAACTAAGCCAGTCTCTCCTGCTATAAAGGAAGGCCAGCAAGCCCCACCTTCCAGGGAGGCAGCCTGTCCCCCACCAGGGGACGAAAGAGAACGGTCAGAGTTCTCTGGCTTCACATAAAGGTATGGCACAGGTCAAGGTGCTGTCTATACCATTGCACATCCTGGTGGCTTAGGGTACTGGTGGTAACTGTGACTGTTCGGTCACATTTGAGGCTAGCAGCAGCCTGGTCTTTGGGGCTGATGCGGGTAGGTATTCAAGAACCTTCCCCCTGGCTGACCGTCTTATCTACCTTCTACCCACCACACTGAAGACAGGATGGCTCCTTCATTAAATTTCTCACAGATCCAAACAAAAAACTGAGATCTAATAAATAAATTAAAATACATCTGATACAATCACATTTGAGATGAAAAGGGAGCTTGCGTGCATATTCATGAACCGAGTGAAAACACCGATGAGCTCTTCTAAGCTCCTTATTCGTGAGGAGTGAGAGATTTAACATGTGCTGGGAGGATTTCTTAGTAAATATAAGCCCGGCAAGGCACATTCATCCACGAATTCATTGAACAGGCATTTGTTAACCATTCCTTTGCGTTTCTGCTTATTTTTGCATCTTCATCTCTCTCTGTAACCGTGGTACTTCATATAAAGAGCAGGCACTTGGTTGATTGCCAGTTTGTTGATACTGGTTTTCTGAAGTCCTAAAAACATCTCTGTTCTTGAGTTGCTTATATGTGGTCAAGGAGGCAAGGGTCACTTTCTCCATGAAGCCTTCCTGACCTACTGGACTAGGTGTGGTGATCTTGCTATTCGTTTTCTAAGCAGTCCTTACTCTCCCTTCCTAGCACCCACCTCCAACACACACACACACAAATGCACACACACCCCTATTTCATATCTGTATTCTCTCTGTTGAACTATAAACTTAGTCAGGGCAGAGACTGAATCTGCTTTGCTTCTGACTGGCTGGTATATACATGAAGGAAATATCCAATAAATTGCTAGATAAATGAACAAGAAATGGAGGGATGGAGGGATGGGTGAATGGGTGTGTGGATGGGTGGATGGATGGATGGATGGATGGTTAGATGGTAGATGGATGGTTAGATGGTGGATGGATGGATGGATGGTGGATGGATGGATGGATGGATGGTAGGTGGGTGGGTGGATGGTGGATGGATGGATGGATGGATGGGCAGAGGGATGGACGGACAGAAGGATAGATGGATGGGGGATGGATGGGGGGATGGATGGGTGGTGGGGTAGATGGGTAGATAGATGGGTGGGTGGATAAGCAGGTGGAAGAATAAAGAAGAAAAGACAAGATAAACACCTAAGCTGTGGTACATAAGAAAATGCATTCAGGGGGTAGCCAGCAAAGGCAGGAAGAAATGAGGGTATTAGCCAGCAAAGGAAGCAGATTGTGAAGGAAAGTGAAGGACCTGGCTTGAGAAGTTGATATTTTCTGATCCCTTCTTATGTATGAGGCAGGGCCCTGGGCATCTTCTGAGCATCTTACTGTATTCTCATATGACGTCTGAGGATGGTGGTCTGCCCAAGTAGAGGAGGAAACTGGGATCTACAGGATAAGCCTGTCCCCTGCAGAGCCAGCACATGGCCAACTAGGATTGGGGTCCATGCAGTCGGCCTGCCATAGCTTCCTCCATGATGGCTCGAAGACCAACAGCTGTTTCCTGGCCAAGCAAGGGACATGCCATGAAGAAAGAAGCACCTGTGAGGACTCTCTGCAGAGGGACAAGAGATGGAGCTGTCAGCGTGGGAGCCACATCTCTTGGAACAAAGAGTGGGGAGGGGGCTCTCCAGGGAGGGCCCAGATGCATGGCTCCGCAGCCCACAAAAACACAAGCACCCCCCCCCCGGGGCACAGACACTGTTTCATAGGGGTAGGGGGAGAGTGAGCTAGAGATGTTATGTGCCTTCCCTAAATAATATTCTGTAGGTGCCAGAGTTAGGAAACAGGAAGGGAGGAAAGGAACAAAAGGTAGAAAGAGAGCGGGTGCAGAAAGGGCCAGGTGTTCCATACAGATCAGGTCTCAAGGTTCATTAAGACATGAATGGCAGGCCCTCACAGCCTGTAGCCCCCAAGGACTGCTCAGGTGGTGTGTCACCACCCCAGATGAGGATAGAGGGGAGAGCCTCCCAGGGTCCTACTGCCTATCAGACCTAACACTCAAGGGATTTTCCCCAAAGTTTCCTCTATTTAGCCAACAGCCCTGAAGTGTCTCATTTAGCTGGAAATCACGCTTGGTCCATGTCCCAGATCCAACTGACACGATGAGAAGCCTGCACATTGTGTCTGGCAGCAAAGCAGTTCCATAGCCCATCACAGCGAGTCAGCGTCCTGCCCCCCCATCTGGGGACCCGACAGTCCGGACAGTTTCTAGAAGGCAGAGTCGCTGCGGCCTCCCAGGCTGGGACTATGGAAAGCCTGTGTGGTCTGCATGTGTGCACCTGTGTGCGTGCGTGCATGTGTGCACCTGTGTGCATGCACACATGCTTTGAGGGGAGGCAGGGGCTACCCCATGGCACAAAGCAGTCACCATTCTTCCTGGGCATGCGGTCAAACGTCCAGTTCTTTACCTTATAGCCCCTCCCATGACCGAGCGAATCACCCTGACACCACCTACGAGCAAACCACAGCCTAGTGAGGCTCATGGGCCCCCATCCCCGAGCTAGGAGCAGCAGAACTAGGACTCTAACCCAGACCTGTCTCAGTGCAAAGCCATGCTCGCGGCTGTGACCCCAGTGCAGCCTTGCTGGACAGACCCTGTGTGGCCCTGCACAGCAGGGTTGTGGCTCTGCCTACTGCAGCGTAAGGCAGAGTACAGTGCACAGCCAAAAGAATTTGCAAACTTTTCATTTTAACAAGATGGAACGGGTTGGCTTCTGGGTGGACTTCCTCCTTTAAAGGCTGACACGCACTGTGACAGTCCCAGGAACCCACTGCTCCTCCGCACCCCCTGGAGGCCCGCGCTCTGAGCCCAGCTCTGAGCCACAGGGTCCAGCCGTTTGGGGACCAGGGAAGAGGATGCGGGAGTCGCTGAATGTGTGGGGGACTGAATGAATGAACAAGGAAATAAATGCCGGACATGGCAGTTCTGGCCACAGGTTAAAAAGAACGATAATAATAATAAGGTCCGGTCAGCCGTCGCTGCTCTGCAGTGGCCCCCCTTCCAGAGCTGCCTTGGATACTGCACAGGACGGACTGGAGGGAAGCACGCCGTCCATCTGTGCTGGTGGCACATGGCTTTCAGGGCCCGGCCGCTGGCCCCTGCCTGGCGGGCGTGGAGGAATCCCCAGCCAGGCCTCAGCTGGTGCCGAGTGACAGGCTGAGAAAAGACCGCCTGGCCAGGCTGAGGGGTCAGGAGTACTGGACAAACAAGTCCTTCATGACGTGGCCGGCTCCCCTCGGAGACCTCAGCCCCCACCTGCCCTCCTCCTCTCGTCAGGGCATCCTGGGAGGGCAGGTGACACCCACAGCTGGAATGGTGGCACCAGGCTGAGGGGCAGGAAGGCTCTGCCTAGATCTGAAGCACAGCCCCCTGTGGACATCAGGGCTCTCCAGTTCCCTGAGAAGCCCCCACCCCACCAGCTCGGCCCCAGGTCACCTCTTACTCAGAGGGCAGCTCAAACTCAGGCAGCGGGAGCAGCTGTGTGAGGGTCCGTAGCCAAGACAGTCCCCCTTCTGGGACTCACAGTGAATGACAGCAAGTGGACAGCACCCTGAGGACCGAGTGAGCAAGCCCAAGTGGCATCTGGGACAGGCTGTCCAGTGACCTGGATGCTCTTGTGAGCACACTGTGCCAGGAAGCAGCTGACCCAGAGAAGCCGGCAGGCAGGCAGGGTACCGGAAGGGTCCCGAGCCCAGGGGAGGGGACAGCAGCCCGGCCCGCTCCCTGCCTTTGGGAGGACAGAAGAATGATGTGTAGATGGGGCTTCCCCGTGTGCCCCCCGCTCTCTGCTACTCCTCTGGGGCCAGAGACACGGGCCCTCTGCAAGCCTTCCCCTCCTTCGCAGGGGCTGGGATTCCCCTGAGTACTCACAGGTGCTCAGTCTTCAGAACACAGATACCCAATTCATTTCTTCCACGAACACTCACAAGCCCCTGCACGTGTCAGGTGCTGAGCCCCCCCACACACACACACACACACCTGCCGAGCAACACTGAGCCTGACTCCACTTTGGGCCCAGCGTGAAACTCTACAAATATGGCTGGATGCTGAAAGGCCATGCTTTTTTTTTTCTTTTTTTGTGACAGAGACAGAGAAAGAGACAGAGAGAGGGATAGGTAGGGACAGACAGGAAGGGAGATAAATGAGAGGCATCAGTTCTTCATTGCGGCTCCTTTGTTGTTCACTGATTGCTTTCTCATATGTGCCTTGACTGGGGGGGGGGAGCTGTCTGCAGCAGAGTAAGTGACCTCTTGCTCAAGCCAGTGACCTTGGGCTCAAGCCAGTGTCCTTGGGCTTCAAGCCAGTGACCTTTGGGCCATGTCTATGATCCCACGCTCAAGCCAGCGACCCTGTGCTCAAAATGGTGAGCCTGCGCTCAAGCCGGATGAGCCTGTGTTCAAACTGGAGACCTCAGAGTTTCGAACCTGGGTCCTCTGCATCCCACTCCATGCTCTATCCACTGCGCCACTGCCTGGTCAGGCGAGTGGCCCGTGCTTGGTAAAGACCCACTCGTGTGCACATAATAGACCAGACAGACCATACTCACCTCTGACACTAAAATGGCCACTTCCCTCCGCGGCACACCAACAGTGAAAGTTTCACGGGGCCCGCCCCCCTGCACTCAGAAACCAGGAGCTCCCTAATATCCACCTGGACTATCAGTGAAAAAGAGCTGTGCCGCTGAGGAGGAGTGTGAGCCGGCTCACAGGGAGATGCCTGACTTTCTCCTGAGGACATACCTCTTCACGCACGCCTTCACATGTCACGTGTGCACATTTGATACAAAAATACTTTTACTCTCATATGCGAAATCGATGTAACTGCACAATTTCTTTAAGTGCTACCTAGGCGTCTCCCCAGGAGCCAAGGTAACATCCACCACAGACGCTGGAGTCCCCCAACACAACCTCCGGAGCCGACACAAGTCGGCAAGAAGAAGCAATAAAACCGTGCACACTCCATGGCTTCAGCACAACCTGGAGCGAGAGACGCTCTAAACCAAAGTACCTGTAAATAAAGAAACAAACACCAATAGCCAGGGAAGCTCCTTCTTGAGCTCCCACTCAAAACCTGTGCCACGTTCAGAGGGCTTAGGAGTGGGCTAAAATCACCTGGAGAAAGAGACAGTACACCCCGAGGGGAACAGCACGGAAGGATGCAGAGAGACCAGAGGGCCTGCCGGTGGAGGGGGCCTGGCCCCCGGGGGCAGTGAGGGAGAGGGGAGGTGGAGACGGGGTGGGTGGGTGCCGGCTGGAAAGCATGCAGTGAACGTAGAGGAAAGAAGAGGTGGACATTTAGGAACCCACAGAACAACAACAGCAATAAAATAAATCCAAGGACACCCCTTCCCCCTCCCCTGCCACCCACCCCCTGCCGCAAAAGCCGACCAGGAAAGAAGCTGCACTCTGCTACACTGACAGAAGAGGGGGCACTTGAACTAAAAATCGCACAAAGCACGCAGCGAGCCAGCCAGTGGGCCTGAGAAACGCAGAGGTGTGAGCAGCTCCATCTGTACCAAGGCTACTCAAAGGAGGAAAACAAACAGGGGACTCCAAATGTTTCAGCCAACAAGAATCACTCCAAAAATACAACCAGAAAGCGGGAGGAAACACTGAAACACGGCCCTGCAAGCGGAATTAAAAACCTCAAAGACACATTTGAGGACATATCCTCAGAGCCTGGGAACCAAAAGATCGAATAACTTACAAGGGCAAGGGGTTCAGACACTCACGCGAGGGCTCCAAAGCAATGGGCGGAGCCAAGCAGGGATGGAGCAGCGTTTCCTGAGACCCACAGGAAGGAGGTGTGAACCAAAGCGTCTGCATCCAGCAACGCGGGTCTTCAGAAATCAAAGCTGGAGAGGACCAGCTTTAAACAGGTAAGAACTGGAGGAAGAATGTACCCACGAGCACTTAAGGAGGGGTCTGCTAGAGAATTCACTTCATCCAACCAGGACCTGACTCTTTGGGAAATGGGTTGATGGGGGCGGGGTGCAGTTAATATAGTTAAATTATAGATCTAAATTAAATGTGGAAATAAAGGAGAATAACATAGAGATATTATATTTTTGTCAAAACAAAAATATACAATTACAAAATGGTAGACAACAAAGGAAAGAAAGGCAAAAAACACCAGAATAAGCTTGATGATGAACTGAATACAATGTGTATGTTGTATTCAACAATGGTGAATAGGAAACTGTATACAATGTATAAGTTGTATGTAATGATGGTGGATAGGAAACTATATACAATGTACAGGTTGTAAATAATGATGATTGGATAGGGAGTCAAGGGATTCCATCAGCAACTGACAAACCAAATAGTAAAAGCTGACAGGGGATAAAAAGACTTTTTCAAAGGTAATAAGTACACAGGTAACCATTAGAACAAACATGAAGACTTCTTATATATCAAAAGAAATTAAGTAATAAATGAGCAAAGAAAATAGATCATGCAGAGGAAAAGTATAATGAACAGAACATAATACATAGTATCTTTTACAAAAACATAAGAAAACATTGATACCAAGAATATTAATCACATAAATAGTGTACATAAAAGAATTGTGAACAACTTGAGTTCACCTATGAAAACAGATTTTTGGATTGGCTTAAAAAACAAGATCCAATTATATGTGGTATTTGACAAGAGCCACGTTGTAAAAAAATATTCAGGAAGGTTAAAAATAAAGAGATGGGCAAAGATATGTCAGACAAATGAGAATAATAACAAAACAAGTATTGCAACTTTGATATCAGACACAATACAATAAGTAGAGTTCAAGGAAAAGACACTTCCTAATGCTTAAAATAATCACATTTCACAATGAAAATATAATAATAATGACTGTTGATGCACCAAATAAGGCTAGAACTACATTTATAAGTAGAAACTGTAGGAAATGAAAGGAAATGCCCTAGCCAGAAACACACTAATAATGGGATCCTTTAACACATCACTTTCAGCATGAAAGATCAGGCAGACAAAAAGTAAGTGAGGACGCAGAGTCCTGAACCACATAACCAATGAGGCAAATCATAGATATGATCCGATACTCGAAAATGTGCCTTCTCAACTGCACATAGACTCTCCACAACAACCGATCAAGTATTAGGTGACAAATAAGTAATCACTGTTTCATGCCTATAGTAGAAATATTACAGAGAATATTTCCTGATCATGGCACAATAAAACTAGAAATTAATTTTTTAAAGAAAAAAACAAAAACTATGAAAATGTATATACGCTCCTTAAGATACTACATATCAGAGTTCATGGGACGTAGTTAAAGCAGTGACCAGATGAAAATTCATAGCCTTAAACACACGTTTCAATACAAACGAAAGAATCAAAATTCTAAATGCCAAAATTTTTAAAAATCAAAAACCTAGCAGGGGAAGAACAATGAGCAAAGCACAGGAAGGGGAAGTAAAGTTAGTGTGGAAATAACAAGGTCATTCAAATTCACAAATCAAACCCCTGGGGTTTTGTGTGGTTTTTTTTCCAACAGAATAGGATAACCACTAGCTAAACTTAACTGAAGAATAAGAAAGCACAAGGACACCACATAAGGGTGACAAGGGTGGGGTCCGCACTGGCACAGAAGAAGAAGGCTTATTCAGCGAGAGTGACTGTGCCAGCCGACGGGCAGACGCAGGGCCTGAAGGAGCAGAACCAACCCGCGGTGCGTGCGGGGCTCGAGGAGGGTTAGGAGCAGGAAGGAAGCGGGTGCGCCCCAGAGCCACAGCAACCAGGATCCTGGCGGTGACAGGAACACCCTGCGTCTCACGGTCCTGGTTATATCCATACTATAGTTTTCAAGACGTTACCTGCGGGGGAGGTGGTTACAGGGTTCCCGGATGTGGGTCTATCTATCTGTACGGTTTCTTACGGTTGTTTGTGAATTAACAATTATCTCAAAATAGAAACTACAATTTTTTAAAAAAGGTCATGTGCAAAAGAGTTCCTTCCTTTTGTATATGAAAAAAGAAGAAGAAAATAATCACGGCCCTGCTTATCTTAGCAAAAGTAACAGGATAAAGAGAAAACAGAGAAACTGGTTATGCGCGTGGTGGGAGAAACAGGGTGGTGATACTTCTCTGGCTCTGGCTTGTCTGAACAGTGTTATTTTTGTAAGCAGGTGAATATTTTATATACTAAAAAAAAAAAAGGCAACAAGGATGGGGAGGGACCTTGAACTGTAACACAAACAAACAAACAAAAAGAACCAAGCTGCATTTTATTCCCAGGAATAAGGGAACCAGAGTGAAGAGGAGAGGGGTTGTCTGGGGACTTTCCAGCATGATGGGTCACTATACGCCCTCAGACTAGAGACAAAAAGTGCTGCAAACGAAGTTGGAGCTCTGGTTAGCAGTTTGCTTCTTCCCGTGGTATGGGCTAGCTCTTAATTTAGCCACTTTATATGTATGTTAGGATTTAGAAAATAAAGAGATATATTCAGGAACATTTCTCCTTATTGGAAAAGGAAGTTATATACTGTACTGGAAAGGCGAGAGGCTAGACTGACTGGTGTTGGCCTGAACTGGTATCATTATGAATACATGGTTTTATAGGTGCGTGCACACACTCACGACTGCATAGCTATCTCTGTGTTTGTGTATTTGTGAATATACACTCACACACACTTCTTTAGCTCCTTGTATTAAGAGAGAAAGTGCCTAGGAGCAATGACATACCAGTAGCAACAAATACATGTGGAATCCAGACACCACTCCCGACTCAAGGGAGCCAGGGCTCCGCGCACAGAGCACCAGCGCCAGGGCCGGTGCACAGGAAGTACTGTACCAGGCGACCTCGGGGCATTCTGCTGTGCCAGAGCTTACGGAGGGCCTCAACAACGGTGGGGCAAAGGAATGACTGACAGTCACCAGAACGGGGGAGACTCGGGCTCATGAGGACGACACTAAAGCCTTACATAAAAGAATACAAACTACACACACTCCATTGATAAGAATTTCTAGAATAAGCAAAACTGATCCCTGGTAGGAACAAAATTGGACCAGCAGTCACTCCTGAGGAAGGTGGGGACGGGACCATTGGGAAGGGATATGAAAAGACTTTCGTGGGGGTTATGGCAGCGCTCTACATCTTAACAGGGCTTTGAGCTCGCACAGGTGAATGCATTGGTCACGACTCATCAGATGGTACGCTTACTATTCGCACATCGCACTGTATGCACGTTTTATCTAATTAAAGAACTATAAACAAATACTGAACTGCAGATAATGCCATGTCTGCCAAAGTGGTTCCAGATGAAGTATACTGCTATCTACTTTGAAATGTTGTTCAAGCCTGACCTGTGGTGGCGCAGTGGGTAAAGCATCGACCTGGAAATGCTGAAGTTGCTGGTTCAAAACCCTAGGCTTGCCTAGTCAAGGCACATACAACAGTTGATGCTTCCTGCTCCTCCCCCCTTCTCTCTCTCTCTGTCTCCTCTCCCTAAAATAAATAAATAAAATCTAAAAAAAAAATTTTTTTTTTTAAAAAAAGAAATGTTCAAAAATTAAAGGAATTGCAGATGGATGGATGAATGGATGGAGGGATGGATGGATGGATGGGTAAATGGAGGCATGGGTGGGTTGGTGGATGGGTGGGTGGATGGGTAGGTGGATATGTGTATTTAAAAGCAAGCATGGTAAAATGTCAATTAAGGAATCTAGGTCATAGGTATATATGGGTGTTCTGTGAAAAAAAAAAAGATTTGTTAACTTCCTGTATCTAAGAAAATTTTCATAAGAAAATGTTTTGAAAATACTGTAGGGCTTTATCAGAAGGACACAGCAGTCAAACTGAAACGGCTCCCATTGGCCTAATCAGTGACAGTGTGACCATCAAAATAACCAGCTTGTAAACCGCTGGACAAATATGTAACCCACTGAAGGTAACTTGATCAATGTAATTTAGTTGATGTAACCCATTGACGAAAGTAGGAATATATGAGCCCATATGGATGTAAATAAATAAATGAATAAATTAAAACTGTAAGAAAGCAAAAGCTCTCCAAACAGTAGAAAGCACTAAGCAATATATAAACTTAGGGGAGAAAAACACCATCTGGCAAACCTTATGATAATAATTGATTCGGATGAGGATTATCAATAGAGGCTAAAGCGAGTTTAATGAAACAAGGTAGTTACATAAACCTAAGCTGTCATCTCACAAAATACTAATTCATTACAGAGGGAAAACAGTAACTTGGCATTGGCATAAATGAGCCGACTTCATCTTAACCAAGGATCAGAGTTCACAAGTCCAGTAACGGGACAGCGAATGACACATGTCTTTTAATAAGATAAACTGAGGAGGACCTAACATTATTTCTGTAGTGTCCCCGCCAAACACACACATCCTGACTCTCGTCATGAGGCAACATCAGATGAACCCAACTTAAAGGACATTCTTCAAAACACCTGGCCTGTGTTCTTCAAATAATGAAAGACAAGGACGAAGGAATTGTACCATATTAACGGGGCTCGAAGAGATTAAATATAATGGAAACTAAATATAATGTGAGATCTTTAAATTGGGCCTTAGAGCAGATGATGATGGTGGTGATAGTTACATTTTGCTAGAAAGAACATTAACGGGACATAATTGGTTATAGGAATAAAATCTATAGGTTGGATAATAGTATTGAATCAATGCCATTTTCCTCATGTTGATCATTGTACTACATTATGCAAGGGGATGTCCTCGTTCTTAGGACTAGACATTGAAGTGGGCAGGATGAACGGGGCATCACAGTGCCCGAAACTCACTTTTACAGGTTCAGAAAAAACACGCATGCAGCACACACTCAGAATGATAAAGCAGAAATGATCAAACCTCAGCAATTGGGGGATCTGAGTAAAGAGGACAGGGGATTTCTTTGTATTATTCCTATACCTCTTCTGAAATTAAAAAAAAATTATATTTCAAAATTAAAAGTGTTGAAAATAGAAAATAAAAATAAAATGCTATACATTGCAGGTTATTCTCAAATTCCGACTAGTCTCTCCTGGTCCAAAGTGGTAAGGTACCACGGACTCAGGAACCCCTGAGGACTGAGAGTCATTGTGGCCCTTTGACCTGCACCGTCGAGACCCAGCACTGCAGGTACGGGCCAGCATGAACTGACCGGGGAGAGCCGCAGAGCAGGCGGGCAATGCTTTTGGGCTGAAGACCGGGGTTGCTTCAAACTCTGGCCAATTCCAACAGATTGCTGCTGACAGAGCTCTGAGTCCTCCCAAAGACGGTGCCAAGGAACGGGCCTGGCAGCTGCCTCCCGCCTCCCAGTTCTGGAACCGCCATCAAAGTTGCAATTAATATCCAAGGGCAAGGCTCCTCTCTCTCCTTACAGCCTCGGATACAAATCAACCCCAACGTGTTCATGGATCAACAGTTATCTCTCATACCGAATACGATTTGCATTTAAGATGACATCTGCAATATTTTAAAAGCCAAAGACGAAAACAAGAAACTTGGCAGTTTTTCTGAGGAGCAATTAACACAGTGACTAATCCTATCAAGAAGACAGTAATTGGCATGGAGACAGCCTTCTCACACCAGCAGCAGGTTGGAAACCTTAATCCTAACCTCTTTTTAACAGTACAGGCTCTATAGAGCATCTCGGCGCGTCCAGGAAACTAATGCAATTATTAAGGACAAGGGTAATTACCCTATAGTTTCAACAAAAAAATAATAAAAGTGCTCGAATAGCCGTCACACAGGGGAAGCTGGGAAGCTTGGCTCGGGGTCGAAGGCTTTCCTCTGTGGCATGGGCACACCAAGTCTAAGCTTCGCTCCCTCCATGGTCCTGCCCAGGGCAGAGGGCCAACCACACTCGACGCCAGCCAGTTCTGCCTGGCAGTGGCCTTTCCAGAACACGGCTTCTTATACAAAGGTGCCAGATGCTAACCTAGTCGAGTAGGAGGTTCCAAGAATATGACATATGAAACCCCTGACACACTCCACCCAGCTGGCCTCTCCAAAGTCTCTAGAACCCACAATGCGCCTTTGAGCACGCTTGGTCAATCTATTCTCCCCACGTGTGATGCCCATCCCCAGGACCTGTCTAATGTTTACCCATCTTTCAGGGCTCTGCTCATGTTTCAGGAAGCAACCTTAAACCACTCCAGCCCTCCGTGAACACAGCGGGGCTTCGACCTTTCTCATTCAAACCATGACAGCAAAAATCCAGGGAGCACATGTTAGCCCATTGTTTCAAAAGGGCTGGCTTTAGTTGCACCTTCAACAGAACCACATGGTTTTCAAGAGTCAAGACCTGGCCCTGTGCTGCCCCCCCCCCCCATCACCTAGCAGAGGGTCAGACAAACAGGTGAAGTTTTGGCAACAACTCCACAAGCACTGTGATGCTTAGACAGCTGGTACTCTGTTGGGGAAAGGGAGAAAGAGGCTCTCTGCAGGTGTGTGCGTCCCGTTCAGTGTAGCCCACGATGTGTGCTTAACAAATGAACCAGTGAATAAATGAGCAAGTGAACAAACGAAAGAACAAGCCAACTAGCATGAGCCCGGGCCAGTTGGCTGGGGAGGCCAGCAAGCAGACCTAGTAAGGTCAAGGCTACAGACAAGATGTCCACACAGCCAGCTGGCTTCTCCCGTGGAGAACCGCTTGGCATGAACAGCCCGCATGCGCAATGCTGCCCAGTGGCCTCGAGAGTGTGCTGGTGGCCACAAGAGGGCCAGGCGGTGAACAGAGAGGCTTGCAGCTCTGGAGGGATATGTCACCCTTCTGTAGTGAATGAGGTGGCACTTTACTGAGTGTGGAAACTTCTTACCCTGTGCTGTGACCAGGTCTGTGTCGTGTGCCCAGTTTGGGCTGGCAGCAGGAGGAAGACACTGCTAATTGAGGAAATACCTGGACCTGGGGACGTGGACACTCAGCCTTGAGGAGCCCAGGAGAGGTCGCAGGGCCCCAGACCACAGGGAGGAGGGAAGAGCTCTGAGCCCAGGGCAGCAGGGGCTCACTTAGGAGGAAGGCTGATCATAGACCCACCTACGAGGGACGACAGACTGAGCTCAAAAGTGAGGTGTAAGTCATGGTGACTGTCCAGGTTGCAAAGACAGAGGAGGTCTGTTAGACGGTGTGCACATTTTTATACAGTCTGTTTAAAACAAGAAGAAGAAGTTCAATGACAGCTTTTCCTCCTGACTTTGTAACATCACCCGGAAGGAGAGATAGCTATCTCCTTGTTTTTTACATTCATTTTCTGCACACCTTTCTGTCTGCACCAGTGAGCCAACACTTAGCCTCTTCGTAGGGCGTCACGGATGTTGCGATCTCATTGTACCTTCTCTTCCCATTGGGTGATAAGCCCTCAGAGGGGGGGGGACGAAACTGAGTCTTAAGTCATCACTGACCCTGTACCGAGCCTAGGAAATTGCCAGGTGCAAGTTACTATTCAGTAAACACTAATTGTTGACAATTTTACCCAACAGTTGCAACTGCAAATAACTCAGCAAAAGAAAAAAAAATAATCCACTGGGACCCCTGGCCTGAGGCTGAGCATTCCTCCTCTGATAAAGGGTACGTGTAATTGTTAAAGACGTCCCTTTCCCTCTCAGGCAGTTATGAAAGGGGCACAGTGGCTCCCAGTTCCTATCAGTAGCCAAATATTTCTACGTGACAGGAGGATAGGGAGGGGTTCCAGGCATGGATGTGTGCAATCCACAGAGCTGTGTCCATAGGGGAGCGGACCTACAACAGTTCATGCAAAACCATGAAGCAACAGGGAGTCACACGCTAAGATGGGAGTGAGAACTGGTATAATGAGTTTGGAAAACTGCTGGGTGATTTTGATACATAGGAAGAGATCTAAATGTCCCTCCACATATGAAGAGGTAAATATTGTGGTAGAGTCACACAATTAAATAGTACATAGCACTGAAAATAAACTAGAGCTAGAGGTATCCACACAGATGAATTTCATGAAAATATGCTTTTAAAAAAACCCATTATAACTCAAATCAAAAAAAGGAATCAGTCAAGTAGCAGAATACAAAATTGACATTCAGAAATCAACACCAGAGAGAAAATACCATTTACAATAGCAACAACAAGACAGGCTATGTAGGAATAAACTCAGCAATAGATGGACAAAACCAGTACAAGGAAGCTTTTCTAAACTAACACACAACACAAAAATAGTCCTGAGCAAATGAGAAGACATATGTCATTCTTGGCTGGGACAATTCAACATCATAAGGACTTCCGTTCTTCCTAAGCTAATTTATTTATAAGTTTAATGCAATTTTACAGAGCTAGACAAATGCATAGTAGAATTTCTACAGGGAAAAAAAAAACCCATCCACAGATAGCTGAGAAAACACTGAGAAAGACAAGCTTCAGCCACATGGATGGGTCCTGAGAATATCATGCTAAGTGAAATAAGTCAGATGGAGAGGTACTATGGTCTTACTCATGTGTGGGATATAAAACGGAAAGCAATACATGAACAAACAGGACAAACAAAAACTCAGAGACACAGAAAACAGTACGGTGGTTACCAGATGGGAAAGGTGGTGGTGGGCGGGTAGTAAAGGGTCAAAGGGGTCAAATATATGGTGACAGAAGGACACGTGGCTTCAGGTGGTAAAAACACAGCATCATATACAGGTGATGTATTATAGAATTATGTACTTGAAAACTATATCACATGAGTGTGACCATAGGACCTCTCCATCTGACTTATTTCACTTAGCATGATATTCTCAGGACCCATCCATGTGGCTGAAGTTTGTCTTTCTCAGTGTTTTCTCAGCTATCTATGGGTGTTTTTTTTCTTATAGAAATTCTACTATCCATTTGTCTAGCTCTGTAAAATTTTATTAATCAACGTTACCCCAATAAATTAAATCTTTTAAAAAATAAATTATAAAAAGAAACCTTCAATGGGGGAGTAAGTCCCAGCAGACATTAAAAATCCTACAAAGCCTCCATAACGGAAATAGCGTGGCAGCAGCGTGTGAGCAGACAGGGAAGGGGAGCGGAGGAGGAAGTGTGGCTCGAGGTGCAGTGAATTCGGACATCTCAGGTGGCCTCTCTAGTCACGGAATAAAAGAGGAGCTTTTTTGAAAATGTTACCGGGACAACAGGCTAACAATTTGAAAACAAGGTAAAATAATATCCATACTTCACACCAAACATAAGAAAGCTCCAAAAGGATCAAAAAATAAATAAACGTGATAAATAAAACCATGCAAGTACTAAGAAGAAAATGTGGGTGAATTCCTTTACAACCTGAGTGTAAAGAAAGATTTTATTACTATGATTCAAAAATACAGTTGTAGTAAAAAAAATAAAAAAGGAGTAATAAAAATGACTACATAAAATAAAAAACATTTCACAAATGAAACACATTTTAGACTCAAAGATACAAATAGATGGAAAATAAAAAGATGGACAAAAATACACCGTGCAAGCAGCAATGACCAGGAGGTTGGAATGGTTATACTAACATCAGACAAAAACAGACTTTAAACAGAGAATGTTACCAAAGATAAAGAGGGACATTTTATAATGATAAAAGGATCAATGCATCAGGAAATGTAACAATTATAAACACATCTGCACCTAATCACAGAGCACCAAAATGCGGGAAGAAAAAAAACTGACAGAAATGAAAGTAGAAATAAATGGTTCTATTTCTGGTTCTTTGAAATAATCAACAAAATTGACAAGTCTTTAGCTACAATGACCAAGAAAAAAGAGAAAAGATTCAAATTACTAGAGTCAGAAATGAAAGAGGGAACATTACTATGATATTACAGAAATAAATAGGATTATAAAGGAATACTATAAGCAATTATACACCAAAAAATTAGATAGCTTAGATGAAATGAACTAAGTTCTAAAAAGACATGAACTACTATAACTGACTCAAGAAGAAATAGACCATATGACTATATCTATAACAAGTAAAGAGACTGAGTTAGTAATAAAAAAAATAACCCCCAAAGAAAATTTCAGGCACAGACGGCTTCACTAATGAATTCTACTAAACTTTTACAGAGTAATTAATCCTTTACAAGTCTTCAAAAACTCTTCCAAACAGTGTAAAATAAACAAACACTTCCCAACTCACTTTATGAAACCAGTATTACCCTGACACCAAACCAAAGACATCACAAGAAAATTACCCACCAATAGCTCTGATGAATATTCATGCAAAAATCCTCAACAGCACACTATCAAACCGAATCCAGACGTGTACAAAGAAGTACACACCATTACTGAAAGAGATTTATACCAGGTTATCAAGGTTGGTTCAGCATATGAAAGTCAACTAAGTAATAAATACATCATATAAACAGACCAAAAATCCAAAAACAAACAAAAAAAAATCACATGATCACGTCAATAGACATAGAAAAAAACATGTAACCAAATCCAACAACCTTGGATAAAGACACTCAGCTAACTAGAATTAAATTTCTTCAACTTTATAAAGGACACCTACAAAAAATCCAGAGCTAGCGTCACATGTAATGGTAACAGATGGATGCCCTCCCCCTAAGATCAAGAACAAAACAAGGATGTTAACTCTCACCCCTTCTATCCAACATAGCACCTGAAGTCCTAGCCAAGGCAACTAGACAAGAGAAAGAAATAAAAGGTATCCATATGGGAAAGGAAGAAATGAAACTATCTCTATTCTCACATGAAATGCTCTTACATATAAGGAATCCACTAAAAAAAAAACAAAAAAAACTGTAAGAACTAAGGAACAAGTTCAACAAAGTTCAAGGATACAAGGTCAATATACAAAAAATAAGTTGTATTTGTATACATTAGCAATGATCAATCTAAAAACTTTAAATAAATCTCATCAAAAAGAATAAAATATTTAGGAATAATTTAAACAAGTGAAATACAAAACTACACTGTGAAAACTACAAAACACTGTTGAAAAAAAACCCAAAGACCTAAATAAAAGGACAAACATCAATGTTCATGGATTGGAAAACTTATCATTGAGATGGGCATACTCTCCAAAGTGCCCTATAGACAGCTCTTAGTGCATCTACATATTCAACAAATGTGAGTTCCCAGAATATAATATGGTATGTTTAATTTTTTTAAATTAAAAAATAAATTTCATATGGAATTGTAAAGGACACAGAACAGTAAAAAAAAAAAAAAAAAAACCTAAAAAACTGAACAGAGTAAGAAGACTCACACCTCCCAAATTCAAACTTTACTACAAAGCATATGAGAAGAAATAAAAGGCATCCAAATGGGAATGAAAGAAGTAAAACTGTCATTACTTCTGACCTGTGGTGGCGTAGTGGATAAAGCATCGACCTGGAAATGCTGAGGTCGCTGGTTCGAAACCCTGGGCTTGCCTGGTCAAGGCACATATGGGAGTTGATGCTTCCAGCTCCTCCCCCCTGTCTCTCTCTCTGTCTCTCTGTCTCTCCCTCTCTCCTCTCCAAAATGAATAAATAAAATAAAATAAAAATTTAAAAAAAAAACAAAAAACTGTCATTACTTGTTGACGACATGATACTGTACATAGAAAACCCTAAAGTCTCCACCCAAAAAAAACCCGACTAGACCTAATTACTGAATTTGGCAAAGTAGCAGGATATAAAATTACTATTCAGAAATCAGTGGCATTTTTATACAGTGATAATGAACTATCAGAAAGAGAAATTAAGAAAACTCCATTTACTATTGCAATAGCAATAACAACAACAACAAAAATAAAGTACCTAGAAATAAATTTAACCAAGAATGCAAAAGACTTGTACTCAGAAAAATACAGGCCATTGAAAAAAGAAATTGAGGAAGATACAAACATGTGGAAGAATAAACTGTTTTCATGGGTTGGAAGAATTAACATTATTAAAATGTTCTTACTACCCAAAGCAATCTACAGATTCAATTCAATTCCTATCAAGATACCAATGGCATACTTCACAAATCTAGAGTAAATATTCCAAAAGTTTATATGGAACTAAAAAAGAACTTGAATAGCCTCAGCAATCTTGAGAATGAAGAACAAAGTGGGAAATGTCACACTATCTGATATCAAGTTATTCTACAAGGTCACTGTCATCAAAATAGCCTGGTACTGGCATAAGAACAGGCATATAAATATAGATCATACAGAACAGAGAACCCAGAAATAAACACACACCTTTATGGTCAATTAATATAATATTTGACAAAGGAGGCAAGAGCATACAGGGAGCAAAGTCAGTCTCTTTGATAAATGGTATTGGGAAAATTGGACAAGGCACATGCAAAAAAACAAAAACAAAAGAACTAGACCACCAATTTACACCATATACAAGAAAAAACTCAAAATGGATAAAAGACTTAAATGTAAGTCACAAAACCATTAAAATCCTAGAAGAAAACATAGGCAATAGAATCTCAGACATCTCCCGTAGCAATATTTTTGCTGATGTATCTCCTCAGGCAAGTGAAACTAAGGAAAAATAAACAAATTGGACTACATCAAACTAAAAAACTTTTGTACAGCAAAAGAAACTATCAACAAAAATGAAAAGACAACCCATTGTATGGGAGAACATATTCACTGATACATCTGATAAAGGATTAATAACCAAAAATTTGTGAAGAACTTATAAAACTCAACACCAGGGAGATAAACAATCCAATTAAAAAATAGGCAATGACCTGAATGGACACTTCTCCAAACAGGACATACAGATGGCCAATAGGCATATGAAAAAAATGCTCAATGTTACTAATCATCAAAGAGATGCAAATTAAAACCACAATGAGATATCACCTCACACCTGCCAGAATGGCGCTCATCAACAAAACAACACACATCAAGTGCTGGTGAGGGTGTGGGGAAAAGGGAACCCTCCTGCACTGCTGGTGGGACTATAGACTTGTGCAGCCACTGTGGAAAACAGCATGGCATTTCCTCAAAACATTAAAAACATATCTGCCTTTTGACCTAACTATCCGACTTCTGGAAATATATCCTAAGAATCCTGAAACACTAATTTAAAAGAAGATATGCACCCCTATGTTTATTACAGCATTGTTTACAATAGCCAAGATCTAGGAGCAGCCCAAGTGTCCATCAGTGGACAAGCAGATAAAAACGCTGTGTTACATATACACAAGGAAATACACAATACGTGGCCATAAAAAATAAGGAAATCTTACCTTTTGCGACAGCATGGATGGACCTGGAGATCATTATGCTAAGTGGAATAAGCCAGGCAGAGAAAGGCAGGTACCATACTGACCTCACTTATTTGTGGAATCTAACAAACACAATAAACTGATGAACAGAATAGAAACAGAGGCATGGACAAAGGGAGCAGATGGACAGCTGTCAAGGGGAGGGGATGAGTGGACAGAATGAAAGAAGGTGAAATGATTAGCCAAAACACATATATACATGACACAGAGACACAGACAATGGTGGTGATAGCCAGAGGGAAAGAGGGGATAGAGATAGGGGACAGAGGGCAGAGGAGGGGGCAATAGAGTGGAAAGAGACAATGCAGTGTGTAGATGGTGTTATACTGAACTGTACACTTGAAACTTGCAAGGTTTGGCAAACTATTTCATCCTAATAAATTAAAAGAGAAGAAAAAAAACAAAACAGTGTGGTACCAGTGCAAGGACAGACACAGAGATTGATGGAATAAAACTGAGAACCTGGAAATAAATCCACACATCGTTGGTCAACTGGTTTTCAAAAAGAGTGCCAAGACCATTCAATCAGGAAAGAAGAGTCTTTCCAGTAAATGGTGCTGGGACAGCGCCATAGCTACATGCAGGAGAATGAAATGGAACCCTGCCTCACACCCTGTTGGCTCCCAAACCAGGAACAGACAGCCCCTTGTTTTGCTTTTGCTGTGAATAATATCAGTGGGACAATTGTTGGGATTTCTATAAGGGTTGGGGGTCAGGTAACGGCACTGTATAATGTTAATTTCCTGATTTTGATACTTGTACTGTGTTCTGCAAAGAAGGTCCTCGGTCTTAGGAAACATACAAAAGTAGTCAGAGGTAAGGGAGCCTCGTGTTAACCAGTTATCGCAAATATTTCAGAAGGAAATTAAAACATTACATATGTAGACCATTTCTTCTGTGTGTGCATGTGTTTATATACTGCATGTATACATATACAAACTATGTGTGTATATACTATGCATTTGTACACATACTGTGTATATACACTGTGTGTACATATACTGTGCATGTGTGCATATATTGTGTGTATATACTGTGTGTACATATGTGAGTGTAATACTGTGTGTACATATACTATGTGTGTATACTGTGTGTATATTACATATGTGTGTATACTGTGTATGTGTATAGTGTGTACACCATATGTGTGTTCTGTGTCTGTGTGTATGTATATACTGTGCATATATACGTATGTATACTGTGTGTATATATATCTATGTATATAAGAGAGAGAATGATTAAGCATATGTAGCAAAATGTTAACAACTGTGGAATGTGGTGAT
The DNA here is from genome assembly GCF_036850765.1 of Saccopteryx bilineata. Lineage (NCBI taxonomy): Eukaryota > Metazoa > Chordata > Mammalia > Chiroptera > Emballonuridae > Saccopteryx > Saccopteryx bilineata. Next base: position 288,897,361 of record NC_089492.1, read on the forward strand.
GATATACAATATAAGTGATATTTGCGCTATTTTCGCTACATTTTAACATTTTGAAATTGCTTGAAATAAAAAATTTAATTTCAAAAGTGCTTGCATACATGCAGTGATTTACATGCAAAGTTTAAAAACATGTGGCAGGAAATTACTCATTGTTTAAAAACATACACAGGCAGCAGAAGTGCAAAAGCACTCCTAGTCCTGGTTGTGGTTGGCCCGGGAGGGTGGAGCAGGCAGAGCGCACTCGGCTGTCTTACTTCTCAAGCTAACCCTGTGAGACTGTGCATTTTATTATTATTCATATTTTTGTGTATCTACAATATTGAATAATAATTTTTAATTTAAAAACACTCCCCTTCCTCTACACACCCACTCCCCTTCCCCCTACAGTCTACTCTCCTCTCTTCCTCCGAAGACGTGGGGTGAGACAGCCAGCTCCCCCTTGCCCTCAGCCGTGTCTCAGTAGCAATGAGAAATTCTCGCTGCACCCAGGGGACAGATTCCCTGGAGAAAGGACCCAGGAGAGAGAGCATCACACACACTTAGTCTGCCTCAGTGGGAAGGAAGTCTTACCAGACGGGAGCTGGGTTCTCTTGCGAAGGACAGGGGAGGGCAAGGCTCAGCACCAGGACTGGGGTGTCTGGGTTGCAGGGACTGTGGCTTCCCAGCCTCAGGAAGAAGCCTGGAGAGGGAAGTCCCGGTCTGGGGGGGCAGCATGGGGTGAGCGCTGCTGCCCTTGGATGGGGCATTCCCAGAGATACTAAACCAGCACGGCATTCTCCTTAAAGCAGCGCTAACACCCCCACCGCACCTGGACTATGAGTCACCAACGCAGTGGCATCTGCGTGCTTCACAGCTGGCCCTCGGGCCCTGTGGTGTCCACCCGCGGTGACCTCCTGACCAGCAGGCTGGAGGAGGCCACTCCAGGCAGGAGGCCCAACTGGAGTAGAGCAGAGGAAGGTGCGCTGGCTGGAACTGAAGTCCCATGCCGGGCTGAGGACAGGCCTGCACCCCCTCCCTGAGCAACGCTGTGGGGGCGGAGCCAGTCAGCAAAGGAAGGTCCGCCCTTCAACAAAGATGGAGAAAGCACCTGCTGTGGGCCAGGCAGTCCTCCTGCTCTCAGAGAGAGGGGTGGGAAGGCCGACAGGAAGCTCCGTGCTCCTGGGAGGATCCCTGAGCAAAGGCAAGGGAAGTGGGGAGGCTGGAGGAAGGGGGAAGAGACTTCAGGCTGTGGCAACAGCAAGGGGAAGAGCCCCCCCGCAGAGACTGCCTCCTGCCTCTCCGCCCTCTCCATGGGTCTGAGAAGCCTCCAGCATGGCTGGCTGGGGAATGACATGAGACACTGAGGCGCTGGGGGTCCTGGTAGGCCATGGCTTCTGCTCAGGGTAGTGTGGGGAACCCCGGAGGCTTCAGAACAAAGGTGTGATTCAAAAGCAACAAGTTCCTAAAGCCACCTCAAATGTCCACAGCCACCGTGACCCAACAAGGACATTGGGGTATGTGCTGGGGTGCGGATTGTCTGGAGGTGCTCCTTCGGGGGCTCCAAATTCGTGATCAGCACCTGGGAGTCCGGCCCTACAGACTGCTGAGTGGGGGCCATCAGGCGAGGTCCACACACGTGAAAAATTCCACCTTTCACGCAACAGAAGAGTTCGATGGTTTCATGCGCAGAAACTGGATTCCGGAGATGAGGCACCTCGCTATTCCGGAACTCACTGAGAAAGGGGGCTTTGGTCTTCTATTCCTTGAAATGCTTTCAGCATCCTGACAAGGGGCATGGCCAGGATTGGAAGATCACCCTGTGGTATCTGGCTGAATAACTGGGACAAGGCTTCCCACAACTGGAAGTCTCCATTTTCCTAATGGAGTCAGAGATACCCAGCTGTGAGGAGGGGTTCAGTGAGGTGATGACAGCAGCATACACAGGACCCGCAGAGGGGATGACACCGCAGAAGGGATGACACTACAGAGGGGATAGCACTGTGGGTGTCCTTCATCCCTCTCTCTCCTACTCCGTCCTCGCCTCTCCCAAAGACATCCTACGATCTAGTCACTACACAGGCCAGCCATCGCTTGGGTCCCAGGATTAGTCAGGAAACGCTGCTACATCCTGGCCAGGAGGAATGCCCACGTCCAATAAAATCAGACGTCCCCAGGACCCCACCCAGGCTGCCAGGATAGCCTCGCTTTGTCTTTGGGAAGTCCAGGAGTTCCTTCCTGCATCACATTCTGGCCACAGTGTCTCCCCATCCTGCAGAACAGGCTCTCTCCTGGCCAGCGGTGCCTCCAGATCCCACTTGTCACCTCCTTCCTGAAGCCATGTCAGCACCTAGCAGCCCTAGGGATCCCTCTGCCCCATTCTGATGGGTATCCCCCAGCCTTGTCAGTGTTCTCGGGTGGGTTCACCACTCAATCTTCCCGTGAAATGTATACCCTGAAGTTCAAGAACCGCACACACGTTCTACTCTGCCTGTGTTCTCCATGGCTCGCGGCACAATGCCAGCTTCCAGTGCGTGTATTAGTATATATAATAGGTATTTGCGAACTAGAGCGAGCACACACACACACACACACACACACACACTCATTTAAATGTTTTAATTAGAAAAAAATGACTAAAATTAGATAATGAAAGTTCTGCCTCATGTACCAAATTTGAACTTTTTCTGAAAACACTTTCTTTTTTATGGACTTTGCAGGGAACCACGCAATTTATCCCTTCATTACAATTTAGGGCTAGAACTGGAATATTAGAATTGCCACTCAGCGCAACGTGCCCGAAATGCTGCACGTCCCCTGGTTATAATGATTCCCGGTTATAATGATATGCTGTGGACTTAAATCTTACTCCGAGACACAGAAAAAAAAAAAAGACAGTTAAATCAACTTTGTCCATTTAAATATCATTTGAAGATATCTAGAACCCATCTCTTTATTGCTCAACAACCCTTAGCGATTCCTTTTGCCCCCATTTATTTCCAGTTCCCAAGGGAATCCTGTCTGATTTATTGAAAATTAGTTCTTACAGCTAGTAAATGCTTTAAACTATTTTCATATAAATCACTCTGAAATCTGCTCGCGCACTGAAGCCTGGTGAGAGTGATGTCCTCCAGTGACGCTGAGTGCCCTCTGCTCTGCAGTGAGGGGCTTCCCAGCACCGAGAACAGGCGGGAGGCTCCGCGGAGCGGGCTGACATGTCTCCAGACAAACGCACCACACACAAGAATGCGCACCACACACATGCACAGACATCTACACGGCACTCCTGCATGCCCACACCGAGCAAACACACAGCCTTCTGGGCGTGGTCAAGCACTGGCTATGTTAGCATGCGAGCAGGCCAGCACCCTCGCGGGAACAGCGACAGCACACGGTGAATGTGAACACCACGCACACAACGGGAGCACCCCCATCAGTACTGCGGGCTTTGATGGGCCCGTGTCAGCCTGGGTTGTCATACTCTCCGCAGGAACATCGAAGGCCATGTCTCGCTCCCACACACAGCCAGTCTGGCTCAGCTGGGGCCTCTGCACCCTATCCTCACTCAGGGAACCCCACTGATGGGAGCTCATCTCTACGTGGGCTTCCAAGACCACCACAGCCAAGAAAACAAACATGGTGGGTGACTCTGGGCCTCTTCAGATGTGTGCCTGAACATGACCCATGTCATGTCCATATACATTTCAGTGGCCAAAACAAGTGACATGCTCACCCCCAAACATCAAAAGAAAGCCCCAAGGAAGCAGAAGTCCACCATGTATGCCCAGAAGGTAATCAAATACACATACTACTACTGGCGATCAAGCTACCCAACCCTTCTCGATGCATGCTGGACAGGGCAACCCTCAGCCACTTCTGGGTGTGTGTGTGTGTGTGTTTTCAATATGAAACCAGGGACCTTTTGCCTGGCCAACAGGCATCCTTCTACTCTGAAAAGCCTGGCAGTGTGGCACATTTGAGCCCTGGAGATGCCTAATCTACTGTTCATAGGAATTGATCTTAGAAACAAATGGTGGTTATCCAGATAACTAGCAGGAATCATAAGAGAGCTCTTCAGATTGACAAAGGAGGCGAAAGGAGGGAGGGAGGAAAGGAGGCCTTGGAGGCAAATGTGGGAAATAAAAGCTACAGAATTCTAAGGCTCTAAGCAGAAGAGAAAGAGCCAGGTCTTACTCACAGCCCAGAGCCACTTCGCAGGGGCTCAGGAAAGCTGGGGTCGACCGGGGACTGCGGGGACCTCCAGTCGCCCTTGCGGTGCATCGGGCAGATGAATTATGGCCAGCTCTCTTCCCCGCCCGCTCCCCTTTCAGTATTCCACAAATAAAGAGCTATTTTCGGAAGAAATCCTCCAAGCACCACTGTAAAACAGCAGGACGGAACGCACCACGGTAACAAATGTATGGGAGAGAGCATCAGTAGAAATCATTTTTAGGTTCGGATATTGTTCAAAGGCAAAAATGATCTATATGCAGGAAGACTGCACGTATGTCATTCAGAGAAATGACAGGGCCTCTTTCCATGATTTAAAGAACAGCACCGTAAAAAACCAATTCCCCATATAAATATTTAAACATAGTTTATTATATTCAATACCTGTCCAAATACATCCTCTGTAGAGATCTCTCCCAACCGCACTCAAAGCTAGGGGACTCTAAGCGGGCTAGGAGGTATCAGAAGACGTCGTTCAGAAAAACTTGTCCGTGCACTTGGAAGACAGGGCTGTTTTTAAAAACCGACTCACGGCAAGAAAACGTTTGCTGTATTTTGACCAAATACTGAGGACAGAAGAGGACTACAGAGAGAAGGGATTTAGTACAAGTGGTTTTTATTTGTTTCCATGTCACGCTTCTAAAGACCACATTTCATGAGCTCAAAATATTTATACTTCATCTTACGAGGTACAAGTCTGAGCTTAAAATGCATGCTTTCCGCTTCGGCCACATGTGTGTTCTCTGTTCACGTGTGTCTGTCCACACAGCGAGGAGCTAAGGGCAGGGGAGGCAAGACAATGCAGGTTTCCACGTGTTCGGTTGCCGTCTTCAAGAGCCCAGTCACGTGAGCATCAGAGATAGTGGAAATCACTAACGGAAGTCTGACAGCTGGGGGCAACTTCAAGCCGTGAGCCTCTTCTTCAGAGTCTACCTGAAAGCCAGAAGGAGCACCGGACAAAATAACCCTCAGACGTCCTCTTCTTCTTCCCGGGGCCGCCGACAGAACCGTGGGCGGCTGGAGCGCTCACATCCGCCAAGTTCAGAAGAGCCACCGCCTGGGCTCCGCGCGCGGGACCCCGGCTTCCGCCCCGCTCTCCCTCGGGCGGGCGTAGTTCTGTGTCTGGGGGACTGTGTCCTTCACCCCCGCCGATGTGCCTTCCACTAAACCACCCCCAACTCCAGCAGCTGAAGTGCACTGGAACTTCTCCACAGTTATCACAAGCGTCAACAGATTTTGAGAGAGGCCACTGGGCTGCAGTAACCTACTTAAGCACCATAAATTCCAGAAGGAGCCTGGCTTTCCTGGGAGATGTGTGACTTGAAAAATGACACACTCTTGAGAGAGTGGGCCACTGTTTTTAAAGGACCAGCAGAGGACGCTGGATTCCACAAAGCTCCAGTGCCCGTGGGGGTCTGTCCCAGGTATGAAGTCCCCCCCCCCACCCCCCGTGCCGCCTGGATCTGGGCATGCTCGGAACAGTGAAACCACAAGTGACTCAGCAGGGAGCCCTCAGACCATGATGTAGGACCCCAGACTAATGTTTGTCTGGCAGAGACCCCCACACATTCTCAGCTCTTGCTCCCTCTGGGGATTCCACAGCCACCGTCCCCACTCCTGGGGTCAGATCCTGACCCTGCGCTGACGCACAGTGCGACTTTTAACAAGTCACATAACCCCCTATGCCTCCCTTCTTCATCCATAGAGTGGCAGTCGCGTGCCTCACCTGAAAGGGTTGTCTGGAGGCCAGGATACCAGAGAGGCCGGCAGCAGGCCTTGGTTGGACAGGGACTTGGGACCTGGCCTTCACCACAGTCATCACTGCTGCGGCATAGGGCACCTGCCCCAATAGTTAGCAATGGGCACAGGCACACACGCTCCATCGAAGCTGCCTCTGGCCCCAGGTTCTAGCTCTAACTCGGGAGTTCCCAAACATGAGAACCCAGGTGCCTCTTCCTACGGAGACTGCACTTCCTCTGCCGGGCTCGCCAGCGTCAGCCCCTCTCCCGTTGGGATTGCCCACAAAGCGCGGGCGTGTTCCTCGGGAAGGAAACAGAACGGCTCCCGGAGGGTGCAGCCACCGGTGGTGATAACAGTGGTGCCATCCCAGCCAAAGGCCAAGTGCCAAAGCCGCCAGCCGGTTAGACGCCCACAGTACAGAGTCAGCTCCCGAGGCTTGTCAAACCTTAGCCTCCAGGTGGAGAGAGAGGCAGACAAAGGGGCTGGCTGCCCACGCTGGTCCAACGCCAACGTCGGCATCTTAGAGATCTCATCCAGCAACCGGACCGGAAGAGCAACAGGACCAGGAGGCTAGCGTCCAACACATACTGACCCCTGATTATCCAAATAATGCCCTTCAGACCTTTCAAATCGTTCCTAACAAAAGATGGTGCTGTTCCCTCACCAGCCCCTGAAACACGCTGAGGAAACAGGACAGCGTGGGCATCAGCCTGTTTCACATATTGGGGGTCTGGGCACAGAGGAGGAGGAACACACATCCAGGGTGACACAGGGAGCTCCCAGAGTCCTCGGGAAGTGAGCCCTGCTGCCTCGACACCCCGCTGTTCTGTCGCATCCTGCCCGCCACAGGAGGAGGACGTTTTTGGAGAAATACGCAGGGCCTCATGCTTCCCCGGGAAGCCGCTTCCTGGGGGCGGCAGCCCAGCAGTGCAGAAACCGTCAATGACAAAGTGTCTCCTCGCCGTCCTGTGCGTTTGTTATCGCCGCTCCGTCCTCATTCCTCATGCCTCGCAGCTGTGCCAGATGTGGAGAAAATTGCATGTTCCCTGAAAACTTAATGACCAAATTTAAAGCAATTTCGAGCTAATCAGGGTTCTGTTAAGCTGATTTTATTAATTCAACAGTTTTAAGAGTTTAACAAAATGATGCACTTGGCCGTCTTTGTTGTGGAAGCTGCTCATTTAGGTGCAGAAGGCTTGGAACCACCCAAGAAATCTTTCTTCAAAGAAAGGATGATTTGTGAAGTAACGAATGGAGGTTGCTCAGAAATGCACATCCTTGATAACGTGGTGCATGGTGGGGTACCAGAGCCGCGTCTCAGGCTATGGAGGAACAGATCGTATGTGGTACTGCCGCACAGGTAAATTAATAAGAGGCTTCTATCCAGAAGTAGAGACTTCAATAGTAACTTTAAAATAACTTGTCAAGTCTCCATTCACATCGACCGTTCAGAAGAAAGCTATGAGGTGTCCCACTGGTGATTCCTTTTATACTTACACCAGAAACACAGCTCCTTTTGTTTTTTATGAACACTGCTGACAAGTCCCTGGCACCTTTCCCACAACCAAGGGTCTGATAAACAGAGCTGTGTTCAAATGAAGTCAAACCAAATTAAAAACAAACAAGCAAAGAAACAGCAGACTGTTAACGGTCCTTGAATTTTGCAACCACGGTGTGCAGCATCTCATTATTTTGAAAGACAAATCAGAAGTTAAAATCCATATTTGAAAAAATTACCCATGCACCTGTCTAGAGGAAAGTGATCTTGTCACTAAGGAACTAAATATGTGCCACTCACTGGCCGAGTGACTTAGGAGACGGGCTTCACCTCTCTGGGCTTATTGCTGCATCTATAAAACACGGATAACCTCGCTCACTCACCATGGGGACCGCTGGGGTAAGTGAGTTAGCACACTTAAAGTGCCCACAACAGAATCTGGTGGCAGTAAGCATCTGAGTAACATTAACAATTACCATTATATGTATCTAATTTTTAAATTTTTTAATTGAATTTATTGGAGTGAAATTGGTTAATAAAATTGTACAGGTTGCAGGTGCACAAGTGTACAATGCATCATCTGTATATTGCAATGTGTGTTCCCACCCCAAGTCAAGTCTCCCTCCATCACCACCTACCCCCTCCTCCCCTCCTCCCCTCCCCCAAACTCCCCTTTTCCTCCTGCAATCCCCACACTGTTGTCTGCGTCTATAAGTTTTTTTCTCGTTGCTTAATCCCTTCGCCTTTTTCACGTTATTGAAGGTTTGTGCTTTGTGACTTGCACATCAGGTTTACTGAATTTGGATTTTTCTTCTTCATATATTTTAAATTACAGAAGTAATAAATTCTCTTTAAAATAAATTCAAGCGATTGGAACATAACAAGTAAAAATTAAAATTTCCTTCCCCCTCAATCTCTTTCTCAGAAGTAATCACAGTTGCCAACCTTATGCTTTTTCAGCACTTCCTATGTGCATTTATAAAAGCTATAAATATATATTTATATGATATGTCATGTAGACTATGTATCCATATAGAAGAATAACTTACATTGCATGTCATGCGTCCTTCTGTGCATTATCTATAATACATATAACTTTCCACGTGTATCCATTTGCATATGCGGTTTCTAATCTGTTCCTCTCTGCCTTTTTTCCTTCACAATATATCACGGACCTCATTCTAGGTCAGGACTTGCAGACAGACCTCACTCTCTGTGATGGCTGCATGGTTGTTCATGATCCGTGTGTGGCGTGCATTGTTTAACCTCTCCTTTGCTGAGAGGCATTTCAGTTTTCTGCAGAATTTCCGTGGTAAGAACCATGCAGCAAGGGCGGGTCTTCCATGGACAATTGCATGTACATGGCAACCACAATGAGGGCGGATGAGGCCAAGGAGAGGGCAGGAGTCGGGGCAGAGGATGGAGGTCTGGTAATAAAAATATACAGTAGTCCTCATTGCTTCTCGGCCTTTCAGCTAAGATCAAGTGTAAAAATGTATAGTAGTTCCCCACCACCACCCTTATCTGAGGGTTTGCTCTCTGTGGATTCAGTTACCTGGGGTCAACCTCGGTCCAAAACTATGAAATGGAAAGTTACAGAAATTAGCCATTCCTAAGGTTTGAATTGTGCACTGGCCTGAATGGTGATGAAATCTCACACCATCCTGCATCCTGTCCACCCAGGATGGGAGTCATCCCGTGCCCAGCGTGCCCGCACTGTGCACACAGCACAACGAGGCTCTGAGACAGCACCGGACATAGTCACATAACTTTTCCTGCAATACATTGTTACAGTCACCCTATTTTTATGAGTTACTGTTGTTGGTCTCTTACTGTACCTCATTTATAAATTAAACTTCATCATAGGTATGCTTGCATAGGAATAAAACACAATATCTATAGGGTTTGATACTGCTCGTAGTTTCGGACATCCACCGAGGGTCTTGGAATGTTTCCACGGATAATGGACAGATTAAAGTATAATGGTTTGGTGCTACTCTACATCCACTAGGTTGGCCAAGAAAATAAAAAATGGAGAAGTCAGAACCCTTGTGTGCTGCTGGTGGGAATGCAAAAGGGCATCCCTGCTGTGGAGAACAGCCTGGTGGTTCCTCAAAAGATGGCATATAAAATTTCCACCTGTTCCTGGAATTCTGCTTCTGGGTTTATACACGCAAAAGTACTGAAAGCAGGCACCTGAACAAATATTTGTACACCCAGGTTCACAGCAACATCATTCAACATCACCAAAAGGGCCCTGGCCGGTTGGCTCAGTGGTAGAGCATCGGCCTGGCGTGCAGGAGTCCTGGGTTCAATTTCCAGCCAGGGCACACAGGAGAAGCGCCCATCTGCTTCTTCACCCCTCCCCCTCTCCTTCCTCTCTGTCTCTCTCTTCCCCTCCTGCAGCCAAGGCTCCATTGGAGCAAAGTTGGCCCGGCACTGAGGATGGCTCCATGGCTTCTGCCTCAGGCGCTAGAATGGCTCTGGTTGCGACAGAGCAATGCCCCAGATGGGCAGAGCATCGCCCCTGGTGGGCATACCGGGTGGATCCTGGCCGGGCGCATGCAGGAGTCTGTCTGACTGCCTCCCCATTTCCAACTTCAGAAAAATACACACACACACACACACACACACAAAATCGCCAAAAGGTAGGAACAACACATTCAACAGGTGAATAGATGAACCAGATGAGGTATTTACACAGAATGGAATATCACTCCACCTCAAAAAGGACGGGCATTCTGACACATGCTACCCCATGGATGATAAGTGACATAAGTCAGACACAAAAGGACACACGCTGTGTGATCCCATTTCTGTGAGGTTCCCAGAGTCATCAACTTCATAGAATCAGAAAGTAGAAAGGGCAGGTGCCAGGGGCTGGGGGAGGGGCCTTGGGCCCGCAGTGTTTAATGGGACAGATCATTGTGGGAAGATACAAAAGTTCTGGAGGTGGATGGGGAGGGAGAAGGGTTGCACAGCCATTCGAATGTACACCTCAAAGTGGTTAAAATGGCAAATCGCAATAATTAAAAGGATATAGAAAGATGCCGTGGTTTGTTTTAGGTGCAGTCCGATGTCGGCATTAAAACAGTTGTGTCAGAGAAGCGGTTCGCAGACAAAGAACTGTGTCGCATGTCATGTGCTGGAATAAGGCCTGGTCCCTGCCGTCGAGTGTGTCAGACCAGTGGGTTGGAGGAGGCAGAGCAGGTAAATACATCACCAATGACAACGAAAATAACAGTAACAATGAGTTACGGTGTAACAGCAGGACTGTGGCCTTTCTGAAATCCAGAGGGCAGGTGAAACAATGTTCCTCTTAGGTCTCTATAATGTTCTGTACAGTTAAAATATTTTATAATAACAATAAGAAATACTTAAAAAAAAAAACCTGGCAAGTGCCAGGAAACTCTATTCAGGAAATCTAGAATGCCTACGTTCCCAGATGTTTCGGTTTTATGATCCAGCTTTTAAAGCTGCAACGGAGAGACAAATATAGGATTGGCAACTTTTTATTTTCCTAAGTAAGGACATTTTTTTAAAAAATTGCCATCTGCCTTCAGTATTATTCACAAAGGGTTGTTGGGTTTTTTTTTTAATGAACTTGGACATGACAGTTGCCCTTCCCAAGCAAGAGAAGTTGGCAACTCTTCCTGCTGTGAGTTTGCTGACACCATGTCACTCCAAACACCCACGTTTCGCTACTGGTCAGTGTAAACCTCTCCAGACGCTGGACCAGTCAGGGTTCCTGGATGTGGGACTTCTGCACGAGCCCACACTCCTCAAGTGCAAGCCCAGGGTCATTTCCAATCTCACTGCAGATGCCCCAAGCTCTCCTCCCGCCTGGCCTCCTCCGGCCCCGAGAGTCTACCACCCTGTGCTGCCCATGGCCAGAGCGCCTCCTTTGCGGTCTTCTTCGGCCGTGTGCTCTAAGCTGTTCTCCCGAACTGTCCCAGGCAGAGGCTCACCCCCAGGCCTACGTTCCTCCAGCAGGGGTGCACCTCCATTCCACCCTTCAGACCCACCAACACTAGCTCCCCAGGGAGGTTCTGAATACACCCACCAGGGGCACTCTGAATACACCCTCCGGAAACTATGGACAAGTTCTAGGTTTCTCCGCACTGGGCCGTTTGCGTATTTCTTTTTCTGAAACTGCAGAGTCCGGCCCTCTGGGGCCTGCTAAAGCAAGGAATAGTGCCTGCCACCTCATTTCTATAAATGATGTTTGATCAGTGAATAAATTAAATACTGAATAACTGAACCTCATTCTAACGTACTTCTACCAGATAGTTGCCAGATCGCCTCCAAAACAATGATGGTTCAGTGGTGGGGGGGGGGACCTACCAACATGCAGCCACAGAGTGGGTGGGGATTGGGGGTCAGAGCTCTGCAGCCGTGAAGGAGGCTCCACCCACCATCCCAGCAGCAGAGAGGGTCCAGCAGGGTGTTTCCTTCGTGATTTCCACGTCAGAGAACCGGCACTGAGCACTCACGTGGATTATCTCATTTAACTCTCCACACTTCGTGGGGGCACCTTACTAATGCCTTGTGATAGAGGTTCATTTTGAAACACTTTAAGACCTACAGAAAATTTGCAAAAATAGTACATTCTTGTATAGGCTTCACCCAAATTCACCAAATGTTAGTTAACATTAAACTCATTTGTACTTTCTCTCTCTCTCCCTCTCTCTCTCTCTCTCTCTCTCTCTCTCTCTCTCTCACACACACACACACACACACACACACACACACACACAGTGTTTCCGGACTATGGGAGAGAGGAAGGTGAAGGCACAAAACCCCTCATATCTACATATTTTATTTTTGTATTTCCTAAAAATCAAAACATTAACACCAACATACAACTATTATCTAATCTACAGACCTCCTGAAATCTCACCCGCTGTCCTATTGTAATGTCCTTTGGAGCAAAAACCAAGCACAAAGCCCTGTCTGGTCCAGCTGGGACTCAGTCAGCATCACTCACTCCGGTTTTTGTGTCTCTTAGTCTTCTCTCAGTGGGACCAGTTAGTTACTTGGGTTATTTTCTGTCTGTCTTTCCTTCATGACCTTGACATTTCTGTTAGAGTACAGGACAATTAGTTTGTAGAAGTTCCTCAGTTTGAGTCTGCCTGGTATTTCCTTATAATTAAATGCAGGCTCCACCTTTTTTTTTTTTTTTTTTTTTTTTTTTTCTTTTGGCAGGAAACCACAGAAATGATGCTGTGTCCTCCTCCGTGTACCGTGTCTGGAAGCACAGGATGGCTCTTGTTCCATTATTGACGACATTAACTTTGATCACTTGGTTAGGGTAGGGTCTGCCCCATACCTCTGTTGTAAAATTACAGTTTCCCCCTTTGAATGGAGTAAGAAATTGTGGGGAGATATGGTGGGGCTTCATTAATTCCTTCTCCGTTGGTCATCTATAAGGAAACAGTTTCCTTTCCTCTCCACTTACTACTTATATTAATTTGATGCTCCATGATCCCAGATCTGACTGCTGGGAGCCTGGTTCTTGGGTCCTTTGACCATGTCCCCGTCATCCTTTGAGCACTTCCTTACATTCTGGCCCAAACTGTTCCTACCAAAGTGTCACAGCTTTTAGGTTCTCTCAGCAAACAGAGCGACCTCCATACACTCACATGTATTTCTAGATCTGTGTGTGTGTGTTCATACTGATTCCCAACTTTCTACCCAAAACCACTGGCGAGGGGTGTGGCTTCGTTCAACCCATCCACGCAGGCTCCCTCTGCACCCCAACACACAGTCACAAATGCTCGGAAGGACTTGCCAACCTAATTACCAACGCTGAGCTTTCAGATGTAGGCAATTAATAGCCACTAGAAATGTAAAGACTACACTGAGTCTAGTCTTCCACCTTCCTGTATGAGTAACTCCTTCCCTGATTAGGAGAGAAAACTGTCTCTGTTAGTCACAGTCCATTTCCATAGTTCCTCCCTCTTGAATATAAACAAAGTAACTTCGGAAGGGCTAATCCACATTCCCTTAAGAAACAAGCCTACCAGAGTAACAATGTATTTACTTACAACTATTTTTGCTTTGTAATTAGCCTGGGGGGAGGGGCGGTGTATGGTCACAATCCTGAGTCCAAAAGTCACCCGGGGAGTTGGCCCCACCTTTGCTGTGGTTTGCCACACAGCTCGCTCACTGTGCCTCGGCCTTTGCTCCTCCTTGTGTTTTGTCCCTTGCCCGCGATGCCTTCGCCTTTTGTGTAACTTGTGAAATACTGGCACAATTGTAAATGTCAGACTCATACGAAAAGGTATCTCAGAGAAATGTGTCCATGCCTCCCCGCCCCGGTCATCTCTTCTGTCCTGCTGCCATCTTCCATCCTTACAGCCCTGGTCCCAACCACCCCCATAGGACAGCAATCTCACTGGATTCCAGTTTACTTTTCCTAGATTTCTTTTTTGCGAAAATACATCGGTAGCTCTCTACATCTTTTTTTTTTTAGTTTACCTTCTTTATTGTATAACAGTAGCATACTAAATATTTCTTATGTTTTAATGATTTTGTTTATGTATATTTTTATATCATAAAAATTCCAGTCTGATGAATTTTACTAAAAGTATACAGTGTATAACTATCACCATCACCCAGGTTTGGAGCACTCTGGTCCCCCTCAAAGTGCCCCGATGCTCATCTTCGCGCCAGCCCCGCTCCTTCCCCTCATAAAATCACCCTTCCACATTCTGCTTTGCCGCTTTCCGGTATATCCTAGAAGTCACCCGTGTGGGTTCAGGGAGACCTCCCCGGTAATTTTTACAGCTGCATAATACTCCGTCGTGTGGCTGTGCAGTGGATAGTCAACCGCCACACTGTGTTCGGACATCAGGCTGCCTCCAATATTTCGTAATTATAAATAATTCTGGGATGAATATTCTTGTGCGTGAGTATTTTCAAACTTTTTAAGTACGTCTTGGGGATGAACTCTCCGAAATGGGATCTCAGGGCCAAAATGTAAACGCACAGGCAGTTGTGGTGAATGTGGCCACGCCCCCCCTTCACCAGGGTCCACCTGTCTGCGCCCCCACCAGCAGTAGGAGTGCGTCCCAGTTCCTCCCAACCCGGCCGACAGCTGCCGTTGCTGACCCCTTTGTTTCTGCAGGTGAAAATGATATCCCAGAGTCATCTGAATTTGCATTTCTCTAATTACAAGGAAAGCTGAACATATTTTCACATGTTTAGAGGCCATTTGTCTATCCTCTATGCAAATGATCTCTCTCCGTCTTTGGCCCGCTTCTCTCAGCAACACCCCCCCCCTCTGCCAGTTTTAACCGTTCTTTAGATAGTAAGGCTATTCAGCCTTTACGTCTCGTGCAGGTTGCAAATGTTTTCTCCCACTTCATCACTGCCACTTTGCCTGTGTTTTGGGTGAGCCTTTGGGGTTGTTCCCTTTGCCGTGGCAAAGGGTTCTGTTTTACAGACTCGAACTTGTCAAACTTCTACTACATCAGGATTTCGAATGATAGGAAACCTTTCCCTATCTCCACCTTATAGGAAAATTCACTCATGTTTTCTTATAGTCATTTAATAATTTTTTTTTTTTGTATTTTTCTGAAGCTGGAAACGGGGAGAGACAGTCAGACTCCCGCATGCGCCCAACCGGGATCCACCCGGCACGCCCACCAGGGGCGATGCTCTGCCCACCAGGGGGCGATGCTCTGCCCCTCCGAGGCGTCGCTCTGCGGTGACCAGAGCCACTCTAGCGCCTGGGGCAGAGGCCAAGGAGCCATCCCCAGCGCCCGGGCCATCTTTGCTCCAATGGAGCCTCGGCTGCGGGAGGGGAAGAGAGAGACAGAGAGGAAGGAGGGGGGTGGGGATGGAGAAGCAAATGGGCGCTTCTCCTATGTGCCCTGGCTGGGAATCAAACCCGGGTCCCCTGCACGCCAGGCCGAGGCTCTACCGCTGAGCCAACCGGCCAGGGCCTAATAATTTTTTTTAATATTTAGGTCTGAGACCCATTGAGCGTTCATTCTTGCAGAGTGTGAGATAGACGTCTAGTTTTCTCTTGTCCGGAGGGCACCCGGTTGTTCCCCTTCATCATATTCCAAATCCCCACACGTGTGGGTGTGCGTCTGGACTTCATGTGCGATCCCACCGATCGGTCTCTTCCCCCGCCCAGGCCACGCTGTTTAATCACAGAGGCCTTAGAACTATTCGCCCTAGAAGCTTGTCTATTTCAGGATTTTCATGGTTATTACATGTTTGTTTTTTTCATATGAACTAAAGTATATATCAGTTGTCTGACTCCATTAAAAAAAAAGAGCTCAGTGGGATTGTGTTAAAGTCACAAATTAACTGGGGGAATAAAAGCTGCCTTTATGGTGACGTTAAGCCTTCCTTTCCAAGACCGAGAGGTGTCTCTCTCTGTGTCTGAACTGCTTTTGTGTCTTCTGGAAGAGATTTAAAACTTTCCTCATTTAGGATTTGCCTGTTTCTTGCTAGGTTTATTCCAAAATATTTTATCTCCTTTGTTGCTCTTATGTCCTCTCACTGGTTATTACTGACGTACAAGAAAGCTATTGATTCTGTACGTTAATTTTTTGTCCGACTCCCTTCATGAATGATTTCCTTTATTGTTTGATTTACTTTTAACATTGAGGCTCCACGGTTTTCTCCAGTATCTTATCATTATCATCTACAAATTGAGATAGTTTTGAATCTTCTTTTCTAGTATTCAAGCTTCTAATTGATTTCTTTGACATAATTGTGAATATCGACAGTACAATTACGGGATCAACGTGGAGACACTGGGTATCTTTGGCTTGATCCTGACGTTTGTGAAAATGCGTCTAGGGTTTCCCCCTCAATTAGGATACCAACCTTAGGATTCAAGCACATACAATATTTTATCATGTCTCATCCATTCTTATTTTCTTAACTGATATATCGGGGATGGGTGTCAAAGTCTATAAAAGGCTTTTCAGTATCTATGGAGGTAAACATGTTTTTCTATTTTTTTCTTTAAGTCTATGATGATAGCAATAGATTATATATAGATTGCCTCATGTTGAACCAACCTGGCATTCCTGGAGGTGGGGGGGGAATACCATTTGGTCATAGCACATTGATTTCCTCATGTTGTGTTAAATTTGATTTACCAATAATTTGTGTAGTACTTTTGCTTCAGTATTTGTAAGTGACATTGTTCTGTAACGTAATGTTTCTTCTACCCTGTGCTTTCAGATTTTGATATCAATGATATTTCTGCTTTCAGAAAAGAATTAGAATGTATTTCTTTATTTCCCATATTCTGAAACAGCTCAAAAAGCATGGAGGCTGTCTGGTCTTTGAAAGCTAGAAGTGCCTTTGAAAGCATCTCGCCCTGCTGCCCCTTTGTGGCTGAGTTCCTTAATGAGTCTCCATAGCTCTTTTGTGGAAATTGGTCTATTTAAGCTTCCTCTATTAAATGACGCCAAATTTTGGTACAGTGTTTGATCTAGGGTTTCATATTTATTTTTATAGAGGTCTGCAAAATAGTCTTATGGTGTATTCAATCTCTTCTATTTCAATGGTTAGTTTCCCCCTGTCATTTCTTCTTTATGAATTTGTGTTTCTTCTACATTTTATTGTTAACAAGTGTTTTGTCCACTTTGTTTATAAAGATTTATTTTTTTGATTTGTTAATTAGCTCTGTTATCCCTCTATTCTCTACCCTATTATCTTTTGCTTTATCCTTTTTTTTCCCTTGTGCTGTCTTTTAGTTCACTTTGTGGTTCTGTTCCTAGCTTTCTGAGCTGGAAATTTAGTTCACTTGTTTTCCTTTTTTGTTGTTGTTTTTATTGATAAAAGTGTTTAGGGATATAAATTTTCCTCTGATCATTAATTTAAATGTATTCCATAAATTCTGAGAGGTGGTATTTTCTTTTTTTTTTTTTTTTTTTTTTTTTTTCCCATTTTTCTGAAGCTGGAAACAGGGAGAGACAGTCAGACAAACTCCCGCATGCGCCCGACCGGGATCCACCCGGCACGCCCACCAGGGGCGATGCTCTGCCCACCAGGGGGCGATGCTCTGCCCATCCTGGGCGTCGCCATATTGCGACCAGAGCCACTCTAGCGCCTGAGGCAGAGGCCACAGAGCCATCCCCAGCGCCTGGGCCATCTTTGCTCCAATGGAGCCTTGGCTGCGGGAGGGGAAGAGAGAGACAGAGAGGAAAGCGCGGCGGAGGGGTGGAGAAGCAAATGGGCGCTTCTCCTGTGTGCCCTGGCCGGGAATCGAACCCGGGTCCTCCGCACGCTAGGCCGACGCTCTACCGCTGAGCCAACCGGCCAGGGCATGAGAGGTGGTATTTTCATTATCACTTTTTTTTCACTTTTAATTAGTTCATTTTCCCCTTTCATCCAAGCGGTGTTTAGTAGAAAGTTTTTTTTAATTTCCAGATTAAATTTCCTTTTTGTTTTTGTTAACAGATGTCTAGTTTAGTACATTGTGATCAGACTATGTTTTGTAATATTTCTACTTTATAGAACTTACTAAACTTTTTTGTAATGTAATGTATGATAGATTTTTATAAATGCCCCAGGTGTACTGGAGAAGATACATTCTATATTATTGTGTATTATTGTGGCATAAATTTATACATCTACATAAGTATTGATATCTCTCTTCATATTGCCTACCTCACCTAATGATGTCACTGCATTCACACCCACTGGATCTGTCCTGTGCTGAGTGTGGTATGTTAAAATCCCCCATTACCACTGTGTCTCTAACCATATCACTGAGTGTGGTATGTTAAAATCTCCCATTATCACTGTGTCCCTAACCATATCTCCTTGTCTCTCTGTAGAATCTGGTGGTCCCTGTGTTATTTAGTGCAAACCCACTTAAATTGTTATGTAATGATCTTAAATTGTTATTAACCCGCTTCTCTGAGTGCATTATTGAGCAGTTGCTATGGGGAAGGCATTATCTACACTGTCACTTACCCTTCCCTGTGTGTGACAGCAGTGACCACAGAGGGACTCAGTGATGCCCTGCCTTGGTCATAAAGACACCCCAGGGCCCCAGTAGAGATGTTCCTCCCTTAGGGTACCAATTGTTGTAGGAAGAACGCAAGATTCCTGACTAGTTCCACCTGTCCACTCAGTCAGCACCCTGAAGAGCACCTGATAGCCCAAGCGGAGAACCTGCTGCGGCTGAGGATGGATGCTTCCAGTCCAATCCCGTTTTAAAAGATCATCACAATATAAACCAAGACAAACCCCAAGTTGTGAATTCCTGCTGTAACACCATGTTCTGTTTAGCTGAATGACAGCAGCCTTCCTATAGGGAGGTAGAGGAGGGCTTCATCCCACCGCCGCAGACGGGCGGCGGGCAGCTCTGTGCACCCTGGTGCGGCACAGCCCTCTCCTCGTCCTCCTTACAAGACAGCCCCTGCCCATGCAGGGAGCCAGCTCCCTGCAGAGAAGTGTCAAGCAGAAAGCCTCCCATTTCTGAGCACAGAGAGCATTTTGGAACCAACCGTGGCAGCCCTCAACTAAGTCAAGCCAGGATGTAAATGCAGAGAGCCAGCTAGGTTTCATTGATTAGCAGAACACCAGACAGCCTCAGGTGAGGCTGGGGTTTGCCAGCAGGCTGGGGAGGGGTGTGGCTTCGTTCAACCCATCCACGCGGGCTCCCTCTGCACCCCAACATGCAGTCACAAATGCTCAGAAGGACTTGCCAACCTAATTACCAATGCTGAGCTTTCATATATAGGCAATTAATAGCCACTAGAAATGTAAAGCCAGGCAGCAACACAAACAGGAGGTAAATTGTTCACAAGTCTTTTAAACCTGCCTTTTAAAAACCTCAGCAGAGACACAGGCTGGCCTGGGGCAGGAGTGGAGAGGGGACTCTCTCCCACCAGTGAAACACTGCACCAGCTAGCTCTGCACCCCTGAGCACAGAGAGAGAGAAGGAATGGCTCCCAAAGAGAGAATACTGTCATTCTTCTGAAGTGTCCAAGCCTTTTCCTCAGACAGGACTTTGCAGGAAGAGAGGCCTGTCCATGCATGAGAGGAGCCTCAGTGGGGGTGTGGCCTCTGTGTGTGTGTGGGGCCTCTGCATGTGGGTGGAGCCCAGCCCATTGGCCGGTCTGTCCCAGGTACTCCATTGTGCAGGTGCTCAGCAACGTATTTCCCTCCCCTTCTTTCCTGGGTACACGACAAAACTATATCTCCCAGCCTTTTGTCCTCTGGAGTCCTGTGAATGACCTCTGGCCAATAGAATGTGGCTTAAATGATGTGCCAGTTCCAGGCCTGGTCTATAGCAACTCCTTCCATGCGATGGTCCATCCTCCTTTGCCCTTATGCAATGAGGGAGCCCAGCCCTGAATAGAAGGGCACCACAAGGCAGAGAGCATGGAGGCCCATGAATGACTCTATAGAGGAACCCACCTCCCAAAATGACACTGGACAAGGACACAGGTCAGCACACTATGGCCCAGAGGCCAAATGGGGCTTTCCACCTGTATTTATAAATAACATTTCATCGGAACACAGCTGTGTCCATTCCATGTCTTCAGCTGCTTTCACACTACAGGGGCAGAGGACTTATGGCTCACAAAGTCCAACAGATGAACTATCTGGCCCTTTACAGAAAAATGTATCAACCTCTGGACTAAAGATCATACAATATATTTTTATGTGAAGCCCCTAAGATTTGGGGGTGGATACCACTCAACCATGTAAATTCCTTTGATTAAAAAGTCCCAAAAAGAGCAGAAGTCCCCGGAATCAGTTGCCCATACCATAGGGCACCCAAGAGAGGCCGTGGTGATGGTTAAAGTTGACCCAGTGCTCCAGACCTGCGTCTCCAAACCCTTCCAATAAAAAAACCAAGGCTCCATTGTGAAATGACAGATTCTAGGGCTGGTGCAGGAAGTACACAAGAGAAGCTGGAATGTGCTAGAAAACAGAAAGTACTAAAAACCATCCACGGTGATATGGATATGTCACCATGGAGACAGGTAATGACTGAGACAGCCCACAGATGGAGCAAGTTGAGCAATAAGATAAGTAGCATTGCATTCCATTTACCCAAAGATAAGTCCATAGCGAAACAAGTAAATGATCAAATAAGTAAGTAGGGGAGAAGAGACAAATCACCCCTGTAAAGAATCCCAAATAATTTATATAGCTATTTTGCTCAGAAGGGGGTAGGGCCTAAAGTCCTCCAGAAATAGAAGCCAGGACCTTGAGTGGGTGCTGCACAGCATCTTCCCTCCAAGAGGAAGGGGATGGGTGACAGAGAGGAACTTCACGCCAGAGACGCCTGGCAAACACCACCTGAGCCAGGTGGCCAAGGTCAGCAGCAACAGTGATAAGTCATGTTGACAGCAAGCACCCTGGATATGATGTGATGAGAAGGGCACTTTACCTCTGGGGTCCTCTTCCAAAAACCCTTAAGCCCAGTCTAATCATGAGAAAAACAGCAGACAAATCCCAGTTGAGGGATACTCAACAAAACACCTGACCAGGGCCTCTCAGCACTGTCAAAACTGTCAAGGTCCCCAAAGACAAGGGAAATCTGAGGAACTGTCACAGGTAAGAGGAACCCGAGG
This sequence comes from Saccopteryx bilineata, assembly GCF_036850765.1. Taxonomy (NCBI): domain Eukaryota; kingdom Metazoa; phylum Chordata; class Mammalia; order Chiroptera; family Emballonuridae; genus Saccopteryx; species Saccopteryx bilineata. Next base: position 288,918,376 of record NC_089492.1, read on the forward strand.
AGACACAATGACTAAATGTTATGCGATGTCCTGGATGGAATCTTGGAACAGCAGAAGGACATTTTTTCTCATTTTTTGCTAAAAAAATCTGAATGAAGTAGGGACTTCAGTCCATGGTCATGTATCAGTATCGGTTCATTTACTGTGACACGTGTACCACTCTAAGGTAAGATGTTAACAATAGGAGAGGTGGAGTCAGGGACACAGGGATGCTGTGTGATCTCGACAACCTCTCTGTGATCTTTTTTTATTAAATGAGAGAAGGGGAGGCAGAGAGACAGACTCCCACACACCCGGCAACCCCTGGGCTGATGCTCTGTCCATCTGGGGCCGTTGCTCCATTGCTCGGCGACTGAGCTATTTTAGCACCTGAGGTAAAGGCCATGGAGTCATCCTCAGTGACCAGGGCCAACTTGCTCCAATCAAGCCATGGCTGTGGGAGGAGAAGAGAAAGAGAGAGAGAAGGGGAGGGGTGGAGAAGCAGATGGTCACTTCTCATATGTGCCCTGACCAGGAATGAACCCAGGATTTCCACACGCCGGTCTGATGCTCTACCGCTTAGTCAACTGGCCAGGACCTTTCTATAAATTTGACACTGGCCTAAAAACTAAAATTTATTTAAAAAAATTTTTTTTCCTAAGTGCTCCATAGCCATCAGGAACATGCTAAAGATTTGAGACATGTCTCAATGCCTCGTCAATCCTGCGAGGGGAATATGTTTGCAGAGTGAGTTAGGAAGTGGTCCCTCCGCTGCTATCTTTGACAGAAACCAAGGGGAACATGTAACTTCCTCCTTAGGTGTTTAGCAGACTTCACCAGTGAACCTATCCGGGCCAGCCCTTCCTGTTTGGGAAGGCTATTCATTTTTATTCAATGTCTTCAGCGTCTGTAGGTCTAATCAGAGTACCTGTTCCTTCCTGTATGAGTTTTGGCAGCTTGTGTCTTTATTTCATCCAGGTTATCAAATTATGACTCATAGAGTTGTTTATACTATTCCTTTATCATTCTTTGAATGTCCATGAACTCATTAGTGGTGGCCCCTCTTTATTTTATGATATTAGTAATTTGTATCTTTGGGTTTTTGTTTTTTTGTTTGTTTGTTTGTTTTTGTCCTTCGCCTGACTAGAGGTAAATCCATTTTATTGATCTTTACAAAAATAAAATCAATCTTTGATTTCTTTGACTGTATCCATTGACTTCCTATTGCTAATTTCAGGTGGGTATTTTTATTGTCTTCACCTTAAAGGTGAGGAAACTGAGTTTGGGAGACTTGGGGTGGCCTGACCATGGCTACGAGTCACTCTTTGTCACTACACAATGCCTCCTCCCAGTCCACCTGTTCTTCCAAAAACCTCTTGACTAAATATGTATGTGCTGGGATCTGCTCTAGAAATCACGGCTACTCCCAATATCCCTAGAGCAGACACCCAGACGGGGTCCTGGAGACGGCCTGAGGACCTGTTTGTCCCCGTCCCTGAGCCAGGTTGACAAGGAAAAGTGCAAATGACAAGCAGGTTGGAAGCAGCCGGAGTCGGTGCCCAAAGGGGCTGCACTCGGGGGGCACCTGGGCTCCAGCGTGTGCACCCCGGCCTGGGAGCCCGAGGACACCTTCTGCACCTGGAGCGGACAGGGCTGCCTCCTCGTAGGTCTGTGCTGAGGCTGAAGGGAAACTGCAGCCAGAAAGGGGTGCCTCCAGGTGGGGGTCCCGTGGCCAGGCAGCAGGGCTCCGCCATAGCACTGCGGGCCCTGAGAGAAGAGTGGGCAGCCTCCAGGGCACGCCCCTCACACCCAGACAAAACGTGGGCACCCACGCTGGTGGGTCCAGCAGCCCAGCCCCACCACCTCTCCAGCCTGCACGTGGCCCCTCCCCCAGCCACTGACTCCGTGCGCCCCACCCACGCAGCATGGTGGAGAAAAGCACAGTTTGGAAAGGTTGGAATTCCGCCTTTTAATTCTGATTACGCCTTAATGCAAAACACAGACCATTTGGCGTGGTGCCTTTGTGCTGAACGCGTGTGCATGCTAATGGCACTGGGTTAGCGTGTGCATGTGTGGCCAACTGTTCAAACAAGACACTATCTGCGTTCCTAAAGAGCTGAGTGGGTGGCAGAGAGAGCAGGAGACCGAGGGGGCGCGGTTCTGGTACAGGGCACTGACACAGTGAAAAAATTCTCCATGATTTCATTGACAGGTATCTAATGTCCCCATTGCACCTTCCACAGCATCAAAACCACCACTAGCATCGCAGCCTGATGGCAGTGACCCTGCCTAGTGTCTTTCTGCAGTGTCCATGGGGACAGGAGGCAACACCTGGACGCCTGAGAGGTGCCAACACCTAGGCGTGTGCTCTGTCACCAGGCCAGTGCCTGTCTCTCTTTTACCTCTCTCTTACGCGGAGACACCAATGTTTCTACATTTCTTAGTTCCTAAATTATTTCTAAAAAAAAGAACCACATGCTAACCCTGAAAGAGACAAACTGGATGCCGGGAGTCTGACACAGGACACCTGCAGCCCATGTGGCCTGAGCACCTGTGGGAGCCTTTTTATTTTATTTTTCCTTTTCCTTCTTTTCCAAGTGAGAAGAGGGGGAGATAGAGAGACAGACTCTCACATGCACCCTGACAGGGATCCACCTGGCAATCCCCATCTGGGGCCGATGCTCTGTCCATCTGGGGCCATGCTTGCAACCAAGCTATTTTTAGCACCTGAGGAGGAGGCTCCATGGAGCCATCCTCAGCATCTGGGGCCAATGTGCTTGAACCAATTGAGCTATGGCTGCGGGAGGAAAAGAGAGAGAGAGAAGGAGGGGGGGGGGAAACAGATGGTCACTTCTCCTTTGTGCCCTGATTGGGAATCATACCCCGGACAATCACATGCCAGACCGACACTCTATCCACTGAGCCAACTGGCCAGAGCCAATCCTGCTCTTGCTTGGCCCAGATGTTCCCACGGCCCGTGCCCCCCTGAGCAAGGGGAAACTGGCACCCAAGACCAAAGCCCCGCGTGGGGAGAACAAAGAGGGACCTCTGCTCCTCCTGGGCTTTGCACCGATGGTTCCCAACATCTGCCCCCACCAAATACTCCCGTTCCCAGGGCGCGGCGAGACATCAGCTGGAACACAGAGCCACAGTCCTGCCTGTCCCTGGCAGCAGCAGTCACCATAGTGGGGGTCCAGGGTCTAGCCTCCTCAGTAGTCCCCCGAGCCTCTGGCTGGGAGTCACCCGTGGGCTCCTGAGTAGGCAGCACATGCCCCTGCCACCCCAGATCTGTGCTCAAGGCCCCGGCTCTCAGCTTCTCCCCTTCCGGAAGCTTCCAGCCACATGAGGGCTGTTTGGGTTACCTCTTCCCTCCTCCAGGGCCCTTGTAAACACTGACTTTTTGAAAAAGGGCCTGTGTGTTTTTGTGTACCCGAGATTTATGGAAATAATTAAGAAATTTGATTATAATCCCGTTGTGGCTGTTTACCAGGAGAACAAACCCTCCCCGGGAGCACTTCCTCACGCTGACGGATGCACTTGAATTTCTCTTTATTTTTGCGGCATAAATTTTCCTTGTTGATATTGACTGTATAGCGGTTGCAGCTGGGACTGTTTTTACTAAGTTTCTAATCTAATAAGTTCTGCAGAAGAATAATACCACCGTGTTCACGGCCTGACAGAACCGTCCTTCGGGAACACGGGCCCGGACAGCTTCCCTCCCCAGCTCCACGATGGCTCCACGATGGGCCGTGTTTCCTCAGGAGAGGGAGGTGGGAGGGACGGAGAGGTGCGGAGTGGCTGCCACATCAGCGGACTAGAGGGTTTGACCATCACGATAACAAGGAACGGGACCAAGGGACCAGGCAGAGCTCCCAAAGACACCTTAGAGGGTGGGATGGGGGACCTCAGTGACCAAGGTGACCCACAATGAAGGCTGGGTGCAAATAGGCTCCCTGGGTTCCTCTGGGTCCTGCAGGTTTCCACTGGGTCCTACTGGCTGCCACTAAGTTCCACGGGGGTGTGTGGGGTTTGTAGGAAGGATAGTCTCCTGTATCTTCCTTCCTAATCCCGCCCCCCCCCCCACTAAAGGATCACATAAAGAAGTCTAGAGACAAAGAAGTTTTTAAAAAACCGTTCTCTGTTTCCTGCACTGGCACAAAGATTTAAGAAGGGACCCAGCGTTAACCGTGCACCTGCGAGCAGGTGCTGTTCCTTCCACTTCACTGAATCCCCAGAACTCCGTGATGTAGGATATAATTCCCAGGTTGAGCCACTGAGCCCGGGGTCTCAGGACTGGGACGTGGAGGAACTGGGATTCAAACGCGGACACGTGGACCCTCAGGACGACCGAGGCAGGAAAATGCCGTCTCTGCAGCCTCTGAGGACAGCAGGAGCTGAGGGGGATGGATGGGGACAGCGTCCAGCAACTGGTGATCGGGAGGCTGGCCCAAGCCTCCTCCCATGCAGGCTGTCACCAGCCACACTTCGGCACAGGATGGATGGACAGAGCTTGCCTGCCCATCCCCACCACCACCATCAGGCACCAGGGAGGGAATCTAATTTTAGCCGCAGAGTCTAAAACTGCTGGTGCAGAAGAAGATCATTAACCATGCGGCTGTCCCCGACAAAGGGATCACAGGCAGAGTCTGCGGAAGCCCACGATGCAAGGAGCTGGTGCATCTGTGTCACTGCCCCTCACGCCTCGCTGCCCAGGGCCCCGGGGACGCCAACCACGCATGGGCACTGTTCAGGAATCAAATGTCCTTCCTGCTGCCAAGTACAGGTGTCCCCCCACCTCCGCAGGGGAGGTCTCATGGGAATAGAGATGGGGGACAGGGTTAGGGGGGCGGAGTGGCCTGGTGAGGTGGTTGTTTGAAGATCAGGAGAGGTCCCGAGGCTGGGGCCCTTCACCAGAAATTCAGGCTCTCGGGTACTACCCAGCACCCTCAGCACCCTTGCCTCCCTTGCTGAGCACCCCAATCATTCCAAGTCCAGTGGCTTTCTCCCAGCACGGGCCCCTCATGCTGTAGGTGATACTTGCCCCTACCCTTCCCAGCTCTTCTGGGCTGGGAAGCAACAGGAGGAGATGTCCATCTCTATCGGTTCCACCTGACCCTCTCCCGGGCCAGCAGAAAACAAACGCTGACCAAGGGGACAGAGTAACAAGCAGGGAAAAGCAGTTGGGACACAACCCAAATGTCCACAGCGGATGATGGATCAACACAAGGTGGTATGCCACACAGTGGAATACTATTCAACCCTGAAAAGGAATGAAGCGCCGATGCCAGCTAGAACACGAATGACTTCAGAACATCATGGTCAGCGAGAGAAGCCAGGCCCAAAGGTCACATACCATCTGGTCCCACTGACAGGACGTGTACAGAGTTGGCCACGCCACAGGACAGGAGGCCGATGAGTGTCTTCCAGGGTCTGGGGAGGGCAGAAGGGGAGCGACTGCGTAACAGGTTCGGGGTTTTTCTCAGGAGTGATGGACAAGATACCACACATTAGGATATGCAGGGTACAGTTAAAACATAGGCAGGGAAGAATTCATACGTTTAAATACTCAAATACAAAAGCAAGAAGTTTAAAAATTAATGAGCCAGGCTTCCAATTTCATACATTAGAAAAGGGAAAGTAGCATAAACTCAAAAGAATATAGAAAGCAGGAAATAAATAGAAAAAAAAATTGAGTAAATAGAAAACGCATGTGAAAGGGATATAAATGATATAAACAGAGAAGCCAAAAAAAGTTCTCTGAGAAGAACAACACAGTTCACAAAATTCTGATGATGAAGGGCGATGATTTGTAAGTGAGACAGGTGTCACCAGAGAAGCTGTAGAGACGAACGCCTGGGTGACAGGCTACATGACAAACAAACTAGTGACAATAAGCTGGAAACATAAATGAAGTGGACTAATTCCAAGAAAAAAAATTATTAAAATTGCCTCAAGAAGATAGTATAGACACCTGAATATTCTTGGAGACGCACGCACACAAATACTAGTCCCAGATGGTTGTACTATGTAAATAGTTCTGTTAAATATTCAGGTAACAAATAATTCCAACTTCACACAAGGCATTCCATATCCCAGTGGTCCCCAACCTCCTGGCCGTGGACTGGTACTGGTCCGTGGGCCATTTGGTACCGGTCATAGAGAAAGAATAAATAACTTACATTATTTCCGTTTTATTTATATTTAAGTCTGAATGATGTTTTATTTTTAAAAAATGACCTGGCCCTGGCCGGTTGGCTCAAGTGGTAGAACGTCGGCCTGGCGTGCAGGAGTCCCGTGTTTGATTCCCGGCCAGGGCACACAGGAGAAGCGCCCATCTGCTTCTCCACCCCTCCCCCTTTTCTTCCTCTCTGTCTCTCTTCCCCTCCCACAGCCAAGGCTCCATTGGAGCAAAGTTGGCCCGGGGAACTGAGGATGGCTCTGTGGCCTCTGCCTCAGATGCTAGAATGGCTCTGGTTGCAACAGAGCGACGCCCCAGATGGGCAGAGCATTCCCCCCGGTGGGCATGCCGGGTGGATCCCGGTCGGGCGCATGTGGGAGTCTGTCTGACTGCCTCCCCGTTTCCAACTTCAGAAAAAAAAAAAAAAAAAGACCAGATTCCCTCTGTTACATCCGTCTAAGACTCTTGACGCTTCTCTCGGTCACATGATACATTTATCCGTCCCACCCTAAAGGCCGGTCCGTGAAAATATTTTCTGACATTAAACTGGTCCGTGGCCCGAAAAAGGTTGGGGACCACTGCCATAGCCTCAAATGAACATAGGTTTGACCCCAAGCCTGACAGGAACATCAGAAGACATGACATGTCAGTATCACTCATCATGAACATAGATGCAGAACTCCCAAACAAACCCTACAAAGCCTAATGGAGCAATGTGCAAAAACTGATAACGCATCATAAACCAGTTGGATTTGTTCTAGGATGAGTTAGCTTAACATGATAAAATAAGCACAATTCACCATATCGACAGATGATAGCAGAACAATTATGTGATTGTTCTTAGTAGCTGCATTAAAAGCATGCATTAATATTCAACATCCATTTGTGACCAAAACTCTTAGAAAACTAGGATCAGAAGAAAACATTCTTGAATGTATTTGAACAGAGTTTATATGATACCAACAACAAAAACCTCCAGCAAACATCATGATTAACCATGGAACACTGGAAGAATCCCTTTTAATATCAGCCATGATAACAGGAGTGCCTACTGTTATCACATCTACCCAACATGGTGCTGGAAGTCCTAATCTTCTCAGTCTGGCAAGAACAAGAAATAAAAGCTATAAGTTTTGGCAAGTAAGAAACAACACTCTCAATGTTCACAGAGGGTGTGATTCTCTACACTGAATCCAAAAGAATCTACAGACAAGTATGTATTGAATGAATAAGAGATCCCACCAAAGTGGCTGGATATAAGATCAATACACAAAAATAAGTTACATGCCTATACAACAGCCACAGAAAGAAAACATAATTAAAAAAAGATACCATTTACAATTGCAATTAAAAATACGAAGTTTCTAAGAATAAGTTGATTTATATAGTATAAAACTTTATGGAACTATATTAAGGAAGGCCTAAATACGTGGAAAGGTAGATTGTGTTCAAAGGTAGAAGACCCAGTATCATAAAAAAGTCAATTCTCACCAAACTGATACACAGAATTAATGTAATTCCCATCAAAATCTTCACAGAAATTTGGTGAGCTTGACAAAGTTATCTTCCAGAGTGAGTATGAAACAGCAAAGGCCAAGAATAGTGAAGACACATCTGAGGAACATAAACAACATAAGAGGTGGGGAGGACTTGACCTACCTACCACTTATCAAGACGTGTCAAAGCTACAGGAAACTTTAGCGATTAAGACAATGGGTACCGGGACAGGAATAGACAGGCTGACCATTGGAACAGAATGAGGAGCCTTGGAACTGACTTACCCACAGATGACTACTTAATATAAGACAAAGGTCATACCTGGAAATTTAATAAATGCAGATCCCTGGAGAAAGAATGAACCATTCAATAAAACAGTATGCGGACAACTGGTTTTCAACATGGAGGGGAAAAAAGAAACACAAGAATCTTCCTACACAAAATGAATTATGGATGTATCAAAACTTACATGTGAAATTCAAAACCATCCCTCTTGTAGAAGGCAGTATTTATGGTTTGAGATAGGAAAAGATTTATCAAGCAAGGGCAAATAGCACTAGCCATAAAAAATAAGATTGATAAAATTAACCTATGTCAAAATTAAGTATCCCTGTATGGCCAGTAGCCATGGCCACCATAACAGCTGCCTGGCCCATGCAGGTTTGCATTTGATTCAGACAGTCAGTAATGAAACAACGGAGCCAAGAACTGGTGGGCCATTACCTTTCATCCTAGGTTGCACCCGGCGGGCAAGTAAAAACACACACTGGGCTCCAAAACCCACTCATTCAGTACTCACAAAGCTACTGACTTATCCAAGTTTCCTAGAATCTAAGGTTTCTAACCTCACCAGCCTTATTCACCTCTGTTCCCCATTTCCTTCTCTCTGCACAAACTCTGCACAAACTGGCTTCTCCTTCAGCACTCCGCCATCTTGGCTGCCTCTCCTCTGTCCATGTTGCCTTTCTCTGCTCTCCTACAGCATGGGCTCCTCCTAGAATGTAATCACTCTTCCCCCAGAACAACGTGATCTCTTCCTTTTAAAACCTTTTGGCGCGAAAGCCCTCCCTCAACACATATTAACATAATCCCGCCCATCCCAAGCAATCATCTGGGCAACAGGCTTCCACGTGGGCAGTGCCATCTTTAACAAAGTGAGCATAATATATTTTATCTGCCCAACAATCCCCATCCATCAAAAGACAACATGAAGAACACTTTAAAAGGGGGGGGGGCTCAAAAGGGAGAAGACATGTGTAACACATACAGCTTAGGATCTGTATCCAGAAAACACAAAGCACCCCAACAAATCAGTCAGTAACTGAAGGGCAAACAGTTCCATAGAAAACAAAAATAAACAGGCACAGGGAATGAAGGAGTGAGCAATTCACAGAAAAAGAAAGGGAAATGGCCAATCATATATGCAGAGAGGCTCCACCTCATCTGCAGCGAGGGCAATGGACATTAAGACATAAAGAGATGATAATTCCCAATCTCCAGGATGGCGACAGTTTTAAAGTCCGACATGGCAATGTGGGACAAGGGAACTCTCACCCACTGCTGGTTGGGAGCATTTAACTCAATGACCTTGGAGAGAAATCTGACATTATCTGGTGAAGCTCACACCAGGCAGCTCCACTTTTAGGAGTACAGGGGCATCTAAACACACACACACACCCTCCCTTAGAGAAACGAAGCCCCTCAACATCCATGCAAGGACATTCTATCCAGCCGCTAAAACAGGGGTCCGCAAACTTTTTACACAGGGGGCCAGTTCACTGTCCCTCAGATCATTGGAGGGCCGGACTATAAAAAAAACTATGAACAAATCCCTATGCACACTGCACATATCTTATTTTAAAGTAAAAAAACAAAATGGGAACAAATACAATATTGAAAATAAAGAATAAGTAAATTTAAATCAATAAACTGACCAGTATTTCAATGGGAACTATGCTCCTCTCACTGACCACCAATGAAAGAGGCGCCTCTTCTGGAAGTGTGGCGGGGGCCGGATAAATGGCCTCAGGGGGCGCATGTGGCCCGCAGGCCGTAGTTTGGGGACCCCTGTGCTAAAACTAAGTGAACTTGAACGAAGTGTGTGTGTGTGTGTGTGTGTCCCCTTAAGGATAAAACTTCCTAACAGTGTTACAAGGAGACATCAGATGGCCTCATTTATCTAAAGTTTTAAAATATGCAAAACAATGCTACATATTGTTGATGAACTCATAAGTGTATGATACAAGTACACAGATACATTGGGATGACAAATAAACAAACAAACAAACAAAAAACACTGTCCCTGAGGCAGAAGAGAGAAATAGGACCAAGACCAGGGAGTCGTTTTCTTTCTTTTCAAAACTATTGCATGAAATGGGGCAAAGGGCAAGATTGGATACATGGGGTGGTACGTAAACAAGTTTAATTATGTTTCTCTCCATATTTCCCTGCAGGTATCATATTATGAAGTCGTTAATGGTCCATTTTTAATAGAAATCTCCAAGCACTAGTTGATAATATTTACAACCATTGTCCATCCTAGGGTGATTCAGTCATCTTAACCAATTTTAAGTGTTGTGTGCCTTTCTGAGTTAGTTTTCTATTTTTTAAAAAAAATAGATCTTTTTTTTTTTTTTTTTTTTAGCCAGTGGTGTCAACTTTATCTCCATTATACTTTCAACGATACTGTATTTAAGCCCCAAAAAAGAACGAAAGGACAGCCGGTTTCATGTGGGGAGCTCCTAATACAGGCGTGTTTACCACCGGGGGGTATCCAACGAGGAGTCAGAGAGATACTCGTGAGCATCCTCTCTCTTGGCAAGGCTGGGCCTTCTGCCCCAAACACCCCCACACAATGAGATGGTGCTCTCCTCTGGGCTCCGCGAACCATCCTTTATAAAGGCGAAATGCACCTCACTGACTGAAACATGGCAAAAACGAGTAACAACTTTCACTTCCCCCCAGCTTCCCAAGGTACCCACGTGAACCCAGCTCTTCCTGCGGGGACTGCCCTCCAGCCCGACGCGGCACGGGACGCGAGACTCCGGTGGCCGCGTGGTGCCCGGCTCACAGTTTATGGATTAACAAAGCACCAGGCAGAGCGAGGGATGCCAGCGTCCGACACGGGCCACGCTGTCATGGCCAGCCAGCCGCCTACCTATCAAACCCCCGGCGCCTCTCTAGAATCCTCAGATTGAATAAATATTTGGCAAAGGATCTCTGGCGAAAATAAGTAAGTAAATAAATAAATAAAGATAATAAATTCAACTCAATTCCCACCACCAACTGGCAAACTCCTCCAACAACCCGATCCAATCTGTCTGCCTCAACTTCCAAATAGCTAGTAACGGGGCCAGCTGGGGCCTGGGGGAGCCTCACGTGGCTCTAGGTCAATAGCTTAAGCCTTGTTATCTGCCAGGCACACCGAGATAGCGTGAAGGACAGGCTGGACTTCTACGCCAGCATCCAAAGGAGGGGGAACTCGGACGTGGGGCAGGGCAGCACCTGCGATGTTAGGTGCCTTCCCCCAGGGCCCTCAGCTCATGGCTGTACTCGCATGGCGGTCCCACTAGGAGCAGAGTGTCAACCAAACTCCCATCCACTCAGCAAACATCACTGAGCACCCGCTAGGTCAGGGGTCGGGAACCTATGGCTCACGAGCCAGATGTGGCTCTTTTGATGGCTGCATCTGGCTCGCAGACAAATCTTTAATAAAAAAAAAAATAACGTTAAAAATATAACAATCCATTCATTTCCTACCGCTCATGTTCATGGTTGCGGGTGGCCGGAGCCAATCACAGCTGTCCTCCGGGACAACACCAAATTTTTATTGGATAATGTGTAAGGTACACGGGTCGTTGTATGGCTCTCACAAAATTACATTTTTTTAAAATTTTTTTTTTCTACAGAGACAGAGAGAGAGTCAGAGAGAGGGATAGAGAGGGACAGACAGACAGGAACAGAGAGATGAGAAGCATCAATCATTAGTTTTTCGTTGCGCATTGCAACACCTTAATTGTTCATTGATTGCCTTCTCATATGTGTCTTGACCGCGGGCCTTCAGCAGACCGAGTAACCCCTTGCTCGAGCCAGCGACCTTGGGTCCAAGCTGGTGAGCTTTTGCTCAAACCAGATGAGCCTATGCTCAAGCTGGCGACCTTGGGGTCTCGAACCTGGGTCTTCCGCATCTGAGTTCGACGCTCTATCCACTGCGCCACCGCCTGGTCAGGCTCACGGAATTACATTTTAAAATATGTGGCGTTCATGGCTCTCTCAGCCAAAAAGGTTCCCGACCCCTGGGCTAGGTGCTCTTCCCTGGGCTAGCAACCTAGACGCAGCAGCGAATGAGAAAGATAGGCTCCCTATAAAACCGAAATGGCAGTCGAGAGCCAGGATAATGCTGCAGTCTGCCTTCGGGTGGGCGCTGGGTGAGAGCTGCCATGCCCCAAGCACGCTGTCCCTCTGTGCTCCCCCCCACAGACACGACTCTTTCTGTGATGCCCCGAGCACCACGAGCCCAAACCGGACGCTGGTGCCCTCCTTGCCCTCTGATCACCAGCTCCACAATACTTTCCCTGCTTCCTCCTTTGAGACCCCCACCCCACCATTCCTCTAAAGCTGATGCCACTGCATACGATCGACCGCCAGCCAGTCCCTTTTCATCCCTGCCATTCCAGATCTCCCCGCCACCCGCTTGCTCTGGTCTGTTACACCTGGGCCCTGCGTCGGCCATCATACAGTGTGACCTCAACATCATCCACCTACCCAGCCCGGCCAGGTGCTCCTGCAGACACCAGCATGCACCCTCTGCGAGTGCCGCTGTGACTCCCTCTCTCTGATCGGGGTCTCCCTCCCCTCCAGCTCCCCTGTGCGGACCAACGCCCAGTCCCTCTCTGGTCAGGGGTCAAGGGCGTCCCAGCCACACTGCTCCTTGCTCTCTCTCGCGCCCCTCACAGCCCCACCGTGCTCCTCGCCTGGAGTTTGGGGTCTGTTGTTATGTTCTCTCCTAGATACCCTGACCCCCTTGCCCCTCTCCCTGCACTGGACTGGAAGGAGGAGGAGGAGGCGGAGGAGGAGAGAGGAAGGGAGGGGGAGGGAGGGAGGACCCAAACTATAGAAACTCTATCCACTCTTGTGTCCAGACAATGAAGCACCACTGGGAATGATCCAGACCTCTCTGGGGACCAGTCTCAGGTAAGATCCACCATCACACACCCTCCTCCCCTTCCCGGCAAGTGTGTTTGGTCACAGGTCCGCACCTCTCAAACATCCAACGCCACCTGTCCCCCGCTGTCCAGTTGATGACTCGATGTTACATTTCCCTGAGACAACAGGCGTGCTTGGTCAGGGACTAACTCCCAGCGCTCCCCCAACATCTCCTGTCCTGCCTGAGGCACCCCCGGCCTTCCAGCTGTCATTCAGCCTCAGGAGAAACAGCAGCACAGCTCCTACCTGCCCCTGGGCTCTGGGGCCAACTGTCACCTCCTCCAGGGCTTTTCTCCTCTGATTATCCTCCTTCCTCTGAATGATCAGGTATCACACCTCTCTATTTATTTATATTCAGTGAGAGGCAGGGAGGCAGACAGACAGACTCACGTAAGTGCCCCAACCAGGATCCACCCGGCAAGCCCCCTACAGAGTGATGCTCTGCCTAGCTGAGGCCACTGCTCTGTTGCTCAGCAACCAAGCTATTTTAGTGCCTGAGGCGAGGCCATGGAGCCATCCTCAGCACCCAGTGCCAACCTGCTCAAACCTTTCGAGCCATAGCTGCAGGAGTAGAAGAGAGAGAGAGAGAAGGGGAGGGGGAGGAGTGGAGAAGCAGATATGTGCTTCTCCTGTGTGCCCTGGCCAGAAATCGAACTCCGGACTTCCACACACTAGGCCAATGCTCTACCACTGAGCTCACGGGCCAGGGCCCACACCTCTCTAATTGGTTGCTTCCATCTGCTTTTAAATGTGCTCTAGTACCTCCATGTGACAAAAGATCTCCTGTGACTTCACATCCTACTGCTTGTACCATTCCCCTCTCTGCCCACCTGCCCAGCAAGACTGACAGAAGACACTCACTGGTCCAACCCACTCCCTTTCTCTCCTTTACTCCCATTTCAGCAGGCTCTCCGCACCACTGGCACGGCTGTGGATGTAGCCGCGTGGAATGGCCACTTCTCAGTCTTCAAATGACTATGATTCTCAACGGCATGTGACCCTGATGCCTACACCCTCCTTCCTAAAACACTTTCCTCCTCTCTCTTTCCATGATACCTCCCCCCATCTCCTGAGTCCCCTCCACCCTCACCAGAAGTCATTTCCCAGCTCATGTCGTGGGTTCTCCTCTCACTAACCTCTAAATGCCAGAATACCTCGCTGCTCAAGCCTGGACCCACTTCTCTGCCTTTGCTCCCTCCACAGGTTAACTGACATCTTCTGGTTTAAATACACCTGTGCTGATGATCCCAGACGTGTTTCTCCAGCCCTCACCTGTACACTCACGTATTGGCTGCCTCCTCCCATCTCCTCTTCTAAGACATCAGTTCCCCGAGAGCGGGCACCTAGTTGGCATCTCCGTCCTCTCTGCCTCGTTCAGGACTGCAGCCGCCCACACCACCCCCAGAGTGACAAGCCTGCCAGACTTTTCCTTCTCTCACATGACACCTGGCCCCCAGGAAGTTCCAGGAAGCTCCATCAGCCCTACCTCCCAGATGCCTCCCTTACCTGTCCACTTCCCTCTGATCAGACAGCATCTCTTCTCCCCAGGGGCCCTGCCCAGCCTGCCCTCTGCCCATCTTCTCTGTCTATGTAAACTACAAAGTTTAAATGAAAGACTCATTAACCCACCCCACCCCCAACTCAGAAACTAGAAAAATCCGCACAAAGCCACAATGGGCATTTCTTGGAGCCCTACCCACAAACCTCAACCAGAGACAGGCGTTTAAATGTTCCCTCAATTTTTTTAAATCTAGTTTTACTAGATGTGTATGAATCCATAAAAGAGATACTGTTTAGTTTCCCTCTAACATTACATTATGAAAGCCAGCAAGCATACAGAAGAGCCAAAAATTTTACAGAGAAAACCCTCGTCCCCAGCACCGAGTCCTGTAATTAACATTTTGCTGTATTCGCCCCCTCATCTAACTATCCATCCCTCTCTGCGGACATCAGTCATTCTCATTCTCTGATGCCTTTCCACGTAAACTGCAGGCTTCACAATGCTCCTGCAGACGTGCCGTTAACTAGAGCTCATTACGTGTTTGCAGGTTGTAAGTAAAATTTACAAAGAGTGAAGTAGATGCACGGGTCTCAAGTGCCTCGCGAGACGGACTTTCACAAAGGTACCTGATCTGTGTAACCCAAACATCCACCAAGGTCCAGGACGTGGTTGTCATTCAAGAAAATCCTCTCCTGTCCCTTGCAGTTAATTGCAGACACTATCACCCGCAGCAGAGGCAACCACTGGTATGAATTTTCTCACCATGGAATAGTTCTGCTTCATCCGGGGGTTTATGTAAACGACACATATAATGTGTGTTCTCTGTGTCTGGCTTCTTTCACTGAGCCTGGTGTGTGGGGACCCATCTGTATATCAGAATCCTGTCCCTTTTTATGGCTGAGAAGTGTGCCACTGTATGAATTGCCCTATGTTTATCCATCACCTGTCGGTAAATACCCAAGTTGATTCCTGTTTTTACTTATTATGAATAACACTACCAAGAATAGTCTTCTACAAAGTGTTGTTTTTAAAATATAGCATATTTCATTTCTCTTGGTAAATGTCCAAGAGAGGGACTGCTGAGTCACAGAGTAGACGTATAGCTAGTTTTGTTCACAAGAACCTTTCCAAAATATCCAAAGATATTTTTCTAACGTGGCCGCACCATTTCTTATCCCCATCAATAACACCAGACACTTCCTGTGCGTCCACAACCTCGCCAGCTTCTGTGTCGTCAGATTCCTCACCTTTTAACCGGTGGTTGTATCACACGTGCACTCTCCTGTGCTACAGATATTTAAGAGTTATACTTACCTTTCATCAAAACAAGAAAGGGTTCCCCTGTGCCTAAGTTACTTAACGTTTTTGTCATTAATTGTGTGAATGTTTATCAAATCCTTTCTGTACATGACTTCTTTCTCATGATTTTTCTCCGGGACGAGGCAGGTGACTGGGCATGTCTGCTTTCCAAGCCTCCCCCTCACAGTCCCTGCCGCCCCACAAGCCACCGCCTGAGCCGCGGTGACGGTGAGACAGACACGTCACCTTGGTGGCTCGTGAAGGAGTGGCGTCAGCGATCAAGGCACCGCTGTCTACAAAGCAACGACAGTGTGACATGGTCCCGAGACCTGAAATCATGACTCTCATGCTTGCCATGGAACCACACATCGGCCACAGACTTGTCTCAAGGACAGGAGTCACGCTTGGCGCACGGACTTCTGAAACTGTCGTGGTCTTGGCATGAGGGAGCCCAACCAGGCTCAGTGAAGCTGTGGGCAACCTGAGACAACATCTCACTCTATTTTGCAGTCACAACGAGGCTGAGTTCGGCCTCTTGCCAGCAGGGTGGGCACCTACAATGCCTGTGGTATGACTGAGCAGTCCAAGTAGGACAAGGGAGAGAGGTCGCCTCCCTGATGAGAAGCCCTCTGTGGCCGGGCAGGCCAGCGAGGGCCGTTCTCTCTGCTCCCAGGTGGGAATTCCTATCCGTGTCCTTCCGACCTCGCCACCAGCCCTTCTGGGACTGCTTACTCTACTGCACAGTGAGCTCCCTGAAGACAGGGACAACCTTATTTCTCTCCCTGGCCCCTCCCTGGCACAGAGCTGAACCTAGAAGAGGGGCCCAGCACACGCAGAACTGAATGAATGAAGAAATAAGGAGAAAGTATGCGTCACCCTCTCCGGGCCCAAGCGGGGCCAACAGGACCTGGGAGATGTGAGTCTGGAGCCAGGGTACGTCAGGCACTGGAACCCAACACCTACAGATGGGAGTCTAGAGTGGGGCTAACTCCCCAGGTTCAACCCATTCATCTTCCGACTCCAGGAAAAGGCTCCCCTGATACACAGGTGGGTGAACCCCACATCTCCCTCCATCTTTCCCCACTCTCTCCTGCAAGGACCTTCCAAAGTCCCCCCCCACAAGTCTGCAGAAATGCTGAAGAGGCAGCAAAGTTTCGCTGGCAGGTGGGGGGGACCCACAGAGCCCTCGCTGGTCTATCAGCCCGGCACCGTCCAGCCTCGCCTGGGACCCCGGTGCCCCACCGGGGTCTGCTACGCCCAGAACTAGTGGCTCCTCTCCCCATGTCACCACACAACCTTCTTAGGGGCTATGGCCTGTGCACTGCCACTCACGAAATGCACCCAGAATGAGACCCAGAATGCCTCCCTCTCACACGGAGGGACCCCAGTCGAAGGGGAGGAGGAAGAGGGTCATGGAGCCTAGGACCAAGAACCCGCCCTCATGCAGGAAGCTCGCCCTGGGCCGGACTCCCTTCTCTGCCCCCCCCAACACAGCGAGCCCACCAGAAGCTCCTGTTGGTCAGAGGGTATATATATGCCTTTCAAACAGTGGCCTAAGATGCTTCCAGTCCAATATCTCTCGCTTTCTCTCTCTCTCTCTCTCTCTCTCTCTCTCTCTCTTCCCTTACACCAAGTGACAAAAGATCACCGGCTCCTGATGTCGACATTCAGTTTTACACGGCAGCCAACTTCCCTGAGTAGCTGGGACTTTGTCCTTTCCATGAATACAAAATATTTTCATTAAAGGTCTGCGTGGTTGGGTTTTTTTTTTGTTTTTTTTTGCATTCCAAATAGTGTGAGAGACAGAAGCGGGTTCGGGACATGCACCGCGCGCCTCTCCCTGGGCCTCCACGGCGTCTGGTAAACCGGCCGTGATCCAGTCCCGCGCGGCCCGCCCACCTGACCCCGCGGCGCCGGTTGTTTCTGCTGCTGGTGCAGTATGCAGATTTCACAAACAAGATTTCGGCTCACAGCTGGTTTTCAGAACAGCTTAGAGTCAAAGATTCACAACGCAGAACGCGGTGAATGGGTTCTTATCAAAATGTCAAAATCGATTTTGCTGGAAAACCTTGGCCCCGAAACATCTGCGAAAGGTTAGGGAAGCGCCGTTCCCTCCGCCTCGTCCAGACGCCAAATTAATCGGGACAAATGAAACATGGCAAAGCCACGCGAGGCCCCTGCTTCCTCTGAGCACACCCGCCCCTTTCCCCAGGCTGGTCCTGGGCTCTCCGTGGTCCCTGGGAGGATCTCCAGGGTTGCTGGGAGGATCCTCCTCGGGAGGACCTCCGTCCCAGAGGGCACGGGGAGGCGGAGCAGCTGATGAGGTCTGGGCCAAGAAGGGCGGGCCCAACCTGCAGCCCCTCCCGGAGAGGGTTCTGGAGACCTCCGAGCAAGGATCAGACATCCCTGCCCTTGTCAATTTCCCCCTCTCCCTGCATGACCTGGAGGTGGCCCGTCACAGGAAGAGGGGAAAGGTGACAATGCGGAAAGGAAAGGAAAGGGGAAAGGGGAAAGGGGAAAGGGGAAAGGGGAAAGGGGAAAGGGGAAAGGGGAAAGGGGAAAGGGGAAAGGGGAAAGGGGAAAGGGAAAGGAGAGGAGAGGAGAGGAGAGGAGAGGAGAGGAGAGGAGAGGAGAGGAGAGGAGAGGAGAGGAGAGGAGAGGAGAGGAGAGGAGAGGAGAGGAAAGGAAAAGAAAAACCTCTGGGCATAGCCTTCTGGCCCGTCAACAACCTGACTGGAGTGGGAGCCAGGCACGAGGGCTTCAAAGCGTCCGTCTGCAAATGGGCAGAAATCACGCCTGCCTGTGTATTTCCCAGAAGGGGGCCGCCAGAAGAGAGAGACTTCAGGAAGGCAGAGCTATGAGTCGGTATTAGGAGGAAGGAGACACCAAGGTGCTGGGGAGATGCAAGGTCTTCTCATCGCCAAGACAAAGGCTGGGAGGCCTTTCCGGAAACTCCGTTAAATGATGCAGTGCTTTGGTCGCCGGGCCAGCATCGGTGTGTGGGGTCAGAGCTAATCACCGAGCCTCATTTCTGGCACTTCCAACGGAATCATAACACGATTAAGATCTAACACATTTATGACTGTGCTTCTCTACCAGGCAGTATTAAAACTTGTGAAAGTGACTTTGCAAATTACCAAACAGTCACCGAGCTAATGAAGCAGGACTTTGAAAGTGACTGAGAAATAATTCCTATATTATAAAGACAGCAATCTGTGAAGGGAGATTTGGTTTAAAACAAAACAAAAGAAACACATTATAACGTATAATGGAAAATGTTAATCTGGGGGTGAATCCAATCAGAGGCAGCTGACGAGAAAAACAGGCGGAGAGTGAAAACACAAATGAAGTGTGCACTTGAGCCC
The DNA here is from genome assembly GCF_036850765.1 of Saccopteryx bilineata. Lineage (NCBI taxonomy): Eukaryota > Metazoa > Chordata > Mammalia > Chiroptera > Emballonuridae > Saccopteryx > Saccopteryx bilineata. The sequence continues at coordinate 288,937,400 of NC_089492.1, forward strand.
GGGGAGAGAGAACCTTCCAGAAGGAGGTCCCCTCCAGGGCCTCTCGGTGGTCACCGGGCACTGCCCCTTTCACCGGACACTGTCGCCGTGGCCTGTGACTTTCCCACAGGCAGAGAAGGTCTGGCATGGCTCAGACGCGCTGGTGAGGAAGGGGCGCTCAAGCATCGTCAGGGTGACGGTCGCCAGAGGTCCAGCTCCAGGCGATGGGGTAAGGGATATGGGCTGAGTGGACAGAGGAGTCACCAGGGGGACCCCACACACACGCAAGGCCCTGAAGGCTCACTAGGCACTCAGGGGTGCCCAGGGACCACTGTGAAGAGGGCACCAGGCCTGCCTCGGTGCTAACTATGAATAATCAGGCTGAGGCGCGCCCTCTCGATGGATAACCACATGTTAGACGGCTCCATATCCAAACCCAGGGCAGGAGGGGGCCTCGGAGACAGGCGCGACCCAGCACTGGCCGCACGGGAGAGGAGGCCCATGTTTCTTGTTAGCATCTGACAGCAAGCACCGCGTGTTACTTAGTGAACCAAATCCTCCTTTATGCCAAAGTGTTTTTCTCTCTCTTGGCCCAGTAGTTCCAACGGTTGTTCCCCCACCCCACCACAGATTTCCAATCCTGTTATACAGTAAACATCTGTGGCATTGATTTTCACCCTGTAAACAAATGGAGGCAGCTGAGGCAGATCATTTGATGAGTCAATCAGTGTATGAACGGCACACGATGCTGGCTTTCTTTGCTCGGGCAAAGTGGAATGGGGCTTCCTCAGCCTGCCTGCAGCACCAGCCCATGGGGATGACACTGGAAGAGAAATGAACTTCCCACTTTAATGTCCAACCAGTGCCCGGGTCATTATCCCCGCGAATCCAGAAGGAAGGACCACTGCCCCTGGGCTCCACGTCCTGCTGCTTGGCACATGCCAATATACGATCCCCAAAATGCTCAGAATCCTTATCTTTGCATTGGGCAGGGTAGCAGTCCTGCCCTACCCACCCCCTCAACCACTCCCGGAGAACTAAGTACCCGGTGGCCTGTCTCCCATGCTCAGTGTGTGTCTGGGACCAGCTAGGAAATCCAGCCCAGTGTTCAGTGTTCAGACCCCCCCACCCCAAAATAATACACATTACGGGCACTGCCTTCATGGATGTTAACTCATTCGATCCTTGGAACAGCCCTGCCTCAGAGAGGTGAAGCGACTGACCCAAGACCACACAGCGATAAATAACTCAACACACGCCTGGGCTGGAGCTGCATCTCTGCAACAAAAGGCTGCAGAGGGAGACGCATCTCTCCTGCTAGGTTTGATCACAACAGAGAGGCAGACGCTGAGCACGTCCTGTCCCGAGGTGGAAGGCCTGGGGGTTGGCCTCCCTGCTGAGCAGGCTGCCGCAGGAGCTGGTTTCAGGGTCAGTTTCCCCTAGGTTTCAACGGGTGGGTAACCGTTTGCCTGGCCAGCGGCAACTTCTGCTGCTCAGAAACAAAGGCCAGCGTGCTCGGACACGAATACTCCTGTCCTCCAGGGAGGACCGTCCCCTTCTGAGCCCAGAAAAAGGCATGTGGGACACCCAGTCCCTGCAGGGAAAGCTGCCATCTCCACCCAGCTGATGGGGAACGGCAAGAAGGGACCCCGTCCTGCCCCACAAGTCCACACCTCTGCCACATCCCAGTCTCTGGGCCGCTGGCAGGGAGGGCATCACGAAGGGTATAAGCCACTGGTGGAGTACCCAGGAGCACAGGCCACTTCCCCCTCTCCTGTTCCTCAGAGACGTGCCCATGGGCCCCATTCCACTGGACACCGTGTCCTACACCTGGCAATAGGCATTTCTGTGCCCTTCCCTCTGCTCAGCCTGAGCCAAAGCCGGGGCCTGGGACCCTCAGTCAGGCTGGGCAGAGAAGCAAGTAACCAGATACCCTGACGGTGGGATGGGCAAGAGCGGAGTCTGCCGGCACTAGCCAGTCATTGCCCGGCAGGGGCCACCTTCTCTGTGCACTGCAAAGTGGTGGCCACACTCAGAGGCCCCAGGGATCGCTGGGTAAAAAGGGGAGGAGCTGGAACCCAGAGAGCAGGTGACATGCTGGACTTCTGGGTGTTCCCAGACGGAACAGGCAGACTGACTGCACCCCAAACTTAAACAGGGGAGCCCCAGTTGCACATGCAGAAATCAGGAAAGCTGGGATTGGACCCGCCCCACCCTCTGACAGGTCAAACCGCCTGGTGGTGAGTGCATAGACCCAGGCCCACAGGAGGTGAGCTAAGAAGACAAGAAAAGCCCCTCCATGAGGAAGATCCACAGATGGCTGATGGGCACGTGAGAAGATGCTCCAATCCTATGTCATCAGGGAAATCCAAACTCAAACCACGAGACGCCACTGTGCACCTGTTAGAATGGCCAAGCTCCAGAGCGCTGACAACCCCAGATGCCGGCATAGACGTGGAGCAGCAGAAATGTCACCCGCAGCCGGTGGGAATGCAGCCCAATGTTGCCACTTCACAAGGCACTCGGGCAAGGTCTGACAAAGCAAAGCATATCCTCGCCACATGATCCAGCAGTCGCGCTCCATGGTATCTACTCAAGGGAGCTGAACACTTACATCCACAGAAAATCCTGTGCCCAGTTGTTGGTAGCAGCTCCCTTCACAATGGTCGAAACTTGGAAGCAGCCAAGGGGCCCTTCAGTAGGTGAATGGGTAAATAAACCGTGGTCCATCCAGACAATGGAATCTATTACTCCGTGCTACAAGGAAACACGCTGGGAAGCCATGAAAAGGGGTGGAGGGAACGTATATGCACGCTCCTGAGTGGAAGAAGCCGGTCTGCAAAGGCGGCACAGTGTGGTCTCAACTCCACGACACTCCGAAAGAGGACAACATATGGAGACAGTAACAGCCTCTGTGGCTGCCCCCGGGGTAGGGCAGGGGAGGGATTAGCAGGCAGAGCGTCAAGGCCACTCACAGCCATGCAAATGCTCCGCGGGACACTGTGCGGATCGCTGCGTGTCATCAGACACTCGTCCAAACCCATAGCACACAACATCCAACACCAAGAGTGAACCCCAGCGTTAACTGTGGACTCTGGGTGATGATGGGTTGACAAAGGTTCGTCAATGGTGACAAATGTGCCACCCAGAGGGGGATGCTGATTGTGGGGGAGGCTGGGCGGGTGTGGGGACCAGGGGTATGTGGAAAATCCATACCTTCTCTTCACTTTTGCCAAGGACCTAGACCTGCTTTTAAAAGAAAGTGAAGTCTTGGTTTTTAAAAAGGCAGGGAAAGAAGCAGGACTAAGATTTGGAGAAAAAGAAGTCCTATAGGTCCTCGCTGGAGTCCAGAAACGGCGGGAGAGGAAGCGTGCGCATGCATGTGCGTGTGTGCGCATGCGTGTGTGACACAGAAAGAGACCCACGGTGCCATGCTGTTCCTCCCCCCTCCATCTGATACTCCAAACTCCCCACAGCTGTCCCAGGACGGGTCTTCACACCCCCAGGGGGCATCTGGGGCCCTGCTCCCAGCTCCCAGAGCAGCCTCCAGGACGTGGTGGGTTTCCCACGCGGAGGGAAAGGGAAGCCACAGAGGTGGGTATCCTGCTCGACAGCGTTCCCACACCAAGGGATACCAGCTGATTTCCGTCTCAGCAAACCGACGAAATGGATAATCCTAGACAAGGCTCCTGACGGGAGAATTACTGCCTACTGCCTGCCTTAATTGAAAGATAACCTTCCTGCATGGTCATCCCTCTCCACGTCTTCCAGACCTGCTTCTCCCCTGCAGGAGCTGTGAAAAGTGAGGTCTGAGCCCCTGAGCCTGGGTGACCCTCGTGACCAAGAGCGGGGAACAGGCTTGTTTCTTGGGCACCGCGGGCAGGATCACAGGCCCATGGCTACTTCTGGAGGCATGGCTGCCCGGATCGAAGGGCAGGAAGGAGGACCTGCCGTCACTGAGTGCTTCCAGGGTGACATCCCGCTAGAGGTCTGTGGAAACGGTTTCTGTTAGAGAGAGGATGACCCAGTCCGAGCCTTGGAAACGGTTTCTGTTAGAGAGAGGATGACCCAGTCCGAGCCTTGGAAACGGTTTCTGTTAGAGAGAGGATGACCCAGTCCGAGCCTTGGACACAGCGCCACGCACACGGAGTGAGTGCTGGGGAGCGGAAGTGGTGATCCACGCTCAGGGCAGCCCAGAGCGTTGGGCGCCCCACTGCGTGGGTGGGCCGGCTGAGGTTCAGGCAGGTATGGAGTCTGGCCCAAGGTCACATGGCTCATAAACGGCAGAAGGGAATTTGAACCCGTTACATGCTTTTCCAAAGCTCTTTTATCTTCACTGCAAGAGCCCAAACCACTCCGTTTCCCTTAAAGGCAACCTGTCCTTGGACTCAGAGGCTCCACATGCTGCCCGGACGCCCTTGTTAAACTGCTGGCTGGTGCCAGCCCAGTTGGCTGACCGGCCCGGCCCAGGAGCGCACAAACTCGTGGATTAATACTGCTCCATTCTGTCACCTTGATTCCGGCTCCTGCCATGAACCCAGGGCCACCAGACCCTGAGCTGCCGTCTCCCTAAGCCCTTGCCTTCCCAGAGGGTGCTGAGGGCCTGTGAGGCCCCTGCTGCCCCTCCCCCCCTTCCCGAGCTGCCCTCCCCCCAGCCCAGTGGCCTCACGGGTTCTTCCCACTCTCCATTTCCATTTCTTCTTTACATTACAGAGCAGCTCTGCTCCTCCTGTATTAAAAGCCCAATTTTCCCTGCACTATTAAACAAATTTCTTCAAAGATAGAACCTCGCATTGAATTAAACCCTTTTTTTGAAGTCTTTAGTGGTTTCCATAAATACAATAGATGAATAAGCTGGCAGCTCACTAAAACCCCTATTTCAGGCAAGATGAAGAGGGATCTGAGTCCCACGTGAGCCGTGGCAGAGCCGCTGCAGGAGGGGTCGCCCCTGCCCCGGACCCAGGCTGGCCCCAGAGGAGAGGGGACATCGCCCCATCACCGGGTTAATACGGATGTGTAGGAGATGCAGTGAGAACCCTGGATAAAGGATTCCCTCTGCCCGAAGATCTTGGCTGGTCACTGAATCTGCCCATCACCCCCCAGCCCCAAGCCCAGGCATGCAGCAAAATGGGACACAACTCTGGAAGAAAAGAGAATCCACCTAGGGTCAAGTCCAGCCAGGGCCTCTGAGCTGGTCATGGGACCTTCCCTCTCCTGTCTCTGTCTTTGTGAAATGGGACGAATGAGCCAGGTTGCCCCATGGTTCTCAGTGAGAGACCAGTGACAACTCACGGTTGTTCCAATTATAGGGAGCAGCCTCGGTCGCTCTGGTTTGAATAATAAAGTGTTATCCAGAGATGATGTTAGCCAACTGACCTCGGTCAGTACTAGTTTGGGATGCTTATGGAGGTCACCAGACAGAAATGGTAAAAGGAGGCAAATAAATCTGACCCAGTTTGAGTGATTATCCTGAATGGTGTGACCTCACAGTTGCCGTTGTGATGTCTACATACTGTATTTCTCCATGTATAAGACGATCTCATGTATAAGACGCACCTTAATTTTGGGGCCCGAAATTTTTTTAAAAAAATGTATTACATCAAGTTATTGAACTCAAGTTTTATTCATCATAAAATTCATACAGCTTCTCACCACTGTCAAAACTCCCATCCATTAGCTTGTCCTCATCTGTGTCTGATGACGAATCACTGTCTTCATTCATATATTGCCTCGTCCTCAGTTCCATCTATAGCATTTGAAATGCCACAACCACTGTATAAGATACACCCGGTTTTTAGACCTCAGATTTTTCAAAAAAAGGGTGTGTCTTATCCATGTGGAAATACGGTAAATACCTTACAAAAGGCTCTTGAAACAAGAGTTAAGTTCTTACAATATGGAAACTACAAACCTACACCTACAAGGCAAATTTTGAAGTCCTGGCTGATATAATATATATTGGGCCTTGTGGCATGGTGCTAGGAATTGTTTTTATGGAGTTGTATACTCCCCAAATTCATATATTAACGCCCCAACCCCCAATTTGCCTGTATTTGGAGATAGGGCTTTTGGTAGATAGTTAAGGTGAAATGAGTTCATGAGGGCAGGGTCCTAGTCCCACAAAATTGTGACCTCTAAGAAGAGAGAGAGCTCTCTTCCAAGGAAAGGACTCTGAGGACACAGCTAGAAGGCGGCCATCCCACGGTATGCCTGGGGGAGTCCTCACCAGGACCCGACCAGCCCAGCACCTGGGTCTCAGACTTCCAGCCTCCAGAACCATCAGAAAATAAATGTCTGCTATTTAAGCCACACAGTCTATGGTCTCTTGCGACAGCCCCCTGAGCTGACTAAAACACACGGGATGAAATTTCTGGTGCCACATCAAACCTAGATTCAAAATGAGAAGCATCTCACAACAGAGGGGTGAAAACGCCCTGTGTTCGGGGACACACAGTCTGGCTCTGCCGATGACAACACGCACGTGAAGAATTTGAAGAAAAGCTATTTCATAAAATGTAAGAACAGGAAAAGCCACAGTTCGACAAACAGCAGTGTATCTGCATATGACCTGCCGCATGCTCGTACAACTGAATTATTACAAGCGTTATAAGTTGACATCTGACTACTTGACCTAAATCAAGTCGATATTTCAGGTTGACCAAAAACACATTTCTGCCCTGTGGTTAGGAAAGGGGGTGTTTGCCTTGTAGCTGAGGTCGCCCAAACGGGGCACGAGCAGTAGTTGATCGGTAATGACTCCTCAGGGCAGGGTGAGACGTTTGGATGAGGTGACACCCAGGGCCTCTTGGCTCCTTTGGGGAAAGAGGCTGTGTTAGCTGCAGGCACGGTGGCTGTCACAGAAAGGAGCTAACGGCTCCCTCCCCAGGTGCTCAGGGAAAGGTCTCCCCAAGGCCAGAGGAGCAATCAGACCAGCAAAGCCAGTTCCATCCAGAGAAATCCCTGGAGGAAGCCCCCTGCAGGCAGTGGGGGGGGGGGTTAGGTGAGCAGGATGGATAAGTGGGTTTCACCAGTCTCAAGGGGCCCTGAACAATGTAACTCTGGAACATTCCGAGAGAGGGAGGTATCTCAGGAAGGTCTTTGCCTCTTGTGGAGACAAATGCTTGAGGAGGTGACTGATATGCAAAATATGCAGTAACTGATTAGAAGGGGGACTGACGCCTGAGTACCATGTCTGACCTTCACCCCAAAGGCCCAGGACTTGGCTCTTACCAGCATCCGAGCTTGTCTGAGTCTTGGCTCATTGACCTTGCTGCTGACACCCCAGGAAGCCTGCCTGCTCCCGGAAACCCCTACCATTCAACCTGCCCACTGGCTGCAGACGATGCCCTGTACTGCCCGTCCCAGAGTCATAGGTGAGTGGGCTCAGACCCACCAACTGAAACCCCTGGAGGGCGGGGGGCGGAAGCGTGGGTTCTCCTGACCCCCCCCCCCCCAGCAGTCTCTCCAGGCTGCACTCTGAGCAGAATCCTGTGACTGAATTCCCTCCCAGGTCTGACCCCCACACAGTGAACCTCCCACAGACACTGGGCGCCAAGGGGGCTGCATGTCCGGAGCAGTGCTTTCGTAAGCGTCACTGCTAGCATGCCCCCACCCCTGGAATGCAGTGTGGATGGCACTGGATGCCCAGAGGGGTCAGGAGAAGGCAGAGAGGCTGCTGCAGACCTAGGGTTCTCTAACACCCAAGGAGGCCCTCTTTGGCCAACCACTGTACCTCCAGCCTGGGAGGGGGTGGCAGTTGGCTCAGCTCTCGGCCTGCAGCCAGCAGACCCTTGGGCAGTCATCCCAACAAAGAAACCGGAGCCGCGAGGGAACAGCCAACTCTCAGCAGCTGGGCCTTGGTCCTTCCCGGTGCACAGCTGGGAAAAGGTGAGGCAACCAGGCTGTTGAAAAGAACAGGGGACGTCAGAGCAGCCAACTCTGCGTTGGCTTGCTCTGTGTCCCTTCTCTGCTAGGGGAGTCCCTTCTCTGCTAGGGGAGTCCCTTCTCTGCTAGGGGATCCTGTTTTCTGTTCTGCAAACATGAGGGCTTTAAACAAGATGATCCCTCAGGTCCCATCCCTGTCTGGCAGCCAACAGGTTTTCCAGGCCCTGTAAGGAATTGCTTGTTGCCTCTCCTGCTCTCCGCCAGGTTCCAGAAGGATCCTAAAGAGGGCCGACCAGGATCTGATTATAATTAGAACAATAAAATATTCATAATCTCAATAACAGCCGATACTGGCCCAGTGCTTGCGTGCGCCAGGCTCCGTCACGGGCACCTGATGAGACCAATAGCACGCGAAAGGCTGCACTGAGTGGGTTTCCAGCTGCCCGTCTGCTAAGCCAGGCAAGGAGAGGGTTCCAGCGCCCCTGTGTCCTTTTCTCTGCGAAGGCCATTTCCTGGCCACCGATACCCACTGTCTCTACGGTTTTGAAGGATCTGGGGACGTTAGTCGTATCAAGGGGTTAATGACTAATAAGTAACCACCTGTCTATCAGTGGTTCATATATATATATATATATTTTTGTATTTTTCTGAAGCTGGAAACGAGGAGAGACAGTCAGACAGACTCCGGCATGCACCCGACCGGGATCCACCCGGCAAGCCCACCAGGGGGTGACGCTCTGCCCACCAGGGGGCGATGCTCTGCCCCTCTGGGGCGTCGCTCTGTCACGACCAGAGCCACTCTAGCGCCTGGGGCAGAGGCCAAGGAGCCATCCCCAGCGCCCGGGCCATCTTTGCTCCAATGGAGCCTCACTGCGGGAGGGGAAGAGAGAGACAGAGAGGAAGGAGAGGGGGAGGGGTGGAGAAGCAGATGGGCGCTTCTCCTGTGTGCCCTGGCCGGGAATTGAACCCGGGACTTCTGCACGCCAGGCCGACGTTCTACCACTGAGCCAACCGGCCAGGGCCAGTGGTTCATATTTTACCAGAGAATGGAATATCAAATTAAAGGCATGACGTTCCCAGAAAAAAAAATCTATATCTAGATATAGATAGATATAGATATAGATATAGATAAAGATAGATAGATAGATAGATAGATAGATAGATACAGATATAGAGGCATGTCCCTCTGAGGGCAGACGCCTCCTAAAGGCTGTTCACAACTTGGCCAGGTTGGGAAGAGCTGAGTCAACATCAACCCCCCCCACCCCCGCCCAGGTTCTTGTTATTTCTGAAATTGCCTCCAAGAGGTTGTAACCAAAGGCATCACAGCCTGGACAAGAGCAAATATGCGAGGGACTCCCCTTTGGCCCAGAGGGGCGCCAGGTCCAGCTGGAGAGCCACAGAAATTAATATTTAATTGAAAAGTGATTTCCTGCGCAAACATCCCCTGCGGGTTCACGGAGCAGCCATGGTACCTCGTCTCCTGTCGGTGAATTTTAGGGAAGAGGTGAAGGGGTAAGAGCGTGGGGATGGCTCAACTTTAAGATACATTTTTAATTAAAAGGAAGAGACCTGAGCTGTGATACAGCAGCGTAAAGCTGATCGTTTTACAGCTGGATGGTCTCCCTCTGATGTACTTGAAAACCATTTTCAAGCGACATAAAGTTTAACATACCGGTACATCTGCCTACCCACTAGATTCTACATGGAATTTAAATTTTAATTATATTAAAGCTTTGTTACAGTGCGCATTGCAAGCCTGCTACCCAAGCGGAACTTTAAAAAGTCTCTGCAGATAGCTTTATGTCTTTTCTTTGAAGCTCAGTTTTTTTTGTAGAACCCCGAGTTTGACAAACAGTTGATGATTCTGTCCAAAGTGTTTACTGCTTTCATAACAAACCACTGGGGACCTAAATGTTTATCCTCCTGGGAGTAACTCATGAGAACATCTTCTCTTTGCTAAAGCAAAATGTGGTAGCCAGAAATCAAGTAGTCGGGGAACTGGGCTAACCCTGTGGACGCCTTGTAAGTAAGGGGTTGGTGGGCTTTTGTAGTTGTTATTGTTGTTGTATTTCTCTCTCTCTCTCTCTCTCTCTCTCGCTTTCTTTTTTAGAGAGAGAGCTAGGGAGAGAATTAGTCATTTTGGAGGAGAGAATCTTTTTTCCTGTTTATATATAAGTTAAAGAACTATTTTTCTCAGGGGGATTAATTGCATATTAATCACAGGTTGGGTACTCTCTGCAGTTAAAAAATGCAACCAGTTTCAACAGGAAGGAACAGTCCCACGCAAACCTGGTCTCCATTGAATAAGGGCAAGGTTGGGCTGAAGAAGCAGGACTCAGGGTCAGGCAGCCATGGTTTGAATGGTGGTTCTGTCACTAACTAGTTGTGCATTCTTGAGCAAGTTACTTCCCCTCTCTGAGTCTATTCTACCAAATGAAAATAATCATAGTATCTATTTTTATATACATTGTTGGAAAATTAAAGAACAATGTACATAGAGCACATACACACAGTGTCCACACAGAGTAAACCCTCCATAAGTGGTAACTGTGATTTTAATGTTGTTACTTTTTTCCTGTGATGATTTGTTTTTTAAAATGCCAACAAGTTCACCTGACAGACTGCAATAAGAAAGCTCATGCCCCAGCCAGCAAACCTGCACAATTTGAGTTATAAAGCATTTTGAGGTGTCACTTGGGAAAAATGGAAGAGAACCTGGTCTTTTCATTTTCCACTTATCCATCCATCCATCCACCTATCCACCCATCCATTAGCATCTACGGGAGTCCACAACTATGGAAGATACAAAACTATAAAGATACACTATGCCTGGTCCCCAAGGAACTGGTAAGCCAACAAATCAGAAAAGTAGGCAGCAATGCTACAGGCAGAATATTGGAGGCAACAGAATGCAATGGGGCAAAGAATCAGAAAAGTTGTGAAGTGGGAAATGTCACACTCAGAGAATCCAGGTTTTCCAGGGAGGGGCTTTGACACAGTGATCTTAACAAATGGGGGGGGGCAGAACAATCTCCAGGTGTCAGAGAAGATTGAGAAGTACCAGCATAGAAAAATACCTCTGGTATATTTTTAAGTGAAAAAAGGTGACCCATATACTATACAACAAGATAGATTTAAGTGTTGGCGTGTGTGTGCATCTGTGCACGCACGCATTCGCTATACAAAGAAACAAGGCACACGAACTGTCAACAGAGGGTGACGACTGTGGGAAGTATGACGGGAAGACAGGGATGGAAGAAAACACGAATGGGCCCTTGTCAACTTTTTATTATGCATCCCTGTACAGTTTGAATCTTTAAAACTTTGCATAAGGCCCTGGCCGGTTGGCTCAGTGGTAGAGCATCGGCCTGGCGTGCAGGAGTCCCAGGTTCGATTCCCGGCCAGGGCACACAGGAGAAGCGCCCATCTGCTTCTCCACCCCTCCCCCTCTCCTTCCTCTCTGTCTCTCTCTTCCCCTCCCACAGCCGAGGCTCCATTGGAGCAAAGATGGCCCCGGCGCTGAGGATGGCTCCTCGGCTTCTGCCCCAGGCGCTAGAGTGGCTCTGGTCGCGGCAGAGCGAGTCCCAGAGGGGCAGAGCATCGCCCCCTGGTGGGCAGAGCGTCGCCCCCTGGTGGGCGTGCCGGGTGGATCCCGGTCGGGCGCATGCGGGAGTCTGTCTGTCTCTCCCCGTTTCCGGCTTCAGAAAAATACAGGAAAAAAAAAAAAACTTTGCATAAAATTTTTATAATGCTCATTAATGGTAAAAATGCACGTTCAGATTTTAAGTAAAGTTTTTCATTTCGGTCATCACATTTAATTTCTGGAATTTAGGCTAATATTGAAGAAGGGCAGGGGATCTTCATGTTTATTAATCAAGGACAGCGGCTGAAATGTACTCATTCTGGAAAGTTTGCTGACTTTCCAGAACCACCCCACCCCCGCACAGCGCCCTAGGCACCAGGGAGCAGAGCGCGTGCCCGGCGTTCCCTGGGGGGCAAGGAGAATGACAGAGGTCCGGTCAGGTGGCGGGAGAGGAAGAGGAGGGAGAGAGGGGGCGGAGAGGAACAGAAAGGATGAATGAGACAACGTCCAGGGCGCGCCTCAGTTAGAAGACGGGAGATGCCACCAGCTGTTTGGTGGTGGCAGAAATGACCCACCGGAGAGGGGGAACTACGGTTGAGAGAGACAGGGAGCCCCTGCGGGAACAGCGTCCTTGTGTGGGTGAGAAGGGGCGGGGTCTGGCCCATGAGTAACAGGGTCGGCGCTGGTGGTGGTGGTGAGTTCTGGCAGCGTGTCCCCTGGAACAGGGGCAGGTGCGTGGGTGGAGGGGCAGGTGCAGAAACTCCCTTTGGAGAGATTCTGTCCTCGCTGGGGGACAGGAAGTAGAGCCGCAGAGCTGCAGCCAGGAGGGTAGACGTTGGGAAGCTGTCTGGCGTGAGAAGGGGAGTGTGCACTATCACGCACTTTGGGTGGCACAGGGGCCACAGGGACGGGTTGCAAATTTAAAATAAAACCAGTTGAGCCCTGGCCAGTTGGCTCAGTGGTAGAGCATTGGCCCGGCGTGTGGGAGTCCTAGGTTCAATTCCCAGCCAGGGTACACAGGAGAAGCTCCCATCTGCTTCTCCACCCTTCCCCCCCTCCTTCCTCTCTGTCTCTCTCTTCCCCTCCCGCAGCCAAGGCTCCATTGGAGCAAAGTTGGCCCAGGCGCTGAGGATGGCTCCATGGTCTCTGCCTCAGGCACTAGAATGGCTCTGGTCACAACAGAGCAATGCCCCAGATGAGCAGAGCATCGCCCCCCTGGTGGGCATGCTGGGTGGATCCTGGTCGGGTGCATGCGGGAGTCTGTCTGTCTGACCCCTGCCCCCCACTTCTCACTTTGGAAAAATACAAAAAAAAAATTAAACCAGTTGAATTTGGTCTGTATTTTTCTCCAGTCACAGTGGGCAGGTTGGACACAAGCCTTCAGATGGTCCTGATGATATTAAGCGACTGAGATTTTGAGGTTTGTTTGTATCTCCAGAGAGCATTCCTCACAGTAATGACTACTCCTGGGTTTTGCAAGCACCTCTATGTGAATATTAAAATCATCAAGAATTATGACAGGTGTGGTGTTGGAAAGAGACAGCGAGTCAGGTGCTAAAATATTCAAGGAATGACAGAGAGGGGCTCAGGAAATCTGTGTTAACTGCCAGAAAGCATGTTGGACGGTGGCACCCTGAGCGTCAGATGAGCAGGTGTGTGCGTGTCTAGGGCCGATGAAAGGATGGGGACTGAAGTGCGAGGAAGACACCTGCTCTGTATCGGCCCGTGATACCAAGAGGGTGGGAGAGAAAGCCCCCACCACCGAGGGGGGTGGAGCGGGGTTCCTCTCTGTACCAGCCCTGTAGGAAAGGACAAAAACTCCCTGGAGAACAGCTGTTCCCCAAAAAGTTTTACCTCAGACTCCTTCAGACCCTTAAAAATTGTTGATCCCTTCTGCTGCCGGCTGTGATGGAGCGACAAGGATGGGGTTTACCCTCCTGCCTTAAAAAACTTTGTTTAAAGGACATAATACATGAAACAACAGTTTTCAGATCCCGACAGTGCGGACAGTGATGCCAAGAGGAAAATCAATAGCTCCCAGAGGGGATTGATACAACTGATAAACCCCTAGACACACTGACCAGGAAAAAAGAAAGAAGACCCCAATTATCAGTGTCAGGGGTGAGGGAGCGTGCGGCCCCGCAGGTCCTACGCACATTCTGTGTATGACAAGGGGATGCTATGAACAATTTTATGGTAATAAAATGAACAGTGGAGATGAAATGGAGAATTCCTTGAAAGAAACCAAGTATCCAGGTTCACTCAAACAGATAGCCTGAATAGAGCTTTATCTCTTAAAAAAAAAACAAAAAACTTTTTTAAACATGTACTTAAAAACTTGGCCACAAAAAAAAATCTCAGGCCCAAATGACCCCAGTGATCAATATACCAAACACTTAAGGAAGAAATCATACAAATTGAACACAAACTCTTCCAGAACATAGAACAGGGAACATTCCCCAACTCATCCTACGTAGCGAGCATTACTATCCAATACTAAACACCACAGCAAAGACGTTACAAGGAAAGATAACTACAAACCAAGAGCCTTCAAAACATACGTGCTAAATCCTTAAAAAATACGAGCAAGTCAAACCCAGCTATATATAAAAATAAGAATACCTAATAGCCAAATAAAAGGTTGGTTTAACACTTGAAAATCAATTAAGGTGATTAGCTATGTTAACAGACTATAAAAGAAAAATTATATAGCCATCTCAATAGGTACAGAAAAAGCATTTGACAAAAATGAACCTCCATGCATGATAAAAACTCAGAGCAGAAATACAAGTAAGGTCTGTAGGCTAGCTAACAGTATTACACCAATTTTAATACCCTGGTTATGATAACATCCTGTAGATGTGTACTATGTCATCATTGGGGAAAGTTGGGCAAAGGATACAGGGAATTTCTGTGCTATTTTTACTTCTTGAGAGTTTGTAATTATGTCAAAATTAAAAGTCAATCAACTCTCCAAAAATACTGTCAACAATCTAGAAACAGAAGGGAACTTCCTCAACCTGATTAAAGACTGTGTCTACAAAACACCTACAATTAACATCATACTTAACGGTAGAAGACTGAGTGCCCCCCCATTATCAAGAATGGCGGAAGGATTTCTGCTTTGCTATTTCTCTCCTATATTGTATTGAAAATCCTAGCCATTGCAATAAGGTAGAAAGGACGAAAGAAGGAAGGGAGGGAAGGAGGGAGAAGGGAAGGAGAGAAAGAAAGAGAGAGAGAGGAAAAGAAAGAAAGAAAGAAAGGAAGGAAGAAAGAGAAAGGAAAAATGGAAGAAAGAAAGAAAGGAGGAAGGGAGGGAAGGAGGGAGAGAAGGAGGAGGGAGGGTGGGAGGGAGGAAGAAAGGAAGGAAGAAAGGAAGGAAGGAAGGAAGGAAAGAGGGGAGGGGAGGGGAGGGAGAAAGGAGGGAAGGGAGAGAGAAAGGAAGGAAGGGAAGGAGGAAAGAGGGGAGGGGAGGGGGTGGGAGGGGAGGGGAGAGGAGGGGAGGGGAGAGGAGGGGAGGGGAGGGAGGAAGGAGGGAAGGGAGGGAGGAAGGGAGGGAGGGAGGGAGGGAGGGAGGAAGGAAGGAAGGAAGGAAGGAAGGAAGGAAGGAAGGAAGGAAGGAAGGAAAGAAGTTAGGAAGGAAGGAAGGAAGGAAGGAAGGAAGGAAGGAAGGAAGGAAGGAAGGAAGGAAGGAAAGAAAGAAACAGCCTACAAATTGAAAAGGAAAAAATTTAACTGCCTTTATTCATTGATGACCTGGTTGTTTAAGTAGAAAATCCTATGGAATCAACTAAAAAATCAAAACTAATAAATGAGTTTAACAAGTTTTCAAGATTCAAGGTCAATATGCAAAAAAGTCAATCATGTTTCTATATACTAGTAGCAACAATGGAAAGTTGGAAAAGGTCTTTAAATGCCATTTATAACAGCATTAAAAAATATTAAATACTTACGGATAAATTTGACCAAAATGTATATAACACCTACACATTACAAACTAAAAAACACTGCTAAAAAGTAATTAAACATAGATATAGTGTGTTCAGGGAAAGAAAAACTTAGTATTTTAAGATATCAATTCTCTCTAAATTTATCCATACATGCAATGCAATCCTAATCAAAATCCTATCAGGCTTTCTGTAAAAACTGATACACTTACTCTAAAATGTATATGGAAATAAAAATGCAGCCAGAAAAATTTTGAAAACAAACAAAATTGGAATACTTACACCACCTTGTAAAGCTACATTAATAAAGTGTGGTATTGGCACAAACACAGACACAAAGAAAAATGAACAGGGAAGAAGTTTTGGAAGAAGACCCATACATGCATGGTCAATTGATTTTAAGCAGAGAGGCCAAGGCAATTAAATGAGCAAAGGCTAATCATTTCAACAAATGGTGCCGAAACCATCAGGTAGCCAGTGTGACTGCCACTGCAGCTGCTGTAGGAAGAGGAGGAGGAAGAGGAGGAGGAGGAAGGAGAGAAAGGGGGAGGAGAGGAGGTTGAGGAGGAGGAGGATGGGTGGGGGAGGAAAGAAACTTGACCCTACCTCACACCACATGCAACAACTCGCTTGAAAAGACAACAGACCAAAGCAGAACAGCTCGGACAAAGATGATTTAAATATGACAGGAAAAGCATGAATTGCAAAAGAAAGTCAAGAAACTGGACATCATCAAAATTCAAAACTTCTTCTCGTCAAATGACCCCAGTATGAAGGTAAGAGGGCAAGTCGCAGACTAAGAAGATCATTTGTCAAACCCACAGAACAAAGAATTTGTATCGAGAATATACCAAGAACCCTTAGGACTCAATGACAGGAATGCCATTGAATTTTAAGGTAGGCATAATATTTGCGTGTATACATCATCGTAAAAGATGTATGGATAGGAAACAGGCACACGAAAAGGCTGTCAACATAGTCAGCTATGAAGGTTACAATTACACAACAGGAGACTGGCTTTAAAGTCTCTTTAAATAAATAAACAAACAGCACGCCAAGGGTTGGCAAGTTTCCGCGCACCCGGGGCGTTCGTACGCCACTGCGAGGAAAGAAAATGATGCAACTACTTGGCTTCTTATAAAATTAAACACACACCTACCATGCCACTCCACTCCTAAGCATTTACCCAAAAGAAACAAAAGTGTACATCTACACAAAAACCTGTCTGTGAATGTTCATAGCATTTTATTTGTAATGCCAAAAATTAGAAGCAGACGTGTGCATCAACAGGCAAATAGAGAGAGAGAGAAATGTGCTACATCTATAAAATAGAATACTACTCGGTAACTTAAAAGGCACGAATTATTGATACATACAATATGGTGAATCTCAAAACAATTGAGTATAAGAAGCCAGGTATAAAAAGAGTACATATTGTAAGACACAATTTATAGAAAATGCTAGCACATGCAAATTAATCTACAGTGACAGGAAATAAGTGTTTGGAGCTGTTAAAGGGGCAGGAAAGACTGATTATAAAAGGGCACAGGATACTTTCTGAGTGATGAGTCTGTTCATTACCTCAGTTGTCGTCAGGGTTTCATGTGTGTATACGGGGCAAAACTCATCCATTTGGAAACTTTAAACATATCCAGCTTATTATACATCAGTTACCTTTCAATGAAACTACAGATGAACAAGCCGACTGATGAAGCATTACTGTTACTCCCATTTTACAGATACAGAAACTGAGGCAAACATGAATTCCATACATTTCCTGAAGCAGAGGCCTCACACGGTTGGGACTCCAGCACAGACACCCTCCCACATCAGGGACAGGCGCCTTGGTCACAGAGTGACCATTCCTGAAGCAAAAGCCTCACCCGGTTGGGATTCCTTCACAGACAACCTCCCACCCCAACCCTGGTGGTGACTGTGCCCTGCCACAGTCGTGAGCCCTGCAGAGACAGCCGGTCCGGAGGAAAAGGGGAGGAAACAGCAGGTTGGCCTGGATGTGCTAGAAAACCTTTCCCAGGGAGGCTCCAGTCCTAGCCTCATCTGTGCTGAGGACCCGGTGGGAACAATGCAGGCTCTCAAGAAGCCAGACCTGGCCCTGGCCGGTTGGCTCAGCGGTAGAGCGTCGGACTAGCGTGCGGAGGACCCGGGTTCGATTCCTGGCCAGGGCACACAGGAGAAGCGCCCATTTGCTTCTCCACCCCTCCGCCGCGCTTTCCTCTCTGTCTCTCTCTTCCCCTCCCGCAGCCAAGGCTCCATTGGAGCAAAGATGGCCCGGGCGCTGGGGATGGCTCTGTGGCCTCTGCCCCAGGCGCTAGAGTGGCTCTGGTCGCAACATGGCGACGCCCAGGATGGGCAGATTATCGCCCCCTGGTGGGCAGAGCGTCGCCCCTGGTGGGCGTGCCGGGTGGATCCCGGTCGGGCGCATGCGGGAGTCTGTCTGACTGTCTCTCCCCATTTCCAGCTTCAGAAAAAATGAAAAAAAAAAAAAAAAGAAAAAAAGAAGCCAGACCTAAACCCATGACAAGTTCTGTCACATACTGGTTGTGGGAGCTCAGGAAAGTGATCTTATTTTTTTATATTAAAAAATGGGGCTAGTCTTTCCTATTTTATATTAGAAATAAAGCCCAAGTTCTTTAATGTGGCTAAAAGGCCTACATACTTTAGAATGTTATGCTTATTTCTCTGGGCCCATCTCATGCTGAGCCCTCCAGACATATCTTTAGCCACTCTTTCCTGTTTTATATCCCACCTCAGGGCCTTTGCACAAGCCCTTGGGTTTACCTAGGGTACTTTATAGCACACTTTGTCTCACTCCTAGTGCTCCTTAAGGTTTTAGCTACATGTCCTTAGCTAAAAGGCCTTCTCAGCAGGCCTTCCCTAATTCCCTGTGTTAGAGAACTCTAGGACCACAGCCAGGATTGATGACATTCTAGAAGGACCCAGAGGACCCAACTTATGATCATACTCCTGGCTAAACCTTATCACAGCAGAAAAATATAGCACAAAATCAGCAAAGGGAAGAAACGTGCTTGGGACAACATCTGGGGAAAACCAGGCACAAGCTCCCAGGGACCACCCCCACACCCGCACGCACACACACCACGGTGTCCCACAGGATGCACGTAATTCCTCCAGCAATGGGTTGTGACAACACATCGAAGTGACGTCTCCCAAGGAAGCTCATAGTCTTGGTACCCGGGTTTTTATTGGGGGTGGTCACCTAGACAGCCTCTGCTCAACATTTATCAAAATTCTAGATGCCAAGAAGGGATCTGGGTGTTAACATAAACCACACCATTCAGACAGACAGTTTAGAGACACCCGCTAACCAATCGAGTTCCCAGCCACCAGCCAAGGACCAAGCAGGCCTCTGTGAGGATAACCAGTAGGCCTGCTAGTTTAACCCTTTCCTGCACAGCACCCCAGACAAGGCTCGGTCCTGACATTGCCTTCTCTGTAGCCTCTGCCACACCTGGAACCGAGCTTAGTCTTGTTTAAGCCACTTGTGTCAATCATTTGTGTAACGTCCATCTCCCCTTCTAGGCTGCAAGTTCGATAAGGGTGGTGTAAGGCCGGTGGCCATGGCCGTTCACAGCGGATTCGGGCTGACAGTACAGAAACTGTGGAGCCAGAGGATGGTGGGCCATTCCACTTATTAGAGTCTCACAACAGTAGATGAGCAAGCAGGCAGGGAAGACCGCTTCCCTCTCTCTCCCTGGACTCACTAGCAAACAGACTGGGGGTGGGGTGGGGGGAACCTTTCCCCGGAGCACAATAGCAACAAATGACCCTTCCTCATGGCGGCAGGCAATCCACAATCTATGGTCTGCCACCCTGAGGGAAGCACCCGCAGCCTTGCATGAACTGTACACGACGTGTGGCCTTGTGCTTGTGCGTCTGTCCATCTATCCATCCATCCATCCATCTACCTCAGGCTCATTCTCTTGCCTCTTGACCTGTCAGTGAGTTTCCCACCGGAAATGTCCTTCGCCTCTCTCCTTCCCACTGGCCTGCGAGTTCCTACTCCTTCTCGGGATCTCTGCCTAGGTGTCATTGACTCCAGGAAGGCTTCTGGGATAGGTAAGTGGCCACCACATATGCCACTCCATGCTGGCAAAGTACAAGCGAGCAAGCCTAATGCACTCACGTGCCCAACAGGCAGGGTTAAGTTAGTGACTGCGTGTCGGATAAATGAATGACACAGAGAATGAATGAACAGAGAGTCTAGCACAGTGGCGGCCACATAACCGACACCAGCACGTGGTACCCCGCCCCGTACCCACAGCTTTGCTTTCCACGGTATCAGTTTCCTGAGGTCAGACACAGTCCAAAAGTATTCAATGGAAAATTCCAGAAATAAACCACTCCAGGTGTTAAATGAGGCGCGGTCCTGAGCCCCTTGCCTCTTCTCATTGCGTGGGCAGCGCACTCTCTTGTCCTCCCGGGAAGAAGGGCGAGTGTGGACAGTAAGATAGTCCAAGAGAAGGACCACACCCACATAACTTCCTGCAGTTCACGGTTAGAATTGTTTTTATCTTATTATTACTTATTGTCAGTTTATAAATTAAACTTGATCACAGGCCTCTACTTCTAGAACAAGACCGTAGTAGCTACAGGGTTTGGGACTATCCGTGGTTAGTCCCTGGGCATCCCTGGGGGCCTTGGGGTGTGTTCCCTGTGGGTAAGGGGGCCAGTGCAGTCCTTTTCTGTTAAATGCCTGATTCTTGCGCCTCGTGAGAGCCCTGGGGGAAGATGGGTGGCCATGAGCACAGAAAGTCAGACAGAAGGACCGCCTAGACACTCTACGGGACACCACGGGCCAGGGCAAGAGTGAGGCCAAGGAATGGGAGCAAAGCTCTGGCCTCAACTGCTGCTCGGGTCCCAAAGGGGCAGCTTCAAGCTGAACAAGAATGGAAAGCAAAGCACCCCCCGCCCCAATTCCCTCTGGCGCTCCCTTCACACCAGACTGGAGGGCCCCAGGAACAGCTGAGCAGGCAGAGAATTGCTTGGGTTTCCCCACATCTACTGGCTTCTGCCTACAGAAAGCCACCTGTCCTGAGACCACAGACTGCCCACCCCACCCCAGCCCCCAGGAGCAGCAGCCCTGCGGGGGACAGAAGGTGCGGACAGGCAGTGCAGGGGGTTTCAGCTATGTTTGCAAGCTGGGCACTGGCGGGATCTTTCAGCTCTTAGGAGAAGCAATATATATAATTTTTTTAAAGCATATATAATATATATATATATATATATATTTAAGCATACCAAGTTCTAAGGTTTAGTTACTTATTTTAATACAGCCAGATACTGCCTGATTAATATGAGTCCTTGTGTTTTTAATGTGAATCATTATTCAAAATATGTCACTGCCCAATCAATACAAAAGCTAAAACTCATCAATATTTAAATTTTTTCCAATTGACATCTTATCATTCTTTCCAAGACAAAGCCCAGCAGATTGCAAAATCCATTATTTAATCTTTCAAGTTTGCAGAGTTCAGAATTAAACACGTCTCCGTGTCATGAGCCCCCTGAGCAGAGGGCAGGGGCAGTGGGGGGTGGGACGTGGAGCCAGGGGCGGGGGGAGCCTCAGCAGGCCCTCTGCCGGAGGGGGCCTCAGGGACTGGAAGCATTGGCCCAGTGCCTGTGGGATGCTGGGCTTCGGGAGGGAAGTGGGAAGGAGAGACCGCTCGGAGCCTCTGCCATGTGACCAGGCTTTGGGTCAAAGCTAGAATTCCTCATTTTAGGGGACATGGGAGGCCCCCCAGGACCTTTTTCCTCAAACTCCCACCCCCTCTCACCCTATGTTCTGGTCCCATTGAACCCCACACATCCCAGTTATTCTGGGTTCATTCTCTTGCCTCTTGACCTGTCGGTGAATTTCTCACTGGAAATGTCCTTCGCCTCTCTCCTTCCCACTGGCCTGAGAGTTTCTACTCCTTCTTGGGATCTCTGCTTAGGTGTCACTGACTCCAGGAAGGCTTCTGGGATAGGTAAATGGCCACCATATATGCCACTCCCTACCGAGCTTGAACACAGTATCTACCTGTCTGTATCTCAGTCACTCTGAACGTCCCTGTCACAGGAACTGGTCCTGTCCACTCCTGGATCCTCATCACCCAGAATCCACCTGAGTACAGGAGGGGCTCAACCAGCATCAGGTGGATGGATGGATACATGGATGGATGATGGATGGATGGATGGATAGATGGATGGATGATGGATGGATGATGGATGGATGGATGCATGGTGGATGGCTGGTAGATGGATGGATGGATGGAGGATGGATGGATGGTGGATGGATGATAGATGGATGATGGATGAATGGATGGGTGGATGGATGAATGAATGGATGGATGGATGCATGGTGGATGGATGGGTGGATGAATGGATGGATGATGAATGGATGATGGATGAATGAATGGATGAATGAATGGATGAATGGATACATGGTGGATGGCTGGTAGATGGATGGATGGATGGATGGATGGATGGATGGGTGGTGGATGGGTGGTGGATGGCTAGTAGATGAATGGATGATGGATGGACAGCACCCTGAGACCCAGAAGATCTCCTCATGTCCCTGAGATTGACTTGGAGGAGAGAGAAAAAGGCAGCCCCCTGTAGGCAGTCAGAGGTTGACTCCCATACCTGGCTCAACCTTCTCAACAGGTGAACTTCTTATCCTAATGTGGTGTGGAAGCTGAGAAATTGTCTCCTGGGGACTCTGCTCAGGGAGCAGTTGAGGCTTGGGGTGGAGAACGGAAGATAGACGGGGACTTTGCACTCTAAAGTCGAGTATTGGACCTGACGGGAAAAGCCAGGCACAGAGCTCCCCAGCGGCTTGCAGGTGAGAGAACAGGGTGCAGACAGCACTGTGAGGGGAACAAAGAACATGGGAAGATATCACCCCCTTTCCCTCCCTGACCCCTCCTTCTCTGGGTCCTCATCAACACAATGGCATTGCTTTAGAGCAGTGCTGGTCAACCTGGTCCCTACCGCCCACTAGTGGGCATTCCAGCTTTCATGGTGGGTGGTAGCAGAGCAACCAAAGTATAAATAAAAAGATAGATTTAACTATAGTAAGTTATTTTATAAAGATTTATTCTGCCAAACTTAGCGAAAATCCGACATAAAGTACTTGGTAAGTAATTATTATATGCTTTAACTTGCTGTAACTCTGCTTTAATAAATTTTATAAAGTAAAGTTACTTCCCTACTTTATAAATCACCATTACTGTGGAACCAGTGGGTGGTTAGAAAATTTTACTACTAACAGAGATACAGAAGTGGGTGGTAGGTATAAAAAGGTTGACTACCCCTGCTTTAGAGCCCGGGTGGTGGTGGTGGGCGGCCTCTTCGTTCTTTAAAGTTTACCGCTAAATTACACAAAACCCGGGAAGGCAGACATTAAATCTTCTCAGACAGCAATTTCATTCATCCCACAGATATGTACTAAGTCTCACCTCACTGTCCGCGCCATGCCTCACCATGGGGACTCGGAAAGCAGGCCCACGGTCCCAAACGTCAGGCCATCTACTTAACATTTACTGATGGCAAAGCCTTAACAAATCTGTCAACAAATCTATTGGGGGTCCCTCATCTGCAACATAAAGTACTGACTAGCACATCATCCTTGACTTCAACCAGTTCACAGTCAAGAGAGGGACATCGAGAACAAATGTTGACTGAACCAGTCACAGTTGCCTAAGTGCCATCGATGAGCCACAGCAAATTTCCTAACAAAGAAGGAGCAACTGAATGGGATGGTGGGTATGGAGGAGGCTGTCACTGAGCAGGGACATCTGGTCCCGACCTAGAAGGACAAGCAAAGTGTCCAGGTGGGACTTGCTCCAACAGCAAGAGGGGACGTGAGGTTGCTCTCAGACAGAGCCAGACTTCTGGCCCCCAGAATGGAGATAAAAATTTCTATTGTTTAAGCCACTCAGTTTGTGGTGCTTTGTGACGGCTGCCCCCCAAAACTAATACATCTACCATCACAAGGGGGTGGGTGGTGCAGGTTGGGGCCAGGCCACGCAGGGCTGGCTGGTGCCATCAGGGTCTTGAGTTCCATCCTGAGAGGAGCTACAGTGTGATGGTCAGAGTCGCCTTTGCTTCTGTGGGGACAGTGGCTGGGGTGGGGTGGGGGTGGAGACCAGCTGGGACAGAGGCAGGGGCAGGCGTGACGGAGGGTAAGAGCAGGCGGACGCAGGGGCCGTGCCAAGCCCTGGCCTGAGCGACAAGGAAGGTGGTGGATCCTAAGACTGGGGGGTGGCGGGGAGGGGAGCCTGGGCAGTCTCATTTCCAGCATCAGCTGGAGCTCTGAGGAAGGAAACCAGTTCACTTCAGACATTCTCCTGGGAGCCAACCTGGACAGAACATGAGTGGGGATTTCCTGCGCCCCTTGTGGTGAGGGGAGCGGGGTCTCCATAAGGAGTGCTGGGTAGAGAGGAAGACAAGAAGAGCTTCCGTCCCCCCTCAGTGCCTTGACACGTGCTGTCCCTGGGCGGCAGGTGCCTGCCCACCACCCATCAGTGAATTTGCACGGATTCTATGGGAAACGATTCGAGAACCCTCTGGGGAGCCCACATGTGCCAGCTCCCAGGCTGGTCCCAATAAACTCGCACACCACCTCTGACATCTGCCTCGCAAGCTCCTTTCCCTTTTTTCCCTCACGGACCCTGAGCTTCTTGGGGGAGGGGGCATCGTGCCTGACGTGTCACTGGGGTGTGTACCATTGTGGACACGTCGTCTGGCACGCAGCAGTGAGTCTGAAACGCACAGGGGGCTGGGGGAAGGCGGGGGTGACGGGACGGTGCACAGAGCTCGTGTGCCGTCGGAAGGGAGGGATTCCGAGGACCCCAGCTCCTTCCTTCGGGGATGCAGCAGGGGTAGACGCACAGCAAGCACCCGCTGCCCCCGGCCGTTCCTGGAGCCCAGAACACTTCGCCACAGCGTTTCCAAACACTTCCTGTTCCACTGGCGGGCCGGCATTCCCACGGGTGCTGATGTTCCCACGGGTCCTTCCACTGGAGCCATCCTGAGGAGCTGGGTGAGTGACTGACAGACAGGTCATGGGACAAGCCCGTCCCCAAGGAGAAAGCGACAGCAGTGAGGAGACCAAAGGACAAAAGCAGTGCCTCCCCTGGATGGGGCCTCTCACCCGATCAACCCCTCCCTCCAAAGACTCAGGGACACAGAGTGACTCCTGAAGAGTGACAGGACTCCCAGCACACAGCTCTCTCCCCTCCATTGTGGCTCATTTTCCAACTACCAAGTACAGAGAGCCCTGCCGAGAAGGGCCGCCAGCACCCGACGTCTGGGCTCCTGTCTGGCCGGAGAACCCCACCCCAGCCAGCAGAGTGGAAGAGCAGGACTGTGTCTTCTGTCTAGAAGCCCCCATGGGCCAGAGGGGACCTAACATTCCAGTGACAACAAAGCATATTCAGAAACTGAGACAGGCACCCGGTGAAAAGGACGTGCCCACCAGTGCCCAAAGATCAGCGGAGAGAAGTGAGCCGATGGTCACCTACCACGGCTCTGCTGCACATTTCCACCCACGAACTACACCAGGCACCCGGGGAGTTCCTCATTCTTTCAATGTTGACCGTTTCTGCGGGCGTGGGTGCTTGCTCTCTAGTTACCAGAATCTTCCACTAACGGGAACATCTAATTCCTGACCAAGTTAGAGCTTCATTTAATCCACCTGGTTCATGTCGGAAACCGTGGCTAGTTTTTACGCCTCTCTGCTGCAGTATGTATCGGGGATGTCCCTGCTGGGTCCCCGTGGATTCCCTTTTACACTCATTTCACACCCAGTCCTGGGCCAGCCCGGGTGCAAAGCCAGGGCGACTCTTGCAGAGATGCAGAGATCTGGGCTTCCCACTGCGCTCAATTCTCCAGCCGCTGTGCTTGACTCGACTTCTCTCAGAATTTTTTTTCCCCTCACATAGTGGCCCCAGGGCACCGGGAGACCATCCGGATGCCCAGCAACCCTGGCAAAACCACAGGCTTCCCTGAGCTGCCAAAAGTGAGAGCGGGTCTGCGGGCCAGCCGCTGCCCTTGACATCTCTCCTGGAAGCAGATGTGCTTCCTCTGAAAGATAATTTTATGAAACGTGTAATATTGCCTCTCATACATTAATCAAAAGTGCAGCTCAGAGACTTTAATTCTGTCCCTGATAGCATCGGAGCTGCAGAAAACAATGGCCACGGTATCACCTAAAAGCAGACAGTCTAATTAAACCTCTCAGCCGGCGCGGGGCATCTCCAAACTGTCACCAAGTCGGGTCCTCCCCACTTCGCAGAGGGGGCGGCGGGGGTTGGGCCTTGGAGCCCGTGGTGGCACCCTCGAGTGCATGGAGAACGTGTGCTTTGCTTCTAGCCAAGCAGAAGACAGCAAAGGTGAAGGACCATCCATCCCTTCAGGGAGTCATGTACATGAAATGCAACATCCGTCTTGCTAGGAAGCTCTCCATTGCCTTCCGGACATGCGTGCTTTCAGGAAGCAAGCAGCCTCGTTGAAGGGGCCCGTGGGTCAGGGAACTGAGGGCCTCTGTCCGACCGCCTATGAGGAACTGAGTCCCAAAACCACTGCATGAGCTTGGAAGCTGACCACGCTCTGCTGAGCCTTCACATGAGACTGCAGCCTCCCTCCCAGCCCCAACAGCATGCCTGCAGCCTGTGAGAGAAGCAGAGGGCTCCCCTGAGCTGAGGCTGGCTCCCTGCACTGCAGAAACAGATACATGTGTTCTCCTAGAGCCACTCAGGCTGCTGCTTCAATTTGTTACATAGTCACAGATAACAGTCAAGACCCCGGCCTGGGTTCCTGCCCTCCTTCCACCATTTACTAGCTGCGACCTCAAGCAAGTGACTCAGTATCTTGAAGCCTCAGTTTCTCCATCAGTAAAATAGGGATCATAACCGTCCCTATCTGAAGGGGTGACCGGCTGGATGGGTTAAACGGCAGGGGGCACGAAAGGGTTTAGCTGCCTTGAGTCAGCTGTTGGCCAGGAGGGTTCCCTGAGGGCACGAGTCTGACTGCCCACAGGCCCGCATGGAGCTAAGAAAGTAACGTGTCCTGTGCGGGGTGGGGGTGGGGGGACACAGTGCTGGCAACGCACCATCCTTGAAAGCAGTGAGGAAGAGCCACACACACCATTTGGTGTGGCTTCATCTCCTCATGGCAGCCCAGGTAAGAAAGGCTGAATGAACGTCCTCCGTGAACCGCAGCTCCATTTTATCACCGCTGTGTCTCATTCCACCCAACACCCTGGTTCTCCAAAAGGCAGAACTTCGGTGACGTCTGCTCCAGCCTCCAGGGGTCCCTCCCGAGTCCCCTTCTTTCTGCTCCAGAGATAGTAGCCTCCTCTACCCACGAATTAGCCCGGAAGACAGATCTCAGAGTGGTTTAATGACCGCAGCATTTCTTGCCAATAACAAGCATGTTCCCCTATGTTTTGGGCTCCTGAGTTCATCCCAGCTAACTCCCTAGGACACAGTTTGGCAAGGTGGGAATAAAGACAACACTGTCCTCCCCCCCATTAAGTGCCAGGCTTTCCCAAGGGTAATTCTGGTTTGCAAAGGAGTGTGAGAGTGGGGAGTCATGGTCCCTGATGGCTTGTGTCCCCGTGTTGAATGCTTTGGGTTCGTGAGTGTTTGCTCCCAAGAAGCTGCTCTAACAACACCTCCTGCACTGGCTGTCGTCTGGGGTCGAGCTTAGGTGACGGCTGGACCTAAAGATGGGGTTTCGGCAGTGGCCCTTGATTGGCTTTATGGGGACACCGCACCAGAGGAGTCATTTTAATGAAGTAAATCAAGTACTAGCCAGTCTTCGGAGAAAACAGAAAGCCTGTCATCCTTTAATTTCTGGAAATTGAACTGCCTCGGGGGTTCTTTAAGAGCCCTGTGCAGAAAGGCGCTTTTCTGCGCTCCGGACCCCAGGCTGCCCGTGTAGGCGGCACGGGAGGCTGGGAGACACAGAAGTTCCTGGCTTAGCAAATTATTTCTCATTCCACACAAAGATAAACTCTGTTCGTTACACATGCCTCCCTCCGCTCTCCAGCATGAAAATCAGCTTCTGAAGTCAGCTCATCTTCCTACAAACACGGCTTTTTTTTTTTTTTTTTTATACAAACGGGTCTGCATTCAGCGCGTCTGAATAGCAAGCCCGCCATTATGTGGGCGCCTTGGTCAAGGTCTCCCGCCTCGGCCCCTGACAGGCACGCAGATGGTTCTGCCGCCACCCAATCTTACCCCACCCCCCCACCCCACCCCGCTTCTGATGTCTACTGTGTGTTTGCCAAGCGAACGAAGGGCCATTGATTTAACACGCTGGGATGTGAAAATTTTTTTTTGTCCCACAATGAAAAAATTCAAACAATGGGTGAAAACACAGTCATACACTTTGCTGACTCCAAAAACCACCTTTGGGTTAGAATCCAAAGCCACAAAGCCCAGGCAAAGCGAGAGGCCGAGAATCTTAGAAGTCTCGCTCTGGCCCACCCAACTCCTGAACGAGCAGAGCCCACTCGGGCCGACACCCCCAGGTGACAAGAAGAAGAGGGTCGGCTTCTGAAAAGCTCTACCCAGCAATCAGAGACGGTCATATCTGTCCACGGAGAAAAGCACGGCAGGGGCACACCGTGAGGATCCGCACGGTGCCCCGGGACCGGGGACACCTACGTGAATCAGCCTGTCATCCCCACGCGGAAGTACGAGGAGCCTTTTAAAAGCCGACACCTTGGCTGAAAATGCTGATTGAATTACTCAGGCAACTGCCTGGTTGGACCCTGAGGGGCTGGGACACAGAACAGAGAAATTTTGTAGGAAAAGTGAAAAGGCAGAAAAGCTCAAAGTGATGTCTGAGGAGGGCCAGCCCAGCAGGGCCCCCTGCCAGCGGGAAGCAGAGTGATGGGCCTGGAGGACAGGACAAAGGAGGGGTGGTGGTGAAGAAGTGGAGGTGGGGGTTGGGGGTGAGGAGGAAGAGGAGAGCAGCGTAAGGGGGAGCTGGAGGCTGAGGGTTCAGGCTCCTGGCAGCTCTCTTACCTGGTCCGCCCTTCATCCAGGAAGACGGATAAACCATCTCTCTCCACTCCCTCTATAATACCCAAGGCCCTAGGCCCATCACCTGCCCAAGGTTGGAGGGGGAGGGGGCAGTGAGGGCTGGGGGTTGATTGCTCTCTCCCCCACCCCCTCCCCGCTCAGAAGACCCAGCTGTCATTTTCTCAAGAGCGGTTTGAGCTGGTTGGTGTTCGGTCATTGGCCACTTGAAATCTGCACGGTGGGAGGAGAATTTACACCACGGAAATGAACAAACGCTGCAAGTCAGGGCCTTCTCCCTGCTGAGCATCTCCCAGCACTTCAGTGACAGGTAGTAACCATTCTGCAGGACACGCTGCATTTCTTGATCCGTGAGCTGAGTCTGTCTGTGTACCAAGTCAGTTGTGTGTATTTCCAAAATTCTTTGTGTTGGCTGTGCTTTTCATTGCAATTACGTAACTAAATAACATATAGACTAGTGATGCATGAGAAAAACAAGAAAGACAGTTGTTTCAGTGAACACTAAGTCACATAACACTAAGCTGATAAAAGTAAGCTGCTTAAAGAAGGCTGCCAAATTGGAAAAGAATTGATACAATCATAAAGTGTTTGTGGCTAGCAGGATTCTGTACCCAGATGGCTTCACAAGTGTCCTGAAGTTTCCCCTCCACTTTGAAGAAGTCGCAAGCAAGGTACTTTGAGGTAACCTATGAAAAAAAGATGGAACTCACCGACAAACAGCAGGCCTGAATGGGGAAAACCGAAAAATCCTTGAACCCTCCACCTCAAGACAAAAGACTGATAAGTCGATACCTATCTTTAAGGATGTTTTAAAAATTAACTAATTAACGCCCCAATGTTGCTGGCTCAGTGGTCAAGCACTATAAATATCTACCTAAAGACGATGGTGGGAGGCATGGGAGGAGAAGGCAAGGAGCAAAAGACGGGGGGTGGGAGAACAGAACTCTGAAGGTATGATGCTGTGGACGCCAGTTTTACGTGTCCTCTTGACTGGGCCACAGCGTGCCCAAATAGTTGGTCAAACACTATTTTGAATGTATCTGTGAGAATGTTTTTGGATGAGATTCACATCTGAAACAGTAGACGGAGTAAAGCAAATTGCTCTTCCCAACATGGTGGGCCTCGTCTGATCAGTTGAAGGCCTGGATAGAACATAAAGGCTGACCTGGGACATTGGTCTTTCCCCCCACTCCAGTCTTCAGTTGGTATAGAAAATGCTGGCTCTCCTCAAGTCCCATGCCTGCCAGCTTCCAGGCTAGAACTGCACATCAGCTCTCCTGGGCCTCCAGATTGCCAACCGCAGCTCTTAGAACATGTTGGTCAACACAGTCACATGAGCCAATTCCTTATACTAAGCACACACACATGCACACTCTACTGGCTCTGTTTCTAGGCAGCCATGACTAGCACAGAGGGCACCTGGGACTTAGCAGAGACACCTTCCGTCTGCTGTGCCTCCTCCTCACTCCCACCACCATCATAGCTTCTGCCCCCTCCATCACTGTGGTGTGGGGACACACCGCCCACCGTAGCACAAGCTCTGAGGGCAGTCGAGAGCCTTGTCTACAGCACTTGGCGTGTGTTCGGTGCCCCCCAGCGTCAATTAGGGAGAACTCTGACAATAGGTCAATCAGTCTGCGGGGGCCAGAAACTGCAATAGGTCTGGGGAAGTGAGAATGGAGGGAAGGTCCTCGCACTGGGTCTGCGGCTGGCTCCGGCCACGGTGGCAGGGGCCGTCAGTGATGGAGATGAGTGGAAACCGTGGCTCATGGACAGATCAGAAGGAAGGTCTTCCCAGCCACGACCAGTGGCTCCTGTGCTCAATTCCCAGCTGACCCTCCCGGGGAGCTGGACCAAACGTGCAGAGGGGCAGAGACGCCGGCGTCGGGTGTGACTTCACTCCTGCTGGGCGTTTTGGAGGCAAGAAAACTCTCACTCCTTTCTGTCTGTTCCATTTTTTGAAGCATAAAATATATTGCGAAAGCCAGAGAATATCATTAAAGGTTAATTATGAGAGACTTAAAGGTTATTTTTGCATATCTCACCTCTTGGACAAAAGCCACTTCCTCATTATCATGTTGGAATATAAATTAATCTGAAAAGCATTTAAAATGCCACGAACTCTTTAACTTTATTATGATGTTAAATACCACGAATAAATCTGCAGCAGCCAGGTCTGTCTGTGATGGGAGGTCCCACCTGAGACCCCCCCACACATCCCCCTGGCTCCTGGATGCTCTGACCTAAGGCCACACCAGCCCCAATCCCAGTCTCTGGACAGGGAGTGGGGTCAGGACCCCTCCCCCAAGGGAGCAGCAACTCACGCTTCTCTCCCAGCAGCCCAGTCTGGTTTAAGGGGCCACAGATGCTCATTTGAGCATGGGCCAGGGGCACACACGGAATCCTAGGAATCCCACATGCTGTTGGGTCCCAGGGCCTCCCATTGAACCTGCCCTGTCTGTGCTTTCTGACAGAAAAGGATGATTCCGGGCTTAATAAAGTTAGACTGAGTTGCACTGCATAACTTATCTGCACACACTGCATTTCAGAAATGCAGCAGCCTCTCTTGCTGATGCTACACTTTCCCTCGGGTGAACTGGGGGCTAGAAACAACAGGGTCAGGGCACCCACAGAGGGGACATGAGACTGCCTGGGAGGCTTCCCCGGATGGCACAAAGGGAGAAGGACACGGGGACCACAAACCAACACACCCCACAGGGCGGCCACAGCGAGCTGAGAGGCCCGTACCCAGGGCACCCCACCCTGCACAAGGTCGGGAGTCCCGGGAAGTGGAAAGAATAGACATGTGGCCCTTGTGCTCTAGCACCATTCCCCGGCCTTCCCGTGAGCAGTAGAACAAGCGCCCTGGAGAAGGGACGTTCCCTGAGGAATGCCAGGGCCAAAGGGACCAGCAGTTCAGCTCCGTGTGACTGCAGCCCGGCCCTTTATGTGTCAAAGACTCAAGAAAACAGAAGGCTGTTGGCCTCAGAGGTACTGCCACAAAGGGAGTCAGAAATAAGAGGGGGACAGGGAGGGCCCCACACTTGTCAAGAACAGGTGATGTCTGCTGGGCATCCGAGGGGAGGGTGAGCCAGGACCCACAGGAAAGAACAGTCTGGATCTGAGTCAGGAGGTCTGGGGTTAGCGTGCAGCTCTACCATGTACCACCTGTTACGTCTTCACCTCCTGTCGGTTCGATGGGGACAGTCATCTCTAACGCCACTGGTTGTGGTGAGGAAAAACTGGGGCGGCACCGCCACACTCGTGGAAGATATGAGAACTGATACAAAGATAGAGATTATTAAGATTATCTACAGGAAGCCCTGGCTAGTTGAATCAGTGGTGGAGCACTGGCCCAGTGTGTGGATGTCCCAGGTTCAATTCCAGTTCAGAGCACACAGGAGAAGTGACCATCTGCTTCTCCCCCCCTCCCCCTCCCTCCCTCTCTCTCTCTCTCTCTCTCTCTCTCTCTCTCTCTCTCTTTCCCTCCCACAGCCATGGTTTGATTAATTCAAGCAAGTTGGCTCTGGGTGCTGTGGATGGTTCCATGGCCTCGCCTCGGGTGCTAAAAATAGCTCAGTTGCTGAACAACGGAGCAACACCCCAGATGAGCAGAACATCACCCCACAGGGGGCTTGCCAGGTGAATCCCGGTCAAGGCACATGCAGAAGTCTGTTTCTCTGCCTCCCGCCTCTCACTTAATAAAAAAGAGAGAGAGATTATTTACAGGAATATTGAGAGAAACAAAGAAAAAGACCCAACCCTGCCTCTAATGGACATGTGGCCACACATTGTCAAGATAAGAGAACAGGTTTGAATGAAGCAGAGGTGAGAGACCAACAAAGGGGACCACAGCCACTGCCCCGCAGCCAATGTACTGGCTCCTGGGTCATGCCCATGCCCCCAGGCAACCCCACTCAGCCTCCTTGACATAGGGTTCAGTCACCCCCCGCCAGAGCAATGCCCACACACTCAGGCTGGAAACAAGGACAGGTGGTGATCATGGCACCTGGTACCGTCTAAGAACCGCTCTTCTACCTATGACCTCATTTGATCTTTGAAACAGCCCTGGGAGATGGGCATTCCTGTGCCCGTCTTACAGGGAAAACCCAGGACTCAGAGCGAGGACGCAGCATGCCCACGGGTCATCTGCGGTCACACCTGCAGTACCCTTCTCTTAGCTCACAGATGGCGGGATTCAGAGGGACCCAGGCACATCCGTCTCCACAGCCCCCACTTAGAGTTACTCTCGACGGCCTCCTCGGGGACACTCTCAGAGGTTTAATTCTCAGTGGGAATTTCCCTAAGACCAGGAACAGAGGAGCCAGAGCAATGAGAATAATGTCCCTCAAAGATGCTCACGTCCCAGTGTCTGGGTCCTGTACATGCGTGAGGTCGTATGGCAAGGGGGAAGCAAGGTTGCACATGAGCCAACCTGGACCTAGGGGCAGGTGTCCTTGGTTCTCCAGGCTAACCCAACGTGACCATTAGGATCTCTAAAAGCAGAAGAGGAGGCAGGAGAGACGACCAGAGACCGTGACAGAGTTGGGGAGGTGCCATGCTGCTGGTTCTCACAATGGAGGAAGAGGCCAGGAGCCGCTGAAGGAGGCCAAGACTCTCCCCCTGGAGGCTCCTGGAGGAACCAGCCCTGCCGACACCTTTGCTGTTGCCCAGTGAGACCCAGGTCGTGAGTCTGGCACACAGAGCTGTGGAATAATAAACGTGCTGCTGTAAGCCACTACGCTTATAGTGATCGGTTATGGAGGCAACAGAACAGGGGCATGTGTGGGGACAGTGGTCTCACCGGAGTCCCTGAGCTGGGAGGGACCTGGGGACACTTTGTGCTGCCCTCGAAAGAGGATCGACCAAAAGGGAGCCTGGGTAAGCCAGAGGGTCGGCACTGCCCCTCTGGGGTCCAAGGACACACCGGCCCCCTTGCAAAGGTTGGATCTGACCCTCCTTCTAGGAACATCGTTTATTTGCCTGAGGTCGCCAGCCGCTGTCCGCTGCCCGCAAGCGTGACGCAGCCCTCCCAGGCTGCCAATTCCGTATTATGATGAGGGGACCCACGTGCCCCAGCAGCAGGCCTAAATAATTCATAGCGGACTTATTTGAATGAAACAGCAGAAGGCAAGGGGCCGGACGGGGTCGGCTGGCCCAGCCTGCTTGAGCAATTCGGCCACTGGGTCCTTTTAAAACAAAAGGGATGCACTGTTGAAAGGATTAATGATTGGCTCCTCCACTCTCTTGAAGCCCTGCGGCTAGAAATTATCGCAAATTGATGTCTATTAAACTGCCCCCTCCCCCCCCCACATCCCAGCCCCTCAGGGAAGGGACCTTTCAGTGTGTGTGTGTGTGGGGGAGGGGTGCTGAAAATTCTAATGAGTGAAATAAAGGGTTGCACAGCCCAGAAAATGTGCTCACCTCCTGTTCACAGAACACCCCAGAAGCAACTGGAAGCAATGAACAGGAAGTATCAAGGTCTCGAAAGCACATGAAGCCACCACCTAGAGCCGGGGGCGGGGGGGGGGGGGGCACGTTCTGGGAAGGAACAGAATGAATCACTGAGAGTCAGATAAACTGAACACAGAAACACCTCAGGCCGCCTCAAGCCGGTTTCCAGAATGACCCAAACTCTCCGCTTCTAGGCTGTTGCAGTCAGAAGAGCCGTTGGAGCGCCCCCCCACCCTAAGGAACCAGGCAGAAGCCCACCCCACCAATGAGAAGGCCAGGCCAGCCAGCCCCACCCTGGGCTTCAGGCCCCATGGCTCCCGGCCCGCAGGAGGACAGTCCATCTTCCCAGTTTCACTGTAATATCTGGATTGGTGGGCTGAGATGCTGCAACCACAGATGTCCCTTTATCGATGGCTGAGATGGCAAACAGACGTTGACACAGCTAGCGGTCATCTGAAACAGGTGCTGTGTCTTAGGACGGTGTCTGAGGGTGGGTTTAGCTCGCAGGGAAACGAGATGTGATTAGTGATGTCTGTCCTGGGCAGTGATGGGTCACGCATATTTGCCATCTCTGACTCCAATTCAGCCACCTGAAGGAGAGGAAACCCGAGTCCCAGAGAGTCCCAGAGAGGCAAAAGCACTTTGCCCACAGCCACTGAGAAAGTGTGTGTCAACACCGTGGTCAGTCATACCCCACCTTTCTTTCCATCTCCATCTCACACACTCTGTGGCCAGCAGTGTCTAAGTGGGTGCCCAGGGGCCCCTGCTCCTGCACGCCTGCCCCTGTTGGGACTCCCTCACCTCGGTGTGGGCTGGATCTAACAGCTCACTTGCAAGAAACAGATTTGGGCAAAGGGACAGAACGTCCCCTGTGAGGTCAGCTTCCACCGAGACTCTGGGTTTGGTCTTGCTCACTTGCTCTGAAGTAGCTGCCCCTGTTGGAGAGGTTTGGGGGGGGGGCAGGCTCTGGCCAGCAAAGAGGGACACTGAATCCTGCAACCACAGCTGAACCTGGGGTGGGCCCCACCTCACCAGAGCCTTCAGATGAGGCTGCGGCCCCGCTGACACTTGGGTGCAGTCCCGTGAGGGACCCTGAGGCAGAGGCATCCAATGAAGTTGTCCCGGATTCTGACCCAAAGAAATGCTGAAATGATAAATATTTGTGACTTTAGGCCACCATGTGTTGAGGTAATTTGTTGCACAGCAATACATAACTAGCATTGTGATCAACAAATATTTTTGCGCATGGGTAAATAAATGAGTTCATTAATTTACAGGGGCTCTGAGCCTGGCCTCCCATGCAACTCTGGACTCTCATGTCAGCTACCTCCTGATTAAAATGCTCTTCTCTGCTGCATGTCGTGGCCTGACCTCTCCTGGTCCTTGCTCCTCTCTCCTCCCAGAAACTTGTTTGTCCCAACTATCGCTGAATCACCTGCAAGAGCAGAAGCGGAAATCAGTGAGGCCGCGTGTCCAGGGTCCAGGGTGATCTGGGGCTGCTGTTCTGAATGGGTCCCCGGTGAGACCATCCCAGCAATTCACCAATGACACCATGGCTTAGGTGCTCAGTACGAGTCACTCATAAACGTCTCATGACAATGGATGCTATTATAATTCCCATTACACAGATGAGGAAACTGAGGCACAGCTGGTAGGTTACTTGCTATATAATAAGTGGTAGAGTCCAGCTCTTACCCACCCCGCTCTTCAGCGTGAATTCTCTCCTTGGCAACTGGTTCCTCAGCCTCTGCACCCTGACATTGGGGTCCAGATGACGCTCTGGCATGAGGGGCTGTTCTCTGCATTGCAGGACGTCCGCCAGTGTCCATGGCCTCTACTAGAGGTTGGTAGCATGTCCCCTCCCTTTGTGACCACCAAAAAGGTCTCCAGACACTGTCAAATGTCCTAGGGGTGTTGAGGGGAAGAGCCGAATTTGTCCCCAGGTGAG
The DNA here is from genome assembly GCF_036850765.1 of Saccopteryx bilineata. NCBI lineage: Eukaryota > Metazoa > Chordata > Mammalia > Chiroptera > Emballonuridae > Saccopteryx > Saccopteryx bilineata. The sequence goes on from NC_089492.1 coordinate 288,973,277, forward strand.
ACTCACACTGCTTTCAGATGCTGGACAAAGTCAACATGATCCATCCAGGTGACCCTGCAAATGGTTCTCTGCTCATGGCCCCATGAGCAGAGGAACAGACACTTGCAAGTTAGAAAGACATGGGTTTGAATCCCAGCGTGGGAAGGCCCTTGGACTCATGGTGTCTCACTAGCTGCTATGGAAGGAGCAGGTCCGCGCCCTCGAGCACGCTCTCTGGTGTCACAGGAAGCATTGCCTCCACTCCAGCCTCTGCCAGAATCCTGCTCACTGAACACAGACGGAGGCATCTGCCCACTCCTCCCCTGTGACGTGGCTTCCACACTATCATCATGCATTCCATGGCCTCCAGCGCCTTCTGATTGTCTACGTCAAAGCCACCAGTTAATCTGCTCATTTCAGGATGAGGTGCATCCACGTGTGGCCCCGCCTGTCCCTCACCAGGGAGCGCCATCCCCTCACCAGAGGTCATGGCTTTCTGATTGAAATGCGCCCTTACAAATGTCGCTGTGCTGTTTCTCCCAATCAAATCAATGGAATCCAATTGATCTCGGCCTTGTTTTGCATTCCTCCTGCAGCTCTCTGTGTGCAAGAGAGAGAACACGTGCTCGCACGCATATTCACACATACAGGTCAGGCTCTCCCGCGCGTGCAGTCTGAGAAGGACCCTCTAGTTACCTTGAATATGCGTGACTCCTCTCTATGATTGGATTAGGGGCTGTGCTTTCTACCGCCTTGGTAACCGCAGTGTCTGGTACAAACCCATGCACTCAGTGGACACTCGATAAAGGCTTGCTGATGACGGCTAGACATCACGGAATTGCATTTCAACGTCACCTCTCCTCACCCTACTTGCAGTTGACATCCCCGAGGAGATAGGCTATCCCTGGCGGTTGCCACACTACCTCCCCTGAGGCAACGCTTCAAGCTTGGCGTTTGTGATGGGCTCTTACTCTCCCGGCTAATGAGACCACTGCCCCAAACCCGATAGGAGAACCCTGGTGCCTGCCTGAGTCACAGCCAGCAAGTCGAGATGTTGAGCCATCTGCCCATGGGAAGCCACTTTCCCAGCCCATTAGGGACCATTTGGGCAAGCAGGTTCACAGGATGCGGCACCAGGTGGCCCCCCACCTAGAGATGAAGGCTCGCTGCAGGACCAACTTCCACAGAGCAGGGACATCGCGGGGAAATTATGGAGAGGGCCCAGCGGAGAAAACCACCCCCCAGGTTACAAACTCTCCCTAGTGTCCCACACTGCTCGGGGCGGTTACACAAGTATGGGGGAGCCCTGAGATACTGAAGTTGGCAAAAGCCCTGAAATGGGGTCAGAAAGGTCAAAGGTCTAGTCTTACCTTCTGAGGCGAATCCGCTGAGCGCACTTCGGGCCGGGGACATAATCTCTGAGACTCAGTGTCCTCAGCCTTGAGCACAGGGAAGTGGCTGTGCGGAAGAAAGGGGCTCCTTCTTCCTTACCCTCCCCACTCCTCCTCTCTCTCTCTCTCTCTTTCTCTCTCTCTCTCTCTCTGTACCACGGCATTCCACAGGCCATGCCCACTGTGCAAGGCTGTCATGAGGATTGAGACCCCTGATTGGAAGGAACTTAGCAAGTCATCAACAGCCTGCGAGGTACTAGGAAACCTCAGTACCGGTCTGTGGGCCGCTGTTCTAGGCAGTTTTACAAATGAACATCAACCGGCTCTGAAAGAAACCAGATAGCTAGAAAACACAATTACATAAAAACCAATTCTGCAGTGTACCCTCGGCTGAGAGCCTTAGCAGACAGGAAATGGCGGCCCACGTCTCCTAAAGCCCCGCGGGAAGAAGACCCACAGTCATTCTAAAGTCGACGCTGAGGCCCATGCATTCATTTTACTTATTTTTTTTTTTTTTTTTTACCAGGACATATAGCTATCTTCATCACACTTGATCTGGGCTAAATTTAAATCCTGTTGTGCTTCCTGAACAAAGAGCTCAGAGACACAGCCCGAGGACCGCTGGAAAGGACCCTGATGGGCCGTTCCGGCAGGCTGACCACACCACGTTCATCCCGGTGCCCGCCGGGAACGGGGGACGTCCTGGGAGACACCCCCAGCGGACGCGTGGAATTTTCCTGAACTGATGGCGATGGGACTTCTGTGGATTATGACACTTACCCGGATGACGGACGAAGCCCTAACTTCCTGGCACGGGGGAGGAGGTGGGGGGAGGGTAAACTCACAAAGCAATGACCTTAACTTAGTAAATTAATTCCAAAGCACAATTGTTTTCAATCTTCATTTAAAATCAGCCTTCGTTAATCTAGATTTAATGACATAGCAAATGGAAATTCCCTTAATAAAATAAGTTATGAATATTTATCATCCCGTTTTACCTGAAAATTGAATAATTCATCAATTAACTTTACTATTAATTACTTAATGCAAAATTAATCAACTGCACAACTCTTACATATCCTTGAAGACCCTCTGGCACTGGCCAAGGAAATTAAGCACCAGAGAAATGGCATGACTGTGGATAATTCCAGACCCGCGCCGACGGGACACAGGGGGTAGAGGGTGGGGTTTCTCCACAGGAAGAACAGCCACCTGCTCAGAAAGTGCAGGGGAGGCTCTTTTTCTCACCTTCTGCACCATAACCCAAAGAGAATTTATTTCAAGAGAAAATCTCTCCCGTCATTCTCTCCATCCTCCATCCCCACCCAGGGTTTCTCGCACGTGGAGGGGCCAGATATGAAGCCCTCACAGCCAGCAGAGCCCTCTGCCCTTGAGACCACGCCCCCCACCGCAGGGCCTCGGTCGGAACCTGTAGGAAGAAGAGGGACTGAGCAGCAGAGGACAGCAGATGAGCACAGAATGCAAGGGGACGCAGGAATAGGTGGTGTGTGACACCAGCCAAATGCTGAGCAGCTGACAATCTAGGGGGACCAGAACTTTGAGGTGCTGGACACCCAATCCACCCAGGGCAGCCTGGCACACTGAGCATCCTCTGGCTCTCCAAACTGGGTAGGTCAGGTCCTACCGTGTCCCCTGAGGGGACAGCAGTTAACAGGGCGTGGGCACCTTCAGGGAGGCAGGGCCTCCGTCTTCCCATCACGGAAAAGGGTATCTGCAGCGACAGGTCGCAGCACCCTCCTGGTTTCTCCAGACAACTGGGTTTCCAGGGCAACCAGGACCAGGCTGCTGGTCCTGTCTTCGCTCTACTGCCCTGCTCAGAGCCCTCCACTGGGAGTCCCGAGGCATCGGGCATTACCCTCGCATGCTTAGCCTGGTCCACCAGGCCTCCCGACCGCCAGCCCCACCTGCTTCCCAGCTCCACTGCTCATGGCTCTCCCCAGCCCCGCTGCCTCCAGCCGCAGGCCTTTCTGCCCGGGCTCACAGTCCCCTGACGCCTCTTGCCTCGCACCTGTAGGCCACCACAGGGCGGCCAGGAGCAAGGTGTATTTCTTCAAAATGCACCCATTCATGCCTCCCTCAACACACCCTCTCACACGCCATGCTCATGCAGTCTCAGGCACTCATAAACACACATTCACACACGCATCACATACAGGTACACTCACGTGCACATGTGCTCATGCATTCATGCACACATCTATGCTAACACACATTTACACATTCACATGCACACATACCCATACATGCAAATGCTCACATATTTGTGCATGCACACACACATTCATGCACTCACACACGCACTCATGCACACACTCACGCACACATACACACGCACACTCACCCTCACCCTTCAGGTCTCTGCCCAAAGCTCAGCCCCTCGGGAAGGCAGCTGAACCGTCAGGGCCCCCAACCGTGGTGTAGCCTCTCATGGTATCTGTCGGGGTTCTCCTCAAATTGCCATCATTACAAAGATGTTCTCTACCACATCCCCAAAGCTTAGCACTGTGCCTGCACCCTCTGAGCAATTAAAAAGTATTTGCTGAATAAACAGGTGGCCGGAAGCAGACCAACAATGACATGAGGTGACAATTTGCCCAGGAGGAAAGGGCTCACAAGTCACCCTGGGAGGAGACCACATGCCTTCCCCGAACACCATGCCATCAAGCCCAGGTCAGAAGGCAGCGTGTCCCAGAGGTGGTGGGCCGAGTGGACTCTCGGGAGCCCGTGGCCCTGAGGACTGCAGGCCTGCCTCTGTGGAAACACGTGGAACTGGCACATTTCACGGTGTGGGGAGCCGTGGACATGTCTGGCCTGCCTCTGCTCCTCCGCTGTTGTGCGTGAGGTTTGCTGTTGCCTGAATCCCATCCCTTTCCCCCAAGACCTGGCAGCGCAGTGACCTCCCCGCATGCAGCCCAGCACCAGCGGCCCTGTGTGCACAAACCTGTTTTGGCCACGGCCAGAAAAGGGAAAACCTGGACCTGGCTTCCCTACAGGCTTCACTGGGGCCGTGACAGGAATCACAACACGGCCGGCCCCCCACCCGCGGCACACAGGACCTGGGTTCCCCTGGCCCCCCAGGGTCACGGCTAGCCAACCACACAGCCCAGTCTGCAGCCGGGATCCTGCCTGGCACAGTCAGGGCAGCCAGCTCAGAAGAGCTGCTCCCTCCTCCCGGGAGAAACGTCCCTCTCCTCACAATGTCTCAGTGTTCCATCTTATCAAATCCTTGAACAGAAAGAAGGAAATTTTTCCCAGAATTTTTTTCTTACAAAAGGAAACCACAAGTGAATCAGGAGAGTGTGTGTGTGCATACATGCACACATGCAGGCATTGTGTGCTTGTGTCTGTTGTCTGGGTATATGTGTTGTATCGTGTGTCCTGTGTCCATTTATGTAGTGTAACATGTGTCCTGTGTGCATGTGTGTGGTGTGTGTACACATGTGTACACGTGTGTTATGCATCTGTACATGTGTCTATATATGTCCAGGTCTGTGTGCTATATGCGGTTGTGTCTCTTTGTGCTTATGCATATGTGTGTATTGTGTATTTGTGTATGTGTTTTGAATCTTTTTAAAGCCCCCTAATAAAGAACCATGGAGAACCCAAGAAGAACGCAGACAATAACACCTCCTGCCCTGACGGAGAGCAGCCCAGAATATCCAGATGATCGGGGAACGACTAGTTACACAGAACATGATGAATTGCGCAAGGGGTCTGCCTGAGACCAGGCCCCCCACCCTCAGAGCTGCGGGGCACGTGGGCTGCTCCCTTCCCCTGCAGCCAGCAACGATCCCTAGATCGTTGAGCCAGGGGAGAGACCACAGATGCCAGCCGACCCATTACAGAAACAGCAGACAGTTTTCCAAACCCAGGACAGGGCAGCCAGGATGCTGAGCACAAACCACTGGCAACAGGAATGGAACAATCGCAGTCGCTGGACACTGATGGGCAGGCTATGCAAATGCCCATCGATCTGGGAGCCATTTCATTCTCAGTAATAGTCTCTGCTGCCAGGCCGTACTGCTGCGCGGTGCCTGCAGATGGCACCCTGGGGGAGCAGCCTCCAGCAGGGCGCCCCAGCTCCCTACCTTGCACCCCAGTGCCCTGACCAGAGCACCCTGACATGTGGGACTTCTGTACTGTCCAAGGAAGACATGCCATACCACTGACACAAAGAGCATTGAGGTGCCATTGTCAGGGGACACACATGGCACACTGAATGGCCCTGGCAGCCCTTAGGACCCGAAACTCTGCCTGGCGAGAGGCCACACCAGGATGGGCCCTGAACCAAGGGCGGGGTGCTGAGGCAGGTGGGGAGGCAGACACAGTGCGGGGGGCTCTGGAGCTGCACCCTCGCAGGCAAGGAGTGTGCACACCTCAGCCACAGCGTCTCCTGGGCCCTGAGCGCTGGTGCATTTAGAAACCTCACAACTGCCTAGGAGACATTTCTCCCTGAAAAAGAGAGGGAGGAAGAGGAGAAAGCAAGAGCCTGAAGCAGCAAGTCAGACAATGGGTAAGCGTGAGATGGGGCAGCGGGAAGGCGAGAGGCCAGGTGACGAGGGGGACTGCGCGTCGCGCCTCCAATCCAGGACAGCACACAGATGAGACCAGGTGAAACCCACACGGACAGCACAGAGGGCAGCAGGGTGAGCACAGGTCCAAGGTGTGCCACCCTCCGGAGAGACGGGAAGCAGATGCAGGCTAGATGACTGACACAGCGGAGCAGAAGCAGCTAAAACCCATGGGCCCTCCCAAGGGGACACCCAGAGCACACCCGGTCACCTGCAGAACCTGGAAAGACTCGGGGTGCCAGTGAAGGCAAAGGACAAGGACAGGGACAGGTGGGAGGCAGGGACAGGCTATTAATGTGGACAGGGAACATCAGATCCTCCCAGGGCCCCACATAGACCCAAGGAACCAGGCAGCCACCTGACCTCTGTCAGGTGACATTTTTATCCTCTGGAGAAAGGGCCCGGAAGACTCCGGACCTGAAGGCCACAGAGAGAGGCAGGAAACACCAGAGTGAACCAGGAGAATGCAGTAATGCACGTGAAATCCCAAGACCCGCCCTGGCCAAGCCAGCTCAAACCACCCGCCTGGCAGCAGGTTGATGGACCCCGCTCTGGAGAGCCCGTGGGGCAACCTGGACACCAGCATCGAGAGAGGCTGCAAGTCAGCATCGCCCAGCCAAACGCTGGCTACCTCTCTTGCCCTTGTCTCGTAAGGAAAACAGAGTGGAGGGCACAGTGGGAGGATCAACTCCTCGCTGAGCGCATGAGGAAGTCACGAGGTAACATCTAGCATGGATAAATCAAGGAATAGCAGAATAAACATAGTAACTGGAAGAGTTGCGAGCGGCTACTCCTGGGAAACAGGGCTGAGCTGGAGGGCAGAGGACTGCTGTGTTTTTCTTACAAGCCTTTAGGACCGTTTGACTTATTAAACCATGTGCATGGCTATTTTTGATACAAATTAAAATAATAAAAGAGAGTAGGGGGGGAGCTGGCAGCTGGCAGCTGGCTAACCTTGGGAGATACAAGGGACGCAAACATCCACCACGCTCTCGGCTTCATCCTGGGACGCAGTGATAGCCGTTCCAACCAGAGGCTGAGGACAGCTGAGGACACAGGAGCCAGGGTGTGGCAAAGTCCCCCTGCCCTCCCAGGTACCAGCTGTACTCCCACCACGGCCCCTTCCCGTGCACAGTGGGGACTCAGGGGGTGGCCTCTTCCAGCCCCTGCTGCGCCACCTCCTCTGCAGGCAGCGGTTCCAGAGAATGACCCAGAATCTGGGACAGACCTGGTTCCATGAGGAGGCGAGGGATTTCCCCACCACCGTCGAGACAGCAGACACGCTGTCGGGATCCAGGTCACAGCTAATTCCTGCCTCCTCCTCTTCCCCCTCCTCCTCCGGAAACGACAGGACCCCTGAGGCAGTTGCCTTGAGGTGGGGAGGGTCCCAACAGGGCAGGCAGTGGGGGAGGGGCTCCTCCTGAGTCAGCAGAGCCCCCCCCCCCAACCACACACTGTTTGCTCTGTGCTTAATGATAAAAGCTGGGACTTTGTCGGGCTGTGCTGCTCGATGTATTAAGGCAGATGCTGACATGGATGTAACATGACACATCGTTATGTTAATTTGATCGCAGGTCCCCAATTCAGCACAATGCAAAGGTCACCACGCTGAAGTGAGTGCTGACCTGGTTTATTGCTCCCCGAGCAGTTCCCGAAGAACAGTCCCTAGAATGCTCCGCATACGAGGCTGCTCATCCTGACTCTGTCCCCTCACAGCACCCAGCACCCCCTGTGCACGGGCGCACCCTGGACCAATTCCCAGCCCCCCCCAACTCTGCCCCTCTGGGCCCAGAAGGGGCTGCAAAGGCATCTCTGGGAATCTTTTTTCTAACTGGGTAAAATATGTATAACATAAAATTTTCCATTCCAACCACTGTTAAGTATTTGGTGCAGTGGCATCGGGCACATTCCCATTGTTGTCATGCCACCGTCCCCACTGCCGTGACCATCCCCAGAACTAATTGTCCTCCCAGGCTGAGTCCATCCCCACCGACAGCCCGGGCAGCCCCTCCTCTGCTCCGGCCCCCATGCATTCAACAGTTCCCAGGACCTCACCTCGGTGGATGCAGACCAGACTGTCCTAATGTCACCAGCTTATTTCACATAGCATAACGCCCTCCGAGTTCGCCCATGTTGTGGCACGGGTCACAGTCTCATTCCTTTTTAGTTCTGGAAACTTTTTTAATCATTCAAATGGGTTCTCTATAAGACCTAAGCAATTCTATTCTGGTCAGTCGAGCTGTCTCCCTGGAAATCGGGGCTTCCTTAGAAAAGTCCTATAACTATCCCCAAGGTGCAAGTGGCCAACAAGTCACCCCCAAGTGTCACTCACAGAGGAGCTAGCAAAAACAACACCATTGCCTTGGAACCAGGCCAGAACCTGACCAGGATGGCTTCTAGGAGAGTCCTCTGCACACACCCAGGCACCACCGCCTGGTCCTCTCTGCTGGTCTGGACCGGTGCCACCGCTGCTCAGCCGGGAGCTGCACACCGTCCCGCACCCCTGTCAAAGCCCCTGCCCCTCTGTACATAGCCACTCAGAGACAAAAGGGACAGCGGGTCCAAAGGCAGGGGACCTTGCCATTCATTGGGGAGCAAGACTTACCCACCACGACAGCTACTCTGTCAAACGGCTGATGACACAAAGAATGAGGAGGTCCACCCTCTGGCATGTGTGGAGAGGGAGCCAGGAAGAGGGGGGCCCGAGGGACGGGCAGAGTGGGCTAAACAGGGGCATTTGAGGGGAGGCCGTGGCTGAGTAAAGGCAAAAGCAAGAGAACAGGAGGTGTGTCTGGGGACAGTGAGCGGCCCCCTCACTGGAATGGACACTGTGAGGGGAGCTAAAGAAAAGCACAGAGAAAGGTAGGTCCACAGAGTAATGACCGAGAACAGCACCGGAGTGTGGACTTGATCTCACGGATGGCTCTGAGGGTTCACAAGTGGGATGGTGATTAGGGCGGGGGCGATCCGCCAGGGGAGGGGAGTGCAGGGGCAGCTGTGCCGATGATCGATGATCGGAGCCTGACGTGAGGGTGAGTGCCGAGCGCGGGGGACACGGGAAGTGAGGATCTGAAGTGACCTGGGACCCTGGCAGAGCCAGTGACAGGTCCCAGGCAGTCGCCGGGGAAAGAGAAGCCAAGGAGGAGCAGGAGGTGTGCGCTTGGATGCCTTTAAAATGGGGTGGCTCTTCTGAGGACCTGGGGAGGCAGAGGTGGGCAGAGGCGGTCACCGAGTGGGAGTAAGGGCCCCCGGACTCCCTCCCCGGGAAGAGGGAGGAGGACAAGTCTGAGATCAGACGACACGCAGGTGCCCAGGAGAGACTCCGACTCAGGGAACGGTCCCAGAGAGTGAGTCGTCACGCCTGGGGTTCTTGGAGCCCGGGGCGGGGGGGGGGGGCAGGGGAACAGGTAAGGAAGAGCAGAGGACCCATGGCCTGGTGTCCACCGTCCTGCCCGCCCGCCCCGGAAGTGGGAAGGGGTCCGGCACGGAGAGCCGGGGAGGGAGGGTGGGGTCTCTTATGGTGCCACTGGGCCTCACTTTGTTTCTCTTTCCTTCTAGAATCTCCCTCTACTTGGCTGTTTCACTGCTTATTGACCAAGAAGCAGTCGCTGTTCGTTACAGAAAAATTCTATTACTAGACCTTTCGTGACTCCACATTAAGGTGTATCTATATAAATCTAATGAATTAATTAGATAATTAATAGCATTTCCCAGCCTCCTCCTACCCAGCACACACAGGATTCCTGGGAAGGAAGCGGTTTCGGGTTCATGAGGCTGCATGTCCCCGGCTTCCGGGAAGGTTGCACACTTCCTGGGGGAGGAGAAATGAACTACTGGGGTTGCTCAATTTTGCATCCCACCTGCCTGGCTCTGCTCGGCCCCACTCTCTGCCACACAGGGGACAGTGCATTTCTGCCACCGGACCTGTGACCTGAGGGCCAAAGCCAGTTCAGGACGCAGCACAGGAACCCACTGGGCTGACACACCTGAGCCATGCTCATCAAAAATAGGTTCTGCCTGGTGTCCGGTGTCCCGGGGGAAGGAGGGGGGGGTTCGGCAGCCACGGAGCTGGGAAGTGGGGAGGACCTGCGGGCCACCTTCAGTCCCCACATACAGCATGAAAGCCAGGACTATGGGCTTTATCCTGACTTCAGGTCCCAGTCCTGACACTTGCTCTGTCACCTGGACAGACCCTGCCCCCGCTCTGCCTCTCACTACCCGGCAGAGCTGTCGGAAGGGTGTCAACGCACAGAGCCTGTGGATGAAAGAGCCGGGGTGCATTCACGCAATGGACTACGGCTCAGCCACAGAAAAGGAGGAAGTCTCACCTTTTAGGACAGCGTGGATGGACCTGGAGAGCACTGTGCTAAGTGCAATAAGCAAGGCAGAGAGAGACAAGTGCCACATGATCTTACTTGTAAGGTGGAATCTAATGAACAAAGTAAACTAACAACAACAAAATAGAAACGGACTCATAGATACAGAGAAGAGACGGACAGCCATTAGAGGGGAGGGGTGCGGATATAAATTGTGTGCAGGGAAGACCACACGGAGAAAGTGACCCCAAATCAGGCCGGAAGGAGGAGCTGGAAGGATATTCCAACGAAAGGAGGAAGCTCTTGTTTCCATGGCTTGAAAGTCACCTCGTGGGGCAGGGAGTGTGGCGTTCCCCAGGGTCCCCCAATGGCATTACTCCAGTGCTGAGCACACAGCAAGTGCCAAATAAAGACGTCCTGACCGGTGATTTTTCAAAATGCCATTTCCAGAAGGTCCCAGTTGCTGATGGTACAATATGGGCTGTTTGAACATTCAGCATTCGGCCCCCACCACCACCACCCCCGGGAGCCTCCGGGTAGCACACTTCATTATTAAACAGGTGAGCGGGGCCCCCGGGACCTTCTCTGTAATTAGGGCAGAATCTGAGCCAGGGCTCTATTTATAACCCCCCTTCCCAAAGCCGCGGAGACAGGCGTGGGCTCCCAAGCAGCCCCTATACCAACATCTATATGTGTACTGATTACAACAATTAATTTAATAGGGATTCCTCCACACAAACAATGTATCATTTTATTAGGAAACTCTATAAATGTCAGTGGTGCAATTCATTTTTATTAATTTTCCGAAATGAAATTAGCGGCGGCGGTGGCCGTGGCCAACGGGAGCTGCAGCGCCTTCCCGTTCAGCAGAGTATTGGTGCCATTAATTCCTGGGCACTGGGGGGGCCGGTTTGCATGAACTCAGCGGCTAACTGCACCAATTAATTTCAATAGCAGAGAGGGGAGGGGGGATTCAAGCTCGACTCAACGACTAATTTAGGAAGGTCCTTGAACAACCGCAGCAACTTTTCCTCCTCCTGGGACAAGAAGCACTCAAGTGTAAACATACACGGAGTGGATATGATAATACGGATAGGAGACGTTTCCATCTGCGCCTTCCGTCTTCAAGAAGGAAAGAAGGCGTGTATGTCCGTCCTTATTGAGCCCGTGGACATTCTGGCGGATGCTTCCTGAGCCGAAGCCTCCAGCTGGCCTGTGGACTGCCCCTTGCTGACAAGAGGAAGTCCCCCCTCCATGCATCTGCACAGGGGCCCTCACAGCACACAAAGCAAGGTCACGCTTATTATATTGTTCCATCCTCATACTGGCCCAGTGAGGAAGGGTCCACATCGGTTTTATTCGACATGACGAAGAAAAGGTGGGGCTTTTCGAGGGGCTGAAGTGCCTTCTTAAAGCCACAGAGCTGCTGAGAGACAGCCAAGACTCAGACCCGGACCCATCAACCTCTGACACCCACATTCCTCTTCCTCCACACACACCCCCATGCACCTCAGGATGGGAAGTCTCTCAGCTCTAAGTGTATTCCCAAAGCCAAGTGAGTCAGGCATGACTGTGACCGCCATGCACTGCTCAGTAAGAACTCGAATTCCAAAGGCTGCAAAACAGGACAGAACACCCCCCCCCCTTGAGATGTTCAACTGCTCTGCCATCAAATGGTGGCTGCTCAGGGCTCATGTCTGCACCTCTAAAATCAGCTGTCCAGCCCCAACACAGTCCAGAGAGCTCCTCCCTTCCACTCAGACACAAGGAGTGTCTTGCCAGGAACACAGGGGCGAACACAGGGGCACACATGGGGCACACACAGAGGCTGGAGGCTGCCCGTGCTGAGAGCCACCGCTAGGGGCCGGGAAACGGCGCAGAGGCAGAAGTCAGACAGGTTGCCTTCTCCCCAAGGAAACCAGGGCAGCTGTCCTCAAGGTGAGGTCCCAGGCGGGCCACATCCAGGGTACTTGTTAGAAATACCAGACGCTCAGGCCCCACCAGACCCGCTGAATCCCACCAGGGGCTAGGCTCAGCCTCTGCATTTCAGCAAGCTCTTCAGCTGGTTCTGAGGCTCGCTTGGCAGTCACCACCTGGAAGAAAACGCCCCCAGAAGAAAAGAGAGACACACATGCCTGGCTCTCCATGGATCATGATATGGCTGTGTCACCAAATGGCAAACTATCATCCTTTACGCTCTGCTCCACTCCACCCCCAGTCCACACTCTAAGGAAGAAAGTCCTTCCTGGGCCCATTCTTATTGGGCTTGGCCAAGAGATGGCTCTGGCCAATGATTTGTGAGCAGGTGTGATGTACAACACCATATGCAGCAGGGGTCTTCACTGTGCCTCCTTGGATTGCCTCTGCCATCCCTCAGGAGAACCAGATGTCCCCAGCAGTGAACAAAAAGACATGTCGAGTCTCTTGAACCCAACCCAAAGCCACAGCCAACCCACAGACCTCTGAGCAGGATATAAACATCTGCTGTTACCAGTCACTGAGTTTGGAGATTGCTTCTTACGTGGCGCCATCATAGCAAACGCTGACTGTTACAAAAGCCACTTGATTTTATAGCAGAAGAAATCATGGCAACAGAAGGCTGAGGAGATGAGGATGCCCTGAAGTGGAATTCATGGAAAGCTCCAAGACTCAGAGCAAACCTCTGCTCCACCTGGGATACAGGAATCTCCAGAAACCATCTCCCTTTCCTCAGCATCCTCTCCCCTCCCTCCTCCATGGAAACTGTTGCCCCACCAGAAGTATGCTCACCATGAAAAACCTAAACCTAAAGAAGTAATATTCTAAAGTATCTCCTAGAATGAGTCAACATTCTAGAGGACAAAACCTTTCCTCCACAGCTCAGAAAGAATGATTAGGTCAAGCTGATGGCCATGGGGGCAGAGGATACACACCCCACCCCGATCCCTGGTCCCCGTTAACAAACCTGGAAAATTTGGTGCTTCCTGCCCAAAGTGAGACTCTTAAATTCTGCTCTCAAATTCAACCCACGGCCCAGTGCTCCTGCAGGCCACTCTTCAAACTAACAAACACCTGGCCCTGTCGCCGCTGACGGAAAAGCTGTGGCAATTGAAAGAGAGTGGCCACGTATTTCTGAAGCTCTGAAATGCAATGCACTAAATATAAAAACCGGGAGCCGGCGAGGAGGAAACGGGCTGCCTTTAAAATAAACCCTACGTCCCGACGTCACCGTTCTTCACAAAATATTATCACCCGCACAGGCAGAACACTAGCCGGCCGTATCTCCACCAATTCCCCCGACTCCTGAGTGGCAGAAGAAGCTCAGCCTTCGCGGCAGTCGGTAGGTTCAAGGACAGTCACTGCATAATACACTCCGCACTCGGCCGTTGCTTCGGATCTGGGGCTTCTTACTGCCATCAAGAATACCTTGACTTTCAGTGTGTAAAATACACTGGGATCAAAGTGGACAGTTCGAGGTAGTTTCCCTTTTCAAAAGTAAGTTTCTAGACAATACGGGGGGGGGGGGGTAGTGGGCACGTCCCCAAAATGAACTTCCCCTGATGTCCCTGCCCGCCGAGCCTTCAGAGCACCCCCACACACACCCCAAGGAGGGACCACGCACGTTAGGCTGTCAGGTTCAAAGTTCCTACTTGCATGCCGGCAGCTACGCAGTTCTGAATCCACCACGTGGCGCTCAGCACCACAGTCTCAGGTCAATCAATGAGACCTCGGGGTCACGTGCTGTCAAACACAACATGGCATTTTTCAACCCGCCCATCAGTTGGCTGACCCAATCAGGTAATCAATGAAAATCCATCCATTTACTGTACACATTTGAAAAACGGCAAGGACATTACCTTGTCTTAGGGGAGGTGGTTAGCCATTCTTCGTGTTTCTCGAACGTTATTAAATAAGCTGCAATCTCCTGAAACAGAAGAATAAAGAGATAGTAGCAACAATTAGCTCACGTTGGATCCCGAGAGGTTAGAAAGTTTCTGTCTCCCAGCTGCTGTCTCCCCGGGCAAGGCTGGGACCCTGGCTCTGCCAGGAAAACACTCAACTTGGACTGTATTTCTATTCTGATTTCTTTTTCTTTTTCTTTTTAAGCCCTTTCCATTCAACCCGCCACACAATAGTAATCAAATTGCTGGGTTTCAAAAGATGAGTCGGTGGCAAGGACAAAGATATTCTCTGTGGGCGCAAAACATCAGACGCCATTTCAGATTCTGAATGTCATTCATTCGAAGGAGGGGAAGAAACACATGCCTACAATAGGTCTCCACTCACGCGAGGTCATAACTGCAAAGTTCAGCCTGTCTCCTTCTGAAGCTGGACCCGTCTCTTGTCCCCGTCATGAGGGACGTTGTGTTCTCTCAGTTTGATTCCCAGCCCCTCAGCCAAAATCACACAAAGATTAAAAAGAAACAATGAAGCCATGTTCGAGAGAGAGAGAGCGAGAGACACACACACACACACAGAGACACAGAGACAGAGAACACAAACCTTTCCCACTACCGATAACTTAATCTACTGAGCGGAGCTCCACAAGGAAGAGCGGTGTCAGCAGAGTTTAAGGCAAAGATGGAGAAAATGCGGGTACCTGAAGGTAAATTAAATATTTATAAACACAACAACATCACTGCAGATGGAATTACTGATTTATTAATAATTTCCATAAAAAGCTAGTGGGTGACATCAGCATAAGTCATCGCTCCAGCTCAGAGGCATGACACGGCCCATTACTTCCAGCTCCAAACAGATCTGCGAACGTGAACTTGGCAGGGATTGGAAGTTAAATTAAGGTTGCACTGGTACACATTTCCCCTGATCTTGGTGATGCTACAACACGGAGCTGCTGTCCTTGACTATCAGGGGGGAAATGCAGAGGGGAGGCCCCGTCTGAATGTTCTCTGCAGCCAGGGGTCCTGGAGGGCAGCTGGGCATGGAGCAGCCCTCCTCCTGGAGGCCTGTGGCTTTCCTCTGCAGTTAGCCCCCTCTGGGCTCGGACACAATGAAACTGACACCTGTGACCTGAGGCGCTAAACTTGGCTTCGAAGAGAAAGTAGAGACTATTACCCAAACCAGGCAAGCAGAGAGGTTCAAGTAGAAAGCACCAGGCATGTCACGCAGAATGAAGGCCAAAGGCACCCCGTGGAGATCAGGGTCTCACGTCATCTTGGAAACCAGCCACGACCATGAGTGGTAGCCGGCGTTGGGTAACGCGGAGCCCGAGCCGCCGCAGCAGAGCCTACGGCACTCAGACTTGCTTCGGTGAGAGGGTTTCTATCACTGATTGTAGCTGAAGGTGACCAACCAGCACCCTGTCCTCTCGGATCCCTGAGCCTTTCCATATTCTTGTTCCTCTCCTTAGACAATGCTTTCCCCCAAGGTCTCACAAGAGAGACATCAACTCCTCTGGCTAGCCCTCCTCACTCCTCATGACAGGCTGCCTGTCCACCCTGCGTGCTCCGGGGGCTCCTGGCTCTTCAGTGCAGAGCATTAATCATCGTGCATCCTGATTCCTTGTTTACTCAGATGGCAGCCCCCTCTGGACCATGAGCTCCTTGAGGGTGGGGAATATGCCATCACTGATGTATCCCGAGGACCTAACAGAATCCTGAGACACATGTGTTTGGTAGATGGATGGACGGGTTGGTGGATGGATGGATGGGAAAGTGGATGGATGGATCCGGGAAGAAGAGCAGGCATTACAAAAATATTGTGCACATATAAATGAGTGTGTACCTGTGTGCGTGCGTTCTGAGTGTGCTGTGCATTTGTATGTGTTTACTACTGAAGAGAGTTGAAGCAAGAGCTTAAAAGCAGCAAAAAGAAGCAGTCACGGGATATGTTGTTGCCAGTGACTTAGCTCAGTTACTGGATATACCACTGCCAGGGACTTAGCTCAGTTCCTGGATACATCACTGCCAGTCACTTAGCTGAGTCATTGCAGGAAGGTGGCTGCTATGCAGGAAAGAGCAGGTGCTCTGGAAGCAAACAGGCCTGGCTTACAGTTGAGTACATGACTCAACCTGTCCAGACCTCAGTGTCCTATAAACTGAGATGATACCACCCCATGGGGCAGTTACAGGGAGCAATGATTCTTAATACACTTAAGTATACATAGAGCCACGTCCACAACCACAGCTACCATGATTATTCCTATAAGGTCTCCATGGTGTATGCCACCTGTCCAGAGGCCCTTGAAGAGGTATTAGCAGGTACCAAATGACCCATCAGACATTGCCACTGCTGTTGGACTCACCTCCATCTGTCCCCACCCTTACACCCCTTACCCTTCTGTGCCCACAATCGATAGTGACATCATGGTGACTGATCAGGATTGACTGAAGTCAACCCTCCCGTTCATCTACTGGTATCCCCTTGGTCTCACAAAGCAGGGTGAGCTGACAGTGACCAGAGACAGTAAGAGGGTAAACTGAGTCCTTTTGTGTATCAGCCCCCTTCCCTGAATATTAGGCTTGGTGTCCAGAGGGATGGTCTGTGCTAACAGGAAATGCTTAGATCCACACCCTTGTCCAGGGGCATGCTGAGAGCTAAGTGACCCCCGCCCAGAAGGACAGGGACACAGTGCATCTCAGCCACCTCTAGATTTATCCCCATGACCTAAAAACCCAAAGACCCAAATAAGACCGTCATGAACGTGCCTCAACCAACACTCTCCCCAACCAGGCAACCCACCCCTCGCCCCGTTGTAACTGCCCTTCAAAGAAAAAAGCTCGCTGGACCACTTACTGCATTCAAGATTTACTTGGCAAATTTTTATTGAGCACCTACTATGTGCCCGTCAGTGAATAAGACCACTATAAAGCCAGCCCTGAAAGAGCTCCCAGTCAAGCAAAGGAGAGATAAGTCACTGTAATAGTTAAAGGTAAGCACTATGTGGCAGGGTCAGCTGTCCAGCCACCTCTGCAGCCAGACCCAGCAGGTTGTCACAGGTCTACTGAACTAATGTGCCAGCAGGGGCCCCAGGCAGTCACACTGATGTACAAATGACCTCTGAGCACTTCCTTCCCCTCCCCCGAGAGCCAGTGACACCTCCCACACACGCCCCCGTTGGTGGGCCACCCACCCCACTTCCAAGCAGCCTCTTGGAGCAAAGGAAGCATGATGCCTTGACCCAGGCTCCCACCCCTGTCCTGCTCAAGTTGGCTGGACCCTGCAGCTGACCTCGACCACCAGGGAGTGTTGCCAGGCTGCTGCCGGGCTCCCTGCTGGAGTAGGCATGTCTGAGCCACATGTCTGCTCCCAGACCCAAGCTTCCCCATCTGCCCGGGCATTTTCCTTACCCGGGTCTTGGTCCACCTCATCATCAGTGGGCAGACCATGGGCTGGACCCTGCCCTCCCAAAGCTTAGGAACTCGTTGGGCAGATAGAAAGGCACGTGCTAAAGAACCACACAGAATATTTAGGGGGGGGGGGTATTTTTCTATTTTTTTATTTTTTTTTTATTTTTTTTTATTGATTGATTTTTAGGGGGGGGAGAGAAATAGAGAGAGAGAGAGAGAGAGAGAGGAGGAGCAGGAAGCATCAACTCCCATATGTGCCTTGACAGGGCAAACCCAAGGTTTTGAACCAGCAACCTCAGCGTTCCAGGTTGACTCTTTATCCCACTGTGCCACCACAGGTCAGGCCCACACAGAATATTTAGATGCTAAATAGTGTGTGGAGCCAAGTAAAAACCATTAAAGTGCAGAGTAAGGAGAGTCCACTGGGCTCAGAAGGGGAGTGAATTGGGAGAATGAGGGACTTCATTATCTGCATCATTGTTGCCATCAGAACGGCTAAGACTGGTAGAGTGATGTCTGAGGGTAGGTACGGCTCTAGGAGCCTACAGAAGATAACCTCGCTTAAGCCTCAAAAAACAAAAACTGTGAAGTAGGAACCATGCCCACTTTACAGGTGGGGAAACTGAGGCACAGAGACGTGGTCTGCCCAAGGTCACATGGCTAGCCTCTGTAGAACCAGAACCCAGACCCGTGCAGAATGGACCCAGAGCCCAACTGTCCACTGCTGTTCTGAGCTTCTTCAAGGACAGCCACGAGAAGAAAGCCGGCATGTGGAGGACCATGTGTCATCAAATGGGCTGACAGCCTTCTGCTCCCCCTGACCCAGAGCCACGTCACTGTCCCCACCTCCCTTCAAGGGACCAAGAGGAGCCAGACCGAGCCCCCAGGAGCGGGGGGGTCTCCCCCTCCAGCAGGATCAAGCTGGTTTCTACCCCAAGCCTTTCTGTGAGTCATTTCCAGTGGTAGGAAAAATTCCTCATATCCATGAAAACTTTTGCTTGAGGCAGACAACACAACAGACAAAAAGGGAGATGTTCTAGCTGAGGAGGAAAAGAGGTTTTGAATAAGAAGGCTCTGGCCGGCCTCCATCTTTCCCGAAAGCTCTACCAGCCTAGGGCTCCGAGGAAGGCTGGTGGAAGCCCACACCTGGTCTCTCTCCATTCCACAGAGCAGGAGACCGGGGCCCAGAGAGAAGGGACCTGCCCGAGGCCAGCATGTCTGTGGCTGACCTGAGGGTCCCTGACCACCAGAGCACGATTTTCTCAGCTGTTGCCTCTCAAATTCAAGTCTAGCCCAGGAAATTCACAGGACGCTCAAACAAGATGGTGGCATGCCCCAAAAAAGTCAAAACAGGGACTTGGACCGAAACATGGATGTGAATGTTCGCAGCAGCTCTGGCCATGAGAGCCGAATCTGCAGGCAGCCCCGTGCCCATCAGCAGGGGGACAGGGAAACGGACCACAGCGGGTTCATGTAGCAGAATGTCGCTCATCCACACAAAGGAATGAAGTGCTCACACGCGCTACATTGGCGGACATTAGAAACACTCTGCTGAGTGAGAGAAGCCAGACGCCACAGACCGCACGCTGTATGCTTCCCTGTGTGCGGACTGCCCGGCGTGGGTGGAGCCCCAGTGACAGAGGAGGTGAGCGGTGTCCAGGGACCGCAGGCAGAGGGGACAGGGAGTGACTGCTAATGGGAACCCAGTGTCCCGCGAGGTGATGAAAACGTCTGGAACTGGGTAGTGATGAAGGTCACACAACACTGTGAGTGCAGCTCAACGCCACCAGGGGCAAATTCTATTGCGTGTCATTTTATCACCATCAAAAAGAGGCCAGAAGCATGGACATCAGCGAGGTGGGGCTCCGGGTGAGGACCTTGTCGGCCCTCCCTGCCCACCAAGGTGGGCCCCAAGCCGGTGGTCCTTGTCCCGGCCCCCAGCCCCCCTCCCTCGGCATCTCTCTCTTCCCGGATCCCAAACCGTGCATCAACGCTGAGAAGAACGACTTGGCTGTCAAGATGAAGGAATTCGCTGCGGGCTCCAAAGCAAAGACTGTCCAGCTTGCAGATTTTAAATGTTTAGTTTGTCCTTTGGAGGCTCAACTAGAGAAACTGCCGCCAAGCTCTGAAGCCTGTGTGTGGCAGGGAACACACTGGAGCTGCGTTCCCTGGGCCCCTTTCCCTGGCTTGCCCCCTCCCCCCCAGAGGCACCAACAAGCCGCAGCATGAAGGGCAGAGAGGGCAGGACCAGGGGTAGCTCAGTTCTGCACCTGGGGTCCGTGCCTGGCCACATGCTGTGTTGGTGTGTGTCTCTCCACCACCCGAAGGCCTGTCGCTGCTCCAGGAGGGGCTGGGCCTGTCTGCCCTCGGCCGACGAGCTCTGACAGAAGACTGCACAGCCTGTCTGGGGTGAGCCCGCTGTGGGCAGGCGAGACTCAGGGGTCACCCACGGAGGCTGCCGTGGGGACTAGCAGTGAGAAGGCATCATTGTGCCCATCTGGCTCCTCTCGCCCTTTCC
Source organism: Saccopteryx bilineata (assembly GCF_036850765.1). NCBI lineage: Eukaryota > Metazoa > Chordata > Mammalia > Chiroptera > Emballonuridae > Saccopteryx > Saccopteryx bilineata. The sequence continues at coordinate 288,993,362 of NC_089492.1, forward strand.
TACGTTGGCCCCTATGCACTGATTCTGCACATGTAACCTGCCTGGCCCTGTTCACAGTCCACCTCCTCCAGGAAGTCTTCCCTGGTGTCCCACTCCACAGTGAACTCCAGCTTCTGGAACCTTCTTGGCAGTGGCCACGCCACTCCTGGACTCCCAGCAAAGTGACTTGCGTCACTAGTGTTTGTGTGCACGGTGGTCCTCCCTGCCCAGGTCTTCAGAGTCCACGGAGGCTCTGCATCCCAGCCCCTACCCCAATGAGAGCCCAGTCAGAGCTTGTGGGCGGAGATGACCGTGGGACAGACCGGAGCTGATCAGGAGAGGACGCAGACAGAAGGAGCCCGTCTCTGAGGCAGCACTCGCTACCTGCTTGGGAGTCTTAGGGGGATAAATGTGGTGGCCGTTGAGACTGGTGCTCACACAGAGCAGCCTAGCTGGGCGCTCACACTCGGAGGCAGCCCCGTGGCCAGCAGCACCCGGGCCGGTGGTCCAGTGGGAACACAACCGGAGCCACTAAGGCCGACCACAGGAATGACTAAGGTCGCTAGAACCCACACCTTTAAGAAAAGAAATAAAAAGAATCAGGAGAAATTCATATTCACGATGTGTTATTTTTTTCATCTATTTTCTACTTTAAACCAATGTATTCAAAACAGCACTTCAGTAATCATAAAAGGAGTCCGGGGCCCTTCCACACGCCCTCCCGCACTGCAGTTTCACATTCCGGTGTGCATTTACCCCGCACAACCATCTCCGTCGGGAGCAGCCGTATGTCAGGCATCTGGCAGACTCCCGCGGCAGCCATGTGGGGCAGTGCAGCTCTGGATATAATTACCGCAGGAGCCTGACCAACCGGCGTGCCTGCCGCAGCCCAGCCCCGGGGCTGACGGGGACCCAGCTGTGAAGGCAGGTGCCGCGGCGGCAAAGGCTGTCCATGAGGCTGGGCTCCCCGGCCCCTTGGTCCACGTCAGAATGAGGAGCCATGTCCTGCCCCCCACTTGTGTGTGGGGGGGGACTGCATGTGTCTGGGAGAGGACATGGGCTTCTCAGAGGGACTGAGCGCCCCTCTGTCTCTCAGCCTACGCTGTGGTCACAGACATTCCCGCCCCAGAAGGTGCCACCTACTGCTGACACCCCACAGAGCCGCCCGGCCCAGAGAAACTGGCTGGCCCTCCACAACATCCCTGAATCAGCCCTCAGAGAAAGGGCAGGTAGGCCTCCTCTTCCATCGTCTTCAGTCGGCTCCCTGGCCCCGGTCCGTCCTTGCTCCATCTTCAAGACACAGGTGCAATGTCAGGGAGAGAAGGGTCAGTCTCCAGGGGTCTGTCGGCCTCATTGGGACAAATTCAACAAACAAAACAACAACAAACTATATAGACATAGGTTTTGTTTTTTTATTCTCCTGAGTCCAAGTAATAAAAGTATCAGTGGTTGACACAATCTCAGATAGTTTGGTCCCCAAATTGGATTTTTCAACCAAGGGATAATTTTGTACAGTTGTTCTGTTTTGTTTCGTTTGTTTGTTTTTATGAGAGTTCTGCTCAAGGGTTTCATTTGTAAGGGACCGAGGCTAAGGGGAAGGGAGAAAAACAGCCAGGCCTCTCCTAGCAGCTGGCCCTGCATCTGCTAGAGCCACAAAACGCAATTATATTACTCCCAAATGAGAAGTAAAAATATCTTGTTTCCAATACTCTTGGTTTTAAGACTCATACTTAATGTCCTCTGGGTATTTCAAAGGTGCCAGATCTCTGGTTATGTGCTTTGTTAGGGATGTGTGAATGTCATATTAATGACTTCTAACCAGCATGTTTACAGTGGAAGCAAAGTTTCCCAGAGCCCACCATTCACTGCACTTTACACAAAATAATTGGCCTTGATTTAAATAAGTAGCCAGCCCAACCCACTCCCAGCGGTCCCCTCACCTACTCTGTCCAGGGTGCCACCTCCCCACGCATATAGTTGCTGAGTCTTCCCCTCTGAGATAAATATTCCAACCCTGGGTCCAGCCGTGCAATGCCCCCTCTCTACATGTCCCTGTCCCCACCCACTGATGTACTTCTGGGCCCCCAGCTGGCCAAGCCAACGCCCTCTACTACAGTATTTTTCAACTGCCAGTCCGCAGACCGGTCCACCAGAAATTTCATGCCAGTCCGCGAAAGAGTTAACCGCCCTGATGCTGTGTGAAGGTTATAGACCCGGTGGTCTCAGTCGAATTCGCTCATGCTCAGAGAGATTTCTGCCTTAGCGGTCCCCGAAATAATTTGCCTATCTTCACCAGTCCCCAAGTGTGAAAAGGTTGAGAACCATTGCTCTGCAGGGTGTTCTGGATCCCCGCCCAGCCGTCCATACCAACACCCAAACCGTGCCTTCCAAATGACCAGCTGTTGTTCTAAACAGCCTGCGTACGGAATAATGGCATACGTGTTTTTATTTATATGAACGGTAGCCTAGCTCTACTCTGACAATCTGTGCACATGGTGATGGTGAAAATTTTAGCGACCCAAGAGTGTTTGGGGTACTTTATCTGAAATCATAAGTGGCAATTCAGTATAAAGTCTTAACAGCCTGGACCTGGGAGGTCAAGCCTGACCCGGCCAGCGGGCTGTCACTCAGACAGGTCGTGAGGAGTGAAGCATCCTCACTACCATCAAAGTGCCAATCGGAGCAGAAAAAAAATGAACCATCACAAAAACACCCAGAGGAAGATTCAGGGGAGAAGCAACCCGGTCCATCTTCCCTTCATTTCATTATCCACTCGTTGCCTCCATCACTCGACAAATTATTATTATTACTATTATTTATTTTTATTTTTTTTGTATTTTTCTGAAGCTGGAAACGGGGAGAGACAGCCAGACAGACTCCCGCATGCGCCCGACCGGGATCCACCCGGCATGCCCACCAGGGGCGACGCTCCACCCACCAGGGGGCGACGCCCTGCCCTTCCGGGGCGTCACTCTGCCGTGACCAGAGCCATCCCCAGCGCCCAGGCCATCTTTGCTCCAATGGAGCCTCGGCTGCGGGAGGGGAAGAGAGAGACAGAGAGACAGGGAGGGGTGGAGAAGCAGATGGGTGCTTCTCCTGTGTGCCCTGGCCGGGAATCGAACCCGGGGCCCCCGCACGCCAGGCCGACGCCCCACCGCTGAGCCAACCGGCCAGGGCCTCACTCGACAAATTATTGAGCACCTACTACACGCCAGGCACGAGGCAAGGCTCTAATGATACAACGATGTGTGAGTGATGGTCCCGGAAAGACAGACAGGACCCAGGGCCATCATGGCAACGGCAAGACAGACGACTGGCACTAAATCAGCGGCATGGGCCCTGCGCTCAGGCTGAGGAGACAAGCAAAGGTAGCGCCATGGAGCTAATGTTTCGGTTGGGCCTTGGAGAACGAGTCAGAGGTTGCCAGGCGGACACGTGGTACAGGCATGCGGGGGCGGACACAGTGTCACAAAAGTGGAAGAGCGGGGAAGGCGAGTGTGTCCAGAGAGCCCTGAGTGACGGGAGGCAGCCAGTGTCTGCAGGGCCAGGGAACAACGGGGCGCAATGCCAGAAAGGGCAGAGGGGCCCTGACGGGAGGAATTAGACTGCAGGGGAAGTGGAGTCTCAGCCACAGGAGCAGGATGATCGGGGGAAGGTTTTCAGCAGAGTGTGTGTGTGTGTGTGTGGGCAGAGGGGAGACACAAACAGGGCCGTGCTGCAGAAACATGCCATGATGGGGCCATGGCGGAGAGGAGGCGACCACGGGGGGGCGCTGTTTACAGCTTGGGAAAGAGACAGTGAGACCTGAACCATGACCGTGGAAATGAAAAGAGTGGAACCAAGCTGAATTTTTCCACCAGGGAAATAAATGGGGCTTGCAAAACAACTGGTGGGAGGAACGGAGAGAGAGTGGAGCCGTGAGGGCACCTCCTAAACAAAGGGAGCCCAGGGCTGCTCGCACCAAAGACACGTCGGTATGGTGCATGCGGTACTGGCTCCCATTCGGTTTCCTTGTTGGTATGTAAAGATTGCAAGGGTCCCCAAACTTTTTACACAGGGGACCAGTTCAGTGTCCCTCAGACCATTGGAGGGCTGCCACATACAGTGCTCCTCTCACTGACCACCAATGAAAGAGGTGCCCCTTCTGGAAGTGTGGTGGGGGGCCGGATAAATGGCCTCAGGGGGCCGCATGTGGCCTGCGGGCCATAGTTTGGGGAAGCCTGTGAGATTCCCAGCTTCTCCTGAAAAAGAAGGTCTGGCACCTCTAGGCCCACATCCCTAGAGAGTGGGCACTGGTCAGAGCCGAGGAGCAGCTGCCCCTTTGGGTGGGCACATGCTCTTAGATGGCCACCTCCCCGCCCAGCTGGCTGGCTTCACTCGCAATCGCTGTTCGGACCTCGTAGGCACAGGACGCAGGGGCCCCCACTCAGCTGTGTCAGGACTGGAGATGGGATGGGTTGTAAAACCATGGCTGACACAGGGTATCCGGACACATTCAGGGCAACAGACCTTAGAAGACAGACACATAGCTAGGACAACCGTTGCCCTTTAATAAAATGGCATTTGCTGATTAAGCTGTCCTCAAGTCTGCCCAACCTCTGTGTCAATATCATGCCAGTTGTCACTTACTATCTTTTAGCTCTGGCCTCACCCTCCTCTGTCCTGCTTCGTGGCGCAGGAGCCAGGCCCTGTGAACACTTTCCCTGCCCCGCCTAGCACAGCATCAAGCTTGAACGTCTAAGAGCAGGGAAGGGGCCTGCAGGACAAGAGTGGCAATGGGTGTCACCATGGTCCTTTAGAGCAGGTGTCCAGTGGCTGTGAAGATGAGCTCCAGCCCCTTCAGGGCACACCCCTCACCCCGGGGACAGGTGGCAGCTTAGGTCCATTCTCAAACAACAATGAGCCACTTACGCAGATGCACTGGGCGCTGTGCCTGAGGCGGCAGCATGTCCCTGTGGCGGCCAGCATGTCCCCATGGCAGCCAGCATGTCCCTGTGGCGGCCAGCATGTCCCCATGGCAGCCTGGGCTCTGAAGAGGTCTGAGTTCCAGACCGTGGGGTGGGGGTTGAGGGGCTCGTCCAGTCCTTAGTGTATTGACTGTCAACCCTTCCCAGCCTAGAACAGCAGCCGCTCTTAGGAGCTCTTCTCATTCCTATGTGTGAGCGACCACCTTTTACTAATTAACGATCCTTCACATTAAGCTTTCTCTGTTTAAATATCCAACCTGGTTCCTGTGTCCTGACTGGACCCTGACTGATGTTAAGAACCGTCCACAGCCCTGGGGATATTTTACAGCCACACTGCCGTGTCAACGCAGAAAACCTATTTAAAGTACGGGGAGCAGGGAGACAGCTGAAGGAGGAGAACGGGTGTCAAGGGAAATACCCCTGTGGCCCCAGTGAGGCCTCCCCAGCAGGCCTCCAGGCTGCCAGCCACACGGCAGGGAGAAAGGACCTGGAACAATGCGTGTCCCAAGCTTTAATTGCCTGCCTATTTGGGGAGATAAAAAGCATTTCTTGCAGGGTAGAAGAAAAGTCACTCCATCTCCCTCCAGCTGCACAAGATGGGGCATGTCGGTGGCTTTTCCTCTCCTGACATACAGAGCAGCACACCCGTGTCACACGAGGTGGCACTGGGTGGGTTCTTGGCACACAGTGGGTCCCGGGCTTACAACGTTTTTAATCAGCTCCACCGAGATATCTCTCCCATACAATAAAAGGCAACATGTTCTAAAGGTACAGCTCAGTGAGTGTGAATAAACAAACCCACTGTGTGTGCATCACCACACTCGAGACGAGAGACGTCGCCAGCACCACGAAGAGGTCCTTCACACCCCTCCACAGTCGGCCAGCCTCGAGTAGCCACTGCTCTGCTTTCTGTCGCTCTACCCAAGCTTTGCCTGTTCTAGAATTTCATGCAAATAAAACCATACAACATGCACTCCTTTAGGGCCTGGCTTCCTTCACTCAGCATATTGTTTCTGAGACAAATCCATGTTGGTGTGTGTGGCAGTAGTCCCCCATTCCTTCCCACTGAAGGGAATCGTGCCATTGGGTGGATATGTCCTGGTTCGTTTACCCGTTCACATGGTGAGCAACATTCATGTTGTTTCCAGTTTGGGGCTGTTCACAAATAAACTATGAAGAACATTCATTCATGGATCTTTGTATGGACCTACGTTGTCATTTTTCTTTGGTGAAAACCCAGGCACAGAACGCCTTGATCAAGGACGTGTTTGACCTCAGACTGCCGAACGGTTCTCCAGAGTGGTTGCTCTGATTTGTAGTTCCGTCAGGTGAGGTCAAGTCGCTCCACCTCTCCGTCAGCACTTGGCACTGTTGGCCTTTTCAATTTTAGCCATTTTTCTGGGTGTGTAGGTACCTCATTGAGGTTTGTTTGCTTTTCCCTAATGATCAATGATATTTAACAATTTTTCGTGTATTTATTGACCGTTATACATCTTCTTTTGTGAAGTCTATTTTAATTGTTGCCTCATTTTTAACTGGGCTGTCTGTACTGTTATTATTGCATTATAATATATAGTTCTTTCTGTATTTTGGAGACGAGTCCTTCACCAGGATCATGCATTATGAATATTTTCTTCCAGTTTCTGGTTTACTGTGTCATTTTCTTTCTTTGTTTTTGTATATAGTATATATTTTATTTTATTTTTCCATTGATGAGAGAGAGAAGCATCACCTAGTTGTTTCATTTAATTGTGCCTCATTACTTACTTCTCGTATGTGCCCTGACCTGGAATCAAACCTGAGACCTCAGAGTGACAGGATGACACTTCATCCACTGAGCCACCTAGCCAATACCTACTATTTCATTTTCTTTTTCTTTTTCTTTTTCTGAAGCTGGAAACGGGGAGAGACAGTCAGACAGACTCCTGCATGCGCCCGACCGGGATCCACCCGGCACACCCACCAGGGGCGACGCTCTGCCCACCAGGGGGCGATGCTCTGCCCCTCCAGGGCATCGCTCTGCCACGACCAGAGCCACTCTAGCGCCCGGGGCAGAGGTCAAGGAGCCATCCCCAGCGCCCAGGCCATCTTTGCTCCAATGGAGCCTTGGCTGCGGGAGGGGAAGAGAGAGACAGAGAGGAAGGGGGGGTGGAGAAGCAAATGGGCGCCTCTCCTATGTGCCCTGGCCGGGAATCGAACCCGGGTCCCCCGCACGCCAGGCCGAGGATCTACTGCTGAGCCAACCTGCCAGGGCCTATTTCATTTTCTTAAAGTCCTACTTCAAAGAGCAGAAGTTTTTAATTTTGCTTAAGACCAATTTATCATTTCCCCTTTTCCTATCCAATTTAAGAAATCTCTGTCTAGTCCAAGTTCTCTGCTGTTTATTTGGGGATGTGTAGACTGTTTATATTTAGTGTAATTATTGACGTGGTCAAGTCTAAATTGACCATGATGCTATTTGTTTCCTTTTTGCTCCATTTGTTCTTTGTTCCCCTTTCCTCTTTTTCTTGCCTTCTCTTGGATTGACTAATTTTGTTAGTGTTCCATTTTAACTCCGCTATTGGCTTATGAGCTTTGCCTCTGTTTTCTTTGTGATTGCTCTAGGATTCATGTTACGTTTAACCTAACAGAGCCTACCTTCAAATAATATTAAGAGTGCACTTCCCACTTTGCCCCTTCCATCGTTCCTGGTATTGTTTGTTATCATGTATTGCACTTCTCTATATGGTGCAGATCCCAGTGCAGTGACTTAGGCAATTAACTACCTTTTAGACAAATTAAACATTGAAGGAAAGTAGACTTACCTACACGGTTCCCATTTCCAGCTCTCCTCATTGCTTTGTACAGCACCAGGTCTCCACCTGGAGTCATTCTTCTCCACATGGAACTTCCTTTATCATTTCTTATAGGGCAGGTCTCCAAGTAATAATTCTCTGTGTGTGTGTGTGTGTGTGTGTGTGTGTGTGTGTGTGTTGGTTTGTGTGTCTGTCTGGTTACTGGAAAACATCTTTACTTCACTTTATTTTTTTAAGGTAATTTCATTGAACACAGAATTTTAGGCTGACAGGTTTTTTCCCTCTCTGGGCACTTAGGAGATGTCATTCCATTGTCTTCTGGCTTCCATGATTTCTGAGCTATCTGCAGAAGTTCTCTTTGTTGCCTATACCAGTGGTCCCCAACCTTTTTTGGGCCACGGACCGGTTTAATGTCAGAAAATATTTTCACGGACCGGCCTTTAGGGTGGGACAGATAAATGTATCACATGATCGAGACAAGCATCAAGAGTGAGTCTTAGGCGGATGTAACAGAGGGAATTTGGTCATTTTTTAAAAATAAAACATCATTCAGACTTAAATATAAATAAAACAGAAATAATGTAAGTTATTTATTCTTTCTCTGCAGACCGCTACCAAATGGCCCACGGACCGGTACCGGTCCGCAGCCTGGGGGTTGGGGACCACTGGCCTATACCATTTCTCTATCCACCCCCATTCCCACCTCACCCCTCATTGATTTTAAGACTTTCTCTTTATCACTGATTTGAAGCCATCTGATTACAGTGTGCTTTGATGTGCTTTTCTTTGTATTTATCTTGCTTGGGATGTGTTGAGCTCCTTGAATTGCCGGGTTTATCATTTTCATCAAATCTGGAACAATGTCAGCCATAATATCATTCAATAAAGAATGTTAGGCTCTCTTCTCTAGTGGGTATTTACTTGTGGATCAACCTGATCTTCTCAAGACATATTTCTAATCTTCTTCATAAAAGTGGGTTACAGCACATCTTACTCTACGAGATGTTTGAGCCCTACTGAGTGTCCCGTTTATTTGAGGAGAACTCTTCCATCGGGCTGGTCAGGGTCTAAACACCTACCAGTCCTGTAAGATCTCTGGGAAGTTTTCACCTTACAGCCCTTAGATGCATTTAGCCCAACCTTGTGGAGTGTCACCTTATACTTCAAGAGCTTAGTATCCCACAGCACTTTCCAGGGGCCCAGGCAGATTACTGGAGTCTTCTCTACCTCTCTCCCCAATTCAACAAGGTGACTGTATTCTGCATGGGGTATCTCTCCTGAAACCACATTTTGAAATGCCTCCAAGCAGAAATGCAGAATGATTGCAGGACCCACAATCTCCCCTTGGGAACCACAGTCCTTCCTTGACTACTGTGTAATATCTGAAAATATTTGTGTCACGTGTGTTGTCCAGCTTTATAATCGTTAATGGAGAGAGGACAACTCCGTTTTCAGTTACTCTACCGTGAATAGCAGCAAGAGTCTGGCCATGAATTTTTTTATTTCTACCTATTCTTTCAGAGGTCAGCAATCTTTTTTGCAAAAGGACATAGCTAGCCCAAGGCAACAGGGTTAAAACTTTGCAGGTAACACATGAGAAGCAATCATGAGTGCTCAACTAAATGGAACAACCAAGTGGAACAATAAATTGGTACCTCTCTCTCTCAATCAAATCAATAAAAAAAATTCTTTTTAAACCTTTGCAGGTGCCGCTGCTGCCTCAGAGAGAGGATATCAGGAAGCCCAGGGGGAAGCTGGCTTTCTAAAAAATAAAAAAGTCAGAGGGAGAGATAGTATCCAGTGACAACTGAACACCAATTCTGTTTTAACACGGCCTGCCCTTCACCTCTACTGTGGCCTGATCAAGATGTAGACTCGCTGATCTGACACATTCAGTTCAAGAGTCAGAAGAGCCTAAACAAGCACAGACTGTTGTTACAAGTCCTTCCAGAACAGTGATATAAACCTGAATATAAAACAGAAGTCGTGTTGGAAGAATTTGGCTTCTTTTTCAACCTTGGCAGGGTTTTAGCTGCACAGAAAGTGTCGCTGACAGCTATACACTGCCAACTCCCACTAAGAACTAGGGACAAGGGACAAGCTCTGTAAAAATATCCTGCATCCTCTTGGTGCTTGGGTAGCCACTTCTCTTTGAGATAAATTCTGAATTACTGGCTAAATAAATCATAAATGTATATCAGGGTGCATGCATGCGTGTGTGTTCTATTCCAATACATAACCCCACTCCCAGAGCTAAAAATGTCCACCTCTGCTCTAACGTATTAACTGGTAGAGTCCTTTGGAAGTGGGTCTCGATCATTCAGAGAGGTAAGAAAGGGCTCTGGAAGGAGCAGACACGGCCCCGGCTCTCCAAAGACAGCGGAGAGGTATGCATTTTTACCCTGTCCCAGGTCTCTCCAGCCTCCAAGCTGAGCAGAGCCATCCTAGCTCTGAACAGCTAAATTTAGTTGCAGAACAAACCCCAATATTCATCCTCACCCCTCCCCCACTAAAAATCCAATAAAACGAAGGGAAGAAAGAAAAAAACAGAAGCAAGCAATCTTAAAATTAACACATCCGAGATACAAGCAGAAACCATTGATCAAAACCTCCTATCTCCCCTCACAGCCGACAGTTTCAGAACAGCCCTAACACCCCACAATGGAATCCCCATTATCTGCAGAAGAAAATCGTTCCAGGGGAAAGCCACAGACCGAGAGTCACGGGAGGATGGTGATGGGGAGACTCCTCTGTTCCCATCGAAGGGGTTCAGTGCTCAGGCTGAGAGCACCGCTCGAGCTGCAGCCAGGGGGCGGCGCCTCCCACAAGCTACAGGGCTGAGAACGGGACCAAGGGAGAGAGCAGTGGGGAAGGTAGGCTGGATGGCCATGCTGTCCCATCTGTGCCAAAGCAGAACAGGAGCCGGTTTCATGGAGGCAGGCACCAGAGTCAACACATATTGTGCCTGAAACTTGGGAAAAGGCCTGATTGCGGAGACCACATGATTTCCGGCTAACGTAGGGAGCGAGGAAGATTAATTAGCACACGTCTCAAATCCTTCATTCCCACTTCAAGCAAACAAGTTAACTGTGTCACTAACAGAGGGTGATAGGCCACGGGTGGCCATTCACAGAAGAAAGGTGCTGGGGTTCCATAACCCGCCTTCAGAAGAGAAGTGCAGCCCAGTCACGGCCTTCGTCTGCTAACACCTGTGATGGTGAATCCCCCATGGCAAGCGAGCACCCTGGCTTTGGGCTTTTGCAAGTAAACGGGAAGAATTCATGCAACTCAGAGCCCCCCCCCCCCCCCCGCTCTGCTGTTTCAGTGGGAATCCCCTTGGGGAGGCAGCTCAGGGACAGTTCCAAGCTGCAGGCGTGGTTGCTCGGTCATGCAGAAGCCCTGTTCCGAAAGACACAAGCCTAGGTCCATCCGAGGCCTTAATTAAAGTACAAAAGGGAGATGCTTCAAAAACAGACTATTGGTAAGTCTGTGTTAGTCTTCTCTTTGGCCACATGGGTCCCGTCCTCAGAGACTTGGATTGCTTTAAGCCCAAGAAAGAGATCTTCCTCTTCTCTTACTTCTTGGTAACAGCAAGCAGGAAGATTGAATGTAAGGAGACCACAAGCACTGCACTGTGTCATCTGAAGAGCCGCACAGCTGCAGGGTAACAGACACTGTCAGTCAAATGGGTCTTCCCGAGAGCCTTGTGCCATGATGATGGGCATAATGTCAAAACTTTTATGACAAGGAGGCTTTCTATTCAAAGTGTCATCATAGGGCAATAGCAACAGGAGGAAGGTTGAATGGGCCTTTTCCTCTGGTAATGTAAAAAAAGATTCCAACAAAGGGGGGACCTCCTTATCCGACATGAGGACAGTCTACAATGTCAATTCCAAAGGACCCACAGCCAGCCACACCCCGAAAGGAGCAACCTCAAAGCAGTATTCTTTTTTTCTTTTAATTAACCATTTTATTTTATTGTTTTTTTCTTTTTAAGACTTTATTCATTTGAGAGAGAGAGAAGGGGTGAGAAGCAGGAAGCATCAATTCCCATATGTGCCTTGACCCGGCAAGCCCAGAGTTTCAAACCAGCAAACTCAGTGTTCCAGGTCGATGTTTAATCCACTGCGCCACCACAGGTAAGGCACAAAGCAGTATTCTTATCCTCGCCTGTCAAGCTTCATTAATTCCTAGGGGATCTGGGTCGAACATTATGCAGGACATAAAGCCAAGGAGAAGACCAGGAAGACTAGGCACCTAAATTACAAAGTGGCATGAGATTCTAAGACCGCTAAGATTCAACACAGGCTGGAAGAGTCCAAATAAGGAACCAAAATGTGACAGGGAAGAGGCAAGGAAGGGGACCGCTGTCCTTGGTCCTGAACCGACTTTGTGTTCCAGGGTGGCAATTTCTTAATGGCGTGCTGTAGGCCATTAGTCCATTAGTGAGTCTTGAAATCAATCTAGGGTGGATATTGGTGGTTTTTGATGGAATCGGATGGAATAAAGTGAAAGAGAAAATACAGTGCACCACAGGTAGCACTGTTTCTTGAAACGTCTGTTAAAATATTTCTTTTTTTTTTATTCAGTGAGAGGAGGGGATGCAGAGAGACGGACTCTCGCATGCACCCCAACTGGCACCCACCAGGCAAGCCCACTAGGAGGCAATGCTCTGCCTATCTGGGGCCCTTGCTCTGTTGCTCAGCAACCAAGCTCTTCTTAGCACCTGAGGTAGAGGCCATGGAGCCATCCTCAGCACCCAGAGCCAACTTGCTCCAGTGGAGCCACGGCTGCAGGAGGTGAAGAGAAAGAGAGAAAGAAAAGCGAGGGGGGGAGGAGTAGAGAGCAGATGGCCACTTCTCCTGTGTGCTGTGACTGGGGTTCAAACCTATGACATCCACATGCCAGGCCAATGTGCTACCACTGAGCCAACCAGCCAGGGCTAAGATATTTCATCATAGGTATGTACATCAAGTATACATATGTGGGTTCCCCCAACCATTGGTACTCATATTCAATGAAGGGCTTCCACCTAGCATGAAGGGGTTAACTGTTGACTGGAAATAATGACTGTACCTATGTCAGAAGACGGTAATGAGGATTAAAGGAGTTAATTTATGTAAAGTACTGAAAACAGAGCCTGGAACTTTGTAAATGCTCTAGAAGGGTTACCTCTTATTATCATTTTTCTTTGATATACATTTAGGTGGCAGACTCAAAGATTCCATGTTCCACATCCATTAAAAACATCCCTGAGAATTTAATGCTTATCATAGAACACTGAGGAGGATCACCACGCAACCAGGCTGTGGAACAGCCTACAATCTCAAACGTGTTCTAAATACATAAACAGTATAACCATCTCAAGTATGTTATTGAAGAGTGTTCCTAAAAGACTGGAGGAAAATTTACTAAAATGTTAACAACAGTTGGATTTGGGTGTGAAGCCTCAGGTAACTTTCTCTTTTGTACAATTTCTTCAGCTTGCCGATATTTTTTTCTACAATTAGTGTGTTTTTATAATCAGAAAAGAAAAATCTACACTTCAAAGACTCTAAGTCAAAGTCAAAGTGGCTTTCATCTCTAGATGTGCCATTTTGCAAAGCAGGCAATAAAACAGATTATAGGGACGGGAGAAGCAACACGTTTCATCGGTGCAGTCACACAGATAAGCCAACCACCTCGCTGGGGCACAGTGTTGCTGACTCTCCGATCTTTCTGCGACACTCCGTAACTGCTGAAAATGGAAAATTTATCAAAACTTTTTATTACTTCTAACCCTCGGAGGACAGAGTGACAGAGATGACTTTAAACAACCCAGAATCCGAACGCACCAGCTCAGGTCTCCTGCCCAAACCTCGGTCACAAACAACCGACCAGTAACAGGCACTGGCAAGTGTGCCCAGTGTCGAGGTTCCAACAATATCTCCTTTCATCTTCCCAATAACTCTATGACATGGATATAGTCAATGTCTTATTTGATAGGATCAGAAAACTGAAAAAATTTTCAATTAATTTCATCATGCCATGTTCAGGGTACCCTTCCTTTAAAGAGTGTCTATACTTGCCACCTTAAATTTCTCTCCCCTCGCCCTTTATTAGACGTTCCTGTAAGATTCTCACCCCCACCATTCCATCAAGACAGTTCTCATTGCGTCAACAATGACTTCCCCATTGCCAGAGACAGTAACCAAGTCCTAGTCTTGACTTCACTTACCCTATCTGCGTCCCCCCCTTGCTGAAACACTATCTTCGCTCAGCCACGGAGACTCCCCACCTCACCCAAGATCAAAGCCACAGCCGAGCAGCCCGGCGTGTTCTGGTCCTGCCGCCGCTCTGTTCCCCCTCACTCAGCTCCAGCTGAACAGCTCCCTTGCTACTCCCCAAACAGACCAGCATGCTGCTGCCCCAGGGCCTTTGCACTTGCAGTCCCCTGTGCCAGAAGAGACTCTTCTCTTAGAATTCCACTGAACTAACTTTCTCATTTCCTGGTCTCAGCCCTAATGTCCCCTGATTAGTCAGTCCTTCCCTAATCACTGTATAAGGCAACATCTCCATACATAATCCCTGCTCTCCTTACCTGTGTTATTTTTTCCATTGTCTCTATTCCCCTTGACCTTTAGCAATATACTATATGTACTGCTGTGCTATTGTTGATGGTCCCTCTGTTCTTACCACTACCACCATCCCACACTGGAACACAGGGATTTTCTCTATCTTGGTCACTGCTATATCCCCAGCCCCTAGAACAGTACTTTAACCAGATTCGATATTTATTGAATGGACACAAATAGAAACAAACAAAGAAAAGCCTGCTCAAGGCCATCTGGCTAACATATTCTGGTGGCAGTTTTCAGACCCAGGCCCTGTATCCCCCGAACCCACATACCTCCAGCTACACTGTCCTGCTTCTGGTTGTCGAGACATGTTGCCTGGCTACCTTGCAGAGCCAAAAATACCCAAACGGCATGCAGTAGGGCGGAAGCTGGTGCGAACCCCCACATAACTAATGGGACCAAATATTTGAAACACTGGGAAATGTAGGGCATGTGACCAGGACCCTAATACCACGTGTCACTGAGCACAGCTGGGATGAGGTCAGTGTGGAGAAACTGCACCCAAAAGCCTACCACGCACGCAACACGGATTTGCCCTTCATGTCAAGAAGCTTCAGAGGACACAATGTGGATAGGCCAGCACAGACCCGTCTTTACCGCCGCAGAAACGGCCCCGAACCCTGACTGTCCCCACAGAGCCCTGCCCAGAGACAGCCTGGACGGTCACCTCCGTCCTCTCTGCCCATGTCAGTCACGATGCCCCAGGCAGGAAGGCATGAGGCATCTTCGCCACGGCAGGGCCCAAACCATTTTCCCTGGTCCCAGGCCTTTCCCCTTTCAGAGCTTCCTTCAGTTGTTTGGTTTAAAAAGTCAATCTTCACGCGATCCAATAGGAGCCCAGAGACTAGCCGAGATCGTGAGACCAATCTATAGCATTTCTGTTTAATGGTTAGATATTAATTGGCTTCTTAAGTGTGTAAATCGGTTCATTTTCGGTCTTTGTAATCCGTTTGCTCTCGCTAATGAAGGAGCTGTCCTCACCCACCCCTCCGCTCCACCCATCACCTTGGAGAACTAGAGCCCATTCATTTTTTTTTTAAATAACATAGATTTGTCACAATTTGAAATACAGAAAGTCATTAAAATAATAATTAAAAACACAACTATCAGCACAATAAAAGTTGCATGATAATAAACAGCTACATTTTTAATGTATATTAATTCCTGTAATGATTTACTCTATATATCTCCCAAGGTCAAATCAATGTCTGCACCAAAAAAAAAAAAAAAATTTCAATTACATTCTATTCACTGTATCTTTCAAGTGAGTCTATTGTTTGCTTTTGTTTCCTATCAGGCCATTTGTCAGTTGTTCTAGCCCAAGATTACAAACAGAAGGGACGTGGCCCCATGAAGGTCAGAAGAAACAAGCGTCCCAATCCGGCCCAATCCCCCTTCGCCATCTCTTGTTCATTTGTCACGGATGACCTTGTCGGACAAGGGGACCCACAGGGGAAGGCACCACCCACGCGGGCTCCTGAGCAGGCGTGGGCCTGTAGGCCCTGCCTGACGCTCCCCTGCCACTGTCCCGCACGTTGGCCTCCCTGTGGAGATGCAGAACCCCCACCCCTACCCTTTCTGTCAGAGGCGGCAGGCTGGAGCTCCCACTGTCCCTCTTCAAACTTCCTCTTGCCCAGGACAAGCCAGTCCTCCCCCTGCAGAGCCCCGTGGCAGTGTTCAGAGCCAAGAGAACCCCATCGCCCCCCCACACACACACACACCCCCAGCCCCTAGCACCAAAGCTAGCTCCTTACCAAGTCTCTACCTGGCCCCAGGGGTCTTCCTAGAATTTAAATACACACGGAGGCCATTTCTGTGCTTGGGAAAAAGTGGCTGCTTCTGACAATTTGATGAATTGGAGGCATGGATGATGAAGGCAACCGGGGAGGACTCTCCTCCCTGTCACCTCCCTGCCACCAAGAGAGAGCAGTGCAGCCAGTGATATGTCCCAGCCAGCATGAAGATCGTCCCGGTCCAGGCCTGGGGTCTGAGCTGTCACCGCTAGGGGTCACTAGACATAACTGCAGACCAGAGACAAGGCCAGGCTCTCAAAGGGCATCTGGTTCCCAAAGCCCAGAGAGCAGGCACCAGGGCGACGCCCATTTCTCCAGTGAGGAAATACAAGTTGCCGAGTGAGAAAAGATTTACTTTGGGACCCAACATGATTTCAGCAGAGCCCTGCTCTTTCCTGGATCTAGAGCGCCCAGGGCCATTGTGGCTCATTCTGGTGCCTTCTGGGCGGTGCTGCCAGGGCCCCTGGAGCCTGCCTGAGCTGCCCCTCTGCCTGAGCCGCCCTGACGCGGTGACTCCTCTTGGCTGAGGGGGTGGGAGGGCAGGGAGGGGCTGGCAGCCCCTGAGGCTTCCACAGCAGGGAATTGGGGTTCTGGGCCCTTCCAGGCCCCCGCCACCCATCCCCCACCTCGCTGTTCAGCTAACCCTCCCTCCTCCAAAGAGCACAGGGCACTCCCTCCCAGGCCTCCTCCCCTGAACCCAGGGGGGTGAGGTGGTGTGATGGGATGAAGGTGGGGGGAGGGGTGGAACACACTGGAAGCCTGAAGAGGTTCTCATTAACCAAGACGGCCTCCTGCTGGGCCCAGCCTCAGAAGTCTCTGCTGCATGATGCTGTTTTAAAATACGGGTGCAATTTTGGCCTGTGGTTAATACTGTTTAATTTTATTCTGTGCTGTGTCATATTTTCCCGAGCTGAGACAAGCGAGAGTAAGTGGAGTCTCAGCTCCAGAGCTGGCTGGCACGCAAATATCCCCGGTCGGCTGCCCCGGGCCCACCCTGGCTGCCCCTCCGCTGGCGCAGCCGCTCCTGCCCACCCTGGATACGGGCCCAGAACAGTCCCCCCGACGCGAGACCTACCCTGTGGGCCCACCCGTGTTCCTGTAACGGCCACTGAACTGCCCCCGGCTCTGTGTCGGGAAGACTGTGTCCAATGGTTGGATTGAATAACATGGTCACTGCAGACGCAGAGGAAGGTGGTGAGCCTCTACAAAGGAAACAACTGCAGGTTCTAATCCTGAGTCCACCTCTTCCAGTTGTGTGACCTTGGGCAAGTCACGTAGCAAGTCAGTCTGCTTTGGGCTGAGGGTCTCTGGGCAGGAGAGGGGGACGCAGCCCAGAAAGCCCCCTGCACGAACGCAGCACACAGCAGATGCTCAGTAAGCGACAGCTCCTCACAGCTAGTGTCAGTCTTCCCAGTGCCTCTCGGTTTACGGGGACAACCATACATAAAGGTGTTACATGGAATGGGACACCAGGGGCCAAGCAGAGTCAAGGGTGAGAGACAGCCCATGAGGGCAGTGGACATCCGAAACCAGCCTTCCTGCTTACAGCTCTGCGGGGGCCAGGCTGCTGACAGCTCCATGCCTCCCACTGCCCCCATGGTGGGGGAGGGTCCCCATGATGGAGGGTGGTCCCTGCGATGGGGTAGGGTCCCCGTGGTGGGGGAGGGTCCCCGTGGTGGGGGAAGGTGCCCATGGTGGAGGAGGGGAGGGTCCCCGTGGTGGGGGAGGGTCCCCGTGATGGGGGAGGGTCCCTGTGGTGGGGGAGGGTCCCCGTGATGGGGGAGGGTCCCTGAGGTGGAGGAGGGCCCCCGTGATGGGGGAGGGTCCCTGAGGTGGAGGAGGGCCCTTGGGTGGACAAGGTTGTAAACAGCCAATCAAGAGCTATGGGGCGAGACTGGGCCGATGTTCTGCAGCCATGAATTTTTCTGAATCCCAATAAAGTACCTTTCACTTTATTTGTCCAGATCAGTTATAAATGGATTTTTCAATAAAAACAGAGCTCGGGACATGATGGATTTTCCCAGGCGCCTCGCTCGGGGGCCCAGTCAACTTTTCTGCTGTCACCCTAGTACCTGCTCGATCAGCCCGCCCTCCCCTTGGGCCACTGACTGGTTTTCAGCACTTTCTCAGAAGCCCATGGGCAGTCACTAAATTTAAACTCCTGTCCTAAAAACTCAAATTGAACTCCATAAGTTTACTGCTGTCCCAGCTCACGCAAGTCCTCAGGCTCCCCAGGTGCCGTGCTGAGCAGGGTCCCGGTCATGGTCACGGAAGAAAGCAGGGATGACCCTAAGCGTCTGACAGTTTAGAAAAGAATATACTTGCGCACAGAGCAGCGCGACATGAGGAACCTCACTCCAGGTTAAAAAGAGGGCCGGCGGTAACAGGACAGGAAGAGAAAAGTGTCTGTCGACAGGAGTACTTCCGGCTGCAAAATCTGACCCTTAAACAAGAAGGAGGCTGTATGATCGCCCCGAGGTCTGGAGGTTGGGCAGACGTGAGCGGCATCATGGGCACCAGGGTGCTCCCCTTCAGCTGGGCCAACCCTGGCCTGGGGCCACCCCACGGGCCTGTGGATGGATGGACAGATGGACAAGCACAGCGTCCCCTCCCACCAGCGAGAACGCCTACACCCTCTGTGGGAGCAGGACGATGTCTCCGGGAGCTCTGACACCGCTCATAGCTGAGTTACAGGCCGTCCCTAAACCAAGTGCCGGTGTGACAGGCTCAGGCCGACCCAGTTCCCTCCCCGGGACTGCAGAAGGCCCAGCCGCTCCTGAAGACTCGGGCCACTGACACCTATTAGCAAGAGAGACAAGGGGTTACTGCTGGGCAAGCTCTCAGAAGTGCCCCCTGCCCAGAGGAACTGACACTCTCCCAAGATGCTCTGTGTTACACCAGCAAAACACACACACAGGAAAGGCAGGAAACTCATCTGTCTTGTCCTTCGCTCCGTCCTTTGCAAGCAGCACGGTACCTGGCATGCACTACTCCAATACTTGTTGAGTGAACGAATGAATAAATGCTGGAATTAGGCCACCAGACTGTCTGGGAAGGGAAGAGGGAACATTCAGGGCCCCATCAGGTCTCGGGAGTCAGGACAAAAGTACAGTCACACGGGTCAAAGACGCTGCCGTGCCCCTCTGAACAGTGAGCCCCTGGCACTTCCCAGATGAACACAGTCTGGCAAGGAAGTTCAAGTTTCTTGCTCTTAAGCTCACCTATTGCTCAGACTCTCAGCCCCCAAAGCTCTCCCTGAGACGCGGCTGGGCTCACGCCGCCATTCAGGGAGTAGTCTGTTGGGCGTCACTGATGTGGGGAGCATCAAGGCGTCTGAGAGGGGGCGACCATTTATTAAAGCGGACAAACGGACCTTTAACTGTCGCTTCTACCAAATCCATCCGGGAAGCAGGTCAGTTGTCCCCCTCACAGTGGCCATGGGAGCTGCTGCCCGAAGCACGTGTGTTCATCTGGAGGAGAAGAGTCTGGTCTAGAGGTAACGCAGTCACAGTGTTGTTCAGAGATCAGAAGAACCCGTCTCCACTTTTCTCAGTGACACACCCTGACTGTCGATGACAAGTGTGCACACGTGGACAGATGTGTCTCTCACGCTTCCTGGTGCCCAGGGGGACAGGCCACCTAAGATGAGACAGGGCCAGACAGGCTCTGAGCTCCGGGCTGAGGGTGGTGCTGGTGAGGCTGTCCACATACCCCCTCCCGCGCCCGCCCGGGGAGAAGGAAAAGTTAAGAGAGAGAGGACCCCTAGGCAAGGGTGGGGCCCAGAAAATGAGGGGCTGGGGGCTGGATGGAAAATCAGCAGTTAGGACAGGAACAGGTATGAAGTCAAGGTCAGGTAGCCTCCGATCTGGGGCCGCCCCACCCCACCCCATGTAAGTGGTCTGTCCTCAGGTCAGCACTGTGGGCGGGTCCCATGTCTTCCTTCCAGATGTGACACAGGCACCCCAGCCAGGAACCAACGTCCCGCTCTTCTCCACGTCCCGCTACGCTTACGCACACGGTGCCGTGCTTTCAGATGGAGCAGGGATTGAGGGGGTGGGGGTGGGCAGTGATGAACGTGCAGGAGGACACCTGCTCTTTGGAAGGGAGACAATCCGTCACCAGGAGGGAAGAGAAAAAGCATCTCCCTGGTCGGCCTTCTCTAAAATCAGATGCTGTGACTTAGGGCTTCCAACTCCCACTTCTGGATTTCTCAGTCAGCGGACACAGGGCCCACCACCGTGTGCCCCGAACTCTACTCTGGCTCCTGCCCCACGGACGGACGGTGCAGCCCGCCCCGAGCCAAGTCGAACCCTCGCCTTCTGCTCTGTGTCCCATCTTTTCTTGCTTTCTCAAGGGCCTCGGTCCCCCCTTCTATTGGTCAACCTCGCCCCTCTCTGCCACATTCACGACAAAACTTCACGGCTACCCTTAACTGCTCGGCCACCAAATACAGTGACACCTTTTGGTCATCTCAGCTTCGCAGTGGCTGTCGACAGAGCTGGCAGCGCCTCCTCCTCCCCCGTTCTCCCCACTTGGCTCCTGTGAACCCATGGGGCCCTGCCCCCTCCTGTGGGACCCACATCGCCATCACTGTGTCCTCCCCTCCCCTGAGCACAGCGTGTCTGAGCCCTGAAGCACCACCTGGCCCTCCGCTGTCCCCGCCGTCGTCCTCTCCGGCTCCATGGCCTTCAAGGCTAGCTCTGGGTTGATGGCGCACAGACGCTCCCTGAGCCCGAGCCCAGGCTCCAGGGGTCTCCTCGGCCTCTCCATGCCAGCGGATGATAAAAACCTCACATTTCACCTCCTCCCAAGGGCCTTTCCCAACATCTGACAATCAGCTCAACCCCTCCCATCCACTTATTTTTTAAATAAATGTTTATTATATATATTTTTTAAAAAATAGGAAGGGGACTGCCTCATGAAGTAACATTACTGAAGAAGTCTTCCATTGCGAGAGTTGGAAGGTCCCGTCCACCCCTGTCTCCGACCCGCAGTGCAGCTGAGCCAGCCCTTCCTGGGGTGTGAGCCACACAACACTCTGGGCACAGGAGCCCCCCAAAGAAAACGGCAGGGGAGACGGAGAGGTGCCCGTGGTCAAACAAGGTAGTTTCAAACAAGGTAGTGAAACGCCGCAGACCGCACCCCTCTGGGGAGGCTGCCCCTGCGCACGGTGGCGTATCTGAGACGTTTGACAATACAGACATCTCTCTTAATGTCTTTCCTCCGGACTTTCCAGTCCAGGTGTGACCTCCTCTTCTCTTCCTTCTCCCTGTTTTTTGTTTGTTTGTTTGTTTGTTTTTGCAGCAAAAAATGTTTACCTGCCTATATTATATATGTTTCTTTATAATTTTTGTTAAATATATCATTTCTTACACAACTATTTCTTGGGCATCAGCTGTATGTGGGGAATCTAAATCCTTTCTGGAATGAGTCAGGTTGCAAACAAATATAAACAGTTAAAAATGTAACGAGGCCACAGAAATCATCAAAACAGACCATCCTTTCTCCTCCTCACAGCCCTCAGCACGGTGGCATGACATGCAAACCCAAGTGATCTGAATCCTGCTCTTCCTCCCATCCCCGGTGCATCCCCCCTGACCCTACTTAGTCACCACTGGACCAAGTCTACCATGCTGTCTCCTGCCTCAGTGCCTTTGCACAGCCAAGATCCTCGACTCAGAACAGCCTTCCTCCTGCCCCTCGCTGCTCTGTCTGCTGAACTCTTACTCAAAATGTGACATAGTCTTGACCTCCTCCAAAAGGCCTTTCCCAACACTCGACATTCAACCCAACCCCTCCCATCCATGTGCCCTCCACAAGGGTGACATTCAAAATACTTAGCAACTGGTCTGGCACAGACATGGCTACTCAGAGTGGACGCAGGCCAGAGCAGTGGGCACTCTGGGAGCTCGGGTAGCGCCTTCTCATCAACAGCTACCAAACTGTTTCGGTGGGCCAGCAGCCTGTGAGCGCAGGTGGCCAGCCGCCCGGCTAGGTACACATGCTGGGGCTGGTTAGGACACAGCGTGAGAATAAGTGTGTGTGTGTCTGTGTGTGCACACCTGTCTGCCCTGCTCAGGCCGGACAGGGGCCGGCCCCACTTCACAGCCTGGACCCCTGACACCGTACCCAGCCCAAAGGAGGCAATGTTAGACTGAACCGAACCCTCTCGTGCCAAAACAAAACGGAGAGATGCGGGATTTTCCCAGACTGCCACGGCACCTCGGTGAGTCAAACAAAGTCCGTCCCTGGACAGTCTGTTTGCTTGGACAGAAGTCGGTCAGGTTACAGCTCCGGCCACCTCGCAGAGCCCTGGCCTGGAACTACAACACAAGGAACAACCAGGGAGGAGGGGACAGGAGGCAGCCACTGCTCCCCCGCAACACCCTCCCGGCAAGCACCCACCAGCCGGTTCCGGGAAACCGAGGCTAACCTTCGCTGTGTCAGAAAAAGCTGACATAAATCTCCAGCTGCCTGCCTTCCTGGCAGACACTCCACGTGCTCCCGGGAAACTCCAACCTGTTCTTGAACAATTTCAATGCAGAAAGCTTGTCTCATGTCATACAAGAGGCCACGAAAGCTTTCCACGGCGCGAAGAAAACAGACGCCGCTCTTCACAGCACGGAGGAAGGGGGGAGGGGACATGTGGCCGTGGCCGCTTGGAATGCCCTCTCGGCCTCACGACCTGCAGCTCTGGGCTCGCTTGCTTCCCCTGGCGGCCCCAAGGCCTGTGCACACACAGAAAGGGGCCAACCCAAGGGGACCCCCTCCAATGTGGAGAAGGAGACCCCATCATGGCCCCCAGGTAGCTCAGAATATTGCTGTATATGAGACAGGGCCTTGAAAGGGGTGGTTAAGGTAGAATGAGGCCCTTGGGGTGGACCTGAGCCAATGGGACTGGTGTCCTTACGGGAAGAGGAGATCTGGACACAAGGACAGGTGGACACAGGGAGCACGTGGAGGGAGACCATGTGAGAACAGGGAGAGGAGGCAGCCACCTACAAGCCAAAGAGAGAGGCCTCCGGAGAACCAAACCTGCCGACACCTTGATCTCAGATGCCCAGCCTCTGACCCGAGAAAACAAATCTCTGTGGCCTGAGCTGGCCGTCTGTGGTGTTTTGTTATGGCAGCCCGAGTAGGCTCACACAGCCCCTTGGAAAGGTTCCCCCACTCACAAATCATCCATATAGGATGCACAGGTGCCATAGATTCACACATAAAAGGGACACCAAGCACCCTGTGGTCCCAGGGCCCGGCTGAGGCTCAGGCTGGGCCCTGTGACACAAGATCAAATCCTGGTTCTTCAGCTTGTCTGCTCTGTCACCTGCACCTCAGGTGGCTCCCGTCTGCAATGGGGTAAAGGCGGCATCAGTCCCTCAGCGTCTTTAAAGTTCTCAGTCCTCCCTGAACACTCACGGTTTCCCCAATCGCTTTGGGCAAAAGGACTGGGAAGAGGTTTCCTAGAGAACAAAAAAAGAAGACAAGGGGGTGCCATCTAAACAGTGCGAGCACAGGAGGACCCAGGAGGGAACCGCGCCTTAAGATGTTTGAACATTTCTACCTCCCCTGGAGGTGTGGCAGCCCTTTGCCCCGCCCTCTATCTGACGACACTCTCCACCCAGACCAGACAGGAGAAGCAAGGAGCTCAGTGGAGCTCGCCTCCTGGGTGTCTGTGGAGAGCAACAGCTAGGGATGGGGGTGATGGGGCGGCTGAGGTGGGCAGGGAGGCAGAGGGACATCGTGGGGGGTTGTAAGGGAGAGACGAAAAGGAGACCCCAGGGACCAAGCGGTGATGCTGAACCCCCCAGAGGCCCAGGAAGAACCCAGAGGTGTAACTGTCCAGCCCATGAACTCACAAGAAGAATTCAGCCTACAGAAATGGCCTGGGGACACTCAGCAGGAAAGAAAGAGGCAGTGTGTGTGTGTGTGTGTGTGTGTGTGTGTGTGTACCATTCTCTCTGTACCAGTGCTTTTCAACCTTTTTACATGTGGACACTGATGAAAATAGGAGAATTATTTGGGGGACCACTGAGGCAGAAATCACCCTGAACATAAGTGAATTCAACTAAGATAATTGGGTCTATAATCTTCACACAACATCAGGGTGGTTAACTCTTTCGTAGACCGGCACAGAATTTCTGGCGGATCAGTGGCTGAAAATCCTTCCTCGGGACCAGGATGACATCTAGAGTGCGCTGGTTTAAGGGGGAGTTCCGCATTCAGGCCCTAGAACTCGGGGGGATCTGTGGGTCCTGATGCCACCACCGGCGGAGAAAGGAGAGCCTGGCTCCCACAGAGGCCGCCAACCTGGAGACTGCCGTCCCCCAGAGGCGCCAGCCACCCTCCAGGCAGAGTGTGTCCCTCGCTCACCCTCCGCTTACTCACTCATCCCAGGGACAGCCGGATGTCTGCTGGGCCTCCCTCTGCACAGAGAAGCTGTTAACGCCCACCCTGGCTTCTCAAGCAGTAGAGCTGTCTCCACAGCAATGAACTCGACCTCGTTTCCGCCAGCCCAGAAGCAAAGATTTCCGGTGAGGGGTCCCCAGAACAGGGCCACTGCCCCCCAGAACAGGGTGCCTGAATGTCTTTCTCCCACAGAGATCGGGCCAGGATAGCAGCCAGGAAACCAGAGCCGCCAGGGGCCGAGGAGCACATGCGCAGAGGCAAACCCGGCAAGGCCGGAAAGTGGCTGCCGGCCCCGAGGACGGAGGTGGAGAACCGCAGACCCCGACCGCGGGGCGCAGGGAGCACCCAGCCGTGCACGTGACACAGGTGTCACAATGCTGAGACTCAGGACAAGGAGCCCCCAGCGGGCAGAGCCGGATGTCTGCAGGGTGGCTCCCACCCAGTGTGAGGAGAAGGCAGGGACCACGCTGCCACACTCCAGCCGGGAGCTCCTCCTGGGAACAGCAGCCGAGGCCCAGCAACCACACCCCCACAGAGCCGACGCCACAACAGGGACCACCTGTGAGAAAGCCTGACCTCACTGTCAGGGTCCCCTCCCCGCTTCTGGGCCAGAAAGTAGCCCTCACTCCCCCGATTCTGCCGTGACCAGTGGCCTGGCCCAGCTGGGCCTCCAGGATCTGGGGGCCAGAGAGGGGAGGTCCTCAGACAGGCTGACCTTCCGAGGCCTGGCTCCGAGACGTCACTGCTGCTCAGGGCGGAAGGCTTGATGGCCAGAGTAGAGTCCCCTTCGCAGAACCAGTGACACATGGTGACACGCCTGGGACAGGGGACCCACCCCAGGCAAACTCATAAGTATTTCAATGGGGATAGTGTTAGGGCCACCTGCCAAAATGCTCTCAAGAAAGGCCTCCCACAGTGAACAAAACCCCAGCTCCACACTGGCCTGCGTGGATTTCACCCTCAGGTCAGACTGGTTCAGTGGCAGCTGGACACGTCCCTCAGTACCTGAGAGGCCTCTGCAGTTGTGGACCCCATCTGGGAGGGAGGGGGACGTGGGACCCAAATGCAGCAGGAGCCGTCCCGCCAAACTGGGACCTTGCCCCGCCTGCTGCATAGAAGTATCGTAAAGTCCACTGTAAATCTGTTTAAAAAGTTCTTTACAAGTTGTCCTTTTTAAACACTTTGTCCTGTCAGGATTACAGCTCTCTCCCAGGTCAATCCCAGGGCCGCTTCTGCTGAACAGTTGGTGTATGAGGTTACATGCTCTGCAGGGGGCAGGGAGCAGGGGGCATAGAGAAGGGGGCAGGGAGCAGGGGGCAGGAGGCAGGGAGCAGAAAAAAGGGGGCAGAGAGAAGGGGGCAGGGAGAAGGGGGCAGGGAGCAACGGGCATAGAGAAGGGGGCAGGGGGCACAGGGCAGGGGGCACGGGGCAGGGAGAAGGGGGCAGGAAGAAGGGGGCAGGGGGCATGGGGCAGGGAGAAGGGGGCAGGAAGAAGAGGGCAGGGGGCATGGGGCAGAGAGAAGGGGGCAGGAAGAAGGGGGCAGGGAGAAGGGGGAAGAAAGAAGGGGACAGGGAGAAGGAGGCAGGGGGCACGGGGCAGGGAGAAGGGGGCAGGGGGCATGGGGCAGGGAGAAGGGGGCAGGAAAAGGGGGCAGGGGGCAGGGAGAAGGGGGCAGGGAAAAGGGGGCAGGGGGCAGGGAGAAGGGGGCAGGGAAAAGGGGGCAGGGGGCAGGGAGAAGGGGGCAGGGAGAAGGGGGCAGGGAAAAGGGGGCAGGGAGAAGGGGGCAGGGAGAAGGGGGCACGGGACAGGGAGAAGGGGGCAGGGAGAAGGGGGCAGGGAAAAGGGGGCAGGGGGCAGGGAGAAGGGGGCAGGGAGAAGGGGCAGGGGGCAGGGAGAAGGGGGCAGGGAGAAGGGGCAGGGGGCATGGGGCAGGGAGAAGGGGGCAGGGGGCAGGGAGAAGGGGGCAGGGGGCATGGGGCAGGGAGAAGGGGGCAGGGAGAAGGGGGCAGGGAGAAGGGGGTAGGGAGAAGGGGGCAGGGAGAAGGGGGCAGGGGGCATGGGGCAGGGAGAAGGGGGCAGGGAGAAGGGGGCAGGGGGCATGGGGCAGGGAGAAGGGGGCAGGGAGAAGGGGGCAGGGGGCATGGGGCAGGGAGAATGGGGCAGGGAGAAGGGGGCAGGGAGAAGGGGGCAGGGAAAAGGGGGCAGGGGGCAGGGAGAAGGGGGCAGGGAAAAGGGGGCAGGGAGAAGGGGGCAGGGAAAAGGGGGCAGGGAGAAGGGGGCAGGGAAAAGGGGGCAGGGAAAAGGGGGCAGGGGGCAGGGAAAAGGGGGCAGGGGGCAGGGAGAAGGGGGCAGGGAAAAGGGGGCAGGGAGAAGGGGGCACGGGGCAGGGAGAAGAAGGCACGGGGCAGGGAGAAGGGGGCAGGGAAAAGGGGGTAGGGAGAAGGGGGCAGGGAGAAGGGGGCAGGGAGAAGGGGACAGGGAGAAAGGGGCAGGGGGCAGGGGGCAGGGGGCAGGGAGAAGGGGGCAGGGAGAAGGGGGCAGGGGGCATGGGGCAGGGAGAAGGGGGCAGGGGGCATGGGGCAGAGAGAAGGGGCAGGGGGCAGGGGGCAGGGAGAAGGGGGCAGGGGGCATGGGGCAGGGAGAAGGGGGCAGGGGGCATGGGGCAGGGAGAAGGGGGCAGGGAGAAGGGGGCACGGGGCATGGGGCAGGGAGAAGGGGGCAGGGAGAAGGGGGCAGGGAGAGAGGAGCAGGGAGAAGGGGGCAGGGAGAAGGGGGCAGGGAGAAAGGAGCAAGGAGAAGGGGGCAGGGAGAAGGGGGCAGGGAGAAGGGGGCAGGGGGCATGGGGCAGGGAGAAGGGGGAAGGGAGAAAGGAGCAGGGAGAAGGGGGCAGGGAGAAGGGGGCAGGGAGAAGGGGGCAGGGGGCATGGGGCAGGGAGAAGGGGGAAGGGAGAAGGGGGCAGGGAGAAGGGGGCAGGGAAGAGAGGGCAGGGGGCATGGGGCAGGGAGAAGGGGGCAGGGGGCATGGCGCAGGGAGAAGGGGGCACGGGGCAGGGAGAAGGGGGCACGGGGCAGGGAGAAGGGTGCAAATAGGAGCCCGGGCACACCCCTCCTCTCCCATACAGAGAAACCAAAGGCTAAAGGACAGGGCCTTCATCTTCCTAACAGCCCAACTTTGAGAAGGACCTTGGATCGCAGAGACAGGAAGAAGACCCCAGAGCCTGGGACCCGGACCGCACCTGAGGCCGGAGTAGTAGAAGCGCAGAGAGCCAGGGACTCAGTCTGTGTCCACTTTCAGCCTGCGCGGGCTCTCCTGCACCCCAGAGAGGCGCCGGCCCTAAGCCGTAAGGAGGAGCAGGAGAAGCCAGGGAGGCCCAGGGAAATGTGGACAGAACCGAGAACCACATGAGCCCGGGATGTTACGCTGGGCCCAAAATAGAATCTCTCAGTGGTCCCCACACCTCAACCATCACACACCCCAGGGCTGCCCAGACTTCTACTAGAGGAGAGGGTCTCTCTGCCCAGCCACCCCCCCCCAGACACACCTCCCTTTCAGTGCCTGGCGGGTGTTCTCCGCCATCTACTGCCTGTCCCCACACTGTGAGGGCCTCCCTCAGGGGGACCAGGACATGCCCGTCTCTGCACCCCCAGCACCAAGGACAGGGCCTGAGTTTCAAAGCTGTTCAATAAACACGCTGCATTCACCCAGCAGTCCCCTCATGCCCAGTGCTCCACAAGGTTTTCCTGCCTCTTCTGACCTTTTTACTTTCAAAAATAAAAAGAACTGTAAAAGAAATTTCTACAAAATGCCTTTCAGGTAATCATACGCAGCTAGGCAAATATGTCAGATCATGGTCCCCTGCCACCTGGGGGGTCCCCTCTCCCACCCGGTGTCCCCTCTGCCACCCAGTGTCCATCTCCCACCCAGTGTCCCCTCTGCCACCCAGTGTCCCTCTCCCACCCGGTGTCCCCTCTGCCACCCAGTGTCCCTCTCCCACCCGGTGTCCCCTCTGCCACCCAGTGTCCCTCTCCCACCCGGTGTCCCCTCTGCCACCCAGTGTCCCTCTCCCACCCGGTGTCCCCTCTGCCACCCAGTGTCCCTCTCCCACCCAGTGTCCATCTCCCACCTGGTGTCCCCTCTCCCACCTGGAGGTTCCCTCTCCACAAAGCAGTACTGTGTTCCAATTATTTGTAACAGTTATTTGAGAACAGTTATTGGTTCAGTTATTTGAGTACTTAAAAATAAATTATTAAAACCATAAATTTAAATATTCATAAGCACTGTGGTGCCATCAAAGAGGTCATCAAACTCTGCATCTCTCTCTGTACAACACCTTTTCCCGATGACTCCAGGTGAGGAATGATCCTAAAGGTCTGTGGCCCAAAGCCCCTGGCTGCCGCTGCGGGGTGGCCTCCGGTCCCCGGGGACCAGCTCTGTGTACCTGGAAAATCATACCTCCTCCCTTACTGAAGTGTTGTAGGGGTCCTGGGAATAGTGCAGGGCGTAGCAAAGGTACAGGAGCTTCGAACAGGAAGGGGAAACGTAGTCCTCCTTGGGGAGAGTGAGAAGCGGGGCCGTGATTGGGTTTGGATCGGACCACACTGATTCTGAGTGACCAGAAGCTGCTCTCCACAGGGGCTGAGCCCCGAAATCCTCCCAGCCGGGACTCACGGTGCAGGGATCAGGGAGAAGGGGGCAGGGAGAAGCACAACCTCTGAGCACCTGTGAGTGCCTGGCAGGTAAGCCCTTGGGGGTGGGGGAGGCAGACTGAGCAAATGGCCTGGGGTCTGTCAGCTGCTGGTGGGAGGGCCTCCCACTGTGAAGCTGCCACAGCCCCTGGAAAAGGACCAAGCCACATGGGTAAAAGTGCCGCAGGACAATTGGCCACCATGCCGCCGCCGGTGACTGTATGTGTGAGCTGACACCTCCCATCGCATCCAAAACAGAAAGGGCACAATGAATGGTCGCTGCAGAAACAAATATGGACAGACAACCACAGTCCCGGAGTGTGTAATGTGCACTCGAGTTCCGAGGTCCCCTCTGGGTGTTCTCTCACTTGTGCCCCACTTCAAGCAAGAAAAAGGGGCCGGTCTCGGGAACACTGAGCCCTGCGTGAGCCACTGAGAGGCGGAGCCAACCCAGCCCAGGGCTCCCATGTGCCGAGCACAGATCTCTAACACTGCGGTCAAGGGCAGCCTCTGGTTCTCAGTCCCGGGGCTTTGCGTCAAACTGAAAAGGCCACCGGTTAACACTGCGTGCGAGTCGCCCATTCTGGCTTCATCCCACAACCCAACAGGCTGGGGGCTACTGTTGTCCCATCTGACAGATGTGAACCAGAGGCCAGACAGGCCACCTTGCCTGAGCTCACACAGCCAGAAACCGGCAGCGCTAAACTCGGGGTTAGGTCACACTGACTGCCTTCCGGTAAGAATGGACGCCCCCCCCCTCCTCCTGGGTCCCCCATCCCTGCAAGCCACGACCTGCTGGGTTGGGCTCCCCACGACACCTGGACTAAAGGGTGATGCTGACGGCCTCCCGCTGCAGGCCCACCCAGCCACCTTCAGCAGGAGCGGACATGCCACGTGGCTCCATTCCCTGCTCTGGCTGACCACACAGAAATGAAAGGGGAAACAGTCAGAGAACGGAGGGGTACATCATGCACCCTGACAGGCGTAGGACCCTGCGTCGTCCGTCAGTTTCGCCAACCATCCACAAGCTCAGAAAACCCAGCAGACGTGCTCTTTGCTGCGGAAACTGAGAGAGGCCGGTTGGCTGGCCTCTCCCCTTGCCCTTCCCCCTGGGGGTGGAGGGGAGCTCTCCCCTCAGCGAGCTGCCCCTGAACCAGCAAGAAAGCGTGCGTTCCCCACACTCCAGCTCAGGCCTTGAACCTGGGGTGAGAACGGCAGGAAAAGGAGCAGTCGCCTTAGGAGGCCCCTGCCTGCTGGGCCACATGGCATCACCCAGAGGTGCTGAGGATGGTCAGTTTGTGATGAGATGGGCAAGCACCCCACACTCTCTGCAGCAAAGGCAATGAGAGCTCACGGACAGACAGCGGGGAGGAGCTCCCCACAGTGGGTGAGGACAGAGGCTCAGAGGGACCCAGAGGCAGCAGCAAGAGCAAAGCCTGAGGCCAGGGTGGCCGACAGGGAGGGGACTGTGCCAGGATGTCACAGTGCTAAGTGTGGTCTCTCATCAGGAAGGCGCAGTGTTCCTCGTGGCATCGTCTTCCTTCTTTCATTCATCCATCCATCCATCCATCCATCCATTCATCCATCCATTCATTCTACAGCTGTGCCTTAAGCACCAACCACTCAACAGGCATTGTTGTAGGTGCTGGGGACACAGTCAAAGAGATAAAACTCCCTGTTGTGCAGGATTAAGAGGGCCATGGAGGTGCACGGGGGAAGAGCATTCCTGGAAGAACTACCTGTGCAAAGGCCCTGGGGTGAGAAGTGGTAAAGAGGCTAGTGTCACTAGAGTGGAGTGAGCAAGGGGAGAGGTGAGGAGTGAGCTAAGAGGGACATGACTGGGCAGGTCTTTATTATTATTATTATTATTATTATTATTATTATTGAGAGGCAGGGAGGCAGAGAGACAGACTCCCACATGCACCCCAACCAATATCCACTGGCAAGCCCCCTACTGGGCAATGCTCTGCCATGTGGGGCCACTGTTCTGTTGCTCAGCAACCAAGCAATCTTAGCACCTGAGGCGAGGCCATGGAGCCATGCTCAGTGTCATGCTCGGGGCCAACCTGCTAGAACCATGCGGAGAATGAGCAGAACGACCATGATACTGACTGGGGGCCTGACCCAGTAAGAAGGCAGGGGCCGCAAGGAGGACAAGGGTCCCTGGACTCCTGTGCGTTCGCTAGATGCCAGTGGTTGCAGAATGGCTGGATGTGAAGCCTTTAGTAGTGAGCAGGGAGGATCGGTGGCCTCAGGGGTCTTCTGGAACCGGAGGTCATGGAAGGGTTCAAGTTCGACAGCAGACCCATTCAAGTTCGACAGCTTGCAACAGGAGCGAGCGAGCGGGAATGTGGAGGAGAGGCCTCTGGTGGGCAGGAGGTAAGGGGACCAGACGCAGGCGTCACCGGTGAAGCCGGGCTGGCCGGGCGTGGGAGAGCGAGCCGACAGGTCCACGTAGCACCTTCAGGGCGCAGAGAGCAACCCCCAGGCCACCCATGACCCAACAAGGCAGAGGACCGTGGAGCTCTGCGGGTGCAGACTCTGGGAGGAGGGGACTGGGAGTGGCATGGATGTCCCACTTGAATGAACCCAGGCAGCAGGGACCTCATGTCACAGGAAAATCAGAGGTCCCTCAAGAAGAAGGGGGAGCTGGCGCTCAGGGACAGAACCAGGGACATAGGAGAGTGTGCCAATAAATGGCAGCAAGTTCTAGAGGGCACAGCGGACAATTCCAGGAGTGGGGGGGAGGGTAGGGAGGTGGGTCAGAAAAGGGGGTGCACGAAGCCATGAGAGAGTTAGAGTTCAGGGTCAGGGATAACTTGGGAGACCAGGGCACGCTCAGAGGGGCCACCTATTAGAATGAACATGGACCCAAAAGGAGAAGCCTCTGTTCTGGGAATGTTCTGCGTCTGTCCTGGCAAACAGGAAGGACATTCCTTCAAAGAGGAAACAGCAACTGAGTCCCCAAGCTTGTCACCAACCAGCTACCACAGCCCCAGGCCGGGCCCCTGAAGTGATCCTCAAGGATGACCTTGTGTCCAGCCTTGAGGGCAGGAGTGGAAGGGACAGCCCCCAGGGGCGCCCACCAGCCCTGGACAGACGCAGGAGTTAGCGAGGCTCAGGTTTGAAGTGTCGCCTGGGATGGGACCTGCAGTGACTATAGTAGGTAACCGCCCTCCTGCGGGGGCTGGACAGTCACGGGGTCGCTGAAGGAGCCTATGCCCGAGTCTGCACATTCTCACTCGATGCTGACATTGTTCTCGGTGTCTCTGGGCTCCTCACTGGGCGAGAGCAAAACATAGAGGGCTGACCCAAATCAGCCCAGCAGCGGCTGCACGCTGTCATGTGGGCGGCCCGGCCGTCACGCCCTCGTGGTGAGGACAGACTCCACCGAGGTCGCCACGGCTCTGGTTTCCTTTCTCCTTAAAGGAATCCCCTCTTTTCCATCCAGTCACCCCTCCAGGACTAGAAGTTCATGGAGGCAAGGGCTTCCCTGGGGCTTGTCCCTCACCCTCCACCACACTCTCTCCACCCATCCACTCCCACAGTCCCCCCAAAACTCAGATCATCTGCCACCTAGCTCCTCATACACAGAAACACAGCAAAACCTTGACCGTGTCTTCCTGTGTCCAAAGAACAGGAGTGGCCGGCCTGCCACACACCCAGCAGCCTGTGGTCGCCACGGCAGAGCCTCCAGTGGCATCTGTAGAAGTCCGGAGTCCGTCGTCTGGCAACTGCCATGTGAGACCCCGTACCCCACAGACACCCCGGGGGTGCTGTCTGCTGCAGTCCCGCCCTGCTTGAGGGAGGGCTCATGTCTACACCCACCACCCACAGGATCCAGAGGGGCAGAGAGCGGCTGGGGGTGGGCCCTGTCACTCGCGAGGGCTGGGCCTGGCTTCCTCCCCAGGCAGGCAGGCGCTATCTCCAGGCCTCAGCGGATCACTGCCCCTGGGATCTTCCACCCTGTCTCCACAGCAAGGCGAGATGGGGAAGCTCACCGCAAAGGGCAGTGTGTTTGTCTAGGGCAGAGGCCCCCGGCCCTCTTCAGTGGCCCAAGTTCCACACAACCTACGGCCCCATTCCTTCTCTGACTTCACACCCTGCGTGGTCCCCTCTCCCATTCAGCCTCACAACCTTCCCACTGTCCTTCAAGTGCACCTGCAACCCCGCCTCAGGGACACGACACTGTCCCCTCCTGAAAAAACATCCTTCCCCAAATGTCCATGTGACTTACTCCTTCCTCTCCCGGGCTTTACTCAAACACTGCTTGAGGTGACCTGACTGAGAGACTGCCCTATTTAATGCTCCCTCCCCCTGCTCACTGTCTCCTGTCCCTCCCCTATTCTCTCTTGGAGCACAGGTCACCACCTGGGACACCATGAAATTCATCTATTAGTCCTGATGACTGTGACCCCCACACACACACCAGGACATGAACTCCCTAGAGGCTGAGATCACTGACGGCTCTAACTGCTGTGTCCCAGCTCTGGACAGTGCTGGGTACACACTACACACCTAATAAATATTTGCAGGATGACTGAACACTTTGAATAGATTCTCATCTTATTGGCTGCTGTTTCTTTGAAAATAGACACAAAATACTGATGAAACGGATCAATATGCAGAGCATGATTGTTGCACCCCCAGAATCGAGGATCCCCGTGCAGGTAGGGAGAGGGTGGGCATCGGCAGACCGCCGGCCGTCAGCTCTGCCTCCGCCCGGGGCTTCCTAACCAACACCCCACCCTCCAGCATGCTGACCAGTCTCCGTCTCTATTGTTCATATTGAGTCCAACTGGATCTCCAGTGTGGGCCACGACCTCAGAGTTGACCGTCAGTGAGGGTGAGGCCCCCACACCTGAAGGGCACTGAGCTCACAGCCGGAGCAGGGCTGACTTAGCCAGCTGACACTCCGCGGTGCTCCCCTCTGTACATGTCGGGAGTCGCCTGTTAAAACAGAGCCTCGCACTGTGCCTTCCCGTGTTGGCCTGGGTCTGGGGAGAGTCAGTCTGTCTGCAACTTTAATTTTAAACTAATTTCTAAAGCCGGAGGAGATTTGCATCGCGGGCTGACAGATCATCTTAAAGTCTCGAAAGTCCTGTGAACAATTCAAATGCATCCAGGGTAAGCCATGCCCGAAAGCTCAGCTCCGGGTGGTCAGCCCTTCCCAGGAGGATGTGCAGATCCTCTATGGAGCATGGAGTCTGCACATGTGTGCAGATTCGTGTCCCCACTCAGGCCAGGAATGAAGTGTCCCTTCCGACTCTGGAGCAGCAGAGAGGGGCGGGGGAGGAAGGGAAGATTTGGCAGGGAGGGCTCCGGACCCGCAGAGCGAAGCAGCAGTGGGGTGGGAGGACAACTCACAGGTGACAGGGAAGGAGATCTCCAGGCAGAGGCTGCCGGAGCAGCGCCCACCACATGGCCAGCCTGCGCGCCGCACCAAGCACACGACGTGCTCCCTTCACCAAGAAGACCCGTTCCTGCCACTCTTCACCTTCCAATTCCGGCTGATAGTCAACTTCTCGTTGCATTTTGTTTTGCGGATGGTCACTCCCACTGTGACCATCTAGTTAGCATTTGCCTCACTCTAGTAATTACCTGGATGTCCCAAGGGCTGGGGTTTATCTCGCCCTCTCTCTCTCCCCTCTTCCACAATCAAAACCTCCTCCCTGTCACAGTAATGAATAGGTTCTGCTCCCACAGCGGCGATATTCTGATTATCTCCATAGAGCCCAGCTCCAGGGCCAGTCAGCAGAAGTCTGACCTCTGCTAGGCCAGAAAGACCCCTTCTCCCACCAAAAACAAGTCTCTGTGTCCCAGAACCTCAGACAGGCCGCACGACTGTGACCAGTGGCCTTTCATGCTCTCAGGACGCCTTAGCCTAGACATCACCAACTAGCTAAACAGGGAAGCCATTGGTGGACAGGGGTGAGTAAAGCCCTTTTGTCAATAAAAAACAGAAAAGTCCCCTGGCAGTCGGAACCCCGGGTTTACACAGACCCTTCCCAAGTCATGAGAGCTTGGACACACTACACGTAGGTGGACTCCACTCAAACGCACCTCTTGCGTGGCTGACTCCTGATTGAAGGCTGTGCTCAAAGTTCACCTTTTCTTACCAGCAGGAGAAGACGCACCCCCCCTCCAACGGTTAGTCAGGACAGGCGAGGTCACGGTGAGTGACATCAACCCCTAAAATGTCAGGGCCTTGGAAACAAAGGTGTTTGTTTCTTGCTCACATCACAGGACCCATGTATGTGGGAGAGGGGACCCTGCTCCTTGCAGTCACTCAGGGATCCAGGCCGATGGAGGCGTGGACCAGGGAAGGGCACATACTGGCTCTTAAAGCTTCTGCTCAGAAGAGACTCATGTCACTTCTGTCCACGTGGCACCAGAAGCCAGCCGCACACCCACCCAAAACCTCCGAGAAGGGGAGAGAGCAGTCCCACCACAGGTCCTGGGAGGAAGTGCAGAAATCCTGATGATGAACCCGGAGGCCGTCTCCCACGACTACCCCGGGGCCAGCAGCCCCCGATGGGCACCACCCCCTGACGGCCTACACAGTCGTTCTCGTAGTCCACTGTTACAATAAGCCTGAAAGAAGAGCCCTCCTTGTGCTTTTTTTTTTTTGCAAATGAAAAAAACAAGGCTTAGAGCACTGAAAGAAGTGTCATGAAGTCTGACGTCTAGCAAGTAAAAAGAGCAGTATTCCAAAACCGGTCCTGTAGAAGTCCCTGACCTACGCTCCTTCCAAGACGGAATTTATCACTCTCTCCTCCCTTCCACTTCTCCTCCCCCACCACCACTTGACCATGAGTTCTTCAAGGCAAAAGCAGCAGCTTCCTCCATCTGGCCGGCAGCGTGTCAAGCACTCAAGAATGCCCACAGAATAAGCACCTGAGATCCGTCCCAGGGATGCTCGAGAAAGCCCGCGCCCCTCCTGAGGTGCCGCCCACTGAGCGCTCCACCAGGTCCCCACCGCAGGCACCACGGACAGCTCCCGCAGGCCACACTGGCCTTGCAGGCTGATGCTGCCGCAGGGGGCACCTGGCCTGGCGACCACTCTCGGCAGCGGTCAGGCAGCTGGGGAGGTCCTGCTGCCCCGGCTTCCCGCTGCTCTGGACCCTGCCCAGACCCAAACAAGCCACTAGGAAAATCCGGGAAGTTGCTGGCTTATTATTAAATAAAGTAAATTAGGTCTCAATTATTTGCTTGCACACCAGACAAGGGGGGAAAAAAGATGAAATTTTCAATATAAAAGTAATATTGCTCTTAATATGCAGAAGCAGATCTGTAGCTGGACTTTCTGTGCACTTTCTGCCAAGAGAGGCCAGGGGCGGGAGAGGCTCAGGGGCGGGAGAGGCCAGGGGCGGGAGAGGCTCACAGGGGAGGGACGGGGGGGGGGGGGGGGGCTTCTCTTCCCCATCAAGCCCCTGTGCTCGTGGGAGGAACCCCAGGCCCTTCCAGCGCAGGGCTACGGGCACCTGGGAAAGCAGTTTGGGGATGAGCAGCGGCACTGAGACCACTAATTTAATCTTCTCTTATTTTATTCGGCTTTAAGTACCCCATCACCGCCAAGCGCCCTGATTAGCATTGCCTTTCGGTATCAAAAGATCTAAATCAGGCCCATCTAAGGGCTCTGGATTTACATTTTTTAATGGGAAGGGAGGACCGCTACCAGGTGAGGATGTGTTAACACTGAGCCCTTGTCAGACATGCCATGGAGAGCAGACACGGGAGGGCATCTTCAAAGAGGGGGCGGCTGAGATGAGACCCGTCCGCGGCTGCACTCAGGCTCCGCTGCCGCCGCCGCGCGCTCCGCAGAGCCAATCTCGTATCTCGGATTGAAAGAGCCGGAACTCAGCGATGTCAGTCACATTCGAGGTCTCCCCTTGCAGAAGCTCTTTTTCCTCAAGGGCATCTACAATCAGCATGTAATGGTTCTAATGGAATAAAAAAATCATCTCTCCAATGTGGATAGATTTAAAACCTTAAAGCGTTCCAGGTGGGCCCCGGGGGCAACCTAATGACTCGTCAAACACAAGTGAGGAGGGGTTTCCAGGCAGGTGGGGGACCGGCTGCGTTCTGGTCCAGCCGAGGGCCGCATGAGCAGGGACGGACGGTCTGCCAACGACAGCAGGGGGGACTCAGACGGGCAAGGGCGGCTGGCGACAGCCAGGGCCTCGCCAGCAGAGGCTGACCACCATCCCAGGAGGCCACAGGTCACAAAGGGTGGAAAGGACAGGCCCTGGGGTTCTGCCGTCTTTCTGCGGGGCAACCTCGGGCGAGTCCTCTCTGAAATGCTCTGCATGTCTGTTCTGCATCTACAAGTGGGGCCGGCATCAGTACTGTTCCCTGGGGATTTCTAGGAGGATGAAAAGATAAGCACAGTTAAAAACAGGACAGATCCGGCTAACCTGGCAAGGTCTCCGCCTGCCCAAGGTCATCACCCATGGAAGAGATTCATTCATTGGGTTTATACAGACGGCTGCCTCCAAGGGACTCCAGAACCTGGATAGAAGCCCCTCACAGGATGGGTTCCAGTGTTAATTCTTAAGTCAACATGACAGGACATGGTGACAGACAGGGACAGAAGAGGAAAACGCAGGAGGGAGGAGGAAGTGAGAGGGAGATGAGGAGGAAGGAGGCTGGGAGGTGAGAGGCCGCCTGCAGGGCTAAGTGCCCTCTCCAAAGCAGGTCAAGAGCTGAAGCGTCAGGTCGCCCAGCGAGGAGGGGCGGGGACCTTCCTGCCTCCAGCCTGTTCCAGCTCACATCACCATATCTTCAAGGTCACAGAGCACGTGTCCTCGCCCGGCGCCCACGCAGGCACCTGCACGCTGGAGGCCTGTCACCACTGGCCAATCGTTCCTGTGTCCCTCCAGCCCCAGATCCTTTTAGACCGGCTGAAGCCCCAAAGTCTGGGCCTTGGGTCGCACCAGAAGGCGTGTTAAAAACACCAGGGTGCCCAGCGGCACTGCTCTGTCTCGCTGGGTCTCCCTGCCTGCCCTGCCAGTCGGGCCAGACCCTGTGGCCAGTCTGGACTTGGGTTCACAGCCCCGGCAGCTACAGCACCTGCTCTGCAGCCAGACACGTCCGTTGGGCGCGTGTGTGCGCATGTGACCTCGGCGGAGACATCAGGGAAATTCCCACTGAGGGCGATGGCGGCTGCATGTCTTGTAGATCACTGCTTCTGCCCTACTCCTCTGGCAGCCTGAATGGCCCTCAGAGGACCCAGGTAACACGCCCACCTTCCCCAAGACCCAAATAGCCTCCAAATGCTCCCGGTAAAGAATGCAAGCTCCTGCATCCAAACCCACCCCGCCCCAGCCACCAGGCTGCTCGCAGAGAGCCGCGTGCATCTCTAATTTCTCTGTGTCCAGGAGGCTTGGGCATTTTGGACTTGAAGAGAGACCCCTGTGTGACAGGCCGCTCGAAGCCTCTAGCAGGAGGGCCCAAGTATTCGCTAAATGCAGGACCCCCTCCCAACACCACCTCCCCCCCAAGCCCTAGAGTTCCCCTGCCAGCCAGCCACCAAAGACGAAGGCACCTGCCCCAGAACGAATGCTCAGGGACTGCTGTCAGTAAAGGCAGGCACTTCTTCCTTTTTCCTGGCGGCGTCCGCATATAAAGATGACCGAAGAGGGCAGGGAGGGCAGCATCGTGACTCCCCATGGAAGAGTCCAAGCCACTCCTGGGGTGTTCCCGTTGATTCACCTCCTAATAAGAGTGTCATTATGGCCAACAGTTACCGAGCACTAGCTGTGGGCCACACCCTGAGCTTTATAACCCTTACGTCTACCTCCTCTCTTTTAACACCAACACCTCCAGGTGACGGGACCAGCACTGGCCCCCCTCGCACACGCACATGCATGCGTGCCCCCACACGCTCTCAAGATTGCTGCCACAGAGGATTTTGAGGATGCAGCCCAGGGTGTGAGCTGGGTACGGCAGGGAGGAGAGACCCTCCCGCTGGCACAAGGCCACACCAGGGGCCTGGGGAGTCGAATGTTCCCCCGGGTAGGCACCTGCCCCGGTCCCACCAGGTCCTGCCACCAGGCAGATCTCCCCAGTGAGGAGAAAGGTGGAGCCACAGGCCACGCCCCACAGTGTCCTGCAGCATGCTGAGGCCTGTTAGAAAATGGGGGCGGGGTTGGTTTCCTCTTATTTATTTTTATTTTTATTATTTTATTTTTGAGCCTACTAAACTCTCTGAAATACCTGCTTTCTACCTTATTACAGTGACCTCTGGTGGTCAAGAACCAGACATTACAGGACCAAATTAGAACGAAATTGCTTAATTTCAAGCAATTCCCGGTAACAAATGCCTCGAGGTCCTTTAAGAGCTTCCGAGAAGAGCGGCAGGAAAGGAAGCAGTGTCAGGAGCAACTGCAGGCCCTCGTGCGGTCTGAGCTGGCTGCCACCTGACCCCGCGTCACACGCAGCAGCACGGGGCTGTCACATGGCAGTGTCTGCACAAATGTGAGAGGCCTCTCCACGCCGGTCTGGGGGACATCTCAGCCTCTGCCCCACCCCCACCCCCCACCCCCCAGGTGGCTGGCATCTCAATGCCAGGCTAGGAGGGCAAAGGCTCAAGCAGGGTTTTTGGGAAAGCTCCGACCTGCTAGGAGCTCAGGGGGGAGGCAGGGGTTCTCGAAGGCCTGCACCTCAGAGCTGCTGGCCAGCCCAGCCCCGTTGCCCTGAACCGCCCACCGGCTGGGGATTGAATCCAGGAGTGGGGGGGGGGGCGAGGGACAGTACTTCCTTCTCCACCAGCATCACAAGGCCCAACCGAAGGAAGAATGTCTGCAGGAACAGGAGGAGGAGGTGGCTTCTGCCGACACCCTGACACCCCACTCGAGCAGAGGGGCCAGGGAGCCCAGGGGAGGGGTGAGGAGGCACCTGCTTTCAGGTCATTTTGGAGACTGGAGCTGCTGGCCTCAGGGTGGGAGGAAGGGATTGCAACATGCCAGCCCTAAGCCAGGTGGCTGGGCCTCGGGGCATGGAGGGGGTCTTCCGTGGAAAACAGCTGAGCAAAGTCTCCTGTGGGGTGTATGGAATACCTCCCTCCCCCTGCCCAGCTGAAAACAATAAAGCCTGGCCTAAGATCCACATCACCAACACCTTATCCCAAAAACCACCCTAAACGATCCTAAACAAATGCTTCCAGATCCTAAAACCTCTTCAGAAGAAAGGATTCGGCCACCTCAGTGTCACCTGCTCTGTTAGCTTCTAGAAGCTTCCAGTTCAGAGCATCCAGAAGTCCATCTTTCCACATGTTATTCCAAATTATTGGTCCATCCAAGGCATGGAGGCTTCGAATCCCCCAGCACAAGGGGACAGACCCTCCCGAGGCCCCGCAAGCACCAGTTTGGGCAGGCCAGCGTTCTCTGAAACTCAAACTGGACGTAGAATATCAATATTGTCTCAATTTCCTTTATCTGTGAGGAGACGTCAGCAAACCTCCCTGCCAAGGATTGTACAAGGATCATTAAAAGAAAAATGTCCGTGGTAATTGTGCCTTTATGCATATTTTTCCCTCCGATATTCTATAACATAATAATGTTTCACATTTCTGCAGAACTGTCTTTTCAGCATGTTTTCACATTATGCTTAATTTCGTAAGAGTTTCTCAGCCCCACATAACGACACAGTTCAATGCAA
The DNA here is from genome assembly GCF_036850765.1 of Saccopteryx bilineata. Taxonomy (NCBI): domain Eukaryota; kingdom Metazoa; phylum Chordata; class Mammalia; order Chiroptera; family Emballonuridae; genus Saccopteryx; species Saccopteryx bilineata. Next base: position 289,034,267 of record NC_089492.1, read on the forward strand.
AATCAGATATAAATCTAGCTTAAGAGACTCTCAACAGGAATTTCATTTAAAACTGTAAATGTTAAAAGATCCTGGCTCTGATTTATGGTATGGTGTGTGTGTGTGTGTGTGTGTGTGTGTGTGTGTGTGTGTGTTTTTAGAGAGAAAGCTTCACCCACCCTTTTAAACAATAGATGGACGCACACACGCAGCTGTCCCAGATCTCACCTGGCCGTCTCCACTCCTCCGGAGAGGAAGCAGGGAAGGGGGCTGACAGGAGGAGGAGGGCCTGTGGTCAGGGAGCCAGCGCCCAGGCCAGCCGGGGCCACCATGGGAAGGTGAGCAGGGGACCTGACCAGGTGGCTTGTGCTGGCTCTGGGGCAGCCTTTAGGGAATGATTTTTCAGCTTTTTTCCATCCCCCTGCCCGGCTGGGGCACTGGTAAGGGCCCTCCGTGTCCCTGTCTTTTATAAAACACCGCAGAAAGGGTCAAAGGGAGAGGCAGGAAGTCCTGGGTCCGGATTTTAATCTGCACACTCTCTGGTGATATATGCAAACCTGCGCTTTGAAAGGCAGGACAACAAACCCCCAGGGTTGTTCACAGAGACATGCGGGAGACGGGCAAATGGACAGGGCAGACGGACAGACAGTGAGACGGTGCTAAAAAGCCACTTGGGGAGGCTGATGCCTCCAGGAGCTGTGAACTACCAGTTCTTGATGGAGCTCATGGATCTGGAAGAGGCGTTTACCTCCATTGTCTAAGCACATTCAAGACCATTTTAAAATGCGGATTATTTACAGGCTGGGCTCTAACGACTCTGAGGCAACCATTACAGTCCTTCCTGTAAAGCTGTATCGAGGCAATCTGAGTGCCGCCCGTCACCCGTGTCCATGTCTAGACAACTTATAATACACAGATTATTTGCATCTTGACAACACCTCCGTGGCCCCAGCATTGTGCTACCAACCGGAGGCAAGGCAGCAACGGTGCCTACCATCCCATGTGCCGCCCCCGGAAACTCCAACTCAGTCCCAGAACGCGGAAAGCCCAGAAAACGCAGGGAGCTTTCTAGAACCCACCACGTCTGAAAATTTCACTTGAAAGATGGAGCTATTGTGAGCTGCAACCCCCCAAAAGAATAAGCCGCCACTTCGCAATTGTAAAATCCATTTATGGAGAGAAGATTGAGGTATCCAAACCCTCTGCTAGCACTTAACATATTAAAATATATATATGCACTGCAGAGCTCTAAAATTTCCTGAATCCCTCAATAAAAAAAAGGTGTTTTTGCCGCCGCTTCTAATGGACTCTACCCAACCCCAGCAGGATCTATAGGGTACACGCCCCCAGAAGAAAAGCAATGGAAATGACTTGACTATATATCTTTCTAGGAAAGTAAATTCTATATAGGTCTGTGCTCACACCCCCGCTCCCCTACAGGTTAACCATTTTTCCTCCCACACTCCACAGCCCAGGGAAACGAAGGGAAAATTATCAAGTGAGTTTAAGCGCTTTGGATACCTAATTGTAACAAATCTAAGAGTCTTATCTGTCTGCCTTTTAGAACTTTGGTTTCAGGCCTTCAATCAAGTCCCATTAGCCAAGCTGACACCTGCCAATTAGCTCCATGTGTCTCACAGAATAAAACGCCCTTGAGCGAGCTCACCCCACATACCTAAACATCGGCCACACGGCTCCATTTGTTTCTCGGGGGTTTTGTTAAAATCAGGTTCCAACACGGCCGTGCAGATGTTCACTGAAGTGCTATCAGCTGTCCTCCAGAGTCCTCACCCGAGGTATCAGAAAGGACCCCCGAGTTCAGGGCAGAACAGGTGTCTCAGAAGTGCACCCCATCTTTCCCACTTTGCCGCACGGCGCGCAGAGGTTGCCTGAGCACCCTGTACCTTTACGACAGAAGCAAGGAATTCTCTCGGACAATTTGGTGATGATGATGGAGGAGGAGAAGAAGGGAAGGCCACAAAACCGTGTTCCAAAAATATATTCAATGGCATAACTCAAACTTTATATACTTATAAATGGTTTTTATAAGTACCTTGCCCAGGAACCCTGCTCCTAACACATCAACACCCGGAGTGGTTTGCTATGATCTGTATAAACCCAACAATCTTTATTGTTATTTTTTTTACATAAATGGGTTGATACAATATCTTCATTGTTATTTTTTTTTCAAAAGAACTATAAACAAATCATGAATGTGAATAAGTGATATGTATAGTATTTGGGGAAAGTGACCTGATGTTGGCAACTTTTTCTGAAATAAATCAAAACATTAAGAAGAATGGATGGGGCCTTGGCCGGCTGGTTCAGCAGAAGAGCGTCAGTCCGGCATATAGACATCCAGGTTTGATTCCCAGTCAGGACACACAGGAGACATGTCCATCTGCTTTTCCACCCCTCCCCCTCTGCCTTCTCTCTCTCTCTCTCTCTCTTTCTCTCTCTTCTCCTCCCGCTGCCATGGCTCAATTGGTTTGAGCACATTGGCCCTGGATGCTGAGGATGGCTCCATGAAGCCTCTGCCTCAGGCACTAAAAATAGCTCAGTTGTGAGCATGGCCCCAGATGGGCAGAGTGTTGGCCCCAGATGGGGGATGCCAGGTGGATCCTGGTTGGGGTGCAGAGGGGAGCCTGTTTCTCTGTCTTCCTTCTTCTCACATGGAAAGGAAAACAAAAAAGATCAAACCCATGGATATGTCCCACAAACAGTGCTTGAGAGCTACCACTTCCCCAGGCTGCGTCGTTTTTAAATTCATCTAAAACTCAAGGTGAACGCTGTCTGTTATTTCCAGATACCATGAGGACAGGTGCAAAGAACCCAACACACAGAGGAGGCAGCGGGCAGTGTGCCGGGCTGGGACGGGAACCAAGGCTACGTTACTCAGAGCAAGGGGCTCAACACAGGGTTCTTCCCGGGATGATCCCGCTGCCTCTCTGCAGAGTGCACCCGCTCCCAGTTCTGCCGTTAACGCCAGCAGGTAAACAGACCTACAAAACCTTCACACTTCTATTTTTAAACCCTGTAAGCCTGCGCCCCATCTCCCGGAGTGCACTAACGCAATCTCCAGCAGCCCGCCTCTGTCTTTCTTTATCAGACAGCCGCAAGGAGAAAGGACTACCCGAGTACGTATATCATCTCTCCTTCCATCAGCTACCCAATTAATCCAAATAAATCCTTAGGCAATGCTCGATGTGTCAGTGGGATATTATTGTCAACAACCTGAAAAGGTCCTTTTGTTTTATCACCTAAAACATTATAGATGAGCCCATTACACACTGATTCTTCCTATAGCAGGCTACGTATCCGTATAGCACCAGCCCTAAACTTAGCCCCCAACCCGGCCGTCCCCTGCCCTCACCAAACGACCACCTCGGCGTAGCTGGCCTCAAAAACCAGAGAGCAGCAGCTGCTGGGAAGGGTCCCTCTGCAAATGGTGGGGCGCCCACCGAGCCAAACCTCGCAGCACAGCCAAACAGTAATAATACCTAATAACATCGTGGCATTGTTGCTGTAGCAACAAACACAGTGTCATTGATATGGCTGGCTCACGGAGTGGAAAGAGAACAAAGTAGGGGGGGAAAATGGGTTTGGGGCAAAGAGTTAAGAGGAGAGACAGAAACAGAACTGCTTCACGTGAAAACTCAGTCCTCCCCAACATCAGCAGGGCGGGAAAATCACAGACCTCAAACCCCAAAGACCTGGGTCCCGCCTATGACTTCTCCACTGACCAACTGCACAACGTTGGGCAAGGGAAGCCTTTCAGAACATGAGCCGTCCAGGCTGCAGAGCGAGGGTGAAAAACCCCTGCGCCCCAGCTTTCTCTACTCGCTGTATCCCAGTAAAAATAGATGTTTAACTGGGTGAAGTCCCTGGCAGGTCGCAGTCTCTCCGTCAATGGCCGTGTTGGTGTCATGACACCATGGTGAGCTCATCATTTTCGCAGAGAAGTGGAAATCCGCGATGCGTGGACACATCTTCTCTTTGTTGTATATTTCTTGATGAGGATGAAGGTTATGAAGGATTTCGAACTTCCCCAAAACTATAGAGAATGTCATAAAAACCTACCTGCCAACCCACCAGATTTTCAAATCTGACTATTCTGCTAGATCTTCTCAGGTTTATTCATTTATTTGTTTATTTAGAAATAGAACGCGAGGTTTACAGACAGAGTTAGAGTTCCTGTTCAATCTCCCTTCTCATTACCCTCCCTCCCTCTAGGGGTAGGCACTATTTTCCTTTTAGTGTATACGGTTTGCTCCATGTGTATGGTTTACTCCATAAACAACACTTTTTTTACATTTGAACACTGTAGAAATGGCACCATACAATACATCTCTTTCTGCAACTTGTCAGCGCTTTTGATCTTCCTACATATAGATACATGTAGCCCTCATTTATTCATTTCAACTGCTACCAACTGCACATTGCATGAATACACTACAATTTCTCCATTGTGCTAAGAATGACCATTTACTGTTTTCGAATTTGTGCTACAAAGAACAGCCTTGTACCTATCCCCCTGCACAAGTAAAGAATATCTGTAGGGCGGCAGCTCTCAAAGCACGGTCTGTGGGCCCTCGGAGCACCTCCAAGGCCCTCATAAGGGATTGTGAATTCAAAGCCATTTTCGCAAAATACTAAGAGGTTATTTCCCTTTCTCGCTGGGTCGACATTTGCCCCGCTGGAGAAAAGGAACAGTGAGTAAACTGCCAGTGAGTAACCTTAGCACAAATTAAGGCAGTTGCAACAAATTAAGCTCGTAGCCCTGTGTCCATCACCACGCATGTACAGAAGCACATACCAGTTTTGCTAAAAAATTCCTTATTGGGGCATTAAAAATTACTGATTTTATTAAATCTCAATCACTGGTTAGATGTCCTTTCAGGGTTCTATATGACAAAAATAAAGCATTCTGACACCAGCTGCAGTGTGAAGGCTATCTTGAAGAAAAGCATGTGTGCAACTGTTTCAGTTGCAAGCTAAACTAGCCACTTTGTCCTTGGGACACCATTTTTACTTACAACTCATGAAATAAGGTGATTCAGACTCGAGTATTTGGTGTGATTTCTTCTTCTGGCCAAGGTGGAGTAACAGGGGCTGGATGTACCCTCCCGCTTGGAACAACTAAAAACATATGGAAAACATCAGTGTTCTAAACATTGGACATCAAGCAATGAAGGATGGTGATTCCCTGAGAGATGAAAAATAAAGAAAGTGAGACCTAGGATTACCCTGGCTACTTTCTAAAGAAATTTGTCTGGCCCTGGAAGAGGAAGGGGACCCAACCACAGCTCAGGAATCATCCTGAGTTTAAGGAGAAGGAACCAAGAATCCCAGGAGCCTAAGCAGCCGAAGGTACAGGGCAGGGTACTAGAGAAAGGGGAAAAGAGCACCCCAGAGCTATACACAGGGTTCCCTTCAAGTACTCAAATAAATATGGACCATGCCTGACCAGGCAGTGGAACACTGGCTAGAGCGTCGAGCTGGGATGCAGAGGACCCAGGTTCAAAACCATGAGGTCACCAGCTTGAGTGCGAGCTCACCTTGTTTGAGCACAGCAGGTTCACCAGTTTAAGCGTGGGATCATAGACATGACCCCATGGTCGCTGCCTTGAGCCCAAAGAGTGTTGGCTTGAGCCCAAGTTTGCAGGCTTGAGTCCAAGGTCACTGGCTTGAGCAAGGGGTCACCAGCTCAGCTGGAACCCCCCAGTCAAAGCACATTTGACAAAGCAATCAATGAACAACTCAGGTACATCAATGAAGAATTAATGCTTCTCATCTCTCTCCCTTCCTGTCTGTTCCTGTCTGTCTGCTTCTCTCTTTCTCTGTCTTTCTTTCTCTCTCTCCTGCTTAAAAAAAATACGGATCAGTGCATGCGTGTGAGCAAACTTCTGAGGCCATGTGATAAATCACCCAAAAGAATGAGAACAATCATCGTCACTCACACTTGGGCCTGGAACAGTGACTGTTCCCACCAACAAGAGTGAAGAAAACCTCATCATGTATAGGACATAGGGCAGAGTACTCAGTAGAATTTCGAGTTGAGAGAAATTAGCCCTAGACTCGATGGTGCTGTGGACCCCCCTAACAAAGCATAGAATCAAGACCAAAAGAGATCAGACTAATTCCAAGTCACATAACCACATTCCAGGACAACGCTCAAGAGTATTTATGGAAATAAAAATGTGTACAGTATCCACAACATGGAAATCACAATGTCTGAGATCAGATAGAAGTTTTCCAAGCATAAAAAGAAGCAAGAAAATGATGAAAACCTAAGACGCAGTATGAGATGAAAAACACAGTGGTTAAGATTAACGGGCATTTAGACATCTCAAAGGAAAATACTAGTGAGTTTAACAACACAGCAATAGAAACGTTCCAAAAGGAAACACGGAGAGTAAAGAGGGGTGGGGAAGATGAACAGAGCCTCAGTGAGAATTCACTCAATATCAGATACGGTATGCATAAAGCTGCCAAAGAAGAAGAGGAGACAGAATTTCTTTTTTTACAATAATAGCCAAAAATGTCAAAAATTGATAAAAACTATAAACCCACAGACCCAAGAATTTCAATGTGCTCTAAGCAGAAAAAAATCACAAAAGTATACCAAGGCACACCATCATCAACTTGCTTGAAACCAGTGATAAAGAGAAGATCTTAAAAGCCGCTGTAGAAAAAGGACACATTATGGACAGAGAAGAAATGATGACCACAGGTTTCTCCTCAGAACAAGGCAAGCAAGCAAGCTGGAAGACATAAAGCATCTTCCTTAGAGTGCTGAAAGGAAAAACTGTCAACCTAGAACTCTTTGCCCACTGAAAAGATCTTTTAGAAATAAATACTATTTTTCAGAGATCTAAAAGTTAAAAGAATTCATGACCAACGTGTCCATGAGCTATGTGAAATGTTAAGGGAAGTCATCCAGGCTGAAGAAAAATGATACCAGATGGAAATCTGAAGCTACAGAGGGAAATTCAGAGCGGCAGGAAAGGCTAAATACACTCTTCTATTATTTAAGTCTCTCTAAAAGAAAATCAACTGTTTAAAGCAAAAATAGTAACAATTGTGAGGTTTAACACGTACCTGGAAATAAAATATATGGACGGAATAGAAAAAGAATGGAAGGGAGAAATGGAACTACACTGCTGTAAGGCTCCTACACCACACACGAAGTGGTATTAATACCACTTGAAAGAAGATCGTCATAAGTTAAAGCTGAATACTAAAATCTCTACAACAACCGCTAAAACGACAGAGGTATAGCTAATAAGCCAACAAAGTAGATAGAATGGAATCATAGAAACTCTCAGTCAACCCAAAAGAAGGCAGAAAAGAGGGGAAGGGGAAGAAACAGCAGATAGATAAAATAAAAATCAAATGGAAACACAAGCATATTGAAAATCATGTTAGATGTAAATGGCCTAAATACTTCAAATAAAAGAGAGAGGTTATAAGATTGGTTTAAAAAGCAAGATTCACTGTACATTGTCCATAAGAAGCCAACTTCAACTATAAAGACAGAAAATAAGTCAAAAGTAAAGGAATGAAAGAAATTATACCACTCCAAAACTAATCAAAAAAAATCTGGAGTGACTATATGAATACCACCCAAGATTCCAGAACAAAAAATACTACCAGGAATTTTTTTAAAGGTTCAGTTTATGACGAAGTCAATGAATCAAGAGGATATAACAATCATAGATATGTTTCTATACCAAACAAGCATGCTTCCATGTGTATGAAGCAAAACCTGATAGAAATATAAAGAGAAATAGACAAATTCATCATTGTAGGTAGAAATTTGCACAACTCTCCCTTAATAATTCAGGAAACAAACAGACATAAAAAGTAAGGATGTCAAAGAGTTGAATAGTATTATCAACTCACTTGACGTAGTTGATACTTTAGAACCTTCCAACTAACAACAGCAGGCCACACATTCTTTTCTAGTGCACACAGGATATTTACCAAGATAGATCAAATTCTGAGGCATAAAATAAGTCCTGATAAATTTAAAAGAATTCAAGTCAGAATTTGCCTCAGCAGCGTCTGGTGCCTGCCGAGGTCTCCCTTTGGATGTGCCAGGTGTGAAGCCTACTGGATCCTGCCCTGATGTTGTCTGAAGCTGCCCACTGGCTGTGTTGGTTCTGGGCCTCTGGGAGGGACTCTGGTGCAGGCCAATGTCCGATGCTGCCTGTGACTGGCCCTGACCGACATGTCTGGAGCTACAAAGTGATCCACAGTTTGTGGCTGCCTCTGCTTGGTCCGGGCGTGCGTGGGAAGGACCAAGCTGCGCACCGAGGGTGGTTATCACTAGTGCTAGGCCCGGAGACAGGTCAGCAGAAGTGCCAAGCCACCCTGAGATCCGCCTCTGCCTGTCTCCGCCTGCCGGCTGCCTGTCAGACTCAGTCCCTGAAAGAGCCTCTGGCGGTACGCTAGGTCTTCAGTGAGTCTCCGCCTAAGGACAAGTGGTGGTCACCAGATTCATACAGGTTCAGTCTCGGTGCCAGTGCTGGGTCTGAGGTCACTCAGCAAAAGTCCCCAGGTATATAGCAGGTCTAGGCACCACCTGCCAGGTGCTCACACACCCTTGGGGGAAGTGTCTCAGGGGAATCATCAGGGTGAGGCCGGCAGAGTTTATCAGCCCAAACAGACCCAGATTTGGCCGTGTGAGGGGAGTTCTCGGCACGGCTCAGGTGTGCGAGGGGGATATGGCCCCCATCCTAGAGCCACAAAGTTCAAGTCATACAGGGTATAGTCTCTGACCACAATGGAATAAAATTAGAAATTAATACCAGACAGGTATTTGGCAGATATATACTGCTCGTAAAAATTAGGGGATATTTCATTGCTTCATATTCATTTTGAAATATCCCCTAATTTTTGTGAGCAGTATATATATTTTTTGATAGTGAATGTAGGAAGACTATCACTTCGACTGGATGCATTTGGTGTCAATGACAAAATTTAAGTTCATAAGCAAAAATCAGAATTTGGAAAAACCTGCATTTACCACTATGAACATGACAGCTTACAAAAATTAAAAACTTTTCTGATGACATCCACTGGAAATGCTAACAGCAAAGGTAATTTCGTGATGGTGCACAGTGAACTATGCCAGAATTTGGAAGATCAGCACACCTCAGTAAATCAGTATTTTCAGCCTGACCAGGAGGTGGCGCAGTGGATAGAGCGTCGGACTGGGATGCGGAAGGACCCAGGTTCGAGACCCCGAGGTAGCCAGCTTGAGTGCAGACTCATCTGGTTTGAGCAAAGGTCACCAACTTGGACTCAAGGTTGCTGGCCACAAATTGCTACACTGGGTTACTCGGTAGCAAGGGGTTACTCGGTCTGCTGAAGGCCCACGGTCAAGGCACGTATGAGAAAGCAATCAATGAACAACTAAGGTGTTGCAACGTGCAATGAAAAACTAATGATTGATGCTTCTCATCTCTCTCCATTCCTGTCTGTCTGTCCCTGTCTATCCCTCTCTCTGACTCACTATCTCTGTAAAAAATAAATAAATAAAAATTAAAAAAAAAAATCAGTATTTTCAAAATGACCAGATTAAAAGGTAGACCCCACCACACACACACACACACACACACACACACACACACACACAGAACAGGCCAATGAATGTGAATGTAACAGGGTACAAACAATTCGTTGATACAGTTTCAGATTCCACATTGCCACTAACCTCTAAGAAAGCACCACGCCTAACCAGGTGGTGGCACAGTGGATACAGCGTCAGACTGGGATGCGGAGGAGGACTCAGGTTCGAGACCCTGAGGTCACCAGCTTGAGTGCGGGCTCATCTGGCTTGAGTAAAAAAAGCTCACCAGCTTGGACTCAAGGTCGCTGGCTCGAGCAAGGGGTTACTCGGTCTGCTGAAGGCCCGCGGTCAAGGCACATACGAGAAAGCAATCAATGAACAACTAAGGTGTCGCAACGAAAAACTGATGATTGATGCTTCTCATCTCTCTCCATTCTTGTCTGTCTGTCCCTATCTATCCCTCTCTCTGATCTCTCTCTGTCCTAGGAAGGAAGGAAGGAAGGAAGGAAGGAAGGAAGGAAGGAAGGAAGGAAGGAAGGAAGGAAGGAAGTTAGGAAAGAAAAAGAAAGGAAGAAAGAAAGGAAGAAAGAAAAAAGAAAAGAAAAGAAAAGAAAAGAAAAGAAAAGAAAAGAAAAGAAAAGAAAAAAGAAAGAACCACATGTCAAGTTTTGGTATAGTATCAAAGAAGAATAGTCACAATCTCTGAAAAAATAAAATAAAATACCGTACTTCTTCCATTTCCAATTACGTATCTGTGGAAGACTAGATTTCTTCTTTTATTTCAAATATTGCAACAGATCAAAGTCAGAGGCAGATATGAGAATTCAATCATCTTTCATTGAGCCAGATGGTTAAAAGAGATTTGCAAAAATGTAAAACAATGTAACATTTTGTTTTGGAAAACATAGTTACTTTTCATTAAACAATATGTTATTTATGTGAACATGAAATGAATTTATCATGGTTAGGTTTTAATGAGTTAATGCAAGTTTTAATAACCTATCAGTTTTCATTTCTAATGCAGTAGGTATTATAGCTACCTACCACATACAAAATGTCTTTGGGGTTCTCAATTAGTTTTTTTTTTAAATTAAGAGACAGAGAGAGGGATTGACAGGGACAGACAGGAAGGGAGAGAGATGAGAAGCATCAATTCTTTGTTGCAGCACCTTAGTTGTTCATTGTTTGTTTTCTCATATGTTCCTTGACCAGAAGGCTGCAGCCGAGCCAGTGACCCCTTGCTCAAGCCAGTGACCTTGGGCTCAAGCCAGCAATCCTGGGCTTCAAGCCAGTGACCTTTGGGCTCAAGCCAGTGACCATGGGGTCATGTCTTTGATTCCACGCTCAAGCCAGCAACTTTGGGGTTCTGAACCTGGGTCCTCTGCATCCCAGGCTGATGTTCTATCAGCACCTCCGTCTGGTCAGGCATCTCGTGACTTTTAAGAATATAGAGAGGTCCTGAGACCCAAAGTGGCACTGCTCTAGAGGCTGAACTGCTCAGTCACAGGCTTTGCAAAAAAGGAGGTGTTTCCTGATATTTGCAAAACCACTCGCAACCCAGACTGGTCAACGTGGATGACTGACAGAGCCCGTGATTTCACAGTGACAGTAATAATGATGGTCACCATGGCCACAGAGGCCCCCCGTGGACCCTTGTAGTCTCAACGATCCTAGAAAATGAATACTATTCACATATTGTCGATGAAGACACTAAGGTTCAGAGCTTAACCATCAGTTGCCCAAAAAGATGAGCACGTCGGGATTTGAATCCAGATTCTGCCTAAGGTCAGCCCTACCACACCTCCCACTCGTGAATTTCTCTGAAACCGTGCCGTGAGTCTGCCTTACTCCTCTGCTGTGTGTTCCTTCTCAGTGCATGCCTGACAGCCTGTCTCTCTCTGCTCCATCAGAATGCAGCTGTACGAGTTCAGCAGAGATTTCTGCCTGTCTTCCTACATCCCGAAGCACAGAGCGGTATCTGCGACATCACAGCAGATGGCTCAATAACTACTTGCTGAATGGGTGAATGGATGAGTCACCGTGGTCACGGACAATTCTGTAATCCGTGGGGCTTTAGAGCTCCAATGGCACTGACATTTCATTCTGTCCTCATCCATTTTTTTTTTTTTAATGAAAAGGTTCTATAGGGCTTAATCTGGACAAACCACAAATTGCTACACTGGCGAAGGGTAGAAAAGAACCTCCCCATTTTATGGAAGGAGAAACCAAGTTCCAGACGGTTGGTTTGCTCTGGGTCCTACAGGCTTCAGGAGACGCTCTCTGGCTTCAGGTTGAGAGTTTGGTGCCAGATCTCAGGACAGATCACAGGGGGTGGGGGCGGGGGCGGGGAAGGTGGACCTAGGAAGGAAGGGGAGGGATTGGGAGTTAAGCGCTCAGTGTTTCATCTGCTATCATTTATTAAAAATCCTACCTCAGAAGACTGGGGGCCTGGACAGAAAGGATGAGAGTGCGGATTTATTCACCCCCGACAGCCAAACACTCCCAGAGCGTGTGCAGACTTCCACAACGATGCTCTGGGCAGACAAATGGGCAAGAAGATGGGCCTCGAAGCCGGAAGTTGGGGACACAAAATGAGGAACAGCAAGACTGAAATGCCACGGGGACACCCCTGGACAAGTGCTGCAGGGAGTCCAGGGCCAAGTCAAGGGTTAGAATGATCAGAGGAACGTCGGGAGGAAAGATAACCTTGGAAGGAGGGCTTAGATTCATGGCCAGGAGCAGCAGCAGGAAATCAAACTCTAGTTGCCGAGAGCAACCAGGGACCAGACTACAGAGGACACCTGTGTGGTGAGCAGCCTCTTGGGAACCAGGGTCCGAGTGCGTCTGGCAGGTCTCATTGGCTCACGCTTCGGTCCACTCTGACCACCAGCCTGACCGCCCAGAGACGCCCAGGCCCTAACGTCAGGGCGCTGGATGTGAGAGAACGCAAGGCCTGGTCACCCACTCGCTGCTCGCTGGTCCGCGTGACACACTTTTCGTCTTCAGCTTCATTTCTGTCATAAACTTGGACCCGGGAACATGTCAGGAAGAAAAATGCTTGAGTATTTCTGGTTGACAGTAAGTGCACATGCAGGCCTCACTGTCGAAGGGAATAAATAAAGAACCAGAGTCACCACACTACCACCAGGAACCGCAGGCTGACTGAGCACAGTGGGAACATGGGCCCAAGCGAGGGCCCGGCTGGGAAGAACACAGACGAGAAACTGTCATCGGGCACAGCCTGATCTCCAGGTCAGTAAAACATACCAGGAAGGCTCGACCTATCCCTCCCCCAGGTCCAGGGGGCCTCCCTGGAGCCCTGCTGTCAGGTTTTGACCTTAATTGCTGATATTTAAATGCAGCCAGTGGATTGCTATTGATCCTCAGAGCAGCCTTTTAATGGTGATATTCATGATGTTCTAGGAGTCTCAGCAGCTAGTGAGAGGTGTGAGTGTGTGTGTGTGTGTGTGTGTGTGTGAGTGTGTGTGTGTCCAAATACAAATAGGAAATGTGGGTCAGAGGGTGGAAACTTCTGGAAGCACAAAGTCCAACCACAGCTCCGATGACTCCCAACCAGGGATGCACTTCAGCCTCCTCTGCAAACCCTCAGAGAAAGGCACCACCAGCACAAGGACGAGACCTATGGCGCGGCCAGGCAAAGTTTGTGCCAGGGGGAGGCGAGCAGGCAGTTACTGGTGCTTTAGTACCCAGGTATTAACATCTCACCTGTCCCTGCTTAAATCTTAATTACTCGGCGATGGGGCTCAGACACTGCTTCCCCGGGAAGCCTGCCCAGCCCCCAGTGCCCATCCAGCCCCCAGTGCCCATCCAGCCTCGGCTTCCGAATGGGCAAGCAGGGCTCCTCTGTGTGCTGCTCAGTCCGCCACCACTTCGCCTAAAGGCTTCACTGCAGTCATGTTTGGGGCTCCTCCTCCCCCACCCGCCTGGGAGCACCCCGAAGGCAGAAGCCATGTCTCAGTTATTGAGGTGTCTCCCCGGCACCTAGCCCAGCGCCTGGCACAGAGGTGCACCCAGATTCCAGAATGCAGCGACACCCACCCTCCTCAATGGCCCCAGCCCACTGAGGCCAGAGGGGCTAGTTTGACTACCCAGAAGCAGGTGGCTATGTTGCAAACCCCACCCCCCAGAGCTCCCACCACCACCCTGCAGCCTGTGCACCTGAAGGTTTGACCATCGCCCCACCCGCACCCCGGCCGACCCACAGCACAGCGGCTCAGCCAGGGCCCCCAGGCCTGCACAGCTGGCTAGCTCGCTCCCAGGTCCTGCGGCGTGGACTCCCACAGGGGAAAAGTCATTGCATTCAGATCAGCTGCCTCGGCAATAGGTCAGCCTTCCAGAAGCCTCCCCAGAACGCTGATTAATGGGCAGGAGCGGCCCCTGCGCATCTCATTACGCACAGAGCCGCAGTGAAGCCATCTCTGCTTTACAGTTCTGTGCAGGACATAAAAGTGGGAAACGTCCCAGCCTTCCGAGGGAACAGGCTATGAATACCGAAGCAGCCCCAGGTTATTAATCCAACGCCATTAGTCTCAGGGAGTCACCCCGGCGCTGACCCCCTAGGAGGAAATTTCTCTTGCTGTCCATTTCTCATTTCAAATTATCCACCGAGCCACTGTACCCACCACCTGTGAATTATTTGATATTTTGGAGAGGAAAGTAAACAATATAAAAAAATCAGCCGAACTTGGGGGATCTATAAATTTCTTCATAAGTTATTTGCGGAGCGAGGAAGGCTGATTCATGGGGCACTTGACTTCCCAAGATTAATTTGGGTGGCTTTTTTCTTTTATTAATAGGAGGTAAGCACCCTGGAAAGATCCCATTTTCCTGCTCGGCAGCACCTGTCAAGGGGATCCCAGGCCCACAGCCCACGTTTGACAGTTTATCCCCAGAAGGTATCCACGGAGCAGACACTGCCCCGGCCATACGTCGGGTGAGCAATTCTTCAAGCGGCACCCGGAAGGCACGCACGGACGCTTTTGTCTGGCGAAGGCGGCATCCCACCGCTGGTGCAGGCTGACAGAAGACCCCAAGCGCCACCTCTTACCTGCTAATTTTCTTAGAAGGACTTATGAAAATACAGAAGAGCGGCCCCTACCCTGCATCCTCCCCCACACCCCCGTTTTCCATCTATCTCAATTGATGAGGTCTGACAGCGGTGGTTTTCCTGGTGGATCTTAAAGATGTCTCCTTGTCTCTGACGTTCCCTGGCTGCACCACGTTTCCCCGTGAGGGGGTTCCATCTGATAGACTCTCTGTGGGGCTCCGTGTTCATTTTCAATAGGAGGGCGTGTGTCCTCTGCGTGCCTTCAGCCATAGTTCTCTCCAACACTCTGCCTCGCCCCTGCTTCTCCCGAGACTCCCGTTAGAGAGGGGTTGGACCTTCTCCATCCCCCATGTTGCCTTTGTACTTCCCTGGGCGGCGGCCTGGACGAGCTGCCCGGTGTTGGCGGGTGGCTTATGAACCCTTTCCTAGCAGTCCATCCATTCTTTTATTTACCCAATGTATGAGGTGTTGGTTTGAGGATTTGTCTTTTTTTTTAAACTTTCAAATACTATATATTTTCATTTCTAGAATAACTAGTTAATTCTCCCTCCCCCCCTTATTTTCCAAGTGAGAGGAGGGAAGATAGAGACTCCCACATGCACCCTGACCGGGATCCACCGGCAACCTCCGTCTGGGGCCAATGCTTTGCCTATCTTGGGCCATGCTCGCAACTGAGCTATTTTTATTGTCTGAGGCATAGGCTCCATGGAGATGTCCTCAGCACCTGGGGCCAATGTACTCAAACCAATCAAGCCATAGCTGCAGGAGGGGAAGAGAGAGAGAGAAAAGGGAGAGGGGGAGGGGTGGAGAAGCAGATAGTCACTTCTCCTGTGTGCCCTGACTGGGAATCAAACCTGGGACATCCGCACACCGGGCTGATGCTCTACCAACTGAGCCAACTGGCCAGGAATTATTCTCTCTCTCTCTCTCTCTCTCTCTCTCTCTCTCTCTCTCTTTTGACCACCCCATTATCTCTTCCTCAGGTTGAAAGGCTTTTACATCCTGTTTCATCTCCTCAAACATTTTACACGTATTTGGTCTCACGGTCTTTCAGATTGCTCTGTTGTCCACAGCTGTGGACACATGAGACCTCCTCTTGTAGCACCTGTCCACACTCTCCTGGGGTGGTGGGTTTTCTTGTTTGCTTTCTAGTTTTTGTCTAAGAGCCAATCTATACTGCAACTCCCCCATGGGTGCCCCATGTTGAGGACATGTCCCCACAGGTGAAAGTGTTACACTCATGCCTTGCAAATCCCAAAGGACCACATGAGGTCTGGGCCCCAGGTTCCATTAGGTTCTCAGTGCAGGGTCTGGGCCCTGCATGAACAGGGCATGATTTGGTCTCATATCTATGTGTGCTGTAGGCGTGGTTTCCCTCCTTGGATATCCAAAAAAAACCAAAACAAAACTCAGAAATCAAGATCTAACCGAATTTGACTTTTTCCTGGGAGAGGCTGCTTTATGTCCCCCTCGACAACTCAGGGAGGCCAAACCCAGATAAAAATCAAGTTCCCTGTTGCGTAGCCTGGGCACAACACTGGCCCCGCCCCTGGTCACATCACGGCCTCTTGAGCCCTTTCCATGGGTCTCTCAACGGTTGACCAGACAAGGTCTGGAAAGAAGGGACATTGAGACAGATGACACACGGCTGGGAATGGGGACACAGAAGAGAGAGGCTAAGGGGCGGCGCCCATGAGCAAGAGAAGCAGAGACCGTCTTCTTCAAACTCCCTCCAGACCTCATCGGATTTCCAACACTCAGCCGATGGCTCTGAGTGGCATTTTTGTCCCATGCAATGACTGGTGGTGGAGGTCCCACTCTGGAGATCTAGGGGTCATGCAGAACTTTGCAATCCGCCAGCGGTGTGGCCTTAGGCAGGTCGCTTCACCGCCTCCCGCCGAGTGAGCGGGGACACACAGAAGAGCAACTTCCCAGGTCTGTTGTGCAGACTACACTGCTCCTCTGACCGCAGTGGTCGTTGTCAGCGTTGATAGTGACCTTCGAGCACACAAACCCCAGAGGTTAACCACCCGGCCCCGGGCTCAGCCTCCTGTGATGTACAGGAAGCAGAACATGGGCTTTTGTTAGAAGTCAAGTATTCAAAAACATCTCTGCTCCAAACAGGCAAGACCTGTGCAAATCTCTGTTCTGAAATAGAGTATATCCAGTGTGTCCAACCGACCGATTCTGCAAGACCATCACCGGATCGAGACCTCAAACATGCTGGCATCCCCAGTTTCCCTCGTGCCCCTCCCCAACCCTCCCTCCTGCCCCCCGCTCACTCTGTCTGATGGGCAGGGTCGGGTGGTCACACAGAACCTAAGAAGAAAGGCGGAGAGAGGAGGTGGAAAGGGAGAGAGACGGAGGGAGAGAGACTGGGGGAGAGAGCCCCACGAGCTGATACACACGCAGGGGGAAACGAGAAAGAGGCTGGGGACAGGCGGGCACAGCTGTCTGCTTCCCCTCTGGGCGCCCACTCCTTGGTGGCTCGAGGCACCTGCTCCCGTGGGGGCTGCAGCTCAGCAGGGGCCCCACCATCTCTAGGCTCCATTGCATGGCCCCATTTTTCACTGTCAAGGCCCCGCTGGAGCACCATTCATCACAGCCACGTCAGAAACCACACATGCAAACGCGAAGTGAGTCCTCCTGGCAGGGTTGTGAGTGCCCTACATGGGGCTTCTCCAAGCATCTCCAATGCCGTGGTCTGGTTGGCACCAGCCACAATGGCCACCGGCATCTGGGCAGGTCCGCAGCCTTCCCCTCAGCCCTGAGCACAGAGAAGGGATAAGCAGAGAGTAACCGGGCCCATGAGGCCCACGCCTCTGCAGGACGCAACAACCACACCTGAGCCTGGAGTCCAAGAGGCTGGTCCAGGGCAGGTGAGGGTTCTCGTTCCAGAGCGGGAGGTCCACCCAGCTCTGGGCAGCAGCCTGTGACAGCGAGGGCCGAGCTCAGGCCCCTAACAGAGGAGGATGCCTGGCTGCCTCCGTGGCCTTGGGTCCTCCCAGCCCATCCCTAGCCCTGTGTCTGGCTCTGATCATCATGTTGTCCCAAGTCACAGCTCAAGGCCACCATGACAGAAGCCGGGAGCACATCGTACAGGAGTCTTCAGAGGGTCTTAAGCCTTAAGCCTTGGGCTTTGAGTGGCAGGAAGTTATTTCCAGATCTACACATTTATTATTGCCTATATATGTTCTGGAATATACTCTTAGCCCTAGCTGGCTCCAACTCACACGCCCAATTACAGAATGAGTTACCTGAGCATTCGAAACGGTACGCCCATGCTGTCACGGCTCTTCTGGAAAAGCAGAAAGTGGCCGTGCCTGTGTCCCTGGATGACAGACCATCCATGCCAGTCACTCTGGGGTTTGAGCCTAAACCAATTTCTAGAATCAAAAGCCCCAACCCCAGGAAGGAGGAGAAGAGGGCGTGCTGATTCTGAAGACTGTCGGGGAAACGACGTTTGCATGGGAGCTGGAGCTAGGGCGGGCCCGGGAGGAACAGGGCGCCAGGACCCCGCAGGACTGGGCGTCTCCAGGAAACAGCTGGGGTCAACACAAAGGGCTGTCACAGCGCCCTGTGTCCTTGCTTTCTATCTTGGTGAAAATCTTCCCGTGTTGACACGGTAGCAGAACAGACCGGCTCTGGCCTGCGGGGTTGTCATTTATGTTGCTGCTTTCGTGTTCTCTGAAGTCCTGGAGCATTCACGACAGTCAAACCCTGTCCCCCCACCTCCCGGGGAAGCTGAGCGGCTATGTGGAGCCCGCTCCTGCGTTCTCTGGGACAGGCCCCCTCAACAACGTCTCTGCTCATTCCGGGCTGTGTCGCTGCCGTGCACACCTGGAGCCACCCTGAGCCCCGAGTCCCCTCTCACACAGGGCATCCTGTTGAAGTGACACAGAGCCCAGACTGCAGCCCTGGCCCGATCTCACCCCCTGCACGTCTGCTAGCCAACAGGCAGGCTGTTGTTCAGAGGGAACTGTTCCAAACGGCCCCAGCACACCTGTATAGTCACCGTTCGAGTTGACAACAAAGGCTCGGACCACAGACCCTTCGGGTGGTTTCCCATGCCCACCCCACCCCCGTCTGGAGGAAGGCCAGCCCCACTGCGTGCCACGGAGAACCCACCCGCGTCCACGGGCTCAGGGGAGCACTGAACTGAAGCCATGAGAAACGGCGAAGCCCTGAGGCATTGCAGGACCTGGGCCTCCGCCCCGCGCCCAGGCCAGGTGCACCGTGCCACCAGGGCCCCAAGCGCGTGGCTGTCCACCCTGTCTGCTGCAGCCCTCTCGCCAGGGCAGCAGTCCACAGAACCAGAGTCGGAACAGACACCCTGAAGCAGGAGGCACGGGGTCTCCCCACCCCCAGCGCCCTCTCTCTTGGGTACCCAGATGCTTCCCTGACACTGAGCACAGAGGGCACGGCCAGGGCACCCCCAGTCCAGATGGCCTCTCTCCAGGTAACGGGACACTGGAGAAAGCCAGAAGCTTTCATGGCTAGGAAGGGAAAGGATGGACATTAAAACTGAGAAAGGATTCCAAAAATGGCTTTGACCCCCAGCGGGAAACACATCTCCCCTCACGTATGCATACTCTGTGATGCCCGTGACCGCTGGGCTGGAGGGGGTGGTCTACCGTTTGTTACCGAGACCATGTTGGGAGGGCTGAGGAGACATCTACAAAGGCCGACCTTCTCTCCAAGTTTGCCATCTGGTCTGCACAACTGGCGTCTGAATCTGGGGGGCAAGGGGCAGGGCAGGGTCTGGGAGGAGAAAGAATGTTTCTAAACCCACCACGGAGTTCCCCAGATGACAAAAAGAGATTCCTGCCTGAATTTCACCCCTCCCTGTTTTTTCTGGGACAAAGATAATCCAGAAACTCTGTCCCTCTTCAGGGACGGTGCATCAAGGACAGATAATGCCAGTCACCGCAGGCCGAGCCAGCACTTGGCTGTCACCTTCGGCTGGGTCTCATTTGTGGCCTCCTTCTTTCTTGTTAAACGCACTTGAGACCATAAACAGGTGTGTGCTCGACAGAGCGGCTTTCTGACCTAGGAGTCGAGAGAGAGGGTCCGAACCCCCGGCTCCACTCACCACCTGTGTGACCTGGAGGTGACCCTGTGGAGCCCGACAGGACCAACAGTGTCGGTGCAGTCTGTGGAAACCAAGGAGGGTGGGGACACAGGCCTCTTCTTTCCTTCTTATTTTGCGCACCTTTCAGTGAGGAGAGGACAGGAAAGGGCAGGTCCCTGCCATGGTGGCCCCATCTGTTTTTCATGGATTATGCTTTTTTCTCCCGCCCACATCCCTGGGAACACCAGATTCAGACACAGGAACCCTCCACAAAGGACTGTCCTGAGGCCATCTCCGAAATATAGGCCTGGAGGAGCGAGCCCCCACCATCAGGCGAGGATCTGGCCGCGTCCAGGTCTGCACCAGACCCCTCTGGAGAGGAGCACGTCGGGAGTCCTCACTTCGCCCTTCTGCTGGACACGAAGTGAATGGTGCTCAGAGGGCCGCAGGGGTCAGGCTCTGGGACACCCCCTCCTTGGGAGGCTCATCTGCCAGACACCAGCCTGAGTCTGGTGATCCCAGGGGATGAGGCATGATAAAAAAAGAAAGAGCCGTAAAAATTAGATGGGAGCCACAATGGCACGGACCTACTCTTCTTCATCCTCTCCTCATTGAAATGTGTGCCAAATAAGGTGGAAAAACTAAAGACTAGAGAAGGGGAGCCACCAAAGCAAGGTCACACAGCTGGGGCCGCAGAGCCAGACCACAACCAGGCTGAGCCTGCCTCACCGTGCTGCTGCGCCTTCCTCCCTGGGGACATGCAGAGGAGGGAACCCACTCTGACACGGGCCTGTCAGGACCTCCCGGCAGTGTGGCCTTCTTCTAGATGTGAGCTGTTGGGGACTACTGACAAGGGGCATACCCAGTGGGAGGATGAATACAGAGCCTTTGACATAGCCTGGGAGATACTCACAAAGAGATGGGGAGGTGGGTAAATAGGTAGAAAGAAGTCTCTGTTATCAGGTGTAGGGGAGCTCACTATAGAGCTGCCATATGGCTCCAGCCGCAGAGGCTTCTGGGAAGGTCTGCGCTCTCTGTGGCCCTGCAACCTCATGCTGGGCCAACTGCCCCAAAGCCGGAATGCCGCCACCCAGCCACAAACGTCATGTCCAGGAGGGAGGTGAATGAGTGCACAGAGTGTAACAACTGCCTGATGTTACCTTTTAACTAAGAAGCACACTGTCCTTTCTGGTGGTCTACGAGACTACCCACCCTATGGTTTTGCTGTTAACTCCCTATAAAAAAGGGACCCTTGTTCTGGGACGGGTGTGGATTTTGCTCCGCCTGCCGCCACCGGGAGGAAGCAGCTGCTGTGCCCATGCGTGTAAGTTCTCCTATTAAAGCGCTTACAAATCCGGGTAAGGCTGCGTGTCAGTTCCTCGGAACCATCCTGCATTCCGACCCAGCATCGGGTTACCTTCACTTCCTTCTCCCGTCTCTCCTCCCAGCGGACAGCCAAGGGACGGGAGTTGCTTCTTAATTCAGGAAAATGACAGTTAATGTTTATTAGAGAAATTCTTACAACAGAGGAAATGCCAAAGTCGTGTCACAGTAATTTCACATTCACGTCACTCACGGAAGCTCGTTCGTCTGTCCATCCGTCCGTCAGTCCAACGGCAGTGTGTCCACTGCTGGTGCAGCACCTAAAAGGTCATCCGTGACCCTCCCCATCCTCCGGCCCTGGCGACAGAGGACCCGCAGAAAAGGAGGCGAAAGCCACCAAGAGAAGGCGCAATGGAAGTGCGCAGGGGACGGACCTGCCACCGAGAGGAACCAGCCACGGCGCACACACGTGGACGCGTCCCAGGGGCCGCAGGCTGAGCGGAGGAGCCAGCCACAGCAGGATGCTCTCAGGAAGACCAGACCGGGGTGACGGGGAGCAGCTCGGTGACTGTGGGGTTAGGGGGGACCGACCGGACACCAAGGGGCAGCCCCAGGGAGCGTCTGGAGAGAGGGAATGGCTCTGTGCCCTGACAGTGGTAGAGGTTCCATGTGTTCAAGGTCACAGAACTGCACACGCCCCCAAAAGCCAATTTTACAGTGCAACTTATAAACAGAATTCTTTTAAGTGGAAAAGAGATAAACCATGTGCATGCGGAGGAAAGGCAGGGCAGCTGTGGGCCCTCGGGGGAGACCTTGGAGCGGATGCCGAAGGCCGTGAGGATGGGGACAAGGGGGGGGGTGACATTTCAGGCCCAGAGAACAAACCAGCGAGGTGCCTGCAATTGGTGCGACCATTGCAGACTCGCTGGACTGGAATGTGAAGCACAGCGGGGGAGCGCAGGACACACGGCAGGGAGCCCAGTTGCTGGTGCACCCCGTCACCGGTCTCCTCTCAGCCCAGAACCGTCCTCCGGCTGTGAGGACAACGCAGCTCAGGGAGTGGGAGGCAGGGAGCCTCTGAAGATCAGGAATCTCGGAAATGCAAGGTGCCAACCCACTGAGCAAACCCCAGTGCGGTGCTGGGCACGGAGGCTCCCAGTCCTGGCATTTGTCCTGAGAGCACATTCTATCCTGTGACTTTCCCATTGCCTGACTTGGAGCAATGGGATCAGAGCTCCAAGGAGGAAGAAAAGAGAGCCGACAGATCGTCTAGCTGGAGGCTGTGTGGTCGGGGAGCCCCTCCAGCAGCTGGAAGGGGAGCACCCTCCCTTCCTCCGGAAAAAGATATGCAGAGACCCAGTTCGGCAAACGGTTTCCACACGTCCCTCAAGTCCCTGACTCTCACCCCTGGACACACGGGGGCTCTCACACTGCCCACAAGTGCCAGAGGTCACTGTTCACATGACCCCAAAGGTCACACATCTCACCTAGACCATGTAAGCTCCAGCCACCGAGCGGAGCCTGTCCCACCTCTTGTGAGGAGTGTAGCAATGGCACCCAAGAGAAGATGGCTCCTTTTTGGAATGAGTCAAACGCTGAGTTACTGGGAATAACTCTAGGCAAGGGGGAGGGGGGACGGCGCTCACACACGGCCTCGCTGCACTAACGCGGCAGTGCGGGCATTGCATCCTGCAGCGGGGTCAGGCTCAGCTCCAGGGGGCCTGTCCCTGCAGCCAGCCCTATCACTGCAGTGTGTGTGATGGTCAGAGCAGTGCAAGGACCCAGGCGAGCTCGCGTTTCCAGAGGGCGTTGGGACCCGGAGGAGGAGGCTGTCTCAGCCGGACCACAGCACCAAGCCCCACGGGCCTCCAGGGCTATTTATACCCTCACACCCCTAACACAAACCATTGTTTGCAGCTTTTCCAAGCCAGGGCCCATGGCTGGCTTTCAATTCAGATTCCCAGATGTGCAGACATTGAGCAGATGATGATGAATGTCAAGACCAGGGGTTGGAAGGGGGCCAGCCCAGGACACGGCACCTGGCAGCAAAGCCCGGGCCTCGCTTCCCCCGGCTGACGAGGTGCCAGCCCCCTCCTAGGACACGCCTGCCCAGTTGGTACCCCCCGCGGGCCCAGTCCCCTCCCCTTGGAACCTGCACGGTGCGCAGGCTCCCCTCCTATGTGGACTGGTCTATTTTAAGAGCTGTATTTTTAGGACAAGCCAATGTGCCAGGTTTCTATCTGCCAGGACCATGGCCTCACCTCTGGTGGCGGCCGTGCAGCCCGGCCTCCTCTCTGCCTCTGGAGGACGCTCTCAGGCCCCGTCTGTGGTTTGAGCTTCAAGCAGGAGGAGCCTCGAGGATGGCGGCGCGGTGAGGGGTTCGGGGACTGAGATGAAAACAAGACACAGGGAGAATCCTGCCAGCTGCAAGAAGCTGAGAGCCGCCAAGGGGTCCCCTGCCCTCCGGCCGAGACCCCAGGGGGGACCAGCACACTGCTCAGGGCCCGATCCACACCCGGAGGCGGCAAGTTGGGCACCTCCACATTCAGCTCCCGGGTCCACCCTGACCTCCTGCTACCCGCAGCCAGGATCAGAACACACTTTTCTCACCTGTACAGTGAGGTGGCAGCTGGCCTGACGCCGGGGTTGTTGTGACTGAGATGCGACACGGAACCGATGAGGCTCCGATGACTCACCTGAGGGGCAGGTGTGCAGCTGGCACCCCTGAGATGCCTTCAGGGTCAGGTCCTTGTGGGAAAGAGCACAGGCCCCCTTGGGAGCATTTCACGGGCTCTCTCCTCCACGCCGCACCAGGCCTGGCAGTGCGCGCTGGGACAGGGCCCTGGCTGTGGTCCTCCTTCGTCACCTCCACGCCCTCGCTGTTTGTCACCTAACACCCGCCCCCGCCTCGAGTGTCTCCCTGGCCCAGTCCCTCTTGGAGGGTACCACCCAGGTGAGCACTCTGAAACACAGCTCAGAGTACGCCACCCCTCTACTCAGACGCCTCCCCGCCTACCCCGCCACTGTCCCCGGGTTACAGGCGACTTTCTCGGGCCTCACAGGCCAGCTAGACTAGTGCAAAACCTCACCTGAACTCAACAACAACACAAAAAGCAACAACTCAATTGAAAAGCAGGCAAAGGAACAGACGTTTCTCCAAAGAAGGCCCACGAGTGGCCAACATGCACACGAAAAGATGCTCAATGTCATTGGTCGTGATGGAAACGCAAATCAAAACCACCACGGGACCCCACTCCGCTCCCAAACAAACACGCGGAAAACAAAAACTGTTGGCAAGGAGTGTGAAATGGCGCAGCTACCGTGGAAACTGGTAGGGCAGTTCCTTGAAAAATTAAACAAAATCACCATAGGATCCAGCGATCCCACTTCTGGGTAGATACGCCCCAAACACTGAAAGCAGGGACTCAAACAGACATGTGCAGAAACAAGGGTCACGGCAGCATCACTCACAAGAGCCCAAAGGTGGAAAGAACCTAAAGTGTCCACCAAGGGATGGACGGGTGGACAAAATGTGGTCCATCCACATGATGGAATACGATTCCGCCTCACAGAGGAAGAAGATGCTGACACATGCTACATACAACACGGATGAGCCTTGAGGACATGATGCTGAGTGACATGGTGCCCTCGAGCCTGTTCATGAGGCCCAGAGGCCTGCTCCACAACAGGGGGCTCCCCGAAAAAAGTGGGCTGGCACCCTAGGATGGCAGGGGGACAAGAGACCCAGCGCTGTAGTGGCAGAGGGCTTAGCATGTGTGACCTGGCCCCGGGGCTCTGGGGGTAAGGCTGGTCCCATCCACAGCCTCCTCAGCTGGGGGAGGGGGGGCTTGGAAGCTGTGCACAGACCGCCTGGTTGGTGGCCTGTGTCTCGGTGGCGAGGCCAGCAGGAAAGTCCAGGCCGGGTCAGAGGCCCAGGCTCCATGTAGGATGGGGGACAGGTGGTGTGGCTCACGCTTCCCCCAGCCTCCTGGTGCTGCAGGTGCAGGTGCAGCAGCCGCAGTGTGAGGCTCACCCCTTCCTGAGGCTGCGGCCAGCCACCTCCAGGGAGGGACATGGCACAGGGCCCAGCAGCGACCAGACCGGCAGCCTGGCCAGTGAGACGGCATGGACGGGGGTGCGGAGGGGAAAGGCACCCACGAGCCCCAAGCAGGACGCTGCAGCATGGAGAGGGGTGGGCGGGGACTTCCTCGGGCCACCACGATGGACCCTGCACCTGGAAGCCTCCAGGAGGACCGGCACCCCGGGTCACCTGCCTGCCCATCATGAAGCCCCACCTCCAGGGGAGCCTGTTCACTGACCCAGCCTTGAGGCCCACTGTCCAGGGAACTGACGAGGGGGTGGCGGTGGGGGGAAGGGATGAAAAAAGGCAGCCGTCCTCATCAAGGCCCCTCAGAGCCAGAGCAGAGGCCCCAGCCCCCCAACACTGCAGCAGACGGAGACCTAAGAGTCCAGTACCTGCCTGCATGGTACCAAGAAACCAATGGAGAGGGAAGGGGCGTGCCCTCCCAGCCCTGAGTTCTGAGGGCAGAGGCCTGAGCTCACGGCTAATGCCACCCTACAGACAGGGCTATCCATTCGAACCCTGGGCTGAGGCCCCGCATCTGCATCTTTGTCAAGGGACCCAGGTAACTGTGGCAGCCACCTGTGGCATGGCAGACAGGCAGGTTCCCGGGCCCAGGGACAGGGAAGGGCAGGCTCCAGTTGACAGCATATCACCCTGCTACCCTGTCTCTCTCTCTGTCTTTCTCACTCTCATACATTTGCTTGCTCGCTCGCTTGCTTGCATGCACAGACTCTGGCCTGTCTCTGCAGATGGACCAGCTTGCCACCAAGAGGCCACCAAGAGTCCCCCGAGCTGCCATGCTCCCTCCTGCCCCAGCCCCAAGCCCCCATCCCACTGAGCCCCTGGGGAAGCAGGTCTGGACCTAGTCCAGTGCTGCCTGGGCCTCTGAGCCTCCCCAGGCCAGGAGGGGAAATGGGAGGGTTCCATCGGCCAGCCTGGGCTGGACCCCCGCTCAGGCCTAAGAGCCCAGGGCCCTGGAAGGAAGGCCATCTGCAGGCCAGGGACGGGAGGCATGTCGTGCAGCTGAATTCCCGCACTGCCATGCACCATGTGGAGTACGGCTTGTCACTGTGGTTCCAAGGGTGGGGAGGCCACGACTGGGCCATGACCTTAACCCAGCTCACACAACCAACAGTGACCCACTGCTCCCCACCTCTCCTGCCTCAGGGAAGGGGCAGAAACACAGCAAACCGGAGATGTCCGGCTCCCTTGCCAAGGGCCCTGATCCGTGGACCCAGGTGAGAGGCTGACAGGTGAGGAGCCCGCAGGAGGTGGAGCTACCCTCCCGGGTGTCGAGGGGAGGAATGGGGTCTCGGGAGAGCCAGCAGGAGGCCTGCACCGGCTGTCAATCCCCCCTCGTTTCTTCCTCTGCACTAAACTATAACATTTATCCTTGGGTCACATAACGCATATAAAGTAGGTTAATTATTTCATTCACTAAATAGCTCAGACAGTTATGGATTCTGCCATAAGTGAGCAGAAAGTTAATTCTTCCTGCACTGAATGTGGAATCATCATTGCCACGGAGACGTCACAGTCTGCATCTGCTGCAACCTGGTTCCTTTCAGAGCCTCTCGCGAGGGGTCCCAACGCCTTATGAAAGTTAAACGATCAGGACGAAATCATTAAGTTGCAAAAGTTCCACCGATTCAGAATAGACACGGGGTGAGAATGTGCCCTCTGGTCACCGGCCCAGGGTCTCTTGGGAGGGGGCTTGGGGCCCAGCCACCTGGGCTCATCCCCCACCCCAGGCCTGACCTGGTTCTTCTCTTCTCCCGGGACCTTCGCTGAGACAGGCGGGCCTCCCACAGGCCTGTCCAGCTCCTCCTCCTCGTGTCCTGCTCACGCTGATGAAGATGAGGAACCGAGAGCCCCAGCGCGGCCTCCCTTACAGCTCTGCTCCTGCACGGGAAGGGCGCCCTCCGGGCCTCCCTCTGCCCAGTCTCAGGGTCCGTCCACACTCAGGACTCTGCACCAGTTGTGTGGAGTGGGATGCTACTCTTCACGCTTTACAAACTCGAGGCGTTTCCTAGGTCAGTTCAATGAATCCTCGTTAAGAACCTACGACGTGCGAAGGGCGAGGGGTGGGGAGGGAAGGGGTTAGAGCTAAAGGCGTGAGGACAAGTCTGGGCCATGAGGCCACGAGAGGCCCCCTGAGGGGGCTGAGCCAGTTCTTGTGGGAAGCGGGCTTCCCTCGGGGGTCTGGAGGCAGGGAGGGCCCCAGGGGGGACGTCCTGTCTGCCCAGCTGGACCAGAAGTTCCCTGGGCTCGTTCACTCAGCAGGGCCCAAGCCTACTCACTGCAGACACTCTGTACCGTGGTGTCCGCAGCAGGGGTCCCCATTCTCAGCCTCCTCACTTCCTGAACCCTCTTCCCTGAAGCCACAGCTACCATTAGGGGGTGAATCTAGGGACCGCTCGCTTGCCCCGGGCCACCACAGACAGCAGGGGGTCAGTGTCCCATCTCCTGATTGGTGTCCCTCATGTGAGGTCCTGTGCAATCGATCAGCTCCTGGAAGGACTGGGAGACAGCTGGTCTGGCTCCTTCCAAACAACTCACCGTGTGCCCACCCCCATCGCTCCCTCTTGCCCCCGACCACCAGGCCCCTGTAGCCAAAGCGAAGGCCAATTACGGGGACATTAGGAATCCTGGCGTTTATCGTCCTGTCGGTCTGGTGGCCGTGCTGAAAAAGTCAGTGTTGTTATAAAGCCGTCGCAGATCTTTGCTGGAAGCAGCGGGTGCAAACCCAAGTAAATAAATGAGTCCGCTGATAAGAAAAACAAATCCAAAAAACGGTACATTCTCCATGTTTGATTTCATAGTAGCTGAAGAAGAAACAGCAGTGCGTGCATGTGGGACAGAAAGAGGAGGGAGACGGCGGAGGAGGCCGGACATGTCAGGGACGCAGGCCCCCGTGACAAGTGACCGAACGCGGTCACTGCGGCCTCCAGCCTGGCGCCTGGAGGTCATCCCATCCCGGCCTTCCCCCAGCAATGGGAAGCTGAGTCTCCTACATCATTTTATCCCCGTTGCTAGGCTAATTTTTTTTATGCCTGGGCCTCAGGGTGCTTCTGAAAGGACTACAGGGTTCTGTTTTGACTTTTCATCAGACAAACAATAAAAAGAAGAAAGCCTGCCACCTGCAATTCAATGGGATTTCTACAACGAACGCCACAATCTAGTATGAGACCGCCCCCCATATTTTTCTTCTTCTATCTACTTTTCTGTTCTTTCTAAATTTTCTGTAATAAGTGTGGATTTATTTAAGATGGGAAAAAGTAAGCTCCATTATTAAAAAAAAAAAAAATCCCTTCGCTCACCGGATCTTATGACCCAGAGTTCTAAGGACAGAGCTGGGAGAATCGGGAGACACCTGACTGCCCAAGGCCAGGCTGGCTTATTCAGATCTGGGCAGTTTGGGAACTGGAATCCTGTGGGCGGACCTAAGAAGCACTTTGCGGTCCTCCCCCAAGTCGAGCTCAGCCACTGCGGGCAGCATTTGTCCATGGGGAAGAGAAAGGAGAAACAGGAGAGAAAGGATGGGGGGAGAGGGAGGGAGGGAGAAGGCAATGAATTAATTCCTCGATGGGTTAACTGGTTGTTTTCCTGGATAACTGGTCCAGGACCTCTCGGAAGGAGCCCATCCCCTTCATTCTGCCAGGAGCCTTCAGATGGGCACTTGGCACTGGCCAGGTCTCTTGGCAAACGGAGTACCTGTCCAGGATGTTGGCCTGAGCTGTCACCTGATGACCCAACAGCCTGCCAAGCATGGGACTAAGAATTTCTCAGATGAGAACAGAAGTGGCGAAATGGTCATGGGGCAGCCAGGGGAAGCCGGGCAGGTGCCCATCACCTTCCTCCTGCAACTTCTCTAGAGGGTTACATATTGAGAGAGAGGGGGAAAAAAGGAAAAACTAAGTGATGGTGTGAGAAGTCACAGTAGTCCCTGTCCTGGAGAAGGTGGGGACGGTTAGAGGAGGGGGCATCTGAGGTGCTGGCATGTCGTAGCCTTGAATTAGATGGTTTCCATTCTTTCGCTGACCAGTGTGGTTTTAGTTGGTGCACTTCTTTGCATCTGCGCTTGATATCATGATAAAGACTTAATCCTTTTAAGAGGCAAACCAGGCCCTGGCCAGCTAGCTCAGCAGTAGAGCGTCAGCCTGCCATGTAGAAGTCCCACATTCGATTCCTGGCCAGGGCACACAGGAGAAGCACCCATCTGCCTCTCCACCCCTCCTTCTCTCCTTCCTCTCTGTCTCTCTCTCTTCCCCTCCTGCAGCCAAGGCTCCATTGGAGCAAAGTTGGCCCGAGCGCTGAGGATGGCTTCATGGTCTTCACCTCAGGCACTAGAATGGCTCCAGTTGCAGTGGAGCAATGCCCCAGATGGGCAGAGCATCACCCCCTGGTGGGCATGCCAGATGGATCCCGGTCAGGCGCATGCAGGAGTCTGTCTCTCTGCCTCCCTGCTTCTGACTTCAGAAAAATACAAAAAAAGAAAAAAAGAGGCAGACCAAATACACACATTTCCAAAGGCTCCGTGGGATCAGGAGTACATTCTAGCAGCAGGATGGCACCACCTAACGTCTGCCCACCTGACTGGGCAAGCACCCCGCAGGCATTCCAGAAGCCAGCCCAGGGCCACTGCCTACCCTCCCAACCCTGTTCTGGGTTCCCTGACCCTAGTTCTGCAGCTGAGGTCCCAGCAGCCTCAATTGGAAGTTCAAGTGCAATTGATGCCAACCCCTGTCCCCGCCACCCTCATTTTAGGGAAAAAAAAAATCAAAACACAGACTTGGCCTCTCTGCTCCTTGGCAACCATTCTCTCTTCAAAGTTTTCAGCATTAACTGGACGATGGGACTCTAGTTTGTGAGGTGGTCCACAAACCAAATAACGCGGCCCCCACCCTGATGCCCACTTCCTAAGCGTGCCACGCCACTTCCTGTTTCCAAGAACACCCAGGAAACCATTTCCTGTACCTGAATGGGTTCCTGTGCTCAGATCATCTCAAAACAGCTTCCATCTTAAAGTGGGATACACCTTCAAGGGGCATGGCATAGCCAGGCCCCTTTGGGGAGATAATTTCCAAAATATATAAATATAATAACGATAAATAATCTCGTGTTTGACGGGCAGTGACAGGTTTGACTCTCTTCTCACAACTTCTATTACTTCCTAGAGCATAAGCCAGACACTCCTGTAAAATTGGAGATTTCCCATGATGCTCAGCCTCCGCCCATGATAAAAGGGCCCGGTTCTTGCTGGCCTGTGACAGTCATTACTCCCGAAGAGGGCAGAGGGGGGATAAATGGTGATGGAAGGAGACTTGGCTTGGGGAGGTGAACAGATGATGGATTATAGAATGCTACACCTGAAACCTGTATATTTTATTAGCCAATGTCATCTCTCAAGCAATTCAATAAAAAAAAAAAGAAAATCATTATTCTTTCTAACGAAAACAATCACATCTGAACAAAGTACCCGCGTGGCCTCCCTTGACTACCAATCTGCCTGAGGGAGTGGTTACTTAAAGAAATTTAGAAGTCCCCTGTATTAGGTTTTGTTGCCCCAGACCACAATAAAAGTTCCCAAGTCCCTTGGCTACAGGCATGTAGGGATGAGATCTGGGATTCTGTCAACATCCCCTCTAAGAGTCGAGTCTAATTGCCATTGCTCTCATGTGGACCGCCCACCTGACCAGTTATCCATCTATGCCCCCAAATTAATCCCAGTCTCTTTCCCCTGTCTCCTCCCCCCCAGCCCCCACTCCCAGTCACCAAACCTGCTTCTGGATCCCTAGGGTGATGGCGTAAGAGCAAGGCATTCAAACTCATCTGAATGACAACCTGTGCATACCAGCAGCCCTGCGTCACCTTGAGGCAAGTTCAGGAAATGTGGCAGTGGTGGTGGGTACCCCTGCTCTAACTACTGCTGCCCCTCTCTCCTTCTGTGAGACCAATGGTGCTCAGCTGAGGGCCTTCCCCCCCCCACCACCAAGGGGCACTTGCCAATATCTGGACACATTTTTTTATTGTCACAGTCTGAGACAAGTGTTATTGGTACCTAGTAGACAGAGGCCAGGGATGCTGCTCACCTCCCCACGGGGCACAGAAAGGCCCCTGCAGCAAGGAGCAATCCGGCTCCCAAGGTCAACAGTGCCCAGACTGAGAATCGCTGAGCTAGCCAGATCACCCACCATCTACCACGGTCTGTACTGCGGTCCTTCACGGAGCTGCTGGGACTCGTATGTTTTGTCATTTGTGATGAAATGCTGGGGAGTCCAAGTTCAGGGGCTCCTGAGAAAGACACTGTGGTCTCTGCAGCCAACACAGCCTCCTCACAGTGAGCCGTGACAAACCAGCATGCTTCCCTGTGACAGACTCTCGTTCTCTATGCCCCGTTGCTCTGGATTCTGGCGGCAGCCAGCAAGGTCCCTCAGATGGTCCCCATCGATGCATGGGGACCCCGTCTAGCCTCACAGGCTAGACAGTAGTCTAGTCGGGGAGGCTCACTGCTGGCTGAATAACTGAACTTGCAAAATACTAAATCCTCGTCACCCCAGAAGGAGGCCTCCAATGGCATGGCACGGGCTCTGCCCTCAGCCCTACCCTGTGGGACATTTCTATCAGTGGCTTGAATTAAGGCCATAGAAAGTATTCTTAGGAAACCCCATGAATAACATGCCGACATTCTGGTGGGCTGAGATGCGCATCAGAAGCCCTCAGTGGGTTTAGGGCAGAATAAATCAGCTCCACGGCCAGGGGAGGCAGGCTTGCTGGCTCTCAAAGCACTTTCACACCAGGCTACTTCATCTGATCACTGTCACCACTGTCACCCATGGGGGTGGGTCTCCTGACCCCCAGCCCAGTGTCCTTTCTGTCCCCCACCTGGCTGAGCTGCCGGGAGCCTGCACCTCGCTTCAAAGCCTCTCCTGGCTGGAGTCCAGGACCAGGGAAGGCGTCCACTGGGGAAGGCTTTCTGTTGAGCGCAAACTCAAAAAGGCGTTGACTTGGTTGCATTAATGTGAGAACAAGGTGGAGAAAAAGAAGGTGGCCGAGCCTTTGCCCTCTGCTCTGATCGGCCGCCACGTTTTGTGGTTTGGTATTGGGTTGGCTACCACATTTCAAAACCGTACTGAAAACACAGCTTGCTCAGAGGAGGGTAATTAAGATGGAGAAGAATGTCAATGTCGAGTCCTACGAAGCAGATGAAAGAATGGGGACGTGGGCTTGTGCAAGACACCCTGGGAGCCCGCAACGCTGTCTTCCATGGCAGAGCTGCTGACATGGACGAGACAGGCTCGAGGCATCCTCTGCGGTTCCAGGGGACAGAAGCAGGACCAATGTATATTCTAGGGGAATGATTTAAGCTCAACAGACAGACAGAACTTCCTGACCATTTGTAGCACTCGGAAATGACAGGCCAAGTGGTGAGAGCTCTTCAGTCATGGAAATATCCAAGCTCAGGGTGGAGCTAAGAGAAGAGACTCAGAGAGAAGCAGTAGGGGCATGAACTGTCATCTGCTCATTCTGCAAATTGTGAGCACTCTGTCCTAGGTGCTGGAAAAGACAGCCGCGTACAACAGACGCGGTCCGGTCCCCATGCAGCTTAGAGCGTCAGTGGTGATGCAGTTGTGGGAGGACGTGAGTGCTCTTGATAAACTAAGAACTTCCAAGAAATCTGCCCGCCCCGGACACTATGACTCTAATATTCAGGTCCTTACCACATAAAAGAAATTATAAATGTGAAAACAAATTAAATGTGAATATTTAAGTGTGCTGCCAAAAGAAACTGTGTGTGTGTGGGGGGTTCCTAACAGCTTGGGATCCTTAGATGAGTAATTACTGAGTTACTTATGTAAAAAAAATCTGAGATCAATGACACCCATCACCTCCAAAGTTCCTTCCTGCTGAAGACACTGGAATCCTATAAAAACATGTCTGTGGCTTCCCACAACGTCTTTCTGAACTAAACCTGACCATGGTGCACCATGCACTGCAAACTGGGGCGTCAGCTGCCCATTAGGCAGAAGGAGGGGTAGGAATTGGAGAAGGTTAACAGGAAAGGGTGGGGAGGTAGAAAAACTGAGTTTGAAAGTAAACACATGCAGTAAACGATCAAACGCCCAAGGTTAGAGCCAAGAGAAGCCACGTTACCCAGAGCCTCAGGTCCCAGCGGTGAGATGCCTCTAGGCAAGGGCCTGCGAGACCACTGTCCTCTCCACTGCCCAGCAGGACTGCGACCCTCAGGCCTGGCCTGCTCCCCAGGATTTAGGGTGACTTCCTGACTGCCCCACTGCTTGCTGTCCAAGTCCTTCCCCACAAGACATGCTCCTCAAGCCATCCATGTCCCTCCTCTACAACCTCCACCCAAACAAGGTCATCTGAAGCCAAACCCTGTGCCAGCAACCTTCAGAACAAAAGGACCTTCAAAGATAGAGGCAGGTCACGGGAAGTGAGCTGACACAGGATGCGGGCTCTCCGAGCTGCAGAAACACCCGTGAGCAAGCGGTGGAACCCGTGAGAAACTCTCCAGTGTGCAGGGC
Organism: Saccopteryx bilineata; assembly: GCF_036850765.1. Taxonomy (NCBI): domain Eukaryota; kingdom Metazoa; phylum Chordata; class Mammalia; order Chiroptera; family Emballonuridae; genus Saccopteryx; species Saccopteryx bilineata. The sequence continues at coordinate 289,067,912 of NC_089492.1, forward strand.
TGCGGTGGGGGTGGGGGTGGGAGAGGAGCTGTCTCAACGGGAAGCAGGGCCGCAGGGAAGATTCCCAGGGTCCCCAGCTCCCACTGCACCCTACCCCTGACAGTCCCTTTCTGTCCTGTCTCTAGAGCGAGGACAGCAAAAGGGCAGAGCACCAGTGTCTCAGGCAGTACCAGCTGCAGTGACAGGGCCTGGCGAAGATCGGGAGGCTATAACCATGGCAACAAGCCACAGGTGGCCCCTGAGCGCTCCACGCTGAGAACAGACCTTCCAGGGTTGGGGTGGCCAGGATACAGTCAGGGGACACCGGAAATCAGGAAATAAGCAAGCCCTGACTCCCGTATCACCCAAGTTCTCCACGCTAACCCCCACCCATTCTCCAAAATTTACCATGAGAAGCCTCCGTGTGGGTCTGGGGACCAGCTCTCACCCTGGTCACTGTTGCCCTCGAGGTAGCTGGGCCCTCCCGAGAAACAAGACCTCTAGGAGACCAGCCACCCTGACAGAAAGACAGGAGACACCTTACACCTGTCCACAATGCAGAATTAATAGACAAAACACAACAAGGATTCAAACTAAGCAAATAAATATCCTCAGAAAAATCAGGGAAGGACATGGAAATGTAAAGTAGGACTGGGCTATTGGAAAGCAGAACCACGAGAAACAGTGGGACTGAAATGCATAAAAACTGTTTAATGGGAGAGTTTCCGTGTGGGAAGAGGAGAAAGGTCCGGAGACGGGTGGTGGCTGCCCAACAATGGGCAGGTGCTCAATGCCAATGAACTGTCCACTTAACCATGGGGCCCTGGCCGGTTGGCTCAGTGGTAGAGCATTGGCCCAGCATGTGGAAGTCCCAGGTTTGATTTCTGGTCAGGCACACAGGAGAAGCGCCCATCTGCTTCTCCACCCTTCCCTCCCTCCTTCCTCTCTGTCTCTCTCTTCCCCTCTCACAGCCAAGGCTCCATTGGAGCAAAGTTGGCCCGGGCATTGAGGATGGTTCCATGGCCTCCACCTCAGGTGCTAGAATGGCTCTGGCCACAAAGGAGCAACACCCCAGATGGGCAGAGCATCGCCCCCTGGTGGGCTTGCAGGGTGGATCCTGGTCGGGCGCTTGCGGGAGCCTGTCTCTCTGCCTCCCTGCTTCTCACTTCAGAAAAATACAATAAAAAAATACCATAGTTCAAATGGTAAATTTCATATTATGTATATTTTACCACAAAAAGGAAAGATATAGAAATGAATAAATCAATATGTAAATAACACCAGGAACATAAAGACTCTAGCGTTGTCTCTGGCACAAAGATGTCCAACAAAAGGTAGCTCTTAAGAGAGATCCCAAGATGGCTGCAGAGTAGGTGGAACCTACACTCACTTCAGGTTTACTGTTGAATTATAGAGCAATCAACCTGAATAACCAACTGAAGGCCACCCGAACTGAACAATTATAATGGAGGATTCGCAGGAGAAGCCACACGGAGACTGGCAGGAAGGGTGGAGATGGGGAAAGGGCTGCTCCCCACAAGCACATGCAGCGGCTGAGAAGGTGGAGGAATATCTCAGCTGCAAAACTCCTTCCCCCAGGAGTGTGGAGTCTCAACGCCACACAGGAGTTCCCAAACCAGAGCAACAGAGAGGGGCAAAGGAGCCCACAGAGCATCTGGTGGTGAAACACAGTGGGGATTCGGCCACCCAGGAGAGAAGAGAATCTGCTAGTGTCCCAGACACCACCTTCCCAGGGCCGAGCACGCCTGTTGTGATAGCGCCCACCTGGGGGGTGTGCTGCTCCATCCTCCAGCTGCTGGTCACGCCTTTCTGCTGTGCCCTCGCTCAGGTCTTGTGGGGGGGAGGGGTCTGCGGGTTGCACCCAGCAGCAGCCTCCAGGGGCTCTTTTTCTGGAGAAGCTCTTGGCAGAGATTCAGACAGTGACTGAACTGTGTTGCTTTGGATAGGGGACCATTCTTCCCCACCTCAGGTACACAGCCAGTGCCCCCAACCCTGCTGAGTCACTGGGCCTGCCTTGCCACCCTGTGGCGCCACCCTGCTGAGTTCAGTCGTGCAGGAGGATCAGAGTGTCTGCAGGAGGATCAGAGTGCTACACAGAGCTGGGCCTTTCAGAACGTCTCCTGGGGACACTTCTATCCAGGAGTCAGACAGGTGGGTGCTGGGTTGTGTGGCTACATCCCAGGGAGGCCACTCCTATCTCCCCTGTGAGCTAGATTACCACAAGTAAAATTGAAGCAGTCATCAAAAAACTCCCAGCAGACAGAAGTCCTTGACCAGGTGGCATCACGGGAGAATTTTATCAAACATCCAAGGAAGAACAAACACCCATCCTTCTCAAACGATTCCAAAAAATGCAAGAGAAGGGAAGAGTCCAAGCTCTTTTTATGAGGCCAGCATTATCCTAATTCTGAAACTAGATGAAGACACTACAAAGAAAGAAAGTTATAGGCCAATACCCCTGATGAACATAGATGCAAAAATTCTCAACAAAATATAAGCAAAACAAATCCAGCAATACATTAAAAAGATCACACACCAGGATCAAGTGGGATTTATTCCAGGGATGCAAAGTTGGTACAATATCCACAAATCAATAAACTGATGCAGCACAAAAAAAAAAATGAAGGATAAAAGTCACATGACTATATCAGTAGATGCAGAAAAAGCATTTGATGAAATCCAACAAACACTTATGATAAAAACTCTCAGCGAAGTGGGAATAGAGGGAACATACCTCAACATAATAAAGCCCATATATGACAAACCCATAGCCAACATCATACTCAAAGGGTAAAAACTAAAAGAGTTTTTCTTAAGTTCAGAAACAAAACAGGAATGTCCACTTTCACCACTGTTACTCAATGCAGTACTTACTGGAAGTCCTAGCCAAGTCATCAGACAAGAAGAAGAAATAAAAGGCATACAAATTTGAAAGGAAGAAGTAAAACTGTTACTATCTGCAGATGATATGATACTGTGTATAAAGAACCCTTAAGATTTCACCAAAAAAAATTACTAGAACTGATAAATAAATTCAGTAAAGTAGCAGGATATAAAATAAATATCCAGAAATCACTTGCATTTTTATATGCCAATAATGAACTATCAGAAAGGGAAACTGAGAAAACAGTCCCATCCATAATTGCAGCAAAAAAACAAACAAAAAAACACCTAGGAATAAATTTAACCAAGAAAGTAAAAGAACTGTACTCAGAAAATTATAAGACACTGAAGAAAAAAACTGAACAAGTTACAAACAAGTGGAAGCATATACCATGTTCATGGATGGGAAGAGTTAACTTCATTAAAATGATCGTACTACCCAAAGTGATGTACAGATTCAATGTAATTGCTATCCACATATCAATAGTGTATTTCACAGAACTAGACCAACTATTCCAAAATGATTATATGGAATCACAAAAGACTCTGAGTAACCTCAGCAGTCTTGAGAAAGAAAAACAAAGTTGGAGGTTTCACACTAATATCAAACTATACTACAAAGCCATAGTAGTGAAAACAGTATGGTATTGGCACAAGAACAGGCATATATGTCAATGGAACAGAGAACCCAGAAATAAACTCACACCTTCATGGGTCAACTTGACAAAGGAGGCAAGAACATACAATAGGGTAAAGGCAATCTCTTCAATAAAAGGTGTTGGGAAAATTAGGCAGATACATGCAAACAAAAAAAAAAAAATGAAACTAGACCACCTACTCACACTATACACAAGAACAAATTCAAAATGAATTAAAGACTTAAACGTAAGTCACAAAACCATAAAAATCCTAGAAGAAAGCATAGGCAGTAAAATTTCAGACCTTTTTTTATAGCAACATTTTTGCAGATATATTTCCACAGGCAAGGGAAACAAAGAAAAAAATAAACAAATGGGACTACATTAAACTAAAAAGCTTTTTCACAACAAAAGACACTGTCAATTAAATGAAAAAGGAACCAATGAATGGGAGAATATATTTGCCAATGATACATCTGATAAGAGGTTAATTTCCAAAATATATAATGAACTTATACTACTTAACACCAAGAAGACAGACAACCCAATTAAAAGATGGGTAAAAAATCTGAATAGACACTTCTCCAAAGAGGACATACAGATGGCCAACAGACATATAAAAAATGCTCAATGTCACTAATCATCAGAGAGACGCAAACTAAAACGACAATTAGATATCACATCATGCCACCCAGAATGGCGCTCATCAATAAATCAACAACAAGGAAGTGGAGAAAAGGGAGCCCTCTGCACTGCTGGTGGGACTGCAGACTGGTGCAGCCACTGTGGAAAACAGTATGGCGTTTCCTCAAAAAATTAAAAGTAGATCTGCCTTTTGACCCAGCAATCCCACTTCTGGGAATATATCCAAAGAATCCTGAAACACTGCTTGGAAAGAATATATGCACTTCTCCATTCATTGCAGCATTGTTTACACCAGCCAAGATCTGGAAATAGCCAAAGCGCCCATCAGTAAGTGACTATATAAAAAAACTGTAGTACATTTACAGAATGGAATACTACTCAGCTGTTAAAAAAAAGGAAAACATAATCTAACCTTTTGTGACAGCGTGGATGAACCTGGAGACTATTATGCTAAGTGAGATAAGCCAGGCAGAGAAAGACAAATACCATACAACCTCACTTTTATATGTGGAAACTAACGAACAAAATAAACTGACGAAGGAAATAGAACCAGACGCATGGATACACTAAACAGACTGACAGCTGTAAGGGGGGGCGGGACATTTGGGAGGCTGGATGAGAGAAGGTGAAGGGTTATAATGCAGAGACAGACACTGGTGTGATGACAGCCTGAGGGAAAGGGGGCGGGGCTGGGTGGAGGACAACAGGAAGGGACCGGGCTTGGGGCAGTGAGCGCACAATGCCGTGTGCAGGTGATGCTGAGTTGTGCACTTGAAACCTGCATGATGCCCTGGCCGGTTGGCTCAGTGGTAGAGCATCAGCCTGGCATGCAGGAGTCCCAGGTTTGATTCCCGGCCAGGACACACAGGAGAAGCGCCCATCTGCTTCTCCACCCCTCCCCCTCTCCTTCCTCTCTGTCTCTCTCTTCCCCTTCTGCAGCCAAGGCTCCATTGGAGCAAAGTTTGCCCGATGGCTCTGTAGCCTCTGCCTCAGGCGCTAGAATGGCTCTGATTTAGGCAGAGCGACGCCCCAGAGGGGCAGAGCATCGCCCCCTGGTGGGCATGCCAGGTGGATCCCGGTCGGGCGCATGCGGGAGTCTGTCTGACTGTCTCCCAGTTTCCAACTTCAGAAAAGCACAAAAAAAAAAAAAAAAAGAAAAGAAACTTGCATGATTTCATGAACCAGTGTCACTCTAATAAATTCAAAAAATGTTTTCTAAAAGAAATAGAAGGTGGCTCTTTAAAAATAATAATCGGTGAAATGACAAGTATAGAATCACCCTTGATTCATTTAGCAAATACTGATGGAGCGCCCACTACTACCTATCAGAGAACCAAACAGACGGTGAGTACTGCCCTTCCTGGACCTTCCATGCCAGCAGGAGAGACAGCAAACAGATAAGATAAAGAAATACAATGCAGCGAGGACCAGATGGTGACAGGTGCCCTGGACAAGGCAAAGAGAATGGCAGCAGACCCCAGTGGAGTAGCGAGGACAGGTCTCACTGGGGACGTGCCCTAGGATGCTGGGCTCCTCTGAGGACAGATAACAAGGACAGTGGTCATAAGGGGACAAGGGATGCAGGAGGAGAGCTGGGGGCAGGTGCCGAGTGCACGCAGCATTCTGGGCCCTCCTCTGGACCCAGATGAGAGGATGTGGGCTGCCCGAAGTGCAGACTTGTCGTATTTTATTCCTAAAATAAAGCACTCAATACATAGCCCAAGAATAATTGAGAGAGCCTGTACAGCCCCCGATTCTCTCCTGGAATGCATCAGGAAAGAATAAAGAGCCAGAAAATACATTAAAATAAATAAATAAAGGGAAGTACGGAGAACAGAAGCAGACCTGTCAACATCCATATTCTAGGAGGGCAGAGACATACAGGGAGGGAAAACAATGCAGAACGAACGACCAGGAATCTCCCAGAATTGCAGAGAGATTTAAAGCCTCCGTGGAAAGGATGCACCAAGTGCCAAAGGCTGGGTAAGAGAGATAGAGACACATTAGATGCTTCTGAAAGGAACCAATAACTCAAGAAGATATAACGATCATGGAAGATAAGCACCTAAAAACTGCCCCCCCCAAAAAAAAACCCCTGCAGAGTTACAACTGACAGAGGCACAAAAGGAAATAGAGAAATTTGGTTGGGACTTTCAAATTCCCTCCTTGGAAACTGATAACTCATAGACACACAAAAAAACAAAAAACAAAGGTAAAGATTTATGAAGGTTGAACGAATAACTCTCTGGAGAATTCACCCAACGGAGAACAACACCACACATCTTTTTTGAGCACACGTGGATTATTCACAAAAATTCAATATGCACCTGGCCATCAAGGAAGAGTCAGTAAATGCCAAAGAATCAATATCATGAGAGAAGCCATGTTTGAGAACATAACATAATAAAATTTTAAAATATTAACAAAAGGGTCACTCACAAGTCCAAATATTTGGGAACGAGAAAGAATGCTATTGATTCTCGTTAAAGTAAAAACCATAAGGGAAATTTTAAAAGACTTTAGGACATCTAGTAAAATCACTATAGGTCAAAATTACAAAACACGCAAGCAGGACTATGCGACACATACACACAAGAAAGGCAATCAATGGAGACTGATTCTGAGATTAACCAGATGTTTGTATCATATTAAGCAAGTCTTTTCATACTGATGCTTTGACATGCTGTGGCCTGATGGCAACGGAAGGTACTGTCCCTCCTAGGATTAGCTAATTCTAGAGATAGCAAACAACTTGCCCAGGAGTGCACCTTTCATATACAAGCCAACCAACTCAAAGCCCATACTCCAATCACTACCCTTATTGGGAACGCGTACGGCTCTCACACGTAGACCTGCCCTAATCACATCAGGGCTACGTACCAGACAAGTAAGGACAGCCCCCTACAACCTAAAGCCTGCTGAATACCCTGCTTTGCCTTGCTCTTTCCACAGAAACCACAGTAAAGGCTCTTGACTACATTTATCCTTACTCCCTCTGTCTCCTGACCAGCCCTGCCAGTTTGCTGTGTTACCCAACATGGTATATCACATCCTCTCTTTTTGGAAACTGTAAATAACAAACTATATTTTCAATAGCAATTGTCTTCTGATTTGTTGGTCACACCATACCTGAATAATAATGACCGACATTTTAAAATAATTTGCAATTGGACAGCAAATATTTTAAAGGACTTACTCCAACTATGTTCAAACGAGAAAAGGAAAATATGTTTCTAATGAATAAACAGGTCATCTCAGCAGAGAGGTGGAAACTATAAAAAAAAGAACCAAATGAAAATTCTCTAACTGAAAAATAAGATATCTGAAATATATTCATTGACTTGGAGGTAAGAGAAGAAAGAGTTAGTAAACTTGAAGACTTAATAATTTCTGTTGATCTATCTCAGAGATTTTGCTTCTCCAAAGGATATTTGGAACTATCTGGAGACATTTTTGGCTGCCACAACTGGGGGACCATGGCACTGGCACCTTGTGATAGAGGCCAGGGATGCTACTAAACATACTACAGTGCACAGGAAATGCTTTCCACAAACAAAATACAGTGGTACCTTGAGATACGAATTTAATTTGTTCTGTAACCGAGCTCGTAAGTCAGTCAACTCGTATATCAAACTGCTGATACTGGACCCGTGCGCCAACGCACCAACTAGCAGCAGCTTCCTGAATCACAATTGTATCTCAGAATTTCGCTTGGATCTCGAACAAAAATATGGACCGAGTCACAGCCCGTATCTTAAAAAATAAAATAAAATTCATATGTTGATCTGTTCGTATCTCAAAGTACCACTGTATTATAATCAGATCCAAAACTGCAGAAATTCAGTGATTTGTGAAAAAAAAAATAATGCAGATCAAATATATGTACAATTGGAGCCCCAGCAGAAGAGAATGGAAATAAAGCTGAAATATATTTAAAGAAATAATGGACAAAATTTTACCAAATGTGTTGAAAGACACAGATTATTCAGGTTCAAGAAGACAAAATAATAAAAACAAAAGCAAAAATACCTCAGCACCTCGTGGGCAAAGTGACTAACACAAAAGAGAAAGAGAAAGTCTGGAAAGCAATCAGAGACAGACAACACATTTCATAAAGGAGATAAGTAACTTATCAAAAACATGAGGACGAAAGAGAGAACATCAATGTGCTAAAAGGAAAACTGTCAACCCGATAACTCTATACCCAATTTTAAAAATGCATGAAAAAAAATAGAAATATTTTCAGAAAAATAAAATATAAAAAAAAATCACCACCAGAAAATGTTACCTATAAAAAAGTTAAATGAAATTCTACAGGTTTAAAGGAAGTGAAACAAATGAACACTCTAATTTCAGAAAGGAACAAAGATCCTCAGAGAAGTCAGTAATTATAAAAGACACCATTTTCTTTTCCTAAAATACATGTGACTGTTTAACGCAAAAGGAAAAAAATGTAAAATGCATTATGGGGCTTATAACATATATAGATGTAATGTGTGTAACAAGTATAGCATGAAGGAATGAACATACATTAAACTATATAGTTGTAAGAGTCTCACAATTTACATGAATTTGAAGTGGTACAAGTACTAACTGTAAGCAGCTTGTTAAAAGTTCAGACTATATATATTATATTCCATAGTGCAAGCAGCAAAAGAAATGGAAAGAATCCAGCTAAAAAGTCAACGGAGCAATTAAAATGAAATTCTTTTTAAAATATTCAACCAAAAGAGCAATTAAAAAAAAGATGAGCCTGACCAGGCGGTGGAACAGTGGATAGATTGTCAGACTGGGTCGCAGAAGGACCCAAGTTCGAGACCCCAAGGTCGCCAGCTTGAGTGCGGGCTCATCTGGCTTGAGCAAAAAGCTCACCAGCTTGGACCCAAGGTCGCTGGCTTGAGCAAGGGGTTACTCGGTCTGCTGAAGGCCCACAGCCAAGGCACATATGAGAAAGCAATCAATGAACAGCTAAGGTGTGGGAACGAAAAAACTGATGATTGATGCTTCTCATCTCTCTCCATTCCTGTCTGTCTGTCTGTCCCTATCTATCCCTCTCTCTGACTCCCTCTCTGTCTCTGTAAAAAAAAAGAGAGAGAGAGAGAAACAGAAAATAAATACCAACCTTATAGACCTAAAGCCAAACACAGCCAATAATTACATTAAATGTAAATAGACTAAAACAATCCAATTAAAAAGGAGAGACTGTCAGATGGATGAACCAACTATATGCTGTCTACAAAAAATATACTTAAAATATGAAGACAAGGAAAGTAATAGATGAAGAAGATACACCATGCAAACCATAAGCATACAGCTGGGGTGGCTATGTAAAGCTGTCTTCAAGATATAGTGTGTTACCAGAAATAGTGACATTCATAATAATAAGAGGGTAATTAATTAGAGAGACATCACAATTATAAATGTAATGTGCCCAACAATAGAATTTAAAATACAAGAAGTGAAAATTGACAGAAAGAGAGAAATGGACAATCCATTATCTTAATTGGAATGGAGATGTAAAAAATAGTGTCCAAAAGGCATAAAACGCCTAGGAATATATTTAACTACACTAAATACTATAAAACAGGGATATTAAAGAAGACTTAAATAAGTGGAGAGACATACCATATCTGTAGATTGGAAGGCTCAGTATTTTAAAGATGGCAATTGTCTCCAAATTGGTCTATATCTTTAGCATCATCCCATTAAAAATGCCTGCAGGATCTTTTTTCTTTCTTTCTTTTTTTGGAGAAACTGACAAGCTGATTCTAAAATGTATATGGAAGTGCAAAGAAAGTAGAATAGCTAAAGCTATTTTGAAAAAGAACAAATTTGGAGGACTAAGTTTAAGATCGACCAACCACAAAGCTAGTGAGGTGGTGGCCTCCGGAGAGACAAACAGATCAGGAGAAGAGAAGAGAGCCCAGAATAAACCCACTCTTCACAGCTGATTAATTTAAACAAAGGTGCCAAAGTAGCCCAACATGAAAAGGAGAGTCTTCAACAAATGGTGCTGACAGTACGGAAAATAACAAATGTCTCCTACCTTTCATCATCATCATAGATAAAAATAATTTAAGATCGATGATAGGCGCACATGTAAAGCTAAAACTATCCACCTTCCAGGAGAAAATGTAGCAGAATAGCTTTACAATAAGATAGTAAGTAAGGATTTCTTAGAGAGGATACAGAAAGCAATAACTATGAAAGAAAAAAGTAGTACGTGAAACTTCAATACACTTGAAAAACTTCTGCCCCTGAAAAGACACCATAAAAATAACTAAGCAGGACAAACCCTCAGGGAAAATACTTACATACTTTATAAAGTACTTCTGCATGAAAACAAAATCTAAAATGTTTAATACGGAAGCCATTGGACAGACACTGCATTGAGGAAGATGTATGAAGGAATATGAATCAGCATGTGAAAACTATGGTTGGTAATCGGGGACATGTAAATTAAAACTACAATGAGGTCCACTATTCACCTACCAGAATGGCTAATATTAAAGACTGACAACATTAAATGTTGTCGAGTATGTGGAGCAACTGGAACCATCATACGTTGCTGGTGGGAATGTGGAAATGGTGCGGTCCCTTTAGGAAAAAAAAATCTGCCCGTTTCTTTTAAAAGAAATAAACAGCCCCCAACAATTCTTTCCCAGGCATTGACTCCCCCAAAGATATTCACAGCAGTTTTATTCCTACCAGCCAAAAACTAGAAGCACCAGATGTTCATTAATGAATGGATAAACAAATTCTGGGACATGCATACAACAGAACACTACTCATCAATAAAAAGGGGGAAACTACCAATACTTGCAATAATGTCAATAAATCTCAAAAACATGCTGGGTGAAGGAAACCTTACCCAAAAGAGTACATATTATATGAATTCATGTATATGAATTGGCATCTAGAACTGACAAAAATAATCTAGGGCAGTGGTAGTCAATCTGGTCCCTACCGCCCACTAGTGGACATTCCAGCTTTCATGGTGGGCGGTAGTAGAGCAACCAAAGTATAAATAAAAAGATAGATTTAACTATAGTAAGTTATTTTATAAAGATTCATTCTGCCAAACTTAGCGAAAATCCGACATAAAGTACTTGGTAAGTAATTATTATTATATGCTTTAACTTGCTGTAACTCTGCTTTATAAATTTTATAAAGTAAAGTAACTTCCCTACTTTATAAATCACCATTACTGTGAAACTGGTGGGCGGTTAGAAAATTTTACTACTAACAGAGATACAAAAGTGGGCGGTAGGTATAAAAAGGTTGACTACCCCTGATCTAGGGTTTTTAAAAAAAATCAGAACAGTGGTTGCCTGCAGGAGGGGATTGGGGAGAATCAAAGGGAATCGTTTGGAGTCATGAAAGTATCTGTATCCTAACAGGAGTTTGGACGACATGGGTGTACACCACTATCAGAACTCATCAAATGGTTCACAAAGGTTGTACCTTTCGCTATATAAAAATTCTACCCTTGGCCTGACCTGTGGTGGCGCAGTGGGATAAAGCGTTGACCTGGAACACTGAGGTTGCCGGTTCGAAACCTTGGGCTTGCCCGGTCAAGGCACATATGGGAGTTGATGCTTCCTGCTCCTCCCTCCCCTTCTCTCTCTCTCTCTCCTCTCTCTCTAAAAATTAATAAATAAATAAAATAAAAAAAAATTCTACCCTTGGCCCTGGCCGGGTAGCTCAGTTGGTTGATTACAGTGGTCCCCAACCTTTTTTGGGCCACAGACCGGTTTAACGTCAGAAAATATTTTCATGAACTGGCCTTTAGGGTGGGATGGATAAATGCACAAAATAAAATTATGCGACCGGCATAAAAACTGTGGTATTTTTAAATATAATTGTTGAACTTATGAGACAAAGCATCAAGAGTGAGTCTTAGACGGATGTAACAGAGGGAATCTGGTCATTTTTAAAAAATAAAACATTGTTCAAACTTAAATATAAATAAAACGGAAATAATGTAAGTTATTTATTCTTTCTCTGCAGACTGGTACCAAATGGCCCAAGGACCAGTACCGGTCCGTGGCCCAGGGGTTGGGGACCACTGGGTTAGAACATCAACCTGACACACCATGGCTGTAGGTTCTATCCCCAGTCAGGGCACATGAAGAGTCAACAATGAATGCATGAATAAGTGGAACAACAAATCAATGTTTCTCTTTCTCTGTCTCTCCTCCCGCTCAATCAATCAATAATTTTAAAAAATAATAATAAATTTTATCTTAAAAGTAAACAATTCACCATATGCATTCTGAAATATTTAGGGGTGACATACTGATACCTGCAATTTACTATGAAACGCCTCAAAAACTAAGATGAATCGGTGGGTGAATACAGATGCGAATGGATATGTGATCAAGTTAACGTGATGGATGTAAGAATGTTAGCTACAATTCTTCCAACTTTTACAATTTTCACATGACTCATCATATCAAGTTGGGGGTAAAACAAACAAACAGCATGGGACACAGCTTTAGGAGTATTTAACGGGAATTCTGCAGTTTGAACGCATTTTACAGAAGACAAGAAAGATTAAAAAAAATAAATGTACTAAAGCATTGGTGCTAAGACAGCTGAGGGCCCACCAATATCCAGTCTCCCCTTACTTCCGAAGCAACACTGATGTTACCAGGGGCAGGAAAGTCAGCAAAAGATGGCCTGTCCCAAGCCCTCTGCAGAGAGAGTCAGCCAAGGAGATGTCAGCAGAGGGGTGGGGTGGACATCCTGGATGGGGCCCTCATCTGTGCATGGCCTGCCTGGGATCCGGCAGCCACACTGCCCCCTCTACTCCTGCCTTCTCCTTTGCTCTGATCCGGCTGAGTCCTCATGTTCCTCAAGCCCAGGACCCGCCCACCAAGCTCTCTGAGGGCAGTAAATGATGACAAAATATATATATATTTTAAATGTTTTCAATATCCAGGTGGTGGACATGTTTAAATCTCTTTCAGCCGTCAGCGCATCCATGAAGTGACCTTCAGGGTCGAAAGCAGGTGGCTCACCTTGGAAGGTTCCGTGATGTCACCGGCACCCCACTTGGGCCCTGCTTGGTGAAGGGCTCTTTAAAGCCCGGGGACATCTGCCCCAGTGAAAAGGTTCACTGCCACACTTAGGAGCTATAACGGTGCAGGTACCTGAACCACTGCTTCTCCTAAATCTTATTGGAGAGGGAGGGAAACCCTTGAAATTCCCAGTGGAAATATGCAAAACAGCCTCCACCTTGTAAATCTTCCTTTTTCAGTTCTAAGGAGATAAGTTGGACCTATTAACCTTCCATGTTATTTTCAACTTCATTATCTGAGCTGACACGGCAGGAGAGCGGGGACGGCTCTTTCTGGCAAAGTGCATGTAAATCGCTTTCTCAAAGGAAATTACTTCTCCAGCCTGAATGTTATTAATCTAAATTCTCCGTTAGTCTGATTGTTGCCCATAATAAATATGGAACAGCTTGTGATACCTTCCCGAGCTCAGCGCTGTCGACGCTACCGCCGTTCCCAACCTCCTTCCGCTAAGAGAGCGGCCCTTCAGGAGAGGGCCATCCCTGGTGGCCCCCTTTGCATCAGGCTCTGATGCTGGGAGCTGGGAGACAGCGCACCGGAAGGGTGGTCCTTGGCTCTGCTCTGGTCCGCTTGAGGCACCTGCATTCCGCCTGTGCCCCTGCTTCTCCCCCCAGTCAGAAAAGCAGCTCCTGGATGACCGAAATGGCTCTAATTGCCTCCCCCCCCCCCCCGCCCCCAAGATGCAGCATCTTTCAAGGAAATCTACCAGGAGGAGGCTTGAGTCAGCGGCCTCGACAGGTTCAGTCTAGACTCTGCCAGCGCAGCCTTCAAAGCCCGGGTCTCCCTGATCCCCTGGGCAGCCAGCCACATTATTCACTGCTGACACCGCGGTTATGGGTTCAACTCCTCACAATACATTAAGTCACATTTTGTTCGGCACCCGAAGTCTTTGCAAATCACACTCCTTTCCAAATCTGGGGATGGGAATGGGGGGGATGTGGAGCCAGATAATTTGCATGTGGCCCAGCTCCCCCCCCAGACTCTTCGCATAAAGATGCCCATTTTTGTTCAGATACAGATACTCATTTCTGACAACACAAGCTTGAGGGTGGAGGGGGCGGGCTGCTGTGAAGCAGAGGTGGGGGAATAATAAAAATGCCTTTTTTGGTTTCTATTGGGGTTTTTTCCAGGGTAATTACAAGAAGTTTAGGCTCCATTCGGGGATCTGTAGTTCATTAAATGAATTTCCATCTGCATCGCCACCACCTAAGAAGTGTCGCTCGGTACAATACGTGGGTTTTTATTGTATGTAAGTCAGATTGTTAATTTGAGGCGCATAGCACTGAAAGGGTCGTTCCAATAGTGCCTGGTTATGCAAAATGAGGCTGGGTTTTCACTAGGCTTGGCTCCAGCACTCCTTAACACCCAATGGGGCGCCAGGGTGCGGGATGGTGCCCTATGTGGCATCCTGGCCCCTCAACCCAGCGGGGCCCCACACCATCACCCATAGGGGCCTCACCCCAGCGCAGCACAGCCTGGTGCTGGCTACTAGGAGAAATCTGACCAGAAGACGGAACTTGGGAGAGATTAGCTTCTTAGGTTCCGAGCGTGTCCTGGGTCTATTGATTCCAACTCAGAGGTCATGTTCCCCGGAAAGAGGAGTGGGAGGCAGAGCAGCCCCTGCTGATGGTGCACCGCAGGAGTCAAACGGGGCTGGCCGAGCCCCACAGAGTGACAGGACGAGATCAAAGAGGACAGGAGCCAGTTCATGCTGCAGACGGGGTTTGCCCAGGGACCACAGGGCTGGGCTGGGTTCCACATGGCACAGGCTGGGCAGAACAGAGGAAAGGAAGGAGAGACAGGGAGGAAAGGGAACGTGGGACCAAGGGCAAGGTGCCCTTTTCCATAATGACCTACAGCACGTGGCCCTGTGCATCCAGCATCACGCCCACCAGAGAGCAACCAATAGCTCCGGGTTGTCCAAGGAGAGAGAGGCAGAGGGAGCAGCTCTTCAGACGCATCTCCATTTGCCCACAATTTAACTGTGTGTTCTGGTCAGACCTACTTTCGTCCAGCTAGTTCACTGGCCTGAATGCTCGCGGGGCTCCTCCACCAGGGCTGGGCACTAGGATCATCTGGGGAGCCTGAGCCCCACCCCAAACCATTTTAAACAAACTCTCTGAGGGTCCCTGGCACCCACAGCTTTTAAAGTTCCCCCAGGTGGACTGATAGGCCCTGTGGGATGGAGGGCTGCTTAGATGCCCACTGTCACCTCTGCAGAATCCAGGTACCTCTTCCCCAGCACGGGTTTATAAGCAGCACTCTACAGAGAGAAACCTAGCAAGGCAGGGCTGTTTACAAACCACAGGGAAAAGGAGAGCCTTCAAAAATGGTTTGAACAAAGCCCTCATCCTACGATGAGAGAACAGTTGGCCAATGAAGCTGGCATGCCAGGGTATAACCTTCAAATTGTGTTTAAAAACCACAGAGCAAAACAGACCATTGGGATATGAATGGTCCTTAGGAAAATCCGAAACCCAGGAACAGCACCAGCAGCAGCCTTGGACTCAAGAACAAAGATCTCACTACCCGGGGCGGAGCAGAAGCGAGCCTGTGATGTCCTTGCCTGACGGCCCAAACGGGCCCCAGACCTGACCACTCTGCAGCACAGATGAGCCTGTCCACTCTCCCCAGCTGGTCTCCTCACCCCCCTTCCTCCGGTTCACCCATCAAGAACCAGACATCTCGACCTGCTCTACCCCACCCTGTGTGTCCTCTGTCCCTTGTGTGAGCTGAGGATGGTGTCATGACAGTGCAGTCCATGCAGGCTCTGCAGGGAGGACTCCCCCTCTACCCTGACACTCACCAGCTCCCCGCCAGCACCCCTGGCTCCAGGAGGGGACCTCTCCAACACTCACACTCCTTCCTGGCCCTGCCACCATGACAAATGCCAGCACCACCAAAAACAGACATACAGGCCCTGGCCAGTTGGCTCAGTGGTAAAGCGTTGGCCTGGCGTGCAGGAGTCCAGGGTTTGATTCCCGGCCAGAGCACACAGGAGAAGCGCCCATCTGCTTCTCCACCCCTCCCCCTCTCCTTCCTCTCTGTCTCTCTCTTCCCCTCCCGCAGTCAAGGCTCCACTGGAGCAAAGTTGGCCCGGGTGCTGAGGATGGCTCTGTGGCCTCTGCCTCAGGCACTAGAATGGCTCTGGTTGCAACAGAGCGATGCCCCAGATGGGCAGAGAATAGCCCCCTGGTGGGCATGCTGGGTGGATCCCGGCCGGGCGCATGTGGGAGTCTGTCTGACTACCTCCCCGTTTCCAACTTCAGAAAAATACAAAAAAAAAAAAAAAAGACACACAGGAATATTGCAGGTGAAGGACCACTCTCAGCAGCATCCTGAGCACAGAAAACACCAGTCACAGGACTTGGACCAGATGGACACTTCTCACATCACGTACTCATGGGGCGAGGGTTGCCAGGCCCTGACTACAGAATGGGGCCCTCAGGAAGGGCCCCACAGGCCACACAGACACAAGGTCAGCTGAAGAACCATCTTCTCCCCTCGACCGATGGCACCAACACTATATAGAAACCCCAAGCCTTTTAGGTCAACTCTTGCAATCCCCAAATTCTCAGGAAAAGGTGCAGCCTTTCAGAGTCCCGACCCCCAGGAAGACGACACTCCAGGGTCCCAGCTGCACCTCTGGGATTTGCAGGCTCTGCCCCACATGATGCAAAGCTCACTTTCAGGAGGAGAGAGATGATGTCATGCTCACAGAACCTGGTCCAGACCTTCTTGCTTTGGAGGCAGAATCAGTGAGATTTAAAGGACAATAAACAGGCCCTGGCCGGGTGGCTCAGTGGATAAAGCATCATCCCAGAGCACCAAGGTCACAGGTGTAATCCCAGGTCAGGGCCTATAGGAGAAGCAATCAATGAGTGCACAACTAAATGGAACAACTAACAAGTTGATGCTTCTCTCTCTCACACACAAATCAATGGAAAAATTTTAAAAAAGAAAGAAAATGATGATAAACAATGCAGTCAGCCTGTTTGGGACAAGACTAACGCGGGGGATGGGGAGCCCCCCTGGAAACCCAGATGAAGGTTCTGCTCTGGGCTGTGGGCAGTGGCTATTTTATGCACGCACCTCACTGAGGAACAGGTCACCTCCAAGCAGGGCCTCGGGGAGCACCGTGGGCACACAGGGCAGTGGACACGTCCGCCGAATCCTTCTGAACGACACTGTTTTACCGACAGATCTGACCTCTTCCCTGTCATCGCCACGTCCTCCAGCGCCCGGCACACCGACAAACTGGGATGGAACCCAGGCAAGAACGGGGGTACAAGGGACACGGTGGCACTTCTCCCCCTTCCAGCAAGATGGGAAGGCAGACTTGACGTTCCTTCATCAAGCAGAGAATGAAGGGGTGCTGCATTTCCTGATGATGGGGGTTCATAAAAGTGAGCTTCTTCCTGAAGCCCCGACGGGTCTGAATTGAGAATGAGGCACAACCTCGGGATCCACCGATAAGGGAGTGATTACATGACTTCGGGAAGATCCATAATGCTGAGTACTTCTCACATATATTTTTCTTTTGACTAATTAAGCATGTCAAAAATTTACAAGGAAGATACAGTAGCAACACCAGACAGTCATTGAACAGAGTCTAATGTTAATATTTCTACATTTTTTAGGCTTTTCATATATATATTCACAGCACCAGCAGGCTCTTCCAGGAAGTCCCCCGCCTCCCGATTGATGGGGTAACCACAGATGGCGCCCCGGGACCCAGTCTCATGGTTGTATGCCTCCCCTGACAACTGCTGGTAAGTGACTAAGAATGCTGTCCCTTCCCCTCATTTTCTCTCTTTAGATTATAAATCCCTGCGGAGCAGGCACTATGGTGCCCCACGTCTTCCGCACAACACCCAGCCTCTCCCAGGACAAGCTGCATCCCCCTGTGGTCAGTCCACCCTGACCCTGACCCTGACTGGCACCACTTCCCTCCCTCAGGGATGCACCGTGCCCGGTGAGCCCTCCCAACACCCCACCACATCTCGGGCTGTGTCCCCGCCTCTGCTGGAGACAGAAGGCCACTCTCCTCCTCTTGCTAAGAGGAGGTCTAGGCTTCCCATCAAATGACCATCCCCTGATGCTGGATGGATGCAGGACCCCATGTGTGACTCAGCACCTTGAGCAGGGACAGCCCCCAGGAGGAGGACACCCTGTGGAGAGTGTGTGTGGCAGCGGCCTGTCCCGGCCTGGTCCCCCTCAGACCCGCCATCCTCCTACACCCAGCCTCCTGCAGGTACCAACAGGAGAATGCAGAGAAAGCTCCAGGAGAGAGACCCCTCAGCAGTCTGAAAGTGCCATGCCTGTGATTCCGGAATGTCCCTCCCGCCCCTGAAGGAAGCAGGTCCGCCCAGGAAGGGTTAATCCTCCTGCAGGCGGAAGTGGCAGAGGAGGCCCTGCCCAGAAGCAGAGGTGCGGAGAGAAACCCCGAGCAGGATGCAGGATGAATCTGGGAGTGCAGAGGCCTCTCTCCTCATCTGTTAGCCAGCAATGCGTGAAAATGCTAATGAAGGGAGTTATCATCTACGAGAACTCCACTATTGAAATGGAGTTCACGTCAGAAGGCCTCCACGCACTCAGCCCACTCTACAGCGACCCCCTTCCCGGGCGTCTCTCCATCCAGCCACCTCCACCCCGGCAATTCCGAGATTTGCTACAACTGTTATTGTAGAAATTATTTTCGTGCTATTAACTTTGAGCTTTATTATATGTGTTCTTAAAAGAAAATAAAGGCAGAGAGAGTGTAAGTATGTATCGGGCCCCCGATGAAAGTATTTTTAAAAATAGAGCGTAATGACAAGGAGCACTGAAGGAGGATGATATGATGGTGCCCCCCCCCTTACTGAAACTAAATTAGATTCTGCACTGTAAAAATGCATAAAGAGGCGTCTCTCCTTTCACGGAGGAAATGTCTTCCCTGGAATGGCAGCTCACTGCCTGTCGCTAAACCAGATTAAGGGAGCGAGCGAGGCTCGTCGGATAGGCCGGGTGCTGGCTCCTTGCCGTGTCACGAGGGAAGTCAGGGTGGGGGTCCATCGATGGATAATCCATCCCTTGCGCAAGCCCAGGAAGCCTTTACCAGGGGGCCAGCCACAGCGTCCTCTTGCCCAAACCAGGCTGGGCTTGGCCAGCCAGCCTCAGCTCTGTGGGGCAGCCCGCTGCCCGGTGCTCATGGCCCCTCATGGTCCGGTTCTTCCAGGTTTGCAGACAAGGAGTCTCAGCATTGGTGCCAGCTGAAACCCAACTGGCATTGGGCCAGATGGCAGTGAGTGGGATGTAAGCATGCTAGCCAAACTGGAAATGAGACCCACTGGGGAGGGGACATGAGACCCGTGCAGCAGACACAGTGACCCCTTTCTCTGGGAAGGGACCCCACAATGCAGTATAGTCCAAATACGGAGCCCTGGTCCCTCTAGCAGCAGATGACTCCACATTCTCGTCCCCTGGGAATCTGGGATTGGATTCCAGGGCCTGCCTGCCGCCTCTTTGTGTGGCTGGCCTGATGCATACAAACTCAGCACAGAGGGGGCTGCTGCTCCACCCTGAGGACAGGACCGCGCCAGTCTGTCAGAGGAGATAGTGAAGTGTATGAGGGCGCAGGGGGTGGAGACAGAGTCCGGAGGGCCCTCCAGTTCCCTACTCCCATTTCTACCTGCGCCCGCTTCTCCCTAGAAGTTACTACCCCCCGCATTAAAAGTTCCCTTTTCTCAAGTGGACTCAAGTGTTTTCTGTAACTTATGACAAAAGAGAGAGAATACAGTTGGCTGATGTAGAATGAGCCTAGAAACATTTTGAGATCCTTAGCTTAATTTTCATGGAATACCCCAGAAATACTTGGTATTGCCATCCATGCTTCTATCCATCCACTCAACCATACATACATACAGACATATATACATACATCGACCATCTATCCATCTAACCAACCAACCATCCACCCACCCATCCATCCACCATCCATCCATCCACCCACACATCCATCCATCCATCCATCCATCCACCCACCCACCCATCCATCCATTCATCTACCCACCCATCCATCCATCCATCTATCCATCTATCCATCTATCCATCCATCCATCCATTCATCCATCCATCCATCCACCCATCCATCCATCCATTCACCCACCCATCCATCTAATAGGTCTACTTATTGAGTAACTAGCACGTGACAGGCTCTAAGCTAAAGCAGTGAAAAATATTACGTACATAACCAACTTTCATGAATCTTTGTAGAGAAGATAAATATGAACTATAATAAAGCATATAAATAAATGTATAAATGTAATAAAAATAAATGTATAAAAGCAAGTTGTGGTATTAGGAGAAAAGAGCACATAGTCCAATGACAGATTACTGTGGGGTGCCTGGTGGGCCTGGGGCGTTGGGCAAACAGGCGAGGAGGGGAGGGTGAGGGAGGACGGGCACCGCCAGTCTGAGGTCAGGCCAGTACAACACACTGGGAGCTGAGAGGCCAGTACAGCTGGAAGAGGGGGGTGAGACTGAGAGGGTAACACAGGGCTTTAAAAGTAGCTCTGTTTTGAAAGCAAATCTATTTTCTAAGAGCATCATAATAGCAAGGGTTTCTAGAAACAGTGGTTTCCCAATAGACACTCAGATTCACACCCGGACAGCCTGTCTCAGAGGAGAGTAACACAGGGAAATGCCGGCACACAGGACCCGCACTGGCACATTCGCAGCCCTGCCAGCTGTTCCCAAAGCCCACGCCAGGCTGTGGAGGATGAACCATCTAGAAGAGTAGAAACAGGGCAGCTCTGAGGCTTCCCCGCTCAGAGAGGCCTCCGGAGTCAGGTGGTCTGGAACGCCCGCCTCCAGGAGGCCTGCAGGCCGGCACCTGTGTCCCCGCAGCCTGCGTCCACCGAGCCCTGAGTCGAGCAGGCAGGCTGCACGGAGGCTGACGCAGAGTGCCCCTGAGGCAGGGCCTGCCCGGGGTGGCACCCTCACCCAGGGCCCTGTGCCTGGAGAGCCAAAGGAGAATCCCTGCTGGTAAGGGGAAGGCGGCAGGGGGTCCTCGCAAGGACCAAAGGCCTGGAGCCATTCTCTGCCACCTCTCCAAGGACAGGGAGCTGGTGCCAGGCTGTTGCTGGCTGTGACTGTGAGGAAGGACCCTGGGTCACGGGAGAAGTTCTTGGGACACTTGAGGGAGTGAACAAGGGACCCCAAGTGCAGAGGTGGATTAAGGTCGGCTGAGGCCCCGGGCGCAGGAGAAAATATTGGGCCCCTTAAAAAAAAAGACAAAGACAGGGAAAATAAAAATACATGTTAGCCATATTTTTAAATAAGTAAAAAATGTTAATAATATTTAATAACTATTATGTTAATAATAAGAACTATTAATGTTAAAATTGCACATATGAAACCAAATTTGGTGTCATTAGAAGAAAGTGTCAAGTTGGGGTTTTGCAGGGCCCTTCAGAAGTCAGGGCCCAGAGCGTGCGCCTAGTGTGCCTGCCGTTAAATCCGCCTCTGCCTGAGTGAGAAATGCAGGCAGGAAACACCTGCTCTGGTGAGGACACCACTCTGCCCCACCTCCGCCCTCGCCCTCCACACATGCAACAAACACGGAGCCCCCGTTCTAGGACCTGCCCTCATTTTCCACGTGAACGGGCTTCCCAGTTGCCTGTGGAAGAGAGGAACATCCTGGGGACAGCCCCCCTGGTCCTGCCCCGGATGACTCCTCATGTGGCTCAGCCGCCGAAGGCTCAGCCGGCCGTTCCCAGGGGACTCCCAGGGGCTAGAACGTTCCTGAAGGATGGTCTGTGGGCAGGTCTGCGTGTGGGTGGGGAGAAAGGAGAACAGCCTGGGCTGAGCGGCCAGACACCATGGCTGCTAACACTACGTGACCATCAAAGAGGCATAAGTGTTCAGAAACGTGGACAAGTGCTTATTATGTGAAATGAAGTAGGATACAAAATTGCACAGAGTATGGGCCCAGCTATGTAAAATACACAGACAGGGGTCCAGCAGTCGGTACGTGTGCAGGCAACTGCCATCGTCGTCTGCCAGCACTCATTTGAACCGTCCAACCTCCTCAAGGACACGTGTCACCATGAGACACTGCCGCATCCTTTACTGGAACTTCTGAAATCCAACTTGCTCAGGAAACCCAGGTTCCTTCTTAAGTGTAGCACCGTGCGGTGGCAAGACTGAACGGACACCATCTCTAGTCCTTATTTTGCCCACGCAGTGTGGATAGCCATAGGTTTCCCGGCAGAAATATCACTGTGCTTCCTCGTAGCAGGTGGTCCCAAAGCCCCCAGGCTTGTGCGGGCATACCTACTGTTACAGCCTCCAAAAAATCCAAAGGAGTCTCAGTTTTGCAAACAACAAACCCAAAGCATTTCATACGGGGACAGACATTTAAAAGGCATACCCAGCAACGGATGGGAAGCCCAGAGCTCTAGGCTGAGTCTTGCTCCCAGGGGTCACGTTGGTCTGGGGCCTCAGTTCCCAGATTCTCACTACGAGGGGAAAAGATCTCGAATCTCCCTGCACGCTCAGGGTTCCTGGAGCCACCAGGCCTGGCGCCCTGGGAAGAGGTCTCAGAGGCAGGCCACCTCTCCGGCTGATCTAGTGCCCCGTCCGTCCCTGGCTGCCCAGAGAGAGCAGCACGGGCCCATGGAGGACAGGAGAGCCAAACCATAGCTGCCCGTCGGGGAAGCCAGCGCCTGCCCTTGATCCCACCCCAAATTACAGGCCCCGAAGCGGCAAGCCCCACCAGGCAGGACTGCGGGTGAGCCAGGGACTCTGGCCCCTCCGGCTGTGGTCCAGGCCAGCTCACCGGGCAGGGGTGGTAAGAGGGCCAGCAAGCTGCCTCTCCAAGGGGCTCCTCTCTGGGAGAAAAACCCAAGAGAGGCAAGTCCCACTGGCAGGATTTTAAGGACTTGACTGATAGAAGAATGAGGGTGGGGCATTCCCTTCTGACCAACAGTTCAGAGAACAGGACAGCCCCTCCTGTACCCACACGCACACTTCGTGAGCCCTTGTCACAGCTGTGGGGGGCCAGGGGAGCACCGTGACCGTGACTGTGACCGTGACCATGACCGTGACCGTGACCGTGACGGGGCAGAGCAAGTGCCCTGTGCCCCACGGGTCCTCTCCCCCAAATGACACTGCCACCACCACAGCTTTGTGATTTTTAATTTTCTTGTAATTTTAGGATTGCAGTTCCATTCTAAGAACCCCCTAAGTGTTTTAGGGAGATGGTAATGGTCCTACGCTAAAATAATTCAACCAACACTATAATTTTAGTGCCACCATCAAAATGAAATAATGGCTGTTTACTATGTTACACCTTTCAAATGTCCTTCATTTGAATACAAATGGTGGCTTGAAATTTGAAAAGCTGCTACGCTCCTGACAGCCCCTCACAGCCCCTCACGATGCAGGCGCTCACTGAGGCCCCAGCTTTCGCCTGCCTTCGAGCCTCCTCCAACCCAGGACCGCAGTTCGAACGTATCTCTCGAATCTCTTGAATCTCTCATTCTGGAGCCGCTGGGGGCCCAGTCTGCGCCTCCATGCAGAACAGAATGGCCGTGACCCGCCCAGAGTGCTGGGAGCCGGGGAGGTGGTGGGGCAGGTGGGGGTTACCTAAGAAGCCCCACTGGGCTGGGACTGGCGCATGGAGGGCAGGGAGGGTTCTGGGAACTTCCTCAAGGGAGACATGCTGCCCAGTGGCTGTTCCACACCACACACCCCGCCTGTTTCGTCCCGCACGCAGAGCCCTGCTTGTTCCCTGTGCCTCCCTCCCGCGCCCCCCTCCAGTGACACCAAATGGCTCGCCCCGGGTCATCTCCCACCCACACTGTCTCCCCTCTGTGTCTGCACTCCGACGCCCACTCTACCAGGTGGGAGAGGGACGGGGCTCCTGTACGTGCACTGAGGCATCCATTCCACAGGTGTCTCCTGCAAGGCGGAGAGGCGGAGAACCAGCTGGGGTGGGAGTGTCCCTTCTCTGCGGTCCAGGACACCCGGGGAAGGGGGTGGTCAGGAGCCTGTGCTGCTCCACTCTGTGTCCCAGAGGTCCCA
This sequence comes from Saccopteryx bilineata, assembly GCF_036850765.1. NCBI lineage: Eukaryota > Metazoa > Chordata > Mammalia > Chiroptera > Emballonuridae > Saccopteryx > Saccopteryx bilineata. The sequence goes on from NC_089492.1 coordinate 289,092,225, forward strand.
GCCTCAATCAGGTGGGTTGAATTGAAATCTCATCTCTAGAAGCTTCCAAGATTCACTGGCAGAAAAAGTCTCCCCAATCTGAAACATGCTGAAATTATGACTGCCTGTGGTTTACACAAAATGAAAGCTCTGTAAGAACCCAGCAGCTTTCAGACAGTGACTTAGGAGAAGCACTTAATTTCTCTAGATCTTAGTTTCCACATCTGCAGAGTCGTAATTATAATAAAACCTCCCCTGTAGGCTGTTGTGAAGAGTAACATAAAAAGCTTAACCCGGTGCATGGTGCACAGGGCATGCGGTTCATCTGCTGTGTGGATGTCACCCTGCCTGCCCAGCTTGGGCTCCAAGTTCTCTGAGCGGAAGGGGGGGGTTCTGGCCTAGGGCCCGATCCACACCCCACGCCCACCCCTGCCCCCGTTCCTGCCCCCCTACACCCCGCCGCTGTCTGCCTGGCTTGCACCGGGAATATTCTCTCTCATCCTCTCTGTCCAGGCACGGCTCAGCCAGCTCGCCTCCGGGCCACTCCGGGCCTGTGCTCACCCCCTCCCGAGCACTCAGCGTGGCTCACAGACAGGCTGCTGCTCCGCTCCAAGGGCCTGCCCTCCGGTGGGTCCACTCTCTCCCAAAGGCAATCCCTCACGGAGGAAGGCCTTGTCTCCCAGGCCCCCCCTCTAGAGCCCCGCAACTGACTGAACACTGCGCCTGCCGGCACCCCTAAAGGGAAGGGCACACTCATCTCTTTCCCACCGGTCATCTCATCTTGGGCCGAACATGCCACCTCTCCCTCCCAGGCCCCTTCCACGCACCACAGAGAGTCCTACTGATGTGCCCTTCCCAACGCCCTGCACGTTCTGGCCTCTCTTTCTGTTGTTCCCCAGTTCTGACCTTCATCACTTCCTCCCGAGAAACCCAGGAAAGCCTCTGGACCCGTCTGCACCTCTGCCATCCTATCCCATCTGACCCAGCAGGTGACTGAGTGTTCCCAAGCTCCAGTCCGACGAGCTCCGGCTCACACAGCTTCCGCTCGGGGGCTGGGTGCCCACCCATGCCGTACCCCGGACGCCCCGATCCGCACCCAATTCGCGGGGCGTCCTTCGGCCACAGAAGGGAGGCCTGGGCAGGAGCCGCAGCCTGAACACACCTCAGAAACATGACACACGTGGAAGAAGCCAGGCACAGAGGTCACGGGTTGCAGGAGTCCCCTTATAGGAAATGTCACAGCAGAAATGTCCATAGAGACAGAAAGCAGACGCGGGGTTGAGGGTCAACCGCGCTGACCCGTGGGGCTTCTTCTTGGACTGATGAAAACATTCTAAAATGGACTGTGGTGACGGGCACACAACTCCATGAATCTACCCAGAACCCCTGATGGGACATCCTCCGCGGGTGAATCGCACCAGGCGTGAAGAACCCTCCCCTCGGGTCCCGCCTTCCTCATCTCCCCCACAGCCCCCGCCGCCTGCCTCACCTGGTGTGTGTCTTTCCTTCCCAGGAACACCCACCCCTCCAGGCACCGCTCCTCAGGTCCCTAAGGTACCACTCATTCACCCACTCACTCCTCCATACACGCAGCAAACAGTGGTGACGAGACGCCCCCCGCCGAAGCACAGGAGAAAGCAAGACACAGTCCCTACTCCCAGGGTGCCACCGTCTGATGAAAACCCAACAGCGACGGCAGACGGAAAAGCAAGAAGGACCGTCACTGGGTGGTGGAGCTGCCCAGGCCACGTCCTTGGTCCTTCACGTTCTACTGAACTCCTCAGGTTTCGCACTTGCTGCTCCTGAGAAGACCCGACTCGGAAGGACAGGGACGGTGGCCTGCTCTTCTCCCTGTACCCCCAAGCTCACACCGCTCGTGGTGGGTGACGCCAGACTGGCTGCAGAAGACCAGGATCTGCTCCCAGCTCCGCTGATGGTGCGACTCGGGGCAGTGGCTTCATCTCTGCCCCACAGTGTCCTCTAGAAGGCAGTGATGGTGATGGCCCCTCCCTCCCTCTCAGAAGAGCCAGTGTGCCCAGGTGATTTATGAAGAATTTGATCTGGAAGGGTAATCTGTTGAAAAATTAACTTGTATCTGGTAGTCTCCTCAGAAAAAGGAAAGAAAGGCATTTTCCCCTTCTCCTAGGAAAACGGCAAGTACTTGATACTTGTGGGATGAATAGATAACATTTTTGTTTTGTTATTATTAGTTACTTCATGGAGAAATAAGTAAGTCTCTCAGGTTTCAGGGCTGGGAAGAGAAGTTGCTTGTCTGCCCTGAGGGAAAAACCCTGGACAGGGGTCTTCACAGGTCTCTACACTGACCACCGCGTGAGTCCTGTGATGGAAGAGGCCTGGTTCCGGGGGACGCTACTCAGACGGTCTCAGGGTGCAGAGCCCTGAGCTTGGTCAGCGCAGCCACGCTGAGGGTGCAGGACCTCAGGACGGGGTGGGGGCCTGAGACCCTGCTGGGCAAAGAGTAAAGCCACCAGAGGGGCCACCCAATCACAATGGCCTCCGCCTTACTTCGCTGACCTCAGCAGAGCTGGGAAAGCCACACTGTGTGGGGGGCGGAAGGGGGAGCAGCGGGCTCTCCTGGGCTCTCACCCAACCCTGGAGGGGAGGGGCCCTGAGCACTCCAGACTTGGGACCAATCTCCCCTTGTGCCAGATGGGGCCTTAAATTGATTTCCTTTGATTTAAACAACCACCAAAAATAAACAGTAACCTTCTCTGCACTCCCGGCATCTGGGAACAGCTCCAGCCCAGCACTGAGGGGGATTCTGGGAGCGGATTCCTCCATACCCCCCTTCCCAGCCATGCACAGCTCCCAGGCTGGGAGACAACGGGTGTCTTCTCTTTCGAGACAATGACCAGAGAACTGGGGCAGACAGAAAAGTGTGGTCCCTCCAAAGTCCCTATTGTCTGGGGCACCCCAGCAAAGTAAGAAAAAACAAAGTGAGCTCCAAAGAGTCCTAGAGAAGGTGTCACACCCCCGGGACAGAGAGACATGAAGCAGCCGACAGAATGTTCAAGGAAAAAGGCAGGGAATAGAAGAGAGTGGACGCCCAGTTGCAAATGAATGAAACAGAGCCCCCCCCCCCCAAACACTAGAAGTGCCTTAATCAGAAAAAAAGGTGAACAGCTCAAGGATGATTTACTGATCAATGACACTGAGATCTTAGACGAGGATCCTGAAGACAGCCCGTGGCGAAGGGGGTAGGGGCTGTCAGCAGGAGTCCAGGGTTAGGCAGGAGGCTGTGGATCTCCGTGGGAAAAGCTTTTCCCGAAAACAAACAGGCTCAAGATGGCTCTGAGGGGAAGGGCTTTGAACCCACGAGAGACTGACCAGGAAACCTACTCCACTCTGACGTGGCTCAGAGACTGGCCGGCCACCCCACTTCAGACAGATCTGCAAACACAGCATGTCTCCGCCACACAGAAGCCCCCCCAACCTGCGCTGGTCCCAGAGCGCCGAGAAAGTGCAGCCCTGACACCTGTGTGACGCTCTAGGTCACACCCAGCCCCGGGGAGGGAGTCCGGCTGCCTCAAAGCCTCTGTCTCTGGGCGCCTCCCTGCCCCGCGGGCCCAAGCAGGACATCTGCTGGCAGGGAGGACGGAGTGGACAGGAAGACACTGGACAAGCCTCTCTGCCTGCCCGGCTGCCCCCTGGCTCCCCAGGTCATAAAAGCCCTTCACCCTGGGGCGGCACCCACACAGTGGCCACTTCCGTCCGTCATTCCTCAGGATGCTTTCAGAAAACGTGCTTGCCCACCACTGCAGGTTGCCACGCTGTGTGCCACCCCACTTAGAGTTTATTTTACATTAAATCTCCGTGCCCGGCACCCTCCAGTTGGTCTGCATAAAGCAGAATTACTGGTCCTCCTGTTTTCAAAAATAGATGCAACTCCAGACCCCGAGAAACTGAAGGGGTATTATGGGAATACACAACCGTATTGTTTTGTTACTCTAAGAAAAATTGGATTCTCAGCTCCTGTTTCCCGCTCTGCTCCCTTTGCTCCTCCCTCTCCGGGCTCCACACCTCGATGCTGAGGCTCCTGATGCCGAGAACAAGGCACGTTCCAAAAGGGCTTCCTGTCGGAACAGCCCAACACGAGCGGCAGGGTCCCGAGCTGCCCGGCCGTGCTGGGTACCCCAAGAGCTCCAGCTTCCAACTCTCTGCAGCCCAGAATGCCAGCCCAGGCCAAATTTTAAACATAGAGAACCCCACAAAGTCTCAGTCACCACTTCAAGCTGGATATGGGGACCACATTTCACCACGGGGCCTCCCAGGCAGTCTGGTCCCGACGGGGCCCGTTGGCTCTGAGACTTGGCGATGTGAAGGGTGCTTCCTGGGCAGACGTCCTGGATGTGGTGGGCAGTTTCTCCAGCTTACCTCTCCCACCGGCCTCAGGAGTAAGAGGGGAAGGGAGCCTTCATTCACGCTAATGGCCACAGGGATAGCGGACACTCCTGAACAGCCGCTGAGGTCCAGGTGTGAGCTGAGTGCTGGAGGTCATGACAACCCTATCAGCTAGGTGTGGTCTGGCAGGTGAGGAGAACAAACCATGCCCAGTCTCAAGAACAAATTAGGTTCAGGCTATGTGTGAACTCAGAGAAGGGAGTCTGCCTCCACCCTGACTTCCCTCTGCTTTCAGCCTCTGTTATAGGCTGAATGTCCTTGTCTTCAAAATTTACATGGTATCATCTTAAGCTCCACTGTGATGGCACAGAGGTAGGGATATGGGGAGGTGATTAGGTCATAAGGGTGGGGCCCTCACAAATGGAATTAATGCCCTTCTTATAGGAGGGACCCAAGAGAGTGATGTCCCCACCTTCAGAATTGTGAGCAGTAAGTGTCTGTTGTTTGTAAGCCACCTGGTCTATGGTGTCTCCCTAAAGTAGCCAGAACGGACGAAGACAGTCCCCGTCATCAAGCTTTCCTGGCCACTCATCAGTCCCTCAGACGGCAGGATGGGAATTCCATCTTCCCCTCAATAGCACTCTCCTTAGAATAGAAGCTAAGGGAGGGCAGGGACCATGCCTGACTGGTTAGCCACCTCAGTGCCTGGAAAGAGCAGCCTGCCCCCAGCGGGCACGCGGTGGAAACAGACACTGGCACAGAAAGTGCTTACTTAACAGGGACCCTTGCTCCAAATGCAGAAAAAGGAAATATTCGAATGTTTGCCAAACATCAAGTCAATGTCAATCTACTGAAATGCACGGGCAATTGTCTTCCACAATGCTGTCCTGTCTTTAGTGGAGACAATGACCAGGCGTGTCACGGAGAGTACATGCAGGACTTTAAGTTGCCTGTTACTCTTCCCTGCAATTTACAGAACTTACGACCCTTAGACACGCTGGAAACCAAGTTCCCTCCTCCCTCTCCACACCTTTCTCTTATCAAACCTCCTCTGCGCACATGCTCCGTGTTGGGAGGTAGCAGGGAGCCTTCTTCAGGAACACCTGTGCTCACAGGGGACACCAACCAAGCGCCCCTCCTGGAGCCTCCTGCTCTTTTCCCTCCCGACAATGTCACATACGGGGTAAGGACTGAGCTGTCTCTGCAGAGACCTGTCCCTACATACGTGGCACCGAGATGATCGCCGTCTGCTCACGACCTGTCCTGGAGGCACAAGGTCTCCCCTGGAAGGAGCAGCCGCCAGCTCCACCCAGAGGCAGAGGGCCGTGGGTACGGCGAGTGCACTAAGTCATCCCCCCCCCACCGCGTGGCAGTGACAACACCACAGCAGACGAGCCCACCTTCCCGCCTGTTTCTCCAACACAGCCCTGCCCTCCTCCTTCCCCCTCCTCTTCAGAGAGCAAAAACCCATCCCCACCCCTTACTGAAGAGTGTTTTTATCCTGCCACGGACACCACTGTCCTACACCCAGTCGGCTCGAACGCACGCATGTGTCAAAGTTATTAGACACCTTTTAATAGAAAGTCCGCCCGGGAGCCTTCTCTTCAGTTAGAAATCTGCCCACGAGGTGCTTTTTAGCCCACTCTGTGCTTCAGAGACAACGGTAACATCGTAGTCAGGGTGGCGGGGACAGGACCCCTCTGCTCCTGTGCTCACAAACTCTTCGGGATACTACGATTTCAAATTTTCTCCTTTCTGTTTATTTGTGATCCTAATTAGAGTTGCAGCAGAATGACGCGAATACAATTGCACATTCTGCTATTTGAGTACCTTTTCATAAGCGTAGTGCCACAGAGAAGACATTTTGACATCCCAGCAAAAGAGGCGCTGCTATAAATACTCCCACCACCGACACCCACGGGCAATTACTCACAGAGCATGGAGGAGGCGGGGAGGGAGAGCGCGCGCCCATTGTGCGCTCTTCTTCGGGAACACCTGTGCTCACTCTATTAATGACTCTCAAGGTTTTCTCCAACCTTGCTTTATGCTCAGTGACAGTCCCAGGGTGGCGGGGAGCCCGCCGCTGAGTGATGGAGAGCCAGACAGAGCGGCTGCTGGGCCCTCAGCAGGACGGCGGGCAGGCTGCAGGAGGTCCCCACGGCGCCTCTTCCCACCCATCCTTTGACCCACCCCCAATACCACTGTCCCAAAGCTATTCGGGTCTCACTGCTCCGCTCCGAGCAGCGCCTAGGGAGAACACGCTCGGTGTGGCTGGCAGAAAAGGCGGGATATAACATCCTGTATGTGTGAGGGCCACGAACACATGACATGTACGCATACGTACAAAAGAAGGCATGGAAGGTGCACATCCACACGGCCCTGGCAGCTATGGGAGAGTGACAAGTAACGGACATGTTTTTCTTTTTGTGTTACTGAATTTCTGGGAGACAATTACACATTGTCATAATAAAGAAATAAAGTCACCACATAAAATAATCTTACAGAGACAGAAAACAGACCAGTGGTTGATAGGGGGGGACAGCGGGAGGAAGGGGAAGGATGGTGAAGGGCCGTGGGAGATGCTTGCCTGTGGTGGGGACCAGGTCTGAGTCCTGAGTGTGATGTGAGTGAGGCGCACGCACACACACACACATACACACACACACACACACACACACACACACACACTGTCCTAGCGTCAGGGTCCCTGCTGTGACGTGGCTGCGTAGTTAAGTGAGATGTGGTCACAGGGGTGCCGGGCAAAGGGGTAAACCGGGCCGCTCTGTACCTTCTTGGCAACATCCTATGGCTTCATGATTTCAAAATAAAAAGGACAAGACAGACCTCACTATAGTCCCCATCTAATATGGAGGAGAGCGGATGAAGCCCCCCGCCCGTGGGCCTGCGCTGGCTCTCAAGGCCAGCAAGCACCCGCCCAACCTTACCTGGCAAACTCCCCAAGTCTGAGAGCACCTGCCTCCTGCTGTGTCTGACCCCAGTGAAACCCGCACGGGCACCCAGCGCTGGCCTCACTGGAGACCTGGGACCTGGCACGGGACCCTGCCGCACAGGTGACCCTGGTGCCACGTGACTTGCCCGGATCCAGAACCCCTGGCCTGGTTCCCAGGGCCTGAGGCAGAAAGTGAGGGTGGCACAGGACGGGAGCTGGGGCCACAGAGGCGGCAGGATAATCGGGATGGAAATGTGCCCGCTGGCGTAAGCAGACCACATATCGGGTGGCAGTTCATCTGACTTTTAGCTGCTGGAAGGTCGAGGGGAGAGAGCCCATGAACACCTCACAGCCTGTTCTACCACGCACGTCTGCACCTGCAGGAGCATTCTGAGCACCACCTGTGTGTCCGTGAACATGAACGAGGGCACAGCGAACAACAGCAAATATTATACAAGGACCCAGCTGCACACTGTCTGTAGTCTAGGGCAGCGATGTTCAATGGGTGTGCCACAGGAATCATTAAAACCTGCGATGGCTGAGTATCTGGTCAGGGGCATGGGCCTCTTTCTCCTTAAATTGTCAAATAAAAGAAAATGACAACAATAGCCGTCCACTGTGAATGAATCAACAGGATACCTATTTCTTTTTGGTCAGGTCAGCAAAAAATATATTTTTCTGGTGTGCCGCGGAATTTTAGCAATTAGATTATGTGGGCTGCGAGATGGAAAAGGTTGAAAATCGCTGGTCTAGAAGGTCTCTTGGAATCTTTCAGCCCGGATAATATTTAATCTGATTTTGGCAAAAAACTGTAGCTCTACCACAGAAGGAGAAGGAGAAGGAGAAGGAGAAGGAGAAGGAGAAGGAGAAGGAGAAGGAGAAGAAAGAAAGAAAGAAAGAAAGAAAGAAAGAAAGAAAGAAAGAAAGAAAGAAAGAGAAAACAGGAGCGCATGGTGGGCCCGATCTCACGGGCAAAACACTGCGGCGGGAGTGGCAGAGCTGGAACCAGCCACCCAGAAAGTGCAGGACGGGAGGGCAGGGGGACACTGAACTCGCCCTGCCCTGAGCAGGATCAGAGATGCATGCTGCAGGCAGCAATCGCCCTGCGGGACACTGGGCCCCAGAGCAACCGCTTCTGACAGCAAACAAGAGGGAGAGACAGGACAGAGTAGACTGAGGGGCCTTCCAGGAGCTTCAGGAACTCTCTGGGTTGGAGGAGCAGGTGGACATCATCCTTCACATCCCCGCCACCTGCACAGGATGACGGGAGTGCTGTTGGAGGCTCTGTCCTACCTGCAGGATCACCTCATCCAGTCCTCAGCTACACGGCCCGGAGCCTTCTGCCTCAGCACAGAGGGGACAAGCAGGTGCCACAGGGCAGCACCACGGGGCAGCACCACAGCCCCGTGGTGGCCTGGCCCAGGGCTGCCTGGCACTGCGAGCACTTGCACGGCTCTGCGCAGCTGCCCGTAACCACCGACAGGTGTAGCCAGTTCAGAGATCTCCCTACACCAGGCATCCCCAAACTATGGCCCGCGGGCCACATGTGGCCCCCTGAGGCCATTTATCCGGCCCCCCGCCGCACTTCCAGAAGGGGCACCTCTTTCATTGGTGGTCAGTGAGAGGAGCACTGTATGTGGCGGCCCTCCAACCGTCTGAGGGACAGTGAACTGGCCCCTTGTGTAAAAAGTTTGGGGACCCCTGCATGACACGGACCGACTGTCCACAACAAACTGGATGCAGACTGAAGATGGAAGGCTAGAGAGCCACCGGAGCTCTCTGGACACTCTGGGGATTCTCCAGGCCTGGAGGAGCAGACAAGAACCACTGTGTATGTCCTTGTCCTCCTCCACAGGGTGGGCAGGGGCTTTTTCCAGATGCTCTGGCCAGCTTGCAAGGCCACTGCCCTATGTTCCAGGACACATCCAACACATCACCTGAGCCCATTTCTGCCCAAACAAAGGGGGAAAGCAGGAGCACAGGGCAGGAGCAGGACACCTGGCCTCCCCTCCCGGAGCTGCCGCTCCAGTTCGGCAGGTCATTGCCCCGGACCCGCTGGCTCCCACCGCCTACCAAACCCACCCAGCACACGGTCCACACAGAACCTGCGTCTGCAGGAGGCGTCTCCCGGAGTGGAAGAGACAAGAGGCTTTTCCAACCACAATGGCATGAAGCTAGAAATCAGCGACAGGAAGAAAACTGGAAAAGACCACAAATATGTAGCAACTTAACAACAGGCTACTAAAACTATCAGTGGATCAAACAGGAAATCAAACAAGAAATCAAAAGTGACCTGAAACAAATGAACACAAAAACGTAACTACAAAATTTATGAGGTGCAACAAAAGCTGTTCTAAGAGGGAAATTCTTAGCTATCCAGGCTGACCTCAGAAACAAAATTCAACATTATTTTATGGTAAACGCTCTCAACAATGAGCACATAGGAGGAACATATCTCAACACAATAAAGTCCACATATGACAAACCCACAGCTATAACATCATACATACTCACTGGTGAAAAAACTGAAAGTTTTTCCTCTAAAATTAGAAACAAGACAAGGATATGACCACCACCACTCCCGTTCAACACAGTTATACAGTATTGGAAGGACCTAGCCACAGCAATTGGATAAGACAAAGAAATAAAAGGCACCCAAACTGGAAAGGAATATATAAAACTGTCATAATTTGCAGATGACGTGATACTATACATAGAAAACCCCAATGACCCTACCAGAAAACTATTAGAACAGATAGGTAGCATGACTTCAGTAAAGTCATAGAATATAGCATCAGTATACAGAAATCTGTTACATTTCTGTACAACAGGAACAAAAAAAAAAAATCAAAGGAGAAATGAAGAAAATAATCTCATTCACAATTGCATCGGAATGCATAAAATACCCAGAGATAAATTTAGCCAGAGTGGAAAAACCTGTAGTCTGAAAAGCATAAGACACCGAAGAAAGAAACTGAAGTGGTCACAAACACACGGAAGGACATACCTTGCTTGTGGATCCGAAGGATTGATGTTGTTAACACATCCTCACTCCCTAGAGCCACATACAGGCTCAGTGCACTCCCTATCAAAATAGCAACAGCATCCTCCTCAGAGTTAGACTAACTCATCCTAAAGTTTATATGTAACCAAAAGACCTCGAATGGCTTATATGTAACCACAAAGATCCCTAAAGAGCCAAAGAAATCTTGAGAAAAAAACAGAGTGGGAGATATCAAACGCCCAGATATTTACACTATAAAGCTACAATAATCAAAAGAGGATGGTGCTGGCATAGAAAGAGATATGTAGTGCAATGGAATAAACTAGAGAGCCCAGAAATAAATCCTCACTTATATGGTCAATTAATCTACCGCAAAGGAGGCAAGGACGTACAATGGAGTACAGACAGTCTCTTCAATAAGTGATGTTGGCAAAACTGGACAGATACATGCAAAAATAAAATAAAGTTGAGCTACTTTTTTATACCATATATAAAAATAAACTCAAAATGGATTAAAGACTTAAATGTTGGGCCTGAAACCACAAAGTTCCCAGAAGAATACCTAGGCAATAGGCAATACACTCATTGACATTGCTCTTAGCAATATTTTTTGGATATGTCTCTTCAAGCAAGGGGAAAAAACAAAACAAAAAATAAATGAGACTACATCAAGCTAAAAAGGTTTTGCACAGCAAAGGAAACCATCAACAAAATGAAAGACAACCTACTGAATGGGAGAATATATTTGCAAATGATACATCCCATAAAGGGCTAATATCCAAAATATATAAAGAACTCATACAACTTAACACTAAAAAAAAAAAAAATCCAATTTGCCTGACCAGTGGCACAGTGGATAGAACATCGACCTGGAACACTAAGGTCCTAGGCTCAAAACCCCTAGGTCGGCCCTGGCCGGTTGGCTCAGTGGTAGAGCGTCGGCCTGGCGTGCGGAAGTCCCGGGTTCGATTCCCAGCCAGGGCACACAGGAGAAGCGCCCATCTGCTTCTCCACCTCTCCCCCTCTCCTTCCTCTCTGTCTCTCTCTTCCCCTCCCGCAGCGAGGCTCCATTGGAGCAAAGATGGCCCGGGCGCTGGGGATGGCTCCTTGGCCTCTGCCCCAGGCGCTAGAGTGGCTCTGGTCGCAACGGAGCGATGCCCCGGAGGGGCAGAGCATCACCCCCTGGTGGGCAGAGTGTCGCCCCTAGTGGACGTGCCGGGTGGATCCCGGTCAGGCGCATGCGGGAGTCTGTCTGACTGTCTCTCCCCGTTTCCAGCTTCAGAAAAATACAAAAAAAAGCCCCTAGGTCACCAGCTCATTGGCTAGAGCACAGTGTTGCTGGCTTGAGCACGGGATCATCAACATGATCCCAAGGTCACTGGCTTGAGCCCAAAAGTCACTGGCTTGAAGCCCATGGTCGCTGGCTTGAGCCCAAGGTCACTGGCTTGAGCAAGGAGTCACTGGCTCAGCTTGAATACTCCCCTCCCTGGTCAAAGCACATATAAGAAGCAATCAATGAACAACTAAAGTGAAGCAACTACGAGTTGATACTTCTCACTCTCTCTCTCTCCCTCCCTCCCTCCTTAACTCTCCCTCTCTCTTTCTCCTTCTTTCTCAAAATCAACTTTTAAAAATCCAATTTAAAATAACGAGCGGGTGTGAATAGACATTTTTCTCTAGAGGACATACAGATGGTCAACAGACACATGAAAAGATGCTCGACATCACTAATTATTAGGAAAATGCAAATCAAGACCACCATGAGATGTCACCTCACATCTGTCAGAATGACTACATCAATAAATCAACAAATAACAAGTTCTGGCAAGGATGTGGAGAAAAGGGACCCCACGCACCACAGGAGGGACTGTCCATTGGTGCAGCTACGCTGGAAAACAGTATGGAGGTTCTTCAAAATGTTAAAAATAGAGCTGCCATGTGACCCAGCAATTCTGCTTCTGGGTATTTATTCAAAGAAAACAAAAACACTAATTCAAAAAGGTATATGCACCCCGACGTTCACTGCAGCCTTACTAGTAATAGCCAAGATACGGAAGCAACCTAGGTATCCATCAATAGATGACTAGATAAAGAAGATATAATATATATAAATATATGTAATGAAATGTTATTCAACAATCAAAAGAAGAAATCTTGCCATTTGTGACAACATGGATGGATAAAGAGAGTATTATATTAAGTGAAATAAGTCAGACAGAAAAAGACAAATACTGTATGGTCTCACTTACATGTGGAATCCAAAATAAGAAAATAAACAAATAAAACAGAAACTGACCCATCTATACAGAGAACAAGTGAATGGTTGCCAAGGGGGGTGGGGGGTGGGGTGGGAGATGGGAATTAAAAAAAAAAAAAAACAGAAGAAACTCCCATCATTCAAAGATGAGCACTAGTTGAAAAGGAACCACCATTCAAGGACCCACGAAAGATAACTTTACACTTTAAATTTTAAAAATGCAGGGAATAACAAAAAACAAAAGGCTCATAAAAGCCCTCAGCAGAAAAAAAGTCACAATAAAATATTACCCCCAAAATTCAATGACATAAACACCATGATACAAGAAGAAAACTAAGGGGCGATATAGGAGATAGTAATAAAAGATTATCTCCATTCGCTTTTAGAGCTCAGAAAAGGAGGAGAGATTTCAAAAAAAAAAAAAAAAGCCACAGCAGAAACGAAGGCCAAATGGAAAGAGGCACCCAGAGGAAGAGAAAGGGCCAAACCAGGGGTCCCCAAACTACGGCCCGTGGGCCACATGTGGCCCCCTGAGGCTATTTATCCAGCCCCCGCTGCACTTCCGGAAGGGGCACCTCTTTCATTGGTGGTCAGTGAGAGGAGCACTGTATGTGGCGGCGCCGCAAAGCGCAGCGTACAGTACTACTTCCTGTGACGTGGGACACATGCCTCACGGCTCCTGAAGCGTGTCAAATCACTTGTTATGGCTAGCAGTGACAAATATGGAACCGGACATTGACCATCTCATTAGCCAAAAGCAGGCCCATAGTTCCCACTGAAATACTGGTCAGTTTGTTGATTTAAATTTACTTGTTCTTTATTTTAAATCTTGTATTTGTTCCCGTTTTGTTTTTTTACTTTAAAATAAGATATGTGCAGTGTGCATAGGGATTTGTTCATAGTTTTTTTATAGTCCGGCCCTCCAACGGTCTGTGGGACAGTGAACTGGCCCCCTGTGTAAAAAGTTTGGGGACCCCTGGGCCAAACGCACAGAAACACAAGAAGGGAGCTCGACAGGGAGAAGGGCGGGAGCTGGGAACCTGCCATGCTAACGCCTCAGACAGGAATGGACCGGCGATGCGGAGCGGGAGACGGAGTACCTGCAGCACAAGGCACACCTGGAAGAGAGAGTGAGTGCTATACACCAATGTTCTGCATATATTTATGTGTGTGTTTACATATACTATAGGTTTTACACACACACACACACACACACACACACACACACACACACACGTATCACATGCCGCAGGTGTGATGAGGCTGCTTGCAGGTGAGGACGCCAACCGGGTTATGGCTGAGTGCGTGAGTGAGCGAGTGAGCGAGCGGCAGCCTAGGGCCTGGAGTCCAGGACTCAGCCGGCACTCTCCACACCTCCCCCACCTCACTTCTGCAGCGTCCCTGCCCCAGTCTGGCTCCACTCAGGCCACACGCATCCCGCAGCCCCTTCCACAGGCCATGAATGCCACCTCCTTCCTGCCCAGACTCCACGCGCAGGCCTGTACTCTGCATTCTGCTCAGGCCGCGGTGCACTTGGCAGTGGACGCGGAGGCTCGAATAGCCAACGCTGCGGCAAGCTTGCACCCTGTGTTCTCTCCTCCGAGCCGCTGCACATTCTGTTCCCTCTGCCGGGCATGCTCTTCCCTGCACCGTACCCTTACCTCCACTCTGTCCATCCACTTCCTTTGCCAGGGTGACCCCATTCGTCCTCAGGTCTCCACTTAGGGAGCACCCCCTTCCCCCAGGGAGCCCGCTCCCCTCCGACAGACTCATTAGTCACACGCATTCACCCCACCTGCTTGGCATCTGTCTCCACCCACAGACCACCAGCTCCAAGCGGGCAAGAACTGTACACACTGCCCAGCACAGCCTCTGGTACACAGTAACATCTGTCACATCAATGACTTTTGGATGAAGAAGCTGACGTGACTTCCCAAGGCCATGTTCACTGGGGGGTGCTGGGACAGGAAGTCAGGCAGGGTCCATCCCGACCTCTGGGGCTTTTCCAACTTGACCGAGAGCGGGGAGGTGGGCAAGCGCCACCTCTCCAGCCTTTACTTCTGATCTTGTCCCAGCACAGACGGCAGCCAGGGGCAAGTCCCAAAAGGACGCAGCCCACTTCCTCAGGTAAGTTCTAGACCCTGAAGAACGTGCTCAGGGCCATAGGGGGCGCAGCCCGCTGCTCCCGAGAGGGGTGAGGTCCATCTGGGACCGGGTAGGTGGAGGGGAGGCTTGGGCCCCGTGACTCAGGAGCGAGCAGGTCCGGCTGCCAAGGGAACACACTGGCGAACGCTTCAGGCTGTTTGGCAATCTATCAATGTTCTTTGAGTGAAAGCATTATTATTAGTTTGCATATTTATAATGTGCCCTCTAGTTATTAACAGTGATATAACACCAGCCGAGAAAACCAAGAGACCTCAGAAATATTTACATAGCAGCATAATTAAGACTAAGCGCTGAGTCACCCGGGGAGCCTCCCGATTTTCTGGGAGAGAAAAAAATAGAACGTTCTGGCTTCGCACCCTGCCTGAAGACCTCCCCAGATCTGGGCCGGAAAGACGCCCACTGGGCCTCCCCTAAGGCTGCCCTCTGCCGCCAGCCGAGCAGGGACCACGCATGACAGCATGACACGCGTCACCGCTGCCCCTCCTCAGCCGGCCCTTCAAAGCGGAGACTGCCCCATGCGACTGGAGCAGCAGAGATGTGGGGCCAAGGTGGGGGCAGGCAGACCCAAGCCCTCGCCACACTGACAACCCCCAGGGGGCTTCGAGCTGAGGATCCCCTTCAAGACTGGAAGCTCTCTGATGACAAGCAGCAAAGCTCCCCCATCCCAACATTAATCACGGTCAAAGGTAGCCTACCCCGCACCAGGCCCCTCGGCTGGGCCTGACTGTGCGAAATCAGCTCTGTGTCCTCAGAGGAAACGTCCGCCACTCCACCAGCCTCCTCCTCTCACACCTCCTGCATCCTCCCCCACACCCAGAAACACCCAGGCTTGAACCACGGGGCTCAGCCATGATTCGTTCATGAGCATCTTTCAAAACAGAAAAGGAGAGAGGTTTTAAAAGTGGGAGGAATCAGCTCATGAGAACCAAAACAAAATGTGGTCCATCCACACAACAGAGCGCAACTTGGCCACAATAAGGAATTCGGCCCCTGACATACGTGCTCTGCATCACGGAACAACCCTGAACACATGCTGAGTGACCGGCCAGACCCCAAAGGCTGCGTGCCGTATGATTCCACAGTCAGAAAGTGTCCTGAGCCGGCAAACTCATGGGGACAGAGGGTAGACTGGTTGTTGTGTGGGGCCGGGAGGAATGAGGGGCTCGGGGGTGATGGCTAAGGGGCCAAGGGTTTCTTCGGGGGCTGATGAAACTCTTCCACCACTGACTGTGCTGGTGCTTGCACAGTTCTGTGAGTATACTCAAGTGCTATATACTAAATGTACCACTGACTTGTACACTTGAAATGTGTGAATTGTACGGTATGTGAATTATATATCAATTGAAAAAAAAGTGTCAGGAGAAATTCCTGTTTCTCCTGGTCCTAGGCCCGGCTCTTAGACTGGCAGAACCCCGCGGGGCGGCCTCCAGCAGGTGCAATGCATAACCCTGCAAAGCCTTCCCTTCCCCCTCTCTGGAGGCACCCCCACTCCCCCCCCCACTGCCCCACCCCCCACCCCAGAAGCTCTTGACACAGGAAGCCGCAGCCACAGGTCCCAGGAAGATCCCAAGACTGAAGATCTACATTCCATGGGACACCAGAAGCAGTAACCAATGCCAGGCACACAGCATTGGGCTGGCAATAAATGTCATCCTGTTTGGCTCCTGAAAGGGTCTCCGATAGGCAGTTAATGCCGCATTCAGCCTCCATCCAACCTCCATCACGGGCGATATGCAAATGCGGCTTTTGTCACCACCGGCACTAACTCTAATAACTCCCAAAGTGAAAATGTTCCCATAAAAACCACCATAAAAAGTCCCTGACTTTATTGCCAGCTAAGTTTTCTTGACTTGTTGTCAGGACTTTCTCCGCGGTGCTGATTAACTAACGGGCGGCATGTCATTCTTTTCCTTTAGAGAACCCGGGGCACGCCGTCGCCAACCTGTCCCCTCCCTCCATCTGGAGCGGCCTTGCTTCAGCAGCCGCCACTGCCCGGCCTGCTCTGAGCCATAGAGGCTTATAAACCACATTTACCTTCCCGAACAGGCGGCTGGAATGTGTTCCCTTTGGTCTGCTGGTCGCGGGCCCTGGTCAGCCGGGGGAAATAAAAATCAGCCTTATTTATAACAACGGAGCGCCTCTGCTCCGCTCCCTGGGTGAGGCCGCTTCACACCACATGGGCTGGCGCACACTCACATCTGAGAACACACAGATGCATGCGTAAGCACACAGGAGCATGTGCACACAGGCACTGGAACACGCATGCGAGCAAGCACACGTGCACAGATGCACACGCACACACCAGGCTCCTTTCCCAAAGCCGCATGTATCACACACATCCCCCAGAGCAGGGCCCCCGGGCCTCCCAGCTGAGCCCTGGAGGACAGAGCTGCGCCCAGGAAAGAGGACCAGGCAGGCTCCCAGCGTCTCCATGGGGTAACATGGCTGAAGCTCCACCCGCAGCTCCGAGATGCCTGCAGGAGGGCCTCAGACCCCTCCCAGGCTGACTAATTCCCCCGCAGACCCTGCCTGCTGTCCCAAACCCTCAGCGAGGTGTCAGGACAGAACACAGAGGCCCACAGGCCCACAGCTGACCCCTCTCTACAGGGACCACCTGGCCCCCCTTCCAGAGAATTCCTGGTGGCATCCTACCAGCAAAACATGCTAACTATGACCACCAAGAGAGGCCCCCTAGAGAGGAGAACCCAGCCACCAAAGCAAAGCGATGCCACAAAGGTTTCTGACAATATGCAGAAGAGGATGAGCAGTCACCTTTCCATTCTGACATTGCCCTGTGGGGCAGGAGAATGACAGAAGGCACCTCTTTGGTGTGGGGTACATGTGTGGACTCTCGGAGCAGCCCTGCCCAGGGGGCACACACTCCCACACCCGACATCGCAGTGAAGCAGCCACGACTACCCACGTGTTCTGCCCACGCAACAAAGACCTGATGTCTCAGAGTAAAGGGGGGCCCGAGCTGCAGTGACTCTCCCAGGCTCTAGGGCAGCCCTCCGGGTTGATGCAGGAGGGACCCCCAGAGTTCCCAGGAACCTTCCACCTGACCAGGCCTCGGCTCCCAGCCTGCGGCACCCAGGACCCTGCCCCATACACCGCCAGGCAAATAGGATGCTGTGCCTCATGCCCGCGGCCAGAGGCGGAGCTCAGGTACCCTCAGGGGTAAAGCAGGCAGCCCATTGCTCCCCAGAAGACCGTTTCCCCCATGACCAACACCAAGGCCTGGGCGAGGGTGAGGGACGCTTCCACTCACTCCCACAAGATCAGGGTCAGGTCACTACCTCCCATTCCCAGAGGGCTCTTCCCACGCCCACCCCACGCCTCTGGCCCCCACACCCGCTGGGAAGTGCAGCCCCAGGGGCCGGGCTTGGGGAAGGGTGCTGGCCGGGGGGGCAGGTGGAGTGTGATGGGGGCGCCTCCTTCCACACGCTTCTCCGCTTCTCCGGCAGCTCTGAGTCCTTCACGCAGGGCTCTAAAGGTCATGCTCTCCGTCAACGCAGACGTTCGACATGACACTTCTGAGGCAGAGACTCCTTTCAGAGGCATTTAATCCAAGAACAGGGTTTATAGGTCACCACTCAGAGGGCCTTATAAATCACGCTGCTCCTGCTGGGGGCGCCAGGTTGGGGGCGGGGGAGGGCAGGGGCGACAGCAGCAGTGGGAGGGGGGCAGGAGAAGGAACCAGAGAGGACGTAGGGTCCAGGTGGGGGGAGAGACAGAGGAAGCATGGCCAAAGGAGGAGCCGAAAAGGGAAGGGTCAGGCCAAGGGGGAAGTGGGGAGAAGGGTGAGACCTCAGGGAGGGGCCAGACCGCCCACCACCCCTCTGTGACCTGGGACCGAGGGCGTTCACACCCAGGCCCACAGCCCAGCAAGGACAAGCTGACCTTGATGGTAAGGTCAGGCGACTCAGAGGGGCTTGGGAGGAGCGGGCACCTCCGCCGGGCACTGGGGCGGAACTGCTGCCTGGCTGTCTCTGAGCAGAGACCCTGTCCGCCTTGCTCCCAATGCACCCTGTGCCCAACACACAGCAGGTGCTCCGGGCATGCTTGTGTAACGAACAAATAAAGGGGCCTCGGAGAGGCGTGTAGGCATGAGGCCAGCTGGCGCAGAGGCTCCGGCACCGGGACGAGGCCCCTGCCCCCAGACACAGTCGGGGACCAGGGCAGGTCCAGTGGAGGCACTGGGGTGGGACAGTGCGGAGGGCCCCCTGAGGCTGGGGTTGGACAGAACAGGGCAAGATGCCACCCGCCCGGGCAGACTCTGGACTGGCTGCCGGGAGCAATGCACAGCCGCCCCCAGCCCCTCCTGGAAAGGGGGTCTCCCCCAAGCCCACCCTGAACTAGGGCGACAACCTGCAATACACAGAGGTCCGCTCTTTCTGCCGACCTCTCCTGGGACACCCAGACGGACCCCCCCCCCCCGCCCATATTTTAGAGGCTGATACATCCCAGCCAGAGAGACAAAGTCTAACCGTTGTCGGCACCCCAGTTCCCACACCTCCGCGCGGGGCTGGCGCACTGTAGTCATGTTCCCTGGAGGCCGAGAATGAACAGGCTTGGATCAATGCAATCAATCCCTCAAAATGTTAAAAACCCGGGAAAGGTCACTGCCGGTGCCTCCTCCTCTCCGGAAGCACCCCTCCCTCTGCCCTGACTTCAGAACGATGTCTCAAGGAAACAGGACTGTGACCTGGAGAACTCCGTAACCTCCCCGGGCCCAGTTTCCTTGGCTGTACAGTGGAGAGGAGAACAGACCCGGGCTCGTCGTGAAGACGATGTAAATTTATCTGTGCCAAGAGCTAAGTGCTCTGGAAGGGTCCACGGAATTAAACCAAATTCAGACGCCTAGCTGGCCAGTTGTTTACTCGTCACCCTTTATTGAGCACCCACTGCATGCACAGCACGGCCTCAGAGGCAAGGACATGGAGGCAGAGAGGCAGGGGGCCCGCCCCAGGAGTCCCCATCAGCTGGAGGGAGATGTGCACGTGCGCGTGCACACACACAGGTCGGATTCCGTGTGACAAGGCTGTTCTGGAGGTATCGACAGGGCCACGCAAGCACAGAGGAGGGGTGGTTCATTTTGTTTCAGGGGGCTGGAGGCGTCTTTGCAGAGGAGGTGACATTTGAGCCGGACTTTGAAAGACGAGCTCTCCACAGAACTAAGTCTGGACCTGATGCCAAGAGAGAGCGAAAATCAATCCAGTCGCCCCAGGAGGGGCGGGAGGCCGCAGACTGGCTTCCCACAGGCTCCCTGCTTGGAGGACAGGCGGGGCCTCGGCTGGTCCGAGCCACGGCAGCCCAGGCTCTCCCGGGGGCCACGCCGGGCCTCTGTGCACAACCTGCTGTCTCTCCCCCCTGTCCAGCTGTCCACTCCCCTCCCCCGGTCTCTGCCCATCGAGCCCAACTTGCACTTCTTTCCTCCAAGAACAAAAGCAATCACAACCACTTTGAGATTCCATCCTTCCTTTGTAGGAGGCTTTACAGGTTTCAAGACAGAAGGAATTCAGAGGATTGGTCAAGGGCAGTGCTTAATCTCAACTCTGCCGCCAGCGACCTAGGTGGGGGACCTTGGGCTGGTGTTTCTCTAATGTCTCATGCCTCGGTTTCCGAATCTGCAAAATGGGGTAACAGGGTCGCTATGGGGAGGAGATGACTGAGAGATGTGAGGTCTTAGAGCGCGATCAGTCTGACAGTGGGCACTCAGTGAGTTCTGGTGGGGGTCCCTGTGGATGTCCCCCACTCCCCTGGTGTCTGCTCTGGCCAGGCACCCGGTTGCTTTGTGATCTAGGCAGGGGTCTGCAGGAGAAGACCTACATTTGAATCCTGGCTCAGCGACATGCTGACTACATGACTTCAGGCCAGGGTCTTCCCCAGCTTAAGGCGGGTGGGCCAGCCCACCGGAGAGGCTTACTGTGCTAATGCGGGCCGGTGCGCAAGCTGCACTCGGTAAACATCAGCTGCTTTTATCAACAGTAAATACTTTCCCAGCACCTGATTTTTCTGTGCTCCATCTCCCAAACGAGGCCTTGACCTTCTGGAAGTCTGGGACACATCTCACATGGGTCCTGGTGTTGCTGACAGTCTGATTCTCAGTAACCCCAGGCCTGCTCCGAGCAGGTGGCTTCACGCAGGCCGGGGCCAAAGAGGTGAGCAGCAGCGCCTGATGCCGATGCAGTCCCTTCCCGTGGACCCCGTCACGGTGTCCCCGCGTCCTGTGGGGGCCCCTTCTGCCCCCATACACACACCGGCTCCTGTAGTGTTATCCGAACTCCCTGCCTGGCGAGGACTGGCCACCCTCCCCCCTACCACCACGTGATATGAATATCTGTGATTTCCCCTGGATATCGATATAATTTTTTTTGACGCGAACGGAGCAGAGGAGGAACATGTGCTCGGGATTGTCTGCGGAACAGCTGGTGTTATTTTCCGATTGTTGGCGGCAGGCAAGGACTCCGCCAAGATACTCAAGGTCAAGAGACCAGCATGGTTCTAGGCAATCTGTACCTCTTAAAACAGTGACAAATATGTTATTTAATTTTAATGAGCTTTTCTGCATCTCAAATCTAATTACAGCATTATCAAGTACTGCTCTGAACTGCAGGTGGCTCCTCATTACGTGCGCGGGACCTGCCACGAGCATTTTTCGCGAATACTAATAACTGCTTAATTTTACTAGCCTCTAAAAAAATTTTAAAAATAAAAATAAAAACTTTCAGCAACTTCTAAGGCCGGGCTTTATAAAGCTTCTGTGGAGGGTGAGCGCCCAGCCACACAGCTTAATTAAAAAAAATAAATAGTGCATGCGGCCACCCCGGAGGATGCGGCGCAAGACGCCGCAGCGGCGTGGCAGACGGGGCTGGGAGGAGCCGCAGCCCTGCGCTTCTCTGAGGCTCTGTTTTATTGCAGGCTTATTGCATCACATTCAAATTTCCCAATTTGCTTGCAGTTCAGAGAGAACAGTTCCGTCAACAGATTTCCTGGGTGACGGACTTCAGTAATAGGCCTGGAGCTGCAGGTCCCTGAGGACACGCTCCAGAAATCTGTTGTGCGGACAGGTCCAGGGAGATGCCTGCAAATCATCACAAATGCTGTCCGGGCGGGCGGGCGGGCGGAGAGGCCAGCTGCCTCCTGGACAGGCGGGGACAGGAGAGGGAGGAAGTGGCCCACGGGTCCGAGGATGTGGGGGAAGAGCTTCACAGTCACAGACAGCAGAGGTTATCAAAGGCCAAGCCGTGACCCCTGCCAGTGGGTCTATGCAACGTCTGGGGCTTGTGTGGTGCTCAGTTGTTTTGAAAATTGTTTACGCTGAATTGAATCTTTCAAGGCCGGCTTCAGGGTTTGCACCTTCTCCACGGAGGAGGGTCTAGGAGGGGCATGTGGCCACAGATGTGTTCATGCTGGAAGATTCGGCACAGCCTTTGGTGCTGGGGACACTCCTGCGTCCTGTTCACGCAGGTCCACGTCCTTCTCTGACGAAAGGGTTCCTGGCGCACAGAGGTGGCTGTCCCCAGACAGACAGGCCATCCTACGGACCCAGCCCCCGTCTCCCCTCTCTGATTTCCTACAAGAACGTCTCAGTAATCCTTCCAGAAGGCCAAGACCTGCCTGGGCCGAGTTCAGCGCCTACCAAGGTCAAACTGGCCCAAGGCCCCGTACTCCACCTGCCTCTGCAGGGGAGAATGACGTCCCCCTGCAGAGGTCCACATCACACTCCTCAGAACCTGTCCGCTCTGTTTCAGAGCAAAAGGGAATTCAGATCACTGGTGCAACTAAGGCTGCAAACCAGCAGGTCTCGAAAGGAGCGCAGGGTAATCGTGCACATCCCTGAGAAAGAAGGACGCGCGTGGTGGGGGGGGGGGGGGGTCAGAGAGAGATGACCGTGACCGGGGCTGCACCCTCTGCCGCTGGCCTTGGAGCTGGAGGAAAGGACCACAAGCCAAGGCATGAAGGGAGGCCCCCTCTAGGTACAACCCCGCTGACACCGTGATTTTAGCCCCACGAGATGCATGTCAGACTGACTTCGGAGCAGGAGGAGGATACATCTGTGCTGTGGCCATTCATTAGTTTATGTCGGCAGCAGGAGCTGGCGGTGCTGCTGAGGGCGGAGCTGCAGCCAGCCTGCAGGACGGGCCTCCCCACCAAAGCGTCCCTGAGTGGGGCTGCGACCTCAGGCAGAGGGGGGCGACGCGGAAACCGATTCAACAACCTATCCGTCTTCCGCCCTTAGACGTGTGACACACACAGTTTCCTTCCTTACAGGGGGCAAGTTAGAAGCAAATCTCCATCAACCCCCGCCACCCCGCACTGAACAGCCTGGCTTCCCAGCTCCCAACCCCGCAGGGACTGGGACTTTGTCACTTAGTGTCCTGGTCAGCTTAGCAGTGGCAGACCTTGCAGGCATTCCAGGAAGACTGCAGACAGTCCCTCGGGTCCACAACGGGTGTGCCTCTCCAACTCCTGCGGCCGGGGCCTCTGCGTGGGGCTCAGACGAGGCCGCACCTCGAGGCAGAAGGGAGTCCCCGATGTCTGCTCCACCGCCGCAGCCCTGACAGACGGAGGGAGTTAACGGGCCAGCGCTGAGCCCCTTGTTTTTGTAAGGGAACAAGCAGCTTGTGAGAAAGAGCAGTCTCCTTCCTTACAAGGCCGTCCCCGGTGCTCCCTCTCGAGCCCATTATACCCGGTTACCTCCCGCACAACCGCCGCACAGGTACCGTGGCCACCGACAAGTTCATTTCGGAGAATTTATGGCCTAATTGTGCAGCTGTTGCCTTCAGAGTCAGTTTTAAGAGATTGTTGCATGAGCAGCGTCATAATTTAGGCATGTTTCCCTCTCACAACAGCATGGTAATTACTGTCGTCCACAGCGCGCGGCACACAAAAGAGTATGGGCCAGCCCAAGGGGGTGCCACAGACTATGGACTGGGCAGGGCAGAGGAAGGGAGGGCACGCAGGGCCCTGGGAAGGCCCCCGCAGGCCCCCAGGGCCTGGAGGCTGACCTTGAACTTCAAAGGCTCGGTGTGCACCTGAGTCAGCACCTGGCAGAGGTGAGGGGCAGAGTACCTCACCTGCCTGTCATAGTCCCAGTCAGGGGTGGGGCACTGGCAGGCCCTTGGGTGGTTCCGAACCCGAGGACTGGGAAGCCCAGGCCGAGTGCCTGGGGCAGAGTGGAGGCCCCAGTCTACCTGAGGAAGACACTACTGGACATACTGCTGCAGGGGCGCCCTGAGCCGGCTTCCTGGGACACGGACTACCCCTCCAGCTTCCACCTGGGGGGCTACGGAGAACCTCTCTGAGTGACAAGGTCAGACTCCACAGTCCCGGCAGCCAGGCCCCCCCAATCCAAACGCTCCTTCCCCGCAGGGAGCACAGCAGAGGGCCCGGCCCCGGCCAGAGCACAGCACCACCAGGCCAACCGCAAACCAGACAGGGAGCGGGGCCTGGGGGACACCGGTGTGGTCCCAGCGAGGCCCTGGGAGAAGCCAGGCCCCACTGCACAACCACAAGGACGGTAGTTTGCTCCTGAGTGCCACCTGCAGGGCAGGGTCAGCCCCAGGGACCAGGTGAGCACCAGGGCCAGGCCCCTGCCCAGGTCTAACTGGCCTGTGGGCTGTGACCCCCTCCCCGACCCCAGGGCAGAGGAGGTGACGGGAGCAGTGGTGAGCCTGGTGCCCCGTGGGTTCTCTACCCCGGGGGTGGGGGGTAGTTCTGAGGGCCCCGGGCAGCACCACTAGCACGCCCCTCACTTGAAGCCCCAGCCGTGATGGGCTGGGCTGGTTAGGAAAAGGAGGTAGCGCCTCTGACGACCCATTTTCAGACTGCTGGGGCCTCGGAGAGAAACTGAAGGAGGGAGGAAGGGGACAGCAACAGGAGAGGAGGCATGCTCTGGAAGAGCACAGGGCGGCCCGAGAAGGGGAGGGCTGGAGGCCGGCGGCCCTGCTCCCCGCCAGCCCCTTGATGCTCAGAGACAAGCCCCCGCTGATGCGCCGTCCCCACTCCGGCTGCTCGGGGCTGACTGGGCTTCCACAGGGGCCGTGCTCCTGAGCGGCTTGCTCCGGGCTCACTGCCCGTGTGGTTGTGGGCCAGAGATTTAACTCCCTGATTCTCCTCTCGGTGGTGGAGTCCCAGATGCGAACCTAGACAGAGTGACCACACCATAAACAGGGACTCACTCCTATTCTGCAAAGCAAGATCCAGACCCCGAGGTCGTACATGATTCACCGTGTGCTGTCCGGGGTTGAGAGGTGGTCTGAGCCACCTGTTGGACAATGAACCGTCGGAGGTTGGGGGACAAGCGGGGCCGCGCTTCGGTGTGCGGAGATAAAGGCAGAGTGGGCTTAGGGGGAGAAGGAAACTGAGCCCTGCCCACGCCCAGCGCCCGGACTTGAGCAGCCCACAAGTTCTAACCTCACTGGGGGCCTCCCAGGGGTGAACGCCAGCCACATCCTGGGACGGGCTCTCCCAGGTCGGCTGACCAATCCAGGCAAACCTTCCATGATGTGATGAGCACATGGACAAGGACAGAATGGTGTGTGTAGGTGACTCTGGAGGTCAGGGTTGGAGCCCCAGGAAGAGGTTGAGCCTCCTCGCACCAAGGGCCACCCACAGAGCGTTGCCCTTGGGGTCAGCACGGGAGCCCTGGCCCTGGAGTCCAGGCCCTCCAGGGATAGAGGCCAGCGGCTTCTCCCACGCAGCTCGCCCGTAACTTCACAGACCTTCACGTCAGCACTGGGGTTTGACGCAAGCATAATGCTCAGCCACTTTATATGGGGTGATGTGGCGTGTGTACCAGAAAGCTCATAAAAAAAAAAAAAAAGAAGAAAAAAAATTGAATGAACATTGTTTTTAAGAGGCCCTTAAAAGGCTATAAAGTGCAGTGACTTTCATACCCTTGGGTTTTTTCCATCTCGTATTACAGAGTTCCTCCATCACAGCAGACTCTGGGCACAAGGAGGTGACAAGAGGGAAGAGAGGGGGGCTCCAAGGTCGGGGACAGAGGAGATTCCGGGGCAAGCTGGCTCCCCGAGGGCACAGGCTTCGGTCCTAAGCCAGTCAGTCAGCCATGAGCCAGGAAGGACTAGTCATGGGGTAGGATTTGGTGCCCCAGGCACAGGGGTCTGTGAAGCCACAGCCCCAGGGTGTGGTGGAGAGAGTGCCCACCCCACCAGGGCAGAGAGGGCATGCCCAAGGGAGGAGCCAGCAGGGTGGGGACAAACAGAACACACAGTCTGTGGTCTTGGCCAGCTTCCCAAGTTTGGACCCTGGCCCTTCTAAGTTCTTCTGAGTCTGCACAGCTTATAAGGGCCAGAGATATGCATGGCGAGGGGAGAATGCTCTCTACAGTTTCTAGAATCTTCCCTCTCTCCGACTGGGCTAGATTCCACAAAGGGAGTCACTCTGTACTGAGTTCGTCCAAGCTAGAACCGCAATGTGGGGAGAAAATGGCGGGACACCCACAAGATGGCTATTCGACAAACATTAAAAATCACAATTGCAAAGAATATTTCACGACTAGGGGAAATGCTCACAATATGTTATTAAATGGAGAAGTAAACTACCAAAAATATGGCCCGAATGGTATCAGATAAAGCAAAACAAACACGTGCCTAATGAGACAGAAGAGGGCTGGAAGGAAACAGAGCACAGCTCTGTGACCTCTGGGTGCTGAGAGCTGGGGTGACCCCCACAGACTTCTCTCTGTCCCCTGTCCCTAGACAGATGAGACCCTGATCAGCCTCCAAGAAGCAATGGCCAGTGGCTGAGCAGAGAGCAGACAGCAGGGAGAAAGCCCCAAGGATGTATCTTCCCTTTGGTGTCGCGGGACCCGCCTGGGCCTGCGGTCAGCACACATGGGTTCCAGTCCACCTCTGCCGTGGTCTGGCTGTGTGGTCCCAGCAAAGTCCACCCATCCGGGTCTCCGGGTCCCTTCCTGTCACATAGGTTAGAGCCAGTACCTCCGTGGCTGGTGAGGACCGGACGGACGATGGACACAGAGTGCCCGGCACACCACAGCAATCAATGCCTGCCACTGCCCTGCCCTTCCGCCACCTACTTGTCCTCCAGCTCTGGGATGGTTCCAAACTTCAGCACCTTCTTTTGACAAATGAACTTGGACTAAGTGAGCTCTAAGGTGAGAAAACTGAGGATCAAAACTGCTAAACCACAGGTTGAAGATCAGAGAGCAAGCGAGCTGCCTGAGCTCTGGCTCCGACACCCACGTTCTGCCTAGTCCGACCCAGGTGCCCAGACGGTGAGGGTCTGATGGGCAGGCTGGTGGGCGAACTTCCATGGCGCCTCTCGGCTTGGTCAGCTCTGTCCCTGCCTTCAGGGCGTTTTGTCAACCTTGGAGCAAAATATTGGATCTTGGGATGGAAAGAGAAAGGAAAGTCACCAGGAAGCCAGCATCGCCTTCCCAGAATTCTCACAGCTAGCATCACCACAAGGTCCCTGAAAAGGTGACCACCCTGCAGCTGTCTGTCCCAGGGGCACATGGCACTGCCCTGAGCACCCAAACCAAATCAGCCGTGATGTCAGCGAGAGCGGCTGCAGTTCATGCGCAGGATCAGGCCCAGGCACCCGAGAACGGACTCCAGCATATAGACCCTCGCAACTGCCAGGTGCCAGCTCATGACTGCCCGCCTCCCCTCACCCTCTTGCCCCGGGGAACACCCAGTTGTGGGGCTGAAGTGGGAACGATCTGACCCATCTCAATTAACTGTCAGTTCCAAAGATCAAGTCGGGGAGTGGATTTGTCACTGGATTCGTCAGGCTGCTCGCGACAAAGGCAGCAGTTTGCGTGAACAGGTCCCTGCTTCTCTCTGGACGATTCTCGGGCCTCTCTCAACAGCAGCCAAACCAACGTGGGGGTGACGCAGCGAGGGGCATGCCTCAGGGAGCGGCAGGACCTGGCAAGGCTTGCTGTCCGGGGGTGGTTGTTTTTCCATTTTCATTTCCCTTTAATGAATTTCCTTAATCATCTCAGGCCTTGTGGTGCGGGACAGCAGGAGCCACGTGGGGTCAACGCCCAGGTTTGCCACTGGTGAGCTGCATGCGTGCAAATACCACTTGGCATTTAAGAGGCCGTGGTGGTGGCTGCACACAGAGAAGCTGTCCATTTCCTAAGTGGCAGCAAAGGGATGCGGTGTTGAGTGAGGGTTAAGTAGACGGTAGTATGTAAAGTGTCCAGCACAGAGTCCAGCAGATGGAAGATGTCCGATCCATAGGGCACCCCACCCCATCTCTCTACTGTGACAAATTCCCCAGAGGCCAGGTAAGCCACTCCGCCTCTCTGAACCCCAGGTCCTCAAATGGTGAAATGGGAACAATAAGACTCATCCTCCTCATCCAACATGTGGCTAGAGACAGAACAAGACACCTGGAGAGGAAGCCTTCAGTCCAGTGCACAGGTGTTACAGTTTCCATCTTGTTCCCTTGCCTATACGAGCACATGGGGGTGGGGGCGTGGTATCCAGCCACACGGAGGGGAGCTCAGTGCTGCTCACAAGATGCTCAGAACTCAGCATTAAACCCTCTGAATGTCAGCAGCCCGACTGGCCTCGGTCTCTCACCAAGTTCTCACCATATATAGAGAGGGCACAGCTCAGGGGGAAAGCACTCTAACAAGTAAACTGTAGGTAGCAGTTCTAGGCTGATCCCAAAACTCTTATCACATGCCAGCTGTGTACCCTCAAACAACTTACCAAACTTCTCTAAGCCCAAGTTTGCCTATCTGTCAAATGGGAATAAAAACTGTGATTACTGGCCCTGGCCGGTTGGCTCAGTGGTGGAGCATCGGCCTGGCATGCAGGAGTCCTGGGTTCGATTCCCAGCCAGGGCACACAGGAGAGGCGCCCATCTGCTTCTCCACCCCTCCCCCTCTCCTTCCTCTCTGTCTCTCTCTTCCCCTCCCACAGCCAAGGCTCCATTGGAGCAAAGTTGGCCCGGGTGCTGAGGATGGCTCTATGGCCTCTGCCTCAGGTGCTAGAATGGCTGTGGTTGCAACAGAGCAACGCCCCAGATGGGCAGAGCATCGCCCCCTGGTGGGCATGCCGGATGGATCCTGGTCAGGCACATGCGGGAGTCTGACTGCCTCCCCATTTCCAACTTCAGAAAAATACAAACTCCCTCCCCCCCAAAAAACTGATTACTTTACTGGAAAAAGGTAAGGATTAATTAAATCATTTATTCCTTCCATTCAACATTGTACTTGAGGTTCAGGTCAGGGCAATTAGGCAATAAAATAAAATAAAATAAAATAAAAAATAAAAGGCATCCAGATTGGAAAGGAAGAAGTAGAACAATCTTTATTCACATGAGGTGATATCATATAGAGAAAATCCTAAGGATCCCGCACAGATGCACACATACAAGTACACACACACACACAAAGAAAACTATTAAACTAATAAACAAGGTCAGCAAGGTTGCAGGATACAAGAACACAATTTCTGTACACTTGTACTGAACAAGTGCAAGACTATAATTCAAAAAATAATTTATTTCATAATAGCATCAAAAAAGAGACTAATTAGAAATAAATTTAACAGAAATAGTGCAAAATTATACTCTGAATACTATAAAATGTGGTTGAAAAAAAATTAAAGACCTAAATTAGTGGAAAGATATCCCATACTCATAGGTCAGAAAACTTCACAGTGTTAAGATGACAATATTGCCCCACATTGGTCTACAAATTCAATACAATCTCTATCAAAATTCCCACTGGCTACTTTGCAGAAATTGACCAGCAGATTCTAAAATGCATATGGAAATACAGGTGACTCAAACAGAACAAAATCTGAGGTCTCACACTTGCCAATGTCAAAATTTACTACAAAGCTATAATCAAGACAGTGGGTTACTGGCATAAAGACAGACATAGAGATCAATGAAATAGAATGAAGAGTTCAGAAAGAAACTCTCACAGTTAGGGTAAAATATTCAATGGGGGAAAGAACAGTCTTTTCAACAAATAGTACTGAAACAACTTGGATAGCCACATACAAAAGAACGAGGTTGGACCCCTACCTCACACCATATATTAAAAAACCTCAAAATGGATCAAAGACCTAAATGTAAGAGCTAAAACTATAAAACTCTTAGAAGAAAACATAAAGCTAAATGTGAATTTGTATTTGGCAATGGTTTCTGATATACAGCATCAAAAGCCCAAGGAATCAAAAGAAAAATAAATAAATCGGACTTCATCAACATTTTAAACTTTTATCCTTCAAAAAACAGCGTCAAGAAAGGAAAAAGACAAGTCACAGAATAGGAAAAGTGTTTCAAATCCTATATGTGATAAAGAACTTGTATCTAGCGCAGGCATGGCCAGCATCCGGCCTGTGTAATGAGTTTATGCGGCCCACAATTAAATTTTTAATATTCTCCACTACTTTAAAATCTCAGCTGCTCAGAAGTGGAAGTGTCTTTGATTCTTGGAAATCGAGATATTTAAGAAGATAGTGATACGTGGAGAATAATTCCACGTGTGACTAATCTAGGGTTAACTTCTAATAATTGGTCGAATGGATTCATGATACTTATTTTTTTTTAAAATTCCATTATAAAGATTTACAACTTTTGTACTTGTCTGTACTTGATATGAACTGTTTGACGTTTAGCGGCGATGTGAAACCCACATTCTTTTAGGTGGAGTTTGCCGATGTGCAGCCAAGGTCAAACAATTCATTATTTTTGTGGTCAAGTGTGCTGAATCAAGTGGCACTGTAGCATAGACAATAGCTGTAGTTGATAACTGAAAACGTGTCCAGGCTGTCTGTAAAACGAAATAACTGTTTTATTTGCAATATAACCCCTTCAAGCTCATTCTAGTAATTAAATATTGTTTTGATTGATTGCAATACAGTTTGGATATTTACACGGTATGTAATTCTATTTTTATTAAAATAATATTGTATATTAAAATGTTTTTTCACTCACATTTATTCATAAACAAATTACATAATAAAATTTTGTTTACTTAAACAAATCATTTTTGTATTTAACATTTTTTAATTTTAATATTTCATCTGGCCTGTGAAAAAAGTTTTCTTTCTAATCTGGCCTGGGGGCAAAAACTGTTGGCCACGCCTGGTCTAGATGGTAGAAAGGACTCTTACAACTCAATAAAAAGATAAATCAATTCAAAATTGAGCAAAAGATCTGAATAGGCCCTGGCTGGTTGGCTCAGTGGTAGAGCATCGGCCTGGCGTGCGGAAGTCCTGGGTTCGATTCCCGGCCAGGGCACACAGGAGAAGCGCCCATGTGCTTCTCCACCCCTCCCCCTCTCCTTCCTCTCTGTCTCTCTCTTCCCCTCCCGCAGCCAAGGCTCCACTGGAGCAAAGATTGCCCCAGCGCTGAGGATGGCTCTGTGGCCTCTACCTCAGGCGCTAGAGTGGCTCTGGTTGCAACAGAGCGACGCCCCGGATGGGCAGAGCATCGCCCCCTGGTGGGCGTGCCGGGTGGATCCCGGTCAGGCGCATGCGGGAGTCTGTCTGACTGCCTCCCAGTTTCCAGCTTCAGAAAAATACAAACAAAAAAACAAAAACAAAAAAGAAGAAAAAAAAAGATATGAATAGACTTTTCTCCCCCCCCCAAAAAAAAGATAAGCAACAGAAGATACACAAATATTCAAATGGAAGATGCTCAAAATCATTGGTCCTCAGAAATGCAGGTCACATCACAAGGGGACACGCCTAACACCCGTCAAGACAGCTAAAACCAGAAGAAACACAAGGTTGGCGAGGCTGTGGAGAAACCGGAACTCTCCCACACGGCTGGCAGGGATGTACAACAACACGGCCGCTTTGGAAAACGGCCTGGCAGCCCCAGAAGAGGTTACACATAGACCTATGACCCAGCTGTTCCCCTCTGGGGGACACACCGAGAAAAATGAAAGCACACGTCCACATAGAAGGGGTCGTCATGAACGTTTTCAGCACATTACTAATAGCCAGAAAGTGGAGGCAGCCCACCCTCTTTTCACAGCAAGCTGACAGGAGTTCTAGGGATGGATGGCGGCGGTGATGGCCGCACAACCATGTCAATGTCTGCTCGAAATGGGTCAAGTGGTACGTTTTATGTTATGCGTATTTTGCCACAATTAAAGACGATTTTTGAAAAATCGCTCTGGCCGCCAAGTTGAGACTAGACGGCAGGGAGGTGAGGGCAGACCCGGGAAGTGGGTTAGGAGGCTGGAAATCATTAGCGGCGTCCACCCGACCCCCACCCCCACCCCCCGTCAGGTGGCACATGAAGGTGGCCCTCCCCTGCCCTCTGGCTTGGGGTGTTGCTGCCTGTGAGGCCCATAGCCTTTCCCTTCCGCCTCCTCGGTAGCAGCAGTGTTACAGACTGTGACAGGCCCAAGGGGAGCCATGGGAGAAAAGGGGACCACTGAGCCCCGAGGCCTCCAGAGGAGACCAAGCATCCACCGCCACCAAGGAGGGAGGAAACCAGAAAACCATGGTGTCCCAGAAGCCAGCTGGACTGTTCCAGGAAGGAGGGAAGGATCAGCTGTGTCAAATACTGCTCGTGGGTCAAGTGACATGAGGACAGACCAGCCACGGGCAGGTCACTGTGACCTTGACAAGGAATAATGCCTGCAGAGTGGGCAGCACATTGCCCAGCACATTCGAGACCCTCAACAGAAACGACAGGAAGCTGTGGGGGGCGGGGGACTGGGTCCCCTGGCATTAGTGTGGTTACTCTGCCTGGCACTTTGTGCCTTGCCCAGCACAGAGCAGGCTGCCCAGGTGTGCACTGGGGGAGTCTCTGGCAGGACCTTGGTCATTGACACCCCTCTGAGTTGGGGTGTGCCCAAGGAAGTCCCACCTACCCCAGTGCACACAGATCTGCACAGGGCAGCCTGGTGGCAGGGGGCACTGGGGTCTCTGGGGAGGGCGGCCCAGGCGGCTGAGCCTCTGGGGACAGGAAGGCCAGGCCTGAGGTGGCACTCTTCCTCCTGAGCCCTCTCCCTCCTCAGCTGGCCGCAAAAAGACCCCAGGGCTTTAACTCCAGGGTTCACCCAACCAGCCAAAGGAAGAGGAATATTCTACAGAATTATCGTACTGCATGAAATTGCTACGTACATGTATAAGGCTGTAACGTCACTGTAATATTAAAATACTAAATCCATTTATAGACTTATTTAAATTGCTGGGGCAACTTGCCACAGTTGATTAAAAATTCTGGACAGGGTGTATCGTATGGGCCAATTAGGACACAGGGTGTAAGAGAACGCTATGAACAGCACCGTCGTATGCAGAAAACCATTTGTAAAATGAGGTTTCAGAGATGGTGGAGAGAGAATCGGGGCATGAGGCAGGCTTGCGTGCAGCCCACGGAGTGACAAGGGGCACAGGCCTCCCCGGTGCCGAGCCCCGCTAGGCGAGGCCCCTGAGACGACAGCGCAGCCCCATGCACCCTCAGAAGCACTACCCCAGCACGGCCGGCCAGCCTCTGCCGTCCCCCGGCGTGTTTCCTCTCACTCTCTGGTGGCTCAATTTACTGAGACTCAGCCTCCCGCCTCTCCTGGAAAAAAAGCCATGGTCATGCCGAGAGTGGCCTTGCTCGAGGGGCCACACCTGGCTTCTGATGCATTCTGGACACAGGCTGGCTGGACGAGGTTACAGAGCAGTCCGGCCCACCGTATTGCCTCCACCTATCCATGGGTCGCCTGCAGACCCCTCTGAGCACCTGACCACTGCTCTCAGGCCAGGCACCATCAGTCTACAGGACTGCTCAGAATCGGGCCACTAACACCTAGAAGTGACTCGGCCCACGAGGAACAGGAGCTGGTGGATCAATGCCCCGGGTCCACCCCAACCCCCAGTGGGACCACCCTGTGGAATGCTCCCCCTGCCTCTGACCTGACCCTCAGCCAGGTCTCCAAGGCCCAGCTGACTGCTCCTAGACACCTGCTGGGTCACCTCCCAAACAATCCATCTACACCCAAATCCATGCCAGGGGCCAGTTTCTGAAGAAGCTAGGGGAAGGCATACCCCTGTACTCTCTGGGTCACAAATGGACACACAAGCGTCTAACCCCTGAGGGACCTGGATCAGGGACAAGCTGATGAGATGGGACCCCATGCATCCAAGACCTGGAAGTTACTGGGTAGCCTGCTCTTGGGGAGACCACGGTCTCCCAGTGGCATCCTGTGGCTTCAAGGGCATGAGCAGTAAGTGACCAGTGGCCATGGACAACTGAAGCCAATTAGGCGTCACTGCCAGAAGCCCCTACAGCTGTGTCACCTCCTGGGGGGGATGTGCCCAGAGAGGCAGCAGCACAGGTGGAGGAAGGGCAGGCTGGGGAACATGCCCTGCCATGCCCCTACTGGCTGCGTGGGCTCCTCTGCGGGAAAACGAGGCCCGCACACACCTGGCGCAGGGGGGGCCCTGGCCTGGGAAGAAGTGAGTGACAAAGGAGGCAAAAACAATGGTGACTCTTGTGAAGTAAACACCTGCCGTGGCCTTCTCCGTCCTCCCACCATGACCCCCGTCACACCAGCAAACCCGATTGCCACAGCCTCTCGAGTCCTCGCACTGGAACTCGTCTTAGACTTGGCTTCCACACAGCACACCTCCCCTCTATGCTGAACGCTCACAGCCCCAGCCACACGGGTCCCCCGCAGGGGCTGCGTCCCAGTCATCAGCCTGGACAGTTCACGGCACCAGGATGCACGGTGCTGGCCGTGTGGCCGCGGCAGGGCTGCTCCCTGCCCTTGAGGAGCTCACAGTCTAGGGGAGGAGACATTCATTCATTCATTCATTCGCTCATCCAATAAATATTTGTAGCATGCCTACTAGGTGCTGTGCACCGTTCTGGTTGCTAGAGGCCCTGCCTGGGACAAACAGAGGAGGCCCCTGGTCTTGTAGAGCTTAGACGGAAGCAAGGGGACAAACGCTCAGCCAAATGCTCAGAGAGTCGTGCGTGCCCTGACACAAACCACCCAACCCTGTGCTGTACCGGAGGCTGAGGCTGCCTGTGGGCGGGCAGGTAAGGAGGGCTCCCCAAGGGGAGACAGGGGCAGCACGAAGTACCTGAGTGATGTGTCCCAGAACAGAGAATCAGGGGTCCGGGCAGCAGAGGGACCTGCCGTGGGGAAGGGCTCAGTGGAAGTCCTGCAGGCTGCCCCAGGGGCTGGGCTGAGGCCATATGCCCGTGCACTGGGTGGCTCTGGGTCCTGAGCCCGGACTGTGGGTAGTGCTGGAGGCCCCAGCGCCAGTCCACACATCACCATGGTGATTCCCTACCATTGGAAAGCAACCTTGTTTATTTGCTTTTCTATTTCCTGGACTGAGGCCATATGATAATTACAAAACGCACAACCCATAATGTGTTCTAAACTGTCTCTGCATACTCTGCGGTTTCGGAATAATACGCAAAATGCTAATAAACACTAATGTGGAAAGGAGAGTCATCAGCCTCCCTTGGAAATAAAGTCGGTATTAATTTCTTGCCCACAGTTACCCTGATGAGCTAGTCATGTCTCCTCCACCTTCGGTACAATCCACCTGGACACGCCCTGCTCCTGTGGCCACAACCGCAAGTCCGATGGTCCCAGGGCCTGGTGACAACCCGTGAACGTGGGGACAGCCCTGTGAGCCATCACCATCCCCCAGCCTCCCCAAGCCTGGCACACAGCAAAGCACACACAAGTATTTGCTGGGAGTGCTTTCTGAGAGGCTCACATGGGTCAGGCCCAGGGACCCTGGGGGCTGCTGTGAACCCCAAGATCCACTGTTACTGAGGAGCGGCGGTCAGCAGGGGGGATGCAGCACATCCTCCGTGCTTTGCAACCCTGTCATGCGTCACGTCCTGGTCAGCCTACACTATAGTCCAGCCTCAAACCCAGAGCCCCCATGGGCCAGTGGGTGCCAGAGGAGGCCGTGAGAGGCCAAAAAGACCAAGGTCAGGCCTGCTGGAGGCCGTGAGGCCAGGGCAGAGCGGGATCGGAGCACGAGCCACTTGACAGCAACAAGACAAACACACAGCAGGGCAGGGCCATGCTGCTTGTATGAGACAGCAGCGACCACACAGGAGACCCAGCAGGTGGTACAGTTGAGTGTCTGTGCCCAAGGCCTGCCCGCCAAGCCTCCAAGAGGCCCATCCCCATCCTACTGAACCTCCCATGGGCTCCCCTCTAGCTGTCATGACTTTTCCAAGTTCCTGGGGCCAGGATCCCAGAGCATGACATCCCCTTGATGTCCCCTCACAGCTCCGCCCTCCCCCCCGCCAGCCAGTCCCCAGTGCTGAGGGAGAGGTGTCAGCCACACAGAGGCAGAAATCCCCAAGCGTCAGTCTTCAAATCCAAAACTATTGACCTCCTCAAACATTTTCTTGAAAAGAGCAGAACTGGCTCTCTGTCTCTCTCCTTCCTTTACCCTGTACAGTTAAATGCTCTTCTTTAAACATCCTAAATGGAGAGACAGAGCAAGAGAGTGGGCTCCAGGACCTGGCTTCAAGTCCGACCCTGTCACCTACCTCGCCCTTAGTTTGCTCATCTGTGAAATGAGCAGAACACTGTCTGCCTCATGGGGTTCTAGGTGGTGACCGATTTAAAAGACCTGGCCTGGCCAGTCACAAGTGGCAGTAAGGACGGGGATGGGGGTGACAGTGATGAGGAGGGACTCTCTCCAGCTTACAGGTGAAACCTGACCAATGTGCGGAGAGCTCGGTGGCCCAGCGCCCTGCTCACAGACCAGATCCACGAGCTCTGCTGCCCCCCCCCCCCCCAGCCTCCAGTCTGCAGGCTCAGCAGATTCGATCTCGCATCCTCACTCATCACAGAGAAGGTCAGAGGGAGCTCGCCCCTCCAGGAGCCAGCTGGCGTCCACAGAAACCCCATCCCGGGCTCGCCTCCGCCTCGGGCCTGCAGCCCCGCCGGGCACCTCCCAGGGACACTTGGCCTCCTCTTCCCCTCGTCCCCGACCGCTAAGCCGGTTATTATATCTGACCTCCAGGGCAAAATCCACCGCTTTGTACTGAATCCCGCCGCAGACAAAATGCTGAGCGGCTCCTCCTGATGAGACGAGATATAGCACTGGAACTGCACGTCAGAGACTGCCTGTTATCTGGGCTGTTTTTGTGGAAAACGGTGTCACCTTAGGTGTGTGCTAATGGCACAGACTCCCTCCTGCCGAGCCGAGTCCTTCTCTCCACGGAATCCGATGCTCCCCACCATGTCGGTGCACTGCCCAGGGTTGCCTTTGCCAGCGGTGCTAGCAGACGACACTCAGGAGGGCAATTCTGCGGGATCAACGTCTGGGCTCACGCTCATCGCCCCAGTTCTCATTCCGCTCACAGACACGAGGCACAAGGACCCAGGGACTCCAGTCCCAGACCTGCTCCTTTTCTAACCCCCCCCCCCGGCCCCCGCTTAGCCTGCCCTCTGGCCTCTGGTGGGGACCCCCCCCAACAAGGGGGCTCCTCCCCTCTGAGACGCAAACAGAAGCGATTGCCCAGCTCCCCACAGAAACATGAGCATCTGCCATCAGCTGGCACATGACAGTCCGGGCAAAAACACCATCCAGGTTGTTGGCTCAGGAAGGCCATGGAAAGAAAAAGTTTGCTCCTTACAAATGTTCTCTTTACCAAAAAAACAAAAACAAACAAACAAAAAAACCCAGCCCAATCCCGGCGCTGATATGATGGGAGCGGATTAGACCACGAGAGCCGGCACACGGAATATAGATCAGCGTCTGCTCAGCCGGATCCGGACCTCGCCATCCTCCTTCCTTCCACAAGTCAATTTACGCGGGGACAGCGGCCTCGGCTACAGATAAGCACATTGACTTTAAAATAAAGTGTGTGCCCACAGCTGCAGCCCTGCGGCAGAGCAGACAGAGACGTGGCGTGGAATGATAATTAAATATATTTTCACCAACCGTCTTTTTTTTTTTTTTTTTGCTGCAGGTGCCCGGGGTTAAAAAAAAAAAAAAAAAATCCGGATGCGCCTCCCTGTCAGCTGGCAGCGCGCACACGTTTTAACGTGAAATCTCCCGGGAGGAATTAAGAGTCGCTCGGCCTTGTAAAGGAAAAAAGGGTTTTTACTTCTAAACTGCCAAGTGGGGAGCTCGCAGCTGATTGGTTTCATAATACTTTATTATGTGACCAGATACATGCCTCGGGGTTGTATCTCAGAATACCACACCTTACGGGATAACCGCCGCGCTCCAGGAAGACCTGTCATCGCATCCCGGAACAAAAACTCATTTGGGGAGATTTTCACCACTGTTTCTTTTTATGAATCCCAAATTCAATGTATTATTGACGAGGTATATGCCAGTATTTTAAAACTCTGCCTCCGTCCTTGAAATTCCCCGGCAGCCTCTTCGTCCCCAGAACCCGGTGAGGGGAAATCTGTTGCCTTTGCTGCCTGTCGCCTCAGTTAAGTGCTTTCAATTGGCCTAAGGAGTTTGGCTGACTTTTTATTTTGACACTTTAATGGCTCCTTCTCCCCAGGGGCAGCCTGCAGTGAGCAGTCCTGGAAAGCCCACTGAGATGCAGATCAGGGCTCTGAGAGCAGCTCCCCTCCACCTGCTCGTCCCCCGTCCTCGGCAAAACACCTGCACTGAATCGCAGGGCTGGGAAGCGGAGGGAAGTGAGGGTGCCCGCTGGCCACCAGCCACCCGTGGAAGGAGGCAAGGGATTCCACGGCTCACCCTAGGTCCTGGAACACGCAGATACAGGGCCAGCCCAGAGCCACACTGCCAAGTCTTCTCTCCTCTCCTCAAAGGAACATTCTAGAAAGGACACCCTGTCTGGTGCCCACACAAAGGGTCGCCTGAGGCCCCACACGGAGGGGGGGGAAGGGGGGCCCTGCGTTCACACCTATGGAACCTTCACGTGCACTGTGCTGAAGGAAGGTGGCTTCTTTGCCAAGCCTTGACCCGGGACCAGAAGCAATGGCAACTTACACAAGCATGTTGGAATGTGTCAGGTCTGTCTTCCTCAGCAAGGACCCCAGCTCAGCAAAAATATCCCACTCTGGCACCCTACGGTTAATGCAGTGTCCCAGCATGCTTTATAAACACTAACACTCTCTGGCCCTGGCCAGTTGGCTCAGTGAGAACATCGGCCTGGCATGTGGACGTCCTGGGTTTGATTCCCATTTAGGGAACACAGGAGAAGGAACCATCTGCTTCTTCACACACACACCACCCCTTCTCCTCATGCAGCCATAACTCAATTGGCTCGAGCAAGTTGGCCCCAGGTGCTGAGGTTGGCTCCATGGCCTCCAGCTCAGGTGCTAAAAACAGCTCGGGTTACAAAGGAGCAAGGGCCTCAGATGGGCAGAGCATCGCCCTCTAGTGGGCTTCCCAGGTGGATCCCAGTTGGGCACACATGGGAGTCTGTCTCTCTGCCTCCCCTTCCACTCACTAAATATAAAAATAAAATGATGAAATAAAATAAACACTAACACTTTTTCCTTCTTTGGACAGCAGGTGCTTCCCCACCCAGATGCTCACTTGACCACTGGGTGACAAGTCCAGAAGGAAGGGCCCACAGAGCACACGATGTGGCTCAATCCCCATCGAAATCCCAGCAGGCTCCGCTTTGGAAACAGGAGCTGATCCTAAGGCCCCTATGGAAACGCCAAGGACCTGGGCAGACCAAGCCACCTGCAGAAGGAAAACCAAGCTGGAGAGTGAGCACCACTGTGACCCAAAGGACATTGAGCCATCGAGACAGTGTGGGGCCGGCCTGAAGACAGACAGCCGGGTCCATGAAACAGAACGGAGTCCAGACACAACTTCATGTACAGGGACAAACAACTTCTCACAAAACTGCAGAAGACAGTTCAGCAGAGACAGGAGAGGCTTTCTGACAAATACTACTGGAATTACTGCACTTCCACTGGCAACAAAGAGAAAACTGAGCCTCACCCCACATACAAACTTAACTCAAAACTGCTTACAGAACGGAGTTTAAAATCTAGGCAATGTAGGAGAGAATATTTGTGACCTCGGGTTAGGCGATGGCTGCTCAGACATAACCAAGTTCCATAAAAACAAAAATCAAAAATATCGATAAACTGGGCTTCCTCAGAATGCACTTCTGATCTTCAAAAGATACTGTGAAGAGAATGAAAAGGAGAGTCACAGCCTGGAGGGAAATCTTTGCAGAGTATGTATCCACTAAAAAAAAAACTTGACCTAAGGATACAAAGACCTCTCAAATCCCAGTAATGACACAGCCCAGTTTTTTATATGGATGAAAGATTTAAACAGACATTTCACCAGAAAGCCACAGGGGTGGCAGGTGCGTGCGTGAACGTCAGCAGTTTGCAGGCAATGCAAATTAAAGCCACACCGGATGGCATGATACACCTCATCAGATTGCCCTGGTGTGTGGATGTCCTGGGTTTGATTCCCATTTAGGGAATCAACAGTGACGACGAAGGACCCTGGTGGGGGGGGGGGGACTGGAACTCGGAGCACTGCTGGTGGCAATGGAAAACGGGGTACCCACCATGGAAGCAGTGGCCGTTCCCCCATGGTGCAGTGCTCCCCTCCTAGGCGCTTCCCCGAGAGAAGACAGAGCACGTTTCTGTGCACAGACTTGTGCACAGGTGTGCTCAGCAGCTTTGTTGGTGAATGGACAACTTGTCTCACGGCCACACAGTGGAACACTACTCCGTGAGAAAACCCAATGAACTGACCTGGGCAACACGGATGAGCCACAAGATGTTCATGCGGCAGGAAAAAAGGCAGACGGAAAAAGAGAACAGACTGAGTGAATCCATTTATAGAAAACTCCAGAAAATGCAAACTAACTAACTACAGTCACAGAAAGCGGAGCAGCAGCGGCTGGGGAGGGAGGCGGGCAGGTCCGCAGCAGGAATTATGAAGGGGCTCAAGGACACTCCTGGGTGTGTGGGTGGGGATATGTTACTTCTCTTGATTTGGTGACAGTGATCCCAAAACCCATCCAGGCATATGTTTTAACTACGTGTAGTTCATCATGTCAACTACTCCCCAATGAAACTGTTTTTAGAAAAAGGCCAGACTGTGAATGGTGCCCCTAAAGCTGTGTGAGGAGGCTCAGGTATGTGCAGAGTGCCATGAGCCAGGACAGAAATCAAGTCAACA
Source organism: Saccopteryx bilineata (assembly GCF_036850765.1). Taxonomy (NCBI): domain Eukaryota; kingdom Metazoa; phylum Chordata; class Mammalia; order Chiroptera; family Emballonuridae; genus Saccopteryx; species Saccopteryx bilineata. The sequence continues at coordinate 289,133,051 of NC_089492.1, forward strand.
GAAGGAACAGGAATCTGCCCATCAGTAGTAGGAAAGTTTTGCATTAGAATTCAAAGCATTTGGCCTTGGCTAGTTGGCTCAGTGCAGAGCATCAGCCTGGCAGCTGGATGTCCTGGGTTCGATTCCCTGTCAGGGCACACAAGAGAGGCACCCATCTGCTTCTCTATACCTCCCCTTCTCAGTTCTCTATCTCTCTCTCTTCCTCTCCCAAAGCCGTGGCTCATTTGGATCAAATCAGCCCCTGGATCGAGGACAGATCCATGGCCTCCACCTCAGGTGCTAAGAAGAGCTTGGTTGCTGAACAATGGAAGAACAGAACAACAACCCAGATGGGTAGAGCATCGCCCCTAGTGGCCTTTCCATGTGGATCCAGTTGGGGCACATGCAGGGAGTCTGTCTCTGCCTTCTCTCCTCTCACTGAATAAGAAAAAAAGAATTCAAAGCATCCTTTCTCATTCATTCATTCACTTGGTGTTTGAGCCCTGAGCACACAGAGGAAGACACAGATACTCTCCTGAAAGGAGTGAGAACAAGCACCCTGACTGGGGGGTGCACTCACTGCTCTGTGTCTTGTGCGTACACACACACACGTACTCACTTACACACCCCACCCCACGCAGGTGTGAGCACAATGAATGACCTTAGGCAAATGACATAAACACTCTGTGCCTCAACTTCCTCACCCGTAAAATGAGGACACAGTAGCATGGACCCCCATTATGGTTTAACAAAGTCCTATCTGCGTGGCTCTCAGGGTGGGCTGGCACACGGAAAGCACTCAGTCCGTGGGGGCCTCACAGTGTGCAAGGATCACTCACGTGTCACTAAGCTATCTGCAAACTGAGATGCAAAGGTGCTAAGACAAGTGCCCGGCGCCATCTGCCTTTCTGGGTTTCTTGAGTCGTCCTCACTGGACATGTCACTTCTAAACTGCAAGGTTCTCGGTGAATACAAACACACAGGTGGACAAGTGAGCCAGAGCACTGACCAGGTCCGCGCGTGCCGACCACACCCCGGCACAGCCAGGGCAAGCCCCCCATGGTGTGCAGTCGCGCCTCTCCCCTTCCCTGGGCCCCCAGGCACCTCCCCACAAAAGACCAAATCAGCCCCTTCTTCCTGCAGCAGGTTAACTGGTTGGAGATATGAACAGTCTCTTCTCTCCTGTCCTGTAGCCTTTTATTCTAACCCAGCCAGAGGCATCTGTGTCCTGAGTGAGGGCTGGTATGTAGAGCAGAGGACAGGAGGCGTGGGTCTACCTCCTCCCCACCTGGGGGACAGGTGATAGGTGACCTGAGAACCCCAGAGATGCCCGTGTCCCCCCAGAGGGGCTGGGCCTTGTTACTCAAAATGGCATTCACCCTGCACCCAGAGGACAAACAAATATGGCTGCTGGGGGCAAGGTGGCCGAAGGGTCCCTCAATACCTAAGAGGGATGCAGAAGCAGCCAGGAAGGAAAAGACTTGTGTGGGGACAAAGAAGCACAGCAGTGGCCCTTAGGCAGTGACAGCCAGGGACCTGGAGAAATGGCTGGAACTGAGGGCCAGAGCCTTGGCCTCCACCCCGTCCTCACATACCAGTGAACCCAGCACTGGGTCAGGGAGGCTTGAAGCTGACTAAGAAACCAGGAATTCAATGCGAGGAGGCTTCTGTGGCCTGGTGAAATGGTTTGTAATAGAAATTAAATGCAGGCATCGGAAGAGAAGGCTCCACGCCACGTACCCCTGAGCTGTGGCCTGAGGTTGGTCCCTGCCACATACTCAGAGATGGTCACCAGCAGTGGGTTAGGCGTACAAACACACAGTGAGGACCTGACATGCTGCGGCATTGGGGGTGCTCGGTCCGGCCCCAGGGAACTCATCCTCCACCAGGAAGACCTACTTGCAGACAGATGATGATGACAATGTCTCTAGTTACCAAGGAGCCAGCGGAGGCCAGCCTCATCCTGCAAAGCTTCGAGAGAGGGTGTCCGGGCCGATCTGGAAGTAACCGGGCCCCACGCGGCACCGAAGCACAGGGAACAGCATGCACGTGCAGAGACAAAAGTGGGTCTGCAGCACGGTCCCCCCACCAGCAGGAGTTCCGGCCGAGTGAAGGGGACGGGCCGCACAGCAACGACACGGGGACAGAGGGCTCTCTGACAGACTCGTGTCGTTTCCTGAGCATTTCCGCCCGTCCCCCGGGAGAGGAGAAAAGGGACGGCACAGCACATTTTCAATAAAGCTGAATTTATTCCATTTAAAGAACTGTCCTTTATTCTGAGATATGTCCTTCCAAATTTTCTTTCGTGAAACGCTGATGATATGTGGTTGCTGGAATTTTTTCTCAGTCTTACTTGGCAAAATGGAAAGTTGGTGACCCTATGAGTTCCTTCTATTAAAAAAAAATGCACTGCCCTGCGAAAGCACTCACTTGTTGGGACTTGTTTCCTGGGCGCCCACAGAGCACCCACAGAGGCCCAGGTGCTGAGGACGTGCCCTCTGCCAGTGCGGAGCTCAAGGATAAGGGCCGTGAGAGGCAAATGAGGCACTCAGGGGCGGCCTCTTTAAAAAAGTAGCATTAAGAGGGAAACCTGGTAAATGCACCAGTCCAACCACAAGAGCAGCTGAGACAGGGTTCCAGGTAGGGAGTGGATGGCAGTGCAAAGGTCCTGGGGTGAGAATGAGCTGGCTGAGATCCTGGAGCTCACAGAGGGCTGCTGAGGGGGCAAGAACTGAGTGGCAGGCAGCCAGAACCCCAGGAGAGACCTGTCTGGGAACAAGACAGCCAGGGCGGCCAGAGGTCTCTTCTCTCGGGAACAGTGACGGCAGGGAAGGCAGCTGGGACTCAGAGTAATGAGAAGGGGCTGTGTGAGAGCCAGTGTGGCGAAGGAGGGGCCCTGGGGTGATGCACCTGTTTAATAAGGCACAGCCCTGCCTACCTGGTTGACAGTCAGCCTGCACCTGAGACCCCCACACGTGAGGGGCGGGAGAGTGCGGAAAACTGGTCCCCTCCCTTACACAGTGCGCACAGCACTTGAAACTCTCTCCAGACTCCGTCTTGTAAACCTGATGGTGTAGGGAGCCCCCTGCCCGTGGAAGCAACGGGGTCCAGTGCATCTGGCAGAGAGCCCACCACCCAAAGCAGCCAAGGGAATTCTCAGCCCTGAACGGCAAGCAGGACTTCTGTCGGTGTCGGCTGCACGGCCGCAGATTGGAGAGCAGTAACCTAGACAATTCGAATCGCCTGGTTCTCGCAGGAGTGTGGAGATGGTATCGTCCCACCCACTCCCTGATGGGTGGACCACCAGACTCACACCCCAGGCCAAACAGGACGCAGAAAGAGGCGGAGTGTGGAGCCCACCCCTTCCCATCTTGAGAGACTGGGGAGGAGACGGGAGGAGACCAGGAAGAGGGTAGGGCACAGGATCCTTGTCACCTGTCCCACACTACCCAACCCCAACCCCGGAGAGGCAGGTAGGAGTCTGAGACCCTGGGGCTAACGGGCCCACATGGTGCGCAGAGGAACCCTGAGGAATCTCAGCAAACCCCTGAGACCTGCAGAGTGTTAACTCATTGAGGGAGGTGAGTCATCCTGAACTTCGGCCCCACACCCACCAGACACAGCTGGGACTTGGCCCCGGGCAGTTACAGTTCCACCAGCCAACCTGCGGAGGAGGCCATGGCCTTGCGAGGCAGGTTTGCAGTGGCCACTGAGATAAGAAGCCAGCACCAGCCTGACCTGTGGTGGCGCATTAGATAAAGCATCGACCTGGAACACTGAGGTCAACGGTTCAAAACCCTGGGCTTGCCTGGTCAAGGCACATATGGGAGTTGATCATTCCTGTTCCTCTCCCCCTATTCTCTCCCTTCTCTCTCACTCATTCTCTCCTCTATCCTTTCTAAAATGAATAAATTAAAAAAAAAAAAAAGAAGCAGCAGCAGCCAGCACCTTGCAGAAATCGATGTGGATTACCAACCTGGTCCTCAGATTTGAAAGCTGCCCAGCGCCCGATGGGCACACATATCCCATTAGTGAGTAATTTGGTTATTTGAGGATGAAATAAAAAAATCATGTGTACTATATTTTTAAATGGCTATTAAGTTGTTAGGGCCCAAATATTTATTAAGATGTTTGGATCTAACTACTTAGTAAATGCAACTATTAGGTATTTCTTTGGGCTTTGGGAATGTCATCAAAAATGTTGCTGAGGTGCCCAGGGTGCCAAGAACTTCTCTGGGGGCATCTTGGCCCAACACGGAGCAGGTAGACCAGAGATGACGAGAGTAACCACCACTAAGCACATGTCTGGAGCTCACACACAGGACTGCCAGGAAGTCTCTGGAGAGACTGACTTTGAACAATTTATTTCATTCCCCAACAACCCTCTTTGCCCTGAAAATAAAATTAGCTCATACAGGGGAGGGCACAGACACTGCTTGGCAGAGAGTAAGCGACCAGTGAGTGGTGGCTGTCGCTATTAGAGAAGGTGCGGGCACAGAGAAGTAAGGTCCCCCCCAGTCATCCAGCTGGTGAGGGGAGGAGCCTCACTGTGAATGCACACACTACCCCCTGGTGGACGCAGTGGGGGAGGCGAGAGCCTGCGGCCTGTGGGCCCAGTGCCTTGGCAAGGAGCCGGAAAAGCAGAGACCTCTGAGGGCCTCTCTGGACAGGGCCTCGGAATACCAAGATCAGAGTGGGCCAGGGTCCATCTGTGGAACTCCTCCCTGAGTCTAGATGCGACCGCTGACTCCAGGGGCTCAACAGTCCAGCTCTTTGCAACGGGCACCCCGAGAGGGTCCCAAGGAGTCACCGAGTGCAGGGACCCTCTCCCTCAGCAATCACCAGGTCACAAGGACACCCCCATACCCCAGGGCGCAGAGGGGACCAGGGCAGGGCGCTCAGGAGACTGAACATGGACCCAAGACAGCCAGGCAGGGGTGGAGTCACCCCAAGGGGCTGCTGGGAGCCATTTGGTTAAATTCACCAGCCTGGACCTAAAATCCAGGGCCCAGCCCTCCTCTCTTGCAAGCAGGGTCAGGCCATTCAGCGAGAAGAAGAGCTCCATTTTCCCCGCACATGGGGTGCGGTGGCGTGAACGTGGGAAGGCATCGGAAGTGGGGGATGGGGCGGACGTGGCCAGGGACAGCCGAGCCTGCAGGACCCACTGTGGCGCAGCCCCTGGTCCGGTCCACCTCGGAACAGAAGGAGCAGGTTCTGAAAGAGCTTCCCCGCGTCCCCAGGCTCGGGCCCGCCTTCCCTCACACCCGCTGCCACCGGGAAGGGCCTGGTCTGACGCGTGCAGCCCGAGGGCAGCCCCCAAACCCCACCCAGAGAGCTGGACGATGTCCCATGACGAAAACACCCAGAGGAACCAGACCAAGAGCAATCAAGGCCGCCGGTCGGCCCCACACGCCACCAGCCGCCCCTCTGCCCGCCTTGGCTGGTGCGGCTCCGCAGGGCTCAGACCCGCGTAGTAACAGAGGGGGGACTCGTGGCACTCGGGCTGCCAGCGAGATGTAAAAACTTTGCTCGCATTTTTTAAAGTTTATAAATAACCTCAGAAGAGGAGCTGGAACGCGTTCCTTAGTAAATACAGCTGACCCATTTTCCTCATTCTTCACCAGGAATAAAGCGGCTGTTACCACGGAAAGTACAGAGCAGTCTAAATATATACCTCCTCCTCCTCGCAGGCAGCCCGAGCAGAGAAGCAGCCCGCCGCCCCGGAGCTGGAAGGGAAGCCAGGCCTGGGAGGGGCACGGTACCTCCGCCCCTCAGAGGCAACCCCTCGCCGCCCCGTGTCCCAGCTTGGGAAGGGGCAGCCCATGGCCCGCAGGTCACTTAGCCCGGTGAGGCTTGCAGACCTGCCTCCTCCCAGTAGCTGGCCCCTCCCCACCACCTTCCTGGTTCCTGCCCATCGTGTCCCCGGGTAGAAGGAACACTCCGAGAGAGCGGGCGCTTCCCTGGGGTTCACTATTGACCCCAGTCCAGGAAAGGGGGGCTGCCACGCAATAAACAAACACTCACATGAATGGCTCAGTGGCCACTTGGGGGGGACCACAGGCCAGCCTGCCTGGCAGCCTGGGAGGGGTCCTTGCTTCTGGGGGATTCTGTGCTTTGGGAAACGGGTTACCCCTTCCTTTTGGCAGAGCTCTGGTATGATTACCACTCGAACCCAGCAGGACTCGGTAATTCAGAGAGAAAGAGCATGACCTCCAGGCAGGCCTGTGGGGAAGGTAAAACTGTCTGCCCACCGCTCTGTCCCCAACAATCAGAAGTGTGCCTGGTCCATGACAGGCATGTCATCACCACGCACAAATGGGACACCCGTTGACAGCACAGGCAGCTTCCTCGGGGCCCTCAGACACGGCTCCGTGCTGCATGGGAGGCTTGGCCCAGAAACACCTGCCTGAGACCTGCTCTCAGAGGGGCTGTGGGCAGACACCAAAGCCTCCACACTCTATTTCCCAAGGAATGGCAGGAAACACAGCGCAGGGGCGGGTGACATGGCAGGGACAGCTCTGGAGGACCTCCTGGGGACGGGGCTTGTCACGCTGAGGAAACCGAAAGGTTCCCTTCAGACATTTCAAAGCATTCAAGTCTCCGGGGTGTCTGCCACCCACGGAAAGGGACACGCAGAGCCGGCGCAGTCCGTGGGGCAGAGGAGAGGGACACTCGAGGAGGCTTTCCATCGTGGCCCGGAGACCAGGATGAGGGGTGTCGGCTGGCAGCTGGGAAGCCAGGGTCACCGCGGAGGCAGGACACTGGGCCAACCCAAGTGGAGGGCACCTGGTTTTCGGTAACGGGGACACCAGTGGCTGGCAGGTAACCTCACCTTCTCCCCGGCCCAACGGGCCAGCTCATCACCACCCAGCATCCGTTAGGCTGCCCATGTCCTGCACACGGGGCCCATCCCAGGCTGACGGGAACCTCCTTCCTGGCCCCACGTCGGGCCTCATATATCAGAGCCGGACCTGGCTGGGCTTGAGGCGGGGGGGGGGGGGGGGGGGGGGGCGAGGAGGACCATGGCCACCCCTGCAGGGCCAGCTGTTAGCTCTCCTCACCTCACCAGATCCTAACATGAAACCCCAGAGCACTTGGACCCAAGACCCAAGAGCCAGCGAGCCACCAGCCCGCACCACTCTGAGGGAGTTCGTCAAGGTTCCGCTCCTCACACCTTCTCGCACTCTGGTCCCGGGGGTGGCATGGGGGCACCCCCAATCTATCATGGACACTCATAAGTGCAGGTAGTGCCCCCCACTTCACGCACACTGTGCCCCACGGCACAGTCCCCGTGCCTGGCACGCCGTCTGCACTCAACCAGGGCCGAGGGCGAGCTGCCTTCCTCCAAAGGAACCCCGGGAGTCCACGCTGCACTCGCGTTACTGTTCTTTTATTGGTTTTTCCTCTAGATTGACTTTAATTCATCATCTCGGTGATGATCATAAAAGAGCTTAATTGATACTTATTTGATGGAATCTACCTTATCTGCGAAATTTATTACTTCACAGAGGCATGAGCAGGGCCCGCGCTGGAGGAGCACCTGCTTCCCTCCCACAGGCTCTCCGGGAACACGTGGGGGGAGGAGCAAGCGGGGACAGGGGTGGGGGGTACCAGATTACAGCCTGACTTTCCAGGGCACTGGGGAGCCCCTGGGGGGGGTAGAGCCTGTCTGCAAGCCCATCAGCGTCCTCCCATCAAGATGGAATCCACTTCTCCTCTGGAATCATGACTCCCAGAAGTCACACTGAGCCCATGAAAGCCGCCACAGTCCCACCGGTTCCCTCAGGACAGACACCTCTGGGGCCACGGGAGAAGTCTGCTGCCCGGAGCGCGTGGACGCCACACAGAGGGACGAGGTTGAGGAGCCCCCTCCCTACTCTTCCCCCAGCAGGGAGCCCCTTCCCAGACACGGACTGGGCCGCCCCTCGGTGACTCAGCCCAGCAGCGGCCTGATGGCTGTCACTGAGACCCCAAGCCCAGTCGGCCCCCAGAACCAGGAGCAGTGCAAATAAATGACCTTGCTAAGTCTGGGATGGTTTGTTACGAAGCCAGGAATAACTGGAACAGCACACAGGCCTCATGGGCTGGGGGGCCCTCGGACAGACCCCTCCCTCCTGCCGTCAGCTGGAACGAGGGCACGGGGGACCGGGAACAGATTTTTGCCAGCCTTTTTAAAAATAAGAGGAAAAAAAAAAAAGAAAAGAAAAAGCAGATACAATGGAAAAAACTCTTCATAAAGCAAAACTTATTCCATTTGAAGCAATATCCTTCATCTTGAAATTATGTCCTCACACTGTTGGTGGTAAACTATTCTTCTATTTATGAAATGACACAGTAGCTGACAACTGGCTTCTAATGGCCTCACTTGGTCAAATCAAAAGTTTTTAAAATTTGAACAGTCGGTGACACCCCATGTCAGGGCACAGGCAGGGTAGATGGCAGCCTCGGGTCACCTCCATGCCCGAAAGGCAGTGATTTATGAACTTCCCTACAGAACAGGGGGAGCTGCCCGTTCTCCCACCAAACATACTCCGCAAAGCCCTGACCCAGTTTATCAGCTCGGACACCTGGCTCGGACCTGGCCCGAGCCTAACGCTGCACGGCGGTCACGAGGAGTCGGTCCCTCCCAGACCACTGGCCTCCTGCCTTGGCTTCTGTGCCCGCTCTGCTTCTGGGGCCCACGCCTCCTGCAGGGACCCTGGGGCTCCGAGACCACGAGTATGTGGGGAGCGTGACGTCCTTCAACTCCCAGTGAAACACGCCCTCCTTCCTGGGCCACGGCCTCCCTGGGAGCACCGGCCAGGCCGAGGCAGGGCAGCCGGCCACAGGGAGAAACACACAAACCTCCAGAAGAAGCTGTCAGCAGACCTGAGCTTTCCAAAAACTGAGTGTTTTTGGGTCACAGAGCAGAGAGACGGCAGCAAAATCTGCAGCAGACTTCACCTCCAGCCCAGGAGATCTCAAGCGTTTCCTAACTCTCCGGGCATCATCCATCCATGTCCTTGTCCGTGTCCGTCTTCGTGTCCGTGTCCGTGTCCATGTCCGTCCACTCCTTGCAGGCGACACCCTGGGCCTGAGGCCAGACAGGAAGTCCAGGCACCCTCAGGAAAGGCTGTTAGTGGGACAGGCCCATGCTGGTGGCTTTTCGACCGTTTTGAAGCCACCGTATTTCTCCAGCACAAACAATACAGAGTGGCTGAGACATTTATTTGCAATCGGGAGACATTTATCCTGTGACAACATTCTATTCCAATGACTTTTCTATTACCACCCATGATTAATGTTGTAAATTCTGTCACTTGGGATGATGGACGCAGGGCAGCTGAGGGGCCCCTTCATAAATTACCCAAACCCCAGCTTCCCATTGGCTGTCAGGACAGGGATGGCCTGTGCTTCCGTCATGGAGGTAAAGGTCCTTCAGATGAGGAAAAAACTGTCCAACCTCAGGCCTCTCCAGAGCGGCAGGCCGCAGCCCGGGGGAAAGGGTGCTTCTGCCCGAACGCGTCGTTGCTTCTGCGCAGGGCTGCCTATGTGCACGCCATTTAGGAGGAATGGTATGAGTCTTCGCAAACAGGAGCTGGAGAGGCCTTCGCCACTGGATGCCACAGCAGCCCAGTCAGAAGCTGGCGCCCCAGCCAGCCCCGGTCCCAGGCAGACTGGCACCTCCCTCCCACTCACCTCAGTCATACCTGAATGTCTCCCCCCAGAGCCCTGGTCTCCACCTGTGAGGGTGACGCAGACCTTTCTGATACTGCGTGGGGGTTCAGCTTGAGCTCCCCTTCAGTGCGCGGCCTGCAGGGGGTCTCTTCACCCTGGCCCCCCACACACACACACACACTGACTGCCTCTCCCCTGGGCGGCTTCTATCTACTCCCAGACCTGTGTTTCCCGGGCCTCCACCACCCTGTTCTCCAGTCATATGTCCTCCCGCACAAAGTGTCTCCTGGGGCCTCCCGCTGCGGTCCCTGTGTTTCCGTTGGGTCATGCATTGCAGGGAATGCTGTGCCCTCCAGCCGCCGCCCCAGACAGAAAGTCTGGAGCTGTCCTTGACTCTCCTCGGGCCCCCACACTCCCTGTCCGATTGATAACCAAGTCCTGTGGGTCCCCTTTCCTAACCTCTCAGCCCTGCCACTTCCCTGCAGCCCCATCACAACACTCTGGTCTGTCACCCAATTAATAATCACAAATTCCTGGTCTGTGAACAGCTCTTGTAAACTCTTGCCACCCTGGCCTTCTCCTCTGAGCAACAGAAATCCCATCTGCCATCCCTCCCCAGGGCCCCCGGGCCCTCCCAGGGGCACTGGATGGACTCCCCCACGGCGGCCTGGATCCTGCCCCGCCGGGTACCTGCAGCCAACTCCAACCCCGCACTTCCTGCAGCTCCCTGGACCACGCTCTCTCTGGACACACCTGCACAGGGCAACTTCTCCTGCCTGGGATAATCTCCCCTTGCCCAGCGTTCCGCACCTGGCTAACTCCTGCTCACCCCCCAGGTCTCAGCTGAAAGGTCACTTGCTCAGAGACCTGTTCCCTGATCCACCCCCACCTCACCCCAACCACATGGCGTGGCTGCGGCCCATGATTCTGCCTTCCCACATCTTGACACACCTCTCCCTTGGCCTCCGGGTGAGCTCGGGGGGTCCGTGTTGGTCTCGGTCGGCAGCAGCCCCAACACTATCACAGGGTCAGCACAGAACAGGTGTCCGCGGCCGAGTCTCGGAGGGGCACAAAGCCGAGAACCTATGCTCATGGTTGGCTGCCTCCCACTCCTCCCTAGAACGCCAACTCCTCGGATCCCAGAACTAGGTGAGTTCACCTCTGGACCCCAGACGCGCCTGCACCAGGTCTCATACAGAGCAGGTGTTCAGAACGTGTTTCCGGAGAAACTGGAGAGGAAGAAAGAAAAAAGCCCCACACGAAAGCACAGGACACCTAGAAACTCAGTGGCCTCATTCGTCAGACAAAGGCTTAAAAGTTTAAAGGAGGAGAGAGAATTGATGGGACGCGTGCACAGACGTGGGCTGTAGACCACGCCACTGTGAACGCCGCAGGGAACTGTGTGGTCTCCCGCAGAAACACAGAGCCGCGGAAAGCCACTCTGATTCAGGGGTGGGTTGGGCCTTCCGGAAACTCGTCTGCCCGCCCACCCCCGGCCCGTGTTCCTGGCACTCCTAACTCAATTTGGCCATCTCTGTCGGTGTCCTTTCTTGGAAAACAGATGAGCTTTCCACTCTGCGGTGCCGGGGAAAGGCCCGGCTCTGTGCTGACAGGTGGGGAAGCTGGATCCGGTCCAGCCCAGAGACCCAGAGCGCTTGCTGTCCCGGGGATCCCCAACAGGGCAGAGGAACGACACAGACACGGTGCCTCGGCGGGGTGGCCACCTCCAGGGCAGCTGGGCCTGGGATGGCGTTCACAGGGCATGCCCTGGGGGCTCTGGGGCTCCACTGCCTGCGCCCCGTGGGAGGGGCCCACCAGAGAACACCTGACATACCCGACGACTCTGAATGCACAGTCCCAGGGTGGGGGTCTGTCCCAAGCCAGAGTCTGGAAGAGGCCTGACAGTGGGATCAGACCTTGGTTGAGGGTGGAGGGAGGACCTATGAAGTCACTGGGGCCACCTCACCTCCAGGCCCCAGCCTAAGATACAGGCTTGGCCGGTAACAGGGCTGCCAGCTCCCTTTCCTAGCGACCACGAACATCACTGACTCCATCTTCCTTCCCAAACCCACGGCGCACGGGCCCAGAGGCCATGGCAGCCAGAGCGGGAGGCCAGAGGCCAGCTGCAGATTCTTCCCCGGTTCAGCACACCGGCCTCCTGCCCCAGACTCTGCCTCAACCCAGGGGCCTGCCTCCCCAGCCTCTTCCTTAGGATGCCGTCCCTCCGGCAGCCTCTTCTTTCGCACGCGTCCTGGACCCTCCCTCCCCTTCAGGCTGCGCTGGCCTCCCCCACTCCGAACAGCAACCGTTCCTAGGATCTTCCCAAACCCTCCCCACCTAATGGCTTCCTCTCCTTCCCCTTGTGAAACTTCCCAAACTACAGCACCAACCCCCAAGTCGGGAGGTCACGCAGGACGGGAAGGCAGTCCAGGTCCCCAAGAGCGCTGGACAGAGGATGACATGTGGAAACTCAGGGCCCTCGCCATACGACGGCTGTTTCTCGGTTGAGTGAATACACATACCCCACCGCAAAAAAATTGTTTTTCAAGTTTGACTTCCAAGTTCCTGGAGGAAAAGGAGTGAACAATCTAATTTTTGAAACCTTTATAAGTATATGCATTAAAAAAATAAAAATAAAAGAGCCACTTAAATGAATTCTCTTTTGCCTGAAAAGTAGAGGAATCCAAAGCTCCTGGATTTTAAAAGCTTCCATTAAAGCAGCTTTTCCTTTAAAAAAAAACAAACAAAAAACCATAATGAACTGAAACATAAACCGGAGGCCACGCGAAGCCGGCTCCTGACCACCCTGCCTTACGGCCATCCTGACTCAGAACACTGTTTTGCAGGAGCTACAGTATGTCTGCATCGGTGCTACAGCCAGCTTGTAAATTGAGATAAAAATCTGGCAAGATGGAGACAAGAATGTGTCCTGGATGGGGTGGGGGCAGAGCAGCGCCGAGCTGGTGGCCCCCGACGCCCCTGGCTAATGTGGGCCCATGCCCTAAGACCTACTGAACCAAAACCCCCACTTGTCCAAGCCAGGCCTAGGCTGGCTGCGCCTCAATGAGGTGAAAGTACTGTGACCCGACTATGCATGTGAGCCACCCCTCCCCCAGACCTGCCAGGTACCCAGACCTGAGAGGGGGCAGACAGTGCCCCGTGCAGTCTACCCACCGGTCAAAGCCCAAATTTCAGTGGCCGTGGGTGGGCACCTGTTAAATGTATCAGGCGCTGTCCTAACACCAGATATAACAGTAGAAAAAGTCAGAGATGGGCCCTGCTTCTCTGCAACCTACATTCAACTGGGGAGACAGACATCGGGCAGAACCCTCAGGAATGATTGGCTGTTATCACGCTCAGCACCCAAAAGCATATGAGACCACATGTGCAGTGACTCTCCTCCCAGCAAAGCCCCTTTGCCCCTCTCAAGATGCTCCAGACAAAATGGACTATTCATTTGCCTCAGCATCCATCCTTGTCTGCTCCCATCCCTACCTCTCAAACATCTTACTTTGCCTCCTGAACCCAACCCCATGCCACCTCTGTGAGCCTCTCCTGGTCCTCTCCCTGCCACCTCCCCCATCTGCACGTCCCTCCGCTCTGCCACTGCCCTGTGCAGAGCCTGGAACAGTGCCCTTGAGGGGATCACAGCAGTGCACTCATCCATACAGCAACCTGAAAATGCCGGGTTAAGAGAAGAGGGTGAAACTCGGGGCAGGAAACAGATTGTTGGTGGAAACTTCCAGGAAGAAGCTGACCAGTCTGTGCTGGAGGAAGTTAAGGGGATGGGGGTGGGGAGGAATAGGGCCAAGGCCTGACCAAAAGCTCCCGGGAGTCCAGCCAGCAGGGTCAGAGCTGGTCACCAGGGACAGAATGCCTCCCTTGTCATGACAGCACTCTGCTGGGAAGGGCACCCCAGGGAGCCCAGAGGAGGGAACCGGAAAGGCAGGTGGTTCTGGGACTGTGATGGCGAACCTTTTTATAAAAACCGCCCACTTTTGCAGTGCTGGTCAACCTGGTCCCTCCCGCCCACTAGTGGGCGTTCCAGCTTTCATGGTGGGTCAATCGTGGTGCCCTTTGGTTGCTCCACTACTGCCCACTAGGTCCCCGCCCCCGAGGGCACGGACCTCCCCCATCAGCCAGACTGTCACTGATGTGAATCATCCACTTCTCCACAGCGGCAGCAGAAGTAGCAAGATTATTAAGAAAAGTACTGAGAAATGTTCATTCCCCAGGGCTCTTTATGTAAAGATAGACCAAAATCAGGCAGAGAAACTGGGCCCCAGGAGGCCAGTAGTAGGAAGAGAGATGCACTTTAATATTTCATTAGTGTCCCATTAGCGACACAACACACATTTTCACACTTGGTGACTTCTTGGGAGTAATGTCTCATTCAGAAACAAGCAGGAGCCCCACTGGCCTGCGAAGCATCCTGAGGCGGCCAGTCAGAAAGGACTCGACCTTCAGCGTGACGGCTACCCTACCCGAGCCACTGAACTCCAGTGCTCCTCGAAACCTGCTCATCTGGGGCCCAGAGCCAAGCTGCTCACTTGAGGTGGAGCCCTTCTCATGCCGCAAGCCAGGCTCATTCAGCTCACTCTCTGGGCCTGTCACACAGGGGCCATCACCCATTAGTGCATCCTAAAGTCCAGGCCATCCCGGGCTGAAGCTGTCCGCCCTCCCGTTACTGTACTGGACAGGGGAGGGGCGGAAGCAGGGATTTAGAAAGACAAGGGGCAGGGTGTCCTTAGCTGTCACTGTACAAATCAGTCACCCCCATTGCTCCCAGAAACATGCACCAGGCACCTCGTGTGTGCCCGGGAGGAGCTGGGTATGGGGCACAGGCAGGGAGCATGCAGATCGCAAAGGAAGTGGAGAGAAATAATGGGGATTTCACAACGGACCCAAGAGGCTGTCCCAGGGTTCCCGTTTCTCAGATGATGAGACGCTGGGATGCTCAAGGAAGTTAACTGCCCTCTGCAGCCCTGGCCTGGGGTGCAGCTGCCCTGCCCCTCGCTGCTGCTAGAGACAGGATGCAGAAAAGGAAGTGGTCCAGAGTGGTTGGGGCTCCAGCCCTGCTCTGCCTTCAGACAGGGGGCCGCCCCTCCACTAGGGATGACAACACAGATGTGAAGGCACTATGCAGAGGGCTGGTCCTGGCTCCTAGACTGTCACTGCCTCCCTCTCTGGACAGTAACTGCCAACCAGCAGGGGATCTCTCAGCTACCCCGCCTCCTCCCCCCAAGGGCATGAGGTCAAAAGAAGTGACATAAGCTGTGCCCTCTCTGCTCCCATAGGCCACTGTCATGCACGTGGCCCCGGTTCCCTACACGCCCTCCCAGGACCTCCTTACAGAGCCAGCCCACCCCACCCGGTCCTGAGCAGAAGTCGTCACCCATGTCAGCCTCCCAAGATACCCTCCCAATTCTAAGTTGGTCGGTTAAGTTAAAGCGATGCACGACGGCCAGGAGTGGTGGGCACAGGGATGTCCGGGAGGACGTCATCAGTGCGGCTGCTCCCAAGGGAAGGTCGCACTTGCCTCCTTGTCAGCAGGTGTGCAGCCCTTTGGGATGACATGCCAGAGGACAGCAACTGGGACACACAACTCCCCTTCAGGCCACGCCTTGCCTACCACTTCAACGTCCTCACTGGAGAAATTTCAAACAAAGCATTCCCCACAGAAGGCTCTGGATCTGGAAAGGCTGGTGGCACAGGGGCCAAGCCTAGAGCACCTTGGATTCAGCAACCACAGGATCCCACCAAGACCGACTAGGTGGCAGGAGAAGACACCTCCGTCTTTTAAATGTTCCCCACCGGCTCCTGACCCTGTTCGCCGCGCTCTGTAAACACAGGAGGCACCAGGCGCACTGTGAGGACGTGACAACCTTCCCCAGTCGTGACATGTCAGAGGGACACAAAGGTGGCAAAGAGCTGCTTGCCGGCAGTTCCAGCACACACCCCGTCACATTAATGTTTCCCCTTCAAAAAACAAGACCGGAATTTCTCTTTAAAAAATAAATATATATTTTTTGAGCTGGCTTTATGTTAGCCTCAAATGTAGCAGGAACGGTTCTGGAGAGAGGGTGAGCCCTGAGAAATTCTGCTCCAGCCTGGCTTGGGAGAGACACACAGGGTCCCGGCCACCAGGTGACTCGGACCACCCACGCAGAAGCTGACGAAAACAGAGCAAGAAAGGTGACAAGATGCCACGTTGGTGTTTGGAGATTACAACTCTCCTTTCCTTCCCACTGGTCACCCAGGACAGCCCATGCTGGTTCTGGAATCACCTGGATTGTGCCCTTTAATTACGACCCAGCAGGAAGGTCAAGTGCCACCTAGGCCTTCTAACAGGTAACACTGACTTAGGACATCCGCAGCAAGGGGCTCTGCCTGGACCCTAAGACCTATTCCATATACAGATCAAGCTAAAACCCAAGTCCTGCAGAGCCTATGACCGCACGCTGTGAGAAAAGGCCCACGGCTGTGAGGGCTGGTGAGCGAAACACACTGGCTGGGCTGCCCTCGGGGCAGGCAGCGGCTGCCCAAGAACAGCTATCCTTCTTTAGAGCCGAGCCTGAAAGCCAAGACCTAGAAATTCGTGTCAGGGTGGTTCCCATGAGTCTTTCATGTACATGAATTAGTTTTACCAGTTTTACCAGGGTCATACTCAAGTTGAAAGGTCATGTGGTGGCGCAGTGGATAAAGCATCGACCTGGAATGCTGAGGTCGCCAGTTCAATACCCTGCACTTGCCTGGTCTAAGGCACATATAGGAGTTGAAGCTTCCTGCTCCTCTCCCCTTTCTCTCTCTCCTCTCAAAACGAATAAATTTTAAAAAATTAAAAAAAAAAAAAAAAAAAAAAAAGATGAGAGGTCAGCCCAGGTGGCAGGGGACCTGTTCTGGGGCTCCCTCCTGCGGGCCACCCCACCTGCTTCACTTCAATCCACATTGCAAACTGAAAGGCTCACAGCCTCACAGACTCCTGGGACTGAGGCCTTCTCCGGCCCTCTCCAACGCCCAGACCTCTGCCAGGGACAGCCCCACCTCCGGTGGAGACCCGTTCACCAGAGAACAGCATCCCCTGCTGGAGAGGTTCCAGCAGCATTCCTGTGTGTCCTTTTAGGGAGTCCTGAAAATGAAACAATGACTTTGCTTAGAAAGTGTATCTACAAGTTTCCTCCCCAAGCACAGCTGGTGCAGGGAGGCTAAACTGACCTTCCACCTGCATTCTGAATTAATTCAGAAATATTCTATCCAGACGTAGAGTACTGGGTGACTTGACACGCCCCCTCCAGGAAATTATGGAATCTCCCGTGGACAGCTAGCAGCCCTGATGGCGAAGGCAGACAACTACACTGAGTTCTACCCGAAGGCAAGGAAATCCTCGTTTTCCCAAAGAGTCAGAAGAATGTGACAAGTCAGCCTGTGGAATCCTGCCTCCGTCATGATATAAAGTGACCCCTGGAAGCTTGTGGTTATCGCTGTACGTCATCATGTCACTCTTTGATTTGATGCCGCCTAATGAAACATCAACGGACCGAGCAGTTTCAGGAATGGTTTCCCAACACCCGTGTGTGATTGTGAAGATGCCGGCATCAGGCTGAATTAGCATTGCACACTCACCTGTCAACAAACAACCCCTGGCAGGAAACCGGACACTGAGGCGCTGGGGAGGGCCAAGAGGGGGCATTTCGGCAGGTTCCCAGGTATCTCTAGTGTGTGCTCTCACCACAAATACCCCAGTGCCCACAAGTAAGACTTTGTCAAAGTTCATTAAAGTGTATTTTTTAAATTGTTATATCCACCTCCTCAACTCTCCAAGAAAATAAAACGAACGTTGACTCTAGTTCCCACTATCGATTCTGACTGCCAAACCTGGAGGGGGGACAGGGCCACTGTCCTAGGAGGCTTGAGTTGATGGGAATGAACCAGGAGGTAAGTTGCCAGTTCACTGGTGGAGGTTTTATGGGAAAAGCACACCAGACTCTTGCTGTAAACATCCGTTCCGAACATCAGAGGCTGGCATCAGCAGTGAGCCGTGAACAGTGGCCCCTGTGCCAGGACACAGATGAGCTGTGGGCAGCACTGGACAGTGAGGGCAAGACAGAGGGCCTGGCCACTGCCTGCCTCCCGCAGATGGGCTGGGACTCACTGAGCTCTGGGCACCGCTGCACCTGGCCCAGATGTGGATTTTATTCAGTGGGGCAGGTCTGAGCCAGGTCTGGGAAGGCCCACCCTGGGCCCTGCGGGGTCAAAGTAAAAGGTTGGCCAGTCACCAGAGGCTCTCTTGCTCTGAGAAGCCAGGGCCACGAGGTCCAGCTGGGGTGGCTCTGGCCCCAGGGATGGCCACCCTTACTCCAGTCGGGCTGGCCCGATACCTACTGCTCTACTCAGACTTCAATGTCTCCCCAAGGACGGACTGTCAACCCAGGGGCCGGTGCAAGCTCTAGGCCCATGAGCCTCGGGAGGTACCCTGGCTTCTAAAGGTCACAGAGGGCTGTTTGGACAAAGCCCAAGCACTCCCCGTCACCTTCATCTGAAGCTCACCCAAGCTGCCCTGCCTGGGCGGTGCCCCTCGATTAGACTGAGGCAGCTTGCTCTTCAATCTCTGCACCTCCCAGGGACCCAGGGACGGGGGCTTGGGGTGCGGGCGGGGCCTTCCAGGACACACAGCTGAGCCTGCAGTTCCTGTCGTGTCTGCTCGCAGCGCGAGCACCTGGAGGTCAGGGACTGTGTCCCTTTGTCCGTCCCCAGGCCCAGCTGTCTGGCGACTCAGCAAACAGTGACTGTTGACGACGCTGCCCTGGCTCTGGGGCGGCCGCAGCTCCTCCTGTTTCAGCTGCTCAAGGACACAGAGGAAACCGCACACCGGATTCATAAAGAGCAAACAAACTGAAAAGCAGTTAGAACAGACAGATCACAAATATTTATATACCGAGGCCTCAAAATGACGTCCATGGTGAAGATACCTCCGTCTGCTCTCCAGCCCCGAGGGCCCTGTCCGAGGACTGTGAGGCTGTGTTGCGGGCACCGCGCCCGCCCTGCCACTTATAGTGGGGCGGGCAGCAGGGTTCTGATTTCGCTCAAATGCATATTGTGATTTACTGAAGAAACCTGCTCTGCCTCAGGCAGGCAACAACTGGATGAAAATATTCACACGGCACCTTCTTCTCTCACTCCCTTTAGGGAAAGGCTGCTGCACTCACAAGTGAGGGGGAGGGAAAATTAAGTAAGAAATATATTTAAATTACAGCCACAGAGCAGGGATGGGAGGTGCAGACTTCCGTGCCAACTTCCAAATTCATGCCACTCTGATTTGCCTTTGAAACAATCTCACTTTGCCTTCTGTTGCTTAAACAGTAATTATTAAAGGCATCAATTAAAAACCCCCGCTCTGCCATTCCCGTGGCTGCGGTCCCTGGCATGGCTGCAGTCCTGTCTGCAGCGCCCGATACCTCGCGCTCCATGGCAGTGAGGAGGGCCCACCCGGCGCATCCAGCCCCTTCTCCGGCTCCACTTGCCACACGCTTCGTGCCGGCAGTGGGGAGGGAGGAGCAGCTCCAACAGGAGGCTGTCGTGCTGCCTGGAATTAGCCTTCCTAGACCAGACTCGGGGCACAGGTGGGCATGCTCCCTCTGCTGGAGACCGTGTTTCCCATCCTGTACAGACCCCGGGCAGTGAGTTCCCCCAGCCTCCTCCCACCCCCTCCCAGGAGGATGACTGCCCTAGAGACCCAGACCACCAGGACCCTCAAAGTGACAGCAAAGAAGAAACCCCTCTTCTTAGCGTCGACTCTAGGAAGCTTCCAGATCATGGAGTCGTCCTTCCTGGTTTGTCAGGAGAGATCGAGGGTGACTTGTTGGGTCCCCGCGGCCAGAGGAGAGACATCCCAATGTCCCACAGGGTGTGCAGCTGAGGCCCCGCACCTGCAAGCATCTGGAGGGGCAGGGCCAGGGCCTTTCGGGGGGTGGCTGGTGCTCCCCCAGGCTGCGCTGGCAGCCACTGCACCTCGGTCGCCCTTTACTGAGCACCTGTGTCCCAGACCCTGAGCACACGAGGGGCAGGTACTATCCCCAATGTGCAACTGACACACGCACAAATTATTAATAAAGAAATGTGCCATGTCACACAGCGATCACTGTGCCGGGGACAAGGATCACACTGAACTGAAACCCACAGGCGCCCCCACTGCCCGGAACAGGCAGCAGAGACAGGCAAAGGGTCCAGTCACCGTAAGGAGCCGATGGCAGACGCGAGCTGTAGACAGGAGGAACAAGGAGGGAGACCCAGGCATAGTCCAGGGGTTGGGGGCCCAGGCGCCCACGCTGGGGCTGTGGAGGGAGAGAGGGAGAAGACGGGAAAGAACACAAGTCTGCAGGCAGAACCAACAGGTCGCCGTGCACCCTCTGCGGAGCACGAGAGGTATCGGGAGGAGGTATTGCCAGAGCCGTGAGTCTCAGCCCAGGTCTCTCGGGGACACTTGTGAGCCGGAGAGAGCCAGGTGTGGGGGAGAGGCACAGGAGTTTGGTTTGGGAGTAAGCCCAAACGCTCAGTACGAGACAAAGACGTGAAACTGAGGCAGGTGGGGCCGTGGACACAGACACAGTGGCCGTGCTGCATACACGGAAGGATGGGCATCAGAGAAACACCGGAGGAGAAGGGGCCGGGGACACGGTCTGCACTGCACTGCCCCCAGGAAAAGGCAGGGTCTGCACCAGGAGGGGGAAAAGGACGGTCGGACAAGGGAGGACGGGGCGGACAGCAGCACAGAGGCAGTGGGGCAGCCGGGGAACCCGGCAACTAGGTTCCTAGGGAATCCTGAGGGGAGGAGTTTCTGCCGAATGGGTTGGGGAAGTGGCTGCCGACTTCTGAAGAGGACGGGAAGGGAGATGGTGAGAAAAGAGCAGCAGGAAAGGTTTGAGAGGAACCTCTGTACAAGGAGCACAGCTGTGGGTAGCGGGAAGAGCGAGCAATAGCAGAAGATACCTAGATAGATGGTTTCAACTCAGAAAAGCACACTTGGCCAGTAACATGTGAATTGTTGCAGGCTGGTGATGGCTGTGGCCATGCCCAAGGACAGCGTGCCCATGGAGTGCAGACAGAAAAGAAATGCCAAAGCAAGAAACCTGATGTCTGAAGGTAGCCGGAACAAGGGCTTCTCTTCCCACCCCTTCCCCACCCCCCAACTCCCCAGCTCAGTCCATAGGCTGGAATTCAGCCACATCAGCTTCTAGAACGGGCTGTGGCCCCTTAGGATTGAGTCTTCAAGTTCTTTGCAACAATGAGGTTCTATAAATGGTGAAAATAAAGATAGGTCCTAGGTGACCAGTCAAAAGCACAGGTTACTTACCTGTCCTTTTGATATCTGAAGCTTTGGGCCATGTCACAACAATCCTCTGGCCCCAGAAGCACACCAGATAATGTCATCAAGAGGTACCACACAGAAACGTGGGCCATGACAAACGCACGGAGTGATTACGAACAATAAACAGCTTTAAAAAGTTAATGTCTAGACAGTTATGATAGACTGAAAGATGTTAACGATAGACAGTAAGATGTCTATCAACGCTGAGTTTTTAAGATTCTAACACACAATAAAATGCACGGCTTTGATCTGTTGGTGAGTTTCATCAGTGACATACACATACATGGGATTTTCAGCACCCAGAAACTTCCCTGCCCTTTCCAGTCACTTCCCCACCCTGCCCTCAAGAAATCACCATGGATCTATCTAACACAGGTTTGAGATGTGTGTGGCCACTTATACATGCATGTGTTCCAACAAACACCTGTACTCTTTATGACCTGCCGAGGCAGTGGGCTGACGGTATGCACTGATCTCTATGCCCCTTTCTGTGAGGGACCTGGGCACTCTCACGTTCTGGTGTCCGCAGGGCTCCTGGGAACCTGTCCCCACAGGTCCAGAGGGACAACAGAGTTCTGTGGGACTCGGATGCTCCGTGCAGATCTCTGTGCGGTAGGCTGGCACCCCTGCCCCTCGCGCTGTTCAAAGGTCCCCTGCACTTCCTCTGTCGAGATCCATCCACTGGGTTGGATGGGTCGTTCATTCTTTTTATTGCTCAGGAGCAATCCACTGGGGCCGTTTACTTACCCACTTTTCAGGTGATGGACAGCTGGGCCATTTCCAGTTTAGGGCTCTATATAAACATTCCTGTACAAGTCCTTTTGTGAACATCTATTTTCTTTTTTTTTAAGATAACTTTTTTGTCATTTTTTAATTTTTATTTTATTTATTCATTTTTAGAGAGGAGAGAGAGAGGAGAGAGACAGAGAGAGAGAAGGGGGAAGGAGCTGGAAGCATCAACTCCCATATGTGCCTTGACCAGGCAAGCCCAGGGTTTCGAACCGGTGACCTCAGCATTTCCAGGTCAACGTTTTATCCACTGCGCCACCACAGGTCAGGCGTGAACATCTATTTTCACTACTGTAAGGCAGATCCTTAGAGCGGACTTGCTGGATCCTATCACATATGTTCATAAACTTCAAAGAAATGGCCAGACAGGTCTCCTAAGAAGTTATACCATGTAATACACCAACCAGTTGCCCCGCAATCTCACCAGTATTCGATGTTGGGGATTTTTATTTTAGCCTGAATTTGTACTTCCCTGATGAGTGGCGATGTCAGGCATCTTTCCACACGTTTACATAGATCTTCTTTTGTACAGTGCATGGCTCCAAGTGTCTACGCATTCTAACAGTCATACATAGTTGTGTAACAATGATCAAACTACAGAAAATTTCAATCACCTCAAAATGTTCCTTTGTGCCCTCATCCTTACCTCACCTCCCCCCCGCAACCCCCAGCAACCATGACCCCTTTCCACACAATTACCTCTTCCAGAATGTCCCACAAGTGGAATCGGGCAGGATGTAGTCTTCTGAGCCTCTCACTAGCATGACACATGAAATTCGGTAATGCAGTCATCTCTATTGCTGAACAGTATCCCAATGAAGTTGTTGATCCATTCAACAGTTGAATGGCATTTGCATTTTCAGCTTTTGGAAACCATGAATCAAGCCACTGTAATTAATCATTCTCATACACGTTTTTGTATGAACAGAACTTCTCATTCTCTTAGTAAGTACCTAACAGTGAGATTGCTGGGTCATGTTGTATTACAGATTTAAGTTGTTTCTAAGTATAGATCTATAAGAAACTGTCCAATTTCTTTTCAAAACAGCCCCTCTCCCTGCATCCCCACCAGCACAGAGGAGCTGGTAGGATCAGGGTTTTGTTTGTTTTGACAACATTCTAATAGGTGTGCAGTAGTATCTCACTGTGGTTTTTAGTTTCATTTCCCAGATAACTGATGACGTTAAACACCTTTTTTTTTTAAAGTTTTGGGTTTTTTTGTTTTATTTTGTTTTATATTTTTTTTATTTATTGATTTTTTTTAGAGAGAGAGGGGAGAGAGAGAGAGGAGAGAGAGAGAGAGAGAGGAGAGAGAGAAGGGGGAGGAGCAGGAAGCATCAACTCCCATATGTGCCTTGACCAGGCAAGCCCAGGGTTTCGAACCGGCAACCTCAGTGTTCCAGGTCGACGCTTTATCCCACTGCGCCACCACAGGTCAGGCCACGTTAAACACCTTTTGTGTGCTTACTTGCCGTCTGTACTGTAGTAGTAAGTCCCCAAGTTACAACCATCCGACTTACATACAACTCATACTCACAAACGGAGCGCCCTAAGGGCTGTTGGTCAGCAACTGCAGTTGGACATCAGTGAAAATGACATCCTAGAGTTACTCGACTCCCGTGTCAAAGAACTAACCAATGAAGACCTTACGGAACTACAGCAGCAGATGATAGCATTTAGGGGGAAAAATCAGGGACCTAGAAACTCCAGAACCAAAAACGTTTTCTACAAAAGTTAGCTGATGCTCTTCCTCTCACTAAAGTGATGCTCTTCCTCTCACTGAAGCGGGAATGGCGAAGTTAGAGGAGCAAGGTCCTGGTACAGAGAGGTTCACCACAAGTTACCGCAGGCCTGAGATGCTACAGGCCATCGATGATGAGTCAAAGCAAAGCTCTGTACAAACCTCCCTCGATGCCGACTTCAAGAGACTGACTCCAGCTGCAGCATCAAACCCTGACTCTTTGATACCAGTCCCATCCTCTCCAACAAGTCCATCATCTTCTGCATCATCCAGGATTGTTTAAGGTTGTATTTGAAAATGTTTAGGTGTTTATATGCACAGAAAGGTAAAAATAAATACTATGTTAAGGCAAACATCTGCCTAAGTGGCATTTAATAGGCAAATGTACCTGCTGCAACTTACACACAAATTTAACTTAAGAACAAACCATAGAACCAATCTCGTTCATAACCCGGGGACTGCCTGTATATCTTCAAGTCTCTATTCAAATCTCTTCACATTTCTAAAGTAGCCTGTTTTCAGGTTATTGAGTTTTAAGAGTTCTTCATATAGTCTGGACACAAGCCCTTTATTAGATATAGACTTTGCAAAAGTTTCCTCCCACTCTGTGGTATGTCTCTTCATTGTCTGAACAGTATCCTTGAAAGAACAGAATATTTAAATTTTAATGAAGTCTGAAATCCATTTCTTTCTCTTATGGACTGTCTTTTTGGTATCTAAGAAATCTTTGTTTATTCCAAGGGTCACAAGAACTTTCTCCTGGGTTTTATTCTAGAAGTTTTATAGTTTTGAATCTAAACTTAGGTGTATGATCTACTTTGATGTAATTTTTGTATATGGTATGGGGTATGAGTTCAGGATCCTGGTTTTTTGCATGATATCCAATTGTCCCATTATGACTTGTTGAAAAGACGACCCTTTCTCCACTGAACTGACTTTGCACCTTTCTCAAAATTCGACTGACTAGATGTGGGTCTCTTTCTGGACTCTGTTCTATCCCACTGATCTATTTGTCTCTCTTTTTGCAATACCACACCATCATGACTATTGTAGCTTCACAAGAAGTCTTTAAAATCAGACAATGCAATTTTCTAGTTTTGTTCATTTTCAAAATTGACTTGTTTTTTCCAGGTCCTATGCATTTCCCTATAAAGTTCCACAATCTGCTAGTCTAAATTTTGACTGGGATAGCACTGACTTCAAAACAATCAATTTAGGGAGAGAAACACCTGAACAATACTGAACCTCACAGTATAGTATAGCTCTCCGTTTACGTAGGTTTTCTCTCATTTCTCTTAGCAATGTGCTGTAGTTTTCAGCGGAGAAGTCTTATATAGATTTACTTAGTTTTATTCTAAGGTATTTGATATTTTTGAAGCTGTGGCAAATGGAACTAATATATTAATTCCATTTTTTTCTTTTTACTAATATATAAAAATACAACTGACCTCATATCTTGTAGCCTTGTTGAATTCACTTAGTCTTTCAGGCTATATATATATACATATATATATATTCCAAAATATTTTTCATAATCATGTTATTTGCAAATAAAGGTTTTTTAGAATTGGAGAAAATTCACTTTGTGAGTTAAAATGATTAACATTTTTAT
Organism: Saccopteryx bilineata; assembly: GCF_036850765.1. NCBI lineage: Eukaryota > Metazoa > Chordata > Mammalia > Chiroptera > Emballonuridae > Saccopteryx > Saccopteryx bilineata. Next base: position 289,158,194 of record NC_089492.1, read on the forward strand.
CTTGAAGTTGTATTTTCTTTTTCTTTTAGATTAACAAACACCCTCTTAAATGGGATGAGGGAGGCTGTCTGATTGTGGAGGTCGTCACCAGGGAACTCCTGAACCAGGATGAGGAGGCTGTCTGGTTGTCACCAGGGAACTCCTGAACTGGGATGAGGAGGCTGTGTGGCTGTCACCGGGGAACTCCTGAACCGGGATGAGGAGGCTGTCTGGCTGTCACCGGGGAACTCCTGAACCAGGATGAGGAAGCTGTCTGGTTGTCACTGGGGAACTCCTGAACCGGGATGAGGAGGCTGTCTGGCTGTCACCGGGGAACTCCTGAACCGGGATGAGGAGGCTGTCTGGTTGTCACCGGGGAACTCCTGAACCAGGATGAGGAGGCTGTCTGGTTGTCACCGGGGAACCCCTGAGCCGGGATAAGGAAGCTGTCTGGTTGTCACCGGGGAACCCCTGAACCAGGATGAGGAGGCTGTCTGGTTGTCACCGGGGAACCCCTGAACCGGGATGAGGAGGCTGTCTGGTTGTCACCAGGGAACTCCTGAACCGGGATGAGGAGGCTGTCTGGTTGTCACCAGGGAACTCCTGAACCAGGATGAGGAGGCTGTCTGGTTGTCACCGGGGAACCCCTGAACCAGGATGAGGAGGCTGTCTGGTTGTCACCGGGGAACTCCTGAACCGGGATGAGGAGGCTGTCTGGCTGTCACCGGGGAACTCCTGAACTGGGATGAAAAGGCTGTCTGGTTGTCACCGGGGAACCCCTGAACCGGGATGAGGAGGCTGTCTGGTTGTCACCGGGGAACCCCTGAACCAGGATGAGGAGGCTGTCTGGTTGTCACCGGGGAACCCCTGGAACTGGGATGAGGAGGCTGTCTGGTTGTCACCAGGGAACTCCTGAACCGGGATGAGGAGGCTGTCTGGTTGTCACCGGGGAACTCCTGAACCAGGATGAGGAGGCTGTCTGGTTGTCACCGGGGAACTCCTGAACCGGTATAAGGAGGCTGTCTGGCTGTCACCAGGGAACTCCTGAACCAGGATGAGGAGGCTGTCTGGTTGTCACCGGGGAACCCCTGAACCGGGATGAGGAGGCTGTCTGGTTGTCACCAGGGAACTCCTGAACCGGGATGAGGAGGCTGTCTGGTTGTCACCAGGAAACTCCTAAACCGGGATGAGGAGGCTATCTGGCTGTCACCGGAGAACCCTTGAACCAGGTCAGTGGAGACTGTCTGGCTGTCACCAGGGAACTCCTGAACCGGGATGAGGAGGCTGTCTGGCTGTCACCGGGGAACTCCTGAACCGGGATGAGGAGGCTGTCTGGCTGTCACCGGGGAACTCCTGAACCGGGATGAGGCGGCTGTCTGGCTGTCACCGGGGAACTCCTGAACCGGGATGAGGCGGTTGTCTGGTTGTCACCGGGGAACCCCTGAACCGGGTCAGTGCAGGCTGTCTGGCTGTCACCAGGGAACTCCTGAACCGGGATGAGGAGGCTGTCTGGTTGTCACCGGGGAACCCCTGAACCGGGTCAGTGGAGGCTGTCTGGTTGTCACCGGGAAACTCCTGAACCGGGATGAGGAGGCTGTCTGGCTGTCACCAGGGAACTCCTGAACCGGGATGAGGAGGCTGTGTGGCTGTCACCGGGAACTCCTGAACCGGGATGAGGAGGCTGTCTGGTTGTCACCGGGGAACTCCTGAACCGGATGAGGAGGCTGTCTGGTTGTCACCGGGGAACTCCTGAACCGGGATGAGGAGGCTGTCTGGCTGATACCGGGGAACTCCTGAACTGGGATGAGGAGGCTGTCTGGCTGTCACCGGAGAACTCCTGAACCGAGTCAGTGGAGGCTGACTGGCTGTCACCAGGGAACTCCTGAACAGGGAGAGGAGGCTGTCTGGTTGTGGGGTAGAGGCCATCACCAGGGAACTCTGGGAACCGTGCAGTGTAGACACGGTTTCAAGGTCACCCCTCCCACCCCAGCTCCCATACCCTGAAAGAGCTGAAGGGCAGCAGGGTACCAGGGAATGAAGCGGGTGGCTCCGGGCGCCTCCACCCTCTAACATCCCGGGATCTGCCATGAGCTTCCAGCAATAGGATGGTTCTTGGCCTGGTAAGCTAAGTTTGGATTCCAGATGTACTTTTCAATTCAGCCTGTAAAGAGCTCCAGGGAGCGGGGCTGTTAGAGCATTTTCCAGCAGCACCACCACAGGCACCAAGAAGGTCTCAGCTACAGGCACCCGGCCAACCACGCTAACACACACACACGGTGCCAGCGCCCAGTTCACAGTTCAATTACTGAAATGCGCAGGGCAAGGTGGCAGACCACCCAATGAGACACTTGACAAGGGCTGAGACTTCAACGTGTCTCTGCCATCTGAGACTGCCATTGTCTATAACTTGAGCATGGTCCCCAGTCACACTCATGGTACCACCTAGGAGCTGCGTGCAGTTCATCACTGCCTCCATCACAAAGGTCAGGTCCTTCTGGACCACACCGCGTTCCCGCCCAGTTCCCGACGTGACTTCTTCATCAGGAGGCAGTGGAACAACATGGGGCGGCGCCAAACTAGTTCACCGTCGTGAGTACCTGAACCACGGTTTACTCCTGTATTATTATTTACTAGTTATTGGGTAATTCTCCATACAAGCAACCGTGAGACTACTCCGGCCCCACCTGCATGTGTGTGTGTTTGGGTGTTACCTATATAATTTTTTAACGGAGAAATAACTCTAGAGCACTCCGCCACCATTCTATCAAATGCAAGGCAAGTGATTGCTGAGTTTCCAATTATGTTCAACCTTAAATCATACTGTTTGGTCTGGCTGTATATCCAGCCCTACAGGGAGTTGTGCAAAGGCATATATTTGGCAAGCTTTCAAACCACGGCTACAAAACATGTGCTGAAGAAAATGATTCAAAATATTAAGAAAGCAGTCATTTATTTTAGAAAGCCTGCTCACGTGAGACAGTAAGCTGCTTCCCGGAATAGGCTCCATCCATCAGGAAAACGCCGCGAGCCGGCACACAGGCTCCACCGTCACATGGCGGTGATGGCTGCTCAGGCCTGCAGTACATCCGGATGGGCAAGTGCAGCCCGGGCACCCTGGGGGATGGTGGCAGATCCCCCCACCCGAGAAGCACCTGGAGCACCACTGGAATCTCCCTACGGACCCACAGGAGCACACGGGCACGGGGGCATGCAGGGGGATAGGAGGCAGGAGCACCTTGGTGCTAGGCCTGCAGCACCCACTGCTCTGTTAAAAAAATAACAGTCCAGGCCCTGGCCGGTTGGCTCAGTGGTAGAGCATCAACCTGGCGTGTGGGAGTCCCGGGTTCGATTCCCGGCCAGGGCACACAGGAGAAGCGCCCATCTGCTTCTCCACCCCTCCCCCTCTCCTTCCTCTCTGTCTCTCTCTTCCCCTCCCGCAGCCATGGCTCCATTGGAGCAAAGATGGCCTGGGCACTGAGGATGGCTCTGTAGCCTCTGCCTCAGGTGCTAGAATGGCTCTGGTTGCAACAGAGCGACGCCCCAGATGGGCAGAGCATCACCCCCTGGTGAGCGTGCTGGGTGGATCCCAATAGGGCGCATGCGGGAGTCTGTCTGCCTCCCCGTTTCCAACTTCAGAAAAATACAAAATAAAAATAAAATAACAGTCCAAACAGAACAAACCAGGGGCTGGGGTCAACCAGCTGCCAGTTTGGGGGTTTGCTATGTGAGGAGCAGTCCTTCCAGAAGGCAAGTGACACGGGCCAGCCGAAGCAGAGGGGTTCCATGTCTCTCCTGAACGCCACCGAAAACCGTCTCCACAAGGAGGGCCAGCACAGAAGCCACTTCCTCCCAGGAGAACGGCCCCCATTGCCAGCCCACGCTCTAACTACAAGCTTCACCCATATGCCCAAAACACGGGATTTGTAGTACTTTCTTCCATCACTACAACCAGAAAAGGGGCACCAGACAGGTCTTGTAAAGTACATTCCATAGTTGGTTCTCTAAATCAGAACACACTAAAATTTAATATTTAAATTTCTCAACCGACTTGCAGAAATATTAACAAGTCAACCACAGCACCAAGACAAGCAATCACACCCGCAGCTCTGCTACGGACGCACAGAGCCAGCCTCAGAGGCACGCTCTGGAGAGCGGCTCGGCACTGCACACAGGTCTGAGGGTGGGGGGACAGCGATGGATAGGCATGAGCTAGAGATGCCCGTGGCATCTCAGACAAGAGAGGACGGGCTAGACAAAGAACACCCGGTAGTCTGTGGCAGAAAGTCATTTGGGTTCTTTTAAGGCTGTGAAAAGAGAAAGAAACAATAGTGAGCGTGCGCTTTTCCGTTGCCAACATTCAACGCCAGCAAAACGCAACCAGTATGTCCATCCAGAACGGCCAGCCTCCCTGCACCAGGACAGATCAGAAGGCCCTGTCTATTTTGTCTCACACAACTCGATGGGTAACAACGACCACATCCACTGAGCACACGGCACACTCACCCTAACCGTCCACGTGGGACCCAGCACACGGCACACTCACCCTGACCGTCCACGTGGGACCCAGCACACGGCACACTCACTGACTGTCCACGCGGGATCCAGCACAGTGCACACCCTAACCGTCCACGCGAGATCCAGCACACAACACACTCACCCTGACCGTCCACGCGGGATCCAGCACACAACACACTCACCCTGACCGTCCACGCGGGATCCAGCACAACACACACTCACCCTAACCGTCCATGTGGGATCCAGCAAATGGCACACTCACCCTGACTGTCCACATGGGACCCAGCACACCACACACGCACCCTAACCGTCCACGCGGGACCCAGCACACCACACACTCACCCTGACCGTCCACGTGGGATCCAGCACACAGCACACTCACCCTGACTGTCCACATGGGACCCAGCACACCACACACGCACCCTAACCGTCCACGCGGGACCCAGCACACCACACACTCACCCTGACCGTCCACGTGGGATCCAGCACACAGCACACTCACCCTAACTGTCCACATGGGACCCAGCACACCGCACATGCAACCTAACTGTCCACGCGGGAAAGGCGTCACTCACTCACTGGAGTACTGACCACCAGTAGCCAGGTGCGTATGTAAACATGCTGAGAACATTCAGTTCGCCGAGACAGCACGTTACCCTCAAAGCAACCAGCCAGAGGGTGGAACCAGGAAAGTGTCTCATAGCATCTGTCCTAAAAGAAGAATGGCTTCCAGTAACAAGAGGCAGAGTTTTCAGTAACTAGGAAACCACGAGCAGCATGTACTCCAGGCTTCCCTGCCACGTGCTGACCCAGAAACGTACCAGCTTGACACCTCCCCATCACAGGACAACTACCCACCTCATACATACGAGACCCTTCGTAAGCTGGTGAAAACCCAATCTCCAGACCTAGTGAGCCACCTTCATTTCCCCGCCTCACACCTGCACAGGTGGGCCCTGTGGGACTGCCCCTCCGCCTGCTGCCTCTGAGCCTGCTCTCTGCTCAGGCAAGTGGGGCCAGGCCACCAAGGCCCCTTGGTTTGGTGACACCGGCACTAGTCACACACGAGGAGGCAGAGATTCCTTCAATCCAGCCCAGGGACTTTGCACAACCAAAAGCAGCTCAGGACCTGACCTGTGACAGCGCAGTGGATAAAGCGTCAACCTGGAACGCTGAGGTCACCAGTTCAAATCCCTGGGCTTGCCTGGTCAAGGCACACATGGGAGTTGATGCTTCCTGCTCCTCCCCCCTTCCCTCCCCCCAACTCTCTCCTCTCTAAAATGAATGAATGAATAAACAGGCAGCTCAGACACCACCACCCCCGGCCCAAGGGCTGTCTCCCTGGCCTCAGTTCTGAAACAGTCCACCTCGCTCTCCGCTGAAAAGCTACTGTGCTCACTGGTACCCCCGGCCCTGACACAGCGTGTGGACAAAGGCCGCGCTAGAACAGAATCCGCACAGGGGGTCCCTGCTCAGCAAACGTCTCCTGAGCCCTAGAACCCCGGTCCCAGCCAGTGCCTCCAGACCAGAAAAGATGCTGCAGACAACCCAGAGGGGCAGCACGTGCCCGAGCCGCGGGGAGGGAAACAGCTCTCCCCTTCCCAGAGGCCAGCCGCACGTGGAGGGGTTGCTGCCTGACTTCTGAGCACCCTCGCCGACTCTCCAGGGAAGAGGAATCTCACCACATTTCCTCCAAAGTTCTGACACGTCACCAGGAGGAACACCAAGGAGGCTGAAAACCGGTCTGCAAATCTGAGGTTGCTGTGACACCAGCATCTCAGTAGACCTGCCCCCTAGCCCAGAGTGAGTACTGAAAACGATACTCATAGAAACCTTCACGCTCAAACCAAAACACAGAGAACAAGGCCTGGCTGTCAGGAGAGGTGCGGGTGAGTTCACGCAGCCTTTGGCAAGGAGGTGTGCAGCCCCCTGACCACAGCGGGCAGACTACTTCCAGGAACCAAGAACGCTGGGTCGTTGACTTCCTGTCCTAATGGGCGGAGCTGTGAGAACCACACTCACACCCCTCCTGGGCCACAGGCTGGCTCTGTGTGGAAACAGCTGTTCTGTGAAGCCCTAAATGTCCACTTTTGATGCCAAAAAGCACAGTTTAGAGCAGGGGTCTCCAAACTTTTTACACAGGGGGCCAGTTCACTGTCCCTCAGACCATTGGAGGGCTGCGAAATACAGTGGTCCTCTCACTGACCACCAATGAAAGAGGTGCCCCTTCCAGAAGTGCAGTGGGGGCTGGATAAATGGCCTCAGGGGGCCACATTGTGGCCCGCGGGCTGTAGTTTGGGGACGCCTGGTTTAGAGTCATGTTTCCGTAACAGTTCCAAACACCACCAGCAGACAACCAGAAGGACGTCAGTACTGTCCTTCCTGAGCCCTCTTCCCCCAGGTCAGCACCCACCCCGGCCAGGAGAGATCCCCAGGGAGCCTCTCCCACACCCATCTCCCCAGGGACAGCCTGTGCACTTTCAGGCATGTCTACCTGCTCAGAATACACCTGGAGGAGGACACAGGCAGGTCACTGCCCTAAAAGAGCTTACATCACAGGGCAGGGGCAGGGGATGAGAAAAAGGAAAACTGTCTATCCAATAATAGGTTGTAAAAGCTACATAAAAACCCCTCACACTACACAGTGATGGGGTACTGCACCAGAGCGGGCTGTCCAGGGAGGGTCTCTCCGAGGAGACGACATCTGAGGGGGACCTAAGTGGCACGAAGCAGCCGGCACACAAAGATGGGGGGGCAGCAGTCCACTCGGGGGAAAAAACTAATGCAGACAGTAGTGTGCATGCTTCTTCCAGGGAAGGCAGGGGTCCACGTGCCAGAAGGAAGGACAATGGGGCACTGAGAGCTGGAGCAGGGATAGGGCACTCGGGCAGATGACTCCACATGGACGGCAGTCACCACAGGGTTTAGGCAAGCTGGTGAGCTGGTGGCCTGGGCCTGGTCACCATTCTAACAGACTGTCCTGCCGTTCACAGGGCGCAGCCCAGAGACAAGAACTCCGGGCCCCCAGAAAAAGGCACGGCTGTCTGGCAGACCCACGGGTGACCTGCAGGGGAGGTGTGCTTGCAGGCCTGGGATGGAGCACAAAACTAGGGCTCGCCGAGCTCCTGGCTGAAATACTGTGCAGCCTAGCCTGTGTGCCAGCCCAAATACCTTTCTGTGCGTCTTCTACCAACACTGAACTTCAACCCTCATCTTCTAACAACGGAGAACAATGTGCCCGCTCCAACGGTGATAAAGGCAGATTCAGGAATTAATACTCATCATCATGTGTGAGGATGAAAGGCTGGTGAATTCTGGCTCAGGGACAGCTCCCAGGCCTCCCCGGGGAGCTGCGGAGCTGCTGAGCTGCCCGCCGCCTCCCAGGCCCGCGGCCTTGGGCTCTGCCAGCCCTCTGACCAGAGCAGCTGCACGGAACACGCAGCTCCCTCTTACCAGGCGTCTTTAAAGACACCTCTTCTGCCCTCAGTTTGTCACCAAGTAAAATGTTGTGCTCGTTAGCGGTAATTATGGAAATGCAGCAGCCTTTTCTATTTTTAAAAGGGAACCCCGTTTAGAATTCTCACATCCTGAAACGTCTAAAATAGCTAGTCCAGCGATGCTTTCACTTTATTCCGACTGCGCGTGGATTGAAACACAGGTTCAGCAGAAACCAAAGCAAGTCAAACATTTACTTTCTATTAAACATCTAAACCAGAAGATTAAAAACCTATTTTACATTAAACAGAAAGGAGCCATCCTACCAGCGGCGCGGCGCAGGGCTGCTGTTTAAGAGGTAATCAATTTAGAAAGACAAGGATGGATTTCTTTAAACTCTTCAAAAAAAAGGAAAAATACTTTTGAGCAAATCTTTTAATTATAGTATCTTCCAAAGAACCTACAAAGCCTTTATTCTTTCCAAACCTAAGGCTTTCTAAAGGCAACTCTTGCCCCTAATTCCACATGAAATATTCAGTACAGCGTAATTAAGTTTTATTCCACGCCCTTTTCAATGGGCTTTATTGGGCTCACAGAAATCGAGGGGGGGCATCATCTTTAAAACAAACTTCCAGCAACTTGGCGTTCACAGGGAATGGTTGGTTCTCAAAATTGAACTTAAAATGCAAAACCTATGCCAAATGCCTACACTTCAGTTGGGATGGAGGGTAGGCATTAAATAGACTCCTTCCCACGTCACACCCGACCTCAAGGTCACCACCATCCTGTGCTCTGTCTGCCTAACTGTGCTGGCCTCAAGGCACCTCTGAGTACCTATCTTCCTTTTCAACATGTAAAAAGTGGGGCCTATTTCATATTCCAGTGTGAACCTATCAGAAGGATAGAGAAAACAGGGGGTGGGGGGCATAAAGCCCATCTATGGCTGATAGAAATATGTACACTGAATAAATATTTGGATATTAAATGTTGTGGGGATAGTGGGCTTGATGCCTTTGGTCATTACTGTAAATGATACAACCAAAACCCTACTCTGTTTCCCAGTCCAGTGCCAGTAAACTACAAATGAACACAAAACACCTCCCTCTCAGACAGGCAACGCCAGTACTCAAGGACAGGGGAGGGGTTCCAATCTCTCAAGTGACCCACAGTGAAGTCCACTAGTCAGTGGAAGCCGAGGACCCCATCCGGTCTAGCTTTCTTGGGATCAGCCCCAGGGGGTACCTCAGTGGGACCCCAGCCAGTTGTGACACAAAACTGCCCCACAGTGTGCACGCGAAGCAAACGCCTCTACCCAAATCCTGCAAACTGATCAACGGGGACGCTCCCAGATCAGTACTCATCCACCTTCTCAGTCCAGCCGACAGCCCGCCTGCTTTATAACCTCCTAAAAGCACCAAACCGGAAGAGGGTGACCAGAACGCCACCCACTAATCTTTCTCCGTGAGGCGCCTGAGCCTGCTGCGAGGGTGCTAGCGGAGCGCCCGCCTGGGCTGAGGGCCCCAGGACAGCCACAAGGCCGCCACCCACTGCCACTCCAGAACTCCGAGGCCCCAGGTCAGAACCAGGCACACGCAGGCATGCTTTGTCAGCTTAAAAAGCAGAAAGAAAGGACGGGTTTTCGATGAGTCTGTTAGAACTTCAAAAGATTAAAACGCACTTTAACTCTTACACTTGACTTTGTCGATTCGTCTATATAATTGATTTGGGGGGGAGAACACCCACCAAACTCAGCAAAAGTGGTCAGTGGGACAGAACCGTCTAAGGACACCGGCTACTCATGGTTTCTGAAAGGACTAATGGGACACAGATAGGAACAGAGACCTCACCAAACCAGAACAAACGTTGACAGCAACTTCCCTTCCTGCAGCCATAGAAACAGGCGTTAGAATTTATATAAAAGCATTTGCCCTCGTCAAACTTGCAAAAACATTTTATTATGACACTTCTGTGTCTGACTAAATCTAAAGGTTTAAACAAAACGTTCCGCTAGCCTTTTGGGAATTTGTCCCCTTCATCACATTTTCAAACTGTCACTGTCTCATTCAAGAGTCTCACTGGTAGCCCTGGCCGGGTGGCTCACTGGATAGGGCATTATCCCAGCATGCCAAGGTCACAGGTTTGACGACGCACTGTCAGGGCAATTACAAGAAGCAACCAATGAGTACACAACTAAATGGAACAAGCTGATGCTTCTCTCTCCCCCTTAACACCCACCAAATCAATTTTTAAAAGAGCCTCAGTAGCCCTTGTAAAAGATGCCGCACGTGTCTCCAATGTCAGGGTTTCTCTCCGGCACAATGCAGCCCACAGACTGCAGACAAGATGCACCTCAGAGAGGCCGCAGTTGCGCCAGGGCCCGTGGCCGCGGGGCAGGCACAGACCCTGACTGCTGACTGCCCTGAAGGCGCAGCGTGGGGTGGTTGTTAAATCAAGCCTGGTGAAGCTGATCTCATGAGACTCAGTAAGGATCTGGCTGAAACAAAGTATATAAATTGGCAATTAGGTATCAAAGAATTGTTATGCATGTGAAAAGCATAACCAGCCCTGGCTGGATAGAACGGATAGGACAGCTCAGCAAGTCAGAGCGTCATCTGGAAGTACAGAGGATAACCGTTTGATCCCTGGTCAGGGCACACACAGGAACACATTGATGTTCCTGTCTCTCTCCTCTCCCTCTCCCCCTATTTTCTCTTCCCCTCTCACAGTCAAGTGGCTCAACTGGTTCGAGTGTCAGTCTCAGGCACAGAGGATAGCTAGGTTGACTCGAGCATCGGCCCCAGGCGGGGGTTGCTGGGTGGATCCGGGTAGGGGCGCATGCAGGAGTCTATCTCCTCTCACTTAAAAAGAGGGGGGAGAAAAAAGCATAGACATGGTCACCAGGTAGAATCTGGCCAGCTTAAAAGGGTGAGGCATCTTCAAAGCCACATTACCGCAGGAGGGTTGGGGTAGCAGGGTCAAGGGGCTTCAACCTGTGTCTGCGGAGTGGCTCTCACGAACTTGGGCTTGTACTCTTGCTGTGAGGCCTTGGCCAGGTCACTCCTTGGCCTCCCTTATTTCATTTTGATACATAAACGGGGTAACAAAGCGCTTCCTACCTGTCATCATTTTTAAGAAACCCAATGAGCAACTGCCTGGGAAATCACTTTCCTAGACTAGAGTCACATAAAATGTGAGGTGCTTTTGTCCTATCATCACAATAACTACAGAATCTGTGTATTAAAACTAGCCGGTGAACTTTCAGTTGAAGAGCCCAGTGAGTTCCTTTCTGTTTGTGAAGGTAAAGAATGCTCAGAGGTCTGGAGGGAAAAGCTGGGAAGGCTGGCAGTGAACGTGGGTCTGTCTACCTGACTGAAACGAAGGCGTGAGCAGGAGCCGGACGGCAGACCTGTGTGGCGGAGGTGCTGACATGGACGGCCCGCCGCGCCTCCCCTGCGGCGGCACTGCTCGTCCCTGCACCCACAGGGGCACGACTGAGGTGTTAAAACCCTGGGAAACCAGAGGTCACTCTAATGTCCAATGAGCACGGACGTTGACCAAGGCAGAAACAGAAAGATGTCTGGAAGCAAATGCCGCCTTGACAGCAGAACTGAGCCGGGTGGCAGCCGCTGCAGCCTGAGCAGAGTGCTGCGTGCTAGGCAGGCAGGCCTTTCAGCACAATCCGACCCCAGTTCCCAGGGGCTGTATAGGAAAAGCCGTCAGGGGAACCCCACCACATCGAAGGGAGGCTGGCAGAGAGTCCAGGCAAGGGGTAGGCGGGCACTCTGCCCCACCTTTGAGACTTGATTATAAAAATGAAATTATTCCAAAATAAATTTTTTTTAAAATAACCATTTAAAGTTAAAAAGGGGATGACCTTTTGAGGAAGAGAAGGAAATTAACATGTATTTGATAGCACCCCAAGCTGCTCAATTTGTTCCAACTTTTTCACCTATTGACTAATTTCAGCCCCACACTGGCTCGGGATGGGGGGGGTCACAGCTGGGGGGAGGGGACACAGCTGGGGTCAGCAGCAGCCCCCCCCAACTCAAGGCCAAGCCACTGGCTCAGCCCCCTGCTTCAGAGGCACAGGGGTATCCAAAGCCCAAAACCTAAAAAGATACTGAGTCCAGGTAAAGGGTCTAAGTGGGAACCACGGGGCTTATCCTCAAGGTGGGCACGTTTCAAGCTGCACCAAAGGCCATCAGTCCAGGAAGCGACATGGTTCCCACCCCTAGAAAAGGCAACTTAAAAGATGCATCTAAAAATGGAGTCCTAGTCCTCCATGAAAAATCTTTTTTTTTTTTTTTTTTTTTTGTATTTTTCTGAAGTGAAAAGCGAGGAGGCAGAGAGACAGACTCCTGTATGCGCCCAACCAGGATCCACCCGGAAAGCCCACCGAGGGCAATGCTCTGCCCATCTGGGGTGTTGCTCCATTGCAACCAGAGCCACTCTAGCACCTGAGGCGGAGACCATGGAGCCATCCTCAGCACCCAGGCCAACTCTGCTCCAAAGGAGCCTTGGCTGTGGGTGGAGAAGAGAGAGAGTAGAAGGAGAGGGGGAAGGGTGGAGAAGCAGATGGGTGCTTCTCCAGTGTGCCCTGGCCAGGAATCAAACCTGGGACTTCCACACACCAGGCTGATGCTCTATCACTGAGCTAACCAGCCAGGGCCTACCTCATAGAAAATCTTAACACAGTAAGATTTCCTACACCCAGAAATTCACCCACAACCTAAGCTTCAAGGGAAGGCTGGTGAACGCCGGGGCCATGGCTGAAAGGAATAGGAAGTTCACAAGCACCCAATACATGGACAAGGCAACACTGCAGATGGGCACAAGCCAACTGCACGGACCTTTACAGCTGCCACCGAAGAGAAAAGCTCTCAGAAAGCACCAATGTAGAGGGGGCTGCTGTCCAGGGTGCTGCCTGAAGGCTCACAGGTCAGTCCCTATCTGCCTGATGTCCCCTGCCTGCCACCAGAGGGCACTAACTCATGTACTCGCTCTTGAAAATCTTATGTCACACATTTTGAGCTGCAGGAATGTTGAATGAAAACTAGATTTCAAATCAATGAAGGGCTAAGTATGTAATTTTGACAGTGGCTTTAAGCATTTTGTTGGTCATAAATTTCTACTGAATTCCATAAAATTTAGGAAGCACAAGCATGCTGGGGGGGGGGGGGGCGAAAAAACTATTAACCAAATTTTCTAATTTTCAAAATAAAACTAAGCTAAACATGGACTCCCACATCTTTTGTCCCTGGGGTTGTCACCTAGATAAACTGTCCTGCATCTTTTACATGAACATACAGAAGAACCCCAAGAAAAACACTTCAGGTTTTTCTTTGCTCCACTGAATTACAAGTGGACATTCACGGTAATAAGATTAGAGGACAGTTTATTGTGCATGATTAAGACACAATTTAATCTTTCACATGACAATCCTTGTAAGAATAACCCGTGAACGTTCGCCAGGGTTCACAACGCCCTGGGTTGCTATTCTGAGCACATCACATTGAACACAACACCCCTCTGAAAGGCTGTAAAGGGTTGTTTTGGTTTAAAAAAAAAAAAGTTCAACCTTGCATTTCTGGAATGCAATCAAGGATTTCTCTTTACGGTCGCCTCCTCCACTGATGATTTATTTGTCCACAGAACTCTAAATGCAGATTTGTGAGTTCTGCCTCATTAAATGCCTTCTGCAATTATTCCTCCACCCTGGAATTCACACTTCTGATGCTTCTGTGGCCGGGTGAAGATCACGTGATCAAAACAGTTTGGCAGTAAGTTTAATGAAAAATGCATGATGCCCTGAAAGACTTTCTGCTTTTGTTTTGCTTCGTGGTGCATAAAGACCTGGTCTTTGCTCTTCACACTTTATTTACAAGAAACTGAAACATATTACTGAGTTCATCAGAAATGTTGATCAGAAATATTTCTTCACCATGGGAGATGAAATTCAAAAGCAATTGGGCCTTTGTTTTCTTCTGGTTTTATAGTTGATTCCTTAGGTATGCAATAAAAATAACCAAAGTTTGCCCTGGCCGGTTGGCTCAGCGGTAGAGCGTCGGCCTAGCGTGCGGAGGACCCGGGTTTGATTCCCGGCCAGGGCACACAGGAGAAGCGCCCACTTGCTTCTCCACCCCTCCGCCGCGCTTTCCTCTCTGTCTCTCTCTTCCCCTCCCGCAGCCAAGGCTCCATTGGAGCAGAGATGGCCCGGGCGCTGGGCATGGCTCTGTGGCCTCTGCCTCAGGCGCTAGAGTGGCTCTGGTCGCAATATGGCGACGCCCAGGATGGGCAGAGCATCGCCCCCTGGGGGGCAGAGCACCGCCCCTGGTGGGCGTGCCGGGTGGATCCCAGTCGGGCGCATGCGGGAGTCTGTCTGACTGTCTCTCCCTGTTTCCAGCTTCAGAAAAATGAAAAAAATAAAAAATAAAAAAAAAATAACCAAAGTTTAAACTGAAATGAACAAAATCTGACAACTAATACATGCCATACGTGAGAAAAGTTTTTCTTTAATTAATTCGTCACAAGTTAGTGCCACAATAAACTATGGCACAGGATGCTGTCTCCTTGGGTTTTGTTTTCACTTTGTATTAACAAAGAATAGAAAGAAGAGAAATCCTCCTCAGAGGTTTGCAAGAACAGTGTCAACATCTGGCCTGTGCCAACGTAAAGCGTAAGATGGCAAGACTTGTCAAAATAACCTGGAGATGTTTTCTCTGAACCTATGTACCCTCATTGATCAATGTCACCCCATTAAAATTAATTAAAAAAATTAAAAGATGGCAAGACTATGACGTCATGAAGGCATCTGGAACAGAAGTACACAGGTGAGCATTATTTGAATATCCACCTCCAATCTATACCTTTGTTAATGTTCACTTGATCTAGGAAATAGGGTTATGTTTTTACATTGATGCCAATATTTATTATTTTAAATGGTTAAATATTAAATGTCTGCCTAGTTTCTGGTTCCATTTTTATTTCTTGATGTTTCTTTCTAGACTCTCTCACGAGACGACTTGACAGGAAAGGAGTCCTGAGACATGACTCACGCTTGTTCTTTCTTCTCCTGCCCCCAGGAGGCACGGAGGCCGCAGCAGAGCGAGCCTACAGCTCCTAATTCCGGAGCCCTGCTGGGCTCTGGCACCTCATAAGCACCTTTGTGAGGCCGCCAGTCATTTCAACCACCAAGAAGTGTTCCTCTTTGCCCCCAAAGCTCACCGCCTTGTCATTGTGAAAGTCGCATGTAAAAAGGCAAATCGAAAGGAAGCTATTCAGAAAGGACGCACTGCCAGCTGAGCCCTCCACCTGGCCCTCGGACAGCACTGCTGAGACTCGATACTGGGTCGGGCACTGTCCTGCGTGCTGGAGGACAGATGACCAGCTCTCGTGGGGCTTCCATCCTCTCAGGCAACGGCATAGCCAGCACGTAGATACACCGTCACTCAGGCAGTGAGTGATGAGGGAACTGGGAGAGGCACCTGGGCCTGAGGGTGGTCACCGAGGCCTGGGGACTAGGCAGCACGTGGACAGAGTCCTGCTCTCCCAGAGCCAGATTGGGCTGGGGGCCCTCCTTCATAATCACTCTGGATGAAGCAAGAGTGGGTCACTTCAATCTATTGCATTTTTAGTAACATTCGGTCCAAATTAATCTCAGGCTTTGGGTACAATTAATTCACTAGTAGAAATGTCTTGAAGCCGGCTCCAGCACTGGCAGGCTGGCCAGGCTCTCCCTGAGATCCTGCCAGCTTGCACGGCAGCAGCCGACCTGCTCCCCTCGGCACCGCGGGCCCCTTCCGCTCCGCCTGAGCAAGTGCGTGGGGCGGGCCCGAAATAAGTAAGTGTAAAATGGGTCAAGACCGTTGCTTCTGTTCCTGTTTTTAACTGAAGAAAATGTGCCCCATTTCCAGAGGCAGAGAGAGGAAAAGCCCGGATAAAAGCAAACCGCGGTACACGTTAAACAAGGGGACGTGCCCCCACACACTGAGCACACGCGTGCCTGCACATCTGACCAGCTTCCCTGCAGCAACGCAAACGTAGGCCTCCTGTCATTGGCTGTTTGCAATCATTACCAAGTTATGACAGCAGAACTTTTGGGGGATTGTACTTTGTATCTTTTTAAGTCCACAAAACTTTCTAAAGGATCAAATTACAATTTAAAGGTTCAATGATGATCAAGGTTCAGATTCAATGAATACTGATTTTAGAGTCGTTTTTAATGACCATGCATAGTTGGCAAATGACCCAAGTTTCTGTTTCGCCTTTCCTGGCACAGCTTCCCTGGGGAGGCATCACATCCAATTGGCTCTCTAACTCAGAGTAACGAGTCTCAGCACCCGCTGATATGACAGAGCAGCGCGCGTAGGGAGGGTGTTCTGCTATGGCCTTCTAGCTGGGCGCAGAACTAAGAGATGGACATCTCAAATTTCAGGCCTAGCACTTCGAATTGGTACCTCAGAGGCTGCTTCCACAAGTTAGAAAAACACAGTACTTCAAAGGGATATACTGAACTGAGGGAAAGGACTAACTAGCACTCCGTCATTATACGTGACCCTAATAAGCTGCAGGTGAGTCCTACAGCGGCCTGTGAAACTACCGAGTGCACCCTGAAGGAAAGCCTCAGGGAACCTGTGCTTTCCAGTCACATACACCCCCCTTCCTAGGTTCCACGGGAGGGCAGCGCCACAGTGCACATGGTCTGGGCTAAAACACGGACCATGGCGCTGCGAGTCCCGCAGGGCAAGCTGGGAGCCGTGGGGAGGTCTGACGAGCCTTCCCAGGTGGGGACTGACGCCCAGCCTCGGGAAGACCAAAGAGGAACACCAGGATGGAGCAGCAGTGGCTCGAGTAGGTCACGCTGCGATGGCAGCCTCAGGCCGTGCGTGCGCAGCAGGGGCTCTGGGCCACCCAGGGCCTGGGAGCCAGCACTGGCAAGGGCACCCTGCGAAAGGAGCTGTAGGGCATCTCTGATCTAGCTCCCTAGGAGCTATTCCATTAATCAAGTAGTTAATTAAGACACCAGCACAACAAACTGAAGGTTTCAAGGCAAGCAGATGTAAATCACGTTTTTTAACATAACATGCGACAGTCTCTGCGGAATCAGACAGCACTCTGACTTGCTTCCATCTCTCTCTGCACATTTGCATCCTGCCACCAAAATTTTAAGACCTGTATAAATAAAAAGTTTTCATTCTCTTCTCCCAAAACAGTTATGAGGTTTACCTTTAGGGCTTGAAGAAACGTTATCCTTCCCTCGTTCCCATCTCTCCCCCCTTCGCCCACCCCCATCGTCCCCCACAAACACACACAGAGGCTGGCCTGGTCTCTCAGGAAACAAACCGGTGAGACCCAGCACCTGCCCCCAAGGGGCCCGCAGTTCAGTGGATGAAAGACAGCAATAGAGAGATAAGTCACAATACACCTGGGGGGGCAAGGGCCCCCCAAGGACACGGAAAGCAGCTCACGTGAGGAGAGTGAACCAGCAGGACAGGTTGTGAGGAAAGGGTGCCTGGGAGAAATGACCCCTGTGCGCCAGAGAAAGGCCATGGTCAGCCAGGCAGAGCGGCACCACGGACGGGGGTGGGTGGGCAGGGAACAGCCCGTGCAAAGGGCCAGGACTGCGAATTGAGTCCCCCTGCCTCCAGGGAGAGAAGGGGCAGGTGAGAACATGAAGAGCCTTGGGGTTCGGCATTTCTCTACCTGCACCTACATCTACATCCAGAGCTGGCGTTTTGGGTTACTAAACATTAACTGATGAATATTTAGTAAAGGGAAAGCTGGATGACAACACACAGTGCCACGCAGAGAGCTGGTGTGCAGGTGAGTCCCGTGTACTCTGAACACAGGGAGGGCAAGGGCTTGCCCACTGTTGGCCACACAGCCATCTGGGTTAAGGTTATACCTGCTACGCTGGGTCAAGTTTAAGTTTCAGCAGTAAATTTCAGGAGGAATAAATTACAAGCTTCAATGTTATATACTCTGGATTTTCTGAGGCAAAAACTGTAACAAAAGCATGCTGGAGATCCAGGTCTATCAAAACGCTCAGATTCCGAGTCTCCCAGACACACTGACTTTCACTTCCAAAGAAACCGGAATTGTGCGTGTACCAAATTAAGCGATGTTAACAATGCTTTTAAAAAGCTACACTTTAGTTCTTACATGCTACAATGTACAAGTAGCAACATGAAACAGCCCTTCTTTTTTCCTGGGATACCATATGGAATCATCAAGATTTATGGGGAAATAGGTGACTTTATAAGCAAAACACCGTTCAGTGGAGAGAAAAACCTCAAAACAAACTGCAATTAAGCCATTAATGTTCTTTTAATTTCTTGCTTAATTTCCAGCTCCTGGTATTCATACTCTTCCCCATCAGATGGAAACACTTTAATTAGAATAAAGAGAGTTTAAGAAAACTCCTGTAATGAGGGAGCTTCACTATTATTAACTGTGTTCACTGTGTTTCCTTTCGTGTGGGGACAGCGGAGTGAAGAGCACAGCCTGTGACCAGGCGGGCTCTCTGGGAGCCCCCAGGGGAGGACTCTCATCTGGAGGCTGACGACGCGGGCAACCCAGCTCTCTCGTTCATGGGACACTGACTCGTACAAATGAACACACAGTATCCTTCAACACAGAGATCCTCCGAGAACATAGGTTCACAAACATACATGGGCTCTTCCTAAATGTGGGGTCTGCTAGGGTTTTCGAGTTTTTCAGTTAACCTCAGTAAGGCGGGAAACAAACTAAGGGAAACCTAAAGTCAAACTTGATCAAGGTGCATGCTGGGTCACCCATTCCCTCATCCGCCCTGGGCTCCTGAGCGTTCTGCGAGGTGAAACGGGGTGCTCCTGAGCTGTCCGGCTTCCCCTTCAGCCAGTCCTCTCTCCTGGACCGCAAGGCTGACCTCATCCATCAATTTTCATTAACCTTTAAAGACACTATGTGGATAAAAATAGATATATTTTCTCTTCACCACAAAGACTGTCAGTGCCCGCCCCTCCAACCCTGGGGGAGGGCAGGCCGCCCGCGGCTGTGCCCGGAGGACAGGGCAGCCTAGACCCTGTGTGCGCACCTGCCGACACACACGCCGCCAAGCTACAACCGACCCGTAGGACTTGAGGGCTCTGCAGAAATGAAGACAGGACTCCAAAGGACACCCTTTCCCGGGGGGAAGTGACGGCTCTCACAAGTGGCTCACGCTGAGTCACTGTCCCCTCAGTGAGTGGATGAAGGCCTCCCGGATAAGAGGGAAAGGGAGAAGCTGCAGTTCCATGACCCTGTCAGACTATGGCCTGTGTCCTGAAACTTGACTCAGAAATCCCGCCCCACACCCATGATTCCACGGAGGAGCCACCAGAAAAGAGGCAGGCAAGGCTCCATTGGAGCAAAGATGGCCCAGGCGCTGGGGATGGCTCGGTGGCCTCTGCCCCAGGCGCTAGAGTGGCTCTGGTCGCAACATGGCGACGCCCAGGATGGGCAGAGCATCGCCCCCTGGTGGGCAGAGCTTCGCCCCTGGTGGGCGTGCCGGGTGGATCCCGGTCGGGCGCATGTGGGAGTCTGTCTGACTGTCTCTGTTTCCAGCTTCAGAAAAATGAAAAGAAAAAAAAAAAAAAAAAAGAGGCAGGAACCTCACAGAGGCTTTGAGAACCAGGGGTGGGGGCAGGGTCAGGAAGTGCTTGGTGGGTAGGAGTCCGCAGCGCCCATCGAGGCACCGGCCCTACAACAGGCACTGCCGTCCCTCCTGCTGCCCCATCCCTGCTCCTCTCAGCAGGAGGCCTGAGTGGTTTCCGATCCACACAATCTCTATAAACGTGACCTCTCTGTTCCTTGGCCCTCCCCCCTCTGGTAACCTCGGACTCGCTCCACTGCCATCTCCACGCCCTACACTGTCGGTGACAGCAGCTATGAGCCCCGTGCCTACTGCACATCTGAAACTTGTCTAGTGCGAATCAGATGTGCGGGAAGTGTAAAACCCTCGTCAGAGTCCAAAGGCCTTGTACAAATCAATGTAAAATATCCCAATCTTATATTGATTATATGTTCACGTAATATTTTAGATATACTACATATGGCTCCGTTTCAATGAGGCTACAACAGAGATGGACTCTGACTTTGGAATTTCATATATTTTTCATGTGCCACAATACACATGTGGCCCACACTGTATTTCTCTTGGACAGCACTAACCTAGCTCTGACGCGAACCAGAGCTATGCCCTTCACCAGACCAAATTCAAGCACCCTACTCACTCTGCCCACCCCTCCTGACCCCACTCCTGGGACCCACGGGCCCCCCGGCCCCCTGCGGCCCCCATCACCCTCACAAGTCACCCCTGCTCCGGGCTGGCTCAGAGCGCATGGTCCCCATCACACTGGCCCCCCGGCCCCCTGCGGCCCCCATCGCCCTTACAGGTCACCCCTGCTCCGGGCTGGCTCCGAGCGCATGGTCCCCATCACACTGGCCCCCGGCCCCCCGCGGCCCCCATCGCCCTTACAGGTCACCCCTGCTCCAGGCTGGCTCAGAGTGCATGGTCCCCATCACACTGGCGCTCAGCCCCTGGCCCCACCCTCTCCCCATAGCAATCCCTGGCAAATTTCCAGGCCCTGCTCAAATCCAACTCTGCGTCTCCCGAAGAGCAGAATCCTAGAAAGCACCAGCTCTTTTCCTATCCTCCTATTTGCGAGTGAACCAGCTATAATCGGGCTTCTGTCCTCCCCACTTCAATCAAAGGACTCCCACCAACGTCACAAATGGCTACCATGCCACCGGACCCGTGGCCAGTCCCCGGCCTGGCTCTTACTGACCTTTGGCAGCACCTGACACCCACTCTGGTGTTCCCTCCTGTTCTCCTCTGCATCCTTCTCCTGGCTCTTACTAGGTACCCACACTCCTGCATGACTTCCTCCAGCCAACCCCACCCGTTCTCCCCCACCTGCGGCTCGCTCGGTCCCCCCAGCCTCAGGGAAAGGGTCTCCTTTCCTTCAAGTGCTCAGGGCAAACCCAGGCATACCCGAAGCCCCTCTGTGTACATGGCTCCTCGGCTCTTCCACCGAAGCACAGCCAGCACCGGCCCTCCTTCCCGCCCTGGTGCAAGCACCCCCAGCCCACCCAATGCGCAAAACGGGGCTCTTCTTCCCTGCTCTCCCTGCTTCCACCCCTACCGCCCTTACCCCGCGATCATCTCCCTCCTCTTCAAGGGCCGTGGAGGAAACATTTCAGGCTCTGTGGGCCAGACGGTCTCTGTCCTAACTAGTCAACTTAGCTGCTGTGGCTCGAAAGCAGCGTCAGACAACATGCCAGTGAGTGACCGTGGCTCCATTCCAATGACACTGGAATGAAGATGGACACTTTGAGATTTCATATATTTTTCATGTGCCACAAAATGTTATTATTCTTCTTTTTCTTTTCATCCATTGGAAATGTAAAAAACATTTTAGTTTGCTGGCTGTGCAAAAGCAGGTGGCACGCTGAATCTGGCCCCTGGGCCGTAGTTTGCCAACCCGGCCCTAGACTATTCCCTGCACGGCGTTCAAAGCACTCCTTTCAATCACGTCATCTTCCTGCGCAGAAACTCTCAGGTGGCTTCCCTTCTCATTCAGTGCAATCAAAGACCTTCCCAGGACCTGGGGGCACACTGGGATGCCACTCCTGGTGGCCTCGCTGCCTCCTCTCCAGCACAGGCCCTCAAAGTACTCACTCCGGGCGCTGACTGTTATCGCTATTGCCAAGGTGACATCCACCTTGAGGCCCTGGCTTTGCTGTCCCCTCTGCTGGGAATGCTCTTACTTCAGGTACCTATAGGGTGTCACTTCCGGCAAATCACCCAAGGAGAGACCCCTGTTCAACTCACACTATCTAAAATAGTGCTTTACTCTTTAAACAGTTTAAACAGTTCAAACCCTTTAAATGGTTTACCTGGTTCCGTTGCTCTACTATGCCATACTTATTATCACCTGACCTTTCTTTCTTACTTAGAAATACAAGGACTAGGTCATTTTTTTTTTTTTTTTCTGAAGCTGGAAACAGGGAGAGACAGTCAGACAGACTCCCGCATGCGCCCGACCGGGACCCACCCGGCACGCCCACCAGGGGGCAATGCTCTGCCCCTCCGGGGCGTCACTGTGGCGTGACCAGAGCCACTCTAGCGCCTGGGGCAGAGGCCAAGGAGCCATCCCCAGCGCCCGGGCCATCTTTGCTCCAATGGAGCCTTGGCTGCGGGAGGGGAAGAGAGAGACAGAGAGGAAGGAGGGGGGTGGAGAAGCAAATGGACACTTCTCCTATGTGCCCTGGCCGGGAATCGAACCCGGGTCCCCCGCACGCCAGGCCGACGCTCTACCGCTGACCAACCGGCCAGGGCCATTAGGTCAACAGAAACAAAACACACAGTGTTTAGAAACATGGAACCTGGAAGTAGATGACCTGGGCTGGACACCACCGGCAGCGCTCCCTGTGGGGGACCCTGAGCAAGGTGCGCCTGAACCTGGGGACCTTCCAAGTGTTCTGAGGATGAGGGAGTGCACAGGGGTCACCAGTGCAGAGAATCTCTGGGTCAGTATTACTTGTTTTCTGTTTCATTAGCACTCTCCGCCCCCCACCCAAGATGTACATAAGTTGTTTGAGGGACCGGCCTCATTTGGTTTGCTACTTTATTCCTAGTCAACCTGGCACATGGCCTAGTGCTAGGCATTCAGTTCATTGTTACAGAACAAGTGAATAATGTTTGAATTTAATCACTTTGAGAATGGGGAGGACATGCCCCCCCCCCATTATCATACAGATCTCAGGGAAGCTGGCCTGACCTCCACTACAGAAGGAGGGAATAGAGACCTCCCGTCCCAGGTGGCTCTCTGCAGACGCTCCTCTAACTCACTGCCCTGAAGGGAGGCTCAACCTCCAACTACATGGCCTCAAAAGAACCGTCCAACAACCTAAGCCTGTGTGCTGTACTCAAAGGTTACATGTTCAGGTCTCTGACCAAACTAAAGGAGACTGATTTCATGGCCAGGTGGGTTCAGATTCTGCATTTAAAATGCCAACTTCATCCCCCCGCAGCGCAGGTCTGACCACATTTCCCGGACACAGCAGAGCAGGCTGCTACCAAAGGAGCAGACATTCACCTGACCGTTTCTAACAGCAAACACCTCCTCACTCGATCACAGAAGCCTTCCCCAGGCAGGCGGGGGGGGGGGGGGGACAACACACCTGTCCATCCGTCAGCCACACTGCAGGCACCACAGACGGGGCACTCTCCTGGGAAGACTCAGTTCTGACTTGTTATGATGGCACTAAGAGGTGTTCACAGGACTGGCCTGTGGTGGCGCTGTGGACAGAGCATTGACCTGGGATGCTGAAGATCGCCAGTTCGAAGCTCCGGGCTGGCCCAGTCAAGGCACATATGGAAGCAATGAATGAACAGCTAAAGTGAAGTAACTATGAGTTGATTCTTCTCATTCCCGCCCATCTCCTCTCTCCATAAAATCAATAAAATCTTTAAAAAGAAAGAGGTGTCACAGTACTTGTGTGACAAGCCTTTAAAGTGAAGATGTGTGTTCCCGTGTGACATGGGCTTTCTGCAGTGAGGACTCTGCTTCCCTTCATAGAAATGGGGAAGATGCAAGGTCACCCACAGGTGAGCAAAGTAGAAACTCCTCTCCTTCCAAGCTGAGACACTTCCCAGTGAAATGAGAAGTCAGCTCCCTCGTTACGGCTGTGCCACAGAACAGGAGTGGGTGAGTGCCGGTGGCGACCGTCCGAGTCCAGCAGCACCGCCGACTGGCATGGCACAGCCGGCAGGGCAGGAGCACAGCTAGGTCATCGGTCATGAGGAAGGGCGAGAAACGGGGGTGAAGGCGTCCCGAGGCGTTTCAGGGAACAGGCACGGGCCCACCCAAGGGCACCCTGCCAACCCCGGGTCAGGCCCCAAGACAAGAGCAGTGGCTCACGGGGCCAGGGTCGAAGAAGTGACAGGTTTTGTGCATGTTTTTCTTTTATCCCCTGTGGTGGCTGTTGTTTAAATTCTGCACTTGCTCAGTCATTAAGGTCATGGTGACACAGCACAGAGGGCCTGCACGGGCCAGGCTAGCTCACATTCCCCCACCCCCAACACTGCCCTGCTCTAAGGTGGCAAACCTGAAAAGTCAGGCAAGCATCCACACTGAATACTGGATTTAGCTGATGGTCCTAAATAACACCTCGTCAGCTTTTGTGATCTAGCAAAACCACACGCCTTGTGACCCGCCAGCTGGGCTGTGGCAATGCCCTTGACTTGAGGCTTAAAAGCTTTGGCTGGGGCATAACTTTGATGCACTGTACTTCCATTACAAACAGCAATGATTAGTCCCGGACTGGGCACCACACAGTGCTCCCGAAAGTAGGCGATGACTAGTGAATGGGGCACCCCTCCCCTCGGGAGCACCCCTCCTTGGAAGCACTCCCATCCCTGGGGGCCTCCTACACCCTCTGGGACACCCCTCCCCTCGGGAGCACCCCTACCCCCAGGGCTTCCTACACCCTCTGGGGCACCCCCCTCGGGAGCACCTCCCTGTGTGCCACTGTTCTCTGCTTTGCTGGTTTGCAGGATGGAAAAGTCGTGGCTGTTTGGTTTACAGAATGCAGGTATGAGAACCATCTGCCTGGTCTGGTGTTTCTTTAATTAAAACTTTAATTACAGATATATCTCTGCACAAATACGTGCAGTCTATCAGCTCCTGTTCTTAATTACCTGTGCTAATAAGATCGGGAGGCAGAGAGGATGTTTGCTGAGCGTCTAATATGTGCAAGCACCAGAACAAGTGACGGATCCAGAGCAAGCAGCCGCAGCCCTGCCGGTCCTCTCAGGTAACAGTGACTGCCACGGGAGGGTTTCTCTTTGGGATGCTGAGGGGCTCAGAGGGGTCAAGCCTTCAGAGGGTCAGCACGGGAGACGAGGAAGGACATTCTGATCGGAGCCCAAACAGCACAACCAGGCAGGCATGAGCTGCCTGGCCCTGGACCAGGGCTGTCCTCACTGCAGGGTGACAGCGACCTTGCCGTCCTCCCTCGCGCTCCTGGTCCCCTCCCCGCGTGGAGCAGGGCTGAGTGCCATGAGCACCCACCCCTCAGGACTGCTGAGGAGCTCTGCTCGCCCTCGAGAGGTTCTAGCTTAGGCCGTGTGCTCCTGTGAGCAGGGACATGAGGCGGAGACACAGAGCGATGGGGACACTATTTCTCCGTCACCTCTCAAGATATGCAGGGTGTCACCACCCCTGCTCTGCTCCCCTCAGTGAATGTGACCCAGGAGGAAGAAGAGGAGGAGGCGCCCTGAGCAGCCTTGAAGAAGGGCTTTCCCCTCAGGAGGGTCCTCCTCCCCAAAACGAGGAGGATCTTGGCTCTGAAGACTATACTGCAAGTGCTATACCACCTGAGACAGGAGCCTCAGGACCAGTCAGTCCATCGTCCCTAATGCCCAACACCTGTCCTGTTCGGGGACTGGCACCTGGCACATCTCTAACTATCCAATTCCGTCATGCTAAATGATCTAAATTTTCAAGATAAACCACCATGTTAGGACAATCACAGACAAATCTGGCCATTTTCAGGTGAATGAGGGGTAGTGCCTACTCCTTTGAAAGGCAGGTTCTAAGACAAATCAGAAATGTCTATTTGAACACCTACTGTGTTGCTAGGCCCCTGGGAGGATTTGCTTTCCTGTCTGATGATGGATATGCCTACAAGCATCTGCTAGGCAGAAGGATAAACAGAGAAGATGAGAACCGAGAGGAGGAGGGTTTGAAGGAAGAGGAGAGGAAGAAATGGAAAAGTAACTGCATTAAAGAGGGGGAGAGGATAAAGGTGTGGAGGAGGAGGTGTAGTCCTCTAACTGTCAGGCTCTGGACTCATCTCTAGCCTGGTATGTGGCTCACACTCCCAGTCACACGAGACTGTGTCCTACAGGGCGCACCACTGGGACTCCTCCCACAGAAAGCTTGCTGAGTAAGGGTAAGCTGGCCCCAAAGGCCCGCCTCAGGTTACAATGTAGCTAACTGGGACAGAATCAGCAGTACTGGCCCATGTTCTAGAAGCATAGGTCTACATGTGCACAATTATTGACTTTTCTCTTTGTAGCACACACTTCTTGTATTTCTGTACCTACTGGTCAGTGGTTCTCTGCTCAGCGTCCAGATCAGAGTCAGGGGTAGGGCCAGCACTCCACTCTTTAAACTGTGTAAGTCACTCTGGATGTGCAGCCACGACTAAGGGAGCCGCTGCCACGCAGTCCCTACAAGTGCCATGGGAGCAACAGAGCCTTCTGGGGTGGCCGGGACACGGGTGGGGGTCACTGGAGGCCTTACGAAGTCAGGGTGTTGGCAGGGACAGTGGTGAGTGCTGATGAGGCCCCCGCAACCAGAGGGCAGAACAATGTCTTGGGGGTACTGGGCGGCGGGCGGCAGGCACCAGGAGCAGCGGGCAC
This sequence comes from Saccopteryx bilineata, assembly GCF_036850765.1. Classification (NCBI taxonomy): domain Eukaryota; kingdom Metazoa; phylum Chordata; class Mammalia; order Chiroptera; family Emballonuridae; genus Saccopteryx; species Saccopteryx bilineata. The sequence continues at coordinate 289,184,574 of NC_089492.1, forward strand.
TGAGACTGAGGCCCAGGTCGCACGTCACTAGGGGTGTGACCTGCAACGGTGCATTTAGCCGACCTGAACATCAGTGTTCTCAGGAGGACAGGGCTAGCACACTCCCCGCCGCCCAGATAACTGAAATGTGTGATGACACGCGCAAGGACGTGTGACAGCAGTGACAGCTTTCCCACTTAACTAGTAGGAGGGAGCCCTGAGGCCTCTGGGTAAAAGTGTTTAAACAGGTCCATGCTTTCCCACTCCCTGAAAGCTAGTTGAACAGCTCTCTGAGGCCAAAGGGGACGACTACAAGCCAACTCTGGGTCTCCCACGGGCTTCCTTTGTTGTCTCCACAGCCAAAAATAGCGACACAGAAGCACCCATGGACGATGGGTGAAAGAGCTCACAACTGCCTCAACTTCTGTTCCCGAAAGTCAGGAGCCCCGTGCCTCTCGGCAGCCCTGCACCTGCACCTGCACCTGCACCTGTCTCGGGGACGGGGGAGGGTCACGGCCACCCAGCTTCCTCCTCAGAAGCACATACGTCTCCAAGGCAGTGGTAAGGAAGAGCAGGAAAACTTTCCAAGTTCACCTTCCATAAGGCCTATGTGTCCCCAGAACCCCATTCCCCAAAGGCCCGTCCCACCTGGGCCTCTCCATGTGCACGGCCTGGCCGGGATACCACTGCCCAGCCACACCGCACGCTGGCCTTGCTCACCTCCAACTCATCGCAGCCCTCATAGTAAGTGCTATTGTTATCGTCCCCATTTAAAGAGGGAGACAGAGGCACAGAGAGGTTCGGGAGTCAGTCTGAGTCAGGCCCTTGCAGGGGGGTTCAGTGGGATGTGACCTGAGGCCGCCTAGCCGAAGCCCACGGCCCTGGCCTTCCCCTCGGGGTTCACTGCCACAGCCGCTCAGCAGGGCGGCGCAGCGGCCAGCAGCACAGCCACGGGGTGCCGTTTACATCAAGGCACCTTCTGGTCCCCAGTGTCTCCGTCTTCAGTGTTTTCTTTATCTGCTAACAACCCTAGAAAGCAAGTAGGAGACACACAGTATGCACACTTCACATAGGGCACAAGTCAAGTAACACCAATGGGATGTTTTACAAATCCGATATAGTAAGCCAAACAACCGATTCATGGTGGTTTTTGTTTTTAATTGACTGATTTGAGAGAGAAAGGGGGAGACAAAGAGACAGGAACATCCATTTGTTTTTGTGTGTGCCCTGACCAGGGATCGAGCTGGCAACCTTTGCATATCAGAATGATTCTCTAACCAACCAAGATATTCAGCCAGGACTAATTAATTGTTTTTAATATCAACATAAAAGTCTTTTGAGGCCCTGGCCAGTTGGCTCAGTGGATAGAGCATCAGCCCAGCGTATAAACATCCCAGGTTCGATCCCCAGTCAGGACACACGTGAGAAGCGACCACCTGTTTCTCTTCCCCTCCCTCTCCCCCTTCCCACCTTTTTCCCCTCTCGCAGCTGGGTACTCGACTGGTTCGAGCATCAGCCCAGGGCACTGAGGATAACTTACTTGGTATGAGCGTGTCAGTCTCAGGTAATAAAAATAGTACAATTGATTTGAATATCAGCCCCAGACGAGGGTTGCCAGGTGGATCCCAGCTGGGATACATGCAGAAGTTTGTCTCACTATTTCCCCTCCTCTTACATTAAAAATAAAGTCTTTTGAAGTCTTTCAATTTGAGTTTTAGTACCTTAAAAGATACCAGTGGGTATCCAGAGACCCTGCTAGTCATAAGCAGGTTTCCTGGTTCTCAGACTAGGGTTTTCCCATTGAATTATGCTTACAAAAGCTACATTTATGTGGCATAACCCTACTAGAATTCCTAAATACTAACCAAATAAACATTGACCATTGAAAATAACATGTCCAATATATGAGCTCTCTTTGAGAAATTATTTTAAGATGTATTATGCAGAAAATGTTAAAGAAAACCTAACTGACCAACTGTAAAATAAAGCATCACAATTAAAAATAATTTCTCTTCTGCAACCACTGTCTCTTCAGCTCCTATTGACAACTGAGAAAAGTACTGGACTCTCTCTAGAGGACATGGAAGTCCATGAGGGAGATGTCAAGAGGCCCTGATTCTGTCAACAGGGAGCTGTGACTCTCTGGGGACCATCATCCAGCTCATCCTCGGGGGTCTAGCAGGTACAGGGCCACTTAAGCAAGAGGAGTGGGGCAGACCGCCATGCGCAGCCCTTCCAGCCCCGTGAGTCTCTACAGAGTAGGCTCCCAGCTGCACAGCTCCCAGGGCCGCAGAGATATGAGGGCATCAGAGGCACAGATGGAGGACGCGGGACAGGTAAAACATGCCTATACAACACTGAGAGCATTTTCATTAACAATCACCTTAAAATGCAAGGATGGATCAATAGGTTGCTCCTAACTATTGGGACATTTACTCCACACATGGTCTGGCTTTGTAATCACAGGACGTTTTACCTATCTGCATTTCTCAGCTCTGATATTTTGCGATTCTGGGGAGAGACACCCGACAGGCCAAAGGCAGTTTGCAGGCATGTGATACCACAGACAAAATCAAGCTGGAAGCCAGGAGAAGGTTCGTGAGAGTTCCCATCTCCAGTGAACAGCTCACGACAACTAATTTTAATTTGTGGCTCTAATGAATGACATAAACTTTTATAGGTATCAACAAAGCTCAGAGAGGACTTCTATCCGTCTCAGTGCTCATTTAGCAGCTTCAGCTGTGTGCAATTAAAGCATCAGCATTCAATGTTAGAGAATAAAATAATGAGACACTTAAAACATAATCTGTGCTTCAGCAGGCCATGCTAAGAGATCTCACTTTGGGGGGGGGGCACACAAATTCATAGGAATATCTTGCCAGTTCAAAGAATAAACTCAAACTTGACTTTTGTCTTTAGAGTTTTGGTTTGTTTTGCTTTGGAATAAGAATTTTCTAAAAAGAAAATACAATAAAGAACACATCATCTGAAAAACAGTCTTAAAATAGCATATGGCATCACACAATCTGGTGTGTAGACCTTCACAGCTGACGGGCCAGGCTTCAGCAGAGACAAAAGGCCATTTTTGTATCATGTTAATAAAATGTTGCTTATTCTTAACTTAGGCCTCAAATAAACAAAATGCTAAAGGAGGAGAAAGGTGAATTTTGGAAGTGAGTCAATTTTCCTCAAGCTAGCCCATATATGGAATTAAAGGACTAAACTTTTTCTCCCAACAATACTTGAGAATACAAAATGTAATCTGAGATTGTAGAATGTGACAGCTAACAGTAATAAATTCAAGTTGCCACTGTTTCTGAAAGAACAGGAGTTAATCTGCAGGGGGGGGGAGGTGATGAGAGTGTGGGAGGGGAGTGGCCGTGCTATCAGGGGGAGGGGTGGAGTTGTGCTGTGTGTGTGTGTGTGTGTGTGTGTGTGTGTGTGAGAGAGAGAGAGAGAGAGAGAAACATGTTTGTGTGAACTGCAAGTTAATTCAGCTGTTGCAAAATATGAATAGAAACAGAAATATACTGTATGAGAAAATGTACTCATTAAACTAAAATTTTAAAAAGATGAAAACACAGATTATACTTTCTTTTAAAAACTGAAATGAATTTTAATACAGAAAATGAAGACAGCATTTTGCAAATTTATCACTCAAAGGATCTCTCTATTTGAGGAAATCAGCGTGTTACACTTTGAGAGATGAAATGTTACAGCTTGCACACCAAAATTAAAAAATGAAATTAAATTAAAAAATGAAATGGTTACCAAGGTAATGCAGGTCAGGGAATCAAAGGTGAAGGGTCACACATTATTAAAAAGAAATCCAAAAGGACGGCTGCGTCATGATCTCTGCAAAACAAAGGAGCTGCAGTAAGTAAAGCTAGTATCTCCGAGAAATTAAAATGCAGTTCTTGAAAAGAAGATTCCCCGTCATTGAACACAGTCATTCCCGATTCCATGTAGAGTCATTTTTATTTAGGTACAACACCAAATTTTAATTACCTGTTACCAACAAAATTTTCATACAGAATTAACCATTCAATCATTAAAACCCAAAATAACCCCAATTGTAAGTAACTAAGAAGTAACTGACACCTCCACCAGGCCCCACCCCTGTGTTCTGGAAATGACAGTGTTTGACAAGTTGCCAACGTATCAGAAATCTAATTTGGTCACAGCGTGGTGAGTTTTTTTTTCTTTCCTCAAGGAATGAGTTCCAAAATTGAGTTTTGCAAATTTGTTTCATTTGAAGTAGCTGCATAAAATTTCCATTATTGGAACATTTAGTATAACAATGTTCTAGAAGACAGCAATAAAGCGATACATGATAAAATAAACTGTGTAACTATATCTATTAAGATCTGTTCTCACATCAACTCTCACTGCACAGGGGGAAAAAAAAGACATTTCAAGCAAAATAATTTGCTAGTTCTACTGGAATCACAGAACTAATAGAAGCTTGACAGGAGGACTACCTTACAAGGGAAAAGTATCTGAAAGGTTAGGCTTCAATTTCTTCAACTAATGTTATTACTTACTCATCTTCCCCATTGACAAACTAAAATAGTTTGTTTTAAAAAGAACAGAAAGATCGAAGGCTTTGTTTTGCAACATATAGCACCCACCTAAATCATGACAAACACAACTTTGCAGCAACAGCAAGCATAACAACAGTTACAAGTAAATAATTTTCACATCTATTTCACCAGTAGATAAGATGGCCACACCATGACAGTAATCTTTAGTCTCCTCTCTACAACTCAACTCAAGCAGGCTTCCTGCCTCGAATCCAGACCCAAATTCCTCAGTGAGCCCTGGAGAGCAGGTGCTAGCAGACTGTCCACGTGGCTCCCAGCTCCCAGCAGGAGTCAACAGGAGCATCACCAGCAGAAAAGAACTCTTAAGCCCCATCCCTTCCTCCAGTCTTCAAGTTCAGTTTCATCCCACAACACCTAACACTTGAGCTTACCTTGTTAAAATGAAATTCCAAAAATACTTCCAGATTTAAATACTGACAAGTGCCCAGAAAGATTTTATTAGAGGAAACAAGCTATTCTCTCTGGAGGCTGAGAGCAACCAATCAGTCCTGGTAGACTCCGCTCTACTGCACTTCCCTTTACAGTCTCACAGATGCTGCCTTTTGTTTGTTTCTGTTTTTCAAATTGAAGACCCTCCACCAGCAAAAAGACTCCAACTCACTTATCGAGATTCCAGACCTCAACCCACAACATCTCCAAGGTCTTGCCTGACAACAAACTCCACAAATATCAATCAGGTTTCTGTTTTCCCCGATTAGGTTCTGTTAAAAATAACTGGCAGAGTTTACTATAGTAGATAGAAGTGTGTTAGTGCCTCGAGGCCTCGTTTCTAAAAACATGGCTTTTTTAAGTTCCATAGCTACTGAAAAGTAAACCAGCATTTCATTTCTCTGGAATGCTCATCTCCCATAAAGTCTGTCACGTATGTATTTGTAGCTGGGAGGCAGGCAGCAATTCTGCACACTACAGACGGAATCAATACCCCATCAGAGCGATGCATATGTTGTTCTAGCAGCACTGTTACTCAGACACTTCAGCATCTTCATAAGAAGCCAGCACTGTAACAGTAGTCAAGTTCTGTTTCACTAACAAATTTCCTATTCAAAATGAGAAAACGTCTATGTATCCAGATCAAGTGTCTCTATGTACCCCGTTATTACCCAGACACACGTGTTTATTAAGGAATTTCATCTTCAAAACAAGAGTAAACAGTACTCACAGAAGCTTTCCACAAGGCTCTACATCATTTCTAAAATCCACCAACTCACACAAACAAGTACATCAGCCCAAATTTTAGGTGATTTTTAAAAGTCTGTGAAGGATTTTAGCCAATGTTTTTCAAATAAGTTTGCTCTTTGGGGTGGAGGAAGGTAAAGGCTTCCAGAATTTACTGCATCCCCAACACCAAGGATCCTCGACCAGAAGTAACAGAAAGGCCCTTGGAGCCAGCGCACCGCGGGAAGCACCTGACTCAGCTGGGGCAAGCCCCGCCCCCACCTTCCCGCTTCCCTTCTGCTCTCCCCACTCCCCCAGCCTCCCGTCTCCGGCCCCCTCCGCTGAGGTGGGTGTCTGGAGCACACACGTGTGGACAGCTGTCCAGTTAACCTCTAGTCTGTTGGAGTGACACTTCTGCTGCCAACTCCAGAAGTTGTGTGGCCTGTGGAGCTCTGTATTTCTCTCCGAAGGGCTGGCCCAAGCTGAACTCAGGACCCACAAATGCTCCTGGCCCTTCCTGGGCCCAGCCGGAGTGCCTCCGGACCAAAGCGGCCCCCTCCATCCTCCAAAAGCCCCTGGCCCCCGTGAGACCGGCCTGGACCACAGGTGGTGCCATGACGAACACCACGCACGCAAAGATGAGGGGCTTAACCCTAACCCACCAAGTAGAACCAACATTTTGACAAGGGAAAACTAGTCTACTACAGTAGAGCCCCTTCCAAAATGGACAACCAGAAACTGAACTAACCAGAAGCGCTCAAAAATCCTACTGCGCCCCAACGCAGTATGGACACAGCCAGCATCCACGCTCCCTCGCTCTCACCCTGGGAAGCCGTGCCGGCCCATGGGTGGGTCAGGTAAGAAGGAAGGAACACACCTCGGTCACTCTCTTTCATGAGACCGTTGGTCATCTGAGTTCTAGCAAAGAGTCAAAAAATACTCTCAGGTCAATTCCCACCCATAAGAAGCTCTCAGTGTCTGACAACTTCCACACAGATCTATTTCCCAACACACTCTAGGTCCATTTATGTTTGCACCAAAGACCTACCAGCATTTGTAAGCACAGAGAGTTGGTTCCTTTCTCAACTAAACAGATACAGAACAAAGAATGCCATTTCAAATAAGGTTAAATCAAGACAGAAGTGCAGCCATTTTCATCACAAGCATATTAGTTCCAAAAACAAACAAACAAGCATACACAGAAAAACCAGAAAGAAATGAAAATAAAGAGCCAAGGAAGTTCACAGAGGAGGGGGCTAGGAGGCAGTGGGGGAGACCCCTCACAAGCACGAGCTTCTGTATTAGTAATTCTTTACAGATCGGCTATTAACGCAGCAGCATAATGCTTCCTGCAGCAGAAACTAACCGCAGCGTGTGTACTCAGATTAAAGAGAACTGTCTGGACAAAAGCTTATTACAGGTGCAGAAGGCAAAGGGGCCACGTACCCAACCTGACAAGCTCAGTAGAGGCCTGCATGGAGCCCTTACAAACTCAGACCTGAAGTAACCGCATAGGACGGTCTAAAATTAAAATGTCCTAACTACAGGAGAGTCCCAGCAGGTAGTCGTGTCTGAGGTCCCTACATTCTCTGACAAAGATCAATCTTGACCTTCCCTGAGCCTGTCTATTGCCTTTTAGCAACTTCAATAGCTACCTTTGGAATGTCAGGTAATTTCCTTTTTCCGGATCCCTCTGGGCACAACCATTGCACCAGAACAAAGACTACTAAACCCTGTTGTCATTGTTATTGTGTTCATTGTTCACTGTTAACTAGCCTACACCCACCAGAGTAAAAGAAGTGGGTGTCTATCCCTTCTTAGGTTTATCCAATGCCAGAGATCTCCACACCTGCTTTCTCCTACTCCCTGGTCCATCACCAGTAGATTTCACGTGACACCTCCCTCCACACCCCTCCTAACATCTTGTCCTTCGATTTTCAAGTATAAAATAAGGTGCAAAACCACCATTCTCCATCCAGAGAACTCTCTCAATCCGCTGAGATTTTGCTTCTCGGCAATTGTCATCAGTTTGGCTCAAACAAACTCATAAAAATTCTCTACACAGGGATGGAGTGAAGAAAAAAGAATCTATAAATATAAATAAATAAATCACCAACGTGTCATTCAATAAAATAGACAATTCACGAGAATAAAACAACTTAGGTCAAGTCTACCCTTCAGTTAAGTGGCGATTACATTCCTATTACCCTTCCAGGTCAGAACTGATGCCAGTACTTCAACACGTTAGAAACACCACATATTGGAAAACGGAGACAAAAGCGTTTGGTTTTCAAGTTTGTGACTCCTACAGAAGCAGTGGAGAGGCACCTCTCCCTCCTCCTCACCTCCCCCAACAGGAGCCACCCCAACCACACATATCCCTTCAGAAAATAGACTTTCTATGTCAAGATTCTCAAAGACAGTCTGTTCTATTTGTTTCTCAAAAATTTCTATGAATGACACAGCAATCTATGCCTACACTCATCACATCATTTCCACTACAATTCTCAAAAATAAAAAAGCTAAAACCACAAATTAAATACCTTTCCATCTAGTACTTTATGCTCAAAAATGTAATTTTTTCCCTAATAACTTCAAAGATTTCACACATACACACACACACAGAAGAGCAGGAGACAACACAGGAGAAAATGCTCCCTGTGACGGAAAGTGCCAGCTGTGGTGTGCATGTGTGTTCACTTACCACCTGTACCCCCTAAGTGTGTGCAAGTGATTATGTGCCAACTGTACCTCAAAAAAGTTGTTTAAGAATGGACAATGGGGCCCTGGCCGGTTGGCTCAGCGGTAGAGCGTCGGCCTAGCGTGCGGAGGACCCGGGTTCGATTCCCGGCCAGGGCACACAGGAGAAGCGCCCATTTGCTTCTCCACCCCTCCGCCGCGCTTTCCTCTCTGTCTCTCTCTTCCCCTCCCGCAGCCAAGGCTCCATTGAAGCAAAGATGGCCCGGGCGCTGGGGATGGCTCTGTGGCCTCTGCCTCAGGCGCTAGAGTGGCTCTGGTCGCAACATGGCGACGCCCAGGATGGGCAGAGCATCGCCCCCTGGTGGGCAGAGCGTCGCCCCTGGTGGGCGTGCCGGGTGGATCCCGGTCGGGCACATGCGGGAGTCTGTCTGACTGTCTCTCCCTGTTTCCAGCTTCAGAAAAATGAAAAAAAAAAAAAAAAAAAGAATGGACAATGGGACAAGACAGGCCCTGTCCCTGTGGCCCCCATGCAGAGAGAACGCTGAGTGAGTCCTGAGGGAGAGAGACAGTAGGGCCCACCTTCCCTGAGCCACTGACCCAGCTAAGGGACCTCCTGCTGTTGGTCCTCTTGGGGGACATTTTAAAATCTCTGTTGTTTGAAATAAATATGTAAATACTATATAGTTAAAACATTTTATATTGATCACTTTCAAATTAGTCACCAATCTGAAATTATAGTATTTTCTGTATCGAAATCAGGGCAACCTTTTGTCTAAGAAGAGATGATGTGACATCAGCTGACACACTCTTAGCTTTGCAAATGACATGTAAATTCATCAATATTCCTACTGTTTTCCCTCTGATTTGTATAGATTATGTCAACTATGTCATAGCTAGTATTCATTCCTTCCTGGTACCATCCCATCAGGGACAAATAATAACAGAATATATGCCAAATTCCCCCAAATACAAATCTACAAGAAATAGAACAAAGGGGAAACAGATTCCCCCTGAGGACTTTATTTCTGCATCAGTTGTTATAAGCTTCCTAAGCGTGCACACCATACTCATCCGAGTGCTCTCCTGGCTTCCTGTACAAGTCAGGGTCATCTAAAACTACACTGCCCACTGCCTCCCTTCACTGGTTCTCCAACTTCAGATTGAGTAAGAGTCCCCTATTTAAGCCAAGTCATTTGTAAAAATCATTTCCCATGCCCTACGCTCTAAGTACATCAAAAGAGGCACTAAGCAATCTGCATTTCAGTAAATCTCTAGAAGAGTCTCACCAGAAAAGCCCACAATTCTCGCTTTAAGAAAAACTGCTCAGCCTGACCTGTGGTAGCACAGTGGCTAGAGCATCAACCTGGGACGCTGAGGTCCTAGGTTTGAAACCCCAAGGTCTCTGGCTTGAGCATGGGCTCATCAGGCTTGAGTGAAGGGTCGCCGGCTTGAGCGTGGGATCATAGACATGAACTCATGATCACTGGCTTGAGCAAGGGGTCACTCACTCTGCTGGAGGCCCCCCACCCGCCTCGTCAAGGCACATATGAGAAAGCAATCAATGAACAACTAAGGAGCTGCAACAAAGACTTGATGCTTTTCATCTCCCTTCCTGTCTCCCCCCTCCCCACTCTCTCTCTAAAAAGGAAAGAACAGAAAAGAAGTGATAGAATCTGCTTAGCATGTTGCTTAGACCCTGAAAAGCAACAACCATTAGCTCTGGTTGCTGAGACTATGATGCTGATCATCTCACATCTTATCTGATTCTTCCCCAGGTTTACAAGAGGGATACTCAAGACCAGGGGTCGGGAACCTTTTTGACTGAGAGAGCCATGAACGCCACATATTTTAAAATGTAATTCCATGAGAGCCATACAACGACCCATGTTCATTACGCATTATCCAATATAAATTTGGTGTTGTCCCAGACGACAGCCGTGATTGGCTCCAGCCACCCACAACCATGAACATGAGCATGAGCAGTAGGAAATGAGTGGGTTGTAATACATGAGAATGTTTTATATTTTTAAAGTTATTATTTTTTTATTAAAGATTTTCTGCAAGCCAGATGCAGCCATCAAAAGAGCCACATTTGGCTCGCAAAGCCATAGGTTCCCGACCCCTGCTCAAGACTATACTTTCAGGGATCATTTCTATAGTTCGTTACAAGAGGGATACTCGATCCCCATTTCTGCAGACCGGCAAAGGTTACGTTCACAACACACATCTGAAAACAAAGCAGCACTAAATTCAAGCTAGATCTGTCCAAACCTGCCTGACTCCACGCCTCCAGCCCTGAAAGGAATGGGAGGCAGTCCACCAGCCGGCAGTGTCTGACCCAAGCTCTGTGCAGAGCCCTGCACAAGGAGCTCCCAGCAAACGGTGGGGGAACGAGCAATGAATGAACATGCAGGTAGGTCCTCCAGGTGACACACACTTGTAGAACCACTGCTGCACCTATCACAGCACCATTCACAATATATTTAAAGGGACACATGTGAGATTTAAATCAGTGAAATTATAAAAATAAAGTCAAAAACTTATTTGCATGTTTTTATGCAAAAAATGAAGAGTAATTGTTTTTCATTCTACAGTGCTACTCACTAATTTAGGTAAAAGACCAATTCATTCATCAAGAAGAATTTCCTGAGCTGACTGTGGACAGGGCCGGCAGCGGAAGTGGCTGCGCGGTAAGGAGCAGGGCCGGCCTCGTGTCTCCGGGCACAGAGGCGAGGACGCAGACGGGGCGCAGGCTCCACAAGCACAGCGCAGGAGGAACACAGCGCACTGCGCAGACACGCAGCACGGGACCTCTCTGACACGCGGCGCACTGCGCAGACACGCAGCACGGGACCTCTCTGACACGCTGCGCACTGCGCAGACACGCAGCACGGGACCTCTCTGACACGCGGCGCACTGCGCAGACACGCAGCACGGGACCTCTCTGACACGCGGCGCACTGCACAGACACGCAGCACGGGACCTCTCTGACACGCGGCGCACTGCGCAGACACGCAGCACGGGACCTCTCTGACACGCGGCGCACTGCACAGACACACAGCACGGGGCCTCTGACACGCGGCGCACTGCACAGACTCACAGCACGGGACCTCTCTGACACGCGGCGCACTGCGCAGACACACAGCACGGGGCCTCTGACACGCGGCGCACTGCACAGACTCACAGCACGGGACCTCTCTGACACGCGGCGCACTGCGCAGACACGCAGCACGGGGACTCTGACACGCGGCGCACTGCACAGACTCACAGCACGGGACCTCTCTGACACGCTGCGCATTGCGCAGACACACAGCACGGGACCTCTCTAACACTGTGGGGCCAGGACACTTCCCAGAAAATGCCACCTAACTTAGATCTGGGGGGTGACTAGGTGGGGGTGACCATCTTCTAAGCAGAAGAAGTGGCATGTAAAAAGCAACATAGCACTGAAGACCTGCGAGTGCAGAAGGAACTGAGGGGACAAGCCAGTGGTGGGAACAGAGGACCAGGCGGAGGCCCTGGACAGGAGGCGCACCCAGGACGCAGGCCCCGTGGGCCACGGTGAGACGCTGACATGGCACTAAGCACAATGGGAAATCATTCAAAGGTTCAGGAAAAGGGGTACCAAAATCCACCTGGAATCTTTAAAAGACTGGCATCTAAATCAAGACTGGGCTGGAAGGGACAAGACAAGGGGATGGCAGGGACAAGAGTCAGGAGGTGCTCATCGCAGTCCGGCCTGGACCGCAGTGGTGGCTGTACAGAGCAACTTGGACAAAATGGAAATTTATTTGGGAATACAGCCTATAGGTTTAGACTCAATATGGAGTAAAAGAAGGGGAGTCAAAGTGACCTCTAAGGGGAAATAATTAGCAACCCGACAGGCAGAACCCTGACAAAGACCACCCAGCCAGGTGTTCGAGGTCGCCATTATCAGTGACGAGTCCTGCTGACGTGACGAGAAGGGCACGTATCCCTGGGCTCTGCCTTCCTCACCCTTAACTGCACCTGACCCTGAGAAAGAGCAGACAGACCCAAACTGAAGGACATCATAGAGAACAGCTGCTCTGTCAAGGTCAACAAAAACAGGGCAAGCCTGTCACAGTCCACAGAAGCCAAGGACACACTTACTAATTGTGAAGTGACATCCTGGATGGGGTCCTGGAACACAGAAGGACACAAGGGGAAACTAAGGAAAGCCCAACAATGTGAGTTTAGTCTATAATTGTGCATCAATACTGGTTCCTCGGTTGGGACAGATGTACCATAGTAATGTTACCGGGGGAACTAAGTGGAGGGTACACAGGAACTCTCTGTAACAGTCCAGCAGTTCTGCTGTGAACTGAAACTATTCTAAGTGCAGAGTTTATTTTAACACTAACCGCCAGGTCTGACTTGAGCACCCTGGGAGGTGCCCTTTACTCAGACAGAGACGGAGAGGAAGGCAGTGAGTTCTCTTCCAGACCCGCTGAGAGGGGCAGCCTGTCAGATCTTCCGGACCTCAGGCAGGTAGCTCTGGTGTACAGCTCCATAGAGCTGAGCTCAAAACACAAATTTAGAAGCCCTCGGCAGGCTGAAAGTATGGAGGTGGGGCAGTCACTTTGAGAAGGAACGGCTATCAAAAAGGGAAGGGCTGCCTGACCAAATGGTGTCGCAGTGGGTAGAGCGTCAATCTGGGATGTTGAAGACTCGGGTTCGAAACCCCAAGGTCACCAGCTTGAGCGTGGACTCATCGGGCTTCAGAGCAGGCGCACCAACTTGAGCACAGGGTCAAAGACATGACCCTATGGTCGCTGGCTTAAGCCCAAAGGTCGATGGCTTGAAGCACAAAGCCGCTGACTTGACAAGGGGTCACTGGCTCAGCTAGTGACCAACTAAAATGCTGCAACTAAGAGTGGATACTTTCATCTCTCTCCCATCCTTTTTATCTCTTTCTCTCTCTCTCTCTCTCTCTCTCTCTCTCGCACATGCTTAAAAAAAATAAAAAGAAAAGGGCCTTGGACTGACTTCTGAGAAATATCCACGCAGCAGTCATACAGAGGAGAATGTCAAGTCTCGAAACCTGACAACATGCTACCTTTAGATGCCGGGAAGAGGAGACCAAGCAGGAACATCCAGAGATGGGAGAAAGACCGAGCCAAGGGGAAGACGTGGTTGACCTGCTTAAATACGTTTGAAAAAGTAAATAAACACTGAAAAATACTCCTTATATTTAACAACTCTGAGATCACTGGTCAGTAAAGAAAGAAATCTCAGCAGAACAATGGAAGCTCAATTCAGACTGGAGTATTTGAGTGAGAAGTGAGAACACAGGGAAAAAACAACTCTTACAAGAAATGTGGCTCTCAGATTTGTACAACCACATTCACAGCAACAATATTTGTAAGAACCAAGGATGAAAGCAACCCATGTGCCCGTTGTGGGTGAATGGATAAACAGAGTGCGGTATATGTGTGATGAAGTATTATTCAGCCTTAAAAAAAAAAGGAAATTCTGGTCATGCTACAACGTGGAGGAACCTTGACATTATGCTATGAGAAATGAGCCAATCCCTATTAGACAGATACCAGTACGATCCGACTTACAGGAGGCATGCAGAGTGGTCAGACTTGTAGAGGCAGGAGGGAGAGGGTGGTGCTGGGGGCTCAGGCAGGAGGGCATGGGGAGTGCTCCCTGAGGGCAGATGGGGAGTGAGTGCTCCCTGGGGCAGATGGGGAGTGCTCCCTGGGTGCAGATGGGGAGTGAGTGCTCCCTGGGGCAGGAGGGCATGGGGAGTGAGTGCTCCCTGGGGCAGATGGGGAGTGAGTGCTCCCTGGGGCAGATGGGGAGTGAGTGCTCCCTGGGTGCAGATGGGGAGTGAGTGCTCCCTGGGGCAGATGGGGAGTGAGTGCTCCCTGGGTGCAGATGGGGAGTGAGTGCTCCCTGGGTGCAGATGGGGAGTGCTCCCTGGGTGCAGATGGGGAGTGAGTGCTCCCTGGGGCAGGGGGGCATGGGGAGTGAGTGCTCCCTGGGGGCAGAGCTTCCCTCTGGTGAGATGAGGAGCACAGTAGACACATGGTGGTGATGTCCGCACAAAAGTGGGAATTTAATACCAAATAACTGTACACTTAAAACAGTTGCGGTGGGGAGTTTTATGTTATGTATATTTTACCACAATTATAAAATTTAAAAGAAAAAGATAACTACCTCCCAAAATGTTACACCCGTACGAAGCTCTATGGCCCTACCATGGAGAAAAATAAAGCTGCAGTGCTGTAACTTGACCAGCGCTTTGTAAACGGTGCCCTCATGACGTGTGACACAGCACACACGGGTCACAGGTGGCATCCCCGTGCTCTGCAAAGGGGCCCGGGCCACCTTCCCACTGACCCATGGCCTCTGACCTCAAGGGCAGGCGCCCCTACACTTAGCGGTCAGAAGTTAGTTCTTCCGCTGTGACAAAGCTTTACGTGGCACTAGAATTCTCACACAAACCACAATCTAGCACACAGAGGACACCCACCCCATGCACACCTCAACTACACAGAAGGAATTAGACAGCTTCAAGCAAACAAGACCTTCATGAGGCACAAGGAACCCGGCAGGACCACCTGATGACCAGATCAGAAGACTAAGTGCGAGGAGTAGGCCTTTAACCTGAAACACCAGGGCAGCCGGTCTGCGCCCACCAACAGTTTAACTGCCATGAAACCACTGACACGCACATGGCCCTCTCAGGCAGGACAGTGTGAAGCAGGACAGTGTGTAATAGGGTTCAATGCATAACTCAACACAGAATCTTAATTTGATTTTAAAATTACTAAAAACAGTCACCTCTCAATGCCCTGAAAGATAAGTAGATCTGTAAATTATATTAATACAACAAAGAAATGTACAGTGGGAAAAACCAATGCCATGAAACTAAGCTAACTCAAAGAATTCAAAACACAATAGTTAAATCCTCTAAAGGCAAATATAATTAAAATGTGAATTGGGGATCTTGGTACTAATACCCCTACAACATGCAGACCCTCCCTACAACGGGTCTTCACCCAGGACTCAGGCTGTTCTGGTCCTTCCGTGGGAGGCGAAAGAAGATTTGTGCCAGTCTGCGCCCCGGGTCCCAGCGTGGAGCACCTAACAGCCTGATGAACTCTGAAGCAGTAAGAGCACCGGGAGCACCTTTGTTCTCAGGAGGTGACTCAGAGGCTTCCCTGTGGCGGCTGGCCACCCGAGAGACCAGGACACGACTGCAGGGTTGGGATGTTCAGCCCCATCTCCTACTCTCCAGACAGGGGAGGGGATGGAAATTGAGCCAATAACTGTTCATGAGGAAGCCTCCACAAGATCCCAATAGGACAGGGTTCAGAGAACTTCCAGTTTGATAAACAAATCCACAAAGGGAAGGTGACGCAACCCAGTTCCACAGGACAGAAGTTCCTGCACCGGGGACCCTCCCAGACCTCGCCTTACGTCTCTTCACCTAGATGTTCATCTGTGTCCTAGATCACATCCTTTCATAAACCAGTAATGGGAGTGTTTCCTCGAGTCCTGTGAGCCACTCTAGAAAATTAATTCTACCCCAGGAGAGGGTTGTGCAAACCTCATATTTACAGCCCATCAGTCAGAGGAAGAGCTGACACACTGAACTTGTGACTGGCTTCTGAAGTGGGGTGGGGTGCAGTCCCAGTCTGGTGGGATAAGCCCTGTGGGACCTGGTGCTCTCCTCCAGGTGGATGGTGTCGGAATGAAGTTGTAGGACACCCGCTGGTGTCACAGAGAACTCAGATGGAGGACAGCACCCACAACTCTAAAATCAGGTGTGAGTGTGGGGGTGGATGAGACCAGGACACACAGGAGGAGAACCAAGTGTCCCAGTGCGCCTGGCATTCCACAATGCATTCCTGCCCATCCCTGGAGCCCAGAACCACTAATCCATTCACAAAACACTTACTGAGCTCCTACTATTGCTGGGCATCCTCTCGAAGTCCCGGGATGTAGCCATGAATAAAACAAGAACTTCTGCCTGCTGAGTCTCACACACGAGTGGCACCAAATGCACCAACGCCACCCACCGCCCACCACCTCAGCCCCTATAACTCAACCACTAACAGGCTCGATTTTTTTTTTAAATGCACTCAGCACCTTTTTTATTTCCTTTCAGTCTTCTCTTCTGAATGGAAACTCCGTGCAGATAGGGATGCTCCTTAGGTCTTGTGTATTCTAAAAGCTTAGACAACTCCCATAGAGGCACTCAAATATCTGCCCTCTCTCCACAGTCTCCCCCTCTCAACAGAAGCCACTCATGTTACCCATCTGTAAACAAAACCTAACAGCATGCCTCCAGCCCCCCACCCCTCTGGGAGGCTGCAACATGACATGGTCTGCACTGTACCTCTCCACCACGCCCTGCCCTCTGCCTAACCCTACTCCCCTCAGCACTGGACGCACCGAGCTCCCCTCCACTGGCAAGCCTTCCCACAAGCCTCCTGCGTCTGGAGGACACTTCTCTCTCTGATAATCACTCATCAAGCTAGCTTCTTCTCATCCCTCGTGTCATAAAAATGCCGCTTCCTAAGAGAACCTTTCCCCAGCCTCTGATTCAGGTTAGATCCTCCTCTCTCACAGCAGCCTGGATTGGTCCTTCATAGCCCTCAATATGACTTTGCAAGTATCTACCTAGTCTTCTGATTGTCCGTCTAATGGCCATTTTCCTTGGAAGGTAAACTGAGACTTAATCACCAGTCTATACATCCCCAGAGACCAGAGCAGTACATGAGAGAGAGAACTCAGAGGACCAACCAAATGGTTCACTGTCCTCTGCAATGTCTCCTCTGTCCACTCGTGTATCTGACACACTGTCTGGCACAGAGAGAATGTTTAACAACGCCTATTAAATGAATGCTGAATTAACAGAAGGAAATGGGAACGCCACCCACGTCCTGGGAGAAGCAAGCACTTCCCGCATCGTGGCATCCTGACAGAACGGCCGTCCAGGCATCTGCACCAAATGGCTAGTCCACAGCACCCGCCTACACATGCGGCAGCACCACTAGCCCCAGACCCTGCGGCGGTGCCCCATCACCAGGGCCCGGTCCTGCCGGGCATGGGGCTTCCTGGGCCCCGGCAACTGCGCCACTTGCTACAGCCACCACGTCCAGCAACAAGCAGTGTCCCTGACATCCCCACTGCAGGTGGCTTGGGAGCTTTTCTAAGACACCCTAGTGCAGGCGTGGCCAACAGTTTTTGCCCCTGGGCCAGATTAGAAAAAAAACTTTTTTCACAGGCCGGATGAAATATTAAAATTAAAAAATGTTAAATACAAAAACGATTCATTTAAGAAAACAAAATTTTATTATGTAATTTGTTTATGAATAAATGTGAGTAAAAATTTTTTTAAATATACAATATTATTTTAATAAAAATATATTTTAATAAAAATATAATTACATACGTATAAATATCCAAACTGTATCGCAATCAATCAAAACAATATTTAATTAATAGAATGAGCTTGAAGGGGTTATATCGCAAATAAAACAATTATTTCGTTTTACAAACAGTCTGGACATGTTTTCAGTTATCAACTGCAGCTATTGTCTATGCTACAATGCCACTTGATTCAGCACACTTGACCACAAAAATAACGAATTGTTTGACCTTGGGTGCGCACTGGCAAACTTTGCCTAAAAGAATGTGGGTTTCACATCACTGCTAAATGTCAAACAGCTCATATCGAGTACAGATGAGTAGAAAAGCTGTAAATCTTTAAAATGGAATTTTTTTAAAAAATAAATATTGCGAATCCATTCAACCAATTATTGGAAGTTAACCCTACAGTAGTCACACACGGAATTCTTTTCCGCGTATCACTATCTTCTTAAATATCTTGATTTCCAATAGTCAAAGACGCTTCCACTTCTGAGTAGCTGAGATTTTAAAGTACAGCTAGTGTTCGACTTATGACCACAATTGGTTCCGACAGACCGGTCGTAACATGGTTTGGTCGTAAGTTGAGTAGGCTATATGTACAGTACTGTGAAATAATGTTATAAAAATCTTTAAGTCATATTTTATCATAATTTTCTTTCATTATTGTTATATATCATAATTTTCTTTGTTCATTTTATGCCATTTGTATCATCTCTACACCATTTTGTTTATTTTTACATTCGTCAGGTTTAAGTAAAACACTGTATTACCAGTACAACTGGTTTAATACTTGCAAAGATAATTTCCTCTTGGTAGACATCCTGGGAGGGGTTTGATGAAAAATATCGAAGACACAAAACACAAATTGCTGTACCGAGTCTGGGATAACGGTTGAAATGGTGCACGCGGAGATGGTAGTGCTGCCAGAAGCTGGTCTGCACTGTCAAACGCCCAGCTGGGCAACGTTTGCGCTACCAGATGCGAGCAGTCGTGGCTAGCGATTGTGGTCGTAAAGTCGAATGGTCTTAAGTTGCATAGGTCATAAGTCGTTCAATATTTGTAGTGGAGAATATTAAAAATCTAATTGTGGGCCACATAAACTCATTATGCGGGCCAGATTCGGCCCGTGGGCTGTTATATTGGCCATGCCTGTGCTAAGGTGACTTAGAACAAGTTCCAGAGGCAGATTTCCATCAACTTCCACCAGCATGACACCACTGCAATTAAGCCAGTGAGCCCTCAAGACAAGGTCTTAGAGGGGAGGAGGATGGGGGGAGGGTTGCTCTATCTCAGCCCTAAAGGTAGCAGCTGCTCTGTGTATCTACTATGCTTACATTCTTTAGAGTTCCCTTCACTTTTTACTAGCCAATGCCCCATTATGTCATTATCCCTAATAGTTCTTCATATTAAACTTTTTCTTTCAATTTACTGCTTAGGTCTTCTCTCCTGATTGGATCTGGACTGATGACAGATTTGCAGCCATTTGTGGATGTTATATAGGTAAAGGGTCACAGTTCCTCTCCACATGATACTAATTTTTTTTTTTTTTTTACAGAGACAGAGAGAGTCAGAGAGCAGGATAGATAGGGACAGACAGACAGGAACGGAGAGAAATGAGAAGCATCAATCATTAGTTTTTTGTTGCGACACCTTAGTTGTTCATTAACTGCTTTCTCATATGTGCCTTGACCACAGGCCTTCAGCAGACAGAGTAACCCCTTGCTCTAGCCAGAGACCTTGCGTCCAAACTGCTGAGCTTTGCTCAAACCAGATGAGCCCGGGCTCAAGCCAATGACCTCGGGGTCTCGAACCTAGGTCCTCTGCATCCCAGTCCGACTCTCTATCCACTGCGCCACTGCCTGGTCAGGCTCTACGTGATACTAATTAACTAAACACTATTTATTGGGAAGATGGTTCCGTTCTCTACTGTGTTCAGTGTCTCCTGTGTAATAAATCAAGTGTCCAGACACGGGTAGGTCTGTATCTGGCCTGGCCTGCTTTGCTTGACAGGTCCACTTATCTAGCCTTTTACTAAAATGTTATTTTCATTAGACAAGCTTTTAAGATAAGACTTGTTATCCAGTAGAAAGAATCTGCTCAGTTTGTTGTTCTTCATAATTATTTTGGCTATTCCCAGCTGCATACATTTCCAAGTCCATTTTAATATCAGCTTATCAAGTTACACACACACACACACACACACAAACACACACACACACCCAATCTGCTGGTATTCTGATCAGTATCACACTGACAGTAATTTATGGAGAAGCCACATTTTACTATATTGAGTCTTCAAATCCATGAACATAGTATATCCCTCTATTAAGATTTATAACTTCTCTCAATAATGTTTATTGTTTTCTTTTTTTTTTTGTATTTTTCTGAAGTTGGAAATGGGGAGGCAATCAGACAGACTCCCAAATGCGCTCAACCGGGATCCACCCGGCATGCCCACCAGGGAGCAACGCTCTGCCCATCTGGGGCATTGCTCTGTCGCAACCAGAGCCATTCTAGTGCCTGAGGCAGAGGCCATGGAGCCATCCTCAGCACCCGGGCCAACTTTGCTCCAATGGAGCCTTAGCTGCAGGAGAGGAAGAGAGAGACAGAGAGGAAGGAGAGGGGGAGGGGCGGAGAAGCAGATGGGCGCTTCTCCTGTGTGCCCTGGCCGGGAATTGAACCTGGGACTCCTGCACACCAGGCCAATGCTCTACCACTGAGCCAACTGGCCAGGGCCATTTATTGTTTTCTGTAGAGATGTTTTGCCCTTTTAAGAATTATTCTGAAAAATCTGATTGTTATTGCAAATAATTTATTACCTTTTCTGTTTGTTGTTGGTATATAAAAGAACTTTTTGGATTTTCCACATACACTGTAATCATGTCATCTACAAAATCAGTTTTATTCTTCCCTTTCTGATCCTGTACCTTTATTTTTCTTCTCTAGGTAGAACCTCTAATGAACAGACGTGGAATGTAAAAATAATTTTTTCCTCAGTCTCAGGAAAAAAACTTTCAACTTCTCACCATAAAACATATTTGTTATAGGGTTTTTCTAAGTCACCTCTATCAAATTAAGGAAGTTACCTTTATTCGTAATGTGTTAAGGGACTTCATTTTGAATGGATGTTAAATTTTATCAAAAGCAATTTTTGCATCTATTCACATACCACGTTATTTTTCTGCTTTATCCTATTAATTTAGTGATTTACACTGATTGATTTTCATCTGTAATTTTTCTCTGCCTACTTTTAAGGTTTTCTTGTTATTTTTGGTTTTCCACAATCTTGTATTTCAGTGAGATTTTACGTGGATCTAACTACCCACTTTGAGGGTCTGTGTTATCTCGAATCTGTGATGCTGCCTTGTTGTCTACATAGACTATTCTCGGCCATCCCTCTCCAAACACCGCCTCTGCCCATTCCTCCTTCCTTTCCTACAGAGTCAGCTACAGATTTGTTATAATTTCTCAGTGAAATCATGTCTCTTATATTCTTTTATGTATTTCCCATCCATTTTTCTCTCCATATTTCATCATTCTGAATATTTATTTTCAGTTTATTACTACTAAGCTATTATCAAACCCTATAAACTGAGATCTTTGTATCCAATTCATTTATAATCCTTCAATTCTAGAATTTATATTTGATTCTTTTGTTGTTGTTCCAGTTCCTGGTTCTTAATCTTGTCTTTTATTTAAACCAGGGGTCCCCAAACTACGGCCCCCTGAGGCCACTTATCTGGCCCCCACCGCACTTCCAGAAGGGGCACCTCTTTCACTGGTGGTCAGTGAGAGTACTCATATACAGTACTACTTCCAGTGACGCAGGATGCACGCCTCACGGCTCCAGAAGCACGTCATATCACTTGTTACGGCTAGCAGTGACAAATATGGAACCAGACATTGACCGTCTCATTAGCCAAAAGCAAGCCCATAGTTCCTATTGAAATACTGGTCAGTTTGTTGATTTAAATTTACTTGTTCTTTATTTTAAATATTATATTTGTTTCCGTTTTGTTTTTTTACTTTAAAATAAGATATGTGCAGTGTGCATAGGGATTTGTTCATAGTTTTTTTTATAGTCTGGTCCTCCAACGGTCTGAGGGACAGTGAACTGGCCCCCTGTGTAAAAAGTTTGGGGACCCCTAATTTAAACATATATAGAATAGTTCCCCCACCATATCTGTGGTTTCACTTTCCATGGTTTCAGTTACCTGTGGTCTACCATGTTCCAAAATATTTAATAAAAAGTTCTAGAAATAAAAAATAAGTTTTAAGGTCCACACCATTCTGAGTAGTATGATGCACTCACACCATCCTGCTCTGCCCATCTGGGACATAAATCACCCCTCTGTGCAGCCTCTCCACACTCTGGACCCACCCAACAGTCACCTAGTTGCTGTCTCGGTTATCAGAGTGACTGTCACAGTATTACAGTGCTTGCAAGCAAGTGACCATCATTTTACCTAACAATGGCCCCAAAGCTCAAGAACAGTGATGCTGGCAATTCAGATGTGCCACAGAGAAGCCATAAAGCACTTCCTTTAAGTGATACGGTGAAGGTTCTCAACTTAATAAGGAAAGAAAAATATTACATGCTGAGGTTGCTAAAATCTATGGTGAGAACAAATCTACTTCATAAAATGGCCTATTTTATAAATTAAACTTTATCATAGATATGAATGCATAGGAAAAAAGGATAGTAGAAATCAGGCTCAATCCTCTTCGCAGTGTCAGGCCTCCACTGGGGATCCTGGCACACAACCCCATGGACAAGGGTATGACTATGCACTGCCCATTTCTAACAACTTTATTACCCAGTGCCCTGTGCATCCACTTCCATCAGCTGTTGTTTCTCTTGGTTGTCAGACAAACTGTCTTAAATTCTCATCTGCCAGTAAGTGTGAGACACCGAATAAATGCAGAGATCATCTGAGGTTCCGGGTGATGTTATCTTGTCCCAGAAAGTGTTTCCCTGTGCTTCTGTCCAGGTCACCATGATCTAATCAGGAGCTGAGAGAGCCTGCAGTTGGACTTCAGTACTGGTGAGAGGCTGCTATTCTAGGGGACAGGCCTTTGGGACCTCCACACAGAGCCCAAGGAGTTTTCTAAGGCCCCCTCCTCCCTAATCTGTACCAAACTCTAGTTTTTGTCCTTTACCTTCCAGGCCCTCGAGTCCATTAAAATCTCTGTTCAGCTTCCCAGATTCTCACCTGCCCGCCTTCTCTTAAATCAGCAGCTCTGCACAGCTGGCCTCACATCTGTGGGACTCCCTGCTCCACCAGATCCTGGCCCCACAAGGCTTCACTGCTGCGCTAGCTCTCAATGACTGCTGCAGAAATTCTAAGTTTTGTCCAGCTTTTCTACTTGCAGAACAGAAGGTCCAACCACCTCGTTTACCAACAGCAAAAGGTTTACTGAGTCCAGTATTTCCTATCTTTATAGGTATATACCTTTCAATTCCTTCTGTCATTTTACAAAAATTTTGGAAGTCGAGATAAACACATCTTCAGTGAGTAACTGCTTACCTACTCACCATTGCTTAGCCAGAAATCTCCACTTACTCATTTTTACCAAAAGGCCTTCTATATATTAAGGATAGTAAATCTCTGTTGATCTAACACGTGGCAAATACATCTCCCAGTAAGCATTTACACTTTAATGTTATGGTATTTTTATCACATGGAAATGGTAAATTTATATACAGTCCAATTTGTCGGCCTTTTCCTTTCCAATTTTGGTGTCAGGATAAAAACACTGACACGTATAAATAGAAAATATTATCCTAACACTTGTATTTATATAATTGCATAATTTTTATATAATCGCATAGTTGAGCACCGCTGACTGCTAGTGCTCGTTCTCCTTGCGACTCTGTCCCCCCTTGGTTCCTGCAGCCCAGAGCCCAGTTCCTCTCTCTCCAACAACTCCATCCGAGGCCCCATTACATGCACGACTCCCGACCTATTTTCCGCCTCCTCTCATCTTCCAGCGGCCGGAGGAGAGTTCCTGTCTCTGCTTCCAGGCTCTCCTTGGGAAGTTTCACCTGCACTGTCATCCTCTTCACCCTCCTGCCGGAGCTCTCAGATCTGCATCCAATCACCTGCTAGGATCTCCATCAAGATGGTCCACTGCGCGCTAAGCTCAACTCTACAAACTGAGGTTCAGTGTCTCTGAAACGGCTCTTCTTCCTGCGTCTCATTACCTCCAGGACCACGAGCACCCCAGCCCGGACCTTGGGAATCTCCCCTCTCCTTTGCCAGCACACCCAGTGGTCATGATAAATCCTACTGACCCCAGCTCTCCGGTCAGCCTTCCCTGCCGCCACTGCCTGAACAGGTCTCAATTAGCTCTGCTAATCCCACCACAGGGCCCCACCTTCCCTCCACACCATTCTCTAAAACTGCCTGCAGAGCGACTGTGTAAAATGATAACCTGATCATTTCACTTTCCTGGTTAAAATCTTCAACTGAGCCCTGACTTAGGAGGTAAGAACGTAAACCCAGCAGGGCCCATGGGCTCCTATGCTCCAGCAGCTCCCATCTCTCCAACGTGTCAGCACGCCCATCTCTCCAACGTCAGTGCACCCATCTCTCCTGGCACCGGGGCGGCCACCCCCACCACACGGGCCGTCAGACGGCTGCGTCTCCTCCCTTCCACACAGGCCACCCCTGCAGTCCGGACGCAGTTCTAGCTGATTTTCTTTGCCTAGTAAACTCCTAGTCATTTTCAAAACAGACTGTTGGTGGGTGTTTATTTTTTTATAAAACACCCACCACTACATGCCTCAAATCCATATGGCACATACATGGTTCACAATCCCATTATGTCCCTTATGGCAGTGGTCTCCAACCCCCAGGCCGTGGACCGGTACCGGTCCGTGGGCCATTTGGTACCAGTCCACAGAGAAAGAATAAATAACTTACATTATTTCTGTTTTATTTATATTTAAGTCTGAACGGTGTTTTATTTTTAAAAATTACCAGATTCCCTCTGTTACATCCATTTAAGACGCACTCTTGACGCTTGTCTCAGTCACGTGATACATTTATCCATCCCACCCTAAAGGCTGGTCCGTGAAAATATTTTCTGAAATTAAACCGGTCCGTGGCCCAAAAAAGGTTGGGGACCACTGCCTCATGGTACCACACTGCAATTATTTTAATGTCTGTCTTACTACGTGACTGTGAGCCCCTTTTGTTTATTTCCAATGGTCAGGCTTACCTCAGGGCGTGGAGCTCACAGTAGGCCCTCCAATGGTCACTCAACAAACACATGAACAGACACAATGCTCAGTTAACAAACGGTTTTATAAAAATGATAAAAATGCTATGTCTTAATGGAAAACTATAAGGAGTGCTATTTGACTTAAATCCTAAGACCCAGAACCTCATTATGTAACAAACGTATTTCTGAAGTTTTATAATTCAGGGGCACTGTAAGTACTATGAACAAGGCTTTATATTATAAATTTAAGCTGTGTGGAAATAATGGTTTGGGCTCCTGTTAGCTAAATAAAATTGTCTCATTCAAAAAGCATGCTATTTATCTTCTACACCAAAAGAAGCTAAGTCTCCATAACTACAGTAAAACTACTTCCAGTCTTTGCAGACAAATGGTACAAGATACGCTATTTTTGAACTTGTATAAAAACCTTCTCATCCTTTTCCTAACTATGGTACAACCACAGCCCCGGGCGAGAGAGCCTCAGTCGCTTTACTTGGGCAGCCGTGTCTTCGTCACACAGAGAACAAAGAGCCACAGCGCCCCTGTCAACGGAAAGCGGGCGCCGACAACCCGGGAAGTTTTAGGAATGAGAATGTTTCGATTCCTCAGAATATCAAAACAGATTTAATATGAAAGTGTTAATAAATCTGTAAAATCTACTTTTAAGTACAAAGAAACCTCAGTCGGAATTCTGAAATCAAATATGTGCAGTAACGAGTGACAAAAACAGCCCAATGCCCGGTTCTCAAAACCTCCTCCCGGACCTGTCAGGGGACTGCAGACCTTGTCAGGAAGCAGGCCACACCCGACAGCTACCCCAGTAATGGCTCAGAGTAACAGACACAAATGTCAGAAACCACCACTACTCCCCCTCGAGAGCTCAGAGAAGAGCATTTAAATCTCCCACGTAGCAAAGACTACAGCGCACTCCACATGGCTCAGGGCTCGCGCTCACCACCCTGGGCGTGGACTTCACGTCGTCTCTGGGTGCTGGGAAGGCAGGACGGCAGGATGAAGTAGACCCTGTGGAACCCCCACCAGAAGAAGGAAAGTGCTTTCCCATACCAAAAGCTCTTCACAACTCTCTCCCAAAGGTTACCAGTATCCTGACTTTTGTATTAAACGTTTCCTTGTATGTATGTGTTTTTTAGATTTATTGATTTTAGAGAGAGGAGAAAAAGAGAAGGGGGGTGGAGTGGGAAGCATCCACTGGTACTAGCTGCTTCTTGTATGTTCCTTGACCCAGCAAGCCCTGGGCTTCAAACCGGCGACCTCAGCGTTCCAGGTCGATATTCAATCCACTGCGCCACAACAGGCCAGCCTTCCTTGCTTTTCTTTAGAGTTTTCAACATGTGGCAGTTTTTGGCTAAGTCAGAGCTTTGCTGAAACATCATTCATGTGCTTAGAGCACTCAGGGGCTCTTGGAGCTGTGCAGCCACGCTGGGGCACAGTTCACCTCCACAGGTTTGGTTGGTGGGTGTTCCCAAGACCCCCTTCCCTGAGTCTACCCAAGATTTAAAGGCAGAGGTGGACCACCTCCACCCACAGAAGGCTTGTGCAGGCAGTGGAGGTGACAGAAAGCGAGGTCCCCGAGGGCTCCAGGTGCCCACAGGTCTCCTCACTCAAGACTAACCCCCCCCCCCCCCCCCCCCCGCTAGGTGTTCGGCAGCAGACCTAAGAAAGCAGTAGCACGCAGAGGTGACAGCTTCTCTAGGTTCCTCTGTGCTCTCCCTCTGGCAGCTGGTCACGCTGGCTCCTGGGACCCAGACGGCCTGCAGGCCGTCCGGGCCAGCCACGCTGGTACTGCAGGACCTGGTTCAGACTCTTCCCTGACCCTCTAACTCCTCCCTGGGCTCCACGTTTTCAGCGTGCCCCCCAGTTGTATACGGCCTATCCTGTAAAAATAAACCCCTCATTCCATACCACTCGCAGTGGGTCAGCTCCCCTGAGTCCAACTGGTACACACAGGCTCCTTCTGTCTCCCTGAAGGGTAGCTTAGCTTTGACTCCTTTCAGGCTCCACAGAAACAGAACCACACACTGTCCCCTGAGACTCCTCCGCGCTCCTGCACGGTCGCTGCATTCTGTTCATTTCCCACTGCTCTTTAATAATCTCGCTTGCACTGTATACCATTTCAATGAAGTTTTCATGGAAATATTATATAAAACAGGAAAAAGCGCAAACCCTATGTGTATTCACATTTCTATGCACCTGTATCTCATTCATGGTCCAGAAATAAACATTTCCGGCACCACCCAGAACTCCCGCTCATACACCCACCCTACTATCCAAGGGTAACTACTCAGATTTCCAACCCATCAATGAATGTTTCCTAGTTCTGAAGCATTTGGAACTTATACCCATATTCATACAACATATAAATCTGAGAGACTGGTCTCTTTCATGCTGTGCTGTGTTGGGGAAAGTTAACCATCTCTTCTCTATAACATCCATGCGTTCCTTCTGCTCTGCTACTCTGCTCCTGGCCAGCACTTGGCACTGTTGTTTTTAATTCAGCCCCTTGAGTGCATCATGGCATCTTGCTGTGGGGTTATTTGATAGTCCTGATGACTCGTGAGGTCCCCCACACTTCCCTGTGTTCACTGACCATCTGTGAAGTGCCTGTTCGAGTCTGTAGCCCATTTTTCTGCTGGGCTTCCCTGTCTGTCCTTTTCTTACTGACTTGTAGGACTTCTCAAAATATCCTGATTATAGGCCTCCATTGGCCAATCTCACTCTATGGCTTGACTTTCATTGTCTTAACGGTGCCTTTTTAAAAATAGAAGCTCTTTTAATGTAATCCAGTGAATCAACCTTGTACTTTATATAGTTAGTACTTTTTGTGTCTTATTTAATATATATTTACTATACACATGGGCAAGTGAACTAATGTTTTATAATGTATTATGTCAGATGTTGTTCCTGTTAACTCACTGGATCCTCTAAACCATCCTTAAAAAGTATGATTACCCCAGAGGCACAGAGTGCTGGAGGCACACTGAACAGAAAGGGAGGCTGCCAGAGCCAGCAGACTCTTCCAATGCGAATGTTAGGCCCTGGCTGGGTGGCTCAGTGGATAAAGCACTAACCGGGCGTGCCAAAGGTCATGAGTTCAATCTTTGATCCAGGCACATAGGAGAAGCAATCAATGAGCACACAACTAAGTGGAACAACTAAGTGAAACAGTTAAGTTGATGCTTCTGTCTCACTCTCGCTCTCTCAAATCAATGGAAAAAAATTTTTAAATGTCAGTGTTGTACCCTAAATTGTGTTTACTAATGTAAGAACACAACTCCCACCAAGAGTGCACTTATAATTCCCACATACATAGAACATACTCGTACATATATGTACATGCATGGACCAATACAGTGAAAGAAATTGGGAAATTTACAGCAAGAGTTATAATTACTCACACACTAGTAAGACTATACTCAATGAAGAACTTAAAAGAGACTGTTAGTAGCCAATACCTACTCTGAAAACTCCCTCTATGAGGTCTGAGTAATCTCTTGATCATTTTTCCAGATCTTTCCCTGACTATGCCAACAATATAAAGTTTCCTCATACCTTAAGTTTCTCAGAAACTGATTATCTTGCAATATATGGTTTTTCTGATCTGGACGAGCACATTATCAGGAATGCTCACTGTGCCAGTGTTTTAGGGTCGGGTGGCAAATGGAACAGACAACAGAGAGAAAACCCTGGACAGAGGAGAGCAGCTAATGAATGGGGACGAACTACAGGAGGAAAACACATTTCGTTACAACAGGCGCTTCATCATATCGAGTTGAAATATCCAGAAAGGAAAAAAGGATAAAGAAGATCAGAAGAAAAACAGAAATGGACAACCTCTGCCCTACCAGATACCAGACTGAGTGCCACCCACGCTTCAGAGATCTAATCCAAACTTGGAAGTATACAGGAACAGATTATTGCTCCTGTCTCTCTCCCTCCCTCCTTTCCTCTCTCTAAAATCAATAAAATAAACATTTAAAAATAATTCAGGAGTGTCAGGTGGTTCCAATGATCTGTGTTCTAATAATATAATTATACATTTAATAAAGCCCACTTGTCTATTACAAATGGTCCCCTCCAGACTGCCTTATGTTTACTTTTAACCACACGTATTTAATTACAATACAGACTCCTCCTGAAAGCAGCTGACAGCAGGCTGAAGGAGGTGATTCTAAATCCTGGCTGCACTTGAGAATCACACAGGGAGCTTTTTAAAATCCTCAGCCTAGGCCACCCAAAGACCTCAACTTAATCAGTCAGGGTGGCCCAGGCCCTGGTATGCTCAGATGCTGATCCCAGCGTGGTCAAGGTGAGGCCAGCCAGCAGGAGTCCGAGACGGAGCAGAGGCTAGTTCTCCAAGCTGCTCAGTGACAGCTGCTTTACGGCTTTGTACAGAACATTCCCCTTGCACACACTCACTGTGACACCTTAACAGTTCTCCTTTTTTCTAGTCTTTAAAGGGACCGCAGCAGCAGCGCCACAGTAGAACCCCGTCCAGAGAATGATGGATCTGTTCCGCACTGATAGGCACTAACGGAACTCGGAGCTGCCTCCGTCACCGTTTCTAACCGCAGCCCACAACACACGGCAGGATTTTGTAAATGCCTGATGCGTAAATGAAAAGAAAAAGAGGAAAAAGAATCTGAAAAAGTCGTTTTCTCTCCTTGTTCCAACCTACCACATGGGAACCTCCTCGTCACTGTCTTTGAGGGTCCCCGTGTCACAGGGAGACTCAGCTCCCGGTGTCCACATGGCGCCCCGCCTGTGAGGCCTCTCTCTGGAGCGGCACATGGAAACTGCTTCTATTTCGAGGATACAACCCAGGCCAATGGTGCGGTGAGCGTGGGGCGGGCAGGACAGGGCTCCAGCATGAACCCACGAGTGTGGACAGGACTTGTAAGCTGATTTTACACCATCAGAACAAAGCCAAGTGACAGTACACTGGTGGTTCTGAGTGGTGACATCGTGAGAATGGAGAGAGCATCCTTCTTGCTAGGACTCCCTCTCCTTTGCTGGTTCTGAGCCCGGTAGCCCTGTTGGGAAATCATGCTCACAGG
Organism: Saccopteryx bilineata; assembly: GCF_036850765.1. Taxonomy (NCBI): domain Eukaryota; kingdom Metazoa; phylum Chordata; class Mammalia; order Chiroptera; family Emballonuridae; genus Saccopteryx; species Saccopteryx bilineata. The sequence continues at coordinate 289,214,725 of NC_089492.1, forward strand.
AGCTACCAGCGGCCTTCAGCAGATAACCAGGAAGAAACTGAGGCCTGCAGTCCAATAACAGCTCACCAGGAATGCTGCCAATGCCCTGACAACCAGGAAAGGGGCCCTTTCCAATCAAGCCCTCAGATGAGACCCAAGCCCTGGGCGAAAGACACCCTGGCCAAAACCTAGAGAGCCCTCAAAGCAGCAAGCCCAGCTCAGCTACGCTGGACACCAGACCCACAAACCTGGGAGACAGTCAATGCATGGTGTCTAAAGCTAGGAAGTTTATGATAACACGGCCACGCAGCAAGAGATCACCGCATGTAACAGGATGGGAACAGCACATTTCGTGGGCCTACGGTGGGGAGAACAAAGCACAACTGAAGAACTGTGAGAACAACATGGCTGGAGCTCAGCGAACACGGGCTTGAGGTCTGCAATGAGGCAGAGAAGTGGAGCTCGGATCTGATGGCCATCCTACCACGTTTAAATGCAGATACAGAAAACAGTAGATAGAGTGGAAGCTAGGGGGAAACATGATTTTACTATTTTAAAAGGGTAACTGGCACTGTGGGGCCAGAGGAGGTCCAGAGTGGAGGCCCTGCGGGACCCAGGTGAGCAGAGGTGACAGATGATGGGAAGTGGAAGGATTACAGTGAACCAGCACAGGGTCCATGAACTTTGATGAGAGAACTACAGCCTTGGCCGACAGCTCAACTGGCTAGAGCAGTTGCTGGTTCAAACACTGATCAGGGCACATACAGGAACAGACTGATGTTCCTGTATCTCTCTGTCTTTCCTTTCCTCTCTCTAAAATCAATTTAAAACTTTTTTAATTTAAAATAAAAAAGAAAGAAGAGAACTACATCCTTAATTAACCTCCATATGAAATGTATTTTTTAAATTGTGAATACAGGCACACTCTCAGCAATATAGAGATAGACATTACCTGTGACTTTTTAATCTGATTTTTGTTTCTTATGTGAGAGAAGAGACAGACAGAAGGGAGAGAGATGAGAAACATCAATTTGTAGTGTGGCACTTTACTTGTTCACTGATTGCTTCTCATAGTGCCTTGACCAGGGGGGCCCCAGTCAAGCCAGTTACCTCTTGTTCAACCCAGAGACCTTGGACTTTAAGCCAACGACCTTTAGGCTCAAGCCAGCGACCATGGGGTCATGTCTGTGATCCCACGCTCAAGCTGGTGACTCCACACTCAAGTCACTTAAGCCCATGCTCAAACCAGCAACCTCGGGGTTTCAAACCTGGGTCTTCAGTGTCCCAGGTCAACACTCTTTCTACTGCATCACCACCTAGTCAAACTTAATCTCAGATTTATTCCAGTAACAGATGTTGTAACATGAAGTATCCTTTGTGTATCATCTCTTCGTTTTATAGTAAATACAGACCCAGCACTAGACCTGCAGTGTGTACACTGTCACATCACACATCTGTTTTAGTCATTTTGGGGCAATTGTTTCACCACGACTGGCTGCCCTGGCACCGCGCACATGCACGCTTTGCTATAAGATGTGCATCTGGGACGGCGGACACAGGCCTCTCACTCCACTGCAAGTGGATCCGAGCCACTTGAGAGACAGGCAGAAGACTCAGTGGTGGGACACAGAGGAAAATGAGGGTGGCTGCAGGGTGGCAGATGTGGGGGTGGTCAGAACAGCTTTGGACGACCTGTCAGAGTTCCCACACAGCATCCGCCTAAGTGTCTGAAGAAGTCAGGCTGCATCTGGGGCAGAGACAAGATCCAAGCACGGTGCAGGGGTATCAGAGTGGGCTGTGTAAAGCAACACTGTGGGGTAGAAGCCCCGAGACACTTCGCTGAGTGGGGCTGGGCTGGGGGCCACCCAGGAGACAGCATCATCACCGAGACAGTGTCTGGGTAGGAAGGGAGGGAGGGAGAGGCCAGCATGCAGAAGGCTGGTATGAGGCCCAGAATCCCCGCTGAGTGATCTGGGTGACGCTGGCCAAAGGGGGACAGGGAACACTGAAGGGGAACAGGGACGTGAGGAAGGAGAGGAAGTATGTGCACTACTTTAAGAAGTTTAGATGTTGAAGGTTAAAACAAAGGTGCTATTGATAGAGCGGGAGGCTGCTTGTATTTTGGTGCCCACCAGAGGACCCTGCACGCCAACCTGAACAACCTGGCAGAAATGGAGGGGCTGGGACGCGGGAGAATGCAAGATGGCCTCTGGACTGAAGTCCTTCGGAGGAGAGAGGGGTTGGGGGCCAGAGCTCGTGTAACAGGCTGGCCTTGGCCCAGAGGGAAGACCCCTCCACGGCCAGTGGGGGGAGGACCTGGGGTGCCCATCTTCTACTCTCTGTACGTGAAGTGAGTTCAGCAGCTGAGGGTACAGAGGTGGTGGCGGCAAAGGGCGTGGTCGGCATGAATAACACAGAAAAGGCCGGGTGGTCTGGAGCTGGAACACGCTGAGCCGGCGGAGAACCCCAGAACACTGTGGATCATGCAGACAGCCCACCTGAGGCTGATGACCAAGAATTCTCAGAGATATAGGTCTGATACGCTCTCTTGTCTCTCCAGCAACACGGAGCTGCGTGGGTGCGGGCAGAGAACCAGAGATGGGTTCACTCAGGACTGGGAGTACTGCCCAGTGGGGTGTCCTCTTCCCTGCAGGAGAGAGGGCAGGGAAGTCGGGACATCTGTAAGGGAGTGGTCATGTACTGTGGATCCTGGCATTTAGGCTGGGAAAGAAAAAAAGAGGAAAAGAGGGACTCCTGTAGCACAGGGTTCAGAAGACTTCTCTACGGAAGGGCAGGAGGAGTAATGAGGTAATTAGCCAGAGAAGTGAGGGGTAATTGTAGGTTAGGAGCAGGAGCTCTGCCATAGCCAGAGACCCCAGCAGCTCCAGCAGGTGGCCACAATAAAGATGTAAACGGAGGGGCCAAGAGCTGGTCAGCACACCTGGGAACGCAGAGTGGACCAAGGACACTCGATGCTTTGCATCTAGGAGGTAGCAGCTTGGCTGCCCTATTAGTTATGAGATGGGTCCCCTAGAACGCAAACACCGCAGGGCAGGGGTCTGTTTGGCTCACCCTGTTTTGCCCAGAGCATAGTGTTTAATAAAGACTGTTGAGTATGCCGCCCTGGCCAGTTAGCTCAGTCAGCATGTCATCCCAAAACAACAAGGTTGTGAGTTCAATCTCTGGTCAGGGCACATACAGGAAACAGCCAGTGAATGCACAAATAAGTGGAACAACAAAATGAATGCTTCTCTCTCTCTCGCTCTGTATCCCTTGCTCTCCCCCTCTTTCTCTCTCTCTAAATTCAATCAATTAAAAAAAAAAGACATGAGTATGAAAGTTATTTAAACGTACCGAAGTACAAAAACCAAGGCAGGCAGGGAGTTTCACACTGCGCGCAGGGTGCACACCCCACTGTGGCGCTGAGCCATGGCCAGGCCACAGCTGGACCACCAGGGATAGAAGGACCAAGTTCTAGGCTGACTTCAGAGACTCAGCCAGCCGTCCATGGGATGACGGGGTCATCTGACGACGGGGAGCGGGGCCTGCGACGCTGCTGAGAGTGGTCCAGCCACTAACCAGGGCAACCAAAGAGCCATCAGTGAATTTCTGCTTATTTCTAAGTAACAGTATTCATTCTCTCTTCAGCTGCTATAAACCACTTCTTGGTTTCAATCCAGGTTCTTCACCCAGGTAACCTGTTCTAGCAGATACTTCCATACATTGATGCCCCCTCCTCGGAGGCCTGCCCTGGGCTCAGGGCCACACAGAGGCTCCCACTCCATTCCCTCAGAGCTGCACTCTGCATTTCCCTTCATAATTCATGACTTTCACTTTCTGTCAAGAATCTTGAAATACCTGCAATCCCCACATCATCACTTCATTCCCTCTTCAACCCACTGCAACTGGGCCTCTGCGACCAGCACTCCTCAGAAACCAATCAGAGTGACCAAGAGCCTCCAGGGGCCCAAGTCCATTGGTGACTTCTCCATCCTCACTGTACTCAACCTCTCAGGAACCCCCAACTCCTCCCTCTGTGGCAGAAACAGTGCGCCCCCAAGGCACCCACATCCTAATACTGATGATACCTGTGCTTCTATCCTCTTACCAAGATCGCCAAGTACTGCATGAGCCTCAAGCTGGTCTCTTTGCTTTCCCTGCCAGCCAGACACAGCCAGAGAAAGGCTCCGAAATTAAAAACTTCCTATCATGTCACTCATTTCCGATAGCTCCTCCTCCACTGACTTCCTATTACTCTTAAAACAAAATCCCATGTCTCTACGCCTGCAAGGAACTTTCAGATCAAGCCCACCCACCCTGCCTAGCTCGTTTTCCAGATGTTCTCTCTGCTCCAGCCATAGTGTCTCATGTTCCTGCCTCAGGCCCTTTTCACCTGCCATCCATCTACCTAAAATGTTCCTTCCCTCAGCCCATCAGGAGATAAGCCCTCTGCTATCACGTGTATCTCAGCCCCAATGTCTCTCCCTAGGAAAAGCCGTCCACAACCAGCCCACCCAAAGTGTCCCTACTTCAGGGCCCTGTCCTTCTGTCTTCTCAGCACTCTGAGATTCTTTCCTAATGGGTTACTTATGTGCTGTCTTTCCCTCTAAACTGTAAGCTCCACGAGGGCAAGAACTCATCTACCTGGTACCCTCCTCGTCCTCAGCCAGTGTGTGGCACATATCAGTCCCTCAAAAACACTAAGTGCAAGAATGATATCATGAAAGTCAATGGGACAGTAAGTGTAGTCAATAAACGTGGTGTTAGGGATCACCGTCAAAAAAGGGCCCAGGCCTAACTGATGATGGCGCAGTGGATAGAGTGTTGACCTGGATGCTGAGGACACAGTTTCAAAACCCCAAGGTCACTGGCTTGAGCACAGGCTCACCAGCTTGAGTGTGGGGTAGCCGGCTTGAGTGGGGGATCATAGACATGACCCCATGTTCGCTGACTGGTGCCCAAAGGTCAATGGCTTGAGTCCAAGGTTGCTGGCTTGAGCAAGGGGTCACTGACTCAGCTGGAGCCCCCCAGTCAAGGCACACATGAGAAAGCAATCAATGAACAACTAAGGTGCCGCAACAAAGAGTTGATGCTTCTCATCTCTCTCCCTTCCTGCTTGTCTCTTGTGCAAGCTCTCTCTTTCTCTCCTCTCTCTCTTGTAAAAAATAAAAGAAAAAGGAAAAAAAAAGCCTAAAAGCCTAAGATGCATATGAGACATTAAGAAAAGAACCAGGGCCCGGGCTAGATGGCTCAATGGATAAAACATCAACCTAGTGTGCCAGAGGTCGTGGGTTCAACCCCCAGTCAGGGCACGTACAAAAAGCAATCAATGAGTACACAACTAAATGGAACTAAGTGAAATAACGAGTTAATGCTTCTCTCTCTCCCTCTACCCTCCCTCCTCTTCCTCTCTCAAATCAATGGGGAAAAATTTAACTAAAAAATTAAATAGAAAAACTAGGTTACAAAACTACATGTAGAGTAAACCTATTCTGAGCTAATAAAGAAATATACTGCTCACAAAAATTAGGGGATATTTCAAAATGAATATGAAGCTATAAAATATCCCCTAATTTTTGTGAGCGGTGTATATGACTTCATCGGCACAGAAAGATGTCTGAAGACACATCTACCCAAAAGTCAGCTGCTTCTTTCTGATGGCAGCTTTGGGGCAATCTGGCCATCTTTCTTTCTATGTGGCACTATGTGAACTAGGGGCGGGGTAGGGTGTCCTCCCTCTGCCAGGCCTCCTGTCTCCACACGGCACAGGCTTCTCCCCAGAGGACACTCGCTCCCTGCCTCTCTGTCACCCCCACCTTAGACGGGAGTGACTTAGCTGACTGCCGAGTCTGGATGAGAACCAAGTGTGCTCACCTCAGCCTCCCTCCCATGGCTCTGGGAACAGCGTGTGTGCCAGCAGCACACTCTGCTGCTGTCCTCCACATCACAAGTGTGGCAGGGCGGCTCCCACGGAGCTGTCTGGAGTTACTCATGATGACTCCTCAGCCAGGCTGCCAGGCCAGAGACAGCACCAGCGGCACACTGGGGCAGCAGCATTATCTGTAGCTCAATGGTCAAGTATTTACCCAGTGACACTGAACACTCACTATGTGCCACACTGTTCTGCACTCCCAAGACCCACCAGTACAGAGAGCCAATGACGAGTCCTGTCCACCTGGACACGACTGTCCACCTTGCAGTCCAGCAGGAGCAACCGGACTCACTCAATAAGAAGTAAATTACACAGGACATTAGGTGGTGATGAATACTAGCTCCCAAGCACCAACATCTCACGATCCTCATCTATGAAATAAAGAATACGAATCATTGCACAGCAGGTGCTCTGGCTGCTTGAGAAATGGACTGTTAAAAAACTACTGAAATTTGCCGGTTCAAAACCCTGGGCTTGCCTGGTCAAGGCACATATGGGAGTTGATGCTTCCAGCTCCTCCCCCCTTCTTGCTCTCTGTCTCTCTCTCCCTCTCTAAAAATGAATAAAATAAAAATTAAAAAATTTAAAAATTTAAAAAAAACTTGTATTACTTTAAAAAAAAAGATTATAAGCAAAGATATGCTAGTAACTTTGAAAAACTAGACAAAGTATGTATTTCTAAAAAAAAAAACTACTGGAATATCCTTCAATACAAAATTTTTGATTGATAATAATGAAAGCATTTAATAAAAATGAGTCTTAAATAAAACAATTAGTGTTAAGAAGTCTAAGTTTTGTTCAACAGTACAAATATAAAATAAAATTTTATTTTATAAATGTTAAGACATTAGCAACTGCCTTCTGATGCCGGGAAAGGGAGACGGTTGCTCCGGAGTGTAAAGATATGTCAGGAAAATGGGAAATGACTGCACTATGACCTCAGTTTTAAAACCCTGCTTCCTTTCCCTTTCTCAGAAACGGGGGTGAAAGGCATATTCCCCTTCTTTCAACTCTTTCTTATTTGTTAGAAGGTAATTATAGCTCGGTATTTTCCCCTTCTTCTTCTGAAAAACAGCCTTTTGCAGCCCTTTCTAAATAAGAAGCCCAGCTCCTTTCAAAAGGACAGCCTCCGTCTTGGCCAGCTTCTCTGAACAGCCTCTGTTCTGCACAGGAACACCTTGTCCTTGACTTTCTGTGCTGGGACTTGCCCCCTTCCCTACAGTGCTACCTACACTGGCCTCTTTAAGAGGGAACTACTTCAGTCGCAAGCCACACACAGAACGGCGGTCTCTCATCAAACGGCTTGGTCTCCTGAAAAATTCCTGGAACTAATAAGCAACCACACGTAGTTAATATACCAAACTCTACTGCTTCCCTACAAACCAGTAATGAACAAGTGGAATTTGAATTTTAAAACCCAATACTATGGCCCTGGCCGGTTAGCTCTGTCCCTTAAGAGCGTCATCCCGAAACAAGGTTGCAGGTTCGATCCCCAGTCAGGGCAAACACGGGAAGCAACCAGAAAAAGCATAACTGAGTGAAACAACAAATGCTTCTTCTCCCCCTCCCCTCTATCCCTTCCTCTCTCTGTCTTTCTAGAAATCAATAAAAATGAAGCCCTGGCCGGACAGCTCAGTTGGTTGGAGCATCGTCCCAAAACACAGAGGTTGCCGGGTTCGATTCCCCAGTCAGGGCACACACAGAAGCAGCTCTATGTTCCTGTCTCTCTCCCTGCTTCTCTCTCTCTCTCTCTCAAAAATAAATAAATAAATAAATAAATACTATTACATTAGTACCTCCCCCAAAATGAAACAATTAGATATAAATCTAACAAACTAGGTACACGATCTACATGAGGAAAACTATAAAACTCTAAAGAATGAAATCAAAGAACTAAATGAATGGAGAGATTTCCATGTTCCTGAATAGGAGGACTCAATATTGTCCAGATGTCAGTGCTTCTCAACTTGATCTAAGATTCAACATAATCCCACTCAAAATCCCAGCGATTTACTTTGTAGATATCAAGAAACTGATTCTAAGTTTATGTGAAGAGATAAAAGACCCAAAATACCCAACTCATTATTGAATAAGAACCAAGTCAGAGGATTGACACTACCTGACTTTAAGACTTGCTATAAAGCTACAGTAATCAAGACTGTGTGGTATTTTCAAAAGAACAAATAGATCAGTGGAACAGAACAGAAAGCCCAGAAACAGGCCCACATAAATATAGTCAACTGCTCTGTGATCCCCCCCAAAAAAAGTCTTTTCAACAAACGATGCTGAACAACCGGACATCCATTTGCAAAAAAATGAGCCCAGACACAGACCTTACAGCCCTCACAAAAATCAACTCAAAATAAATCACAGACCTAAATGTAAAACACAAAACTATAAAACTCCCAGGAGGTAAACTAGATGACCTTGGGCACAGTGCTACACCACCAAAGGCTTGATCCATAAAAGAAATACCATATTTTTCGCTCCATAAGACACACCTGACCGTAAAACACACCTAGGGTTTTGAGGAAAATAAGAAAAAAAAATATTCTGAACTAAATTGTGTGTTAAAATATTTAATAAAATACTGTCTTTTTCGCTCCATAAGATGCACTTCCCCCCCCAAAAAAAGTGGAGGGGGAAATGCCTGTGCATCTTATGGAGCAAAAAAGATGGTAATTGACAAGCTAGACTTAATTAAAATTAAAAATTTCTGCCCTATGAAAGACAATGTGGACAAAATGAGAAACAAGCCACAGACTGGGAGAAAATATCTGCAAAGGCACAACTGATGAAGGGTTGCCATCCAATATATACATGAACTCTTAACACCAGACAGGGAGAAAACATGCCGCCCGACACGCACTACCCCCTGGGCCACCCCTCTCGGAGGGTTTCTCTCTGTGCCTTTTCTTTGTCATCGTTTTCCAGCTTTCTAAAAGCATTAGAACTGAGGTTATTTTTTAGAAACTTCTTTTTCATCTTCAACAGGACTTCACAGTTACCAACCAAACAGAACTCATCATTAGAAACACTTGGTAGGCAGTATAAAAAGCTGGAAACAGGGGAGACAGGGAGGTAAATGAGTGGTTAAATGCGGTATTCAGCTTCAGGGTTCTGCTGTTTGCAGCCATTTGGGCCAAACAGAGGTAGAAAAAAATGGTGGTGGGGGCTCTCCTTCACGTTACCTCTTCCGGACAATATCACAGACACTGGAATACACTTCCACCAGCCCCAATCCCGCCACCACACCTAAAAAGGCTTCCTAGATAACAAGACATTCACAAATACTTCAGATAAATAGCCAAAAAACATAATGCTGCACCACCTGACTTCTAGGTACATGAGACACGTGAAAGAGACCAGAAAGCTCAGCTGTCCCCCATGCAGCCGGAGCACAGCGAGGTCTACCTGAGCTCTACGGCGGTGCCGCAGCTGTGTCCACGGGAAAGGGAAGTCAGATCTCCCTCCTGGAGGCTGCGCGTCTTTGTTACACAGGGTTTCACTAGGACAGTTGAGAGTGGAACGCTTTGTCCCCACGTGCCCATCGACAGAGTCCACACAGAACACAGTTTTAAAGCAACTCAACACTACTCAAGTCCTCTTCATCCAACTCAGAAAAGCTGAACCCAAACTGGACCCTCATTTGCATTTCAACATTTTTAACAATCTCAGGACACAGCGCTGGGTATTGTTAAGACCTGGGCAAAAGAACACTCAGCTCCAGAGCTAGACAGTAGAGAAACTTGGAGATACCCAAGAGGACGCCGGAACCCCTGAAAAGAGGCTGCGTGCCCGCTGAGGGTGCCAACTCCACCCAGTCAGGTGCTGGGTAACAACAGTGTTGTGGAATTAGATACTGGTGGGGGGTGCACAACTACATACGTGCACGTAGTAAAGACCACCGGATTGTACACTTTAAAATAAAATAAATAGAAGGATAATTAACAGTAACAAACATATAAACTGCCAAGCTAGACCAAAGCCTACCTGCACTCCCCAACAACTCCAAAAGCTACAACTGCAGAACTAGGCTGGGGGCAAATTTTTAAAGGTCTCTTAGCACAATCACCAGACTCCCAGAGGTGGGTGACTTGCCTAAGGGTCAGCTGGCCCGTGGCAGGGCCAAGACTACCCGTTTCTGACTGCCAGCTCTCTGTCTCTTCCAAGGTTCTCTAAGAAAGTCTGAATTTCACATCTTAATTTATTATCTGGAAAAGTAAAACCTATAACAAATATATTCTAACACACAAAGTCATTGCTCAAGTTTGATTTGCGATTACAATTGCCTGGGTACCCAGTAGAATCACTGAAGTTGTTCTAGGACAAATGACAAGAACGAGAAGTGAGTTGAAGACTAAGTGATGTATTTGTGCCAAGGCCTGACAGCAGACTCAAGAAATGCTTGCTGAGCAAAATCGGATTCTGAACAGTTCAGGGGGGAGAAGGGTGGGCCCTGCAGGGCACAGAGCCATCCATGTGCCAAACGCAGAAGAGCCTGCCTGACAACAGTCAGTAGGACAAATTTTATTAGTTTTGTGATTTCTGTTTCTGTAATCTACATATCTATTTGAGTTTTATATTTAGAGAAGAACTCTAAGAATTTATGCTGAGTTTCTGTGTTTTTACATAGTTCATCCAACAACAAATTTACTAACACCACCTGTGGGCCAAGTAGTCCTCTAAGTGCTACATTTTGAAGTCGTATTATAACCAAAAAAAAGTCAAAATGGAGGTAGGGCCACAGGAATGTTCTCCCTTTAAAGAAAAAGTTCTCTAGCATCTTATTCCAGTTTCCTGACCACTACTCTTTGCAGGTAAGGTGTGCGTCCTTACCGTTCCTCAGAACCACAGCTGCCCGTCCTGACCCTGCTCCTTGTCAGGCCCCAGCAAGGACGGTGCCCACCCCAGCTATGCCCCCGCCGTGCCCAGCTGACACTGGCTGACCAACAAGTGGGTGCTCACTTGGATTTGGGATCCATCATCTCACTTCATATCAGGTTAAACAGAGATACTGTACTTAACCCAACTGCTACGAAATTAGCATATTTACTTTGAAACGTGGTCCATACACCACTGGTTTTCAACCACTGGTCCATGAGCCTGTATGAAGGGTGGAACTCTTTCACGGACTGCTCCATGGTTGAAAACCACTGCCACATGCTATATACAAAAACCAAATGGTGACCCTCTTAAAATTTGGCCCTCTGCATTCATAACTGCATTTTCCTATTTTCAATTTAACCAGAAAAGTGCTACCTGGCTCACAATAATCTGGGACCACTCAAATGGCTGGCACTGCCAGAAAGTAAAGCCAAACGAAGCTCTCCCTCAGGACTCCCCACGTGCCGAGTCACCAAGGCTGAAGATCACTCCCCTTTAGAATCAGAGTATATAACCTGCTTTTCACTTTAGCTCACATTATGGAAGTTTGAAAAGTCCTCAATGATCCCCAAAAACTGAATGTTTATATTTCCAAAAGATAACAAACATATAATTACACTAGCAAAATCAATCATTAAAAAAATCACCTCCCAGCCCTGACCAGTTGGCTCAGCAGTAGAGTGTTAGCCCAGAGTGTGGAAGTCCCAGGTTCAACTCCTGGTCAGGGCACACAGGAGAAGCGACCATCTGCTTCTCCACCCCTTCCCCTCTCACTTCTCTTTCTCTCTCTTCCTCTCTCTCTCTCTCTCTTCCCCCTCCTGCCACCATGGCTTGATTGGAGCAAGTTGGCTCCAGGTGCTGAGGATGGCTCCATGGCCTCCACCTCAGGCACTAAGAAGAGCTCAGTTGCTGAGCAACAGAGCAGCAGCCCCAGATGAGCAGAGCATCGCCCCTCTAGTGGGCTTGTCAGGTGGATCCCATTCGGGGTGCATGTGGGAGTCTGTCTCTGCCTTCCCTCCTCTCACTGAATTTAAAATAATAATAATAATCATATCCCTAAATCTATGACTTTATAAAAACTCATGATTTTATAAGCTATACAAAAAAATAATTAAAAATACAAAAACACTTAAGAATATATGCTTACATAAAAAAGTGATTAAAATATTTTTAAGTAGGCTCTTGTTAAAATAACTGAAATGAAATATAATTTACTAATTCTCATGGTCTTGAAGTTCATTTTCTTACCTGAATGTAGAAAGCTTGGGGAGGGGGGGCTATATTCAGAATGTTTAAAAGGGTCATTTTCTCCCTTTAAAAGGTATTATACTCGGGAGTGTTTTCTTCTTCGAGTTCCATGGTATGGTTTCAAATATATCATTCTATATCTGTACCACTCTCTACATAGACATTTTTACCATTTAAAAAAATGTATTTAAGCCTGACCTGTGGTGGCACAGTGGATAAAGCGTCAACCTGGAATACTGAGGTCGCCGGTTCAAAACCCTGGGTTTGCCTGGTCAAGGCACATATAGGAGTTGATGCTTCCTGCTCCTCCCCCTGTTCTCTATCTCTCCCTCTCCCTCTCTCTCCCCTCTCCCTCTAATAAAAATGAATAAATAAAATCTAAAAAAGTAAATAAATTTAAAAAATGTATTTAATAGGCCCTAGCCAGGTAGCTCAGTTGGTTAGTATTGTCCCGATATGCCAAGATTTGGGTTTAATCCCTGGTCAGGGCATATACAAGAGTCAACCAATGAATACATAAATAAGTGAAACAACACATTCATGGTCCCCTTCTCTCTCGTCCTCTCTTTCCCTTCTCTCTCTCTATTAAAAAAAAAAATCAATAAATAAAAAATTTAATGCATTTAATATGAAAATGTCTGAAGCTACCACCAACTAAAAACCTTTGATGAAACTTTAAGATCAGTACAAACCAGAACTCTGTATTAGAAGAAAAACCAGCAAAAGAGGGAGCACTATTAGTTCAAAAACAGCTGCACATAAAACGGATCTGAAGAGATGTACGGGGCGCACTCCAGCACAGGAGGTGCATGCGCCCGTTTGTTAGCCGCCTCTGCAGGGCGCAGAGCCAGTGAGTGAGGCACGGGAGCACTACATTCAGTCAAACCGCTAACTAATGACCAAACAAAAGAAATCTCGGTGCTGACAACATACATGGAGCACTAATATGTGTAATTATGAAGCAGTCATTTGTGCAATCAGAAAGTTGCATTAGCATAATTATTTCTGGCTCTGGGCCTTAAAAATATTAACTTAAAATGCAGAAACCTTGTAATAGTGCACCTAATGAAGATGTGAATACCAAATTGATTATGAAGTAAGAGCGGGTCCTCCAACAAATGCACCCTGTGCTCAGTACCCTCTCTCTCCTGCACTGAATATGAAAATCAAGCCTAACCCTCCGGTTACCCAGAGGCACAAAATTTCTACTTACAATATATTTTCTTCATTATCCAGAGCCCACATTATATTAATATTCATTATTAAGAGTCAAAACTATTTCTCGGCCCTGGCCGGTTGGCTCAGTGGTGGAGCGTCGGCCTGGCGTGCAGGGGTCCCGGGTTCGATTCCCGGCCAGGGCACACAGGAGAGGCGCCCATCTGCTTCTCCACCCCTCCCCCTCTCCTTCCTCTCTGTTTCTCTCTTCCCCTCCCGAAGCAGAGGCTCCATTGGAGCGGGGAGGGCCCGGGCGCTGGGGATGGCTCCTTGGCCTCTGCCCCAGGCGCTGGAGTGGCTCTGGTCGCAATGGAGCGACCCCCCCCCAGGGGCAGAGCATCGCCCCCTGGTGGGCAGAGCATCGCCCCCTGGTGGGTGTGCTGGGTGGATCTCGGTCGGGCGCATGCGAGAGTCTGTCTGGCTGTCTCTCCCCGTTTCCAGCTTCGGAAAAATAAAAAAAAAATAAAAAATAAAAATAAAAAACTATTTCTCTAAGAAATGAGTGTTTGCTACTTAAAAAATATATATCTTCATGCAAAACTACATTAAGTGTATGTAAGCCTGGCCCATGGTGGTGCAGTGGATAGAGTATCAATCTGGAATGCTGTGGTCACGGGTTCAAAACCCTAGGCTTGCCCGGTCAAGACACATATGAGAAGCAATGAATAAACAAATATAGTGAAGTAACTATGAGTTGATACTTCTCACTCCCTCCATCCTCTCTCTGTAAAAATAAATGTTTATTAAAAAAAGTCTGGCCCTGGCCAGTTGGCACCATGGATAGTGTGTTAGCCCGGCATTCAGAGTTCTGGGTTCCATCCCCAGTCAGGGCACACGTGAGAAGTGACTTTCTGCTTCTCTTCCCCTCTCCTTCCTCCTTCTCTCTCTCAGCCAGTGGCTCTACTGGTTCGAGAGTTGGCCTCAAGCACTGAGGATAGCTCAGTGGATTCAAGCATTGGACCTAGATGGACTTGCCGGGTAGACCCTGGTCGGGGCCCATGCAGGAGTCTGTCTCTCTACCTTCCCTCCTATCACTTTAAAAAAAATTATATATGGCCCTGGCCGGTTGGCTCAGTGGTAGAGTGTCGGCCTAGCGTGCGGAGGACCCGGGTTCGATTCCCGGCCAGGGCACACAGGAGAAGCGCCCATTTGCTTCTCCACCCCTCCGCCGCGCTTTCCTCTCTGTCTCTCTCTTCCCCTCCCGCAGCCAAGGCTCCATTGGAGCAAAGATGGCCCGGGCGCTGGGGATGGCTCTGTGGCCTCTGCCTCAGGCGCTAGAGTGGCTCTGGTCGCAACATGGCGACGCCCAGGATGGGCAGAGCATCGTCCCCTGGTGGGCAGAGCATCGCCCCATGGTGGGCGTGCCGGGTGGATCCCGGTCGGGCGCATGTGGGAGTCTGTCTGACTGTCTCTCCCTGTTTCCAGCTTCAGAAAAATGCAAAAAATAAAAATAAAAAAATTATATATAATACTTAAAAATTCAAATAAATAAGCCAAACAAGTCTATAAAACAAATGATCACAAGTCACTAAACAGCTGTTCAATCTTGGGAAAGTCCATTTGAAGTTACTCTTTGGGACAGAACTGAAGAGAGCAGGGACTTCAAAACCAGGCTGTGGACTTGGGACTCCCAAGTCGACTCAAACTTTCCTCTCTTGTATGAAGATAATCACATAACCCACCTCGTGGGATTAATTCAGGAGTATATATGGGATCATTCATGCAAAGGACCCCCTAGCACTTAGCACACAACAGATGTTCTATAAATGTTAGCTGTCATAATTACTGTTGTCATCACTCTCATTTTCTTTATTGTTTTCAAAACCTGGGGGAAGGGTGTGTGTGGTGGAGAAAGCATTATCTAAAACTGATTTGCTTTTAGATTCAACATTTACTTTGCAACTGCAAACAGCATTCAAGAAGGGAAGGAGATTTCACCTACCCCAGTAGTCAGAAAGGTTAAAAGTAGCTTGACTAGGTCCTAAGATCTCATCTAACAGTGACTTCCTACTTCACCAAACACTGGCATGTGCACCCACAATATGAACCCTATATTCACTCTTTTTAAATCCAAAACTAAATCAGAGAATGGTTTTGTCAAGTACACTAATCTGGTTAAGAGTTATGGGTCTTTGATTAAAAGCCTAAACAAAACACAATAGAACAAATGTTCCTAAGAATTTCATAAAGCAACATAGAATTAAAAACAGGCCCCATCAAGTGTGCTATCTTGACCAAATTATTGAACCACTTTTTACCTCATCTGTCCATACTCCCTCATCTGTCAAAGGAAATATTACACATCCTGCAATATTGTTTTAAAGCTTAGAAATAATTACAGTCACTAGCAAAGAACAGGTGTTCCATAAATGGCAGCATTGTAATGGGCACCATCTCATTCTTCCCTCTCAAACACACACACAGCCTAAGAACTGGGCTTTCTCCAATAGTCACACATATTACAACCCAGGCCTGAGTCAGGGAATGTCTCCAAATTTTCACAGATGAGTTACATTACACCCAGGGATTAAACTGTACACACTCCACAGAGCAGGGAACAATATGGGAAATGAGATCAATGATGGCTGAGATCTCACCCAGCTACCCAGCCGCCCGGCTGCCAGCCCATGTGGTGAGCGGGCTGGGCAGCAGGAAAGAGGAAGCGTGCCCTACAGCAGCAGATCCCAGTCCTGGAGAGCGGACCTACAGAACGCAGGAGTGTGCTGCACTGCTCCTGAACACGCACATCTCATCAGGTGGCCCTCCACCAAAACACAGCAGTCTACTCCAGCTTGAGGACAGAGTCCTTGGTAATAGCAGCATGGCCACACTTTACTCCAGGAGCCATCCAAGAGACTTCCTGGGCACCTGACCAGGCAGTGGTGCAGTGGACAGAGTGTCGGACTGGGACGTGAAGGACCCAGGTTCAAAACCCGAGGTCACCAGCTTGAGTGCGGGCTCATCTGGTTTGAACAAGGCTCACCAGCTTGAGCAAGGGGTCACTCGGTCTGCTGTAGCCCCCAAGTGACATATGAGAAAGCAATCAATGAGCAACTAAGGTGCCACAACGAAAAATTGAGGCTTCTCGTCTCTCTCCCTTCCTGTCTGTCCCTCCCTCTGTCTCTGTCTCTGTTACAAAAAAAAAGAGAGAGAGAGAGAGACAGAGAGACTTCCTGGGCAATTCAGACTAAAGGGACTCTGCCTTCTGTGGCGCCACCAAGGCCCGGTGACGAGTGCACTGAAGCTCATCTCTTTCCACTTTTAGTGGCAGGCTGAAGGACATGGGAAAATGACAAAACCCAGCTAGATCAAAGAAGTGCTTTGATAGGAGTACTGATGAGCTGATCCAAGCCAGTTAAAAAAAAATGAATGGGAGAGGAGGTGAGGGACCTGATGAAAAGGGGAAGGGGTTAAGAGTACAAATTGCAGTTACATAATAATCACGGGAATGTAAAGTACAGCATAGGGAATATTGTCAATAATATTGCAAGATCTATACACGGTGACAGGTGGGTACTAGACTTATCGGTGGGGGTAGGGATCACTTCGTAAGCTATATACATGTCTAATCACTACGCTGTACACCTGAAACTAATACTCAACTGCAACTGAAAAAAAAGTTAATAAAATAAATGCTTTTAAAAGTTTCTTTTTAATGATAGGTTACCATTCGCACATAACACTCCACAGAATCAACAACTCCTAACCTGAGTCCTCTGCTGTCACTCTACCCCACTGCTCCAAAGCCCACAGCGAACAAGAAGAAAAGCCAGTGTCCTCGACACAGAACAACCTCCAGTTCAACTCTCTCCTACGAGTGTTTCTCGAGGCTGAGCAGAGAAGTTGGGGAGAGAACACCAGACCCCCAGGGGCGGCTGCTGCACTGGCCACTGCCAGCCAAGCACTCTGCGCCTGCACCCACCCTCGGGACCCCTCTCTCGCCCACCTCCAGCTGCAGCGAGGCTGCACACAACAACCACGTCCCAGACCCCAGCTTCACATCGCACCATCACGGTGAGGATGCGCTTCCTCCCTCTGGGCTGGGACTCTGGTTTCCAGGGAGCTCTATGGACTGGGGCCCTGGCACAAAATACAGAACTTATTTTCCTCATAATCCTTTCCTCTATAAATATTCTTTATTGGGTGTTTTATAATGTATCTAATATATTCAAGAAAAACACGTAGATGACCCAGAGGTAGATAAACATGAAACTCAGTTCAAGGGCTGTGCTCCGAAGTTCCAAAAAGGTTTTGAAATCAATGATCTAAATAATCTACCAACTAAATTTCTAACACTGTTACCTCCAGTTTTATAAGATTCTCAAGACCACAGAGTTTAAGTAAGCAATAGTTGGTTTCAAATATAATTTCAAATCATAATTGAAATAAACTGCCAACTTCATATAAAATATAAAATTGAAAAATACATATCTATTACCTGTTTTAATATAAACTGGAGCTAATACATAACAATATGGTATCAAACCCATGTTTTAGGGAATACAAAGAAACACACTGAGTTTGTAAATAATTCCTGACCTAGTTGTAACATACTAAATGCTCCCAAATTATACTCTTGCTGACAGAGTAACAATCTATAATTAAAACTAATTTCCAAAAAAAAAACAAAAAAACTAATTTCCAGCATATCTACTTTGTTTTCACGTCTTAAATGTTTGTAATAATTAATAAATGACTGACTGAAACAATAGGTGTCTAAGCTACGTATGTCTGTCAAAGCAAAAGTATTCTGTCTAAAAGGCAAATATAGGCCTGAACTGTGGTGGCGCAGTGGATAAAGAGTCGACCTGGAAATGCTGAGGTTGCCGGTTCGAAACCCTGGGTTTGCCTGGTCAAGGCACATATGGGAGTTGATGCTTCCTGCTCCTCCCCCCGTCTCTCTCTTTCTCTCTCTCTCTCTCTCTCTCTCTCTCTCTCCCCCTCTCTCTCCTCTCTAAAATGAATAAATAAAAAATAAAAAAATAAAAAAATTAAAAAAAAAAAGATGAGCATCTTTAAAAAAAAAAAAAAAATTTAGAAGTTTAAAAAAAAAAAAAAAAGGCAAATATAATTTATGCAAATAACCACAATATACATACCTTAAAAGAAATTTAAAATCAGTTGTGATAAAGTAACAAAGCTATGAGGTTCTATCAATAATATTTAAATCTGTCAACTGGATAAGTAAAGAAACTTTCACCAATATAACTTCCTAAACTCAAAATAAAGGCATTCTTAATTGAGAAATTAGAGCAAAATAACCATTAAAAAATAAGGATGAAAAGACAGCACTGTTTTCTTCTTGTGTCTTTTAACAAACTGCATGCCCAATACAGTGTTACACTTAACTAAAGTTGGAAGTCAGTGTTGAACCAGAAACACGAATTGTTTATAACCAACTCTGCAAAACCAGTAACCCCAGTAATCTGACTTAAAGGAATATTAATTCCCTAAGCGAAGGACACATACCCAATTCTCATCACCACACTAAATGGGTATCACCCTAAATTCAAATATTCAGATTCCAAACTAAGAAAAATGACAAAGCAATCCACCCCTCCTAGTAAGACTGCCATATTAAGAATTACCAATATAGTAAACATCAACCAAGAAGATCAACATTTATTTATCCTATTTCATCAAACTTCTTTCTAACTGGGTGCCAAACACAGGGTGTGGCAAAGTAGGCTTATAGTTGTAAGTACACAAAACAGTTTATTCTTATATTATTATTTATTAGTTATTGTATTATCTTTCATAGGAACTATAAACCTACTTATGCCCCACCCTGTATACAATCTACTACACAGACTTCACTCTTAATAAAAATTCCTACTGTTACGGCAAACCAGTTAACCTCCATGCAAACGCCTTTCCTCCAAGGGCTAAGAGCTGTTTTGCTAACAGGAAAGCTGCTCATCCCAACACTACAGAAGCTTCACATCCTGAAGACCCTGCATGTCTGGCGGGCACTGGGCTGTGTCTTCACTAATTTAGGATGACGTAAGCACTGAGGTTAGTCGAGATGCAGGCAGTTAACCACCAAATGCAAGACGCCGAAATGCAAGGAAAGACAGATACAGGAACTCATGCTACCTTAGTAAGGCAGTCAGCGTGCATAATTTATACTTTTCAAAGCAGGCCAAGCAGATCAGAGATAATTCAAGAAATAGGTTCGTTTCTGTCAAATCCAGATTAAATATGCTTCTCGTTTACAATTTCCTAGTTCAATATTTCCAATTTAAAGCTAACATAAAATAGTACTGTGCAAAATGACCTAAGAAGTTTGCCCTTCAAGAAATTATACCCCTAAAAATAGAAATTTATCTACCTCATTAGTGTTCCAACGGTGCCTCTCTTTGGGTAAACTTGAACATTTCGGCAGACATTCAAGCAGCTTTTTCGGTAAAAAGATTTTTACATGACTACTATTGCTGTTCCCATGATCATCTATAAAGAAGAAAACAATAAATTCAGAGAAAATAATAGAGAAAAATCCCCTTTTAAGTAAACTGGCAAGGTCAGAAACAGCAGCTCAGGTTAGTCATTGTGAGACCAAGAGCATCACGCCCCTCAGTTAACAACCCTCATTTACACACTTAACAGACAGATGGCAGCAGGAATCTGGTCGAGACTAAAATAAGACCGAGCTTTTGCTCCCTGACAGGCCAGTGAACAGGGACTACTCCAGCAGCTGCCCATGACCAGAACATTGCTTTTAAAGGTTCTTACACCAGGTTTCCAGGAAGTCCATCAATATTGCACAATGATTTAACCTCACAAAACCCAGAAGTCTTCTATTAACCACTTGAAAAGTTTTACGTTTTTTTAGGAAAGAATTCTAATAAAATTGAACTATTTTACTCATAAACTAACACTACTTGATCCCCTAGAATAAAAATGAGACTAATCCTTTCAAAGCAAATTACAAATTTTATAGTTACAAAGAACTCAAACCTGCAGTTAGCTAGGTAATATAGAGGCTGGCCTTTCTACTAGCCTAAATGTAAAAACATACCGTTTTAATTAACTCAGTTTACATATACATATCTATATCATTACTATATTTCATCAAAATGTAACTCCTCTGAATGAGTGAAAGAAAGGTCCGTTCCTTTCAGCCTAGATGGCAGTCTCACTGCCTGATAACTGGTCCCCCTGATATTTTCTAGAAGAGATCATTTTCTTTATATATTATTTCATTCCTTTATTTATTTATACATTTCTTATTTCATTCCTGTAACAAAGTCCCTTTGCCCAGCTCAAAATTTCTTGCCAGTTTTGGCATATTTAGTTCCAAGTCTCAGATTAACCACTCCCAATTTTTTTAATGTTAAATGTAAGCTGCCACATCCAAAGGGTGCAGTGCATAGCCAGGCACTAAGCAACCATGCATTGAATACTGAACACTGAACTTGCTCCAGAAAATCACAGTAGAAATAACTTACTCTGGTTATTAATAAGGTATAATAAAAACACTGAACTCCAAGTCAAGAGAGTGCAGGACTCTGGCCCAGTTCTGCTACTTACTAATTGTGTGACCTTGGGTAAGTTACTTAATATCTTCCGTTTTCCCAAGCCAATGAGAATAAGCATCTCTAATTCTCCTCCCAGCACAAGTGCCTATAGAATTGACTGCCTCAATGATGTTACGTAGCTGACCGTTAAACAGCCTTATATAGGAATGCAGGTACTAGTTAATAATGTTAAAAGTGAAATTCAACAACATATTTTTCCAGTCATTTACTATAATGTTGCTTAGCATAGTCTATTTTTTGAAATGTGAAAAACATAAAAGAATAAAAAATATTTTCTACAGTCACAATAAAATCCTCTCCAAACATTTTTCATCTGATTTACACATTTCTTCCCAAGGAAAAGATCTTAACAGGAAAATATTGGGCATAGAAATAAAGTCTAAAGAGATTTACTGCATCGTATGGAAATATTTTATAGGGAGGAACTTAGGAGAGTTTTAGCGTACTAAATCTTTCTTGGTCCATGAACTACACAACCAATTGAATTATAATGCCCATCTTCTATTTCTATAAGCAATATAAAAACTTGAAAAACTTCAAAACTGGCTGCTTTTAAGAAAATCCCAATTTTTAATTTAATGGCAAAATAAAATTAAACTTTTTAAAAAATCTTGCTATGGAACCAAAAGCGTGTTCAACTAAGAGAAAGTTCTGCATGAGTTACACCCTACAAACCCTGTAATTTTATGGGCTTGTGCACGTTCCCTGCACTCCATCCCCAAGGGAGGGACCATGGGCCATAAAACTTTAAAGTGCAGAATTCCAAATCACATGAGCTTTTACCTCCCTTCCCCTTTCTCTGCCCCTAAAGTGGTTTTATTCTTATTTTTTTAAATCCTCCATGATATATACAATTCTGAAAGTAAAGGAGAAATCTTAAAATCTATACTCAATACAAAGTATTCAGCATTTACAGGGTACATTTTCTGAAGACAGTGCTATGCTAGGTGCTCAATCACTGGTATATACCCTGAATTGTAGGTCTAGTCATACTGCTGAGAAAACTACTTAAAATATAATTCTGAACAATAACAACAGAATATGAAACCTCAGCTTCTATTTGTTTCACAACCTGATGTCGATTATCTGTCCATGCAGCCTCTCTGAGGAATCAACTTCCCGGGACAAGTAAAGCATAGCTGTGCACGTGTGTGGAAAGAGGCTGAGAGAGGGAAAGAACTCCTCTCAACAGCACAAGGAACTGCCACAGAAAAGCCTCGTCTTCCACTCTGATAGGGAATCAGGCCGCAGCGAACCGGCCCCAGGCTTTTAAAGAGGAAAGGAGAACGGCTGTGTAAGCACTGTCTCAATCAGGTTTCTAAAAATAGCGCATTATGGGGCTGTACCGCGACGGGTTCAAAAGGAACAGGGGGATGACAGGCCAATGCGTTCCCCTTAATCAGTTTCGAAACTGTGCTATTTCCAGAATTTTAGGTTCATGCTGAATATAAATTGGATGTTTTTAAGAAACATAACAATGGGTAAATTTTCCCACTGTGCCATATGGAGACAGCAATTTTAATACTGGGAAAAAGAGTATTAGGAACTCAAATAAGCAAAATGTGAAAACTCTTATTGTTAAATTTCCGTTTTTCCAGTTAAAAATGTGATAAAAAGTAGCTTTGTTTCTCCATGAGAAAAGAGCTGCTCACCTGGCTATACTGTAGAGAACTATGGTTTTTAATTAAGAGCTGCTTTTTCACACTTTTGGAATAACTATACATGATATGACAATGAGATAAATGCATGTGCCAGTTTTTAAATCCTTGTCTCTGGACCAGGACTGTGACAGCGCCTCGAGGTAACAGCAAACATGACATGCACACTGGTGTCAACTGCGTCTGGGCACTTAACACTGAGGATTAAACCCTGACCCTGCCGATGGAAGTGCTGACCAAATACAGTAAACACTTCATTATCATCTTCTAGCTTAATATTCATGTATGATATATGACTTTAGAATATTATTTTCTAACCCCTTTCACAATAAACATAGCTAGTGAAGCTCTTGAAATTGACAGCTGATTTGTTTGGCTGACAGCTATGATTCTAGAGAATGAACCATCCTTTCCAGCCAACCTTCCAATATTTCCCAAATAATCATTTCAGAGACATAGCATAATTTAACTAAGACTTTCTAAAATATACAATAAACACTCATTCAGTTATTCAGGCAAAAGGTAGAATCTTTGTTTTCATGTTTTATTTCTAAACACTGAGATTCACAATGTCAAATCCTTTCTATAAATCCAAAGAAATATATTTGACATTTTCCTTGGAACACACTATTGACTTCTGCAAGGTAAATTATAACTGTAGTAACTCTAACTTGGAAATGATACACCCATTTTATTTTTATTCATAATTAATAAAAATTAAATAATTTTGGTTCTGCGAATAATTACAAACACTGTTATTCGATCAAGTTGATTATGATTAATCTCTCAACCCCTCGACCAAACTGCTCAAACTAAGTTGGTGTAACAGTGTACCAGATAGCTAGATCTTATTGGGAATATACTTGATCAACATGGAGTGGTAAAATTAAAAGGAAGCTCTATAATTTTCTGCTTAGCTCTAATTATTATGTGCTTAGATTTAATTAGTAGGATAGGAAATGACTCAGGAAAACATAACCACATATTGTTCTATTCAAGTCAGCACAGTGTACACAGCAACCAATACTGCCGTGACTGATGTTAAGACCTTCCAATCACTATTCATCCAAAATAAATATTAAGCACCAGCTAAGTGCCAACATAGGTACGATTTCTCTCTATTCTATTCCAAAGATATTCTGAAAAATGAATAAAACTTGATTATAATTATCCAAAAGATATTTAAAGGTTAAAAACAAAAAAGTTTTTTTTTATAGAAACACATAACTAGTTTTGCTATTTAACAACCCTTTTCCTCTTTTTAGTGTGTGATCATCAAATCTTACCCTTTTTGTTTTTAGGTGGCCCAGATTTACCTTGTCTGTCAATCATATTATCAAATCAGTGGCCCAAGTTTATTATTTTTTATTTAGAGATTAAATTTAAAGGGGTGACACTGATCAAGAAGAACACAGTTTCAGGTGAACATCTCTATAGCATTTGAACTATATTGATTGCATTGTGTCTGGCCCAAGTTTAGATCAGCTCATAACCCAGGTCGAATAAATTTCTATATTTCTGTATTTACATTTTTTATCTAAACACATGTGGGCAGGGCCAATAAAGTGAGGGCCCGGAACCTTGTCATCAACCACTTCAGTCTATGTTTGGGGGCACCTTCTGCTTCATCCCATTTAATGTCTCAATGTCAATCTGAGCCACGTGTGACTGGATAAATGCATTTTCTACTTTTGAGGGAGTGAACATCTGTGGTCTCTGCATCAGGCATCCTGAAGGGAATTTACCTAGCACTCTCTCTTCTACTCACAAGAACCCATCAGGACATAATTACCCCCATTTTAGAGATGAAGAGCCAGAGGTTCGAACTAATTTGCCCAAAACCCACAGCTAGTAAGTGGCTCAAATGGGATTCAAACATGACCTGTGGCTTTTCTCACACGACTCTTACTCTAAATCACCTGAAATTTGACACTAAAGTTACAGAATCATTGCTTTGGAATCTAGCATTTGCAGAGTGCTTTGGATTTCCCATGTGGTTAAACTCTTGCCTTTCTTAAGCCCCACAGAAATGTTATGAGGGGAGTATTACTTTGCTGCCCCCAGAAGGATTAAGTAACTCATCTAAGATCACACAGCAAGTTAAAGGCAGAACCCAGGTCCTCTAACTCCCGATCACAGGCTGCCTCCTGCACTACAGTAGCAGGAATTCTGTCACTGCCAAGCCCACCCCTTCCTGTAAGTCAAAAGCTTTTCGAATCCTACCTTCTAGAGGTGGCACGGTGTTGAGAACACAGTAGGTGCTAGTTCCGCAGAATACACTTTGGGAAACGCTCTAAGGAAACAGAAAATAAAATGTAAAACTAATCTTTGAAAAAGATATACACTGGCTCTTCTGTGGTCTTCCTGCCAAAGATGCACAACCTGGATCTGATCATGAGGAAACATCAGACAAACCCCAAAGGAGGAACAGGCTGCAAAATGACTGGCCTGTACTCTTCAAGAGTGTCAGGGTCACGAAAAGCAAAGACTGAAAGGGCTGTTGTGCATGAAAGGAGAGGGAAGAGACGACCATGTGGCCCAAGGTTCTGGCTGGACCTTTCCCTACAGAGGTTAGCACTGGGTCGCCTGGCGCAAGGGGAGCAGCACGTGCGGGTGAGACAGTTGAGGTGAAGTGTCTGGGAGTTGGCTTCCTGATTCTGACTCCTGTTTTGTGGTTATGGAGAAGACTTTTCTGCTTTGGTGGAAATGCAGAAGTATTTAAGGGCGGATGGAACATTACTGGCAACTTATTCTCACAAAGTTGTGGGGGGAAACATTTCTTTACACCACACCTACAATTTTTCTGCAGGCTTGAGTGTTACAAAATTTAAAATCTGTGTGCGTGAAAAAAGATATATGCTGAGAACATGTATTACTTGTAAAAAAATATTTTTAAAAGGGAGCATATGTGCTGTACATAGTCATTTTTTACTAAGCAGAACCAATGCCATATTCATTTTGCAGTTCAGTCCATATTCAACAACATCATTAACCATTTCCCAACAGAAAGCCCAACCCCAAGTCACTCAGGAGCATCTGCTGAGTGCCAACTAACAGCGCGGCAGGTGCAGCTGGTCAAGAAGACGCTGAGGGACCATCTCTGCCCTTGGGCTGCCTCAGGCTGAGAAAATTATAGTTTCCATTTTTTTCTGAGTCTTGCCAGCCAATTATTTTCGATCCTAAGAATATGCTTTCTTTTGGTCACAGTATTAAATAAATTTTTATATTATTTATCCTGCATTATAAACCACATATTTATATACTTAGAATACAGAATTATTTAGAACAGGGGTCCCCAAACTACCGCCCGCAGGCCGCATCCGGCCCCCTGAGGCCATTTATCCAGCCCCCGCCGCACTTCTGGTAGGAGCACCTCTTTCATTAGTGGTCAGTGAGAGGAACACAGGATGCATCCTGTGCTCCTGGAGTACTGTATTATAGTGGCACCGCAAAGCGAGGCGTTGCTCACGTACAGTACTACTTCCAGTGACGCAAGACACATGCCTCACGGCTCCGGAAGCACGTCATATCACTTGTTACGGCTAGCAGTGACAAATATGGAAGCCAACATTGACCATCTCATTAGTCAAAAGCAGACCCATAGTTCCCATTGAAATACTGGTCAGTTTGTTGATTTAAATTTACTTGTTCTTTATTTTAAATATTGTATTTGTTCCCGTTTTGTTTTTTTACTTTAAAATATGTGCAGTGTGCATAGGGATTTGTTCATAGTTTTTTTTATAGTCTGGCCCTCCAACGGTCTGAAGGACAGTGAACTGGCCCCCTGTGTAAAAAGTTTGGGGACCCCTAGCCCTGGCCGGTTGGCTCAGTGGTAGAGTGTCGGCCTGGCATGCAGAAGTCCCGGGTTCGATTCCCGGCCAGGGCACACAGGAGAAGCGCCCATTTGCTTCTCCACCTCTCCCCCTCTCCTTCCTCTCTGTCTCTCTCTTCCCCTCCCGCAGCCGAGGCTCCATTGGAGCAAAGATGGCCCGGGTGCTGGGGATGGCTCCTTGGCCTCTGCCCCAGGCGCTAGAGTGGCTCTGGTCGCGACAGAGCGATGCCCCGGAGGGGCAGAGCATCGCCCCCTGGTGGGCAGAGCGTCGCCCCTGGTGGGCATGTCGGGTGGATCCCGGTTGGGCACATGCGGGAGTCTGTCTGACTGTCTCTCCCCGTTTCCAGCTTCAGAAAAAATACACACACAAAAAAAAGTTTGGGGACCCCTGATTTAGACGTTCAACGACCACCGCAACGTTTCACATTTACAACATGAACAACTTGGTTCTCACTAGCCATCTTTGAGAAAGTGATTTACGTCGGTATCACTTCCTCAGAAAGGGACAGAAAACACCTCTCTCCTAGCTCACTGGGCTGTTGGGAGAACTGAATGGGGTAAAGCACACAATAGTACTTTAAATTCAGAAGTACCACACCAATATAAAATGTCACTAAGGTTCAATAAGGATAATCTTCAACAATATTAACATTTCCTAAAAACAAACTGAGGAAGGCCTGAATTTTCTGTGCCAAAAACAGCTGAAATCCAACTAATGCTGACATCCATGAATTTTTAATTTTCCTCCTATATCCACGATAAGTGCTTCACCATAAATAAGTCCTTCTCCACAATGTGGCTCCTAGTTACCAAGATAAGCCTCTGCTTTCTAATTACTTTCTGTTTCTGGAAAGTTCTTCCAGGACTCTTACGGGTCTACTATTTTATTTAATTAATAGTGGTAACTACTCGGCAACCTGTGGCAGCAGCTATAGTGACAACCTGTGGCAGCATCTGGGCTTGAGGACTGTCCCTAAGAACAATGGGCAAACCTCAGAATCCATGCATCCTTGGGGAAACGCAACACGTTTCTTCCCGTGACCAGAAGCGTGGAATGACAGCACATCATGAAGAGTGGTCCGCGTCAAGTCAGCAGTACTCTGACTGCACATGGCACATGCAAGAGCCGCCAGCAACAGCCTTCCAACCACATCAAAGCAACACCTCATCTTACTGCAGCCTCTGAATTGAAACCTGAAATTTTATGATGTTAAAAAGAATGTCTTACATTCAAGGTTTAACATTCTCTGGCTTCCTATTACCAAAAAAAGATAGCATAAGTTTACCACTTATCAAGACATTTTAACAATGGCCTTAACATCAAAAGTTTTACAAATCACTAATGTGTAGTGGGATGTGCTAATAAATGGCTCCAACAAAAGGGCTTCTACACCTTACTTCAAAGTTTGAGCTAAGTGGTAAAATATACCAAATAACAAGTCAGAAGAATTAAACCCCAAAATAACATGTAACAGAAATGTTATGAGCAACCAACCACGATCTCTCCATAGCTCTGGCGTAATCAACAGTCTTACCAGGTTAATTTAACCAGGATAGAGAAACTCATGCACACAAGCTGAGAGTGAAATTCAATGTCAAAGTAATCAGGTTCTCAAAACAAATGAGTCTAAAGCACAAGGAAACTCACATAAGAAGTAGCTACCTTGTATTAAATGCTCAGGGCCATACTCCCAGTTAGGTTGTTCCACTGTACCCTGACATCTGTTTACATGCTACGGAGCGGAGGTGACCCCAACCAGAGGGTCTGGAGCAGGGGTCCCCAAACTACGGCCCGCGGGCCACATGCGGCCCCCTGAGGCCATTTATCTGGCCCCCGCCACACTTCCAGAAGGGGCACCTCTTTCATTGGTGGTCAGTGAGAGGAGCATAGTTCCCATTGAAATACTGGTCAGTTCGTTGATTTAAATTTACTTGTTCTTTATTTTAAATATTGTATTTGTTCCTGTTTTGTTTTTTTACTTTAAAATAAGATATGTGCAGTGTGCATAGGGATTTGTTCATAGTTTTTTTTTTTTATAGTCCAGCCCTCCAATGGTCTGAGGGACAGTGAACTGGCCCTCTGTGTAAAAAGTTTGGGTATCCCTGGTCTGGAGAGTAGAGCCTTGTACCCACATACACACATAACTGAGACGCTGGGCAAACCACTGACTTCTCTGCCCACAGAACAGCGCAGGGGGAAAGTCCTCCCACAGCCCTCCCTGGCTGCCTCTGAATTCCAACTCAGGCCTCTGGCCCTTCATGTGCCTCCTCCCACTGACCAAGTCAGGTCCTGTCATCTGAGGAGCCCTTCATAGGACACATGCCTCTTCCTCATCACTCCTTCCATTTGTTCTTCACACGTCACAGAGCACCCAACACATGCCAGACACTGTCCTAGGAGCTGGGACCCAGCAGCAAACAGGACAAAGTTCCTACCATTGTGGGATGTATGTGGGGGCAAGGGATGATGGGGGATAAATGCTGTGAGGGAAAGAAAGTGGTGCGGTGTGCCCAGGTGGAACGCCAGGTAGGGGAAGCTGTTTCTGAATGTATGTACCCAGCTGGAGCAGCGAGAAACCTCAATTCTTCCACGAACCAGATGTGTGGCTCCCAGGTGCACTACACAGTAGTCATCGGGGATTTTTTTATCTTCTGATGCCCAGGCTGCAATCCTGACCAGTTAAGTCAGACTGTGCGGGACAGGACCCAGGAATCCAGATTTTTTAAAGGTTCCCAAGTGATCCCAAGATGTGTCCAAAGATGGGAACCACCGAAATAAACATCTGTACGACTCTGGGCAACCCTAACTGTTCCAGTCTCCTCCAGAGTGAACCAGGAGGCTGACGTTGCTCAGTACAACCCATCTTCAACGTGCACGCGGGCCATCTTGTCAAGAGGCAGGTTCTGATTCACAGGTCCGAATGGGGCCTGCCCTGTGCCTCTAAAGCCGCCAGAGGAAGACCACACTCCGATCTGTGGCCACGCCTCAAGTATCAGGAAGTACATGGTCTAGAAAAGTATGGCTAACTCTTCTGCAGACCAGCACCAACCCAAGGTTGTGCAGTTGAAAAACACTGATCTAGAAGATCAGGAATTCGATCTAAAAAAGACCCTTTGCCTCTGTAACTTTCTAAATAAACTTTCTCTCACAAAAAATAAACTAATAGTGCCTGACCCGGTGGTTGTGCAGTGGATAATCGGCCTGGGACACAAAGAACCCAGGTTCAAAATCCTAAGGTCTCTGGCTTGAGCACGGGCTCACCAACTTGAAGATGGGGTCGCCGGCTTGAGCGTAGGATCATAGACATGACACCATGGACACTGGCTTGAGCCCAAAGGTCACTGGCTTGAGCCCAAGAGTTGCTTGTTTGAAGCCCAAGGTCGCTGGCTTGAGTCCAAGGCCACTCACTTGAGCAAGGGGTCACTCACTCTGCTATAGGCAACCCCCTCCCGTTCAAGGCACATATGAGAAAGGAATCACTGAACAACTAAGGTGCCACAACAAAGAATTGATGCTTCTCATCTCTCTGTTCCTGTCTGTATGTCCCTGTCTGTTCCTCTGTCTGTGTCTATCTTGCAATAAATAAATAAATAAACAGTAATTTTAAAAGACCCAGTTCTAGCATTCCTCGACCATACAATTCCATGAATTCCTTACAGAGGAAATAAGTACTCTGTCTATTAACACAAACTGTAATACAAAACTGAAACAGAATATCCAAGCAAGATAATTAAAAGAAACTGTAGGGATGGTTAATTATTACAGTGTCCAGTGTCTCTAAAACAGGCCAAGAGGGGAAATACAGACGTTCTGTAAGATAGATCGTCTGTATTCAAAAGTAAGCTTTCAGGTCAGAGGCAATACTAAAAAAATAGAAGGAAGAAGGAACACGTGACTTATGGAAGGCTAACTGGAGGGGCCAGTGGCAGCAGTACAAAGACTCGTGAACTACCAAGCACAACGTACTTGGAGACAGAAACTGTTTCATCCCCTCTGTCAGGACAACACACAGCCACATCCCTTTCGTATGTATATAGTCTCTGGGTGTTTGAATAAATAAAACTAAATGCTATGTAAAAAGAAGTGATTACAGGCTTTTGAACAGAGAAGTAGCATGATGAAAACTGTATTTACAGTTCTTTGAAATAAGGGCTGAGAATGTTTAAGTCTCCATAGAGTCCCTTTAAAGCTAACTGAGGACCCACAGAGCTTATTAAATCAAAGACGGAGAGAGGCCACATTGAATGCAATAAACCACTTGTATCAATTAGAAATGATGCAGTGAAAAACACTTTCTCATGTATTTTATCATGACTCTTAGAATTCACTGGTCAGTACATAATACGCTACATATAAATAATCAAAATGAGGCAGAGTGCAAAAACTTGTGTACCTTCACTAAACTCACCAGCTTTGCCTAGTTTTCCAGGCATTGTGCCGAGATCAGTTAGGGAGGCTAACTCAGAACAAACTGTATCATGGCTCAAATACCATAAATATTTACTTCTTGCTTGCGTAAAGTCCCAAACAGGTGTGCCTTCATCAGCAGCAAGCGCTCCTGCAAGCACTGGCTCTGGCGCCCACACTCCCTGCATCCTGGGGCAGGAAGCCTCCCAGTCCCCTGGGCTCCTCTGCATTGGCCACCAGTCGGCAGACAGGGAAAGGGCACAGGCACCTTGGCCTGCAGGGGTTCACAGGCCAGGCCTGCGAGCAGCCGCTCCTCTGATCTCTCTGCTCCACGGGATAAAACTTGGCCACTGAGCCACACCTAATTGCAAGGGAGGCTGGGAAACGCAGTCTGGCTCCATGCCCAGGAAGGAGGGGATGGAGTTTGTGATCACCTGGCAGTCTCTGCCACAGTGCCATTTGTAATTGTTGTTGTTTTTTTAATTACAAAAAAGTCATTCCTTTCAGAAATGTCTTCTGTTAACCTACAACTCCACCTTTAATCCCTAAAACCATTCAGCATCTAAAGCCAATCTAGTAGTGTTTCTTCTCCAATAAATATTTTCCTGACATATTCAGAGTAAGACTGTAACAAGGGTATCCTTAAAGGGATGTCTAGCTTTTCATTCTGGTATCTCTGGTATTTAATGGCTAGCTAATAATAGAACCTAAAATATTTTTAAAATCATAAATGACTGACATTCCCAGAAGTGCATGGAATGGAAAAAGGGTGGCCCCATCTCCAGCCCTGGTGGTGGTGAGACTCACTGGAGGCCACCAGTCATCTGAGGAAACTCTCTCCCTCTCCTAAGGCCGCCCCAAGTTGCCACCCATCCACTGGTCCCTGAACAATTAAACAATAAGACAAATGCTACTTTAGATCCAATAAAAACTAAGGGAGTAAAAATACACATGTTCAGAGACACCAACAGAACCAACACTCACATTTGTGGCTAGAGTACAGGGTTTGTCCAAGGCCATGCCCGGGAAACCCTCCACAAAATGGGGCTAATGCCCTCTGAGACTGGAAACCCACACAAACTGGTCAGCACAAGTAACTGGATCTTTTCTCTAAACCACAAAAGGTTTGTAGGGGGTGGCGGGGATACTGGGGGGGTGCTGGGGGGGTGATACAGCACAAAAATATTTTCTGCTCACATACTACCTCTTTTCAAGAAGTTTTAAATCTACCTTAAGTGCTACAATAATAACCCTCACAACATTCCTATGGGATAGAGACAAAATTAAAGTGTGTGCCCAAGTTAAAAGGGAGAAGTCTGACTTCACCCTACAACGGCCGGCTAATAAAAACGTAAAGCAGTAACCTCTAAGGTATTTGGAGCACAAACCATTTTAGGATCTCAAATTGAGTTCAACACCTAGAATTGAGTTCAAAAGCAAACAAGTAGCTAAAACCAAAAAACTGCTGAGGTTCTAAGAAGCTTACATAGGAATTAATACTACAGTATTTCAAGCCTGATTTATGACCTGAGAAATCACATTAATTGATTCACTATTACCAAATTCATGTAAAGCACATTTAAAATGATTTCAGAATGAGAAAAAATTATTCTTTCTAGATATGAATCACACTATCATCAGAACTTTCATAAATTTAATTTGGCTATGCAGTCAGTATACTCAATATTCTGAAAATAATCAAAGAGCACTTATTAAATGTCCACATTTGTACAAACACATTCCAATAGAGCATATTCAGGAAAAAACTACACAGAACTGAAGACGCATTGTTTTAATAGCACTTGTCATTACTGATACTAATAATTTTTTCAAGTCCTCAACAACAGAGTACTGTAACATATCAACAAAATCAACCCAACAAAGCAGGCATTCTATTTGATATTATGAACATATAACAAGCGTTTTCATACAGAAAGTCTTGTTGTGATCCCACGGGTGGCAGAGGAGACATCATGTGTACCCCAGAAAAGGAGGTACAGGGGCATGGGTGTGGACCACGCCAAGGACACCAGCCAGGAAGGAGCAGAGCGGGAGCCAGCAGCAGGCCCCATAGCACTCCGTGCTGCCTGCACAGGAACAAGACGCTGCCGCCTCCCCGAGAAGGAATGCAAATGTCTGGGCAGACAGAGGACAAGTAGCCGACAGGAAAGACGTCGTGCTGAGAGGACACAAGGACACGGAGGGTGCCGAATGCACAAGAGGACCCTCAGAAAACATCTGTCACCCAAGCTGGTTTGCCCCCGTAGAGGAGCAAGGCAAGCACAGACCTGCGCGCTTGTGGGAAGGTTTCCCTCGCTTCTCCTTCATTCTGTGGTCCCTGAACCACAGGCCTCCCGTCACCTATCACTACTTGCTACTGCCCAAAAAACTAAAAGCTCATCAAAGCTGAAGAAGGAAAGGGCAGAGACTTCTCACAGCAAAGCAATGAAGCGTGCACCGAATGGTGGCAGCCACACGCCCTGAATGGAGCTCAGCTCCATGGGAACCCCACTGAACCCACCCGGCCAGAGCCACTCAGGAAGCCAAGGTATACTCCGAGGTCAAAAGGGATGTTCACTGAGTCTGCCCACAAAGATCACACACTTCACTATGAGAAGGGCCCCCCGACCCATGTTCCTGGCTTGACCACTACTAAAATGCTCACAGTTCTAATAAGCTTAATTATCAGGTTGCCAAGCCCATAGAAGATCAGAAGCAATAAACCAGAGGGAAAAGAATAGCTAGAAAGTGACCAGGGGGAGAAGCCAAAGAGTGACAGAAATAGCAAAGACAGATCTAAAAAATAAAAACTAGATACAAGGACTTAAAAAGTATAGCAGTTTGGAGTCCTAAAAAAATCAGGCGGTGGCGCAGTGGATGGAGCGTCAGACTGGGATGCGGAAGACCCAGGTTCGAGACCCCAAGGTCGCCAGCTTGAGCGCGGGCTCATCTGGTTTGAGCAAAAGCCCACCAGCTTGAACCCAAGGTCGCTGGCTCCAGCAAGGGGTTACTCGGTCTGCCGAAGGCCCATGGTCAAGGCACATGTGAGAAAGCAATCAATGAACAACTAAGGTGTTGCAGCGCGCAATGAAAAACTAATGATTGATGCTTCTCATCTCTCTCCATTCCTGTCTGTATGTCCCTGTCTCTCCCTCTCTCTGACTCACTCTCTGTCTCTGTAAAAAAAAAAAAAAAATTAAAAAAAAAAATCACGGTGTTAAATAAAGGGCAGTTCAATAACACAGTAAACACGGTGAACTCAAGTTCACAAGGGACTGGATGTTAACGCCCACATGCTCCACTGAACACAAGAGAGGAGCCCAGTTGACGCTATGTCTGCGTATCACTTTTTGTCCCACAGACACTTCCATGTGAATCACCTCACTTGTTTTCTTCAACAACATCGTCAGCAAGCAGCACCACCGACCAGAAACCTGCTGGTAAAGAATCCAACCTGAGCAAGCCAAGGGCTTACCAATGGCGATGACCGCAGTCTGTTAGCCTGTCCCACGAGAGAGGCACCCTCCCACCTTGTCAGGACAGAAAGGGCAGGGAAGGCATCCTGAGGAGGGTCACCAACACTAACAGGGCCATATTTGACCCCCCTGCAACATCACCTCCCCAACGTCCCTCTCTAAAAGCTTCCAGCCTGTGGCTTGCATCCCAGAGGGCCTTTCAGAGGACCGCTCTAGTGCCTTCTAGCACCAGCATGCCTTCCACTCATGGACAAACTTCACAGTGGGCCACCCGTGGTCTCCAGCTTGTGTTAATGTACAGCTTTGTGTAACCCTCTGCCCTAGAGAGTGCACCCAGACCTAGTGACTTCCTTCCAACGACAGAATGTGGCACGGGTTCGTAGTTACGTAACGTAGACCACACCTTCCGCCTTGCTAGCAGACTTCCTTGCTGGCCGTGATGAGACAAGGTGCTGTATGGGAGACGCCCAAGTGGCAAGACACTGAGGTGGCCTCTGGCCAACAGCCCACAAGACAGAATCCTTCAAACCGTATGAGCTTGCCTGACTAGTGGTGGCACAGTGGATACAGTGTCGACCTGGAAATATTGACATCTCAGGTTCAAAGCCTGAAGGTCACTGGCTTGAGCACCAGCTCACCAGCTTGAGCACAGAGTTGCTAACCTGAGCATGGGATCATCAATATGATCCCATGGTCACTGTCTTGAGCCCAAAGGTCACTAGCTTCAAGTCCAAGGTCGCTGGCTTGAAGCCCAAGGTCGCTGGCTTGAGCAAGGGGTCACTGGCTCAGCTGGAACCCCCTGGTCAAGGCACATATAAGAAAGCAATCAATGAACAACAAAGGTACCACAACTACGTGTTGACACCTCTCATCTCTCTCCCTTCCCATCTCCCTCTCTCTCTCATTCTCGCTTAAAAAACAAACAAAAAACACTTTGTGAGCTTGGCAGAGTATTCTTCCCCAGTCAAGCCTTCAAATGAGACTCCACCCCAACCAACACCCTGACTGCAGGCTTGTGAGGCCCCAAAGAAGCAGAGATGCCTGAACTCCTGACTCACGGGACCAGAGGATAAATGAGTCCTGTCTAAGCCACTGAGTCTGCAGCAACCTGTCACTGTAGTGACCTGTCACCACAGCTGCAGAGAACAGTGCACCCACAGTCCATCAGGTCCCAGGGACTTCTTTTCTCCACTGGGACTGGATCAATTATTTCACTATCATTTTTACCAGCACTCTGCATTTAACATAAAATCCTTGAAAGAATTATCTACCCCTCCTGCTACTTCTTTCTAGTTATTTCCACTCAGTATCAAATTGACAGAATAATTACCCTTTTCATGGTATTCATCCTACTCAAACTCCGCAGCATTGCAGCTGATACCCTCCTCACAACCCTCTGCACACAGCATCCCCAACTTGATGTCCCTGTTCTGTCACCTCTCTGACCACTTCTTCTCAGTCTCCACTGGCTTTGTACTCACTCCCTTCTCCCATAACAGCTTCGCTCCTGCGTTGACTTCTACTCTAAAATTCTTTTGAACGGACTCATTCATTCTTTTAACCAACAGGCACTATTCTGGGCAGAAGTGTAGCAATGAGCAAGACAAAGTCTCTACTTTCACCTGTACACTCGACCTGAGGCTATGCGGGCATATCTCTACCTGCTCTTCCACATCTACTCATCACCGCTCTCCACCCTGCCCTGTGCCACGGAGGCTGACCTCAATGGACTCCATGACCAGGGCTCCCTTCCCTCTGAAAGATCAATGAAGAAGAAAACAACAGGTAATATGAATGACTTTGACCCACATTCCCAATGTCATGTTGTATATGAACATACTAACACTGCCCCAATCACATCTACCCAATGTCATTGAATTACCCAATTAGAACCAATGTATGTGCAACCATGCTCCCCCAAACTCATCCCTCCCGTATTCTCTATCTCAGTCAATGGCCTTGCCTCACTCCAGTTAAAGCTCTGAGTCATCTTCAACTCTGCTCATCCCTCAGGGGTCACAGTTCTCAGTAAAAACACTCTCTCTCTCTCTCTCTCTCTCTATCACACACACACATACACATACACACACACAAACACACACACCCCTTCTTCCAACCCATTGCTACAGACATTCTTACCAGGAGCTATTTTCCCAAATGCAGTTCTTCCTCTTTGCTCATCCATTCATTCAACCAACAAACACTACTAAGTCCATTCTAGGTGACAGGTACTCAAGTCTCTGACCTTAAGACATGCACATCTAACTGAGGGAGGAAGAGGAGTGGGCAAGCAATCCTGACACAAACTGAAACAGGCTATGAACAGGAAAACCATGGAGGATTGTATGGGCACACACAAGACAGGCACGCACTCCAGACTGAAAACAGGCAGGTCAAGAGGGCTCCTCAAACTGGTCTCATCTAAGCTGAAGTCCAGAGGACAAGGAGGGTAAGCAAAGCATACGTGAGGATGTGTGCGTGTGTTCTGGAGGAGCATGCATCTTCTAAGTCAGGGTCTAACCCCAAGAGCGAGTACAGTGCCCCCACATACTCAGAAGCTGAGAGAAAGGAGCCTGACTGGTGAGTGGAGCGTGGGGGGAAGCTGCAGAGATAAGCATGTAGTCCTTATTAGCGCCTTCAAGGAAAACTGACTGTTACCCAGTCAATCCCACTCTTTCCTTATTTTATTCTTTTCCTTTTTTGACAGAGACAGAGAGAGGGACAGAAAGGAAGGGAGAGCAATGAGAAGCATCAACTCTTCGTTGCGGCACCTTAGTTGTTCATTGATTGCTTTCTCATATGTGCCTTGACTGGGGGGCTACAGAAAAGCAAGTGACCCCTTGCTCAAGCCAGCAACCTTGGGCTTCAAGCCAATGACCTTTGGGCTCAAGCCAGCAACCACGGGGTCATGTATATGATCCCACGCTCAAGCCAGATGAGCCCGCGCTCAAGCCAGCGACCTCAGGGTTTCAAATCTGAGTCCTCCGCGTCCCAGTTTGATGCTCTATCCACTGTGCAACCACCTGGTCAAGCTTTTAATTCTTTCTTAAATATATTTTTAAAGTTTGACTTATTTATTTTAGAAAGCGAGAGGAAGGGGGAGAGAGAGATCTCCCAGACCAGAGATCAAACCTGCAACCTCAGAGCATCAGGACAACGCTCTATCTAACCAACCGAGCTATCTGGCCAGAGCCTAATCAATCCCACTCTTTAAAACAGAAAAAAAAAATATTTTTCTAAAAGCCTCTGCCAGGACAGAGGAAATATAGTCCAGACTCCTAGTTTGACTTCCCAAGCCCCTGCAACCTGCCCCCACCCTGACCCAGGCTATCTGTGCACATGCACCCGGAATTCCAGCCACCCCCGGCCCTCCTGGCACGGTGCCTTTGCTCGGCGCTGCCTGCATGCATTTCTCCTCCAACACCATGTGTCTGTCAGTGATGCCAACTCAAATCCCACCTCCTTCAAGAAGCCTTCCAAGTCCTTCCCAGAGCTTGTTACAGCAGGCACCATGACCAGCCTTGAACCAGTGACACCCACATCTGCTCCCCCACAGATGTGCGGCGTCTAGAGTGACTCAATCTCAGAGACTAGGAAAAATGTTCAGAAAAATATTCAATTTACCAATATTGCATTTCTAAGAAACCAACCATGGGAAGTCATTAAAAATATATTATTTTTAAATTATACTAATACAATCAATCAAAAGCCTGGATTTCCATATGTTTTCACAAAAATGTTTTATTTATCTCTAAGTAAAAACAGCTATGTACTGCCTCCAGTTGGTAAATAAGCTCAGAAAAGTTGAGTTACTTGTTTAAAGTCACAAGGCACTTACAGGGCAGGATGAAGCCCAAGTCACGTCTTCAAATGCTCTTTCTCAAAAACCACAAACAGCCAGGATACAATCCCAGTATCCCCACGCAGCTCACCACCAGCTCATCCAATCACCTGGAGCTTCTCTTCCTCATTTTTCCCTCAATTAATTCCCATTTCTCCTTCACTACTTAACTCAAGGATCTTCCCCAGCCTCTCAGATTAGTAGTCAAATCCCTTTCTGATACACTGCACTTCTCTCCTTCATAGCATTCACCTCTTCACAGCACTGTCTGAGCTGTGACTTCACATAGCACATTGATTAATATCAGTTTCCCCATCAACTCCATGAGGACAGGAACAAGTCTGTCCTTCTCTGCACCTGGCGCTTCACTTCTATTTGTTGCGTAAATGACCTAAGAGTATAACAATAACTGACATTCACATGGCCTCCCAAGGACTACAAGATCCTGAAATATCTTTGACACATCCAATAATAATAACAATTATATAAATTTTAATGTCACAGTTTTATTATAACATATTCCAAGTCTTTGATAACTAAATGTTCATATATGGAATCTGTTAATTCTCTACTAATCAGAAAAAGTGTTAACCAGAATACCACATCTTCTCTAAGCATTCAAGATATCAACAAACTTTCACATCAAAAGAACATATACCTGCCTGACCGGTGTTGGCACAGTGGATAGATTATCAACCTGGGACGCTTGTGGTCGCCAGCTTGCGCGTGAGTTCATCTGGCTTGAGCACAGGCTCACCAGCTTGAGTGCAAGGTTGCTGGCTTGAGCCCAAGGTTACTCACGGGCTTGAGCAAGGGGTCACTGGCTCGGCTGGAGTCCACCCAACACCCCACCCCCGTCAAGGCACATATGAGAAAGCAATCAACAAACAACTAAAGTGCCACAACTACGAGTTGACGCTTCTCAACTCTCTCCCTTCCTTATCTCCCTCTCCCAGACACTGCAAAAAAAAAAAGAGAAAAGAAAAAAAGTGAAAAGACAGCCCAAAGAATGGGAGAAAATATTTGCAAATCATATATCTGATAAGAAATCAATATCCAGAATGTATAAAGAATGTCTACAACTAACAGCCAAAAAAACAAATGACTCAATTCAAAAATAGGCGGAGGCTGCCTAACCTGTGGTGGCACAGTGGATAAAGCCTCCACCTAGAGCAGTGATTTTCAACCTTTTTTGAGCCGCGGCACATTTTTTACATTTACAAAATCCTGGGGCACACCACCTACCAAAATGACACAAAATGACACTCTGTTAGAATCTATTTTAAGTTGAAATAAATTAATTTATTTTTTAAAAAGTTAAATAAAAAAGGATAACCCCCTCATATATACAGTCCCATGTAACATCCCTCATATATACAGTCCCACGTGACATCCCCTCATATACAGTCCCATGTAACCTCATATATAATACAGTCCCATGTAACCCCTCATATATACAGTCCCACGTATCCCCTCATATATAGCAGTGGTTCTCAACCTTTCTAATGCCGTGACCCCGCAATACAGTTCCTCATGTTGCGGTGACCCCAAACCAAAAAATAATTTTGGTGGCTACTTCATAACTGTAATTTTGCTAGTTATGATTCAGAATGTAAATAACTGATATGCATTATGTATTTTCCGATGGCTTTAGGCAACCCCGCCGGGGTCGTGACCCACAAGTTGAGAACCGCTGATATATACAGTCCCGCTAATAGATACTGGAGCTTTCATCAAAGTTGTGGGCTCAAATCAATTTGGCAAATACTCTATGTAGAGACTGGACAAAATCAATTTTAGAAAATGTTGGGTACTTGTGTAACATCATAAGTCCTCAGAGCATCTCTACTGTCAGATTGAGAAGTTTGCTTTCTAGGTAAGGATTCTGATAAATACTAGAGTTCTCCCTGAGGTTGTGGGTTCAAATCCCATGGTCAGCTGGATACAGGGCCTTGGTTCTGTCTGTTTTGATGGTGTATATAGAGATTTGAGCTCTTTAAGAAGATGACCCTTCAGGAGGCCATATACAATATAGATAACATTGTGATGCATTGTATATCACCCTCTGCAGGGGCCTCTTTTAAAAAGAAAAAGGTCAAATAGTCAAATATCTATATACACCATCAGGATAGACATAACCAGCTGAGGCTGAGGCTTCATCTGGTGGTGGCAACACTTACCTCCAGTCCTGACCAGGATTAGAAATCGGGACCATGGGGAGGAGTAGCAGCTTCAACTACTCGCCTCGGCCACACAATGACAAGTGCGGCCACACAATGACAAGTGCGCGGCAGCCCAAGCGGGGACCTTCCTGGGTGTGGATGAGAGGCGGCCTACTATTGGTTCATCGCTAGTGGTCAGGATGAATCCTAGAAGGTGATTGGTCAGTGAGCGTTCCCTGTGCCTCCACTCTTCCTGTTGCTGATAGCTGGAGGGATTGTGAGGGGAATGTTTATGTTCGGATGGAGGCGGCTGGCGGCGGGCCAGATAAATAGCCTCCGCGGGCTGTATCCGGCACGCAGGCCGTAGTTTGGGGACCCATGTTTAATTTCCCCACAGCACACCTGACCATGTCTCATGGCACACTAGTGTGCCGCGGCACACTGGTTGAAAAACACTGACCTACTGCACTGAGGTCGCTGGTCCAAAACCCTGGCTTGTCTGGTCAAAGCACAAATGGGAAGCAACCACGAGTTGAGGCTCCTGCCCCCCCCCACCCCTTTCTCCCTGTCTCTCTCCCTCCCTTCTCTCTAAAATGAATCAATTTTTAAAAACCTTTAAAAAAAAAAAAAAAAGAAAGAAACGGGCAGAGGAGAGGACATTTCTCCAGAGCAGATATATAAATGGCCAATAATCACATGGAGACGTTCAACAACATTAGCCATTAGGGAAATGCAAATCAAAACCACAATAACATACCAATGCAATCCACAAGAACAGCTATAATCAAAAAGGCAGATAACAGCAAGGATGTGGAGAAATCAGAACCCTCAAACAGTGCTGGCAGGAATGTAATATGATGCAGCCACTGTGGAAAACAGTTTGGCAGTTCCTCA
This sequence comes from Saccopteryx bilineata, assembly GCF_036850765.1. NCBI lineage: Eukaryota > Metazoa > Chordata > Mammalia > Chiroptera > Emballonuridae > Saccopteryx > Saccopteryx bilineata. The sequence goes on from NC_089492.1 coordinate 289,255,795, forward strand.
ATTAAACACAGTTAACATATGACCCAACAATTCCAATGCTAGGTATACACCCAAGAGAACTGAAAACATATGTTCACACAAAACCATGTCCACCATGTTCACAGCAGCATTATTCATAATAGCCAGAAAGTGGAAATAACTCAGTGTCCATCAACTGATGAAGAGATAAATAAAACATGTATCTATAGCAATACTGTTCCACTATAAACAGAACAAAGTTCTGATATAAGCTACAACATGGATGAACCTTGAAAACATTACGCTAAAGGAAAGAAGCCAATCACAAAAGGCCACATATTGTAAGATTCTATTTATACAAAATGTCCAGAAGAGGTAAATTCATAAAGACAGAGATTACTGATTGCCTAGAGCTGGGGGGAGGGAGGAAGGGAGAGTGGCTACTAATAGATAGAGGTTTCTTTTTGGTATGAAGATGTTCTGGAATTAGCTAGTGGGCATAGTTGTACAACTGTGTAAATATATTAAATACTACTGAATTACATATTTTAAAATAATAAATTTTATGGTATGAGTTGTATCTCAATAAAGTTGTTACTAAAAAAAGAATCAAATCCCTTTACGTACTAAAAATTACTGTACTTTGATGGTTGTGTTTTTTTTAAAACATTACACATTTTCCTCTCCCTTCCCCCTTTTTTTAGGTGAGAAGAGGGGAGATGGCAAGGCAGACTCCCTCAGTGCCCTGACCAGGATCCATCCAGCAACCCTATCTGGGGCCAATGCTGGAGTACTAAGCTATTTTTAGCACCCGAGGCTGGTATGCTCAGACCAACCGAGAGCTATCCTCAGCTTCCGAAGCCATGCTCAAACCAATCAAGCCACTGGCTACAGGAGGGGAAGAGGGAGAGAAGGGGAAGAGGAAGGGAAGGAGAGGCAGATGGTCACTTCTTTTGTGTGCCCTGACTGGGGATTGAACCTGGTACATCCATACACAGGATCAATGCTCTACCACTGAGCCAACTGGCCAGGGTCCACACTTTCCTCTTTTAGTAAGCAGAACATACTGAGTGTTGCTTTTCTCAATATACTGAAGGTCATCACTACAGGACATCAGTCACTAGCAGTTGTGTATTCAGAAGGTTCAATGGTATACAGGCTATTAGCCCTTACACAGTTCCTCCAAACTACCATTCTTTCAGTCTCCCACCTGGCTACTATAATTCTGTGTATGTGCACGCATGTGTGATAAAGACAGACACACAGAGATGGGGAAGGGAAGAAGAAAGAGGTGGGGTGGGGAGATTTTGACACTTCAAAGGCACAACCCTGTCCTTGGGGTAATGAAAATACTGACATATATTTACAGTTAAAACCTCACTGCTGGCCCTGGCCAGTTAGTTCGATTCCCGGCCAGGGCACACAAGAGAAGCGCCCATCTGCTTCTCCACCCCTCCCCCTCTCCTTCCTCTCTCTCTCTTCCCCTCCCGCAGCCGAGGCTCCATTGGAGCAAAGATGGCCCGGCCGCTGGGGATGGCTCCTTGGTCTCTGCCCCAGGCGCTAGAGTGGCTCTGGTCGCGGCAGAGCAACGCCCCGGAGGGGCAGAGCATCGCCCCCTGGTGGGCAGAGCGTCGCCCATGGTGGGCATACCAGGTGGATCCCGGTCGGGCGCATGCGGGAGTCTGTCTGTCTCTCCCCGTTTCCAGCTTCAGAAAAATACAAAAAAACAAAAACAAAAAAAAACCTCACTGCTACTTTTCTCAATAGATTTTGAACCCATTTGGGGTCTTTTTCTGGTAACTGTAAAACAGTCACAACATAAAGTCCACCATTCTGACCCTTCCTGAGCACGTGATTCAGTGACATTAAGTGTGCGCATGTTGTTTTGTACCATCACCACTAACCAGTTTATTTTTAAAAGCATTCTGAAAATCATGACTTTCTTTCTTATTAAACAAATGACTTCCATGTGTGCTTTTCCCCCAAATGACAAGGGTGAATGGCCTCATCAGCGGAGGAACTACGGTCAAGGCGGGCTGGGGCAGCCGGGAGTGGATGGACTGCGCTCAAGGTGGGCTGGGGCAGCCGGAGCGGGGGGGGGGGGGGGGGGGGGGGGGACTAAGGTCAAGGCGGGCTGGGGCAGCCGGGAGCAGACAGACAGCGCAGTCAAGGTGGGCTGGGGCAGCCGGGAGGGACGGACTGCGGTCAAGGTGGGCTGGGGCAGCCAGGAACGGGCAAACCCACAACAACAGGGAGCAGCACCAGAGCCGCTAAAGCCATCCTCGGTTCCTCCAGACAAGGCCACAGAGGCTGCAGTCCAAAAATACCTGGAGAGGACAGATAACGGCTGTCAAGGATATGCAGCCCAGTTAGAAAGGTTGCCACTGTCACCAGATTTGCATCAGAAGACACCCATCCAGGCAGCACGGGTCAGACGCAGAATAATCAGATTCAGCAGAGAAAGACTGATGTCCCTCGCCTCCCAGGATGGCTGGAATAAATCCTCGGGCCTTGAATTTGGTCAAGTAATCTAGGATCAATTCCTGGAGGACCCCTAGGATGAAAGACAAGTACTTCAAAGCGCTGAGTACCCCACTCACTGCCTTCGCACCTGTCATACTTTCCGTTTAAGCACAACAGCCTCTATCAATAAAATTAAGCAAGGAAGAGACCTCCATCAAAAGTTTTGTGAAAGCAAATAATTCAGCCAGCACCTTTCATAATGGCAGAGACAAAAAAGAGCAGGCAGAGAATCTTGGCAAGAACACCAGGAACATTAGCTTGCCCCTCGGTAGCTTTAAATATGAACAAAACTTTCAAAAAATAAATTATATTCAAGGTATCTCCAAATGCCAGGCCTGTAGCAGCCCAGGGTGTACCCCTAAGTGAAGGCCCAAAAGGTCAATTACAGCGGACCCACCAAAACCCCCCTTCCCCAAGCACTTCTCAACAGGAAGTTATTTATTGAATTACTAGCAATCGATACATTTTAATAAATTTCGTTAATCAACTCCAGAAAAAACAACTAAATGAATATAAATAATACAACCTTAAACAGAAAATGTCTTGGGCTAGCAGTCACATTTCCATCTGTAATCCTATGTTATTTAAGTCTTTTTTTCCAAAACTAAGAATGCTCAGCCATATCAGCATGAAGAGCTTAAATGTGTCATAGGGAATAACTGAGTAGAATGAACATTTTAGTGCTGTGCATCTTTTCAACAACTTTAACAATTTTTCACATTTCTTAAAGTAAATATTTGCAATGTGTTAGACCTAAAATGTCAGGCCCCCTCTGTATACCAGGAAGGAGACACGTCAGTGACAGTGACTCTAGTTCAAATTCCTCCTACCCAGCTGGAGCCAACATAGTAATAACTCTTGATCTGGAGCAAGCACAGCAGGAAGAGTCACGCAGGACACCAGCAGAGCAAGCCATGAGGCGAAACTCCATACATCCACCTTCATTGTCTCATAATCCTCAGGCAGGAGGGGAAGGGACTTCGGAAGTCCTCACGGGAACAACCCCTACGACACAGGACCCCCTCCCATCACCCCCGACCGCCTCATTACAAAGCACACGGGCTGGGGAAGCAAGAGTGGAGGCGCGCCAGACCACGAGCAGGGCAGGAGGATCTGGTCCGCAGGAGCAGGCTGCAGAAGCCAAGGTCAGAAGAGGCTTCTAGCACCTGGCCTCCCAGCAGCTGCAGGGACAGCGGAAAGTCACACCTAGCTGAGGTCACTGGTCCTAAGCCTGAGCTGGGAAACCACAGGGGTTCGGTCTGAGGGTGGTGCAGGAAAGTACGCCTCCCGGCCAGGGGCTTGTCTAGCATGCTTGGTGCAGGGTAAGACAGAACGAGAATGCTGACCTACAGCCAGTCTTCCCGATGCTCTGAAACCTGAGCCCAGAAGCCCAACCTTTCTGTAAGTCCAAGCGATACACACACAGGTTTAAAATTAGGGAATGTTTACAGAGACCTTTTACCATGAAACATTCCTTTCTTCAACAATATTTACCACTGGAATCCTCCCTAGAAATTGTATTTAAATAATTTTAAAATGATTCGGTTCTTAGAGAAAATAATATCACATCATCTTCAAGTGCTTCTTCATGTCTCTTTGCTTCATGTCATTTTTTTCTTAGAGCACATACTTAACGGAGACCGCTAAACAACAGACCACACACATCTGTTCACCATCAGACAACTCGGTTCAACCTGCAGGAACACCGAGCTCTCATTTCATTTAAGGGTGGGAGGAGCTGCATCTCTGAGCTGTCACGAGGTTTAAAGTTATCTCAAGAGTAATACTGGGTATCAATCAAAATGGTTGCAGTTTGAATTACCTACTCTCACCATAAATTATAACCAAGCTACAGTGATTTCTAAACAGAACACATTCTAAATAAAAACATCTAAATGTTTCTTGGCAATTAAATATCTAGAAAGTCAACCAACCCCCAAGAAAGCCGAGAAAATGAACTTTTGTAAAGCTCACCATTCATCAAACACAGGAGGCTCGAAAGCCACGCACGCGCCGCAGCCTCGGCCCTGCAGAGGAAAACTCCAAACAAGACTGCGTCCAGAACCGCTCTCACGCAGCTGAATTCCAAGCAGCGACCTCCCTGGAGGAGAAACTGGACTGAACAGCCACATGAACGCACAGCCTCAGGGAGAGGAAACCTAACGCCAACACAGGGCTGCTCTGCTACTTACAGAATGACAACCACAACACATGGGAAATGTGAGCATCAGACAAAGTCATTTAAAATATTTCAAAAGCAACAAAATGCCCCCCCCAATCCAAATACATCCCAAAAGTAATTTGCGTAGAACCTAATTTAATCTCCAGGCCTAAGCTCTCTGAAATAAAGTAGAATGCTCCAATTTAGTCAAATTACACCAGAAATGCTCCTTCATAACAAAGGAGCTACAGCGTAGCACTCGGAATTTCATGGGAGCACAAAAAATGTAGTGTCTGTAAATTCACAACACAGCTCAATCCACAAAATCGTGAGATAATTAAACTGACTGTTTTTAGGTTTCAATCAGTTTTGCCAGAAACCTGGCCAAACGACACTGATGTGAACCAGCACAAGCAGCTATACAGCTCTGTGGGAACAACCCCAGCACCTTATCTCCTGTCTAACCCTTTATCACTGATTCATGGGCTGACTGATGGGAAACTGATCTGTGCACCTGCCAGAAGGCAGCTCTGGAATGCGATGAGAGTGAGAAAAATCAAATTCATGAATGGAAATGCTGACGTCATAGTTCAGCTCCCAGCCTGGCTTAGGGTAGTCTGTGAAGAAACTGTCTTTGAGATGTCACATCACTAGTCACTTAGTAAAGGAGATAAAACAGAAAAAGTCCTGGCACAGACCAAGGGAAAGGGTGGGGGGGAGCTATACTAACAACCTTTTCCTTAAACCAAAAATGAAAAATTCACTAAGTATATGCCACAAACAAGCGTAAGTTCTAAATCTTGGTACTATTTCATATTATTGTTAAAAATATTTTTAATTAATTTTAATGGGGTGACATTGATAAATCGGGGTACATATGTTGTTAAAAATATTTTTAAAGATATGATTGGTTGGTACTAACTCAGAAGAACAGAGTCCCACCCCCACCTTCAATCCTTCGCCTGCCGCGTGCCACTTCACTCAGCAAAGGGCACACAATACGGCCAGTTCTCGTTCTTCACCACAAACTACCTGGCGTCCCATCTGCCTCCACCCCTGCCCCCCACCCCCCCACCCCCATTCTCCCTCATTGTAAGCAATTCTGAATATACCAGGGTGGGGCTCACGACCTCAGGGAAGCTACTGGAATCTTTTTTTTTTGGGGGGGGGGGGAGTGCTTTTATCTAATGATGTCATATAAACTAATAAAAAAGATTATAAAAATTTGATGTACTTAGAACTACTGAAAGCAGCTAGTGATGTGGGTTCACATTTTTCATCTCTTGGAAGAACTGAACCTACAACCAGTATTACAAACTTCCCCAAAGTTCACACACAGGTCACTAAAATCCTTTTAATTCGGACACTTAATAAACTGATTCTAGATTCTTAATGTTTACCGGGAAATTTAAGACTATTTCACTCTCAGAAAAATAAATGACCCTCAGATCCTTGGTAATCTCTCCAAAGCACAAAACTACAAGGACAGACTCTCTTCTTAACCATTCACCTATAATGAACGGCTTAAAATAGCCAAGCACCCAAAAAGGAATTTTTTTAAAATTTAAGCAATAAACAATTCTGCCAATAAAGATATGAAAAAGATCTTAAGTTAAAATGCAAGCAGACCAGTTTTATCTGTAAATCTAAAATGTTAAAAGATAAAAGAGATCATCTCACATTTCCACCACTAATATCTGATAGAACATCACTACCCCCTTGTGGATTCGCAATAAAAAAACCCTTATCTTCAATCCTCACTTTTTAAATGTTTCATTCTGCAGAACTTCCATTAGAGTTTACATTTTCTTCACCAAGAAGGGTTATTTTATTTCAATTACTTTTTTTAAACGAGGAAAAACACTTAACATTTTAAAATAACCAATCCCATCCACTTTTTTATCTTCTAAACATCCCCATTTTGGAGTGTTCCTTGTACAATAGGGATATTGGCCGATTTTAACATGGTAAGCACATCAACATTCCATTTTCCTTAAAACACCTGAATCAACTTCCAATCATCACTTTGAGATTATTTTTAATAATAAATGGGTAATTTCTTCAGTATTGTATCTTTTTACTTTCTGTTTGACAATTTCACACCTTGTACCAATTTCTTTTTATCGCTTCCAAATGGTTTGATATCCAAGTGCCCCAGAAAACCAATGGGGCACTTAACATCCTCAGAAATAACTTCTCAGACAAGGACTAAAGAGCAAATCTAAGTTTTAAAAAGATTAATTCTTGAGTGTATCACTATACCTTCAAAAATGCTTCCTGGCACTCTAAATCAACCCTGATGAAGAAAAAATGAATAATACCTGTTTTTAAATAAAAAGAAGGCAGTCTTTGTTTTTTTTTTCTACTTTTAATTTCAGCTGCAGAAGTACCTCTGCTTTTATGTATCATTCTAATATAACACACAGATACATCTTGTTAAACCTCTAGTGTAAAAAAGATAAAATAAACGTAAAACATCTGGGTTTGTATTGTTACAGACACTAGATTTAGCTGAAAGTATAATTCATCTCCGTAATCCTGTGCAGGCTAAAGAGACGGTCCAGGTTTCTGACTTCTCGGACTGCAGACCTGGGAGTGAGTTCCCTGTTTCCTCGTAGGTGTTGAAAACTAAAGTAGGGACATATTCATTTATTATTATTATGAGAAGTCAAATTCCAGTATTCATTCCAATGGTTGGTTGCGTGGAAACAAAGGAGGAAAATGATCCACTTTGTAAGTGTGTTTAAGTGACTAAATACATAATCTCACCTGTGGTAACTGATAAGGAAAAACGGGAGAGACTGTGCCCAATCTATGCGCTGCCTGAACACTCCACGTCCCAAAAGGCTTTCACAGGTCAGCCACTGAGGACCGTGGGTGCAAAAAGTATCAGTCCCGCAGCACGTCCAAAGCCAGTGGCTGCGCCAGAGAGCAGAGCATCAAGGCTAGCCTTCCAGGTTTGCTTTGTGGAAATTCTGTCAGGATTCTCGTTTGGGGTTTTTTCTTTTGAGAAGGCAGTGAGAGATTTTCAATGACATTAAGTAGTGATATTAGTGGCGAGAGGAATGCCACTTCGTCTCCAGGTGGTAACATGTTTAAAATTGTTAAGAAATCGGTTCTTCCCAGGCATGTCACTGTGCACTTGTAACTACAAACCACACTGCAGACTGCAGAGAGAGGGATACAGCCCCAGCCAGCGCCTCTCCCTTGCAGTCACCTTCTGCTAACAGTCAGGAAGGGATACATTACAGGGCTCAAAAGGCCTGGCTAAGTCTGAAAAAATAAAATGGGGCTGCATTTCTGCAAACGATCAAAGAACTCGTGTACAAGAGAACATCCCCCCACCACCACCACCAGGAAGAAGCAAAACATAGGGGGTGAAGCAGAAGAATCACTTAAGAAATCTCTCTGGGTATGGACCCCCCTTTGCCATTTGGGAATAATACCACACTACTGTTCGCTCTTACTAATGTAATATGCAAGTCTCAACCTAGTAGTCAAAGTAAAATTTGTGGTGACATTTTGACTCCGAAGGCACAAGCAATGAAAAAGGGGTAGCAAAGCACAGGATATCTGTATTATGTTAATAAAAAAATAATATTGCAAAAAACAAAATCTCTGGTCATTCCATTCTATGGTATGTCAATCAGGTCAAAGTAAATAAACCTTCTAAAAACAGAGTGGAAAGGGAAGCAATGTGGCTGACATGTGGCCTATGTTTACAGTGGCGTACAATATTACTTTTATGACCAGGGTAATGAGTTAAAAAATGCTCAGGAATCATTACCAATCTTTACACAAGGAGGCCCATGACCTTCTATGAGTAATGGCATTCAAAGCAGAAAGGTGTGACACAAACTTAGGAACACACAGCCAGCAGACTGATGGGGAAAGGGGGAAAAGAAACCATGCTTTACTGGGCCCACCATGTAGAAAACTGGGCACTGCTGTCCACTGTCAAAACATACAGAAAACACTCTCCTTACAAATACATAATAATTTTGAGACCCTAGGCTCGCCCAGTCAAGGCCCATATGAGAAGCAATCAATGAACAACTATAGTGAAGCAACTATGAGTTGATATTTCTCCTCTCTCCCCTCCCATAAAATCAATTTTAAAATGTGACAAGTATCAAGGGATGGAAGACCATCTACATGTTTACCAGCCCCTCTTTCTAATAACAGACGGTAACACATCTTACCACAGGACTGATGGATACAACATCCGCTGATAGCCCAAAATACAAGAAAGGATCTGACAGTATCTGACCAACTTATACATAACCTGAACCTGATTAGGTATTCCAAAAACAAGGAAAGAAAGAAAGAAAGAAAAGAAAGAAGAGAAAGGAAAGAAAAAAAAGAAAAGAAAGGAAGGAAGGAAGAAGGAGGCTAGATTACACACTATAATCTGAAAATAAGAGTGAATGACCATGCATTCTTATGTTATCTGGACAAAGTCGAAGGCAAGAACAGATCTTATTCAAACATACAAAGACTAAAGATAGCTGGCAAACTAACATTAGAAGACCCAACATGTCCTTGTGAATGAAGGCCCCAAATGAGTACCATATTTTTGTTGGTTATGCCTAAGAAATTCACCATTATCAGGCCAAAGAGACAGAAGGATGGCTAAATGCACAAAAACAATTTCCAAAATCCTAAAAGGGGACGCCTAGATGCCTGAAGGACACAGTGTTTCACCCAGGTGCACTATCCAGTTACAAATATTACTATCACCCCATGCCTTGTGGCTTAAACCCTATCCTCATGGAAACAAGAAGTAACTAACACTGCCTCTTATTACAAGGAAGGGGGGAGGGCAACCCTCTTCACAGGATGATAGAAAGAATATGAATACAGTAGAACTACAAATACTCTTTTATAATAATGATGGCAAGGGCAATAAAGAAACCTCTTTATGTGGGCAAGAAAGGGAAGTAGGATTGAAGTCGTCTAGAACATAAAAAGGGGGCATAATAAGTGATTCTGGAAGATACAGAACATTTCAGGAAATAATCTGGCCTAATGGAAATACAAAAGAAATACACAGTGCGTATCACCACAAAAAATATTGTCGCATGTTCCTGTGAATAAAGGACTGTCAAACCACAGACTACGACAATCCTCAACAAGAGTTCTTCAGAGAGAAATACTAGCAGGTTTCGTTCCTATAGCCATCATGGGCAGAACTCTGATTTAATACAGCAGAAAAAGAAAAAACGCATTTCAGGGAAAATTCTTTACCATCACTGTCATCATGACATCTACTATACCTACAGCCAAAAATAATCTGAAGCTATTTACAAAAGAAATAAAGACACAAATAACAGTACTACTGAAAAGTATAAAGTATTAAAAGTTACATAATAAACAAGCAGTGATAATCATACCAGACACCTAGCCTAAGAATGGTCAGCACAATTAGGCATTAAATTGAGATAGAATACTTCCTGGCAGCGACAATGTACCAGCGGCTCATGTAGTTCTTACTATCTGATATTATGAAACATACCGGGTAATCATAAAAGAAAATGTTTTGGTACCACTTCCTCTGTGACGGATGAGTTTGATTTTATATTCTCTGTAATACCCAGTATGCTGCTGTTCAAATTTTAAGCAGGCATTCCAACCAACCATATATCTAAATGACCTAAAAGTTATGCCTAGACATTAAAAAAAAAAAAAAAAAGGTTGACTACTTTTTTATACACACACACATACATACAGTTTGAGAGAAAGCTGTCAAATGCCCATCCTGGTGTGCTCTCCACCCTCTCCACTACCCCCACTCCTGCAGGGCTAGGAGAAGAGCTCAGTGAAATTGTACACTATTATATATTTTCATAAGATGATGATCCAAACAATTGAAATTCAGAAAAGAATTCCTTACGAGAGTATTATAAAAAAAACAAACACAAGACACACCTAAATATCATTCATATGAAAAGGCTAACAAGACCCTTATAGTTTCAAACAAAGTCCTATAAAGCCCCCAGATCCTTGCACGGAACAGCTCAGAGAACGTCTCCGTCTCCGGATGAACACACTCAATACGGGAATACGATGTGAAAACAACTTCCCTCCAAAACAACACATTTGAGGGTCCCACAAAGGAGGCAACAGGCACGAGGGGAAAGGAAGAGAACACGAGAATCACCTTCTGTTGCTTTTTCCATAAGAAAACAGAAAGAAGTACAACTACACACAAAGAGGTCTTCCCGAACGTCGGGAAATAAAGAGGACCGACCAAAGGAGTGAAAAATGTTAAGCCACAATCTGGGCTACTTGACAACCAGTCAGAAAGAATTACACTCCCACCAGCACACAGGCCACACACAACACAAACAGAGAACTAAAATAATGCTACTTGACCCCAAAGAATGGGCTATTTTAGGGGGAAAGCCTAAAAACTAAAGAAATAGAAAAAACGCGGATAAGCAGGATGTATACACCCTCCTCTTTTGAAAAGAAAAATCTGACCCAATAGGACCGTGAGTAGAGGTTGCTGTGATCACATCAACATTCTGAACGCACCGGTAGGTGAGATGAAGAAACCCAAAATTTCCCAGACGCAGGATAAGTCGGCTCTTCAAGAAGACGAGGGAAGAGAACCCAGCAGTCACCCAGACCTTGTCCCAAAATCTGGGGTTCGGGGTGAAAGGGAGGAGACAGTGATGGAGGTCAAGAGAAGCCATCTAGCTGACCAGCTGCAAGAAAACACGTCAGTCCAGAAGGGCAAGAGGAAAGCTGACCTCCAGCCCTCCACGGGGACAGGTGACAAAGATGCACCACCATAGTAAACTCAACAGAACGAGCCTAACTTGAAACGCTAACCTCAAGTGTGTTCTTCTGACCTTTACCACTTCCTTCCATTGCCCGTGGGAGGGAGCATCCAAGGAGCAAGGGAGACTTCCCAAGGCATTAGTGGTATGGGGACACAGGCAGGCAGGGACCTACCACCAGAAGGAATGCCTCACTAGGAAAATGCCAATATGTACAGCTAATGTCACCTCTTGTTTTCCAAGGGTCATTAATACTACACCCTAAAAATATACAGTCTCATCAAGCTTCGTTTAGGATAGCTACAGACAGAATTTTAAAAAGCATAAAAACTTTTTAAAAACCGAAAGAAAAGCAAATTAAGGTTAAAAGCGTTATTTTGGGGGCAATGGGTATTATGTCCGCTGGATAACTCAATATTAACTGAAGGGCGAAGTCCACAAGTCAGCCTCAGCTGACCACCCAGTCCTCCAGATAACCCTGTCTCTGTACTCAGTAAGCCAGGTGGAGAGTCTCCTTGCTAGAAAAGCACTTAAATGTACAAATGCTTCAGAGCCTGACAGAGCTTGCTGGGAAGGATGAGCCTCCAAACTCAGCCTGTTGAAAAGTAAGTGACAGCAGATAGTAACTGTCCCCAGTTTTGGGTAGGGGAAGAAGTAAGGGGGACTAGAGGAGACTCCCGACGCTGCCCCTGCCTCCAGAGCCAAGGGCAGTCAACCAAGTACACAAACTGTGACCCTGAGGGAGAACAACCCCTCCCACTTGGTCACGAAACGTCACAGGCCCTCCCAGAGGTACCTGTTCCTAATGTGCACAACCTCTAACCACTGTTCAAATGGCCAAAATAAAACAGCGATATATTTACAGCCGTTCCCTTCTCGTGCTGTCACAGAAACACATATTCTTCTCGCCCAGCCCTCTTAGTTTGCCCCAAATACATGAAAATCTCTTTCCCCTCCACGGCAGGAAAGAAATGAAGATGTGAGCTTTTAACCCTATGAAGAGCCACGCTGAGAACACTGCCCCTCGATGCAGAACGCCTAAGTTTCGGTGAACATCGGCATGCCCTCTACACTTGATGTGAACGCTTATTCAGTATAGGACAAATGACGAATGACAGAGTGGTGAGAACTGGTCACTTACCAGTGAGCCTTCTGATTCTCCTAAGCCTAAATAGTTACAACAGTAATATATATATAGTCTTACACATCAAGGTCTCCACATGCACCAAAAATGTATAAAGAGTCATCTAACCCTTACAAATGTATACATCTATGTGATGAATGTGATTTCATCTATGAATATAATCCTACATGTATGTATATATCAACAAATGCATAGCATTAGGATCATCTTTTTGCCAAAAGAGAATCAGAGCAGTAAAAAATAGTAAGCGTCCAAATTTCCCCTTCACCTCAGAGCTACAGTTCAAAAGAAATGTCTGGATCCCAGGAGAAACAACGCCAGGGCCAAAGGAAGGTTCTAGGACAAGGCGCATACTAGCAACCCCTTTCGAAAGGCACGTGGGCGACATGGGTGTCTACACTCCCTTTTCTGGATGGAAAGGCATATGGCTTCTTCTTACCCAGCCAACATGAATACAATTTAAGAAAATTAGAAAAAGTCAAGGTAACAAGCTCACTAAATATGGCTGACTGGGAAACAGAAGCCATAAGGAGAATATGAGTTCTCTTAAAAAAGAAATGAGAGGTTTATTTCCAGGAAGGTTCAAAGACACTTGAACGTAGGGCGCAGAGTGTGGTTCTAATTGCAGAGAAGACAGAAACGGTAACACCAAAAACCAAGGGGCTCATGACCCTCTTCCTGCTGGGGCAGTGTCAACTGGTGAACGCAGCCCCCACCTAAGGGGAAAGAGGAAACTGGAAGCAAAATTATACCCTGGTCTTCCTCAAACATCAGAGTAATTATTGTGGCCCTTTATTACTCTCACAGTAGGCACAATGGAAACCCTGCCCTCTATCTGATGGGGCACCCACCCTCATCTAGACAAGGTACTCCGGAGAGGAAGATGTAAAGGGAGACAGACAAATGGGTAACGGAGCCCTGGCAATGTTCAGTATCTCCCATAAGAAAAAGAGGGCAACTCAAAGGGTATTCAGGAAATGAGCTCACCCTAACCTAGGAAAGTGTGCGGAGAGTATGCATAATCCGTACGAAGTATCTGCTTTCCCATTTAGAAATGACTTCAGCGCTGCACAGGCCCCCACTAACCACTGGGTGAGGGAAGAACATGGGTAGCCCGAGTCCCCTTGTCCTGGAAAAAGGGTCAATAGATGGTGTGTAGAGGCTCCGAAAGATTCCACTGAAGATGAGGACGCGACAGACCCCTCTGCCAAAGAAGGATCAGGGTCACAGAAGGTAAAGGGCAAGGGAGTCTATGGTTCTCCTCACTTACCATAGAAACGGAGACCCCACCCTCCTGGCTGCCAAGGGTGCAAGGGCAAGAGCAGGGTAGGCAAGGCTGCTGGGGGGGCGGGGGGGCGAGCTGCGCGGGCCCCCTCCCATGAAAGGAAGGAGAAGGGGTCACACGAGGCCCTTCTGCCCGGGGACGCTCAGCAGGACGGGGTCCCCCTGGTGGGGAGAAGCACGGGGACCCCGCCGGCTCTGGGAGGCGCCCACGGGGCTCGAGGGTGATGCTGGACAGAGTCCGCCCGGCCCTGCCGCCCGAGAGCCAGGGGCGGCGAGGGGGAGCGCCGGCCGTGCCCCGACGGGGACCGGCCCGGGGCAGTGGGGTGCGGGGCCAGAGGGGGCCCGAGGCGGATAAACTTTCCGCCCCGCGGCCCCCACCACGCGGGCGGGGGGGGCTGGGGGTGGGGGCCGCGCCGCGGGCCCGGGAGCGGCGGGGATGCCCGGTCCGGGTGGGGGAGGCGCCGGCCCTCCCTCCGCCGGCTCCTCCTCTTCTCTTGGGCCCGGCCCCCGCCCGCCGGCCCCCCGCCCCTCCGGCCCCAGCCCGCCCCCGGGTGGGGGTGTGCGGCGCCGCGCTCCGCCGCCCCGCGAGTCACCTCCGGACCGGCTGCGCTCCGCCCCCCGCCCGCCGCCCCCTCCCCGGCCGGAGCGCCCGCCGCCGCCGCCGCGCCCCCGCGCTCCCTCCCGGCGCCGCCGATGCCCGGGATGTCCGGCGGGGCCAGGTCCCGCCGCCCGCCGCGCCGCCCCCGGCCCTCGCGCTCCGGCTCTTACCTTCCGGCTTGTTTTCGGCAGCCATTTCCCCTCCGCGCGCCACATCCTCCTCCTCCTCGCGACCGGGACCCCGAGCGCGCGCCTCGTACCGCCGCCGCCGCCGGCCCAGCCACCCCGCCGCCGCCGCGCACCCGCCCTGGCCCCGCCCCGCGGCCCACGCACTGCGCCTGTTGGGCTACGCAGCTGCCACTCATCTCTCCCGCCACCAATCGCCCCGCACCAGGGGTCTCACTACTCTCCGGGAGGAGCGTCCTATCCATCCGGCCCATTGGCTGGTCACCACCCAACGGAATGCAAGGATTGGTCAAAAATAAACGCCCCCTCTCCACCCACTCTCAGGAAAGCCCACCTTCCAGACCTAAACAAAGCTTCCCAATGGCCAGAGCCCGAAGAAACTGCCGAATCAGGAAGGGGCCCACACGGAATATTTCCTCGAGGCCGAAACGTGGCGTTTTGATTGGGCGTTACTACAGTGTTTCCCAGGCCGTCCAGGCCAATCAAAGGGGGTTCCCGGAACTCGGGAGCGGCGAAGGGAAGCCCCGCCCCCGAGCGTGACCGTCATGAGGAAGGCGCCTGTTCATTGGCGCGCTGGGGCTTTTCCCGCGTGCTCCCGGGGCTGAAGGACGTTCCCGGGGAAGCCGCTGCCGGCGCGTGGGGTCCCGATGGCAGTGGAGGACGCGGCGGGACCTGCGGGATCTCCGGGATCCCGCCGCCTGCTGCAGGCAGAAGACAGCGGGAGCCGAGGGTCCTCGGGGCTTAGGTCCACCGGGCGCCTCTCTCCGTAGCCGGTCGGCCCGGGAGTCCGGGCGTCGCTGCCGGCCGCTGGGGGGAGGGGCGCGCCTCCCGCCAGGACCCGCCCCTTCCCCTCCTCCCCTTTCACCGGCGCCCCGCCCCCTCGGCCCGCGGCGCCGCGGCCCCACGCGCGGGTGCCCGCCGATGCCCGCCTTCCGCTCCCCACCCCTGGAGTGCTCCGTTGTCCCCTTTTCTAGCTGCTTAAAATACTGAAACTTTATTTTGGTCACGTTGGCCATGTGACCCACAGAGCCGATGACTCATAAATGCCCGTCCCAGGATGAGGCCGCTGAAGAAAAGAGGAACGATAAATCCCAGCGCGCCAGCTGGGAGGGAGCGGGCTAGGCGAACCAAGTTTCCTCCAATTCTGGGCTCACATTCGTGGCTTTTCCAAACAAATAGTCCAGCGTCCACTTCCTTCACACGTTCTGTGCGAGGTGAGGGAGACCAGCTGGATGTCAGCGCAGCAGAGAGGGAGCCCAGAAACAGGTTAGGATCCATCCTGTGGGGGACAGACACCGCTGCAGCTTTTCTAGAAATCCGTCCACACCTAGTGGACTAGCACGCACTGCACTGTACAGTGAAGCCTAAAGCCAGATGAAATGGTGAAGACGAAATGCCCTCTTCCCAGAGAAATTCGGGAATCGTGCACGTGGGCAGGTAATAGGCTGGTAATACCAGAAACAAAAGAAGAGGGCTGAAATTCTCCAAGTTTAATCATGAAAAGGAAGAAAAGTTGAATGAAAAGCAGATCTCCACAACCCCTCTGTGTGGCTCTTGATCGGTCTGCACTGAGAACATTTCATTCCTCTACATTTTTTTCCCTTTACTACCGCTGATGACAACTAGCAGAATCAGCGAAAGGTCCTCGCTGGAGTGTTTTTGGCATCAAGGTTGGCTATCAAAGTGAATTTTGTGCCAATCTTAACATGCGTTCTTTTTTCTAGTCTTTACAAGCAAAAATTTATTTTAAGTTTTCCAGAAATGAAGATGTCCCGAAAGAATGTCCTGTATTACACACTCATTCTTCAACAAACTTTAATTTTATGAGCCTCAAAAAATACATTTAAACAACTAGGGTACAATATTTTATTGATTAGCATTCTGACGATTTGTGTGGCGAAACACATTCTTGAAAATGCTGGTGGCATTGAAAATTAGTATAACCCTTTGAAAAGCAATTTTACAGTGTGTATTAAAAGCCATAAAAAATGCCTGCATCCTTTGACCCAGTAATCTTACTTCTGGGAATCTATTGTAAGGAAGTAACACTAAATGCCAAAAAAGCTGTATATGTGAAGGTCTTCTTCACAGGATCACTGTATTTATTACAACAAAGAACTGGAAACATCCCAAACGTGCTAATGCTGGATATTTAGTAAGAAAATTCTGTTATGTACCTACAATATTGGGTTATGGTAGTTACAGAACAGACATCAGAAACAGAAAGAAAAGCTTACCGATTGCTAGGTGGAAAGGTATTCAAATTTATGGCATTCATTTATTGTATATGGTATGACTTAAGGTCTAAAAAAAAATGGTATATTTATAAAAAGACTAATCCAAAATACTACACCCATTTGGGGGATTATGAGTGGTTTTACTTATTGTCTCTACTGTAATACAGTCATAACTATACAGCTTTCATAATTAAAATATGTATTTAAATTTAAAAATATGTGTATCCGGTACCAGACAGTGTGTTAGATCCTGAGGCTGTAAAGGTGAATAAAGTTGTATCTCCCTCCAAAGTACTTGTAACCCAGCAGAGGTTAACACACATTAACAACAGCAGGTCAAGGTGCAGTGGGGACACAGAAGGTAATGTATATCTCCGAAGCCTCGAGAAAGCATCACTAGCCCTGGCCAGTTTGTTCAGTGGTAGAGCATCGGCCTGGCATGCAGAATTCCCAGGTTCCATTCCCAGTCAGAGAACACCAGAGAAATACCCATCTGCTTCTCCATGCCTACTCCCCTTCTCTCATCTCCTCTCTTCTCTCTCATTCTCTTCCCATCCTGCAGCCCTAGCTCAAATGGTTCAAGGGAGTTGGCCCCAGGAGGGCACTGAGGATGGCTCTATGGCCTCGCCTCAGGTGCTAAAAAAAATAGCTCGGTTGCCAAGCAACAGAGCAGTGCCCTCAAATGGTCAGAGCATCTCCTGGTAGTGGCTTGCTGGATGGATACCAGTTGGTGCACATGGGGGAGTCTGTCTCACTGCCCCTGCTTCTCCCTTAATACAAAAACAAAAAACAAAAAAAAATTGTTGTCTTTGCTTTCTTTTAGCTTGACAGGCTGCATTGGTAAATGTAGTAATACTCCGAAGTCCTACATCCAAAGAGTTTCTCCCCTTACCTTCTTTGGAACTATTTTGTTTGTTTGTTTTATGATCAGTATAGGTCCATATGCAGTTGTAAGAAATAATATAGAGCCCCTGTACCCCCACACCTTTTCGAGATAAAAAAGAATGGCCTGACCAGGCAGTGGCGCAGTGGATAGAGCATCGGACTGGGACATGGAGGACCCAGGTTCAAAACCCCGAGGTCGCCGACTTGAGCGCTGGCTCATCCATCTTGAGTGTGGGCTCACCAGCTTGAGCAAGGGGTTGCTGGCTTGAGCGTGGGATCATAGACATGACCCCATGGTCACTGGCTCGAGCCCAAGGTTGCTGGCTTGAAGCCCAAGGTCACTGGATTGAGTCCAAGGTTGCTGGTTTGAGCAATGGGTCACTTGCTCTTCTGTAGTCCCCTTCCCCCTTGACAAGGCACATGTGAAAACGCAATCAATGAACAACTAAGGTGCTGCAATGAAGAATTGATGCTTCTCATCTTTCTCCCTTTCTGTGTGTCTGTCCCTATCTATCCCTCTCTCTGTCTCTGTCAAAAAAAAAAAAAAAGAATGAAAACTTGAGCTGTTAGAACGAGCCTTTCGCTATCCTACAAACCCTCCTATTTTCCTCCTGTCTGCACCCCAGCTGCCTCCACCCCACAGTCATGGCAGCCGTTGTCATCTCAGAATGTCCGCTTTCAGTACACAGGAGGAGAGCCTTGCCCAATACTCCAAATACAGTGAGGTCTTTTGTCTGAATTCCAGCTCATGTGAGATATCATTTGAACATAAAAGGCCTGATTTGTGGACCTTCAGGAATCTGCTGAAATGTTGACATAAGTAGGTTCATGCGTTCAACATTTACTGAAGGCTAGCCCCCTCAGAATGGATGGCAGACGGTCCAAGGACCCACCACAACTCCGGTGGGTTTGTTTTTCTCATAGTATTACAACCCAAAACACAACCTCATCCTTCATGGTAGGGGATTCAAAAGACAAGACACCAAAGCAATAGTTAGAATTGTAAAAACCTTTCCACATTGTTCAGCTATTGAATAAAACAAAGCTGAGTCACCTGAACTCCAGGGAGGCTTGAAATTAGGGCTAAATGCCTTTGATGGGATGCATCTCACCTGCGTCCCCCACTAAAGGAGTCAATTCCACTTGTTCTGGACTCTCCCTTAAAAGTCTCTCCCCTCTCTCTTGAGCCTTCTGATAGCCTGACAGGTTTTTCTATTGAATTTGAACTAAGGACCAATGAAATAGCTTATTTTCTAAAGAGGGAAAAGGTTAAAGAGACGGGGGTTTTCTGATACGCAGAGAGCTTTTGAAAAAAATTTTATTGATTTTAGTGAGAGAGAAAGGGGAGAGAGAGAGAAAAAGAGAGAGAAACATAAATCTGTTCCTGTGTGTGCCTTGACCAGGTACCAAACCAGCAACCTCTGCACTTCAGGATGATGCTCTCACCCACCGAGCCAGCCAGCCAGGGCTGCAGAGATCTTGATTTCAGCAGCAGAAAGATATAGGAGATCAGGTTGCTTCTTGGAACCTAGAGAGACATCAGTGCCGGTGTCTCCAGCAGGGTCACGGAGATATTCAGTTGCTCAGGTCAACCTCCACTGCCCAGCCACCACCAAAAGCTGATGAGCTCATTTGGATGGCGCCTAAGTTTTGTCCTGTTTTCTTACTTATTTGCCTCTACAAGTTCCCATGTCTTTTATTTTGACTCTCAAGTCTTCCAAGGAAATTTTGTTTAGTTCAAAGTAAGATGACCTTTCAAAGCACCTGAAGGAGAGGCTGCCTTTGACGTCACCAAGGGACACAGAGAAAATTCAGTGCGCCTCCACCTACCGGAGTAAATGGAAAGGGTGTGGGCTTGGAGCACACTTCATTGTCATTGGTTTTTCCATATTTCAAACGAGGTGAGCAATTTCTTTGACTTGAAGTAGGAAGCTCTGAGATATTACACAAGCATTACAGAGAGGGGGGAATGAATCAATGTGAGCTGCTCTGTAAGGTTCTCCAGCTTAAATGTTTATCTGAAAAACAGTAAGACACAAGGTGTAATGTATACTATTCTCTTATTTATATAGAGATAATGTTTATTGCGTGTATAGATGTCCCTGTATATACAGAAAAAGTTTCTGGAAGAATAATAAGAAATTTAACTGTTACTTATCGTGACCATTGAAGGTGAAACAGAAAAAAAAAATTAAAGCTGATTCTTCATTTGATATGGTTTAATTTTTTTACCATGTGCATTCATTGGACAGATGTTTGTTGGGTGCCTACAATGGACCAGATACTGGTTCTAGGTGCTGCGGGTATAGGAGTGAATAAAATGGACTAAAAGCCCTGCCCCCCTGAGGCCGATGTGGAAGGGGGAAAGGCAGTTGGTAAACAAATGTATGATCAGAGGT
Source organism: Saccopteryx bilineata (assembly GCF_036850765.1). NCBI lineage: Eukaryota > Metazoa > Chordata > Mammalia > Chiroptera > Emballonuridae > Saccopteryx > Saccopteryx bilineata. The sequence continues at coordinate 289,275,954 of NC_089492.1, forward strand.
TAGAGGATGTTTGAAGAAACATTAGGTAGGAGAAGAGGGTGGCGTGTGAGGGTGCTCTTTTCAATAGGGCACAGTCTCTGAGACTGAAGGAAGTGGGAGCAAGCCATGCACTTAGGGAGGGGGGCCTTTGGGAGACCATCTAGGCAGAGGAAACAGTACGTGCAAAAGCCCTGAGACAGATGCACACTTCCGGTATTGTAGTTCCTACAATGAGGCCATGCAGAAAGAGCACAGAGACAGACCTGAATCCAAAGACAAATCTAAGGACAGATCACAGAGGACTTTGCATTCCCTGGTGAAATCTTTGGACTTCATCCTGATGAAATCCATTCAAAGCCAACGGCGCTTATTAAGCTGGGCGTATTGTCTCGGTGGGGTTTTTAAAAGGGTCACTCTGCCATCATGGAGAGAATAGACTGCGAAGGGGCAAGAGAGGATGCAGAGAGGCTTGTTTGGAGATCACTGCAGCTAAGACTTGATGGCAGCTTAAACAAGGTGTATTTGTTTCCTGTGGCGGCTGTCACAAATTACCTTAGTAGCTGAAAACAAAAGAGATGCATTCTCTTACAGCCCTGGAGGCCAGATCCAAAATCAGTTTCATTGGGCCAGAAGCAAGGTGTTGGCAAGACTGTGATCTGTCTCCCGAGGCTCCAGGGAAAATTCATCCCTCTCCTCTCCCATTTTCTGGTAGCTGCTGGCATCCCTTGGCTTGTGGCCACATCACTCCAGTCTTTGAGGCCAGCATCTTCACAGCACTCCCTGCTCCATCTTCACGTTGCCCTCTTGAGTGTGTGCATATATGTGTGAGAGAGAGTATGTGTGCACCAAATCTCTTTCTGCCACCAAATCTCTTTCTGCCTTTCTCTTATAAAAACATTTGTGATAGAGACCACCCCGATGAGCCAGGGCAATCTCCCCCATCTCGAGATTCCTAACTTAATCTCATCAGTAAAGACCTATTTTCCAAATAAGGTCACATTTACAGGCCCCAAGGGTTATGACCTGATATTTTTGGGGGCTGTTATTCGGTTTACCGCATCAGGAATTGCCTTTTTTTTTCCCCCAGTTAAAGATCAGATAGTAAGTATTTAAACTTTGCAGACCCTGTGATGATCTCTGTCATTACCACTGAACCATCACGAGTGCCACTGCAGTGCAAAGGCAACCACGAACAATATGGAAACCAATGGGCATGCCTATATTCCAAAACAAACAAACAAACAAACTTTTATTTATCAAAACAGGCAGCAGGTCTAAGACCAAGGTGGAGGCCTGAAGATGCAGGTGGATTTGGAACCCGTCTTGAAGGTGGAGCTGTTGCTCAGGTGTTGCTGGAGCCTTCGATGCGAAGAATAAAAAAAGAAATGCTTCTGGCCCAGGGTTGACGATGCAGGTGTTGGCCTGAGCAATTGAGTTCATGGTGTTGCCACTTAAAGACTGGGGGGAAGGGGGGAAGCAAGTTTAGTACAGGCCTCGGGAATTCCCATGTAGGACACACTCATTCTAGCATGCGTACAAGATACCCAAGTGGAGATATCAAGAAGACAAGTGGATAGATGTGTCTGAAGCCCAGAGAGGTTGTGGCTGGAAATACAAATTTGGGAGTAATCAGCATTCACTGGTATTTAAAACCATGGGACTAGATAAGATCTCTGAGGGCAGTGGTTTTCAACCTTTTTACACTTGGGGACTGGTAAAAATAAAATTATTTGGGGGACCCTAAGGCAGAAATCACCCTGAGCATAAGCAAATTCAACTAAGACATTTGAGTCTCTATAAGATTCATACAACATCAGGGACTAGCACGAAATTTCTGGCGGACCGGCATTGGTCCGTGGACAGTTGAAAACACTATCCTAGGCACTGGCCAGTTTGCTCAGTGGTAAAGCATTGGCCCAGCATGTGGAATTCCCAGTTCAATTCCCAGTCAAGGCACACAGGAGAAGCTACTATCTGCTTTTCCACCCCTACCCCCTACCCCTCCTCTCTCTCTCTCTCTCTCTCTCTCTCTCTCTCTCGTCCCCTCCTGCAACCATGGTTTAAATGGTTTGAGCAAAGTTGGCCCTGGGCACTGAGGATGGCACCATGGCCTCAGCCTCAGATGCTAAAATAGCTTGGTTGCTGAGCAATGTAGCTGCAGCCCAGCTGGGCAAACCATTGCCTGGTAGGGGCTTGCCAGGTGGATCCTGTTCAGGGTGTATGCAGGAGTTTGTCTCTCTCGCAGCCTCTCACTGCATAGGAAGAAGGAAGGAAGGAAGGAAGGAAGGAAGGAAGGAAGGAAGGAAGGAAGGAAGGAAGGAAGGAAGGAAGGAAGGAAGGAAAGAAGGAAAAAGAAAGGGAGAGAGAAAGAAAGAAAGAGACACTGCCCTAAGGGACAGAGTACAATTCACTTTTTTACTCAATCATAATTTCCAAAAAGATTTTTTTAAAAAGCAGGATGCTCATACAAATATAAAGTGACTACGCAGCAAGAATTTTCTTTAGTTCTCACATGCATGAGGAAACTAGTAAGATGTTAAAACTGCTTTAGAGGAGAATTTGAAGAACAGAGGTATATCTTCAGGCAAGCAAGAATGCCTGCTAAAAGATGTATAATTGATTCATCTCTATGAGGCAATAACGTGTCATATTAGCAGTTATTGTTTCTACGGGGCAAATTCAGCTACACATACAGGCAAGAATCATGGCATTGCCCTGTTTTCTTCTTCTACCGAGTCCATAGTACTGCAGTTAGAAGCGCTCACTCCTATATAATAAGGTCCTCCCTGAGGGTCCACTAAGCAATATCCCATGCTTGGCCAAAAGGACACTCTTGCTTGTTTCTGAATCTCAGACAATTTTTCCTGACATTGTCATTCAACATTTGTTAGGCACCTACTAGGTGGTTGCAATGCCTTGTGCAATGAAAGTACATGGCTGACCGAAATCCAGATCCCTGATCTCTAAGTGATTACCTTCTAGTGGGATCAAAAAACATAATTCAAGAAATTCTAGCAGTGTTTTCCAACCTCCAGTAGTCTACCAGAGGTTTTGTGCCAGTCTGAAAAAGAGTTAACCACCCCTGATGTTGTATGGAGATTATAGACCCAAAGATCTTGGTTGAATTCACTTATGCTCAAGGTGATTTCTGCCTTAGGGGTCCCCGAAATAATTCTATTTTCACCTGTCCCCAAGTGTAAAAAGGTTGGAAATCACCATTGAAGTCAATAGTGGAATGGAATCAGGAATAGCAATGTCAGGAAGATGCATTTTACTTTATTATTATTATTATTATTGTGATTTTCTTTTTTTTCTTAACACACCATTGCAGGGGTCGGGAACCTATGGTTCGTGAGCCAGATGTGGCTCTTTTGATGGCTGCATCTGGCTCGCAGACAAATCTTTAAATAATAACGTTAAAAATACAAAACATTCTCATGTATTACAATCCATTCATTTCCTACCGCTCATGTTCATGTTTTCAGGTGGCTGGAGCCAATCACAGCTGTCCTCCGGGATAACACCAAATTTTTATTGAATAATGTGTAACGTACACAGGTCCTTGTGAGGTCAGGAAGTAAACTTCCCTCCTTTTAATCAAGTAGTCAGCTAGCTAATTGCAGAAACCCTTTTGACGAAGAAGATGGCTAAAAGAAAAAAAGATAAGGAGTATCATACTTTTCAGCAGGAATGGACAGAGGAATTCGCCTTTGTGGAGAGAGCAGGTTCTGCAGTGTGTCTAATATGCAATGAAAAAACTGCATCGATGCCCTAACCGGTCGGTGGCGCAATGGATAGAGCATTGGACTGGGATGCGGAAGACCCAGCTTTGAGACCACAAGGCCGCCAGCTTGAGCAAGGGCTCATCTGGTTTGAGCAAAAGCTCATCAGCTTGAGTCCAAGGTTGCTGGCTCGAGCAAGGGGTTATTCAGTCTGCGGAAGGCCCGCGGTCAAGGCACGTATGAGAAAGCAATCAATGAACAATTAAGGTGTTGCAACGAAAAAAATCTCTCCGTTCCTATCTGTCTGTCCCTGTCCCTGTCTATCCCTCTCTCTGACTCTCTTTGTATCTGTAAAAAAAAACAAAAAACAAAACAAAAACACTACCAATGAAACGGTCAAATATAAAGCGGCACTTCAACATACGCCATACTACATTTGCATCAAAATATCCAGCAGAGGACAGCAGGAAGAAAGCATGTCAAGAGCTACTGTGCAGAGTGCAAGCTAGTCAGCAGCAACTCCATGCTTGGACCCAACAAGGTGACTGAAATTCGGCTAGCTTTGCTAGTGCTATAGCAATTGTGAGAAACGGAAAGCCATTCACAGATGGGGAGTATACCAATACATTCATGCTTGATGTTGCCAATGAACTTTTTGACGATAAAGACAAGATAATCAAACGAATAAAAGACATGCCTCTGTCAGCAAGAACTGTTCACGATTATACCGTCATGATGGCAAATCAAATTGAGGCAACACAAGTGAAGGACATAAATGCAGCACCATTCTTTTCTCTCGCTTTGGATGAGTCAACAGACGTAAGCCATTTATCCCAGTTCAGCATGATTGCAAGGTATGCTGTCGGTCACACACTACGTGAGGAAAGTCTTGCTGTTTTGCCTATGAAAGAGACAACAAGAGGGGAGGATTTATTTAAGTCTTTCACTGAGTTTGCTAAAGAAAAAAATCTACCGATGGATAAACTTATTACGGTGTGTACTGATGGTGGTCCATGCATGGTGGAGAAAAACAGGATTCATAGTGCTTCTTCATGAACATGAAAAGAGACCCATCCTAAGTTTTTACTGCATCCTACATCAGGAGGAGCTATGTGCTCAGATGTGTGGCAAGCCTGACATGTGGTGGCGCAGTGGATAAAGCGTCGACCTGGAAATGCTGAGGTCGCTGGTTCGAAACCCTGGGCTTGCCTGGTCAAGGCACATATGGGAGTTGATGCTTCCTGCTCCTCCCCCCTTCTCTCTCTCTCTCTCTCCTTTCTAAAATGAATAAAAAATAAAAAAACAAACAAACAAAAAAAAAACAGATGTGTGGCAAGCAGCTTGGTGAGGTGATGTCACTGGTCATTTGGTGGTCAACTTTATTGTTGCCCGAGCTTTAAATGATCACCAGTTTAAAACACTGCTGGATGAAGTTAGGAATAATTATCCTGGTCTGCTTCTGCATGGCAATGTGCATTGGTTGTCAAGAGGGAAGGTGCTCAGCCATTTCGTGTCTTGTCTGAGTGAAATCCAGACTTTTCTTGAAATGAAAAACGTCGAGCATCCTGAGTTAGCTAACACTGAGTGGCTCCTGAAGTTCTACTATCTCGTGGACATGACTGAACATCTGAACCAGCTCAATGTGAAAATGCAAGGCGTTGAAAATACAGTCTTATCCCTTCCACAAGCAGTGTTTGCATTTGAAAACAAGCTGGAACTCTTCATTGCCGACATTGAAACAGGTCGTTTACTACACTTTAAAAAACTGGGAGAGTTTAAAGATGCATGCACAGCAAGTGACCCTGCTCAACATCTTGATCTCCAGCAGCTAACAGACTTCACACCTAATCTCCTGCAGTCATTCAAAGTGCACTTTGGAGAATTTCGTGAGCGCACTCGTCTTTTTAATTTCATCACCCATCCACACGAGTGTGCAGTGGACAGCGCCGACCTGAGTTACATCCCCCATGTTTCCATCAGAGATTTTGAGCTACAAGCTACTGGAATGAAGGCCTCAGACATGTGGGTGAATAAGTTCAACTCACTGAATGAAGATTTGGAAAGACCCGCACAACAGCAAGCAGAGTTGGCAAGCAAACACAAGTGGGGAGAAATGAAAAAACTTCAACCCGCGGACCAGCTGATTGTCAAAACTTGGAACGCGCTTCCTGTTACATATCACACACTGCAGTGTGTGAGTATTGCTGTACTGACAATATTTGGCTTTACGTATGCATGTGAGCAGTCTTTCTCACATCTAAAGGACATTAAGACCAACCTACCATCACGTTTAACGAATGGAAGTCTCAACAGCTGCATGAAGTTTAACCTCACCATGTATCAACCAGACTACAAAGCCATCAGCAAAACCATGCAGCACCAGAAGTTGCATTAATAGTAAGAAGTACTTTATTCATCATTGGTTAACAACAGCATAACAACGTTATTAAAAAGAATTCAGAGCCTGACCAGGCGGTGGCTCAGTGGATAGAGCATCAGACTGGGATGCAGAGGACCTAGGTTCAAGACCCCGAGGTCGCCAGCTTGAGCGCGGGCTCATCTGGTTTGACCAAAGCTCACCAGCTTGGACCCAAGGTCGCTGGCTCGAGCAAGGGGTCACTCGGTTAGCCCCACGGTCAAGGCACATATGAGAAAGCAACCAATGAACAACTAAGGTGTCGCAACGAAAAACTAATGATTGATGCTTCTCATCTCTCTCCATTCCTGTCTGTCTGTCCCTATCTATCCCTCTCTCTGACTCTCGCTCTGTCTCTGAAAATAAAAATAATAATAATAATAATAATAAAAAGAATTTAGAGACTTATTGTACTTTAAAAGTGTTTATCTTATATAAAATGCACACATTTACTTGTATTTAGTGTTAAACATATTGTATGGCTCTTACAGAATTACATTTTAAAATATGTGGCGTTCATGGCTCTCAGCCAAAAAGGTCCCCAACTCCTGCACCATTGTGTCAGGGCTGACTTTCTATAGACTGCAGCCAGGGGGCTGCGCAGGTACCAACCAAGCTGGGATCCAGAAGCAGGCCATCTAGACTGGTTTAGCACCAGGTACCCCCAGGGGAGGTATGCTGGGAGAGGGGGGAGGGGGTGGCACCACCTATCCAGCCATGCCGCCCGTTTCTCAGGACCAGGGGCTCTCCACACAGGACCTCAGACCCCATGGTGCAGCAGCGATGGCAGGGGACAGCTATCCCAGGCCAACCGAGCCTTGTGGGCACTGTCCTAGGTTAGGCCTGGACGAGATTCTGACTTAGAGACAATGCCCTGATAGAAGCTCCACCCCATTAGCTCTTCAGCCAAGCACATAACACCAAATATCTGAAGCCACAGGAGGAAGATGCATTTGAAACAGAAATGGTTGGGGTCACGATCATCAGCAAATTGACATTAGGGCAAAGACTGGAAGGGAAAGGAGTTTGCCATGCGGCTATTTGAGAGATTGTTCAAAATGCAGGAAAGAGTTGAGAATTTTTTTAAAAAGGAGGTCAATGTTGTTTTTAATTACTGGAAAAGAAAACAAAAACCACAAGCCATACAATTTGAACCATAGATTGAGTCAAAACTGCTGCGACATATTCCTTCCGATTCTGAGCAGACCATGATGCTCTGAGTATGAGATGAACTGGAAATCAGAAGAACTCTTTGAACCGTCCTGATCTTCTCCTCGTCTCAGAATGAACGTTGGGTCTCCTTTTTCATGGGAGGATGGTCCCATCTGCCTCGCTCTCCCACCCACCAAGAATTAGACTGCACATGTGACCACACTTCAAAGCAAAATTAAATTTTAGTCATCAAAAGCAATTCAGAAATAGGTTTTCTTAAAAGAGAACTTGTGCCTGACCAGGCGGTGGCGCAGTGGATAGAGCATCGGACTGGGATGCGGAGGACCCAGGTTCAAGACCCCGAGGTCACCAGCTTGAGCATGGGCTCATCTGGTTTGAGCAAAGCTCACCAGCTTGGACCCAAGGTCGCTGGCTTGAGCAAGGGGTCACTCGGTCTGCTGAAGGCCCACGGTCAAGGCACATATGAGAAAGCAATCAATGAACAACTAAGGTGTCGCAACGAAAAACTGATGATTGATGCTTCTCATCTCTCTCCGTTCCTGCTTGTCTGTCCCTATCTGTCCCTCTCTCTGACTCTCTCTCTGTCTCTGTAAAAAAATAAAAATAAAAAAGAGAACTTGCCAGTTCATGAAAGCGCTGCTCTGAAGTAGACCTGGCACTCCGATCCGATTTCTAGAACTTCGCAGTAGTAACCGCAGGCAAAGGAGGCTCTGTCCCTTTGCTCCTTTTTGGGGGTGGGGGGCAGGGTGATTTTTATTTTAATTCTAACTGTGTAGAGCAGAGCCTGAAGATCCGTTTCCTCAAAGCACAGTTTTCTTCAGTGACAAAAGATTTCTTTCTTTTTTATCTTCTCAAATCTAATCACTCACAGATCAAATCAATTTGCTCTTTTTTGTTTATTTGTTTTTGGGTTTTCTTATTCTTTCTTTCTTTCTCTTCTTTTTTTTTTTTTTTTTTTTTTTTTTTGCCAGTATTGGGCTATTTCCTTGTGCTCACTGACTTTTTCTGGGGGCAGGTTGGGATTAATCACTCAGCACCCTAAAGTTGTTCGGGCCAGCCAGGGCTGAGGAGAAACCAGAACACATCAGTGTGCCCTCTGAAAAAGGACCTCCCCCGCACTCACCAAGGAGTGGACCGGATCGGACCGGCGACTCAGAATGAGCGGTTGGGGAGACTTTACCAATTAGCCAGATCTTCGCTCTCCAGCTCCGCAGAAATGCGTTCATTTCTCACCCAAACTAGAAGTCATCTGTGCTAAGTATTCCAGGACTGATGGCCCTTCTCCTCTGTCCCAAGAGGCGTCACCATGAAGGGCACGCACATTTCGTTGTTTTTGCCTCCGAGCCCCCTTGGGCCTTCTAGGGGCTTCAGGGGTTGGGGGACCTCAGGCCCCTCTCGTGTTTTCTGTGCTAAGACCCCAGAGTTGACCTCCCAACATAGCCCCATCAAGGCACCCAAAATGCCGTGTTCTTTCAACCAGAGTAGGGTCTTAATTGGCCCCCTCTGCAGAACCAACCAGCCAACCTCGGGCTGTCTGTGCTCCAGAAACATGGGCCATTTGCCCTCCTCACATCTGGAGTTTTAAGACCAAAAGGCAAAATGACCGTGGTCCCAAGCACACTGGAACAGCAGGCTGGGACCCACCAAGCGATGTCAGGCCTGCCAGGCAGCCAGCCGGCCAGGGTGCTAGAACAAATGTCAAGGGGGATTGGCTGCAAAGAAGCTCCAGAAAAGAATGTAAAATCGTTCTGTCCTTTTAAAAATGGAAAATGCCTTGGCAGGATGATGTATTATTTGCCTGGCTGCATTTTCTCCCTGTCTCCGTCAAGGTTTGCAAAGTGCTGGCACTTCTGCCTTCCCGAGCAGAGCCCAATGTAAGTGGACCACGTCTAATGCCACCACAATGCAGATGAAGATTGAAACTGTTGTTCCCTTTGATGTGTGTGACTAAACGCTCCATGGCGATGTTTTCTCTGCGATCCTCTGGTGGAAAGGACCTCCTTAAAAATTCCTGTTGGCTCCCTCTTCCCGTTGGCGAGGTCAGTAATTGCTGCCCTGGAGACGGAGGTGGGTTTGGGTGCTGCTGTGATGAATGTCTTTCTCTGGAAAGGGATCCCCTGCCCGTGTGTTTACCGTAGCTGTTAAAGTTCTGGGGAGAATCAAGGAGCGTGAAAGGCACGTTAATGACAGGTATCTGCTGCGATCCACTCAGGCTTGCCTGGCAACGACCAGAGGACGCATTTCGAGAGCAAAGCTGAAAAGGCAGATGATATGCCTGGACTCCATCGCTCTTCCTGGCACCTGGGAGCCTGCCTAGAGGGCCAGGGAAGCAGTTCGGGCGGCTGGACAGGAGAGAAGCCAGCCCACATGTTGGCCATTTGATCTTACCCCTCCAATGTCTCCCATGCCAAGAGGGGAACCAATCCCAAACAGCACTGGTAGAAACCAAGCTTTTCTTGGAGTCTGGACTGTCTCTGGAATCACAAACACACGCAAGGAAATCAGTCGCTCAGTCCTGTCCGAGCCTCCAGCCTCCAAGCTGGCTGTGCCCAGCTCTTGGAGCCGCCTCCCTAATGGTGAGGGGAGCAGAATTATGACCCACCTCAGCAGCTTTTTCTCACCTATCCACGTGCAAGGCAATCTACAAAAGGAGCTTTGGTGGAAAAGCAGGACAAAGAAACAGACAACAATAAAAGAAGCAAACAAACATTTGGCACTATCTATAAATCATGATTTGAGTCATTTAATTTACTTTTAATGTCTCTTTGTTCTCCTTCTGCCCCGGTAAATGTTTGCAGTGTCTCACTCAGGTCATTTTAGATGGGGTATTAGATGGTAGCTCCAGGATGACAGGGACTTTGTCACATTTACTGCTGCCTGCCTAGCACTGACAATGGACCAGACACAGGACAGTATGCAATAAATACTGAACAAATGGATGGATGGATGGATGGATGGATGGATGGATGGATGGATGGATGGATGATGGATGGATGGATGGTGGATGGATGGATGGATGAATGATGGATGGATGGATGGATGGATGGATGGATGGATGATGGATGGATAGATGGATGGATGGATGGTGGATGGATGGATGTATGATAGATGGATGGATGGATGGATGGATGGATGGATGGATGGATGATGGATGGATGATGGATGATGGATGGATGGATGGATGGATGATGGATGGACGATGAATGATGGATGGATGGATGGATGGATGGATGGATGGATGCGCAGCACGAAATCCATATGGAGGGGAGTTAAAGGTAGCCCTTGGAAAGACACTACATTAATTTGCTTGGGCTGCTATAAAAGAGAGCCATAGATGAGGAGGCTTAAACAATAGAAATGTATCTCCTCACAGTGCTGGAGACTGAAAGTCCAAGGTCAAGGTGTCAGAGGATTGGTGGTCCCTGAAGCCTTTCTCCTTGGCTTGTATAGAGAGGAGATACAAGTATATGGAGTCACAGACCTTGACTGCAACCCTGGGCATTGCTAACAGTGATGACACGGTGTGACGCTGAGAGGAAATAAAACCCAGAAAAATAAAAATTTTAAAAAAAGAGAAAAAGAAAGAGAGAATGTGGAGGAAAGGGGGTTTCAAGAAAGGAAGTGTTGGCCCTGGCTGGTTGGCTCAGCGGTAGAGCGTCGACCTGGCGTGCGGGGAGACCCGGGTTCGATTGCTGGCCAGGGCGCATAGGGGAGGCACCCGTTTGCTTCTCCACCCCCCCTCCTTCCTCTCTGTCTCTCTCTTCCCCTCCCGCAGCCAAGGCTCCATTGGAGCAGGGATGGCCCGGGCGCTGGGGATGGCTCCTTGGCCTCTGCCCCGGGCGCTGGAGTGGCTCTGGTCGCGGCAGGGCGACGCCCCGGAGGGGCAGAGCATTGCCCCCTGATGGGCAGAGCGTCGTGCCGGGTGGTCCCGGTCGGGCATATGCGGGAGTCTGTCTGACTGTCTCTCCCCGTTTCCAGCTTCATAAAAATACAAAAAAAAAAAAAGAGAAAGAAAGTGTCCAGCCTGACCAGGTGGTGGCGCAGTGGATAGAGCATCGGACTGGGATGCGGAGGACCCAGGTTCAAAACCCTGAGGTCACTGGCTTGAGTGTGGGCTCATCTAGTATGAGCAAGGCTCACCAGCTTGAGCCCAAGGTCACTGGCTTAAGCAAGGGGTCACTCGCTCTGCTGTAGCCCCCCAGGTCAAGACACATATGAAAAAGCAATCAATGAACAACTAAGGTGCCACAATGAACAATTGATGCTTCTCATCTCTCTCCTTCTTGTCTGTCTGCCCCTGCCCATCCCTCTCTCTGTCTCTCTTTGTCTCTGTCACAAAAAAAAAAAAAAAGAAAGGAAGTGTCCATAGAGTTAAATGCCATAGAAAAAAAAAAACTCAAGTCAGAACTACTTCACACCCATTAGGATAACTGTTATCAAAAGAGAAAAAACAAACAAAAAAAACACAATAACAAGTGTTGGCAAGTACGTGGGAGAATGGGACCCTTGTGCATTGCTGGTAGTAGTGTCGCCATTGTGGATGACAGCACAGTGATCCTACAAAAATTAAATATAAATCTATCGTGTGATCCAGCAATTCCACTTCCAGATATAGACCCAAAAGATTTCAGCGCGGGGACTTGAACAAACATTTGTGCACCCGTGCTCATAGCTGCATTCTTCACTATCACCAATAGGAAAAAGCAACCCAAATGTCCATCAGTGGATGGGTGGATAAACACAATGTGGTATATCCATACCATGGAATACTACTTAGCTGTAAAAAGGAATGAAATTCTGACACATGCTACAACATGGATGAACCTTGAAGACATTATGCTAAGTTCCAAATACGCCAGTCACAAAAGGTCAGAAACTATATGATTCCGCTCATGAGCCTAGAGTAGTCAAACTCGTAGAGGCAGAAAGTAGAAGGGTGGGTTCCAGGGGTCAGGGGGAGGGGAAAATGGAAAGTGAGTATTTAATGGGGACAAAGTCTCATGGCCAATGGTGGTGGTTGCCCAGAATGTGAATGCACTGAATGCTACCAAATGGTACACTTAAAAACAGTTAAAGTGGTAACTTCCATGTTATATACATTTTACCACAATTTTTTTTTAATGAAGTTAGAGGACAGAGGTGAATCCAACCAGCAGTGACCAGGGATTTGATGAGCACAGATTTCAATGAAGGCAGAAGGGCAGAAGCCAAACTCCAGCAGGTTAAAGAGTGACAGGAGGCGGGGAAGTGACAGCAGTAGAGGGTGAAGACCAACACAGGTGGCACGGAAGGTAGGAGAAAGCTGAGGGCAACCAATGGGTGGGGAGCGCCTGGTCAGCCATCTGTCCTGTCCTGGGCCCCAGGATCATTGCCATTGCCAAGGTGCAAGTGGCCCTGTGCTCCCTCTCAGGGGACCCTATTGCTTCTTCCAAGGTTCTCTGCTTCTCCATTTTGCCTCCATTGTGAACATTCTTCAGTTTCCTATGGGTCTAGGCTTTAGAACACAAGACCAAGGGTCTTGCAGCTACCTATACTGTCTGCCAGCCCCAGGCTTGTCAAAACAAATAAATGCATGCCTGACCCTCACCAGGCGGTGGCGCAGTGGATAGAGCATCGGACTGGGATACGGAGGACCCAGGTTCGAAACTCTAAACTCATAGGCTTGAGCATGGGCTCATCCAGTTTGAGCTCCAGGTCACTGGCTTGAGATCATAGACATGACCCTATGGTCTCTGGCTAGAGCCCAAAGGTCGCTGGCTTAAAATCCAAATCTGCTGTAGCCCCCCCCCCCAGTCGAGGCACATATGAGAAAGCAATCAATGAACAACTAAGGAGCTGCAACAAAGAATTGATGCTTCTCATCTCTCTCCTTCCTATCTGTCTGTCCCTCTCTCTGTCTCTTGCACTAAAAAAAAAAAAAAAAAGAAACAAAGAAATGCAGAGCCAGCTACCCACCTGAAGAAGGGGAGGGGTAAAGAGGAAATACAGAGACGCGGAAACCGTCACAGGACACCCCCGAGGGAATATGCTTCTTGTGTTCTCAGAGCCCGTGACCACTGATGCAGATGGTGGGCCTCTTGCTGTCGGTGCCCAACAATGTCAATGTGTTTCAGCGCCAATGCGCAAACTCCACCCTCCATCCTCCCACCCTCTTACGTGGCACTCCCAATGCTCTCATTCCTTGTACCACCTACCCTTACACTTCACTTTGGAATTCACTCAACAAACATTTACTAGCACCTACTAGATGGCAGGCCACGGCCCCCAAAAGGACAGCCATGGGGAACCATATGCTGGAGAACAACGACAACTCCTCTATCCCACCCTTCAAGGGTGTTGGTGGTTCCTACCAATCTGATCTGAATCCTGCCAACTACACCAGATGTGATGCTGGTGGCTGAGGCCAGGCAGGTCCACATTGGATTTGAGCAGATGGTAGAGAAACTGTAAGGCCAGAAAGCATCAGGCCATTTTTGCTGTTTGTTTGCCTGAGAACTGGTTTTCTCCTGGCCCTGACCAGGTGGCTCAGTGGATAGAGCACTGTCCCGGTGCGCTGAGATCACGGGTTTAATTCCCCAGTCAGGGCACATAGGAGAAACAACCAAAGAGTGAAAACTATATGGAACAATGAAGTGAAACAAGGAGTTGATGTTTTTCTCTCTCTCTGTCTCTCCCTTCCCCCTCCTTCTCTCTCTCTCTCTGTCTTCAATGGAAGGAAAAAAAAGGATGGAAATTCCTGTACTTGTGGATTTTAACATTCTTGTAATGGAAGATAGAAAGTAAAATTTAAGAGTTAAGTATATATGACAGATAGCGGTGAGTGCTGTGGAAAAAATAAGACAGGAAAGGAGGCCTGACCAGTTAGTGGTGCAGTGGATAGAGCATCGGATTGGGATGCTGAGGACCCAGGTTCAAGACCCCGAGGTCACCAGCTTGAGCGTGGGCTCATCTGGTTTGAACAAAAGCTCACCAACTTGGACCCAAGGTCACTGGCTCGAGCAAGGGGTTACCCAGTCTGCTGAAGGCCCATGGTCAAGACACATATGAGAAAGCAATCAATGAACAACTAAGGTGTCGCAACAAAAAACTGATGATTCATGCTTCTCATCTCTCTCCATTCCTGTCTGTCTGTCCCTATATATCCCTCTCTCTGACTCTGTCTCTGTAAAAAAAAAAAAAAAAAGACAGGAAAGGAGGCTAAGGGGAACAAGTGCAAGGGATGGATTTGCAATTTCAAAAAGGCTAGTCAGGGCCCTGGACAGGTAGCGCAGTTGGTTAGAGCATCCTCCCAATATACCAAAGTTGCGGGTTCCATCCCCTGTCAGGGCCCATACCAGAATCAAGCAATGAATTCATAAATAAGAGGAACAACTAATTGATGTTTCTCTCGCTCCCTTTCCTTTCTCTCTCTCTCTCTCTCTCTGTAAAATCAATAAATATATTTTTTGTATTTTTCTGAAGTTGGAAACAGGGAGGCAGTCAGACAGACTCCCGCATGCGCCCAACCGGGATCCACCCAGCATGCCCACAGGGGGCAATGCTCTGCCCATCTGGGGCGTTGCTCTGTCTCAGCCAGAGCCATTCTAGCGCCTGAGGCAGAGACCACAGAGCCATCCTCAGCGCCTGGGCCAACTTTGCTCCAATGGAGCCTTGGCTGCAGGAGGGGAAGAGAGAGACAGAGAGGAAGGAGAGGGGGAGGGGTGGAGAAGCAGATGGGTGCTTCTCCTGTGTGCCCTGGCCGGGAATCGAACCTGGGACTCCTGCACACCAGGCTGATGCTCTACCACTGAGCCAACCGACCAGGGCCAATAAAAATTTTAGAAATAGAAAGTGTTGTCAGGGAAGGCAGTCCTCAGGTGATATTTGAACAAAGCCTGAAGCAGGTACAGGGTCTCTGGGGTAAGAGCATGCTGGCCAGGGGAAAAAGTCAGTGCAAAGGCCCTGAGGCAAGCATTTCTCTTGTGGACTAGAGGAAGCGCAAGGAGGCTAAACTACTGTAGCTAAGTGAACACAGGAGAACAGAGCAGGAAATGCACTCAGAGTGTAAAGGAGTGAGTGAACCAGCCAAACTGATGAGGATTTCAGTTCTTGTTCTCCTTTCTAAGTGCAATGGGAAGCCAGCAAATAGAAGTGGCCTGATTGGAGGTATGGGCTAGAATCGTCAATCTGACCACAGTGTGGAGAATAGACAGTTGGCAAGAGCTGATAGTGGGGTTGCATCATCATAAGGGGGAGGGCTGGGGGTGAGGAGGCAGGCCCTGGATCGATTTTGAAGGCAGAGCAGTGGAGACCTGCTGGCAGGTTGCATATGGAGTCCAGGAAAAAGAGAAGACCCAAGAATGATTCCAAGAAGGAACGCTGGCTGGCGAGGGTGGATGATGCTTGCCCTTGGACGCCGCACCATCCTCTGGGCCAGTTCTCTCCCCGGGCGCGCTGATGCCTTCCCCACCCCAGGCTCCCAGCCTCACTCAGGAGGAAACTTGGAGTTTCTCTGCGATGTCACAGAGCTCACGATGAAGAACTTCCTTCCCTGTTATCCTGCCGCTGGCACAAGCAAAATAAACTCGGTGAATAGTAGTAATTTTGTAGCCAGTGCCTTCAGTTATGAAGTTCAACGCAGCTGAAACATGGTCCTGTCGTTTCTTGATGATCAGAGTCAGTGTCACTGGGGTGTAGGCGCCAAGGAAGAGGGAAAGTTTGACTTCCGTTTTCCTTTGGCCGGTTCTGTGAACACCTGTCAACCTTCAGAGTGTTGAGTCAGATGTGTCAGAGCAAGGGCGCCCCCTAGTGAGCGATGCACACCTGCTTCTGGCGGGATATGCTGCCAGATGTGTGGCTCTCAAAGGGAGGTCCTGGGTCAGCTGCGCGTGTTACTTGGGAAACTGTTACACGGGCAGATCAGGGGTGGGGGGCCCCACTTTAGACTACTGAATCGGAAACTCCTGGAGAAGAAGAGACCAGCAGCCTGTGTTTGAACAAATCCTCCAGGTGGTTCCAACACACACAGTTCAGTTTGGCAGCTCCAGATTCTCAACACCCACACCCTTGAATCTGTCCCTTTGGGAGGGGTAAACACTAGGAAGTTGGACATTGGGATGTGAGGGGAGCTTTTTTTAATGCCTTTACCTCTTAGGTACCCTGTCTGGATCTTTCTTAACTCTTAGATTGACTCTGTTCATTTAACATGCACACATGTGAGCGGCGGGGACCCCATCCAAGCATCTTGGCGTGGGCTCTTAACCAACTACACGCGGACATGGCCGGTGGCCCTGGCGAGCCTAAGCACAGCCAGGTGACTCACAATTTCTCGTGGTAAAAAAAAACGATATTGAAACCCTTCTCCTCTTGTGCCAGTCACAGAGTTTCTCAGCAAACCATGGTAACATGCCAAGTGTTGTTGTTTTTCACACGCTCGTCAGACATGAGGCTCCCTTTTTCAGTGTTTGTGTGATCCAGATAAAACCAACTGTTCCCTTGGCGTGGCATCTTTCTGTGGATCACTGTCTAAATGGGGATCGAGGAACCCCTTCCGAGCTCGCCTGCCTTCCGGTTCAAATGCCATGCCTAAAAATTCAGTCCTTTTCCTTTCTCGTTATAAAGGTTTGAGTCCTTAACGATAATCCAGCTGTACACTTAATGTGACACGGCCAAGCTGACCAAACGTGTTCAGAACCACATGGAATTGTTCCTTCTCACGGTCCCACGGGCTGGTGGCCCATCTGTCCAATGTGACCATCTTGCCATTTGTGGCAATGTCCTTGGGATTCGAAGGAGAAAGGCTACGCCAGGAATTTCCTATGAGCCGCATTCTGCTGAGTCAGCATTGAGGGGGCATATCATATGTTCTCATGAGCCCAAGGAGACAGGTCACCAGGCTGTGTCCCACCTCCTGGAGCTGGAAACCCTGGATCGCAGCGAGAAGCGGCTTATTCCGGCGAACACAGGGGGTCTGTGTCAAGAGCGGGGAGAATTCCCATCTTGACGCCCTTTCTCAGAGGCCACTTTCTCCTGGGGGAAATCGTCCCGAGTTAGAATGACAGGCTCTGGCCCTGGCTGGATAGCTCAGTTGGTTAGAGCATCATTCATACCAAATTGCCAAGGTTACTGGTTCGATCCTCAGTCAGGGCACATATAAGGACAGATTGATGTTTCTCTCTCTCTCTCTCTCTCCTTAAAATAAATTAATTCATTAAAAACAATAATAACAACAAAAAAGAATGACCAGCTCTGGGAATGGGGACGGGATGTCTCTGTCAGGGCTCTTGCTTATTGGGGGGACAAACGGAGCTCGCTCCTGGACACAGGGTGGGAGGGAACGAGGCTTGGACAGAAATGGAAAAGAAACTCCGCCCCATAGAGAGGCGATGTCAAGGAGCCACCGGGATCTGAAATGATGACACTCCACTGAACACAACCCTCCTCCCAGAAAAACCCCACCACCACCCGTAGCAGGCTTTATGGATACCCAGTGCCAGAGCCGGGATGCGGGACCGGCAAGAGATGCCCAAGGTGCCGCCTTTCCAGAGGTGCCCACCCTCCACGCGCATGGCCCTGGGGGCAAGCATCCCACAGTGTGGATGGAAGGCGCTGGACCCATGGTCTGGATTCCTGTCCTGCCTCTGCTTAAGTTACCTGGAGGCATTGAGCAAGCCACCCGGCTTCCGTTAGCTCCGATTTCCTCATTTAAAAATGAGCTTGACACGTATCGTGGGACGTCGCTAGTTATTATGAATGCCAGGGAACACCTGTAGAGGTTAGATGAAAATGCAAGATACCCCAGAATGGAAGGCATGGCCGTTGCTATGGGCTCCTTCTCCAGAGCAGATCTGTGCACCGCTTTGGCTGACCGGTCATTTTCTTTTTTTCCTATTTTTTCTTTTTTTATTTATTTATTGATTTTTAAGGGGAGGGGGGACATTGATTTGTTGTTCCACTTATTTATGCACTCACTGGTTGACTCCAGTATGTGCCCTGACCAAGGATCAAACCCACAACTTTGATGTATCAGCATGATGCTCCAACCAACTGGCCAGACCTAGCCAGTCATTTCATTTTCATTTGAAATTATCCTGTCCTGCCTGACCAGGCGGTGTCGCAGTGGATAGAGCGTGGGACTGGGACGCGGAGGACCCAGCTTCAAAACCCCAAGGTCACCGGCTTGAGCGCGGGCTCATCTGATTTGAGCAAGACTCACCAACTTGAGCCCAAAATCACTGGCTTGAGCAAGAGGTCACTCGGTCAGCGATAGCCCCCCCCTCCCCTCCGTCAAGGCACATATGAGAGAACCATCAATGAACAACTAAGGTGCTGCAACAAAGAACTGATGCTTCTCATCTCCCTTCCTGCCTGTCTGTCCCTATCTCTCCCTCTCTCTGTCTCTGTCTCTGTCACAAAAAAACCAAACAAACAAAAAATATTATCCTGTCCTTGTTTGAGGTTGTAAGGATTAAACAGGCCTGCCTTGCAGATTTCAATGGAGACTTCCAAAAAAAATATTTTTTTTTTGTTTATTTTTTTTTCTATGCTATTTGCTGGTTTACAAAGCCTGTTTAACCCATTCTGGTAAATTAATAGAGCGAGGCTGCCTTCATTCTGGCTTCAGGAAACAAGAGGGAAACAGGCATCACGTGTTCCCTTTTGAGTAAAGCGTAGGTCACCCTGGAGCCACCAACAATGTGCTCGTGATTTGTAAGAACTGCTTGATACAAATTTCAAAGACTCAACTCCATTCACTCAGCTACCTTTGTTTATTCGCCAACCGCCGGGGAACACTGGCTCTCTAGAGCCCCAGGAAAGCCTGCAGTGTGATTCCGTCTGTGTCCCAAGGCCTGAGGAGCAGGAACACCAGATGATTTTGGATGATTTCAATCGCAGGCTGAGGGCGGGGGAAGATGAGATGAGATGTCCCAGCTGAAGCAGCCAGGCAGGAAGCAAAAGGAGGCAAATTCTTCCTTCCTTTGCCTTTTGTTCCCTTCAGGGCCTCAGCGGACTGAACAATGTTCACCCACACACATCGATTTTATTGAGTCCGTGGATGCAAAAGCTACCTTCGCTCACAAACACCCTCACCAACACTCCCGGAAATCACGTGTCGTCTGGGCATCCCGTGGCCCAGTCTAAGTTGACACATGAAATTAACCATTATCCGGAACCAAACAGTTGCATTGTGAGAATGCCAAGAAATGTCATACACGTGCTGGGGAGAACAAGGGAGAGACTGTATCCATGGGAGGGTGCGGGCGGTGGGGAGGGGGAAGGGTTGACCGAGAAGAGCCTTGGTGGTCTGATGGGTGTTGTGATGGCCTCACTGTGTGTTCATTCACTGTTCCCAGGCCCTGTTCTTGGCCCTAAGGATAGGGTGGGACAGCACGGAGATCACAAAGATGAAGCCCTGTTCTTAGAGAGCGGAGGTGATAGACAACAAGACAGAAAAAAAATCAACAAATGGTGTCCTCCGTGGTAATTGCTCTGAAGTCAGCCAAGCAGGAAGTGGGCTGGAGAATGCCCCTCTGCGTGTGTGAGGGGGTGGGTTTAGGTGCCACTGGAGCTGGAGCAGGAGCTGTAGGATCATCTGGGGACATGCATGTCGGGCACTGGGAACAGCCTGTACAATGGCCCTGAGAATGGAATGAGCTTGGCTTAAGAAGTTGAGATGACCATCAAACAGGGAAGGCGGGAGCCGGAACTCATGGGGACTTGTTGGCCCTGATGAGGAGCTTGGGTTTGGTTACAAATGTAGTTGAACTCTATTTGTAGGATTTGCACCAAGGGAAATCATGCGATCTAAACTTTTGGAGAGCCAGGACTCTGTTTCTCAAGGGTATCCAACCTTTTATTGAACTGAATTGAATTTCCTCTACTCCTCTGCTATTAGCCAGATGACCTTGGCCCAATTCCATCACTAACAACTGCCCCGCAGGGTCTCCTTGCACGTAGTAGGCATGGGCTCAGTACTGGCTTTCAGCTGCCTCCCCATAGAGGGAAGGCAGTGGATGGAGGCCAAGGTGTGTTCCAGCGCCTGCCTTTGCACGAGTCTGTGACCTCAAACTGCTGAAATGATCATAGAGTTATCCAAGCTTCCCTAGTGCTCGGTTCCAATTGGATTATTACAGCCCATTTCTCTTCAGAATGACCCAAACCCCTCCCTCAACTCTCAGCCACAAAGGGAAAATTAACAGTCACATAAAAAGTTAAGAAGGTGAGAGAACATTATCACTCTTGTCAACAATAAAATCAGCTGCTGATCTTCAGTTGTGAAGACGGGCGCATCTATTATTTATAGATACAGATTGTTAAATATTAAATACTCGAGCCCAGGACAGTGTGAGGGTAAAACCAGAAGTGTGAACTTGTCCAAATCATAAAAATGGTAACTCTTTGCAAGGGTGGAGTGCACCTGCATTTATTGCCGCTTTTATTGCGCCATAAATTAAGAGGGGAAACCTGTGGTGTGTCAATTTCAAGTTCTAAGTGATAATGCGTTATCTTTGGGATGATATCCGTTTAACTCTGCTTCACAAATAGCCCACTTCCCTAGAACTATTAACTGTTTCGGCTGGGAAGGCGGCAAAAGATAAGGCTTTCCTTCTCATTTACCACACAAGGGAACGCAGGTGAGTAAGACGTTTTTTACAAGCTGGCAGTTTTTCTTGTACTTACTTGCACAACTGACCTCATGTTGGTCCGAAGCTTTATGTTGATGAAGGCAAAAGGACTTCTTAAAAATCTTAGCCTGATCGGTGCTGGTGCAGTGGGTAGAGCATCAACCTGGGATGTGAGGACCCAGGTTCAAAACCCCGAGGTCACCACCAGCTTGAGCACGGGCTCATCCATCATGAGCATGGGGTTGCCAGCTTGAGCATGGGATCATCATTATGATCCCATGGTTGCTGGCTTGAGCCCAAGGTCACTGGCTTGAGCAAAGGGTCACTGGATTAGCTGGAGTTCCCTACCCCCGGTCAAGGCACATAGGAGAAAGAAAGCAATCAGTGAACAACTAAAGTGCCACAACTATGAGTTGATGCTTCTCATCTCTCTCCTTTCCTGTCTGCCTCTGTCTCTGTCTCTCTTCCCCCCTCCCAAAAAAAAATCTTAAAAGTCACATGTGGCACCAAACATCTTAGATTTTATATGATTTTGACATCCTTCAATTTATAGGTCTGTTCTAAATTTTTCATGCAAATTTAAAAAACTTGAATCACAGCCATTTGCTTCATAATATGAAACGAGATACCAGCTCTGTCAGGACCTAAGCATCTCCTCTGCCTGCTCCTAAAGCTCATAGCTATAAAAGCTTGATTTCTTGATTTACTGCTTAAAATAAAATGATTTCTTTCCCTCTTCTGGCAAAGAAGATTTTGCACATCCAGTTTGTTTTCCCCTTTTAAAAAATGTGTTGAATTTGCCCCAGCCGGGTAGCTCAATTGGTTTGAGCATCATCCTAATACATAAAGGTTGTAGGTTTGTTCCTCAGTCAGGGAACATACAGAAACAGGTTGATGTTTCTGTCTCTCTTTCCCTACCTTCATCTACCTCTAAAAGAATCAATAAATAAACCTAAAGTAAAATAATGTGTTGGCCCTGGCCAGTTGGCTCAGTGGTAGAGCATCAGCCCGGTGTGTGGAAGTCCTGGGCTCGATTCCCAGTCAGGGCACACAGGAGAAGCACCCATCTGCTTCTCCACCCCTCCCCCTCTCCTTTCTCTCTATTTCTCTCTTCTCCTCCTACAGCCAAGGCTCCATGGGAGCAAAGTTGGCCCGGGTGCTAAGGATGGCTCCATGGCCTCCGCCTCAGGCGCTAGATTGGCTCTGGCCTCCACGAGCCACACCCCAGATGGGCAGAGCATCGCCCCCTGGTGGGCATGCCGGGTGGATCCCGGTCAGGTGCATGCGGGAGTCTGTCTCTCTGCCTCCCTGTTTCTCCCTACTTCAGAAATAATAATAATAATAATAATAATAATAATGCGGCCCTGGCCGGTTGGCTCAGTGGTAAAGCGTCAGCCTGGCGTGCAGGAGTCCTGGGTTTGATTCCCGGCCAGGGTACACAGGAGAAGCGCCCATTTGCTTCTCCACCCCTCCCTCTCTCCTTCCTCTCTGTCTCTCTCTTCCCCTCCTGCAGCGAGGCTCCATTGGAGCAAAGATGGCCCAGGCGCTGGAGATGGCTCCTTGGCCTCTGCCCCAGGCGCTAGAGTGGCTCTGGTCGCGGCAGAGCGACGCCCCGGAAGGGCAGAGCATCGCCCCCTGGTGGGCGTGCTGGGTGGATCCCGGTCAGGCGCATGCAGGAGTCTGTCTGACTGTCTCTCCCCGTTTCCAGCTTCAGAAAAAGAAAAAAATAAATAATAATAATAATAATAATGCATTGAATTTAACCAAAAAAATTTCCAATGAAGCACTTGTTCAGATACAAACTGGCCACTCATCTAGGCAGACCTGTGCTTCATAAGTGCTCAGCAGAGGCTATGCATTAAATTATCTTCCTCAAAAACTTGCTGATAGACTTATCAATATTTGGATTAATATAATGTTAAAGAAGTAAATTCTTAACATTTCCATTTGAAGAGAGAAAGCAAAAAAAAAAAAAACAACCTATGACTTAATTACATAACAATTTTAACCTTGATTATCCCTTTTTCTGATTGAATGCTATACAATGATATTAAATTCAAAAGCTAATCTAGCCTGCAGGATGGATAATTAGTCAAAACCAGGGGAAAGTCACAAGAAATTAACAATGAAATCAATTCCTTGATTTTGTGTCACTCCTCTTTCTCCTGGGCATGGTGAGGCAGATTTTCAATAACCACTCGTTGCCTTCTTTAAAATTCTGCTGAAGGTACATTCTAGAATGGTCTAGACTTTTCCTTTTAGAGACAGGAAAACGGAGGTAAAGCAGAATTCCTCATGGAGGATGACAGGAAGAAAAACCTGAAGGAGGAATGATTCAGAAAGAGGCTAACGAGGGAGGAGGGGAAAGCCAGAGCTCAGAGGACCTGAAGTGACCTGGCCAGGAGATGTGGAAGCTCAGTGGTTAGCGATAAAGCAGGGAGAACCACTTTCCAAAGATGCTGAAAATCTAGCAAGAAAACATCCAGTTTGGAGCAGGAAAGCGGAGGACTCCAGGAGGAAGATCTCTGGTAAAAATAGATGGGATATTTGAGAGCTTGAAAAAGAATTGAGAACAGGATTAGGGCAAGTTGCACACACAAAAAGGAAAGAAAGAAGAAGAAAAGAAAGCCAACTAAACACTCTAGGGGGAAAAAAAGTATATAGAAAATAATGGTCCAAATACAAAGCAAGCAAAATGTGCCATAATTTTAAGCAGCCAATGGAATATAATAATACTTTTTGCACTTGGGGAAAAAAACACATACAGTTTGCTCTTGGGCCAGGCATGGGACACTTCTGAGGATGTCATTATAATGTAAAGTCATTTATTGGGTTTTAACTTTTCAATTTAAACTGCAGACATAGCTCCCAATACTTGGTTGTGTTATCAGGACAGAATACAAATGTTACCAACCTTGCAGTCAGGAAAGTGTAAATAATAGATATTGTCACAAGGAAGAAGGGAGGGAAAGAGAGAGTGTGTATGCCACCATCTGACAAAGACAAGGATCAAATGATTGTAGGTGATTGCTGCACAAGAAATCAAGAGATAAGCCTATTATTTAAATATAGAAAGTGACTGATAGAAGAATTTAAAATAATGTAAATATTTAAAATATATATTTTTAGTGCTGGTCAGATAGCTCGGTTGGTTAGAGCATTGTCCTAAAGAGCAGAGGTTACTGGTTCAAATCCCAGTCAGGGCACATACAGGAGCAGCTCAATGTTCCTCTCTCTCTCTTTTTTTCTCTCTCTCCTTCCTCTCTTACTGAAATCAATAAATAAAATTTTTTTAAAACTTAAAGGAAAACTCAAGAAGGGACTTGTAAGGCCAGTGGCCACCACCGTGGTGACTATGAAGGTTCACACTGGATTCGGGCAGATGATAAAGAAACAGTGGAGCCAAAAAATGGTGGGCCATTCCTTTATTAAAGTCTCACACCGGTCAACGAGCAAACACACAGGGAAAACACTTGCCTCTCATTCAGAGCTCCTAAAGCCCTGATGCAATCTCCAGTTCCACAACCAGGAGAATCTTCTCTGGTTCCTTCTGGAATCAAAGGCTCCCATAAGCTTCAGTAGGGCTTCCAAAACTCCTCAGCTCTGGTTCCTCATCTGCACACCTTCTCACTCCTCTGCTTCATTTAGCACTCTGCATTCTCTCTGCTCTCCCTGCAAAACTTCCTGGGCTCTCAAAGACCCCTCTTCCAGCTAACATTAGCAAAAACAATGGCCCCTCCCTAGCAGGAATGCAATCTGCAATTTGCAATCAACTGCCCTGCTCTGAGGGCAAGCACACATGTGGCTGCCCAGCGCCATTTTGTAACAATAAAAGTGAGCAAATTCAAAAAATACAAATTTTACAAACTCATTTTGCCCAACAGGACTCAAAAAGAAAAATATATAAATAAACCTATAACAAGGAAAAATATCGAATTAGCCCTGGCCAGATATCTTGGTTGGTTAGAGAGCATTGTCCCGAAGTTCAGAGGTTGTCAGCTTGATCCCCAGTCAGGGCACATACAGGAACAGATCTCTCTCTCTCTCTCTCTCTCTCTCTCTCTCTCTCTCTCTCTCTCTCGCTAAAATCAATAAATAAATTTTTTTTTAAATATATTGAATTAGTAATCAAAAACTCTTGTTTCTCCAATAGACACACAAAAGTCCATACTTAGATGGCTTTACTGGTGAATCTTACCAAATATTTAAAGAAGAATTAATACCAGTTCTTCATAAGCTCTTCCAAAAAATAAAACAAGAGGCAACACTTCCTAACTCGTTGTCTGAGACCAGCATTCTCTGATACTAAAACTGAATAAAAACTCTAACCAACCGAGCTATCTGATCAGCGAAAAAAAACATCACATACCTTTTGAATATAGATGCAAAAATCCTCAACAAAATACTAGTAAATCAAATCCAGGAACATAAAAAAAAGGCTTATATGCACTTCCAGTTAAAATGGCGGAGTAGGTACACACTGCACTCACCTCCTGCCACATCCACATCAAAATTACCACTAAATTATAGAACAACTACCCTTGAGAACCACCTAAAGACTAGCTGAACAGAATTCCTGTAACTAAAGATAGAAAGAAGCCACTTAGGCCTGGCCTGTGGTGGCATAGTAGATAAAGCATTGACCTAGAAAGCTGAGGTCACCGGTTCGAATCCCTGGGCTTGCCCAGTCAAGGCACATATAGGAAGCAACTACTATGAGTAGATGCTTCTTGCTTCTCACACCTCTTTCTCACTCTTCTTCTCTTTCTCTCCCTCTCTCTCTCCCCCTCCAAAGATCAATAAATAAAATCTAAAAAATAGATAAATAATAAATAAAGAAGAAACCACATTGAGAATCCTTAATATAATAAAAAAGGATTATATGGACAAAATGGGATTTATCCCAGGAAATGCAATGTTGGTTTAACACATGAAAAATTAATGTAATAGACCATATCAATAAAATAAAGGACAGAAACTTCGTAACCATCACAGAGAAAAAGCACTTGACAAAATTCAATATTCTTTTACGTTGATGGTACCTAACAAACTAGGAATACGAGGGGAATTCCTCAACCTCCTTCCTGCAGGCCACCTAGGGAAGGCCCCCAGTTAATAGCATACTGAATGGTGAAAGACCAAATACTCTCCCCCGAGGATCAGGAGTGAGACAAGGATATTCACTCTCATCACTGCTGTTCAGCATCGTACTGGAAGTTCTAGCCAAGGCAATTAGGCAAGCAACAAAAAGTAATCTAAATTGGAAAAGAGGAAGTAAAACTTTTTTTTTTTATGTTCACAGATGACATTATCTTGGGAAGTCCTAAAGCAGGCATCCCCAAACTACGGCCCCGCAGGCCACATGCAGCCCCCTGAGGCCATTTATCCGCCCCCCAACCCCACACTTCCAGAAGGGGCACCTCTTTCATTGGTGGTCAGTGAGAGGAGCACTATATGTGGCGGCTCTCCAATGGTCTGAGGGACAGTGAACTGGCCCCCTGTGTAAAATGTTTGGAGACCCCTGTCCTAAAGAATGTACGTATATACACACACGTGTACACTGTTAGAACTAATAAACAAGTTCAACAAGGCTGAAGGATATAAAATTAATATGTAAAAAGCAATTATGCCCAGGCCCAGGAGTTCAGTTGATTGGAGTCTTGACCTGATGCACCAAGGTTGTGGGTTTGATCCCAGGTCAGGGCACCTACAAGAATCAACCAATGAACGCATGAATAAGTGAGACAACATATTGATGCTTTTCTCTCACTCTCCCCACCCCTCTCTCTAAAATCAATAAATAAAAAAATTTTAAAAAGAAGAAAACAGCCCTGACCTGATAGCTCGGTTGGCTAGAGCATCAGGCTGAAGCACAGAGATTGTCAGTTCGATAACCAGTCAGGGCACATACAGCAACAGATCAATGTTCCTGTCATCTCTGTCTCTCTCCTTTCCTCTCTCTCTAAAATCAATAAAATAAACATTAAAAAAAATTTTTTTTTAAAAGAAGGACACAACTCCCTTTACAAACACATCAAAAATGGAAAGCTACAAAATATTATTGGAAGAAGACTAAAAATACTTAAATAAATGGAATCCACATTCACTGACTGGAAGGTTTAATATTATTAAGATGGCAACCCTGCCCCACTGGTCCACAGATTCAACAGAATCCCTATCAGAGACCTAAATATAAGAGCTAAAACTATACAAATCTATATATAAAGTAGAAAACATAGGAGTTCATCTTCGTGACCTTGGATTAGGCAATGGTTTCTTAGATATAATACCAAAAGCATTAAGTATCAAAAGAGAAAATAAACTAATTGGATTTTGTCAAAATCTAAAATTTATGATTCAAAGGACACCATCAAGAAAGTGAGATGACAGCCTATAGAAGGAGGAAAAATATGTGTAAATCATCCGTCTGGTAAGGAGCCAGGATCTAGAATATAGAAAGAACT
The DNA here is from genome assembly GCF_036850765.1 of Saccopteryx bilineata. Lineage (NCBI taxonomy): Eukaryota > Metazoa > Chordata > Mammalia > Chiroptera > Emballonuridae > Saccopteryx > Saccopteryx bilineata. The sequence continues at coordinate 289,303,312 of NC_089492.1, forward strand.
CTTACACCTAAACAATTAGCAAGTAATCCGGTTGAAAAAGCCAAAGGATAAGAACTCATTTCTTCGTGAATAAGTGACCAATAAGCTCAGGAAAAGACACTCAAAATCATTAGTAGTTAGGGAAATGCATGTCTAAACCACAATCAGAAGCCACTTCACATCTACTAGGATGAAGAAAAAAAAAAAAGACAAGTAACAAGTGCTGGTGAAGATGTAAAAAAATTAGTACTTGCCAGCAATTGGGAGGAAGGCACAAAGAATCAGGACTGACTGGTAACAGATGTGGGGTTTCTTCGGGTGAGGGTGGGGAGGGGAACAACTGAGAAAATCTGGATTTAGAGAAAGGTGTTCACTGAGTTTAGACATAGCTACACGACTGCATGAATATACTAAAAACATCACTGAATTGTATAAATTAACAGGATGGATTCGTGGTATGTGAATTCCAGCTCAATAAAGCAATTATGAAAATGCAACAGAAAATGGCATTGACATAAAAAAAGACACACACACACATACACACAAACCCTTTTTTAATACCAGGAAAATAGGTTTATTTGGGGATCACAGAGCAATTGCACTTTGGGACAAGGCAATAAGCTCTGGGAACCAATGACAAGTCTGAGCAGCCGGGGAAGGGGTTGGCTTTTACAGGCACTTCCGGAGGGGCTGTTTCAAACGGCTCAGGGTGGGAAGGGCTTCTCATTGGCTGGGGGGGGGGGGGGGGGGGGGGACAGCTGATCATTGGCCGGGCTGTCACCAGCAGTCCCAAACCTGAAGGCAGCCAGCTAAAGAGGTTCGGGTGATGACTGACAGGTGGGGAAGTGTTTTTTGCTGGGCAAGGAGAAACCAGCTCCTCCTTTCTGCTGTGGTGGTCTGTCCTCTGGTCTGGGGTCTGCCTGGCGGTGGGTAAGAGCGCCCCTGTCAGGGCTTCCACCCTCTCTTTTAAATGACTTGTCCTTGACTTTTAACAAACAAAGGCAAAGTGAGAAGGGTGGGGTAAGTGGGCTAAATCCTTACCTTTCTATGTACTTAGAAATGAAACGATAGTGCCCCAAACGGATAAACCACACAATAGGGGTATAGCCACAGTCCCCGTCAGAGGGTGCTCCAGAAGAATTTAAGCGAAGAATTTGAATTAAAATTACTTTGAGGAGAGGGCTGGAGTAGGAATGTTACTTTGTAACATTATCTCTCGTCTACTCTTTTTATTTGTTACTCTGTGTCTGACTTTGATATAAAGTTTTTCAACCCTATTTTTCTTTAAAATGCAAGCGATTTTTCAAAGGTCCTCCAGATCAAGGCTAGAAAAAGGGAAGCTTTAAAAGGGACTCGTGGGACACGGAGATGAAGTTTCTCTGGACTAAGCTTCTTCCAGGAAACTGTCCTCACACTGCAATCTTGTCTTAGCTCCATGCTGCCTCCCGCTGCGGCCAGGTGACCCTGTCTGGGCTGGAGCTAGGGTAATGACTGAGACAGCTTTTTGCCAACCAGCTGAGCGATCAGACAATGACACTGTCAGAAGGGGAATGGTGAAAAGAATTAACTGTAAAATTAATTAAATGTCAGGCGCTCAAAATCGCAGCAAGATGGGAACAAGAACGTGGGCTACATAGTCGGCACTCAGCTTTCATAGGCCTCTTTAATGTCCCCACAGGTGGACCAAGAAAAGGGGGTTCACATGGTCATCTGTAGTCTCTGTGGCTTTAATTCCGAATCACTCTCCCTCTGGGTTGAATCTGTTGTTTAGCTTACGCATGGCTCGGAGAGCTCTCTATTTGATCCAGTACTCATGGAAAAAAAAAAATTTTTTTTTTAAGCAGCATGTAAGGTAATTTTGTCCCAGATCTTTCCCTCCAAGTCATGAACATAATAGATTTGACTTTTTACATCGGGTGCCCCCCTAAGAAGCATAAAAGAAAGGTTACACTGGCAGGCAGCTAGAAAAGAGTTTAATTAATCCCAAAGTGTGCGCCTCATTTGGAAAGTGCATCACAAAAGAATCCTGTGTTTACTGAACTACATCCTCAGGGCTATTATCCCTCCACCAATGGTGAGATTTTTTTTCGGAGGGAGCCTTGTCCCTTGTGGTCTGGAAGGTACTGCCATTAAAAATAAGATCCACACAGGGAACCACAACTGAAGGTGCTGAGGAGGCAGGCACTCTCCCTTTGGCAGAAGTAATTGGCATCTTGACATTTGTGGGAAGATGGCTAAGCCCAGATCCTGTGGACTTTGGTCTCCTGGCTGATGGTGCCGAAGCCGGCTTCCCCCAGACCATTCCCCCAGAGGAACCGAGGGGTGGTCTGCACCCGCCCGCTCCTTGCTGGCTGTCCCTTTCCTGAGAGCAGATGCTGCACTGCCTTCGTGGACGTGTGCCAGGACCCGTCAGAAATGACTCGCCTCAAACAGAACATGGACGGGCGCTTTACTTTTAGCATTACTTTTATCAATTAGATGAATGGTTTAAAAAAATAATAACTTAGGACCCTAGAGCACGGATGAACCTTGAGAACATGATGCTCAGTGAAGGGTGCCGTCTCTGGGGACAGGTCCTGTGTGAGTACACGCCTTTGCGGGACCTTGAGGGGTCAGATCAGATCCACAACGGAGACAGACAGAGGAATGGTGGTGCCGGGTCCTGGGGGCCGGGGGGGTGCGGGGTTAGTGTTTATTAAGACAGAGTTTCCAATTGGGCAGATGGAAAAGTCCTGGAAATTCATGATGACTGACGGCCGCATAACAATGAGAATGTACTTAATCGTGCACGTAAAAAAATGGTGGAAATGGTAAATTTCATGTTCATATATTTTACTACAATTTAAAAAATTATTTAGGAGAAAACAAAAAAGCTTAGAGCGTATTCTATTAAAAGAGAGCACAGTGTTGTGCTTTGCTGTAGGTGTTACCATTGCGCTGAGTGCAGAGACGGCTCCGAAGCCCAAGGCAAGCAGCCCCACCGTGGGTATCTGAGGGCAAAGCTGGACTCTTCTGGAAATGGGGAGGGAGGAAACTTGCCCTGCTCATGAGTAATGACTGTGGTTTTCTGGCAAACATTAAGGAGGAAGGAACTAAAAATACTTATTGGCCACTCTGCCAAAACTCCCCAGTGCTCAGAACGTACCAGGCCAACATACTGAAACACTTACAGAGCGAGAAGGATCGGACTAAACACCAAGGTCAAAGTCATTTCACAGCTCTCGGTGGTGCCCAGGAGGAGGGACCCAATACCCAGCCCTGCCCCAAACGGCTGTCCAGTGGCTGGCCGGGAGAGAAGTGGCCATAGGAGGGACGGACCAGGTCCCCAGGCATGCCGGCCACAGCGCCGCCGCCCCCCACCCCGTGGCAGGGCTCGGGGAGCACTGCCAGGCGGCGCCTTCTCTGCTGCCAACTCACAGACGCTAAGACAGAAAGAGCAGCATAGACATTTCTCTCCAACTTCTCCCTGGCTGCTGGGCCCCAGCCCCAGACACGGCGAAGGGGCTGGGAGGGGAGAATAGGTGTGGTGAGCAGACAGCCCAGGTGGGAGAGGGTCCTCCAGCCCCCCCGCCGCTCTAACGTCAGTGTGCATCTGAACCGGCAGGGAGCTGGAGCTGGCTGCAATGCAGGTGCTGGTTCAGCAGGTCTGGAGGGGAGAGGGCAGAAACTCTGTTTCTACCACGGTCCCAGGTGTGCGGGAAGGAAACATACCCCACCAGGCACAGAGGGCAAACAGGGATGGGGGCTGCCACTGAGGCTCACGGCAGCGGGCAGTTCGGGTGTGCTGAGGTTTAGTGGGCAGAGAATGTTTTCTGAATCCTGGCCTTGCCATGCAGGTCGGCTAACTGCCCATGAGTTTGGATTTGCCACGTGGGAGAATTTTACTCAGCATGGTCACTGCCCAGAACTCCCTGTGGGTTTAGGGGGTCCTGGCACCTATTAGCTACTAGGAATAAGTATTTGATAGCTGAAAGGGTGTATACACACTGATCCAAGCACATAAGCCAGGGAGTCTGACATACTGGGGCTCAAGTCCCAGGCGTTCTACATCAGCCATGTGACCTTGGGCAAGTCCTTCTGAGCCACAGTTTCCTTATTTGTATAGTCAGTGGGACTAAGAATAGTACCTTTCTGCCTGACCAGGTGGTGGCACAGTGGATACAGCATCAGACTGGGATGCAGAGGACCCAGGTTCGAAACTCTGAGGTTACCAACTTGAGCACAGGGTCACTGGCTTGAGCCCAAGGACCCTGGCTTGAAGCCCAAGGTCGCTGGCTTGAGTCCAAGGTCGCTGGCTTGAGCAAGGGGTCACTCAGTCTGCTATAGGCCCCCTGTCAAGGTGCATATGAGAGAGCCATCAATGAACAACTAAGGTGCCGCAACAAAGAATTAATGCTTCTCATCTTTCTCCCTTCCTGCCTGTCTGTCCCTATCTGTCCTTCTCTCTGTCTGTCTGTCTCTCTCTCTCCCTCTCACTAAAAATAAAAAGAAAGAATAGTACCTTTCTCTGGACAGCATAATGGCCTCCAAAAAGGTACATCCCCAGAACCAGAGACTTTGTGGCCTAATGTGGCAAAAGGGTCTTTGTGGATGTGACCAAATTAAAGACCTGGATGTTGGGAAAATTGAACAGAAACATGAAAAAAAAAATGAAACCAGACCACCAACCTACACCAGACACAAAAATAACCTCACAATGAATTAAAGAATTAAATGTAAGTCATGAAACCATAACAATCCTAGAAGAAAAGAGGCAGTAAAATTTCAGACATTTCTAGTAGCAATATTTTTGCAGATATATCTCCTCAGGCAAGGGAAAGAAAGGAAAAAATAAACAAACAGGACTACATTAAACTAAAATCTTTTAAACAGCAAAACCAAAACAAAACACAAAACCAACAAATTAAAAGGGATCCCACCGAATGGGTAGACATATTTGCCAGTGATATATCTGATAAGTAGTTAATTTCCAAAATATATAAAGAAGTTATACTACTCAACAGCAAGAAAACAAACAACCCAATTAAAAAATGGGCAAGGCTCTGGCCAGTTGGCTCAGTGGTAGAGCGTCAGCCTGGCGTGCAGGAGTCCCGGGTTCGATTCCCGGCCAGGGCACACAGGAGAAGCGCCCATCTGCTTCTTTACCCCTCCCCCTCTCCTTCCTCTCTGTCTCTCTCTTCCCCTCACAGCAAGGCTCCATTGGAGCAAAGTTGGCCCAGGCACTGAGGATGGCTCTGTGGCCGCTGCCTCAGGCGCTAAAATGGCTCTGATTGCAGCAGAGCGATGCCCCAAGATGGGCAGAGCATTGCCCCCTGGTGGGCATACCGGGTGGATCCCGGTTGGGCGCATGCGGGAGTCTGACTGCCTTCCCGTTTCCAGCTTCGGAAAAATACAAAAAAAAAAAAAAATGGGCAAAAGACCTGAATAGAAACTTCTCCAAAGAGGACATACAGATGGCCAATAGGCATCTGAAAAAATGCTCAATGTCACTAATCATCAGAGAGATGCAAATTAAATCACAAGGAGATATCATCTCACACCTGCCAGAATTGTTATCATGAACGAATCAACAAACAACAAGCGCTTGCAAGGGTGTGGAGAAAAGGGAACCCTCAGACTGGTGCAGCTGCTGTGGAGGACAATATGGAGTTACCTCAAAAAATCAAAAATAGAACTGCCTTTTGACCCAGCAATCCCACTTCTGGGAATATATCCAAAGAAACCTGAAACACTAATCTGAAAGAATATATGCATCCCTGTGTTCATTGCAGCATTATTTACGAAGTCAAGATCAGGAAACAGCCCACATGCCATCAGCAGATAAGTGGAAAAAAAAAGCTGTGGTACATTTACACAATGGAATACTACTTGGCTGTAAAAAAAAAAAAAAAAGAAAGAAAGAAAGAAAGAAAAGAAAAGGAAATCTTACCTTTGGCAACAGCACAGATGGACCTGGAGATTATCATGCTAAGTGAAATAAGAAGGTCAGAGAAAGACAAATACCATGTGATCTCACTAACATGTGTAATCTAATGAACAAAATAAACTGACGAACAAAATAGAACCAGAGGCATGGAACAGCTGTCAGAGGGGAGGTTTTGGGGGACTAGGTGAACAATGAACTGAAGGTAAAGAAATTAAGCAAAAGAACATCACCTATGTATATAACACAGAGACACAGACAATAGCGTGGTGATAGCCAGAGGGAAAAGGGGGTGGGGGCTAGGTAGAGGTGTGCAAAGGATGGGGGGAATGGGAAAAGAAAGAGACTTTGCTTGGGGCAATGGACACACCATGCAGCATGCAGTGGTGTTTTGTTGAATTTTACACTTGAAACCTGTGTGGTTTTGCGAACCAATGTCTCCCCAATAAATTCAATGAAGAAAGATTAAAGACCTTGACATAGGAAGATTAGCCTGGATTATCCTGGTGACCCAATGTCATCCCGAGAGTCTTTCTAAGAGGGGAACCAGAGTCAGACAAGAACATGTGATGATGAAAGCAGAGGTTAGAATGAGATTTGAAGATGCTCTGCCCTTGACTTGGAAAATGGAAGGAGGGGCCCACAGCCAAGGAATGCAGGAGCCTGGAGAGGCAAGAAGACAGATTCTCCCCAGGAGCCTCCAGAAGTGACACAAGTCCACACTCGCCTTGATTTTAACCCCTTCTGGCCCATTTATAAGATAATCACTGTGTTCTTTTAGGCCACTAAATACGGGGTCATTTGTTCCAGCAGTCTAAGGAGACAAGTGTCCTTTCCCACGGGATGGTGGCAAAGATGAATGAAACAATGTAGAGAGGCAGCTGCCAGCACAGTGCCCCCCACTCACTAAGCTGCCACCATTATTAGCAGGGTGCACAGCAGGGACATGCGTGCTCTTCTGCTGTCACGCGCTTAGGTGCAGCCCTGTAAGGTTGCAACCTCACCCTCATCCTGCTCGTTACCAACGGGCTCCTCACACACAGGAGCTCACTAAAGGATGACCAGGGACTTCCTCCTTCCAAGCACTTCTGATGACTGTGAGGTCAGACAAGCTTGTGGGGTAAGAGAGGAAGGTCCCTGTGAATGAAAAGGGGCTATGTTATAATCTTTTTTTTTCTTTTTTTTTTGTATTTTTTCTGAAGCTGGAAACGGGGAGAGACAGTCAGACAGACTCCCGTATGCGCCCGACCGGGATCCACCTGGCACACCCACCAGGGGCGACACTCTGCCCACCAGGGGGCGATGCTCTGCCCCTGGGGGGGGGGGTCGCTCTGCCGCGACCAGAGCCTCTCTAGCGCCTGGGGCAGAGGCCAAGGAGCCATCCCCAGCGCCCGGGCCATCTTTGCTCCAATGGAGCCTTGGCTGCGGGAGGGGAAGAGAGAGACAGAGAGGAAGGAGAGGGGGAGGGGTGGAGAAGCAAATGGGCGCTTCTCCTATGTGCCCTGGCCGGGAATCGAACCCGGGTCCCCCGCACACCAGGCCGACGCTCTACCACTGAGCCAACCGGCCAGGGCCTAAAAGGGGCTATGTTATAAACCTAACAAGATCAGTGGGGATACATGGCAGGCTTGACCAGCTTAGTGACCAAAAATAACCAACCACACAAGATGGTCTGATCATAAATTCCCACAGGTATGGCGGGCAGTCACATCCCGGCTCTATAGCTTTCTTAGCAAAAGGTTCTGTCTATGGTCTTTGTGTATCTTGAATAACATCCGTTTGACCTGTCAGAGTAATTTTCTTTTCTAGACCCTTGAAGACTCAACCACTGGCACCAGACTTCAGGGCCACCAGAACAGGAGACCACAGAACCATTCATTGTCATCTTGCTACCCACATAGCGTCTCAAAGTGCTATAACTGTTGAATGTTAACTAACCTCTACCCACTAAGGTGAAAGAAGTATGTGTCTCTCCGTTTTGCTTTTTATCCAGTCCTGGAGATGTTCCCACATCGCTTCCTCCCGCACACTCAATGGACCACCAATGGCTTTCAGGGAACCTCCTGACATCTCCTCCTCTGATTCCAACATAGAAAAGGAACTGCAAACCCGCCATTCTCTGGGGAGTGTTCTCCATCTGTGGAGATCTTGCTTCTGGGCACGTCCTTCAAAATTTTGGCTTAAATAAAGTCTAATATGATTTTTCTATAAGCTGGACAATCTTTTATCGACATCCCCAAAAGCAAAGATTCAGGATCCCTGAGGAAACACAAAGGGGACCTAGGCTCTCAGGATCCAAGCTGGCATTGGGCACGTTCCTCTATCAAAGAATTAAAGTCCAGTTTTAAAAATCCCTACAGCTCCACAGGACTGTCACAAAGAAATGCCATTTTAGGGTCTGGAGGATCTGCATCTTGGATTCCAGGTTGACGTGAAATGGACCAGACACAGAACTGAGCCTCCCAAGAAGACGAGCTGATAGAGGCGGTGACAGCGGAACCCCCACTCCGACCGGGATCCCACTCTGCTCCGGGATTACCACACCTGGACCTGTGCCAGGGCATAATGCATTATAACTGGAGAGTAAGTTATTCAAATTATGATCATTTCAGGGACCATTTTTTATGAGAAAATAAATTTTAAAATAATGGCGTTTTAAACTTTTTATGGTTACATTCGTCATGTGACCTGGGACAAAGTATATTTTTGCACTAACACGGGACGCATTAATTATCTCCAAAGTAACACTCCCTCAATAACAACATGATCAGGATGAAGTGACAGGCAGAGTCAGACAGCCATTCTTTTTACGTGCACGTGGGAGAAAGGGAGGACAATTTGGCCTGTGGGTCAAAGACGGGTCTTTGAAGGGCAGAGGAAGATTACAAACAAGGCAGTAGATTTAATCCAGGCCAAGCAAACATAGTCATATATGTGTGTCTGTCTGTGGGTCTGTGGGTCTGCATGCGTCTGCATCTGGGTGTCCCTGTGATGGCTTTGCTTGTTTTTTTTTGTTGTTTTTTTTTCTGTATTTTTCTGAAGCTGGAAACGGGGAGAGACAGTCAGACTCCCGCATGCGCCCGACCGGGATCCACCCGGCACGCCCACCAGGGGGCGATGCTCTGCCCACGGGGGGGGGGGGGCGATGCTCTGCCCCTCCGGGGCGTCGCTCTGTTGCGACCAGAGCCACTCTAGCGCCTGGGGCAGAGGCCAAGGAGCCATCCCCAGCGCCCGGGCCATCTTTGCTCCAATGGAGCCTCGGCTTCGGGAGGGGAAGAAAGAGACAGAGATGAAGTAGAAGGGGAGGGGTGGAGAAGCAGATGGGCGCTTCTCCTGTGTGCCCGGCCGGGAATCGAACCCGGGACTTCTGCACACCAGGCTGACGCTCTACCACTGAGCAAACCGGCCAGGGCCGGCTTTACTTGTTTGTTTAGCAGTTAGACAACCCAGCAGATAAACTTTTACTTTGGCCATATGCTTCCCCAAACTCCTGGAAATGGAAAAGAAACATCTATCATCCTCAGTGATTTTCCACCTCTCTCTCCGTATTCCCACGAGAGCCCAGCGGGGTCCCTGCGAGTTTTGGGGGTCACATAGCAGACAGTGGGGTTGAGCTTTCTTGGCAGGAAGACCCGTGATGGTAGACAAGGGGAGGTTCCCACAAGCATCTTTTGTCCCTGTGGGGAGGGATCAGGGGCTTATCACATAATAACAAACAATGCTTTGTATAATGCTTTACAGTTCACAGTTCCCTTCCCACGCGTTATATCACCTGCCCGGGACTGGCTGTAGAATGCGTCAGGCCAGTGCAAGATAAAAATGCAGGCTGTCGTTTTTAAATGTTTGGTAACTTCAAGACGGCAGCAGCCGAGTATTAAGCCGAGCCCAGGGCCCCATGGGACACTGGCCCTGCTCCTGCTGATATTCAGAAGTAACCATTTAAATGGTTGTGCTACCCATTGCCCCCATGCCCGAAGACTCCCCCACCTTCCCTCCCACCTCCTACCCAACTCACTCAGTGCTTGTGGGGGCAAATTACAGATACCCACCGCCAACTGATGTAAACAATAAGGAAATGTATTGGGTCACGTGACTGGAGGTCAAGAGAAAGGGTGGGCTTCCAGACCTCCCTACTGTACTGTTCTGGCTCAGTTTCCCTGCCTTGCTCTGGGTCCTGTCCTCTTGGTCAGTGACATCATCATCCTTGAGATGGACGCAGGAATGGCTCAGCAGCTCTGAGCTCAACTCCTTCCTGTGCACAAAAATGTCCACAGAAAAGAAACCACCTTCTTCCATGGCTCTGCCCTGGGAGCAAGGACGCTTCAGAGCTCTGCATGTCTCCCCAGGGGCAATGTGGCACAAATGTGTAAACCCAGCCCAGGACTAGTCCTGGCACTGAGGAATGCCCCACATCTACCCCGCCTTGGGCTCTTTGACCAAGAACCATCAATGCTGGGTGGGGAGGTGAAACGGCCTTGACTGGCTTCAGCAGCCTCCCCCCACCACCACCACATTGCTGCTACACAGTGGAGGGTGTTGCCGAGACAACTCTAAATGACCATCCCAATGTCCCGCCCACATCCCTTGGTGAAAGCTGTCATGGGAAGCCATGGTTTCCAGCATAGGATATTGACCGATATAGCCCTACTTTATTGGACCTTGGGCCCCCGGGGGCTGCCAATCCACTGACCAAGGAGAAGGGTGAGCTGGACCAGATTGTTGCTCCAGGTATCGGAATGAAGAAACTCTAGGACTGAGCGAATGGGGCAGGAAATGGTCGAAGTTGATGTTTAAACAGGATGCTGCAGAAAGAAGTCAGAGATGCCACACTGGGCCCCGCACCTCAGCAGTTACGAGGGAGGAGAACCCATGCGTGCATGGACAGAAGCTGTAGAGGAGAGGAAAGATGTTGACACTGAAAGGTGAGAAAAGAGGGGAGCGGGGAATAGGGAGGCTCCGAATAGCTCTGGCCAACTCAGGTTAATAGCAGAACACAGTAAAATTTGTTCACGCCTGCTCCTGAGGTCCCTCGGGCAGCCCGGGATCCAGAGCGGCACCCTGGGTGCTGCCACCCCTGAGTCTGCATGCCCAGCCCTTCCTGGGCCCTGAGCCCAGGCAGAGTCTTCTCCTGCCCCACCCGTGCTCCTTGACTTGCTTTTTTTTTTTTTTTTTTTTAAACAACTAGAAGAGCCCTGTCTCAAACTAGGGATGTTAGATTGAACTGCACTCTTCAGCTGAGGATGAGGAGAGAGACATACAAGAAAATAACCATTCCCTTGTTCCACGCAAATGGAGGATGCTGTACCCTGAGCCATGATGACGGCAGACTCCAAGGAGGTGGCAATGAACTTCAGTCCTTCTCAAGGACACTTCCCTGGAGGGGACAGGGGAGGGAGAAGGGAGACAGATGGTTAACAAGTTAATTATGCTGGGATGTGGTGAGTGTGAGAGAGAGAGGGAGGGGAGGGTTGGAAAAGTCCCCCAAACTCCGCCACCTCACCACCTCAGAGGGGAAGTGTCTCCAAAGCTTAAACCATCTTCAAAATTTATGCTCGGGCGCGTGCGTGTGCGTGTGCGTGAGGATGCGATGGAAATGTTTGACAATAAACAAGCATATGGCAAATTTGTTTCAGTTTCCCTCTGCACCCGTTTCCCCTGGATCTGTCGTCCTTCTTCTCCCCTGAAAGAGAATTAAAAGCAAACAAACAAACAAGGCTCCTCCTGAGAGCTTGGTGCTGATGAGTTCTGACAGTGGGTGAAGCTGGCGAAAGTGTCACCTGTGGTTGCTGAGGGCTACGAGAACCAACAGCACAGCCATGGCAACTGGTCAGAGGCTGAGGAAATCTACGAACGACCTGGGAATCTCTGATGGAATGGCGCGATGGGAGTAGATGATGCTGACTTATGAATCTAGTTATGGAATTTTATGAGAAAAAGAATTATACCTTCCGAGAGAAGGAAGGAGCTCACGTCTCCACAGAACATCCATCTGCGTCAGAATAAATAACCTCACCTTGACTCGAAGGGAATTGGCCTTTCTCTCCAGAAATATCCGGGCATCTGAGGCTCAAAAGATGTGTGTGCGGACGTTGTTGGTGGGTTAGAGGAGAGCGGGAACAAGGGAAAACATGTGTCTGTCTATGGGAAATAGTCGGTCACGTTCTCCCAATTTGCTTATGCCCACCGGGCACTCCATAAATCTGTGGGTCCACAGCTTGACATTCAGTATTGAAGGGCTGGTCTGAGAAAACAGTAACTCCTCTGGGCGGGAGATCTGGCTGTGCCTCAAGGCAGAAACATCCGAGGAAATTGGTCCCAAACTTTGGAGGAGGACCTTAGCTGAATTCTTTTTTTTTTTTTTTTCTGAAGCTGGAAATGGGGAGAGACAGTCAGACAGACTCCCGCATGCGCCCAACCGGGATCCACCGGGCACGCCCACCAGGGGCCACGCTCTGCCCACCAGGGGGCGGTGCTCTGCCCCTCCAGGGCGTCGCTCTGTTGCCACCAGAGCCACTCCAGTGCCTGGGGCAGAGGTCGAGGAGCCATCCCCAGCACCCGGGCCATCTTTGCTCCAATGGAGCCTCGGCTCTGGGAGGGGAAGAGAGAGACAGAGAGAAAGGAGAGGGGGAGGGGTGAAGCAGATGGGTGCTTCTCCTGTGTGCCCTGGCCGGGAATTGAACCCGGGACTCCTGCACGCCAGGCCGACGCTCTACCACTGAGCCAACTGGCCAGGGCATTAGCTGAATTCTTGGAGGACGTTATGACAGACTGTCCCCTCCTTGCCCCATTGGGACCTCGCTAACATATGAGATGTGCTGTTAACTCCTGGAGGAACTAACACCGCATAAATCATAATGACTGGAATTTAATTTTATATTACAACAGAGAAAAAAAGCGAGCCCAAGGAGAGGGAGGGCCCCTAAGGTCAGCTGAAGGGAACAGGAATCGCTGTCGTTGTGACGTCGCTGTGCTGCAAACCCCTGGCCAGATGTGACCTGGCAAGTGTCCACATCTGTCTCAGAGGCTCCGAATGGCCATCTCTCCATACTTAGAAAAATAGATGAATAACGCGGCAGGCCGTGATTGCATTAACAGCGTCACAGCTGCCCGTCTGACAAATTGGAATGGGCAGGAGTATATGGAAGTTACATTTTCGGAGTCAATGAGTTTTGATAATTGAGTTTATCCCTCGCAATGAGTACAGTTCTAGGAAATCTAGATAAAAGCGTTACGGGCTTTGTTTGCTTAAGTGTTTCCTGAGCAAGGACCATTAAGCTTCATAGGACTTTTTTTTTTGGACATTTTGTTGTCATTACCTCCTGGATAGGATTTTTTTAGTGGTGCTCTCTGGTATGATTTCCACCCCACAGAATACTTTTTAAAATAAATACTATATGGAAAAACAAACATCGCCCAGAAAAAGAAGTCAGGCAGCTCTGTTTGGTGGATGCCCGGGAGAGGTGGGACATCCTTGTCATCCCTCGTCACACACTGTTTCAATGCCGCTGCACGGTCCACAGCAAAACCTTCCGGTCTCTTCCTTAGCTGCTAGAGTACCAGGAAGCTTCAGGGAAGAGTCAGCCTTGAGTCAGCCTTGGTTTGGGTCAGCATGGGCAGAGGAGAGGGGGAGGGCTGTCCAGGAAGAGAAGGCACCGAGGGCAAAGGGGCGGGGATGGGAGGGTATCTGGAGTAGGGGAAGAATGGGGCGGGGGTGGAGGGTTCCCATCTGGAAGGAAGAAGACAGCTTGGGAATATAGGATGGGACGAGAATGCAGAGGGTCTGAAATATCAAGCTAAGAAACTTGGCCTTTGTCCTTTGTCACTTGGACTCCGTGACCAGCAATTTTATCACTTGACTAAAGGACACCATAACAAAGCACCACAGACGGTGTGGCTTACACAGCAGACATTTATTTCTCCGCAGTTCTGGAAGCTTACAAGTCCAAGATCAAGGTGTTGGCAGGTTGATTTCTTCTGAGACCTTGCTTCTCGGCGTGTAGATGACCATCTTCTCACTGTGTCCTCATGTGGTCTCGTGTGTGTGTGTGTGTGTGTGTGTCCCCTAATCTCCTCTTCTTCTTCTAAGGACACCAGTTATACTGGACTAGGGATACCCTAATGACCTCATTTTCACATTGTCACCTAATGATCCTGTCTCCAAACAGTCACATTCTACGGTAGTAGGGGTAAGTGCTTCAACATACAAATGGGGGGGGGGGGAGGTGACACATTTTAGCCAGTAACACTGAGATGTATATTTATGGTGCATCTATTTCGATGCACTGGCATCAAAAAAAAAAAAAATCTGGCAATAGTGCAGAATGAATGGGTTGGCTGTGGGCAGAGTGCAGAAGCCGCGAGAGGGAGCGCCGAATGGAGCGTGAAGACGGGGGTGAGCGGCCCATGTGCAGCAGGCGGACAGAGTGCAAGGGGGTCATCATCACATGCTGGCTGGGCTGGTGCAATCCATTCGAACCGCGGGAGTTCAGGGCTGAGAGAGAAAGCTGGGCGAGGGGAACATGCAGGCGGTGCACCTGGAAGGGAGGGGAGTTGGGGCATAGGAGCGCCGAGGAGGGGTCTGCGTGCATAAAGAGGTGAAGGCTGAACCACAAGGGCAGTGGTTCATAGACACCCCCCCCCCTGCCGGCCATGTGACATCCAAGCAATACCACCTTGCTGCTGGGCTCTTCCCTACCAAATTCATGAGTTTAGGAAGCTACCTGCTCAGGCATAGTGTTTCAAGATGAAGAACTTTGCCCTTGAATTTTCATTGATACTTACAGAAAGACCCAGAGGTAATGCTGGGAATCCCACCCTCAGGAAGAGTGCTTCCTTCCTTCTGTGATTAAGGTGTGTGTGTGTGTGTGTGTGTGTGTGTGTGTGTGTGTGTGTGTGTTTATCCTATTGGAACGCATTAGATGACCTCTCCTAGCTTCAGTGCGCTTCTGGGCACTGCCCCCCAACGGAGCACCAAGGAGCATGTCCTCTCTGAGCAAGTCACAGGAGACCTGACATCGACCTTCATGGGTGCATTTCAATGGCACTGATTTACAAAGACTTTTCAGACAGGCTCCAATCACAGTCTAGAAAAGCCGGACTCCAGAGAACAATGAGAATGTAGAGCAGCTAAGCATAAAAATACTGGCACATGTGTGTGTGTGGGGGGGGGGAGTAAGAGAGAGAGAGAGAGAGAGAGAGAGAGAGAGAGCATCAATTCACTTCCACAGATTACCACTGGAAATTCCCAGAGGGACGGGCAGATTTTTTGGAAGAGAAAAGGAGATTATATTTTATGGGAAGAGATACAATAACCATTCTCTTCCCATAAAGCAAGTGATGGAAGATTGTCTCCCCGCCATAGACACACACTGCACATTTTCGGGATAATACTAACAGGAAATCAATAGCCTCTTTTATATGTGAAAAGACATTATCTCTCTGGAATCCCCGCACAGCTAATCGGGCTACAGATCTGCACGGAGACTTGCCGCTCACCATTCATCTTGGTCCTGGGACAGCAAGCAGCCTTTAACTCCCGTCTTTGTTTATTTTTAAATGATCCTCATTGTTTGTTTATTTATTTGTTTGTTTATTTATTAGAAACATAATCACATTCCAAACCTCACCCTTCACTAACACCTAAGTGTCTTCAGATAACACTATGTGATAAGTGTCCCCACCGTGAGCCAGAGGCTGTCCAGGAGCTCCCACCCACCCACCCACCTCCACGGCCGTATCATTAGGCACCGAGAGCTTTATCAGGGTAAACTTTGGCAGCTCTGACAGGCTCAGTGGGATTTATGGCCTCTGCTGGGTTTTGCCTCCATTGATCTGAAATAGAACCAACGTTAATATTAGCAGAAGAAAAAATAAAAAACCCCACTTTGTGCTAGGGTAATTTTCCTATGAACGGCTCCAGCGGCCGGTAGCTTTGAACATCTATTATATCAATACAAGCGATCTTGGCCAACTCTAGGTCGTGAGTTCCGTAAGACCCAAAAGACTCCATATTCTTGTCTCTCTTCCCAGATGAGCGTCAAAATGGCCATCCTGGTAAAAAATCTCTCATTTTTTTTCTGAAAAACTAATTTAATTGTCACCAAGCATAGACCCCCAACAGTATCTAGTTTAGATTTAACCCTGGCTCTGTCCTGGTACTAGTTTCTCCGGGCTGCCCTAGCAAAGTAACCACAACTGGGACGGTTTGAAACACCGGGCCGGGTTCCCTGAGGACGCTGCAGGAGGACGCTCCCTGCCTCTTCCAGCCCCCGGGGCGGCGGCCAGCCACCCTTGGGGATCCTTGGCTTGGAGCCACATCACTCCAGTCACATGGTTGCCTTCTCCCTGAGTTTTTACAGGGCTCTCCACTGGGCGTGTCTGTGTTCAGATGTCCTTTCTGTAAGGACATCAGTCACATTGGATTAGGGTCCAACCTAATGACCTCATTGTAACTTGATTACCTCTGTAAAAACCCTGTTTCCAAATAATTCACATTGCAAGATGTTGGGGAGGAGGACTTTAACACACACCTTTTCTTTTGGAAGACTCAGTTTAACCTGAAACAGCCCTCGAGGAACCCTGAGGACAAGATAACTCTTAGCATGTTTCAGCACCACTGACATTTCATCTGGAAGGTTCTTTGCTGTGGGGAGCTGTTTGCGTGTTGTAGGGTGTTTAGCAAGATCTCTGGCCTTTACCAACCAGAGATGCCCGTACATGCCTCCTCCCTCTTGGCACAACCAAAAATGTCTCCAGATATTGCCTAATGCCTCCTGAGGGTAACTATTGCCCCTGATTGAGAACCACTGGTGTAAAAGAAATGTAAGCCAGGCTTCCAAAGGCGATTACAGTAGACTGAACACTTACAAAGAGGTGAGGATGGTTAGATGTCAATCAACGGCTCCTAAAAGACGGGGGTCTGGCCTGACCAGGCGGTGGCGCAGTGGATAAAGCGTCGGACTGCAATGCAGAGGACCCAGGTTCGAGACCCCGAGGTTGCCAGCTTGAGTGTGGGCTCATCTAGTTTGAGGAAAAGCCCACTAGCTTGAACCCAGGGTAGCTGGCTCCAGCAAGGGGTTACTCGGTCTGCTGAAGGCCCGCGGTCAAGGCACATATGAGAAAGCAATCAATGAACAACTAAGGTGTTGCAACGTGCAATGAAAAACTAATGATTGATGCTTCTCATCTTTCTCCGTTCCTGTCTGTCTCTGACTCACTCTCTGTCTCTGTAAAAATAAATAAATAAATAAATAAATAAATAAATAAATAAATAAATAAAAATTTAAAAAAAAAAGGCCCTGGCCGGTTGGCTCAGCAGTAGAGCGTCGGCCTGGCGTGCAGGGGACCCAGGTTCGATTCCCGGCCAGGGCACATAGGAGAAGCGCCCATTTGCTTCTCCACCCCCCCTCTTCCTCTCTGTCTCTCTCTTCCCCTCCCGCAGCCAAGGCTCCATTGGAGCAAAGATGGCCCGGGCGCTGGGGATGGCTCCTTGGCCTCTGCCCCAGGCGCTAGAGTGGCTCTGGTCGTGGCAGAGCAACGCCCCGGAGGGGCAGAGCATCGCCCCCTGGTGGGCAGAGCATGGCCCTGGTGGGCCTGCCGGGTGGATCCCGGTCGGGTGCCTGCGGGAGTCTGTCTGACTGTCTCTCCCTGTTTCCAGCTTCAGGAAAAAAAAAAAAGACGGGGGTCTGAAGCAGCTCCCCAAACGTTGGGGTTCCCTCATTAATTTAACAAATATTGGCTGCTGATCAGGGCACAGTGGGAAAAACAGAGACCAAAAGAGATTTTTTAAATCCCAGCCACCTTAGACATCATACCTTTTTGTGGAGAAGACTGAAAATAAAATATATCATATGTTAGGTAGTGATATGTGCGAATGCGGAAAATCTAAGGCAAGCAAGGATAGGAAGTGTTGGAAGTGCTGAAGTTTTCCACAGAGTGGCGGTGGAGGGCTCACTGAAGTATGGGTGCACACCCAAGAAAGTGGAAGGAACCAGGCATTGGGGGAAAGAGCACTGCCGGCAGAGGGAACAGCAAGAACAATGGCCCAGAGGCAGGAACACCCCTGGGGAGTGGGTGGAAGATGGATTCAGCAAGGTGGGGGAGGGGACAGAGCCTGCTGGTCACAGTAAAGACAGGCTGAAGCTCTGAAGGTTAGGAGAAGCCAGGGCCGGTGTGTGTGGAAGGATGGTCCGAGGGCCATGTGTTGGGTGGTGTGAAATGTGGGAGGGTGTAACTGCGGGCATTTGAAGGCAGAGCCCAGAAGATGCACTGATGAGCTGAACCCAAGGCTGGGAGAGGAAGTCTTTGGCTTCTGCGAATGGAACACTAGAGTTGGTATTCATTGAGATGGGAAGTTGGCAGAAGGAGCAGATGTGGAGGGACTAGCAGAAGGGGTGTGTGTGTGTGTGGGTGTGTGTTTTAAAAGATGCATTACAAAACTGACCATTCTAACGTGTCCAGTGTGGTATTCAACACATTCCCACTGTGCAACCATCACCACCATCTAGTGCTGGAACTTTGACATCTTTCCCAACTGATTTTCTGTCCTCGTTAAACATCCCTCCCCCTCCCCCTCCCCCTCCCCTCCTCCCCTTCCCCCCACCACCCAGTGCCTGGCCACCACCACCCTACTCTGTCTCTAGGTATTTCACTCCTCTCGAGGCCTCACATGAGTGGAATCCCACAGCATTTGTCTGTTCATGACTGCCTTACATCACTGAGTACGTGTCCTCAAGTGCCTCCACATTGCAGCACGCCAGAATTGCCGTCCTTTTCAAGGCTGAATAGTACTCCATGGCATGCATCTACCACATTTTATTGGTGCATTCATCCATCGACAGGCACTTGGGTTGCTTCCATCTTTTGGCTGTTGTGAGTAAGGCTGCTAAGCACACAGGGGGTACAAATACCTGCTTGAGTCCCTGGTTTCAGTTCTTTTGGACATATACCTAGGAGTGGAATTGCTGGACCACATGGTAATTCTGTTTACGTTTTTGAAGAACTGCTCTACCATGTCCCGCAGCTGCTGCATCACCTTACATTCCCATCAGCAGTGCACACAGGGGCCCAATTTCACCGCATCCTCACCAACACTTGTTATTTTGTTTATTTTATAAAAACCAGTATAATGGGCCCTGGCCAGTTGGCTCAGCAGTAGAGCGTCGGCTTGGCGTGTGGGGGACCCGGGTTCGATTCCCGGCCAGGGCACATAGGAGAAGCGCCCATTTGCTTCTCCACCCCCCCCCCTCCTTCCTCTCTCTCTCTTCCCCTCCTGCAGCCAAGGCTCCATTGGAGCAAAGATGGCCCGGGCGCTGGGGATGGCTCCTTGGCCTCTGCCCCAGGTGCTAGAATGGCTCTGGTCGCGGCAGAGCAATGCCCTGGAGGGGCAGAGCATCGCCCCCTGGTGGGCAGAGCGTCGCCCCTGGTGGGCGTGCCGGGTGGATCCCGGTCGGGCGCATGCGGGAGTCTGTCTGACTGTCTCTCCCCGTTTCCAGCTTCAGAAAAAAAAACAGTATAATGCATTTGAAGTCGAGTCTTATTGTGATCAGAAGGTTAGTCTTGAACATGTTCAGTTTGAAGTACCTATAACACATTTGAGTTAAGACAGCAAAGGGACCATTGGATACACGGGCCTGGGTTTTAAGGGGAGGCTAGACTAATTCAGGGGTCAAGGCTGGTTGATGGCATTTCAGCCACCAGACTGGCTGAAGTCATCCAGGTCTGCGCTGTCCAATGTGACCACTAGTCACATGTGGGCATTGAAATTTATATTAATTAAAATTACATAACCTTTAAGCTTGACCTCCTTAGCCACACTAGCCGCATGCCAAGTGCCAGCAGTCACATTTGACCAGTGGCTACTGCATCGGACAGCACAGCTATAGGGCGTTTCCATTATCACGGAGTCTTCCGTTGGACAGCACCGGGCTAGGGGATATGTGAGATATAAAAGAGGAGCGAGCCAAGCGCTGATCACAGGGCACCTCATCACTGAAATCTATAGCTGGGTACAGGTTGGCCTAAAGCTGGGGTTACTGGATGTCCCTCTCTTCCAGCGACAGTCCAGACTGTGCCTATGCTCTCAGTATGATTAAGAGTGCTTCCTTTCACTCTGAAAAGCGCTTCAGTTTGGGTGATGATATAGTCACCCCACCTACCATGAAGTAAGAATCACCAGGTAGGCCCTGGCCAGTTGGCTCAGTGGTAGAGTGTTGGCCCAGCGTGTGAAAGTTCTGGGATCGATTCCCGGCCAGGGCACACACAGGAGAAGCGCCCATCTGCTTCTCCACCCTTCCCTCTCTCCTTCTTTTCTATCTCTCTCTTTCCCTCCTGCAGCCAAGGCTTCATTGGAGCAAAGTTGGCCAGGGCGCTGAGGGATGGCTCCATGGCCTCCGCCTCAGGTGCTAGAATGGCTCTAGTTGCAATGGAGCAATGCCCCATATGGGCAGAGCATCGCCCCTTGGTGGGCATGCTGGGTGGTTCCTGGTTGGGCGCATGCAAGAGTCTAACTGCCTCCCTGCTTCTAACTTCAGAAAAATACAAAAAAAAAAAAAGAATCACCAGGTAGCATCTCCTGTCAGCAAGGGTACAGTTTCAGTGACTCAGAATCACTACCTGGGCACCCCCCACTCCCGCTGCTGGGTGCACATCTCAGCTCCCAGGATCCAGTTAGAGGCCTGGTTACCATCTGCTTCTCTCCCCATGACTAAATCATCTTGGAGGAGACTGTGCATGTAGGAGGCTGTGCCTTTGATGCTAGCAGGAAGCAAGAGTCAACTCCCAATCCCTGTCCCCAGGGTCATGAGGGTAAGCACAGGGCCTTGGGGCAGAGTCCGTTCACTGGTCTTGATGCACTAAACAAAAGGAGGACTTTGGGATTGATCAAGTCTTTGGCTGTGATATCTCCTCCTGCTAGAATTTTCATCTCACCCACAGCCTACCCTGGGGGAACCATCTGCTTATTTACAACAAATCTCTCTTCACCTGTTGACATTCACACACGGTGCCAAAACCAAGAGAAAGCCCGGAGAGAACGGAGCTGAAGATCTGAGGTGTCCCCACGTCTCACCATGCTCATGAGCCAGGACGTATTGAGTGTACATTCTAAACCCCCTGTGACACCTTCAGAATGAAGGAAGCTCCCAGGCAAAACAATAGCCCTTGTTTAACTCTCAAGCTGAAAGGCGCATTGGCACCATTTTATCTCAACCTTTCATTGCCATGGAAACCATTTATGATGCCACAAAAGAGGATCCTGACCAGAGAGTGAGAAAGGAGTAGTAGCAAGAAAACTAGTTTTCAGCCTGACCAGGCGATGGCGCAGTGGATAGAGCCTTGGATTGGGATGTGGAGGACTCAGGTTTGAGACTCTGAGGTGGCCAGCTTGAGCACAGGCTCATCTGGTTTGAGCAAGCCTCACCAGCTTGAGCCCAAGGTCGCTGGCTCGAGTAAGGGGTTATTCAGTCTGCTCTAGCCTCCCGGCCAAGGCACATATGAGAAATCAATCAATGAACAACTAAGGAACTGCAGCGAAGAATTGATGTTTCTTGTCTCTCTCCCTTCCTGTCTGTCTGTCCCTGTCTCTCTCTCTGACTCTCTGTCTCTGCCACAAAAAAACAAAACAAAACAAAAAAAAACATTAAAAAAACTAGCTTTCACAGGAGCTTCTAGTAAAGGGAAGGACGGGGGAAACCAAGGAGCCGTACTTGGAGCTCCTGTTAGGAAGAGTGATGCGCTCAGGAGACCCAGGGAGAGCTCTTGGAGTCCGAGAAGACCCCAGAGTTGATTCTGATGGTCCGGCTGGCTAAGGGACCCATTCAAAAACTACTATTCCTTTTTGTTTTCTTCTCTCAAGGGAAAAGTGTGTTCTTCAGTCAAAGTCAAGGGTTCTCTGCTCCAACTCAAGCATAGATCAGCACAGGATGGGGTGAGGCAGAAATCACCCACAGTTTTAGTTTCCTGCAGCTGCTATAACAAACTATCGTGCCTGACCAGGCAGTGGCGCAGTGGATAGAACATTGGACTGGGATGTTGCAGTCCCAGGTTCAAAACCCTGAGGTCACCAGCTTGAGCACGGCTTGAGTATGGGATCATGGGAGCCATGACCCCATGGTCTCTAGCTTGAGCCCAGAGGTCACTGGCTTGAAGCCCAACATCACTGGCATGAGCTAGGGGTCACTGGCTCGGCTAGAGCACCCCCATCAAGGCACATATGAGAAAGCAATCAATGAACAACTAAGGTGCTGCAACTATGAGTTGATGTTTCTAATTTTTCTCCCTTCCTGTCTGTCTGTCCCTGTCTGTCCCTCCCTCTTTCTCTCCACCGCCCCTCGGAAAAAGTAAAAAAGTTATCACAAGCTGAGTGGCTTAAAAAACAGAAATTTCTTCTCTTGCGGTTCTAGGGGCCAGAAGTCTGAAATCTTGGTGTTGGCAGAGCCAGGCTCCCTCTGAAGAGGCTAGGAGACCATCCTTTCCTGCCTCTGCCAGCTTCTGGGGGCTCCTGGCATTCTTGCTTGTGGCTGTATCACTCCAATCTCTCCACCATCCCACAGCCCCTTCCCTGTGTGTCTGTGTCTCAAATCTCCCTCTGCGTTTTTTTTTTTCATAAGGATACTTGTCAGCCCTGGCTGGTTGGCTCAGCGGTAGAGCGTTGGCCTGGCGTGCGGGGGATCCGGGTTCAATTCCCAGCCAGGGTACAGGAGAAGTGCCCATTTGCTTATCCACCCCCCCCTCCTTCCTCTCTGTCTCTCTCTTCCCCTCCCGCAGCCAAGGCTCCATTGGAGCAAAGATGGTCTGGGTGCTGGGGATGGCTCCTTGGCCTCTGCCCCAGGCGCTAGAGTGGCTCTGGTCGCGGCAGAGCAATGCCCCGGAGGGGCAGAGCATCGCCCCCTGGTGGGCAGAGCGTCGCCCCTGGTGGCGTGCTGGGTGGATCCCGGTCGGGCGCATGTGGGAGTCTGTCTGACTGTCTCTCCCCGTTTCCAGCTTCAGAAAAATACAAAAAATACAAAAAAAAAAAAAGGATAGTTGTCATCAGACGTAGGGCCCATCCTAAAGCCAGATGATCTCATCACGAGAGCCTTCACATATGCAAAGAACGTTTTTTCCAAATAAGGTGACATTCACAGGTTCCAGGGATTAGGACTTCGACATATCTTTGGGGGCGTGGGGACACTCTTCCACCCATTACACCCACAAAACAAGAGACTTTGCCCTGGGATCTGTAGAATTTCACACACTGAGCACAGAATGGAAGCCCTGTGGGTCTCAGGGCTCTGGTCAGTTTCAGAGGTGACATGCTTGCTTCCTGTCATTGTGAGATGACAGGGCATGCCCCGTTCCCATTAATCATTCCGAGAGTGAGGCAGCACAGAGCACCTGAGGTGATGCCATGGTGATTCCAAACCTGAAACTTTTGTCCCTTTTGTATTGTTTGCAAGAAACTAATTACTCAGCCTTGGCTGGTTGGCTCAGTGGTAGAGCGTCGGCCCAGTGTGTGGAAGTTCTGGGTTTGATTCCCAGTCAGGGCACACAGGACAAGTGACCATCTGCTTTTCCACCCTTCCTCCTCTCCTTCTTCTCTGCCTCCCTCTTCCCCTCCCTCAGCCAAGGCTCCATTGGAGCAAAGTTGGCCCAGGCGCTGAGGACAGCTCCATGGCCTCTGCCTCAGGTGCTAGAATGGCTCTGGTTGCAATGGAGCAACACCCCAGATGGGCAGAGCATCGCCCCCTGGTGGGCATGCCGGGTGGATCCCGGTCGGGCGCATGCGAGAGTCTGTCTCTCTGCCTCCCCACTTCTCCCTTCAGAAAAAAAAAAAGAAAGAAAGAAACTAATTATTCATGAAACACACAAATCCAACGGGTGGAGCTTTCTGGAGGAAACTCGTTGCTCAGAACCTCTCTTTCAGAACACAAACGAAATCTGTGACCATCTTACACTCTTTCCCAAAGGACCCTTGTCCTAGGCTCAGCAAGAGCCTTCAACTTGAAACACAATCAGGGAGGAGTACAGAAGAGTTAGGAGGGTAAAGTAGTGCTTCTAAATACTTAGCACCCTCCGCCATCCCAATTCAGAAGCAGTTTCGAAAACACTCGACTCTACAGAAGTGCTGGCGGCCCTGCCGCCGGGACAGGGACCGTCTGGTAGGAGCAGCTAGCTTCCCCTGACGTGCTTGGTTCTCCAGGCACATGGAGCCCGGAGCCGGCAGGAGTGCCAGGGAGCGGAAGAGAATCAGCCTCTCCGGTAGACTTCATGAACTTGGGGAAGTTGTGTGTTTTTTTGTCCACCCTTCCTGGGATTTTCATGCAGGTAAGCATGTAAAAAGTGAAGATTTGGGTAATTCGTCCGAGTTTGCAACCTGGCCAGAATTTTGGCTGAAAGTTCTGTGGGCCATCCCCTCTTTGTGACATAAAGACCGGTGTGATTGTCCTCTTTTAATACATTCACCACCTTCGGGTACGGCGTCCTGTCTTCGGGAGCGAGGTGAGGTCTGAGCATAGGGCCCGTCGGGGCAGTCACCGCACGGAGCCCCGGCGAACCTACCAGGAAGGAGTGGGCAGACGAAAGCCCCTCTGCCCCCTGAAGGGCAGTGCATCCCTAAGGACTTCTGTGCCTGTAATACGAGCAGATCAGCTTAAGAGAGAGAAGTCAGGAATAGGAAAGCAAAGCATAGGTGGCCTTTTCACTTCATGTTATCTTTATGGAAGGAGGTTATGCATTCTAAAAGAACAGGACAATTAAATGTATCGTCCACAAATATATAAATCGGCCCCATCTCTGCCCAAGCAAGTGACACAGCTGCCATTACCCAGAAACCTTCCCCTTCTCGGTTCCAAACCTTCAAGAATGATTTTCATCGCCGGCTTCAGTCGATCGGGACACAGGTCTGCCCTCTGCTGGTTCAGGGATAGTGGAACATTATTACATCTAGGAAGAGGATGGACGCTGGGCCCCTTAGCGGGCTGGCTTGCCGTGGAGGCCGACGTTCGCCTGCCTCCTTATTTGTCGACTTGATCTCAGAGTCGGAGCTGGAGAGTGGGCGACAGAACACTGACCGTCCCTGTGGTCACCGACAGCATCCTTACCCACCGCGTATCCGAGTGAATTTCAAAATGAAGCTGGCGTTGTCATGCACGTGGCTAAACATTTCCTGAAACACCCATTATATAAATTAATCTGCAAGAAAAACAAACAAACAAACAAGGAAACGTAAAGGCAGTCACAAAAGGAGGCAGACCTGCGTCGGATCGAAATCCTGGTTTCACTATTTATTTACTCGCTTGTAACAAGCAAGCCCTTACCTTCTCCAAAGCCGGGCTCCCAATCTGTAAGGCGAGGCCACTAGCAATCACACCAGAGAAGGGTGGAAAAGATCCAATGAGACAGCGCACGCGTGAGCACAGTGTCTGGCACGGAGGAAATAAGTCCATGAATGGTGGCCGAAATATTTTTTTCCTTTTTCAATTCATTTTATTCTAGAAGCTAGAAATGTTTACTCGGAGGGCCCAACAGTAGAAGCCAATGCTGGAGAAGAAAAACTGGTCACTGGGACCCTTGTGGCTTGGGAGCGTGTCATCACCTCTAGCCCAATCGCCTTCTCAAACAGGGTGATTCTGTCCCCCAGGGAGGTATTTGCCTGTGTCTGAAGACACTTCAGGTTGTCGTAATCTAGTGGGCGGAGGCCGGGGTGCTGCTCAGCACCCGACAGTGCCCAGGACAGCCCCACCCAAGGACTTCTCCAGCATCCCATGCAAATAGCACTTAGGTTGGAAACCCTGTTCTGGCCTTTCTAGAAATGTCTTCAGCTTGAACGTTGAAGAACGAGAGCCTTGGCTCGCCGCTCTCTGCAACTGAAGCTGTGCTTCCCTCACATGGAACACGCAGCCAGACGTGCAAGCCAGGAGCCCTTACCACGTGCCTGTCAGGTGTGGCCTTCAGCGGTGGTGACTCTGGGCTGAGTCTGGAAATTTCCATCCCTGGCCAGCAGGCAGCATTTTTGCTTGTCCCTTGGCTTTCTAGACGGCAGTGAGATCAGGAGTAAGGTCTCTGGAATCAAGAGCCAACCTGAAGTCAAAAGGTCAAGACTCCCAACAAAAAATAAATTAAAAAAAAATTTTTTTAATCATGATAAAAATACACACAACATAAAAATGATCATCTTGCCTGACCAGGCGGTGGCGCAGTGGATAGAGCGTCGGACTGGGATGCGGAGGACCCAGGTTCGAGACCCTGAGGTCACCAGCTTGAGCGCGGGCTCATCTGGTTTGGGCAAAGCTCACCAGCTTGGACCCAGGGTCGCTGGCTCGAGCAAGGGGTCACTTGGTCTGCTGAAGGCCCGCAGTCAAGGCACATATGAGAAAGCAATCAATGAACAACTAAGGTGTCGCAACAAGGAACTGATAATTGATGCTTCTCATCTTTCTCCGTTCCTGACTGTCTGTCCCTATCTATCCCTCTCTCTGACTCTCTCTATGTCTGTGTAAAAAAAAAAAAAAAAAAAATCATCATCTTAATCATGTTTACGTGTGTCGTTCAGCAGAGTGAAGTACGTTGTTGTGCAACCGATCTTCTGACTCCATCTTGCAAAACGAAAACTCCATATCTGTGAAATAACTCCTCTATCCCCCTCCTTTGAAGGACTCGGGATGCTTTTGGTTTTTACTCCAGATACTTCTGTAAGATAAAATGCTCATGTATTCTTTTCAATGACCCACAGCCGCCACCTAGGCACTGAAACAGGACCCGGTCTAAGCAGACTCCCACAAACAGAAGGAGGCAATGTGGAAAGGGCCCTCCACCTGGCGATGTAGCCGAGCAGCTGACCGGCCCACTTCCATAGCTTCCTGGCTTTGGGCCTCTTGTTATCCGAGGTGGATTAAGGTCGGTTGAGGCCCCGGATGCAGAAGAAAATATTGGGCCTCTTTAAAAAAAGAGAGAGACAGGGAAAATAAAAATACATGTTAACTATATTTCTAAATAAATAAAAAATATTGGGGCCTGACCTGTGGTGGCGCGGTGGATAAACCGTTGACCTGGAAATGCTGAGGTCACCGGATCGAAACCCTGGGCTTGCCTGGTCAAGGCACCTATGGGAGTTGATGCTTCCAGCTCCTCCCCCCTTCTCTCTCGCTTTCTGTCTCTCCTCTCTATCCCTCTCTGTCTCTCTCTCTCTCCTCTCTAAAAATGAATAAATAAAATAAAAAATAAAAAATAAATAAATAAAATAAAATAATAAAAAATATTATGTACTATTAATGTTAAAAACCAAATGTGGTGTCATTAGAAAAAAGTGTAAAGTTGGGGTATTACAGGGCCCTTCAGAGGTTGGAGCCCAGGGCGTGCGCTGTTAAATCTGCCTCTGCTTGTCATGTTAGATAATAAAGTTCTTACTGTTTGGGGGGAATAAAATCATGTAACAATGAATTAAAACAAATAGCAAAAATCTCAGAGGTTTCCTTTTAAGTTCTCACTTAATTTTTTTAGAGAGAGAGAGAGGGACAGTGACAGACAGGAAGGGAGAGAGATGAGAAATATCAATTCTTCACTGTAACACCTTAGTTGTTCATTGATTGCTTTCTCATATGTGCCTTGACCAGGGGGTTCCAGCTGAGCCAAGGACCCCTTGCTCAAGCCAGCGACCTTGGGCTCAAACCAGCGACCTTTGGGCTCACGCCAGCAACTGTGGGGTCATGTCTATGATCCCATGCTCAAGCCAGTGACACTGCACTCAAGTTGGTGAGCCCCTGCTCAAGCTGGCGACCTTGGGGTTTCGAACCTGGGACCTCAGCATCCCAGTCCGACGCTCTATCCACTGCACCACCTCCTAATCAGGCAAGCTGGCACTTCATTTAAAGGGAGTCGTTTCTTCAATCCTGTCCTAACTCTGTGTGGCCAAGGCATGTCCCCACTCAACCGCTCTCTGTGACAGCACTTGTACTCATCTCTTCTCAGGACTCCCGCCGGATTGGGAAGGGAAATGGACAGCTTGCCAGACTGCGGAGCCCTGTGCTCTGTCAGGTCCGGGGTGTTGGAGAGAGGGCTGGTCTGCCCCAGTTCAGGAAGACTTGGGGACCTTTCCAGGGTGATGGCTCCTGGGTATCCCACCTTTTCCTCAGCCTGTCAGGGGGTAAAAGCATCTCTCTGCTGATCCACTTCCATCATCTTCCGTTTCTCACTCTCTCTCCTCTCGCTCGGAGCATACATTAAATACAGGCATGTGTCTGAAGTACTTATGTGCCAGGTACACGATGCTGTTGGAGTGTAAAACACAAGATACTTCAGGGACTTGCCGCAAGGAGCTGACAGTCTACCAGAGGAACCAAAGAAAATGTGTCAGTGGATATAAGTGGTTCGCATGGGTAAGTGCCGTACATTGTGTTGTGCAAAGGGACATACGTTAAACCTGAAGAAACACATGCCGAGAGTTGGTCTTTGCTTCCTCCAGAAATCCTAATAAAAGAATAAAGGGGGGCCTGACCTGTGGTGGCACAGTGGGATAAAGCATCGACCTGGAACACTGAGGTTGCCGGTTCGAAACCCTGGGCTTGCCTGGTCAAGGCACATATGGAAGTTGATGCTTCCTGCTCCTCCCCTTTCTCTCTCTCTCTCTCTCTCCCCTCTCTCTAAAAATCAATAAATAAAATATAAAAAAAAATAATAAAGGGGGGAGTAGAGAGGGACAAATATTTGATGATGGAAAATGATCTGACTTTGGGTGACAGGCACACAACGCAATCAACCATTCAAATGCTCGAGAGATATTTCCCTGAAACCTATGTTCTCTTATTGATCAATGTCACCTGTTAAATTAAATTTTATAAATAAAATTAAATAATAATAATAAAGGAATTAAACAGGTATAAGTGCATGTGGACAGAATGAATGAGAGAGGAGATGACGTCAGACATGTTGTGTCAGCAAAATTTTGGAAGATATAAAACAGAGAGGCCCTTGGAAATAGACTTAGGTCACAGCTTTCTCGCTCTGCTGAGAGCCTGTGGGGTACGGGAAGAGAACTGAAACGTGGGCCAGTTTGTGCTGCAGGACCCAGAAGTGGTTCAGGAATCGGAAGTAGGGCAGGGGTGTTGATAATCTATACAAAGAATAGTTACGAACTCCAGATCCCCCTCCTCAATCTACTCAGGCAGGAAACTACACCGTCCCTCCTCTGTAGGAGGTTTATTAGTAGGTGAGGCTCCCACAGAAGAGGCTTTGGAGTGTGGACATCAAAGCAGAGCTAGACACCAAATGTTGTACTAAAGATAGTACAACCCTGGCCGGTTGGCTCAGTGGTAGAACGTCGGCCTGGCATGTAGAAGTCCTGGGTTTGATTCCCGGCCAGGGCACACAGGAGAAGCGCCCATCTGCTTCTCCACCCCTCCCCCTCTCCTTCCTCTCTGTCTCTCTCTTCCCCTCCCGCAGCCAAGGCTCCATTGGAGCAAAGATGGCCCGGGCGCTGGGGATGGCTCCTTGGCCTCTGCCCCAGGCGCTAGAGCGGCTCTGGTCGCGGCAGAGTGACTCCTCGGAGGGGCAGAGCATCGCCCCCTGGTGGGCAGAGCGTCGCCCCCTGGTGGGTGTGCCGGGAGGATCCCGGTCGGGCACATGTGGGAGTCTGTCTGACTGTCTCTCCCCGTTTCCAGCTTCAGAAAAATAAAATAAATAAATAAATAAATAAATAAAAACAGGAATGCTGTCAATGTCTCGGTACCAAAATGTTATTGCCAGCACCTTCCCCTACAAGCTTTTTACCTGCCCCAAGCAGGAGAGAAGAGGGCTCCTCCCAGGAAACTGATCCTTCCAAAAGAAAAGACCTACAGGTCTGAAATCTGGAGGACCTGGCCTGACAACTGGCCAGCCGGCCCACCAAAAGACCAGACTTGCACACGTGCATGGAGTGGCCATGAGTAGAGAGCCAAGGATCACCAGAGCTATGAGGGAAGTCCCTCACTAAAAAGTAAGCCAAACATACAAGGGAAAAAAAATAACGAGGAAGAAACAAAAACATTGGAGGAGTGGAATAAAACTTAAGTACATATCCTCAGAGATGTGAGAGGACACATTGCATCCATGAAACTATTTTAAAGGGAAAAAATCAGAGAATAAGAAAGAGCTCTGGGAAAATGTTTAAATATTACAGACATATTTTAAAAAGCAAAAGGTATGGTAGGTATACTTGAGTTCTCCAACAGAAACTAAAAAGACAAGAAAAAAAACAAAAACAAATAAAAAAAGAAAACAGACCCTGGCTGGTTGGCTCAGTGGTAGAGCGTCAGCCTGGTGTGCAGGAGTCCTGGGTTCGATTCCCGGCCAGAGCACACAGGAGAAGCGCCCATCTGCTTCTCCACCCCTCCCCCTCTCTTTCCTCTCTGTCTCTCTCTTCCCCTCCCGCAGCCAAGGCTCCACTGGAGCAAAGTTGGCTCGGGCGCTGGGGATGGCTCTGTGGCCACTGCCTCAGGCGCTAGAGTGGCTCTGATTGCGGCAGAGCGACGCCCCAGATGGGCAGAGCATTGCCCCCTGGTGGGCATGCCGGGTGGATCCCGGTTGAGTGCATGCGGGAGTCTGTCTGACTGCCTCCCCATTTCCAGCTTCAGAAAAATAAAAAAAAAGAAAGAAAGAAAGAAAGAAAGAAAGAAAGAAAGAAAGAAAGAAAGAAAGAAAGAAAGAGAGAAAGAAAGAGAGAAAGAAAGAGAGAAAGAAAATATTAGGGGATCAGTCTAGGAGACCAAGCATCACAATAAACAGTTCCAGTAAGAACAAAGAAAATGAAGTTATCAAACAAATACATTTCTCCAGAAATGATGGGAAGGAGTTTTTTCCTGTTTAAAAGGGCCCACTGAGTGTAGAGCACAATAAATTTTAAAAGACCCATACAAGGCACATCATTGTGGAATTTTAGAACACCAGGAATAAAAACAATATTTACAAAGAAAGAAGGAAAAAAACAAGACAGTTTTATAGCCTCAGGAATTAGAATAGAATAAGTCTTATGGCCAGCAATACTGGGAACTAAAGAAAGTAATAAAGAAAAATATGCCTTCAAAATTCTGAGGAAAAAAATGGTTACAACCTAGTGTTTTATACCCCACCAAACTATCTAACTATCAAACTAGCTATCAAATACAAAGGTAGGATCCAGATATCTGAGTTCTCAAAAAACTGTGGGAAGATTTGCTCCATCAAAACAATTAGATTTTTAAAAAAGAAAAGAAAACAGAGCCTTCTGGAAACAGGGTTTCCCACACCAGAAAGAGGAAAAGGGTCTTCCTACAGTGGCAGTAGAGGGAAGATGCAGGGTTCATGGAGAAGGCTGTACAGTCCCTAAAATTCTAAAAATGTAAATTAATCTACAATGATAGATAGTGGATCGGTGGTCACCCAGAGACAGGAGTAAAGAGACGGATAGATTATAAAAGGCCATGAGGAAACTTTGAAGGTGATAGAAATGTTCATTGTTTTAATTAAAGTAATGGATGGATTCGCGGATGCATACATGTGTCAAAACTCTTAAAATGGGCCTGACCTGTGGTGGCGCAGTGGGATAAAGCGTTGACCTGGAACACTGAGGTCGCCGGTTCGAAACCTTGGGCTTGCCTGGTCAAGGCACATATGGGAGTTGATGCTTCCTGCTCCTCCCCCTTCTCTCTCTCTCTGTCTCTCTCTCACACTCCTCTCTCTCTAAAAAATCAATAAATAAAATATTTTTTAAAAAACTCTTAAAATGTGTTCACTTTAAATACATGCATTCAATTGCACATAAACCGTGCCTCAATAAAGTAGTTTAAAGAAAATTAGGAAAGGAGAGACTTAGTGAACAGAGAGCTTGGTCAGAGAGAACTAGCCAGAGATAAAAAGGAGGAAGCTAGAACAGAGAGAGTTCAAAGCATTACAGGATGCACTGAGAAGGTCTAAGGTGTGCGACTAGGGTCTCCAAAAGAGACACGAGCATCACTTCACCACAGCAACAGCAGAAGCCCAAAGGAATGCTATTGCCCAAGTGCTAGAAAACAAAATAGCACACTAAATTTCCCTGCCCTGGAGAAAAGCCTCTTTAATATTAATGAAGGCAGATAGAGACATTTCTAGATAAACAAAAGTGGAGAGTTCTTCCACGGCAGACTCACACGCAAAGAAATTCCACCGGGTGTTGTTTCGGCGGAAGGTCAAGGACCCTGCATGGGCACCCAGAGATGCGGCAGAGGATGAAGAAACAAGAAGTCCGAGGAATAAATGTTTAGAGAACAATTATTTTTCTCCCTGGCTAGAACAAAAAGATCCACGCAGGAAAGTTGAAGGGGCTGGAAGGCCGAAAGATGCGTAAAGCCAGATAGATCTCAAAGGGCCCTGGATGCCAGCAGGAGGGAGAGGGAAGGCAAACCCAGACCGAGAAATAAGAAAGTTAAGAGAGAGAAGGACGCAGTCAAGGACAGGGAGGTTAGGGCAAAGGAGGCGGGAGAACACTGAAATACTGCCGAGAGTGCAGGCAGACAGCTGTTAGACCAACGCCATTGGCTTGGGGGGTTCAAGAAGCCACAGGACATTTTGAGAAGGGAGCCGTATGGAAATGATGGGCATGGGCACCTGTCTGCAGGAAGTGAAAGGGTGACCAGCAGAGGAAGCAGAAGCCGTAGGCGCCCTGTCCACCGGGAGGTCGGGGAAAGACCTCACTCTGCTTCTCCAAAACAGAACTATGGTTACCCCTCCCAAGCCTGCCCCTTCCCAGCCTTGCTCTGCTCCACCAGTGGGTTTATGCTTTAGCAGTTCAAACCCAAATGCCGAGTAGCCACTGACCGACCTTCCCCCACGCCCCAGACTCCATCTACCAGCGGTTCCTGCTGACCCCAGCCTGGCCTGTATTCTATGTCCCCAGTGCTAAGTCCAAGGCAAGTCACCATGCTCTCTTCCCTGGAACACTGCAGGGACCTCTAGCGGGGGCGGGGTGGGGGGAGCTTCCATTCTTGCTCCCTCTAACCCGGTCTCCCTGGAGTGATCCTTTGAGAGAAAAATAAACAGAATCAGACCACGTGACTTCCCTGCTGAGCACCCTTCGGTGGTCCCCCCGCTCCTGGCCACTGTCTTTCAGGCCCTCCGGGAGCTCCCCGGGGAGGATTCTAACATCTCTTCTTGCTCGTCCCCCACTCCCCTGAGTCACTTTCGTGCTCACTGGTCCCCTCCCTGTTCCTGTTCCTGGGGCACGCCAAACTTGTTCCTGTCACCACCCTCCCCTTGCAAAGCTACATCCTTCCCGTCATTCAGTTCAAGATGACCTCCTCAGACATCCAACCAACTGAAGGTGACCTCCCTCTACTAGAGATGTTCCACTATCCCATCCCGGGGGTTTATTTTACCTACAGCATGTAGCATCTGAAAGTATTTTGTTTATGAACTAGCTGGTTTACGGTCTGTACCCCCACACATACACCCTGCCCCTCCACTAGAGCAGAAGCCATTCCTCTCCTATGAAATTGCTGAAACGCCAGTGCTCATTGCTGTCTTCAAACCTAACAAGGAGCTGATAGACCCTGGGGGTGGGGTTGGGGGTCGTAGGACGTTCTTAAGAGGTGACTACAATAAGACTGCCAAGACTTATTACACTGGGCCCAGCTGAGGTCAGATAGCATCAACTGTGTCTTTTCCAAGCCTTTCCCCAGCTGCTCTTGACAGCCCGGGAGGGGTGTAGAAAGGGAGATAAGGGAGACAAACCAAAGCAGGAGTGGACAGAGCCAAAGGTCAAAGGATTACGATATCACCAAAGGGCTGAGAAAGCAGACCGGCAGGGGACCCCAGCTGGGAGCCGGTGGATTAGGATGGATTAACACAGAAAGACCAAGGACCTGAAGCCAAAAAACAGCAGGGGGAAACCAGTGCCCCCAGCACAATGGATGGTGACATTACCAGCAGAATGCTGAGTCCCAGAGGCAGAAGTTCTGAAGGGGAGATGCTGGAGATGCACGCTTTCCTGGGATGGCAAGATGTAACACTGGGGGGTCCGGAGGCCACGAGTCTATCCCCGCACTCCTGCCCCCCATCTCCTCCGCCCCCCACCCAAGGCTGCCCCTGGGGCCAGCAGGAGCAGGTACGCCCCTTCTGGGTGACTCAACTCCTCTGCAATCATCATCATGATAAAGAGCTCAGTGACAAGCTACTGAAATGCTAGGGGAGGAGAGAACATCAGGAAAATCCAACTCCTGAATGCCTGCAAACTCTCTCTGCTTCAGCTAAGAGTTTGGGTTGGTTTTTTTTTCTAACTCCTTTTTTTTTTTTTCTTTTTTTTTTTTTTCTTTCATTTTTCTGAAGCTGGAAACAGGGAAAGACAGTCAGACAGACTCCCGCATGCGCCCGACCGGGATCCACCCAGCACGCCCACCAGGGGCGATGCTCTGCCCACCAAGGGGCGATGCTCTGCCCATCCTGGGCGTCGCCATGTTGCGACCAGAGCCACTCTAGCGCCTGAGGCAGAGGCCACAGAGCCATCCCCAGCGCCCGGGCCATTTTTGCTCCAATGGAGCCTTGGCTGCGGGAGGGGAAGAGAGAGACAGAGAGGAAAGCGCGGCGGAGGGGTGGAGAAGCAAATGGGCGCTTCTCCTGTGTGCCCTGGCCGGGAATCGAACCCAGGTCCTCTGCACGCTAGGCCGACGCTCTACCGCTGAGCCAACTGGCCAGGGCTCTAACTCCTTTTAACGGGGTTATCAGAGCTCACAAGGGGAAGGAGATCAGGCTGTGAATGGCAAGCCAGCACGAAATCCCAATCTGGACACAGCAACAAAGAGCGTACTAAAGAGAACAGGTGATGTGGTGGCGCAGTGGATAAAGCGTCGACCTGGAAATGCTGAGGTCGCCGGTTCGAAACCCTGAGCTTGCCTGGTCAAGGCACATATGGGAGTTGATGCTTCCAGCTCCTCCCCCCCCTTCTCTCTCTCTCTCTCTCTCTTTCTCCTCTCTAAAATGAATAAATAAAAAAATAATAAATCCTAGAGTTAACATGATCAGATTTGCTTTAAAAAAAAAAAAGAGAACAGGTGATTTTCCCCCTGAATCAGAGAGAAGGGGTGTGGGCTGAGCCCAGCAGCAGAAGGGCCTGGGTCAGGCTGCTCTCCACATCTCTCAGGGGGAGCATTACTCACGAAAAGGGGAAGGACTGAGGGGTCACCGGTTGGAGTCACCAGATGTATCAAATAAAAATACAGGATGTGGCCCTGGCCGGTTGGCTCAGCGGTAGAGCGTCGGCCTGGTGTGCGGGGGACCCGGGTTCGATTCCCGGCCAGGGCACATAGGAGAAGCGCCCATTTGCTTCTCCACCCCCCACCTTCCTTCCTCTCTGTCTCTCTCTTCCCCTCCTGCAGCCAAAGCTCCATTGGAGCAAAGATGGCCCGGGTGCTGGGGATGGCTCCTTGGCCTCTGCCCCAAGCGCTAGAGTGGCTCTGGTCGCGGCAGAGCGACGCCCCAGAGGGGCAGAGCATCGCCCCCTGGTGGGCAGAGCATCGCCCCCTGGTGGGCAGAGCTTCGCCCCTGGTGGGCGTGCCGGGTGGATCCCGGTCGGGCGCATGCGGGAGTCTGTCTGTCTCTCCCCGTTTCCAGCTTCAGAAAAATACAAAGAAAAAAAAAATACAGGATGCCTGCCTGACCTGCGGTGGCGCAGTAGATAAAGCAGTAACCCGGAGTGCTGAAGTTGCCAATTCGAGCCCCTGGGCTCACCTGGTCAAGGCACATATGGGAGTTGATGCTTCCTGCTTCTCCTCTCCACTTCTCTCACTCCTCTCTAAAATGAATAAGTAAGGCCCTGGCCGGTTGGCTCAGCGGTAGAACGTCAGCCTGGCGTGCAGGGGACCCGGGTTCAATTCCCGGCCAGGGCACATGGGAGAAGCGCCCATTTGCTTCTCCACCCCCCCTCCTTCCTCTCTCTCTCTTCCCCTCCCGCAGCCAAGGCTCCATTGGAGCAAGGATGGCCCGGGCGCTGGGGATGGCTCCTTGGCCTCTGCCCTAGGCGCTAGAGTGGCTCTGGTCGTGGCAGAGCGACGCCCCAGAGAGGCAAAGCCCCCTGCTGGGCAGAGCGTCGCCCCTGGTGGGCGCCGGGTGGATCCCGGTCGGGTGCATGCGGAAGTCTGTCTGACTGTCTCTCCCTGTTTCCAGCTTCGGAAAAATAAAAAAAAAATAATAATAATAAAAGAATAAATAAAATCATTAAAAAAATACAGGATGCCCAGTTATATCTGAATGTCAGATAAACAATGATTTTTTTTAGTACAGTAGATGTATATGCCCTATGCAATACTAATATACTTATACTAATAAGTATGCATCGTTTATTTGAAATTCAAGTTTAACTGGGTATCTGGCAACCCTAATTCTACATGTTCGGAGAAGGGCTGCAGCTCTGGATGCAGCCATTAAACAGGGAAAACTTGCAGAGTGGCTGTGCTGGGAGGCCAAGTGTTCTGGGGGCTAAATATGAATGATGATGTAGGTAAATGTCCTTATATTTACTATTAAAGATAAGAGAATTAGTGAGTTATATATACATATATAAGATACACACACATACATTCCATAAGTATATTGGGCTTTGCTTTACAGCTAAGTTACAAATTGCTTTCTGGCTTTATCCAATAAAAAGAAAACAAGTCTGACTAGGTCATGATACAGTGGATAGAGCGTCAGACTGGAACGCACAGGACTCAAGTTCGAAACCCAGCTGGCCTGACCACAGGCTCACCAGCTTGGGCACAGGGTCACTGGCTTGAGCGTGCAACCATAGACATGACCCCATGGTTGCTGGCTTGAGCCCAAGGTCACTGGCTTGAGCCCAAAGTCGCTGGCTTAAGCCCAAAGGTTGCTGGCTTGAACAAGGAGTCACTGGCTTAGCTGGAGCCCTCGGGTTAAGGCACATATGAGAAAGCAATCAAAGAACAACTAAAGTGCTGCAACAAAGAACTGATGCTTCTCATTTCTCTCCCTTCCTGTCTGTCCCTATATGTCCCTCTCTCTGTTCCTGTTTCTCTTGCAAAAAAAAAGAAAACAAAGGCCCTGGCCGGTTGGCTCAGTGGTAGAGCATCGGCCTGGTGTGCGGGGGACCCGGGTTCGATTCCTGGCCAGGGCACATAGGAGAAGCGCCCATTTGCTTCTCCACCCCCGCCCTCCTTCCTCTCTGTCTCTCTCTTCCCCTCCCGCAGCCAAGGCTCCATTGGAGCAAAGATGGCCCGGGCGCTGGGGATGGCTCCTTGGCCTCTGTCCCAGGCGCTAGAGTGGCTCTGGTCGCGGCAGAGCGTCGCCCCTGGTGGGCGTGCCGGGTGGATCCCGGTCAGGCGCATGTGGGAGTCTGTCTGACTGTCTCTCCCCGTTTCCAGCTTCAGAAAAATACAAAAAAAAAAAAAAAGAAAAAAGAAAACAAAGGTGCAAGGCAGTGAGGTTATGTGGTGAGTTTTGTCAGTTGCCCTGGCATGAGTAGTGTGTCAGATGTGTGCGTGTCAACTTGTTAATTTGCAGTGCTCCTGGTTTCCATTGTTTCTCCCATCACAGATTAAGGTTTTGGAGGGAAGAAACCAAAAAAGCCAATCTCAAAGTAGCTATATATTCTCAGGGCTCTGGTGTATCTAAGTCTATTTTCCATTTGTCACAACTACTCTCCAAGTAAGCACAGAAGAAAATGTTGTGGGCCCAAGAGAGGACAGATGCAGAGTATCCCTGAGTCACTATTTATTTTGTTTTGAGTGGTGATAAAAACCAGGTCATTCTCCATCACAGAAACACAGACCTGGGCGTTCTGGAACATATGTTATGTTCCGTTTATGTAATTCCTAGAGGCAGTGTTTTCCAAAGCCGGGGAAGGATGGCAGAGAACTTCTCTACCCAACTGAGCATTATGGCCCAATTAATGTCTACAAGCCTAAGGAAAAAGGAATGTCTCAACACTGTCATTCCTCCCCCCAACCCTGCCCCAGCCTCTCTGTAAGAAATTCTTAAAGACCAGCAAATGTCAGCATGCAGTTAAGCCCTAATCACTGCTCTTCAAAGGAGAAAAAAGGCAAGACCATAAAGAAAAAAAAATGCTGGAATAGCTGATAAAACATGAGTATCTCTGAAAAGCTATTGTGGGGAAGCCTCACACGGCTAAAGAAATAGCTCTTAATTTACAACCTGGGCTGACAGTCCGTTCCACACCGACTCAACACTACTGAATAACCCCCTCTCAGCATACCTAAGTGGCTCCTGCCAAAAGCACCTAAGAGGTGGCGCAACTGGGAAGGGAGGGCCCAGAGGCCCAGATGGTCCGCATCTGGCCAGAAATTAGAAAAGAAAGAAATCAACTTCTCAAATGCACAGGCAGGTGTTCGGGGCTTCCCAGGAGGCTTGTTTAGGAAGGGCACCAGGGATGGTTCTAAACCAATGGCTAGTTAAAGGACAACAAACGTTCCTGAGAATTCATGGAGAAGAATTAAGACAGGTCCGCACAGACCAAACAGGTGGCGAGAGCACGGGAGCCCCGTTGTCCACCCGCTCTTGATAACGGCATCGTTCCGAAGACATTTAAATTATTTAGATGATAGTAACCGAGACATCTTTAATAATGCACCCAACAGCAGGCACCAGGTTGAAATCAATTAGACTCTACCGCTAAATTATACGGTAGAAATTTACAAGAGGACGGCTCTGGGATGGGGGCTGCAGGTATACAGGCCTGCCAGAGACAACTGTATTAGGAACCAAATGGGTACTGCCTCTTAAGCAGCGTGAGAAATGGCCTGATGCTCCTAAAAATACAGGGGCAAGGATACAAAACGAAAATGAGGGGACCCATCCTTCTGCTCAAGGTTCTGGGTGGGCAAGAGACATGGCGGCAAAAGCAAATCCCATTCTGGAGGTTTCCCATGCGAGGATAAACTTGCGAGTGGGGGCCCGGAGGAGCCTCTCGCCGGGGTAGGCTTGCGGCCCAGGTGGGGCTATTTGGGAACCGGGTACGACCCACTCTGGGTTGGGCAGGGGAGACAGGGAGGTGGTCGCAAGAGCCTGCCTCCGCGGCGCCCAAAGGGTGACGACCGCCGGCAGTGACTGCAAACTCGTCCGTTCCAGCTGCGGGCAGGGTTCTGGGCTCTAGGTCCGCGGGCAGCACGTGGAGACCGCCCAGCGCGCCGCGTCCCGCCCTCGGCCGCGCGGGGGCGCAGGGCGCAGGCGCGCAGCTCCCGGGCGCAGACGGCGGTGGCGCGACTCCGGGCCGCCAGGGGCCGCTGTGGTGCCGCCGACCGCCGGTCCCTCTTGAGCACGGCCTAGCCGGTTTGGCGGGGTGAAAGGTTGCGAAGATGGCGACGGCCTTGAGCGAGGAGGAGCTGGACAATGAAGACTATTACTCGTTGCTGAACGTGCGCAGGGAGGTGAGGCCCGCGGCGGGTGCTGTCAGGGCTGAAGCCTGGCCCGGGCGTTCGGGAGGGGCAGGGCTGGCGGCGGCTGCCCCGTTTCCGCGGCGGGAGGACGGGGCCGGCGGGGAGGCCGCGTGACCCCGCCTGACGTGCGCGACTGCCGGCCGGCCGGTCCAGCGGGCCCGACGGCCCCGACCCGTGCGCCGGCGGTGTCCTGGCCGGCCTCTGCCCCTTCCCGCGGCGGCCAGTGCGCCGCATGCGCCGTGCCCGTCGAGGCTGGTGTCCCCGCACCCCCAGAGGGCACATGGTTCCCGTGGTGGAGTGGCCGTGGGGCTTCCAGTCTCCTGGGACCCGGTGCCACGCTCGACTCGCACGTTTGTCCGGTCTGAGAGGCTGTGTCATTGTCCCAGGCCGACAGGATGGCAAATCGAGTCTCGGATATCAAGGTCAAAGCCACCAGGCGACCTCCCCAAGGGTCTGTCCGATCCCCGAAGGTTTCCAGGGGGACGTCCGGCCCGCACAGTGAGTCCAGGCCCAGAAGCACGTGTCTTGTGCGCTCCTTGCTCCCGAGCGGCGGTCCTGAAGTTGAAGGAAGAGTCTCCGGGACGTTAAGCCTCAATTCGGAGGCTGCAGAGGAGAACGAGGCTGTAAAGCCAGGAACGAGGTGCAGCCCCACGCGCGGCCGGGGCTTGCGCGGCCCTTTCCGCGCGGGCGTTTATACCCGTTTCCTCTTCGAATACAAGATTGTAAGAGAGAGTCCCCCACTGTGTCTGGCACGCAGTCGGGGCCCACAAGGTGCCTCGTTGACTCGTGCGGTCGAGATCAGTGTGAAGGGCAGGAAGGCTTCCAAGGTCAGGTCAGAAGGTGGAGTCTTTCACCTCCGGAGCCGCTGAGTTCGGTCTTCCCAGGCTTGCCAGAGAATCTCTTTTAACTCCATCTCTCCGGTTTTCCAGCGACCAGAAACAGCCAGGTTGGGCCATCCTAGTTGGCAAAGCTGGTCACGTTGGTCTTGTCAGTCATTGCTGGTCCACATGATGTTATTTTATTCTCAGGTCGGCCCTTAATGTAGGTATTATAATCATTACGAGTATATGGCTGAGAAAATTGAGGCGTAGAGAGATGAAGTAGCTGGCCCAAAGTCACAGCACCAGAAAATGCTGGAGCCCGAATTCAGCTGGGGACAGTCTGACTCTGGACTTCTTGACCTCTGTGCTGTCACCCTAGCTTACCAGTCCTCAGACTGTAGAGCTGCTGGTTCTGGTACTGTGTTCTTTCTGGGCACCTCACATAAAAATTCCTCAAATGTTTTAGCTACTATATACTATGGAAACGTTCAATGACATATTTTCGGGAATTGGAAATCATATTAGTCTGTGATAGGGCAGCTGGAGGTTTTTTGTAACTGAACAACAACAGTAAGCCTTTGGGTAAATCACTTTGGTCTTCGGTTTCTTTCCCTTTTAATGAAGCTATCTGGCTAGTTATTCTTTTTCTCTTTCTTTTACCAAGTGAGAGAAGGTGAGATAGAGAGACAGGCTCCCACATGTACCCCGCCAGGATGCACCTGGCAACCCCCATCTGGCTGATGCTATGCCCATCTGGGGCCATGCTTGCAAATGGGCTATTTTCAGTGCCTGTGGCCGATGTGCTCCAACTAATCAAGCCATGGCTGCGGAAGGGGTAGAGAGAGAAAAGAGGA
This sequence comes from Saccopteryx bilineata, assembly GCF_036850765.1. Classification (NCBI taxonomy): domain Eukaryota; kingdom Metazoa; phylum Chordata; class Mammalia; order Chiroptera; family Emballonuridae; genus Saccopteryx; species Saccopteryx bilineata. Next base: position 289,344,254 of record NC_089492.1, read on the forward strand.
GAAGGGGTGAAGAAGCAGATGGTCACTTTTCCTGTGTGCCCTGATGGGGAATCAAACCTGTGACATCCACACACCAGGTGGACTCAATACCACTGAGCCAACCAGTCAGGGCCCTGGCTAGTTATTCTTTAAGCTTTCTCCAGGTCTTAGAAGCAAAGAAGTAAATGAAACCAGCTTTTCTGAAATCAGCCTTTCTTATCAGTACTTGATAGTTAGTCTGGGTTATCAGTATTTGATCAGCCCCCTGACCTGTTGACCACAAGTAATCAAGAAGGTCTATAATAATAGGTTTAGCCATTGTTCTAGGTAAACATTTGTCTAAAGTAGATCTTGAAACTGCTGGAATCTGAAGACCTGCCATAGTTATTGGACCGATTGCATGGGAGCCAAAGAAATATGTCTTTAAAAAAGACTGTACTACTCCCAGTGAGTGAACACACTTCCCATACTTATGGGTATAAGCAAAATCCCTATAAAACATGTCCTCTTGCTTAAGTCATCCTGTGTCGCCTTTGTCAACAAACTCAGTGTGAAAGCTGTACTATGCTGATTTTACCTCATTCTGTATGAGAAACTCTGAAGGTGATCTCTGGACTTGATATTTGCCAGGAGTATGTGTGTGTGTGTGTGTATGTGTGTGTGTAATCAGAAACCAACTCGAAGTTAAAACATTTAGTCAAAGAGTTAAGAGAAAAAGTAGCATGACCAATCAGTGGCACAATAGATAGAGTGTCAGACTGGGACACAGAGGACCCAGGTTCGAAATCCTGAGGTCGCCAGCTTAAGCATAGGGCTCATCTAGTTTGAGCAAGGCTCACCAGCTTGAGCCCAAGGTTACTGGCTTGAGCAGGGGTCACTAGCTCTGCTATAGCCCCCCGGTCAAGGCACATACGAGAAAGCAATCAATGAACAACTAAGGAGCTGCAACAAAGAATTGATGCTTCTCATCTCTTTCCCTTCCTGACTTTCTGTCCCTCTCTCTGTCTCTCTCTGTCTCTAGTACACACAAAAAAAAGCTCTGGCCGGCTGGCTCAGTGGTAGAGTGTCAGCCTGGCGTGTGGAAGTCCCGGGTTCGATTCCTAGCTAGGGCATACAGGAGAAGCGCCCATCTGCTTCTCCACCCTTCACCCTCTCATTCCTCTTTATCTCTCTCTTCCCCTCCCTCAGCCAAGGCTCCATTGGAGCAAATTGACCTGGGCGCTGAGGATAGCTCCTCAGGAGCTAGAATGGCTTCGGTTGCAATGGAGCAACGGCCCAAATGGGCCGAGCATCACCCCCTGGTGGCATGCCGGGTGGATCCCAGTTGGGCGTATCCCAGTTGGGCGCATGCGGAATCTCTCTGCCTCCCCTCTTCTCACTTCAGAAAAATACAAAGGAAAAGAGAGAGAGAAAAAGTAGAAGTAACTTCACCTCTTGGGTGTGTGGTTGAAAGAGGATAGTAACACCCATTTATATATTTGCTGTCAGTTCCACAGCTTGATGTCATTTACGTATAAGCATAGATTGAGATCCTTTCCCACCAGTACATCAGAAGACAGTCTTTTGAGGAAGTTCAGACATTTCCCTGTGAATCTCAAGTGGAAGCAACCTGACACAAAAGCAGGAAATTTTACTTAAAAATGTAAAAATTAGACTGCATGGTTACAATGGGAGTGATTAGATGCATCAAAAATCAGCTTAAGAATTTCCCTTCCAGGTTTTAAACTTTAAAATATACCCTTGCCTGACCAGGTGCAGTGGATAGAGTGTCGGCCTGATACGCTGAGGACCCAGGTTTGAAACCCCAAGGTCGCCGGCTTGAGCACCGGCTCATCCGGCTTGAGTGTAGGATCATAGACATGACCCCATGGGCGCTGGCTTGAGCCCAAATGTCGCTGGCTTGAAGCCCAAGGTCGCTGACTTGAGCCCAAGGTTGCTGACTTGAGCAAGGGGTCACTGGCTCAGCTGGAGCCCCCAGGTCAAGGCACATACGAGAAAGGAATCAATGAACAATTAAGGCACCGCAACTCTGAGTCGATGGTTCTCATCTCTCTCCCTTCCTTTTTGTCAGTTCCTGTCTGCTCCCCACCCCCCACATTACACACAAAATAAATAAATAAAATATACCCTTAAATTGTATTCCAGATAGTGAAACAGGCAGCTAGACTGGACCAGACCACCAAATTCTGTCGTAAACAAGACTTAGATGGCGTGACCAGGCGGTGGCACAGTGGATAGATCATCGGACTGGGACACGGAGGACCCAGGTTTGAAACCCAAAGCTCACCAGCTTGAGCCCAAGGTCGCTGGATTGAGCAAGGGGTCACTCGGTCTGCTGTAGCCCCCCGGTCAAGGCACATATGAGAATGCAATCAATGAACAACTAAGGTGCCACAACGAAGAATTGATGCTTCTCATCTCCCTTCCTGTCTGTCCCTCTTTGTCCCTCTCTCTGTCTCTGTCACACACACACAAAAAAATGGCTTAGGTGATCTTCAATGATTTTCTTTCTATAGTATTCTGGATTTCTTGTTTACGTAGTAGAGCCATTGTCTGGCACACATCGAGGGGAAGGAATAATTTATTGTTACCTGGGTACACCAAAACTAGGTCAGCATCTCTGTCTTAGTGTAGTCAGATGCATCACAGGTGCCTGAAATCTAACTGATCTGAGACAATTTTTCCAAATTTATTTGGAGGAAGGATTCCTGAACAGTAAATTAGAGTAAAATTTTCTTGGTCTCTCTATGTTTTTTAAGACTTAATTGCTACATTTTAAACCAAATTATTTCTATATAATTGACTATTCCTACTTTATCAATGTTGGATTACCTTTGAAAGAGATTCATTTTTACACATCATTTATCCAGTTTTAAGATCTCCAGTCCCAGTTGAAATAGCCTTAAAGGGACCGATCTCCTTTTCAAGTTTTTTGTTTGTTTTTGTTTTAAGTGAGAGAAGGGGAGATAGAGAGATGGCCACATATGCCCCGACCGGGATTCACCTGGTCTGATGCTCGGACCAACCCAGTCATCCTCAGCATCCAGGGCCATGCTCGAACCAATCGAGCCACAGGCTGCGAGGGAGGAAGAGAGAGAGAGAGAGACGTGGGATAGGGAGGGGGAGAAAAGCAGATAGTCGCTTCTCATGTATGCCCTGACTAGATTGAACCCAGGGCATCCATATGCTGGGCCCATTCTGTATCCACTGAACCAGCCAGCCAGGGCCTCATAATGGGTCTTAATGAGTGATGTGAAGATGGATCTGAGGTCATTCTTTCAGTGAGATTCCCATCTACAATGTTATGTTCAAAGTTTCACATTTATAACCCTAGTTAAACTGCATTGGGAAAGCAAGCAAGCAGTGTTAAGCCTTGGTTGTCCAAAAACCTAACTTACCCAGACGATCACATTCCTAAGGCGTCACGTGAGTAAAGAAGCTGAGGAACAGGGTCGCTAGGAGCAGGAATTTCAGCCCACACTGCCACTCGAGTGACCTTGAACACGTCCCTGCGAAGTCTCCCTTTCATGTGGACAACAGTCCCTCATAGAGCTGCTACAGGTCCGAGGAAGCCGCTGCTGCCCAAGTCCTGTGTGTGGGTCCCCAGTTACCACTCTGGGGGGTTTGTCCTCTAGGCCAGTCGTTTAACATTTCTTCAACATTGAGATGTCAGTTAACATGTAATAATGTATTAAGCTCTCCCTGTGACCAGGATGTGGTATATTGGAGTATTGCAGTGGAGTGAGAATATGTACCAAATGCCTGATAGAAGCAGATACTCAGGTAATATTTACTGTTTCTTGAATTTTGATAAGCTTATCAAAATTTTTTTTAAAAGACATTACATATACATTGCCGGACCTGTGGTGGCGCAGTAGATAAAGCGTCAACCTGGAATGCTGAGGTCACTTGTTCAAAACCCCGGGCTTGCCTGGTCAAGGCACCTATGAGAAGCAACTATAAATTGATGCTTCCTGCTTCTCCCTACCCACCTCTCCCACTATGTCTCTCTCTCTCTCTCTCTCTCTCTCTCTCACTCACTCACTCTCACTCCCTCTCTCTCTAAAATCAATAAACAAAATATTTTTAATAAATAAAAGATATACATGTATATAGAAAGCAGTGGTATGTTTCATCCTGGATAACTTGGCTATTTATTGTACTAATAAAAACATAGTGCCAGGCCCCTGGCTGGTTGGCTCAATGGTAGAGTGTCAGCCTGGCTATGGATGTCCTAAAGTTCGATTCCCAGTCAGGGCACATAGGAGAAGCAACCATCTGCTTCTCCACCTCTCTTATCCTGCAGCCATGGTTCAACTGATTCGATTGAGTTGGCCTCGGGTGCTAAAAATAGCTTAGTTGCCAAGCAGCAGAGTAGTGTCCCAAATGGGCAGCACATCGCCCTTTAGGGGGCTTACTGGATGTATCCCAGTCATGGTGCATGCAAAGTCTATCTCTGCCTCCCCTGCTCTCAATTAAAAAACAACAAAAACATAGTGCCAGAACTTAGGGTTAGCATTAGGTTATGACTTCCATAGCCTTCTTTGCTCTTTCTGTTGAAAATTTCAAGGTGGTTTTTGTTTTGTTGTGGTTTTCCCCTTTTCAATAGACGGTTATCTCTCTAAACTCTGCTTCCAGCAAGGTTATGAGTTTGATGTGGAGTGCAAGGAGGAGGAGCTCCCAGAAGCAGGGGCTAAGCATGGGAGTAGAGTCCAGCGATAGTCTAAAGAGGAACTGGGATAAAGGCAGAGTGGGACCCAGAGATGTAATTGTGAGTTGTCGGCTCTGAAGGAGGGGTAGGGTGGGTTAGGGTGACCTGATCAGAGGCAGAGGTTCTGCCAGTCGGTGATGACCAGGCTGAGCACTGCTGGTCAGGAGGGTGCCTAGACCAAGTTCAGAGAGGTGGCTGGTGATCGTGCCTTGAGGGGAGGGGGGCTATTAGGATACCCACCTAGCTCCACTGACATCTCATAATGTAATCGGCAAACTACGAGAGGTTAAATTTTTTAAATGTGTTTTCTTTAATGAACCATGAGCCAGTTATTACCTTTCTGCTTTGGGCATTTCAAACAATTGCTTCTTGAAAGTTTAATGCTCTAGTTGTACATTATCTACCAAACAAAATACCTTTCTTTTTTTTTTTCTTTTATGTTTTCTTAAAGAGAATTCCATGGAAAGCTTTTGTATTTGCCATGAGTTCAGTAATAAAACAATGGAGAAGAGAATGTGGGGCATACAATCAGCATGTTTTGCTCGGCTATAGAATTTTAGTGTTTACTTTTTTATTGAACGTTGCTTTTGATTTTACTTGTGTATTTTATTTATGCCCTGCCTTGTTCAAGAAAGGATTTCCAACAGCGAACAGGTGAATCGATTAGATAGCACAAATGTTCTAAAGAGGGCACCAAAGAAGTTGAAAGACCACCGGGCGTACCGTTGCTCTCTGGGAACACCACTGTGGCACATGCATCCCGACAGAGCTCGAGGTCTGCCCGCCAGCGTCCTCCGAGGCCAGAGCCTGGCTCTGGGCGCTGTGTGCGTCTTGGCCTGGACGCAAGGAGTGCACAGTATTCTCTCCCTAATTTGCAGAAGCCAGAACATTTCCTCAGTAGTGAAATGCCAACAGACATCGACCGCAAGAAGTCTGCGCGAGTGGGCAGGCTATAACAGATGGACACGGATGAGAGAAAGTATAAGCTCAGGCTTTTAGGAGGAAATAAGCCGAGCTCTGGATGTGCAGAGAGGATCCGAACCATTAATTTTGACCCAGGAAGGAACTTGAGCTCATTTCTCTAAGATGTTGGCTTTTTTTTTTTTAAACTGTGTGTCTCAAGGGCACCAGATAAACATATGGACGTGACCAGGAAGAGAAATGAAAGCAGATTGGTCCAGTGGTCGGGAGATATTTCCTAAGCCCTTGGAATGACCTCTGATCAGAATGAAAATGTTTGTGGGTTTGGCCCGCCTACGGTCACACACTGTGGTCACACCCCATGGTCACACACCATGGTCAGCAGAGACATGCCCTGGAGCACAGGAGTCACCCTCTGCCCCATAAACCTGAAAAGTCGCGTGGGCCCTGCCTTTCCTCTTTTTTTAGCATTGAGAGTTCTGTCCTTACTGGTTGCCTAATACTTGTTGAACTTATATTGCCTTTGGGAAGGGAGTGGCTGATGCATTCTATAAACTTTGTAATTTTAGCCTGACCTGTGGTGGTGCAGTGGATAAAGCGTCGACCTGGAATGCTGAGGTCGCCGGTTCAAAACCCTGGGCTTGCCTGGTCAAGGCACATATGGGAGTTGATGCTTTCTGCTCCTCCCTCCCCCTTCACTCTCTCTCTCTTTCTCTCTCTCATTCTCTCTCCTCTCTAAAAATTAATAAAAGAAAAAAATTAAACTTTGTAATTTTTTTGTCTTTCTCAGGAGAACTTACTTAAGATTCAAAGATTATTTCTAGTTGTAAGAAACTCGGAATTATTTGATCACCCTCCTGTTTTGCTTCTCTGACTGATTCATGATGTCACTGTTCCTCTCTTAAGCCCACCTCTCCAAAGGGAGGAGCCTGAATTTGGCCATAGGGGGCCAGCTTCTAAAGTCCTGTGACACATAGTGTGTCCGCCCGACCCCTGTACTCTGCAGTGGCATGGTGTTGCTTAGGAGTGTTTAAGAGGGACAGCTGAGACCACCTAGCCCCCTGGTCGGCAAACTGTGGCTCGCAAGCCACATGTGGCTTTTTGGCCCCTTGAGTGTGGCTCTTCCACAAAATACCACATGCAGGCACTACCTCGATAAGGAATGTACCTACCTATATAGTTTAAGTTTTAAAAATTTGGCTCTCAAAAGAAATTTCAATCGTTGTACTGTTGATATTTGGCTCTGTTGACTAATGAGTTTGCCGACCACCGATCTTAGCCCAGTGTCTTGCACGTTGGACACCTGTGATCATCCGTTGGTGATTGTTTGGAAGGACCAGAGTCGGGCAGTGGAGCTTGGAAAGGTGTCAGTGGCTTAAACAACAAAGCTCTCGAAGTCAGGTGTGCTTTTGACTCTCTGGCAGCCTGGGCTGGGGCACGTTACTTAACCTCTCTGGGCCTGTTTCCTTCTCTCTCTCTAAAGGGCTGTTGGGAGAATGAAGCAAGAGTGCATATAAGTGCTTAATGGTAATGGCACATCATTATGGAAAGTAAATGCCACTGTATTTTATTACTGTCGCAAGCATTAAAGTTATTAAGGAATGCTCGTATTGATTTGTTGGGAGTTGCTTCATATGGTTTGGATGAGTCCTCTGTCTGAGCCATTTCGTAAATATCTAGTCCCTCTCCGTAGGTGGTCTTTCATTCTAAAGGGACCTGTTTTATGAGTGGAAGCTCAGTCTGAGCCAGGCTACAGGTGTTACTAATTTCTGGCTAGCTTTCGGGTCAGGGGTTCACAATCAGCTAAACTCCTCACCTCAGACTAGTCGTCACTATCTTTGTCCGTGAAATGAGGGAGGGCTCCAATACCAGTGCTTAGACCCTCTGTCATTATTAAAGTGTTGAATGAGGAACTATCGGTGGAATATTTTGTTGGTGGTCAGTCTGTGCAGGTGGATCTGTGGCGGCCTCGGTGACCTTGAAATCCCCTTCGGTTCCCAAGGTGCTCGCTCTCCCGCCTCCACTGCTGGGGCCTCCTGGTGCAGAGGGCCTGGCGGCAGGCCCCCGAGGTGTTCTGCGTGTCCGTGGGAAGGGGAAGGCGGCACTGGGCAGGGAAGCGGCCTCAGAGCCAGCAGGGCTGTGCTTGTGCGTGGTTTTGTTGTGCACAGCTCCAGGCTTTGTAGTGGGAGCCTGGACAGAACGAAGGAGGAAACCTGTCTAAGTTCAGCTCTGTGGTTGCATGTTCGAGCCTGATAAGTGGGTGGCCTTGTCGCCTACTGTAATCAGTATCAGCTCAGGGACAGCTGGTCGTGGAAACACCCTCTCTCCGTGGACAGCTCTTAGCACAGCGTGCCCCTGCTCTCTAGAGGATGAGTAGCTCTGAAATCTGTCCTTCTCTATTTTTTCCCTGCTTTAAATGGTGTGAGTACCAAGTATCATAAAAGAATGACAGGTTTTTATTAGCTGGTGCCATTTATTTCAGTCAGATTGTTGCAGGACATATGGACAGTAATGAGTCTTCCATTGTGTCACTTAGGCAAATGTCCCAAAATGTAATTGACTAGAGTTTATGGGGACTTTGCTGCTGAAATGCAACCTGGACGTTGGAGTGTGAAGTGATGGGCTGTGGCGACAAATGTCCTGGTGGCCTTGCCGCTCCTGCAGCGAGAGGCGGGGCGAGGTGCTACCGAGTTGTGACCAACATGCTGCCAGGCCTTCCTGGTGCCAAGCGCACAGCGCTGCTGGGTCTTCGCAGGCCGGCACATGCTGGGACTGCCCCTCCTGACCCCTCGTAGTCCCGTGAGGTCCCGTGACTAGTTCTAGCCTGTGACGGGAGCGGAAGTGGTGTGTGTCCCGCCTAGTGGGATCCCAGGGCTCTCCTGAGCTTCCCTCTGCCAGTGCTGGCAGTGGCCCACAGGGCGTCGCTCGACTAGCCCGGGAGCGGAGGGCACTGCCCAGCACGTTGCTAGCTGACTGTGATGGGCGAGGAAAGCAAGGGAGAAGTAAACCTTTGGAATTTTTAGATTGCTCGTCACCACAGCATCCAGTAACCCAGTAATTCTTAAACATGTTATAAGTCAGTTATTAGGTGTTGATGGATTTTAGAGAGAGAAAGGAATGGGGAAGGGCGTTCGTTTGTTGTTCCATTTAGTTTTGTGTCCATTGGCTGCCTCACACACAGCTCTTAGTGGCAGTGGGAAGTCTGAGCACAGCAGGACCCACTCTTGGAACGCCTATTTTCACCTTGATTCCAGAGAGGGCTTCCTGCACCAGAAATCAAATAAGAGAAAATGGAGCACTTCTTCAGTCATTTAATTATTTAAAAGGAAGCAAATATGATGAGATTGGAGTTAGGAGATTCTTCCAAGAAGGATGCCACAGTGCAGATCAGAAAAGACACAATTGATGGCTTAACCTGTTACAAGAAAAAGCTGAAACTGAAAAAAAATCATAAATACAGGGGACTCAAAGGAATCTACAATATATTTACTTGATAAGAGATTCACGTTTCTAATATGTATAAAGAACTCTTAGAAATTGGACAGATGAATACCCTAATATACTGCTCACAAAAATGAGATATTTCAAAATGAATGTGAAGTGATAAAAATATCCCCTCATTTTTGTGAGCAGTTATAGGAAAACAATACAAAGGAAACAAGTAGGTTATTTCTGAAGAAGAAATCTAAAATGCAAATGAAAATATGAGAAAAGGGGGTTTAAAATGGGGTCACTGTTTCTGTGTATGGGGCTGACAGAGGTCTCCTATTTCACGGTGGTTCTCGGTGCTGGTGAGATGAGACATGCTGCTGCCTGTGCAGGCGACAGGATGCTTATTCCCTGGAGGAGCTCAGCCAGGGTCCTCAGAGTGCAGACACAGACACAGAGGGCCAGAGTGGCACCCGCCAGCAGCAGGACATCCCCCTTTTCCAGCTGTTCTCCAGGCGCTTCCCTAAAGACACCAACCTCTCAGAGAAAAGACCGCCACGTGAAACTTCAGGCCCCCTCCATGTCAAACCAGGGCTGTTCACACAGACAGCTTCCCTGCGACGTCTTGTTGTCTCCCCACTGCGCGTACCTGGACGGCCAGAGAGCAGGAGGTGTGGAGGGGTGCCCCAGGGTGAGGTGCCGGCTCGCACAGACGGTGGGGACACGGCAAGGAGGCAGGCCCTGCAGGGAGGTCGGACACGGGGCTGTCCTCAGAGCAGTGCGCACGGAAGAAATCAGAGCACCGCGATACTCTCAGAACAGATGTATAAAGAAGGAGCACTCGGAAATCAAAACGAGATAAAAATTCTATTAGAAGGGCTGGAAGATAAAGGTGAACTATCCACAAAAGGAAAAATTTTAAATCAATTCTTCAACATTAACTAAAGTAAAATGAAGGGAGAAGACATTACTCAACAATCAATATGAGAAAATTTCTCAGAATTAAAAGATAGGACCCTGACCGGTAGAGGCACAGTGGATAGAGCGTCAACCTGGGACACCAAGGTCCCAGGTTCGAAACCCCAAGGTCACCAGCTTGTGCGTGGGCTCATCCAACGTAAGCATCAGGTCGCTGGCTTGAGTGTAGAATCATAGACGTGACCTCATGGTCACTGGCTTGAGCCCAAGGGTTGGTGGCTTGAAGCCCGGGGTTGCTGGCTTGAGCAAGGGGTCGCTGGCTCAGCTGAAGTCCCCCAGTCATGGCACATAAGAGAAAGCAATCAGTGAACAGCTTAAGGTGCCACAACTGTGAGTTGATGCTTCTCATCTCTCTCCCTTCCTGTCTGTCTCTATTGTAAAATAAGGAAAGAGCCCTGGCCGGATAGCTCACTTGGTTTGGAGCATTGTCTCCCAAAGCATGGAGGTTGTAGGTTTGATCCCCGGTCAGGGCACATACAGGAGCAGATGGATGTTCCTGTCTCTTCCTTCCTTTCTCTCTCTCTCTAAAATCAGTACAATAAACATTTAAAAAAAAAAGAAAAAAGAAATATAATTACAGTATAGCTTCAGACTATATTTACATAGTCATATTTTTTATTTGTGGTTGGTTGACTGCAAATGCAAAACACACAGATGCAGATTACTTATTACTGTATAATAAGCATGTTTAGAGATACAAGTGAGGGAAAAATGCTAAAAGATTTTAAAGTATTTACATTTGAGGACTGGGGGTGTGACATCTGTTTTTGGTTTTAAGTCCAAAAGTTGTATTTATAATCCTTTTTGTTTCTATAGAATGATTAGTGATATCCCCACTTTCATGTCTGAGTTTAGTAATTTGAGTCTTCTGTTTTTACTTTGGTCAGTGGACTAAGGTTTTGTCAGTTTCTGAAGAACCAACTTTTGGTTTCATTAGTTTTCTCTGTTGTTTTCCTGTTCTTGATTTCATTTATCTCTGCTCTAATCTTTATCATTTCCTTCTACAAGCTTTGAGGTTTTTTCCTTGTTCTTTAACTTGTAAAGTTAGTTGTTGATTTGAAATCCTTCTTGGTTTTTACTGTAAACATTTATAGCTGTAAATTCCCCCCTTACCACTCCTTTCTCTGCCTAAATTTTGGTGTATTGTATTTATTTTCATTTGTCTCTACGAATTTTCTAATTTTCATTGTAATGTCTTCTTAGATCCACTTGTTTTAAAATGTGTGACTTTTCCTGTTGTCTTTCTCTTGCTGGTTTCTGATTTCATCCCTTTGTAGTTAGAGAAGATACTTTGTAAGATTATCTTTTTAAACCTATTGAGACTTAATTTGTGGCTTAGTATATGATCTATCCTGGAGACTGTCCCATATGCACTTAAGAGGAATGCATGTCCTGTTGTTGGATAGACTATTCTTCCTTCCCCCCACTTCCACCCCTACCCCTCACACACACACACACACACACACGCGCGCGCGCGCGCCAGGCACACCAGTTAGATCTTGTTGAGTTATCGTATTGTTCAAATCCTGTTTGTCCTTATCTTCTGTCTGATTGTTGTCAGATACTGATATTGGAGTCTCCAACTGTTATTGTGAAACTAGGTGTTTCTTCCTTCAATTCTGTCAGTTTTTGCTTCATACATTTTCATGGTCTGTCATTGGGTATATAAATGTTTATAACTTAAATCTTCTTCTTGTATTGAACCTTTTATTGATATATCATGTCCTTTGTGTCTTGTAACCTCTTTTGATTTAATGTCTATTTTGATACTAGTATAGACAAGCCTGCTCTTTTTTGGTTACTAAAGTATTTGTAAGCAATGTCTTTTTTCATCCTTTCACTTTTAACCTGTTTGTGTTTTGGGGTCTACAGTGGATTTCTGTAGGCAGCATAGAGTTGGTCTTTTTTTTTTTTTTTTTTTTTTTTTAGACAGAGAGAGGGGAAGGAAGAGAGATGAGAAGCATCAACTTGTAGTTTCATCACTTTAGTTGTTCATTGATTGCTTCTCATATGTGCCTTGACCGGGGGCTTTAGCCGAGCCAGTGATCCCTTGCTCAAGCCAGTGACCCCGCACTCAAGCTAGTGACCCTGTGCTCAAGCTGGCAACCTTGGGGTTTCAAACCTGGGTCCTATGCATCCCAGGTTGATATTGTATCCACTGTGCCACTGCCTGGTCAGGCTTTTTTGTAGGTTCTTTATGATTTTCTGCATAGATCACGTCTGCAAATACAGTTCTACTTTTCTTTCCAGTCTGTATGTCTTTTATTTCTTTTTTGCACCTTAACTGCAGGAATTTCATCTTTATTTTAACAGACCACTGAGCTCGACAATCAGATCACAGAGGACCTTTTCACTATAAACTTACGACCTAAAGATTGAATTTATATTTACTTTTTATTGAAAATATAACCAGATTGACCAGGCGATGGCACAATAGAGTGTCGCACTGGGACACAAAGGACCAAGGTGTGAAACCCTGAGATCTCTGGCTTGAGCATGGGCTCATCTGCTTGAGTGCGGACTTACCAGCTTGAGCGCGAGGTTGCTGACTTGAGCATGGGGTCATAGACATGATGACCCCATGGTCACTGGCTTGAGCCCAAAGGTCGCTGGTTTGAGCAAAGAGTCACTCGCTCTGCTGTAGCCCCCAGGTTGAGGCACAGAGGAGAGAAAGCAATCGATGAATAAGCAATCAAGGGACAATTAAGATGCTGTAATGAAGATTTGATGCTTCTTATCTCTCTCCCTTCCTGTCTCTCTCTCTATCCCTCTCTCTGACTCTGTCTGTGTCAAAAAAATAAAATAAAATAAAGAAAAATATATAGCCAGACAATTGAGATGAAAGTTTTCATTCTTAAAACATGGTACCTCTCTTAATTTTATTGTAGAATTTTAGAATCAGTATGTAACTTTAGATAGAGTTTATCATTTAGGAAGTATTGAACCAGTGACCTTAGCTATTCAGTTATGATGAAAGGCCCAATCTAACCTTTCATTGAATGTGATATTTATTATAAATGAAACTTCTCATTTATAGTACTTAATCAATAGCACATTAAGCCATTTATTACTGTGATTAAAGAAGTCTTTGCACACTAGATATTTTACTTCCTAGTTTATTTTATTTATTGGGGCAACATTGGTTAATAAAATTGTATAGGTTTCAGGGGTACAATTCTATAATACATCATCTCTATATTGTATTATGTGTTCACCACCCCAAGTCAAGTCTCCTTCCATCACCATTTATGCCCCATTTATCTAGTTTAATTTTAATGATTAAGAAAATAACAGTCTAACCCAGGTCCATCAAGTCTGTCTAATCCGGCCCTGGCCGGTTGGCTCAGCGGTAGAGCATCGGCCTGGCATGCGGGGGACCCGGGTTCGATTTCCGGCCAGGGCACATAGGAGAAGCGCCCATTTGCTTCTCCACCCCCCCCTCCTTCCTCTCTGTCTCTCTCTTCCCCTCCCGCAGCCAAGGCTCCATTGGAGCAAAGATGGCCCGGGTGCTGGGGATGGCTCCTTGACCTCTGCCCCAGGCGCTAGAGTGGTTCTGGTCGTGGCAGAGCGACGCCCCGGAGGGGCAGAGCATCGTCCTCTGGTGGGCAGAGCGTAGCCCCTGGTGGGCGTGCCGGGTGGATCCTGGTCGGGCGCATGCAGGAGTCTGTCTGACTGTCTCTCCCCGTTTCCAGCTTCAGAAAAATACAAAAAAAAAAGTCTGTCTAATCCTGCACTTGTAACTTTTATGAGATTTTAGAAAGAACCTTTAAAATGGGCGGTTTGCTCAGTGGTAGAGCCATAGAGCATCATCAGCCCAGCGTGTGGAAGTCCCAGGTTCAATTTCCAGTCAGGGCACACAGGAGAAGTGCCCATCTGCTTCTCCACCCTTCCCCCCGCTTCTCTCTTCTTTTCCCTCAGCCATGGCTTGAGTGGTTCTAGCATTCTTGGCCGCAGACACTGAGCATGACTCCATGGCCTCCCTTCAGGCACTAAAATAGCTTGGTTGCCAAGCAATGGAGCAGCGGCCCCAGATGGGCAGAGCTTCACCCCACATGGGCTTGCTGGGTAAATCCAGGTCAGAATGCATGCAGAAGTATGTCTGTCTCCCGCTTCTCACTTAACTAAAAAAAAAAATTGCAGAAAGAAAATAATTTGTAATGACTCTTTAGGAAGAAACAAAGCCCCTTTTACATCTCTCGTAACTAAACCTACCTGGAGAAGGTGTATTTTATTTGGCATTGTTAACTGTTTGCTTAAAGCAGTGGGGTTTGGTACATGTGGCAAAAAATGCATTGCCTAATTCTCAAGAAATGCATTGCCTAATTCGCATTGGCAGGGGAAGAAACCTGTGGTGCGAGGAAGACAAGGGAACCGCAGGGGGACATGGAGGCCCGTTTCTTCTGGGGAGTCCTGTATTTGTATTGAAACAATACTTTGAGACCAGTACACATGTCATAAGGATGTAGTTCAGTGAATCATCACCAACATGGGCAGCGACACCTGTGGATGTTCCTGTTACCCTTGCACCAGGGCAGTGCCCTCCACATCATCCTGTTTGGTGTGCTTGCCGCCAAAGGCATATCGGAGTGCAGTTGTGAGAACACTAGCCAGAGCAATTTTCCTCCTGCATGCAGGGCGTGGTGGAGCTCTTGTGTGTGTGCTGGAGGTCGGGAAGAGGGGTTCTGCTGTCCTGGGTTCGGGATGAGCAGGCAAAGGGAAGGTGTTGCAGGAGCAGCAGTTTGTCATCTCTGCTGCACGTTGGGCCACAGGTGTAGCACTGGGTTATCTCATCTGCTCACACCATCCCTGGCAACGTGATGGGCCCCCTTACTGAGAAAGCTAAGGGTGAGAAAGCTCATTTGCCTAAAACCGTCAGCTTTGAAGTCTCCAGACAGACCTTTTAACTCTCAAGTCTGTATTCCTAACCCCTCAGTCTGAAGGCCGGTGTGTTACCGCAGACTCAAGGACACAGGTGACCAGATGGAGAGAAAAGTGGCCGGCAGTCAACAAGGGATTACTCTGGAGTGGAATTCCCGTAGGCTACGCCAAGGGTCTGAGCGGGGCGGGTGTCCCCCTAATTCCTGCAGGCGGAGGGGGACCCACCAGGATCCTCGTCCCTCTTCCAGGGAAGATGAGTGGGAACCTTCACAAAGCTGCTAGTCTGAACCGCCATGCGTGCAGTTGTGCCTTGGTCTAAGCGTCCGGTTTGAAGGACAAGCTGGGTGGCTCAGGGCCAGCTGTTCCTTTTCTGAGGAACAAATCATGTAAATTTAGAAAGGCTCTTAGAGGTCATCTCCCCAACTCTCTACCCCCTCAGACCTGAGAGGCACCTAGGCCTCCCCCACAGCCTCTCCTCTCGGGGACACTGTGACATGTCTTTCTGATCACATTTGTCGTCTTCCTCTTTTTTTTTTAAATTGATTTTAGAGAGAGGGGAAAGGAGAGAGAAACGTTGATTTGCTGTTCCACTTATTTATGCATTCACTAGTTGGTTCTTGTACTTGCCCTGATGGGGTCAAACCCACATCAGGATGTATTAGGATGATGCTCTAACCAACTGAGCTACCTGGCCAGGGCCTCTTGTCTTCCTCTTAGAGTTCTCAGGATTCTGTGTTTAAAACTCCTGATAAACCTACACACATTTCATGGTTTTCTCACATGTGAGTAACTCAGTTCATTATAAAATTTTTACGTGACATGTCAAAAATCTTGCTCAAGTCCCGTCAAGTTTTGCCTTTTTTCACTGGTGGAAAAACTCGGTTGTCCTGGTATTGGAAGATACTGGAAAATTGTAGAAATTATAGAAAAATACAGGTTTTTGTGGGGGTTTTTTAGGGACAGAGAGAGTCAGAGAGAGGGATAGATAGGAACAGACAGACAGGAACGGAGACGAGAAGCATCAATCATCAGTTTTTTATTGCAACACTTTAGTTGTTCATTGATTGCTTTCTCATATGTGCCTTGACCGCGGGCCTTCAGCAGACCGAGCAACCCCTTGCTTGAGCCAGCGACCTTGCTGGTGAGCTTTTTGCTCAAGTCAGATGAGCCTGTGCTCAAGCTGACGACCTTGGGGTCTCGAACCTGGGTCCTTGGCAACCCAGTCCAACACTCTATCCTATGTGCCACTGCCTGGTCAGGCAGAAAAATATAGTTTTAACATGTTCCCTTATAACCTTGATCCCTTGACTGACTGTTTCTGTGACCGCTCTCCTTGGGGATTCGTGTTCCGGACCTGATCCTAGAGCACCGTCCGTCTTTGACATCCTCACAGTGACCTGCTCTGGTTCCTCTGCCCCAGATGGCTGGTTTTTCAGGCCCCTGTGGCATGTTGTCCGTGACCCAGAAATGTGCTTCTGTTGTAAGAATGGTGGGGTTGCCTCCCGAAATAAAATGTTTTCTACCTGACGGGTCATCTGGATAGAGCTGATCCTTCAGCAACATCACCTCTGATAGACCAAAGTGGTCCTGAAGGGAGATGTAAAATCCCACGTAATCCTCCTAAAAACAGACCTCAGGGGCCAGCCAGAGGGAGGGGGTAGTGTTCCTGGCCTCCGAGGAAGTCTTTCTGAGAATGCCCTGGTGGCTGTGAGTCAGGCAAAGTAGAATGTGGACTTCTGTGGTCACGATCCTGTCTCCCACCATCCCTCCCGTGTGGTTGAAGCATTGAATCTCCTTGTCATCTGTGCTCATAGTAGGGTGCCCGCCCCCCACATTGCCTGCTTAGGAGAATTGGAGAGCTGTGTGTATTGGGAGGGATCTTCTGTGCTGAGGGGCTTTTGTTCCAACTATAGGATGGTGACACAGTTGTATCTGCTTCTTGAGATGCTTTCAGTCAGAGGTTGAATTAGACGTGTATTGGTTTTACAATTTTGTTTTTAATTTTTTCATTTATTGATTTTAGAGAGGAAAGGAAAGAAAGAGAAAGAAATATCGATTTGTTGTTTCACCCATTCATGAAGTCATTGGCTGCTTCTTGGATGTGCCCTGACTGAGGATTGAATCCTCAAACTTGGTATATCAAGACAGTGCTCCAACCAACTGAGCTAACCGGCCAGAACCAGTTATTTGTCTTTGACTTTTAAGGATGAATATTCATTGAGATTCCTTTGACAGAAAACTGGTTAAATGCATGGCGGTTTTGTCTAATGGTACATAGATTTTCTTTCTGAACAGATTCCCTACAGAGGGTACCTTGGCATGATTTACTTCAAATAACTCAGTTAAAGAATAAGCAGGCACATGACATTTTTAGTTTTGGCTCAGACCACGGAACCAGTGCAGAGAGACGTGGGCTTTCCTTCCTTCTGATAGCAGCAGTTCCCAGCGATGTACATAATCGATCACTTTATTAACTGTGGGGAAAGAGGCTTATTGGAGTAATAAAGCATAACTTCATTATGTCCTGTGTGGAGAGAGCAAACACATTGGCAAGTGGCTGACAGGTTCCCGTTCCAGGGCTGATAGTGATGATGATAATATCTGAGTAGCATTGATTGTCCTCTAACAGGATTTCTCCTTCCGCAGGCCTCCTCCGAAGAGCTGAAGGCTGCCTACCGAAGGCTGTGTATGCTGTACCACCCTGACAAGCACCGAGACCCAGAGCTCAAATCACAAGCGGAACGACTGTTTAACCTTGTTCACCAGGCTTATGAAGGTCAGTGGAGGCCTTGGCTTCGCAGAAATGCCCTGGTAGCAGGCGTTCGATTTTTGAGAGACTTGATTTGTAGAGGATAGCAAAAGAGAGTCCTTAGAGGTGTATAAAAGAAGTGGTTAGTTTAGTCCTTTTTACTGTTAGGGTCCTTTGAAAGGGAAGCATTTTCTTTGGAAATCAATATGTGTCTGGGCAGTCGAAAGCTTGAGCAGAGGGGAAGCCACAGAACGGGAGCTGAACTGCGGGAGGAAGCTCGGCTTTTAAATCGTTGACTAGTTGTCTTCTAAAGGGAGCTCTTAGAGGTAAAAGGCTGATCATTACAGACAAGCTGTCTTTGTTCTGGTTCTTTGGGAGAAGAAGCTACAAGAACATTTTTTTCATCTGAAAGTGATGTTATTGGCTCTGCGGCATTCAGTGAGGGAGAGCTACCAACAAAAGAAGGGGAATGATGTTAACACCGCCAACAGGAAATGGAGTCAAGTAATAAAGGTCTTCATACCTAACATCTTACCTATTACAGAAGGAATGCTTTGTGATACATTTGTTTACCAAATAATTGAAGTCATTAGTAGTACAGTTCCTGTCTGCCATGATGGAAAATTTCTAGAAATGGTGATGGTTACACAACATGGTTGATAACTTTTATTTCTTTATTTCTTTATTTTATTTAGTGAGAGGAGGGGAAGCAGAACCAGACTCCCCCATCCCCCAACCAGGATCCACCCAGCAAGCCCACTAGCAGGCGATAGAGCATTGCTCGGTTGCTCAGTAAACCCTTTAGCACCTGAGACAAAGACCATAGAACCATTCTCAGCACCCAGGGCCAACTCACTCCAATCGAGTCATGGCTGCAGGAGGAAGAGAGAGAGAGAGAAGTGAGAGGGGGAGTGATGGAGAAGCCAATGGTCTCTTCTCCTGTGTGCCCTGACCAGGAATCAAACCTGGGACATCCACACGCCTGGCTGACG
Source organism: Saccopteryx bilineata (assembly GCF_036850765.1). Classification (NCBI taxonomy): domain Eukaryota; kingdom Metazoa; phylum Chordata; class Mammalia; order Chiroptera; family Emballonuridae; genus Saccopteryx; species Saccopteryx bilineata. The sequence goes on from NC_089492.1 coordinate 289,362,891, forward strand.
TTCCAGCACTGAGCCAACCTGCCAGGGCCCATTGTTAATAACTTAATGCAGGGGTCCCAAAACTACGGCCTGCGGGCCGCATGCAGCCCCCTGAGGCCATTTATCCAGCCCCCGCCACATTTCCGGAAGGGGCACCTCTTTCATTGGTGGTCAGTGAGAGGAGCACATTGACCATCTCATTAGCCAAAAGCAGGCCCATAGTTCCCATTGAAATACTGGTCAGTTTGTTGATTTAAATTTACTTGTTCTTTATTTTAAATATTGTATTTGTTTCCGTTTTGTTTTTTTACTTTAAAATAAGATATGTGCAGTGTGCATAGGGATTTGTTCGTAGTTTTTTTTATAGTCTGGCCCTCCAACGGTCTGAGGGACAGTGAACTGGCCCCCTATGTAAAAAGTTTGGGGACCCCTGACTTAATGCCACTGAAATGTATACTTAAAAATGATTAAAAGGGCCCTGGCCGGTTGGCTCAGCGGTAGAGCGTCGGCCTAGCGTGCGGAGGACCTGGGTTCGATTCCCGGTCAGGGCACACAGGAGAAGCGCCCATTTGCTTCTCCACCCCTCTGCCGCGCTTTCCTCTCTGTCTCTCTCTTCCCCTCCCGCAGCTAAGGCTCCATTGGAGCAAAGATGGCCCCGGCGCTGGGGATGGCTCTGTGGCCTCTGCCTCAGGCGCTAGAGTGGCTCTGGTCGCAACATGGCGACGCCCCAGAGGGGCAGAGCATCGCCCCCTGGTGGGCAGAGCGTCGCCCCATGGTGGGCGTGCCGGGTGGATCCCGGTCGGGCGCATGCCGGAGTCTGTCTGACTGTCTCTCCCCGTTTCCAGCTTCAGAAAAATGAAAAAAAAAAAAAAAAAAAGATTAAAAGGGTCAACTTTATGTCATGTATATTTTACTACAATTTTAAAGATACAAATTTTAAAAATATTAAATCATTCACTGACCAGCGGTTGCGCAGTGGATAGAGCATCAGACTGGGATGTGGAGGACCCAAGTTCGAGACCCCCGAGGTTGTCATCTTGAGCACGGGCTCATCTGGTTTGAGCAAGGCTCACCAGCTTGAGCCCAAGGTCACTGGCTCGAGCAAGGGATCACTGGGTCTGCTGTAGTGCCACACACTCCCCCCTCCCCCCCCCCCCCCGTCAAGGCACATAGGAGAAAGCCATCAATGAATAACTAAGGAACCGCAACAAAGAATTGATGTTTCTCATCTCCCTTCCTGTCTGTCCCTATCTGTCACTCTCTCTGACTTTCTCTGTCTCTGTCACACACACACAAAAATTTAAATCCTTCTTAGGATGTATACCAAGTAAAATAAGTTATTTATTCCAGAGCCATTTGGTGATTTGCTCCTTAATTAGACAGAAATGAGATCATGTGTTTCTTTGCAAAGTGAAAACTTCTCTTTGTAGACATAAAACATACGCTGTACTTCACTTAGTTTGTTTTATCAAAAAGTTAGATTTTAATGGCCAATGAGACTCAGACCATAGCCGATGATATATGTATAGTTAGTTTGTGTCTTTACCAGATTTAACTTGATTTAGGCCATTTCTGTGGTGGTCCTGACTACAAGCCTGGTTCTTCTATTGGATGCTGTTATCTAAATGGCTGTGCTCTGCCTGACCTGTGGTGGCGCAGTGGATAAAGCATTGACCTGGAATGCTGATATCACTGGTTCGAAACCCCAGGCTTGCCCAATCAAGGTGCATATGAGAAGCAACTACTATAGGTTGATACTTCCCTCTCCTCCCCTTACTTTCTCTCTTTAAAAAAAAAAGGGGGGGGCTGTTTATTCTCCTGTTGTCTAAATTACCTGCATAGCTGGTTATCTTGTTCTGGAGATCTGGAGAAGAGCCAACAGGAAAACCCTCCTGGGGCCTGTGAAAATGCTATAGCAGCAGGCGGGCCAGTGCTCAGCCAGGAGGGAGGCAGCCAGGAGCCACCGAACAGATATCCTTATTAAATCCCTGAGATTAACTCTAGAAGCTTGGCACCCTGTTTCCCAGTGCTCAGCATTTCCTTCTTCCCCGTTAGATCTGAATACGGATAGACTCGTTTCCATCGTTTTTTAATTAGGCCTAAAAATATATGGGGGCTCTCAGGGGAGCAAGATGCAAAGGTCTGGGACAGGAATTGGCAGAGTGGAGGAGGGAGCTAATGACCGTCAGCATTACTGACGTTTGGATTTGATTTGAATCTCCATCCAATAGCTCTCAGCCTCCCAAAAGATCTTTTTCTGATGGACTTTAGGTGTTGTGGCCAGCATCAGAGTGATAGGTGTTTGTGTCTTTTAAAATGATTTACAAATTAAGAAGAGAGGCGTAAAGAAAAAACACAGGCTGTCTTAGGAGTTTGTGAGACTCTACCAAGTAAAGAATAAACCAGATTTTTCTAGTATCTGCCTGTCCTTAATTTTACATTACCCTTCTTTAGAAATGTGAATTAACTTGTTCAAACCAAGGTACCTTATAGACCATGGTAGAAACTTAGCAATTTCTTTTCAAAACAATTGTCCTTTGGCAATACAGGCTGAGCCTCGCTGTTCAGAGGGGCTCAGACAGGGGAATTTGACACTTCTCGCTTGTGGCCGCCTTGCAGCACGCCCTGGCCCAAGTAGCAGTGAGGAGGAAAGGGCACAGGGAATGAGGAGGGTCTCCGGCAGATCATGCCGGACAGGACTGGACCTGACTGGGACACAGTTTTCGGGACCAGAAGGTGAATTTTGTGCTTTGTCAACATGTGCGATCTTTGTTTGCAGTGCTCAGTGACCCCCAGACACGGGCCATCTATGATATATATGGGAAGAGAGGACTGGACATGGAAGGATGGGAGGTAAGGTGAGAGCGTCTGTCTGCTGTCCCAGAACGGTCCTCGAACGTCTGCAAACAACCACCTCGCACCTGCAGCCTGTGGGGGCATTGGTGAGAGTATGTGAAGACAGTAGTGTCCCCTCCTTGCCTCGTCTTGTGGTTTAAGAGGTGGAGGTCTGGGCTCGGGCAAGTCACTCATCTGACGTGTCCTCCGTTTCCTAAGCTGTTGGGGGAAATGTAAGAGGGAAGATAGACCGGACCACTGGACCGAGGATTAGCAGGCCGGCGGGGGTCTGCAAGAGGCAGTTCTGTCTGCCCACAATTCCTCCCTCCCCCCGTGAGTCTGTGCTTCTCCCCACCGTGCTTGTGAGTGTGGCTGCATCCAGGAACTGTTCTGTTGAGAACTACTGAATGGAATTGTTTCAACCTTCCAGCTCTCTGGGCTGTAATGTTAGAATGTTGTCACACGTGGTGAGGAAACAGTGCGTAGCAAGTACCTGCAGAACAGGTTGCCCTGGGCCGCCACGTTCTGTGAGGACAGACAGTCCTAACGTTCAGAAGCTTCTGTTCTCTTGGATTCTGTCCTGATGTTTGGGCTGTGAGTGAGTTACTTGGCTGCTTTGTACTTCCATGTGATCATCTGAAAAATGAAGATGAAAATTAGCTGTAAAACTCCAAGTTGCTGAAAGCCACATGTAGGGTGTCCAAGAATTTTTGGGCAACTGTCAACATTAAATTGACTGTCGTTGAGTTATTTTGTCGTCATACAAGATTTCCCTTGAAGTTCTTTCGGTATTTAATCTCAAACCTGTGTGCCTGTCTCTTCTAATTCAAGCATGGAGACCTCTGAAGGCCTTCAGCTAAGAAGACAGGTGAAACACGGACCTTTGCCCTGTCCACTGCTGTTTCATGCTGATGCCCTGTGGGCCACATTCATAGCTATGGTTTGGCTGCCCACTTGATAAAAATTGTAATTGCTGACATTTAAAACTTAGGAGGTTCTGCATAAAATCCCATTTTCTGTCTTCACTTTAAAAATCAGAAGATGTAGTAACATTGTAACTGAATTCCCCTTGTCCCCTGAGACGACAGTCGACTAAATCAGAGGCACCTCTGCCCTTTCGTCTGGCCTGTGTTGCCCAGCTCGCTCCCTGTGGCCCTATGTGGCCCTTGCCCATGCACGTGCCCCACCTGGCTCTGGTGGGTCTTGGGCTTCCTAGAAATAGCCGAGCTTCATGTCGCGTGAGCGCCTCCTAGTTTAGTGGGGAGTCTAATAGCTTAGCGTTTTTCTTCCAAAAAGAAAATGGAATCCTGTCACATGTACTGAACCTCTGCTGGCACTTTATACACCACTGTCAAGTGTCCCCCTGTCCTTGCAGACACAGGCTGGTTGTCATTGCCCGTCAGGGCCACTGGAAAGTCAAGGCCCATCGTACATGCCCACATCGGGGTCTGGGCATGTCCATGACAGCACCGTCCTTGCCAGTGCGTGACATCTTCCTGGCAAAAAACCGCATGCATTCCTTTTGCCAAACCAGACTATCTCCCCATTAGAAACAAAGCAAATCCACATACACAGTAGTGATTGCAGCCGCAGGTAGGCAGTCACAGATGGCGACTGCATAAGTGTCCATATTTGTATTTCTCAGTAAACTACTACAAGCAAAGCCAGTTCTCACGGTCGAATTGCACGGAAACTGAACCTTCATTGAGGGGGACATGCCTTAGGGAAGACTATGAACTTAGAGGCTCTCCGGGATATATATAATACTTGGAGAGGCAGAGGGGAGAGCCACGCCTGTTATCGCACGGTGGACGGAGGCCCTCACTGCACCCACATGTGTCCTCTGGGACTAGTGTCCTCCTTCCTTTGGGGCCTCCCGCTGGCGGCCTATTTAGTGGGGTTCTCCGCTCCCTCCCCGTTTACCAGCCTGTCCGTCTGCATGCACGGGCAGAGGACACTGTCACCCCAGGGCTGGAGATGCCAGGGCCCCGCACAGGTGCAGCAGTCACCCCGTCCATCCCAGCAGCGGGCTTGCCCCCTCTCTGTTGGTGGACGCTGCAGCTGAAATGGAGCTTTATTAGATTGCGTATTGACCCTGTTTTCAGTCTCTCTTTTTTTTCTTTTTTTAGCCTTCAGGAGACTGTCATTCTCTGGCAGGGTTCCACACTCACTAGATTCAAACTTTCCCACCTTGTGAAACCGGCCATGTTAGTGCGCGAGGCTGGTCTGTGGTGTTTGTGCCGATCCCCATGCTGAAAGGGAACCCGGTCTCTTCTGCAGAGTAGTGGGAACCCAGCTCTGAGCTGGGGATGCTCTGACAGGGTCGGCTCTGGTGATGGCTGGCGGGTGCGGTGGGAGCCATAGCACTCAGGTAGCATGCTCACCTGATAGACTGTGGGCAGAGGGGCATCCCAGCCCAGAACCCCCATAGGCCACGTTGTCTGCAGCCCTTTGCCCATACTTGGTTTTCCTTGTGACTCTGACACTGGTCTGACAGTCTGAGAAAGCCAGCCTGCAGTAAGAGCTGTCCTGTACTCAAGATCACGAAAACAAAGGACTTAGACACTCTCGCAGATTGGAGGACACTAGGAGACACGATAACTGAACACTGTCCTGGGTCCTAGATGGGATTCGAGAACTGAAGGGAAGATCGTGGAAAAACTAGTAAAATCCAGAAAGCTCGGGTGTGGCTGTTGGTAAATGTGCGGATGTTGGTCTCTTAGGTTTGACGACTTCACAGCGCCCGGGGTTATATGGGATGGGGATGGGAAGCGAGGGGCAGCCTCCCAACTTCCTGTGCTGTCTCTGCAGCTGTTCTAAGTTCTCAGTGGTTTTGTGAATTTATATAGAAGCTGACTGGCTAGAACAGAATTTCCAAATCAGACAATACCTTGGGCATTATGTAGCGTGATCCCCTCACTTAGAGCAGAGAGAGCTGTAGTCGTCCGGAGTCACAGGAATACCAGGGAGCCTGGCTCTCATCCTGCTTCAAGCATGCCACCTTGCTTTCAGAGACCACTGTTGTGCTCCTCAACAAGGGCAGTCTGTCCCCCTGGCCCACACAGGGATGGCTGGTGACCCGGCAGGGTGGACAGTGCAGGTGTGCAGATTCACAGGCTGCGTTTGGTACACTGTTGATGAACAACATTGAACGTTTCCGACGTTTATCACCTGTAACAGTGTAAGGCACTGTGTGCCTAGGTGCTTGTTTCTGAGAGTGACTGAGACGGAGCAGCAGCGATGTGCCCAGGCTCAGCCTCCTGTTCTCGTCGGGATGCTCTGGGTAAGGGAGGGTGCAGGTCACAGAGGAGCCTGCCCCCCACACGTTCCTCTTGCGCTGGACAGGCCGCACTTTAACTTTACTTTTCGCTTTGATTATGCACCGATTATTTACAAAACTTTATGTAAAATACAACTAGAAATGAGTGACTTGACACCTTCATGGTATTTGCCTCTTTAACTTATCATGGACTATGGCAGAGAGAAAGTCTTTAGCTATTAGAAGTCTTGTTACTGGCTAATCAAACTTTGTCTAATCAGCATTCTTAACACTAGTGTCCTCCTGACTAGAACATTCAGGATGCAACCTTTCAAGCAGGGAGAACAGCCTGGCCACTGTGGGCCCACGCACGGCGCACTTCCCGTCCAGGCCCTCCTTGTCCTTAGTGGTGAGTCCCAGGTCACCACTGATGGCATCCCGATACATTGTGGTTCCACAGTCTCAGGTCCACCGAATTGCAGCTTAAGGGCCATGAGCAATATTTAAAGGATTCTGAATCCTCTTCTTGGTCTTTGTTGATCTTCAAGGTAAAATGGAATGGTTGACCGTCTCCCTGGAGCTCTTTATTTTTATGTTCTGTTGACAAAGGGAGAGGCCGACAGAGCGAGAGATAAAGCAAACTTTGCGAAACTGGATCTTGCTTTCTGTCCAAGCTGGGCAACTGGGGAGGAGAGCATACTGTGTGCAGCCACGCATTCCCGCGCTGCGGGTGCAAGCGGGCAGAGCGAGAGTGCCGTCTCAGCTGAGTGGCTCAGGGTGTTCGCTGAGATCACAGCGCAGTAGTGGCTCTCAGGCCGGTGAGGGCTTTCCTTTTGTTCCTGGACAGTTGGAATAGTGTTTTTCACTTAGAAATTTAAACTGTGAGACCTGAGGTGATGTTTTCTCTGTAAGATTCCTGCGGCCTCAGAGACAGGCTACTAAAATGAGGGAAACAGAGCTTAGGTTTCTCTGAAGACGCTGACCTTGGGGGCGGCCAGGGCGCAGGGCTGAGAGGCTGTGAGAGGTGAACCACGCCTCGGCCACCCAGGGCCTGGGGGGCTCCGCTGTCCACACTCGCCTGGTCTCACTGACATCTCCCAGAGTCCCAGGCCACGTGTGTACACCACGTTAAGGACGTCAGCTCTGTGTGGGATTTCCTCACCTCCCACCTCCTGGGTCTTTAACTGCGTTCTCCCCTCCGTTCTGCCCGCAGGTTGTGGAAAGGAGGAGAACTCCTGCGGAAATCCGGGAGGAGTTTGAGCGGCTGCAGAGAGAGCGGGAGGAGAGGCGGCTGCAGCAGCGAACCAACCCCAAGGTGAGCCGCAGCCTGCCCGTGGGGGCGGGGCTGCAGCGGGGCGGGGTTAGAACAGGGGCGGGGCTGCCATCTGGGGGGGGGCGGGTCAGAGTCGACAGGTGCTGCTGGCCTAAAAAGTGGTGGCATGCAGAAATGAACCACGTGAAGGGAAGACAAAACCGGTCAGGCAGTTTCCCAGAAGCCAGGGAGAGTCCCAAGCAACCAGGGAGAGTCCCCAAGCAGAAACGCAGGCTCACTTTCAGACGTTTTCTCGGGTCCTCCTGCCCAAAGCCTTGCTTGTGGAAATCAGTGAGACAACCGTGTCAGGAAGGGACAGCGCAGAGCACACACGGAGGCACCAGGACGCCTGGCACCGGGCAGGGTATGGGGAACCGGGTGAGGCAGAGGTGTAGGGCATTGCAAACTGCTTTCAGCAAGGGGCCTGTGCTCCTTGTCCCAGTGGTGCCATAAACACTGTCACCAGGCAGTGATGAGGTGACCCTCTTGGACTCGAACTCAATCAAGTCCCTGGTGTAGTTCAAGTCATGTAATCAGTGACCCTCCTGGGTCCAGGAGTTACTTTTCAGTCTTGCATGTGAATCCATCTCCTTTGGTTTATAGGGGATGTGAGTTGCCCTGAGTGCATGCTCCATCCCTGTAGCAAGAAGGGTGTCCAGGCAGCCTGAGGTGCCAGTTGTCCTGGGTGGCTAGTTGAACGTGGTCTGGTGTTCCTGATCCGCCATGTTTGATCAAGGACTCTGCAGCTGGGCTCGGTTGGTATGGCCAGGCTGGCCTGGCAGGCAGCCTGGAAATCTAAAGGAAGAGCAGATGCACAAAAATACAGACTTCTGATCCAGTACATTCTAGAAAGTGGAAGACCCTGCTGCATTTAATGGACTGGACATTTAGAATCCCCGACTATTCGAATCCTACATTTTTCTTTTTAAGTGAGAGGAGGGGAAATAATGAGATAGACTCACACATGCACCTCGACCGAGATCCACCAAGCAACCCCCGTTGGGGCTGATGCCCAAATCAGCTGAGCTGTTTTTAGCACCTGAGGCTGATGCACTTGGACCAACTGAGCTATCCTCAGTGCCTGAGGCTGATATTCGAACCATTCGAGTCACTGGCTGCAGACTGGAGAGAGGGAGGAAGAGAGAAGCAGATGGTTGCTTCTCTTGTGTGCTCTGACTGGGAATCCAACCTGGGACGGTTGCATGCTGGGTTGATGCTCTATGCACTGAACCAACCAGCTAGGACCCAAATCCTGCATTTCAGAGTGTACTTATAGGTGGCAACCCTCTCCTTCCCACCCACCCTCCCCTTCAACAGACGAAGCTGCAGCAGTGCGCTTCTGGTCAGAGGGAGGTAGAGAGCCTTTCACTGGTGGAACCAGCTTGGGGTGTGAAGAAATTGGGGCAGTTGAGACTCCCCCAGAGTTCCCTCTTGGCTCTTGGAGCTGGTGCTGGGGAAGGGCTGGTTTGAAAGGTCAGCATCGGCAGCTGCAGGTGGGGACAGAGGAGATGGGAGGGAGCCTGGCTGGAGCAGCTGTGGCCGTGGGGTCCTCGCTCTTCCGGGTGGAATCCTGCTGCACTTGGAGCAGGGACGAGGGTAGGACGTCACAGTAGCCTGAGCCTGTGTCCTGTGATAGAGTCGGCCATCTGGGTACACAGGGAGTGCTCATGGGGATTCTGTGGAAATGTGTCTCCGGGCCACGTTCTGGGCAACGAGGGAATGCAGCTATGACCATTCCACACAGCGTGCAAGATACTGTAAAAGCCCAGTGCTTTATACTTCACAAACTGCTTCCAGAGAAATAAGGTACTTCCCAGCCAGGACTGTGTGATGATAACCAGATGTTGGCTCTGCGGTGTATTGAGGAGAGGTTTTGTACTGGGCCTTTTGTTCCACTTCTGAGGGTTTTGATTTTCAAGATGAGCGGAAAGGTTGAGAACATTCTTATCCTGAGAAGAAAGGGTGACCCCTCTCCATCGGGAGAAGGACCCTTTTGATGACCATCGGGTTCAGCACTACCTATCCCCCACAGACCGCCAGAAAGAATCACAGCCTGTGGGGTCTGGCAGAGGAGACGACATTTGTGGTACTCCCTGCCATCTGAAACCAGGATGGAGATTTCTCTCCATCTGCATCAACGAGAGACGGTTGGCAGGAATTCTCAGTAGGGATGTATGTGCCAAGAACACGCAGACGTCAAGTGGGGGAAACCATAGGTTAGAAATTCTGACCCTGGATCAGTGACACATGACACAGAGCAAACCATCTGACCAATATGTAGTGTTTTTTTTATTTGTTTTTTGTTTTTGAGACA